>NC_090928.1:950877715-953377715 GCF_040938575.1 Ambystoma mexicanum | reverse complement strand
TACATCATCTGCAATACAGTCCCCATTCCCAAGGGAGTGTCCATGGCACAGATGGTTGTCGCCTGATGAGCTACCCGCAAATTGCCTCACTGCTCTCCGATGCATGGAGGCATTGCATTGCGGGGGTGGTGCTCAAGCCCTAGGCTCTTGGGTATAAGCGGAGGCCAACGGGCTCCGCCCATGCACGTAAAAGCCTAGGACTTGCCCACAACCACTACATGGCAATCCAGGCATGCATGGGAACATTTGGCCACGTACCATACTTCATAAATGTACCACTGCTACCGATAGCCCAACCCACCGCCATAACACAATGGAAACCCACAAAGTCAACATAAGCACCAGCACCCCTAGGCAACAGCACAACACATTGGCCGTCATTACAACTCAGGCGTTAAGGGTTAACGCCACCGTTAACCCTTAACGCCTGATTCCCACCTTAACGCCTGCTTTTTGCAGGCGTTAAGTTCCATGGTGCTAAGGCACCTTGGTGCTAATTACGGCACCGTAATTTACGGTGCCGTAATTAGCGCCTTCCCCACTCCCATTATGCCCTATGGGGCAAAAATGGGAATGGGGAAGGGAAAATGGGAAATGGGGATTTACCGCCCCACTCACCTTGTAATGGGGCGGTAAATCCGCCATCCACCATGGTGTAAACGTAGTTTACACCATGGTGGTAAAGTTGGTGCACTTAGCACCTCAGTTGTAATGAGGGCCATTGTCAATTTCTTTGCATCATCTGCAATGCAGTCCGCATTTCTAATGGAGCGTCCATGCAGTCGCCACAGAAGGTTGTCGCCTGAGGAGCTACCCGCAAATTGCAGCATTGCTCGCGTACACCTCTCGCACTTCACTGTCTTCTTCGACCTGAACAAATGTATCATATCTTCCACTTTTCCCTCCGCCAAACTTTTCACCCCCTCCTTCACCCACCCGATCCTGCAAGCCATTCTTTGCAACCCCTTCCGGCGCAGCAAAACTGCTGCAGTGCTCGCATACACCACTCGCACACCACCATCTTCTTCAACCTGAACAAATATATATTTTCCGCTTCTCTCTCTCCCACCCTTTCCATCCCTTCTTCCCACCCCCACATGCCATACATTATGTTTGGCAGTCCCTTTTTCGGCGCTGCACTGTCCTCCGATACACCATGGCGGCGTTTCCCAAAAACTTTGATGCACAGCACGCTTCCCTCCAGCCAACCACTGGCTGTGTCCAATGTTCACCAACATCACAGCGTACTGCAAGCCAATGAGCCTTATGTCCGCAGAGCAAACAGGGAAATGAGTCAGAAAGCAGAGCCAGATATCACACATTTTTTTAGATGTACATATCAGTTCTTTGCAACAAAAGTACTGGTCGGATTTCCACCAAACACACAAAAGCACACTTTCTGGACAAAGCTGCTGCTCCTGCCGCAATTTTGGTGAAAATCTGTCCAGGCCATCGGGCTGCACAAAACCTCACCAACCTTGCCGTGAAAATTCAGAGCGGATCATATACTGTTTTTGCAAAGTTTAGTGAGGATTCCTCTAGGGGGAGCGAAGTTATGAGCCGCCGAAAAAGTGGTCTTCCCATGGGTTTAGCAAATTAACCATAACTACAAGGCTACTACGGCGGGTCGTGTAATTCACTCAAAAAACGTTGTTAAAGGGACATTATGGTCCCTATAACCTCAGAAATTTGCCAGTTATGGTAAGCTAAGCAACCATAACTCGTGCCACCACATGCACTGCTAAGACTAACACCTAGGATATCAAAGATGACATAACAAATGTCACTGATGATATCACTGATGACATCACATATGAAATTAATTTTGATGGACACTGCGCCTGTTCTACGGACACCCAGTGCATGCACCCTGCAGTTCCCACCCAGTGGGTGATGGTGGCCACAGACAGTTTAAAAGTGCTTTTCCAGCCAATCTACGGTGTTTCAAGCAGAAAGGCTACCCTTGCACAGCTCCCAGACCCATTCTACGTTGATCTGGCAAATTTTTACAACTTTTCAAGGCCTTTGTGTGACTAGGTAGTCCGCTGACAGCATGACTGTCCACAGACGGTTCCTTTAATTTTCCTCGTTCTCAATCTGGCTACCTAGGGAGAGAGCATCTTGCCGGACCTGCTTTGCAGAACTTTCTTTGTGGACAGTGGACAGCATCATGGCATCTGCTATGGCCACTTCTGCTCCCCAATCACCCCCACCCCTACCACCATCACCAACTGGACGGCCTGAACAGGGGAACAGGCATGATGATGTAGAGGAAGATCAAGAGGAAGTGCCTACCTCCTGCACCTGGAGTGAGTCCTGGGTGTGACGGTTCTTTAAGACTACGGGTGGGGTCCCAAAGGCAAAAGCTGCCTGTGTTGAATGCATTGAGTGCGAGGTGAAACTTAGTCACGGACAAGAGGGCAGTACTCCTTTTGGACCACATCAATGCACCGCCACGTACGTTCTAACCACCCATTTGCACTGAGAAATGATGTGCCTTTCTCAGGGAGGAGCAGGCTATCTTCCTCTGCACCATCTTCTTCTTCTGCTCCTGCCAGCACACAGGGTACTCATGTGGAACAGTGGATCCCACCAGCCACCTCCCAGGCCATACGAGATGCTGTAGATTCTTATGTTTCGAGGGTCACAGTGTGCTGCATGTGCTGCGACACACCGCTCTCCAGGGGGAACAGTTTTGCAGTGCTTTTGAGGCAGTTGTCAAAGAGCACGAGAAACAGTGTCCCCTACTTTAAATTGAAGGCACACCCAACATCTTTCCACCTGTCCCTACAATCTCTGTGGTTGGTGACCCTTCCTTCCCTCCCCTCCCTTCCCTTCCCCACCTTAACTTCCCTCTCCTGCAAAAAGATGAAAAAGCCACACAAAAAATACAAAACCAAAACGAAGACCAAAAAACTGTTCCTTTAGGAGCCACCTTTCACAGTTAAAAATAGAAGTGAGAAAAAAAGTCACAGGCCCCTGCACAGCCTGTATAGTCAGCGGACAGCGTCGTAGTCTGTGGACATCTAAAAATTCGAGGCCCTGGGACAGTTGGAATCATCGCAATTGTTTAGCGCTCAAAAAGGGTGGCTCTTAAAAGAACATTTTGGGGGAGTTTTGGCTTTTATATTTTGATTTTTATCTTTGGTTTTACAAACTGAACTGAGAAAACATTTCACAAATTTTCATTATTTCTTCTCACTTTCACAGAAACTGCTTCAAAGCATTTTGAATGTTTTCCAGTTTTCCACAAAAATTTGATTACCCACATCAGTTAAATGGACACCATCTCACCGAAAAATGTTGGCCCTATTAAATTTAATGTTCTCATTATGGAAAGATGTCATGCCAACACTGCAAACAAAAGCACACACAGCTTTATTGACGTTGCGCCTCACTTTTTCCATTTGCGGACCAAATTAACTGGAAGGCATCCACAACTGTCTCTGGCCAATTGTGAAAAACAAATGTTGAATTAGGGAACATGTCTCCTTCATTACAAACTGCAATGAGATTCCAGTCACATTCCCCAAACTGTTCCCACCACAATGAATGATAATAATGTCTGGATGCTTCAATTGAACCATATTTGCACAAAATGGGAGTAAGTCCACCCACTTCATACCACGCACTTCGTACTAGAACAGTTCCAATTTAGGGAATCTAAGATGTTTGGCTATTCCACATTGCTCAGCACATACCTTCACCCAGTGGACCCAAGAGTCCCCCAAAATCCAAACTCTCTGCCTGCTGAAAGACATTGCCATGGCCATTTTCAATCTTCTCACAATTCCTACTAACAAATCTCCTGCTACCCTCACTTCCTGAACACCACACCCAGGAAATCTGATTGGCTTAACCCCCAATGTCTGCAGACACCTCGAATGTCCATGGTCTCTGCGGTCCCCTTTCTATGCCAGGCAACCTCAAAAGACCCGGATGTGGCACGTGCCGTCCGCGGACTATCGCAGTTTTCCACAGACAGATTATCCAATTGAAGGGGGTGGGGAGGAAAATTAAATTCAATGTAAGTTATTTAATATGGTGGATCTGAAAAGAACCTTGTTTGGGGGGGTTGTTAACATACACCTTTGTCTTCCTTTTTTTTTTGCTTTTATGTACTTTTTCTCCATACAGGAACCTCTTCAATGCATTCCTAAGATTGTAAAGGAAAATTGCATTTCTGACATTTGTGAAGGGAACGCCATCTGGACAAAAAAAAATCACAGCCTGAGAATTGATATTATCATTCTCAAAAGATGACATTCCTGCAGCATACAAAAAAGCAGATACATCTTTATTGACAATCTGCCTTGATTGTTCTATTTGAGGCATGAACATGTTTGTTGGACAGCTTCATGTGCGTCTCTGATTTATTACCGAAAAATAATCTAAGCAGCAGGAAACAGTTGCATTAGGCTTTAAAATAAATTCTTCGGAGCAACTTGCAAAGACACTGGAGTCACAAACCCCAAACTGTCCCCTCCACAATGGACAATCACAATATATGGACACTTACAGTAAGCCATACTCTCACAGATTGAATGCAAGCTTACCCAGTGTGAGCCACAAACTTCATGTCAGGAAACTTCCACTTCTGCCAATCCAATATTTCCAAGGATGCCATGATTATCAGCATATACCTTCAATAACTGAATTGAATCCCCCAGAATCCACACAGTCTACCTTCTCAAACACATAGCCATAGCCATTATCACTGCTCTCACAACTCCTGCAAACAAAACTCCTACTACCCTCTCTTCCTGTACACCACAACCAGCAAACCTGATTGGATACTCCCCACAGTCCCCTTTCCATGGCAGGCATCCACAAAAGACCCGGATGTGGCACGTGCCATTCATGGACCACCACAATGTCTGTGGACCTGCTTTCAGAGGGCGGCCCTTAAACCCTTTCCACTTCCATGTTCTCAACACTCTCTCATTGGCTGCTTTCAAAGAGCCGCACATCCATCCACCAATCACACCCAAAACCTCTACTCCTAGCCCTGTTATCTCATTTCAACACTTCAGATGTACACTTGAACTCTGAGAGTACATATCTCCTGTTAATGAAAGACATCTGCATCACAAACTACTGTGCAACTGCCAAGATTTCTATTTCCAGATTCAACAAAACATAGTACAGGTATGCTTATATTTTAAAAAAAGTTATCTTGAACTTGTTCACAAATATATATATATATTGAGGGTTCCTACTACTTACCCTGTAAGTAGCTTCTCAAGCATATTCTCTTTTTTAACCACTGTAGCAAATGTCATGCAGTGCAGCATTCATGACCTACTCACATGAAGCAGCAAACAAATACAATGCTCTGCATTTCAAAATGTTTATTTTTACAAGCACTTTTATGAAATAAATAAAATGCATATGTGCATGTACACCAGCACTGTGTCACATTTCCATAAAATAAGGGAAAACCAGATAAAAGATACCTGTAGACCAGTTTGAAGTGACAGTGTTTCACACCATTTTGAAGTGACAGTGTTTCACAGTTCAATTTGTTGGCAGCACATGCATACATCCCAACATCACCCATTTCATTGTATAAGTGCATCGTAAGTCTTTATTTTTTCCTTTGTATTCTGGTACTTCCAATTGACTTCACCCATTATAAAACTGAAACTACAAGTCCCAGAATGCAAAGAGGCAAACCCAACTAAACTTCACAATTTGAAACTGTGACATGTATATCAAAAAAACATGTGAAATTCTGTTCTTTTCTAAATATATTTTTGGAAGCCTTTTTAAGAAAGAAAAAAAATGCATATCTGCATTTTCAGCAGCACTGTGTCACTTTTTCATGACATATATTCAAACAAAAAATTAGGATGGGAGACCCACACTTTTGAGATTCAGGATAATTTTAGTTTAATCTCTGAATTTTGGTGATGATACAAATAATATATCAATTGTTAGCATAATAACAGACAGACGGACAGTTGTACATTTGATATGTAGGTGTACTACTAGGTACCACCCTCAAGAGTGTGGAGGGTGCAAGCCTTCTGATGGTGCAAGATCTCTTGGATACACAGTTAACAAGTTAACAAGGGTTTACAACACAAGAGTGAATGCAAACACTTTTCCTGAGAAGGAGCTGCTGTCTCATTATCCCGAGGGACTGCTGGCTGCAGAAAGCTTCGCTCTACTGCTCAGTGGAAGGAGAACACACTGGGCAGACTGCGCTTCCTGGAGGAGGCGGAGCATGATCACGTGATCAATCACGTGACTGTTTTGGCAGTATTTACAGACCCACAAGCCGCCCGAGCGGCGCAAACACTTTTCCTGAGAAGGAGCTGCTGTCTTATTATCCCGAGGGACTGCTGGCTGCAGAAAGCTTCGCTCTACTGCTCAGTGGAAGGAGAACACACTGGGCAGACTGCGCTTCCTGGAGGAGGCGGAGCGTGATCACGTGATCAATCACGTGACTGTTTTGGCAGTATTTACAGACCCACAAGCCACCCTTGCGGCGTTAAGCCTGTGAGGGGTAAAGGGCGAGGACTGTTGTGTGGCTGTTTGGTGGCTGATATCCACTGACTTGAGCAGTGCTGAAGCTTACTGTTAAGTAACGAAGGATACCTGCAGAAAGATCATAAGTGGCAGAGCATCGGCGAGGGCCTCACTAGCATTTGAAGTCTGAGGTTTGGTTCAGCATGGTGATGGTGAAAGAGGGCCCTCTGACCCGTCATAAATCATTGCTTTCTCGAAGGAAAGGGACGATGAGTCTCCCAAAGGAGGTAAGCCCAGCTGCCACGTCAGAACAAACTGCTCAAAATGATCTTTAAAAGAGTTTACTACAGCGAGAGGCTCAACCGGGGTTACTTGCCCAGAATTAGGCTTGGTGCCCTCATTAGCTGCCCTGTGCTTAACATAATTGGGCCCCACTCGAAAGGAGATTGATGGTACCAACGGCGCCGTTAACCAATGGGTGAGCTCCGACAGTGGCTGTGTCAAGTTGGTACCGGTTTTTTCCCCTTCAGTATATGTTGACGCCATCGATGTTGCGCAGACCTCCCCCTTTGATTTGACGGATTCTGACCTTATGGCAATAAACTTACAAAATGTCCTAATACAGGACAAGGAACTGCAAAAATCACCAATGTTTCACTCTCAAGGTGCTGGAAAGACTGACGCCTCAACGTGGCGTTCTCAGTCCGTGGTAGGTAAAAACATGCTAGAGGAATGGGTCCCTCAAATGGCTACCATAAATGCAAAATGTAGCGAGGGGATTATCAAATTGACATCTAGCGAGGGTGGGCTCCCTGTGATTTTGTCAGTAATGGAGCAAAGCTCTACT
Source organism: Ambystoma mexicanum (assembly GCF_040938575.1). Classification (NCBI taxonomy): domain Eukaryota; kingdom Metazoa; phylum Chordata; class Amphibia; order Caudata; family Ambystomatidae; genus Ambystoma; species Ambystoma mexicanum. The sequence continues at coordinate 953,370,394 of NC_090928.1, read as the reverse complement.
GATCTCTCAGCCAGAGAAGCACGGCTTACAACTAAATTAAAGGCAGACTTTCTAGCCACCTATGAACGCCTTAATGATAGTTTCATACAAAATCAATCTTTGCATAAAAATAAGCTAGAAACAAAGCGTAATAGACGATCAGCGAGCATACTCCATAAGTCTAGCGACAGAGTTGACATCTCAATGTTGTCTAGCACAAATGACTCTCTACATCAAACGTCTTGCGAAAACATCGATTCATCAGGCATTAAAGACGTTGAAAAGAGAGCCGTAACGTGTATTCCAGTTGTGGACGACTTGGCAAAAGAAATTAACGTGATGCCCAGCATGGCGAAGACGGCCGTCAACTCGGATAGAGTCGACCAGCCATCTAAAAATTCTATGTCAACGGCTGCAAGTATTCAAATTCACAATAATGTATTAGCGGCAACTTCAATCGCCCTACTTCCATTTATGAAACTGTATGAATCACTACATAATGCAGTAAGTGATCAAATGTCCCTGCTCGCAGCCGTGAACGCAAAAATCTCAAGTCTTGAAAGTTTTTCCCAATCGATAATCACAAGACTTGATAGCAAAGCAGAAACATCTGCAAAGTGGCAAAATAGACTATGCGATCTTGCCCGTCAGGCATTCAGTGACAAATCTGCATTAACAGATGTGGTAATCGAATGCACAAAGTGGATGCGCCACAATATATCTTCAAACATGAGACCAGGTGATGATGGGTCACATGTTCCAACCGGCAAATCTCTTTTGGGTCAAGAACCTCTTTTGGTGGATGGACAAACTTCCAAAAAGCACGCAGTGACTGTCAGTGGACCTGTTTGCAGTGAAGCAGTGGGCATTCAAGTCGTTAAACTAATAGCATCAGAAAAAAGCACATCTCTCTCCCATGGGATGAGCCTGGCGGGAAACTCAAAACGCGATCAGAGCCAGCCCGCTGGAGATAAAATCCTTGATCCTCAGCAAGACCGTCCCGTGAATATTTGTGAGGGAGCCGCTACATTTGCTCAGTTAAATGTAGAAACCCAGCAGGCAAAGGGGGCAGTGGTTCAGGAGCCAAAAAACTTAACAGATAAACTCTCATTTGGGATTTTCAATAAGCCTACAACGTTGGACAAAGAAAATGAAAAGCGTCCCCAGAAAACAAAGCCTTGTGGAGCAAAATCCATTCAAAAACGTCCAAGCTTGAAACAAGTTGCCAAACGTGCTCGCTCAACGTGCAGGAAAAAATTTATAAGAAATCTTTCAACTCTGCCGCCGCCTGTATTGTTTAATCGCCCGGCAAAAGGTTTGGAGGGCATATCGAAAACAAAAATTGACTCAACGAAAAAACTGACTCCCAAACCAAATGCTAAAAGGGCAAGAGAAGCCTCAGTCAGTGATAACAACGCAGTCTCCGATGCCTCATTAGAACTATGTGAGTATTCCACATACTCCATTGATGATGATGTGATTGATGAGGGCGAAGACACTGCAGAGATAAGTATACCGGCTCATGCGAAAATTGGTATAGAATTTGAGCCGCGATCAGGTGTCGTAATTAAAACTCCTCCCAGAGCTGGCGTGCTTGGGCCAAAAAAAATTCCAAAGGTACTTTCAATACAAAGCGCGACAAAGAAGATGAAAGGTTTAAATTCGAACAATGGGGTGACGTCTGACCCCCCAAATCTCTTGTGCGATAAACTAAATCCAAAATTAACAAGAGCACAAGTTGAAAAACTTAATAAAAGTGAAATTATACCCTGTAAAACAAGAAGTGAGGGATCCAAGAATGGTGTATGGAAAATTCAAATCAAAAACGCCCTGCCAGAACAAAAAGAAGTAAATTTGAACCGAAGAAATATTTTAACACTGCTGCAATGTATTCCAACGCTGCGTGCAATAAAATCTGAAGACATAGCAGTTGTAGAATATATGTCAGAGGACTTCTCGGATTGGGTAAACTTACATCTACATTCCAGATCTCTTAGAACAGCTGTAATGGATGCTGCGGACGATATCATGTTCTTTGGTTTTGAAGTCATAAGTGCGGAGGCCTGCATTGAGGAAAGTATACATCCCTCGCCGGGGGACAAATCCGAAAATGAAAAGAGAAGGGATGCACTGTGGGCCCACATGAACATCAAAAAAGTGTCTGGTGTGAAAGAAACGAAACAACAGGACAATTAGCAAAGAGTGGATTCCATTGATGGAAACCATCAACTTCTATCCTGGAACACTCGTGGCTTCACGCATCTGTTTGACGGAAAGTGGCAATTCCCGGTGCATTTATCAATTATATGTCTTCAAGAGACTTGGATGCGTGAGTGCCCGGTGTGTGATGGTTATACAGTACTCCTGAATCCTGCTGGAAAGAACCTCTTTGGCAGACCTTTTGATGGTCTGGTTACAATGATCAAACATAACAATGATTGGAAGATTGTATCTTCAGAAAATCTTAATATGTTCATACAAGTAACTAAAATTCTAATTATGCAACCTTCGCCTTCTGATAGTCAAGTGATGTTGATTGTAAATATATACTGGAATACAGCAATGATTTCACAATCTAATTTTGTTGGAGCTGTGTTGTCGGGGGTGGATGAGTGTTTATTACTCTACAAGGATCCCATAATTATAATATGTGGTGATTTCAATTATACTTGGTTGAACAATTCTATTGACAAATGCACCGAAACTGGCCCAACAAACAAAGGAAGACTGCAAGATCGGGGAGATCGCTGGCTAAAAGAGATGGCATTAAGAGAGTGCTCAATGCTAAATGGATCCACCCGGGGTGATATTCCTCCAGGCTTTACATGGAAGCGTGGCGTGAGTAAAAAGACCCTTGATTACATTTGGGTGTCCAGAAATTTTCTATCAAGAATCATAACGTTTGAAATAAAAAAAACAGAAAAAAGCGACCACAATGCTTTGCTGCTAAATTGGGAAAAGGTAACCAACTATGTTTCACCCAAATACAAGGAGAGTGTTACCATAAATAAAGGAGCAAATAGGCTGCGACTGAGTGCGTCCCAGCTGTTAACATTGACAAACAACCTTGAGAAAGAAAACTCAACAACGGCAAGGATAAACTATCCATTACTGCTATACTACTTCAAAGTGAGGAACCCCAAGCAGAAGGGGGCTGCCATTGAAGTAAAACATCCTTTCAATGTAACTATAAACACTGAAAAGAAAAAACTTCGTGATGATATAAAATTGCTGAAAAAAGCTGATGAAGAAAGCACATTCATGCAAATAAAAGCCAGGCGCCTGAAATATCGGAAGTGGATCAAATCTTTTAACTCGATCCGGTTGCAGAAGCAAGCTGAACAGATGTTAAAACTGATCATACTAAAGGACAGCAGACACATTTGGGAGATTATCAATACTGGCAGCCTAAATCACTCTTACTCAATGTCGAATAGTGTGAACGGCGCCAGTTGGGTCGCTCATTTCTCCGAAGTATTTAATGACGACAACTGTATCGTGGTTCCACCACCATCTTTAACAATGGCAAAATGGAATGTGGCAGACTCCGCTGATGACATTGAATGGGCGATTATGAAGCTAAAGTCCTCTAGGGCTGTAGGCCCAGATGGAATTTCCAATGTGATGCTGAAAACCCATAGAAGTTTATGGGCAAATATGATGAGTGCCTTGTTTGAAAGAATTTCACATGATAAAACCCTGCCGGTTTCCAGGCTGAGGGCAGTGGTGGTCCCAATATTTAAAAAGGGCAATCGGGACGACCCGAAGAACTATCGCCCGATAGCCCTCTTGGATACAATTGGAAAGGTCTTCGGCTCCTTCCTTCAAAAGCGCCTGGCAAACTGGGCTCAAGAGTTTTCTGTGGGTGACCCTTGGCAAACAGGTTTTACTAGAGGAGTGGGAGTTGAGCTAAATCTAATCCTCTTAAATTGCCTAAAATTAGATGCCTTGAGGAGGAAGAAAATGTTGTACCTTGCATTTATAGATCTGAGTCAGGCATTTGACAGCATAAACCGCAACCTCCTATGGAAGAAACTAAGTGATTGGAATTGTCCAAGTGATCTGCTGGCGCCCCTGATTGCTCTACACACTAAGACGTCCATTCGAGTAAGATTAAATCAACAGGGTGATTTATCAGATGAGATATATACAAAAAGGGGCGTGAAGCAAGGTTGTCCGCTCGCTGCTCAACTATTTAAATTTTTCATCTCCGACTTATCAGTGGCCCTAAAAGACCTAAGGATAATTCCGCCAGTAGTAAATGGGCAAAAAATAAGTTGGGTCATTTACGCAGACGACATCGTTCTCATGGACTCCACTCCAATTGGGCTACAGCGCCTGTTAAACGCGCTTCATAATTATTGCCTGCAAAACGACTTACAAATAAATTCTAAGAAGTCAAAGATAATCATGGCTGGTCAAGGAGCGCAAGCTCAATCAAGAAAATTTCATTGGCAAATAATGAATGAACAGCTAGACTTATCGAATAGTATCAGATACCTAGGCGTTCAATTTAATAATTCCTTTCGTGAGTGGGACTGGACGCAAGATCTAATGGCCCGGATGAAAATGTTCGCACTTCAAGGTTCCAAATTGCACGCAGCCTATGACAAATTTTCCTTTAAGCCAATATTAACATTTTACCTTCAGAAGGTGGTGCCTGCAATAACCTTTGGGAGTGAATCAGGTTGGAATATCCCGCAAGATTTATGGAACATTCTTGAGGGGAAATTCTGGCGTAAAGTTCTACATTTGCCGAAAAACATCTCTGTATTAGCTATACGATATGAGCTATGCATTGAATCACTCTATGGTACAGTTCTATGGAAATCAATCTCCACCATGAGGAAAATGATGCTGGAGCAACCTGCGAAACCATATGAAATCTTGCCAAGTCTCAGAGCACCCATCGGCTGTTATGATAAATAAGTGGAAAGAAAAGTTGCTCAACATATTGCACAACGCAGATGTGTCACTCGAGACTGTACTTTTGCACCCGCAGGTAGCAAAAAAGAAAATTTGTCTATATAATTGGATAACCAATGAAGAGTGCCGAAAAAAAAGCTGACTTCTTCTTTAGTACTTGGATGCGCCCTCAACAAACTAGACGCTCTACCAAAATATTTGGACAAATTCCCTTCAAGTTATCATAGGCATATGTTCCTCCGTCTACGACTAAATCTCTATAAAACCAAGGAGATACAAGTAATGAGGCATGAGATATTAGAACAAGATGTCCGATGTAGGTTCTGTAATCAAGCGACAGAATCCGTACGACACTTAATCACAGATTGTGAAGCGATTGGCGATCAGCGTTCTCTTCATTTAGCTCAATTCCTTCCCCAATCAGGAAACATGGATGCGTGGTGGTGGTATCTGATTGGAGGTTTTAACACTCAATTAATTTGTGCAACTATAAATTTCATGGATGCTCTGAGACTTTGAGACTAACAAACAGAGGACTCTTTTACTTAAGATAGTTGGGATCTTCGAATTTCTCTGTGTTTTTAGATGAGGAGAAACTGTAACTTAAAGTTTTCATTTCTTATGTATAAACTGATGTTACATAAAAAAACAAAATAATAAAAAAAAAAGAGTGAATGCAGCCCAGGACCTCAGTTGGTCCATGGGTATTGTCATAGAGAAAAAAACACAACAACAGGTGTGTACAAGTATGCAAGGGGTGGAGTTGTGTCATGGATCGACACTGTAGTGTTTTGGCCACAGGGTACGAAGACTGGACGTAGCTGACTGGGATGGCCTTCTTCAGGATGGAGGTGAAGGGATGAAACACTGTCCATGGGGTATCGTGAACCGACAAGCGGTGCGGCGGTAGGGGCTTCTGAGAGTCTTCAACCATGCGGGAAGTCGGGTGAAGGCGGTGGCCCAGTGGCCACTGTTGCTTATGGAATTAGTCCAAAGAACCATATCTGGTTCTGCTCCAGTAACTAATTGCTGGTGCCATTGATTGACGCTACCACCATCTGTAGACCCTGGTTCCAGATACAGATATGGCATTCGTGGCTGTGGACTGTCTCCCATCTATGCAGTACCCATGACTGCCCCTGCTTAGATTCAAGGTGAGGTAGGATCCAGCCCCCTTAGGCCATGTTTCTCTAAGTGATCTTGTAAGAAGGGCTCATTTATTAGGCAACATGGCCTTAGGGGCTGACACCTTCCTCAACTTGAATCTACCCAGGGTTTGTCTCAGTTATTGCCAGGATGGGAAACCCATTGTTGCTGTAAAAGTATGTATTTGTTTATTATTGACTAGAAGACTACAACTACCAGAATGTAATTCAGTAAAAGGTGAAAAATGGTCTCTGATTGCAGAACTTTCAAGCCCATTTGATCATCCATTTATGCAGTAACCAGGACGTACCCTGCTTACTTTCCAAGCCAGAACATTTCTCTAAGTGGTCTTATAACTTTAACTCGTTTATCGGGCAACATGGCCTGAGGAGGTTCCTTACTTTGAAGCTAAGCTGAGTCTGTTCTGGTTACTGCATGGATAGGAGACCTGGATGGCAATTGTGTCACTGGCCATGGCCATGGGGTTTGGCCATGGCTTGTGATTTTTCAGTCACTATAGCTGTAAAAATATCTTTCAGAAAAAAATGCTGTAACTGCGGGTACTGAATTACACATACCCTTGGATATCCGTAGTCCTGTATAGCCGTGAATATCGGCAAAATGGCTGAAATAAATGCTTTCCAGCTCCCCAGGCCCTCACCAAGTGCCCCCCTCATCTGTGCCAGCCTCCCCACCACTCCCCAGATGGCCTCCTCACCTCCCCTGCCCTCTCCCTTTCCCCCAAAACACACACTGTTTCTGGGACGCAGTTTGCTTTGAGATGTCAACTATTCCATGCTATAGAAAGCTCTGTGTTGCAAACTCAGTCCCTAGACACCCTGCAACTCCCAATTTTCACTTGGTGCCCACTAGTCACCCCCCCCACCTCTAGCCTGATGGCATTTGCATATGTTTGACCTGCAAACAGCTTTTTTCCTGCGTTTCATTTTTCCATATCCTCGCTATAGCCACGGCTATCTCTTGCATCAAGAGAAAAATAAGATGGCGGTCATTTCATTAAAAAGAAAAACACGGTTTTGGTTAAATCCCTGAGATATCTCTATCTATTTTTGGGAAAGGGCATCCTCTTCTCCATCAAATTTTTAAAACCCTACTGTACAGAATAACCCCAAACCATGCAAGGATCACGAGTCAATGCTTCATGCCCAAGTTGTTATGAACATGTTCCAAATCCGTCCAGCGGTTTGGGCTGTGCAGTTTGGCACACATTTACCTTGTTTGTCTATGGGAAAATGAATGGTAAGTAGGCTGCACTTTTGGCAAAAACAATTTTTAAGCGGATGCTTAATAACTTTTTTATTTTTGTACCAAACCTTTACAAAGCTTTGCAGTCTGTGGGGTCCTGTGGGTTTTTAATCACTTTTGAAATTTTGTCCAAAACTATTACTCAAATCAAAAGTTATTAATGATAGAATTTTGAGGGGTTCCTATGGGAGTCCAACTCACCTTAACTATAGGGCGGCTATTGCCACCCTATAATATATACTCAGTGAAAAACGTTGTTAAAGGGACGTTATGGTTATAAGTAAAACTGAAAACCCCTAGAAATACACCAGTTATGGTAAACTATGCAACTGTAACTCGTGCCACCACTGTGCACTGCTAAGACAACCACCCAGTACATGAAAGATGACAACACAAATGTCATTGATGACATTAAAATTCAAAAGATGAAATATGTCTCGATGTTAACCTTCTTGTATGTTCTTCAAGTACTTTCCTTACAGTTTGGTCTCAGGTCCCAGCTCATATATGGGGCAATAACCGGGCAATAACCAGGCCTCAAACACACAATTCATTTGTATACATGATGATGAACTTTAATGTTATTGACATTTTCTGGTGATGCTGTTTAACATTGCTCAAAACTGTGATAGGGTTGCATTCATTATTTTACTAGCCAAAATTACCAGAGTAAAAATATTGCACTTCTATGGGGTATGATGCAGCCATTGCCTATGTGTATGCATGATTAGGTTCCTGTATTAACAACAACACACCAATTTAATGCTGTGTTTAGATGAGTACAATTTTTAATACATCAAGTAGTTCATGATAGGTCTCTAGGTCATCCCAACATCTTGTAACCAACATTGTAAACACAACCCCTTGTAGGGGATTATCATCAAAATTAATTTCATATGTGATGTCATCAGTGACAGTTGTGATGTCATGTTTGATGTCCTGGTGTTAGTCTTAGCAGTGCACGGTGGTTGTGCAAGTTATGGTTGCTTAGCTTATCATAACTTGTGAATTTCTGGGGGGCTTCGGTTTTACTTGTAACCATAATGTCCCTTTAACAATGTTTTTTCACTGAATTTCATAGGTTTTTACCAGTGCACCCTAATTTGCTCCAACTTCCTAATATCATACTCACCCCTAATATAGCAGCATTTCTGGCCAATATAGGAAGTTTCAAGCGAGAAATATGCCATTCCCCACCACCTAGCAACATTCTTTACACTTCTAGCAACGTTCTACAACTTTTTACACCGTTTTTTGTTCGTCAATGTTTCAGGAACATCTGACGTCATTGTGGACTTCCCCCACAGCGACACATAAATGTGCGCACAGCGACGTGCTTACATGTCTGCAAACGGGTCTATACTTCCCAGACATATTAAAGTGCATTTTTGGCTGATCTAGGAAGTTTCAAGTTGAAAATGTACCCTTCCACAGCTCATTGACCCATTCGTAGTCATTTTCCATCCGCAATCCAGGAGAGAGCACCTGCTTGGAAATGTATTGGTACCAACTGCTATTTAACTTAGAATATTGAACCAGCTATGGCCATCCCTCCTCCCCAGGGGCCACCCACCAACACCACTACCACCAGCTCGAGGGCCTGGACAGGTATACAAGTGCAATGATTCATAGGAGGAAAAAGAGGACCAAGAAGATGAGATAGAGGAAATGTCTACCTCGTGCACCCGGAGAGAATCATGGGTGTGGCAGTTCTTTAATACCGTACAAGGGGTACCAAAGGCTCGGGCAGCCCGTGTTGAATGCATTGAGTGTGGAATCATAATCAGTCATGGACAATATGGGCAGTACTCTTTGGTACCACCTCCATTTGCCGTCACACCGGCTGTCTTCCTCTACCTCATCTTCTTCAACCGCTCCTGCCACCACTTAGGCTACTCCTGTGGGGTTCAAGATCCCACCAGGTACTTCGCAAAGCCATAAAAGAGGCTGTTGATCCATATTGTTCCAAGACAACAGTACTCTGTATATACTGTGATACAACACTCTCCAGGAGGGTGCAGTTTCAAAGTGCTTTTGAGGCTGCAATCAAGGAGCATGAGAAACACTGCCCCCTACCTTAGATTTAAGGAATGCCCAACGTCTTCCCCTGTCCACCAACCCCTTCTAATCTGTGGTTGGTGCCACTTCCGTCATGTCCCTCCCCAACCAAACTGCCTGGCCTCTCATGCAAAAAATAAATGAATGAAAAAAATACAAAAACAAAAAACACCAAAAATACGGTTCCTTTTGGAGCCACCTTACACAGTTATAAAATAGAACTATAAAAAGAATCGTATACACTCCATCTGCTTTAAAGTAGTTAGACTCAATAAGAATCTCCAGCATTTCCATTAGCATGTTGTACTATGCTAATGGAAGTAAAGGACAATTGTATACTAGAGAAAAAGAAAAAAGGACAGAACAATTTTCTGTCACCAAGACGTTTCTGTAGCATACAATAAGCACCATAATCCATGGACCTTTACGACCACCCCCAGTCTCCTCAGTCCCCTTTCCATGCCAGGCATCGTTAAAAGACCCGGATGGCACATGCACACCATCGCACAGGGCAGCCCTTCTACCCTTTTTACTTTTATGTTTGTAACATTCCCTCGTTGCCTTCTTTCGAATAGTCACACATCGACCCACCAATCACATCCAAATACTCTACATGTAACCGTGTCAACATATTGAACTTCCACAAACCAACTGCCACTCAACACTTTTGCATCTGCATTTCCCTTACTTACACAAACAATTGTACAGTGCGGCTATAAATGTACACATGCATGTTTTCAACAAATGCTCCAAAAAGGAAACATTTTTAAATGCACAGCATTTTTCATTTATCCTACCATATAAATGTCATACTTTCCAACCTTTCTCATTGCATCCCTTATAGTGCCATCGTTCTCCACCTGCTGACACATATTTGTATACTACCAAACTATCTATATAAAACACTTCTCCTGACATATAAAGTACTGTCCTTTTTCAAGCACTACTATAACACACCATACATGGCTCAAACTACAAACTACCATTCCATTACTGCTAGGCCACAGTTCCCCTATTCTTTAAAAACACTGCAAAACAATAGCACACATAAACACACTTCCTCACCCCTTTTCAATTACACCCACAAAACCCTCATACCTATGCACTACATCACACCATTATAACAACCACTGTGTTTCCTCAAAACATCATAATGTTCCTACTTATTCCATCACACCACAAATTGTTTACTCACTAACACCAGTAGTGTTCAACACATCCTACTATTAATACTGTATTATGCTTTCCCCATCACATAAATATAGTTATTGTATACATCAAATTTATGTTACTGCAATACCTCTGGTAAAATCCAATACGGTTAGAAAACACCAACGGATATCTAACTACTTTAAGCATACCCTTAATTACAACACACTTCAAACAAACGTCCTATCACACTTAACTCACATAATATAACCATGCAACCACACACATATATTGTATTACATATATTTTCTTTAAAATTATGTAAATGGCAAAAACTGAATGTAGTTACAGTAGGCTTTTTTAATCCACTATGGATTTTTTTCCCAATCACCCAATCATTATTTCATGTTAATACAACAACAGTGTACCACACACTAATGTTGTACCAAACATAGTACATATAATGTGCTATTTAGGAAGGTCAAAAAAGTAAATCTATATGTAAAATCGTATGCAATTAAAGATTTTAAACTATCTTATTTAACACATTTTACTGTTGGTTTTCCCCAAAAAAGAACCATAAAAATGACCAGAGATTCCAGTTTTATCACCATATACAACTAACTAATAATACCCAGTATTATCCAATTTTATTTCTTCACAAAGCAAAAATTACAGATTCCAGAAGCACTATCCTCATTGTAGTACAATCATAAATGCCAAATACACTTCAATTATATAATTCCACCATATTACGACTATAGTACCTACAATTACTATTTGCAAAAGCATGCTTACGAATACTAATGTGGCACTCCTCATGCACATTTGGTAAAATTCCATACAGTGGTTTGAACTGTAGGCACTAGCTAAATGTTTTCCCATTATATCACTTATGATTTCTATATTATTTGGGACCCCCCCATAACTTTTCCCCTTCTGAACGAAACCGCACCAAACTTTGCAAAATCATTCCGAGGTGGCCATATACTGTTTTTGCAAGGTGTGGTAAGGATTCTTCACATAGCACCAAAGTTATAAGCCACCCAAAACCTATTCTTTCTTTGCTTTGAGCAACTTAACCATAACTACACAGCTGCTAATGCAGGCTGTATAATAAACATATTACTATAGTATGTTTGTCCAGTGGCCACAACCACCACAATACATTCAACCATAGAAAGATCACTTTTTGCAACCATAGCTCGCACCACCAACGTGCACTGCTAAGACTAAAACCCAGGACATCAAAGAGGACATCACAAATATCATTGACGACATTACTGATGACATCACATATCTAGGCCACTTGTTTTTGTTCACTGACATATTTAGGCCATTTGTTTTTGTTCACTAACAATGAGAATTTGAAAATTCAAAAGGTGTTATATATCTACACGTTAACATTGTTGTATGTTCTTAAAGTACTTTCCTTAGGATTCGGTCTCAGGTCATGGTGCACATACACAGGGCAATAAGCAGGCTTCAAACACACAATTCATTTGTATACATGATGATGAACTTTAATGTTATTGTAATTTTCTGGTGATGTTGTTTCTTTCTTCCTTACTGTAGTTTCCCCTGTGTTTACCTGTGATTGGTATGCATTGTGGGTCTTCATATGTATAGTTTGTACTAACACAAGTGTAGTAAGTCTTCAATTGTTAGCTATTTTTTCCATGTGTAACATTATTCAACAGTCTGATAGGGTTTCATTTAGTATTTTACTGGCCAATATTACCAGATTAAAAATGCCAAAAATGATAATTTCTTCTTTTCTTATAGTAAATATTTTATATGAAGAAACTACACCAAAGATTAATTATGGAGAATTCCAAAAATCAGAAAGACAATCCCAATCCCCAACTGTACACAATGAAATCATGATCTTGTCTTTAAAATTGAATGAACTTATCAATGACTTTAAGGAACTTCTAAATTAAGTAAAAAATCATGTTATAAACATTTTTGATTATCACTGTCCTACTTGTACCTGTCCTCCCCAGCAATCACCCCAATCACATTCACAAAAGAGAAATCAAAGAATGGTTGATGAAACTTCTCTCCCTCCCACCACCGATGATGATTTTGTAGAAATTGCAAATTCTCACATTTGTGTTTCCCATGCTGCTACCCCATCTCTTTCTTTCATAAATAAACGTATTTTTATAATATACATAACTTGTATATATTTCTGTCATAAATTATTTTTTTCTGTTAAAACCCCAATTAATAGTCTGCAGACCACACTACTGTTGCAGGGTCCGTTCATGAAAATGGGATCTCCGTGAACATAGTGCTGTGTCCGGACCTGTCCGATCTCGCATATAGCACTTTTACAGGGTAATTAATGGAGTTATTGTGCACCGAAATCTATAGCGCAAGCGTGAGAAATGCAGCGCATGCATGCGAAATGCACACGTGCACCCGTTTACCGATTCATGGAAGGCACTGCGCGTGGCATACCTGGAGCCTGCGCTGAATCCACGCATGGCACACAAGCGACATCCCGAAAGCTGTGCGCGAGTCATCCAGTGAAGGCGCACAATGTCCAGCGCACACACCTAAAAAGGGGGCGGAACATGCAAAATGGGGAACAACACACAAAAATGTGGGCGTAACAGGGGAAGTACAGCAGTGAAACTCTCGCAACGGCCACACGCACGCTAATAACACGTATTCATGGAATCGAACAGGGCAAACCCGTGCATGCCAAAAGATGCCCAAAGCCGGAAACACGTCCGCCACGCAAAAGCAGGCGGTAGCGGCCCAGCGGAGCATAAAAGCATGCACAAACAACAAGCAAGCATATACAGCTAAGATGAATATCCCATTCCTCGCAGCAGTGATCGTGGAACACCGCAGGAGGAGGAGGATAGCCAGGCCCTGCATTTTCTTACCCAGGACCAGCCTTTTTGGGATGCTGATGACCAGGTCTATGGCAGGTATAGGTTTCCACCTCATATCATCCTAGACCTGGTCACCGAGTGGGAGGATGACCTCACACCACCCACATTATGCTCCAAGCACTGAGCCCCTTGGAAAAGGTGCTCAATGTCCTGCATTTTTTGGCCACTGGGTCATTTCAGTGGACAACTGCCATAGTTGGGGGCATCGCACAGGCCACGCAGTCATGCTGCCTACACCAGGTGTTGGCAATCATGACTACACGCCCCTCAGTCTGCAGGCACATGTACATGCCCAGAACACCCGCAGAAAGGCAGGCCGTGGTCCAGGACTTTTACGGGGTGGCACACTTCCCCAGAGTGCTCGGTGCTATTGATTGCACCCATGTGACCCTACGTCCACATAGGGCCACTGAGCACATCTATTGCAACCACAAGCACTGGCATTCCAACAACTTGCAGATTGTATGCGATGCCAAGGGAATCATCGCCTCTGTCTATGCAAACTATCCCGGGTCCACCCATGACAGTTTCATATACAGAATGTCAGCCCTACACCGAGACCTGGAAGCTGGGAGGCATGGCAACACAAAGCTCATTGTTGAGTACAAATGCATGTGCACATGCATACATGTGACACACAGACAAATAAAGAAACCAACTAATGACAACAATTATCACCTCCCCAGCAGACAGTGCCTACCCTCTGAGCACCCACATGATGACGCCAATACGGAACCCCACCCCAGGTAAAATACAACGCAGCCCATATTGCAACCCGGGGCATAGTGGAGCGCACATTTGGAGTGCTCAAGTCACGTTTCTGTTCCCTTGACCGCTCTGGTGGGCAGCTACTATATGCGCCCCCAGTAGTGCGCAGGATCATTGTGACAGCATGTGTCCTGCAGAACACTGCAATCCGGCAGGGCGTACTGGTGGACATGGTGGTGCCCCCACATCCCCAACCACACGCACGGCCGCTACGCATTGGAGGGAAAAGGACATGTGGCGAGGCAGCCCGTACCCAGCTTGTGGCTACATTTTTCACCTAAACTCGCCACCTGTGGAGTGCACACAGGTCTGGCACATTCCAGGTGACAATCGATGATGAAAAAGGGACAGTCAACTGTCACAACCTTAACACCCTGAGAATGTGTCCTTGGAATTGCAGCATTGTGTGCATCCCTAGCCACTTAAACAAACACAATCCCGTGTGATCAAAAGGCACACTTGCAAGCCACAGATTCCAAACCCCTCATGCAAAATAGCACATCCAAATGCTGGTATGTCACCTAAACCTCCCTCAACCCCAGGACACCCACAGCACATAGCGTATGCCGTCATGAAATGTGAACACCTCAATAAAACTATCAATACACATGACACAGATGTCACAAAGTGCACTGTTCAAAACAGGCCACAGACAATCCCCTCAGACGTGCACTCTGAAGAAAAGAGTGAGCAAAAACATCCAACCTATACTAAAAGTATCTAAATGCATGCCACCAAAGGCCTGAACACCAAAACCATGAGCCTTTGGTGGCATGCATTTCAGGGAATCCCAAAAAATAAAAGAAAATGCGGGTGCTGCGGGGTTGTCCCCGCAACACCCCATGCACTACACCACACAGTACAGTGAGTGGTGTCAGTGGCCTGGAAACCCCTGCAGCTGCATAAAAAAATGAGCCAGCGGTGCCAGTTCACGATCACGAAAGTCAATGTGAACATGTGCAGCAGGAACACAGCATGTCTCAGAAGGCAAGTAGTGAGTGAGTGGGTGGATGTTGGGGTTGGGGTGGGCTTGAGGGTGTGTTGTGTGTGTTGTGGGGGTGTTTGCAGGGCAATTCAATGCATGTTAGCATGGGAAATGCATTAACACACAGTGTAGCATACATTTTCCATGTTAACCACTCTATTGTGGACACATCTGTAATGGAAACATATTGCTGATCCTGTGACACATCATAAGCAAAGCCAACACAGGACTATCAATTTACCAGCATAACATATCATGAACACAGGACCCAACAGTCACAATGTCGGACAATGAGTAAACACCATAGCACAAGTGCCTCAATGTGAAATTGCCACCACACGTCCCCCTACCATCATGAGAGTGGTCTCGACAGCTAAAGTGGGCATGGGACCTCATACAGCATGAAGTGCATCAATAATGTATACAGACAAGACAATACATGAATTATCAGAATTAAATCATGCACAGTCAACATTATACTCACCAAAATGCAGTCCAACCATGCACTGGAGAAACCATCATGAATCCCCACTTGGAGTGTATACACAAGTTGGGCTTCAGACTCGCCACAGTTATGACGGAAGTCCAATGCCTCTGTGTAAGTTACTGTCACACAGTGCCATCCTTGTGAGCCCATGGAAAGGGAAGCAGTAGTGGCATATGTGTCTGGACCCCAAGCCATAAACACAAACACAAGACAAGCCTGTATGGGCCCAGCCGGAACACACAGTGGATGCCATCGGATGGCACATAGCACCACACTGCAACATAAATGCACAATAGACAAAAAATAAAAATGGCCATTTTGGACCCGGGGTGGTGGGGGGCCACCCAGGAGGGGGGAGGTGCAGGGTGCACCTCAACACCCACATGTGTCGATGTTGAGACAAAAAGAAAATCCTCCATGGGCTCATGGTCGTCACGGCATGACCTGAGTGAGAGATAGGTCATCGCCGTCATCACCCCCTGGTTGTACATCAGGAGATGCGCGTGGCACAGGTGCCTGACCATGCATAGACCCAGCAAGTCCCTCCACGGCAGCAAGCATGCGGGCCTGGTGAGCCTGGTTCTGCGTGAATATGGCACGGAGGTCCCCATGCACCACCTCATGTGTAAAACAGAGTTCCTCCTGCAAGGACTCAGGTGTTACACAGAGTTCTGCCAGGGAGGCCTCACATGCCAGACGGGCCTCCTCCTGGTTTGCATGGATCTCAGCCGAGAGTGTGCATTCAAGCTGCACCATCCTCTAGTCTGCTTGTTTATCCTGGGACATGATGAGAGCACCCAGAGTACTTCTGAGGGAGGAGGAACCTTTCCTCAGGTCTTCCCTGTTGGCCTGTGTGTCAGCAGCAATAGCTGAGTGCAGAGCCACCAGTTCAGCCCGGAAGGGCCCTGTTGGAGGCCGCCATGCCCAGCCTGAGTGAGCAGCACGTGGACTGCGTTGCCTGCTGCTGGAGCTCCATCTGCCTATCAGGGGCCGAATGTAATCAGCCATACATTCCATGCCTTGAGCCAACACCTCAATTGCTCCCCACTTTTGCTGTGCAATGGCATACATGGATTGCTCCCACCCAGTGTTCCCCGGTGGCGCATGGCCACCGCCTTGCTGGGCACCACGCCTGTGGGGCCCAAGGAGACGTGGACCCTGCTGTGCTGGCAGAGCCTGCGGCTGCAGGACAGCATTCCCCCGTCGATCTGCTGCCCCAGGAACAGCAGCAACTGGTGTGGAGTGTGACCCTGCACCCAGAACCACCACAGGCCGACATACCAACACTGACTGGCCCCTTGAGGGGTCTACCCCCACTGCAGGTGTGGCAGACAGAACAGAATCCATAACAGAATCACCCACCGTCGACGGCATGGATTCATGAGCATCCGACTCAACATCAGAGTCAGAGAGATCCTCTGAGCCATACCCAGAAGCAGACCTGGACAGGGTGGCCTGGAGCACCGAGGGATGTTCGTGGCCTACCACTCCACGACCACCACTGGTGCTAGGATGGTGACCTGAACCCTCCACCCTGTCTGCCATCTCCTCCTCCACTGCTTCTGGTGCATCATCACCTGTAAAGAAATGAAAATAAACATTAGTACACATGTCAGCAGCACCTACCACACACATATACAACACTATATTGAGGGCCAACACATGAGGCAGCCATGTCACACATGACACAAGCTCTGGCATGCATGCAGTGGCAATGAAATGGAAGGGGACCATGAAAGCAGACATGGATGCATGTCAAATGCAAAACCCACACATGTACTGTGTGTTACATATCAACTGCATCACACACAACCTTCTGGCAGGCATGAATCTTTGCCAAAATGTACAGATGTCAACTAAGAGATGGCAGGTAGCATAGCCATGGCACAATATCTAAATAGCCACAGCAGTATGTCAAATAGAAGTGTCCATAACACATGCAAAATGCATGTCAACATGCACTACAATAACATCAATATCAATGAAAACACACGTGTCACAGGATGCAACAACGCAAGTGCCTTGAAATACAGTGAAGGGAGGCAAATGGATACATACATATTAGGTCACTTTTACAACACACAAGTGAATAGGCATGTTGAAGGGTGAAACATGGCTCAGAAGTGTATGGGTGCAGTGCAGCACATGTGTACGTCCTCAACTATCAACAGAACCAGAAATGTACTGGGCAAGTGCAGTCATCATGTGCAAAGTGTTGGCACTGGGTTGTAGGGATGCACTGCACCCCCATGTTCCTCCGAGGAATGGCAGGGAGCCAGTGGATGGCTCTGAACGGCTGACCACAGTACAGTGAAGTTGCAGACAGTGTTTGCAGGTGTCAATTGCATAATCTGAGACAACTGAGACTACAGCAGATGAGAGGGGGACAGAAAGCAGGACACATGAGGAACTAGTCCAAGTACATCTATGCAGGCAGAAGCCACAACACCAGTCGCCTGGAGGCAGGTTGGCTGTAACAGAGGGAGGCCTGTGCTCGACACAGACAAGGACACCATAATCATGTACATGATGATGAAGTTACCCTGAGTGAGCATGATATGGATGACCAAATATCACGAGACGGATAAAATACTGGAGATGTGGTATGATGAGTAGCCTGCCACGGACCCATAGGAGCATGCAGTGAATGCAATGGTCCATGAATGAACACTCATGTGCACTCTGAGCCTGTGCCATCTGCACAGTCCAAGTGAGACACCCTGCATCAAGGACAAAGGACGTACCCCACAGCACAAGCATGGCAGGATTGGACAGGGAAGTGTGCATGTATACAGGAAAGGGGAATAGGCCCTTGCAGTATTTCAACACGGAAACCGTCAGTACCATGAAGACAGTGAGCTGCAGGGTGGTGGAGAGGCAAGGAAACATGCCCATGAGGAGGAGCAGCTTGCAGGGTGACATCTCATAGCTGTCAGTCATGTGACGACATAGGCTGAGTGTTGGATGGAACTACACCACAGGCTATATCCAAACATGTCAGTGAGCCTGTGCATGGACAGGAGAAGTTGCCGAGTGACTTGCATGCAAGTAGGGTGCGTTGGTGGTGATGAGGACTGCCCCCATGTGCAGCACATGTCTTGCATGCAGACTTCATGATGACAAGCACGCATAAGTAAAGCATTGCATGTGTCACACATGTCCCTCATTAATAGATAGCCTGAACTGGCAGTCAATCACAACACATCACACAAGCAAAACACACATGGGCTGGACACACACGCATCAAGACTCAACGGACGGTGCATCATAATCCCGCATCTCTCCCACTCCCTAGATAAGTCCCTGATCGATGAACTCGTGCGGATTGAGTTCATCCTCCTCTGGTGGAGGCCCACTGCCAGTCGCCAGAGTCAGGGAGTAATTAGAGGTCCACTTTTGTTTTGCACAGCATCAGTGGTCAGTCCAACGCTTGTTGCATTCCTGAGCTGTGCGCCTCTCATATCCGATTGCATTCACACCATCAGCAATGTACTGCCAGTGGACCTGACGCTGGGCAGGCGTAGAATGGCAACCTGAGCCCAACAGCATATCGCGGTTGTGTGCTGACATGTAGTTCACAAGGAAGTCCAGCTCCTCTTTATTGAAGGGCTTATTCCTTGCCGTGCCGGAGGCCGATGCCATGTCTGGGGCCCCAGCCTCATGCGCAGAAGCACACTTCCTCCTCTTGGCCGGTTGTGCGAAACCTGAGGAGCAAATGGCGCTCTGGTCAGTTGGGGCACTGACGATGGTGGACTGGCCAATGGAAGTAGGAATTGGCATGAGGATGGAAGGCCTGGATTGTGTGATTGGCTGCTGGGTGCTGTTGCCAGGAATCAGCAGCACAACTGCCTCAGTGCCAAGGGCTGTGACCGACACATTCCTGGCTGGCAGGCTCACTGGCGGGGTGGTGTCGGCTGCATCTGCCCATGCAGCTCCCACCACCTAGCTGCTTGGGGCAGCAGATGTCAAAACTGCCCCAGGAACATGTGCCTTGGTCACAGTTATCTTGGACACACTTGGCTTGGCATTCCTGCCCTGAAAATCTGCCTGGGAGTCCTATGGCAAGGCAGCCTGCGCTGGCTGACCCCGAGCCTGGGTGGTGGTTGCCACAGCTGCACCTGCAGCTTCCACCACCTGGTGACCCGTGCCAGCAGATGACATTGCCTCTGGGGTCAGATTTGCGCTGGGGATGACTGCAGCAGCAGCATCTCCCTGAGGCGCTGGGGGTGGTGGCATGGCTATCCCAGCAAGTTGCTGGACATCCTGCCCGGTGGTACACCCTGGCCACGTCCCCTCCGCGTCCACCTTGGCTTCCCTGAACTCCCTGGCCACGTGCCCCACCATGCCCAGCCTTGGGAGGTTGCCCAGCTTTGCCACCCTTCCCTTTTGGTGTCCTCCCAACCATGGCACAGATGGTATGTAGCCAATGGGAGGTGCACGCAACAATTGTCCTGGGCAATTGGGGTGAAGGGGGCAGGGTACGTGATGTTAGACGCACCCCTGTGCTCCTACAAGGCTGTCTGTGACCCCTGGTGATAAAAGACGGGTCACGCAATGCTCAGACCACCCAAAAAATGATAATAAATGTGCATGCAAACCCAGGTAACCCACGTGCGTGGAATAAACCTCCAGCAGTATGCTGTGGCACCCAGGGACACAAAAAATGCATACGCGTGGAACACGCGGGCTACTCTGACCTCAAACATGGGTGTGCGACACACAGGGGCAACCACAGTGGGAAAAATAAGCATGCACGACTCACCGTCTGCCTTGCGTGGAAAAGAAAAACACACGCACATGTGCGTGTAGGCAACTCCCCTGCCAAAACAAGAAGTACGAACTTTAAGTGCTGTGAAGTAATCGCGTGTGAACCCACAAGAAGAAGAAACACACGCGGTCGGTCTCCACTAAAAGCACGTACAGCGAACTGTTTACCTTCGCAGACCGTTAACCCCTGGCGAAGGCAATGCCCGCGCGCATCATGTCACTTACGCGCTTATGCGGTGAGGGCCTTTCCTCGAATTACACGCTCACGTGTTGTTTCTTCACATGCGGACTCACTCTGCATCAAGCTGGCCACGCAACAACACACAGAAAACCACGCTCTTGCCCAGAAGGCCATTTACCTGCCCCTCAGAGCCCTGAGCAGCCTCCTACGAGCCATATGCTGCTGCCAACGTGCCCTGCTATTTGGTGCCTGCACAGAAGCCATTGCAAATGAAGTTGGCATCCTGGTGGAGCAAGTCCTGGGGCATTATGATGTCCTCTTCTCAACAACATTGCCTCGACAAGGAAGGACGGAGGAGAATCTGGTTGGACATCATGGAGGCCATCAACGGGGTGGGGGTGGCATCCCGCGTCTACAAGCACGTCCTGAAGCCCTTGGAGGACTTCAGGTCCAGGACCCACAGCAAGGCCCAGCGCCTCGTTCAAGCTCGTGGAGAAGAGGCGGGTCCTGGAGCGCACACGCCGAGCACTTCACTACCAGGTCCTCGAGTTGCAGACCCGTCTGGAGTCGAGTGGTAAGTGTCCATGTGTACTGGTCCAGCGTAGTGCATGTTGAGGTGTGTCAGGTGTGTGCACCTTGGACGTATGTCTGGCATGCCCCATGTATGCATGTCTGTGTGCAGGGACATGACAGTGAAGCATGTGAGTCTGGTCAAGCGTGTGTTACGACAATGGTGTGTGTGTTGCTATGCATGATTTGCACCTGCATGTGACGACGCACACATGATTGCCTGTCTGTGTCTGTGCCTGGCCATGTCTGTTGTGTGAATCATGGATGCTGATAACACGCTCATGGACATGCATGGTGAACATGTGCATGTTACTGAATGGTGAGTGTGTAACTGGGAAACGCCATGGATGCATGCCATATGCTCATCTCGATGCGTGCATTGATTGTTGTGGCCTAGCTGTCCATGATTGCACTGTAATGGGAGGTGGACACGGACGGATGCATGACTGTGCAGTGGTGTATGTGCATGTGTGTTGCTTGCAAGGACCCGTGTGTTGTGGAAGGTGATGATGGCTATGACATACGACAGTGCCACTCATGTGCATTTGCTTTGTGTCTAGCAGACTTACGTTCAGTACCCTGATGCTTGTGTTCAATGTCTACCTTTCTACAATGGCGAGTGAAGAAGAGGGCGGAGACAGTGCAGTGGAGCAGAGTGGCGGGGATGCCTTCACCGGCTGGAGATGCAGGGCCCAGTTACCCTCCCAGGTTATGCTATCTTCCGGGAACGAGGGGACTGGTGCCGCGTCCACCACTACGGCCGCAGCTGCCGAGGGGAGGCCCAAGTGGCCAAGGTTGGAAGCGGGCTCCTCGGCAGCAGAAGGGGCAGGTGGGCCCCCACAGGGGCAGGACAATGCAGAAGACTGTGCAGAGGCATCCAGGTCGGTGGTGGGTGAGAAGGAGGAGGAGGCCGCATTCAACCCACATGTGGGGCCTGGTGGGGGTGATTCCACTGGTGCAAGCGGTGCAGCCAGGGGCAAGGGCATGAGGCAGCACAGGTCGCCGTGGAGGTTCCTGTGCATAATCCTGTCCCTGATTCTGCGACTGCATCACTCTGCACTAGCAGGGATGCCTCATTCCAGGCCTGTCCGCAGGTAGCGGATGAGTCCACGTCAACTGACCTTCCTCTACCTGTGGACGAGGCAATCCGTGACAGGGTTGAGCCCATCCTAGTCGGTGTGGCAATGGGCACATGCGTGATTGATGATGATGTGCATGATTTCAGGAAGGACAATGCACATCATCACGAACACCTGTGTGCCACCCAGAACTGGCTAGGACGGCTCATTGTTGCAGGGTTCCTCGATGTGCTGGCCGCTCTTGCGACCCTCTCCTCCTGTGCACCCACTATGCGCCAGTCGTCCTCCATGCCATCTTCTGGCCCAGATGCCACCAGGGCACCCTGTGGACCTGCCTCATCCACTGTGGCCAGGCTGGTGGAGATCCCATCCCTGCCACAGTCGGGAGTCAGAGGTTCAGCAGAGGTGGTCACCCAAGCAACAGGATCCCTGGCAATGGAGGATGTGCAGGCAACTTCCAGCAGGGCACGTCCACGACAGCCCCGGGGGTCGTCAGCATCCCGGAGCCAGTCGTGGTGGCACAGGCAGATGACATCAAGGCAGCAGCACCAGGCTCGACGTAGGAGGCGTCCGGACTCGGGGCATACAACATCACAGGGCAGGCATCGGCTGAAGGGCAAGAGGACCCTAGACTATGTGTGTCTTCCCTGTGGCAGCGGATGGGCCAGCAAATGGATGCAGAGGAGCGGTGGGCAGAGAGGGCATGGCTCACCATGGTCAGGGCAGAGAACTCCCTGGGGCGGCGGGCATTAAGCTGGGCACAGTTTCTCGAGGAGACTCGCAGGGAGTTGGAGAGCCTGTCGGCGTTCCTGTAAGCCCTTGAGGACAGAGCCCAGTCCCGCCTCCGGGACATAGACTCGGAGTTCGATGATGCCCTGGCCAAGACCCTTGCTAAGAACGGTGAGCCGTAGGACTAGCCCGCCGCCATTGTATATAGTTTATTAGGCTTAGGTTTCCTTTTGTTTCATTTTTATTTTGGAGTCGATGGACATTGCTCCGCGTTTTGTACATAGTTGTATTTTTATAGGGTTTTTACTAGGTTTAATTTGGTTTTGGGATCATGGACCCTAACAACTTTCATTATGAATAGTGCTGGAACAGTGGATTTCTTTTCTTTTATGTCTTTCACACCCATGATGGAATGGTTTTCTTTTATATACCCTTTGAATACTGATTTTCTGTTTCTGGACATGGACCACTTTCAGTATTTGCTTTTTTTTGGGATCTCACTTTTTATGGATTTTGCATTTCAGTTATGTTCACATTCATTTTTTCATCCTTCACATGGTTGTTTTTCGTTTGTTTTTTGAATTTTTTTATACATTTTCATCCGGTCACATATTTGTGTCGTCTGCTCTCATTTGTTTGGTGCATGTGTCAGTCCTCATTGCCACAGTCATGTGTCGCTGGTGTGTGGCCATGTTGGCCGTGTCTTTGGGTGCATGCATGTGTGCTTCTGTGAAAGACATGCCATGGGGCCTGTACTGGCAAGTGGAGACAATGGATGGGTGTGGAGTTGCACTATGGGGGGCAGCATGGGGTGGGATTTGGGTGGACATTTGCTACATGCATGTATGTTGTGTCAATGTTGGTTCGGTGGGCATGAGTCGGGGCATGCTAGCAGGTGCCTGTCACTTGTGGGGGGACATGAGTTGGGGCCTGCTGGCAGGTGACCGTCACTGGTGGGGTGACATGAGTCGGGGCCTGCTGGCAGGTGCCCATCACTGGTGGGGGGACATGAGTTGGGGCCTGCTGGCAGGTGCCCATCACTCGTGGGGGAACATGAGTTGGGGCCTGCGTGCAGGTGTCCGTCACTGTTGGGGGACATGAGTTGGGGCTTGCAGGTATATGGTGCCATGTGGGCTGCCTGTGGGGCATGGTCAGGGGTGATGGGCTGCCTGCGGGGCATGGTCAGGGGTGATGGGGTGTCCCCTGTGTTGTGGGCTGCCTGCGGGGCATGGTCAGGGGTCTAGGGGGGTCCCCTGTGGCATGGGCTGCCTGCGGGGTATGGTCATGGGTGATGGGCTCCCTGCGGGCATGGTCAGGTGTTATGGGGTGTCCCCTGTGTTGTGGGCTGCCTGCGGGCATGGTCAGGGGTTTAGGGGGATCTCCTGTGGTCTGGGCTGCCTGCGAAGCATGGTCAGGGGTGTTGGGTGGTCCCCTGTGGTGTGGGCTGCCTGCGGGGCATAGTCACGGGTGATGGGCTGGCAGCGGGGCATGGTCAGGGGTGTAGGGGTGCTCTGTGGTGTGGGCTGCCTGTGGGGCATGGTCCAGGGTGTAGGGGGGTCCCCTGTGGTGTGGGCTGCCTGCAGGGCATGGTCAGGAGTGATGGGCTGCCTGCTGGGCATGGTTGGGGGTGATGGGGTGTCCCCTGTGTTGTGGGCTGCCTGCGGGGCATGGTCAGGGGTGATGGGCTGCCTGCAGGGCATGATCAGGGGTGTAGGGGGTCTCCTGTCTTGTGGGCTGCCTGTGGGGTATGGTCAGGGGTGATGGTCTGCCTGCGGGGCATGGGGAGGTCCACCCCACAGCCAAATCGCGTGAAATGTGCACTCGTGTACCCCGGAATACACGTACCCAGCTCGCGCCAGCCAAATCGTGTGAAAAGCGTACTCGAGTACCCCAGAATACACGTACCCCGCTCGCGCCAGCCTAATCACGTGAAATGCGCCCTTGCATACCCCAGAATACACGTACCCCACTTGCACCAGCCAAATCACATGAAATGCGCACTAGCATACCCCGGAATACACGTACCCCACTCACGCCAGCCAAATCGCATGAAAAGCGCACTCGCGTATCATGCTCGCGCCGGCCTAATCGCCTGAAAAGAGCACTCGCGTACCCCCTGATTCAGATGTGAGGAGCCACATGCACCCCCTGCAGGCAGCCCACACCAAAGGGGACCAACCTACACCACTGACCATGCCCCGCAGACAGCCCATCACCGGTGACCATGCCCCGCAGCCAGCCCATCACCCCTGACCATGCCCCGCAGGCAGCCCATCACCCGGGACCATGACCCGCAGGCAGCCCACACCACAGGGGACCACCCAACACCCCTGACTATGCCCCGCAGGCAGCCCATCACCCCTGGCCATGCCCTGCAGGCAGCCCACACCACAGGAGACGACCCAACACCCATGAATATGCCCCGCAGGCAGCCCATCACGCCTGACCATGCCCTGCAGACAGCCCATCACCCATGACCATGCCGCAAAGGCAGCCCACACCACAGGGGACCACCCAACACCCCTGACCATGCTCCACAGGCAACGCCTCACCCCTGACCATGCCCTGCAGGCAGCCCACACCACAGGGGACACCCCATCACCCCTGACAATGCCCCGCAAGCAGCCCATAACCCCTGACCATGCCCCGCAGGCAGCCCACACCACAAGGGACCCCCTACACTCATGACCATGCCCCGCAGGCAGCCCACATCACAGGGGACCCCACTACACTTGTGACCATGCCCCGTAGACAGCCCACACCACAGTGGACCACCCACCACCCCTGACCATGCCCCACAGGCAGCCCATCACTCCTGACCATGCCCCGCAGGCAGCCCACACCACAAAGGGGGACTGTTTCCACGCAATTTGCCTGGCGCAGGCGGGGTACGCGTATTGCAGGGGGTGCACATGGAGATTTTCACACGATTTGGCTGCCCGTGCTTGGTACGCGTATTCACGTGGTTACAGCAGGCCTTTTTCATGCGATTTTGAAGGCGCAAGCAGGGTACGTGTATTCAAGGCGGTGCGCAAGTAGATTATCATGCGTTTTGGCTGCCACGGACAGGGTACGCGTATTGAAGGGGTTGTGTTTGGAGATTTTCACGCGGTTTGGCTACCGTGAGCGGAGTACGCATAGTTTTTCACATGATTACAGTGTAGGGGCCTGTAAACTGGTCCAGGGTTAGCGCAGCCCTTTGCACAATATTGGGGATTTCTATGGCTTTTCTTTGTGCAAAGGGCGTTCTTGGGGGAGTAACTAGTGCTGCTGGATGTTCGCTGCACCATGGCTGAAAATGGCTTGGGAAATCCATGAATACTTTGTGCTCCTAAATGCTGTTTGCCGCATGCGGCTGGTGCACACTGGCGCATGCTCCCTCTTTGTGCTGGCCGCGTGCGCTACTTCTGCACTGAATTTTATGAATTGCCCCCTTAATTGGTCCACGTACAGGGCACCCATTTGCAGCCATTCCCGGCGCATGCGCCAGCCGTCTCCCACTCACCGAGGTTCGTGGACACCCAGAAACATCGGGGACATCCCCGACATCATCACGGGACCTGCACAGCCTCAAGGTGAGTCCACAGATGCTGTCCATCACTGCCGACAGTTTAAAGCTGCATTTCCGGCCAATCTAGGATGTTTCAAGTTGAAAGTATACCCTTCCAGAGCTCCTAGACCCATTCTTAGTTGATCTGTCAACTTTTTACAACTTTCCAAGCGCTGTTTTTGACTTGATAGTCCGCGGCGCGTAGTGCAATCCGCAGACGGTTCCTGTGATCAGACCCACCAATTACTTTTAGTTATCGTCAATCTGGCTATCTGGCAGAGCACCAGGAGAGATCACCTAGAGCACCTGCTTTGTAGATCACTAACCAGCATCTATGGCTTCAGTCATGCCCATTCCTGCTCCCCAGGAGTCACCACTTTCACTAACAGGAGGTCATGGACAGGGGAACAGGCGCGATGATGCGGAGGAGGATGACGAGGAACAGGAAGATGAGGTAGAGGAAGTTCCTACCTCCAGCATCCAGAGAGAGTCATGGGTGTGGCGGTTTTTACCACTGTTGGGGGGGTACCAAAGGCTTGGGCTGCCCAGGTGAAATGCATTGAGTGTGGGGTTGTACTCAGTCACGGAAAACCTGGGCAGTACTCTTTTCTGACCACGCCCATGCTCCGCCACACTCGATCCAACCACCCAGGTGCTCTGAGAAAGGCTATTCTTTACTGAGGGAGAAGTAGGTTATCTTTCTACACC
This sequence comes from Ambystoma mexicanum, assembly GCF_040938575.1. NCBI lineage: Eukaryota > Metazoa > Chordata > Amphibia > Caudata > Ambystomatidae > Ambystoma > Ambystoma mexicanum. The sequence continues at coordinate 953,343,137 of NC_090928.1, read as the reverse complement.
CTATCTACCTCAATTTGTAGAACAGCGCCAAAGTTGTAAGCCGCCCAAAAAGTGTTCTTTCTATGAGTTGAGGAACATCCTCCCAGAGGATAGCTCAGCAGCAACATGCTCGCCTTGGAAACAAGACGACACGAAGCAACACAGGTTCAATCCGCGGGTCCGCGCTTAGAAGCCTCTGGGTATTAAGCGCGTTATACATACGCAACTCAGAGACATATCCCTGTAACAGCGCATCGATGCCACCGGGCTGTGTGAGCGCTTTAAAAATGCAAATAAATAAAATAAATAACCTTAATTACAGGGCCACTACAGCAATATATAAATATATTTATGTATTTGAGATCTGCAAACTCTGGGGTCTTCAAGATGTTTTGGACTACAACTTCATCAGACCTTAACCAGCATAGACAATAGTGAGGGATCATGGGATTCATAGTACAAAACACCTGGAGAGCCATAGTTTGCAAAACCCTGCTCTATATAAATGAGGTGCAGGAGCACTGTTTGAGGTCCCTAAACTATATGCAAAGGAATCCTAACTCTCCATTATACAGAAGCTGGTCTAAAAATGAATGGTCCGCTTATGCAGTATGTTCACATCAACATTAATAACGGTTCATGAAAAGTGATTTGACGACCGAAGAGCATATATCAACAAAAAAGAAGTTCCATTTTAAGAGAACAGCTGAAGAAGATTAAAAGCTATACCAAGATCACAGCAGCAAGTGTGAGATGGTAGCTAAGTGGAGTCGCACAAGTTACAAAAAACTATAAACAAAGAGAAGTAGAAACTCTGGGTAAAGTCCCCCAAAAGATGATGTGCCCTATTTGGAATCTGCACATAAGACATGCCATCTGGAGTGCCGCATTAGAGATGCCATATGGAGTGTCACATCAGGGAAGCGCACGTTCAAATAGCCTGTTTTACATTGTGCATTTGCGCAAATCAAGAGTTGTTTCTTCACATTTCAAAGTGCATCCCTTATTCAAAAATATAATTCATTTTGCAATATGCAGGAACCAACGACATCCACCTGCCCTTTTTGGAACAGGGACAGGGTACGCACATTGCACAATGGGGACATCCCTGACCTTGTCATGCTTTTTTTCGGTTGTGGAACAGCAGCAGTGTGGAACGCTGATATCCCCCTTGATTTTCTATCCCTCAAATATGGATAGACAAGCGTTTTCTTTTTAAAGCATTTGCAGTCCCGGGGTGCCAGTCATTCAACCAACACTAATGTATGCAAGCTGGCTATCCAGTGCATTTTATGCGCGTCGTCAGTGCATTTTCTGTTCTGCTGTTCATAAATATACAGGTCACCTTTAAGAATAAGGTGGCATGCTCATTCTTAAAACTTGCACAATAAAAAACAAGTTTAGGCAAAGCAAACATTTCTGGATTTGCAAATGTAGAGGGTAACTGTTTTTGTAAACCCCTCACATGACAAAAGCTTTGGCAAGGCCAATAGTTTGGGGTTTGAAGTTACGTATTGCATTTAGCATTAACAAACATAAAAAAGGTGTCAGTCCCATAAAGCTTAAGGGATAGGTTACCATGTGACTATTTAAGCAATATGACCCGAGCAGCGGGGGCATTACTGACTCAGGTAATGCCCCAGGGCCCATAGAATTGAAGGATTCTCGGCCGGGTAACGACCCGGCGAGAGCCAATCAGAATGCGTGTTGCATTCTGCTTGACTCTCGCCGGGTACTAATGTTAGGTGAGCTCTTAGCCTCTGCCGATTCATTAAATGCTTTTAACATTGTGCGTCTGCAGCTTACCCAACCTGCAGCAAGGGCCTATACAATGCTTTTGATCTCTGTGCCAGCTGGCATAGATAGGTTCATCAAGTTTCGAATGATTACAGTATACAAATGTAATGTATGTTCTAGGAAACAGCAACACGTGTTTTGTAAGGGGTGGTTCACATTAGGTTACGCAATGCTGCTTGTATAACAACACAACTCCTAGAGAGTTGTTGTGACGTCCCTGACTGTGCATACAGACATACAGTGTACCTGTTGACAGAATCAAGTGTATATTACCTCAGTAAAACTATGAGCCCTCCTCAACCATCAACTCAATAATAGAGCTGTGTGCTGGTGGCAGGAAGAGGGAAGGGGTGAGAAATTCTTAAAGAAATCCACAGTCAATGAAAGTAAGGGTTAGTCCCTGGCCCCATAACAATAAAGAAAACATATTATGAAATCTGTCATCAATACTGTATTTCCAAGAAGGCATTAAGCATTGAAGTCATGAGCCTGTGTTCACTAACTGTAGCATGGCTTTAACAATGATGTACAATTACCTGCTCTTTACAATCTCATGACTGGAATACCTGCCTGCTCCTAGTCTGTTTAACCTAGCTTACAAAGGAGTGTCACAAAACACTGGTAAAAACGGAGTTGTTGAACATTCGGCGGGCCTGTCACTAATGAAAGAAAACACTCAGAAGTATCGTTCAGCATTAAGATGACTTTGAATATTTAATTAAGATCATAAGCTGACATACTTCATTAACAGTTTCATACACTAATATGAACGTTAATATGAAGGCTGGGGCTTCAGAATGTTCACATTAATGCATTAATGTATGAAACAGTTCAAGTGTGTCAGCTTATGACCATAATTAAAGTTTCAACGCCGTCTTAATAGTAAATAACAATACTCGATGATATTTTTCATTAGTGGCAGGCGCACCAAATGTTCAACAACTCCTTTTTTTAAAAAAAAAAAAAACTGTTATTATTAAAACTGGGGGTAAAGTGTTAAACACACCAACAAACCTTTAAGGGAATGCTCCAATGGATACCTATCTTAACCCTGCTCTTGGTAAAATACTGGACGAATTGGTCTGCTTTTGCTTCCATCCAGTAATAGAATTGCTCTCCCGCTACTGTACTGTAGTTTCATGACATGTAACTCCTTAGTATACAACATTGTTTATGAAAAATTCTGCCCCAAAGAATAATAGAAGGGAAAACACTAGTATACTGTTGGGATGCACATACAACGTCCCAGCCAGGCCAAATGATTTCCGTTGAGTAAGACCTATTAGAATGAACTATCGTTGAAGACGGTGCGGCAGGAGCACACGTTGGTTTAGTTAGGTTTATACAGGTCCGGCGTTTATTTGTAGTGACAGTGTGATAGATGGGAAAGGCTGAATTCGGTTGAAAATGGGGTCAGCAAGGTATGAAGGTAGTAGTGAGGTCAGAGTGTTAACATGATAGGGGTATGCCATTTTGGATGTTAAGGCCTAGAACACGATTAATAAAATAGCACACAGGCTGTGATGTGCAGCAGTGGCTCTGTTAGTTCAGCTCCAGCAAACAAACACATTCCCATTCCCCAGGAGAGAGGCCGAGGTCAGAGGCACCCATGGTGAGCAGATAAGCACTAATTGTATCCAGCTGCGGAGCCTGAACATGGTTCGGATGGAATGTTAGTTGTTAGAAGAGCAGAAAGGGATGCACCCTTTGAAGGACAAATTCATGAGAATAGAGCACGAGGTGTTGTGATGCCAATGGGTTTGACGAAGATTTAGAACTCTACTTCCCTCACCTGGGTTCGGTCACCGCATATGAATTACACTTAGACACACAACCTAAGCAAAGAAATTCTTGGGACGGCTGGATGCACATCATGTGACAAGTATCATTGGGGAATTCACCAATCCTGTATGTGGATTTGTAAGTGACGATGAAGGGCACCACATGTCTAGGGGAATGGGGGTATCATAGATGTGGTCAATCAGTCCAGGGAAAATAGGGGGAGATTAGCTTGTTCTATAGGTGGTAGCCAATGAGGATGGAGGGATTATGTTGTACTTATTATTATGCATAGTATCGTTAATTTGCGTTTTTCTGCTATAAGAGATGTAACGTCTTGACACCGTCTGAGCCCTTTTGGCATGTAATAAACCTTGTTTTCCCTTGCAAAGAGGTACAGTGATTGTTTTGTCATTTGGATTGTTTTTATTCCCAAGTTTTTGGGATGCCATCCTTTCAATACTATTAGAGACGGCTGCAGTCCTTCAAACAAATAAGTGCACTGAAAAAATGAACATAAAAGTCTTTTTGCCTACTTTAAGAGCAAGGCAGAGTCTTCCACACTGGTTTGAATGTTTGGCAGCCATATGACTTTCTAACGGTGAGTCACAGGTAAGAGTCTGAAGAGAGGACTCAAGTGGTGCTCGAGCGACGTCCTCCTGAGCTCAGGGATACGGATTAATCTCTCATGAGCCACAGAGCCAAAGCAAATCGGAGAGAAACAAATGCTGCTCGCAGATTATAAAAACCTTGCTGTTGTGCAAAAATAAATGACACAAATGAATTTGCTGCTTTGATAATACCGAATGGAGCAAACAGGTTTAGCACCAATCTGTTCAATCTAAAAAGGTTTCTAGTAGAGAAAAGTTGATACAGACGATTTTATTTTCTATGTTGGCTGTGTAACATGGAAAGAAATGTAGTAAACCGATTTCTTTCTATGTTATGCAGCAAACATTGTTCAGAAAAGCAGTTTGATAAATGTTTGCCGTATTGCAAACATGTTTAGATAATACAGAATGTGACACAACCTGTTTACCCCATTCCGTATTATGAAAGCATTTGCTGAATTTTTTGCACTGCTGCAAATATCTGGCCCCTGGTATTTGCCCAGAGAGAATACATTATTTCAAGGCTGAAAAGGCGTCAGTTATCACAGCGAGTAGAGCGCTCGCTTTGATATCCGTGCAGATTCTGCTGGCACAGGTTCAAATCCCGGCAGGGCCAAATCAGCCTTTCATCCTTCCAAGATCAATAAATGAGCACCACACACAGTGGGAAATAATACGCAACACTCAGATGCATGAGGGTTCGTAGCGCTATATAAGTGCCAAATTATTATTATTAATAATTATTATTAGAATAGGAAGTCAAAGAGCACCAAGCTCAACACAGGCCTTCCTTCAAGCAAGAAGCTCAACATCTACTCCCTCAGAGCAGAACCATGGTAAGCGCAGTACATGTAGCCCAGGTTGCGACACCCAGACCATACCTTTCTTTACTGAACATATTTGTAAAACAAGTTTTTGTTTTCCCAAACATAACCAGCTACAATACATATTTATAGTCCATCAGACACCTGGCTACAAAGTACATAAAGGAATAAATAAATAAATATGGGATATAACTTATGGTCTGTAACATTGGCAACCTTGGCTTACTTTAAGTGACAATACATGAGGAAACCAGTATAACATCACAGTCATGAATATGGCGAGTGTTAGGAAAGATTTCAAATGTGGATGTAATTTTCCCTCCATGTGTCAACCCCCGAACTTTTTGCTGCTGTTTAGACACCACTGACTGACTTTGCCAGAGAAGCACAGCCTTCAGCTGTACTCCGCTGGGCTTTCGCTCACTTTTTATGGGGAAACTGACATGCCCTTAAGACAGTCAGTACTGGGAGACTTTTTTTCCCTTAGTCCTTTTCTCATGTTGCAACTTTTGTGAAACATGTAACAAGTGTGCAATGTATTTTACCATACAGCACACTTAGGTCTGTAGTCATTTCCAAAAGCCCTAGATACTCTCGCTGGACTTTTTATGAACTGTGCAGATGTGTCATGGACAGGACTGGTGGCAGCTATCGTTTCGCATTATTTTTAAACCTTTCGTGCCATATTAACCGAGGTTAACCACATTTGGCACAAATAGGTGGCCTGGCTCTAAAATGGTCTTGCCACAAGGTTTTTTGTCCTGTCCTTCGGCCATCTTGCCCTTTCACCTTCGCCAGGTCAAGTCGACCTGGGCCAGTCCTTATTTGGTCATGCATTTTCTCGCAAATCCCTATGCTTTCGCAGGCTTTTGCATGCCTTGCGTGTGCACCTCCAGGATGTGGGCTGAGATGGCTGGTCCCAATACACATCCTGGGTGCCAGAGAGTCTGGAGTGTCCTGAATGCCTGAGACCACCGTGGTCTGTGATTGGTCCACGTATGCAGTGTGTGTTTGTGAGCAGATCTCCCATTGGGTCCTCTCCCTTTTGGTGCGAAGGGAACTTTGGATAAGAGGAGGCTGGAAACAGCACTACCAGGTCGATCTCCTGAGTTCTCACTGAACAAAGGATAGGATCCAAGTATCCTGCACCTACGAAGCTGAGTCGAGGAACCGCTGGTGACCCGCTGGAAGGTTTGGCACCGTGAGCCTGCAGTCGTCCCGTGAGACCCCTCTGCATCTGGTCGTCCTAGAAGGTCTGCGAAGACGCTTCGACCCATTGGAATAGTGGGACCAAGAACCTTGTCTTAGAATGTCCTGTGCCTGTGGAGGAGCGCTCGCCTCCTAAGTGCCGTCGTCCTGTGCCACTCTCCTGCGCACTTGCCTCTCGCTGTCTTGTCTGTCTACCCCTTGGATCCCCTCCTCTCCCACCTACTCTATGGTGCTCTCTGTCTCCCCTATCTTTTCAAACTGTTTCACTATTGACTATCCTGCGCTCCTCACTAAGTCTGGTAGGACATTTTTTAAAAAGGACATCCTGTTCTCCAACCCAGGCCTCCCTATCGCTGACACCTGCATCAGTGCCTCCTCCAAGGAAACTCTCACTGACATCCTCTTTGTCATCCCTTCTCCAGATCTATGGACCCCGCATATGGTCTCTGTTGTCTCTCCTTTCTCCTCTTCTCCATTTAATGGTGGTACCCGTTAGGATGCCCTCGTGGCCTCCTTCCTATTCTCTAAGGTCATCATTAATGTCTACTCTATGGGACCATCTTGGTCCAAGGCCCTCAGGCCAACCTTCATCTCTTTGATAGACGCTTTACGTGCCTCATCAACTTCCTTTCTTCTCCTGCTGTCCCCTCCCCCCTTTCCTTGGCTACCTTGCCTTCCCCCTCCCTCTCTGCCCCCTCTCGGGCACTTTCTACACTTCCGCAGGGCGTACCTCTGATCTGTACCCCTCCCGGAAGTCCTTCAAGGAGGGCAACCTTCTCCACATTGCCACTCTTAACTCACGCTCCGCTTTCAAACACTCCTCTGATATCTGCCGCCTTCTTGAAGAACTTAACCTCGATGTCCTCAGTCTCACTGAGACATGGTTTACGGCCAGCTCTGTCACCAGCTTTGACACGCTCCTACCTGATGGCTAAAAGATCCTCTCTGCACCCAGCTCCCAACCGATCTGGTGGGGCATAGCCCTTATCTTCCCTGAGTGGATTCCTGCCTCTGTCATTCCTACGCAGGCTTACTCCTCTTTTGAATGCCTCGTCTGCAGGCTCTCTCTCTCACCTAGCCATTCCCTTACTGTGGGTACTCTCTATCGGCCACCTGGTCAGGTTTTTTCCTTCCTCTCTGAGTGGGCGGACCTCTCCTCCTCACTCCTGGCCTCAACCACTCAACTCCTCCTTCTTAGAGACTTCAACATCCACCTGGATGCCTCCTATCCCCCCTCTGAACTCTTTCACGACCTCTGCGACTCTCTCTCACTCACCATTCTCCCCTCTGGCCTGACTCACTCTGCAGGGCACACTCTCGATGTTCTGACCTCTTCAGACCTTCCCCTCTCTGTCCCTTTCTCCACTCTTTTCTACTGGAGTGACCACTTTCTCCTATCCTCCCACATCACCCTCCCTACCCCGCAGGCCAAGCCACCTCCATCACTGCCACCCACCTTCTCGGTCACCCGACCCATGAAGCGCGTGTCAGTTGAGGCTTTCGCCGCCACCTTCTCACCCCCTGTTCTCCCCCTGGCTGACTCTCACCCTGACACAGCCCTCTCCACGCTCCACTCTGCTATATCTGATACTCTTGATATCCTTGCCCCTGTCATGAGAATCCGCCTTAAGCCCAAAGCCAAGTGCAACTCTTGGTATGACTCAGACCTCGTCACCCTAAAACGCAAGTGTAGGGTTGCCGAGAGGAAATGGCGTGCTTCAAGTTCATCCTCTGACAAACTGGCCTGCCGCCTGCTGCAAAGGCAATACCGGCTCTCCGTCCTCACCAAGAAGAGAGCTCATATCCAAGCCTGCGTCTCTGCGGCATCTAACAACTTGGCTGAACTATTTAAAATCTGCAAGGAACTGGCCAACCTTGCCGCAGTCTCTACCTCTCCCTGTCCCTTCCCAGGCCCTCTGCACAGCACTCACTTAATTTCTAAAACTCAGGACATCCTGTCCTCACTCTCCTCCTCTAATCCCCCTCCCGCTATTCCCTGCTCTTCCTCTGGCCCTTCGGCAGCCACCCCTCCTCCCTCCTTCTATACCTTTCCCCTTTTCTCTCCAGACGATGTTTCTAGACAAGACCGATCTATGAAAGTCTAATCGAAACAGGTTCACCCCTGTTCCTCCAAAACTATCAAGGATCACATTGACTCCCTGGCTCCTGCCCTGGCGGATTTCTGCAATCACTCCTTCGCCACTGGAGTCTTCCCTTCCCCCATGAAGCACTCCCTTGTGCACCCTCTTCTTAAGAAACCCTCTGCCGACCCCTCCTGCCTGGCTAACTATCACCCAATCTCCATAACTCCCTTTCTGGGCAAGCTCCTGGAGAAACTGGCCATCTCCCAGCTCAATCTCCACACTGCATCTGTTGGTTGTCTTCATGACCATCAGTCTGGCTTCAGAGCTGCCAGAAGCATGGAAACTTCTCTCCTGAACATCCGTGAAGACCTGCTCTCCAACCTCGACTCTAACACCCCTTGCGTTCTTATCCTGCTTGATCTCTCTTCTGCCTTTGACACCGTCCACCATGCCATCCTGCTCAACCGTCTCTGTGATAACCTGGGTATCAATGGTCAGGCTCTGGCATGGCTGACTTCTTTCCTCTCCGACTGACCCTCCCAGGTCCAACTTGGGTCCTTCCTCTCAGACATCTTTTTCTCTACCTGTAGTGTCCCCCAAGGATCTAACCTCTCTCCCTGGCTGTTAAACCAATACCTAGCACTCCTTGCCCACCGCATCGCCGCTCTCTGTCCCAACTTTCAGAGCTATGCGGATGATACCCAGCTCATTTTCAGGTTACCCTCGGCCTCCTCCTCTCCTTCCCTCATCTCTGACTGTCTGTCTGCCATCCAGGAATGGTGTGCCGCCAACGACCTCTGCCTTAATGCCAGTAAGACTGAGATTCTACTCATCGGCACACCCACTCCCTCCTTCCCTGCAGCTTTCTGGCCGGCCTCTCTTGGCCCTCCTCCCACCACCACCTGCAAGACTAAAAACCTCGGGGTCATCTTCGACTCTGCACTCTCCTTCTCCCCTCACTTCTCTGACGTCTCTAAGAAGTCACACTACCAGCTGCACCTCCTAAGAGGTATTCTTCCTTTCCTCTCCTTCCCCCAGAAGCTCACTGTCTCCAGAGCCCTGGTCCTCTCCAAGCTGGACTACTGTAACAGCCTCTATCTAAATCTTCTCGCCTCCACTCTCCGCCCTCTGCAACTTATCCAGAACAGGACTGCAAGACTTGTACTTGGCCTCAAACTCAGGGATCGTATCTCTCCAGGACTGAAATCTCTGCACTGGCTCCCAGTGGCTGCGAGGATTAAATTCAAAATCCTCTGCTTTGTACACAAGGCCTTCTGGGGTTTGGGGCTGCAATATCTTCAACTCTCTCTTCCTAAATATCTTCCTTCTCAAGCTCTTCGCTCTTCTGCCTCCAACTCCCTCAGGGTCAGTCGCTTCTCCAAACAACGAGTTGGTGGCAGATCACTTTCTTCGGCAGGGGCCTCTCTCTGGAACAGCCTTCCTGCCTCCCTGAAACTCGAGGAGAATCATCTCTGGTTCTGGAAACACCTCAAAACCTTCCTCTTTGCTTCTGCTTTCTCTCCTCCCTCCCTTGCTAAATTCCTGGCTGAAATTGAACTGGTTACCTGGCCACCCTTTTCTGATCTCTGGCCCAGGCCTTGTCAACTGCCCACCTGCACTGGCTCCCTGGCAACCCCTGCACTTGGGGACCGTTTTTTCTGTATCCCTTCAGTCCCCCTTCCAGCACGTATGCCTGCACTTCCTTGCACTTGCCACCAGCTGGCTGTTTTATGTGTTTTATTTATCTTATTTATTCCACTTCCCATGTACTGCACTTTCCCCTCTCCCTTCCCCCGCACACTTTCCTTTCCCCCTTCCCATGCACTTGTGTGATCTGAATGACACCTGGCCTAGAAGGATCGTTGTCTGTCCTCCCTTTGTTCCCCCCGTTGCCTCGGCGCGCCTTGAAACACTTGTGTATAGGCACGTTATAAATGCCATAGCATATCATATCATACCTTCACCAAAACCTGCAAGTAAGCTTTCTCTGAAGTGTCCCTGGGCCAACCAGTGGGCTGACCAGCTTACACGGGACCTTTGTTCTATCTCCGCTGTCGTTTTCGAGGAGGCCCTGCTAGCTCTGTGTACACGGCACCCGTACACCGAATTTCGTACACTTGGCATTCCCAGGTCTGAAGTGAGAAGAGTGCGCCCGGACCGGAGTAAATGCGGTTACCCTGTTGCCCTGCTGCGGCAACATCCTTTGCAAGTTCGCTGCATTTGTGACCCTCTTGCCCCTGAAGCATGCTGCAGTGAAACTGGGATGATCCATCCACCCAGAGCACAGAAATCGCCACTGCCAGTTTGGAAATCCTCGCAGGATCTCAGGAACTAAAAGGTGCCGGGACGTCCTTTTTGCCGCATTCGAACCTGCAACCGAATTGGACTAACCTGCCGAAGTTTGGGTCTCCTTGCCTCAGGGAACGGTGAGTAATCTTTACCCCAACCGGTGGCCCCTAGTGCCAGAACCCACCTTTACGTATGAGTGGCCCCTGGGGCCCCTCTCCTGTCCACTGCTATTGCGAAATAGCGACTCCATCCCGAACTCTCGAACTGCTCCTGCCTTCAAGTGGAGGTCCTTCTTGAATAGTGGGAACTTATTCTTCATCGCCTTATCCACCTTCCCTACCCTGTTTTGTACATTCGAACAACCGCATGAGTTTGCATTACATGTACTATTGAGCACAAGGCACCCCTCTTCTTAGGGCTTGAACTTCCTCTTAGGTGAATAACTGATGTCGAATTGGGCCTAAAGATTAACTGCACTACGAGTTTCTTTCCCCTCTAGGTTGTCAACATACTTTGTGCAGTCATCCCTTTAGACCCCCCTGGTCTTGTATATATATTGTATTGAGTGTTATGTATTGGTTTACTTAGTGTTACTGTGATTCTGTGCTATAGTCTGTTACAAAGGCCTTGTAATAAATGTGTCTATATTTTTAATATAACACCTTTCTAGAGTAATTTGTAAGTGTCCTTGCTCTGTGTGCTCATTGAGGTTCTTTAGTCACCCTCACCCCTCCTGAGACTTAGTCTTGACCGCCTTCCATAGCTACCCTGATTGGTCTGGCTTGTCCAGAGGTTACCCTGTTCCAAGAAACTAGGTTGGTCTTCTGAACCTCTGCCCCTCCTGTACAGAGTTTAGAAATCCTTCTTAACAAATTGGTGTTCAGTGGTGAGATAGGACTGAAGGTATCCAGTGTTGCATACTAGTGAAGGCATTTCAAGTTATTCCTACCAGGACACATAATGAATTGTTGTAGTATAACTGGAAAAAGGCCATAGTCCTATCAAACAGTATGGAAACAAGTACCTTGTTAACTTTATTGCTTCTAAATCTGAAACATTTAGAAAGATGTGTGCTGAGAGAGGTGTCTCTGCTCAAGGCACAAAAATGGAAATGATCCAAAGAATCATGGACTGGCAAGAAGCTCAGCTTAGTGCCATAGCTCCTGTGGACAATACAGAAGGAGGTGGGGCTGCTCCTACTGGCAGAACTGACAGTTCTGTCGCTGCACTTGTTCATGGGACCCATGAGGATTTGGAGGATGTAATGTCTAGTGTTTCCTCTGCCAGTACTGAAGCTGAGGCCATGCTTGAATTCAAGAAGCAAGAACTGCTGTTTAGGCAGAAGGAGCTTGAATTTAACATGACCAAACTGAAAATAGAGCAGGCAGAAAAACAAAAAGACAGGGATCACCAGTTGGAACTGGCCAAGCTTCAGGTTGCCAATGGATCCAAGGGTCCTGGACATGGGTCTGGGGGCCTCCTCTAATCCAAGGTTTCCTAAGGATCTGCTCAGTGTGTATGAGGAAAAGAATGACATTATGGACTGGCTGAATGCATTTGAGTATGCCTGTGAAGTTCAACAAGCGGACAATGCTGATAGAATTGCCTGGTTACTTAGCAGACTGCCCCATTCTGGCTGCAGTGCCATTATGGAAATGTCAAAAGCTGAGAGAGCAGATTTTTTGCAATGTTGAAGCAAACTCTCATCTTAAAGTTTGGAAAGACTCCTGCCCAATACTTAAAAAGATTCAGAGAGTACAAAAAGAAAGAAGGTGGTACTTGGGTATCGTATGTAACTGAATCCTTAAAAAACTTGACTGGCTGAGTTGAAGGTTATAAGGTCTCTACTTTTGAAGGTATGATATGTCTTGTCATGCTTGAGCACATTTGTGCCTCTTCTTCCCCTGAGCTTAAGCAGCACTTGGCAGATTCAAAGGTGATAGATCCTAAGAAACTTGCCATAGCAGCAGACTTGTGGGTGTCACATAGAGTGTCCCATAAGGACAAGACTCATCCTGGTAAGCAGGAGGAGGGGAAAAAGTCCAAAGATAAGGAGGGTGGAGAAACTGATAAAACTTTCTCCCATAGGGGCCATAAAAGAAAAAATAGGGGTAAGACACAAGAGAACTCACAGGGTAGTGGAGGTCAGCCTCCAAAACAGAACTCTGGTTATAGTAAGCCTCCCTATGTAAACAGACCCAGCGGATCATGTTTTGCTTGTGGAGCAACTGACCATGTGAAGGGGATCCCAGATGTAAGGTCAAAACCTTGGGGGTCCACTCTGCTAATCTTGCCTTCTCCTCCTATGAGGAAGAAGAGATTACAGGGGCATCCTTCTCCTCGGACTCCTTCCCCAGTGGGATAGAAGCTGAGGTAGTTTTAGTTTCCCTGGGTTCCTGGGAGCCTAAAGTCTCAGAGGCTTGTGCTAGGATTCCAGATAATACCAAGCACTACTTTAAAGACAGTTTGCTGATCAATGGAGTAGATACTCCAGCTCTTACGGATAGTGGGTGCAGTCGAACTGTAGTTGATTCTACCCTGGTAGACCCAGAGGAAGTTGCCAGAGCTCCTCTGGCCCCCACTAAATTGGCTGATGGCCCATCGCTCATGTTCCCAGTAATACCTGTTACTCTTACTATCAATGGTACAGCAGTCAGAATTCCAGTGAGCATACAGAGGAATGTCCCAGGAAAGGTCTTGTTGGGAAATGATCTCAGAGATTTAGGCCTTGTGGGAGATACAGCTGAAAGACCCTGCACAAGGTCTGAAACCAGGGCAGCACTGGCCAAAATCAATGCCATGCTCCAGCCAAAGGGGAAACCCAAGGCTAAAGGAGTCAACAAATCCAAAAGAGGGAAAGAAAACATTCCCCCTAACACACCTACCACTGAGGTGGAGGTAGTTGGTCAATCAATCACCTGGATCTGACGAGGAGGTGGTGATACCTGAAATAATTGATTTGTTAGTGGAAGGTGGTCCTGATAGGGAAGACTTTAGTAAGGGCCAATGTGAGTGCTCATTTCTGGAAGGCCTAAGGAGACAGGCCTGCTCCCAGCTTGAGGGCGAACCTCCTGGGAAGCAGAGGATTTATTGGGAAGGTGGGCTTGTGCATAGTGAGCCTACAGAGTCTACAGAAGGAGACCATAGGAGGTTGGTGGTTCCCCTTGCTGTAAGACCCTTCCTCCTGCAGTTGGCGCATGAAGTGCCCCATGCTGGTCACCTTGGAATCAAGAGAACCAAGCAAAGGTTAGCCATGCACTTCTACTGGCCCAAGATGGGGGTGCAAGTAGAAAGTCACTGCAGGAGTTGTGCCTCCTGCCAGTTATCTGGTAAGAATGGCTCAACAATCCAAGCTCCATTGGTACCACTCCCAGTTGTGGGGGTACCATTTGAGAGTGTAGGGATCGACATTGTTGGTCCCCTTGACCTCCAAAAATCCTCAGCCAATAGGTTTATCCTGGTGCTGGTCGACCATGCCACCAGGTATTCTGAGGCCATCCCATTGAAAACTGTGACTGCCAAGTCAGTTGCAAAAGCTTTGCTTGGCATATTTACTAGAGTTGGCTTCCCCAAAGATGTTGTGTCTGACACAGGCAGCAATAATTTTATGTCCAAGTATATGCAGGCCATGTGGAAGGAAGATGGGGTCACCTATAAGTTTTCCTATGCATATCACCCACAGACCATTGGACTAGTTGAACGGTTTAACAGGACCTTGGAGAGCATGATTGGGGCTCTGGAAGAACCACAAAGAAGAAAATGGGATCTTCTGTTACCATGCTTACTGTTTGCCTACAGAGAGGTACCACAAGAGGGTGTTGACTTCAGCCCCTTCAACCTTCTGTTTGGTCACCCTGTAAGGGGACCCTTAGCCATAGTCAAAGAGGGATGGGAGATGCCCACTCCCCCCATAACTACCAACGTAGTGGACTATGTGGTAGGGCTCAGAAAAAGGATGGTACTCCTGATGGGTCTGGCTAGTGAAAAGTTGAAGGCAGGGCAAGCTCTGGTGAAACATTGGTATGACCAGAAGGCTTCCCTCATCAATTTCACACCTGGTCAGCAAGTCCTGATCATGAATCCTATAAGGCATAGAGCTTTACAGGACAAATGGTCAGGCCCTTACACAGTGGTGGAGTCACTGGGTGAGGTCAACTATTTAGTGAACCTTGGAAGGGCTGGTCAGGCTCCAAAAGTGTTCCATGTAAATAGAATGAAGGCTTTCATCCCAAGAATTGAAATCGCAACCCTGCTGGTGGCTTCAGATGTTGAAGCAGAAGAGTCTGAACCTCTTCCTGACCTGTTCCAAAGCAGTCCTTCAGACAGCTCCATTGAGGGTGTCCAAGTGGCCCCTCACCTAACTTCTGATCAACAGGATGAGGTGAAAAGTTTGCTTTGACAATTTTCCCACTTGTTCTCACAGTCCCCTGGTTTGACATCTTGGTGCAAACATAACATTGACACAGGAGACAGTGTACCTACCAAAAGTAGGAGATACAGAATGTCAGACAAAGTAAGGTCTTACATTTAGACAGAGGTCAACAAAATGTTGGACCTTGAGGTGATTGAACCCTCCAGTAGTCCTTGGTCCAGCCCAGTGGTGTTGGTTCCAAAAGCAGGTACTTCTGAACTGAGGTTCTATGTGGATTACAGGGCTCTGAATGCTGTCACCAGGACAGATGCACACCCCTTGCCTAGAACAGATGAGCTGGTGGATACTTTTGGTGCCTCCAAGTACCTCAGCACGTTTGACCTCACTGCAGGCTATTGCAGGGGCAGGGGCTTTCTCAACACCAGAGGGTCTTTACCAGTTTAGGGTAATGCCTTTTGGTTTGAAGAATGCCCCTGCCACTTTCCAGAGGCTTGTGAATCATGTGTTGAATGGGTTGGATGAATTCTGTCTTGCACATCTGGATGATATAGCAGTTTTCAGTGCCACCTGGGAAGACCATGTGAAACACCTTAGGATTATGTTACAGGCTCTTCAGAAAGCCCACTTGACCATAAAGGCCAGTAAGTGCCAGATTGGACAAGGATCAGTGGTCTACCTTGGACATGAAGTAGGTGGAGGGAGGATACAGCATCTACCCAGTAAAGCACAAGCAGTACAATACTGGCCTACCCCCACTACACAGACCCAAGTGAGAGCCTTTTTGGGACTCACTGGGTACCACCGAAATTTCATGGCAGACTATGGTACCATAGCTGCCCCTCTGACTGCCCTCACTACTCCAAAGAAACCCAAGAAGGTAACTTGGTCTGAAGAGTGTGAGAAGGACTACAATGGCTTAAAAGACTCCTTGTGCCAGGCCCCTGTTCTCAGGGCCCCTGACTACCAAAGACCTTTTATTGTGCAGACAGATGCCTCTGACACTGGGATAGGAGCTGTACTATCACAAGTAGATGAGAAGGGTAAGGAACACCCTATTGGCTTCATTAGTTGCCAGTTTAAGGACAGAGAGCTCAGATGGTCCACAGTAGAGAAAGAATGTTTCTCTGTGTTGTGGGCCCTAAGGAAGCTGAGGCCCTACCTCTATGGGACCCACTTCACTGTGCAAACTGACCATAAGCCCTTAAAGTGGCTAATGAGCATGAAGGGAGAGAATCCAAGGTTGCTTAGGTGGTCCATAAGTCTGCAAGGCTTTGACTTCACTATTGAGCAAAGGCTAGGTGTCCAACACAGCAATGCTGATGGGTTGTCCAGAATGTTTAACCGACCTGAACAAGAAACTCATCCAGGGGTGGATTAGATCCCACTGTCCTTAGTCTGGGA
The DNA here is from genome assembly GCF_040938575.1 of Ambystoma mexicanum. NCBI lineage: Eukaryota > Metazoa > Chordata > Amphibia > Caudata > Ambystomatidae > Ambystoma > Ambystoma mexicanum. The sequence continues at coordinate 953,326,792 of NC_090928.1, read as the reverse complement.
GGGGCGAGTGTTAGGAAAGGTTTCATATGTGTTTGTAATTTTTCCTCCATGTGTCAACCCCCGAACTTTTTGCTGCTGTTTAGACACCACTGACTGACTTTGCCAGAGAAGCACAGCCTTCAGCTGTACTCCTCTGGGATTCCGCTCACTTTTTATGTGGAAACTGACATGCCCTTAAGACAGTCAGTACTGGGAGACTTTGTTTCCCTTAGTCCTTTTCTCATGTTGCAACTTTTGTGCAACATGTAACAAGTGTGCAATGCATACAGCACACTTGGTTCTATAGTCATTTCCAAAGGCCCTAGATACTCTTGCTGGACTTTTTTATGAACATGGACAGGTGGCAGCTATCGTTTTGCATTATTTTTAACCCTTTCCTGCCATGTTAACCGCGTTAACCGCGTTTGGCACAAATAGGTGGCCTGGCTCTAAAATGGCCATGCCGCAAGGTTCTTTGTCCTATTCTTTGGCCATCTTGCTCCTTCACCTTCCCCAGGTCGAGTCGACCTGGGCCTGTCCTTATTTAATCATGCATTTTTCCGCGAATCCCAATGCTTTCGCGGGCTTCTACATGCCTTGTGTGTGTGCCTCCACAATGTGGGCTGGGATGTCTGGTCCCAAAACACATCCTGGGTGCCAGAGAGTCTGGAGTGTCCTAATTTGCCTGAGACCACCGTGGTCTGTGATTGGTCCACGTATGGAGTGTGTGTTTGTGAGCAGATCTCCCATTGGGTCTTCTCTGTTTTGGCGCGAAGGGAACTTTGGATAAGAGGAGGCTGGAAACACCACTACCAGAAGAACTGCGAAGACGCTTCGACCCAATGGAATAGTGGGACTAACTATTCTCGGCACCTTCACCAAAACCTGCAAGTAAGCTTTCTCAGAAGTGTCCCTGGGCCAACCAGTGGGCTGACCAGCTTACACAAGACCTTTGCATTGTCTTTGCTGTCGTTTTGAGGAGGCCCTCAAAACTTGGTATACTGCTAGCTCTTTGTCCACGTCACCCACATACCGAATTTCGTACACTTGGCATTCCCAGGTCTGAAGTGAGACGAGTGCGCCCGGACCGGAGTAAACGCGATTACCATGTTGCCCTGCTGCGACAACATCATTTGCAAGTCCGCTGCATTTGTGACCCTCTTGCCCCTGAAGCCTGCTGCAGTGAAACTGGGGCAATCCATCCACCCGGAGCGGAGAAATAACCACTGTCCCGTTTGGGAATCCTCACTGAATCTCAGGAACTAAAAAGTGCCGGGACGTCCTTTTTGCCGCATTCGAACCTGCAACCGAATTGGACTAACCTGCCGAAGTTTGGGTCTCCTTTCCTGAGGGCCCGGTGAGTAATCTTTACCCCAACTGGTGGCCTCTAGCGCCAAAGCTCATCTTTACGCATGAGTGGCCCCTGGGGGGCCCTCACCTGTCCACTGCGATTGCGAAATAGCGACTCCATCCCGAACTCTCGAACTGCCTCTGCCTTCAAGTGGTGGTCCTTCTTGAATAGTGGGAACTTATTCTTCTTCGTCTTATCCACCTTCCCGAGCTGCTAGATACCCCTGAAGAGACCCTGTTTTGCCCATTGGAACAACCGCTTAGTGCTTGGACTACCTCTTAGTTAGGTGAATAACTGATGTTGAATTGTGCCTAAAGATTTACTGCACTACCTGTTTCCTTCCCCTCTAGGGTGTCAACATACTTTGTGCAGTCATCCCTTTAGACCCCCCTGGTCTTGTATATATATTGTATTGAGTGTGATGTATTGGTTTACTCAATGTTATTGTGATTCTTTGCTATAGTCTATGTTACAAAGGCCTTGTAATAAATGTGCTATATTTTTAATATAACACCTTTCTAGAGTAATTTGTAAGTGTCCTTGCTCTGTGTGCTCATTGAGGTCCTTCAGTCATCCTCACCCCTCCTGAGACTTAGGGCCTCATTACACGGTAGGCGGTAAACCATGGCGCTATTAGCGCCATGGTTCATGCCGGTAATTTACCAGTACCGCCTTGGTGGAAAGGGGAATTACCGCCCCATTCCAAGGTTGGCGGGGCGGTAATTCCCCCTTCCACCATTGCCCTTCACCATTCCCATTTTTGCCCCATAGGGCATAATCGGAATGGGGAAGGCGCTAATTACGGTACCGCAAATTGCGGTACCGTAATTAGTTCCCTGGGTCCCTTTGCGGGTTGGTTTTTAACGCCTGCAAAAAGCAGGCGTTTAATTCCCCAACCCGCAAAGGGACCTCGTAGTAAGGCGGTAAGGATTTACCGGTACCGGTAAAATACTGGTACCGGTAAACCCTTACCGCCTACCGTGTAATGATGCCCTTAATCTTGACCGCCTACCATAGCTACCCTGATTGGTCCGGCTTGTCCAGAGGTTATCCTGTTCCAAGAAACTAGGTTGGCCTTCTGAACCTCTGCCCCTCCTGAACAGAGTTCAGAAATCCTTCTTAACAGCTAGTAAAACTGTTCACATGCTTTTATGGTCAAATGTAAATGAGAGACAACCCACAACATTTCTTCTAAAGACAGAGGTTTCATTTGTGACACCTGAATTTGACCAGGGATCACAGTGCTTTCCCTTCACTTGTTCTGTGAAGTAACAAAATAGATTGGGCCTCATTCCGAGTACGGCGCTAACCAATGGCGCTATTAACGCCTTGGTTGACGCCGTACCCGGACCGGCAGCGCCTTGGTGGATGGCGGAATTACCGCCCCATTCCAAGGTTGGCGGGGCGGTAATTCCCCAATCCCCATTTACCCTTCCCCATTCCCATTCTTGCCCCATAGGGCATAATGGGAGTGGGGAAGGCGTTAATTACGCCACCGTAAATTACGGTGGCGTAATTAACATCAAGGTCCCTTAGCGCCATGGTTTTTAACACCTGCTAAAAGCAGGTGTTAAAACCTCCATGGCGCAAAGGGAACTCGGAGTATGGCGGTAAGGGATTACCGCCACCGCTCTCGTTAGCGGTGGCCGCTATCCCTTACCGCCATACTCGGAATGAGGCCCATTGAGTTTCCCATCACATGATGATAGGGCCATTATAGTGCGATTAGAAGAACCTCCACATTTTGAGCTATGACACCACATGAATATGGTTTGTAAAAGGTAATGGCCATAATGATATAGTATGATAGGCAGGATCATGAGAGAAAGTGTGCCGTCCTCTTCTTAACAAACCAGTGTTCCCTATATTAAGATAGCATGTTCAGATAGGAGACGGCTAAGAAGGGGAACATAATGAGGTCAAACCACTTCAGAAATTAAAGGCAATATAGCTGATTAACACATCAGAAAAGCCTCATGCCAGCCCTTGCCAATATCGGTCACCTGTCTGTAGTGACTATGAAACCACTCATGTCAAGCATTGCAAATCCGAGAGTAGTGTCTCTGTGGATCATTTAAGGTCTTTTGTTTGATTTACCTTTATACCACGGAAAATGATCAAAGCATGAATTTAATATGACAGAGAGACCAAGAGAGAGATTGAGTGTGTTGTATGTGTGTACCAATAACCAGTTATATGCACTCCTCGTCCACGGCTGAGCCCACGTCTCATTACACATTGAAGAGGGAGAAACACAATGTGCCCTCCGTCCCGGAAGACCCTTCAACAGTAAGAGGAATCTGCGACAACATGGCGGTCAGTCATATGTATGTGCATCCATTCCCACTGCTCCCACCATGGATAATTATCACGAGAGATACCTTCCCAGCAGACCCTACAATCCAGCAGTAGTGTGAATCTTACCCAGAGTGAACAAGGAGACACAAGACGGAGCTGGAGACGGTTACATGGACAGACTCGACTAACTACTAAGAAACCAAGCCACTTGTCGTTAGAGACACCATGACGACTTAGCTATGCTAGAGATAAAGCACACATGCTATCTGCACACCCTGGACACAGACACACACACACACACACACTTTCAACTACATGAAGAACACAGGTAGACAGCTCTATAGTTAGAGGACAGTGACATATACATACTGTCTGCCTGTTTATTATTTTTGCCATTAGGCCTGCTACAGCACCGCGGTAACACAAGAAGCAAGAAGACGCTCATATGCAAATAACCTTGTGGTGTGGCAGGAGCACTCAAGGGATCTGACAGCCATAACGCACTAAGCTACAGACTATAGGAAGACGTGTACAGTAGATTCCAGACTACGGCTTAGGGAACCTAGCAGGCCGCGATCGGCATAGAAAGGGGACTCCAAGCCTCACAGAATTATGTGGAAGCAGAACTACTGTGGCAGGAGCGAAGCCGCCACCAAGGTCGCAATGTTGCAAATGACATTCCTCACTCTGAACCTAAGTAACACCGGCTGCAGGAGAGGTGAGCTCTCTGACAAAATACAGATCAATTTGGAGGTCCTGGGCTCACAGACGTGGTCTCCAAGCATGTGATCTTGCCGAGCTGAGGGGCTGCCAAGATTGAGGCCTGAGAAGACCAACCTGTTCTGCCATCCAGACAATAGCTGCAACAAAGTTGTTACAGTTCTACTTTGGGAACCGGAGCACGCTCATTGCAGCTATGGGCTACACACCATCATGATGCGGACACATCGCAGATACATATTTGCACAAGGCACCATTCACAGGTGTTCTGCGGGTTGGGAACAGAGTGTGTCCCAGGCTTGGGGCCTTGCGGCTCATCCAATCACAAACACGGACCGTAGGGGTGGACAGTGGGTGTCATCGACCAATCATGAGGCTTGATCATTGTAACAAATTTAGAGTAACAGCTTTTTGGGAATGAAGTGTACCACCTGACACTACAGTATCCAATAACACAGCACCTCCATAGGCTCCTATATGGGACCTACCACTCAACAGCCTATCCTGAGTGAAGATAGGTTTTTAAGACAGTTCCCGAGAATGACGCTAATTGTGATGTCAGATGTCATAAAAACTGGCCTGCAAGCCAGGGTCCGTTGAGAGATGCGTGGACGTTCTTCCATGTATGTGATCCCTGTGGTGAGTTGGCTGTAATGAACTGCAGTAATTCCTTGCCTCTTGTGTGGACCTGGCATTTTTGATTGGGCAGAGGGAAGGAGTTAAGCCTTCCATGAGCACGTACCTGTGGGCTCCCAGAGCACCTCGGCCGGACCGGGGGGCCCGCCCGTAACAACACTGATGCCCTGTAAGGGGGGCCCGCCCGTAACAACACTGATGCCCTGTAATCTGGGGTTCATTCTGGAAAGTGGTGTACTACCCTGCAAGACATACTATTGTATCAGCCTCATTGAAGTACTGTGCAACCCATGTTGTTTTCCTTTATTTTATACAACTCAATCAATTAAAAATGTTATCACACATTTCAGTCAAACGGTGTGTTTTAGTTTTAGGGGATTTTAGGTGATAAAGGATTCCCTTAAAAAAAGCAGAGCTTACACACTGAGGTCAAACCTAGCTAATAAGGCTGATCCATACTTTCAAAATTGAATGAACACTACCAATGCTTTTGTTATTAGTGCATACAGGCCTATATAAGTTTAAACACAGAGTGGTACATTACTCTTTGCCAAGCGCCATCTTGGGGATGACATTCAGTACCTACTCTACAGGACTGCATAAAAATCAATCAATACTTTATTTGAGGGACCACTCCTATAAAAGTACATAAAAACATTTAGTTGGAAAACAAGATTTAAATTCAGTGTTACATTAAGGGGAGAGGGAAAAACGGTTTTAAAATCTACATTTATAACTTTGATACATCCAACATTGAGCCTTGCACATACATTAAAAATTGAATAATTTAAAATGTAGTTAAATATTTGAAACCAAGCTTTATATATAAAAGAGGCCAACTTACATCAAATGAAGACCTTTCTTTCTGTGAGCCAATAAGAAGAGGTATTAACCACTTTTTCCAAATGTTTTGATACATTGGACAGAGGAAGAAAAAATATGTTAATGATTCTGTATGGCACAGACAGAAAGGACGGCAGTGAGATGATCCTGCTAACCAGCTCGAAGTAAATTCTGCATTTAAACAAAAATAAGTGCTCTTTATTTTATAGGGCAAACGCAGTTTAAATAGGGTTCAGCAAAATGTGTGTCCTTAAAAATTAAGATGCTGGCCATTATGGAAATCTGCAGTTCAGGCTGCCATGAATCAAGCGCATCTTTAACAGTATCTAACTGGTCTGTTCCCACCCCACACATGTCCAAATCCAATGTCTTCTAACAAATTCTTCATATGATTAAAGCATGTCCAGGAGAGAGCAGCGGGTGATGTTAAAATATGCCGGAAAGCATCCTTTTATGGTTTCAAAGTCTCTTTCTTGTGCAAACGCAACCAATACATTAATGATTTAAGAAATGCTTCAAGGGCAATTGCTTTGTTGCCTGTGACCAAATATGAAGACACATTTGGAGAGCTAAGCAGCAGTCTAAATAAATGTTTAATGAATGTACTCTCGACCAGCATTAGAGAAGACATTTTTGAGTAGCCCCATAGTTCACTTTGATGAAAAGCTGCAGGAAAAGCTTTAACTATAAAAACTATTAGCTATTAGCACCATGGCTACCCCCTTAATGCATTCCGGGTCCGGGTTCCCAAAATAGGGACTTACCGGGTCATTCCAACCTTGGAGGACCCGGTAAATCCCCATTCCGGGAACCATTCCCCATTCCCATTCGAGCCCCCATAGGGCTCAATGGGAATGGGGATGGAGCTAATAACGGTACCGCAATTTGCGGTACCGTTATTAGCTCCGAAGTCCCTTAACGGGTCCCTTCCATAACGCCTGGTAAAACCAGGCGTTCAGGAAGGGATCCGCTAAGGGATCTCGGAATAGGGTGGTATGGGATTACCAGCACCGGTGTCCTTACCGGTGCCGGTAATCCCTTACCACCTACCTCGTAATGAGGCCCAATGCCTGTTTAAGGGCACCCCACTCCTTCACCTCCTCATCTTTCTTTTTCATTTATTGCAGATTTGTATTATCTGCATGTAATTCAGAAATGATGTCGCCATCTGTCTCCCTATGGTTCTTTAAAGCTACCTATCATCTTTGTTTAGATTTCCAACAGCTATTATCGTACCAGGAGCCCCGTGTGAAGTTAAACAGACATTTGTCTTGGCTGGCCTACTCACAAAAGGGGTAATAGAATTAATCAGTTCCTGGTTTATCTTGTTCGCTTTCAAAGAATTATGATTCGCCCTAGCCAATCTTTCCAAAATCTGTAACACAGCAGAGTAAATATAAAGGGATACATTTCGCCTATGAAAGTTGAACCACAATCCATTCTTCGTATTATTTATAAATCCAATATTTGTAGAAAAAGGTCTATTATTCTCACAAAGAGGGTGACTAGACAGGACTAATAGGGTCAGGGAATTAGGATTGTGATGCTTTTCAGATCATTGGAGGAGATTTTGAAAACTACCACCCTGTCACCCCAACGAGAATGTGGTGCAAGCGGCTGCTATACGCACCTGTTCTAGATGTCGAGGAAGCAGGACAATCATCAGGCAGAAACCCATTACAGCTTCTTAGTCACAAGCCACAGAATAGAGAAGCTAATTTACAAGCTAATGCGCAGCGCATTAGGCAAGAGGAACATTACATTCTGGAATACCTGACAGGGCGTCCTCTTCTAGGCCCATTTCTTTTGTAGACTTTAAGGCGCCTGCTATGATCACATATTCACTCTTTCCTATCCCAGGGTTGTGCTCGGAAGTTAGAATAAAGTCTTATAGTATTTTGAGAGCCGAAACATCTCCTTTCTTGGTTTGAGGCCTCAGATAAATATTACAAAATAAAATATATATATACCATTTGGTAAACCAATGTTCAGTAACATCAAATCCAGCCAACCTGTCTGAAATCTCATGATGGGCTCATTCCAAATAATATTCATTTAAACCAGTAAACCCACACTTGACCGAACCTGAAGTCGCATCATACAAAGTGGTGTATCAAGCCTTCAAGGGCTGGCCAGTGTACAGAGTATCTTGAATGCAGATTTCTTTTTTTATTTTCTTTTTACATTTGTGACAACGCCCAGACACAAGGGTATCACACTATTAAGTACAATGAATCAGTGAGGGACAGAATAGTTTAAAAAAAGGTACCTGAATAGGATGCCAAAGACAGTATTACAAATATTTATCAAACAGCCAGGTTTTAACTCGTTTTTTGAAAGTAGAGTAGGATTGTTCGTCTCTGATAGATGCTAGAAGGGAGTTCCAGAGAGATGGTGCTGTGACGCAAAAGCTGACCCTGCCAGCTCTTTTGCTCTTGAAGCAAGGGGCGACCAGAAGGGTTCAAGAGCTGGATCTTAGCGATCGGGTGGATCTGGGAAATGCAGTCGATGCAATAGAGAGGTGTGTCCTTGTAGAGACAGCGGTGGATGATGGAAAGGGTTTTGTAGTCGACTTGTGCTTTGATCGGGAGCCAGTGGGCTCCAGATCTGGTTGCAGTGATGTGATCGGAACACTTTAGTCCAAAGGCCACTCTCAATGCTTTATTTTGTAATAACTGAAGTGTGGACATGTTAGCAGCAGTGGTGCCCATTAGCAAGACGTTGCAATAGTGCAGTTTTGGGAGGATCAGTGCACACACAAGTGTGAGGCAATTGTCTGAGGAGAAAAATTGCCTGCTTAGCAAGACGTGCCTTGCGGTATAGGCCGCAGAGGAGGCAAGGGCATTGATTTGCCTAGTCGTGGATAAGTCAGCTTCCAAATGCACTCCCAGGGTTTTGATGTGGTTCAGTCGGGATGGTTATGTCATCAATGCAGATGGTCGAGAAGGAAGCATACGGGTGTTTAAGGCGTTACGGGGAGTCCACAATGAGAAGCTCTGGTATCCTTTAGGCACAAGTTATGGGTGGTCAACCAATTTTGAATTGCACAATACACAGAATTGATGGAAGCAGTGTCCTGGGCGTAATTGCCAGTGATGGTGATGAGAATTTACATATCATCCACAAGGTTGGTGTAGATGATTTCCAAGTCATCAAGGAGATCGAAAAGTTGCTTGGTGTACGTTTTTCATAATGTAAGTGACAGGCATGAGCCTTGTGGGACATCCAGCAGGGCGGAGATGGGGTCAGCTGCAGATTCACCAATAAATACTCTGGTTGTACGCTCACTGAGGAAGGATTTCATCCAAGCAGTGGCATCAGATGAGAATTGGAAATGTTAGCTGAGGTGGTGACAAAGGATGTTGTGGTCGGCTAAGTCGAACACAGCTGAAAGATTGAATAGGAGGAGAATGGCAAAGTTGCCGGAGTCGCAGGTCTTATCCATTTGGATGTGTAAGTCCAGAAGGGCAGTTTCTGTACTATGCTTGGGGCGGAAGTCGGTATTGTCTGTTGTCAAGCAGGTGGTGATGCTCCAAGAAATGTTGGACTTGAACGTAGACCATGTGGTCCAAAACTTTAAGTAGTAAAGGGACAGTGGTGAACAGGCCCGGACTGACCCACCGGGACACCGGGACTTCCCCCGGTAGGCCTTGGGGACCTAGGGCCTCTTTTCCTTTGGGGAAGGACACATAAATTCAATGGTAACATGATGCAAGCTTGGGTGGCCTGCATGATTCTGGCCGTTCAGCATGTATCTCGCGCCTGCACATAGTGGGGGGCACCGCCACGGCATAACTGCACGTGCCCTAGCATGAACGCATACGCAGGTGCAGCCCCGCCGCCCATTGCAACTTGCCAGTGCTTCAGCTGACGAGGTGAGAGCTGCCGCCTGCATCTGTTCCCATTCCACAAAATGGTGTGTTTGCTGGCTGTAGACGGCTGCCAGCCTGCCTTGCACCATGTAATATTTTGTGCAAAGGATTAATCATTAAATGTATGTTAGACAAAACGTGCACTGCAAGCCCATGAGCGTCCATCGATCTCTATGGCTCTGCCCAGCCTTTGGTGCCAGTCCTCTAGGTATTCATGCCCAGGCTATAGTACAGTCCGAGACGGCTCCCAAAAATTAAACCTAACACTGAACTTGGTGCCAAGCTATGTTAGAGTGTCACCTTAAGGAGCGCCTCTTCCCGAAGCTGGCAAGTTCTTTTAAAAGTTATTTCACGGCAGTCTGACGGGTATCCTAACATCTGAACCCAGCTTCTCAAAATTAGTTTGGTGTAGCAAGTCTTCCGACCAATTTCGTTCATGCTTTTATTCTGGTTTCATAATGCTTTTTCTATCTGTTACCACGCGATGCCGGTTCAATAATTCTTTGACCCCGCCTCATGTTTGAAGTGCTCATGAATGCCTTGAAAAGCATTGTGTTAAGCTCAATTTCCTGTGGAGTCAGGATTTGCAAGGGAACATGAGAGTAATAATAATAATTTAGCATTTATATAGTGCTACGAACCCTCAGGTATCTGAGCGCTGCTTATTATTACCCACGATGTCTGGTGCTCATTTATCAACCTCGGAAGGATGAAAGGCTGAGTTTGGCCCTGCCGGGATTCAAACCTTTATCAGCAGGCTCTGCACGGATGTCAAAGTGAGCGCTCTACTCGCTGTGCTAGAGTAGTGTAAAGAAAAGCACCAAACACAAAATGTACCTGCTGCAGGAGATCAAGGGGTTAATGTGTTTGACTACTGAAGGGACATCTGAACTGAGTTATTTCCAAGCAGAATGTTTTATAAAATGGCATGGTATTACACGCCAGCCACAGCCAGGCTTGTAGTCTGCCACTTTTTCTGGACTGCACTTTTACAGATGGGAAATGCTGACTTCTCAGAGTCGCTGCTGCCTAGCATTCTGGGAGGAGGGTGGGAATTATGCACTAATATAAAGGCCAACTGTGCAATATTTTCCTTGGGTTTTAAGTAGCTAAGGTGGAGGCCTTTGTGACTTGTAAGAGAAATGCATTGGAACGTTTAGTCACCTTCAGCCCTGGCCTTTTACTGTAGATGAAAGATGCAATAGAAGAGTTCTGTCAAAACGTGGACCTCCCAACCACTACCAGAACTGCTACCAGCACTAGGAACCTAGAGATGCCTTCTGTTGCACTTCTGGCCGTGCAGTGATGTCAAGCAAAGCCCCACCTGCTCTTGCGTTCGGAAGGGAAGACAGGCCTCGTCGGCCACGTTCCACTTCTGATGTCGGCGGGCGTTGGATTCGGACACAAGGCACCCCTCATGCCCTCCTGTACCCCCGTGTATGATGGAGCTCTACCAGACCATCAGCAAGGGAAGCAACGCCAGCCTGCCCGGCCACGAGCATCCTGGACTGCAGGAGGCCAACACTGTTCTCAGCCTGGTGGCCAAATGTAATTGCCTTCCTTGTTGTTCAGTAGAAATATGCCCTCAAATAGAAAGACGCATTTTTGAGCTAGCAGAGAGATTGTGGGAACGTGCCTTCATGAATTCCTCATTCTTATTTCTTTTTCTTTGTTACTTTATTTCTTTCTGTCTTTCTTTCGCTCCTTAACTGTAAATCACAAATGTGTTATTTTAAAATGTTAAAGTTTGTGTCACTGTGTTGTCACAATATTCTCTTTTTGTCTATTTTTATTATTGAAGTAGCTTGCAGCCGGGGGTTTACTTTTGAAATGTCTCTGATTTTGCATAGACATGTGATTTGAGTTGAACAGAGCCATGCTTTGATGCAATTTGCTTTACTAAGTGGTAGCAGGGTGTATGTGTGTGGTGCAAAGAAGGAGAGGGTGTTTTGGTCTTTGTTTTGACAGTCCTCTTGTTCACTCTAAAACTCGGATTCGCTATGTTGCGCTCCCCAATTTAGTTGCACGCTGTAAATAAGTGGAATTGGGACTGTGGGTTTTTTGTGTGCAGGTCGCCTATGCATCGCTTTCACTATGTCACAATTTCAAAACGGCAGTGTGCACACCGTGCCTTAATGTGGATGCATGACTAAAGAATATATGCCCCTTCTTCTCAATGTCTCCCTGTGGGTACTTCCCTTAAGAGTAGTCCTAGCAGTCCCAATGCTGGTGTGTGCATGTCTCTCCCTACACGTCCACTTCTCGAAGCATGCTCATTCCTTTGACTGCCCCTTCTGACTCCTCTATGAGCTCACATCAATTATTCTGGCCCCAGTCACACTGTCTTCCTGCGGATGCAGTGTTCCTGGCTCAGTCAGCCTCGAAACTGACCTGCTGTCAGGAGCAATCGCTTTGCTTACATGCCCCTTCATCTTCTCGGTCCTGTAACCCTGTGTGCACCCTTTTCGTCTCCTAGGCGTCCTCTGTGGCTACATGTCTCTATTTCAAGTTATCACTCTGTGGGTACATGTCACTTCCTCAGCCTGTCACCCCGTGAGAAAATGTTTTACCCCCTGGGTGTCTCACCACCACCCCCACCTTCCATGTGGGTGCATGTCTTCCTCTACTTGCCTCCTAACCGCCTTCACTCTGTGGGTACATGCTGTTTCTGCCACACTCTCTCCCATCACAGCACTCCAACCCCACCTGCTCTGTTTGTCTTCCAGTGAATAGGATGAGAACTATGTAAAATATCTATGAATAACACAGATTTGACAATACTTGTATTTTCATTCGTGCCCCCAATGCACTATTGTTTTGCATTGCATTGTAATAGATACTCTTGCTCGCCCCGTCAGTCAGACTCAGCATTTATGTTCCGCTGGGCAGAGGGGCGTGGGGCTGTCTGCTGCCTCCTGCCTCTGCTAATGAATGCATGTGCTGGGCTTGGGCTCCTAAAATGTTTATTGCAGGCCAGGCATCTGGTAAGAGAAGCCACTCCCCAACACACATCGGCCCTCTTTTGACATCTGCCCAAAGCAGACTTTTGCCATGCTGGGGTACCTGTGCCTAGTTTTTTTAACCTCACTGTCTTCTTGGGTGGTTTCTGCGACTTTCCTTGCACAGTTTTTGTGCCTACCTCTCACACTTGGCACACAATTGGGGATCTTTAACAATTTACGTTACTGGACACGTTTTGTATTTTGTTACCCTGCTTTGGTTATTTATTCATACCTAAAAGGGATTTTAAGCCACGGACCAAAATGTACTCATTACAGTGTTGTCATTTTCCTTTAGTTATATGGTTAGCAGACGCAGGGGTGGAATGGCCTCCCACTAGGCCACTTTTGTGTGGTAACCTAATTTTGTCATAGGAGAACGGTTTGGGCTTGGTGAAAATTTGTAAAATCGAGCCACTTTGAAAATTATTTCCGGGGCCTCTTTTGGTTCCTTGTCCACCCCTGGTGGTGAAGGGTTAGTAATTGGTAGGGATGGAGGGGTCAAGGCAGGATTTCTGTAGGGGTGGCAAGATCCAAGCAGATTTGATATTGGTGTGCACCATGTACGTGTAGAAGGAGGCATTGGCAAACTCCAAAATGATGGGAGCTAGCATCGGGGCGCAGGTCGCCTTTGCAGTTGGAGGATTTGAGCACTTGGATAGTGGAGATCATTTGCTCTACCGTGACTTGATAGAAATTGAAAGGGTGAATAGTGATGGCTGAATCCCATTAAGTTGGACTGAGGAGTTTGGCGGGAGGAGTTTAGTAGCAAGCAAGACCTTTTTGGTACTGATCTTGTTCAGTAGTGTCACATTTTTCTGAGCCAGCGTGTCTTGTATCACTGTGCACCAGGTTTTGTCAGCAGAAGAGCCCACCAGGGGAGGGACAGGTTTTCCAGCTCTCGTACAATGGCAAATAACTCTTTTGTATTAGAGCTACCATTAGCAATTCTGACAGTGTAACAATTTGATTTGCAGGCGAATACCGCTGTCTTCTAAGACCAAGCCACTGTGGCAAGGGCTGTACATTTGCTTGGAGAAGTTATTTTTGTGAGGTGTTCTAGTGCGCTCCTATTCCTTCACAGGGTCACTAGGTCATCCGACAACCAGGTGTTCTTAGGTTTGTGGGGTTTTGTGATTTTATTTTTTATTTTTAATGGAGCTTGGAGGTCAAGGGTCAAAAGAAGACTGGCATGGAACTGGTTTGCTAGCTCGAGGGGGGAGTTATTCAGGACCTGGGCATTGGAGCTAAGCATTGCTAAGAGCGAGGGTCTAAGATTCTCATGTGTTATAGTTGTGGTTATTGCACACCTGGATAGGGTTTAGTCTAGTGACTGGACGTTTATGGAGCTTGACCAGGGATAGATGAAACTGGATGAGGGAGTGGTCAGACCAAGTGACAGGGTTGATAGCTGAGATAGTAATGGTAGCATCGGCTGTAAGAATCCAGTCCAACATATGACCTTTGGAGTGTGTGGATACATCAATATGTTGAGAAAAGTTCATGTCGCTGACAGCTGTAGACCTGTAGTGAGCGCTGCAGCTTTGGTGTCAAGAGGATCATCATAGCCTAGGATAATACATTTGGTGGTTGGTTTCATAAAGGGAGTGATGAGAAGTTGAATGTCTAGGTCAGGGCAGCTAGGTCCTGGTTTCCTATAGACCAGGAGCAAGTTGAAGGTGATTTAAGGGTCCTTGGTAAGTTTAAGGAGCAACATAGCAACATTTCATAATCTGGGGTGGTAGGTAAGGTGCACTGGCGGATCTGCAAGGAGGATTTAGCAATGAGGGTGACCCCCCCTCTTGTGGCGTGGATGGTCCTAAAGATAGTGTAGTTGTCAGGGAGGGCTAGGGAAAGCAGAAGTCCAAAAGCATCATGAAGTCAAGATTAAGTAGTGGCTAGGGTATCCAAGTGGTGATCAAGGATAAGATCATGGATGTCTATGGCATGTGCACCTAAGAAGCGTAGATTAACTAGGACACACTTCAGTTCCACTATGGGACTAGGAGGAGGGATGCGCAAAGCATGAGGGTTGGGCTGTGAGTTTAAGTGTGCTGGAGGTGTAGTAGGAGCACCGGTATGAGAACCTAATCTAACCAGTCTGAGAGAGCATAGTAGTGGTTTGATTGTAGTAATGGAGTGAGAGGTTCTCCCACAGAGTCTAAGAAGGCGGGTAGGTCCCAAGCAGGGCAGGGTAGTACCTAGAGGCTTAAAGTACTGTGTAAGGCAGGTAAGTAGTGAGCAGGGTGGGTAGAGTAGGTCAGAGGTTACTGTACATTGTGACGTGGTGCTAGAGTGTAGATTGAAGATTATCTCATCTTCCATTTTATTTGCCAACCTACCAATGTTCCATGTAACTATCTTACACAGCACTATATTGTTATCATCAATGGAATTAGATTGTAATATTAGGGTATGACCAGGAAGGGGTTCTCTTTTTCAGTCTGTAGCATTGTGATCCATGTTAGTAAGATCAATCACAGGCACATTGTCAAAAATAAGGTCCAAGGGCATGTATTTTTGGGCTAATAGGTAATTCAGGGGATGGTTCTAAACTGACTTTATAAGTTAGAAACATAACTATTACTATATATGATTTCCTTGATGTTATTTTTGTGCCTGTTGGGGCGATATGTTCTATAATCAAAAGATTCTGCAGGGTGGAAAATAGCCTGTGGATGCCAGAAATAAAGAGGCCAGAGTCATTTGTGCATGCTCACCGAAATATAAGGCCAGCACAGAAATGCTGCCAGATCTCAGGCCAATGGAACCAAAAACAGGCCTAACATCTAAGGAAAGAAAGTAGGCCTGACTCTAAAAAGTGCAATGCTGTGTGCAATCCCTTTCGGGAAGGAAAAGAAAGACACGTGGCAATGATGTTTTGATTCAATCCATGGAGAGCTGTACTTACACATCAAGAAACCGCAGTGCACAGTATCTTCAATGGGATGCCAGAATTGGTATCCAAACAGCTGAAGGAAAATGGAGCATTGCATATTAAATAAATAAAAGAATGTAAAATCCGTTTTTTCCTCCAAAATGACCTTATACTAAGCGAAATGCCCACTAGACTTTCGGGCTTGGGCATGATGTTCTCATATACATGTACAATCCAGAAGTAATTTGCATGTATCTTGAAACTGTATACCTTATAAAATGACATTTAAAATGCATTTATGTACAAGTTTACAGGCTGTTTGCTGCAGGGTACATGGACAGTCATTTCTCCAAACGTGAAACTAACCTCCAGGACCTGCCAATGTTGCCCTGCAGATACAGGCCTGGTTGTCTTCATCCATCATTGCCCTTCCTTAAAAATACAAGCAGGAATACTTTGTAGATCAGAAATGCGGTGGGGACCAGATAAAGTCAGGTTTGTTCTGCAGCAGGAGTGACCTCCAGGTCACAAGTCTCATAAAAGAAACCTCCAGGTCACACGTCTCATGAAGAAAAGTCCATTATTGGCCATTAGGCTTTGAAGGTGGAGGCGGAACCAAACACAGACAGGACTCTGCTTATTCACATGTCTAAAGAGAAGTGAAACTTTAAAAAAGGTGGGGTCCCAGTGCGGGAGACTTGTGAAACTGCAGCTTGATTAAAATGTGAGAAATACACTTTATCGCATAACATGGCAACGTACATGTCACAATGGTCACTCTAGACTTGTATTAAAGGTGACAGTCACCCCTTCTAACCATGCTAAAAACGATTTTGGTGGGATAAGCACAACTAAAGTTATTAATGAAAATGTGATTTGGGCCTTTCCTTGATTCCAAGAGATGTGAAAGTTGGTAAATGCATGCCGGTAATAATTAATATGACAACTCTAAAATGGTATATTTTTCACGTATATGGTTCCTGAGTAAATGAAGAAAACTGTATCTGTGCACAGGAAGGACGTGCGTAGTCCAGACTAGTGTTTTCTGATTCACCTTAAAACAGAGTTCTAAAAACTGGTACTTGCCATGTTGAGATATTCTATGAACTCAATGCAGACCAAGTCCATCTGTCAAAGTGGGATGATGAAGCTTTCTCCTCCCACAGCTATTCCAAATCCGTCCCTCATCCCCTGGTCCTATTAGCACACAGGTGGGAGGTGGGCGGTGAACATTAACCAATCCCTTTCGCGGGAACCATGATAAGTTAGTGATGTCATTTGTCTATAAATAAGCCAGTTTGCATCAGAGCTGGAGTTCTTCCAATAATTCTGAGAGATGACTTTTTGCTAAAATCTGTCAAAAAACATCCCACCAGAGAGGCCTAGGTCTTGCAGTGGAGACAGGTGCCATGAGACCTAGAAGCTGATTGGGACCCCTTGCAGTACTCAGAGGAAATCCTTGGCTGACCCCTTAGCTGTCCCAGTGGTGCTCTGATGTTCCTGATGTCCAGTTCAAGGCCTCTCCTGTAAGTAGAACTACCTCAAAGTCATAGATTGTGTAGGCCCTATATTCTTCCAGCACTGTTTTCGTTATTTCCCCAATGAAAAATCTCCTGTTTGTCTGTGTAGATCCCTAGCATATTTGTCTAAGTAAATCAATTAATTCCCCTATTGAATTCATGGGATCTGTATTGTTGGCATTCGAAACCAACAATCTTTTCTCAGTGTGTTGTGAACCAGTATAGACCTAAAGACTTGGCAAAATAATTAATCCCAAAGCCCTATTTCCATGTGAGTATGCAGGGTGCAAAATGAAATTCCCCATTGATCCCCTTAATTTTAAATCAGAAGGGGAAGCCTGGCAGTGCCTTTGCATATGCAAGGTGTAAAACGAAATTGCCCTTTTGTATCCATTGTGCTCTGACCAAAATCCCATAAGCCCCACCTGTTCTTTGTAGATGTGGCAAAACAAATGTTCCCGTTTGCATTTTCTTTCTTACATTGCAGGTGTGCTAAAAATCCCAAAATCGATTTTCCCATTGTGCTCTGATAAAAAACCCAAAACCCTGTGTGTTATTGTTAGGTGTGGCAAAACCAGTTGTTCCCATTGCCTTTCTGTCTCCCATATTGTTTCTGTGATTAATACTCAAAATTCGATTTTCCCACTGTGTTCCCACTCCCTGCCACTGCCTTCCATTCAAAGGAGTCAAGCCTAATTGATGTTTGGAGGGGGAGGGTTGCTGGAAGGAAAGGTATCATAACATTATGTTCTCAATCTGCAGTCACTGTGTGTCCTGAATTGTTGTTTTCTTTAAAGGAAACAATTGTAACTCAATGTTTTAGTGTCATCTCTGTGTTGGTACTTTACGGAAGTTATTTTGTTCTTGTGTTGCCACAGCTTTGGTGGATGATGTTAAACTATTTGTCAAACTTGATTTAAATATATATTCTTAATACACACTGGACTGGTTCCTAGTCCATTGTGGCACCGGGTATCTGTTGGGGAGGTGTGCGAGACGGGTTGGAGGCCTTACCAAAAAGAACCTGAAATAAATCATAGTGATTTGTTGGGCGCCACATCCATTGGGGTAAAGTCACTCCCTGAGTTGAGTGTGATCACGTAATAAACTGCGATAACAAAAGACCTTCTACTACAACTGCTTATTTCAGAATAACCTTTACTTTGTCCTTCGTCATGTAGTCCAGGTCAAAAATCTTTAATGCATCTCGCTAATTATTGTTAAGCAACCTTTAACGTAGTGGATCCAATGAATGACTGTTATTTACGGGGCTCCCTGTTTTAATTGGTGCTTTTTCTTTTTGTTTTATCTTTGAGACATTTATCAGCCAGAATGTGGTTGAGGCAATCCTTTTAGATTACCAAGGGAGAAGGTGGATATTTTTCTTCTATCATTAGTTAATTTTGTATTATTGCATTTGGTTTCATGGATATAGGTTCCATGCCCCCATCCCCAAGTCATCAGTCACCTGGTTGCATTTTTTAGTTTCCTAATAATTCATAGCACACAAAATTGGGGCACATGTTTGAAATTACGATTTAGGCTTGAGAGTTTATTGATTACTTCACTATCCGACAAAGAGCCTTTTTCTCTAGAGGTCTGCGTCATATTGTGAGAAGACTGAATTTGCGTATGGGATTGTTTACTCACACAATATGAAGGATCAGTAGAATGGTATGTTGATTACTATGCACCGCTACCACCCAGGGGCAGTCTCCAGTTGTTCACGTGGCTCTCCAAGAAAGAGGATGGGTGAGTTAGTGAGGGTAGAGGGATAGGATAGGTCCAGAACCTGAAGAAACTGGTGTCTGTATGTGTTGGGTTGCAGATGGGTTGATTGCATGCACTGCCTTGTTGTATCCGTAAGGGTCAGGCCCAATGGCTGGGATGTTTGTTGTAAGTGAATGTCTGTTAGGTTGGGTGTGCATTTTATGTGTTAAATTGGCTAGTAATTACAGTTTTGGTTGTGTGCACTGGCGTATTGTGTCCGTAGGGGTAAGGTCCAGTGCATCTGGTTGTTGTTGTATGTTAGTTATGTCGGATGTGTGTGTGTGTAGTTTGGCTAGATGAGGTAAGTATATTACAAAGGAGGTATGTATATGGGGAGCGGGAGAGGGTTGGTTAGTACATTGGTTACTCTCAAAGTTCTTCTAGGTGGCTAATCTTCATGATTCTATCTAAATGTGACGCGAGGCGAGTCTTCACAAATCTAAATGGTATGCATACCTAATCTTCACAATTCTATCTAAAAGTGATGCATGGCTAATTTTCACAATTCTATCTAAAAGTGATGCATGGCTAATTTTCACAATTCTATCTAAATGTGACCCATGGCTAACCTTCACAATTCCATCGAAAAGTGACGGATGGTCATGATTTACCAAGGGGCAAAATGACATACTCTGACCCTTTATCAAATGATTTAATGTGGTCTTTTAAATTATGCCCCATTTTAAACATAGCCTGGCTCACGCGGCCATTTGCCGTAGCCACTTGTTATCATCCTGGCAATTGGAAAAACTTCCATTATCAGCTAGATATGCTAAGGGGGCTTATAGGACTTGCAACACCATTAACAGGCCCTTTGATGGTATCACTTAGGTACTCTGTGGTTATGGATTTAGTTGAAAATTCCATAGGGCATTATACAGTTGGGCAATGTTTGTAGATGTCTCTTTACCAACGACAACTGACAAGCGTTCTTATTCGGACGTGGCTGCCTGGTCAAAGAACTCGCCAAGTGCCGAAACCCTAATGGAGACATGAATCCTTTCTGCCACAGAAGGCAAGGAGTAAAACGATAGCTTGTTGGATAAAAATCACATTTCTATCTGTTAAGCAAGGGATCTCTCATCCTGGGGGGGCGGGGAAGGGAGTTTCAACAAGGAGATGGAAATGCTGCCCACCTTATGGGCTAGATGCGTGTGGGGTTTTATATAGTAACAAATCATTTTCATCGGGGGCAGAGCTCTTATAGCTGCCTCCACATGGGGGAAGAAAGGCATAAGGTTCAGAAATAAAAGAAGGGCAAATTAACACTGTATGACTTTTAGATTTTACAAAGGTCAACTTACTATATCTAAAAACATCTTCATTGTTTTAATCCAAAGTCCAACAGTTTTTGTTAAGATGGCTCAATAAAGCTTCAGTTTCATTAATTGAAACGTTAGCCTCCTTTATAGGAGACGTATGTGCTCCAATTTTCTTTTTTCACTCCGGGTCTCGAAGGTTAGCGCATGCCTTCCTCTTCATGAGAGAGTAATGGAATTACTTGATGATTTAGTTGCAAATGACTATGTTGTAACGTTACCATATTGTCCTTAATGACATCAGTAATAACTCCTGAGGAGGAAAAGAACACCTGCCTTTCTGGCAAAGAGACCGTATTCCGACTCTTCGTCCCTTGGCAGTCTCTTTGGGTAACCAAGTTTGTTGGAGGGATATGGTAACCACATAAATGAGGAACGAAAAGTCCCCAATGGCCACACAGTACTTCAGACAAGAGGCACCCGCAGGAGTCAGTAAAGAGACACAACCACTTTCACAAATGGGCGTGTAAAAAGGTGTTCTGGGCAATGCTGCAGTGCCTCACAAAGCGATGCAGGTAACTGCTGTTACCATCAGCAGGCCCGGAGAGCGGCAGCCCAACCTCTCCCCCTCACTGCTCCTCTGCTCCTCTCCCCCACCCCCCTAGTCGAAGAGACACACAGTCTGTACAGCAGAATGCTGAGGAAGGGTGAGGCGTGAGCAATCACCTCACCCTTCCTTCCTGCAACAAGGTGCTAAGCACCTAAGGAAACCAACAGGCAGGCAGGGATCAGGTTCAAAGACCTGCCCCCCCCGCCCAAGGGGCCAGATAGTCAGCTATCCGGCCAGGGGCTGAAACTTAACAGCCCGCACTACTATACATATCAAAGACCCAGGGCTCTCCTGGGTCTTATAAATACAGAGTAGCATGCTCTGAGAAAACACAATCAGTTTGTGGACCCTGAAAGGGGACCCAAACACACAAGAGGTGCACTGTTTACTCAGTGCCTTCCAAACCTTTGCTTCTTTACCACAAAAAACTCCCACCCTACAAAAAAGGGAGAAGAACAAAGGAAAAGAAGTACGGTGCTCACAACAAGTCGTGGGACATGAGAAGGCGGGCACGGGCCAGAGGGGGTAACCCCAAGAACCAGTGCCCAAAAGTATTGTTATTATCTTATGATATGTGATTATTGTTATTTGCATAACCATATCTGTACAATAAAACCTACGGCCTTTTATTGCCAACACTTGACAAACAATGTGTGAGCCAAATTATTCTGGATTAGGGTATGGGTTCGGCAATGTACAAATATGCATGCATATGGGTTCAGCAGTTATGCAGTGGTAGATTAACACTATACATCCTTCCACTTTAGCTGGCAGATTGTTTGAAAAAGAGCAGGGATCAAAACGGGGGCTAATACAAACAGCGCCAACCATGTCCTGTCGCAGACCCCGGACCCCAGACTGGGCGCTTGAGTGTGCATCACTGCAGCTTTGCCCGTGGGCAGTTGATTCAAAGTTCTGGCTGCTAGTGAGGTTGGTGACAACTATGTCCCGGGGTAATCCAGCAAGGAGTGCAGACTGTGTGCATGACCACGCTTCGCTGCGGCTTCGCTGGTGGGCAGCTTGTTCAATATCCTGGCAGCAGGTGAAGTGGGTGGCAAATCCACCCAGAAGGAATGGCTCTGGGTAGCTCAGCAAGAACTGCAGAGGCTGCCAACCACCCAGTAACTGTACTTTTATGGTGGGCAGAACATGGCTGCAGGTGAGGTCGATGGCAACTCCTGCCACGGGGGGCGTCTCAGGGTAGCCCAGCAAGGACTGCTGCAACTACACAATGAGTGCTTGACCGCACTTCACCGTGGCTTTGCCATTGGGCAGGTATCTCAAATACATGGCTGCACTGCAGGTGAGGTTGATGCAACTCCTCTGAAAGAGGACGGGTGAGGGTAGCCCAGCAAGGGCAGCCGAAGACTTCCAAGTTGTCGTCAGTGGGTACGTCCCCCCAGCAGAGCCCTACAAGGGCAGTACATAATGAGACCTGTTGGATATGGCTATTCCTCAATCATGGACAGTACGGTATGCATCCCACCATAGTGAGGTGCACTTAGTTTAGTTGCCCATGTATCGACCGCAGGGAGAATAAGAAATAAATGTGTGGAGGTGGTATTGTATCGTGAAAAAAGGCACATTGCTGGTTGAGATTGCAAAGGTTAATTGCAACTACTGTAAGGTGGTGCTGCTATCACGCAAACCTGGATGTGACCGTTAATCGCTTACCATCATCCATGCCTCCACTGTGTATTTATAGACCCTTCACCCACATTAAATTGGCTGAGCCCCTATATCTCCTAGGCATTCACAATTCGTTTTGTGTAGGCTACGCTGCTTGCCCATTCCCTCTGCCGTTTCCCTATTCTACTTGTGTGCCTCCTGGACTATTCTCAATGGATATACCCCATCCTTGCCCTTCCAATTAAGCTCCCCTTAGCAGCTGAAGCTAATAGGATGAACACCCAGTGCTCTCTTGGTTCATCGTTGATGGTGTGGAGCCCCTTTCTTTTCTTTTCTTTCGTTCACAATTGTGCATACTATCAAATCTCTTTATTCCTTTTTTCGTATATTTGCTTCTATCTATTATGCATTTGTCATTGTATATCTATTGGATGAACACATCTGATCAATGGTGCCTCTCTTTTCACCTGATGTACATAGGTTTTTTTTGTATTGGAATGAGCTATTAAATTGTTGTAACTCAATGAAATATTATGTATTTAGCGCTCTGATGGTGTTCTTGTCTGGTCCATAATATATGTAACTCCAGAAAGGGGAAAAATACAATTCTGTGCAATCCCTGTAGAGATATGATGACCTTTACACTTATCATAATTAAACGCCTGGTTCAAGAGTTTAACATATTTTTCCTTTATTTTCAGATCAGTTCGCCACAACAGTTTTATTTATTTATTTAAGACGGCCAACGATCCAGTTAACCCTGTGTTCTTGACGCTAAGTGTGAATAAGAACTGGTTCAGCAGTATAAGTCACATTTCTGTGGCTGGTTGCAAGCAAAATTCCGGTCGAAGACTAAATCAGAGCACAACTTCCACAGCAGGACAGGCTCCGAGCGTGTGGCCATTTAACTTGGATAGTGAAGGAGACTCCACGGGGGGGGGGGGGGCGCACAGTAACAGTAAAACCCAGTATTTCAGAACACTGCATTTGTTCTCGCTCCTACAAATGAGGACTTTCACAAATGAAACTCTCCAGCATAGGGCCTGGTTATGTGTGGAGGAGGTTTCCTCATGTGATATCACTGCACAAGGTTATCATGCCTTCAATAAAATGGCGTCTCTCCCCATGGAGCCCTGTGAGAATCCAAAATGGGGAATAACTGATGGGTCTACATGACTACGAATCATGCAGGTGGGCCTCATTACGAGTTTGGCAGTAAAATTCCATCATTACCGGCATGCCGGTATGAAAGTGTCTGTGCAGTGCTTACCCCGCAAACAACATCTGATTATGAGTCTGCGTGCACATGCGCCCCGGTATGCCGGTAACGGATGCGCTGCCATGCTGGTAACGTCCCCCTCCCCTCCGATAGCAGCATCAAGAAATGTGCCAATACTTCCCCCATCATCGTCATGTCCCAAAATAACGGTACCATCATTACCGGTACCGTCATTACCGGTACCAATGTTACCGGTACCAACGTTACTGGTACTGTCATAACCGGCAACGTCATTGCCGGCAACGGAAGAAACGTCATCGTGCCGGAACGGGAAATGCAATGGCGCCCATCTTTAAAAACCCAATCCATTGCAAACCTCGGCAGACAGGACCTGTCCACCAGAATTCCCATTCCCTGCTGGAGGACATTGGCAAAAGTGACCAAGAAAGGCACTTCTCTCATGCACAAACCGCACTTCAGCAATAATGAGCTGAATATGCTCTCAGACACGCTTGTTGAGAAGGCCGATATTGCTTTCTGTGCGGACCTGCAGCGTCCAGCACAGTTGCACAAAAAACAAGTTTGGGAGGACGTTACAAGGAAGGTCAGTGCGGTGGGGACTACAGCACGCAACGTAAAGGACTTTTGGAAAACATGGGACGACCTGCACCTGCAAGTCCGTAACATACTCTCAGCCAACCACAGCCAGGGGCAGGCAACAGGCGGCGGTCCAAACTCCCCCATCAAGTTGTCCAGATGGGAGGACCTGCAACTCCATCATGGACATGGAGGCCATTGAAGGAGTAGGAGGAACAGAGTATGGAGTCCCAGCATCGGATGATGATGGTGAGTGATCCTTTGCGCACCACATAGGTCCCCACACACCTCTGACATCCCATGTATAAAGTTGGCCACCAAATGTGAATCTGATGAGAGCAAGTACATTGCCCATCGTACACACATGCACACATGCCTTTTGAGATGCTGGCTCCGCCACTGTCACATCAAAATGCATGCTGCATGCCTCTCCAATACCTAATACACCCCAAAAACACAATCAAACAGCACATGTCACACAGCATGCAAGCCACAACACACCTGTAGGTCTCACAACAGACACCATGGAAAACATGTCTGCACCTGCGGGATGCCAATACAATCCCCCCCCCCCAATCTTGCAAGCACAATGTCTGCCACTCCAACCAGCACACAACGAAGCACATGGGCCAAAATGCACCAACACCAATACATGCAGGATGCATGTCCCCCCATCACTGATGCCATGCCTTTCTATCCCCCACAGGCAGGAATACTGACAGCAACGGGGATGATGCAGCAGCACAGCAAACAACACCTGCAAGAAAGGTCAGGGGTCACAACGATGGCACCAGGCCATCCATGTCCAGGGGTGCAAGGATGAGCAAAGTGGCTGACAAAGTAAACACCATTGCCCAACCGGGTGCACTGCCCCTAACACAGGTCGAGCAGCCACCTGCACCTATCGCCATGGAGCACCAGTCTGGAGGCACCTGTGCCTGCAAGGCACAACTGCATGAAGATGTTGCGGGCAAGAAGCCTGCCCACATGCATGCATTAGCCCCCAAGGAGACACACATTGCCGGGGATGAGACCAAATCAGTGGCAAGGGACCTGGACAGCACGCAGTCGGCAGCCACAAGTTCTGTGGGCGAGGCTGCATCATCCGCACAACACAGTGCCAACGAGGATGAGGGGCATGAGGAGGAACCGAATGCAGGAGGCAGCATGTCAGGGGATGGTGTACACACGCCCAGCCCGCAGGACACACCACAGGGCACCCCTGTGCATGAGCCTAAAGCTCACTTCAGCCTGGAGGAGAGGTCTCCACCAGAGGACAGGCCCGTGTTGTGCATGTCCCCACTAGCAATGGAACCATCCCGAACCACCTCAATCTGGGACATGGATGGACGAATTTCACGAATGGAGGCCCGCCAACAGTCAATGCATGACATGATTAAGCAATATGTGTCTGGTGGGGAGGCAACACGCAGGGCCAACCACGAGAACACTGTAGCCATCATCCGGGCTGTAAATCGTACAGCAAAGCGAGACCATGAGGGCTTTGCATCCGTAGCACAAATACTGGAACGCATGGCCAACAGCATGGAGCAACGGCGTCCTATGGTATCCGAGCCACACCGTCCACATCCACGACAACCACGCCAGCAAGCTCAACCCAAACAAGCCCTGTGCGCAGGTCCCGGCACACCTTGCACCATCCGGACATGCAACCCCCTCCATCAAAAAGGGGGCGGCAATAGGAGGGGAACCTTGGACGTGTTGCTTGTCAGTCCATTTGGACACATATTGGGCTCTTCGTGTGTGAGGGTGTTGGGGGTGGGGGCAGGGGGGAGGTAGTGTGTGGGAGTGTTGGGGGTGGAGGGAGGGCAGAGTTAGGTGTACTGGAGGTGGAGGGTTCATTCATGTTCAAATTTATATCTGTTCAATAAACCTGTTGTGTTAAAAAAAAATCACATGACTGGACATTGCTGTCAATTAACTGCATGCCAGTGTACAGTGCCCAGAGTCCCCCAATCCCAGTGCCCAGAGTCCACCAATCGCAGTGCCCAGAGTCCAACATTCCAAACTCCTTCTTCATCCCAGTGCCTCAGAAATAATGTGTGATCACTGATTGGCGCACAACATGTCCCTCATGTGCATCGCGACCAGGCCGTTGTGCAACATCTTCTTCTTCACCTCACCCGGTGGTGGCTGCTCCAGGTCAGGTGTCAGGGGTACGTTGCACCGGATGCAAATGTTGTGCAGCATGGCACATACCGAAATTATCTTGCCCACCTTCTCAGGCCCGGAAATGTGTGTGCCACCCGACCTCCTGAGGCAGCAAAACTGTGCCTTCAACAGGACAAATGTTTGCTCATTGACCACACGAGTGCGTGTATGTGCACGATTGTAGTCCTCTTCGTGCCTGTTCTGCGGATTCCTGACAAGGGTGAGGAGCCACGGATTCAGGGGATAGCCAGTATCACTTGCATGGGAGAACATTAAGGTATGTGTGAGGGTATATCTTCAATTCCATGTGTGCGTAGCCTGTACATTGTTCATGCTCATATGCAGTGTATCATCAATGTCAGCTATTGACTGCACATCTGCACAACTATCTGTCCTGTAGACAACTTTGCAATCCATGGTGCTGGTCTTGGGTGACATACAGGACTTAGGGGCCTTGACATTGGAATCACCACTCACCCAGATGGAGTGAAAAGGTCCATGATGTAGTCACATGTGAGGGTTGTGTGGCAGGGGATGAGGCCCAATACATGTTGGGCAATGTGTGATGCATTAGGCTGATGGGCAACATGATACAGGTTGTTCAGACTATCATGCTTTTGGATAATTGATGACGCCATGCACATGTCCATCGACATCTCACACATGTCACAATGGCACAATGTGATTGTTGTAAAGGTCTGCCAGTGTAGGGATGAGTTCCTTGGATGATGGAGGGTATCGACTTGCATGCTG
The DNA here is from genome assembly GCF_040938575.1 of Ambystoma mexicanum. Lineage (NCBI taxonomy): Eukaryota > Metazoa > Chordata > Amphibia > Caudata > Ambystomatidae > Ambystoma > Ambystoma mexicanum. Next base: position 953,299,687 of record NC_090928.1, on the reverse strand, counting down.
GTACTCATGTACTGTGGGTTATTCCCACACCATTCGCACCCATGTAGGTGTTGCTCACTACCTGATGGGTTCAATTTTAAGCATCCTAGTCACATGTGATTTTTTCTGATTAGCATTCATCTGCACATGTTGCCATGGTATTATGTAGTGTTACTGTCGGGAAGGGGCAGTGCCAGGGAATTCCCGGAGTGGGAATTCATACTGCGCACTCATGAATGCATGACCTGCGGGGTGGTTCGATGTGGTAATGTGTATTCAGCTTTGTGACTGCATGATGGTGCATTGTGGTGCTGTGGGTGCGGTCAGATGATGTCCAGTGGACGAGTTCAGGGGTGTGCGCTGATTGTGAGTATGTCATTTACACATTGGTGTGCGGCCAGAGTATGTCGGCCTCCATTGTCAGTGTCATCCATCATATTTGAATGGTTATGGGCACAGTGTTTGCCAGCATGGACAGTGTCCAGACACCCCAAAGAGAACACACCCGTGGCCCAGAGAGCAGACTGGTTGCATATGCATGTACCCTTCCCCCAAATACACTCCCATGGCCCAGAGGGCAGGCAGGTTGCATATGCATGTACCCCCCCAAAATACACTCCCCTGGCCCAGAGGGCAGGCAGGTTGCATATGCATGTACCCTTCCCCCAAACACACTCCCATGGCCCAGAGGGTAGACAGGTTGCATATGCATGTACCCCCACCTCTCCCATGGCCCAGTGAGCAGACTGACCCAGCAGCCAGGCATGTCAGGCAGCATGTGGTTTCATATAGCAGGGTAGCGAGGAGGTCCGCAGCACCATTGCATCAAGCGTGGATCCTGGGAATCTAGCACAGCAATGTGTTATCATCTTGCTGGCATCACACACCATCTGCACAATGATGGAGTGGTATAGTTTCCGATTGCGGTACACCACCTCCACAGCATGCAGGACTACGAACTGCACGTGGGTGCAATCAAGGGCACCAATGATATTGGACATGCCTGCCAGCGCATGAAATGCAATTTTGTGTCATTCACCTCCTGTGCTGTCTGTCGTAGGGTTTTGTAGGCACTTGCATGCTTTAGGAGTGCATCCAGAACTTGGTTTAGCAAACCATAAAAACATGGTTGCGAGATGCCATGCAGCTGCCTCACTGTGTGCTGGTAGGTGCCTGTGGCCAGGAAGTGGAGCACAGGCACCACCTTCAGCAGAGGGGGGATGGTGGTGCGGATGTTGATCAGGCTGACCAAGTCTTCATGTATTAGATCCACTATGGTCGTGATGGTGTCCCTGTCCAGGCGGTACAGGGTGTGGATCTGTGCTGGGGTTAAGTTGAGTGGACTGGTCCTTATGCGCAGGATTGGTGGCTGCCTGCGGGGAACCACTGCTTGCACTGGTGGGATTTGCTGGGCCTGTCTCACCCTCCTTCTCCTCCTGCGTCTCCTCTGTAATCCCGGGTGCACTGCCGGCTCAAGGACTAGCAGTGCATGCATGTCCTCCAGCTCCAGTATTGCAACTGCAAGTGGAATCATTTTGGTTTTGGAAGAGGTGTGGTGTGTGGGTGTGCTCCTATTGTGCAGGGCTAGGCTCCATTCCCTCCACCTGTGCTGATTGTGTGCACCTGTGGCAGTTGGATTCACAGCAGTTTGCTATTAACGGGTGATCCACAATGCCTGTGTTGCCGGCATCATGGTGGCCCTTCTTACCGGCATCTGGGTGCCGGTATGTGCATGTCCGTGTGACTCATAATGTCCTCTTCCTTACAGCATGCCAGTGTTACTTGCACGGTAACCGCGCGCCCGCATGCATAACGGTATGGTGGTGGACGGCCACAGCCGGTCCCTGTCAATGCCGGTAGGGCCAGCATTGCAGGTCACGATGGGCCGGTCCGGTAAACAATGCCGGTAATGCCTTTCCGGTATTGTTATTACCGGACCGCCAACCTTGTAATGAGGCCCACTTCCTTTTACCTCATTTTACCTCATGCATGTCTACCTAGGGGTGTAGCCCAGTCTGTAAAAGGTGTACCTCACCATTTAACACATTTTCTTAATTTTTTGCTGATCACCGAAAATAATGTTCTTCTCGTTCGTTTTCTCCTCGGTTATTAGCCGTTACATTGCTTTTCGAGTACTGCAATACATGCACTTTCATATTTTGCATCATAATAGGTCTGGATTCCTACGATTTGATTTTCTAAGTGGACTCAGATATACACTACACATATTCTTGCATGCCTGAATGAATATTTTAGTAGCATCAGATTAGTGATCCAACGAGTGTATTCCTTTCCCAAACTTCTCCGAGCTGCACAGACAGTGATGTTGGTGTAAGAGTTTTCTGAAATGGGGTGCTGTAAGTGGGCAAGCTTCAGCACTGCTCACGGTGTAGGTGGTCGAAAGGGGTTACGACATGAAGGCCGGGTGAAGTACTGTGTCATAACCTATCAGTGACGCTTTCAGATATCCATACCAGAAGAAAGGGCAGATAAGTACCCATCACCATGTAAAATATGCCAAGGTCAAATAATATGTAAAAACCCAAGGAATGGCCTCAGACAAGAAGCAAAGGGTCTATAAGCAGTGCAAAGACAGATAATGGTCAATTTAATTTTTCAACCGAGCGGCCCTGGCGATTGCCTCGAGGTCAGGGTTATGAGGTCTACTAGCACCCCACAAATATTCTTGTAAATGGCTTCCATAAGAATTCATTAGCAACTAAGGGCCTTTATGAATGCTGTATCCTAATGTTGTGTCATCTTGTCAGGGTATTATGGAATTCTTAATCAACTGCTGTGACTGGGGGATACAGCATTTTGTCTCCTTTTTGGGTGGCTGAAGTAGAAATCGGTGAGGAACCCGGCTATTTAATATGTTGTTCCCTCATGCCTCCCCTCCACAGCCCTGGGATGCTGGTCCTTGCAGAGTGGGCATGGGGTGGAAAAAAGACACAGAGGTCGTGCACAACATTAAATGATAGCTGCGTTGCTTTCAGTTACGGGGAGTATTGAATCCCGAATTTCAGAGTCACATCCAACACAATTCGAGATTTGAGCTTGTCCATCAGATGTCACCCGGAACCCCCCTGGAGCAATATGCCCCTGTCGTGGATACCTTCCCTTCAGTATGTCTTTATTTCTTATTGGTAACCATATGGATTCTAAAGACTTGCAAAGTAGTACACCTGCAGAGTAAAACAGAGACTTCAGTGTGACACACAACAACACAATGGGCCTCATTACAACTTTGGAGGTAGCCTTGCCGGTACAACCGGCAAGGCTACCTCCAAACTTGCAAGAAAGTCCTGCACCCGCGAATGGGCAATTACCGGGGTATTTTGGCCCCGCCAGACCTGGTAATTGCCCTTTCGCGGGTGCCGGAATCGGGTGATCCCCATTCCCATTGGGGGCTCAATGGGAATGGGGATGCCTGTTGCACCGGCACTGTCCATAACAGTGCCTGTGCTACAAGCATGCTGTGCTCGCGGGTGCCTTTCATTCCGCCAGGTCAGACCGGGCGAAATGAAAGGCACCCGCGAGCACAACTCAGAGTTTGCCGGTCCGGATACAACAGTACTGGTAAGCTTACTTGCCGGTCCGGATACAACGTATCCATACCGGCAAACAGGTAATGAGGCGCAATACCTCATTGTCTTTGACACACTGTGCTTTCTTACATGAAGCAGCCCATATTCACAGAGAAACACTCAGGCCGATTCATGGAATAATTAGCGCGGCGCAAGTGGGCAAAAACATGCGATTCGCAGTGGAATAGCGAAAATCGCAGTGCAAGTGTGAAAATCGCACGAAAAGCAGCGCACATCGATTCATGGAAGTCCGTGCGCGAGAAAACCAGCGGATGTGCGATAAAAAAGTGCGCGGCGCACGTTGCCGCAAAGGCCATCAAACAGCGTGCGCCAGGTCACAGCGAAAATCGCACAGGCCAGAGCGAAAATCGCACATAGCGCGGCGCACGCAACAAAAGTAGGCGGAACACGGGGCGTACCACTCGGAATGGGGAACAACTTGCCAAAATGTGGGCGTCACGGGGGAAGCACAGGGTACAAGTGCGCGGAACGCCCACACGCTCGCCTACAACACGTATTCATGGAATAGAATAGGGCAAAAAAGCGCACGCTCAAACCAGCGCACAGGCACAAACACGACCGCCACAAGAAAGCAGGCGGTAGCGTCTCTGCGCCTGGAAGAAATGTGCGCCAAAAGGTGCGCCAACAAATAGCACCTATATACAGCCATGATGAATGCCCAATACTGTGGCCCTCCAGGACAAATGACGTGCAAAGGGGTACCCACAAACACAGATACTCGCTGACAGAAAAAAAACGTGTGCGTGTATACCGGGGTGCACGGGAAGTCTCACACGCAAATTGGCCGGGTACGTGGATTACAGGGGTGCGTGGGAAGTACCACACGCGATTTGTCAGGGTACGTGGATTGCAGGGGTGCGCGGGAAGTTCCACATGCGATATGGCCGGGTATGTGGATTTCAGGGGTGCACGGGAAGTTCCACATGCGATTAGGCAGGGTACGGGGATTTCAGGGGTGCGCGGGAAGTTCCACACGCGATTTGGCCGGGTACGTGGATTTCAGGGGTGCGCGGGAAGTTCCACACGCGATTAGGCAGGGTATGTGGATTGCAGGGGTGCGCGGGAAGTTCCACACGCGATTTGGCAGGGTACATGGATTTCAGGGGTGCGCGGGAAGTTCCACACGCGATTTGGCCGGGTACGTGGATTTCAGGGGTGCGCGGGAAGTTCCACACGCGATTAGTCAGGGTACGTGGATTACAGGGGTGCGCGGGAAGTTCCACACGCGATTTGGCCGGGTACGTGGATTTCAGGGGTGCGCGGGAAGTTCCACACGCGATTAGGCAGGGTACGTGGATTGCAGGGGTGCGCGGGAAGTTCCACACGCGATTTGGCCGTGTACGTGGATTTCAGGGGTGCGCGGGAAGTACCACACGCAATTTGGCCGGGTACGTGGATTTCAGGGGTGCGCGGGAAGTTCCACACGCGATTAGGCAGGGTACGTGGATTGCAGGGGTGCGCGGGAAGTTCCACACGCGATTAGTCAGGGTACGTGGATTTCAGGGGTGCGCGGGAAGTACCACACGCGATTTGTCAGGGTACGTGGATTTCAGGGGTGCGCGGGAAGTTACACACGCGATTTGGCCGGGTACGTGGATTTCAGGGGTGCGCGGGAAGTTCCACACGCGATTTGGCCGGGTACGTGGATTTCAGGGGTGCGCGGGAAGTTCCACACGCGATTAGGCAGGGTACGTGGATTGCAGGGGTGCGCGGGAAGTTCCACACACGATTTGGCTGTGTGCTCCCAGGTATTACCTGTACACCCTCCACGGCCCCTGCAGGCAGCACACACCACAGGGGACTACCCTGCACACCTGCTCATGTCACCCACCATCCCCACCCCCCAGCCACCAGGGGCAGCCTCCACCAGGCCCCCACCCATGTCTCCCACCACCCCCACCCCCCAGCACTGTGGGTCACCTGCCAGCAGGCCCCCACCCATGTCTCCCACCACCCCCACCCCCCAGCCACCAGGGGCAGCCTCCACCAGGCCCCCACCCATGTCTCCCACCACCCCCACCCCCCAGCACTGTGGGGCACCTGCCAGCAGGCCCCCACCCATGTCACCCACCACCCCCACCCCCCAGCCACAAGGGGCACCCTCCACCAGGCCCCCACCCATGTCACCCACCACCCCCACCCCCCAGCAGTGCAGGGGCATCCTCCACCAGGCCCCCACCCATGTCTCCCACCACCCCCACCCCCCAGCCACCAGGGGCAGCCTCCACCAGGCCCCCACCCATGTCTCCCACCACCCTCACCCCCCAGCCACCAGGGGCAGCCTCCACCAAGCCCCCACCCATGTCTCCCACCACCCCCACCCCCCAGCAGTGCAGGGGCATCCTCCACCAGGCCCCCACCCATGTCTCCCACCACCCCCACCCCCCAGCAGTGCAGGGGCATCCTCCACCAGGCCCCCACCCATGTCACCCACCACCCCCACCCCCCAGCCACCAGGGGCACCCTCCACCAGGCCCCCACCCATGTCACCCACCACCCCCACCCCCCAGCAGTGCAGGGGCATCCTCCACCAGGCCCCCACTCATGTCTCCCACAACCCCCACGCCCCAGCACTGTGGGGCACCTGCCAGCAGGCCCCCACCCATGTCTCCCACCACCCCCACCCCCCAGCCACCAGGGGCAGCCTCCACCAGGCCCCCACCCATGTCTCCCACCACCCCCACCCCCCAGCACTGTGGGGCACCTGCCAGCAGGCCCCCACCCATGTCACCCACCACCCCCACCCCCCAGCCACCAGGGGCACCCTCCACCAGGCCCCCACCCATGTCACCCACCACCCCCACCCCCCAGCAGTGCAGGGGCATCCTCCACCAGGCCCCCACCCATGTCTACCACCACCCCCACCCCCCAGCCACCAGGGGCAGCCTCCACCAGGCCCCCACCCATGTCTCCCTCCACCCCCACCCCCCAGCAGTGCAGGGGCATCCTCCACCAGGCCCCCACTCATGTCTCCCACCACCCCCACCCCCAGCACTGTGGGGCACCTGCCAGCAGGCCCCCACCCATGTCTCCCACCACCCCCACCCCCCAGCACTGTGGGGCACCTGCCAGCAGGCCCCCACCCATGTCTCCCACCACCCCCACCCCCCAGCCACCAGGGGCAGCCTCCACCAGGCCCCCACCCATCTCTCCCACCACCCCCACCCCCCAGCACTGTAGGGCACCTGCCAGCAGGCCCCCACCCATGTCACCCACCACCCCCACCCCCCAGCCACCAGGGGCACCCTCCACCAGGCCCCCACCCATGTCACCCACCACCCCCATCCCCCAGCAGTGCAGGGGCATCCTCCACCAGGCCCCCACCCATGTCTCCCACCACCCCCACCCCCCAGCCACCAGGGGCAGCCTCCACCAGGCCCCCACCCATGTCTCCCACCACCCCCACCCCCCAGCCACCAGGGGCAGCCTCCACCAGGCCCCCACCCATGTCTCCCACCACCCCCACCCCCCAGCAGTGCAGGGGCATCCTCCACCAGGCCCCCACCCATGTCTCCCACCACCCCCACCCCCCAGCAGTGCAGGGGCATCCTCCACCAGGCCCCCACCCATGTCTCCCACCACCCCCACCCCCCAGCCACCAGGGGCAGCCTCCACCAGGCCCCCACCCATGTCTCCCACCACCCCCACCCCCCAGCCTGCTGGGGCAGCCTCCACCAGGCCCCCACCCATGTCTCCCACCACCCCCACCCCCCAGCCACCAGGGGCACCCTCCACCAGGCCCCCACCCATGTCACCCACCACCCCCACCCCCCAGCAGTGCAGGGGCATCCTCCACCAGGCCCCCACCCATGTCTCCCACCACCCCCACCCCCCAGCAGTGCAGGGGCATCCTCCACCAGGCCCCCACCCATGTCTCCCACCACCCCCACCCCCCAGGGGCAGCCTCCACCAGGCCCCCACCCATGTCTCCCACCACCCCCACCCCCCAGCCACCAGGGGCACCCTCCACCAGGCCCCCACCCATGTCACCCACCCCCCCCACCCCCCAGCAGTGCAGGGGCATCCTCCACCAGGCCCCCACTCATGTCTCCCACCACCCCCACCCCCCAGCACTGTGGGGCACCTGCCAGCAGGCCCCCACCCATGTCTCCCACCACCCCCACCCCCCAGCAGTGCAGGGGCAGCCCCCACCAGGCACCCACACATGTCCCCCTGCCCCCAGGTCCTGACGATACTCAATCATGGCAGTAATGGGCAGCATACCCAGCACAAACACCCAGGCAAGGATTGCATCCACCCACATAGTGAATGCAATTACATGATACAACCCCAATGGCAAGTCTGTAAATGAACACATGTCCGTCACACACACATACACAATGGGTGCAAGTGAATGTCAAAACCCATATCATGACATGTATGAAACCAATGAGAAAATACCACAAGTGAAAGTTAAAAAAACATGTATTAAAGATGAAAAAAAGGTAAACAAATCAAACATACAACAATGGGGATAACAAAATAAATGGTCCATGTCCGAGAACAAATGTAAAAATAAAAAAAGCAAAGTAATCCAAAAACAAATGTTGTCCAAAGCAATATCATGTGGAAGGAAAATAATGAAAAACCATTTCCTCATGGTGAACACAATAATTAATAAAAAAAATGTTTCTTCAAAAAGCAAACTATATACACGAATATTCCAGGGTCCATGAGCCCAACACCATAAATGAAACCTACTACTACCTAATGAAAATAATATATACAAAAAACTGGCCATTGTCCGAGCGGTCCAAAAAAATAAAAATTAATAAAGGAAACCTAACACTAACTAACTAAATAACTATATACAAAGGCAGCGGGCAAGTCCTACGGCTCACTCGGTGATGTTGCTGGCCAGGGCATCATCGAACTCCATGTCGATGTCCTGGAGGCGGGACTCTGTCCTGGCCCCGAGGTCTCGCAGGGATAACCCCATGTCCAGCTCAAACTCCCTGCGAGCTTCCTCGAGGCACTCAGCCCGCCTCAACGCCCGACGCATGGAGAACTCCGCCCTGACCATGGTGAGCCGCTCCTCTTCCGCCCGCTGCCGCTCCGCACCTATCCGCTGGACCAACTGCTCCCACACGGAAGACACCACCATCCCAGGGTTGCCCTGCCCTCCGGCTGATGCCTGCCCCTCTGATCTTGATGGCCCCGAGCCATGATGCCTCCCACGTCGAGCCTGCTGCTGCCTCCGACGCCACTGCCTCTGCCAGCACGACGGCATCCAGGCTGATGGAAACCACCGACGCCGTCGTGCACGTGCCCTGCCCGATGATGCTGTCACATCTTCCATCTGCTGGGGTCCAGTTGCTGTGTTGTCCACCCCTGCTGGACCTCCGACTCCCAACTGTGGCAGGGATGGGATCCCCACCGAGCTGGCTGCATTGGTCGGGGCAGGTCCACAGCGGGCCCTGGTGGCATCTGGGCCGGAAGACGGCAAGGAGAACGACTGGTGTCTAGCCTGCACAGAGGAGGAGAGGGCCGCCAGATTGGCCAACACATGCAGGAAACCCCCGAACATGGCCGATCCCAATTGGGCCACGTCGGCACGGTGCACTTCGTGATGACGTGCGTGCTCCTCCCGGGAAGCACGCACGGCATCACGAATCACAGCCGTGCGCATCGCGACCCCAATCAGGACCTTCTCCACACGGCCAGGGGTTCCCACGTCCGCAGGTGGAGGGGAGTGAGGTGACATGGACATCCCCTCTACCTGCGGACGGGCCTGGGACGGGGCATCCCTGCTGGTGCATGGTGGTGCACTCACAGGGTCAGGGACAGCGACATGCACAGGCCCCTCCACGGTGACCTGTGCTGCCTCCTGCCCCTGGCCCTGGACTGCACCACTTGCACCAGCAGGGATGCCCCCACCAGGCCCCATGTGTGCCCCAGTGGCAGCCTCCTCCTCCTCTGTGCAAACCACCAACCTGGATGGCTCCTCACCGTCTCCCACCGTAGCAGGCCCCTGTGGGGGCTCACCCACCCCTTCCGCTGCAGCCGTGGGGGCATCCCCGCCGCCTTGCTCCACAGTGCCGTCTCCGCCCTCTTCTTCACTAGCCGCTGCGTAGAGGGAGACAAAGAACACAAGCATCAGGGCACTGTACAATGGTCCCCTAGACAGGAAGCAATAGCAGATGAGCACCATTGTCAAAGTACACTTCCATCATGTCCCTCCACAACACATGGGTCAGTCCAGGCAAAACACACACAGTAACAGGCATGGTGCATGCCATGGACATTTCCATGCATGTCCAATGGACTCTTGAAACATTCAATGATGTGTAACTCACATGCATCATGGCTCATGCCTATCACATGCACACACTTCACCTCAGTCACATCCATCTGGCCCCAAACACACCAAACACAGCGGATACAAGGGTAATTTGGCTGCTTCACTGAATCTGTGCATTGTCACACACATGTGTCATGCATCCATGGCATGCACAAGTCACAGACACGCAGGTCAGGCACACAGACATGGCTACCATATATGTACCTGGCATCAGCACCCATCCCTCACCCCCACCCATGTCCAGGTACAGAGACTGGCATGCTCTCATGTTCAAAATCTGCATAGGGCTCCCCATGCGGCATTTGAACACATGCAACAACCATGTGGGTCACACATCACTGGTCGCACATGCATTACCATGATGTCCCGGCACACATACATGCATACATGGCCTATGGCACACATACAGGCAAGTATCATAGAACCAGCACACCGCAACATGCCCTGTCTCACACAGTAATGCTTGGACACTTACCGCTCAACTCCAGACGGGCCTCCCTCTCAAGGATCTGGGCGTGGAGCGCTGGGCGTACGCGTTCCAGGACCCTCATCTGGATGGAACTCATGCGGCCCCAGCCCCCCTCCACGAGGCGCCGGGCCTTCACAAGGGTCCTGGACCTCAAGTCCTCCCAGCGCTTCTTGATCTTCAGGACGTTGCGGGTTGCCACCCCCTCCGCGTTGATGGCAACCACACAGTCGGCCCAGATCCTCTCCCGTCCTTCCTTGCTGGCGTGGGACGATCCAAAGAGGGCATCATACTGCCCCAGGACATGCTCCACCAGGACACCAACTTCGGTGGCAGTGAAGCTGGTGCCCCTCTGCCACTCTGGCCTGGGGTTGCCACTGGTGCCAGATGTGGAAGTGCCCGACATGGCAACCCCAGAGGCAGGTGTGGGTGGGCAACTGGGTCCTGGGGCTGGGCTGTGGAGCGATGTAATCCCAGTCGGGAGTCTTCAGTTCCAGCAGGGGTGGACACAGCAACTGGACCCCTGCAGATGGCGATGTGCAGGCACTAAATGGCAGGGCACGGTGGCAGCAGGCAGGCAGGCAGGCAGCAGCAGATGGCACATGGGAGGCTGCTCGGGGCACTGGGGGGCAGTAACTCGGCCTTCTGGGCAGGAGCGTGGTCTTCCGTGTGTTTTCGCGTGGCCAGCTTGATACGGAGTGATTTGGCACGTGAAAATCCTGCACGTCAGCGTGAAATCCGAGGAAAGGCCCTTAGCGCGTAAGCGCGTCAGCACGCATACGCGATTCTATTGGACCAGAGTCCCTCAGCGTGTAAGCGCGTCTGTGACGTGACCCGCACGGGTGTTCCCCACTCAGCACGTGATGACGGAGCACACGTGGAAATACTGCACGTCAGAGTGTCATCGCGTGTAATTGGACAAAAGTGCGCGTACACGCGATTGGCCTATGTACGTGTATTTCATGGGTGCGCGGGCACTTACACACGCAAGTACGTCAGCGCACCTGTATCCCGTGGTGCGTGGGAATTTCCACACGCTATTGGACTGGGAACTGGATTCCAGGGGTGCGCGGGTCACACGCTCGCCTAGAACATGCGCAAAGCATAAATTTGCACACTTTAACAATAACAAGCTCAGACGCCAGGATGAACATACCGTTCCTAGCAGCAGTGGCAGTGGGCTACCAAAGGAGGAGGAGGAGGATAGTCAGGGCCAGAATATTCACACCCAGAACCAGCCTTTTCAGGATGCCTGATGACCAGGTGTATGGGAGGTACAGGTTTCCACCACACATAATACTGGACCTGGTGAGTGAGTGGGAGGATGACCTCACATCACCCACCCTGTGCTCCCAAGCACTCAGCCCCCTGGAGAAGGTCCTCAATGTACTGCACTTCTTAGCCACTGGATCATTTCAGCGGACAAGTGCCATAGTGGGTGGGGTGTCACAGGCCACCCAGTCACGCTGCCTACACCAGGTCTTGAACATCATCACTGCACGCCCATCAGTCCGCAGGCACATATACCTGCCCAGAACACCTGCAGAAAGGCATGCTGCCGCCCTGGATTTTTACGGTGTGGCACGATTCCCCAAAGTGCTAGGTGCCATCGACTGCACCCATGTGGCTCTACGTCCCCCCAGGGCATCTGAGCACATCTATAGGAACCGCAAGCACTGGCATTCCATCAACGTGCAGGTAGCATGTAATGCCAAGGGAATCATCACCTCAGTATATGCCAACTATCCGGGGTCCACCCACGACAGCTTCATTTACCGAATGTCCACCCTAAGCCGGGACCTAGAAGCTGGGCGGCATGGCGATACATGGCTGCTTGGTGAGTATGTATGCCACTGCACATGCATGCATGTTGGATACTGAGCAAGGTCACAACCCCACCAATGATACCAATCACCACCTCCACAGGGGACAGTGCCTACCCTCTCAGCCCCCACATGATGACGCCAATTCGGAACCCCACCACGCCACCCGAGGTAAGATATAACACAGCCCACATTACGACCCGGGGCATAGTGGAGCGCACATTCGGAGTGCTAAAGTCACGCTTTCGCTCCCTTGACCGTTCTGGCGGGCAGCTGTTATACGCTCCCCCAGTAGTGTGCAGGATCATAGTGGCAGCATGTGTCCTGCACAACGTTGCAACACGCCGGGGCCTGGCCGTGGACATGGTGGTGGCCCCACATCCCCAACCACATGCACAGCCGCTGCGCATGGGAGGGGAAAGGGCACGGGGGAGGCAGCCCGTACACAGCTAGTGGCTAATTACTTCACATAGAAATCACACCCCTGTGGAGTGCACACTGCCCTGGCACATTCCATCTGACAATCAATGATGACTCAACCTGACACTGATCCTGAATGTCTGGAGAATGAACCGTGAATACCATATCAGCCTGATATTGTTCACCTGGAAGTGTCACAATGTGTGCATCCCTACCCACACAGACACCACCAATGCAGTTTTGTGAAGTTACACATTCAAGCAGCTAAAATGAATACCCACTTGCAAAATGCAACAAGAGGACAGTGCCATGTCAGCCAACCCAACCCCAGCACCGCCACACGACACACCGTGCCATGTCATGCTATTTGCAGGTAAACAAAGTAATCCCCACAACATGACACTAGTGTCACTATGTACAGTGTCCCTATTAGAAACCTGCAACACCTGAAATGCTCACAGCAATGCCGGACCAACAACATACTTGAGCACGTACTACCATTAACATGACATCACAAATGTTACATATTAGTAGTCTCACCACCTGGAAATACCTGCACTCCCACCACTACCAACTGTGCAGTGTTGGCGCCATGTAGAGTTGTAGGTGCACTGCTGCCAACATGGACCCCATCTCCAGACTAGAGGTCCTTGTGTAGACATGAGGAAGGGACCTGCAAATTGGGTGGGGGTGGTGGGAGACATGAGTGGGGGCCTGGTGGAGGATGCCCCTGCACTGCTGGGGGGTGGGGGTGGTGGGTGACATGGGTAGGGGCCTGGTGGAGGGTGCCCCTGGTGGCTGGGGGGTGGGGGTGGTGGGTGACATGGGTGGGGGCCTGGTGGAGGATGCCCCTGCACTGCTGGGGGGTGGCGGTGGTGGGAGACATGGGTGGGGGCCTGGTGGAGGATGCCCCTGCACTGCTGGGGGGTGGGGGTGGTGGGAGACATGGGTGGGGGCCTGGTGGAGGAGTTACACATCAATGCAACATGCAGTGTACAACACAACAGCAATATGCACTAGGAATATATACACAGTATTGACTACAGACTGCCCACACAGCTCATGGGAGTCCAACGTCACTGTGTAATTCACTGTCACTTGGGCACACCCTTTGCAAGCCCATGGAAACGGGAAGCAGGAGGGGTGTGTGTGACTCAAACCCAAGCATCTGAACCAAATACATTACAAGCCTGCATGTGCCCAGCCACAATGCAGCGTATGCCCACAGGAACCACGGAAGCCAACAAATCGTCCCAAAAAAATAGGGAATAAAATAAATAAAAATAAAAATAAAAATAAGAAACAATCAAAAATGGCCATTGATGGGCCCGGGGGGGTTGGGGAGGCCACCCAGGAGGTCCGAGGACAGGATGCAAGCCAGAACCCACCTGCGTGGATCCTGGGAAAATAAAACACCTCCATGGTCTCATGGCCCACACGGCTACCCTATTGTGGGAGTATCACTGCTGTCGCTATTATCACCCTGTGCAGCTGCATCCGGAGGTGGTTGCACTATGGGAGGCAGCCCACGCAAGGCCCTAGTCTGCTCCTCCATGGCTGCAAGCATGCGGGTGTGGTAGGTCTGGTTCTGGAGGATGAGTGTGCGGAGGTCCCCATGCAACAACTCACGGGATGCCCGGACCTCCGCCCTCGTTGCCTGCATCTCAGCTGAGAGCGTACGGGTGAGACGCTCCAGCTGCTGTTCTGTCCTTTGGTGTGTTGAAGCCTCAAGCTCAAGAAGAGTCGTCCTGAGGTGAAGGAGCTCCTGCCTCAGGGCTTCCCTGTGGCCCTGGGACTCAATGGAGATGGCCTCCTGCAGAGTCGCCAGTGCCGCCCGCCTGTCCCTGTTGGACCCCAACATGTCCTCCCTGTGTGACTGGCAGATGGAGTCGGTTGCCTGCTCTAGTCGCTCCATCAGCCTTTCTGGGGGGACAATGGAAGTGGCCACCCTATCCATGGCCTGAGCCATCATCTCGGATGATGCAGCCTGTTGGGTTGCCATACCATAAATGGATTGCTCCCATGCGGTATTGCCAGGTGGCGTACGGCCACCACGTCGGCGGGCACCACACCTGTCTGGGGCAAGGCGAACTGCGCCTTGCTGTGCCGGCACTGCCTGAGGCTGCAGGACTGCATTCCCCCTCTGATCTGCTGGCCCAGGAACAGGATCAGATGTCGCGGAGTGTGACCCTGCATCCGTAACCACCAAAGGCGTAGCTGCCAACACTGACATCCCCATGGAGGGTTCTGACCCTGGTGCAGGTGGGTGAGACAGAACAGAATCCCTCCCTGGAACACTCACCTGCGACGGCACGTAGGTCTCATCCGAATCAACACCTGAGTACAGCTCGGGGGAGGTGCAGCCAGAGACACCCCTTGAGAGCACGACCTGCAGCACTTGTGGGTTCTCCCCCACCACCACACCACGTCCCTCACTGGTGGTTGGTCGGCCCTCGGACCCCTCCTGGGTCTGCACCATCTCCACAACCCCAGCAGTATCAGGTGCGTCTTCCCCTGCAAAGACATAAAAACAAAGAAATGGAAACAGGCATTAGCACCATGGCACACAATGAGGGCTGAGAAGCAAGAGAACCAGTACTTGATTGACACATGTCCCACATGACTAAAACCCTCCCATGCATGCACCCTCACTGCGTATGAAGTGCAGGCAAATGGCACACACTGATGACACCAAGATGGAAGATGAACACATTTTCTGCATGCTGCCTGGCAGTGGCATCACACATTGGCCTGTGATTGCCAGGTGAAACACACATGCCATCACACAGATGGCATGTACCATTGCTATTGAGTGAAGATGGAGAGGAGGACAGCACCTATTCATTCAGTCCAGTTCCCGCATGAAATCGCTTTTCTAATTCTAACAGGTCAGATTTTTCACCTGGAGCTGCCAGTCTGAAATGGTCCAATTGCACAGGGACATGTGTGTACAAATGATATCCAGGTAACAAAGTCACTCCACTTTACCATAGCCATGTCAGACATGTGACTAGTGGACAGTGACATGCCTAGTAAAAGTGGGGGAATGCAAACAATCTGACTGAATGAACAGTGAAAAATAAGCAACTATGTTGTGGCAAGGTGACACTTCAAGGGCAACTGGCGTGCAGTTGGGCTAGATGTCTACTGTTGGCAGAAGGGATACTGCTATGGCCAAATGCAGCTGCGCAGGAAGTATTGCATGAATCACATGGCTGACCCATACGACTCAGGCGCACACACTCTCACCTGGCACACAAACAGAAGCCCTCACACACACACCATGCACATGGATGACACACACATGCATGTGCACTCACCGGACAATGCCTCGTAATCAGCCAGATCTCCCACGCCTTGGATCTGTTCCTCCGTGACGTAGGTCCCAGCGACTGACTCATGTGGAGTGAGTTCCATGTCTACTACTGGAGACCCACCTCCAGTCACTAGAGTTGCGGCATGACTTGAGGCCAGCTTACTCTTTGCCCTGCGCTTTAGGTCATTCCAGCGCTTATAGCAATCATTGGCTGTGCGCCTCACGATTCCAAGGGCACTTACGATGTCCGCAACGGTCTGCCAGTGTGCCTGGCGTTGTGCAGGTGTGGTCTTGGATCCTGCAACAATGACCATCTCGTTGTCATGTGCGGACACATACTCGACAAGTGCATTCAGTTCGTCATCCGTGAAGCTGGGCTTCCTGGACGGGCCGGACTGTGTAGCCGTGTCTGGGGCATCAGCCTGTGCCGGACGAGCACTCTTCCTCTTCCGCTTGGAAGGTGGTGGTGATCCTGAGTGTCCTGCGCCGCTCTGGACACTAGGGGCAGGAGCCCTGGTGGACTCTGTATCAGGAGTGTGGGATTGCACACTCAGCATGGGAGTTGGTGCAGGCATTGGCTCTAGTGTGATGGTGTCAGGGGGAATGTCAGCAGCATGGACTAGGACCGACACTGTCCTGGCTGGGTGTGTGAGGGCTGGGGTGGATGGAGCCGCAGCTGCCCCTGCAGCCTCTCCGCCCTGCCTCCTTGGTGCAGCAGATGACCTTGCTGGCCCAGATGCACGTGGCATGGTGACATCAACGTGCACCAGCGCACGTGTCATAGGCCTGCTGACCTGGAAGTCAGCCATGGAGTCAGCCAGATCTGGTGCCACAATGGGCTGGTCCAACAAGGGGTGAGCATGGATGGTGTCAGCCACATCAGCCTCAACGGGAGGGGGGGGCGGGGATTATGGGTGCCCTTGACTGGTCCTCCACACATGGGGGGACAGGCTCACCCTGCAAGTAACGACCACGTCCCCTACCGGATCCACCACGGCCACCACTTGTGGCTCTTCCACCTTTGCCACCCTTACGGAATCCTCGCTTCCCAGCCATGGCACTGATGTAAATGTGCGTATGGGAGTGGCTGTAAACTATTGTCCTGGGCAATTGGGGGTCAAAGGGGTTGGGTACCAGATGGTAATTGTACCCTAGTGCTCTTGCAAGGCTGATTGTAACCCCTGGGGAAAGATGACGGGTCACGCTACGCACAGGAGCCCCAAAAAAGGGAGATGACGTGCACGCAACCCCTCCTAGACCACGTGTGCAGAAAGAAAAACCTGCACTACGCTGTGGCACCCAGTAACACAAGAATGAACGTATGCGTGTCACACGCAGCCTAGAATGACCTCTGAAGGGGTAGGCTACACACGGGGCAAGCACAGATGTTAGATACGTGCGTGACTCACCGTCTGCCTGGTAAACGAGCGTGTAAAAGGAGCACGTTTGGTTGGCAACACCCCCGCCAAAAGAAGATTTGTACGCTGTCTGAGGAGACAGGACAACAGTAGAAGGGAACACTGTTTGAGGGAACAGGCCCAGGTAAACCAGTAAAAGCGAAAAAAGAGAAAAAGCTGTCAGAGGTAACAGGGAATACGAACTTGAAACGCCGTGAAGTAAATCGCGTGTGAAACGACAAGAAGTACAGAATTCACCCACTCGCTCTCCACGAAAAGCACGTACAAGGAAATGGTGTTCTACACGTACCTTTTATACAGGCCCACACGTCCAGCGTCACTTACGCGGCGTGTACGCGCTAGGGCCATTTCCACCAATTACATGCTTTGTCACTTCTGCGTGTAGGGCCATTTCCACCAATTACACGCTTTGTCACTTCTGCGTGTAGGGCCATTTCCACCAATCACACGCTTTGTCACTTCTGCATGTAGGGCCATTTCCACCAATCACACGCGATTACACTCTGACGTGCAGTCTTTCCACGTGTGCTCTGTCATCACGTGCTGTGTGGGAAACACCCGTGCGGGTCACGTCACAGACGCGCTTACACGCTGAGGGCCTTTCCTCGGTTTTCACGCTGACGTGCAGGATTTTCACGTGCCAAATCACTCCGTACCAAGCTGGCCATGCGTACGCACACGGAATACCACGCTCCTGCCCGGAAGGCCGAACTACTGCCCCCCAGAGCCCCGAGCACGCTCCCACCTGCTGCTGCCTGACTGCCTGCTGCCCCTGCACTGCTGGGGGGTGGGGGTGGTGGGAGACATGGGTGGGGGCCTGGTGGAGGCTGCCCCTGCACTGCTGGGGGGTGGGGGTGGTGGGACACATGGATGGGGGCCTGGTGGAGGGTGCCCCTGGTGGCGGGGGGTGGGGGTGATAGGGGACATGAGTGGGGGCCTGGTGGAGGATGCCCCTGCACTGCTGGGGGGTGGGGGTGGTGGGAGACATGGGTGGGGGCCTGGTGGAGGGTGCCCCTGGTGGCTGGGGGGTGGGGGTGGTGGGAGACATGGGTGGGGGCCTGGTGGAGGATGCCCCTGGTGGCTGGGGGGTGGGGGTGGTGGGAGACATGAGTTGGGCATGAGTGGGGGCCTGGTGGAGGGTGCCCCTAGTGGCTGGGGGGTGGGGGTGGTAGGAGACATGAGTGGGGGCCTGGTGGAGGCTGCCCCTGCACTGCTGGGGGGTGGGGGTGGTAGGAGACATGGGTGGGGGCCTGGTGGTGGGTGCCCCTGGTGGCTGGGGGGTGGGGGTGCAGGGGGACATGAGCAGGTGTGCAGGGTAGTCCCCTGTTTTGTGGGCTGCCTGCAGGGGCCGTGGAGGGTGTACAGGGAACACCTGTGAGGACCCACCCAGCCTAATCGCGTGTGATAATTCCCACGCACCCCTGTAATACACGTACCCAGCAAAATGGCGTGTGATAATTCCCACGCACCCCTGTAATACATGTACCAAGCCAAATCGCGTGTGAGAATTCCCGCGCACCCCTGAAATACACGTACCCTGCTGAAATCGCGTGTAAAACTTCCCGCGCACCCCTGAAATACATGCGCCCAGGCTATTCGCGTGTGGAACTTCCCGCGCACCCCTGAAATACACGTACCCTGGACAATCGCGTGTTGAACTTCCCGCGTACCCCTGTAATACACGTACCCTGGCTAATCGCGTGTAAAACTTCCCGCGTACTCCTGATATGAAGGTTGCCCGCTTTGCGTTCCTTGTTTGGCAGCCCTGTAAACTGGTCCAGGGTTAGCGCAGCCCTTTGCGATGATTTGGCGATGTTGATGGCTTTTCCTTGCGCGAGGGCGTTCTTGGGGGCGTTACTGGCGCTGCTGCAGGCTCGCTGCGATACTCTGCGCCACGGCTGGTTTGGGAGCATGAAATCCATGAATACGCTGTGCGCGGAAATCGGTTTTAGCGCACGTGCCTGGCGCACACAATCGCACGCGGACACTCTGCGCCAGCCGCTTGCGACACTTTTCTGCGAAATTCTATGAATTACCCTGACAGTGTCACATATTCAGACTAAGCAAAACATGCATAGTTGTTGGATTCTTTCCACATGACGGCACTCCACTCGCTTGGCTGCGCACAATTGCAGATGCTTTATTGCAAGCCTTTCATTTTACATTTTTCATTCTTTTCATAAATTAATATCACACTGGCATATGATGCGATATCTTCAGTGTTGAGGTATCGCAGTGTTTGATTATATCCCGACTTGATCAGGGGTCTAAAACCTGTGCCTCTCCAATTGTCTTGGACTTTGAATTCCAGGATCCATTACCATTGACCATGCTGGCTAGTGTTGACGTGAATTGTAGTCCGAAACATGTGGAGATCCAAAGATCAAAGACCCCTTGTTGCGTTTACACAGGGAAATGCCCAAATGCCAAGTAGTCAAATTTTCCAAGGTTCATGATTGCATGGCCGCTCTTTTTACCAAACTGAAAAGGTGTGAGTCGGTCTTGTGGGCCATGAGTGTTCACTAGCTTCCCATTCAAAATAGAAGTTTATTGAAATGCATGAATTTGCTCTTTAAGAACTTGCCAGGTTCTCAAACATTTAATGGAATTATTTGAACACTATCCCTTTGGTACGATTCGGATCAGAAATAGGACCATTTATGAAAATTCTTCAGATTTAATATGTCAGGAGAGGATATTAGAGATTTGTTATGTAGGAGGGGATATGGGCAAGCATAGAATAAACTACTATTGCTCATGCTGCATAAAAGCCCATTGATGTCATCATTTCCTTAAGTCACTTAAAACTCACCACTTCTGCCACCCCAAAAGAGTTTTCAATTGGAACCTAGTAGGCCTTTCTAGCAAAGAATTAAGGGCCTGATTCATGGAAAAGTGCGCAGAAATATTGCAATGCCCGCGTGCCGAGAACATCACTGCATGAGCCTGTGCACAGATGTTTTCTGCGCGCTCCAGGTATTCAGGGAATTGTGTGCACAAAGTAAACGTATACACAAGTCGTGGCCCCAACACGCCCCCACGCATATCAAAAACAGACAGAAACAGCCACCTCCCCATACACGAATACATGCACCGTCAAAACAGTGCATGGGGTCTTCCACAAGCAGGCCTGCATCTCGGGTACCCTGAGCGGGGTTCTCCATAACTGTTATCAGCACCCCGACAACATGCTTATAATTTATCGTAACTCGGGTAAACGTTTGAAAATGTACGTGCGAACCCTTGTAAACTGTCCCTGTACCCCGCTAAACTGTGTACGAGCACCCCTAGGTTAGATCGGAACCCTGGCTGTGTGCACGCACCCCTAAATCCGACATGTGACCTTACCTCAGCGCAATTATTCCTATTCGCAAGTGTCTGTGTGCTTGCCTTTGGGTGGCAGATAGTAGGAGGGCTTTGCGTGGCCATTTCCCTCCCGGGAGGTTGCGCGGGCATATCCCTGAATACGTATTGTTCTGCGTAATAGTGGGCGTATGATGTACTGCCTGGGGGCCGTACCTCGTAGCGCCCACTTGTTTGCATGTTCTTCCCCATTTTCGATATTCCGCCCCGTTCCCCACCCTCTTTCAAGCCACACCCATTCTCTGCGTGGTGTCTCACACAAGGCTAGTCCATTCGTGCCAGGTCTGCGCAGAATCCTTGCATGTCCCAGAAATGTCCCACACATTCAGTTCCATGAATTCCCGAACAGGGATTTGCACGCAGATTGGCACGCAAATCGCTGATTTTCCACTCAAATATTTCCATGAATCAGGGTCTTCGTACACTGCTTAAAGAGAATTTGATTTGCAGATACACCATATACTAACAAAGCTATATAACCTGTGGTGGGCCTTTGCCGGTAATGGCCTGCAGCCTGAGTTAAGGGCTTGAGTGAAGCAAGGGTCCCTTAACACAGGTGCTGGTGCTGTTACCGGTAGGGTCGGTCCAACGCTGTGGATTCTATCGCTATTAGCACCCACAAATAAAGACACGTGTGCGCTAAAGGATAAACTAAATCATAAAAGGAAGAAAAACAGACTTACCTTTGATCCTGAGATGCGACTTCTGGAAGAGTACATTTTCAGTGTTCATTATGATGACGTAATCAACACTGTAAGCTGCCTCCCTGTCGTGGAAGCTGTGTGTGAGTGGAACAAAGGTAGATCAGTGTATTTGTTTTCATAATTTATTTTAGCACGTGTCTGTGCTTCTTTGCGGGCGCTTAAAGCAGCATGAAGGAGAGAGGGCAGCAAAGTGGCATGGAGCAAGGGTTGCACTGCACTTGGGAAGCTCAAAAAACTGGCTTAAAACCGTGAATACAGCCTGCGTTCCGAGCCCCCTGACAGACTAGCGCCCCCACCCAGGGAGCTACTTTGCTTTAATTCATGGGTCCCAAATGGACATAATCTCCACGTCATTACATAGCATGTTCACAACTTGCGACAGAAAGAGTGGTTTGGACTTTGCCTCATGTTTCTTTCTTGGTGATTCTACTCTGCTAACCACAGTCCAAAGAATGACTTGATTGCTAGCAGGTGAAATGCAGTCACTCCCCTGTGGAAACTCAGGTCAAATGCAGTCATTCCCTTGTGGAAACTCAGGTCAAATGCAGTCATTCCCCTGTGGAAACTCAGGTCAAATGCAGTCATTCCCCTGTGGAAACTCAGGTCAAATGCAGTCATTCCTCTGTGGAAACTTGGGGGAATCTTAGGGCCTTATCAGTAACTTAGCCGGCATATTCTCATTACGGATATCCCTGCATCTGTGCACCTTTAACTAACTGTACCTGAGATACCCTGGCTAAATGTTTATTTGCTTTTTCTAATACCCTAAAGCACTTTGAAAATATTTTCAAATGCAATGTAATATTATGGGTTCCTCCTTAGAGCACTTCTGCCATTTTGGGGGTGGGGAGACATGGCACCTTTCACTGACTGTGGGCAAATGTTTTTCTTATCATTCTCAATTATCAGGAACTATGTCCTAGACTGCTCCTGCACACTTAAAGCTGGTACTGCCGAAAAATAATCAGTCCTGGCATCACCTGAAATCCCACATCCATGACCAACAATGATGCCACCAAATATCCAAAAACCTAGACAAAGCCGTAATGTCTCTGATGAACGAGGGGCCTCATTAGGAATCCAGTGATGCGGGAAAAGCAGCGGCAATGCACTGCCACTTCATTACCACTGCACTACTGCACCAATGTGCTACAACGTTGGTGGTGAGGCGGAGGAAAAACCTCCAGCAGAATGCTAGAGGTAATCCTGCCACCTTACTGCCCAAAAACCAGCCAAATTGGCCGAATTACCTCCTGGTGATAATGGTGATAATTCCGCCAAAATCCCCATAGACTCCATAAATGGTTACTAATGCTGCCATACCACCACTTGTAATCTGGTGGTAGCTCTGGCGGATGAAGTGGTGGTAAAGGTAATTCCGTTTGGTGGTATTCCAGCAGACTTACCACTGGAATACTGGCAAACATGTAATGAGACCCCAAGCCTTCTGTGAGACATCTACTGCTGACCTTACAAAATAAATAACAATGTGCAAGCTACTTCTGCTCAAAGGATGGCCATTCTTCAACAAGCCAATGCCTTCCAGAGGTGCATGGGCTTAATGCCACTCAGGGATACAGGCATCATCAGCACCGAACCGTGGTAGGATTATATTAGTGCTTAGCAAATACCGTCAGTGATTTAATGAATCCCTACCTCGGTTACATATTGCAGTTTTCCCATTTGAACTGCAATCGCTCCCATACCTATCTGTCTATGTATCTATCTATCTATCTATATTGGTTTTTATATTGCGCAATATCACCTGAAGGCCTCATAACGCTCACATGGACAAACGCCACAAGGAAACATAAAAGCAGGCAGCAGGGCAGAAGACCACAACAAGGAGCAGAGATCACTCAGTGCCACCATACTGGTGCTGTAATGAATTACCCCAGTGTTCTTGTGTCTTGTTTTTTAGCATTACAAACATTTATCTAGCTATGAAACGCACTTTTGGTTTGCCTCATTTCATCAAATTCAATGTGAAAGAAACTAACTCCTAAAAGAAAAAGCCATTAAAAGTCCAGCCTGCTTCCTCTCCTTTTGTCAAGAGAGGTTAGGGTTACTGGGGTATTCCTGCTTCTCATCAATAGGATTGCATGATTGAGTCAAGGAGTGACCAACCTATAACCATCGAGATTATTTTGGCATACAACTCCCATGGTCACTAGCCACTGTCTATGCTCGCTCGGGCGAATGGGACTTGTAGGCATGTGGGATGTATTTACCCATGCATCCGAGCCATACCTCAAAACTGTGCAGTACTGACATGGAAAACATCATAATGGCCAGAGCTTCCCAGAAAATGCACAGGGAAATGCATGAAGAATAGGCTGCCACTCATTTTTGCCGATGTTATGGGCACAGAAGGACACTGCCTAAAACCACCATTGGACTACCCACACAGTAGTCTGAAACCATTGGGAATGGCAATGCTGTTTGCCAAAAGCAAACCCATAACTGTTGGGAATTCATTTTCTTAAATCCCAAAAAGGGGTGCAGTACCAGTACTCACCACTATCCAAAAGCTGGCGTTTTAAAACCAACAGATTTTGTAGAAAACTGAATAAATGAACCCAAAACATGCCAAAGAAAGACATTTTAAGAGGTGGATCCAATGTAAAGTTATATTCTGAAGTGACTTGAAGGTTTATAACAAGACTGGCTGAGCTGGGGATTTCAACAGTTTAAGTAAATTTGGACTGAAAGACATTAAAAATCTCAAGGTTTAAGAGAAATGAGTGACCTACTTTTGAGTGTCACATAGGTTGCAATTGTTTAAATGTCATAGTTTTAAACTTAGAATCAGCCTTCTAGCTGCATATGTGAAAATGTTTAGTTTTATTTGAATGCAGAAACTGGGGAACAGAAATGACATGTAGCTAAAAAACTGGCTTCAAGAGATTCCAATTTGCCTGGCAACTACCCCCATCAGGAGTGAAACTTGAGTCACAGCTGTGTTCCCAGGCCTAGCTGCCCGTTTGCTGGCTACACTAAGGATATGCCATCTCTCTGATAATTGAATTAAGGGGAGCCCCACAGAACACAGGAGCTCTGAACAATGTAACCCCCTTCGCCCAGGCAGATGGTTTATTACAGAGGTCGTAAAACAGCTTCCCCTTGGCAGAAGCTGGGAGGGGCAGGGTCTCTGAGCTTGGCAGAAACTGGAAAGACTGGTTTCTGTACCATGTGACCTGAAAAGACACACCTCTATAGCCAGAATATGGTTTTAGAAAAAGATGAATAACTCATAGAGCGGACTTGTGAAAATTATTTAAATGACACCATAATTCTTGTGATTTTTCTGCCCACATTTTAAGAGGTTTTTAGAACCGGTGGCATGTTCAGGGGGGTTTTAGCGGAAAAGAGGATATTACTCAAAATGTGTGCATGTGAAAAATCTGACACTTCATCAACTAATGTCCATACTCCTTGCGCACATGTGTGTAAATTTGGGTCAATGTCCGGAATTGCAAAATCAGTTAAAAAGTGAAATATGTGCCATTTCTGAATGCAAGCCCCCAGGAAGAGCAAAGTTTGGACAGGGTATATCTCCTGTGATATGTGATGTGTGCATGTAATTTTAAACCAATGTTTACCTGTGCAAATATGTCTTTTGTTATCAAATATAGAATGTGTGCAAGTTGACAGGAGGAGTGGACTTTCTGCAGGCTGTAAAATGACATCACTCTGACACAACTTAGCTCCCCCAATCAAGTGAGAAATGGAAGTTTGACCAATTAGAAGCTGAGAGAGAGGTAGGGTCAGTGATGCTCACACACACCCATTTTCAAAACACATAAAAGCAGAGAGACAGGACAGATAGGGACTTTCAAATCCATTTGCAGCTGGAAGCTCTGCCGGAAAATTCATACTTTACCTCATCAACTTTCAAAGAGCCAACACTTAGACTCCAAGATAAACAGAGACTTCAAATCCCTCAATCTCCAGAATCCAGAAGCAGTGCTGTACCCAGAGAGAGAGCAGAGTTGACCCAGACCCATGTTAGCAGTTCCAGAGACCAGACGCTGTGCCCAGAGACCGTCCGAAGTCCAGACCTGTTGACCAGATCGTGACAAAGCCGCCTTCCTGTTTAAAAGATCTTGTGAGTACTCAGCAAAACTCAGCACACATCTCTTAGTTAAAATCATATAATTCAATCCATTTTTAATCTAAGTAGAACTGCAGCTTAGCAATTGTGTTATCCTGCCATCATTTTTAAAACTGAAAAAGTGCTGCGTTTAAAATTTGCAAAACCAAAAACGACCTTTACTAAATCGCTCATATCTCCGCGACCGTTTGTCTTAGAGACTTGCAGTAACTTTCATTTGGAAGCTGAGATCCTAGGCTTTCTTAGGACCCCAAAACGATAGTGATAGTCCTGGTAGTTCCTCTGTAATAGCGCTCGGCGCATTCGCGAATTTTACCGCGATTTGCAAATTTCTTCACGTGTAAAAATCAGCTGCTGCTTGCCTTCCATTTGCCAGAAAATCGTTTGCCTCATAAAAACTATCCCTGAATCATTGCAAGAGTGAGCCTGAGCTAATATTAACTAGATATCACTCACCCTGAACCTCTAGAGGGAATCAAAAGCATTTTAGCATACTTTTCACTGAATTGCCAGCACATATCAAAGCATTTTGCCTGTGTTTTCAAAACTCCTATCTGTTTTCTTTAAGCGTGCTTGGGGGGGATTGAACTGAATTACATTGATTGCATTTCTGAGAACTGTGTGCTTTCCTCCCATTTCCTTGCATCCCATAAAGGGGGGGAGTGAATAGCCAGAGAAAAGTGATTACATTGTTTGGTTGAAATCATATTGAGTATTTTCTGTACTGCATTCATTGAATATTGCATCCACCTGAGCTTACATAAAGCATTCTGTACCACCTTCTTCTTTTGTTCCTATTTACTAGTGTGCTATCTTATCCATTTCATGTCAACTCATTAGTGATTATAAAGAAGTGTGCTAGTGCCAGATTCTCCGTTGTTAATACTTATCATATCAGATTAAGTGTGATATTCAATTATTAATTTACTATAAAGCGTGATATCTATATCTATTGTTTAAATTATCAAATAAACCTTTTAACTTGCAAAACAGAACTACTTCTTGGCTCAGTGGGGTCAGGAGGATTCCAAGAGAGGGGTGTTATATAGGGGTAGTCATCCAGAACGCATGAACTGGACATAAAGATATATCAATAAGGGTTTTCATTCAGTATTATAGACTAGGCGTTGACTTAGCTGTAGTGTTGAATTGAATCCTCTTACAAATTGGGGGCTCGGGCCGGACGTTTGGGTTAGATTTACCATTTGTGCAGAGTAATACAGCGTGCCAGCTGACCAGATACACATATCCGGTCGGATCAACACGCTGTGTTACGCTGTAAAGCACTTCTCAAAGGAACGCTCCAAGAAAAGTTCTGTTCTGCAAAAATAAAATACAAACTTCTGTAAGTCAGGACAGAGACCAATCTCTAGAATGACGACCTTAGTAGACATGAAAATAGCCAGAGAGCACCTCTTGCATAAGCTATTTGTGAGAGGTGAATGGACCGAACAGGGCCAGGATGCGTGGTTGCAGGCCATCACACAACAGGTCACTGAAACAGGGTCAGATATATATAGAGATCAGGGTCCCTTACATGTGGCCCTGAGTGAACTATATATGGCTCCTAAAGCCAAAGAGGAACACAATAAGATTGCCAGGATAGCAGCATACCTGTACCTATACATGGGAGACATGCAGGATAGATGTGCTGAAAGCCAAAATCTGGCAAATAGGCAACAGATGGCATTACAGAAGGCCCAATCTGATCTGGACTCTTCTGAGCAGAGGCTGCAGAGGAGCCAGGAGTCAGAAAATGACAGCAGACGGTACATCACCAAAATAAAGGAGGATATGGATATACTGCAACAGGAAAAGGCTGACCAGGATACTAGATTTCTGGCCCTGCAGAAGGAGCACCAAGACAGTTTGGACTCCTTACTGCAGAGCCAGAAAAAGCTGGAGCAACAATTAGACTTTAACAGGGCATGCACGGAGCAGGTAGCCACCCTGCAAAGTCATCTAGATAGAGTGAAGGTAGAGAGCAACAAGCTGATTTTGAAAGACCTGGATACCCAGGCAGAGTTTGATGAAGAACGCCAGAAAGCTGGTGCCTTTCAAAGGCAGAGGGACGACCTGGCGGCACAAATGCAGGCTCTTAGTCAGGAAAGAGACGCCTTAGGCCAGGAAGTCTGCCATTTAAAAAGGAAAATGGAAGAAAATCACCTGGCCCACCAGGGACTGGGTGACCTCCAAAAAGAACACCAGAACTTGTTAGAGCACACCAGGAGGGTGGAGGATGCTCTAGCAAGAAAGGAGCAGGCCAATAGGGACACAGCTCAGGAGGTAAACCTCCTGCAGCAAAGACTGGCCCAGTTCTCCAGGACCAACCAGGAAGCACAGAGGGAAAATGAGGCTCTCTGCCAGCACAATGAGAGGCTCCAGCAACAGGAAGCGATGCAGGAGAAACTGATAGAGTCGAGTAAGGCCTTAACAGAGGAACTGAAAGCACAAATGCAGGCTCTTGCATTGCAACAGGGAGCAGGGGCGGATAGAGATGAGGTCCGCTGGGAAAGAGAGATTCCTGACCATAACCGCAGGAGCCCTAACACCAGGGGCCTTCATCTCCCCCAGTCCCTGGACTCTACCACCCCCATGTCCCCTGGCGCACATGAGCACAGGGCCACAGGGATGGCAGATTACTATCCAGCTAAGAGTATGGGGCTCATAGGCCAGTACCACTCAGGAATGGAGGGGTGGGCATCCGGGTATGGGCACCCAAGTACAGTACAGTTCAATGGGGAACCCCAGGAGAGTGGGCCCATTAAGGGCATCCTGAAAACCTCTGCCCAGTTAGGTCAGTGGAGGGGGTACCCATCAAATCCTGGCAGCAAGGAGGAATCTGAAGACTCCTCTGAACTGCTCAGGACACAGGAGACCAGGTCCCCACATTCTGCCAGCCGTTCCCAGGCTCGCAGAATCCGGGAAAACCTGGAAGAACAGACGGGAACCTCTGGGAGCAGTGCCTCTGAGTCCGAGGACGAATGGACAAGGGTTACCCGAACCAAAAAGGCCAATAAGGCAAAAAGGGCCTTGCTTAAGGACCCCTTAAAGCAGATTAAGGCGATCAGGAGCGTCATCACGCCTTACCATAGGAACGCTAAGTATTCTGTTTGGGAGCACTTAGAGTTGTTTGAACAAATGATGGAGACTTTCCATTTGAAGGACAGCCAAAGCTGTATTCAATATGTAAAGTGGACCTTCTCCCCGGAATACTCCAGTTTCTTTGCGGGGCTGGAGGACCAAAATCATTTAAGATGGTCCACCTATAAGGCGGCCATCTTGAAACATTTTTCTGTTCACAGAAATCCTCAAGAGGCTCGCAAGGCAGCCTACAATTTGCAATGTGGGGAGGATCAGGCCCCACAAGAATTTGTGCAGGAGTTAAAGCGTGCTTTTGCACAGACCACAAGAAGGGTGCGCACGGATAGCAGAGAATTTATAAATACGTTTTTCCATGCCTTGCCCAAATATATCATGACCCAGCTCGTGAGGGATTTTCACGAGAAAAGATCTTTAGACTCGGTCATTGAACAGGCTACCCGGATCTATGAGGTGCAGAAACCGGTAGATAGCAAAAGTAATGCCCAGAAAAACCCCAAAGCCAACAGCACCCCTGCTGCTGCCAAGGTGGCAGAGGTAAAGGTCACCCCCGTTTTAGAGTTGGAGATGGGGGGGCCTAAAAACCTACCTGCACCTAATAATGCTAGGCCCAGAAGGTCCTCGGGCCAGTCACAGACAGGGAGCCAGGGAGGCAGCCCCACAAATGGGGTCCCTCGCTCTCCTGACAAGGGAAATCGACCCATCCTGGGTTATGTGTGGACTCCTCCAGCCCAAGGGGGGGATCCAGCCAAGCACCTAACCCAGGGAACTTCCCTCCCAACTTCCCACAGGAGGGCAGAAATTCTCCAAATCCTGGGCAGAACTTTTTCCCCAGGTATCCACCCAATTTCCAACCCCAAAATCATCCATCCTTCTTTCCCCAATTCCCTGAGCCCAGACAACCTAATCCGGGAGAGGGGAGGCCAAGGGTGGAGGGGTACCCAAATCTTCCCAACCCGGGGTATTACCAGAGGAGGGACAGCTACCCTTCCCGGGATCAGCCCAGGGGAGAAAACAGGGCCCCGTATCAGCCTGAGCGGGTTTCCCAGTTAGAGCGCCAGGTTCAAAACATGGCGCGGGATCTGGGTCACATACTGAGGGCTCAGCAGAACCCTCAGATGGGCGTGCCGGCGCAGAACGCACCTAACTCTGGACCTGGTGCTCCAGTACAATGACGGGGGCAGCACCCCGATAACTCACCGGTTCCCAGGGAGGAGGCACAAAGGGAAGGGGGGTGTAAAGCCTTGGAGGAAGCTTCCTTCCTCACTTGTAAACAGCCCCTGGAAACCCAGGAACCGGAAACAAAATCTCTTGCCCCTGAAAGTCTGCCTCCCAAGGAGCAGAGGGGGGGTAGGAGAAACAAAAGACCCAAACAGACTCAGTTTGAGGAGGAAGTACAGATCTTCCAATTTGAGGGAGAGGGATCCTCAGAGGATCCTGGGAAAAGGATCTTCTCCTTCAGAGAGGGGGGAACTCCTCCCAAAGAAAAATGGGTCCCTAGGGATGCAAATCCAGACTGGGGAGATGTGGAGACTGAGCTACCGCCGCCCACCATCTCATCCCAGAACCAACAGCAAGAAAATCCCCTGGTTCAAACCCATCCTGGTGACTGCCTCCAAAAAGGGGGGGGGCGGCCCAGAACCAGAGCCAGGGGAACCCACAATGGCTCTGATCTCCAGTTGCCAAATTTTTCTTTCAGATTCCCAAGGCTCTCCACAGAATTCTGCCCAAATCTCTTCGCTAGCGATGTTCAAAACCAGAAAGTTAGCCCGCCAGTTGTCCAAAAATGTGCATTATCTGTGCCCCCTTGAGGAGAAGGAGGGAAGATACTATGCCCCGGTACAAGTACAGGGACAGGGTACGATCTCGGCACTGGTGGACACTGGATCTCAAGCTACCCTTCTGTCCAGAAGGGCCTTTGACTAACTGAATGCAGGAAGGGGAGAGAATTACCAAATTCCTCTCACCTCTCTTCCTGGACAACTGCAGAACTTTGACGGGAAGGAAATTCCCGTTGAGGGGACTGCAGACTTGGACATTAAGATCGGGCGACACAAGTTAAAACACCCAGTCATAGTTGTGACCCCAGAGGGCACCCCTTGTTTACTAGGGAATGACCTCCTGAGAAGGTTGTCACCCCTAATAGATTGCGTAAACAAGGTCCTCTGGACCCAGACTAGCCGACCAATAAAATTAAAACAGAGTGTCAACCATGTTAGTTTAAACGGCACCTGCCACATGGTTGAACAAAAATCTGACCAAGTAGAATTTCACTTCCAGAATAGCCAAATTCCAGACGTGACAGTAATAGCAGTAGGACAACAGACTGGTGATGGGGGGTCCTCTCTATTTCTGAAAATCAACCTTCCTTCCAGTCTAAAGTGGTACTCCACGCTGGAAGGAAACACTCTGAGATTCTATACTAATCCACAATCAGAAACTCCCACTCCTATAGTCCAGAAAGATGTGAAATCAGCTCAGAGCCTGGCTGATATTCAGCAAATTGGAGAGCAGTTGTTCATCCCTGTCCAATTAAATGAGGGGAAGGACTCTGTTCTCGCTCGAGTGTGTGTGAACAACGGTAAGAGCTTCATCAGCGAAGCCATGTTCCGCCAACTCCCAAAACATCCAGCCATTCCCACATTCAAACTGATAGACAAATGGGAAATGGACCTGGAAGCACCTAATTCCAAACATCTCCTGCCAAGCAGGTTATGCTCAAAATCTCCATTGGCAACAAGAGCATAGTCCACAATTGTTGGGTCGTGCGAGACGTCCCTGCCGCCTTTTACTTAGGCAGTGACATTCTCAATCGCTTTGCCATTAGTTTGGACCTAATAAACTTCAAAGCTTGGTCCCAATTAGCGGATAATCCCATGGGCTTTGATGATCCAGAAAAAGCATTTAGGTCAGCTCAATTGCTACCTTATGCAGTTGAAATTCAGATCAAAGAGGAAGTCACAATCCCAGAAAGGACCCGACAATTCTCCCTGGAAGTGAAAGTTAAAAGAGGACAACATTTGAAAAACCCTGATGCTTACATACATCTAAACGCTTCTCTCCAACAGCAAGGGTTGGGGGTAAACCCAACTCCATTAGTCAACGTAGAACATGACACCATTCCAATAGAGGTGGATAACAGCGACTTAAAGAGTAGTACTCTAGCCGCAGGCACCATTATTGGAATGGCGGTTGATGACCGACATTTTTCTATCGACTTAGTAAATGAACTGTTAGGACCAATCCCCAAGGACTGTTTTGACAGTGACAGTGAGGACAATACAACACCAGACAGGATTTTTACCCGGCATGGGGGGAACTTCCTGGTGTACACTTCTTGCCCTTATGGTAAGGAAGATGTGACTTGTGACTTCAGGAGGGATGAGGTGATTTTCCAAGTCCATGAGGGCTGCCTTTCCCACCTGAAGCCTCCAGTCCAAATCAGCACTCTGACCAGGGACTTCTCCACCCAGCTGGAGGAGGCCACGGAGATAGCCAAACCAGAAGTCTTTCCAGGCTTCAGGCAGATGGTGGAAGAGAGAGTCAACCTAGCTGATGCCTGTGTGACTCTGGAACAAAAGCAAAAGTTGAAACAAGTTTTCTTGGATTTCCAAGATCTCTTTGCGGTAGACTCATATGACTGTGGTCGCACCGACATCCACACAACCACAATCCCCACGGACCCTGGCATGACTCCTGTGTTTGTGAAGCAATATCGCTTGCCTCTCGCATCAATGGAGTCCCTTACTGAAATAATTAAGAACCTTGAGTCCCGGGGAATAATCCGTCCAGTCCACAGCACCTTCAATAATCCGGTGCTGGGAATATTGAAGCCGAACGGCCAGTGGAGACTCTGTGCTGACCTCAGGGAGCTCAACAAACGGGTCCATACTTCCCGATGGCCTCTGCCCTACATTGACCAAGGGCTGGCCCAGATCCAGGGGTCACAGGTATTCACAGCAATAGACCTGACCAATGGATACTGGACTGTGCCTGTCAGTAGGGAGGACCAATACAAGCTGGCTTTTACCTTTGGGGGCCAGCAGTACACATGGACCCGGACTCACTTCGGATACCTTAACTCCGGTAATGAGTTCAATATTTTCCTACATAAGGCCATGCCCGACCTGGGTGCGAGGGGTAACCTGGCTTATGTAGATGATGTCCTCATCAAAAGTTCATCTGTGGAGGAACACATAGCGGAGATCCGTTATGTTCTGACCCAGTTGAGAGCCGCCGGAGCAAAACTTTCCTTTCAGAAAGCACAGTGGTGTAGAACCCGTGTTAATTTCTTGGGGCATGAGATTACTCCTCAGGGTCTCTGTCCCCAGGAAAAGAAAGTGGAAGCACTTCAGAAACTGAAAGACCCCACAACTCTGCGGGAACTAAGGAGCCTCCTTGGACTGACTAATTACAGCAGAAAGTTCATTGAGGGCTACGCAGAGATCACTAGACCCCTGATTCATCTCCTGAAGGGGGGGGTCAAGTGGGAATGGGGTCCAGAACAATCCGAGGCAGTAAGACAACTCAAAAGAAGCCTCTCACAAGCGCCTTGCCTAGCTTACCCTGTCAGAAACCAGGAGTTCTTCCTGGAGACGGGGTTCTCTAATACGTGCTTGACGGCAGTATTATACCAAAAGCATGACAAGGTCAATAAAGTAATCTCCTATGCGAGCAAAACTTTATCCTCTGTGGAGGAAAAATTCAACGATTGTGAGAAGGCACTCCTGGCAACGGTGTGGGCATTGAAGAATTACCGCCCGTTTATCCAGGGGGAACACATCATAGTGGAGACTCCACACCAGCCTCTGCAATATCTCCAAAGTGACAGAATCCGGGCCAGAAATGTGAGTAATTCCTGAATTACTTCCTGGATTCTGTCAATGCAAGGCTTTCCTGTGGAGGTCCGATATGGCCAAAACAAGAAGAGTCCCCTCGCGCAAGGTCTGGCTGACTTGCATGATTGTGCCAGAGAAAACTGTCTCGAGGACGAAAGTCTAAAAATCAAGGACAACATGGAGGCATACCTTAATTCCCCACACAAAGTCTTTGAAGAAGACAAGTGTGAGGGAATGCCCACTGTGTATGTGGATGGATGCTCTTACCATGTTGATAACAACAGGGAGAAAGAACTGGTGGCCGGCGTAGGGAATGCATGGGTGAATGAGTCCCCAGAACCCTCCGCTGGATACAAAATTGGTCCCCGAAGTAGTCAGGTGGCAGAATTGATGGCTGTGCATCAGGCCATCCTCACTGCTGTCCAGCATCAACTCCACGAACTGGTCATAATCACCGATTCGGATTATGTACGGAACGGGTTCGTGGAGCACCTGGTTAATTGGAAAACCAGAGGCATGTTATGTGCTAACAACAAACCCTTGAAACATGGGAAGTTGATCCAAAACATTGATGATCTGGTCACATCGAATGGGATGACCATCTACTGGAAAAAGATCAAGGGTCATTCCAAAGTAGAGGGACCAGACAAAACTGGAAATGACTTAGCTGATCAGCTGGCCAAAACTGGGGCCATCCAAAGGGATCTAATTGAGATTGAGTCCCTGTTGGGGAAAATCCAGGTCACTGCTATCACTAGGTCCCAGACAAATGCTCACAACGACCTTTCAATTGCACAATGGAGTAAGGAGACCCCTGATGCTGATTTGATTACAGCTCAGAAGGGGGATCCAGTTATTGGGAAGTTTTACCAACACCTTGAGGACCCTGAGAACTTTCCCCTGACGGATACCGATTACATTGGGAAAGAGGACCTAAGAGTGTTGATGAAATGTCCAAAAATGTTCCGGATCCAAGACGGTTTGTTGGTAAGGAAATCCAAAGCTGGCCACGATCAGTGGGTGGTTCCTACCTCATTCCGAAGCCTGATGTTAAGTCACGCCCATGATGCGGCCACTGCCGGTCATAGGGGGTTTCACACAACATTGGAAATCTTCAGAGAGGTTGCATACTGGCCACACATGGGGCAGGACCTCGACCAATACTTGAAGGGGTGTCTTGTGTGTGCACAATTTCAGCCATCATCCCTCACGCACCGCGCGCCTCTCCAAAAGAGGGGGATGACACTGCCATGGTCAGATTTACAAATCGACTTTGTAGGCCCTGTGATTCGCTCGGCTAGGGGGAATAAGTACATGTTGACTGTGACATGCTTGTTTACCAAGTGGGTGGAATGTCTCCCAGCCCCAAATTGCAAGGCAGAAACGGCAGCTGCCTTGATGATTAACCACATCTTTTCCCGTTTTGGTCTACCTCAAAGGATTGAGTCAGACAGAGGTAGCCACTTCACCAGTGAAGTAATGACAAAGATGTGGGAGATACTGGGGGTCAAAAGGAAGTTGCATATTGCTTACAGGCCAGCTTCTTCTGGGGCAGTAGAGAGATATAACCGAACCATTGTGAGCATATTAAAGAAGTTTGTGGCAGATTCTGGGCCAAGTTGGGATATCCGATTACCTCTGGTCCTAATGGCCATCAGATCTACCCCTTCATCTGCAACCAAAATGTCACCATTTGAATTGATGACTGGGCGCAAGATGGTGCTTCCGCAGCATTTGCTCTATAGGACCCAAGAGCAGACACTAATAAATGCCTCCACTACTCATGAGTATGTGGAGAATTTAAGGAAACACCTCCAACATGCTTTTGCTTACGCTCAGCGGAATCTAGAAAGATCGGCTGATAGCATGAAGACCCATTATGACCTGAAAACTTCCAGGAAGGAATATCAGGTGGGAGACCGGGTCTATCTATACAACTTCCAAAGGAACCAGGCCAAGCAGCGCAAATTTTTGCCTACATGGAAGGGACCCTTTGAGATCATCGACAAGATCTCTCCTGTGGCCTACAAAATCCACATCCCCAAAGGTCCTTTGGCAGCGGGGGAAGACAAGTGGGTCCACATAAACCAGTTGAAATGTTGCCATCCCAGGCACACTCTGCAACAACTGGAGGAATCCTCTGGAATCCTAGCGGGTATTGTCTCAGACTAATTCAGTTCCAACCATAAAACATACCACATCTAGTCTCTAAAATATTGTGATTTGCATGAAACTGTCTCTTAGTTATACTGTTCTTTTTTCAAAATAAGAATGTAATGTTTCGTTATGATGAAATGCATATGCTGCCCCCTATCTCAACAGTGGTGGAAAAAAAAGTCTATGAATAGGTATTGCCGCTTTTGCTTTATCATCCTAGGAGAGATGAAACCATGGAGAATGACCAAGGAGGACGATCCGGAGACCGCGAGCAGAGACGCAACGGGCCCGGGGTACCGCCCAATCTTCCCATCAGGACCGGCGAGGAGAACCGATCGATCAGTACCGGATGGAGGAAAAGATGCTGAACTGTGCCATCTATTGGAAGAAGATGAGGAAACATCCCAGGTCTTGCGAGTCCCATTCGTGAAATAGAATGGCCATCGCAAGAGGGGGGCTTGTGGGATGTATTTACCCATGCATCCGAGCCATACCTCAAAACTGTGCAGTACTGACATGGAAAACATCATAATGGCCAGAGCTTCCCAGAAAATGCACAGGGAAATGCATGAAGAATAGGCTGCCACTCATTTTTGCCGATGTTATGGGCACAGAAGGACACTGCCTAAAACCACCATTGGACTACCCACACAGTAGTCTGAAACCATTGGGAATGGCAATGCTGTTTGCCAACAGCAAACCCATAACTGTTGGGAATTCATTTTCTTAAATCCCAAAAAGGGGTGCAGTACCAGTACTCACCACTATCCAAAAGCCGGCGTTTTAAAACCAACAGATTTTGTAGAAAACTGAATAAATGAACCCAAAACATGCCAAAGAAAGACATTTTAAGAGGTGGATCCAATGTAAAGTTATATTCTGAAGTGACTTGAAGGTTTATAACAAGACTGGCTGAGCTGGGGATTTCAACAGTTTAAGTAAATTTGGACTGAAAGACATTAAAAATCTCAAGGTTTAAGAGAAATGAGTGACCTACTTTTGAGTGTCACATAGGTTGCAATTGTTTAAATGTCATAGTTTTAAACTTAGAATCAGCCTTCTAGCTGCATATGTGAAAATGTTTAGTTTTATTTGAATGCAGAAACTGGGGAACAGAAATGACATGTAGCTAAAAAACTGGCTTCAAGAGATTCCAATTTGCCTGGCAACTACCCCCATCAGGAGTGAAACTTGAGTCACAGCTGTGTTCCCAGGCCTAGCTGCCCGTTTGCTGGCTACACTAAGGATATGCCATCTCTCTGATAATTGAATTAAGGGGAGCCCCACAGAACACAGGAGCTCTGAACAATGCAACCCCCTTCGCCCAGGCAGATGGTTTATTACAGAGGTCGTAAAACAGCTTCCCCTTGGCAGAAGCTGGGAGGGGCAGGGTCTCTGAGCTTGGCAGAAACTGGAAAGACTGGTTTCTGTACCATGTGACCTGAAAAGACACACCTCTATAGCCAGAATATGGTTTTAGAAAAAGATGAATAACTCATAGAGCGGACTTGTGAAAATTATTTAAATGACACCATAATTCTTGTGATTTTTCTGCCCACATTTTAAGAGGTTTTTAGAACCGGTGGCATGTTCAGGGGGGTTTTAGCGGAAAAGAGGATATTACTCAAAATGTGTGCATGTGAAAAATCTGACACTTCATCAATACTCCTTGCGCACATGTGTGTAAATTTGGGTCAATGTCCGGAATTGCAAAATCAGTTAAAAAGTGAAATATGTGCCATTTCTGAATGCAAGCCCCCAGGAAGAGCAAAGTTTGGACAGGGTATATCTCCTGTGATATGTGATGTGTGCATGTAATTTTAAACCAATGTTTACCTGTGCAAATATGTCTTTTGTTATCAAATATAGAATGTGTGCAAGTTGACAGGAGGAGTGGACTTTCTGCAGGCTGTAAAATGACATCACTCTGACACAACTTAGCTCCCCCAATCAAGTGAGAAATGGAAGTTTGACCAATTAGAAGCTGAGAGAGAGGTAGGGTCAGTGATGCTCACACACACCCATTTTCAAAACACATAAAAGCAGAGAGACAGGACAGATAGGGACTTTCAAATCCATTTGCAGCTGGAAGCTCTGCCGGAAAATTCATACTTTACCTCATCAACTTTCAAAGAGCCAACACTTAGACTCCAAGATAAACAGAGACTTCAAATCCCTCAATCTCCAGAATCCACAAGCAGTGCTGTACCCAGAGAGAGAGCAGAGTTGACCCAGACCCATGTTAGCAGTTCCAGAGACCAGACGCTGTGCCCAGAGACCGTCCGAAGTCCAGACCTGTTGACCAGATCGTGACAAAGCCGCCTTCCTGTTTAAAAGATCTTGTGAGTACTCAGCAAAACTCAGCACACATCTCTTAGTTAAAATCATATAATTCAATCCATTTTTAATCTAAGTAGAACTGCAGCTTAGCAATTGTGTTATCCTGCCATCATTTTTAAAACTGAAAAAGTGCTGCGTTTAAAATTTGCAAAACCAAAAACGACCTTTACTAAATCGCTCATATCTCCGCGACCGTTTGTCTTAGAGACTTGCAGTAACTTTCATTTGGAAGCTGAGATCCTAGGCTTTCTTAGGACCCCAAAACGATAGTGATAGTCCTGGTAGTTCCTCTGTAATAGCGCTCGGCGCATTCGCGAATTTTACCGCGATTTGCAAATTTCTTCACGTGTAAAAATCAGCTGCTGCTTGCCTTCTATTTGCCAGAAAATCGTTTGCCTCATAAAAACTATCCCTGAATCATTGCAAGAGTGAGCCTGAGCTAATATTAACTAGATATCACTCACCCTGAACCTCTAGAGGGAATCAAAAGCATTTTAGCATACTTTTCACTGAATTGCCAGCACATATCAAAGCATTTTGCCTGTGTTTTCAAAACTCCTATCTGTTTTCTTTAAGCGTGCTTGGGGGGGATTGAACTGAATTACATTGATTGCATTTCTGAGAACTGTGTGCTTTCCTCCCATTTCCTTGCATCCCATAAAGGGGGGGAGTGAATAGCCAGAGAAAAGTGATTACATTGTTTGGTTGAAATCATATTGAGTATTTTCTGTACTGCATTAATTGAATATTGCATCCACCTGAGCTTACATAAAGCATTCTGTACCACCTTCTTCTTTTGTTCCTATTTACTAGTGTGCTATCTTATCCATTTCATGTCAACTCATTAGTGATTATAAAGAAGTGTGCTAGTGCCAGATTCTCCGTTGTTAATACTTATCATATCAGATTAAGTGTGATATTCAATTATTAATTTACTATAAAGCGTGATATCTATATCTATTGTTTAAATTATCAAATAAACCTTTTAACTTGCAAAACAGAACTACTTCTTGGTTCAGTGGGGTCAGGAGGATTCCAAGAGAGGGGTGTTATATAGGGGTAGTCATCCAGAACGCATGAACTGGACATAAAGATATATCAATAAGGGTTTTCATTCAGTATTATAGACTAGGCGTTGACTTAGCTGTAGTGTTGAATTGAATCCTCTTACAGGCAAAAATACATGGAGGGTGACAAGGTGGCTATCCCTGGTTTAGTCACTGTTGCCATTACGTTATAGACAGTGGGGGCGATTCCGAGTTTGCCGGTCTGGAACCAACGGTACCGGTAAGCTTGCCGGTACCATTGTTTCCGGACTGGCAAACTACGAGTTCTGCGAGCGGGTGCCTTTCAGCCCCCCAAGTCTGACCTGGTGGGCGGAACGGCACCAGCTTGCAGACCTCGACGGATGAACCGGCACCATTCATGAATGGTGCCGTTGCATTCGTCCTCCCCATTCCCATTGGGACTCAAATGGGAATGGGGAGTCATATTTTCCGGCACCCGGCAATGGGGAATTACCGGGACCGCCGCGGCTGTTATGCCCCGGTGAGTCCTCATTGCCGGGTGATGGAAAAAAAATGACTCCGGTGGCAGCCATGCCGGTATTTACCGGTGCAGCTACCGCCAGAGTCAAAATGAGGCCCAGTGATTCTTGGGGAAGTGGTTGATGAAAGACAGGTGATAGAACATTTAATATGGTGTGACTGCTTTGTTATGCTCGCTGGATTTTAACAGATTCTACTGTACTCCAATTTCACTTTTCCGCTTGCAGCATCTGTGCTACTCTGAAATAAATTGCATGCTCGTTAACATAATGGATTATTGAATTTGTATGGGGATTCCTAAAGCTGCACAGTAAACCACACTGTACACCGCACATGTGTTGGACTCTCTGACGACGGAGTTATAATCATAAAAAAATAAGGAGAAAAAGATCAATTTAAAATTAAACAATGCCAGATCTTCGAAAAAGACCTTTAAATGATTGAAGCATTTAAATCATTTAGCCCAAACCTGCCAAACCATCAACTACCCCCAGCAATGCATGAAACATGGATCACAGAAAACATTGCACACAGTGAAGATTTTTGGCAATTTTAATAAATATATACATATCAATAAAAACACACTTTACTACAACAAGATTGGTATACAAGCAACTAATATCGTAAGTGAAAATCATCAAATGTTTATCAAATACTGAAAAAAAGAACAGACGCTACTAGAACCAGCCTGACATAACACAACATTTGTTTATAAAATTGGTCCTGGGTGGACAAGATGCCCAAAGGTGCTCCAACTCATACACTGTATGAATGAGACCAGTAGATCGGGATGGCGTTAGTAATACAAATATAATACAAAAGGTTCTGTCTTGGAGACGTCGGCGGTGATACAGGTTTTCAGTGCATTGTCAACGCAGGTTCTGTTTAGCGATCCTTAACTTTGCCAAAGAAGAAGCAAGAATTGTATCAAAGATACATCTCAACACATTCTCAGAAGTGTGAGAAACCAAAAAGCCTTCAAAACTATTATGCGTACTAGCCTCATCCGGCGTTACAGATTGGGCATGGCGGCTCGGCCACTTCCTAAAGCTGGTTTCTGCAAACTTAGTCACTCCAGATGTGGACTACTAACTCCTATCCAGGTCAACAGTGAGGAATCATGGGAGGCGTAGTCCAAAACACACAGAAAGCTTCTGGAGGCACACCACTGTCCTAGGCCCATGTCGTGGTTGATAATGAATACAGAGAATCAACGCTTGAGGAAGGGAGGCCACAATGATCTGAAAATGGAGGGCATGTGTGAAAATAAAAGATGCACCCAGGAATGCCATCACATATTCACTGCACGATCCTGGGTAGTGCTCTTGCTTTAACATGTAACATCAGCGATGGGTCAACGGCGCTTCATTGTCCAAATAAAAACTGATACCCCCTTTTACTGAACAGTTCATCATTGTAGCATCACAGACTGCGCGGCGCGCTAAGCTGCACACCGCACGGCACCTTACACACGAGTGGATCTTTGCCAACTTCTCCAAAAGGCCACCTTTCCATTGAAGACCTGTACATTCATTACAGACAGATTGGTATCTGTTTGGCCACTTCGTTTATTTAGCATAGGGCTTTCCAACTACCAACAAAAGTCGACTATTAAACACATGCTTTGTATTCACCTTAAAAAGCGGAAAAAAAGGGGATGTGAGGCGCAGTACAGAAGAGAAAGCCTGCCACCCGCCTCATTATACAAAAGGAAAGAAGAAAAAGCAGCCAGCAAGAGACAGTTGCCATAGAAATGCTTAAGCGGTAAGTGCTTGTTTACAAAAGACATCTCCTCATTGTTTCGTCGCTCAACATCGAAAGGATGGCAAATCCACAATCAGTCAAGCATTAAAATTAAGACGAGGTTACAAAAAAAGCATTATGTTGGTCGCAAATCAGTTAAAAAAAAAATCTACCCTGTTTGTTCAGCTTGTCAGATCCCTCCTGCACTGAACGGCACTGAATGTGCAGTTGGATTTCAGGCCAGCAAAGGTAAGGCACCAGGAAAGCATAAGCGTCAGCCACCATGAACCTAAGCCTCTCCATTTATGGCAGAGTGGAACATCTGAGATACAACAATGTATCAAGTGCAGGTCATCTAGACATGCACATCCATAACATAACCGACTACGGCGTGCGGGGCTACAAGTCTCGGGCATAAAACAGAGGTGAAGCAGGTTCTAATACTGGGGGACCCCTGTGGAAAGCACAGCATACGAAGAAGTGAACCTTCTCTTTAGCGAACTACGATTGGTCTGTAGAAGAAGCTGGTAACATGGCGTGTGTAGCACACATCAAAAGCATATGATTAAGTATGTAATGGCAGCAGGCCGAGCGCACTTCAAGCCAACATGTGGTTCGGGTTGGAGAGTGCGGGTCGGGGCATGGATGGTTGATAACAGCAACCATTTTCTTAGGAAACGTGGCAAGAGTTTGGACCCCAGGCTCGAGTCTGAAGCCAATGCTGCATAAGGCTCAGGGATAATAATGTAGTAAGCCAATGTCAATTACCAACACTAACCAAATTGTTAAATCATTATAATGACAGAGCTGTAAAGTGAGTGAAATGTACTTAACTTTATCAAGATTCAGGCGTGGGGTACATTGGAATGCTAAGTTCTTAATACATGTATTAGTCTTTGCTAATCACTTGAGAGCACCACCACTAAGAAGACCAAGGCCAAAGAACCTGTGCTATTGAATAGTGTCCGCATAGCACTATCTACAATCTTGTTTAAGCTCTCTGTGCCACACCATAGAAGAAATATCCAATTGAATATCAGGCCCACAATGGCAGCCCAGCACCTTCATTCCCCTTAATTTCTTAGGGTGAAACCCAAAGCTTTCAACATCCATCAAAAATATGAGAACTCCCTACTGACAACAAGCCCAACGTAAGTCACGGAAATCCAGATGTGGGACATCTCCTCACTGCACCTGTGCCGCACCTGACTGGTGATGCCCAACAAGTTGGTGGATGGTATTTCTGATGGCCTCGGGAGGATAGCTCAGGGGCAACATGCTCGCCTTGGAAGCAGGACACGGAGCACCACAGGTTCGATCCCCGGGTTCGCGCTTAGAAACCTGTGGTTATTAGGCACGTTATAAATAACCTATAATATCACATATCATATCTTGCTCATTGTGGAATTGCCTGACATTTTGGTGCTGGGCTGCCATTGTGGATGGGACCAGATGCATATGCAAACTTGCAGTTCTCATAACGAGGGTCCATTTCATAAAACAGTTGATTTGGATTGTTTGTTCTACTGAAATGGGGAGGGGCGTCAACGTACTCAAAAAGTCGTCACCAAGCACTATGCAGTATTCCCAATTCAAACAACGAGACATGATAGCCGACTGGCACTACAATAAGCAGCAATGAAAACAATTGGATTTATTTGACAACTGAATTTCAGCATTTTCAGTGATCTAGAGAAAATGTGTGCCCCAGTGGAAAGGGTCTTTAGTCTCTTGGATGAGTGAGTGCATTAGCTTCATTAGTGCAGTAGGGAAATGACACTTGTGTACCATGACCCTTAATCACCAGGGAACTAATGCTATATCACAGTGTCTATAGG
The DNA here is from genome assembly GCF_040938575.1 of Ambystoma mexicanum. Classification (NCBI taxonomy): domain Eukaryota; kingdom Metazoa; phylum Chordata; class Amphibia; order Caudata; family Ambystomatidae; genus Ambystoma; species Ambystoma mexicanum. The sequence goes on along the minus strand of NC_090928.1, from coordinate 953,256,610 downwards.
GATAGGTAGAGATTACTGCGCAGGAGAATTTGTCGAATTCAATTTCAATTATTTTTTTTAATCAAACTTTGCTGCAAATATATTCAGGGGGTGGGTAAGGGTAATAATTGAGGTGAGGATGGAAGGGGGCCTGTTGTGGGTCTGCAAAATCGTTAACCAAAACAAATTCTTTGAAATCGAATTCGCTGAATTCTCCTCGACCAAATCACATGGAACCGTCTATGTATGTCTACAAGCACATAAGGTGCATAGCATCATGTAGTGTGTTTCAGGCAGGTGGACAGGGGCCCGCATGATCCCTATTCAGCACTGACTGAGAGCAGAGCCATAACCTCAGTCTGGAGGGCAAACCTCTCACCTAATTGTTCGTTCACAATTGTTGGCATGTCAATCATTAAGGCACACTGGCATGCTGCTCTCAGAAACAATAATTGCTAGTGTGCAGGGACACTCAGAAGTGGCAAAAGTTAAAGTTTTGCATATTTAGCATAAACCCCAAAATATTTGCTCACAGAAATGAGAACATATTTAGTAAATTAAATTGCGATCATTTTTATTGTGATGAGGATGGGGGATTGTTTCACTATTTATAAAGTGCTTTCCATAAGCTTCACCACCGAAGCGCTGTAAATCACATGATAGGTTCTTTGATTATCCATCTCACTGTTACTCCATATTTTTAACTCTCCAGAGGAAGAAAGCCTAAGTAGACCCCCAAGATTCATACCCAACAGATTACATCCAGATCCCAGGAACAGAGGATTTTTATTATATATCTGTTTTAAAAATGTATCTGAGGGAGCTTCTTCAGTAGTAGACATTAGAACATTGATGTGAAACTTCTGAGAGACAGGTCCTTAACCTATTACTGGAGACAGTCCACATCTACTGAAAACTTTGTGAAAATCTAAAGAAATATTTTTCATACTTCTGCAGAGTTGGAAATTTCATTGTTACAGAGGGTGGCATTTCAAAATCTGCAGGCGATTTACAAAATCTGTGACTTTTGAAAGTCTGCGCCCCGCAGATTTTAGCTGTATCTACCTATTAAAAACATGGTACTTGATTGTTGAGCAAGCAGTGAGTGCGAAACATACTTTGAGTACAAGATTGATGGAAATTGTTATTATAGTAAGATCTTCATAAATAAATGCTTTGAAGCATACCGTGGGCACTCCGGTACCTTTGCAAGTACTGATCATGGTCAGCATCTGTCAGCCTGGCGATTCCTCAGGCTTCGGATAAGCCATTTGAATGGCTCTCAGAGCCTGCAGAAGGCCCCCAATGCAATATACTGAATGGCTGGGAGACTAGCATCTGAAATGATACATGAGGTCAGCCAGATCCCGAATTGATATTGCTGCGGTGGGCAGAGAAAAGTATGACATTCTCAGCAGAAAATAAAAGAATCTGGAGCATAGTGGATTATGGTAGTAAATGACAGGTTCAAACTAATATATGGGGTCAAGGGACAAGGAGTAGAGTGGGCATACGAGTAGGTTTCATTTTGCAATAATATTAGTCAGGAGAGTCCGATTGGGTTGTCTAACTCCGGGCCTCGAGGGCCAGATTCATGTCAAATGTTCAGGATACCCCTCGTTCATTTTCATGAGATAAATTTGCATACAATGATTCTAAATGTATGCACATGTTTGCTCATGAATATTAAAGAGGGATAGCCTGAAAACCTGTCAGGTTTACGGCCCTCGAGGCCTGGAGTTGGACAAACCAGACTTGCTACAATATTTACTGGCGGCCCGTCTAAGTGGTGATACATGAGTTAACTGAAAAGACACATTTCACTCCCTGCATCAGCTTTGTTTTCAGGTCAGGTGGCGAGAGCATCACTCGAGTGAAAGTATGGTAATTCTATTGCATGAAAGGTAAGGTACTTTTTGGTTTACACAAGGTCTTTAAGGAAGTAACCTCACAGTTCGGGTTTGGAGCCAGAATTGTTCTCCTGTACACGTTTCAAAAATGTCTTTCAAAGTTTTTGATTGCCATTGTATTCCCGGCTGGGGGAATGGTGCGGGACCAGCTGGCTTTCCATTGGTCAATTGACCACCCAAAGATCTTATAGCCGGGCGTTAATGACTTGCAAATAACCTCCAATGTGGTCATTGCAGATTGGATATTGCATGGAAGGTGAGCAGTAAGGGAGTTTACCACAGACCTACAGCATGTTGTGGCGAAAAAGATGAAAGTTGGTAAATGTGCCCAAAACCATGCAAATATGAAATGTTCATAAGAAAACCTGTCACATTTCTGTGTTTATTTCTGCAATTGCGAGGCCTAATGCCATCATTAAAGCTACTTCAATATTGCTAGTTTAAGGGCCAATGACCAATGAGGAGGCCCTTTAACAAAGGAGGAAACCCTGCATCTTAGGCCAGTCACCCTGCCAGGCCAGGCTATGCATCTGTTGGCAAAGATGAACTCATACTTGCTATGGGATGTTTGTTTTATTCCATTTAAGAAGTAATTTAAATCAATAGAAAGTGTGACCTTTGTTCTACTGATCTAGTCACTGGTAGCATGTCAAGTCACATGTGCACGAAAGAATGAATAGCCATAATGCAAACAAATTCTAAGTCGCAGCAAGGGGGTTGTAATTATGGCTTTCACCAGACACAGCTTCAAGAAAATCAGCAGCTAGCCCTCCCGCTAGTACACTGATTGCACATGCCACCTATCTCCACTAAGAGGGATAATGGGCTGAGGTCAAACTTACTGTGAAGCCTAACCGAAATACCACAATTTATCAGGGCGTATGCAACCTCGTCAGAATGCCACCCTGCAATTTTTTACAATGATCACAAAGCACAAAAATGTGGTTGGATTTAAATAGTTCCTGCTACTTTGCGCACAAAATCATGTAATTGACAAAACGCCGAAACAAGCTCTGCAATACGTGGAGAGGTTGGCCCTCATGAACCGCATGTGCTTCGGAGGATGTGTAAGAGCAATGTACTTTGGAATTCTTGCAAGGAGGCCCAGGTTATAGCGCTGGATGGCCCTTGTCTAGGGTTTACGCATTTTGTAAATGAATAAAGTTAAGAAAATACAAATGTATTATTGGTTTGTAGCATCGGAACAAGTGTTTGTTTTCCCTTTGAAATTAATCAATAACACGTTCGTCTGCAAATTCAGCAATCGGAATAGTTAGAATTGGAACATAGAGTGAATTTTTTACCACAAGAAATACTGACGAGTAGGAAGATCATGGGATTAAAAGTTGGCGGTTTCAGAAAAGTCAAAATGGTGGCCCGTAGTTTTGGGGGCAGCATTGTCTCCACACCAACCAATCGCACAAAACCTTCTTCAGGAGCGTACGCAAAGGTCCAGGACTATTCCAGCAATTCCTGTGGGACTCTAAATTGGCTGTGGGCAGGGGCTTTGCGAGGGGGGGCTAATGGGGCTATAGCCCCTGATCTTTTGGTTGTAGCCCCGGATAGAATCTCAGGAGCTACAGCCAAAAGACTAGCTAGCCCCCAGTCCCAACAGTACCGACATCAGCTTAGCCCCGGGTCTTTTCCAGACCTAGCAACTCTCCTGGCTGTGGGTCTCTTTCTGGCCTCCTCATAAATGGGGTACTTCGAGACACTTTTCACCTAAAATGATTTGAGCATGCTGCTAGAGAAGTTAAGAAAGTCGGACAATATGTGTCATGAATGTGTTAATACATTTGACCGCTTTGTCCGGTGCTCTGAACCACATTGCTGTATGTTTTGCCCTATATATACGTTTTTAAAATTAAAATAAAATAAGAAATGCCATTCCAGCAACAAGGACATTAGTACCCTGGAATCCCCCCCCCCCCCGCCTTCATAGAGCGACTTTCAAATACACTTGAGAATTCACCAAATCATCTATGCATATGTTTACTAAGTGTTGAGTCAGTATCAAAGTGCAACAATGCAAATGTATCGGGTTTAAGTGCTTGCCACAGAGAACCATTAATTTATTTAATGGTAACACCTGGAATTTACAGAGCTACAAAACAGTAAAAAACGGTGGTAGCAAGTTCTCTATTAAAAAAAAAAGTTATAATATTAATATTATTAATTCAGAGCGACTGCAGGTGGACGACCCTCTCTTGTCTTGTCTAAGCAAGTTCACTTCCCACTAATAAAACCGAAAGAACAGCTCCAGGACGCTTGTCACTTTAAATTGGCAAACGAGGCATTCACACCCTTAAGCGATGTCTGTGAAGTGAGTCTGAGATTTACAAGTGCAGAGCCCCATAAGGTTGAATAAACAAGTTATCCTTGCAAGATGTACAAGGGGCTGCTGCAACCTGCACTCCCGACTGAGGCCCCTCAACATTGACTAGGATGGCTAGGGTTGATGGGAGTTGTAGTTGAAACATCAGGAGAGCCAAAGGTTGCAGATACTGAAAAGAATGTTGATTTCGATTGAGTGACACGTAATATGGAACGTTTAAAGTGTTTCAAATGAAAGCGCTTCATAAGAGCACGCATCAATAAGCACCGACCACCCACTCTTCACTATATCAAACACGCAATTCTCGAGGCAGAACATGGCACTGAATATTTGGACTATGGCTCAGCTGTGGTGTCACAAAGACACAACCTAGGTTTCCCTTTGGCCTTTCTACAGTCGGTTTACTGTGTCCGGGGGACGACATATTTTGCAAATCATCTGTCTTTCTGAAATGTGTGCATTTGCTGCAATAAACTACACTGATGGAAATGTACTTCCGGGCAAATATTTCTGTTTAGGCTACTTTTTGGGTGGTGCTAACACAAGGAGCACATAAGGGTTTAGATCACAGAGTGGGACAAACGCAGGTGTTCTGATGCCTGACAAGCTTAGTAAGTGCAAAATATATTGTGTACATGTACATTCAGTTGGAACCGCTGGGAAAGACTCATTATATAGCCCTTATCATATAATGAGGGCTCTTGTGGTATAGACTCCGAGTCCATTTCAAGATGGCTGCCCAATGTTTATCAGCATTGAGGAATCCTGTGCATATCCGAAGTCTCCAGCTTTGTCGGCAACCTGCTTCTACAGACTTAGCAGATGGTCTACGCAATCTGGTCTTGGACCATTACAATGATGCATAACGTGGGTCCTGTGATAGTAGAGTCTCTACAAATCTATAAAAGCCATTCAGTCCCCAAGATGCATGATAGCTAATTGACCAGGCAGGGCATGCTTCAAATGTATCTCCAGAAGGGAGACTCATGTTTTGCTTCCTTTGCCATAGCACAGTTTATTGCCTGGGAAAGAATCCCTTTTTCTCAAGGACTTTTTCCAACATTCATTTGTGTTGCGCTTCTCAATGCCTCCTGCTGCCAAATAATCATAAAATTTGCTTTTGCATTCAGGTGCCGGGTCCCCGATCGTGGGCTCTGAGCTTATTGCAATGCCATCTCCATCCATGACACTGTCATCGTTTGACTTGGCCTTCTCCAGACTGCGGTGGGATCTGGCACTGGCGACAAAGACTTCGTCGGGGGGCAGCATCTGGTGGCTGCTGTGGTACGTGCTGGCGTCTCTCATGCCGTAATCCTCCTGGTGGGAGCAGCTTGGTAAAGACGATGAGCTGGATGGGGTGGCGGTGGGAACGTGTGCTCCGCCAGAACCGCCAGCAAAGTGTGGGCTCACGGGGTGCCGCCCACCGTCCTGGTACACGCAGCAGGTGTGCAAGCTGTTGCACTCTTCCCTTGCAGTCCGGAGACGTTTCTTGTAGGGACAGTCTTGAGTAAGGAGCCACTCTTGCGGAGAGGCGCCACCAAGTGCACAGGGGGAAAAGCACCAGTTATTTTGCATGATTATTTCTCCATGGATCCGCTTCATCAGGTTGTTAATGAGGACAGACCGTCGCAGGAACACTTCTGGGTCATCAATGAATTTCAGTTTTTCCAGCGACATGTAAAGAATGTGGGCTCGCTCTTCGAACACTGAAATTGTCTATAAAAAAAAGAGAAGAGGAGAGAATGTGTTAAAGCAATGGTTAAGTGTGTGTGATGAAAAATTCAAATCACTAAGGACCTCTTCTCGCATGCTTTAGAAAGAGGGTTGCTGAGCACATTTCCTGTTACAAAATATTGTTGCAATACCATTCCACAAATGTCACCATGGGTTCATTTTGCAAGAGTGTTTGAGAGTTTTATTTGAGGATGTTCATGACTTATTCAAAGTTGGTTGTAATGCATAGGAACATGGCTGTCATAACTGCACCTTCGACCAGCCCTAACCAGTGTAGTCAAAGGTGAGGAGGGATCATGGTAGTTGAAGTTCAAAACATGTGGAGGGCCACAGATTGCAGACTGATACTTTAGGGTACTTCACACATATTCTGGGAGTGGTGGAAAGAGGGAAAAGGATAGTTTATTGGATCAGGTGAGAAATATACATATCAAAATGCATTAAATACTGTGGAAAACATACTATGTAATGCGGTAAAATGAACTGCATAAATATGGTGATGCCTTTTATGGTAAACATGGCTCAATTTGGGGGTAAAACGCGGGGGGACAAAGTCCACCCACTTTATTCATAGGGTGGACTCAGTCCCCCCCAGCTAAAAGAGAAACATTGGATGTCCTCTTTGAATTTATGAATGAAAGCCGATCTCAGGGATCAAACCGCAGTAGTTAGGTTTGTAGTCCGTACTCTTCACCACTGCACTGTGTAACATGATGAAAAACAACAAACAACTAAAGGTGAAATATCCCATTTCAACGGCACAAATCGAAAAGTGATGTTCGGACTGGTAACGTTTTTGAAGGATTTAAAAATGTGCTTAGCTGAAGCAAATCCCACATCTGCATCGCAATCAACACAGCCTTAGTAGACCTATGAGGGCGGCTGACATAACAAAGGAACTTAATGCGTAAGGGTGTGGGATTGTATTATGACATGTGATGTAACCGGGAAAGACATTTTTTTTTTAAAGGTTTTTCGAAACCAACAAAATAAATTAAAAAAATATATATATATCCCATTTCTGTACTGCAAGTCCCAGGGAAAACTGAGCACCACCTCAATTCTTCCTCCCACTTAAAGCACTGGTTCTAGGGCATTTGCCATGTGTTGGTGATATATGAAGTGTTTCCTTGCAGCGTCATGAAACCACTTCAGATCACCAGGTGAAAAGGGAGGGGATGAGAGGTCCGGCTATGCGCCCTGGAGGGAGGAACAGATCTAGGTAGATGGTGTAAAGGAGAGCCTCATCTTTCAAAGCTAGGCTAGAGGGTCACATTCCATAGCCTCACAAATCGTTTACTGCGGCCTCGAGGAGCTCTTGGCAAGCTTTGGGCTGAGGGAAGATTTCGGGGAGGGCTTTCCTGAACGACAATGGTCTTGCTCTCTCAGTTCATATGGAAGGTTTTTCCACATTTTAGAGGGAAAGCTCAGCAGGTCGATACTTAGCATAGTCGGTCGTGGAGGTCGATTGGAGGAACATGGTGGGGATGTAGTGATCTCCCCACTGGCTCCTTATCACACTTTGGCGTCTAAGTGCAAAGCAGTGCAGATAACAACGCTCTGTGTAGAATGTTATGATGTCAATACAGTTCTCAGCTCCCCATGTCAAAATATTGCTATTTTGACCTCCAGTCCCTGTCCCTGTCTTATGTTCACACTCTCACCCCTTCATCACCTGCTATATGTCATTCAATAAAACGATGAATTTTTTGTAAAGGCATCTTAGCCAAGGACTGGCGCTGCTCTCTGTTGCTGGTTATAAGTAAATTCTGGTCGCAATGACACCGTTCTTTAATTAATACTAATGCAAAGGTCTCTTTCCTGTGAACTCTGGTTTCTGGATTGATGGGTGTGTAGGGGGCTCAGCCAGCAAAAGGTGCCGCTGAGGAAGACCACCCAGCCCACAATAGCTACAGAGGATCAAGTCCTGCCGGTAGGGCTGAAAGATCTGTCCAATAGGCGGGATGTCTCAGGGGATTGGAGGACTACTCATTGGCACAAGCTTATTAGCTGCAGGGGCGGGTCTTTCTAGACTGTTGAGGGCAGAATGCTAAAATGGCGACTTAGCCTTGCAGTGTCACTCTGTTCCAACATTCCCAGAAATGGCTGGAGTGGCGCGGAAGCGCGCGAAGTGCAAGCGCCACGTCGCGTGAATAAAAAGGCAAAGCCAATGCTGGAGTCTGAAGGCCTTACAGACGAGTATTTAGCTGGCAAGGACATCAACAACATACACAAAGGAAAAGTATATTTCCAAAATAAGTGCTTGCCACGCAGATGCTTTCTGTCGACGCACTCATAAATATCCGCTGGTTCCATAGACTGTTATCTTAGGTGTCTATCTGCCTTGCACCTACTCTGCCTGGAACAGAGGGCCCCAAATAAAATCTACGACAAGTACAGTCTGTGCCAACATAACGTGGGTATAACTCATGCATCGCTTACGGGAAAATGGGTGGAGGAACAGACTTTGATCCCAGAGATCCTTTGTTTTAACTATATAATGCCAGTCTGCTGGCACAGATGCATTTGATGTAGGTCCATATGGAATGTATAAAGCGGGACTACAGCTGGGAGGCAACAGGGCGCTGTATATAGGAGATACCCCCCACCCCTCACCCGCGGGTTACAGCCAGGGTCTGGGGCTAGCAGAGGAGCTGGGACTGGTAGAGGGAGCAGGGGAGGGCAGAGCTCTTGGCTGGCAGATGAAAACTGAACACGTCACCTGTCTTTTATGTCAATGCATTGGTCGCCAGCAAAAAAACGACATCACGAATTCAAGAACCCGAACCTGAGGACCCAGGGCTCCACTGCTGTACTAAAACGCCTGATGGCACTGCATCAGCTCAAACAAGTTCATTACAGGGCTTGATCCTCCCTCTGGAACCTTCTCCCACTGAATCTCCAGCTCAGACCCGGTCATATGAAGCACAGGGGAGCATTGTAGACTTGCCTACTCTTTGCCAAACATACATCATACATGATTTTCCCTTTATCCCCCTCACTCTCTCTCCCTCCATCGTTCCCTCATCTCTCTTTCCTAAGACCCCTTTAAAGCTCCAGTAGCAACCCATCGCTGGTATCGCGCACGCTAAACAAATGATTAGCACCGTCAATGTGTTCAGGAGTCAATCAGGTTGCCCCAACTACTGTTGGTAAGTGCAGCCTTTTTTCTGACTCCCTAATAGCATGGGGTTTGTGGTTTTAGGCCCTATTTTAGCCATCGCACACCGTTTTCCCTCTCGCCCTTCCAGCTCACAGCCTCCTTCCCAGCACTGCATCCCCCTCCCTCAGCCTGCCCATAGCCCCATGATTGGTCCCTTTGCCTAGGTCAGGTGACCAGATGAGCCTGTGATCCGTGGAGAGTAACTAACTCCATAGCAAGCCTTTTCCAGCTCTCCACTTCATGTCCCAACTACTGTTGGTAAGTGCAGCCTTTTTTCTAGCTTCTTCATAGCAGGGTTTTGTGGTTTTGGGCCCTATTTAGGGCATCATGCACCATTTTCCCTCTCCCCCCCGCTCGCAGCCTCCTTCCCAGCACCACCTCCCCAATCCCCCAACCCACCTTTAGCCCTGTGATTGGTCCCTTTGCCTGGGTCAGTTGACCATAAGTGCCCTACTTAACGAGCTACCATAGGGCAGCCTGCATGGGCCGTCATTGGCCAAGGGCCAGAGGCAAAGGGCAGCTCCCCACTAAGCAGCTCCACTCCGTGTTCACCTGGAACACCTGATGCACACAACCTACAATGACTGACAAGGTAAGTGTGGTGTGGGCGGGGAGTACAGCCATTACTGTACTCCAATAAAACCCCACCACTCTTATTACCTAATATCTTATACCTACTTAAATCTAGCCTTATTGGGTAGCTGGTTATTTCTTCACACTGCCAAAGTTGATTATAAGTCGTTCTTTCTTTACACTGCCAAAGTTGATTCTATGTGTTTTTTCTTTACACTGCCAAAGTTGAATCTAAGTGGTTTTCATTATGCTGCCATAGTTGAACGTAAGTGGTTTTGCATTCCACTGCCAAAGGTGAATTTAATTGGTTCTCTGCTTTGTCAAAGTTGCATTCTAATTAGTCTATCACTGTGCTCAGAGATAGGCTTCGTGTAAGCATTTGCACTGTGTTAATTTCACTCCCAGTGGTGCTAAGGAGTAGGAATGTGTGTAGGCATTTGGTCCCTGGTATATTTCTCTGCTAGGGGCACTCAGAGATTGTCAGGGTGTGCTTACTCCTTGCACTATCATGCCAGCCCCGGACGTACAACACCCCACCCCACACATACGCCCCTCTTTCTCCCCTCTCTATGCACCACCCCCGTGCACCCCACAATTCGGCAATAATAAGGCAGCTCAGGCAGCTCACTGGCACACTACTCTCCAGAAACCCATCAGTACACACCAGCCCCAAGCTCTCATCACAACCCACCCCAAACTTCCTAAATCACCCTCTACCTTCCCCGCCAGCCCCCCGCTCATCAACAAGAATAAGGAGGCCCGAGCACCTGGCTGGCACGCACCCCTCCAGTACCCCAACCTTACACACAGTCTACTTCTGCATCATAAATCCCCCCACCAGGTTGAATCTACTTTTTCCCCTTCCCATGGCACTGCTGCACCTTTTCTCTCCTTCCACCTCTCTGCCCTCCACCCCACCTCCTTGTACACTAAACTCACTTTTCCCCTCCCTCAGCACAGCATGAGCTGCCCTGGCCAACACAGACCCATCAACCAACCCTCCTACTCTCTGCCACACTCCCTTGCCCCGCCAAGTGCCCCACAAATTACACAGGCCTTGCTCATCGTAGACCAGCACCAACACATTCCTCTCCCCATCTCCTCCCTAGAGTCCCCCCCTCCTGTACCCTCTCCATATTCTTCCCAGCTCTCCCCCACTCCCAACACTGTCCTAGCCCTTTTTACTTCCCCTGCAAAATTGCCATCTCAGACCAGCATCCATCGCAACCTCCCACCCTCTGAGCATCCCACCCTACCCTCCCACATCCTCGATCCCCCAACCCTGCCCAACCGCATGCCACTCCAGAACCCCACCATACTGCAGAATTCTCTCACGCTATCTTGCATACTCATTAACGCCCTATCGGTCTCCAAAAATAAACACAACAGGTTCACCAGTGACTTCAATTCCATTGCACACGAGGCCTTTCCACCCGGGTACTCCCTGCTCGTACATAGCAGGTCCAGCAGAGCAGTGGGACTAGCCATCCTCCACAATCAACACCTTTCAGTAATATTCACAGAGAACCTTCCTTGCAGCACTGAATGCAAATCACTTCTCACAAAGTTCCACTTCAGCCCGTCCTTCTCCCACAGCTTCCTTCACCTAAATAGGCTACCTGACTACGACCTCGCAACCACGCTGATCCAGCTCCCTTCGCTCACTTGCTAGGAGACTTTACCATTTGGTTTGATGTTCCTGCCAACCATCTGACCCGCTCCCGCACCGACAATCTGGAAGCTCTTGGCCTAACACAATTGATAACCCACCCTATTCACATTGCAGGGCACACCCTTGGCGCACTATTCTGACCTAGTCTCCCCACTCTTGCCTTGCCCTCTCATCTGGACTAATCACCACGCTATACTCTTGTCGCTTTGGCACCACTCACCCTCCACACCACTTCCAGCAAACATCTCCTCAACCACCCTGTCACCCTCTCCCTTTGGAATAAAACCATCATCAACCCAGATCTGGCCAATTCTCTACTACTTAAACTTCCCGATTTCTGTCACAAGGAAGGACACCCCTCAATTGACCTCTTGACCAATGGCTCTCCAAGGCTCTGAGACCCCTCACACCTACCCGTTGCCCCTCCAAATGATCAAGCCCACACCCCAAGTGGTACACCCCTTTCTCTCCAAGCGCTCAAAACCATCAAGCATCACCTAGAGCGAACTTGGAGGATCAACCATACTCCTCAAAACAAAATGGCCTTCACAAGACTAAACAGTGCTTTCCTACCTGAAATCAAGAATGCCCAAAATAAAACACTAAGGAAACTGAATCTCCCACTCAACAATCCATGCAGGGATCTCCACAAAATCGTAGGGGTCCCCTAACTGTCTTACCCCCCCCTTCCCCTAACACACAAGTGTGCTGCAATGAACTATCCAACCACTTTCATAACATTGCATTTGAAAGACATTGCACAATCACTGTGAAATTAGCTCAGATCACTCCCTCTACCTCCTGCCCTCCCTCAAACCAAACCCTTTCCCCGCCCTTCCTACCAGCCCTATCGTTGTTCACATCTTTTTCCCAGGCCGATTTCTCCAACCTACTACCAGTTAGCAGAACCTCAGGCTACCCAGGGGACCTTTGCCTACCCTCTCTTCCAAAAATGATCCTTACCACCACCTGTGCAGGCAGCATCGCCCGCTCCATCATCAACAATTCCTTCTCATCTGGCATCTTCCCAGAGGCCTTCAAAACTTCTCATGTCAAACCGCTACCCAAGAAATCCACCCTCAACCCACTCTCCCCTTTGAGCTACCACCCAATCTCCAACACCCACTTCCTTGCTAAACTAACAGACTGCGCTGCATAAAAGCAACTTGGCCTCTTCACAGAAACCAATAAGCTCCTCGACCCAGTCCAATCAGGGTTCTGACCCCTATGTGGAACAGAATCCTCCCTGGTGTTTTTCTGGGACGACCTAACTGCTGATTCAGAAGGATGCGCTGCACTCATGCGCCTCGATCTTTCCGCAGCCTTTGACAACATGGACCACACAACACTCAGGAACAGGCTCCTCGCCCTAGGCATCAAAGATTGTGCCCTCAATTGGATTTCGTGATTCATTTCTAATCGCTCACAAATCATTTTCTTTCCACCTTTTTGCTCTGCCCCTCGTCCATCACAAAAGGTGTCCCTGTAAAGACTGGAGGGGGTGTCAGTACTCCTGCTCTCTGTATGGTAGAGGAGAGGCACAGATTACCCCAGCCAATATTCTCTATTGTTGGTAGCAAAGGACGAGCAATCAAGGCCTAGCTTCTCAGGAGGTGATGCAGGCTGGTTCTTAACTAAAGTGTAGTCCCCAAACACCCACGAAGGAATGTCTGCACACTGTATTAGTTAAAACACAGTCTTTATATAATTAAGGTTCAAGGTTATGTACAATATCACAACAACTCACTTTGTGCTCAGTTAATCTACAATGGCAAATATATAAAGTTCTAAATGGTACCACAATTATTATCAGATCATCTTAACATGCATCAACTGTACTCTGGTCAAATGTCACACAAATCAATTAATAAAGGTAACCTTACAATAGACATAGGAGGAAAGCAGTTAGTTTGAACAATTGGCAGAATACTGGCCCCTACCACTAGACACAGTTCTGTGTGGAGATCCCCCCACCTGCAAACACAATCTGTAAAGATTTCTCCATGCTCTCCGCCTGGAAGAGCTTGAAAGTATAGTCAGTGCTCTACTGGTCGCAATTTGTGAAACATAGCCTGTAGCTAAACATTTGTCACAGCTGCAAGAATCGACAGAGGATAACACTACCTGATCGGGTGCACATACAACAAATCTCCATCCGAGCTTTGTAGGTACGTATACACGCACCACACCGGTGGACAATGGCCGTAGGCATGGCTACCTGCACACATCAGAACACAGCAACGACTACGATAAATTTAGTCTCACTGGTCACATAATTGTTTCCGCCTACATACACCAGACTATGCCACAACAACTCTGACATCAGTACGCAGCGAAGACCTATGAAAAATTCAGGCCAGCTGGACACAAAGTAAGTCTCTAACACTCACGCCATCTCCTGACCCCTCTCAGCACCTATCCACATGCCTGACATTGTGGGTTGCTTTTCTACCAAATCCTGGCCAGCTTTGCTAAGGCTTATCGTGGCCAGATGCACACACGCATTCTAATCCTACTGCATGATCTCCAACACTCTGGACTTCGGTCCCCAGGGGCGTTCCCACCACCTGCACATTGAGACTATAATAATGGTAAAAGGTGCTATAAAAATGACAACTACAATACAAACCTGTGCTGAATCTACTGATGCAAGCTCGTGTTCAGAGCAACCTGAGTGCTCTGCGCAGCCGCCCTCCATCAGCGCTACTGTTTTCCCTCCTTGCTTGCCTCCCGCCCCCGAATCCAGCTCAATGCCCCCCACCCCACCCAACTTACCTTAACTGGGCTCCTGTTCTCGGTTCCTCAGCCCACTGTGATCTGTCAACTTGGCTTCCTGGTAAGCCATGGAAATGGAAGAGAGGCTCTGAGCGGAGCCCGCCTTCCATTTCCATGGCAACCCTGGCTCTCCCCAGCCGCTGCTGCAAACGAAGCAGCGCGGGCGTGTTTTTTTCAATTGCTATTAGCACATTGAGGGTTTGCCTCTGGGTGCTAATAGCAATAATCCTGCATTCTGCTGGCTTCACCGACTCAGCAACAGCACTGGAACCCAGCGTTAACTTGGACCCTGGGCCGTTACCGGCAGGTGAAGCCCACTGAACGCAGAATTACTGCTTAAATAATAGTTACTCATATGGTAAATATGGTATTTTTAATGAGACATATATGAGGTTCTTTCTAACTAAATATTGGACACCCTACGAGGTAAGCAGTAAAATAATTTACTTTAGGACACTATATGTATCACTGACCCAATAAATGCCCATATTGTGCGGTTTGTCAACTGATCAACGCTGTGGCTCTTAAGGTGAGATTTCATGTCTGAAATGAGTACACTTTCTTTTTTGGTCTTGACTTTCCACTGCAACCTCTCTGCTCTGCAATAGACAGCTGTGTTCTAGAGATCAAGGTCGCCATTGCATATATTTAACGTCATTGTATGAACTATTGCGACATTCTGACAACGCAATATCCACGTCTTGGTCTGTAATGCACCCTTGTCTCCCCTCCTGGACAGGTGTCTTGGCCAGTGCATGCTGGCAGAGGGCCGGGGCTGATCTGGGGCTCAGTGAGGCACACACGATGGCTAGTCCAATAATAAATGACAGATTGTAGGGGCTATACCAGCTGTCCATCACCAATGGCACAACAAAGTGCTGCAGGCTTTAGGTTGCTCCACAAGACGCCGCAAGAAGCCTCATTCATGGGTGGAGTTAGGTAGGATGAGTGCTGCACCCTCATTACATCCTAGGGATACAACTAATATGCTGAACCTAATTCTTGACTTTAAGATGAAGATCAGACATCTCTTTCCCATGGGGAACTGGGACTGGAAAAGCAAGTTAGACATCTTCTGTGACCATAGAGTAAGTGTGTGCTGGATGGGGCTGGTAGGACTCCACTTCCAGGCATTCCTCTGCCCCGATAGGCATGAGGTCTTGTCCCATTCTTTTATACGGTTCCATGAGAAATATTTTCTAAGACAAGACATGGAGCCTATTGGTACGCATGTTGTAAGCCTGTTGTAAGGGTAAAAGTGGGGTAAACTGTCCGATCCTGTGATCATGGAATTCAGGGAGTTGACTTATAACAGAAACTAAGGCAAGCAGTAGCTGAGGCATACACTGGCTGTGTCACTGGAAAGAACGGCTCAATAAATACCACCCGGCTTTCCATAAGCCATTGGCTAGTGCCTTGAATGCACATCTCGGCACGATAGCTAAGGGGCAACGTGCTCGCCTTGGAAGCAAGACGACACAGAGCAACCCTGGTTCGATCCCCAGGGAACACGCTTAGAAACGTCTGGGTATGAAACGAGTTATAAATAAACTATCACATCACATTTCAGTGATATGATAGGTTAGTCCTTAGTCCCTGTTGTGTTGTGTCCTACACAAGATGAGCAGAAGTCGGATGTATAGAAGGGAAGAGTTCTTATTTAGTTTCAGCATCAGGATAGCTTACCCCCCAAAGATACACAGGACACAACACTTGGATAAACTAAGGACATCTTCATGCACACCAACTCGCTCAGCCAGCCGCTATCCGAATGTCATACATAGAACACTCAGCAGTCAGCACTTGCACCACATCCTACACTCAGAACTCGTATGGCGTCACCGTGCATGCAGAGAAGACAAGGTAGGAAGAAAGCACAGCACAACCGTCCCTCTTAGAAGGAAGATCAGTGCAGAGTGCCCGTTTCTTTGTCAGTTTACCTGCTCCTCCCCTTTTTGCTTTTTCAAATAGAAACTATTGTTTTTTATACTTGCAGCATGGCAGGGGCAGTACCCACTGAATTATATAGTGGTGGCAACGAAACAATGACCCAACAGTGGCTGCTGAGGGTCATCACTATTCCCTGTGTTCCCTAGATAGGCACTCTGTCGACTAGGCTTATCATAAGCAGCGGATTGTCAGCGTCCAATCAGCAACCTTCTGTGGTATTCACTGTGAGGTTTCTCAATATTCCCCTGTGCCCCCCATTAACAACCTTGGCCTCCTGTACCTGTACTGAATACGCAGCCTGCAGGAGTGGAGGTGGCGGGGTATGCTGCCGCCGTAGAAATACGGATAGGTGCTTCGGATAGGTGCCTGGCGCGCTCTGACGAGCTCCGGCCCGCCCACAGAGCCGTTGCGCCCACGTGACTCTGTCGCATTCACCCCCTCCAAAAGCCATTCTAGCAAAAACTGAGCAGCGTGTTGTGGCCTAAATGGATGACAGGACGCTGTAGGGTTTCTAACAGTCTTTATTGACTGGCAACAAGTGGAGAGGTTCTAAAGCGGCCTGGTGGCGCGGGGCGCTTACTCACTGTTCAATGCGACCAAGTCCTGTGCTTCCCCAGTTGCTTCACTGTGGATGGGTTGTGCTCACCGGTGGCACGCTGTAAACTCCTAGGGCCCCCATGAAGCCTCCAGTGGCTGTGGTGTTATGCCCTAGGAGCTGTGGTGAGAGTTCTGTAACTCACTCTCCTTCTCATGTAGTCAGGAGCAGCGCTCCTGCACGACCGCTTCGGCTGGCAGGGCGCCAACTGTCAAGCGGGAACGTTTTCCCGCGGAGCGTGGGCTCGCGAGATCCCGTCTCGCGAGATCTCGCGAGAACACGCTCCCGCGATCACGTGATGTCCCCACACACCTCCTCTGCTGGAAAAAAGAATGGGAGGTCACTCCATGATGAAGTCCGCATATTTCCTGGGTTTCCTTCTCTCTCTCTGGGGCCTGCCAGGATCCGGGTATGGAGCGGGATCGATGAAGTGTCCTTGGGAGGGTGCTGGTGATTCGGGTTCTCTTTGTCCAGCTCCTTGCTGTGATCCCCTGGGTGTAGTTGGGGGAAGGGAGCTTGCGAAGTTGTTGTGATGGTGCGGCTCTACGATGTCTCCACTTGGGAGGTGATCGTTCTCGTATGGCTCTTGGCAGACTTGATCTCCTCCAGTGTCTCCTGGCGAGTGTACAGTGTCTTCTTTCCTGCGGTACATGGCTACCCTCTCTAGATTCCATCTCCTGCCATCGCTGGTGCAGATGTGGTTTGTCCCTCTCTCCATGAGTTCTATGGGACTGCTGTATCTGGAACCTGTGGAGGTGTCCTTGTGGGGAAGTCGTATCTTCACCAGATCCCCTTTGTTGACTTGTGTGTGTCGAGCGGCTCGGCGCAAATCCCCCTGTGCTTTCATTGCTTCTTTGTTGCGCTGCATGCGGCACGTTACGTCAACCATGTCAACGTCTTCGTCGGCCCTCACTTGCTGAAGCCATGGTGGTACCAGTGAGGATGCCGCCCTTCTCCCCCTCAGCAGATGGAACGGTGAAACACCTGTGACGGCATTGGGGGTGAGACGGTGGGCTGCTACGGCTTCTTTGACCGTCTTGTATGGGTCTAGGCCCGAGGCGTGAGCCAGTTGCAGCGCCCCTTTGATGAAGCGGTTGGCCCGCTCGACTAGGCCATTTGCCTGTGGGTGATATAGGCTTGCTTTTCGCTGTTTGATGTTGTTGAGCTTGAGAAATGTTTCCATTTCTCTGGAGACTAGTTGGACTCCGTTGTCCGTGACGAGTTCTTCGGGCAGGCCCTCCCGCTGGAATATGGCGGTGAGTGTTTCAATGACTGTTCCCGTGGTGATGTCCGGGGTGAAGTCAGCTTCCACCCATTTGGAAAAATAGTCAACCAAGACTATCCCGTATCTGTGCTCTGGGGGCATGTTGTCCAGCGGCCCTATGAAATCCAGCCCCAGTTTTCGCCACACCCCTTTGGGGACTTCGGTGGGCAGCATGGGGGCTTGCCTCACGGCTAGGCGCTTGTCGCTGTTGGAGCATTCGTGGCACCTATCGACCATCTGCCGAACGTCCTGGTCCATACCTGGCCACCAGTATGCGTCGCGTATCCTTCTTCTGGTCATGTTGCACCCTAAATGGCCCGAGTGTGCTCTGCACAGTATGACTTTGCGGATTCCGCTGGGTGGGATGATTTGATCACCTCTGAGAATGAGACCGTTCATGGCGGTGATTTCCTCGTTCACCTTCCAGTAGGGACGAAGGCCTTCGGGGATCGCTCTCTCGTTGGGCCATCCATTTCGAACCCAGGTGCTTACGTGCCTTAGAGCGTAGTCCTGCTCGAACTCTTCCTGCCAGTGGCACTCGCTCATTTCCATGTACTCGACGTTCCTCAGCTCGCCGATGGACGCAACGACACATTCGTCTTCCAGGAATGTGGTGCCGGGGGCGCTTTGTTTGAGGAGCCTGGACATGCAGTCCGCTTGTGCGTTTTTCCAGCCCGCAATGTGTTGTATCTCATAGGTATATTCTTGGAGCTTCGCGGCGATCCTGGCCAGTCTGGGGGTGGCCGTCTTGGTGCCGCCCGGGCTCAGCATGTGAATTAGGGGCTTGTGATCGGTGATCAGCTTGAATCTTGTCCCCCATACGTATGATCTGAAGTAGTCGACGGCCCAAGCGCATGCCAACATCTCTTTCTCTACCGTAGAGTAATTCTTCTCGGATGAGGATAATGCCTTGGATGCAAACGCCACAATGTTCTCCGTGTCGCCCTTTTTCTGGGTCAAGGTGGCCCCTAGGCCGTATGCGCTGGCGTCAGTGGTGATGTATGTGTCCCATTCAGGGTTGTATGGTTTAAGGCACGGCGCGTGTAGAATCCTATTCTTGATTTCGCCGAAAGCCTCATCTTGTTCTGGGCCCCAAGAGTACGCTGCCCCCTTCTTCAGAAGCTCCCTCATGGGAGACGTGGTCTCAGAGAACCTGGGGACGAATTTGGCATAGTACTCAGCTAGGCCTAAGAATGAGCGTAGTTCCTCTTTGGACATCGGCGCCGGTGCCTCAGTAATGGCCTCCATGAGGTTCCTCTTGGGGCTTACCCCATCACTCGAGATGCAGTACCCAAGATACTCTACTTTGTTCACCCCGAAGACACACTTTTCATGGCGTAGGTGAATGCCTTCCTCCTGAAGTCTGCTTAGGACTGACTTGAGTGCCTTGTCATGGGTCTCGTTGTCCTTGGCGTATACCAGAATGTCGTCTTGGAAGAATGAGACATTGGTGAGGCCTTTCAGTAGGGAGTTCATCATCCTCTGGAATGCGGATGCTGCGGATGATAACCCGAAAGGCATGCGGGTGTATTGGAAGGTGCCAAAAGGAGTGATGAACGACGTCAGGGGGCGGGAGGACTTGTGTAGGGGAATCTGGTGATAGGCATCACGCATGTCCAGCTTCGAGAAAATGGCCGCCTC
This sequence comes from Ambystoma mexicanum, assembly GCF_040938575.1. NCBI lineage: Eukaryota > Metazoa > Chordata > Amphibia > Caudata > Ambystomatidae > Ambystoma > Ambystoma mexicanum. The sequence goes on along the minus strand of NC_090928.1, from coordinate 953,237,019 downwards.
TTTCATCATGAGGACGATCTCATTGATGCTGGGGAGTGGGAAGCTATCCGTGATCACCTCCAAGTTCAGGCTTCTCAGGTCGATACAGATCCTGAGGTCGTTGCTGGACTTTTTCTTTACTAGTACTACCGGACTCAGCCACTCCGAGAATTCCACGGTTTCAATGGTTCCTTCTTCGACCATCTTCCTCAGGTGGGCGTCCAAAGCTGGTCTTGCGGTGGCAGGTACTGCCCTTACTTTGTGCTTGACTGGAGTGGCGTTGGGTTTCAGCCGAATTTTGTGGACGAAGTTTTTCACTTTTCCCGGTTTCCCGGAAAACAGGCTTGGAAAGATCTCCTTGTAGTTTTGCGCTGCTCCTGACAAGATCATGAGCACCTGTTCCAGAGTGCTGGGATCTAGTTTCAAGCTGAGTTTGTGTTGGTCATCCCACCCCAGCACGGCTGGACCTTTGGGAGAAAAATACACTTTGGTGGTGGTAGACCTCCCCTTGAAATCGATGCGGGCCTTGATGTAGCCCAACAGTTCGACCGTTGCCCCTCCAAACACGGTGGGTTTTTGCCTGGTTGATCTAATCTCCACTTTTTCTCGTCCCATCATCTCCTTGTACGTGTTGATGGGCAGAATGGTGAGGTCGGATCCCGAATCAGCCATGACGCGCGTTTCCATGCCGTCCACTTTAATGGTGCAGTGGGGCTTTTCTCTTCTGGCATGGGGGGCATTGACCATGACAACCATGGGTCTGTCCTCCAGTTCATCCTCATCGGTTGAGGTGTAGTCACCGTCGACACGGGACACAGTTTTCTCCCGCCACATGCATGCTGGAGCCACGTGGCCAATGCGTCCGCACTTGGAGCACTCCTTATTCCTGGCGGGACAGTCGCGGTCGTTCGCCATGTGCTTGAGGCTGGCGCATCTGTAGCATTTCGATGCCTCCTTTTTCCTGGGACTTTTGTCTTTGGGGCCGTCGCGGGATTGCTTGTCTCTGCGACCTCTCCATTGTAGCGCCGCCATTTCGGGCACGGGCAGGTGACTTCCCGCCTCCTTGCGTCTGCTGGAGGTTTCTTCCTCCGCCCTGGCAATCTGGATGGCTTTATCGAGGGTGACCTCCTTTTCTTGGATGAGCTTGTCCTGTACTTTCCTAGAGTTGGTGTGGACAACGAGCATGTCGCAGATGACCTGTTCTGCATTTTCTCCGAAGGCGCAAAGAGAAGCGAGTTCCCTCATCCTGGTGATGTAGTCATCCACGGGTTCGCTCCCTTCCTGTTTGCGAGTGTAGAGTCTCAACCTGTGCAGTACAATGTTCTCCTTGTTGGTGAACCTCTTCATGATACGACGAGTGGCTTCTTTGTAAACGTCGTCGTCTTCGACGTCATCGACGGCCGCCGGTATTTCTTTAAGGCCGGCAAAGATACGCTGACCTTCAACCCCTAGCGCATTCAACAGCATCGCCCTCTTCCTGATGGGGGCATATCGCGTGCCGCCCACCGCTTCCAAGTAGGTGGAAAAAAGGGGTTCCCATTGCATCCACGGAATCGCCGGTGTCCCTGGCAAGGGGAGAAACGCAGGGGGTGGTGTGGCGCCTTGCATGGTGGGTCCGTGGGACTTCAGGTATCCTCGTCGCCAGTTATGTTGTGGCCTAAATGGATGACAGGACGCTGTAGGGTTTCTAACAGTCTTTATTGACTGGCAACAAGTGGAGAGGTTCTAAAGCGGCCTGGTGGCGCGGGGCGCTTACTCACTGTTCAATGCGACCAAGTCCTGTGCTTCCCCAGTTGCTTCACTGTGGATGGATTGTGCTCACCGGTGGCACGCTGTAGACTCCTAGGGCCCCCATGAAGCCTCCAGTGGCTGTGGTGTTATGCCCTAGGAGCTGTGGTGAGAGTTCTGTAACTCACTCTCCTTCTCATGTAGTCAGGAGTAGAGCTCCTGCACGACCGCTTCGGCTGGCAGGGCGCCAACTGTCAAGCGGGAACGTTTTCCCGCGGAGCGTGGGCTCGCGAGATCCCGTCTCGCGAGATCTCGCGAGAACACGCTCCCGCGATCACGTGATGTCCCCACACAGCGCCAGCTGAGTTGGTTCAACTTGCCCTCGAGGGGTGTGCTAATGAATCAGTTATCTGCCCAGAGACGTCATGTGTTTGGAATGCACTGAGACACGCAGCAGTTTAGAGAAAACGTCCAAAACCGCAGTCTCACTTTGCCATGCTAAGAAAATCATTACTCCTTTTCAGAGTGCAAAGCCGTTTTGCCTGTATTATCAAAATCTAAAAGGGCTGGAAAATGTACCAACTTCGGCAGGTTGCAGCGAAGTTGGTACTACTATCATAAAAGTAGTTGAAATGGAATAGTCAACGCACACATTGGGATTTCATTTGAAGGTTCGAGGCGTGCTTCTTCAGGAATCAGGCTCCACGTGTAAACGCTTGCAAAGATTTCCCTCGGCCTAACAACTCTTCCCATACATGACTTGTAACGCAAGACTGCTTATGTCCAGACAATGCTTCAAGCAATCTCCTCTAAAAATTCCAAGATGGTTATGAGACCAAAATGTGTGGAGCATTTGAAAGAATGCTTTGCACGATGGAACAGCATTCTTGCCACTGACAAATATAGAGAAAGATAAAAAGGTGGCCTTTCTCCATGCTTCAATTCACTGCATGGTGGATCACCGAACTATGAGGCAGTTGTAAACTACAGTCCTCTTAACTAACACAGACTGCCCTTTAGAATTGCGCTCGCCCCCTCTGCCCGACGCCCGTACTCTGACTTCCAAGATTGCTCTACTGTTCTGATGGTGTTTTTTTCTCATTTTTAGTTTTAGCGCCACCTATAAGCCATAACTGCTGAACCCATATGCATGCATTAGTAATGGCCGAACCCCAAACCCTCTCCCATAATGATAGGCTCACAACTTGTATCAAGTGTTGGCAATAAAAGGGCGTAGGATTTTATTGTACGGATATGAGTTATGGCAATAACGATATCACATATCATGATGTATCATACTTTTGAGCACCGGGTCCTGAGGTTACCCCATCGGACCCGTGCCGCCTTCTTGTGTCCCACGACTTGTTGTGGGCACCGTACAGTGCCTTGTACTTCTTTTTGTTCTCCCCTTTTTGTAGGGTGGGCGGGTTCTGTGGTAAAGAAGCAAGAAGATTTGGAAGACACTGAGTAAACAGTGAACCTCCTGTTTGCTTGGGTCCCCGTTCAGGGTCCACAAACAGATTGTGTTTACTCTGAGCATGCTGCTCTCATTTATAGGACCCAGGGAGGCCCTGGGTCTTTGTTGTGTATGTGGTGGGCGCTGCTGTTGTCGCAGCCCCCGGGTCGGATAGCCGACTGTCTGACCCCCTGGTGGGGGCAGATCTTTTGAACCTGGGCCCTGCCTGACGGTTGTTTTCCTTATGGCGCTTAGCACCTTGCTGTTTGGAGGAAGGGCGAGATGACTGTTCACACCTTACCCTTCCGTGGCTTTGTGCTGCCGAGACGGTGTGTCTCCGTAGCTGGGGGGAGGAGAGGAGCATGCACGGGGAGGTTGCGGCTGCCCCTCTCCCAGCTGCCGATGGTAACAGCAGTTACCCTGCCTCGCTTGTGGGATGCCCATGCAGCATTCCCCAGAACTATTGCATTAGAGTACAGATAGGGAGGAATGGCGCAGGAGGAGGACACAAAGCTTGTAGCTGTTGTTTAGTTATTTGCTTCCCATTGACAGCCCATGGCTATGCTAATCCCTACGGCCATTCCCACCCAGTTCCTGCACCTCCCCGCCCAAAACAACACATCATGGGAATCCTTTGAGCTAGCTTTAATCAAGCCTTGCCATCAAACTCTGCACTCGAAGTGCCTGCCAGTGTTTCTTCAACGCAGTTTTCTGAGAGTTAATGACTTAATTGGAACTGTAAACTGCTAATGGCATAATTAAAATGTCTTGACGAGGTCTGCCCTCAGCCACTCGATGTATTAGCATTATGCGTGTCCGTCACAGGAATTCATGGTAAAAACAAGCATTGGCAAAGCGAACAGTTTTGGCTTGTGTAAACGTTTTAGGCATTTGCCAGGCACTTCTATGCGATGCCCAGGTACTAGCACCCGTTTGCACCTGCAACCATCAATGGGCATTTAATACAACTAAGGCAATGCCTGGCAAGTGACCTTCCCATATCTACACAAAAGCCCAAAGTGCTGGCTTACCCAATGCTTGCTTCATCTTTGGTCCCGCACACCTCCCTCTCTATATGTAGTCATCTCTAGTCTACAGCTAGATCATCTGCTGCTGGTGTGTAGTGCAGAATAATCCTCTAGAGGACCGTGAGAAGGTTCCACTAGGTCACAGATGAATGTTCTCCACCAGCATGAAGCAAAGCATGTTGTGTAAATCCCCTGGAACCGGTATATAAAATGGCCATATTAATGAAAAAGAAAGAATTCCAGGAGATAGCTTGCCTTATTTTTGCTCCATTGCCATGCAGAACATTTTTCTCTGGCATGAATATGATTTGGAGTGAACATACTTTTCACTTGAATCTGCTTCCAGATAAAGCAGTTTCATAGAATACTTATAATATGCTGAAGCCCAATTTTATCTTCCACCCAAGCACTAGAGTAAAAGAAACCTTCTCATCAGAAGATATAAGTTCAGGGGTTGGCTCTGTGTGACCTTGCTCCTCCGATTCTTATCTGTTAACAGTGACTTCTCATAACCAGCCCTTCAAATAAATGAGTGGCTTTGTGAATATAATCCAAAAACAGGAGGTTGCTCAGCTCAAGATCCAAAGCAAATATATTATATACTAATTTCTCAAAAAAGGTAGCAGGTGCTCCTCTCCAGAAAGAACATGGCATGATAACCTGTTCTGAGATGAGAGTTTGCAGCACACACTTTTTGCTCACTGTACCTTTCACAGATGGGAAATATCCATTTGCATATCAATCTTTGTCCCGCCCACATGGGCAGTCCAGCACCGAAGTGCTATGGCAATTCCTCTCTGAACAAGAGTTCCAACAGTAACCCCATACACATGTTTCAGCCTTGTTGCGCCTCATCAGTGAGGTGAAGCTGTGCCTCTCTGAGCACAGTGAGCAGGGAGTCTACGTCTGGTTGCTCCCAGCTAACTTAGGGTGACCAACCCCAAGTTCCTTGAAAATATTTCAAAAAAGGTAGCAGGCGCTCCTCTCCAGAAAGAACATGGCATGATAACCTCTTTTGAGATGAGAGTTTGCAGCACTCGCTTTTTGCTCACTGTACCTTTCACAGATGGGAAATATCCATTTGCATATCAGTCTTTGTCCCGCCCACATGGGCAGTCCAGCACCGAAATGCTATGGCAATTCCTCTCTGAACAAGAGTACCACAGCAACCCCATACACATGTTTCAGCCTTGTTGGGCCTCATCAGTGAGGTGAAGCTGTGCCTCTCTGAGCACAGTGAGCAGGGAGTCCAGGTCTGGTTGCCCCCAGGTAACTCAGGGTGACCAACCCCAAGTTCCTTGAAAATATTTCAAAAAAGGTAGCGGGCGCTCCTCTCCAGAAAGAACATGGCATGATAACCTGTTCTGAGATGAGAGTTTGCAGCACATGCTTTTTGCTCACTGTACCTTTCACAGATGGGAAATACCCATTTGCATATCAGTCTTTGTCCCGCCCACATGGGCAGTCCAGCACCAAAATGCTATGGCAATTCCTCTCTGAACAAGAGAACAGGTTATCATGCCATGTTCATTCTGAAGAGGAGCGCCAGCTACCTTTTTAAAAAATATTATATACTAAATATGCACCAGAGATTCCAAAATCACTAACAGGAAAACAATATTCATTAAAAGAATAATCAGCCTATTATTGCTGAGTTGATTCTGTAAAAATACTAAAACTGAGAATGAGAGACAATTAATGTGATTACCCTTAGAATGTTACACTCGCTTCTGTGTTTGCTGGCTTAGCGTGGAAACACATGATCAAAGCTAGATGCAATTGATTTAGTGCTGCTCTCCCCGTCCCTCTTAGTGGACCCCCTACTTGTATGATGTGCTCAACTGCTCGGTGCTGCACAGTGATTGTTCCTTTTTTGCTGGAGGTTGGCCACCATGAAAAGGAAGGCACATTTAAAAAAAGTTATGTAAGCTTCAAAGCATGTTCTTGCAATCCACTAAAAGAAAAGAAACCAGGATGAACTGTTGGCTGCCCATGAGGAGGCCGAGAATAGATCAGGGAGTGTAAACATGTGCTTTGTGGGTTTGCAAGAAGGCCCAGAAAAGGAATCCTTAACTGACCGCAGTGTTCTTCCAAAATATGTTCTAGTTTATAGCCTATAGAGAAGATATATACAGATCACACACACCCACGTTAAAGAAAATCATAGTGGAGCAGCCACCCAGCCACATGATTGAGGCCTTATAGAATTCAGTTAAGTGCATCATTTTGGAAGCATTGCTCTTGCAAAGGTGGATACAACATTAATATATTACACAGCAGTTTGCCAAGAGCACTGGAGTGGAGGGACAAATACCCACTTTTCCAAAAAGTCCTTCACAATCACTTTTAGGAAAAAGATAACCCTTCACCTCCGTGCGGTGTCCAGTGATTCACCAATGATTCCAAACAGACAAGCGCATCTCACAAACCTCACAAGAGCTGGAATCATCACAAGAAAAGGAAATAACACAAGAGTGCAAGTACTCTCGGGAATAGAGTAAAGGTGCCCCAAAGAACCCACGAGGCAGAAGGAAGGATGGGCTCAAAGCACCTCATCAAGGCTGCTAATCTAGTGCAGGAGTGAAAGAAAGCTAAGAAAGGATTTGCTTTAGCCACGAAGATACATGTTTTCCCAGGAGCATGGCCACACTCCGAGAACATATAAAGACAAGTACGACATTGCAGGGAGTCTTAAAGAGAATACTAGAAGCAGATGGGAAGTTGAGATTCCCAAGGTGAGGCATCACAAAAAGGAGAAGCCCCGGGGAGCCGTGAGAGGACCAAAGCAAATAAACCCCCGATATGTGCTATTATCAGAAAATCATGGCCCCGAGGGAAGGGTGCTTGGTACCTTTCGGGGGTTCAGAGAATGACTGAACATTACAAAATATTTATACTCCCTTCAGTAAACAGTAAGGTGTAACAATAAATCAAAGGGACCAGACCCCAACCCAAAACAAAAGACAGGAACAAGTGCTTAGCAAACTAGAGAGATGTAATTTCAACAAGGCCTATCTTAACAAAAAAACAGGATATTGCTGTCGAGCTTTTGGTTGGGACCTACTTTTTTCCATCAGAAGTGCTGTGCTTTCTATTTTAGGAGCATCTGGCAGATCAACAATAAGTAACTAAGAATTATAAAGGCCTGACTCGTCTGTACACTTATTGATGAATAGCTTATATGCAAGAAAAAGAACTAAATATATGTATGTGTTAAAAAATCCATTGGTGAGCTTTGGGTTCACTACTGTTTTATTCTCTTTTTGTAGAAAACCCTAGATTTCTTCTCTCTGATCCATTAGAAAGTGGAGTAAAAAAAATACAAGGCTAGTCTGTATTAGAAGACAATTGGTGGCATACCTGGGTGGTAAAAATAGGTATTGCCTCGTGGTTTCACAGGATTGTTTGGTAATCATAGTTACCACCTGCCATTGACGAGTGGCATTAGGAAATGATCATGGCCGCCGGGCCCTGCTGGTGCGGCGCATGCACATGTGTTCTGCTCAGAGGCGTTGCTGGGGGTCAGGGAGGTGAGGGGGCTATAACGCCGGGTCTTTTAGTTGTAGCTCTGGATATAAGCTCGTGGGCTACAACCAAAAGGCTAGCTTGTCCCAATTCCCGACATGAGCGCAGCCCCAGATCTTTTCCAGACCTAGCAAAACATGTGACTCTGCCCCCTAGATCCAACACCATTTTAAGTGATGTTGGCATTCCAGTATTAGCAGGGCCAAGCAAACCAATGGCAATTTAAAGCCCACCTCCAGAGGTCTGGGGTTTGTTTTAGGGGCAGGACCATGGCAAATGCTGGCAGATGGAATGTTTCTGTACTAGGACCAACAGACTAGCAAATTACTGACGGGGTTAGTAAGACTATGCAGGAAAAACACAAAGAAGAAACACAACAAACCCCCCAATGCGAAGAATATACCATTCTTGGAAGGAAGAGAGACTCTAATAGGCAAATTAGACACCCAGGTGAAAGCCTGATTGGGAGGTCAAAAAAAACAACAGGAAGTTGCATCCTGGAACCAGAACAATGGGCCTCCTGAAAGGTTTGACGGTATTTCCTACAGAAATAACTCCAAACTCTAATACCATCGCTGCCACTTGTAATGGTGCATTCATGGTGTGATCCCCGTTCACTGAGTCCATACGACTCCATTGCGGATATGGAGCATTTACTGCGAGTGGTAAATGCTCAATCTTATTGGTGGTAATGTGGAGGAACAACCACCATCAAAGTATTGGAGGTTTTCCTCTCCTTTACATCCAAGGTCAGAATGTATTATTGCAGTAAAAGTGGCAGTAATCGCGTTGCAACCACTTTCTTGCTGCACTGCCAAACCCGTAATCAGGCCCAATACCTCTAATCCGACAGATGTTCTTTTATGAGGCACAACTTTCGTCTGTAATGGACAGTTTCCTCTGCTTTGCCAAAGAATTCTACACTTTCATCCCCTCAATGACCACCCCTGCCAAGGGCTGCATCTCATAAAAGGGAAATTATAATGAGTGATTTATAACGCGCAGACCACCAAAGAGGTGTCCAAGCGCGGACCGGGGATTCGAACCTGCTTTGCTCCGCATCATCTTGCTTCCAAAACGAGCGCGTTGCCATTGAGCTATACTACCAGCGCCAGACATACATGTGGGTGGGGTGGGGGTACTGGATAAGAAATGTGATGCGCAGGTGCATACTGTCAATAAAAAGTGTCAAAAAAAGAGGAGCTCATGGAGTGGGTGGAGCCACAGGTCTATTTTATTTTCTCAGCGGAATTGGGTAGTGGCCGTTTGTCATCTGGGAATGTGCTATATCCTCTTCTGTTTCAAGGCACTAGTGTTAATCTTTAGAGGTGCACTGCTGGTTCTTTTGAAGTTGAGGAGATCAATTTTTGGACTTCCGTTACTCAGATGCGAGATCATTTCAGGCTGATGGCCAGGTGAGTGGAAAGGAATCCGAGGTAAGGTGGGGATGCTGAAGCTGCTGCTGGGGTACAAAGGACAGTTATGGTACATGGCTGTACTCTAGGCTGCAAGAAATGTGCCTTTTCTGAAGTCTGGAACGTACTCATGTGGATCAGATTCGCCTGCGCACCCTTCACAGCCGCCCTGGAAGAAGGCGAACATCCTCAAGCTCCAGGCCAAAACCCAACACTCTAAACCTGCCCTGCACCTGGACCCAATCTAGAATTAAGACCTCCCAACCTGGCAAAACAGTGCCCCGGGGACAGTACGAGGTAAATAGCCCACTTTCTACACAAGCGCAGCGAGGCCACCAGAAGCAGAAGACGCGCGCTATACCAGACCATTTACATTACAGAAGACGTGCGCTATACAAGACCATTTACATTACATTTCTAGGAGATTGCAGCACGATAGGATGCTCTTAGCTGGTAAGTTTTTCCAAAGTTCAAGGTGTGCCTTTACTAGGCAAAAGGTCCCCCTTTTATGATCCTGAAGCACCTGGACCAAAGGATATCCATGGTAGTCTGGACAAGCAAAGTACCTCATCCGAGGGCAGCCCATCTACGACCCCACTCCTCACCAGCTTGTTCACCCTTCTTCTTCACACCTTACACTACATTCACTGGCCACGCACCTGCATGCCGCAAAGTCATATTTGCTAGTACTCCCCTCACCACTGCTCAAACAAACACCCTGCGAGCAGTATATCTCATCATCCCTCCAGCAATCCCAGCACAGCCTCTGACACAAGTAGGATCAATAAACCTGGGGTGGGGGGGGGGTTTGCTCTGTGCAAACACACACAAAGGGCCCTCAGCCGCCGACACTGGAAACTTACTTGCTCCCAGAAAAGGTGTTCCTCCAATAAGCACTCATCAACACTTCAGGTTTGACACCTTCCTCCTTGCCTCCTCTTCTCCCACAAACCTGCCCAAAATAACACAAAGATTCCCCCATACAAGATCGCATTACATTAAATGACATTATCTGATGTCTAAACATATAAGTGCACAGGAGGGATTATTAGGAACACTACGCTCTACCTATTGTACTCGTCAAGCAAATAATGCATTTTTATTTAGGCCACCTGGCATCTGAACTAGGTTTTATTATCTAGTTTTTTTAAATACCTTGGAACTATGATCATTGATCCTTATTGGTATTTTTTTGTCATATCTCACTAACACTTGTGTTAAAAAATTCAGTGAAATAATGCATGAAAAACAAATTTCTGGATTCAAAAACCGTTCATCTACACCACACAATCCTCAAATAAACAAGATACGGGGTCCTTTTTCAAGATGTTCAGGGATAATAATTCCACACCACCGCGCAGTGGTGTTTGGGCTGGCGTGGCATGGCTGCACCTGCTGCATAATGGAGACGCAGGGACAACTAGTTACCAACGAGTTACCAGCAGTAGTTAGGACCAAGCTAGTTCTATGACACGGCCACAGCAGTCAAGTGACTAGATCACTGCCAACAGTAGCGCAATGAGGGGGTGTGAGGGGTCGCCCCTCCAGGAAGAAGCAAATCTACCATATCGCATAGAGGGCGGGTGCAGTTGGCTAAGGAGACATGAATCCTTGCACCAGCCCTGGTTACACAGGAGTGCAAAATGACTGAGTCACTTGAACTGTTTTGGGTAACTGAGGGCCCGCTCTTCCGTCCACCCCTCACAGATAAATCACAGAAAAAGCGCCAAGAAACATCAGAGGCCGTGCACCTACTTTCTGAGCCGAGTTGCTGAGCTGCGGATGGAAATCCTCGTCTTCCACATATTTCCTTTTAAAGTACACGATCTTGGATGTTGCTATTGGATTCGAAATCCCCCGGTAATGGGATTCTGTGGAAATAAATCAGACATGACAGATGACATGTGGTTTGCCTGAGGTCCTCCAGGAAAAATACTTCCCTGCTTTTTCTTCTCACCAAACACTAACACTAGCCAATATTGTTCAGTGTCCTTTGGGGACATTTGGAGGAAGCCTTTAACTCTTAATGAGCAGAAGAACGTGTTACTGGACTCCTGGGCCCAGCAGAAGACAGCATTTATTTAGGTGTGGTCCAAGTTGTGGGCCAGTAGATCGGAAAAGCTGCTTTGATGCTCCCACAAAGGGCGCGTGCCCTGGCATCAGCATTCTAATGGTTTGGCAGTCTCATATGCAGTTTACCTTTGTGGGAACCATGCTTGGAGTTCCATTGGCAGGCGCAAGGAAGGACTGCCAGCAGGAACTCTATGGCGTATAACTGGACCAAACGTGTGTCACATTACTAAAAAAGGAAGCTGGCACACAATTTTGTACCAGGCTTACCCCAAGTCGCTCCCATAAAAGGTAACTGAGAATTAAGGGCATCCGCTAGCCTTCCGCGCACCTTAGGTTTCAACAGTGCTCATTTACCGTGGCTACACACACAAACACACCAGTATTCTGCAAAGTGGCGCAAGAGACAGTCAAAGTGAGGAATGGGTAGTGTGTACGATAACTTGGAAGCCTTGTACTTAACCATGGTGACACTTTGCAAAATGTGTGACACGTGTTCAAAAAGTACTTATTTCTAGATTGTCTTGTGGCTTCTGGCAACCTTTTTCAGAGTATATGTATGTCATGGATAATCTACAAATCAATGCTCAAATGGCCCAGGCGTCACAATGGGCCTCATTACGAGTTTGGAGGTAGCCATGCTGTTTTTAGCGGCATGGCTACCCCCAAACTCGGGTCCGGGACCGTGTCCCGAAAAATGGGAATTACCGGGCCATTCCGACCTTTGCGGGCCCAGTAATTACAATTCGCTGGACCCGGACCCGGTACATCCCCATTCCCATTTGAGCCCCCATAGGCCCGTTGCTACCATCCGGTACTGCTCGCGGGTGCAGCTCTGCACATCTGGTCTAACCAAGCATGCAGAGCGGCCCCCGCGAGCAGAACTCGTAATGTTGTGGCGAGGTAACAACGGCGCCGTTAGCGCTACCGGCGCCGTTGTTGCCATACTGCAACACTTATAATGAGGCCCAATGACTCACACACATGTTCCAGAAACGTGAGACTTTGTGCTGCATAATAAACATCACAACCATCAGGGAGGGGCATCCACTATTAGTGCCACAAGGCCATGTCACCAGTAGACGTGCACCTTTAGGAAGATATAACATATAATGGTGCTACAATTACAGCAGAGCGCGTCCTCGTGCAGGGAGGAATTGAAGCCTTGGAAGAACATTACAGCTTCTATAGCCCCTCCTGGATTTGATTGTTTCCTTATCTGTGTCTGTCTGTGCTCCTGATTTGTAGTTTGCTCAAAAAGGCATACATTGCAGCTCTTGAACAAGCCCACACATTGCAGTCTTCAGGGTTTGAATGCTACACTGTCTTAAGTATGGCTGGGGTCAGTATAAGTTCAGATGAGGGGGAAAAAAGGAAAAGCAGGCAGACCACCCTATGCGAGGGCTCTCCGGAAAGCAGGAGGGGATGGGATAGTGTCAGTCATGGCAGGTGCAGTCCAGTTGAAGTTGGGAATATGGTCAGGCCGGTCCCTTCGTAAGATCAGTGGTGGCACAATCCCCCACATATCAGGCTTGTGCCCCATATTATTACTCAAGGGGGCTCAGCAGCAATATTTCCACTCAAGGGGGGGAGGGGGCTCAGCATAAAAACGTTTGAATACCACTGCCCTGGAAGGGTGTTAGGGAGGAGGCACAATCAGTTATGTGTTAGGCCTTCGACTCGTGAAGCCCGCTTTGGTATGTGTGTATCAAATGCTAAATTGGGACTGTGTTTCATCAAAACCATGAGGATGGAGGAGTGTCTGGCACGGGACAGGGGCACTCGCAGGCCTCTGGGAAGCTTGTGGGGCTGGAACTGTTGGTGGCTGATAGGACTGGGCTGTAGTGAGTATGGCATCGAGCCACTGTCTAGGAGGCTGGCTGGGTTGGTGCTGGGTCAGTCAGAGGCCGGTGAAGGCCGAGGCTTTGGAAAGGTTGATAGAAAGCGTCAGGTCCACATGCTGTGATCCTTGCCTCTCTTTGGGTGGACAGAGGGAGAGGCTGTTAGTTGGGATAGTGACTCATGAAACCGCGATGCCTTCTCAAGCCCTATGTCAGTGTATGGAAAACGTGCATGCATTTGCCTGAAGACGAGGGCAAGCCCACGAAAGCTTACAACTAAATTACTTTGATTACTTTGTTGGCGTAATTAAGGTATCGCCTTGATGTTTTCTTTTTGGAGCAACACTATTTTATATATATAATATCATCTCCTCGTCTCCCTCTGCATTATGCATCTATATCAATGCATCGGGCACTGTGATCCGTTATGCATTTATCATGGTCTAGCTTCACACATAGCCTGGACTATTTTTGCATGAAAGAATTTCTTTGAAGGCATACTGCTTTGGACGTCTGAAAACAAATAGTGCCAAGACCTCCTGAAAGCCTCCCCCTTTTTATCTCGGCATGCAACAGTTGCGCAAGTGCTTCCCCCTTCCCACCCCGCTGAGTGCAGCCCATACTTCCAGGGCACCTATTATGCAGCAGCACAATGCATCGCTAAAGTAGCAACTGGGATTGGCACCGACGCTGTGGTTGCTTAAAAGGTTCATTACGGCTGAAGCATTGGAATTACAAGTCATCCTGCTGCGCGGAGCGGAAACGCAGCCCTTCTACTCTCCATCACAGTACTGGAACCGTGTTGTTCTTTTGTCGTCTTAATGTTAGCATTTGTATTTGTCCTGAATGGCAGTTGCATACGGGAAGTACTCTGTGATACAACATAAATATATATATATATATATATATACACACACACACACTCATACATATTATATGTATATTTAGTATATATTAAGAGTATGTCTTTGGCCCACCTGATACTATGGAGACATTTTGCTCTCAACAGCAATCAATACCTAGTGGCTAGACCACTAACGACTACAGTCTAGCGGCTAGACTCTAGCCTGTTGTTTTCAATTCTTACATTGCTAAATAGCAGAGGTGTTGCTAGGGAGGGGGGCTGAGGGGGCCATAGCCCTGGGTCTTTTGGTTGTAGCCCTGGATAGAAGCTTAGAGGCTACAACCAAAAGGCTAGCTAGCCCCAAGTCCTGACAGTCCTGACATTATCGGAGCCCGGGATCATTTCCAGACCTAGCAACACATCTGCTAAATAGGTAAATAGCTGAAAGTGACAGCGGTGCAGGCCGTACCTGTGAAAGGGTGGCATGTCCTGCTGTCTGCCGGCGGCTGCGCGTGGAGCTGGTCGGTGGCGCTGGCTTTGGCGTAGCACTCAGACTCCCATAGGCTCTGGTATTCCGGGATGTCAGCAGCTCCCTCGGCGGCAATGGGGTCACAAAACCTATTCATGGACAGGACCAGAGTCATGTCTTACAGCCTCGAACCTGAAAAAAAGTTACAACCGGTCAGCAATATCCTCCAACCACAGCTTGTGGCTTTTTGTGAATCCTTTCACTTCCTCTGCGGTGCAATTGTCATCTTTGCTACAACAACAAAAAACCTGAAATCCTCAAAGCCGCGCAGTCAGTCTTCCCAAATTACAATCGGTGGCGTCGTCCTCTGAGGAGGTTGTGGGAATTTGTTTCAACTCATTTACAGTTTAAGTACATTGTTTTACAAGAGTCAGGAACTGGCAAGCAAGCCCGCAAATCCCCACTGCCAAATAAAGAGAGATCTATTTTGAGAGAAAAAAAAATCACAGCACAGACAGCTCTAAAACAAAATGACCGCCATACCCCAAACAAGCAAACGGACTATCCGTCAAGCAGCGCCAGCTGTTCCACTTTCCATTCTGTCACATCGCCTCGTCTCCAGAACAACAGCCACCCCGGTGAAGGATTTCTCCACAAAATATGAAAGCGCAAGAAAGCCGTGTTAGCTGTTTCCACTGGCCCCGAGTCGGACTCAAATGGATCTGCCTCCAGTCAAAACATTGCGAGATCAAGACAGAACATTGGCTCCAGTCTCGAGCTGTGAGTTCCAGTCCCAGAGGAGCCAAGCACAACACGAAGAGAGCGGGCAGAATATTAAACATGAGCTGCTGCTGCTCCAGGGCCATTCACATGCCTCCCGTCCCGTCTCGCTCGTCTGCTCCTCGTATTCCCGCCCTTTTACTCGCTCACACTTATCCCTCCCGGTTACTCCTCTCCCGGTCCACTCCCCCTGCCCTCTCTCTCTCTCTCTCTCTCTCTCTCTCACTTGCTTTACAAGCTTTCATTATTTATCTCCATCTTCAAGACTTCAGCTCTCTCTCCTCCACCCCCAACCCCCGCCTCTTTCTCTTTAATGTGTCTGGGTATTCCATTAGGCAGTGATGTAACTCGGAACTTGGCCAAGGCAGAAAAATTGAAGGAGCATTATGAAGGGGTGAGGATATGCCCACCCACGAGTTGGTCTTAGTGGTCCAGCACACCACAAAAAGTGTAAGAGCTGTGGGGGTTTTGTGAGACCCTGAAGCTTCACATCGCGAGTCACCTTGTGCACAGTGGAATAGCTTGACAAAAGAGAACATAGAACTACGTCGACGAGAAGAGTGTTTAAAATTCCTCACATTATCTGATGCTTGTATATGAGAATGTATCATGAGCTTCTAGGAGACAAGGACACTCCTGCTCTGAATTCTTGGGAATTGAGACTCCGGTGTTCGGCTCATTCAAGCCACCTGCAAACTGTCTGAAGCTCATTTTGCTCCCAGACGTAATTTGGCAGGGGGGAGCTGCTATGTGTAGATATACACAAAGGCGGCTCCCCGCTGCAAAATTGTGGTCATTTTCAGGGTGGAGTGAAATGGGCAGGGCAAAAGGTGACATGCACGCCTGTACACTGCCTTTTGCCCGCCACATTTGCGCTCCGCCGTGCACATTAGTAATCGCTGCCTACCATGCTTGCAAGGCAGGCAGCATTTACAATTACAATTAAATGCTGCCTGCCATGCGAGCATTGTGGGCAGGATTTAATTTTAAACCACGGAGAGGCTTCCAGCCTTGGGGGGGCTGAGGGTGGGGGTTGTTATGTGTTGTCTTATGATGCCTACTGTTCAATTTTGAATCCCCTGGAACAATCTTTAGTGGATGTACCAATACACAAAGCATTGCGTTAGTCAAATTAAATTACATGAAATATTTTGCAAGCCTGCAAAGTTTCTGGAATGGCCAGTTAGTATTCACGACCTGATTAGCACAAGATACCGGTGATTGACGACTGTCGGGAAGTTAATACAACTTTTTAAGCATACTCTTACATTTAGTTAGGAGACCTTCAGGCATAGTGGTGGTCACTCGCACATTGTAAAATTGTGTTGAAATTGCAAATCCATCAGAAAAAACTCACATAAATGATGTTCCCAGGGGTGCCCTCCGCCCCAGCCACATGCAGCTCAAAGTACCAGTTTTATGGGGCACCAGGATGCAGTGTACCTGTGCAATGTCATGCTTGGTGGGTGCCATCTCCCCGCAATACTGTGTCCAAGCAAAATGTAGTTGCAACTAGACCTAACAGGGACAGCTCCACAAAGAGCAGAAGTGCATTTTAGTGGTGATAGCCGGCTGCAGTCCATCGAGGCTGGCCGTGCGCCCTCAGCAAACACTGTGTCTATCCACAGAACACCCACAGAGAAAATGGTTGGAGGGTGGGACTAGTCATAGCAGGTGGCGACAGCAACCATGGCAATGATGAAAAGAAGTGCCAGCCTCTACTCTTTCTGTGGTCTGAGTTCTTAGCATATTCTAGTTTAGATGCAAAATTTAAAAAAAAGGATTCAAATCGCATTTTCCTCTCCAATACTCACACTTCCCTCATGACTAAAGCATGGCCAAAGAGCGGCTGGGGACGGAAAATCGACTTGCTCTTTACCAAGCTTCATAAAACGAGGTGGTACATTCTTTAAAACACATGCGTCACGCAAAGAACGTCTCTTACGCACTTCCAGAGATGCATATAAAAAAGCCTGAGGAAACATGTACAATGTTGTCAGAGTAAAGAGGGTTTGGTAAGTAGTACTTGTGCCGTGAAGAAGTTTGAATAGAAAGGCTTTGCTTGGTGTGGAATGCAGTACTGGCCGCGGATACGGAAACTGGCTGGAAATGGCTTTGCTAAAGAACCCAACAGAGTGGTCCGAGCCGCGCCTTGGATTCTGAGACTTGCATTCACACCGCAGAGGCGGATCCGTGTGTCTCTACACGCAGAAGGTGAAGGCTGCCGAGACATAGGACCCGCCCGAGTTTCCATACTCCCCGGGACACACACCTGTGATGGCCGCCATTGCGAAAATGGCGGCCACACACCATTGCTTCACCGATTTATACGGACCAGGCCTGGTTTTGGCAAAGTGCAGAAAAACAGGCCGAATCTGTTGAAACCAAACACTTGTGTGTGAGTTGGACTGCCTATTTCCCACAGCAAGAGTAGTGAACCAACCATCTCAGTGTTCCTCAACCTTAGTGCAAAGATTCCAACTCTTATGCTACAGTTAATCGGAATAAGTGGGCATGAACAAAAACCAGAGAAAGACGGTTTTTTTCCTGTTTGTTGTATATGTCCACACAGATTAAAATGTGTCTACATAGTCATAACAATACAGGGTCTGCTTGCGACACAGGATAACATAGACATTCGCCGTAAAAGAAACCTAGAGCATTAGTGCCAGGACGGAAGGCCTTGGACTTTCAATTCATTTGAGGCGTCTCTCCATCAATACTGTAGAAAGTGGCTGGGAAATCGCACTTACAGTGAAACTTCAATACATTGACCTCCCTACAGGGGCCTAATTCTCTTCACCCCTGCCCTCTTCCGCGTCCACTGCCTCCTTATGGCCAGGTTAGTTGATCCTTCTTATATCGTTCCTACAACTTAGTAGCGTACATCGAACACCAATCCCAGATGCAGCTCCTGCTAATTTTGGTGATGTCTGACACCCACGAGCTGCTTTCAGCGCCTGCTCATTAAATCTTCATTTCGATCTCTCAAACTAGTATCTGTTATTAGCGCCAAACCACTGTTAAGCTTTAAAACGTTGATGCCTTTTCTGATGCGCTCTATTGTGTGTTAAAAACCCTTCTACTGAGGGCAGTACTTCAGATGAGAACGATTTATCGTGTAAATAAAATAAATCGCCAGCATTTGGTGTGTTGCTATAACTGGGTGTCACTTAAACCACAAGGCTATTTCAATTGTTGTAACTATAGTGCGGATGCGATGCTCTGAACAGGAGAGCGTGAACTCAACACACGCTTCTCGCGCAGCACACATTTCCCAGGCACCGAGAAGGGTGGGAGCCCTTCGGTTCATAGTGAAATACAATCAGATATTGTTCAGTGGGCAGGAAGCGTGCCAGGTAGGCAGGCTGGTCTTGGCATGCGGCACCGCGCGCTGCCGACGCCTCCTTCTGCATGCAGATCAGGCACGAAGGCTTCCGGCCAGGGCACGTCTGCCGGGGATAGCTCCGGAGCAGATGCGTGCCGTTATGGGAAGGGGTTGGATGGCTGCCCGCTGGCCCTGGATCTCCTGGTTCTCCAGGTTCGGATTAAGAAGTGCTGTGTGCAGAGATTATATCAAAAACGGTGCACTAGGCTTTTTAAAAGGGCTGGTGACCAATACAGGACGTGTGGAAGACCGCTGATTGTGGCACAGTGCAAGACGAGGGTGGGTAGTGACATGTCACGAGCAGAGGATGGACAGTGGGAGGGCAAGGTGAGTGTGGCTGGTGACATAGTATGCCACCATAGTAGGTGTTCAGTCAGAAGATGCAAGCAGAAGGCGTACAGTGAGAAAGCACAAGGCACGGGTGGATGATGAGATGGTACAAGGCGAGTGTGGACAGTGGGAGGGAAAGAATAGTGTTGCTGGTGACATGGTATGCAACATAGATGTCCAGTCAGAAGATGCAAGAATAAGGCGCACAGTGAGAAAGCACAAGGCACGGGTGGATGGTGAGATGGTACAAAGCGAGTGTGGACAGTGGGAAGGCAAGACGAGTGTGGCTGGTGACATGGTATGCAACGTAGGTGTCCAGTCAGAAGATGCAAGCATAAGGCGTACAGTGAGAGAGCACAAGGCACGGGTGGATGATGAGATGGTACGAGGCGAGTGTGGACACTGGGAGGGCAAAATGAGTGTGGCTGGTGACATGGTATGCAACGTAGGTGTCCAGTCAGAAGAGGCAAGAATAAGGCGTACAGTGAGAAAGTACAAGGCACGCGTGGATGGTGAGATGGTACAAAGCGAGTGTGGACAGTGGGTGTGCAAGTCGAGTGTGGCTGGTGACATAGTATGCAACGTAGGTGCCAGTCAGTAGATGCAAGAAAAGGGTGTACAACCAAAAACAGGTAGTGAGAAAGTACATGGCAAGGGTGGATGTGAAATGGTGCAAGCAGAGGGTGGACAGTGAGAATGCAAGACGATTGAGGCTGGTGAGATAGCATGCAACATAGGTGTACCATCAAAAGATGCAAGACTATGGCATGCAGTGAGAAAGTACAAGGCACGGGTGGATGGTGAGATGGTACAAAGCGAGTGTGGACAGTGGGAGAGCAAGACGAGTGTGGCTGGTGAGATGGTATGCAACATAGGCGTGCAGTGAGAAGAGGCAAGAAAAGGCATACAGTGAGAAAGTACAAGGCACGGGTGGATGGTGAGATGGTACAAGGCGAGTGTGGACAGTGGGAGTTCAAGGCGAGTGTGGCTGGTGACATGGTATGCAACGTAGGTGTCCAGTCAGACGATGCAAGGCAAAGGCGTACAGTGATAAAGTACAAGGCACAGGTGGATGGTGAGATGGTACAAGGCGAGTGTGGACAGTGGGAGCGCAAGGCGAGTGTGGCTGGTGACATGGCATGCAACGTAGGTGTCCAGTCAGTAGATGCAAGAAACAGGGTGTACAGCGCAAAACAGGTAGTGAGAAAGTACATGGCAAGGGTGGATGGTGAAATGGTGCAGGCAGAGGGTGGCGAGTGAGAATACAAGACGATTGAGGCTGGTGAGATAGCATGCAACATAGGTGTACCATCAGAAGATGCAAGACTATGGCGTGCATTGGGAAAGTACAAGATGGAACAAGACAAGTGTAGAAGGTATAACAGGCACAGTTAGAAGTTATATCTCCATCTCCTTTGCCTGTTGTGGTAACATGGGCCGAGGGAAGGCTATACTCTTAAGAGGGGTGTGAAGATGAACCAGTAGTGACCCAAACAACACAGTATCACAGTCCAAAATAAAGGGAATGTCCAATCAAGGTTGCATACAAATATGAACACTTTAATTAGAACACACCATCTGCCTGTAGAAGGATATAAAAGTGCAACTTCCCCAAAGAAATTCCAGTGAGAACCGCAGAACGAATCTACTGCCTTAAAAGATCTGAGAGGACCTGAGAGGAATCTGACGAAAGGGTGGAAGACCCTTTCATATAAAGGCACAAGTCCACAGGTGAAGGAATGGAAACACTGTACAAAAACCCACCCCAAAGAAGGGACAGAGAAGATGTGACAGACTGGAGAAAGTAGCACTCTGAGGGTATTTCATAGGGTGGTAGGTAAGGTTCTACCATAAGAGGATATCCTGGGAGAAAATAGGAGCGACCATTACCTAACAAGTCTCTAGGGTCCAAGTGGACTGAGGAGGCAGTTCAGAGTCAGCAGTACCTGGATTCAGTAATTGGTGGGCTGAAGCAGACAAGTCTGTGTTTGAATGTTGATGCAAGCTGATCAGGCTCAGTTTGTGCACTTAGGATCATGGAGGCCGTAGCAGCAAGCGGGCATTAAGTAGGGTTGAATGCGGTTGTTCTGTGCTGTAGAATGGCGGCTCTTCAAAGATGCAGGTTGCGCCGTCCCAAGAACACTTCACAGTTGGCCACGCCGAGTCAGCCTTTTGCTGCTGGGAGCAGTTGACGATTGACATTCCACAGTTCGAGTCGGCGTGCTAAGCCATTGAAGTGGGGATCTTAGGTGTGTTGATGTGTGATCAATGAGGCAGAGGGTCAGGAGCTAGCTGGGTCGAGCTGTCGTTGTAACCGCCGGTAAGAGTTGGCATGTGACTCTGCAGTGATTCGGTTCCTATCCTGGCGTGGAGCAGCTGCTTCGGACTTTGCAGGTGACATGGTTAGCTAGGACACGATGCAGTGTTGAGCTGGTCGAAGCTCAAGTACTATTTTGGTTTCGTGGAGGGGCACAAAAGCCAGCGTCGGAATCTACCCTCTTGTTCAAGGTGCAGTAAACACGTAACAACCAGTTCGGTGTGGTAGGGCAACTTCACCTGGTCTGACCCTCCGGTTGCTGTGAGGCCTCCACAGAAGACTTGAGGACAGGATGTATCGGTTCTGCATCTGCTCTCCCAGTTTAGGAGAATTGTCACATCAGGCTGAGGGCTTTGGAAAGTGCAGCTTTCCCAAAGAGAATCCAGTGAGATCTTCAGATCTAATCTACTGCCATAAAGGATCTGAGAAGACCTGATAGGAATCTAAAAAAAGGGTGGAATACCCCTTCTTTTAAAGGCACAAGTCCTCAGGTGATTGGAAAAAAGCTTGCTTGCCATAGTGGTCCAAACCCTGCTCTTGAACTGAGTGGACTTTGCTGTGTTGATGTCACATCCAAAGGGCTTTGCTCCAGAGAAAGTGGAGGGGACAGGAAAGACACAGAAGGACAGTGAGAAACAAAATGGTGGAAACCTTCTCCCATTGACCAGAGCCTTCTTGCCTATCCTAATCCTGTCCCCTTCCCTCCTTACAGAGAACAAAGCTCTTTAGAGATGCAGCACCCTGGTGTGAGGCTACTCCTGCTGAATATGTGTGTTCCCTTTATGCCCGGGCCCGTTACCAGCCCTCACAAAGAGATCAAAGAGAATGCCCAGCCTTCCAGGACATCGTCCTGTCATTTGGCGGGCTGCGCTGGGCTGATCAGAATACACAATACTTTCCATAGTGGAGCTGGCTGACATGAGCTGATACATGTGTTATATGAATTGGAATGGGGTGGTTGTGATAATAAGTAGCACCATGCACCATGCCGAAACATAGGCATAGCTTTTATTTGGAGTTTACCCTGCCACCAGAATGGGTGAATCATAAACATCATAATTCTGGGTACAGTGGCGTATATCTTAAATGCCACGCTCAGCTGCAGGGACTTGGTAGTGAGAACGTACAAGCAAGGGTGGATGGTAAGATGGTACATGAAGAATGTGGATAGTGAAAGGGTACGACCAGAGGGTGTACAGTGAGAGTACAAGATGAGTGTGGCTGGGGAGATGGTATGCAATGTAGGTGTACACTCAGAAGATGCAAGGCAAGGGTGTACAGTGAGAAAGTGGTAGTGAGAAAGTGCAAGGCAAGGGTGGATGGTGAAATGGAAAAAGCATAGGGTGGACGGAGAGAGTACAGGACGATTGTGGCTGGTGAGATGATATGCAACCTAGTTGTAAGGTCAGAAGATACAAGGCAAGAGTATAGAATGAGAAAGTACAAGACAAAGGTGGATGGTGAGATGGTACGAGTATGGATAATTAGATGGTACAAGTGGGTGGACAGTGAGACAGTGCAAGACGAGTGTGGGTGGAGAGACAGTATAAAAAAAGGGCATATCTTGAGATTGTATACAAAAAATGTGTACAATGAGAAGATGCAAGAAGTAGTACTGAGATGGTAAAAAAACAAGAGTGGATAGTTACAGTACACGACGAGGGTGGCTATTGAGATGGTAAAATCAGGGGTTGGACAGTGAGTCCACGTTTTTAAAAATCTATTTTGTTTTCCATTTGTATAGCACACAAACAGCCCTTGGGCATCGTGGCGCTGTTACGTGTGGGGAACTTAGTTACAGGGACAGGTACAAGTGGGTTATGCATTTACATGTTGTACATTAATACATTTTGAGCACAAGTCATAAACACATTTTGCAAGATAACAGGAAATGCAATGGGCAGTCACATGAGGGGAATGTGGTGTTCATCAAGCGAAGAGCATGGTTTTCATGGCCTTGCGGAAAGCCATGAGTGATACCTCAGCTCGAAGAGTTGTAGGTATGGCATTCCAGTGTGTGTGGTGAGTGTGTGTGGTAAGATGGCATACAGCAAAGGTGTGCAGTGAAATAATGAAAACAAGGGTGTATAGTAAGGAAGGCATACATCAAGTAAATACCAGACAACAGGGTTTAATGAGAAAGTACAAGACCGGGTGGGTGGGGAGAATGTATAAGCAGAGGGTGGACACTGAAACAGTAAAAGATGAGGTGTGGATGGTGAAATGGTAAAATAAGACATTGGTCAGTGAGACGGTACAAGAAGAGGTTGGACAGTGAGACGGTACAAGAAGTGGTTGGACAGTGGGAATGTACAAGACGAGGTGTGGATGGCAGATGGTACAAGATGAGGTGTAGATGGTGATATTATGCAAGCCGAGGATGAATAGTGAGATCGTACAAGATGAAGTGTGGATGGTGAGATGGTACAAGATGAGGTGTAGATAATATCCAACATAGGTGTACAATAGGATGATGCAAGACAATGGCGTATAGTGAGAAACTACAAGAGGTAGTCGTGAGACAGTAGAAGACCAGTGTGGATACTGAGAATACAAGACAAGGGTGAATGGTGCGATGGTACAAGCAGAGGGTGGACAGTGATACAGTACAAGACAAGTGTGGATGGTGAAACAGTACAAGACAAGGCTGAATCTTGAGATGGTAAACAGCAAAGTTGTACAGTGAGATGATGCAATGCAAGGGTGTATGGTGAGAAAGTACAAGGTAGCGGTAGCGAGACAGCTTAGATTGAGAGTGGATAGTGAGGCAGTACAAGATGAGAGCGGCTAGTGAGAAGCTACAATGAGAGGGTGAATAGCGAGGCAGTGCACGACCAGTGTGGGTAGTGTGATGGTAAACAACAAAGGCACACCGTTGGACTAATCAAAAAAAAGGTGTATAGTGAGAAGGTGGCTAGTAGTAAGACAGTACAAGACCAGAGTGGAGAGTGAGAAAGTACAAGACGAGTGTGGATAATGAGATGGCATACCACGCAGGTGCACAGTGAGACAAGACAAGGCAAAGGGGTGTAGTTAGAAGGTACAAGAGGGTGGTAGTGAGACAGTACAATATGAGAGTGGATAGTGAGACAGTTTAAGACAAGAGTGAATGGTGAGACCGTATACAACAAGGGTACATAATGAGACGATACACGACAGACAGTGGCAGATAGTGAGGAAGTACAAGAGGTTTGTAGTAAGATTACCTCCTCTTACGTTATCCAACTGCATTCTGAACTCCATATGTTCTATTCTTGAACGATACACTCCTGGCCCAGGCCTGGCAGTTTCCCTAGATTTACCAGTCCCAGGTCTGATTAACAGTAGTAGATTAACAACAAACTGGGGCAAAGTCCTCCACCAGACTAACTAGTCGGCTCAAGCACTTCTTGAGCCCATCTTCTTGAACCCATCAGACAGCCAAACCATGTAAGGACATTAACAGGGAGCTAGTTAAGTGGCGCCAAGAGCTATTATATAGCGTGTCGAAAATGTAACCCCATTATGACATGAAAACTATAACTTTTGTCCATTTCATGTGAGCCATTATGCTTTAAGTGTCTTTTAGATGTGTTTTAGATGCTCATTTAAACACATTCTTAAGCACACAGAATTAATGTCACATAGATATGTTTGTATGACACCAGTTGTCCTCGGGAGCCAAATTTAGCTTCTTCGAGCTGTTGGTATCAGGCCAAGCAGGCTCTCCTAGGCTATGACCATGATCATATAGCTCCCAGCAATTTCAAACCCTGTTATATAAATGTTACCCCTAGAAACTGCCTCATATAGATAATTGAGTTTGAACTAAACCTAAGTATAGATTTATACCGTCTTCATAATTGACACATGGTCCACCCAAAGGACCCACACATTTGCATACAATTGCAGTCACTTTCTACACCTCGCTGCATTCCTCACCTAATGCCTATTTTTCTACACCTTCTTGATCTTCTCTTATCTTGCCCCGTTCTTGCCTTTTCCATCCACAGGTTACGGTCTGGATACTGTGGGCAAGGGCACCATAGGCCACAATTTTGCGGACAAGCAAGGGGTTCTGAGAATGCGCTGGTGGCAGTCAGGTGCAGTATAAAATTCCCTTAACATAACACTACGACCCAAGGTGACAAGTGAAATGTTACAAGAAGAGGGTGGATAATGTGACAAAACAAGACAAGAAAGACTCCCAGGACCCCTTGTTAATTTGCATAATTGAAGTAACTTTGGGTCTCACCCTCAGTTACTAGGCGAATCCAGATGTGGAACACGTGGCTGGGGTTGCTGTTGGTACTCTTGTTCAGAGGAGAATTGCTACCATTTTGGTGCTGGACTGCCCCCTGGCAGGACAAAGACTGATATGTTTAGGATATTTCTCCTCTGTGAAAGATAGTGAGCTAAAGACTCTGGGTAAGGCTCTTGTAACCAGGACTCATGTCTGGCAGAGAGTCTCACAGGATCCCCCTGTTATTTGCATATGTCAAGTAACTTTGGGTCTCACCCTCAGTTACTAAGGGAATCCAGATGTGGACCCCTTGATCATTATTCTTAGATAGGCACAGCTACACCCTACTGATAAGGTTCAACCAGACCGAAACACGTGTCTGGGGTTGCTGTTGGTACTCTTGTTCAGAGGAGAATTGCCTAGAATTTCGGTGCTGGACTGCCCCAGGGCAGGAAAAAGACTGATATGTTAAGAATATGTTTCCTCTGTAAAAAATAGTGAGCTCTGGGTAAGGCTCTTGTAACCAGGACACATGTCTGGCAGAGAGTCTCCCAGGACCCCCCTTGTTATTTGCATATTTCAAGTAACTTTGGGTCTCATCCTCAGTTACTAGGGGAATCTAGATGTGGACCCCTTGCTCACTATTCTTAGAGAGGCACAGCTAAACCCTACTGGTGAGGTTCAACCAGACCGAAACAAGTGTCTGGGGTTGCTGTTGGTACTCTTGTTCAGAGGAGAATTCCCTAGCATTTTGGTGCTGGACTGCCCCAGGGCAGGACAAAGACTGATATGTTTAGGATATTTCTCCTCTGTGAAATATACTTAGCTAAAGACTCTGGGTAAGGCTCTTGTAACCAGGACTCATGTCTGGCAGAGCGTCTCCCAGGACCCCCTTTGTTATTTGCAACAAGTAACTAAACAA
Source organism: Ambystoma mexicanum (assembly GCF_040938575.1). NCBI lineage: Eukaryota > Metazoa > Chordata > Amphibia > Caudata > Ambystomatidae > Ambystoma > Ambystoma mexicanum. The sequence continues at coordinate 953,210,705 of NC_090928.1, read as the reverse complement.
CCTTCCGTGGGGTTTGATGAATGGAGGAAGATCTCTCTGCGGAATTTGCAGTCCCGAAAGTCACAATGGCCTAGAATAAATTACCAGAATACCTCTGACTTTATCATGGATAGTAGGAACTTTGTCATAACTAATATCCCAAAGATGGATGGCAAAGAGTCTAAACAATCACTACGCAACAAAGTACTTTCTTGGCTATGCCAGAGAACAGGACAGGGCGCAGTCCGACGTTCCGACTTGTTGATCCTTTACAGATTGGACATTAAGGATTGGTGTACTCAACCTAATAGTGGCTGTGTATTAGTGGGCTGTGGGGGTAGCTTGCTTCCTGCTTTTCTAAGAGGCTCTAAATACATTCCTAGAGGATCTTCAAGTTGTGATCTGTTATTGTAATAGGGAGGTGTACATAATTTATGGGCTTATTATCTTGTTTGCTGTTTATCTTGGTTCTCTCAGTCCTCTTCCCCAGAAAGTTGTCTGATAATGTTTTTGGCATTATGTGTATTTTCCCTCTTCTGCATACGCTGTGCACTTTATATTTTATGTTTGTTTGTTTTGTATTCGCACTCACACCTTTGGGTTTATTGGTGCATGGTATAAATGTAATAAAGTAAAGTAAAAAAAAAAAAGAATGATGGCACCAGAAAATGGTGGATACAGAAGTGGTACACAACAATGGTGCATATTTAGTAGGTACAAGGCAATAGTGCAGGGGTGTGCAACCTTTGGCTCTCCACATGTTTCAGACTACAATCCCCATCCATCATAGCCAGCATACTCAATGGTGAGCGATCATGGGAGTTTTAGTCCAAAACATCTGGAGAGCTACAGGTTGGAGACCCCTGCAATAATGGATAGTGACTTAGAAGAACATGAGTGTCGTTAGTAAGATGGTACAAGAACTCAGAGGATAGTGAGATGGTGCAAGAATATGCAAGATGGTGCAAGAGGATAGTGAGATGGTGCAAGAATAGAGTGGACAGTGAGTGCGAGATGAGTGTGGTTATCGCCATGCTACGACATGAAGGTGCAGCACGAGACAGCGCAAGATGATGCATCAGTCAAGCAGCAGTCCTTACAGTGATCCGGGTGTACTCTGTGGAAGTGATGCTTATCTTATGTACCAGCCTCCAGTTTCAGAGCACTGAATTCCCCATCCTGTGCTGTCTACCTCTCACCCTATGGAGGCTCCAAGGAGGGTGAATTCAGATGCTCCTGGAAGGAAGGTGGGCTTATTGACTGACGTCAACGGAGATTAACTATTTCCGGGGATCATGACAGGTTCTGGCCTGTGCTGAGCCCACTGGAGCCTGTGCAAGGCATTTGGCTTGTTTCCTGGGAGGATCCAAATGAGTTCAAGTAAAGGGACACCTTTCAAACCTGAGAATTATGTTTTGTAACACATCAAGGCCTAACGAGTCCAAACTGGCCACGACATCAAGCACACCCACGAAGCTGGCTGAAAACAGAATAAACCCCGCATATGCATTGCTAAGACCAGCAGCGCTGTGCTAAACCCCGCATATGCATTGCTGAGACCAGCAGCGCTGTGCTAAACCCCGCATATGCATTGCTGAGACCAGCAGCGCTGTGCTAAACCCCGTATATGCATTGCTGAGACCAGCAGCGCTGTGCCTGCATAAACATACGATATATTCTGCGCTACGCTGGACACTCTGACGTCAAGGCTTTGGCGAGGGGATATGCTACGCGAACAGTCAGGGAGGCTGGGGGGTATATTTAATTGCCACTGCACCTGTGCAGTGGCTATTCATATCAAAATGAGGACAAAAACTCGTAGAGACCATGCGCCAAGTTGAGTTTCATCAGTAATTATTTTATTTGATAATGTCAAAAAAAAAGTGCCTCTCTGATGACACGTGTTTCGGCGGGGTGCCTTCATCAAATCTGGGCTTATTGCGTCATTCTTCCATAGTCTTTATATTCTGACCTGTAATAAATGGGTTAGATCCCGATATCATGGCATCTCGATCATATGCGTTGGCTTTTCTCGTTAAAGCACACCAGTTATAAAGATAAAGGCTATTTATAGCACTTTGCATTTGACTTGCCATGACGTTAATGTTGCATGGATGTACGTATGCACTCATACACCAGGCCGCCCCCTGTCCACTGCACTTCAGAAAAGAAGCTGCTGCTCTTCAAAGCACATCTCACAGGGCCCTACTTATGGGACACCACACTCTGTATCCCTGCCTGCACAGGGTCTTGCTGCTTTTGAGCTAGATATGCACTATTATTACAGGTGCCCCAAAGTCCAGGAGTTCACAGGAAGCCAAATATCAGAGTTCTGGACCACATGTTAATGTCTGACAGACGAGCCTAGACAACAATGGTGGCTTTGCTAAAAGCATCCGCTTTAGCCAAGCAGGCCTCCTGCTCAGGAGAAAGACCGGGGGAAGTGATTTGCTCTCAGCAGAACGTGCTCGCCTTAGAAACAAGATGACACGAGGCAACACAGGTTCGATCCCCGGGTCTGCACTTACAAACCTCTGGGTATTAAGCGCATTATAAATGCGCAACTAAGACATTTTCCTGTAACTGCGCCTGATGCCTCCAGGTTGTGTGAGCGCTTTAAAAATTAAAATAAAATAAATGATGACGACCACCAACAATTGTTTGCTATGGTTGGCCAAGATTAGCAAACAAAATCAAACATGGTGGGCGATGGTGAACCACAGTGGCGAGGGCCAATCCTGGTTGGCCTGGTTGCAGATGGTCAACCATAGTTGGAGTTGGTCGACAGTGTTTGGCGATGGTTTCCGATGATCAACAATGCTGAACTGTGGTTGGTGATGGTCGCATATGGTTGCGGTTGGAGCCAGTCAGTGTGCATGCTTGACACTACAAAGCCCACACCAGCACAAATAATACGCAATACATTAACCAAATATGGCTGCTAACCAAGACATAAGCCAGTGCAGTCAAAGCCCCAGGAGCTAGCTGTTATGAATCTATTCCAACCATTGCCTATATGATATGATAGGTTATTTATAACACACTTAATACCCAGAGGTTTCTAAGCACGGACGGACCCGGGATCGAACCTGTGTTGCTCCATGTCATCTTGCTTCCAAGGTGAGCACGTTGCCTCTGAGCTATCCTCCCGAGACTTATATGTATTAAGGTTCACATATATGTGGTAGAAAAGCACCACATAAATGATCTTATATTAAACAAATGTATCACAGTACCTCGGGTGCCAGTCCATAGAAGTCAATGGGTCCATTGAGACTGGTAAAGAATGAGGCTACTTTACAATATGTGTGACACAGACGGGGAGTGATACTTGCTTGTACATCGTTACTGTATACACATATGTCCCAACTGCATCCCCAGGGAGTTTGGTTCCCTCCACACTGCCTACTGGAAAGTAAGCCCAGCAGGGGCTCCCCGTGACAGCGGATGATGCCATCGCCTCATCCATGTCAGTCTCCAGACTCCACTCAATAAGGGGGGCTTTAAATGTTCTTTTCCTTGTAAGGCAAACCAGCTCTAAAAGGTAGAATTCCTTGGACGTGACTCACGCTGGCAGCAGATCGTAAGACTGCATCCAGTTTTTTGTCGAGGGCTTATCCGGAATAGCAGTACTTCTGACCGCAAAATAATACACAGAACAAGAGATCAAGCAGCCCCTCGTCTTTCAGCAGTCCGAGCCGACTTCTAGAAGTGAATTCGCGAACGAGTTCGGATCTTTCGGATTCCCAGTCACCAGGGCTGGACTGGCCTACAGGGATTTCCCGGTGGGCCTCTGTCTGCACCCTGGGCTTCTTTTGTATTTCATTTTCACATTTTCTCACGGGAAAGGGGTTGTGCTTGCTCAAAATGTGTAACATTTGGCTACTTTGAAAATGATGTCCAGGGCCTCTTTGGTTTCCCAGTCCACCCCGGCCAGTCACATAAGGTTTCCCAATGCATCTATCAAGACCCGTCGAGGCAAATGAGCGGCGTGCAACAGGTGACTGGCTGCGGCTACAGCTAAAGGTGTGCGGTGACAGACTGCACCGTGGGCCGATTCCGAAAGCAGGCAGGAGGCGGGGAGGGTAGGTGGGCGCGCGGCTTAGAAACCAGCCAGGTCGAGGCTGACCCCGGAGACAGGCAGCTGGAAAAGGGCGGGCTCGGAGGACGTGTCAGCGCCCAAAAACCGCGTCCGTTTGGCGCTCAGGACGCTCCCCGAGTCCCCAGCCACCTGCCGACGCTGCGCCGAGGGTCTTCCGGGATGCAATCGCGGGGGGTGCAAGCGGAATGTCCGACTGTGTACAGTGGCTTCCTTGCATATGAAGAAGGGGGTTAGGGGTGCCAGACAGGAAAACACAGCCATGTTTTTCGACTCTAAATGAGAATCATTTCACGGCTTAGCGCTCCCGGTCCTTCATGCAACGGCGTGAGCGGTTGTTTACAGCCAGTCACGCCGCTCAAGCACGGCACGGCTGCACGCCACAGGCGGGAGCGAGGGGGTGGGGTATGTCTGTGCCCCAGCACACTGTATGCGATCAATCTTCCTAGAGTCACTCAGCTGGAACCCTGTTAATTTAGGGGGAACCCTGGTTCTGGCGCTGTATCCCGTCTGCAGGTGGCACATCCATCCCCGGGGAACAGACCCATGACCACCTGTCCCTGGCCCCAAGCCCCGAGGTGTCTGCCGCCCTCTGTGCGCAAGCTGGTCTACTGCCACGCCATCACACCAGGCAGACTGTATCGCCAATGCAGCGGACGCTCCCACTCCCCCCCCCCGCCCCACGCACTTACCCGTGTTGCGTCCAGCGCGGGTGCTCGGCTCTCTGGGGGTGAGCGGCGGCGGGTGCAGCAGGGTCGCGGTGGGGCATGCATGCATGGGGCGAGTCCAGGGCACGGCGTGCACTCCCGCCTGCGCCGCTTCTCCCGACGGTTATGGTAATGATGGGTTCGAGCCGAGCAGCGAGCGTGTGAAACCAGTAAATCCTGTTTTACATTTCCCTCTGGATTTAATCGGAGAGATTTCAGTGTGCCCCCAGGGTTAGAAAGTGAATATGACAGCCGCATTTCTTTCTTTCCTTCCCCTCTCGCGGTGCTCCACGCGTTGCTGCCTTCCATCCACGGGAGGCTGCCCCCCCCCTCCTCCTCATCCTCGCCCCCTCTCCTCCTCCTCCCGCTTCCCCTGTCTGTGCTGCTCAGCCACAGACGCTCAGCTTTGCCACAGACATTTTCAAGATCCTCTCAGGATTTTACAGTTGTGTTTTTCCCCCGCCGAACAAGGACGGCCATTAAATAAGATGTATTGCACATCACCCACCAGGAAATGTTTTTCTTTTGCACTGCTTGCACTAACGCGCAGGTTAAGCCCTGCCACGACCCCACATAGCTCTACACACAGAGCGTGCTGTCATTTTTCACGGGCATTAACGTGTTTGAATGGGGCTGTCTTTCATTTGCTCATTAACGAGGGGCCCGCATTCTGGTACAACGTTGGGGCCTTTCAACTTTTTCAGTTGCGCCACTGTTTTGGAGGTCTTATTTTATGTCACAGACAGATACTCATTTAATTATGACACGGTAAAGGTTGCCTTTCCTGGCGCACTCCGGCCGTCACCCCCTCTTGCAGTCGCTAACAAGTTCTTAGCAGCCCATTACATTTTTATTCAGGTTTCCCGACATTACCACCCCGCTATCAAAGAGTGATTAATAGCTTATTTATTTATTTCATTTGTTGGTAGGTCCCAAGACCCCGAGGTATCACTGCCATAGAGATGGTGCACTTCAGTCAAAGTATTTATGACACGTAGGTTACAGAGTAGTATCGGAGTACACTTATCGTTTGAGGCAGAGCAGAACAATACAGGCAATATTTGAGGCATATTTGTTAAACACTGCTGTTTCGATTTTTTTTAGACTGACGTGGTAGGGGCAGGGCTTTAAGTGGGCCAGGGCTGAGTCCCGCAGGCTCTGAAATCTCGCTTTGAGGCGGGGCGCTGCCAGGGCTCACTAGTCTCCCCTGGCAGCCCCAGCCACTACATGACAAGGCATTTTTCCTAAAGCCTGAAGCTCTCTCTCTTGTTCGAGAGTTTCAGGCTTCAGAAAAAAATGCCTGTCATCCATAATGGTGCCGCAGCACCTGCGAGGCATCCCTTCAACCAAGAAATGCCCGTGGGCTGGCGCCACTATTATGGAGTAAAATGTGGGGCCGCTGGAAGCAGAGGCCTGGTTTTCTAAATCCTGAAGCTCCCGTGCATTTGCCGGAGTTTCAGTTTTTAGGAAAAAGGCCTCAGCTTCCAGGGGCCTCTCCCTTTTAGCCTTAATGGTGAGGCTGCCCCTCCCCAGCTGGCGAGGGGCACCGCCACCATTAAGGTTGAATAGGCGAGGTGCTGTCCCCTGCCAGGCAAGCCATTATTACATAAATGCAGAGGTCAGCATCCTCTCTTTGGAGGAGAGGGTGCAGATCTGTACAAAAGACTGCCTGGCAGTCTTTTGGTACCGGTGACCGTTAACCCTTACCGCCTGATTACGAGGTCCCTTTGCGGGTTGATACTTTAATGCCTGCTTTTTAGCAGGCGTTAAAAACCAACCCGCAAAGGGACCAGGGTGCTAATTACGGTACCGCAATTTGCGGTACCGTAATTAGCACCTTCCCCATTCCCATTATACCCTATGGGGCAAAAATGGGAATGGGCAAGGGCAATGGGGGAAGGGGGAATTACCACCCCGTCAACCTTGGAATAGGGCGGTAATTCCCCTTTCCTCCAAGGCGGTGCCGGTATTTTACCGGCATGGACCAAGGTGCTAATAGCACCTTGGTCCACCGTCTACCGTATAATGAAGTCCATACTCCCAGGGTTTTGACATGGGATGAGACGTGTGATGTTCTCGTTGATGGAGAAGGAGGTGAAGGCGGGGTCAAGATGTTTGAGGCGGTACAGTGAACCAACAATTAGCAACTCCCGTCTTGTCATCATTCAGACAGAGATGGTGCATAGCCATGCAAGCCTGGATGATGCTGTAAACTTGGTTGTTACTTGCAGAATCAAGTTTGTGGTTGCCGGTGAGTTTGAGGAGGACTTGCGTGTCGACTGCAAAGTTGGTGTACAGAATGTTCAGGCTATCCAAGTGATCAAAGAGAGGCTTGGTGTACATATTGTACAGTGTAGGAGAGAGACAGGATCCTTTAGGTACTCCACAGGAGACGGGAATGGGGTCGGCTGCTTCAGCCCCAGGAAGACCCTAGAGGTTCGTCCACTTAGGAAGGACTTGATCCAGTTGGCTGCTTCACCAGAGAGGTTGAACGTTATAGTGAGGTGGTGACATAGGAGGATGTGGTTGCTGAGATCAAAGGCCACTTAGAGGTCGAGTAAGAGGATGATGGCAAGATCACCAGTGTCACGGATGTGATGAAGCTGAATCTTAAGGTCGAGGAGGGCAGATTCAGTGCTGTGTCTGGGCCTGAAACCGGATTGTCAGGTGCCAAGTAGATTGTTGGTTTCTAGCTGGGTTTGGCAGTTGGGAGCAGGCAGTCCATTCAAGGTTTTTCAGGAGGTAGGGCACTGTGGTGATTGGACGGTAGTTGATGGGAAGGGTGGGGTCATGAGAGGTTTTCTTTAGGAGAAGTGTGACCCAGGCTTCTTTGATGGAGTTGGGCCCTGTGTGAGAGCTGAAGAAAGCGCTGCTACATTTAGCAATGATGGGGAGAGAGTGGGTCTGCACTGATGGGATTGGCAGGACAGATGTCACCTGTGCAGTTGGAGACTATGAGGCATTGGATGGTGGTGAGCATGTCAGTCGAGGAGCCAGGGGAGAAATGGAAGGGAGGGGGTTAGGGGGCTGGAGAGGCAATGGATGTGGAGATATCTGCTTTGATGGTGGGGAGTAGGGATCTCTTAAGAATGGTTTATCACAGAGGTTGAGGGTTTTGTTTGCTAGGGCTGATTGAAAAAGGGAGCACCAGGATTTGTCTTTCGGGAAGCTCATGATAGGGGGGATGGCGCTTCGAGCTCCTTGAGGACTTTAAATAGCTCTCTCATATTAGAGGTGGCTTCACTAATTTTAGTGTTCTAGATACTGGCTTTTGTGGTGATAATCGCTTTTTGTATGAGGTGGTCGTGTTGTTAAAGACCTCTTTGTTAGTGGGAGTATGGTTGGGTTTTCCCCCAGAGGTGTTCTTTGGCACGTTTGAGTTTGCAGAGGTTGGGTAATTCCTCAGTGAACCAGTTGTGGTGGGGTTTTTTTTAGACGTTGTTTTGAAAGGGGCGTGCTGGTGTAGTGCACTGAGGAGAGAATTGTAGGCATTGAGAATGTCTTTGAGTTTGTTACTGCTGGGCCATGGCTCGAGGGAGGCACAAATGGTGGGCTCCAGATGTTCCTTGGTTAGTTTGCAGGTGTGTCTAGTGGTGATGGGTGGGTGGTCACCTGTTTTTTTAGAGTCTGTAAGCATGAAGGATATATTAAAGCGGAACACAGAATGGTCTTTCCAGGTTAGAGGGTCACTGGAGGAGACTTGAGTGGGCGTGTTAATAAATGGGATCCAGTTAAGAATCCGACCTTTAGAATGGGTAGGGGCATAGACCCCTTGGGCAATGTTCATCTCGTGAAGTGCTGTGGTGAGGGCGGTAACTTCTGGTCTGTGGGGTTTTCGAATCCTAGGTTAAAGTTGGAATGGCAGTACTAATGGATCACTATTGGGCTTGCGGATCCAAGGCATACAAGAAACTACCACCAAACTGGGGAGGAGTGTGCTCACTAGTACATATCAACACACCAGTATTACTAGTGCCACAAAAGGACTTCACCCTGGGCACATTATGAATCCAAAATGAACTCTGACAGAAAGAAGAATAGATCTTTGGTGCTAACTACAGTGAAAATAGGAAACTAAATATCAGCCACGAAAGACTCCCTAGACGACATACCACCCGAGCATCAATTGCTCAACAGAATATAAAAGTTCTTTGCATCCATTGTTCCTGCAGTACAGACCTGCACAAATGCAAAATGGCTCCAGATCATGAGTTGGAAGCTGATGATAACAATAAACTCCACTGTCAATGGCTTCAACGCCATAAAAAATGAGCTCCGAGCAGTTAGATTAATGGCCCTCGAGAATAGATATGTTCTGGACCTTCTCAAAGCAATGGAAGGATGAGTATGCACCAAGATCGGGTCTTCTTGCCGTACATTGGTTCCAGCAAATGACGAAGCAAATGCACAACTAACTGAAGCAGTCACCAAGTTATCGCAAATGCATGACAAAATGGAACCGGAAGCAAAAGATGCAGGGAAGGAGGAAGGATGGCTATCATACATCTGCTCATGGATACCAACATGGATGGCCAACGGGCTCAAAGTGTTACTGGCAGCATTAGTACTAGTGTTCCTAACACTATGCATCATCAGAATGTGCATAACACAATTCCGAAAAAATGACAGAGAAAACTGTAGGTATGAATGTACTGGTAGATACGACTTTTGAAGATGACAAGATAATCAAATCAATAATGACAACTCAATGGTTTGGGAAAGGGAGTCCGTTTAATGACAAGTACAAAAAACGGGGAGTCCATGGATATTAGCAATCACTCGATCTTCCTTCTCGCTTCAACTCCAATTAATTTTCAGAAAAACACATCATTTATACTAAAATCTCGTCATCACTGATGTGTAACGCTTGAAATCTGGCATGCAATTCTATTGGTTCTAGGAAGGTAACTTTAATATAGGTGCTATATCTGTATATCGTAATGAAGTGAGGTGATTGGATAAACAATGTCAGGTGGGGCGTCGAGCCCTTCCTCCGAAATGGCTACTGTAATTGTCACTAAAAGTATTACATTTGATTGGTTCTACTAACTATAGGACCCTAGATTACTTGGTCCACTATGATTGGGTTGGCAACAACTCCACTCATACTTTTCCACTTGCTTAGCAGCGTGCAGAATAGCCAGCCAGGTGCAGGGAGTTCGTCTGCACCCCCAGCCGCCTTACAATTATTGCAACAATCAGTCATCACCTCAGTGGTCATGTGTCAATTATTTCTTTGTGGTTGGCCTCAAGACTGCTTCTTGGTCTGGAAAAGTTAAGATATCTGTGCATGGCACAAGGCCATGCATAGGTGTGAAAATTTCATCCCTTCTCGCTTGGCTGGACACCTGATTAAGACATCATGAAATCGTCTTATTCTTCATGCAATTTGTGTATTTGATTTAATTTTGCCAGCCATCTGCTTTCTGTGGCTTATCTCGACCTTTCTGAACAGGATACTCTCTTCTTCTTTTCATAAATTGTATCGACTGTTGGACTATTTAAGCCGATACAACCTTGGCTTCCTGGCATGATTTGCATTTGTCTGAGTTTCTCTCTGTCTTTAACTCTCGATTTGTACGCTGCGTAGCTCTCCTCTTGAGACCTTTAGTAACCTTTGGTCGATTCTGCTCTTGTGCACAGTGCAAGTATACTTATATAAAATGCTCCGTTTGAAGTAGATATGTATAGGTGGCACTTGCCGCAATCTATTTTACTACTAAGCATAAGCAAGCCTCACAAATTCTTGCTTTTTGCAGTTCCTTGCATATGTACACATTTAAACTAATTGAATATCTTCATCGTGCTCATGGCATACGTTTCTGACTTTGACATCATTATTTCACTTTAGACTCAGGGTGTCACTTGTCCATGGTGTTTCATCTCTTTTTATCATTCTCAGGTCGTTATAACTTCTATATGTGAGTGAGTCCAGGTTCTTGTGACGTCACCATTCGTCTTCCTTCAGTATCTTTTTAGCTTCTTCCGGAATTGCATTCTGACAATCGTCATTCTGTTTCACTTGTCTGTATGGCTTTCTCAATGGGTACCTTTCTTAGGTGTCAGTACTTCAACAGGTGCTGTTATTCTGATGGGTACTGGACAGAGCCCAACTGTGGCTCTCTGCTGGTTTGTTTGCTCATCATACGTCACATATTTCGGTGTGAATGTTCCTGGTACTTCAAAATGGACGGTTGGAGTGCGAGTCATGCTTGGGACCGCCTCTAGACTCCCCCCTCTGGGAGATTCATCAACCACTTTTACTTCTTCCTCGGTATCCACCTTTAATTCATCCTCTGGATCCACGTTTACTTCCTCTTCTGGATCCACACATAGAGGTTTGAAGAAATATATCTTTGGGGTCCATATCTTTATGACTCCCTTCAAGCTTCCTGCTGTTCTCATGTGCTCATCTTTGTTCCACGTCAATAGTTGACATTGTCCACTTGGACTACAATAGATCAATTTTCCCACATAATTTCTATGTTTCTTTGGATATCAAAACGTTGTTCCTTCTGGTGCCTAAATGCTGGCCTTCTTATTTCTTTATCAGTCAGGTCCTTGGGTTTCCATCCTGGTTCGACATCAATCATGATCTCCATCCCTATGGCTTTTTTTGCACTTTTCTGACACTGAGAGATTATTATCTTGATAACACAGAATCCGAGCAATATCATCACTAGCAGGGCTCCTATGAATTTGAATGCGTCTGCCATCCATTGTGGAACCCATGAAAATAGTGATCCAAACCAACTGTCGTCTTCCACTTCGTCAGTTTCATCAATCATTTGATTCTGTTGTTTCGTCAGCATACCTGTGGCCTCTGTTAAGGTTCCATTTTCGTCATCGTGAGCTGATATAAATGTGCAACATGATTCTCCGATTTTTGCACAAACACCTCCATCCATAGCTATGAGCATGTCAAGGACATATCTGTTCTGGAGAGTCTTTAGTCAGATCGCCCATAACTCTTCCTTGATTGCATTGAATCCTTTTATGGTCGTGTTGATGGTCTGCAGCAACTCCCATCTGGTTATCTGCCACCATTTAGTATTTGCTCCAACTTGAACTCTTGGCATAAAAACCAAGGTGAACACTGAAGAAGTCTGACTGAACAGTCTATGTTCATATGGGATAGCATCAAAAGCTTCTATGGATTATGCAGAAAAGTAATTCTCTCTCTTCATGCGGCTCAACAGTTCCGCAGATCTCTTCTTCCTCAGGTGAGCATCTGCTTTCGGGAAACTGTCAATATTCAGATCACGTTTTGGAATCACCAACGCTGGAACATGGACATTCACTTCACCAGTGTGCATATACCTCCCCAGTTTCTCGGCAGCCTGACATATGCTTTGGATAGACATGCCCAGTAATGATCCATGATCACTGCAGTACCATGTACCATTCCTGGGGCATCAAACACTCGTCCACAGTTCTGATTCTCCCCCAATTTCCTTGTGCCATTAGTCCTGAAGCAGAATTTTGGACTCTCCAATGGCACTATCTGCAAGGGTCCTCCTCTGTCCTCGAACCATGTCAATAGTTTAGCAAGTTTTGGCCATAATGGCTTGCATCCAATTCGTACTATGTCAATGGTGGGCTCGTAATGTCTGAAGACCATCCATGCTCTGCAGATCACTACTCCTTTCTCCCATCCGTCTGGTGAAAGCACTGTTCCCCAAATTTTCATTTGGCCTCTGTTTTTCCACTTCCAAGCTTTTTCTGGAGTTTTCCCTTGAACATTCAGTTTTTGATTTGCTACTCTTTTGATCTCTGCTCCTTTAACTCCAGGCTTCCCATATCTGATCACAATGCGCTTTGTTTTTCCATTGTTTCTTGTCTTTTTGTCCTGGACATAATCATCTTCATTTGGATCCGTTGCTTCAGTTGCCCATTTCAGTGAAGCATCAGTTCCCATGAACTGACCTCTGGCCTTGCACATTGCTACGTGTGATAGACAGTGTGCCGTCTGCACATCTATTTCAACAGCTACAAAGATCTTTAACTTCCCCATGCTGTAAGGTAGGAGTGCACAAACGAAGCATTCCTCCTTTGAATTTCGTCATCCAACTTCTTTCATATGTTGGTACCAGATGTTATTTCCCAAGTGTGCTGTGCTGTCCAGGTACTCATTTACTTCATTATCATCTTCTTGTATGCTTCTTCTGATTTTTAATGTCTTCCTGTAAATTTCTATATCCACGCCCTGAACACATCCGTATGGCTTCTCCTTGCTGGAGGATTCTCAGATATCTCAATCCATGGTTCAGGCATCCTTATCTGTACCAGTTGGGTTGAAGAAAGTCTGGAAATCCTTTCCTTGTCCACTTGTCTTTTCCTGGCTCTGGCTATAAGCAGCCAAATTGGTTCTGCTATCATCTGTGCTTGTGAGATTTTTGCTGGGCTTGCACTTTCCCCTTTCAGTGCTGGATCAGCGGTGCTTATCAATGCTTATCAATGCTGTCTCTGTTGGTTTATTTTCCAACTCCTTCTGTCTCTTTAAAAGTTCAGCTTTCTCCATTTGTCTTTTCACTTCACTTGTTGTAGAACGTTTCATTGTTGGTTGTCCAACCTTCTCCCATTCCTTGGATTGTGGTTCTGCAGTTATAGACATTGTATGTGCACTCATCGTTTGCATGGGCGTGTCTTTCAGTAACCTTTTCTCATTCTTGCTCTGCCGTGCCTGTCTCCGGCTTTTCAACTTGCTTGTTACCACATGTGTGTGTGTGTGTCATTGCTAATCACATCCATTTCAAGTTCACTCACACCTTTGTCAGACCTTCTAGGGACTTGAATAACTATAAAGGGTCTAGGTGACCTGGTGGGTGTAATGCGTACATCATTAGGTGGGTGCACTGGAATCGGAACACTTGGTGCACCAATAAAAAATGCAGTTCTAATCGTCAGTGACAATAAATCAATGATGAATACAATTCATAGGTACATTATACCTCTATATGTCAACCTGCAACACTTAGTTCTGGAACAATAAGATCACCTCTCCTCCTGAGGGATGACAATAGTACTGCTTTGGTTGCCCATCTCAATCATTTAAGGAAAGAAAACTAACTTTTAATACGTTCTAAGCAATATCGTTATCTCTGGGTTCTGCTGTTTCTGCTCGTAGGTTGTAGATGCTGGAACGATTGTCCTTTTTTGCCTGAATAAGAGAGTGTCTCTTGTCTCTGGAAACAGATCTTTTTTCTATCTACGAAAATGTGAAAATAAGGTAATAAGTTCAGCAATTCTCTTAGTTTGCATGTTCAAAAAAGAAAGCTCCCAGTCAATGCCTCTTACCTGTTTCACTCCAGAAGACATGTTGTTTTTCTGCCAGCAACAGTGTACTCTTTGTCAACGCTTACTCAATCTGTCCCTTGGCGGAAAGTTTACAATCTTCTCCAGAAATTCTGATGATGATTAGAAAGTTCAACTTGTATTACAATACCATGCAGGTACTGTGTAGAGTTTGTTGGGTCTCTGATGAAAATGAGGACGTCAACACCAGCAGGCCTTCCCACAAGCTCTGGAAGGTCCTCAATCAGGCGGAAGAAGATGTTGCTTGCTAGTCTACTATCTTCTGGTGACAGGGACATTTGTCTTGTCCTTGCTGAATTCTGGAACTGCTCAGCAGTCACTGTGAGCAGCTTCTGTGATTTCGATGAGCGTGAAGAGCAACCTGAATTATGATTCCGTTCAGGAGTATACTCAAACGTTCTGTATTTGCTAGATCTCGAAGAAATGTCAAAATGTCAGTATGTCTCCTGACAAGATCTGGGCAGTCTTCAATTAAGCAAAAGTATAGCACGCTGACAAGCCTGTTCGCTTCTTCTTCTGCTTGGGACATTTGCTTTGTCCCCGCTGTACTCCGGGAGCAAAAGAAACTGCTCGGTAATCACAATGAGCAGCCTCCTTATTGTCTTTTCGTTTTCAGGGTCTTGAAGAAATTCAGTAATGTTAGTGAGCCTTCCCACTAACGACGGGTATGATCTCAATACTAACTCAAAGTAAATTAGAATTTCTTTAGTGATGTCACTGCTGTGGGACACCATAAGTGAGTCCAAACAATGCTCCTGTTCGAAAAGAGTCTGGATACTGTAGTTTGTGTCCTCGATAAAAATTTGGCATAAACTTTTCTTATCAAGGCTTCAGTGTGCCTCAGTCCAAAGTTCAAAGTCAATAACCTATGTTGTGGTTTATGCCTGCAATTTTCTTCTTCACCCTGCAACTAGGATGCACAGAGTGTCTGTTTTTTTAATGTCCTTATCCCCTCTTTTTCTCAGAGGAAATGTCCAAATTTAAACCACAACTTGCACCAAAGTTCTTTGCCTTTGCTTTGCTGGTCATGCATCCTTCTTCCTCGTCATGGATCTCGTCTGCACATGCTGTGGTTCTTCCCTGTCGTCTGTAGTCTCTACGCGTTGCGGTGCGGGCAGGGGGCCTGCTCCGTTGTATGGCTTGATATCACCCAGAAACAGCCAAGCTCTTCTTCCTCTTAGCTTGACTGCAGAGGGAGTGACGTCTTCCACTTGAAAGGGTCCCACTTTTTTCTTGTGTGGTATCTTACCAGGACTGTGTCTCCTTCTGTGTTCTGTGCTGCCCTGCACCCGTTTTGTCGTCGCTGCAGCTGTCCTGAAATTACAGTAAGACAAGATGTCATGCAATTCAAGTAATTTTGCATTTCAGATCCTAAAACTTCCCTTGTCACCTAAGCACCACATCTAACTCTATCTCGGGGGGTCAATGGTGTGTGCATCCTTCTGCCTGTCGCTATCTCATGCGGCGTAAGATGATGGTCAGAACCAGGCTGGTTTCTGAGTGAATACATTGCCAGTGGAAGGCAGTGCAACCATCCCTTCTTTAGAGTAAGATTCAACTTGGCTATCCTTTCCTTTAACAAGCCGTTGAGCTTTTCACAAAAATCCCCTTACCTTGAGGATGATACGCCAAAGAGAACTTGTGCTTTATACCAAGCAGCAAGGTAATCTGTTCGAATACTGCATTAACAAAGTGAGGACCATTATCTGACCTCATGACCTCACATGCTCCCCATCTGGGAAATACCTCTCTCACCAGAAATTTGGCAGCACAGGTAGAGTCTGAGTGTGTACATGGACCTGCTTCTATCCATCTATAGAATGAACACACACCAACAATTAGATACCTGTACCCGTTACATACTTGAATCATATTGATATAATCGACATGCAAGTGCTGAAAAGGTCCATTGGGCCTTGGGATGACCCCAGTGATTACACTTAGTGTATGCCAGCCGTGAACTGTTGGCAGATTATACAGTTCACCATAAAAAATGCAACATGTTCTGCTAAGTTCGGTATAAACCAGTCTTCAGCAATCATTGCTGCTAGATTCTCTTTTGTCATGTGCGTTGGGTAATGCAATTGCTCCAGTGCTATTTTCAATAGGGCTATAGGCATCACCAGTTCACCAGTGCTGTCTTGTCACCACAAGCTCTCGGTGGGGTTTAAAGTAAACCCTTGCCGCTTCCAGAGATGTTTCTCCTCCTGTTGTGCCGCCCCTTGGAGTCCTATTAACTGGGTTTGCCCCATGTTACTATGACCCTTAGGTTCGCTTCATGCAAAAATCATTTTCTCATGCACATCAGTTATTTCCATATTCGTTATTATTTCGTCCGTGGTCGCCACACACTTGGCTTCCGTGTCTGCTGCTTGATTTCCACGTGAGATACAATCTGTCCCTTTCATGTGGGCGGCACATTTTATGACCGCTGTGCCCACTGGGAGCTGTAGTGCCTTAATCAACCTGTCCAATAGGGCTGCGTGCTGCACTGGTGTGCCTTCCACTCGGCGGTAGCCCCTCCTTTTCCAGCATGCTAGGCCTGCGTGCACCTTCGAGGTCACCTAGGCGGAGTCGCTGTACACCGTTACTTCCTGGTCTGCTTGATTCTTGATAGCGAGTATCAGCGCCAATAATTCTGCAGCTTGCATGGAATAATGAGATGGTAATCGGGCACTAATTAGTACTAGAAATTCTCCATTTGCCGTGTGCTTCATCACAGCGGTGCCTGTATATCTTTGCCCATCACTTTGATTGATTCTCAAAGAACAGTCAGCAAAGACAATTTCTCCTTCTGCTTATACATTTTCTTTCACTCTGGGAATTTCATCATAGAATTCTTCATAGTTCGCGCAGTCATGGATTGGCTCTCCGTCAGTGACTGGCTCTGCTATAACCATAGCTGGGTTCACTATCTTACATCGAATTATCTTAATCGATGGATTTGATATGAACACTTCATAAGCAAAAGATCTCTGAGATGTCAACGTGCCTCTCGGTTTCTCTAGAATGGCAAATAATGCGTGCTCGACGCACATCATTGAGCATCCCATCACAATGGTTGTAGCCTTCTCTATGGCGAACACTGCAGCAGCTAAATTTTGTTCGCACGGGAAGTGACCTCTCATCACTGGGTCCAAATTCCCACTGTAGTATGCCAGGGGTTTGTACCCCAACGTGGCTCTCTGTGTGAGCACTGCCATCATAACACTGCCATTTGTGTGTGAAAACAGGTAGAATTCTTCTGCATAATTGGGACTCCCTAGAACTGGTGCCGTGCAAATGGCTCTTTTGAGTTCAACAAACCCTTCTTCCATGTTCTCGGTCCATTTAATTTTTTCTTTCGTCCCCTGTGCTTTCTTTAGGGCCTGTAACAAGGGCTTGGTATACAAGCTGCAGTCAAACACCCATGCCCTGACATAATTGCATAATCCTAGAAAACTCTGCATCTGTTTTATCGTGTGTGGCTTGGCTGTGTTTAATATGGCTTCAGCCCTTTCAGGGGTAACCCTTTTCCCCTCATGTGAGATTATCTGGCCTATGCACAGCACTTCTTGCTGACAATATTGTAACTTCTCTTTGTCAATTTTGTATCCCTTCTCAGCCAATATAGTCAACAGCTGAATAGAATTGTGTCTGCACTTTTCCTCTGTCGTGCTGCAAATTAAGATGTCATCCACATATTGCAAGACAACACTCTCTAATGCAGTATTGCTTAAGTACATCTGCAGGACTCTGTTGAAAATCGAAGGAGACTCACAGTACCCTTGAGGTAACTGTGTGCTTTTCAGACGCCTTTGCCTGAACATGAATGACGTCAGGTCTTGTGAGTCCTTGTGCAATGGGATTGAGAAAAATGCATTTTTCAAGTCAATCACCGTGAAATAATTTGCCTCAACTGTAACAACATCTACCCTTGGTTCCTCGTGAGGGTTCGGTGTCACTGATAGGATAGAACACATCAGGTTTCCCAGTGAGTTGTGCTAATCTATATATAACTTTGTCCCATGCTGAGTGAATGGATTTACTCCATCACCAGGGTTGTTTCTCATTCCAGAATTCAGTGCCTGCCCTGTACTTTTTATCTGTGACAGTTGCATCGCCGACTGTTGAGACTGTCCTTGTGGAAAATTTGTCATAGTCTGATGTTGCAAGCTTTGCTGTGCTCCCGGCACTTGATGCTGCACTGTGTGATTTTGTGCAACTCCATTTTCACCCTGCTGTAAAAACACAGGTGGATTCACCATTCCTACTCTTGTTCCTTGGTTGTTTTGCACCATGCCTTGACTCCTGCATATGCGCGCTTCATGCCCTGTCATTCCACACGTCCAACATATTGGCGAGGGTCTGATTACTTGCCCATTTGACATGTCCTGATTGCCGTTTTGGATGTTTTGAAAACCTGATTACTTTGAAACCCTCCCTGATTACTCTGCCATCTTCTTCCTCGAAAGCTTCTGCCCTTTGGGTGGAACCCATTATTGCCTTGATCACCTTGCCCTTGTTTATTGGCCTGCTGCATGTTTGATCCGTCTGTGTTAGTTATCATTGCCCCTTCAATGGCATATTTTGACAATTTTTTCTGCACTAGTTTTGCCTCTTCATCTTTTGGTGCAGCCTCTTTTTTGCGATTTTTCTCTTGCAGCAGTCTGCAATAGTGCACTATGGTCAACTGTATTTCAGACCACGGTTTGGCCTCAATTCCTACCAATTGCTTGAGCTGCTTCTGTACCTGATCTGGCAGCCGTTGGCATAATATATGGTAAAACACGGGTATAGATTTCCCCTAAGATTCCTGAGTTTCCAGCACCCAGGCATCTTGGAAATTCTGAATGTAAAGCAAAGGATCCTCTGACTCCTTAATTTTACGTGTCATTATAGCTCCTATGTCAGAAGTATCTGGGTATAGAAATCGTAATGCTTTCCATACCACGGCTCTGCAATTGTTAAATGGCGCTCCATCATGTGCAGTATTAACTGTAGTCACGCCAGGAGAACCTGCTCGTGTTCACACATCATCAGCTCCATTTCCAGGTATGGCGATTAAAAGACCCTTGATGTCCCCGATTGCTAACATGTTCCCGCCCGTCATTTATTCTAACTCATGTATCCATTTTACGGCTCCCGATGTTAACATTGGAAGCTTATTTTTCTGATTTTCTCGATCCATGAGTAGCCAAGGTATATACTGTGGCCATGTTCCTCCTTTTTACGAGCAACGGGAATTGTAACACATGGCACTCCTTTTCTTCTCTCATCATTTTCCTATCCAATGCAGGGGTAATATTCCTGCATCGCCGTCTACCTGGCAATGTCCTTGGTCTGCTAACATAGGGTGGTGGAGACACCCCGTTCTGACCGTAAGATACTCCTTAATGTCGCTCTGATTGTGTGGCCGACTCCGATGCCTCAGGTGTAGATCCACTAGAATCTGACCATCTTATCCCTTTTCCTCCAGAGAAGCATTTTTCGCGTCTTCTCTCATCTTCTTTTTGCTCATATTCCTCTCTTTCTGCGTCTGATATTGTCTGTGCCCAACTCGTGCAACTCCTCTCATCTTGCACGTTTCTATTTATTGTCAACCTATCTGGGGACAGTTCTCTATTTCTGCTACTTCGGGAGGCGTCCTCAGTATCGTACAGCTGAGTGCTCTCCAGATGCTCGTTATCCCTCTTCTTTTGGGGTACTTGTTCTAGCCCCATTTCATCATATATTCTATTGATCGTTTCTCTGATGCTTCTGGTGTCAAAGTCATCTTCTATATTTGCCCTAGACGTAATTGTACTCAGGAAAGAATTCTTCTATGTCTTCCCAGTCTACTACTGGATCGGGTTTTTTAACCTCTCTTTCCAGCTGTTCAAGATCCCGTGATCTCTGTCTTTGCTTACGTTCTATGTCGTCTTCAAACTCGCAGCGCTTCCGCGCTTCCTCTCTGACCCTATCTTCTTCCTGTTTCTTTGCATCTTTACGTTCATTTGCCCTTTATATTTCCTCATCCCTTTGTCTCTTTATTCTCTTCTCCCGTATCTTTTGTTCTTCTTCTTCTATTCTTTGTTGTTCCTGCATGTCCGGATCTTTAGCTGTTCTCTGCTTATGATTGCGTTTTCTTTCTTGCTCTTCGCGATACACCATCTCTTGTCTCTGTCTATCTTTTTTCCTGATTCTTTCGTCTCTCAATCCTTTTTCCTTTTCCTTCTCTTTTCCTTTCGACTTGTCTGGCTCTCCCTTTTGCCTCATGTCTTCAATTCCTTTACCATCGAGTTTCAATAGAATCTGACCTTCCATACATTCGTTCTGTGTGAATGCTGTCTCATCAGTTCTGTCCTCTTCTCCTTTCCATCTTTTTCCCTCTCTATCTGTATCTAGAGGTGCACTTGCTTGTGCCTGGTCTCCTTTTCCATTTTTGCGTCTCTCCTTGTCCCTCGGGACGTTGGAGGTAATATCTCTGTCTCTGTCCTTGGCCCTCATTACGACCCAGACGGTAAGTTTTCAACATTACCGCCATGGCGTAATTAACGTTTACACCCTGTTGCGATGCCGTAAAGTCCGGCACATTCCGACCCATCGCGCACGAGCATTACGCCATGGCGGTAATGTAAACTACGCCATGCCGTAAAAGACCCCAAAACGTCCCCTACCGGCATCGTACGTCGTGCAAGGTGCACTACCGCCATCCATCACAGCGGCGACCGTAATTAGCGGTCACCGTAATTAGCGGTCACCGTAAATAAGCGGAACCGGAAGTAGCGTCATCGGACAGGAATGGGAAAGAGCACGGCGGCCATCTTTAAAAACACAATCCATTGCCATCCTCTCCAACCACTCTACATCCGACCCTGAGACCTGCCAAAACCCATTACCCACCCATTTTCCCACTACAAAATGCCAAAAGCTGTCAAAAAAGCCTGCGATCGGCAGCGGCAGGACCGCTTCACTCGGTAGGAACTCACTATGCTGGCGGAGACCCTCCAGGAGAATGTGGCGGTGGTCTTCTCCACACAAATGACCAGGCCGGCAATTGCCAAGAAGAAGGCCATTTGGGCCCTGGTGGCACAGCGGATCAGTGCGGTGGGAACCGTACCCCGCAACGCACAGCAGTGTCGAAAGTGGTGGGACGACCTGAGGCTCCGCGTCAGGAGCATCCTCTCTGCAAACCGCAACCCGGGCCTGGCAACCGGGGGAGGATCGGATTCCCCAATCAAACTCCAGCCATGGGAGGAAATCTGTGCCTCCACAATCGGCATAGAGAGCATAGAAGGGGTAGGAGGGATGGAGAGAGGAGCACCGACATCAGGCGATGCAGGTAGGTGCCTCAAATAAAGCCATGCAATAGTCACTGAAGTCCATTCATGTGTAGCACAATGTTGCCCTAGAGTGTAAATGCAACACATCAGCAGGAGACTGCCCACAGCCACATCCGACCTCCACCCTGTACAAATGTAGTATGCACACCCTAACTGCAGGTACCCACATACCTCCATGCTAAAGCCACACAAAAAGGAGACAACCTGCATGCCCCTGCCTCAAATGTGCTGCATCTAGTAACCAAAATGATGTCAGTCATCGCGATTCCAATGTCCGCAGACCCATCAATAACACTCTCCCTCCTTTGCTCCACCACAGGCTCAAATTCCAACCCTGAGGATGAGGACACCCCTGCCACAACACCAGCCAAGAGGGCCAAGACCACTGTGCCAACACCCTCCACCTCAGCTGGAGTGATCAAGACACCGCAGCAGCCAAAATCCGTTGCCAGTACACAGGCCGGGCCACTGACAGGCATCACAGCAGGCAGCATGGCAGCAGCAGCAGCACCACACATCCCCACAATGTTCGCCACAGAAGACACAGGTTCTGCAGGAAGCAGTACCATAGCCGAAACTGCTGCCATTGCAGCATGCTCTGAAAGTGACACACAGGAGCCCGATGTCGGACCCCCCACTGACCACCATCATTCCCCCTGTCTGTCCCAGAGCAGCCCCCATGAGGATCCCACACAGGGGCATTCAGAAGATGAGGACTGGCCATCCACCCCATGCCCTGTTGAAAATCAGCAGGAGGGGAGCAGCCCCTTCGTAACACCATCTGCAATAGGCATGGGCCAGCAGAGCCAACATTCCCTGGAGGAGATAATTACGCGCCAGCAACAACTCTCCTCGCTAATGAATGAGCATGCTGCAGAATGTGGGGGGGCAAGGGCAGCTATGGAACAATGTACAGAGACCCTGAGGGCTGAAATGGAGCGGAGCACTGAGACCCTGAGGGCTGAAATGGAGCAGAGCACTGAGACCCTGAGGGCTCAAATGCAGTCCTCCTCAAAGGACATGTGTGCGGAACTTGCCGCCGTGCAGCGCGTGCTCTCAGAGCTAGCCAACTCCATTCGGGACATGTGTGCACATGAGCAGGCAGGGACCTCCTCCGCTGCCAGTTCCATCCAAAGCAGCCCCATCCTCCGATCGGGGAGGAACCTGCGCAGCACAGGCAGGGGTGCCCCGGGGACCGGGAGAGGGGGCTTGCAATAGCGGCTGCCCACCGTTATCATGCAACATTAGCCACTTAGTCACAGGGTGTGTTGGGGTGTTCAGGGGGAGGGGGGAGGGGGGAGTGGGTGTGTTGGGGTGTTCAGGGGGGAGGGGGGAATGGGTGTGTTGGGGTGTTCAGGGGGGAGGGGGGAGGGGGGAGTGGGTGTGTCACAACAATTCACATTTGAAATACACATTTTCCTTTTTTACAAATCAAATGTGTGGACATTGTTAATTGCATATGTGTGCTTTATTGGTGTACAGTCCACAGTGTGCATGTCCCCGACACACACAGTGCCCCAAGTGCCGTCTCCATGTCATACACACCAGCCGTGTGTGCTAGAAGCATTGGTTGATGATATCTTGACGCATTTCACGCCCCCCCTGTGCATCACCTCCTCCATGAGGTGCGGCCCCATCTGCACCCTCCTCATCCTCATCGTCAGGTGGTTGCAGTTCTGCGTCAGGGGGCAGGGGCACATTTCGTCTGACGCACATATTGTGTAGCATGACACATGCCATGACGATCTTTGCCACCTTCGCATGGCGGTATAGTAGTGCCCCACCAGACCTGCTGAGGCAGCGAAACCGTGCCTTCAATAGGCCGAATGCCTGCTCAATGACCACACGGGTATGTGTATGTGCACGGTTGAAATCCTCCTCGTGCTGGTTCTGTGGGTTCCGGACTGGTGTAAGGAGCCACCTCTTCAGGGGATAGCCTGCATCACCTGTATGTGGGCGAGAATGTATGTGTCAGTCATGACGTCTAATTCGAAACTTGATGTGCCACCATGGCTTGCATCCAACTGTTACTTTGGACCACTTCTAAATGCACTAATTGATTCACACTATGCGACCGGTATATGCTCATGGCTCTCATGGCCTGTTTTGCATGCCATCAACCAATGTATGCAGGGGGGTCAAGTGCCTTGTGAGTGCCCATCCACTGTGTTCGTTCATGCCGTTTGTTTTGGTGGCCTGGCACGTGTCCTGTGATGTCAATGCTCACATCATTGCAACATTGCTGTCGGCCTCATCATGACCCCAGTGAGCAATACTGATGTTTATAGGGACATTTTGGGGGCCCTGCTGTCTGTGTGATGGTGTGTTGATGTTTCTGTCGGTCATGTGCCTCCTTCGTGCGCAGTTATGGGGGACAGGCCTTTCGGTTGATGGTGTTTGGTGACGTGCATGTAGGTGCATTTCGTTGTAGTCAATGTGGTCAAAATTGGTACAATGCACTTGCAGATGGTTGTGTCATGGTTGGGACACAACCTCATTCACATGGTAGGGCTGCATACATCAGGCATTGGGTTTACTGGTGTTGGGTGAAGTTTGATTTGCTTTAGGGTATGATCTGGCTCCGTTGTCTCTGCTACTCATAGCCAGGTGGAGTGTGCATCATTCCCCCCCTTTCAGCCAGGTGGAGTATGCATCATTCCCATCCTTTCAGCCAGGTGGAGTATGCATCATTCCCCCCCCTTTCAGCCAGGTGGAGTATGCATCATCCCCCCCCTTTCAGCCAAGTGAAGTATGCATCACCCCCCCCCCCTTTCAGCCAGGTGGAGTATGCATCATTCCTGCCCCTTTCAGCCAGGTGGAGTATGCATCACCCCCCCCTTTCAGCCAGGTGGAGTATGCATCATTCCCCCCCTTTCAGCCAGGTGGAGTATGCATCATTCCCCCCCCCCTTTCAGCCAGGTGGAGTATGCATCATCCCCCCCCTTTCAGCCAGGTGGAGTATGCATTGGTACGTCGTTCACCTACCCACTTCACATTTCCATGGTCATGACATTAGACTCACCGTGTAGCCAGGATCTTGGGCCTGCATGTCGCTCCATGTAGCGTGGTATTGTGGAGTTCCTCAGGACCATTGAATCATGGGTTGCTCCGGGGAATTGGGCACAACAATGTGTGATGATCCTGTTGGAGTCACAGACCATTTGCACGTTGATTGAGTGAAATAGTTTACGGTTGCGGTACGGTACCTCCATGGCATGTGGAACCACCAATTCCACATGGGTGCAGTCGATGGCACCAATGCAACCAGGTATGCCGGCTAGTGCATGGAAACCCACTTTGGTGTTTGCAATCTCCTGGGCAGTCCGTGGTAATGAGATGTGGTCGTCTGTGTGCTTGAGGAGGGCATCGAGCACTTGGATCAGTGTACGTGAAAATAATGGTTGTGAAATGCCATGCAAGTGCCCCACTGTGTGCTGGTAGGTGCCTGTGGCCAGGAAGTGGAGTACAGACACTACCTTCAGTAGGGGTGGGATGGCGGTTGGTGTTTCTATCATGCTGACAATGTTGTTGTGTGTCATGTCTACGATGGCGGTGATGGTGTCCCAGTCCAAACGGTACAGGGTGTGGATCTGCTCAGCAGTGAGGTTGAATGGACTGGCTCTGATGGTGGGATTGGGGGCTGCCTGCGTGGTGGCACTGGCTGTGCTGGTGGGGCTTGCTGGCCCTGCCTTGCCCTCCTTCTCCTCCTGCGTCTCCTCTGCGCTGCCTGTTGTTGTTGTTGTTGTTCTAGCACTTGCATTGCTATCAGGTCCTCCAGCCCCAATATTGCTAGTCCTATTGGTATCATTGTGGAGTGTGACTGGATGTGGGAAGGGGTGGGGTGTGCTCTTTTTGTACTTCCTGAGTCTGTATTGCGTCCACCTGTGCTGATTCTGTGCACCTGTGGCAGCTGGGTTCACTTTACATGGCCATTTACGGTTGGTTCGCGATGCGTAATGAGCACCATGGCGGTAAGGTACTTAACGGCCTTTGTGATGGCGTTAGGTGCATGTCCGCTTGGGTCGTGACCCGCTTGGCGTGGCAGGTCGCGTGCGCGCGACTTTGGTGCAGTTAGCGGGAGCGTTAACTATGATGCCGCTAATGGCATCGTAGTTAACGGTCACGGGTCATGATCGGACCTAGCGGAAAACAATGCCGGTAATCATTTACCGGCATCGTTTTTCGCTTACCGCCAGGGTCGTAATGAGGTCTCTTGTCTGGGATTTTTCGTCACTACTTTGCATAGGTGACTCATACGCCGGATTGCTATAGTCCATGGCTGCTTTAAGCTCCTTCAACGGGTATAAACCCTCATCTTTACTGGCTTCGCTTTTTGTTTCAAATGGGGCAGGTGGCACAGAAGGCATTTCACCCCCCTCTGTCATATGTTAAGTATCCAATCTAACAGCGGCTCTACTCTTTCACCTCTTGGTACATTTTCCAAAGTTCTAAACTCGCTAGGCGTTTTACTAACTTTTTGCCAGTGTATGTGGCGTGCAAATATGTCGTCATATGTTGCAGGATTGTTTTAGATAGCGATCCGCCCTGGGGCCATGGCATAAACATTTTGTGGGCGGGTTCTTTAGCCCATTCTGCACTGTACTTTTTCAGCTTAGGTGCATGTTTTGGCAACTGTTTGCACAAGTGTACTAACGGTGTAACGTCTCCCATGCTTAAATTGTTTATCCTCTCCTTATATATAACACTTTGTTATGCTTTATATTTCTTAAACAAAACCAATAATATGAGAAACTACCAATCGTTGCAAGCTCCAATACAGTTTTTTCACAATAAACTATTTTTACTTTTTCAAACAACAACCATCAATTCATATCATACAACATCCTGGCTATACAATCGCATAATTTTTATGTTATTTCCCCAAAAATGTCTTGCCACATGACATCAGAAAAAAGAAAAACACAAGACAGACGTGACAGACTGGGCAGACTCAGGCCGGCTACATGAATCTCATGCCCCTGTCACTATTCCAACATGGAATGTAAGCCCATCCCTTTCAGATCACCTCTTTCATCGATTCTGGTCTCCTATTGTGCCCTATCTTTTCCGGACTTTGAATGCAGGCTTCTTCTAGCGCTATATTAAAGCGTAGGTATCTGGGCATATCCTCTAGCTCGGGTATCCTTCCCGGTATCTCTCTGCTCGGGTATCCTTCCCGGTATCCTCTGTTTAGCTCGGGTACCCTTCCCGGTATCCTCTCATTAGCTCCACCCCCCTTGAGTCAATATTTCTTTCCCCTTATATACATATACATTATACTCTCACTCTGACATTATTTTTGTCCCACCTCCCTCTGTTAACTTCCTTTACTTGTTCTAAGGCATGCAACTTTTTACCAAAGTATTTAGTCTTTTTTCACTCACCGTTCGCATTTTTTTCCTCTCTGGATGCTCGGGATCACCGCCTTCATTACCGCCTCTTCCTGCTGTTCGCTCGATCGGCTGCTCGTAGAAGTGAAAAGGGGTTTGTGGGAGAAAGCACAGGTTCCTTCAGACCTCAACCTGCAGGTTTTACACTTTAGACTAACCACTATCTACGGGGAGATTCTCGGTCTACTTAGCCAGATGGCAAAGGACTTGTGATATTGCCGAGGACCTAGAGTTACTTATGTCGATGGACAATGGGTGTGTTATCTAATCGATAGTCGATACACCATCCTATCTCTGCTACCAAGTGTGCACTAGGACCCCAGCTGGCCCATAGAGCTGGGGGTCTCCCAATAGCACTTTAAGATGAGGCAGCAGCATCCGTTAGATGGATGGGAGTGCAGATTAATACTCTCGCATCAAATCAATAATGACAACTCAATGGTTTGGCAAAGGGAGTCCGTTTAATGGCAAGTACAAAAAACGGGGAGTTCATGAATATCAGCATCACTCGATCTTCCTTCTCGCTTCAACTCCAATTAATTTCAGAAAAAAAACATCATTTATACTAAAAACTCATCATCACTGACGTGTAACTATTAAAATCTGGCATGCAATTCTATTGGTTCTAGGAAGGTAACTTTAATATAGGTGCTATATATGTATATGGTAACGAAATGAGGGGATTGGATAAACAATGTCAGGTGGGGTGTCTAGTCCTTCCTCCAAAATGGCTACTGTAAACGTCACTAAAAGTACAACGTCTCATTGGTTCTACTAACTATAGGACCCTAGATTACTTGGTCCACTATTATTGGGTTGGCAACAACCCCACTCATACTTTTCCACTTGCTTAGCAGCATGCAGAATAGCCGGCCAGGTGCAGGGAGTTCGTCTGCACCCCCAGCCTCTATCCAATTATTGCAACAATCAATCATCACCTCAGTGGTCATGTGTCATTTTCTTTGTGGTTGACCTCGAGACTGCTTCTTGGCTGGTCACGTGATCCAGACACTGTGAAATTGTCTTATTATTCATGCAATTTGTGTATTTGATTTAATTTTGCCAGCCATCTGCCTTCTGTGGCTTATCGCGACCTTTCTGAACAGTATACTCTGTACTTCTTTTCATAAATTGTATCCACTGTTGTGCTTTTTCAACTGATATGACCTTGGCTTCCTGGCACGAGTTGCATTCGTCTGAGTTTCTCTCTGTCTTTAACTCTCGAATTGTACGCTGCAAAGCTCTCCTGTTGAGGCCTTTAGTAATCTTTGGTCGATTCTGCTCTTGTGCACAGTGGAAGTATACTTATATAAAATGCTCCTTTTGAGGTAGATATGTATAGGTGGTGCTTGCCACAATCCATTTTACTACTAAGCATAAGCAAGCCCCACACATTCTTGCTTCTTGTGGTACCTTGCATATGTACACGTTTAACCTAACTGAATATCTTCATCGTGCTCATGGCATACGTTTCTGACATTTGACATCATTATTTCACTTTAGACACAGGGTGTCACTTGTCCATGGTGTTTTGTCTCTTTTTATCATTCTCAGGTCGTTATATCTTCTATATGTGAGTGAGTCCAGGTTCTTGTGACGTCACCATTCGTCTTCCTTCAGTACCTTTTCAACTTCTTCAGGGATTGCATTCTGACAATCGTCATTCTGTTTCACTTGTTGATATGGCTTTCTCAATGGGTACCTTACTGTATAGGTTTTCGTAGGTGTCGGTACTTCAACAGGTGCTGTTATTCTGATGGGTACTGGACAGTGCCCAACTGTGGCTCTCTGCTGGTTTGTTTGCTCATCATACGTCACATATTTCGGTGTGAATGTTCCTGGTACTTCAAAATGGACGGTTGGAGTGCGAGTCGTGGTTGGGACCTCCTCTAGACTCCCCCCTCTGGGAGATTCATCGACCACTTTTACTTCTTCCTCGGTATCCACCTTTAATTCATCCTCTGGATCCACGTTTACTTCCTCTTCTGGAGCCACACATAGAGGTTTGAAGAAATATATCTTTGGAGTCCATATCTTTATGACTCCCTTCAAGCTTCCTGCTGTTCTCATGTGCTCATCTTTGTTCCACGTCAATAGTTGACATTGTCCACTTGGACTACAATAGATCAATTTTCCCACATAATTTCTATGTTTCTTTGGATATCAAAACTTTGTTCTTTCTTGTGCCTAAATGCTGGCCTTCTTATTTCTTTATCAGTCAGGTCCTTGGGTTTCCATCCTGGTTCGACATCAATCATGATCTTCATCCCTATGGCTTTTTTCGCACTTTTCTGACACTGAGAGATTGTTATCTTGATAACACAGAATCCGAGCAATATCATCACTAGTAGGGCTCCTATGAATTTGAATGCGTCTGCCATCCATTGTGGAACCCATGAAAATAGTGATCCAAACCAACTGTTGTCTTCCACTTCGTCAGTTTCATCAATCATTTGATTCTGTTGTTTTGTCAGCATACCTATGGCCTCTGTTAAGGTTCCATTTTCGTCATCGTGAGCTGATATAAACGTGCAACATGATTCTCCGATTTTTGCACAAACACCTCCATCCATAGCTATGAGCATGTCAAGGACGTATCTGTTCTGGAGAGTCTTTAGTCAGATCGCCCTTAACTCTTCCTTGATTGCATTGAATCCTTTTATGGTCGTGTTGATGGTCTGCAGCAACTCCCATCTGGTTATCTGCAACCATTTAGTATTTGCTCCAACTTGAACTCTTGGCATAAAAACCAAGGTGAACACTGAAGAAGTCTGACTGAACAGTCTATGTTCATATGGGATAGCATCAAAAGCTTCTATGGATTATGCAGAAAAGTAATTCTCTCTCTTCATGCAGCTCAACAGTTCCGCAGATCTCTTCTTCCTCAGGTGAGGTTCTGCTTTCGGGAAACTGTCAATATTCAGATCACATTTTGGAATCTCCAACGCTGGAACATGGACATTCACTTCACCAGTGTGCATATACCTCCCCAGTTTCTCGGCAGCCTGACATATGCTTTGGATCCACATGCCCAGTAATGATCCATGATCACTGCAGTACCATGTACCATTCCTGGGGCATCAAACACGTGTCCACAGTTCTGATTCTCCCCCATTTTCCTTGTGCCATTAGTCCTGAAGCAGAATTTTGGACTCTACAATGGCACTATCTGCAAGGGTCCTCCTCTGTCCTCGAACCATGTTAATAGTTTAGCAAGTTTTGGTCATAATGGCTTGCATCCAATTCGTACTATGTCAATGGTGGGCTCGTAATGTCTGAAGACCATCCATGCTCTGCAGATCACTACTCCTTTCTCCCATCCGTCTGGTGAAAGCACTGTTCCCCAAATTTTCATTTGGCCTCTGTTCTTCCACTTCTGCGCTTTTTCGGGAGTTTTCCCTTGAACGTTCAGTTTTTGATTTGCTACTCTTCTGATCTCTGCTCCTTTAACTCCAGGCTTCTCATATCTGATCACAATGCGCTTTGTTTTTCCATTGTGTCTTGTCTTTATGTCCTGGACATAATCATCTTCATTTGGATCCATTGCTTCAGTTGCCCATTTCAGTGAAGCATCAGTTTCCATGAACTGACCTCTGGTCTTGTACATTGCTACGTGTGATAGACAGCGTGCCGTCTGCACATCTATTTCAACAGCTACAAAGATCTTTGACTTCCCCATGCTTTAAGGTAGGAGTGCACAAACAAAGCATTCCTCCTTTGAATTTTGTCGTCCAACTTCTTTCATATGTTGGTACCAGATGTTATTTCCCAAGTGTGCTGTGCTGTCCAGGTACTCGTTTAGTTCATTATCATCTTCTTGTATGCTTCTTCTGATTTTTAATGTCTTCCTGTACATTTCTATATCCACGCCCTTGAACACATCCGTATGGCTTCTCCTTGCTGGAGGATTCTCAGATATCTCAATCCATGGTTCAGGCATCTTTATTTGTACCAGTTGGGTTGAAGAAAGTCTGGCAATTCTTTCCTTGTCCACTTGTCTTTTCCTGGCTCTGGCTATAAGCAGCCATATTGGTTCTGCTATCATCTGTGCTCATGAGATTTCTGCTGGGCTTGCACTTTCCCCTTTCAGTGCTGGATCAGCGGTGCTTATCAATGCTGTCTCTGTTGGTTTATTCTCCAACTCCTTCTGTCTCTTTAAAAGTTCAGCTTTCTCCATTTGTCTTTTCACTTCACTTGTTGTAGAACTTTTCATTGTTGGTTGTCCAACCTTCTCCCATTCCTTGGATTGTGGTTCTGCAGTTATTGACATTGTATGTGCACTCATCGTTTGCATGGGTGTGTCTTTCAGTAACCTTTTCTCATTCTTGCTCTGCCGTCCCTGTCTCCGGCTTTTCAACTTGCTTGTTACCACATGTGTGTGTGTGTCATTGCTAATCACATCCATTTCAAGTTCACTCACTCCTTTGTCAGACCTTCTAGGGACTTGAATAACTATAAAGGGTCCAGGTGACCTGGTGGGTGTAATGCGTACATCATTAGGTGGGTGCACTGGAATCGGAACACTTGGTGCACCAATAAAAAATGCAGTTCTAATCGTCAGTGACAATAAATCAATGATGAATACAATTCATAGGTACACTATACCTCTATATGTCAACTTGCAACACTTAGCTCTGGAACAATAAGATCGCCTCTCCTCCTGAGGGATGACAAAAGTACTGCTTTGGTTGCCCATCTCAATCATTTAAGGAAAGAAAACTAACTTTTAATACGTTCTAAGCAATATCGTTATCTCTGGGTTCTGCTGTTTCTGCTCGTAGGTTGTAGATGCTGGAACGATTTTCCTTTTTTGCCTGAATAAGAGAGTGTCTCTTGTCTCTGGAAACAGATCTTTTTTCTATTTACGAAAATGTCAAAATAAGGTAATAAGTTCAGCAATTCTCTTAGTTTGCATGTTCAAAAAAGAAAGCTCCCAGTCAATGCCTCTTACCTGTTTCACTCCAGAAGACATGTTGTTTTTCTGCCAGCAACAGTGTACTCTTTGTCAACGCTTACTCAATCTGTCCCTTGGCGGAAAGTTTACAATCTTCTCCAGAAATTCTGATGATGATTAGAAAGTTCAACTTGTATTACAATACCATGCAGGAGCATGCTCATCTGTGTAGAGTTTGTTGGGTCTCTGATGAAAATGAGGACGTCAACACCAGCAGGCCTTCCCACAAGCTCTGGAAGGTCCTCAATCAGGCGGAAGAAGATGTTGCTTGCTAGTCTACTATCTTCTGGTGACAGGGACATTTGTCTTGTCCTTGCTGAATTCTGGAACTACTCGGCAGTCACTGTGAGCAGCTTCTGTGATTTCGATGAGCGTGAAGAGCAACCTGAATTATGATTCCGTTCAGGAATATACTCAAACGTTCTGTATTTGCTAGATCTCGAAGAAATGTCAAAACGTCAGTATGTCTCCTGACAAGATATGGGCAGTCTTCAATTAAGCAAAAGTATAGCATGCTGACAAGCCTGTTCGCTTCTTCTTCTGCTTGGGACATTTGCTTTGTCCCCGCTGTACTCTGGGAGCAAAAGAAACTGCTCGGTAATCACAATGAGCAGCCTCCTTATTGTCTTTTCGTTTTCTGGGTCTTGAAGAAATTCAGTAATGTTAGTGAGCCTTCCCACTAACGACGGGTATGATCTCAATACTAACTCAAAGTAAATTAGAATGTCTTTAGTGATGTCACTGCTGTGGGACACCATAAGTGAGTCCAAACAATGCTCCTGTTTGAAAAGAGTCTGGATACTGTATTTTGTGTCCTCAATAAAAATTTGGCATACCCTTTTCTTATCAAGGCTTCAGTGTGCCTCAGTCCAAAGTTCAAAGTCAATAACCTATGTTGTGGTTTATGCCTGCAATTTTCTTCTTCACCCTGCAACTAGGATGCACAGAGTGTCTGTTTTTTTAATGTCATTATCCCCTCTTTTTCTCAGAGGAAATGTCCAAATTTGAACCACAACGTGCACCAAAGTTCTTTGCCTTTGCTTTGCTGGTCATGCATCCTTCTTCCTCGTCATGGATCTCGTCTGCACATGCTGTGGTTCTTCCCTGTCGTCTGTAGTCTCTACGCGTTGTGGGGCGGGCAGGGGGCCTGCTCCGTTGTATGGCTTGATATCACCCAGAAACAGCCAAGCTCTTCTTCCTCTTAGCTTGACTGCAGAGGGAGTGACGTCCTCCACTCTAAAGGGTCCCACTTTTTTCTTGTGTGGTATCTTACCAGGATTGTGTCTCCTTCTGTGTTCTGTGCTGCCCTGCACCCGTTTTGCCGTCGCTGCAGCTGTCCTGAAATTACAGTAAAACAAGATGTCATGCAATTCAAGTAATTTTGCATTTCAGATCCTAAAACTTCCCTTGTCACCTAAGCACCACATTTAACTCTAACTCGGGGGGTCAATGGTGTGTGCATCCTTCTGCCTGTCGCTATCTCATGCGGCGTAAGATGATGGTCAGAACCAGGCTGGTTTCTGAGTGCATACAGTGTCAGTGGAAGGCAGTGCAACCATCCCTTCTTTAGAGTAAGATTCAACTTGGCTATCCTTTCCTTTAACAAGCTGTTGAGCTTCTCACATATCCCATTACCTTGAGGGTGATATGCCGAAGAGAACTTGTGCTTTATACCAAGCAGCAAACTAATCTGTTCGAATACTGCATTAACAAAGTGAGGACCATTATCTGACCTCATGACCTCACATACTCCCCATCTGGGAAATACCTCTCTCACCAGAAATTTGGCCGCACAGGTAGAGTCTGAGTGTGTACATGGACCTGCTTCTATCCATCTAGAGAATGAACACACACCAAAAATTAGATACCTGTACCCGTTACATACTTGAATCATATTGATATAATCGACATGCAAGTGCTGAAAAGGTCCATTGGGCCTTGGGATGACCCCAGTGATTACACTTAGTGTATGCCCAGCCGTGAACTGTTGGCAGATTATACAGTTCACCATAAAAAAAGCAACATGTTCTGCTAGGTTCGGTATAAACCAGTCTTCAGGAATCATTGCTGCTAGATTCTCTTTTGTCATGTGCGTTGGGTAATGCAATTGCTCCAATGCTATTTTCAATAGGGCTATAGGCATCACCAGTTCACCAGTGCTGTCTTGTCACCACAAGCTCGCGGTGGGGTTTAAAGTAAACCCTTGCCGCTTCCAGAGATGTTTCTCCTCCTGTTGTGCCGCCCCTTAGAGTCCCATTAACTGGGTTTGCCCCATGTTACTATAACCCTCAGGTTCGCTTCATGCAAAAATCATTTTCTCATGCACATCAGTTATTTCCACATTCGTTATTATTTCCAAACAATGCTCTTGTTCGAAAAGAGTCTGGATACTGTAGTTTGTGTCCTCGATAAAAATTTGGCATAAACTTTTCTTATCAAGGCTTCAGTGTGCCTCAGTATCACCCAGAAACAGCCAAGCTCTTCTTCCTCTTAGCTTGACTGCA
The DNA here is from genome assembly GCF_040938575.1 of Ambystoma mexicanum. NCBI lineage: Eukaryota > Metazoa > Chordata > Amphibia > Caudata > Ambystomatidae > Ambystoma > Ambystoma mexicanum. The sequence continues at coordinate 953,176,453 of NC_090928.1, read as the reverse complement.
GAGGGAGTGACGTCTTCCACTTGAAAGGGTCCCACTTTTTTCTTGTGTGGTATCTTACCAGGACTGTGTCTCCTTCTGTGTTCTGTGCTGCCCTGCACCCGTTTTGTTGTCGCTGCAGCTGTCCTGAAATTACAGTAAGACAAGATGTCATGCAATTCAAGTAATTTTGCATTTCAGATCCTAAAACTTCCCTTGTCACCTAAGCACCACATCTAACTCTATCTCGGGGGGTCAATGGTGTGTGTATCCTTCTGCCTGTCGCTATCTCATGCGGCGTAAGATGATGGTCAGAACCAGGCTGGTTTCTGAGTGCATACATTGCCAGTGGAAGGCAGTGCAACCATCCCTTCTTTAGAGTAAGATTCAACTTGGCTATCCTTTCCTTTAACAAGCCGTTGAGCTTTTCACAAAAATCCCATTACCTTGAGGATGATACGCCGAAGAGAACTTGTGCTTTATACCAAGCAGCAAGGTAATCTGTTCGAATACTGCATTAACAAAGTGAGGACCATTATCTGACCTCATGACCTCACATGCTCCCCATCTGGGAAATACCTCTCTCACCAGAAATTTGGCCGCACAGGTAGAGTCTGAGTGTGTACATGGACCTGCTTCTATCCATCTATAGAATGAACACACACCAACAATTAGATACCTGTACCCGTTACATACTTGAATCATATTGATATAATCGACATGCAAGTGCTGAAAAGGTCCATTGGGCCTTGGGATGACCCCAGTGATTACACTTAGTGTATGCCAGCCGTGAACTGTTGGCAGATTATACAGTTCACCACAAAAAATGCAACATGTTCTGCTAAGTTCGGTATAAACCAGTCTTCAGCAATCATTGCTGCTAGATTCTCTTTTGTCATGTGCGTTGGGTAATGCAATTGCTCCAATGCTATTTTCAATAGGGCTATAGGCATCACCAGTTCACCAGTGCTGTCTTGTCACCACAAGCTCTCGGTGGGGTTTAAAGTAAACCCTTGCCGCTTCCAGAGATGTTTCTCCTCCTGTTGTGCCGCCCCTTGGAGTCCTATTAACTGGGTTTGCCCCATGTTACTATGACCCTTATGTTCGCTTCATGCAAAAATCATTTTCTCATGCACATCAGTTATTTCCATATTCGTTATTATTTCGTCCGTGGTCGCCACACACTTGGCTTCCGTGTCTGCTGCTTGATTTCCACGTGAGATACAATCTGTCCCTTTCATGTGGGCGGCACATTTTATGACCGCTGTGCCCACTGGGAGCTGTAATGCCTTAATCAACCTGTCCAATAGGGCTGCGTGCTGCACTGGTGTGCCTTCCACTCGGTGGTAGCCCCTCATTTTCCAGCATGGTAGGCCTGCGTGCACCGCCGACGTCACCTAGGCGGCCTTAATCAACCTGTCCAATAGGGCTGCGTGCTGCACTGGTGTGCCTTCCACTCGGCGGTAGCCCCTCCTTTTCCAGCATGCTAGGCCTGCGTGCACCGTCGACTTCACCTAGGCGGAGTCGCTGTACACCGTTACTTCCTGGTCTGCTTGATTCTTGATAGCGAGTATCGGCGCCAATAATTCTGCAGCTTGCATGGAATAATGAGATGGTAATCTGGCACTAATTAGTACTAGAAATTCTCCATTTGCCGTGTGCTTCATCACAGCGGTGCCTGTATATCTTTGCCCATCACTTTGATTGATTCTCAAAGAACAGTCAGCAAAGACAATTTCTCCTTCTGCTAATGCATTTTCTTTTACTCTGGGAATTTCATCATAGAATTCTTCATAGTTCGCGCAGTCATGGATTGGCTCTCCGTCAGTGACTGGCTCTGCTATAACCATAGCTGGGTTCACTATCTTACATCGAATTATCTTAATCGATGGATTTGATATGAACACTTCATAAGCAAAAGATCTCTGAGATGTCAACGTGCCTTTCGGTTTCTCTAGAATGGCAAACAATGCGTGCTCGACGAACATCATTGAGCATCCCATCACACTGGTTGTAGCCTTCTCTATGGCGAACACTGCAGCAGCTAAATTTTGTTCGCACGGGAAGTGACCTCTCATCACTAGGTCCAAATTCCCACTGTAGTATGCCAGGTGTTTTTACCCCAACGTGGCTCTCTGTGTGAGCACTGCCATCATAACACTGCCATTTGTGTGTGAAAACAGGTAGAATTCTTCTGCATAATTGGGACTCCCTAGAACTGGTGCCGTGCAAATGGCTCTTTTGAGTTCAACAAACCCTTCTTCCATGTTCTCGGTCCATTTAATTTTTTCTTTCGTCCCCTGTGCTTTCTTTAGGGCCTGTAACAAGGGCTTGGTATACAAGCTGTAGTCAAAGACCCATGCCCTGACATAATTGCATAATCCTAGAAAACTCTGCATCTGTTTTATCGTGTGTGGCTTGGCTGTGTTTAATATGGCTTCAGCCCTTTCAGGGGTAACCCTTTTCCCCTCATGTGAGATTATCTGGCCTATGTACAGCACTTCTTGCTGACAATATTGTAACTTCTCTTTGTCAATTTTGTATCCCTTCTCAGCCAATATAGTCAACAGCTGAATAGAATTGTGTCTGCACTTTTCCTCTGTCATGCTCCAAATTAAGATGTCATCCACATATTGCAAGACAACACTCTCTAATGCAGTACATCTGCAGGACTCTGTTGAAAATCGAAGGAGACTCACAGTACCCTTGAGGTAACTGTGTGCTTTTCAGACGCCTTTGCCTCAACATGAATGACGTCAGGTCTTGTGAGTCCTTGTGCAATGGGATTGAGAAAAATGCATTTTTCAAGTCAATCACCATGAAATAATTTGCCTCAACTGTAACAACATCTACCCTTGGTTCCTCGTGAGGGTTCGGTGTCACTGATAGGATAGAACACATCAGGTTTCCCAGTGAGCTGTGCTAATCTATATATAACTTTGTCCCATGCTGAGTGAATGGATTTACTCCATCACCAGAGTTGTTTCTCATTCCAGAATTCAGTACCTGCCCTGTACTTTTTATCTGTGACAGTTGCATTGTCGACTGTTGAGACTGTCCTTGTGGAAAATTTGTCATAGTCTGAGGTTGCAAGCTTTGCTGTGCTCCCGGCACTTGCTGCTGCACTGTGTGATTTTGTGCAACTCCATTTTCACCCTGCTGTAAAAACACAGGTGGATTCACCATTCCTACTATTGTTCCTTGGTTGTTTTGCACCATGCCTTGACTCCTGCATGTGCGCGCTTGATGCCCTGTCATTCCACACGTCCAACATATTGGCGAGGGTCTGATTACTTGCCCATTTGACATGTCCTGATTTCCGTTTTGGATGTTTTGAAAACCTACCTGATTACTTTGAAACTCTCCCTGATTACTCTGCCATCTTCTTCCTCGAAAGCTTCTGCCCTTTGGGTGGAACCCATTATTGCCTTGATCACCTTGCCCTTGTTTATTGGCCTGCTGCATGTTTGATCCGTCTGTGTTAGTTATCATTGCCCCTTCAATGGCATATTTTGACAATTTTTTCTGCACTAGTTTTGCCTCTTCATCTTTTGGTGCAGCCTCTTTTTTGCGATTTTTCTCTTGCAGCAGTCTGCAATAGTGCACTATGGTCAACTGTATTTCAGACCACGGTTTGGCCTCAATTCCTACCAATTTCTTGAGCTGCATCTGTACCTGATCTGGCAGCCCTTGGCATAATATATGGTAAAACACGGGTATAGATTTCCCCTAAGATTCCTGAGTTTCCAGCACCCAGGCATCTTGGAAATTCTGAATGTAAAGCAAAGGATCCTCTGACTCCTTAATTTTACGTGTCATTATAGCTCCTATGTCAGAAGTATCTGGGTATAGAAATCGTTATGCTTTCCATAACACGGCTCTGCAATTGTTAAATGACGCTCCATCATGTGCAGTATTAACTGTAGTCACGCCAGGAGAACCTGCTCGTGTCCACACATCATCAGCTCAATTTCCAGGTATGGCGATTAAAAGACTCTTGATGTCCCCGATTGCTAACATGTTCCCGCCGGTCATTTATTCTAACTCATGTATCCATTTTACGGCTCCCGATGTTAACATTGGAAGCTTATTTTTCTGATTTTCTCGATCCATGAGTGGCCAAGGTATATATTGTGGCCATGTTCCTCCTTTTACGAGCAACGGGAATTGTAACACATGGCACTCCTTTTTTTCTCTCATCATTTTCCTATCCAATGCAGGGGTAATATTCCTGCATCGCCGTCTACCTGGCAATGTCCTTGGTCTGCTAGCATAGGGTGGTGGAGACACCCCATTCTGACCGTAAAATACTCCTTCATGTCACTCTGATTGTGTGGCCGACTCCGATGCCTCAGGTGTAGATCCACTAGAATCTGACTATCTTATCCCTTTTCCTCCAGAGAAGCATTTTTTGCGTCTTCTCTCATCTTCTTTTTCCTCATATTCCTCTCTTTCTGCGTCTGATATTGTCTGTGCCCAACACGTGCAACTCCTCTCATCTTCCACGTTTCTATTTATTGTCAACCTATCTAGGGACAGTTCTCTATTTCTGCTACTTCGGGAGGCGTCCTCAGTATCGTACAGCTGAGTGCTCTCCAGATGCTCGTTATCCCTCTTCTCTTGGGGTACTTGTTCTAGCCCCATTTCATCATATATTCTATTGATCGCTTCTCTGATGCTTCTGGTGTCAAAGTCATCTTCTATATTTGCCCTAGACGTAATTGTACTCAGGAAAGAATTCTTCTATGTCTTCCCAGTCTAATACTGGGTCGGGTTTTTTAACCTCTCTTTCCAGCTGTTCAAGATCCCGTGATCTCTGTCTTTGCTTACGTTCTATGTCGTCATCAAACTCTCAGCGCTTCCGCGCTTCCTCTCTGACCCTATCTTCTTCCTGTTTCTTTGCATCTTTACGTTCATTTGCCCTTTATATTTCCTCATCCCTTTGTCTCTTTATTCTCTTCTCCCGTATCTTTTGTTCTTCTTCTTCTATTCTTTGTTGTTCCTGCATGTCCGGATCTTTAGCTGTTCTCTGCTTATGATTGCGTTTTCTTTCTTGCTCTTCGCGATACAACAGCTCCCGTCTCTGTCTATCTTTTTTCCTGATTCTTTCGTCTCTCAATCCTTTTTCCTTTTCCTTCTCTTTTCCTTTCGACTCGTCTGGCTCTCCCTTTTGCCTCATGTCCTCAATTCCTTTACCATCGAGTTTCAATAGAATCTGACCTCCCATCCATTCGTTCTGTGTGAATGCTGTCTCATCAGTTCTGTCCTCTTCTCCTTTCCATCTTTTTCCCTCTCTATCCGTATCTAGAGTTGCACTTGCTTGTGCCTGGTCTCCTTTTCCATTTTTGCGTCTCTCCTTGTCCCTCGGGACGTTGGAGGTAATATCTCTGTCTCTGTCCTTGTCTGGGTTTTTTCGTCACTACTTTGCATAGGTGACTCATACGCCGGATTGCTATAGCCCATGGCTGCTTTAAGCTCCTTCAACGGGTATAATCCCTCATCTTTACTAGCTTCGCTTTTTGTTTCAAATGGGGCAGGTGGCACAGAAGGCATTTCACCCCCCTCTGTCATATGTTAAGTATTCAATCTAACAGCGGCTCTACTCTTTCACCTCTTGGTACATTTTCCAAAGTTCTAAACTCGCTAGGCGTTTTACTAACTTTTTGTCAGTGTATGTGGCGTGCAAATATGTCGTCATATGTTGCAGGATTGTTTTAGATAGCAATCCGCCCTGGAGCCATGGCATAAACATTTTGTGGGCGGTTCCTTTAGCCCATTCTGCACTGTACTTTTTCAGCTTAGGTGCATGTTTTGGCAACGGTTTGCACAAGTGTACTAACGGTGTAACGTCTCCCATGCTTAACCCTTTAAATGCCAGCGACGAGCCGGCTCGTCGGTAAAAACCGCTCCAAGTTGCCACCGACGAGCCGGCTCGTCGGTGGCACTTAAGGGGTTAATGAGGGGGGAAATGTTGGCGGGTTTGGCCGGTGAATACCGCGATTTAAAAAAAAAAGCCATTGGCACTGGGGGGAACCTCAATGGCACTTAAAAGGTTAAATTGTTTATCCTCTCCTTATATATAACACTTTGTTATGCTTTATATTTCTTAAACAAAACCAATAATATGAGAAATCACCAATCGTTGCAAGCTCCAATACAGTTTTTTTCACAAAAACTATTTTTACTTTTTCAAACAACAACCATCAATTCATATCATACAACATCCTGGCTATACAATCGCACAATTTTTATGTTATTTCCCCAAAAATGTCTTACCACATGACGTCAGAAAAAAGAAAAACATAAGACAGACGTGACCGACTGGGCAGACTCAGGCCGGCTACATGAATCTCATGCCCCTATCACTATTCCAACATGGAATGTAAGCCCATCCCTTTCAGATCGCCTCTTTCATCGATTCTGGTCTCCTATTGTGCCCTATCTTTTCCGGACTTTGAATGCAGGCTTCTTCTAGCGCTATATTTAAGCGTAGGTATCTGGGCATATCCTCTAGCTCGGGTATCCTTCCCGGTATCTCTCTGCTCGGGTATCCTACCCGGTATTCTCTGTTTAGCTCGGGTACCCTTCCTGGTATCCTCTCATTAGCTCCACCCCCCTCGAGTCAATATTTCTTTCCTCTTATATATATATACATTATACTCTCACTCTGACATTATTTTTGTCCCACCTCCCTCTGTTAACTTCCTTTACTTGTTCTAAGGCATGCAACTTTTTGCCAAAGTATTTAGTCTTTTTTCACTCACCGTTCGCATTTTTTTCCTCTCTGGATGCTCGGGATCACCGCCTTCATTACCGCCTCTTCCTGCTATTCGCTCGATCGGCTGCTCGTAGAAGTGAAAAGGGGTTTGTGGGAGAAAGCACAGGTTCCTTCAGACCTCAACCTGCAGGTTTTACACTTTAGACTAACCACTATCTACGGGGAGATTCTCGGTCTTCTTAGCCAGATGGCAAAGGACTTGTGAAATTGCCGAGGACCTAGAGTTACTTATGTCGATGGACAATGGGTGTGTTATTTAATCGATAGTCGATAAACCATCCTATCTCTGCTACCAAGTGTGCACTAGGACCCCAGCTGGCCCATAGAACTGGGGGTCTCCCAATAGCACTTTAAGATGAGGCAGCAGCATCCGTGAGATGGATGGGGGTGCAGATTAATACTCTCACATCAAATCAATAATGACAACTCAATGGTTTGGCAAAGGGAGTCCGTTTAATGACAAGTACAAAAAACGGGGAGTTGATGACTATCAGCATCACTCGATCTTCCTTCTCGCTTCAACTCCAATTAATTTCAGAAAAAACACATCATTTATACTAAAAACTCGTCATCGCTGACGTGTAACTGTTAAAATCTGGCATGCAATTCTATTGGTTCTAGGAAGGTAACTTTAATATAGGTGCTATATATGTATATGGTAACGAAGTGAGGGGATTGGATAAACAATGTCAGGTGGGGTGTCTAGTCCTTCCTCCAAAATGGCTACTGTAAACGTCACTAAAAGTACAACGTCTCATTGGTTCTACTAACTATATGACCCTAGATTACTTGGTCCACTATTATTGGGTTGGCAACAACCCCACTCATACTTTTCCACTTGCTTAGCAGCATGCAGAATAGCCGGCCAGGTGCAGGGAGTTCGTCTGCACCCCCAGCCTCTGTCCAATTATTGCAACAATCAATCATCACCTCAGTGGTCATGTGTCATTTTCTTTGTGGTTGGCCTCGAGACTGCTTCTTGGCTGGTCACGTGATCCAGACACTGTGAAATTGTCTTATTATTCATGCAATTTGTGTATTTGATTTAATTTTGCCAGCCATCTGCCTTCTGTGGCTTATCGCGACCTTTCTGAACAGTATACTCTGTACTTCTTTTCATAAATTGTATCCACTGTTGGGCTTTTTCAACTGATATGACCTTGGCTTCCTGGCACGAGTTGCATTCATCTGAGTTTCTCTTTGTCTTTAACTCTCGAATTGTACGCTGTGAAGCTCTCCTGTTGAGGCCTTTAGTAATCTTTGGTCGATTCTGCTCTTGTGCACAGTGGAAGTATACTTATATAAAAGGCTCCTTTTGAGGTACGTATGTATAGGTGGTGCTTGCCGCAATCTATTTTACTACTAAGCATAAGCAAGCCCCACACATTCGTGCATCTTGTGGTACCTTGCATATGTACACGTTTAACCTAACTGAATATCTTCATCGTGCTCATGGCATAAGTTTCTGACATTTGACATCATTATTTCACTTTAGACTCAGGGTGTCACTTGTCCATGGTGTTTTGTCTCTTTTTATCATTCTCAGGTCATTATATCTTCTATATGTGAGTGAGTCCAGGTTCTTGTGACATCACCATTCGTCTTCCTTCAGTATCTTTTCAACTTCTTCAGGGATTGCATTCTGATAATTGTCATCCTGTTTCACTTGTTGATATGGCTTTCTCAATGGGTACCTCACTGTACAGGTTTTCGTAGGTGTCGGTACTTCAACAGGTGCTGTTCGTCTGATGGGTACTGGACAGCGCCCAACTGTGGCTCTCTGCTGATTTATTTGCTCATCATACGTCACATATTTCGGTGTGAATGTTCCTGGTACTTCAAAATGGATGTTGGAGTGCGAGTTGTGCTTGGGACCCCCTCTACAGAATAGAATCCTCAATAATTGCAGACCAAAAGGCTTAGTTTTGTGATCCTTGCCCACGTGACCCAGCCATCTACTCATGGTGGAAATAGGAGCTGTTCCCAGTGTAGCAGACAAGATTCATACATGCGTTTTGATACATCCGTTGTCTACTGAATATTGCTGCCTGTAGGCACTCTCCCAGGCTAGGTGACTATATCAGTGGCAACAATGGGGACACACAGTCTTTCCCATTACCTTGAAATGGTACACTGAGCAATCAGAAAAGAACAGTGTTGCAGGCCTGAGGAAGCCCGCTCCAGCCAATCCAGACGCTCAAGCCCGGAGATGGTGTATAATGTTGCAGGGGCCAATGGTCATCGTGCGACACAGAAACAAAGTAATAGATAGATTTTTGGGGAAGTCTCAGGTTAACCCACCTGACATGGGAAGACCAATGGAATAACTCATACAGGGGATTTCTATCGGTTGTATCACCCGAGCTACCAAATGGAGATGGCCCTTAGGTTTTTGGGATGGGTTGGTGGTTGTGACGTTACTCAGGGATACAACCAGGTGACACAGGTTCAGAGGCTGTGATTGCTGGAGATTTTGTTGTTTCCTGTATGATCCTTGTCTTTTGGAGAACAAAGATAGTTTATTTGCCCTTTGGCTAAGTTCTCCGTTATTGCCGGCTGGAAGAGTTTGGATTGGCACCAGATACTCTGCTGACCTGTGATATTATTGATAACAACCCACCCGCCCGTCCTCTGGTACACTATTACACCCCTTTTTTGGGAACTGTGTTGTCTTATTGGGAAAGCGAACCCCCAAGACGTTGTGGAACTATCTTGAACTTGGAGAAGGGGAGCTGGAGAGTAAGCCAGGAGCTGGAAGAAGTTCTGGACTTTGGAACACTATTTCATTTGTTGCTGACATCCCTACACATTGTTTAACTTTAGTTGTGAGGGCAAGTATAGGTTTTGGACACAGACAGGCTTTTAAGTAGAACTTTCGCTCTCAGTATCCTTAGTTTCTTTAGGTAGGGAAATCCCACCTTAGCATAGGGCAAGATATGCCTTCGAACCATCCTGACATTTAAGTTAATAAAACATTTTTGTTTGAACTTTGAATCTGTTGTCTTGCTTCATGATGCCTTCACAAACGGTGTCACAGTGGGATGAGGATCAACTGATACAACTTGAGGAAACCTAACAGTTCAGAAGATAAGTGCCAGAGCATCAGACCCAACAGTAGTCACAAAGGGCTCTATTGGATTTGATGTTTGTAGCAGTAGGGACAAGATGAAGACTGATACCCACGGATTTGATTCTAATTCCACCCCCTGGTACATATATCAGATAAGCACCCAAATCCAGGCAGGCATGGATGTTTGGAATTGATGTGTTAGCTGAAGTTATAGACGCAGACTTTAGAGGTGATGTTAAGGTGTTGTTACAGAATCACAGGAAGGATGCATTCCAAATCCATCAAGGGGATGCAATTGCTCAAGGGTTGCTTGACAATGCAATGTTCTCTAGGGTTAAGGAGGAATCTGGGAAAAGGGAACAGATAGAGGTGCTCAAGGTTTTGGAGAGGCAGATGGTTCACCTGATGCCCCTCCCAAACCTGACCCCAGAGAAGCCAAGGAGGAAGAACCAGAGATACTTCCAGACCTAGCCTTTGCCAAAGGAACAACCCCTTATTGGCTGAAGCATTTTTACAAGTCATATCTGAGCCAGAGGCTTGTGAGAAAGGTGGACCTTTTTTCTTTTTGAAACATGGACTTCTATATAGAGGAGACTCCACTTCAGAGGGCTTGGTAAAAACAAAGTTGGTAATCCCTAAAAGTCATAAGCAGGTGGTGCTAGAGATAGCCCATTCACATCTGACAGGAGGACATCTAGGACAGTCCAAGACTCAGGCACAAATAGCAAATACATTTTACTGGCCTGGAATACATGCTGATATTAAAAAAGTTATTCAGGCTTTAGAAATCTGCCAGAAGACTAGCACTCATATATCACCACCCGTTCCCTTAAATCCATTACCAATAATTGAAATTCCATTTTCATGGATTGGTATGGACATTGTGGGACGACTATAAACTTCCAAACTGTGAAATACATACATTCTGGTGATTGTGGAGTATGCAACACGATACTCAGAGGGCTTTCCCTTAAGATTTAACACAACACAACACATTTTGAAGCACTTGCTCCCTTTCTTTCCCTGAGTAGGATTTCGAAGGAAATATTAACTGACCAGGGCTCTACTTTCATGAGCAAGCTTATGGGGGAAGTTAAACAACTTTTACATATCACCACACTACGAACATCCATATATCATCCCCAGACAGATGGCCTTGTGGAAAGATTTAATAAAACCCTAAAGACTATACTATGGTAGTTAGTGGAACAGGAAGGTATGAACTGGGATCAAATGATTCCATGGGCTTTGTTTGCTGTACGGAAAACCACTCAGGCTGCCACAGGAGTTTCACCATTTATACTAATTTATGGATGGGAACACTGGGATGTCCTGGATATGTTAAGGGAAACTTCAGAGGAGAAAGAAGAAGCCCCAATTCCCCTCTCCCAGATGGCAACTAGGCTTAAAGAACATATGACAGCTGTCAGATCTTTGGTGCAGGCTCCCATGGTTAAAGCACATGAAAACTAGAAGACCTTCTATGATAAAATTGTCTCTTTAAAGCCCTTTTCCATTGGTCAAAAAGTGCTAGTACTATTGCCCACTTCTGAAAATAAACGTATATCTAAGTGGCATGGACCATATGAACTTCTGGAACAAATGAGTCTGTGTAATTATAAAATCTCAGAACCGGATTGTCGTCTTAAAACCCAAGTCTACGATGTAAATCTGTTAAAGGATTGGAAAGAAAATCCTTCGGAATCCCATACCATCATATTATCCTGTCTATTTCCAGAAGATACGGATAATAGTGCCTTCATTTCCTCTGATCTTAGTAATAACCAAAAGCAAGACCTGTATGACCTTATAAGTCAGTTTAGAGAGGAGCCCGGAAGAGTGAAGGATATTTATCATCAAATCCATACTCCAGAAGGCAAAGTGGTACATTTAAAACCTTACCGATTACCTGCATCCCAAAAAGATACCATCATCCAGGAAGTTAAGCAATGCTTAAGGCTAACATCATGGAACCATCTAATAGTCCTTGGTCCTTCCCTACCGTGTTAGTGGCAGAACCTGATGGAAGTTGGATGTTTTGTATAGATTCTAGAAAGGTGAATGCCATCTGTGCCTTTGACACATACCCAATGTCACGTATTGACGATCTTATTGTCCGGCTGGGTATTGCTGTCTACCTTTCAACAACAGGTCTCACGAAAGGGTATTGGCAGGTTCCACTGTATTGACTTGACAAAGAGAAAACTGCCTTTGCTACTCCCATAGGACAGTTTCAATTTAAGGTTCTGTTGATCGGTCTACATGGCATTGCCGCAAGATTTTATAGGTTGAAGTATACAATCTTACAACCATACTCAAATATTTTTGGAGTCTATATAGATGACATTGTGATACATAGGAAGACATGGGAAGATCATATGTACCACCTTTACACAGTCATGAGAGTGTTAAGAAATGCTGGGCTAACCGCTAACCCCAGAAAATGCAAAGTAGCCCAATCTGCAGTTAAGTATTTGTTTTTTTATGAGTAATGGTACTGTCCAACCACATCAGGAGAAATTTAGAGCTGTTCTCGATACCTCCACTCTAAAACCTAACAGAGATATGAGGGCCTTTTTGGGGCTAATCGGATACTACCGCCGGTTTATCCCAGATTTCTCTAAAACCTCATGATTAACTGACAAATTGAAAAATGCTGAGCCCCAAAAGATCAGATGGGAGGAGGAAGATGAGATCTGTTACACAACCTTAAAACAAATCCTATACCAGAGCTCCATTTTGAAAGTAGCAGACTTTGCTAAGCAATTCATCCTCCAGACTGATGCTTCCCTAATGAGACTGGGAGCCGTTTTATCTCAAAACCACGACGGATTGGAACACCCGATATTATACCTCAGTCAGAAGTTCTTTCCCGTGGAGAAAAACTACTCAGTCATTGAGTTAGAGGCACCTGCATTCAAATGGGCAGTGATACATCTTAAATACTAGCTCTTAGGTCATAGGTTCTGACTGATAACGGACCACTCCCCTTTGATATGGATTAGTCAAAGGAAGGAATCCAATCCTAGGATTATGCAGTGAGCCTTGGACCTTCAAACATATTGCTTCACAGTGTAACACCGGAAGGGCTGAGAGCAAGATAACATGGACTTTCTCTCCTGGTTTCCATATGAAGCACCCCGGTGCAACACACACAGGGAAGCGGTATGTGAGAAACCTGAGGGTATCCACACACCTACTCCCTTTGCATCCTCTTCTCAGGTGGCCAAGGAAAGGCCATCACTTTTGGATCCTGACCCTGGGAGTGGAGATGCGAAGGAGGATCACCTGGGTGGAGGGTGCTTGGAGTTTGGGGAGAGGATATCCACAGGCAAGGCATGGTATTCCCCTTTCCCTTGTGAGAGCCAACCTGACCCTCTGTTACGCTCACCTGGTCTCTGTGGGGACGTTGGGGCACGGTTGGAGCCCTCCCTCGGCTTGGCTCCCCTGGGTAGACTCTATCCCCAGCTGCTGCTGAGCCTGTTGTTCTGGACGCTGGTATTGCCCCTGAGAGAAGATGAGAGGCAATGAAAATGGCGTGGTCGTGTTGTGAATTCCCTCGACCATCCCGTGCCAAAATGAAGTGCGCAAGTGTTTTCCAATGCAAGCTCACCTGCGGTTTTGTAACACTGAGCTCTTTGTCCTGCTTCTTGTAGCAGGGGCGTGTAGAGTGGACCTAGTTGTTTCACTAGTCCGTGGAAGTGGTGACACAGACCGGCTGTGACAAATCCACTTAGAAGGTAAGTCTTTTGATTATGATTAATGTTTGTTTTCTTATAATGTCTTTTGCCTTGATTATTAATAGTAATTTTTGCAATGTCTTATCTCTTTCCCAATAGGTGTGAAGAAGGCCAATCAGAGTCGTGGAGCGAATCCGGGGGGTTCCTTGAGGATGACGGAGTTCCCAAATTAGCTGGTAAATTGGCCATTATAATGGAACTCTAGACTCAGGTATGGCGCAGCCAAGCGTTCGTTATTTATATGGTTTCTAACCTGTTGTGTTCTTTTTCCTTTGCAGGAGAAGACTGGCGGCGTAGGGTGGAGTTTGGAGGCTCGGGAGCAGATCCGCGGCTGCAGGATGAAGGTACCATGAAGATGAAGAAAAAAAATGGAGCCCCGCGTTGCTGAAAGCCCGTATAAGGTGAGGAAAGACTCTGACTCCGATAGCGATAGGATGAAGGTAAGATGCGCGCCCAGCAATGGAGCGGCTGGAATCAGGTAAGGAGCGCCTTCAGCGATGGAGCAGCTGGGTTCATATAAGAGGTCCCTTTTGCAATGGAGTAGCTGGAATCAGGTAAAATACGCCTTCAGCGATGGAGTAGCTGGATTCAGGTAAGAGGTGCCTTCAGCGATGGAGCATATGGAATCAGGTAAGATACGCCTTCACCGATGGAGTAGCTGGATTCAGGTAAGAGGCGCCTTCAGCGATGGAGTAGCTGGAATCAGGTAAGATGATCTTCAGCGATGGAGCAGCTGGAATCAAGTGGATGCACGATGAGATGAAGAACAGGTAAGGACAGCAGTAAACTTTATGCTGCTGAAAGCAGAATAACGCGAAGCAGAGGCATGTGGGTGGGTTGGCCTTAAATAGGCTGGCCCTGGCCACTCCCTTTGGCCCCGCCTTGTGGCTTCACCTTGCCCCTCCCAGGGACTCTTGCACGTGCCTTCCAATGATAGTCTATGGCCACGCCCGGCCCAGCTGCACGTGCCCTAGGCACAGAGTGTGCAAAGCACACTTTTCCATGAGCCTGGCGCCAAAGGCGCCAGGACTGGGTCCATTTGGGCCCTGGGGGTGATGAAGGCCTGGACCCTTGTCCAATGGCCATGACAGCACTCCCCCGCAAGGCCCCTTTCACGGGCGTTCCTCTCCCCGGCCCAGGTTTGGTGGGGTTGTTATGGTGAAATCGCCTGATTAGTCGAGGTGCATGAACAAATTCCACAGGTTCCCAAGTGTGATCTTGAGGTCCATAACCCTCCCAATCAATTAAATAGTACAGTTTTGATCATACTATTTTAGAATCCAGGATGTCTTTAACCGAGTACTCCGGTTCTGCTTCAATAACTTCAGGCACCGATGGTTTTTTGATCCTAGTCTCAGGCTTCACAGGCTTCAAGAGGGAGATGTGAAACACTGGATGAATTTGCATATTGACGGGTAGATCTAGTTTTACTGCAGCCAGGTTGATGATGGCCTTGATGGGATAAGGTCTGAGATAACTGGGACGAACGACTCGAGGTCCTTTTAATGGTATATTTCTGGGAGCCAACCATACTTTGTCCCCAATTTGATAATGTGGAGCTTCCCTTCTATACCTGTCAGCAAACCTTTTTTGTTGTTCCTTGGCTTTAGTTAAATTCTTGGTTGCTTCCTTAAGAGTTTGAGTAATTGTCTTATGTAGTGAGGTGATTGCCGGCATTTCTGGTTCGTCAAGCAGGTCAAAGGAGGACGTCCAGGGATGCCGACCATTCATGATATAGAATGGGGTTTGTCCAGTACTGGTGTGGATATAATTGTTATATGCAAATTCGGTTAACCAAAGAACATTCTTCCAGGATCCTTCCGTCTGCTGCAACATGCATCTCAGGTATTGCTCTAATGTCTGATTAGTCCTCTAAGTCTGACCATCGGTTTGGGGATGGTGACTGGTGGAAAGGCAGAGATCGATCTGCGATATCTTGCAACAACTCCTACAGAAGGCTGAGAAAAATTGCGTTCCTCGATCAGAAATCCGTACTGAAGGGAAACCATGTAGTTTGATTACTTGTTCTAGGAATACAGTAGCCGGAGTTCCAGCAGTAGGAAGTCCTTTTAGTGGAATAAGGTGTGCCATCTTGGAGAATAAATCTACCACCACTAAAATTGTGTTGAAGCCATTGCAGGGAGGTAAGTCTGTGATGAAGTTCATGGATAACATATGCCAAGTAACTGGTGGTATAGCCAGAGGACACAATATTCCTGTGGGACTTGACTTTTGGGATTTCTGTTGTGCACGAACTCTGCAGGTTGCAATGAATTGGGCCACGTCCTTTCTCCAGGTTGGCCACCAATAATTCTTCCTGGTTTTGGCTTGTGTTTTAGTAATCCCGGGATGTCCCTCAACTAATGACTCGTGGTAATTAGCTATAATCCTATTCTGAGTTTCTTTGTCTTTAATATATAGTCTCCTCTGGAAATAAGGTAAATTATCTGTGATGGAGTACTGGTCTCCCTTGTCTAACCATTCTTGTTGGGCGGTTTGGTCCATTTGAGACTGGAGGTCGACCTTCAGATCTTCCCAGCAGGCGGTTACTGCGATCTGATTTTGGATTCGCTCTTCCGGAATGATGGGTACTGGTTCTGATGGTATAAAAGCATCTTTTGTCTTCTCCCAATCGCGACAGAGCGTCTGCTTTTCCGTTAGGCACTCCTGGTCGGTATGTGATCACAAAATCGTACTCCGCGAAGAAAAGAGCCTAGCGAAGCTGACAAGAAGATTGAGCCTTTGCAGTTTTTAAATATTGCAAATTACGGTGATCCGTGATAACGGTAACAGTGGGTCATTACGGGTAGACCGGTAAAAGTGGGTTCATTACCAGCATGCCGGAATGAGCGGGTCCGTGCTCGTATGAACCCGCTAATAGCGGGTGATTACGAGTGCGCGAGCACGCACGTTCCCCCATGCCGGTAATGGCAATACCGCCATGCCGCTAAAGGGCCTCCAACTCCCCTATACCGGCATTGCGGGACCCGCCCATAGCGGTACCGCCTCATACCAACCCCTAAATACTGGCACGGTAATACCACCATGGTAATACCGTGTTCGCAAAAAACGGACCCGGAAATTACGTCATCGCGCAGGAACGGGAAATGGGCCAGCAGCCATCTTTAAAAACACAATCCATTGCTATCCTCCCCAACCACCAGTCCATTTCTGTTGTGCTGTGGCAGAAAATAACCAGGATGTCCAAGGCAACCAGGAAGATGACCCCCAGGAAGAGCAAACAGCGTTTTTCAGACGCTGAGCTTAATATGCTCGCTGACACCCTGGCCCAGCATGCGGACACCATCAGGAGTACCGACATGAAGCATGCGGCCCAGACCAAAAAGAAGGAAGTCTGGCAGGAGGTCGCCCAGAGGGTGTCGGCAGTGGGAACGACCCCAAGGAGTGTGCGCGACTGTCGCAAGCGGTGGGATGACCTCCGCCTCAGGGTGAGGAAGATCCTTGCAGACAACAGAAGGGCTGCCATGGCGACAGGCAGGGGGCCACACTCACCAGTGAAGCTGACGCCATGGGAGGAGACAGCCAGTACCTTCATAGATCTCAAGTCCATAGAGGGAATCGGAGAGTAGGAGGTGGGCGGTGCCTTATCCCCAGAAGAAGGTGAGTGACCCATCACATCCCTGTAGGGTAAATCATGATGTGGCACAAGTGACGTGGAAGTGAGACTAGGCAAGGCAATGATTGTCCCAGGCCCACATAAACATATCCAGTCAAGAATGTGTGCCACACCCTGCCACACACAAATGCATGCTGAGGGCCAATCCCAACACATGTGCAACATGACTCGAACGTGCCCATGTAACTCACCACACAGACACCATACCAATGCCATGCCACCAGCCATGCATTGATTTCCCACATGCCCCCTCAGAACAACAAATGCCACACCCCTGTAATAATGTGATGCATGAATGTATGAACATATCACAGCGCAATAGATTATCGCCGCCATGTGACACAATCACTGATGACCTTTATCTCTTCTATCTCCCAGGCACCGATGAGGAAGATGGCAGGCAGGACAGGGGTGCAAGTGCATCTACTTCACGGCAAGGGACCAGGGCCACCCCCAGCCCCAGAAACTGCCCAGACCAACAGGCAGTGTGCCACACCGGGCAGAAAGCCAGCAGGAAACACCTGCAGCCAGAGTCCAGCAGCAGCCACCCACAACAGTGGGAGGCGTTTCCGTTCCTGCTTCGCCAACCACCGCGGACGTTGCGGATGCTGATGTGGAGAATGAGGGTGACACAGTCATATCCACCACACCCACCCCAAGCCCCATTACCAGCCCCCCCCTACAGAGGACGCGAGCAGCGACTATCCATGCCTCCACGACTAGGACCTCGGAGAGTCTGACATATGCCTCTTTGAGGAGGACTGTGCCCTGGACGTGGGCCCCACGCAAGTGCCATCCACCACCCTGCCTACCACCACCCTGCCTACCACCACCCTGCCTACCACCACCCCGGCCACCAGCACTCCTGCTGCCAACGACTCCTTGAGGCTCACCTGTCGAGGGTTGAGGCACGACAGGAGTCGATGCTTCAACTAATGCGGCAACAAATTGCAGATGGTAATGACTCCATGAGGGCCATCGCTACAGCCATCGCTGCTAACACTGCTGCCGTTGAGGCGTCCACAACTGTCATGAGGGAGTGTCTGGGGGCACTTACACAAGCCCTGATGTCAAACCTGCCTCAAATGCAGCGCCCACACCATGGGGCAGGCATGGGACCGGCCACTGACACCTCCACTACCACAACCCCTTCGACCTCAGCCCAATCAAGCCCGTGCAGATGACGCGGATGAGTGCACAGCGCTTGGAATGGCACCCTCGGATCCCAAAATAGCAAAGAAGTAGAGTGGGCAGACAATGCCGTTGGACAAATGGACGTTGGTCAAGGGAACAGTGTTTAGTGTACATTTGGGGACATTTGGGGTTTGTAGGGTGGGTGAGAGAGTTCACTGGGGTATTTTTGGGGTTTGTAGGGTGGGTGAGGTAGTTCACTGGCGGTTGTGAGGGGAATGTTTACATTATCACGTGTCTGAAAAATACATCCGTTGTTTGCAAGAAAATCAATGGCTGGACATACTTCATTTTGTGCATGTACATTTAATGTGTGATGGTGTACAGTGGCGAACTTCAAACAAAACAAGTGTGCATGGCCACATGCAGCCAGTGTGTCACTGGCAAATTACTTTCATGGGCCCTGCTTTTCAGAAGTATTTGTGGATTAGTGCTTGGCATACAGCATGGCCATCCCGTGCATCACATACTGGCAGGGGGGCTCCTTCGCCTACATCTCCATCCCCTTCATCCTCACCCGGCCCATGCATGTCAATGTCAGGTGGCAGTGGTACATTCCTCCGGACGCACATGTTGTGCAGCATGCCACAGGCCATGGTGATCTTTGCCACCTTCTCAGGCCTATATAGGAGTGCCCCACCAGACCTGCTTAGGCAGCGGAACCGCACCTTCAACAGGCCAAAGGTCTGCTCAATCACAACACGGGTACGAGTGTGCACACGATTGTGCTCCTCTTCATGGCTGTTCTGCGGGTTCCGCACAGGGGTAAGTAGCCACGGCCTCAAGGGATATCCTCCATCACCTGCAAGCAGATACAAATAGGTGTGTGTCACTCTAAACTGCCACCTTCAGGGAGCACAGTCATGGCAGCATCTATTTGGTGTGGGCATGCACATGTCCCTGTACGTATCCAAAATAGTCACCTAGATGCAATATATACTGTAATGAGGTGTGGTACACTGGATGTGGTTAAATAGATGATGCAGGGTGTAATCATGCATGCTGAGGCAGATGTGCTGTGGTAGTGCGACACTGTTTAGCCTCCAATTCATGCTGTATATTCTTCACTATGCCACAGTTGCCATCCTGTTCAGTCATGCATTGCTTGCCATTACCATGGTGGCCTGGTTGTGCCTCTTACTTGTTGTCATCCATATGTATTATTCGTGATATGTGGCCCAGTGATGTGTCATGTTCCGTTTGGCTGGTTCAGGTGAGGAGTATTTAGCTCTGCATGCATTCTCCACTCACTGGCTATTGCCATCCAGGTGCACTATCTCCCCCTTTCCCACCCAGGTGCAGTAGCCCCCCCCTTCTGCATCCACACACATCAGTACCCCACAGCACAGCCATGGGACAGTTGTGCAACTCACCGAGCAGCCAGCATGTCACTCCATGTGACGGGATAGCGTGGAGTTGCGCAGTACCATGGCATCATGTGTGGATCCAGGAAATCAGGCGCAGCAATGGGTGATGATCTTGCTGGAGTCACATACCATTTGCACATTGATGGAGAGGTATTGCTTGCGATTGCGGTACACCGCCTCTATGGCATGGGGGACTACCAATTCAACATGGGTGTAGTCGATGGCACCAACACAATTGGGCATGCCTGCCAGTGCATGGAAGCCTTCTTTGGTTTCGGCTATCTCCTGGGCAGTCTGTGGTAGGGATATGTGGGTGCTTGCGTGCTTCAGGAGGGCATCCAGCACTTGGTTCAGCATGCGTGAAAATAGTGGTTGTGAAATGCCATGCAGCTGGCCCACTGTGTGTTGGTAGGTGCCTGTGGCCAGGAAGTGTAGCACAGACACCACCTTTAGTAGTAGGGGGATGGCAGTGCATATTTCTATGTGGCTGGCAATGTGGTTCTGTATCATGTCCACTATGCTGGTGATGGTGTCACAGTCCAACCGGTACAGGGTGTGGATCTGCTCAGGGGTTAGGTTAAATGGGCTGGGTCTGGTGCAAGGGATTGGTGGCTGCCTATGAGGCACTGGTGGCTGCGCTGGTGGTAATTGCTGGGCCTGTCTCACCCTCCTTCTCCTCCTGCGTCTCCTCTGTGCTGCCTGTTGTTGCTGCTGTAGTTATTGATGTTGTTGTTGTAGTTGTAGCAGTATAGGCATGTCCTCTAGCGCCATGATTGCAACAGCTAGTGGTAGCATTTTGGTGTAGGAAGGGGTGTGGTGTGTAGGTGTGCTCCTTTTGTACAGGCCCAGTCTACATTGCCTCCACTTGTGTGGGGGGGTGTGGTGCGTGGGTGTGCTCAGTTTATACTGGCCCAGCCTCCATTGACTCCACCTGTGGGGATTGTGTGCACCTGTGGCAGCTGCCTTGTATCCTGATTGCTGTTTGCGGGTGGTCCGCGATGCCTGGCATCGTGCAGCCCGTGATTACTGGCTTCGCAATGCCGGTATTTGCATGTCTGCGTAGGGTGGGATTTCCCCCTATTACTGGCATGCCGGTATTTGCTCCCTGAAGGGGCGCGTGTACGCGCCTATGCCGCTATTAGCGGCACCGTTATTTAGGGTGCCGCAAATACCGGGTTTGCGGGTCGGAATGCAACGTGACGGTAAACGATAAACGTATTACCATACCGGCATCGTTTTTGCCTTACCGGGCAACCTCGTAATGAGGCCCAGTATGTCTAGCTCCTAGGAGGTAGTGCCTCCAGGTTTTAAGGGCTCCTTTGATCGCCAATAATTCTTTGTCGGTTATGGCATAGTTCATTTCTGGTGCTGTAAACTTACGGGACCAAAATGCTGTGGGATGTAACGGCCCCGTGTCCGGGTCCCTTTGTGATAACACCGCCCCCATGGCCACACTGGAGGCGTCGGTCTCAACTACATAGGGTAGATCGGGACGAGGATGCCGATGAACGGGTGCTGATGGGAAAGCCAATTTCAATTCCTGGAAGGCCGTTTTGGCGTCAGGAGTCCAAGAAAACTTTTTATTCTTTCTTAGTAAAGAAGTGATAGGGAGAACGATTTGAGAAAATCCTGGGATGAATCGCCAGTAGAAATTGGCAAACCCGAGTACACTCTGCACTCCCTTGGTTAATGTCGGGGATGGCCACTGAAGAATAGCTTCCACCTTACGAGTGTCTATATGCACCCCTCGTGGGGTAAGCATGAAGCCCAGGAACTCGACTTCCGTGACATGGAAAAAACATTTTTCCAATTTGGCAAACAGCCGATGCTTACAGAGTTTTTCCAGAACAGCCCCTACATGGCCCACGTGATCTTCCTTGGATGCTGAATAGATGAGGATGTTGTCAATGTAGACAAGGACACAGACGTCCAGCAATTCGTGGAGTACATCGTTCATAAAGAACTGGAAAGCTGCTGGTGTGTTGCATAACCCAAAGGGCATGACCTGGTACTCGAAAAGTCCGTATTTGGTTCGGAATGCCGTCTTCCATTCGTCGCCTTTCTTTACCCTTACCAAATGGTAAGCTCCTCGTAGGTCCAATTTTGTATAGATTTGAGCATTTTTTATTTGGTCAAGTAGTTTGGGAATGAGTGGCAGAGGGTATCTATTTTTCACAGTAATCTGGTTTAACGCCTTATAATCTATACAAGTTCTGAGGTCCCCCTCCTTCTTTGGCACGAAGAAGAGAGCTGAGGAGACTGGGGTCTTGGACGGGCGGATTAAAACATTAGCTAGGTAGTGATCTAGATACGTCCTTAGGTGCTGATTTTCTTGCTCAGTCAGAGCGTAGATTCTGCTGCAGGGAAGTTGTGCCCCTGGGACCAGATTGATTTGGCAGTCGTAACTTCTTTGTGGAGACAGGGTGTTAGCTTGTTCCTTTTGGAACACGTCCAGAAAATCTTTATATTCGGAAGGTAATGAACCAGAAATTCCTAGAATGGGTTTCCCCCCCAGTTGTAGATTCCTCACGTCCCCATGGTAGCAGCTCTTTGAACATTCTTGAGGGAAAGTCAACTTTCTTGTGTGCCAGTCAATCCTTGGGTTATGGGTTTCAAGCCACAGCATTCCTAGGATCATTTGGAACACAGGGGTGGCCCCTATAAGATCAAACGAGATGCTTTCCCGGTGACCATCCTGACATGTCAGCATTACCTTATCAGTGTGTTGAGTTACTAGCCCCGAAGACAGGTGAGAGCCATCCACGGCAGTAACGTTTTCTGAGTGTGTTTTTTGCTGAAGTGGAAGGCCTATCCGTGTGGCCAAATCCTGATCGATGTAATTTCCCGCCGCACCACTATTGATGTAGGCTTCTAGAGAATGTACTCTTGACGGTTGTTGGTGATGGGTTATTAATACCGGGATGACCAGGTGTGAGGTCTGCACAACTTTCTTAATTCCGCTCAACAAGTGTACCCCTACGTTTGCCGGGCGTTTGAGTTTTCCGACTTCTGTTCTTTTTCTTCGTTACCATTGTCCGTGGCACCTACCATCTTCTTGGGAGGTTTAATAGGGCAATCTCGCAAGAAATGTCCAGCCTTTCCGCAATATAAACACAGCTGTTGTTGTCTCCTTTTTTCCCTCTCAGCCTTGGAAATGGGAGTTCATAATCCTCCAATTTGCATAGGTTTGGTGGTTTCATGAGCCCTGGTTTGATTGTCCCGGGGTCACATGTAAACTGATTTCCCTTCTGCCACTGTGCGGTCCATTTTTCAGTCTTGCAACCGGTGGTCCAATTGCACAGTTAGATTGATGTATTCCGCACAACACTCGGGCGGATTGACCACTTGAGCTAGTATGTCTTTTAACTCACCACATAGTCCCTGGTAAAATAGTGTGGTCCTTTTCTCCTCAGGCCAATTAGACTGTGCAATGAGACGGTTGAAGGTGTCAATATAAGTCAATAAGTCATGGTTTCCTTGTCTAGAGATAGGATAGTAGTTTGTTGTCTAATGCTTGTCCTTGGGTGTGCCTGGCAAACAATTTTTCCAATTCCTGTTGGAATTCCCCAAAATTCCAAAGTACTGGATCATCCTGGGTTACTAATGGTATGGACCAGTCAGCTGCACAGCCTCCCAAATAGGAAAGTACAAAGGCCACCCTTGCACTGTCATTAGGGAAGGCTCTTGGTCAGCACAAAAAATGGATACGGCACTGGTTCATGAACACAGCATATTTGTTTGGGTCACCGAAGAAGCATTCTGGTGGAGCCAGTGGAACTGCCCCTGGAAGTACAACTTGCACTGGTTGGTATGGTTAAGGCAAAGGAGTTGGTGCCATCCCGGGTAATAGAACTTGTCCTGCGTGTGCCTGGAGCATTTGCCTTGCCAAATCATCCGTCCGTTCTCGGGCTACAATAAGGTCTCTCCTCAAGGAACTAGTCTCTTGTTGTGATGCATGCACTTCAGCCCGCAGCTCCCCCAGTAATTGGGCTAACTGGTCGGTTTCAGAGGTTTCCATAACGCCCAGGCAGAGGTTCGGAGAGGCTTCGCGTTCTGTTACGCTCACCTGGTCTCTGCGGGGACGTTGGGGCACGGTTGGAGCCCTTCCTCAGCTTGTCTCCCTTGGGTAGACTCTCTCCCCCAGCTGCTGCTGAGCCTGTTGTTCTGGACGCTGGTATTGCCCCTGAGAGAAGATGAGAGGCAATGAAAATGGCGTGGTGGTGTTGTCAATTCTCTCGACCCTCTCGTGCCAAAATGAAGTGTGCAAGCGTTTTTCCATTCAAGCTCACCTGTGGTTTTGTAACACTGAGCTCTCTGTCCTGCTTCTTGTAGCAGGGGTGTGTAGAGTGGACCTAGTTGCTTCACTAGTCTGTGGAAGTGGTGTTCCAGACCGGTGGCGACCAATCCACTTAGAAGGTAAGTCTTTTGATTATGATTAATGTTTGTTTTCTTATAATGTCTTTTGATTATTAATAGTAATTCTTGCAATGTCTTATCTCTTTCCCAATAGATGTGAACATGGCCAATCAGAGTCGTGGAGCGAGTCCGAGGGTTCTCTTGAGGATGATGGAGTTTCCGAATTAGTTGGTAAATTGGCTTTTGTAATGGAACTCTAGACTCAGGTATGGCTAAGCCAAGCGTTTCGTTATTTATATGGTTTCTAACCTGTTATGTTCATTTTCCCTTGCAGGAGAAGACTGGCGGCGTAGAGCGGAGTTTGGAGGCTCGGGAGCAGCTCTGCAGCTGCAGGATGAAGGTACCACGAAGATGAAGAAAAGAAGTGGAGCTCTGCGTTGCTGGAAGCCCGTATCAGGTGAGGACAGACTCTGACTCCGATAACGATGGGATGCAGGTAAGATGCGCGCCCAGCAATGGAGCGGCTGGAATCAGGTAAGGAGCGCCTTCAGCGATGGAGCAGCTAGCTGGATTCAGATAAGAGGCGCCTTCAGCAATGGAGTAGCTGGATTCAGGTAAGAGGTGCCTTCAGCGATGGAGTAGATGGAATCAGGTAAGATACGCCTTCACCGATGGAGTAGCTGGATTCAGGTAAGAGGCGCCTTCAGCGATGGAGTAGCTGGAATCTGGTAAAATGGTCTTCAGCGATGGAGCAGCTGGAATCAAGTGGATGCACGACGATATGAAGAACAGGTAAGGACAGCAGTAAACGTTACGCTGCTGAAAGCAGAATAACGCGAAGCAGAGGCATGTGGGTGGGTTGGCCTTAAATTGGCTGGCCCTGGCCCCTCCCTTTGGCCCCGCCTTGTGGCTCTACCTTGCCCCTCCCAGGGACTCCTGCACATGCCTTCCAGTGATAGTCTATGGCCACACCCGGCCCAGCTGCACATGCCCTAGGCACAGAGTGTGCAAAGCACACTTTTCCATGAGCCTGGTGCCAAAGGCACCAGAACTGGGTCCATTTGGGCCCTGGGGGTGATGAAGGCCTGGACCCTTGTCCAATGGCCATGACACCCTCCCCTTGCCTTTATAGGCTGTTGCAAACCATTTCCTCTCATGTCCCTTCATTCACACCATTATAGTATTGGGACGAGGAAGAGGTGACTAGGAGTAGCGCACACAAACATGTCATTTCATCACTCTAGTACTGTTACGAGGAAGAGGCCTGCAGACTGTTGCAAGGGCCAGGCATGTCCAGAGTACTCCACTACTTATGGATAGGCAATTGGAGCTGAGGACCCACAGCTACAACCTGTCAAATGGTTTCAGGTGTATAAAAGGTGAAGCCATCAAGGAGAAGAGAGAGACCAGCAGGAGAGAAGCTGGGCCGAGCGTTGTGGGCCTGAGGAGAGAATCCTGTGCAAAAGAAGGCGGCTGAGTTGGGTCCTCCTGGAAAGACAGGATGCAAGCAAGTATTCAGAAGGAGCTGTGCAGCCGAGGCCTGGGTCAGCCGTGAGCAGGCCACATTGGCGGGATCCTCGCTGGTCGGGTGTCCGCAGCAGTAACTGTGGACACAGAAGAAATCTGATAATTGTAAGCTACCGCCAGCATCCATAGGAAGCAAGCAGAACTGCCACCCACCCACAGAGAGAGAGAGAAGTGAAATGGGAGCAGGGCTTGCAATCTAACAGAGCCCGGTGTGTGAAGCTGAAGAAAGGAAAAGCAGCTGCCTGGACGAGACATCTGGGGCCAGTGAGTGAAAGGAAAGGAGCACTTGAGCTCCTGGAGGCTGAAAAAGGGCAAACATAATGCTGAATGAATGAAAGATGATGTGCAAGATGCAGTGAACCCAAAGTAAAGGTTTGTGATAAGTAATACACACAGGATGAACTGTGAGCAAAAGAATGAAGCTATGAACTATTGAATATCAAACTAAAAAGAAAGCTTTTTGACAAGCCTGTGAAAGCTTTTGAAAAACCTATGAGCAGATAAAAAGTTGTTGTGAACTACACATGGCTACAAGCTAGTATTGAATATTGCTGAAGAGTGTGAAAGCAAGGTGGTGAAGGAAAGAGAGCACCACGAAGTGAAATGTGTGGCAAGAACACATATTGCCGAAGTCAAGAGACTAGCCAAGAGGTGTATGAAAATAATCCATTGTGTTAAATCCATAGATTGGCAAAGAGGAGAGCACACTGTGGCAAAGCCAAGAGGCTGGCAAAGAAAAGTCAAAAAAGTGTAAACCAGCACACAGGTACAGATACAAAAGAACCTTTGTGGGCAAGAAAGCCTAGGGTACCGGTTGTGTGACCTGTAATGGGTGGAACATGTGGTCCGACAACTGTGCCTAAACCAGGGATACCCTATCTGTGAAAGCCAAAGAAACATACAGAGAACCAATCCAAGTTTAAGAAAGAGATTGCTCAAGAGAAACAGAAGGAAGCAATATAAATGAACTGTCAAGAACCAGAAGGAGTGTAAAATTGATCTGAAACTGTTTTTGAATATTGAGAGACTGAATTAAATTACAAGTTGGCAAGCTGAACCAGTTGATGTCTTGGGGAAAGGAAACCTGAGTGCTTATGAACTTTGTTGTTGTCTTGAGGAAGGGAACCTCAAGACCCATTCTTTGGGAATTGTGTTGTCTTCTTGGGGAGGGGCACCCCGAGACGTTGTGGAACTATCTTGAACTTAGGGAAGGGGAGCTGGAGAGTAAGGCAGGAGCTGGAAGAAGCTCAGGACTTTGGAACACTATTTCATTTGTTGCTGACATGCCTACACATTGTTTAGCCTCAGTTTTGAGGGCAAGTATACGTTTTGGACAC
This sequence comes from Ambystoma mexicanum, assembly GCF_040938575.1. Classification (NCBI taxonomy): domain Eukaryota; kingdom Metazoa; phylum Chordata; class Amphibia; order Caudata; family Ambystomatidae; genus Ambystoma; species Ambystoma mexicanum. Next base: position 953,149,474 of record NC_090928.1, on the reverse strand, counting down.
AGACAGTGTTTTAAGTTAATCTTACTGACTCAGACTAAGTTAATAAACCATTTTTGTTTGAACTTTTAATCTGTTGTCTGTGTCTTGCTTCATGATGCCTTCACAAATTCCACTTTCTTATTCCGACATTCCTTCAGTCTGCTATTGGTTTCCTTTCTTCTGCGACCTCTTCCCTCCTGCCAACCAGTGCTACTATTACAAACGCTTCTGTCACCACCAGGGTTGTTCTTCCAACGTGGGTTTTCCCGTGCCTGCTACTTTCACCATTCAACTGCTTTCCTTCAGTTTCACTGCTGCGTCACCCACTGCCACAACTGCTCCTACTCTTGCTGCTACTAGTACTGTTCAAACCATGTGAGTTCTGTTTAGGGTTTCTTTTTATTGTCAGATTAACTTCCTTTATTTTGCAACCATTAGAACATTGCTGATGCTTTTCCAGAACCTCCCTCTAGGGCCTCCTCATTGCAGTACTAATGACAGGTGCGTAGCTGCTGGCAGTGTTGTGATCACATGGCAATTCTTCTTGAACAGTTGAGATGTGCATGAGCCCAAGACTGAAGTCGCCCGAGAATCCAGGCTCCAGTGCGGACAGTGATTCTTCATGCCTTGTACTCTACATGGCCCATCAGAGTCCTCAATCCTGAAAGGGTCAGTGCGGCTAAAATGGTCTTTCATAGAAAGGGGGATACTTGATCCTAGGGTCACAGGACTGCTGGAAAGTCGTGGGTTGCTGGCTGAATTGCTAGTTTGAACACAGGACTAAGAAAAATCATTGTAACATTGTTAAGGATTTCAAAGGCACGGTACAATCCAGATCAGGACTCTTGCTACTGGCTGGGGATGCAGCACACAATCAAAATACTTTTATTTTATTTATTATGAATTCAATTTGAGAAGGCACCCAACCCATCTCACACCCACCTTTACAAACACCCCGGGTCACAATGGACCATGAACCAGGCTGGTGTGTAATAATACAATATTTATTATTTTTAAATTTCAATGAAAATCACACAAATTTAATATGGGGCAGCAATCACCAGTATGGTGATAATTACACATCTTACAGATATATAATGCACAAGTGAATACAGGCAAGATTATTTTTGGGAGGCGTTTTCTGATAGCCCCACAGTTAGTATTTCCCCCTGCAATGCTCCCTCCAGCCCCTGTTTGCAGAATTATGTGTGGGTAGAAAGGAGTAGCAAGGAATCAGGCATACTAGGCAACACACAGCATGCAAATCCAACTTTCCCCCTCTGAATGGGAGGCAAAATCAGATTGAAAACCTTTGAAAATTGAGCAAAATAGCACTCAGAATTGCTAAATACTTATTTTACATGTGCAGTTGAATGAATGAGGTCGAAATGAGGATAGCAGTATCAAAGATGCAAGAACACTAGCAAACTACAAGGTAATGTACTAACAACAGGCATACAGTTCAGAAAAACGTCTTGGGAAGGAAAAACACAGTGCAGCCAAATCACACGTGGAGAAATTGCATTTGCTTCTTTTCTCGGGTTTAAAATGACAAAACAGCTTGAAAAATGGGTTAAACAGACACAATCGGAATGCGGTTTTGATACTAAGGGACAAAGGCACATCACAGGTATAATTTGAAAGTGAAAGGGTAACTGAATCGATGACAGGATGAGATTCTTAACGGGAAAATAAACTCTGTTTTTAAAATGAAAGAAGTAGCACAGGGAAAATCAGTTTGGAAAGGAAATGACAAGTTTTACTGAGACTAGATTTTAGTGGCTATGAAAAAGGGTTAAACTGCAGTTTCAACCCCCTCAAGCTGTGTGCCTCTTTATGGGGGAATTAATTAATTTATTCAAAATAGTACTATGGACTTACACAATGACTGAAATGAGTTGGAAAGAATGACACTAACACTTGGAGATCACTGCAGATTTTCCTAAAAACAAAGTACACAAAGGATTCTGACAGTTTTAGGATTTTTGCTAGGGCAGTTGTAGTATCTCTATGGGATTGGACCGAATACAAGGTAACAAAGCAAGGAACGCAGTTTGTGGTTGCTGGGGAAGGGAAATACTCACAACAAGCACTTAAATGGGGTAGCTTGGACAGCGGACCGGGTTTCTGGACAGCAAGGCAAGGTCTGGTCACTGCACACAGCAGCTGGCTCTCCAAGAAGGGGACAGCTGGGCCTAGTCTGGTCACTGGACAGCGAGGTGGATCAGCTGGACAAGCAGGTAGCGGGGTAAAATCCGGTCTGGTCACAGGATACTCCCAAAAAGGGTACCACAGCTTTTCCCCCTTTCTCCCTGAATTATTGGGACTTTTGTGGGGGTTTTCTAGATCAGTGGTTCTGCCTGAATAGGGTCAGCTAGCTCTGGCCAGGCAGTGGAATCTGGAATCTTGCAGGGTGAATCTGGAATGTCTGAGTCTCTGGACATGCTGGAGCTGGAACAGTCAGAAGAAAGTCCAGAGCTCCCCATGCCTCCCTTTATATAAGGAGCATGACATCAGAGGATTTTACTATGGGGCTGACTCAAGCTAGACACACCTCTTAACATTGGATAGGTCAGCCTATGTATGTTGCCTCCTATTTGGAAGCAGATTGGACTGAAGGAGGTGACTCAGTTTTATGGTGGGTGTTTTTACAAATCGCTTTGTTCTACCAAAGTTACTTTTACCAAAAAAAGTTTATGGAACAAATAATAATAATTTAGCATTTATATAGCGATACAAACCCTCAGGTATCTGAGCACTGCTTATTACCCATGGTGTGTGGTGCTCATTTCTTGATCTTGGAAGGATGAAAGGCTGAGTTTGGCCCTGGTGGGATTCGAACCAGGCTCTGCACAGATGTCAAAGCGAGCGCTCTACTCGCTGTGCTAACTCACCAGCTATAAACCGTCATGTTTACAAATGTCATCATCAGGAAACATATATGGGCAGACTACACATCTTACAAGACACATGCTGATCCATATTCCATGGCGGTACAATTCTGTTAAGTAATTTTGTCAATCTTTTGCCATTTCCATGGAAAATAGTTCATCTAAAATTCTATAATTTTATATATGTATATATATTATCACTGGTCATGTTCTCATTAATTTTCAAAGTTCTACCATGTATGTTGTCCCCAGAATTCACATTCTCCTGGTGTTTGTGTCTCCAACATGCTAGAAAAACCTACAAGGTCTTATTATAATGACACAAACATGACATTTAAATGGTCATAATTTCACATTAATATGTCTTTTGGTAATTGAAATAAATGACATAAGCTGAATAGTCTCTGAAATCAACTGGGCTGGCTTTGTGTTCCAAATATGGGCATTCCTTTCCAGACCACAGCCAAATGTCAGGCTCTGGTCAGTTTAGCTCAGTGTTGTCATGGATTCACCTTTGAAGCCCTTCAGTTTGAGTTGTGGGGAGGTGTCACGAGGAATTCACACCTGTGTGTCTTGGCTGTCCTTTGTCTCATGCTGGAGCATTGCCACTTCGTCTGACGAGGGTGCAAGATGCTCCCCCTTGGCACATTCATAGTTTCCAGGGGGCTGGCCCTTTTGGAAGAAGATGATCCTGTTCCCAGGAAAGGCAGGGCCCTTTGAAGCCAGGGCCTGTCCGACCTGTTCTACTGGCTTCACAGTAATTTTATTTATTTACTTATTTTTCTTTCCCCTAACCAAAAAGCAAGTCTTCTAGAAATAAATATCATGTATATGTTTAAAGCAAACCCGCATCACATTTCTATTCAAGAACAGGGCCTTCGTTTAACATTTCACTTTTAAAAAGGCATATTCTTCTTTAGCAAAAGCACCATTTTACACATGGGTTAATGTTCCTTGGATGTCACTTTATAAATGTGATTTTTCCTCGCATCTAAATTCTGAACATTATTTGTAGCTCCAGTCAATTTCTACTACACAGAATCTGTCCAAGGCAAGGGTACATTGTAACTGACATAAGCAAAGAGAGAGAGGGCTTCCTATGAAGAGTTTGCCTAGGTTATTTTGTTGCAAAAGGTAAAGTGTTTGCCGTACGGCCTGGAGTGATGTTCTCTGCACTTTCACAGATTTTGCCTGACACAACAATCCATTAAGTGAGGAACGCCCCCATTTGCTGGTGTATACCCTGAATATGGGTGTACATGAATGTGTCTTACTGGAACCAAACGTGGTAATGTTGAAAAGATGAAAAGAGCATCAGTGCGCAGTCATTTTAAATGCAGAACATTTTCTTTTTCAATGGGAAGTTTTGAGCTGGCAGCATAGCAGTGCTGCCTTTGAATTCTTTTCTTTAGTACACATAGGAAAACACTGACAGCCATTCTCGGTGTGTTCCGTGTTCCATCTCGCCCCATATGTGCTTGGTAAAAACAGTGCAGCCATTATTTTGGTTACTGCAAAATGCAGTTTTGGTGCAAGGCAATGGTGCTCAACAGAGCCAGAGCAGCCAGTCTGCTGGTAACTGCTGAAAATGCAGTTTGGTGATGTAGGGGAGTTCTGCTGGGATGATAAATGTACTCCAAAGATCCCCCCCCCTGCTTCCGGGAGACTTCTTGTTGAGGGAAAGTAGGGCAAAGTGGGGTTCATCGGGCAAAGTTCTTCTTCCATCATGGAGCGATACGGCATGATCATCCCTTCGTCTTTTGTTGGAGAGTGTGGAGTGACACTCTCTTTCCTTTGTTCCCTTTCCGCATCCCCAGGGAGGTCCTCATGAGGTCTACGAGGGAGTAAAATCAGTAATCTAATAGGAGATATATAAAAAACAGGTTTTAGCATCTTGCACTGACATTCTTCCTGGATGGTTTACATCAGTGGGACAACAATACATTACATTTGTCAGGGTACTTGAACAACATCAGCAAACAATTTACTCAACAATACAAAGACAGCACATTTTTACACCACATTTTCATTACATATTATTTTTCAATAACACTGATGAAATGTACTCCCTTTTAGATAGATATACCTATGGACCTACATATACCCTTCTGCTTTTTCTTGCTTCTTATTCTCCAGGGGTCTCCTCTATTTGACTTTCCTTGGGCTCCTCCATCAGCTGCAAACTGTGCCGGGGGTGACAAATCTTTAACTGATTAATGTGAACCCATTTTTCTTCTGACAGCTCTCCTTTGGGGATGCAGATTCTGTAGACGTGGCCTGGAATGGTGACCTCCTCTCCATTGTTGAACTTCAACTGCCCACAGTAGCAATGGGGCTGACCGGAAGGCTTTCTTTAGGATTGCCAGGACCCTCGGGGTTACCCTTCAGTTGGGACCGGGCTTGGCAAGTACTGGGATCCAAATGAATTTTGAGTCAGTTGAGGATATGACTGCCCATGTAAAAGACGGAGAGAATACCTCGCACAACCTAACAATTATGCACTAAGCATTTACCAGGGATAGACATTTTTAACATACAACTGCTAAGCAGAAGATGTTTGGAACAGGGAATTTCCAGACCCCATACCCACTGATAAACTGACTCAACAGCAGGAAGGATCTGGTCTTTTGGGAGTTTCCTGAATAATGCTTCGCTGATGAAGCTTTCTTCGCTATACAAGCCAACTCTGGCATGGACAGACTCCCTGCCCTCATTTAACTGAGTGGGGAGGAAGAGCTGTTCACCCTTCTTCTGAATCTCAGCTGGGTTTTGAGCATGTCTTTCATCACTTTTGACTATAGGATGGGGATTTTCAGATTGTGAATTGGTATTCAATTTCAAAGTATTTCCTTCCAGTGTGAAATGCCACTTGAAACTGGAAGGAAGGTTGATTTTCAGAAATGGAGAGGGGTTCCCATTACCAGTTTGTTGTCCTACAGCAATTACTGTAATGTCAGGTATTTGATTATTTTGGAAATGAAACTCAATATGATCAGATTTTTATTCAACCATGTGGCATGTGCCATTTAAACTAACATGATTGACACTTTGGTTTAATGTTATTGGCCAGGTAGTCCAGAGGACCTTGTTCACACAGTCTATTAGGGGAGACAACCTGCGCAGGATCTCATTCCCTAATAGACAGGGGGTTCCCTCTGGAGTCACGACTATGACCGGGTGTTTCACCTTATGTCACCCAATTTTAATTTCCAGGTCCGCAGTCCCCTGAACAGAAATGTCATTCCCATCGGAGTTCTGGAGTTGTCCAGGAAGAGGGGTGAGAGGGATCTGGTGTCTCTCTGCCCTTCCTGAATTTAGCTGCTCAAAGGTGCTTTTTGACGGAAGAGTGGCTTGGGATCCGGTGTCCACCAGTGCTGAAAATGCTCATTGCCTTGCACTTGGACGAGGGCGTAGAATCTACCTTCTTTCTCCTCCAAGGGGCAAAAGTAATGGGCATATTTTGGGCAAGCTGGTGTCATGATGCCTACCCCAGGGGACCCAGACCAAGTCCAGCAACCCCGGAAGCAGGCAGCAAGTTATCCTAAGCAAACCCAGCAACCCCTGCCTGGGGCTATTTGGGTGCAGTCCTGGCGTCTATGGTGCCAGGCTCACATGGAGAGTCAGTCCTGGCGCCACAGGCGCCAGGCTCATAGATTAAAACTTACCTGATGCAGACCATGCTGCAAACGTACCTGATGCAGACCATGCTGTAAGAGCTCCAAGCCAAAAGAGGCTTGAAAGGGACTACTTTACTTAGTGACTATTTTTCACTCGGTCGGGGCTGGGGAGGAATACTTACCTGGGACTACTTTGGAGGCTATTTAAACCACTCCCGAAGAGCAGCACATGCTTTGCGTTATTCTGCATCCAGCAGCGTAACGCTCACCGTGCCTGCAAGTCTGCATCCAACCTTCTGCCACACCCGCCTCGAGTTTGGAGCTCCTAGAAAAAGGGAGGAAGAAGGAGAAAAGGTTAGAACAAGAGCAATATCTTTGATCCTTACCTGAATTTCCGATCCATCGCGCCTTCGAGCGGGAAGAAAGAAGGTATTTTATGCACGTCGCCTCGCCTGCTGCAGCGCCGCGCTGAAGTCACCAGCCTTCCCAGCATCTTCACATTCCACCGCATTCTCCTGCATGTTCCCGCCGCACTCCGGCACCTAAGGAGAAGTCAAGAACAGCAAGGTGAGCCAAGGGAATACACAGAGGAATATTAGTTACCCCCCCATAGACTTACCTGATTTTATCACCGGGGGTACTATTCCTCTTCACAGGTCGGCGCAGCTTCCACTGCATCTTCGCCGAACCCCGGCCCCTAAGGGGAAACAAAAGGACAGCAAGGTGAAACAAAGGGACTAACAAGGGGAACCCTCCTCACCACAATAGACTTACCTGATTTTACCGCCGGAGGTATTATTCCCCGAGACTTCATACTTTCTCTCAGCGCCTGAATAAGGGAGAAAGCAACAGGTTACATATTGACATTATTTTATCGAACTGTGTTGGAAAATACAAACCCTTACCAGAATACCACCGGTTGCCACGAGGAACTCATCATTAGCGTCAAGCTACAACCTGCAATGAATCGGGCAAGAGTGAAAGTCAGGCATTTGAACTCTTACGAACTTTATACTTACAGCGTCGTGCCGGGAATCTCTGAGTCAATATTGTTCTGGAACTCACCAATTCCTTCGAGCCAGTGAAGCAACTGGTTATCAACGCACCCCTGCGCTCAATGCAGGATGGAGAGCTCATCTTTTCAAACCATCAGGTGAGACTATAATAGGGGACATCAAAGGTGATCTGTGGAGAGAACAGCGGGGGTGGGGGATTTACGCTGAACTCCATGGGTGGTTAATTCCCTTTCTCCATTTGCAGAAGAATATTCCTACGGGCCAAGCAAACGAAGCTAGGTGGGCCAGTCCAGTCCGTCATCTCGGCCCTACACGCCACATTGGTGGAGACCGCAGCTGTCCAGTTCCGATCGACGCCTCTGTGGGAGCCAGGTGAGCGTAACAGAACGCAAAGCCTACCCACAAATTCCCACCCGGGCGTTATGGATATCTCAGAAACTGACCAAAAGCCCCAATTGCTAGGGGAACTGAGGGCTGAAGTGCATTCCGCCCATCAAGAAACCAATGCTCTTAGGAGAGAACTGATTTTGTCAAAGGAGCGAACTGATGACCTTGCTAGGCAACTATTGCAAAGCCAGGCTGGACAAGCACCCCTACCTGGTTCCGGGGGAAATCCAGCTCCTGTGTTATAGAGTAACCCTGTGCAAATAAACCTACCAGGAAATATTCCATTAGCTCCACCCGAACGCTTTGCCGGAGATCCCAAAAGGTTTGCCGTGTTTATGAACCAATGCTGCTTGCACTTTTTATGCAGACCTAGAGCCTTCCCAAACGATCAAGCCAAGGTAGCCTTTGTATTGTCATATCTCAGTGGCAGTGCAGCTGATTGGTCAATTCCACTAGTTACTCAGGATGACCCAATAATTCGGGATTTTCAGGGCTTTCAAACGAGCATGGAAAGACTATTTGCCCGGCACTCCCAAGGACAGGCCCTGGATAACGAACGTTTGTCTCTACGACAGGGTAACCAGGACCTTCTATCCTAAATCGCAACCTTTAATAGGTTGATAGTGGAAACTGGATGGCCTGAGGTAAAACGAATCACGTTATTTCATCGAGGGCTTCGAGGAGAACTCAAGGATGTCTTGGCTCAATTCGTGAACCCACCTTAAGACTGCGCTGAATATATAGACTTAGTGGTCCAGTTAGATCACAGACTTCAGAACAGAAAGGCTGATCGAGCCAAGTTTGAGAATTGGGTGTTGGTCAAAACCCACGCTAACCCCAAAGGAGCAGATGCTTCAAAACCCATGGAAATCAGAGGGGTTAAAGGATCCTTAACCCAGAAGGAAAGAGAAAGGAGACGCCAAATGCAATTGTGTCTATATTGTGGAACTTCTGGGCATTTTCTACGGGATTGCCCTGTAAAACCACCCAAGAAGGTGGTAGGAGCTGCTGATAAAAGCCATATGGAGTCAGGCTCGGGAAACGACCACGCCCAACAAGCGTAGGGGTCCACTTGCCGAGCTTGAAGAAGGATACTCAGACCTCGCATTTCATCATACCAATGGTCCTCGTAGATCCAGGGCAGCCATCGCCTATGCACGCAGTAAGGGCATACATTGATAGGGGGGCCATAGGAAACTATGTGGACTTTGAATTGGCTTCCAGGATGAATCTACCTCTCTGCCGAAAAACCATCTCAGATGTCATCACCACAGTCAATGGAACTGAAATTGCCTCTGGGCCTGTAACTCATTCCACTGCAGAGATGACACTATTGGGTCAGGATGGGCATCGAGAGACTATTGTGTTTGATCTAATCAAAGCCCCACAGTTCCAAATAATACTGGGGATACCTTGGTTGGAAACACATAATCCTTGTATTGATTGGCGAGAGAAGAGAATAACCTTCCCGGATTGTGCACAAACCTGTTACCCAAAGAAAAGTCAGAACGCAGGCCTGGCCACAGTAACCACAGCAGTCATGCAACTACCTCCAGAATACCAAGAATTCCAGGATGTCTTCCAAAAAGAACAGGCAAACACCTTACCTCCTCACAGATCGTACGATTGTCAAATGGATATCATGCCCGGTGCACAACCCCCTTGTAGCAGGATCTATGCCCTTACGGAACCTGAGAACCTTCACCTACGACAATACTTAGACCAGTACCTAGCCAATGGCTTTATTCGCCCATCCAAATCCCCTGCATCTTCAGCTTTGTTCTTCGTGCCCAAAAACGAAGGTGACCTCAGAACGTGCATAGACTACCGCGCATTGAACCAGATAACTGTTAAGAACCGATACCCATTGCCTCTGATCCCTGAACTACTAGACCAAGTGAAGGACGCTTGTATATACACTAAATTAGATCTCCGGGGGGCATACCATCTGGTACGTGTAAAAGAAGGCGACGAATGGAAGACTGCTTTCCGCACTAAGTATGGGTTATTCGAATACCAGGTGATGCCTTTCGGGTTGTGCAATGCACCAGCAGCCTTCCAATACTTCATGAACGATGTCCTTCGTGAACTCATTGACGTTTGTGTTGTCGTATATATCGATGATATTCTAGTATACTCCTCTTCAGAATCTGACCATGTGAAGCACGTTCGAGCAGTCCTTGAGCAATTGCGCCAGCACAAACTATATGCAAAACTGGAAAAATGCGTTTTTCATGCCACAGAAATTGAATTTATCCTGAAGTGGGTTTATCCTGACCCCAAAGGGAGTCCGAATGGACTCACGAAAGGTGGACGCAATCCTTAAGTGGCCATCACCAAGTTCAGTTAAAGGAGTACAAAGCATGCTCGGCTTTGCCAATTTCTACCGCAGATTCATCCCGGATTTTTCACATGTTGTACATCCCATCACAGCACTCTTGCGAAAAAATAAACGCTTTATGTGGACTGAAGAAGCTGAAAATGCCTTCCAAGAGCTGAAAGTGAAATTCGCGTCTGCACCTGTATTAAAGCACCCGCCCCATGAACTTCCATACATAGTGGAAACTGATGCATCCAGTCTAGCAATGGGAGCTGTCCTGTCTCAAAAGGACCCTGAAACTGGCCAGCTTCATCCAATAGCATTTTGGTCCAGAAAGTTCTTGGCACCTGAGTTAAACTATGCGGTTACCGATAAGGAGTTATTAGCCATTAAATCCGCCTTCAAGGCTTGGCGGCACTATCTTCTCGGTGCCAGGCATACCATTACTGTGATCACCGATCACCGGAACTTACAGTATTTAAAGACAGCCATGGCCCAATCGTCACATCAACTCCGATGGGCATTGTTCTTTGCCGAGTTCGATTTCGTAACAACCTATCGACCAGGTTGTAAGAATGGTAAAGCAGACGCCCTATCCCGAATAGGGATGGGAGAGGCAGAAGTGAACCCAGAACCAGTACCTATAATTTCCGAACAAAGAATTCTTGGCATGACTACTCTACAGATACTAGAGGACATTCAGGTAAAGATCCAGCAACTCTTTGATCCTACAGCCCTGCAGGACTGGGTAAAAAAATGCCCGGACTACTCTGTCACCAATGATCTGCCTTATTACCAAGGGCAGCTATTTCTGCCACACAAGGAACTACAAGAGCTAGTCATTTCCCGTTACCATGATACCCTAATGGAGGGGCACCCAGGTATTGCAAAAACTGAAGCTAAAATTAAAAGACAATTCTTGTGGCCCACCTGGTGAAAGGATATTAAATCATTTGTGATGTCTTGTGGCATTTGCGCCCAAAACAAAGTCAAAAGAAAAAACCAGCTGGACTCTTACAACCTTTAGACATTCCGCCTACACCATGGCACACCTTATGGTTAGACTTTATTACTGATCTACCCCCATGCAATGGATTTAACACCATTCTAGTTATTGTGGATCTTTTTTCCAAGATGGCCCACTTTATTCCTTTAAAGGGATTACCTTCAGCTTCAATCCTGGCCAAGGAGTTCCTCGAAAACGTTGTTCGCATACACAGATTTCCGTCCATATTGGTCAATGACCGGGGCAGTCAATTCATTTCACATTTTTGGAAAAAATGCTGTCAATTGGCGCAAATCGATGTGAGGTTATCGACCAGTCACCACCCCCAGACCGATGGTCAAATGGAGAGGACCAACCAGACTCTCGAACAATACCTGCGTTGTATGTTACATCAGACTGAGAGTAATTGGAAAGACATTCTTTGGATCGCCAAATATGCATACAATAATTCAGTACACTCTGGAACTGGACAAAGCCCCTATTATACCTTATATGGGCACCATCCTCGAACCTCAGCCCTTGACTCACCCCAACACTTAGAAATGCCAGCAGTGGACCATCTGCACGCTACGATTACACAAGCCTTTAAGGAAGCAACTACACATTTAAAACAGGCAAAAGAAAAATACAAGAAAGATGCTGATCGGCATAGAAGTGATACTCCACAATACCAGATAGGGGACCAAGTATGGTTAGCCACAAAACATATACCTCTAAAGGGAACACAGACCTTTAACCCCAGATATTTGGGACCTTACTCTATTAAGGCCATTATCAACCCGGTGGCTGTCAAGTTGGACTTAACTGCTAATATGCAAATTCACCCGTCTTTCATGTGTCACTTTTGAAGCCAGTGCAACCAGGGACAAGACTAACCAAGCCACCAGACCCTATCCTTGTAGACGGAGGACCCGAATTCGAAGTTAAGAACATCCTGGACTCCAAGCTGATAAAGTCAAAACTCTTTTATTTAATCGACTGGAAAGGTTACGGACCACAGGAAAGGTCATGGGAACCTAGTGACCATGTTCATGCACCCGGATTGGTGAAAAAATTCCAGCGAAATTTCCCAGACAAACCAAAAGCACAGGGAAGAACAACTTTAGGAGGGGCCTTGGAGGGGAGTGCTGTCATGATGCCTGCCCCCGGGGACCCAGACCAAGTCCAGCCACCCCGGAAGCAGGCATCAAGTTATCCTAAGCAAGCCCAACAACCCCTGCTAGGGTCTATTTGGGTCCAGTCCTGGCGCCTATGGCGCCAGGCTCATATGGAGAGTCAGTCCTGGCGCCATAGGCGCCAGGCTCATAGATTAAAACTTACCTGATGCAGGCCATGCTGCAAACTTACCTGATGCAGACCATGCGCAAGAGCTCCAAGCTAAAAGAGGCTTGAAAGGGACTACTTTACTTAGGGACTATTTTTTACTCGGGCGGGGCTGGGGAGGAATACTTACCTGGGACTACTTTGGAGGCTATTTAAACCACGCCCGAAGAGCAGCACACGCTTCGCGTTATTCTGCATCCAGCAGCGTAACACTCACCGTGCCTGCAAGTCTGCATCCAGCCTTCTGCCACGCCCACCTCGAGTTTGGAGCTCCTAGAAAAAGGGAGAAAGAAGGAGAAAAGGTTAGAACAAGAGCAATATCTTTGATCCTTACCTGAATTCCCGATCCATCGCGACTTCGAGCTGGAAGAAAGAAGTTATTTTATACGCGTCGCCTCGCCTGCTGCAGCGCTGCGCTGAACTCACCGGCCTTCGCAGCATCTTCATATTCCACCGCATCCTCCTGCATGTTCCCGCCACACTCCGGCACCTAAGGAGAAGACAAGAACAGCAAGGTGAGCCAAGGGAATACACAGAGGAATATTAGTTACCCCCCATAGACTTACCTGATTTTACCACCGAGGGTACTATTCCTCTTCACGGGTCGGCGCAGCTTCCACTGTATCTTCGCCGAACCCCGGCCCCTAAGGGGAAACAAAAGGACAGCAAGGTGAAACAAAGGGACTAACAAGGGGAACCCTCCTCACCACAATAGACTTACCTGATTTTACCGCTGAGGTGTTATTCCCCGAGACTTCATACTTTCTCTCAGCGCCTGAATAAGGGAGAAAGCAACATGTTACATATTGACATTATTTTATCGAACTGTGTTGGAAAATACAAACCCTTACCAGAATACCACCGGTTGCCACGAGGAACTCTTCATTAGGGTCAAACTGCAACCTGCAAGGAATCGGACAAGAGTGAAAGTCAGGCATTTGAACTCTTACGAACTTTATACTTATGGCGTCTTGCCGGGAATCTCGGAGTCAATATTGTTCTGGAACTCACCAATTCCTTCGAGCCAGTGAAGCAACTGGTTATCAATGCGCCCCTGCGCTCTATGCAGGATGGAGAGCTCATCTTTTCAAACCATCAGGTGAGACTATAAGAGGGGACATCAAAGGTGATCTGTGGGGAGAACAGCAGGGGTGGGGGGATTTACGCTCAACTCCACGGGTGGTTAATTCCCTTTCTCCATTTGCAGAAGAATATTCCTACGGGACAAGCAAACGAAGCTAGGTGGGCCAGTCCAGTCCGTCATCTTGGCCCTACACGTCACATTGGTGGAGACCGCAGCTGTCCAGTTCCGATCGACGCCTCTGTGGGAGTCAGGTGAGCGAAACAGCTGGGCAGTCAATTTCTTTATTTTACCTGCAACACCGTGGGATTTTGGACATTTTTCTGTGCCGGAGTCAGAAAATCTGTAACAAAAATTTGGCATCCTGAAATATGTGGGATTTTGGAATCCCCTTTTTCCCTTAGCTCTGTGCTGTTGCCCTTTACCTGGTGGCAGTCACTAGAAACAGTTTGTGGTGAGGATCCCTCCATTAATATTTTGTTCTCAGGATGACAATTATGAGGTTTAGGGATGGGTGACTCTGAATCAGTACCCACACCCACCCAGTCTTCCTTCAGGTCTCTTGGGACCCATTTTTCTTTGGGAGGAATACCACCGTCCCTGAAGGAGAAGATTTTCATCCCAGAATCCTCCAAGGATTCTTCCCCTTCAAACTGGAGGACACTGACTTCCTCCACAAAATGGGTCTTTTTGATATCTTTGTTTCTCCTACCCACCCTCTGTTGCCTGGGTTGCAGATTTTCGGGGGCAAGAGATTTTCATTTCTGTTCAGTGGTGTCCAGGGGCTTTTAACGGGTGAGCAAGGAAGCTTCCTCTAGGGCTTTACACCCCCCTTCCTCCTGTGCCTCCTCTGGAACCGGTGGGTTGTCGGAGTTCTCTCCCCGTCATTGTTCTGGGGTGCCAGACCCTTGGTTTGAGGGGTTCTGAGCCGCCATGTTCATATGAGGGTTTTGTTGAGCCCTCAACATGCAACTCAGATCCTGCATATGGTTCTGGACCTGGCACTCCTGTTAGGACACCCGCTCCGGCTGGCACAGGGTCTTTGTTCAAACCTAGTTGGCTCACAGGAAGGGTAACTATCCCTTCTCACGGAGTACCCTGGGTATTAGAGATGCCCTTGGTAACCCTCCACCCTTGGCCTCTCCTCTCCCAGATTGGGTGGTCTGGGCTCCTGAAAGCAGGGGAAAAAAGTGGGGTTGTCCTGCAGGTTGGGGTTTGGTAGATACCGGGTAAAGTAACTTAACCCAGGATTTGGGGGATTACTGCCCTCCTGAGGGAAGTTAGGAGGGAAGTTTCCTGGGGCAGTACTCACCTGGTTGGTCCCCCCCCCTTGGGCTGGGGGAGTCCATACATACCCCAAGATAGGTCTGTTGCCCTTATATCTGGGACTGATGTAATCATGAGAGTTCGGGTGCCATTGGTGGGATTACCTACCTGACTGCCACCTGCTGCTGATTGATCTGATGGCCTTCTTTGCCTCTGATTTGGCTGATTTTGAGAAGGTTTGTTTTCAGGCCCCCCCATTTCTAGGTCTAAAATGGGGGCAACCTTCACCTCTGCCACCTTAGCAGAAGCAGGGGTGTTGGTTGGTTTGGTTTTTTTGATCTGGTTATTGTTTTCTGCAGGTTTTTGGACCTCATTGATCCGGGTAGCCTGCTCTACTACCCAGTCCATGGTTCTGTCGTCATGAAAATCCCCACCAATTGGGTCATTACATATTTTGGTAGCGGATGAAAATAGGTGGTTATGAATTCTCGACTATTCGTGCGCAACCGCCTGGTAGTTTGTGCAAAGGCACGTTTTAGTTCCTGCACAAATTCTCTTGGGGCCTGATCCTCTCTGCATTGTAGATTGTAGGCTGCTTTGTGAGCCTCTTGGGGGTTTCTGTGGGCGGAAAAGTGCTTCAAGATGGCCGCCGTATAGGTGGACCACCTTGAATGGTTCTGGTCTTCCGGCCCAGAAAAAAGGCTGGAGTACTCCAGAGAGAACATCCATTTGGCATAATCTATGCAGTTCTGGCTATTTTTGATGTGAAAAGAATCCATCATTTGTTCATGTAGTTCCAGATGCTCCCAGATAGAATATTTAGCATGTTTGTGATACAGAGTCATACATTTCCTAATAGCCTTAATCTGCCTAATGGGGTCTTTCACCAGAGCCCTCTTGTGTTTATTGGCCTTCTTTTGCCGCGTTAGCTAAGTCTACTCACCCTCAGACTGAGAGGTGCTACTGTTTGAGGTCCCTTCTTTACCTGCTAGGCGCTCTCTGGTTCTTTGAGCTTGTGATTTGCTCTCAGCATGGTGGGGCATAGTTTCTTCTCCCCTGTTGTACCATAGGCTCTCTGGGTCACTCCCCTTGGACTCCCTCTTTCGAACCGGAGAGTAGTCTTCTGACTCCTCTCTGTTTCCGGGGTCAGTGGAGGGTCCCTCGCACTGCCCTGTTTGGCTGGAGGTTTTTAGAATGCTCTTTTGGGGCCTCATTTGGGGCCTGCTGTTTCTCTGAAAAGTGAACCAAATGGTTCCCTTGTAACTGATGCTTCTGTACGTCTAGCTCCCTGCGTTTCTCCTCATAGAAGTCTTCCTGATAAGATATTTCAGCCATAACATTTTGAATCTGTGCAGGGATGCACGTCCATCAATCTCTGATGGGTGGTGGCCTACCTGCTCAATCATGCTAGGTCTATTTAAGTCTGGCTGCCTTATGACTCCCAGTTCTGGTGAACCGGGGGACATGAAGTCAGCAGTGCCTTGTGCATACAAATTGGTAAATGGGTTTGAGGCCCTTAATACAGAGGGCATCACACTGTGATCAGGGGTTGCCCTGTCCCTCTCTACTTGTTCAGCGTCCCTCAAGTTCGGATTCAGCCTGGCATACTCTTTCTCTAACAGCTCCAGTTTCTTCTTTTTAGCCCCTATTTCCTGGCAGTAGGCAAAGGCCTGAGCCTTTTGCTCTGCTATCAGGGATTGGCTTACTTCTATGACCTTTCCTTGAGCTGCTACCTGACTCTGGAGTCCACTGTTCTCCTCGCAAAGAGTCTCATTGGCCCTCATTACGACCCTGGCGGATTTTTTCCGCCATCGGCGGACTTTTCCGCCATGGCGCAAAGTCCCTTTACGCCATGGCGGATGGCGGACTTACCGCCCCATTCCGAGGTCGGCGGGGCGGTAAGTCCCCATTGACCCATTTACCCTTCCCCATTCCCATTTCGGCCCCATAGGGCTCAATGGGAGTGGGGAAGGTGTTAATTACGCCACCGTACACTACGGTGGCGTAATTAACACCAAGGTCCCATAGCGCCATGGATTTTTACGCCCGCAAAAAGCGGGCGGAAAAATGACCATGGCGCTATGGGAACTCGTAGTTGGCGGTAAGGGGTCGGCGCAGCTAACGCTGGCGCAAACCCCTTAGCGCCAGGGTCCTAATGAGGGCCATTGTCTTTTTTTGCTGCCTGTATGGTCTTGGAATACTGAGACAATTTTTGTTGCATGAGATTTATCTCCTGAATTTGCGCATTTTTAACTTGGGTGTTCTCTTCTAGAGCACCTTCCACTCATCTGGTGTTCCCCAATAACTTTTCATATTCTACTTGTAGTTCATTTAGTTTCTGGAGGTCTAACTCTCTTTTCTGTAGATCTGTTTTTAGGTTGCTCACTTACTGACATAGGGCATCTTTTTCTTGATACCGTGCGCCCCTCTGTTCAGCCAGGTCATCCCGCTGTTGTTTGATTGTACATAATGTCTGGCATTCTTAGTTAAATTCTGTTTTGAAGTGGAGTCCCTTAAGGGTTAATTGATTTCTCTCCTCTTCCAATGTGTCCACCTGTTTTAATAAAGTGGTTATCTGCTCTGTACAGACTCTGTTATATTTTATTTGTTATGATATGATATGATATTTTATTTGTATCGCGTTCGTACACAAGTGTTTCAGAGCACGACTAGGCAAGGGAGGGGAACAGGGGAGAACACAGCACAACATAAAAACGATCTTACTAGGCCCAGTGACATTGAGAACGCGCAAGTGCAGGGGAACAGGAATAGGGAAAAAGTGCATGGAAGGGGGAGAGTGGAAAGTGCGGAGCCGAGGAGCGCAAATAAGTAAAATAAATAGAAAATTGAGGCAAACTGTGGTAGTGCAGCCAGCAAGTGGCAAGTGTTGTGTTTAAGGCACCAGACTGGGTAAGTCTGAATAGGTGCAGAAAAAGAAGAACAATGGGGGGTGCTGTATGGTTACAGATAAAGTCCCCAGTGCAAGGGGTGGCCAGGAGGCAGTGCAGGAAGGTGGCAGGGTGAGCAGGTACCTGGGCCCAGGGGACAGAGGGTGGCCAGGTGCACAGTGCCAAGAGAGAGCAGATCAGCAGGGGAGAAGGGGAGCGAAGGCAGAAGCAAAGAGGAAGGTTTTGAAGTGCTTCCGGAACCAGAGATGGTTCTCCTCAAGTTTTAGAGTGGCAGGGAGGCTGTTCCAGAGGGAGGCCCCAGCCGAAGATAGAGATCTAACCCCAGCTTGTTTCTTTGAAAAACAATTGACCCGGAGGGAGTTAGAGGTAGAGGAGCGAAGAGCTCGAGAGGGGAGGTATTTGCGGAGGGATAGCTGATGGTATTTTGGACCCAGGCCCCAGAAAGCCTTGTGGACAATGCAGAGGCTTTTGAATTTAATCCTTGCATCCACTGGGAGCCAATGGATAGATTTCAGAGCTGGAGAGATACAATCCCAGGGCTTGAGGCCAAGGACAAGTCTTGCAGTCCTGTTCTGGATAAGTTGTAGAGGGCGGAGAGTAGAGGCAGGTAGATTTAGAAAGGGGCTGTTGCAATAGTCCAACCTAGAGAGAACCAGAGCTTGGGAGACAGTGAGCTTCTGAGCGAAGGAGAGGAAAGGAAGAATACCTCTGAGGAGGTGCAGTAGGAATTTTGACTTTTTAGAGACCTCAGAGATGTGGGCCGAGAAGGAAAATGTGGAGTCAAAGATGACCCCAACGTTCTAAGCCTCGCAGGTAGGGGTAGGAGGAGGGCCAAGGGAGGCCGGCCAGAGAGTGAAGGAAAAGGATGGAGATGGTGTGCCGATGAGGAGGATCTCCGTCTTGCTGACATTCAGACAAAGATCATTGGCGGCACACCAATCTTGAATGGCAGTTAGGTAGTCAGCGATGTGAGAGGGAGATTAGGTGGCCAAGGGCAGCCGGAAAATGAGTTGAGTGTCATCAGCGTAGCACTGGAAATTTGAGCAGAAAATGGCAATGCAGTGAGCGAGAGTTGCAAGGTATTGGTTGAAAAGCCAGGGTGCGAGGTTAGACCCCTGGGGAACCTGTTGATTCAGCTTCTGTTGACTCTCTTGCAGAGAGTCAACCTTTTCCTGACACTCCACTTTTAATGCATCTAATTGGGCCTCTTGGGCTGAATTATTTTGTTGTTGTAGAGCCAAGTCCTCTTTCAGCTGTTTAATGTAATTTTCCAATCCTACCTCAGAATTTTGGCTCTTTTGCAATTTCTCTCCTACTATTTTTAGTTCAGTCTGGATTTGGGTTAAGAGCTCAGACTAGTTTTGCGCAAGGGTTCTATCTTCTTCATATTTTTCCTCCATAATCCCCCTTTGGAGATATAGGTAGGCTGTGAATCGGACCATTTTAATCTGTTCCTTTTTAATGCTTGGAGTCATATACAACTCCTTCAAGGCCTGATGTAATAGGCCACCATCTTGCCACACATCCATGTTCATAGCAGTGACCTGTTGCATAATTTCCCGTAGCCAGACCTCCTCATGCGCCCATTCACCTCTGACAAATAATTTGTGCAGAAGGTGCTGCCTAGCCATGTTTATCTCTACTGTGGTCATTATCGAGAGTGCTCTTTCTTTATTAATTTATTGATATAAAAGTAAACCTGTATTGATGGTAACATTTGGAGATCACTGCAGATTTTCCTAAAAACAAAGTACACAGAAGATTCTGATAGTTTTAGGTTTTTTGCTAGGGCAGTTATAGTATCTCTATGGGATTGGACCCAATACAAGGTAACAAAGCAAGGGATGCAGTTTGTGGTTGCTGGGAAAGGGAAATACTCGCAACAAGCACTTGAATGGGGTAGCTTGGACAGTGGACCGGGTTTCTGGACAGCAAGGCAAGGTCTGGTCACTGCACACAGTGGCAGGTTCTCCTAGAAGGGGACGTCTGGGCCTAGTCTGATCACTGGATGGTGAGGTGGATCAGCTGGGCAATCAGGTAGCGGGCCAAAAGCGGTCTGGTCACAGGATATTCCCAAAAAGGGTACCACATCTTTTTCCCCTTTCTCCCTAAATTATTGGGATTTTTGTGCGGGGTTTCTAGATCAGTGGTTCTGCCTGAATAGGGTCAGTTAGCTCTGGCCAGGCAGTGGAATCTGGAATCTTGCAGGGTGAATCTGGAATGTGTGGATCTCTGGATGGGCTGAATAAGTCAGAAGAGAGTCCAGAGCTCCCCATGCCTCCCCTTTATAAGGAGCATGACATCAGAGGATTTTATTATTGGGCTAACTCAAGCTAGACATACCTCTTAACATCGGATAGGTCAGCCTATGTATGTCACCTCCTCCCTGGAAGCAGATTGGACTGAAGGAGGTGACTCAGTTTTATGGTGGGTATTTTTACAATGTGCTTTGTTCTACCAAAGTAACTTTTTTTGCCAAAAATCAGTTTATGGAACAAAACTCTCATATTTAGAAATGTCATCATCAGGAAATTTATATGGGCAGACTACACATCTTACAAGACACATGCTGATCCAAATTCCAAGGCGGTATGATGCTGTTTAGTCATTCTGTCAATCTTTTGCCATTTCCATGGAAAATAGTACATCTAAAATTCTATAATGTTATATATGTATACATATTATCACTGGTCATATTCTCATTAATTTTCAAAGTTGTGTACAGGAGGGCAGAGCATCCTCTGATGGGCCCATAGGTCAGAACTCACCCTCTAGTACCTGTTAGACAAGATAGCTGCACCTTGAGGAGGTTAGGGTGCAGGATTAATTTACTCCGACACACTTCAATAAGGACAACTCAATGGTTTGGCAAAGGGAAGTCCGTTTAATGACAAGTACAAAAAACGGGGAAATAAATGGTAATCATCAATGGTGCGATTGCCTGTCTCGCTTCAACTCCCCACTTCTTCATTCAGACAGCAACTTTTACAGGCAAAATTCGTCATCATTTGACGTGCAAAACTCATAAATTTGTCATGCAATTTCTATTGGTCGGAAAGGTAATTTAAGTATAGGTGCTATATCTGTATATGGTAACAGAGCATGCGGATTGGATAATTCTTATCGGGTGGGCATCTACGTCCATCCCACTACATCACTTGTGATAGACGTCACTACAACTATGACGTCTTATTGGTTCTACAAGCTATAGGACCCTAGATTATTTGGTACATTGTGATTGGGTGGGTTACACCCCTAGACATAAATCTCCACTTTAATTAGCAGCATGCAGAATAGACACCCAGGTGTGGAGTGCCCCAAGATTCACCCTGCCTCCCTTCCATCAATCAGTACCTTTAGGGCTATGTGTCAATTAGTTGGCTGAGGATGGCCTCGAAATTGTAGTTCTTATCAGGAAAAGTTATGGCATCCTCGGGTTCTGCGTGATATCAGACGTTGCTACCTCTTTGCCCTTGGCTGGTCACGTGTCTGTTCACCGTGAATCTGCTTCTTATTCCTTCTTTTTGTATATTTGATTCTTTGTTCAGCCCAGCCACCTGCCTGGGGCCTCTTATCTCAACCTTCACTGGCTGGCTGTCATGCTCTGACGTTTTGAGTCTTCAGAGTAGTCGCTCTCCTCCCTTCCTTGAGTTGACCTCGAATTCCCAAGCATGAGCTACTTCTTACTGAGTTTCGATTCCGCTCTTCCCTTCTGGCTTTAGCAGCCTGGGCTTAGTTCTGCTTTACAAAATGGAGTTGCACTCGTACATTGTGCTTCTTTGAGGTAGAGATATAATTGGTGCATGCCGCTCTATTCTTCTACTAAGCATTGCAAGCAGTGTCGTTTACTTAGCTTCTTGCGTTCCAAGCCTATTTACATGCATTCAGTCAGTTGCATGATTCGATCCTGGGTACGTTCTTTCTGCTGCAACGTGGTATCTTCTTATGCGTTTGTCACATCATTATTCTCTTGCAGTTCGTCCTTGTGTACTTTCTTTTGCTTGTCATTTTATGGTTGTCTGTACGTCACGTCTAGGCTCTTATATTTTCACCAATTGCCTTCCATTAATGCTCTGTGGGCCTCTTCGGGCACAGTCTGTAAGTAGTCTTCGTATCGTGTCATCTGCTGGTATGGTTGTCTCAGTGGATACCTTGCAGCCCACGGTTGTCTGGTTATTGGTGCTTCAATAGGTATACATGTCTCTCTGATGGGTACTGGACACAGCCCCACCGTGGCTCTCTGTTGATTCATTTGCTCCTTATATGTCACATATTTTGGCGAGTATGCTTCTGGCATTTCGACATGAGTGGCTGGAGTGCAGGCCATATTTGGGACCTCCTCTACACACCCCCCTCTGGTCGGTTTATCGACCACTTCTTCTTCCTTTAAATTATTCTTGCTTTGTTCTTCCACATCCACCTCTTCATCATCTGCGTTTGTACATGATGGTGTGAACGTGTGCATCTTTGGAGTCCATATTTTTATCACTCCTTTCAAACTTCCTGTTGTTTTTACGTGTTCGTCTTTGTTGCAGGTAATTAGCTGGCATTGCCCATTTGGGCTGCAGTAAATCCATTTTCCTTCATACCTTTTTTGTTTTCTGGGGTATGCAAACTTTGTTCCTTCTGGCGTAAATTCGCTGGCCTTCACAAAGTTCATTATCTCTTCATCTGTTAGGTCTCTGGGCTTCCATCCCAGTTCAACATCGACCATCATTTTCATCCCAATGGCTTTCTTCGCCATTTTCTGGCATTGTGTTATGATTATCTTGATAACACAAAATCCTAGTAGTATCATTAAAAGCAGGGCTCCCTGAATTTTGAATATGTCTGCCATCCATTGTGGGACCCATAGAAACAGTGTTCCTAACCAGCTGCCATCATCCACTATGTCAGTTTCCTTAATCATCTGATTCTGCAGATCGGCCAGCATACTTATGGCTTCTGTTAAGGTTCCATTTTCTTCATCATGTGAGGGTATAAACGTGCAACATGATTCTCCGATTTTTGTGCAAACACCTCCATCCATTGCTGTTATCATGTCAAGTACGTATCTATTCTGGAGGGTCATCAATCGGATTGCTCTCAGTTCTTCTTTGATGGCATTGAATCCTTTTATGGTAGTTTTGATGGTCTGCAATAACTCCCATCTGGTTATCTGCAACCATTTCGTATTTACTCCGACTTGGACGTGGGGTAAGAGCAGTGTTGTGAATACTGTTGAGGCTTTAAAGATTTGTCCGCAGTTTTGATTCTCTCCCATCTTCCTTGTGCCATTGTTCTTAAAGCATAATTTTGGGCTTTCCAGTGGCACTATCTGCAGGGGTCCCCCTCTATCTTCGACCCTTGTTAGTAACTTCACCAATTTTGGCCATATGGGTTTGCACACTTTTTGAGAGTTTTCTATTGCTTCCTTGCAGGCTCCAAGGACCATCCATGCTCGGTATAGCACTACTCCTGGGGAAAGCACTGTTCCCCAAATCTGCATTTGGCCTCTATTTCTCCATATTTGCGTTTCTTTTTGGGTTTTCCCTTGGACGTTCAGTCTTGGGTTTATCTCCCATCTTGTTCCTGTTCCTTGTGCTTCTGGCTTTGCATACCTAATCACGTGATTCCTGGTGTGAGCTCTGTTTCTTGTCTTGATGTCTTGGATATAGTCGTCTTCATCAGGGTATGCTGTCTCTGTTGCCCATATCAGTGAGGCATCTCTTCCCATGAATTGTCCTCTTGTGTTGCACAATGCTACGTGTGATAAACAGTTTGCTGTCGGGACATCAATTTCTACAGCCACGAAGATGTTGGACTTTCCCATGCTGTACGGTAGGAGTGCGCAAACGTAGCATTCTCCTTCAGCTTTTCTTCTTCCGACCTCTTTCATGTGTTGGTACCAAATGTTGTTTCGTAGATGTGCTGTGTTGTCTAGGTAATCGTTTAGTTCATTGTTGTCTTCATCTGGGTTTCTCTTGATTCTTAATGCCTTTTTGTAGTTAGCTATAACTACGTCTCTCAATGCATCTATGTGACTTTTTCTTGCTGCAGGGGTCTCAGGCATGCTTGTTGGAGGAGCAGGCTTCATTACCTGTATTGCTGTGGTAGGAGAAGATTTTGTGTGTCTTTTCTCCTCTTGCATTCTCCTGTAGGGCTCCTTTCTTTAACCACCATCTGTGTATCGCCTGTCCAACGTTGTGGCCTCATCGTGGGCCTGGTGCTCGTAGGAACTGATGTGCTTGCTGCGATCATCACTGTGGTCCTATTTTCCAGCTCCTTATGCACTTCCTTTGCTCTGGCTATAAACGGGAACAAATGGTCTATCAGCATTTGTGTCTTTGCAGCAAATTCCTTTATAGCAGTCTCTGTCTTCTTGAGTGCTTTGGTTATATCCTTTTCAGTTGGCCTTTCGCTTGCTTCCTCTTGGTTGCTTCCACTATTTTCTGGAACTGGTTGTTCGGTAGGCAGTCTCTTATTTTCTGTCGCCATCATTCGAGGTTCTGTAGCCATTGACACTTGCCCTTGCCCGTGTGCATTGAGTGTGTGTGTGCGTGCAGTGGTCATTGCTATATTTTCATTCATTCCGTGCTGACCCTGTCTCCAGCTTTTCTCTTAATTTGTTACCTCAAATGTGTATGAATCACTGCTAATTACATTTAATTTTAGTGCTGATTGTTAATGACAGAAAGCAATAATAATCACTATACATATGCACATTATTGTTCGATAAAACAGTTTGGAGCATTTTCTTACAGGGAAGTGGGGGCGCCCCTCCGCTTGTGGGAGGACTAGGTTACTGTTCTGGGCCCCCATTTCAATCATATCAATGGTTAAGGTTCTATTAAGATCTCTTCTTTTTATTTACTCCATTATGGTCTTTCAGGAGGTCTTGGACGCAAAGTGTCTTGTGCTTCGTAATCGTCCCCCCTCTCGAGGGTGTCGATTGTCTCTGGTTGCGGGATGTAGTTCCCTTGCCAGACTATGGAAAACAATTAGACTAGCCTCTTTGGTGAGCCACACTCATTGAGCATATTCAAAATAGGTCAATTCCCAGTCCACCCCCCCGAATTTGACTTCATCCGGAAGACATGCTGGAGTCTTGTTTAAATGCGACAAAGAGAGAAAAATTGGAAACAATAGAAAAATGGAAAAAGAATGGAAAAAATGGTAAATGGAAAACAGAAAAATGATACCATTCAAAGTCAAATCAAAAGATTAAAAAAATAAACATAAAAATGAAAAATAAAAATAACCAAAACGGTGAAGTTCTCTTCTCTGCTCTTCTTGATCTGTCCCACGGCAGAAAGTTTCACTGGAATCTCCTCAGGTATTCTCGCTGAACATTGGATAGCTCCACCTGGAGCATGATTCGTGGAGGAGTGTGCCCATATGTGCAACATTAGCTGGGTCTCTGAGGAAGGTAATGAAGTCAACATCTGCAGGCCTTCCCACCATTTCTGGATAGTCAGTGACTAGACGGAACAGGACATTGTGTGCCAGGTGACTGTCCTCGGGTGGCAGGGACATTTGTCCTGCTTGGCTGGGTTCTGGATCACAGGCCTTTCTTTCGACGAGAACAGTCTCTGCACTTTCCTGCTGCGTGGAGTGTGACCACGTAATTTAGCTTGATCCACACTTGGTTCAGGTATTTATTGTTTCTTGGATCTCTGATGAATGTTAGGGTATCCGTGGTTCTCCCTAGGAGTCCTGGGCATTCCTCTATGATACGAAAGAAAAGCGTGTATGTCAGCTCATCAATGATCACTTATGGTGGAAGCATCTGTGTCCTTATCACCGTACTCGGGCAGTACAATGAAGGCTTCCGCAATGACAGTCAGTAGTTGCCAGATTATTTTCTTGTTGGCTGGATCTTGGACAAAGCCTGTGATACTGGTAACTCTCCCCACAAGTGATGGATATGTCTCTAGCACTAACTGAAAACAGGACAGCACATCCCTTGTGATATTTCTGTTGGGGGATGTCATACGCTCTGCAAAGCAAAGTCTGGGTGTTGGTTGATTCAGGTGACTGTGTGATGTTCTTAACGTTTGCTCTTAGTTCATCAAAGTCCTGTTTGCTGAAAATGTTTGGATATGGCTTGATTCAAAAGTTTGTATCATCAGTGCGATGAGGTTTAGATGTGCGATTCTCTTCTTTACCCTGCAACTAGAATGCACAGAGTGTTCATTATGTCCTTATCCCCCTTTGCTTTGAGAAACTGTCCAGTTTTATGCCACAACTTGCATCCGGGTTCTTCGTCTTGATTTTCCTGCTCATGCGTCCTTCTTCCTTGCCATAGCTCTCGTCTGCACGTGCTGAGGTTCTTCCCCGTTGTCTGTAGGTTCTTCACGGTGGGGTGCAGCTAAGGGGATCTCACCGATATAAGGCTTAATGTCATTTAGGAAGATCCAAGCTCTGCTGCCTTGCAGTTTCACGGCTGAGGAAGTGCAGTCCTCCACGAGGAACGGGCCATTGAATCTTGGCTCGTCTCACCTTTTCTTTGTGTGATTTCTCACAAGCACTGTATCACCAGGGAAGATGATTGGCGTACGTAGTCCTTGAGCTGTGTCTGTTTCAGCATCTCCCTCTGGGTCTGGTGTTGTGCTGTACCCTTTTCGTCGTCGCTGCAGTTGGTCTGAAATGACAGCGAGGCTTGATGTCATGCAGTTCAGATATTCCGACAATTCGGTTCCCAGAACCTCTCGGGTAGACTGGGCATCACATCTAGCTCTATCTCGAAGGGTAAGGGGGGTCCTCATTCTCCTTCCCGTGACTATCTCGTATGGCGTGAGATGATGGTCGGAGCCTGGTTGGTTCCGAAGTGCATACAATGCCAGTGGTAGACAGTGCAGCCATCCCTTTCTTAGAGTAAGCTTCAACTTGGCTATCCTCTCCTTTAGCAAGCCGTTGAACCTCTCGCATATGCCATTTCCCTCTGGATGATATGCCAACAAGAACTTGTGCTTTATACCAAGCAACAGGCTAATCTGTTCAAAAACTGTATTTACAAAATGAGCCCCATTATCTGATCTCATCACCTCACACCCCCCCCCCCATCTAGGGAATACTTCCCTTACCAGGAATTTGGCAGCACAGGTTGAGTCTGGGTGTGAATAGGGACCGGCTTCTATCCATCTAGAGAATGGACACACCACTACATTTAAGTACCTGTACCCGTTACACACTTGAATCATGTCGACATAATCGACATGCAAGTGCTGAAATGGCCCATTTGGCCGGG
This sequence comes from Ambystoma mexicanum, assembly GCF_040938575.1. Classification (NCBI taxonomy): domain Eukaryota; kingdom Metazoa; phylum Chordata; class Amphibia; order Caudata; family Ambystomatidae; genus Ambystoma; species Ambystoma mexicanum. The sequence goes on along the minus strand of NC_090928.1, from coordinate 953,122,450 downwards.
GGGATGACTCCTCTCACTACTTTTAATGTGTGCCCATCTGTGAACTGCTGGTAAATTATGCAGTTTACTATAAAAAATGCAACCTGCTCTGCTAAATTCGGTATGAACCTGTCTTCTGCGAGCGTTGCAGCTAGATTTTCTTTTGTCATATGGAACGGGTAGTCTAATGGTTCTAGTGATATCTTTAGTAGGGCTACAGGCATTACTGGTTTACCAGTGCTGTCTTGTCTCCACAATCCATCCGAGGGGTTTAAAGAACACCCTCAATGTTTCCACAGGTTCTTTTCATCCTGTGGTGTCTCCCCTTGAAGCTCCATCAATTGAGTTTGCCCCATATTACTATAAGCCTCTGGAGTGGCTCGAGTTATCATCATACGCTCAATGGTGCATGCCACTTCTACTTCCATGATTGTCTCATTTTTGGATGCCATACGCTTGGCTTCCGTGTCTGCTGCGTGATTTCCATGTGACACACAATCTGTCCCGTGAGTATGAGCAGCGCATTTCATGACCGCTATGCCCACTGGGAGCTGTAGTGCCTTGATCAGCCTGTCCAATAAGGCTGCGTGCTGCACTGGCGTGCCGTCTGCTCGGAGATAGCCCCTCCTCTTCTAGCACGCTAGGCCTGCGTGCACTGTGGACGTTACATAGGAGGAGTCACTGTACACCATTACTTCCTGGTCTGCATGATTCTCAATGGCGAGTATCAATGCCAATAATTCTGCAGCCTGTGCTGAATAATGAGATGGTATTCGTGCACTAACGGGTACTTGGAATTCTCCGTTCGCTATGTGTTTTATTACGGCAACGCCCGTATATCTTTGTCCGTCTTCTTGGTCGATTCTCGAAGAACCGTCAATGAAAACAATCTCCCCTCCCGCCAGGGCATTTTCTTTTACCCTGGGGATTTCATCATAGAATTCTTCGTAGTTCGCGCAGTCATGTATCGGCTCACCTTCAGTGACTGGTTCATCTATGAACGAGGCTGGATTCACTGTTTTACATCGCACTCTTTTGATCGATGGATTCGATATGATCACCTCATAGGCCGAGGCCCTTTGAGATGTCAATGTACCTTTTGGTTTCTCTAATATGGCAAATAATGAGTGTTCAACATACAATGTCATGGAGCATCCCATTACAATGGTTGTTGCCTTCTCTATGGCGAATGCTACAGCAGCTAAGCTTTGTTTGCATGGGAACTGGCCTCTTATTACTGGGTCCAGATTCCCACTGTAATACCGCAAGGGGCTTGTACCCCAATGAGGTTTTTTGAGCAAGTACTGTCGTCATAACATTGCCATTCGTGTGTGAGAACAGGTAGAATTCCACTGTATAATTGGGAATTCCGAGAACTGGAGCTGTGCAAATTGCTCTCTTTAGTTCTGTGAACCCCTCTTCCATCACTTCAGTCCATTCAATTTGTTGTTTTGTCGCTCGGGCCTTCTTCAGGGCCTGGAGCAAGGGCTTGGTATGCGAACTGTAATCGAAGACCCATGCCCTAACATAGTTGCACAGGCCTAGGAAGCTCTGCATTTGTTTTATCGTGAGCGGCTTAGCCGTGTTCATGATAGCTTCAGCCCTTTCTGGGGTGATCCTTTTCCCCTCATGCGAGATTAGCTGGCCTATGCACAGCACCTCTTGTTGACAATATTGTAATTTTTCCTTGTCAACCTTATATCCTTTTTCAGCCAATATATTCAGAAGCTGGATAGAATCGCACCTGCATTGTTCTTCAGTGGTGCTGCAGATCAGAATGTCATCCACATACTGCAAAACAGCACTGTCTACTGTAATGTTGCCTAGGTCCATTTGCAATACTCGGTTGAAAATGGATGGGGACTCACAGTACCCCTGCGGCAACCTCGTGCTTTTCAGATGCATTTGTCTGAATGTGAAGACGTCAGATCTGGTGAGTCACGGTGCAGCGGGATTGAGAAAAAAGCATTTTTCAAATCAAGTACCGTGAAGTATTTTGCCTCGATCGGTATGTTACACAAGATCGTAGATGGATTAGGGACTATAGGGAACTCGGCTTCAACAATATCATTTAATGCTCTTAAATCTTGGATTAAACGCCACGACCCTCCCTTTGATTTCTTGACGGGGTAAATCACTGTATTGCATGGTGATTCTGATGTCACAAGGATGCCCTGTTCCATCATGGTGGAAATTGTCTTTGTAATCCCTTCATCCGCTTCTCTGGACATGGGATATTGTCGTGCCCTTGGTAAAATTGCTCCTGGTTTCAATTGAATTTTCACTTCTCCTGCTCCTTTCAGGAGTCCTACGTCATAGGGTCCTGTAGTCCATACTGAGATAGGCACCTGGGCCATGTCGTCATCAAAGTATGCGGGGCGGATCAGTGCCAACATCATTCTCTGTGGCACTTCTCGTTTGATAATTTTGATCCAAAATGTGAGACTTACTTCCACCCTTGTCTCTTCTGAGTCAGGGTGTTCTTCGAACAGATCATCATCGGTGTTGTCAGTAACTCGGTAACCTTCTTCAATGGCAAAAATTGCACACCATTGTCTGCCTTCATCATCATACCCTTCGACCATTACTACCTTCCCTCGTACTGCTGCAATATGTATCGATAAGGGAATTACTTGTCCCTCTTCTTCATGTATAGGTATCCTTGGTCTGAATAGAAACTCATCAGGGGTTCTCATAGTTCTATCTGCGAGGCCTGGCGGTCCCGCCATAAGCACACGCACGCCATATGCGAAGACTTCCGGTTCTAATGGTATAGCTCTCATGGCTATACATCCGGAGTACGCTCTGACCATTTTGCATACGTTAGAATAATGCATTCCTGGAGTGGAGCATACTATGCCCTCCTCTGTGAATGATATAGTCATATTCAACTCTGTCATTAAGGGGCCGATTCATGGAACAAACGTGCGCCGAAAATCTACGCGCAAGCAGGCGCAAGCGGAAAAAAACAGGCGCACGCGCACGCGTGCGATTCATGGAAGTCCCTGCGCGTGTTTACCACGGGATGTGCGCCAAACCCGTGCATGGCGCACACGTCACTGCAACATCCCAAAAGACGTGCGCGACGCGCACAGTGAAAGCGCACAACCTTGGCGCATACACCAGAAAGTGGGCGGAACACGGGGCGTAACGCACGGAATGGGGAACAACTCGCGAAAACAAGGGCGTAACTGGGGATGTACTGCAGGGAAGCAGACGAAACGCCCACACGCACCCGAACCACACGTATTCATGGAATCGAATAGGGCAAAGCCACGCACAGCGAAAGACACGCACAAGCCGATACACGTCCGCCATACGAAGGCAGGCGGTAGCGTCCCTGCGCATTACAAAAGTGGCAACATACAGCAATTGTGCGAGCGGGGCACGTGTATTTCGGGGTTGAGCGGGAAGTTACACACGCGATTGAGCGGGCTACGTGTATTTCAGGGGTTCGCGTGAAGTTTCTCACGCGATCGGGCCTGGGGGAGCGGGCTACGTGTATTTCAGGGGTTCGCGTGAAGTTACTCACGCGATCTGGCCTGGGGGGCGGGCTACGTGTATTTCAGGGGTTCGCGTGAACTTTCTCACGCGATCTGGCCTGGGGGAGCGGGCTACGTGTATTTCAGGGGTTCGCGTGAAGTTACTCACGCGATCGGGCCTGGGGGAGCGGGCTACGTGTATTTCAGGGGTTCGCGTGAACTTTCTCACGCGATCGGGCCTGGGGGAGCGGGCTACGTGTATTTCAGGGGTTCGCGTGAAGTTTCTCACGCGATCGGGCCTGGGGGAGCGGGCTACGTGTATTTCAGGGGTTCGCATGAAGTTACTCACGCGATCTGGCCTGGGGGAGCGGGCTACGTGTATTTCAGTGGTTCGCGTGAACTTTCTCACGCGATCTGGCCTGGGGGAGCGGGCTACGTGTATTTCAGGGGTTCGCGTGAAGTTACTCACGCGATCGGGCCTGGGGGAGCGGGCTACGTGTATTTCAGGGGTTCGCGTGAAGTTACTCACGCGATCGGGCCTGGGGGAGCGGGCTATGTGTATTTCAGGGGTTCGCGTGAAGTTACTCACGCGATCTGGCCTGGGGGAGCGGGCTACGTGTATTTCAGGGGTTCGCGTGAAGTTTCTCATCTAGAGAATGGACACACCACTACATTTAAGTACCTGTACCCGTTACACACTTGAATCATGTCGACATAATCGACATGCAAGTGCTGAAATGGCCCATTTGGCCGGGGGGATGACTCCTCTCACTACTTTTAATGTGTGCCCATCTGTGAACTGCTGGCAAATTATGCAGTTTACTATAAAAAATGCAACCTGCTCTGCTAAATTCGGTATGAACCTGTCTTCTGCGAGCGTTGCAGCTAGATTTTCTTTTGTCATATGGAACGGGTAGTCTAATGGTTCTAGTGATATCTTTAGTAGGGCTACAGGCATTACTGGTTTACCAGTGCTGTCTTGTCTCCACAATCCATCCGAGGGGTTTAAAGAACACCCTCGATGTTTCCACAGGTTCTTTTCATCCTGTGGTGTCTCCCCTTGAAGCTCCATCAATTGAGTTTGCCCCATATTACTATAAGCCTCTGGAGTGGCTCGAGTTATCATCATACGCTCAATGGTGCGTGCCACTTCTACTTCCATGATTGTCTCATTTTTGGATGCCATACGCTTGGCTTCCGTGTCTGCTGCGTGATTTCCATGTGACACAAAATCTGTCCCGTGAGTATGAGCAGCGCATTTCATGACCGCTATGCCCACTGGGAGCTGTAGTGCCTTGATCAGCCTGTCCAATAAGGCTGCGTGCTGCACTGGCGTGCCGTCTGCTCGGAGATAGCCCCTCCTCTTCTAGCACGCTAGGCCTGCGTGCACTGTGGACGTTACATAGGAGGAGTCACTGTACACCATTACTTCCTGGTCTGCATGATTCTCAATGGCGAGTATCAATGCCAATAATTCTGCAGCCTGTGCTGAATAATGAGATGGTATTCGTGCACTAACGGGTACTTGGAATTCTCCGTTCGCTATGTGTTTTATTACGGCAACGCCCGTATATCTTTGTCCGTCTTCTTGGTCGATTCTCGAAGAACCGTCAATGAAAACAATCTCCCCTCCCGCCAGGGCATTTTCTTTTACCCTGGGGATTTCATCATAGAATTCTTCGTAGTTCGCGCAGTCATGTATCGGCTCACCTTCAGTGACTGGTTCATCTATGAACGAGGCTGGATTCACTGTTTTACATCGCACTCTTTTGATCGATGGATTTGATATGATCACCTCATAGGCCGAGGCCCTTTGAGATGTCAATGTACCTTTTGGTTTCTCTAATATGGCAAATAATGAGTGTTCAACATACAATGTCATGGAGCATCCCATTACAATGGTTGTTGCCTTCTCTATGGCGAATGCTGCAGCAGCTAAGCTTTGTTTGCATGGGAACTGGCCTCTTATTACTGGGTCCAGATTCCCACTGTAATACGCCAGGGGCTTGTACCCCAATGAGGTTTTTTGAGCAAGTACTGTCGTCATAACATTGCCATTCGTGTGTGAGAACAGGTAGAATTCCACTGTATAATTGGGAATTCCGAGAACTGGAGCTGTGCAAATTGCTCTCTTTAGTTCTGTGAACCCCTCTTCCATCACTTCAGTCCATTCAATTTGTTGTTTTGTCGCTCGGGCCTTCTTCAGGGCCTGGAGCAAGGGCTTGGTATGCGAACTGTAATCGAAGACCCATGCCCTAACATAGTTGCACAGGCCTAGGAAGCTCTGCATTTGTTTTATCGTGAGCGGCTTAGCCGTGTTCATGATAGCTTCAGCCCTTTCGGGGGTGATCCTTTTCCCCTCATGCGAGATTAGCTGGCCTATGCACAGCACCTCTTGTTGACAATGCTGCAATATGTATCGATAAGGAAAATTCCTTTTCCCTCTTCTTCATGTATAGGTATCCTTGGTCTGAATAGAAACTCATCAGGGGTTCTCATAGTTCTATCTGCGAGGCCTGGCGGTCCCGCCATAAGCACACGCACGCCATATGCGAAGACATCCGGTTCTAATGGTATAGCTCTCATGGCTATACATCCGGAGTACGCTCTGACCATTTCGCATACGTTAGAATAATGCATTCCTGGAGTGGAGCATACTATGCCCTCCTCTGTGAATGATATAGTCATATTCAACTCTGTCATTAAGGGGCCGATTCATGGAACAAACGTGCGCCAAAAATCTACGCGCAAGCAGGCGCAAGCAGGCGCAAGCGGAAAAAAACAGGCGCACGCGCACGCGTGCGATTCATGGAAGTCCCTGCGCGTGTTTACCACGGGATGTGCGCCAAACCCGTGCATGGCGCACACGTCACTGCAACATCCCAAAAGACGTGCGCGAGGGGCACAGTGAAAGCGCACAACCTCGGCGCATACACCAGAAAGTGGGCGGAACACGGGGCGTAACGCACGGAATGGGGAACAACTCGCGAAAACAAGGGCGTAACTGGGGATGTACTGCAGGGAAGCAGACGGAACGCCTACACGCACCCGAACCACACGTATTCATGGAATCGAATAGGGCAAAGCCACGCACAGCGAAAGACACGCACAAGCCGATACACGTCCGCCACACGAAGGCAGGCGGTAGCGTCCCTGCGCATTACAAAAGTGGCAACATACAGCAATTGTGCGAGCGGGGCACGTGTATTTCGGGGTTGCGCGGGAAGTTACACACGCGATTGAGCGGGCTACGTGTATTTCAGGGGTTCGCGTGAAGTTACTCACGCGATCTGGCCTGGGGGAGCGGGCTACGTGTATTTCAGGGGTTCCCGTGAACTTTCTCACGCGATCTGGCCTGGGGGAGCGGGCTACGTGTATTTCAGGGGTTCGCGTGAACTTTCTCACGCGATCGGGCCTGGGGGAGCGGGCTACGTGTATTTCAGGGGTTCGCGTGAAGTTTCTCACGCGATCGGGCCTGGGGGAGCGGGCTACGTGTATTTCAGGGGTTCGCGTGAAGTTTCTCACGCGATCGGGCCTGGGGGAGCGGGCTACGTGTATTTCAGGGGTTCGCGTGAAGTTACTCACGCGATCTGGCCTGGGGGAGCGGGCTACGTGTATTTCAGGGGTTCGCGTGAACTTTCACACGCGATCTGGCCTGGGGGAGCGGGCTACGTGTATTTCAGGGGTTCGCGTGAAGTTACTCACGCGATCGGGCCTGGGGGAGCGGGCTACGTGTATTTCAGGGGTTCGCGTGAAGTTACTCACGCGATCTGGCCTGGGGTAGCGGGCTACGTGTATTTCAGGGGTTCGCATGAAGTTTCTCACGCGATCGGGCCTGGGGGAGCGGGCTACGTGTATTTCAGGGGTTCGCGTGAAGTTTCTCACGTCATCGGGCCTGGGGGAGCGGGGTACCACTCACCGTCTGCCTTGCGTGTAGAAGAACGCGTAGCCAACACCCGCTGTGAAGTAATAGCGTGTGAACCCCAACGGATGGAAAACACACGCACCGCACGAAAAGCACATACAGAACATAAATGCACGCGGGATCACCAAGCCCTGCCAGGGCAACGCCCGTGCGCAAAACGTCACAGACGCGCTTACGCTGTAAGGGCCTTTGGTCCAATGAAATCGCGTACGCGTGCTGACGCGCTTACGCGCTAAGGGCCTTTCCTCGATTTTCACGCTGACGTGCAGGATTTTCATGTGCCAAATCACTCCGTATCAAGCTGGCCACGCGAAAACACACGGAAGACCACGCTCCTGCCCAGAAGGCCGAATCACTGCCCCCCAGTGCCCCGAGCAGCCTCCCACGTGCCATCTGCTGCTGCCTGCCTGCCTGCTGCCACCGTGCCCTGCCATTTGGTGCCTGCACATCAGCCATCTGCAGGGGTCCAGTTGCTGTGTCCAACCCTGCTGGTACAGAAGACTCCCGACTCGAATAGCATCGCTCCACAGCCCAGCCCCAGGACCCAGTTGCCCACCCACTCCTGCCCCTGGGGTTGCCATGTCGGGCACATCCACATCTGACCCCAGTGGCAACCCCCGGCCAGAGGGGCAGAGGGGCACCAGCTTCACTGCCACCGAAGTTGGTGTCCTGGTGGAGCAAGTCCTGGGGCAGTATGATGCCCTCTTCGGATCGTCCCGCGCCAACAGGGAAGGACGGGAGAGGATCTGGGCCGACTGTGTGGTTGCCATCAACGCGGAGAGGGGGAAACCCGCACCATCCAGAAGGTCAAGAAGCGCTGGGAGGACTTGAGGTCCAGGACCCTCATGAAGGCCCGGCGCCTCGTGGAGGGGGGCCGGGGCCGCATGAGTTCCATCCAGTTGAGGGTCCTGGAACGCGCACACCCAGCGCTCCACGCCCAGGTCCTTGAGAGGGAGACCCGTCTGGAGTTGAGCGGTAAGTGGCCGAGCATTGCTGTGTGAGACAGGGCATGTTGCAGTGTGCTGGTTGTCTGATACTTGCCTGCATGTGTGACATAGGCCATGTACGCATGTATGTGTGCAGGGACATCATGGGAATGCATGTGCGACCTGTAATGTGTGAACCGCACGGTTGTTGCATGTGTTTGAATGCGACATGGGGAGCCCTGTGCAGATTGCACACATGAGAGCATGGCAGTCTCTGTTCCTGGACATGGGTGGGGGCGAGGGATGGGTGCTGATGCCAGATACATATGTGGTATCCATGTCTGTGTGTCTGACCTGCGTGTCTGTGACTTGTGAGTGCCATGGATGCATGACACATGTCTGTGACAATGTACAGATTCACTGATGCAGCCTAGTCATCCTTGTATGCACTGTGATTGGGGTGTACGGGGCCAGATGGATGTGACTGAGGTGAAGTGTGTGCATGTGATAGGCATGACCCATGATGCATGTGAGTCCCATTACATTGTATGATTCGAGAGTCCATTGGACATGCATTGAAATGTCCATGGCACGCACCATGACTCTCACTGTGTGTGTTTTGCCTGGACTGACACATGTGTTGTGGTGTGACATGATGGAAGTGTACTTTGACAGTGGCACTCATCTGCTATTGCTTCCTGTCTAGGGGACCATTGTACAGTACCCTGATGCTTGTGTTCTATGTCTCCCTCTACGCAGCGGCTAGTGAAGGAGAGGGCGGAGACGGCGCTGTGGAGCAAGGCGGCGGGGATGCCCCCACGGCTGCAGCGGAAGGGGTGGGTGAGCCCCCACAGGGGCCTGCTACGGCAGTAGACGGCGAGGAGCCATCCAGGTTGGTGGTTTCCACAGAGGAGGAGGAGGCCGCCACTGAGGCGCACATGGGGCCTGGTGGGGGCATCCCTGCTGGTGCAAGTGGTGCAGTCCAGGGGCAGGGGCAGGAGGCAGCACAGGTCACCGTGGAGGGGCCTGTGCATGTCGCTGTCCCTGAACCTGTGGGTGCACCACCTTGCACCAGCAGGGATGCCCCGTCCCAGGCCCGTCCGCAGGTAGAGGGGATGTCCATGTCATCTGACTCCCCTCACAACTGCGGACGAGGGGACCCCTGGCCGTGTGGAGAAGGTCCTGATTGGGGTCGCGATGCGCACGGCTGTGATTCGTGATGCCGTGCGTGCTTCCCAGGAGGAGCACGCACGTCATCACGAAGAGCACCGTGCCGACGTGGCCCAATTGGGATCGGCCATGTTCGGGGGTTTCCTGCATGTGTCGGCCAATCTGGCGGCCCTCTCCTCCTCTGTGGAGACTATACGCCAGTCGTTCTCCTTGCCGTCTTCCGGCCCAGATGCCACCAGGGCCCCCTGTGGACCTGCCCTGACCAATGCAGCCAGCTCGATGGGGATCCCATCCCTGCCACAGTCAGGAGTCAGAGGTCCAGCAGGGGTGGACAACACAGCAACTGGACCCCAGCAGATGGAGGATGTGACAGCATCATTGGGCAGGGCACGTGCACGACGGCGTCGGTGGTTTCCATCATCCTGGATGCCGTCGTGCTGGCAGAGGCAGTGGCGTCGGAGGCAGCAGCAGGCTCGACGTGGGAGGCATCATGGCTCGGGGCCATCAAGATCAGAGGGGCAGGCATCGGCCGGAGGGCAGGAGAACCCTGGGATGGTAGTGTCTTCCGTGTGGGAGCAGTTGGTCCAGTGGATAGGTGCGGAGCGGCAGCGGGCGGAAGAGGAGCGGCTCACCATGGTCAGGGCGGAGTTCTCCATGCGTCGGGCGTTTAGGCGGGCTGAGTGCCTCGAGGAAGCTCGCAGGGAGTTTGAGGTGAACATGGGGTTATCCCTGCGAGACCTCGGGGCCAGGACAGAGTCCCGCCTCCAGGACATCGACATGGAGTTCGATGATGCCCTGGCCGGCAACATCACAGAGTGAGCCGCAGGACTTGCCCGCTGCCATTGTATATAGTTATATAGTTAGTGGTAGGTTTCCTTTAAAAAAATAATTTTTTTATTTGTTTGCGATTGGACAATGCGCCACTTTTTAGTATATAGTTCAGTTTTTAGTTAGTTGACATAGTTAGGTTTCATTTGGTTGTGCTCATGGACCCGGGATTGTCTTGTAAATAGTTCTTCTATGGATTTTTTGATTTTTTGGATTTTTTTCATGGACATTCATCTTCTTTTTGTTGTTTTGCTTTGTGGTTTTTCTAATTTCATTTCCATTCTAGTTGATTTTCAATACATTTTTATTTTCATCCTTCAATGTGTCGTATCATCTCATTACTTTCATGCATGTCATGTTGGGTGTTTTGACATTCACTTGCAGCCATTGTGTGTGACAGACATGTGTTTATTTGCATTATTTACATTGGGTGTGTAACATGTAATTGCCTTTGATATGTGGGTGGATGTGATAGTTGGTTGGGCCTTTTGGCAGGGGAGGATGGCCATTACGGACATGATTGGGGATTGTTGGGACCCAGGTGCAGGGGGGCATGGATGGGACATGGGCGAGGGCCTGGTGGAGGGTGCCCCGCAATGCTGGGGGGTGTGGGTGGTGGGGGACATGAGTTGGACATGGGTGGGGGCCTGCTGGCAGGTGCCCCACAGTGCTGGGGGGTGGGGGTGGTGGGGGACATGAGTTGGACATGGGTGGGGGCCTGCTGGCAGGTGCCCCACAGTGCTGGGGGGTGGGGGTGGTGGGGGACATGAGTTGGACATGGGTGGGGGCCTGCTGGCAGGTGCCCCACAGTGCTGGGGGGTGGGGGTGGTGGGGGACATGAGTTGGACATGGGTGGGGGCCTGCTGGCAGGTACCCCACAGTGCTGGGGGGTGGGGGTGGTGGGGGACATGAGTTGGTGTTCATTAGTTCAAGGAGACATGTGCCTTTGCTGGGGGGCATGCCCATGTTGGGTGGGCTGCCTGCGGGACATGACCAGGGATGCAGGGTAGTCCCCTGTGGTGTGGGCTGCCTGCAGGGGCCGTGGAGGGTGTACAGGGAACACCTGGGAGGACCCACACTGTCAAATCACATGTAGGACTCCCCGGCACCCCTGAAATACACGTACCCTGCTGAAATCGCGTGTGAAACTTCCCGCGCACCCCTGAAATACACGGGCCCTGCTGAAATCGCGTGTAAAACTTCCCGCGCACCCCTGAAATACACGCGCCCAGGCTATTCGCGTGTGGAACTTCCCGCGCACCCCTGAAATACACGTACCCTGCTGAAATCGCGTGTGAAACTTCCCGCGCACCCCTGAAATACACGTACCCTGCTGGAATCGCGTGTAAAACTTCCCGCGCACCCCTAAAATACACGCGCCCAGGCTATTCGCGTGTGGAACCTCCCGCGCACCCCTGAAATACACGTACCCTGCTGAAATCGCGTGTAAAACTTCCTGCGCACCCCTGAAATACACGCGCCCAGGCTATTCGCGTGTGGAACTTCCCGCGCACCCCTGAAATACACGCGCCCAGGCTATTCGCGTGTGGAACTTCCCGCGCACCCCTGAAATACACGTAGCCCGCTCCCCCAGGCCCGATCGCGTGATAAAGTTCACGCGAACCCCTGAAATACACGTAGCCCGCTCCCCCAGGCCCGATCGCGTGAAAAAGTTCACGCGAACCCCTGAAATACACGTAGCCCGCTCCCCCAGGCCCGATCACGTGAAAAAGTTCACGCGAACCCCTGAAATACACGTAGCACGTTCCCCCAGGCCCGATCGCGTGAGAAACTTCACGTGAACCCCTGAAATACACGTAGCCCGCTTGCCGTGCTGGTACAGGGTTAGCGCAGCCCTTTGCGCTGGATTGGGGATTTTGATGGCTTTTCCCTGCGCGGAAGGCGTTCTTGGGGGCGTAACTGGCGCTGCTGCAAGGTCGCTGCGCCACTGTGCGCCACGGCTGGTTTTGGTGGCTGGAATCCATGAATACGCTGTGCGCGGAAATGGGTTTTGGCGCACGCGGCTGGCGCAGGGATTCGCACGCGCACACTGTGCGCCAGCCGCGTGCGCCACTTGTGCGCTGAATTCTATGAATTACCCCCTGAGTGTCTATGGCCTGGCCGGACAAGGAAAACTTGCCTTCTCGTATGCACGAGCGTGTTGCGCCCGTGTCAACTAAGAAGGAATATTCTTTCCCCCCTATGACGACATTTACCCTAGGTTCCCTGTTAGGGTCGGGTGTCACTGATATGATAGAGAACATCAGATTTTCCCGTTAGCTGTCCAATTGTATATATAGGTTTGGTCCGTTATATACTTGTGGATTTCCCCCATTTCCAGGGTTGACTCCCCCTCCGGAGTTAGTGCCCTGCGACATTTGCACCGGTGCGTGTTAGGATTGCCCCTGTGGCAAATTCCCCATATTCAAGGGTTGAAACCCTTGCAGCAAGCCTGGCGCCTGCTGCTGCACTGCGTGATTCTGTGCACCGTCTGGTTGTGGGACGGCAGGCTGATTTACCATGCCTGTTCCCGTCCCTTGGCCATTCTGCCACATGCCTTGGCTTCTGCACATGCACACCACATGTCCTGTCATTCCACACAGCCGGCACACTGGCGGTGGTCGGGCCATCTGTCCATCTGGTGTAGCTGGACTGCCCATCTGCGCGTTCTAAAAGCCACCTCGATTATTCAGAAAACCTCCCTGATTATGTTGAAATCCTCCCTGATTACTCTGCCATCCTCTTCCTCTAAATCTCCTACCCCTCTGGTAAAATCCTGAGCTACCCTGGTTATTCTGCAATGGTTCAGTCACTTGTTGCACGCTTGGCTCAGCTGGGTTTGTCAGCATGGCTCCCTCGAGAGCATACTCTGAGAGCTTCTTTTGCACCAGCTTCACTTCCTCACCATTACGAGTTGCCTCCTTTTTTTGGTTCTTTTATTGCAACAACCTACAGTAGTGTGCAATTGTCAACTGTATTTCGGCCCACGGTTTAGCTTCTACTCCTACCAATTTCTTGAGCTGTTTCTGCACCGGTTCTGGCAACCCTTGGTACAATATGTGGTAGAATACAGGGATAGATTTCGTCCTGGATATAAATCAAGGGATCCTCTGACTCTTTCATTTTCCGAGTCATTATAGCTCCCATATCGGAAGTGTCTGGGTACAGCACTCGCAGCGCTTTCCACACTGCTGCTCTACAATTATTGAATGGTGCTCCGTCATGGGCAGTGTTAGTTATGGTTACCACAGGTTACCCAGCCCGCTTCCATACATCGTCTGCTCTCTCACCCAGTATGGCAATCAGGAGACCTTTAATGTCCCCTATAGCCAACGTGACACCCCGTCATTTTTTCTAACTTGTGTATCCATTTCCCGGCTCCCGATGTCAGCATTGGAAGCTTGTCTTTTAAGTTCTCTCGATCCATTTGTGGCCATGGAATATATTGTGGTCTTGCGCCCCCCTTTTCTAGCAGCGGGAACTGAAATGCACAGTCTTCCTTCTCTTTCCCCATAGCTCTCCTGTCTATCGCTGGGGTAACATTCCCGCATCGCTGTCTACCTGGCAATGTCCTCAATCTGTCTACATAGGCAGGTGCTGGCTCCCTCCTTTGACCGCAGTGTATTCCCTCATGTCGGCCAGGCTGCACGGCAAACCCCGATACCCTAGTTGCAGACTCGCTAGTGTCTGACCATCGTACCCCTTGGTCCCTTGGGAGCCACTTCTCACGTTGCCTCCCTTCTTCGTGTGTCCCGTCCTCCGTTTCCCCACTGGAGTCAGACACTGATTGTTCCCAGTTCATGCAACTCCTTGCATCTTCTTCATTCTTACTAATTTCTAGCCTATCCAGGGACAGTCCCCTGCTCCCACTACTTCGGGTGACATCCTCAGTGTCATACAGCTGAGTGCTTTCCAAGCACTCATCTTCCCTTTCCCCTTGTGAAATCTGTTCCAGCCCCATTTGATCATATATTTTATCAATCGTTTCCACAATGCTTCTGGTGTCGAAGTCATCCTCAATATTTGTCCCACTCGTACCTCGTACCGAGTTATTTGCAGGAAAGAATTCTTCTATGTCTTCCCATTCTACAACAGGATTGGGTTTTTTAACTTCCCGCTCCAAATATTCAAGATCCCGTGCCCTCTGTCTGCATTTACGTTCTATTTCCTCATCTATTTCCTTCCGCCCTCGCTTCTTCTCTAGCCTTATCTACTTCCCTCATCCTTTCGTTTCTACGTTCCTTTGCCCTTCTAACTTCCTCCTCTTCTCTTCTCTTCACCCTCTTCTCACGTACTCTTTGCTCTTATTCCAACCTTTGCTTATTCTGTCTGTACTGGTCATAGGCTGCCTTCTGTTTGCGATCGAGTTGTTTCTCTATCTCTTCGCGATATATTAGTTCTCGCTTCAGCCTATTCTTTCTTCTTATTCTTTCGTCCCTCATTTCCTTCTCCTTTTCTCTCTCCCTTAGTTGCGTCTCATCAGACTTCTCTCTCGGTCTCATATCATCACTTCCTTTTCCATCAAGTTTCAGGAAAATCTGTCCTCCCATCCATTCGTCTTTTGCGAATGCTATCTCATCTGTTCTGTCTTTACTTCCTTTCCATTTCTTTCCCTCTCCCTCCTTAACGAGAGGTGCACAACTCTGTGCCTGGCCCTTCCCTTCATCATCGCGTCTCTCCTTGTCCCTCAGGACTTCGGAGGAAAGTTGAATTTCCTGGTCCTTCTCTTTGATTTAGTCACTACTGTACGTAGGTGACTCATATGCAGGGTTGCTATACCCCGTAGCTGCCTTTAGTTCTCTTAGCGGGTAGAGTCCCTCTGACTTACTTCCCTCGATGACTGGCTCAGGCGGGGCTGGTGGCGCTCACCCCCCTCCGTGCATAGGTTTAATATCTAGTCTGCGGGTGGTTCTTCCTCCTTCCCCTGTTCGAACATCTTCCAAAGTTCTAAAACAGCGAGGCGTTTCTTTAGCTTTTTGCCTGTGTATGTGGCATGTAGGTAAGTCGTCATGTGTTGTAAGACTGCTTTAGATAAGGACCCATTTTGTGGCCACGGCATAAACATCTTGTGGCCGGTACCCTTAACCCACTCAGTACTGTACTTGTTAAGCTTAGGTGCATGCTTGGGTAACTGCTTACACAGATGTGCAAGTGGGGTAACCTCCTCCATTCTCAATTTTGTTATCAACCATACTTATGCAGTTTTTTATCCTTCCAATAGTGGGAGCGAGCACCAATACGCAAGCTCCAATCCAAGCTTTTCCCACCAAAATCCTTACATCATCAATTTACACAAGAACATCAATTCACTGGCGATTCCCTCTTAGATACGGAATTGCGTGAAGCCCAAACTTCATTTCAAACAATCAATGATACAGTTCTTTACGTTTGACATATAACAAGACACATATGACAGACATTTGACAGACTAGACGGACACCAGCTGGACACACATATACCTGCCTTCTAATCAATACCCCGACATGGTGTTTAAACAAACCCCTTTTATGACTTCTTTAATCGTCATAGTAGCCTAATTTTTGCCTATTATGTGGGACTATGAGTTCACGTTTCTTCTGGCCGCTGTATTAAAGCGCAGGAACAAGGTGAATCCTCTTACTTTTTCTCTCGGGTGCCCTCCCGGTAACCTTACTTTTTCTCTCGGGTGTACTCCCGGTAACCTTACTTTTTCTCTCGGGTGTCCTCCCGGTAACCTTACTTTTTCTCTCGGGTGTCCTCCCGGTAACCTTACTTTTTCTCTTGGGAGGATCTCGGGTGCCCTCCCGGTAACCTGACTTTTTCTCTCAGGTGTCCTCCTGGTAACCTTACTTTTTCTCTCGGGTGCCCTCCCGGTAACCTTACTTTTTCTCTCGGGTGTCCTCCCGGTAACCTTACTTTTTCTTTCGGGTGTCCTCCCGGTAACCTTACTTTTTCGCTCGGGTGTCCTCCCAGTAACTTTACATTTTCTCTATCATACTCGAGTCATTAACCACTTTTATATATATATATATATATATATACAGTCTTCTCTACATCTAACTATTTTTATTTTTTCTCCACCACCCTCTGTTACCTTTCCCTTACTTGTTCTAATGCCTACAAGACTTTTGCCAAAGTAATGAGTTTTTTGTTTCACTCACCGCTCGCATCTTTTCCTCTCTGGAACTTCGGGATCACCAGCCCCTCCATCGTTACCGCCTCTTGCGGTCTTTTCGTCCGATCCGCTGCCCGTGGGAATGAGAAGGGTTATGCTTGGAAAGGCAGGTTCCTTCAGACCTACTGCAGATTTGATGGATTTACTTCTATCATTGTCCACGGGAAGCTTCTCAGTCTACTCAGTTACTTCACGCCGTCGGTCTATGGTTGTCTTAATATTAATCAATCAATAGTTGATGGTCGAACCATCCTCACACTACCAAATGTAAAGGAGGGCAGAGCATCCTCTGACGGGCCCATAGGTCAGAACTCACCCTCTAGTACCTGTAAGACAAGATAGCTGCACTTTGAGGAGGTTAGGGTGCAGGATTCATTTACTCCGACACACTTCAATAAGGACAACTCAATGGTTTGGCAAAGGGAAGTCTGTTTAATGACAAGTACAAAAAACTGGGAAACAAATGGTAATCATCAATGGTGCGATCGCCTGTCTTGCTTCAACTCCCCACTTCTTCATTCAGACAGCAACTTTTATAGGCAAAATTCATCATCATTTGACGTGCAAAACTCATAAGTTTGTCATGCAATTTCTATTGGTCGGAAAGGTAACTTAAGTATAGGTGCTATATCTGTATATGGTAACAGAGCATGCGGATTGGATAATTCTTATCGGGTAGGCGTCTACGCCCATCCCACCACATCACTCGTGATAGACGTCACTACAACTACAACGTCTTATTGGTTCTACAAGCTATAGGACCCTAGATTATTTGGTACATTGTGATTGGGTGGGTTACACCCCTAGACATAAATCTCCACTTTAATTAGTAGCATGCAAAATAGACACCCAGATGCGGAGTGCCCCAAGATTCACCCTGCCTTCCTTCCATCAATCAGTACCTTTAGGGCTATGTGTCAATTAGTTGGCTGAGGATGGCCTCGAAACTGTAGTTCTTATCAGGAAAAGTTATGGCATCCTCGGGTTCTGGGTGATATCAGACTTTGGTACCTCTTTGCCCTTGGCTGGTCACGTGTCTGTTCACCGTGAATCTGCTTTTTTATCCTTCTTTTTGTATATTTGATTCTTTGTTCAGCCCAGCCACCTGCCTGGGGCCTCTTATCTCGACCTTCACTGGCTGGCAGTCATGCTCTGACGTTTTGAGTCTTCAGAGTAGCCGCTCTCCTCCCTTCCTGGAGTTGACCTCAAATTCCCAAGCATGAGCTACTTCTTGCTGAGTTTCGATTCCGCGCTTCCCTTCTGGCTTTAGCTGGAATATGAATCTCGGCCTTGGTGGCCCCCTTTGCAGCCTGGGCTTAGATCTACTTTACAAAATGGAGTTGCACTCGTATAGCGTGCTTCTTTGAGGTAGAGATATAATTGGCACATGCTGCTCTATTCTTCTACTAAGCATTGCAAGCAGTGTCATTTACTTAGCTTCTTGCGTTCCAAGCTCTTTACATGCATTCAGTCAGTTGCACAATTTGATCCTGGGTACGTTCTTTGTGCTGCAATGTGGTATCTTCTTATACGTTTGTCTCATCATTATTCTCTTACAGTTTGTCCTTGTGTACTTTCTTTTGCTTGTCGTTTTATGGTTGTCTGTATGTCACGTCTAGGCTCTTATATTGTCACCAATTGCCTTCCATTAAGGCTCTGTGGGCCTCTTTGGGGACAGTCTGTAAGTAGTCTTCATATCGTGTCATCTGCTGGTATGGTTGTCTCAGTGGATACCTTGCAGCCCATGGTTGTCTGGTTATTGGTGCTTCAATAGGTATACATGTCCCTCTGATGGGTACTGGACAGAGCCCCAACGTGGCTCTCTGTTGCTTCATTTGCTCCTTATATGTCACATATTTGGCGAGTATGTTTCTGGCATTTCGACATGAGTGGCTGGAGTGTAGGCCATATTTGGGACCTCCTCTATAGTTGTACCATGTATGTTTTCTCCAGAATTCAAATTTTCCTGACGTTGAGTCTCCAACATGCTAGAAAAACCTACAAGGTCTTATTTTAATGGCGCAAACATGACATTTTAATGGTCATAATTTCACATTAATATGTCTTTTGGTTACTGAAATAAATGACATAAACTGAATAGTCTCTAAAATCAACTGGGCTGGCTTTGTGTTCGAAATATGGGCATTCCTTTCCAAGCCACAGCCAAATGTCAGGCTCTGGTCAGTTTAGCCCAGTGTTGTCATGGATTCACCTTTAAAGCTCTTCAGCTTGAGTTGAGGGGAGGTGTTACCAGGCATTCACACCTATGTGTCCTGGCAGTCCTTTGTCTCATGCTGGAGCAGGGCCATTTTGACTGACAAGGGTGCGAGATGCTCCCCCTTGGCCCATTCATAATTTCCAGGGGGCTGGTCCATTTGGAAGAAGATGATCCTGTTCCCAGGAAAGGTAGGGCCCTTTGAGGCCAGGGCCTGTCCAACCTGTTCTGCTGGCTTCACAGTAATTTTATTTATGTATTTATTTTTCTTTCCCTTAACCAAAAAGCAAGTCTTTTAGAAATAAATATCATGCATATGTTTAAAGCAAGCCCCCATCACATTTCTATGCAAGCACAGGGCCTTAGTTTAACATTACACTTTTAAAAAGGCATTTTCTTGTTTGGCAAAAGCACCATTTTACACGTGGTTTAATGTTCCTTGGATGTCACTTTAGAAATGCTATTTTTCCTCACATGTAGATTCTGAATATTATTTATAGCGCTAGTCAATTTCTACTACCCAGAATCTGTCCAAGGCAAGGGTACATTGAAACTGACATAAGCAAAGAGAGAGAGAGAGAAAGGGCTTCTTATGAAGATTTTGCCTGGGTTATTTTGTTGCAAAAAGTAAAGCGTTCGCCGTACGGCCTGGAGTGAAGTTTTCTGCACTTTCCCAGATTTTGCCTGACACAACATGCCATTCAGTGAGGAATGCCCCCATTTGCTGCTGTACACCCTGAATATGGGTGTACATGAATGTGTCTTACTGGAACCAAACTGGATAATGTTGAAAAGATGAAAAGAGCATCAGTGCGCAGTCATTTTAAATGCAGAACATTTTCTTTTTCAGTGGGAAGTTTTGAGCTGGCAGCATAGCAACGCTGGCTTTGAATTCTTTTCTTTGGTGCACATTAGGAAAACACTGACAGCCATTCTCGGGGTGTTCCATGTCCATCTCGCCACATATGTGCATGGTAAAAACAGCGCAGCCATTATTTTGGTGACTGCAAAACACAGTTTTGGTGCAAGAAAATGGTGCTCAACAGAGCCAGCGCAGCCAGTCTGCTGGTAACTGCTGAAAATGCAGTTTGGTGATGTAGGGGAGTTCTGCTGGGCTAATAAATGTACCCCACAACATTTAGAATTCTATATTATATGTAGACTAACATATATAGTACATGATTATTGTACATGTCTGTTGTGAAACGTGATTGACATCAGGCTGTTAAGGATTTCAATCTGGTGACACACACCTTGGTCTCGGCCTATTATGTAGCGCACGACTAAGATGCTTTTCTCCTTATTCTATGTAGATTCAATTTGAGATGGTACACAACTCGTATCACGCCCCCTTTTTAAAATACCCCGAGTCACAATGGACCATGAACAAGGCTGGTTTGTGAAATGCAATATTTATTTATTTATTTTAAAATTCAAAAGAAATCATGCAATTTTTTTATTTGGGGCAGCAATCACCAATGGGGTAATAATCACAATGAAAATGGAATAAAAATCCGACCTTCCCTCACAGAATAAGAGGCAAAAACTGACTTTAAACCCTTAGCAAAGGCCCAACATAATACTCGAATTTGACAAATAATTAATTAATGTGTGGTTAAATTATAACATACATATGTCTTATCAGAATAGCATGTATGTCATATAATTGGCAATCACAAGGCAATGGATCAGCAAAGGTCAGACAATTCGAAAATGAGTGGAAGGTTTAGAGCATGCTGCAGCCAAATGACATGTGGGAAAACTTGCAATTTTCTCAGTTCCCGCTTTAAATTACCCACATGGTTTTTAATAAAAATGGGTGAAATACTCTGATCTGGAGTGAAAATAGGTCTCTAGCTATGAAACTGGATGAGTTATGCAAGATATAAAAAGGTGCACTTTGAGCAAAATGAAGCCTTGAAATAGGAAAGGAAATCAGTTGTGACGAGAACAGTTTTACTTTAAACTAGAGAATTCAGACTAGACCACCAAAGACGGACACAGTAAGATCCCAGGTTGATTCACGAGTTCAACCCTATCACTCCAGCACCCAACCTTGGCGGAAACAGGTCCGATCACTCGACATATGACTAATGGTTTAGCATTACACAAGACAAAATTGAAAAGAGATGGCGCTAGCACTTAGAAATTAAGGACAGGATGCGAGGATAATTCTAACAGTTTCAACAAGTTATCAGGGTAAGAGAGGATTGCTTAGAAAGTGGGATAAGAACAAAGGCAAGACAAGATAGGCTATGTATTTCTAAGGGGTAGGGATTATACTCACAGTACACTTTCTAGTTTTGGGATTTTTGGATAGTCAACAGGGTCGGGTCACCACACGGCTGACGTGCCTGACGAAAGACAGCTGAGCAAAAGACAGCTGGGCAAGGTCTGGTCACCGGGTAGCGAAGAGCTGGGCAATTCGGGTCACTGGATGGTAATTCTCCTGGCAAAGGATAGCTGAATGGCAGGATTGCAGTGGACAGGCAGGTAATGGGCAGCAAGCCAGGCTGCGTCAGGATGCTTCCCAAAAGAATACCACAGCTTTCCCCTTTGGTTATTTGGGATTTTAGTGGGATTCCAGAATTGAGGCCTTGCTGGAATAGGATCAGCAATTCTCAGGCCTTGGAGTTGAGATCAGCAAGATGGATGGAGCAGATCAGGAATGCAGCGCAGGAACTTCAGGAAGAGTGTTGGTCTGGAGTCTTGTCAAGGACTCTTTTTTATAATGCATAGTGACATTATCAAAGTATATGGATGGGCAGGCTTAACTAAGCCCTCCTCTAACTGACTGTATTGGTCAGGGGTGCTAGTCCCCGCCTCGCTCTCAACTGGTTGGATTTCAAGGCAGAATGTCAGATTTATGGTGTGTGTTTTACAATGTTCAAAAACCTCCCACAGTTACTTTAGCTAAAATCCGATTTTTCCACAAATGGTACGTTTATGCAGTTGAAGTCTTTTAGCAACTTGCATAAACAGGTTACATATTTTATGCAGACCATTCCACTTCAACTCTGAACTCTGTGAGACATTGTTTCGTCCCTTCTAATACATTTTGGTAATTTTGAGTATGAAAGATCAGCCTAAATTTCTGTAACTTTATACACATGTGTGGATTATCATAAGAGATATAAGTATTAAAATTTGCAATGGCATCATGGATACTTTCCTTATTATCCCCAATTCTTTGCCATTTCTGTCCCCAAGGTATCAGTGAATTCTACAATGTCTCAAATTATAAACCACAAAATCACTTTTAAATTGCGAGATTTTCACATTTTTACAAAGTCCTGCTGCAGACATAAAAGTCTTTATATTTTTATTAATAAATAGTCTTTGGAAACACATGTCAGTATTGTTCTCCATTTGTGGGCATGCCTTTCAAGGCTACCCCCCTTCAGGGTCAGGGTCCTCATGGAGATTCCCTTGAAGCTTCCTGTAGAAATCACGAGGAAGTGTGCCTTTCTTTTCACATGCCCTTGTCCTGGAAGTTCCATTGTCAGATGGTTCAGCCTAGACCAGATTCTGTCCAACCTAATAATTATCACTGGGGTGTTAGTATCTACTGAGAGACCCTTTTGTTTCAGTCATCCTCTGAGCAGAAACCTGAAAGTTAATGGTGGTTCCCTTTCTTTGGAGGAAGCCTTAGCTCTGCCAACTGGAATAACCTGATTTTTGGAGCTTGCAAATCCGGCCAATGCAGTTTAAAACCTTTATTTTCTTTTATTTGGTCCTGAATCAAAAAACAAACCTGTTGAATAAACAGCCCATATGTGTTTCCCAGCAGCCAACCCCTTCACATTGCTAGGCACATACAAGCTTCCATTCAACATTTTACTTTTAAAACTGGCATTTTTTTTCTTTAGTTTGCACAAGCCCATTTTGACACATGGTGTGAAAGCTGGCATTTCTTTTTAAATTCTGTTTTTGCATCTGCCTTTCCAATATGATTCTATAGCTGTCGCCAACTTGTTTTACACAACAGTCTGTACAAGGCAAAGGTCTCCATGAAATTGACATGTGCTCAGAAAGCTATGATTTCTTTTCAAACAGTGATTTTGATACTTGATTTGGTTTGACAGGGCCTGTCATTCAGAAGTCATGCTTGTCTGCGGGAGTGCAATGTAAATGTGTATAAGCATAGCAGGGTCTTATTAATAACATGTTGTGATAAGAAATCAGAGGAAAAGAACATCAGAGCGGCATCATTTTTAAATGTGAATAATTCTCTTTTTCTATGGAACTTTGGGCTGGCAGCAAAACAGTGCTTCTTTTTCACTCTATTTCCTATGTATATGTAAGAACACACTGGCACACTCCCTCAGTGTGCCCCCTTGTTCCCCCCTGCCCAATGTGTGCTTCGCAAGACGGTGCAGCCATCTTTTTGTTGCTGCAAAACGCAGTTTTGGTGCAATGGTGCTCACTGGAGCCAGTGCAACAATTTTGCTGGTTCTGCTGATGCGCAGCTTGGTTATGGAGAAATTCTGTTCAGTGGGTCAATGTAGCCAACAAGGCGAAGCCGCACAAGTGTGCAAGAAGGGAACAAGTGTGTAGTAATCTGCCCTCAGCTGTAGGGGATAGTAGCTGCCCCATTCAGGACTTCTTGGCTCTCTTTCCACAAGCACCTCGGCGTGCGTGCAAGGACTTGGGTATTATGCTTGTGCTGGAGCACAGCGTCCGCCATCAGCGTGCCTGCCTGCATTATCACCTGGATCTCCTGTTTGGTGTTGTCTGTTGCTAGGCAACTGATAGCAACGAGTTGAGGCCACGTACAACTGCCTCGCTCTTATCCCGCTCTTATCCCGCTCTTATCCCGCTCACTGCAGCTTGGAATACCCACGCTCAAGCGAAGCCGCCGCAAAGTGGGGCTAAGTGAGATGTAGCTGTCTGCAGCTGTCCGCGGCGTGTTCGCGGCGCGTGGCCTTGTGTCATGATGTTTCCCACTTACCTGTTTAGTTCAGTGCCGTCGGACAAATCTCTGCCCTGTACCAGATTTTACATTAAGGTGCTGTTTTACTTCCTCATGACCATTACAATATCCACTCACTTATCTTCTGATAGCTCACGGTCGGCCAGCAAGTTCAATAACTTATGTACGAATCCTAACCTTATCTACCTACCAGTTACTGGCACTTCAGCTGCCATTTATTTGGGCCTTTGGAATGCAAGGTCCTTATGCAATAAGTTACCTACAGTTCTGGACTTTTTCTTACAAATACATTTTTCATTTCCTCTGTATTTCTGAAACTTGGATTCTTCCTCATAACTCCACAGCGGCCCCTTCCCTCACTACTGCGAAAATATGTTTAGTTTGAGGGCCTCATTACACGGTAGGCGGTAAGGGTTTACCGGTACCGGTATTTTACCGGTACCGGTAAACCCTTACCGCCTTACTACGAAGTCCCTTTGCGGGTTGGGGAATTTAGGCATTAAAAACCAACCCGCAAAGGGACCAGGGAGCTAATTATGGTACCGTAATTAGCACCTTCCCCATTCCCATTATGTCCTATGGGGCAAAAATGGGAATGGGGAAGGGCAATGGGGGAAGGGGGAATTACCGCCCCACCAACCTTGGAATAGGGCGGTAATTCCCCTTTCCACCAAGGCGGTGCCGGTATTTTACCGGCATGGACCAAGGTGTTAGTAGCACCTTGGTCCACCGCCATCCGTGTAATGAGGCCCTCAGTGTTCCATAGGTATGCATATTGGCCTAAGCACATCCGCATGGCTCTACGAATCTACTTCCACACAAATGGTGGCTACGCTGCCATTTTGTTTTATCCACCATCTTGGATGCAATGTTCCGTTCAGTTCCCTGTTCGCTTTGCCTTTCTCACTCTGAACGTGGAGCAAGACCGCGGCATGAACTCTCTGCTAAATCACGGAACAGGAATACACATTCTGCTGGGCGCTTTGTTTGTCTTACACTGTAGAACCTTGAAGTCTCTGCAGAAGCATTTCTAATCTATAAGTTAGGTGCCTGCCTGTCTCAACCATGTTTCCCCACTGAACCATTAATTGTAATAATGTGCATCTGCTATGTGCTCCTTTAGAGAAAAACCCTATTCTCAGGCTTTAGAGCAAACTGACCTTAGGCTCTAGGAGCAATACAGATAAGCTGTACAGCAAATGTTACCTTGTACCAGGGAACACGATATGCCCCCACGCAGCGTTTTGCACTACTCCCAGACAGGAAATTGTCAATAGGAAGACTGGGAAAAATGCAGACTTATTGCTTTAGTAACGTTACTTATGTGGAAAGGTCATGGACCTATGGACCCTATTGTATGAGGGGGCTGGACAAGTGTATCATATTTTATTCCTGTATTGTATATATGCAAGAGACTTTGGTTGTTCGGGGCTCTCTCCTGCCATGGTGTCTGCACGCATGCATTGTGGGGCGCTGAGACCCCAGTCCGGGTTGAAATAAAGGATACTGTAAAACCTTGTGACTGGTTATTTCCATTTCTTTGTAGTAAGCCTTACTTTGTGGTCTTTCAGATGGCGACCGAATAAGGACCCACCCGTTGATATTACATTTGTGTTGGATGAAGACGAGACTGTTGGATCGAGATCAGTGAGTAAAAGGGACCCCTGCACAAGAGACATGTTTCCTCACAGACTGCTATGCCTGATCTCTGGCCGATCACAGCGCAAACAGCACATCCTGGTGAGGGTTCCTGAATCGAGGCTTGTTCTGCCACTTGGAGAAATTGCCAGTCACAACAATTGTTTGATTGAACTTGTTTGGAAATCAGGTGAGCATGTTTCAGTACGGGAACGGCCTGGTGATTTTAAATCTGATTGGTAGTATATTGCGAGTAAATATTGTTGAGCAGGTAAGACTGTGATTTTAGTATGCCTGTTAAGTTGTCATCCTGTTTTGCAATGTTTTGTTGCCGAGGAAGACAATCAAGGAATTTGAAACATAGTCAACCTGCACCCCCCGCGGGGTCGGCAGCGTATTACATGTATATATTGTAAGGCCTCGGCACGATTGTATTTAATAATGTTTGGCATCGACAAACCAGACATGCACCCGACCTTCAGTGGTCAGTACTGGGTTGTTTTGAGTTGGCGAGAATAGAGTATTTAGAATCTGTATTGTTGCGTAAGAAAGCTAGACCAGCTGCGTTTGACGCAGTAAGAGATTGGAAGAAGGAAGCGAATAAGAGACTCAGAAGTAGAGAGAAGCATGCACATAGACATATGACAAATGCAGAGAAGGCTTTAGTACATGATCAACAGAAACAGAGCGAGGCCTTTAGGAGCATGGATAGTGCCTTTCAATTAGATTTGCAGAAAATATATCCATCACAAGATTTGCATGTATCAGATGAGTTGTTGAATAAGTTACTGAATGAGCGTAGATCTGATTCAGGAGCCGATTCAACTGCACCGCCTCCTTATGTACCCCCCCTGCATCCATGCCCGGTCCAATTGTGCCAACTGCCGCTACACCCATTGTTTCCACTGAAACAGCATTTCCTCCACCGCCGAG
This sequence comes from Ambystoma mexicanum, assembly GCF_040938575.1. Lineage (NCBI taxonomy): Eukaryota > Metazoa > Chordata > Amphibia > Caudata > Ambystomatidae > Ambystoma > Ambystoma mexicanum. Next base: position 953,096,267 of record NC_090928.1, on the reverse strand, counting down.
TGTGCATGACTTATTTTTACTTTCTTTACCGGCTGCCTCCACTTACACTCCCCTACTATTGATTGATACTGAATCAAGAATAGTGATACGTAGTACAATATCTGCAGAGAAAAAGAAGGATCTGCGTGGGTGGGCTGAAACGTACATTGAGGGGGGATGATGAAACGGTTGCCGTAAGTGCAATGTTTGACCATGGGGGTATTCCTGAACAGAAAGTGTTGATAGAACAAATGGGAGTGTATCTTGCTGAAATATGGAGTGATTTGACTGATTCAGCCATTCCACAAGAGTTGCAGGATTTGAATTTTTTGTCTCGTTCAAGAGATACTGCGACTAAAATACGCGAGCATGTTGCAAAACTGTTTGTGTATAAGAGGGAACTTGATCGCTTACACAGGGATGAATTGAATAGGGATAAGCAACACACATTGTATGTACAGAAGTGATTTGTACCTCCATTGAAACCTGTTGGTGAAGAAATGCGCATTTGCACAAGGGATGCCCTTATATGGATTTCAGATGCCTCTATTTCCCCTATCAAAGTGCATGATACATTTAGCCAGGTTACTGCGGATATGCAACGGAAGGTGTTACAAGTGATGGTTGAGTATTTACAAGATGAATGCAGGAAAAGAAATTTGTGGTGTCCTGCAGGCACGATGGTGATCTACAAAAGAGCATTTTCGCCTGACACCACGTTAACCTCTTTGTCACTAGATTTAGCCCTATTGCTTAATAAGCACTCCCTACTCTACAGTTGCCTATGAGAGAGGTTCCTCCGACACTAGTCCCGAAGGTAGAAATTCCAGCGGTAGGACAGGCACCTGCTACCACTATCCCAGCGCACTACATCTCACAGTTTGTTCACATTACATTTTCGAGACAGGAAATGAATACAATTAAACAGTCTATCCAAGACATTAGAAAAAATCCCACGCGGTTCTATAAAGAGATAGAATCAGTGTTAAATGTGTCAGTTTTCTCCTTAAGGGATATTGACTTATTGCTTCCCGTGATTCTACCTGCAGATTTATGGAAGCAAATTAGAAATGTAGATGATCAAGCGAGTATGGGCGCTACATGGGACGCTTTTACACAAACTGATGGGGGTCAGAAAGCAGGTGAGAAACCGCCTCAGTCTATATTGATGTTACTAAATAATATAGTAAACAAACTGAAAACTTTAGTGCCTGGGCAGAGAATTATATGGAACAAATTGACAGCATGTAAGCAAGGTAAAACCTAGGGTGCAACTGAGTTTTTTAACAGGTTTGAACAAGTGTTTTCAGATTTTAGTAGGCAAGATTAGATTACGGAACCGGGAAAAAGATTAGTTGTCGACAAATTTGTACGAGGACTGTTGCCTGTCATTCAAACTCAGATCAAGACGTCCGAGAGTGCATGGCAAGCAAAATCGCAATCCGAGGTGCTACACATGGCCCAGTATTATGAGAACGGGGTAAACATGGAGAAGGAAAAGGTGGAAAAGAAGAAAGGTGATCTGAAGACTAGAGTCCTTTTACAGCAAATAGCACAGGGCTCAAGGGGTGGGAAAACACAACCGAGAGGTCAGTTTGTGCCACAGATGGGAGCACCATTGGGTCCTCCACACATGAATTAATGTGCATATTGTAGACAAGAAGGCCATTCGAGGGCACAGTGTCCGTCCCTCCAACAACATGCTAATAACCTATATAGCACCATGAGCACGCGATCGAGGGGGCGGCGTGGAACTGGGTGTACGGGTCCTGGTAGATACCAATTCGCACAGAATCAGCAGAACCAACCACAAGATACAAATATGGGAAGTCAGGGAGGGGGACAGCCACAAAATGCAAATAATGGGAATGTTTTTGATAATCCGGCTCACGCATATTTCACTGAAGATTTCACATCAGACGATGTACTGTTTCGCTAGAACAGCCCGAAGCAGAGTCTGGAACCGATACCTATTCACGTAGATCAAAAGGTGCCCTACGTTGAAATAAAGGTGGGGAATTGGGAGCATATCATTCTAGTGGATACCGGGGCACAGAAGTGCTCCATTGACCATATGCGGGTTCCAGACATCCCACTGTCAGGGCAGAGCAACGTTTCTGTAGGGTTCTCGGGTACACCAGTAGTAGTCTCAGCCGCTACCGATTTCATTGGGACTATTTACCAATTCATGTCCATTCTTGCTGACAACAAATTGCAGCGAAAATTTGTTGGGATTAGATCTGTTGAAGAAATTGAATGCTGTGATTTATTGTTCTCCAGATGGAGTGTGCTTGACGATTTCTCCCCAACAAAGTTCCACCTCAAAATATTTGTCTATGCCTTTGCCAAGTGAATTCAGTGAGGTGCTAACACACTTATGGGCAGTGAATGATAACGATGTTGGTATTTTGAACGTTGAGCCAGTGAGAATAATTTTGAAATAAGGTATTACACTACCTCATATTCCGCAGTACAAAATCTCAGTAGAGGGTGATTGAAAAGTATTGTTTCAGATTTTATAGACCGAGGTCTGATTGAAGAGATTTGTGGGAGTGTGTGGTATAGCCCGATTCTTCCTGTATATAAGAAAGGGGATAATGTCTTACCCTACCGTTTTATAATTGATTTGCGTGCAATTAACAAGTCGCGCCACAGTTTCCGATTGTCCCTGATGTTATGACTATCTTAATGATGATTCCGGCTACTACCACATATTGTAGTGTTATTGATTTGAAGAATGCTTTCTTTAGCATTCCTGTACACACAGATAGTAGGTATCTGTTTGCGTTTACCTTAGGTGGACGCCCTTTCACATTCACATGCGTTCCTCAAGGTTACACTAAAAGTCCAAGCATATACAGTAGGGCATTGAAAGAACAGCTTGATATGCTTGAGGTGCCGTCAACCTGCACATTGCTGCAGTACATTGACGACTTGCTCATTGCCGCAGATTCTGAGGACGCTTGCAAGGAGGTACTATTTCATTGCTTATTCATTTAGCTACACATGGACACAAATCATCATTGAAGAAGTTTTAGTATTGTAGACAGGAGGTGGATACCGGGGCACAGAAGTGCTCCATTGATCATATGCGGGTTCCAGACTATTTAGGCTATTTCCTGTCAAAGGAGGGAAGACGGCTGACACCTGAACGTATACGCAGCATCTCTGACATTTCTGTTTTAAACACACAGAAGGAAGTCAGAGCCCTAATTGGCATGGCTTCTTACTGTAGACAGTGGATCCCTAATTTTTCGATTTTGATCAAACCTATGTTGGCATTGACAAAGAAGGATGTTCCTTTGCCTTTGCCATTGGACATGGATTGCCAGAACGCTTTTGATCTCCTTAAGGCTGAGTTGTGTTCAGCGCCAGTTTTGGGCACACCAAATTATGAGAAAAATCTTGTGTTGTACGTGCATGAGCGAAAGGGTTCCGCTTTGGCTGTATTGACTCAGGAACATGGGGGAAAGAGCAGACTGTGCAGCTACTTTTCCTCCACGTTAGACCCTGTTGCATGCGCTTTGCCAAAATGTTTGCGAGCTGCTGCTGCTGCGTCAGTTAAACAAAGTGAGGGTATGGTTTTAGGTCACTCTGTAATCGTGATGGTACCTCACTCCGTTGATGTTCTATTAAATAGAACACAAACACAGCATCTCACTTCTGCTCAACTAACGAGATACGAGTTCATTCTATTCGTACCGCACATCCAAATTAAGAGATGCTATAGTTTGAATCCGGCTGAACTTTTGCCGTCTCCACAAGAGGATGACCGCACCAATGACATGTCCCATGATTGTCTATATGTTATAGAACAAGAAACAAAAGGCAGAATTTATTTGAGCGATACACCTTTGAAGTCTCCGGATGGAGAACTATTTTGTGATGGTTTTTGTTTTTAGCTACCTGATGGTACTTCCACTGCTGCGTATGCAATTACCACATCAGACACTATCGTTGAGAGCAGAAAGAAACCACATAATTCTGCCTAGGCGGCAGAGATTGTTGCAATGACTAGGGTGTGCAAACTCTCTGAGGGACTTAATGAAAACATCTATACCAACAGCCAGTACGCCTTTGGAGTGGGTCCCAATTTTGGATGAATATGGGCAAAGAGGGGATTTTTGACATCACATGGCACCAAAATTCAACACAGTATTCAAATAGTACAATTGTTGTCAGCACTAGCGCTTCCTACACAGTTAGCGATAATGGAATGCGCCGCACACCAGAAAGTGATGGACGATGTAGGAAAAGGAAACGCTTTTGCCGACAGAATTGCTAAACAGACTGCCATGATCCACACTTGGGAATGTATGTGTTAGACTCAGCTAAATGGGTTGCTTATGCTATTTCAATGGAAGAAGGGGTCAATAGTGTGAAAGTAATTCAGGCTGAAGCAACAGTGGAGGAGATCAAACAATGGGGGAATGGTCTGACGGGATTGGATATTGAGGGGTGTTGGGTGGACAATGAAAAACAAAGGTGGATGCTGCCCAATGCTTATGTCACTGCTGTAGTCACTATGGCTCATGGTCCAGCACACATATGTGCGAAAAGGATATGCTAGCATTTGGACCACGTTTGGAACAATAACAATATCCCGAAAATTGCCGAACATTTAGTTCAGAATTGTATGATATGTCTTCAACACAACATTGGGAAGGGCACAGCAACACCGAAAGGTAGTTTTGGACCTCCCTCCATGCCATTCGAAGTGATTCATTTTGACTTTATCGAGATGGAACGCTGCCAGAATTAGAGATACGTGTTAGTTGTGATTTGTGCCTTTAGAAAATGGGTCGAAGCTTTCCCCCTGAAAGACAATACTGCTCAGTCGACGGCCAAAGCCATGTTAAAGGAATATTTTCCTAGGTTTGGTCTGCTGAGAGTCATTTGGTCCGACAACGGACCGCACTTTATCGCTGATGTCATTCTGCAAATCTGTGTGGGATTACTGATCGATAAATGTTTTTACTCAGCGAGACATCCTCAGAGTGCTGATTTGGTAGAATGCCTCAAAAGTATTTTGAAGAATAAACTAGCGAAGTGTGTGCACAGCAATTTAAAGTAGTGGCCTGATGCTTTACCAATAGCCTTGCTCTCAATGTGGACATCCGCACAGTCGGAAACAGGACTTTCCCCATACAAAATCGTTATGGGTAGGCTTGCAAATGTATGGAATGCACCGAGCCCTAGAAAGTTGGCTGACATCGAGTATCCATTACTGTCTGATTATTGTGACCAGTTGACTCAAAACCTGCGTTTGATTCACTGACAGGTTCGAGCAGCCCTGGCTGAAAAATATGTGGGCCCAGGCCATCGAATCCGGCCTGGGGAGTATGCTCTGTTGAAGAATGTCGAGAGAAAAACATGCCTTGCACCATGCTGGAAGGGGCCTTACCAAGTGCTATTGGCTACGCAGACAGCGGTACGTGTGTCCGGCAAGAAACATTGGATACACGCAAGGCACGTGAAATGAGTGCCACTGTCTTTGCCTCTCGATCAGAGTGATAAAAAGGAGGCCGATCATCATGTGCCTTTTCTGATCGACGCCAAGAGTGAGACGGACCCATTCCTGGGTCTGAGTGGCCTGAGGAAAAAGTTCTTACTTCTTCTTCTGAATCATCTGACATTGTTCCTTCGGAAACTGATGATCCTTTGTTCAACCATTCAGTACCTGGAGCCTTGAGGTACACCCTTTGACAACGAAATCAGATTTAGTTCAGGGATTGACATTATGTTTTGTAATAGAATAGGAAAGTGTGGTAGGATTGCTGCACCAATGAAGAAACCGACATTGTGCCATTCCCTCGTCATTCCCCTCCGGACAAGTTGAGGGGCAGGGAGTGGTAAGGAAGACTACAATCAAGATTGGCCACGTGGTCAGGTGCCAGCAATGGATGAACTTATAAAGCCTATCACTGAGGCTTCTTAACTGCCGCTGAAGGACTATGCCCGTGTTTGGGGCTGCTCGCTTGAATGAGGACATGGTATGCTTGCAGTTTGATGGGCCTGTATATCAAGGGCCATGTCCCTGAGGGCTAAATGGATAATTATTTTGGTGATAACCTGTATTATGGTCACATTGGTACCGGTGCTATGGTATTTGAAAAATGCACAGCCACTCAATACTCTGTTGCCAACTGTCAGTGCATCTACAATGTCTCCCTTACATGTGTACGCACACAATCTTCATCCACATGATCTCAGTCATAGAGGGGGTTATCATAACAACACCTTCATGATGATTATGAATGCAACCCATGCTATTTTGAATAAAACCAACTGCAGGGTTTGCACACATTTACCACAGCATGGTGAGAAGGGGATGGGTTGGTATATTCATCCCCTCCCTCTGTCTGCATGTTATGCTGCATTTAGGGCACTGTTCTTTGGATGATGGAACAACAGTGCCACTGATAATTTTGATGGAACGAATATAAATTAATTTGATAGACTAGTGTTATTGCCTCTGGGATGTTCAGTATTTGCAAACAGAAGTACACTGAATATTGCCACTTTCGGGCCTTCTGAAAAAGATTCCAGACCGTACCAATCCATGATTTCTTTTAAAATGACTCCAGTGGGCAATGAGGAGGTTGCTCCACCATCATATACCATTAATCATGACCCTGATTCTGTCCCATTCTGTATACGGAAAGAAGGTTCCCGATCTATAGGCTTGTATAATAAATGCATGAATACATCTGTTCTAGTGAAGGAGGAAAGGCCTCTGTATATAGGGGGTTCTATCTATTTTCTATGTGGAAGTGAATCTTATCCTTGGTTACAAAAGATTGGCAAGGTACATGTTATCTGGGGATACTCTTACCTGGGGTTTATATCACTTCCACTGCTGATATCCTGAAAACTCGTCATAGAAGAGAAATCGAAGGTGACACACCCCTGCAAGCATTGGGGGACATTGCTAAATCCATGGTCCCATTCTGGGGTCAAATAATTAACTCTCAGGACATTAAAAAACTCGCTAGGATTTTGGAGAAAACTATCAATGAGACTACCGACATCATGTTCAATATGTCACTGGAACAAAAGGCCATTAGACTATTGGCCCTTCAGAACAGGATGGTGTTAGACGTCATCCTGGCTGAGCGTGGTGGTTTATTCAAAATGGTTGGGTCTGCGTGTTGTGTTTTTGAACCTGACTCCGCCCCCACCATTTTCCAAGCAATAAAGAGACTGCACATTTTGGGTTCAGAGGTGCATATTATCCGAGGGGATTGGGATCTTAGTACATGGTTTGGGAGTCTACTACGAACTTCGGGATGGAAGATATTCTCTGTCTTGGCTATTACCCTTGGTATAGTTCTATTCTGTTGCTGCTGCATCCAATGTCTGCCTGTCCTGGGTTCCATGATAGGGGATTGCTGTGCACGTTCGTTAGTCAAATTGAAACCAAACCCACACTTGCCGATACATGTCACCAACGCACTGGTCATGCAGGATGCTACTATAAAAGAGTTTATGGCCATCGATGTTTATGATAGTGATGACTCACGGTGTTCTGATGATGATTCAACCACCTGGTCGTCTGAGGATGCCATGTTTGGTTGATGCTCTTAGCTTAGGCCAAAAGGAGGGTTTGTGAAAATATGTTTAGTTTAAGTGTTCCACAGGTATGCATATTGGCCTAAACACATTCGCATCGCGCTACGAATCTACTGCCACACCAATGGTGGCTACGCTGCCATTTTGTTTTACCCGCCATCTTGGATGCAATGCTCAGTTCAGTTCCCTTTAGTTCAGTTCAGTCTCTGCAGAAGCATTTCTAATCTATACGTTAGGTGCCTGCCTGTCACAACCATGTTTCCCCACTGAACCATTAATTGTAATAATGTGCATCTGCTATGTGCTCCTTTAGAGAAAACCCCTATTCTCAGGCTTTAGAACAGACTGACCTTAGGCTCCAGGAGCAATACAGATAAGCTGTACAGAAAATGTTACCTTGTACCAGGGAACACAATATGCCCCCACACACTGTTTTGCCCTGCGCCCAGACAGTAAATTGTCAATAGGAGGACTCGCTGCTTTAGTAATGTTACTTACGTGGAAAGGTCATGAACCTATGGACCCTATTGCATGAGGGGCGGGACAAGTGTATCGTATGTTATTCCTGTATTGTATATATGAAAGAGACTTTGGTTGTTCGGGGCTATCTCCCACCACAGTGTCTGCACGCATGTATAATGGGGCGCTGAGACCCCAGTCCGGGCTGAAATAAATGATATTGTAAAACCTTTTAACTGGCTATTTCCATTTCTTTGTAGTAAGCCTCATTTTGTGGTCTTTCATACTTCCTTGTCTTCCTTTTCACATGTTCCTCGCTCTACTGGCCGCAGAGGTGGCTTTGGCATTCTTTTCTGTTCTTCTTATATCTCTGTCCCATCTCCTTTTGATACACCCATGTATGCTTATTTTGAAAGGATTTTTACTGCTCCTCATGCTGTTTCTTTTCTTCTCATCTATCACCCTCCCGGTCCTCTCTGCATTTATTGTAATGACATTGACCACCTTCTGTGTCACATTCTCCCTAGCCCTACCCCGCTTGTTTTATTAGGTGATTTCAACCTCCATCTTTCTTCAATTCACTCTTCTTCTCCTTTTCTTTCTATCCTTGATTCTCATCTACTTGTCCCACTCTCTACTCCTCCCTCTTGTGATTCCGGTTCTTCACTTGATTTAAATTTTGTCTCATCTTTTACTGCCACTTCTGTGTCAACTCTACCTGTTTACTTATCTGATCATTCCCTTCTCTCTGTACCTCTACTTCCTCCTACTTCTTATGTTTCTTCGACTCCTCTCTTGACCAACACATTCTATCGTTGTGACTTATGCAATTTCAACTCTTCACTTTTTCACGACACTTGTGTTACTAGTCTTTCTTCTCTTCTTCACTTCAGCTCACTCTTTGCTAACGATCAATGATCACGGTCTTGATCAATTATACCCTCTTTCTGCTTTTCGACCTTCTCGTAAACCTGCCCAACCTTGGCTTTCTTCCCATCTTTGTTCCATGCGGCGACTACTACGTCGCCTAGAAAGATGTTGACTTAAGTCTCGCTCTCCTTCCAACCATTCTGCTTATTTTTCTTATCACGCTCTTTATAATAATTGTTTAAAATCTGCTAAACATATGTATTTCTCTGCTCTTCTTCATTCTCAATCCGATCACCCAAGGAGTCTGTTTCAAACCTTCTCTTGTCTTCTTTCTCCCTCTCCTCCTGATCCTTCTATTAACTCTACTCTCTCTGCTTATGATTTTGCTTCCTTCTTTTCTTCCAATGTTTATTCTCTCTGTCAGGACATTATCAACTCCCCTTCTTCTTCTATTGTCTTTTCCCCTCCTCCTAAACCTTCACATTTCTTGTCGGACTTTGCTCCTGGTTCCAATTCTGATGTTACCCTTTTATTGAACAACGTTCATCCCACAGCAGCTCCTATGGATCCTATTCCATCTGCTCTCATTCCTTTAATCTATCCTTCTTGTATACCTTTTCTTGTTTCATTCTTTAATATGTGTCTCTCCACAGCTACTTTTCCTACTGCGTTCAAGCATGATATTATTATTCCTATTCTAAAAAAAAAACTCTGCCAACCCTCTTGTTGCTTCTAATGTCTGCCCCATTTCTCTTCTTCCTTACTTATTTTTTTTTGTTTTTGTTATTTGTGTATGTTCCAAAATGGAACTTTACCAAAAGAAGGTTATGTAGCACGATTGCTTCTTAAGAGTGACCAAGGTCACGTTATCATTTTCATTGTCTGTTGTAAGATTTTGACTAGTGCTAGTTGCCAAGTTGTTCTGTCACCTCCAATCAATCTGTGCCACCATTTGTCTTCGCCCCACCAACGATCTTCAACACGAAAGTGTTTGAGATGGGCAGATCTTATTAGCTGATTTTATGGGCAAGACACGAGAAGGTGGTGAATTGTTTCATTTTCTAAACCACATAGGCGACACTTGCTTGTGGCAGAAATTCCTCTGATCTTCCGGATTTCGTTTGTTTCCAATAGGTTTAATCTTGCCCTAAGTAAGAGGTTTCGGGGCGATCTACTAGAACATTTTTTTAAGAACATCATGGGCTCATTTCGTTTGCAGGTTGTTTGCAGTAAGTGGAAAAGCAGTTTGTTTGTGGCTGCTGTATCCTGGTTTAACGACCACTCTAGGTATTTCAATTTCTTGGTCACTCTGACTGGGTTAGTATTGAGGTCTTCTTCAGAGCAGGCGAATGTATGTAGTAAGGCTTTGTTGTCATTCTTCCATGTGGATAACATTTTGACCGTTTCAGCTTCCATTTCTTTACTTAGCAATGTGTACATTTCTTGGCTGCCTTGGATGATGCATTTTTGGTATAAAAGTAGGGAGCTGATGTTTACTGTGCAAGAAGAGATAGAAGGCTGAGCTCTCGCCTTATCGCCGGCATTGCTGTGGATTTAGGTAAAGACAAAGCTGTCCTCCGGAAATGACCTTCTAGCTTTGGCCGGACCGTTTTGGGTATCAAGGGCATGGCCTCTGCACCGTATGTGATTGAAGGGACCACTTTCTTCTTGTAGAATTCAATTACTGGAATAGATTAGAATCTTCCAAAATTCATATCTATTGCCTTTCCTTGGGCCGCCAGCTTTTTTTATTTTACTTTTTAAGGTTTTCCTGCATAGAAGATTTGTGTTTTGAGCTGTTGATTGTTACGCCAAGGCATTTGAACTCTTTTATTTTTTCAATTAAATTTCCTCGAGGAACCATTTATGTTTTTCCGATCTTTTTGGTGTGTCCTCCAGTATCATTATTTTAGTTTTTTCTTTGCTAATTTTCAAGTTGTTTTCTGTGGTATAGTGCAGCAGATTGTTTAGCTGTCTCTGGAGTCCAATCTGGGTCTGGTCGAATAAGGTAAGGTTGTCCGCGTACAGGAGTCGGCTGATTTTTACATTAGCCAGTTTTGGTGGAAAGCTTCTGGCGAGATCTTCAGTTTCCCCGTAATCGCCAATGTATGCTAAAAACAGGGCGGGGGCTAGTGGGCATCCTTATTTCACCCCTCTTCCAGTCGGTATTTCTGCCGAAAGGTTACCTTGTTGTGATAGGCGCACCCTGAGTGTTATGTCAGTGTGAAGGGCTTTTATTGGCAGAAGAATCTCTTTTGGGCATCTCCACTCTTCTAGTTTTTTCCAGAGGGGAGCCCTGTCCACTAGGTCGAAGGCTTGAGATAAGTCTATGAAAGCCACAAATATTCAAAGCTTTCCTTCTAGGACCTTGGTTTTTAGAATACTGATCGTTAGAATGTTGGCTGTGGTGCCGACATTTATTTTGAAGCCCGTTTGAAAGGTGTTGTTACATGGAGCAGTTTTTGCCAAAGCTTGAAATCTTTTCAGTAATAAGGCCCCAAAGACTTTCCTGATGCAATCCAGGAGGGCTATTGGGCGGAAATTTGAGGGATCGCTGATGTCACCTTTCTTGTATATCGGGACAATTATTGCTTTTGTCCATGAAGGCGGGATGGATTTCTGGTGAACGCATCTCTCGAAGATTTTCTTTAGGAGAACTGCCTATTCTACGGGATTGTTTATCAGATCCATGTTGGTTATTCCGTCTGGTCCAGCAGCTTGGGAATTTTTGAGCTTTTTGAGCTGTTCGAGGATTTCCTCCTGGTCATCCAGGGGTAGCCAATCCTTGTTGTTGCTGGTCCTGAGTTTAGTTTCGAGCTGCATGGGGGATTTGAAAAGAGAGGTAAAATGGTCAATCCATTTTTGCTCACCCATACAATTCAGGATCAAGTTTTTCCTCGAGGGCGTGGACGTTTTTAGTAGAGACCAGAAATCCCTGGCTTTATTTCCACAAATTGCTTTCAATATATTTTCCGAATCTCGCTGGTAAAGTTGGAGTCAATGATTTTTGGCTCAGATCCGGTACGTTTTTGTAACAGCAAGTAGTTTTTCTTGGTTTAATGGGGTATTTTCCAATTTTCTTTTGATTCTACGTAGTCCGTGTCGTTTTTCTACTAGCTGCGCATCGTAGATGTGCTTGTGAGAATTGAAAGAGTTGGGATTTGTTTTGTTTTTCAGAATTTACGGCACTAGTAGGGGAAGGTAGTCGGGTTTTGCTTTGCTTTCTGAGCACCATCCAGGCAAATACCTTTTAATCAGTTTTCTAACTGATTCTGCCGTGAGTTTCAGGCGATTTCACTGGTTGTTTGATTCAACCCCAAGGCTGTTATGGTTCAGTTGTTTGAAGCAGTTTTGCCAGGTTGTTGTTAGTTGATTGTGGTCACTTTCTTTTGTTTTGCGGACGTCAAAGGCCATTGTCTTTTCCAAGAAAGGGCGCGATACGTAGATGTAATCTATGGTGGCTTGCAAGTTTCCCTCCTCCCAAGTAGGTGGACTGTCATTTTTTGCAAAGATTGTGTCGAAATGTAACATTTTTCTTGATGCCATTAGCTTTGACCATTGTAGCCCTCTTTTGGTGGCCGCTGAGGGTTTGGTGATTCTCCCGGTTTTGTCGGTGGTACGGTGGCATTGTGCATTCAAGTCACCGCATAGAATGATAAGGGACACCTGGTAGGGGGACTGGATGTCATCTATCATTTTTTCCATCATAGGCAAGTAGGTGTTTTGCCCTATGGCCACAGGGTTCCAGTATGTGTTTACGATTGCTATTGAAGAGGTCTGTCTTCTCGATGTGTCTTCCCAGTCTCGGAGGACTGTCACGATTGATAAATTCAACAGCAGAGTTTCTTTGATCTTCAGTCCCTTTCACTGTCGACATGCCGTGAGAAGGCCGGAGGTAGGACGACCTAAGATACCTTTTTTAGCGGACAATGTCGTACCCGTCCAAAACTGGGATTTTCAGTAGCCACGTTTCTTGGAGGCAGATTACATCAAAGGAGGACAGGTCTGCATCTCCCGGAGACGTCAGATGGAGGTGGCCTCGGGTATTCCATGAGCAGAGTTTTAGTAAGCTGAGGTTATGGTCGGCTGGCGAGTCATTGTATTCTCTGAGTTGCCGACCTGCGGGTTGCTATTTTTTTCTGGTTTTAGTCAGGGCCTTGGGAAGCCAAGACCAAAGACCCTGAAATTTTTCTTTTGCTTGTGGATTTACTGGCGGCCTTTCTTTCTCTGAAATCTGTCTACAGGAAGGTCTGGGTACCTGTTTTTGGGCAGAATCTTTTTTGTTTGAGTGGTTAGGGGTAGGTTTGACTCTGAGTTTGGCACTTACGTCTAGGATGTTGTATCTTTCGCCCCTGCTTGAAGACGGTGGTGGTTTGGATTTGGGTTCAGTGTTTTCTGTGATTTTCTTGATGTTTTTTCTTTCGTCGGTTGGTTTGTAGTTGTCGTTTCTTCTGTTTGTGTTGGAGATGACTTTCCGATGATTGTGCTCCAGGGGCTCCGTGGGGGTGATGTTTGGCCCCAGAAAGCTATTTCGTTTTCTGTTGTGGACCGCCAATCTGGGAGGCAGAATTGTGATTTGGTCAGTCAATATGTAACCCAATGTTAGTATTTTGTCAGACTCTCGGGTTATTTTGGTTTTCACCCTCCTTGACGAGATGTGTAAGTATGCTTTTGCTCTTCGGTGGGAGTGGTATGGGTCCACGATCTTCTGATCGTCTGACTTAATCCGACGAAGGGCTGGTATAAGCTCAAACAGGGCAAGAATTCCTCTTCTATTGAGGATTATGTTGTCCCTGTTTACAGCACATTGTTCAAGTTTTAAAGCCCAGGCAGGCTTTTCCATGCTCCTTGTCGACTTGTGGTAGTTCTCAGTTCTGGATTTGTAATGGGTGTGGTGATATTTCAGGTTTTCTGAAGGAGATTTTTCTTTCAGACTTGGCTGCTTACTGTCTTTCGGTCTGGGTTCTCTAGCATGAGACCCACCCCTCTTTGGGTGCGTAATCTGTGGTCGGGTTTCAGACGTCCTACAAGTCGGAGATGCTGAGTTTGTCCTGGATGAGAAGGATACTTTCCGTGCCCTGGAGTTGGTTGACGGCTTCCTTTTTGGTACCTGTTGTGAGATTTTCCTTCGATCTTCCAGTGTACAAAATGGAGGAAAAGGCTCTTCTGGGCTATTGTTGGACTGGGCCTGGTATGAGGTTTCCTCAATCATGGTTTTGTTTTGAGCTGCAAGGTCGTCCAGGTTAGACCTTAATGTAGTGCTTGCAGGGTCGATGTCAATATGTTGACTAATGTTCATCGAGTGCTCATCAACTAGGAAATCTTCTATTGTTTTGGGTGAGTTTTGGTTACACTTTGGCTTGGCGAGCTGCAAAACGAGGCTCGTGCCTGGCCGGGGGATCGGGCTTTTTTTTTTTTGGAAAAGCTTTTTTTTTACATCCTTGTCTCCGGGGGTTTTGGGACTTGGTCTAGGATTTCAGTATGGTTTTCTTTTGTTGCAGAGAATATCGAGTAAACTCGATCTTTATCATCTGATTTTGATTTGTGTTGAGAAGTTCTGGGAGGGTTGTCGTCTGTGATGTGGAGGACTTCCCAAAGTTCAGGCTTGGTGGTTTCAGCCATAGGCACAGTCATTGGCTCTGAAGTAGGTGGTGAGGGTTTAGTTGGCGAAGTTGGCCGGGTTTTAGTTGTTACACCAGCAAGGTCTGGTTCTTGGACTTGGTGATGTGTATGGACAGGTTTATTATTGCAGTTGATGTTGTTCTTCTTTAGGCGTTCGTCTAGTGCAGTGATGTAACCTTCTATGAAGATTAGTTTTGTGTGCATCATTGCTTGAATGGTGGTATGATCTTTTAGGTTGTCATTTATCAATTCGTATAACTTTGTGAACGGGGCCAGAGCGATTGTTACTGCTGACATGATGGATAGAATGTCCAACTTTTTTTTTGAGGGGGACTCATTTGGGGTTCCAGATTGTTGTTTTTTTTTTAGTTGGTGGAGTTTTTGCGTGGCTTTCGTTGAGCAGCCTTCAGGCTAGAGGTCCATTTGAGAAGTCTGCTGAACCGCGCCTGTCCCGATCCAGGCTTTGCTTTCTGTTTGGAGTTTCGCTGGTGTCTCTGGCCTGAGAATGTCTTCTTGAGGGACGTTTTTCTGTGGAGTTTGTCATTTTTTCTTGTTTTTTTTCCTGGGTCGTCTGCACAGTTATGATCTCTTTGTACGTGGCCTTTTCTTGAAGTCGAAGTGATGATGTAGACGGTGTTTGGCCAAGATTTACCCGCAGGGCCACCCATTTTTCCCGTGACTTGTCAAAAGGTGTTAGAGTTTTTTTTCTCCATTTTGTGGTGCGCGCCCAAGAGGCGTTGTTGGAGCCAATTGCTCCTCCCCTTGGATGGGGTAATGTTGAGTAGCAGATTTTAGGGTTGACGGGGCCTGTGTGGCCAGGGCCAGTGTGTTCCCGTCAAATTGTGGCAGGGGAGGTGGACTGTTGGCATTGATCCTTGACACTTGTAGCGGCAAATCGGCTATTTGCAGGTCTTGATGCTCCTTGCAAGAAGTGGGTTCTTTAGGTAGTGGTTCTGGAGGAAAGTCCATTTTTCTGGACCTTTGTGGAGGTTGACAAGTCATAACAGCTTCTAGGATTTCTGCATCTGTAAGGTCTTCTTGCAGACCTGTGGTGCAAAGGCATTAACAAAGTCGGTTACTAAACTTGCCGCTGATGGTTTATTGGATTCTGGTTTCCAGTTTTTTTTTATTGATTTGGCCCAGCGTTTTTTGGATGTCGTGGCCGTCTGGGTTGTAGTCACTTTTTTTTGTTAATTTAGTTTTGTTTTTCCTTTCAGCATAGATTGTCGCTTTTTTCCTTTTTCAGGTGAAGTAGTCTGGCTCCAGTGACGCTTTTTGGTTTGCAGATTTCGAACACTTTGGGCTTCTTCTAAGAGGTGGTATTCTGGTGGGTCTAAGCCGGTTAAAGCAAGGGGTTGCTGGAGAGTTGTGTCCGCTTGAGACAGGGAAGGGACCCCAACTGGAGATGGCGATCCTTTTTGGGTCGGTCCCGAATGAACTTGGGTGGAAATGTGTGTCCGATTATGAGGGATACTCGAACTCAAATCAATTTGATTTTTTATGATTTTGGTGGTTGCCTCAGTGTTTTTTTCCTCACTGGTGATGTCCTTTTGAAGTAGTAAGGCTGACGATTGCAGCGGAGTCGAAGGAAAAAAGAGGCAGGGCGTGGTTTCACTTCAAGATCCCTGCTCTGCCCTCTGTTTGCCTGCGGAGGGAGCCTCGCTGGTTTTGTTCGTGCCCACCTCCGCAGGGTCCTGCAGTAGCGCTCCGGCCTCCTGGTTTCCCGGACCCACCCCTCGCTACTCCCGGTCCTCCCTCTGGAGGAAACCGGGAGCCGGGGCGAGGGGGGGGGTGTCGACGGGTAAATCGGCGGGGGCGGAGTAAGAGACAAGGATTTCGCCAGCGCAGGTAAGACTTCTCTGGGCCTCTCGGGGCCCACGATCCTCGAATCCTTGTAGATGGAGGGCCTTGGTGTTCGTTAGGAGTCGCTCTCTTCGAGTACAGATGCTGATTTTGTTGGGTGAGCAATGGTTAACTCTTCACCTCTTGGATGCTGAGTTGAAGAGACCTTTGAGGGAAGACGGTTATTTGGCTGCTGTTTGTTTTGTTGGGCGCGAGGGCGCACACTTCAGAGCAAACGGTCTTCTTCTTTGCCCAGGATTTCGTTTTCAGGTTCGGCGAGGATTGAGGAGTCTGTAGTCATGGCAGCCATGGCTGCCAAGACTGCAAGACTGTCACTCTCCGCCATTCCGCGTCTGCTCAACGGAAAAAGGAGAGTTTTATGGAGATGCTGAGGTGATGGTGTAGACACGCCTCCTCCTCCAACAGCAGCAGTAAACAGTAGAAACAGACTTTGGGTTTGATAGCAAGACTGCCACTCTCCGCCACTCTTCCTTACTTATCTAAGCTCCTCGAACGTCTTTGGAACTCGCAAATCTCTTCTTTTGTTAATGAGCTATCTCTTCTTCCACACTTTCAGTACGGATTTCGTCCCCGTCATTCCACTGAGACTGCACAAATGTGTGTTCTTAACTCTCTTCTGTCTGCTCGACACTCCAAACAATTCTCTTGTCTTATTCTTCTTGATCTATCAGCTGCTTTTGATATTGTGGATCACTCTTTACTTCTTGACTCTCTTTGTTGGTTTGATTTTAAGGGCTCTGTTCTCTCCTGGTTTTCTTCTTACCTTTCTAATAGAACTTTTTCAGTTTCCTGGGATGGGAAAACTTCGTCACCTCTTCTCCTTGAACACAGTGTTCCCCAAGGCTCTGTCTTGGGTCCATTTCTATTTTCACTTTATACATCATTATTTGCTCCTGTTATCACTTCTTTTGAAATTTCTCATCACCTTTATGCTGATGACACTCAACTTGTCTTATCTTTTTCTTCCTTCACACCAGAAATTGACCACACCCTTTCTTCCTGTCTCTCTGCTATTAAATCCTGGATGTAACTGCACTTTCTTACTTTAAATGCTGGGAAAACTGAGGTTCTATTTTTCCCTGTCAATTCGTTTTCCCCACCTCCATCTATTTCCTTTCCACCCTCTAACCTTTCCATTTCCCCCACTGTGCAAAATCTTGGTCTGTACTTGGATTCTAATTTCTCTTTTACCCATTATATCTCCCTTACGTCCTGGTCCTGCCATTTGCATAACATTCGCAAAGTTCGCTCTTTTCTCACCTTTCATGCAACTAAACTGCTTATTTCCTCTCTAATTTTATTCTCGACTTTTCTATTGCTCTACTATAATGTTCGGCCTCCGCTCATCTCGTCTGGCTCCCTTGAAATCTATATTCTCGACTTTTCTATTGCTCTACTATAATGTTCGGCCTCCGCTCATCTCGTCTGGCTCCCTTGAAATCTATTTATCATTCTTCTGTTTCTCTACTTTGCCTTCTCTCCTATCTGGATTCTATTTCAGCATCACTTGCCTCTCTTGGCTGGCTACCTTTTCATTCTCAACTCATATTTCAATTTCTTTGCCTCGCCTTGAAATCTCTCTATGGTTTAGCTCCCGACTATCTTAGCACTCTTCTGTTTTTTTATACCCCTTCTCGTTCTCTTCGTTCCTCGTGGCTTTTCCAGCTGTCGGTTCTTCGTACACCTTGTGCTCAGTCTCGCTTTCGCTCTTTCCAGCTTCTTGCTCCTCTTCATTGGAACACTCTTCCTCTAGATTCTATTACTGTTTTTTCTCTTTTTAAGGTCTCCTTAAAAAAGCATCGCCTTTTCTGTCCTTGACTGTCTGTTTTCAGAATTGATATTTGAATTTTTTCATCTTTTCATATTTTGTGTACTGTTGTTTTAATTATTTGTACAGCGCTTTGGATAAAAGCGCTTTATACGTTCTAATAAAATACAAAATACAAACAGACATTTATTTGTATTTCATGTTACATTCACTGCATTTTTAAAAGAAACTTGTCGTGAAGGACCAACTACACTGAGGTAAGAAGTTACTTCACAAGTGTATTAAGACACAAGACCCCAATGCAGGACCGTCCACATGGACGTCGGTGACAGAAGGGTTTGTTAACCGGCACCCAGGACAAAATGTCAAAAAGCCCTGGTGCACGCGATCACATTCCAGAATGGAACGTGGACTGCCATCGCATGCACAGCATACAAATACGACAACACTGCATTCATCTTCAATAACGGTCGTAAGCGGTATGGCTATTGACCAAGGTATGTTAGAAGTGTCCCAAAAAATGCGCGTATGCTACACTCCCTCCTTCTTTACCTTTCTACACGCTCGACAAATAGACACGGTGTAAACTAGAAGGCTTAATAGAATGCAACATTCGTTTGAGGTTGTCTTGGCGACGTACAGAACACTAGCAAAAAAGGTGTTTTGGCGGCTTTTGTCCTTCACATTCTAATGAGCGTTTGCAACGCTATGTCGAGTAATACGTCCTTTCTATGTGGTGTAGATATAAACCTACACGTCATCTGCACAAGGCGCACACACTATGTGGGCCACAGCACACGGTTTTACTTTTGAACTGTTGTGTTTTCCAAAAAGAGTGAAAACCACAAGACCTGAAGAGGAGAACTTTTCTAGAATCATTCTTATCGATGTGTTTGCTGCTTGTTATTATACTGCATGTTTGGCACGTCTTACTGGTGGCGCCGAAGCTGTGCGATAGTACTGCCTTAATCCGGGACCACCTCTGCTCTGTGGCTCGTTTAATGCGGACAGATTTCAGCTACAAGCCCTTCTGCCGTACCTGCGAATTTGCCTGCTGTCCCCCACTCGTCATCCTTAAAGTGCTATTACTGCCTCGCTTCTTTCTTTTCAAAAGAAGATGGCCGACGCTTCGCAGCAGCTATTGTGGGCCAGAATTACATATATTTGTTTCTCGCGTTTCAAAACTCATTGTTTGGTGCCACAGCTCTTCCTGGGGCTCCAGGCAACATTTTCAAGTAATGCCGCAGTTTGAAAAACCTAGGGGCTCAATTTGCACGGCCATTTAAGCTTATTGGCTTTTTTCAAAACATGTTTCAATTTTGCTTTGCTTGCTGTAATGCTTAGACCATGAGCTCTGCCACGGCACTACACAACATCAGATGAAGAACAGATGGCCGCACAGAGCTTGCAGCGATTTTCCATTTAATCTTGAGGTGTGTGAAAGAGAAATGTGGGTTTCGTTGTAATGTGCGCTCACCACATAACTGTGGCCAGCTGACGGTTGCCAGGGTCCCTGCCCTTTATAAACTCGGTATACCATCACTGCAGTGGGCAATGATTATGACAGGGTTTAAGAATGTATTCTTAATGCTTAGGATCTCTTACGGAGGACTATGAAGACAACACCATTTAAGAAAAATCATACCAGGCCACTGAGGTATAAGGTGAGCGCATGCTGGACTTTTATACATAATAGCAACCAGAAAGAGATTTAAAAAGATGCTCTTTCAGCTGAGAGAGAAAGAGAGGAAAGTAATTAAAAGACCTAATAGAGAGTGGAAGTTGATTCTAGTATTTTGGGGAGAAAAGAGAGAAAGTGAAAACTGTGCCCAAGGAGAAGTGGGTATGACTAAAAGAAGTGGGCGGGAAGGAAAATAAAATGAAATAGGAAAAGAGAGAGAGGAAGGAGCCAGACAATGTAAGCGGTAATATACACTACAAGGAAGGAAGATTATAGAACGAAAATCAAAAAACAGCCAACGGAGAGTGCAAGCAGAGCAGAAGAAATTGTATTACAAGAAGAAAGACCACAGACAACTCGAAAAGAATAATTGTAGAGAGCGAGAAATGGAGCAAGTTGGTAAGTGGGAAGTTCAAGTAGAAACGCAGAGCATTAGCCAATGAGAGATAGACTAAAAGAAGAAATATGGAGTTCAGCAGCAGGAGAAGTAAGAAATGAGTGCTCTCTGTGCACGTTATACAGCTGAAAATGGCAAGAGCGTGCAGTATTAGGAATATGTAAAAAAAAAAAAAGAAAGAGGAGAATCAAGGGTAAGACCTAAATTGTGAACAGAGGTTGAAAAAGGTAGCCATAATGGTGGAAAAGAAAAAGATAGGGGCCGGGCAATGATATGATATGATATGGCATTTATAACGCGCCTATACACAAGTGTTTCAAGGCGCGACGAGGCAAGGAGGGGGGAACAAGGGGAAGACAGACAACAATCCTACTAGGCCAGGTATCATTCAGACCGCACAAGTGCAGGGGTAGGGGAAGGGAAAAGTGCAAGGGGAAGGGGAGGGGGAAGTGCAGTACAAGTAAGTAGAATAAAAATAAATAAATAAATAGGGCCAGCTGGTGGTAAGTGCAAGGTAAGTGCAGACAAGTGCTCGGAAGGGGGGGCTGTAGGGATACAGAGACAGTCCCGCAGTGCAGGGGATGCCAGGGAGGCAGTGCAAGTGGAGAGTGGCTGGGCCCAGGACCGAGGTCGGTGAGAGTGGCCCAGTTGCAGATTCAGTGCAATTTCAGTGTAGAATTTAGCAGGGGAGAGGGACAGAGAAAGCAGAAGCAAAGAGGAAGGTTTTGAGGTGCTTCCGGAACCGGAGATGGTTCTCCTCAAGTTTCAGGGAGGCAGGAAGGCTGTTCCAGAGGGAGGCCCCTGCCGCAGAGAGAGATCTACCCCCAGCTTGTTGCTTTGAGAAGCGGCTGACCCTGAGGGAGTTGGAGTGGGATGAGCGAAGGGCTCGGGAAGGAAGATATTTAGGAAGATAGAGTGAAGGTATTTTGGCCCCAGGCCCCAAAAGGCCTTGTGGATAATGCAGAGGGTTTTGAACGTAATCCTCGCAGCCACTGGGAGCCAGTGTAGAAATTTCAGTCCTGGAGAGATACGGTCCCTGGGCTTGAGGCCAAGGACAAGTCTCGCAGTTCTGTTCTGGATGAGTTGCAGAGGGTGGAGAGTGGAGGCAGGCAGATTAAGATAGAGGCTGTTACAGTAGTCCAGCTTCGAGAGAACCAGGGCTCGGGAGACAGTGAGCTTCTGGGGGAAGGAGAGGAAGGGAAGAATACCTCTGAGGAGGTGCAGCTGGTAGTGTGACTTCTTAGAGACGTCAGATATCTGAGGAGAGGAGAGTGTAGAGTCGAAGATGACCCCGAGGTTTTTAGCCTTGCAAGTAGGAGCAGGAAGAGGGCCAGAGAGCTGCAGGGAAGGAGGGAGTGGGTGTGCCGATGAGTAGAATCTCAGTCTTACTGGCATTAAGGCAGAGGTCATTGGCGGCACACCATTCCTGGATAGCAGACAGACAGTCAGAGATGAGGGAATGAGAGGAGGAGGCCGAGGGTAGCCTGAAAATGAGCTGAGTATCGTCCGCATAGCACTGAAAGTTGGGGCAGAGGGCGGCGATGCTGTGGGCAAGGAGTGACAGATACTGGTTGAAAAGCCAGGGAGAGAGATTAGATCCCTGGGGAACACCACAGGTGGAGAAGAAGACGTCAGAGAGGAAGGACCCAAGTTGGACCTGGGAGGGTCGATTGGAAAGGAAAGAAGTCAGCCATGCCAGAGCCTGACCAGTGATACCCAGGTTATCACGGAGACGGTTGAGCAGGATGGCATGGTTGACAGTATCAAAGGCATAAGAGAGATCGAGCAAAATGAGAACACAAGGAGTGTTAGAGTCAAGGTTGGAGAGCAAGTCTTCACGGATGTTCAGGAGAGCAGTTTCCGTGCTTCTGGCAGCTCTGAAGCCAGACTGATGGTCATGAAGGCTACCAACAGATTCAGCATGGAGGTTAAGCTGGGAGATGGCCAGTTTCTCCAGGAGCTTGCCCAGGAAGGGAGTGATGGAGATTGGGCGATAGTTAGCCGGGCAGGAGGGGTCGGAAGAGGGTTTCTTAAGAAGAGGGTGCACAAGGGAGTGCTTGAGGGGAATGGGAAGACTCCAGAGGCGAAGGCGTGGTTGCAAAAGTCAGCCAGGGCGGGAGCCAGGGAGTCGATGTGGTCCTTGATAGTTTTGGAGGAACAGGGGTGAACCTGTTTAGACGAGACTTTCATAGATCGGACTTGTCTGGAAACCTTGTCAGCAGAAAAAAGGGGAAAGGCAGAGAAGGAGGGAGGAGGGGTGGCTGCAGAAGGGCCAGAGGAAGAGCCGGGAAGAGAGGGAGGGAGGTGATAGGAGGAGAGTGAGGACAGGATGTCCTGAGTTTTAGCGATGAAGTGAGAGGCCAGTGCCGTGCAGAGGGCCTGGGAGGGGACAGGAGAGGTAGAGACTGCAGCAGGGTTGGCAAGCTCCTTGCAGATTTTAAAGAGTTCAGCCGAGTTGTTAGATGCCGCAGAGATGCGGGCTTGGATAAGGGCTCTCTTCTTGATGAGAACGGAGAGACGGTATTGCCTTTGGAGCAGGCGGCAGGCCAGTTTGTCAGAGGATGAACACGAAGCACGCCATTTCCTCTCTGCCACCCTGCACTTGCTTTTAAGGGTTACGAGATCCGAGTCATACCAGGAGTTACATTTGGCTTTGGGCTTCAGGTGGATTCTCATGACAGGGGCAAGGATATCAAGAGTATCAGATATAGCAGAGTGGAGCATGGAGAGGGCTGTGTCAGGGTGGGAGTCAGCCGAAGGGGGTGGGGGGGCGAGAAGGTGGCAGCGAAAGCCTCATCTGACACGCGCTTCATGGGTCGGATGGCCGAGAAGGTGGGTGGCGATGATGAGGGTGGCTTTGCCTGAGGGGTAGGGAGGGTGAGGTGGGAGGATAGGAGAAAGTGTTCACTCCAGGAGAGAGGAATGGAGAGAGGGACGGAGAGGGGAAGGTCAGAAGAGATCAGAGCATCAAGAGTGTGCCCTGCAGAATGAGTAGGCCCAGACGGGAGAATAGAGAGTGAGAGAGAGTCGCAGATGTCACGAAAGAGTCCAGTGGGGGGACAGGAGGCATCCAGGTGGATGTTGAAGTCACCAAGAAAGAGGAGTTGAGTGGTAGCGGACAGGAGTGAGGAGGAGAGGTCAGCCCACTCAGAGAGGAAGGAGGACATTTTACCAGGTGGCTGATAGATAGTAGCCACGGTAAGGGAACGGCTGGGAGAGAGAGAGAGTCGGCAGACAAGACATTCAAAAGGGGAGTAGGTCTGCGTAGGAATGACAGTGGCAGGAATCCACTCAGGGAAGATAAGGGCAACACCCCCCCCAGCACGGTTAGGCCTGGGCATGGAGAGGATCATGTAACCATCAGGTAGGAGTGTGTCAAAGCTAGTGACAGAGCTGGCTGTGAACCATGTCTCAGTGAGACCGAGGACGTCAAGGTCCCGTTCCTCAAGAAGGCGACAGATATCAGAGGAATGCTTGATGGCAGAGCGAGAGTTAAGAGTGGCAATATGGAGGCGGTTGCCAACCTTGAAGGACTTCCGGGGAGGGGTACAGATCTGAGGCACGCCCTGCGGAGGTGTAGAAGAAGGAGGTGAAGAAGGAGCATGAGAGGGGGCAGGGAGGGGGGTAGAGGCAAGGTAGACGAGGACAGAGGAGGGGGGACAGCAGGAGAGGAAAGGAAGTTGATGAGGCGTGGGAAGCGTCGGTCAAAGAGGTGAAGGTTGACCTGAGGGCCTTGGACCAAGACGGTCCCATTAGCGTAGACATTAATGATGGCCTTAGAGGAGTGGAAGGAGGCCAAGAGGAAATCCCAACGGGTGCCACCATTAATGGGAGAAGAGGAAAAAGGAGAGAGCACGGAGACCATATGAAGGGTCCATTGGTCAGGCGAAGGCACGAAAAATAGGATGTCAGTGAGAGTTTCCTTAGAGCAGGCACTAGTGTAGGTGTCAGCGATAGGGAGGCCTGGGTTGGAGACCAGGATGTCCTTTTTAAACTTTTTCCTACCAGATTTAGTGAGGAGAGCAGGATAGTCAATAGAGAAGCAGTTAGAGAAGATAGGCGAGATAGAGAGCACCATGGAGTAGGAGGGGGTGGGGGTAAGACAGACGATGCGAGAGCACGCAGACAGGAAGAGAGCGGCAAGCACAGGTTACCACATTTCAGAACAAACAACGGTATGCGAATTAGGTACACAGTGGTGGGGCCACCTAAGTTTGAGAGTCCTGCGGGGGGAGAAAAACCCTAGTTTACCACATTTCAGAACGGACAATAGTATGCCAATTAGGTACACAGTGGTGGGGCCACCTAAGAATGAGAGTCCTGCAGGGGGAGAAACCCTAGTTTACCACAACTGTGACACAGTGAGGTGAGGACAACATGCAAGTGCAGTGGCCAGGTGTAGGTGGGGTGGGCTGGGCAAGGAAGGGGATAGCAAGTACTGGCGCCAAGCGTCCCCTGCGGACACCTGCAGACACACAGGGAGCCGCAACTGTAGGAGTCGCCCTTGGCCTAGGGGCCATTAGCCGCAGGGGCTGCCGGGCAGAGGGCTGCCCAGGAGAGGGGTGGTTATAGGAAGAGGGAGGAGAGGAAGGGGAGGGGGGGTGTGGGCGGGCAGGGAGGCGGGAGCACGAGGAGGACCAGGAAGTGGGAGGGGAGAGCAGGAACAGACAACGCGCTCAGAGCGCAGAAGCAATATTACAAAATGTGCAGATTCAACTCACGGAGGCCCGATGGGCCAGGAAGGGCATCCAAGGCCTGCAGTTCCCTCAAGGGCTACCGGCGACCGCTCTCCCACGCTCAGCTGGACAAAGAAGCGAGCAGGGGGAGCAGGCGTCGAGTAGCCCAGAGGGAAGGCAGCCACACAGCCAATCAGAGGGGGGGGGTGGGCGGGCAGGGAGGCGGGAGCACGAGGAGGACCAGGAAGTGGGAGGGGAGAGCAGGAACAGACAACGCGCTCAAAGCGCGAGAGCAATATTACAAAATGTGCAGATTCAACTCACGGAGGCCCGATGGGCCAGGAAGGGCATCCAAGGCCTGCAGTTCCCTCAAGGGCTACCGGCGACCGCTCTCCCACGCTCAGCTGGACAAAGAAGCGAGCAGGGGGAGCGGGCGTCGAGTAGCCCAGAAGGAAGGCAGCCACACAGCCAATCAGAGGGGGGGGTGGGCGGGCAGGGAGGCGGGAGCACGAGGAGGACCAGGAAGTGGGAGGGGAGAGCAGGAACAGACAACGCGCTCAGAGCGCGGAAGCAATATTACAAAATGTGCAGATTCAACTCACGGAGGCCCGATGGGCCAGGAAGGGCATCCAAGGCCTGCAGTTCCCTCAAGGGCTACCGGCGACTGCTCTCCCACACTCAGCTGGACAAAGAAGCGAGCAGGGGGAGCGGGCGTCGAGTAGCCCAGAGGGAAGGCAGCCACACAGCCAATCAGAGGGGGGGGTGGGCGGGCAGGGAGGCGGGAGCACGAGGAGGACCAGGAAGTGGGAGAGGAGAGCAGGAACAGACAACGCGCTAAGAGCGCAGAAGCAATATTACAAAATGTGCAGATTCAACTCACGGAGGCCCGATGGGCCAGGAAGGGCATCCAAGGCCTGCAGTTCCCTCAAGGGCTACCGGCGACCGCTCTCCCACGCTCAGCTGGACAAAGAAGCGAGCAGGGGGAGCGGGCGTCGAGTAGCCCAGAGGGAAGGCAGCCACACAGCCAATCAGAGGGGGGTGGTGGGCGGGCAGGGAGGCGGGAGCACGAGGAGGACCAGGAAGTGGGAGGGGAGAGGAGGAACAGACAACGCGCTCAGAGCGCGGAAGCAATATTACAAAATGTGCAGATTCAACTCACGGAGGCCCGATGGGCCAGGAAGGGCATCCAAGGCCTGCAGTTCCCTCAAGGGCTACCGGCGACCGCTCTCCCACGCTCAGCTGGACAAATGGGGGGAGGGGAGGAATAGAAATAGGAAGGGTCATGTCAGAAATAGTAGAGGGGAGGATATTTGAAAATTAAAAAAAGGAGAGGAAGATTTGTAATGACTCATTTAAAGGAAGTGTAATAGCAGAAAGAGGAGAGGTATGAAGCAAGAAAAGAAGAGGACCAAGAACAGAGCCTGGAGGGACCCCATGCTGAAGGGGAGACTCAGAGGATAATTGACTAGACCAAGAAACAAAATAACTACGATTGGTAAGGTTAGAGTGAAACCACTGAAGAAAAGAACCTGAAAAAATCTAATGAGGAAAGAGTAGAAAGAGGAAATGGAATGGCCCACCATATCAAACGTCGTGGAAAGCTTGAGTGGAACTAGAAGAGAAGAATGTTTCACATTGCGATCTGATAACAAAGAATTGGAAACACACTCGAAAGCTGTGGTGGCAGAAACCAGATTGATGTAAAGTTAGGAGAGAGCGGAAATTAAGATAAGAAACTGGAGCACAAACCTACATGTTCAACAATTTTCGAAACAAAGAAAAAAGAGAAATAGGATAAACATCAGAAGGTAAGGAAGGAGTGAATGAGGGTTTTTTTAAGAATAGGCATGATCATGGTATGCTTAACATTTGAAGGAAAAGTTGCAGTAGATAAAGACAGAATACATAGAATAGTTGTGTAAGAAAACAGAAGAGGATAGACCTTAGAAATAAGGAAAGTAGATGCAGGATCAGAAGGAGAAGAGGAAGGATACCTGTGATGCTAGAAATGCATCGGAGGGGCAGGGCCTCCGTATCCTTGTCCTTTATTGCTTTATCATGTATGTTCTGTCTTGTTTGCCACGTTGGAGTTCATGTTGGACTCCTCTCAGTGCGGCTCTTCCTGTATTTGGTTTGGTGAACAGACCCTTGGGATACCCTTATGGCACCCATGGGTGGGAGTACAACCCTGTACTCCTAGTGTATGTTTTCGGGCACCTGTGTGTGGCCCACAGAGCAGGGTACGGGCTGGTGGCAGCTCCGTGCTGAATTGACAGGTTCCCTTAGCGTCCTCCATTTTGGGATGCCCAGGCCCTGTCATTGGAATCAGTGGATTCCTGATAGGAAACAAGATGGTCCCCATGGCCTCTTGCTTTCTATCGCCTGTTACCTTACTTTTCCTGAAGTCCTGGGAAGCCCTGACTCTGTTCCTTCCCCCTGACTGGCTGTTGGGTGGAAGTTCCATATATGGTGTGGGGAAGTCCAGGCCAGACTG
Organism: Ambystoma mexicanum; assembly: GCF_040938575.1. Taxonomy (NCBI): domain Eukaryota; kingdom Metazoa; phylum Chordata; class Amphibia; order Caudata; family Ambystomatidae; genus Ambystoma; species Ambystoma mexicanum. The sequence continues at coordinate 953,068,886 of NC_090928.1, read as the reverse complement.
GCTCGAGCCTTCCCAATGACTGTATGTTGTGGGTACGCCGTGGGGTGAGACCTGGGTGAATAGAGTGTGTGACGAATATGCATGCTGTGTTATGGGTGTCTAGCATCTGGTGTTCGACACAATGACTGAGACAACCCTAGTGCTGAATGGCAGAGTGCTTGTCCGAATCCACATTCTGTGTTGTGAGTGTCTGGATGGAGAAGAATGGCCTGTATGCACTGTGCGCCTGATTGGCTGACAGACTGCTCGAAAGCACTTCTGAATGATTTGTTGCCTGAGTGTGACCCAGAAGAGTGAATGGGAGATCAACAGTATATCTGGGGGCCTCTCACTGCTAGAAATCGTTCAGAAGTTGTAGTAGAAACGGACATCGAAACTGATGCCATCCAGAAGCTGAAGTTGAAACTGATGCTTACCTTTGAAGCCCACTGGAAGAAGAACTGCTGTTGCTGTCCTTTGCTTATCTGAAAGCTGCTGTGCCTTCAATTAACTGATCCAAAAGAGGACCTGGCTAGGAGACCTCTTCCCGAGCTACGAGGGACCATCGTGCACCAGCTGATCTTTGCCAAAGCTCCTTGGTAGACAGACCTACGAAAGGCTGCCGACCGGAAAAGGGGACCGCCGAGGAGAATGAAGAAAAGCACTGGACAGCCGTCCACCGTCAATGACCGCCATCGCTGACCAGAGCCACAGTGCTCCCTTTGCCTAAGAACATTTGATCCAAGGACACCCTTGTTCATCATCGTCGACCGCTTTCATCCTGCCGGAGAAAGTCAAGGCCGTCGACGACCGAGGAGAATCCGCCAGTGGGTTTCCCGCCACCCGAAGACCTCAGAGATGCCGCCGTACCTAAGAAAGCCAGCCGTGGTCATGTCCCATTTGCTGACGACTCAACGCCCTTGCTGGGCCAAAGTTCTTCACTGACTCTTTGCAGCAACAAACCATTGTCGTCGAGGTGCACTGCACGTCTCCCCTGTTGCAGGACGTTTTCGTCCGATCGTCAACGAGCACCGCAAGGACCAAAGCTGCTGCCTCAATGACAACGTTCACCTTTTCTTCATCTTGGAAGTTCGACGACCCGTGGCTCCTGCCTGAAAGGGAGTGCCCTCAAGAAGGGCCTGTTGATTCCCTGACAAAGAACTCTACAACACAAGGTACATTTGGGTTGCAGAACTATAGAAGAAGATAAGACTCTAATAGACAATATATGGACTGGGCTTGTAGTTCATCTTCATTTACAGGTTGCCCAGGTGGTGGGATCCTCATACAGAACTGTGCCTAGTGGTAGGGGCCAGTATTCCGCCAATTGACTAACCAACTTGTCTTCCGCCTAAGTCTATGGATGATATTGTTTTGCTGTGTTGATTCGTATGCTATTTGGACTGCGTACAGTTGATGCATTTTAATGGAATCAGAGTAATCATGGTACCACCTAGAACTGTATATATTTACCATTTTAGAATTGTTTGAGCTCAAAGTGTATTATAGTGATTGTGTATATAACCGTGAACCTTATTTATATAAAGACTGTGTTTTAACTAATACAGTGTGTGGACATTCCTTTGTGGGTGCTTGGGAACCACACTGTACTTAAGAACCAGGCCGCATCACCTCCTAAGAAGCTAGGCCTTGATTGCTCGACTACGTTACCAATAATAGAGAATCTTGGCTGGGGTCCTCTGTGCCTCTCCTCTACCATATAGAGAGCAGAAGTACAGACACCCCCCTGCAGTCCTTTATAATACCCAAGGCCAGGTAACCAGCAAGGTCAGAAACATTAAGAGACAAAAAAGTAGTCATTGATCCTGATAAAGGGGAGGGACAAGAACAAAGGAAGAAATAGAAGAACGAAGAAGAGCAATCTTAGAAATAAAGTAATTATGAAAATCAGAAGATCTAAGAGAGGAATCAACAGGCATGTTTGTCGCAGTATAGGTCTTACAATGTGCTTGTGTGTACCTGTCTTTGTTTCACGATTTGTTGTCTCTTTGACTGTCTGCAGGTGCTTGCCACTATGGGCCTCATTGGGAGATTGGTGGTGCTGTGCAAAGATGGCAGTAGCAGAGTCATTGCCACTTTCACTGCACAGCCAAATTAAGAGTTTCACAAGTGAAACCAAAATACTATGCATGTGATATTACAGCAAAAGGTAAACCTGCATGCATTAATATTGCACTTCCCCATGGAGCCCAATGGGACACCACAATGGAGGAAACCGGAAGTGTCTCCACCACCTGACTCTGAATCATGCAGACCCTTCCTGTTACAGCATTCTTAACATCAGAGAACAGAAATTCCACTTGCCGGTATTGCAGGAGGTAATAATACAAAACTCTTAATGATTTCTATCACTGTCACTGTGAGTCTTGCACTGTGTGTGTTTTATCAGAGTATGAAAAGAGGCAACAACAAATAACAACATCACTCACCAACACCTAAGAATGACTCAAAAATCCATAAATGAATACATCGACTTGCTGTGCCCTTACTTTCTTATAAACAGTAAGAGCCGCTATTGGTCCGAACCTTAGGATAACCTACCACAGAGGCCTTGTTGCCACTATTTTTGGAAAACTAAACAGCCCAAAGGTAAAACCGTGCGCTGTGTCCATATAGTGGGCCCTGCGCACAGGGCTGGGCTTAGGTATGGGCATGGTGGGCTTTTCCGTTGAACCCCAGAGCGCAGAAGAAGCACAACCTTTCATAGCCACAGTCCCCTGACCCAAGCAGCGTACCCATCAGAGACTGTGAACTCTTGAAGTTCACATTCAGCCACCAGAAGAACAGTAGCAAGGCTGACCTCCTGCAGTAGTAGGGACACCAGCACTGGTAGCCTTGCATTGGTTTCTGATGACATCCCCACTGAAGAGGAGGATTTGTAGGGATTCCATGCACCACACACATATGCCTGCAAGTGACCCATTCTCCGTCCCTCTCTCTCTCTCTCTCTCTCTCTCTCTCTCTCTCTCTCTTTGTTTCTCTTTCTCCATTCCTCCTTAACCATCATATTGAGTTTGTATGGACTGCTAGGCTGCATGCAGGGTATTCTTACATTATATGGAAGCATGATATCTAGTAGTAGGAAGGTGGGTGGGGAGTTGATGTCTGCCTTCACATTTAGTTACATTATTCATTGCCTAAAAATGTGTGTTAGTTGGCAGTCTATCTGCTTTGGTCTCATGAAGGGGTCTGCAGCCTTTGGCTCTCTCGATGTTTTTGAGTACAACTCTCATCAGCCCCACCCAGCATAGTCAATGGTGAAGGGTCATGAGAGTCTAAGGTAAAAATTCTGGAGAGCCTCAGGTTGCAGACCCCCGGCAGGAGTAATACGATGTTGGCAACGGCAACATGTTGGGCTTTTGTGAAGGCACTTGCTAAGCAGCGCCATAGTGGTATTAACTGGCTATTGATGGCAGCAGGTGCAAAATGGTGTGAATGTCTGGGCATCTAATAGCAGTGCCTGGCAAACACCTAACACTTATACACAAGCCAAAACTGTTGGCTTTGTCAATGCTTGTGTTTAGCAAGACTTCACTGAAGGACACACATGCTGCTTATAAATTGAGTGGCTGAAGACAGACCTGGCTCAGACATTTTTATTACACCAGTAGCAGGTTTACAACACCAATTAAGTAATTAACTTGTTTTGAAGGCACTTGCCAAGCAGTGCCGTAGTGCTATTAACTGGACATTGATGGTAGCGGGTGCAAAATGGCGTGAGTGTCTGGGCATCTAATAGCAGTGCCTGGCAAATACCTAATACTTAAACATAAGTCAAAACTGGTGGCTTTGCCAATGCTTGTTTTTAGCAGGACTTCAGTGAAGGACACACATGCTGCTTATAAATCTAGTGGCTGAAGACAGACCTGGTTAAGACATTTTTATTACACCAGTAGCAAGTTTACAACTCCAATTAAGTAATTAACTCTCTGATCACTGTTTAAAAAAACCACTGCCAGGCACTTCAAGTATACACTTTGATGGTAAGGCCTGATTAAACTAAGCTCAAAGAGTTCCCATGAGGAGGTGTTTTGGGTCGGGAGGGGTAGGAACTGGGTGGGATAGGCCATAGGGAATAGCATGGCCCTGGGCAGTCAATGGATGGGAAAATAACCAAACACCACCTACAAGCAGTACGTCTTTCCTCATATAACATTTCTCCCTATCTGCAGTATAATGCAATAGTTTTACCTTATAGGCGATGCAAGCGCCACCCAATAGCTCAAACTGAAAAGGCATGTATTTAGATGATGTAGAAATTCTTGGCAATTGGTCCATGTCATGTGTGACACATTCAACCAAGCCACGCTTCTAAGCCATATCAACTGATTTTAGGTACTTGTAGTTTTTTCTCATTATGAATATATGTCTACCTGTCCCAGAATGTTAAGCCTTATTGGTAAAAAGCCTATACTAAATAACGAGGTGGCATGTGACATTGGCTCAGTTGTAAGCTAGTGAGCATAGCTCTTTTAAACATTGTATGATGTGCTCTTTGGAAATTGGATCCAACATTAAGGTGTGGTTCTCACGTTTAGGTGCTAGAGAAGTACATCATAGCTACTCTAATTTGCACACACAAATGAAATCTGTATGTCTGCAAATCTATGCAAGCAGCCGAATAACACTCTAATTGAAGGGTTTATAAATTCATGTCAGATATAAGTGTCTATTTAACACTTTTAATTTCGTTATATATCTGCAAACACTACTTTACTCGGTGGCTCCATCAGGTACTGGGTGTGTTCAGCTCTGGAACTGTAGCCGTGCTCAAACATGGCTGCCAGATGGCATAGAAATAGAAGCGTGCTACTGGACCCTAGTAGGAAAGCAGGCATCACCATAGACGGATAGTCTCTATAGCTGGACCACCATGCCCCGCATCTCCAGCCGACAAAGCTCTGAAGACAGTGCTCTGCCATGAGAACAAAATAACCATTTAGATCCATAGAGGAGAAAGAGAAGCGTGAATGCACGCTCTGTCAAAGCTAATAGTAGTCATTTGTGTGCAGGAATTTGGCAACTATTATCCAGTAGCAGCTATTGCTATCATATCTAATAAGAATATTACCACCCAGCAGTGCTTGATTTGTAAAAGAATAAGTGCAAGGCCCCAAATATTTTCTAGCGCCCCTCGGACACATCAGGGGTGGGGGGGCAACTCACGGCACGCTTCTGTCAACACCCATGATTATTCCCCCACAGTGCCTGCATATTAAGGGTTAACCCTGCAACTGCCACTGGCTATTTTGGGTGCTGGATGCACTAGCCATGGCAGATGTGCAATTTGCAGATGCCAAACAACATAAAATAACATAGAATACTAGTTTAAGATGAATGTTTAAGTTCTTTAAACACATCATCAGTGTTAACATTTTGCTCGGATTGTATGGGAGGCAATTTGAACATGTTGAGCACCTATCCACAGAAAAACGAGCAAACCTGCTATCCTACTACGTTTAATTGATTGACAAATGCAGGAAGCATTATTACTGAACTGTTAAACGTGTCTGCCAAACGCTGCAGTAAAAGCTTTGTGTATAAGTTGACATTCATGAAAGGCACCCCTTTTAGGCAGTGGCCTTTTCCCTGGCCTTTCCCCTGTATTGGTGCTGCTGGCTGGTGACTGTCCTCTTATTGCCAACCCAAACTAATGTTGTAGTGTTGCTTCATATTGCAGTAGTGGAGGAGCTCCAATGTTGTGCAGGAGGACCGGAGAAGTGTGTGGGCGTGGCCAGCACGCGCACCCAGCAGTATCACCTTCCAACTCATTGTTAACAATGAAAATGGATAACTACCACTCTGCTGTCTACGTGGGTCATCACGTTCATGAATAACGATGCACCAACATAGGGTGAAGGGAATGTAGCCAGTGCACACTGTTGATGCTTGTTGTGTGAGCTGCTGAATGAAATGTAATAATAAAATTACCAAAACACTTCATGGTACTCAGACTGACTCTTGAGAAAATAAGTGGCAGGGTTCAGAAATAAGTCCAGGGGCTGAGCCCTGGCAAACACCCCCACAAATTAAGCATGGTCCATCATTTTCTTAAGTACTTGCATCATGTGTACGCTTTTGCTATTCCATTTGTTATCAAAAGTCAAAGCACTCACACCATTGATAAAGGTTGCCATCAAAATGAAGTGTACTCACTCCATTAGACTGGATTGGCATAAAATGCCCTGGTACTCACGCCATAGACCGGAAACAGTGAAACTGAGGTTGGTAATGAAAGCATGCCTTCATATCGTTCTCTGCCACCCTTTTTACTGTAATGACATGCCCTGCTCTTCACGTGCTTCCAGGAGAATGCACTTCACAACATTCCATGCTGTGTATAGCCTGTTGCATCTCACTGCATTTCATGCTGGAGGATACACACACAAAACAAAATATTTGGAGGGCAGTTGATCTGCGCATCCCACTGCCAAGTACGCGGCAAAGGTTGACATTTGGTGGCTATGACACCTATCAGCCACAACCAATAATACGATGCACAGAACCTGGCTAAGCTGCCTGGAAAATATTGCTTATAATTATGCCAGTATGTGGGCACCGCTTTTTCATGGTGCCTCAGATGCGTGTGGAGTTTTATTTCCTTCCAGGGGGTGATCAACTTTCTTCTGCCGGCCAGGCGTGCGCAGATGGCTTCTGCTGCACTCACAATTCACGCGTTTACCCAATTATTACTCGACGTGACATTGAAACTGTTGAAGCCGGATGTGAAGGACAAAGCCTTAAAAATGCAGTTTTTACGTGCGCTCTGGCCGTCGTCAAGACAACCACACACTAATGTAGCATTTCACTAAGCCATCTAGTGACACCTTCTCTATTCATAAAATCGCGTGCATACAGAGTGCCTGCATTAGTACATTGTGGAAAAGTGAAGAGGGAGGAGTGTGGCAAATCCAGGCATTTCTTTGCCCGGTTCTTGAAATTCTACCTGTCAGTAGCCATACCACTTATTGCCTATAAATGGACAGTGAAGGAGTTTCTTTTGAAAATGCGTTAATGTAACATGAAATACAGATACAAATAGATGTCAATCAAGTGTCAAAACAACTGCACATGAAATGTGAAAGAATGTTATACCTTTAGATTTCTACATGTTAGAAAGATTTGTCTTAGCCCTGTGTTCAAGCTACGAGAGCACAACCTAATCATGGCAAACAGGATCTCCCACAAGCTTTCCTTTGCTCACCTAATACTTCCAGCAGTCCAGATCAACTCATATGAAGAGAGGTGGTTTGAGATGTGGGCAGTGTAACAGGATATTACTTAGACTATCAGAATGGCGTCAACTAGGCCAGGAACTCCATTTAGGGGCTTCTAGGGGGTTGTGGCTTCCTTGCTACCCCAGCAGTCTCCCTTGCTACCCCTGTATTAAAAGCAGGGACGCCCGCAGACCCCACGATACATTGGGCCCCGCCACACCAGGTCTGGGGTGACCCCGGCCCTGTCCTGACCCATCAGGGTGAAGGCTGAGCCGGGGCTTGCAGCATGAGAAGAAAGCACTCAGTAGTGGTTGGAGCTGATCGTGACATGTGACATGTGTCACATGCAACGTTCAGCTCCAACCCCCTTCCCAGGCTTGCTCGCGGCTCATAAACAGGAACCAGGAAGCTCTCCCAGCTTCCTGGTTCCTGTTTATGAGCAGCATGGCGGAGGCGAGGGTGGCCTGGAGTGACGGACCGAAGCTGGAAAAACAGGTAAGAAGGCTTTTTTTTAATGTGATTATTTTTTTTTCATGTATGAAGTGTGTGTCAGATGTATGTATGTGCTATGGGTCAGTGAGTGGTGGGTGAATGAGAAGAAATGTGATAGTGTGTGTGTTTGAATGTTCTGGGTGGGTGTGTGCCGGTGTAGATAATGCAGTGAGAGTGGATGTAAGAGAAGGTGTATGAGTGAGTGACTGGTGGGATGAATGAGTAGGAATGTGATAGTTTGTTTTAATGTTGTCGATGGGCTTGGGTCTGTGTGTAGAATGCAGTGTGAGGGGATGTGAGAGAAGGTGTATGGTTCAGTGAGTGGTGGGATGAATGAGTAGGAATGTGATAGTGTGTGTTTGAATGTTCTATCTAGGAGGGCGTGTTCCTGTGTGAAGAATGCAGTGCAAGTGGATGTGAGAGGTTTATGGGTGAGTGAAGATGGTTGTAATGAGAGCGCCTGGAAACACGGGTGTCAGATGCATTTGAAGGTCATGTGCCATCACTTCCTGTGAGATCACTTGGGGGCGGGGTCAAATGACATCACTTCCTGTGATGTCATTGGATGTCAAGGGTCATGTGATGTCACTTCCACTACCCCAGGCATTTTGGTGAAATTACGTCCTGATGGCTTTGCCAATATAGTCCAGAAAAGAATCCTTCCTATTTAGCGAGGCTCCTACATCTTTTGTTTCTACATGTTGCAAGCAGTGGCCAGATTCCCAGTAGCTGGCGAGTCTCTATAGTGATTCTTGTCCACAAAAAAGCTTTACATTCCAGGTCAGGTAATTTTCGATTACTGGCAATGCTCGACACTGGTGGCAAGATTTTCTCATCTCTCTTATTGAAATGCCTGAAATCTGCCAAATTACCAACAAAATCGATAACTGTTCTACCACCTGCTCGCATTGTGACCTCACCACAGGATTATAAGTGGTGGCAAAGCGGTGTTAATTCTCATGTTTGGACTCCATGGGGATTATGGTGGAATGACTACGAGCAGCATTTCCGATGAACTGAAAGTGGAAGATTTAACAGTGGCACAGATTGGCCTTTAACAAAAGGCTTGAAAAACGACCAATCCCCTCTTGGATTTGATAATGTAAGGAGGTGAATCCCCATATTATGTGAATTATTTTTGTAACCAGAAGAAGAATCCAGATGGAACCTTGTTGGAGCTGAAGCTGCTCAAAGTCCATTAATTAGGGTAAAAGACAAGACCTCCAGTAGAGTTGAAGCCTCTCCCTTTAACCACCTCTGAGAGACAAGGGGAACAAGAGAGGTGACTACTGAAAGAGAGCCTTTCGGCTTCTGAAGACTGCTGGTACCCAGGGAGCAATACCCAGAACTGTAGCAAAGATCCTGCATCCAGCTCTGAAGTATTTTGCTGGACTGGGAAGAGCATCGCAAAGCATAATTTTCTTCAACTGGCCTGGTGAAAGGGTCCACAGCGTGCTGCAAGCAGACAGATGCATTCTTTGGCCAGGCTGGTTGCAAAATCCAGCATTTCCTGATTTGATTTACTTTGAGTGGATTGAGACAAAATCAAGGTTCCATAGACCTGCTGACGCTATCATATTTCCCCATCGCCTTTGCTTTGCGCGGCGCTTCACCATGTCGAGCTGCATAGAGAATCCAGTCGAGCTTTGAAATATAACTATTCACCCCTGATCTCGTTTCTTAAGGGTGCACTCACTTCATCGAGACATCACAACCAAATATACTGCATCTTTATTTTTGAGACACCCGTCAAGAGACCAAGCAGTGACAACTGGAACCATTTCTGCCTGCATGTAGACATTACCAAAACTCCTCAAGCTGCCTGTGGATGTATTGTATTGTATTGCAAATAAACTATTGCAATTTTTATTTGTATAGCCCCCCAAAACCAGAGGCATCAAAGCGCTCACATAAAAACATACAAGAAATAACATAAATAACTAATAAACTGCACAACAACAAATAATTCCCATAAGAATACTAAACCAATAAAAGTATAATGCTTAAAAATGTAATTAAGAACAGGCATAAAATAACAAAAGGTCAATACATCATCCACTAGGCATTAAAAAGGCTGAGTGAAAGCATGAAACTCTCCATTAATTATGGAATTCAGATATAAAAAAAAACCTAAGAAGAAACAATCATGCAAAAACATAGTTTATCTAAGACAGGATAGTCCTGCAAATTAGTCCAGCACAATTCTCTGACTGGACCCTGGTAGCATAATTTCCAACCTCATACAAATACTCAAGAATGCGGGGAGATTACTTTTCCCACAGCCCACGATCACACAGTCTCTGTTGCTTCGATCTGTACCCTATGTAGGAATTTCAGGTCATGCAGCCCTATAATCTAATTTCCAACGTCAGATTGTAACCAAGAGAAAACCTTGTTATGCAAGGTTTCCCTTGGTTTGTTCTTTATGGGCTTATCTGCATTGGCAATAATAAAGTTCCTTTGGTCCTGAACAAATTCACGAATATTGGGGCATGCTATCTAAGGCATTTGTTTTTTCCTTAGGCAGAAGTCCCCTGAAGTATATTTGTGGTGTAAAAGTACTTTGCTTTGAATTAGACATTTTGCAGACCACATAGAAAACCGTGCATAGCCAGGCAACCGTCCAGACCCATTTAACTGAGTTGGCTGAGATGATAACGGAGCCATGCAATGACGAAACACAGTTATTTAGGCCACTAACTTCTGTTTTATGTCCGGCCTCTGAACTGCTTCCTACTATTGTCAAGGGAGTCTGAAAGTGTTTTTTCAACGTAATCGGGTGTTCATTCACCCTCCGATTAATGGTTTCAACCCCTGCCAAAATTATTTTCTAGACCGAGTTTCCACTATGATGCGCTTTTTCATAGAGTCTCCCTCCTACATCTAACAACAAATTGCGACAGTGAAAAATCGATAAGAACAGCTCTCAAGCAAGTACAACTGACTAAGGGAGTGTTTTCAATTAACTAGAGGCCCATAAAAAGGGGTTTCTAGGTCCTGAGCTCCTAGCCCTTTATACCACAGGAGATAGTTAAGACATCCTTCCCTACTTTAAAGAAAGTTTCAAAGTAATACTGTTGTTTTTCTGCCTTTCCTCTTGTTTTTCCTCTGCCCTATCATTTATGACTAGACCCACCAGCATATACAAGAATCACTTGTGTACAGGCATGTTATAAATGCCACCTCATATCATATCATACATCTATAGTTGCAGTAATCTGTGTCTTCACTTTGCAGGGGTGGGAGGAATTAAGTTAATATTTATATTATGGCTTTATAAAATGTCAATTCCCAGAATGCCTATTTTAAATGTAAATACAAATATTACCTACAGACCTCAGGAACAGCAATGGAGGCACGAATGGCACCGGCTTATGCTAATAACTTCATGCATACGTTTGAGACAGATGACATTATCAATCACCCAGTGAGGCACAACTACTTAAAATATTGGGGAAGGTACATTGATGATGACTTTGAAAGATTGCATGGTCACTTATCTACATTTCAAGACTTCTTTGGATATCTAAATGCTATTGATGACTGGATTCAATTTACAGAAAACATTGGTAATCCAGATACTAATTTTCTCCATTTTAAAGTTAACAAAGCAGCAACAAAGATCTGCACAACTATATTTCACAAACCAACAGAAAGAAACAATTTTCTGCGTTGCCTACATTTTCACCCACTGAGCTCACAAAGTGGTCCTTATGGTCAACTGATATGTGTCAGACGTATTATCAGCGATTACTATTTACATCACGAGGAACTGTAAAGGACACTTAACTAAATTTGTAGAAAGAGGATACCCACAGGCTGAGTTAGCAGAAACACAAATGAAGGTAGATAGTATTACCAGAGAATCTCTCATGCAAACGAGTTCCAGCCAAACAACATTGGTATTTGTCTCCAAATACCGTGTTCAAAGTAGCAAAATCCAAAACATACTCAAGAAACACTGGGGAATTCTACAATTTGATAATAAGATAAGATGGGCCTCATTACAATTGTGCCAGTCCGGAAACAACAGTGCTGGTAAGTCTACCAGCACCGTTGTATCTGGACCGGCACACCACAACTCTGCGGGCGGGTGCCTTTCCACCCGCGAGGGTCAGACCTGCCGGGCAGAATGGCACCCGCTCACAGAGTTCTCACGGGATCACCAACACTGTTGTTAATGGTGCCGGTGCTCCTGTGTCCCCATTCCCATGGAGTTCAATGGGACTCCAAGGGAATGGGGACTAACAAAATTACTGGCGCCTGACTTCCCGGCCATCGGACTCGGAATAGCCTGGTGGCACTGGGAATTCAGGCCCCGGTAATTTTTTACGGGTCCGGCGGCAACCCGCGGGTAGCACCGGCAGGCTTACCGCCAGATCGTAATGAGGCCCAATATCGTTTTCCTATTTTCCCTGCATTGTCATACAGAAGCAGTAACAATCTCAGAGACTTGCTAGTTAATGCTTGTGACAGTAAACACACTAGTGGTAATACTAAGACCCAAGTGTACACTACACAAATTGTAACACTATTACAAAAGGTGACACTGTGTTTCACCTGACGACAGGACAGAAAAAGAGATTTTGCTACCTACAACACCAGCCATGCAATCTGTTCAATTAGGTGCCCATGTGTAATCTATTACATAGGCCAAACCAGCAGGAAGGCACAAATGCTGAATTAAACACAGATCAAACATTAGGACTAATAAAATCAATTCACCAGCAGCCAGACATTTTCAAGAAAAGAAACACAAAATTACACAAACTGAGATTTCAAATATTAGAAGTGGAAGATCGTAAAAGAATTAGCATGGCAGTGACTACTAAGTTTGAGCAAAGAGAAGCATTCTGGATAAGTCAACTTGATTAATTTTCCCCAGGGGGAATGAATGAAGAGTTTAACTTACACTGCTTTATCTGATATTGTGTTACAATGTTAATATCTATACTTGTGGCAATATTTTAAAACTTCTACACTCAAAAACACTTGGCTTTCATATTTGACACAATATGTTGAGACCTCTATATTAAATACAATCTGACTTTTGTATGTAACATATGACATGATATGATATGATGTGGCATTTATAAAGCACCTGTACATAAGTGTTTCTAGGCATGACCAGACTAGGAGTGGGAAACAACGGAGGACACAATAATGATCTTACTAGGCCTTGTGTCATTCAGATCGCATAAGTGTGGGGAAGAGGGAAGGGGAGAAATGCCAGGGGGGAGGGGAAGGGGGAAGTGCAATTAACACAAGTTCAGCCAGTGGGTGGCTCATAAGTGCAGAGAGAAGGGACTGTAGGGTTGCAGATACAGACCCTTAAGTGCTGGTGAGCCTGGAGGCAGTGCAAGGGGAGCTGGACATGCAGAAGCCTGGGCCTGAGTACAGAGGGTGACCAGGTGACCAGTGCGTGGAGCAGTCAGGTGCATCAGCAGGGGAGAGGAAGAGAGAAAGTGGAAGTGAAAAGGAAGGTCTTGAGTTGCTTCCGGAACTGGAGTTGGTTCTGCTGAAGTTTGAGAGAGGCAGGTAAGCTGTTCCAGGGGGAAGCTCAGCTGAGGAGATAGATATGCCCCCAACTCTTTGCTTGTAGAAGTGTCTGACCCTCAGAGAGTTCGAGGTAGATGAGCAGAGACCTTGAGAAGGAAGATGTTTTGGAAGACAAGCCTTGTGGATGATGCCAAGTGTCTTTAACTTGATCCTTGCAGCCATGGGTGAGCCAGTGAAGAGATTTTAGAGCTGGAACGTGGAATTCCGCAGTACCATTGAGTCATGTGATGAGCCTGGGAAATGTGCACAGCAGTGTGTAATCAGTTGCATGGCATCACAAACCATCTGGACATTCAAAGAGTGATATTGTTTCCTATTGCGGAACACCGCCTCAATTGCACGTGGTACTGTCAGCTCAACGTGGGTGCAGTCAACTGCGCCTATGCAATTTGGCATGCCTGCTGTGGCATGGAAGGCCAACTTGGTGGCAATGACCTCGGGGAGGGTGCGGGGTAGGGCTATGTGTTCTGACACATGGCGCAACAGGGCATCCAGTACCTGTACCAGGATTTTGGAGAAACAGGGTTGTGATATGCCGTGCAGCTCACCAACCGTGTGTTGATAGGTGCCAGTGCCAAGGAAATGCAGTACTGAGACAACCTTCAAGAGGGGGGGGTGGCGGTGGGGGTGTCAATTAGGCTGCTGATGTTGTCCTCAATCATGGCGGTGATGTGCAGGATTGTTGCACGGTCCAGCCGGTATAGTGTGTGGATCTGTCCTGGGGTGAGGTTCCAGGGTGAGGCCCTGATGCATGGTATTGCTGGCTGGCGGTGGGGTCGGGCTGGCTGGGCAATGGGGTTTGCCATAGCTGCAGGGTTGGCTGGTTGCCGCCTGTGCCTCCTCCGCCTACGCCTCCTCCTCTGCGCCATTACTGCCACCATGTGCAGTGCTGCCTGTTGGTTGTGTAGGCCCAGTCCCAGTGCTACTAGACCTGCTGCCTGCATGGTTCTGTGTTGTGTTGGGCTGGGTGTGGCCCTTTTGTAGGCTCCCAGTGGCCTGCTAGGTCCAGCTGGGCTGATTTGGTGCACCTGTGCCCTGATTCAGTTCAGCAGGCAGTGTATAACGCCATGTTCGCGGTGGCGGCGGTTCCGCCACCATGATCACGGTATTTACGCCATTTTTTTGCCGGTATTTCCGTGTCCGCGCTAGTTGTGATGCTCACGGTGTTTCGTGTTGACGGTAACCGAGGGGTTTCCGTGCAGACGGACTTAACGGGACCCCTATTTCCGCGGTGGCGGTTTAGGGTGGTGCTATTACCGGGGCCGCGGGTCATGATTGGGCGGACATGGAAACGGTGCCGGTATGGTTTTACCGGCAGTGTTAATTCCGGACCGGAGTACTTGTAATGAGGCCCATAGTATCCTTTTGTGTGCACTGACCACTATTATACAGAACATGTAGTCTATGTGAATGCTATCGATGTTGAAACCAGAGACATGATCTTGTTTTATCAATACATTGAACTAAAGAATGCACATTTGTATAATCATAGTGGATTAAGTATTAAGTCATATTTATATCAATCCAACATGCCATTTTCTCAGGCTCTGTCTTATTAATATTTGGAAATTACTTCATGGAGAAAAACACCAAGAGATGTTATTCATATATCAATCTGCATTTAACCTGGATCAGAATGAAATTGACACATGCTGTACACCGTTGGGGTAGGTATTTGTTTATTTAAATCGCAGGCCCTGTGCTATTACATCATAGCGTGTGCACACAATCATGTCATCACGTGGAAATGTGTACGTAAACATCAGTGTTTTGTATCGTAAAACACTGCCTTATGTGAATCCGTTTCACGTTGATGTTTGGTTTGTCTTGGGGGCACAAGGCTGTCCATTTTGGTGAGTTTTTCTTAACAGAGATTCTTCGCAGATCATATCATAATGATATGGGTTTATGCTCCAGCTCTACAAATACTTAATAATGCAATTTGCTCTTCTTTTTTTAGAATATTAGTGAAATTGACTCATGACATGGACATTGCTTGATTTATTATACACAGATCAAGGGATTTATATACATATGCTATATGTTTGTTTGATAACCCCTTTGGTTTACTGTAAGAGAGCATGCTACAGGGCAGTTCATAGAAAGACGTGTGATTTTTACCTTTGGTTATATCATTGCTCTTCGGAAAATCTCATTTTATTTTTATAGAAAGTTCATATTGTAAACTTAATTGTTTATATTATAACTGTTCACAGTTTGATGCCCTGAAGGTGGACTTCCCAGTCCGAAATGCATTGGCCAACACTGTCTGCCTTGCAAGACTATAAAGAAATTGGAATGCAATAAATAATAATCTGTTAAAATCAAGATTCGGAAGAAATGTATTTTATGAATCTTATCTATATATTTCTTAATTGTTGTAGCATACACTACAGGGGTGCAACCGGAACTATGGGAGGTTCCCAGAGTAGTTTTGATTGTAGTGCTCAGTGTTTTAATCAATTGTCAGTGTTTTGGAGAAGCAGCAATACTTTATAAGGGCACTCCTTTTATTTTAATACCACTGTGTTACTGTTGTTTGGATGCTTCCATAATTGTTGACACATCTTCGGAGAGCATAGCCTGTCATCACTCCATGCAGTCCATGCGAGGCAAAGGAAGTATACCATTAGTTTGGTGTCTGCTTCACCTTAATAACTGGATCACATCTGTGATAGTAGTAATGCTGGGTGGAGCAGAAGGCTTAGAAGCCATTGCTCTCTCCTGTATTATGGCGGGGAAAAAGAATTTCATCACCCTGCCGAAATATGAGATTCAATAGTTAAAACAATACTTTTAGGCACTTGAAAAACATTTTCCTAAATGACTGTGTTCGTAATCTAGAAGAAAATCAGCATCAACCTTTATTCTGCCTCCACAGACCATTTTCAAACCTCTTGCCCCGGAATGGTCATTGACCATTCACCTGCAGGGAATGGGTGCATTTTTACTTGCTGGCTCATCATGTGAGACATTGCTGCGGCATTCCCACTCTCTACATCTGCATTCTAACCACTGCCAACCTGAGCCAAGATCACATGCAAAAACTGACCTTCAAGCTTTGCCTTGTGTTTTGGAACTGGCTAGTGTGGTAAGTCAGGAGTTCGAGTCAGACAAAGGGGTGGCATTTTAACTCAAGGTTTTTATTCAACAAAAAGGGCCTTTCTTTCCCTACAACTAAAGGGGTTGCCGTACCTAACTGAATTCTAACTCGGGTGCTCGTTGTCAGGGTGGTTGTCACTAAAGAATCCATCCTCTGTCCAAAACTATTGCACTCTGACCCTACCACTAATCGAAGGTATTCAGCAAAAAAAAAAGGCAACCAGGAGAATGGCTCCCCTCTCCTGGTTCAACTGGTTCAGCCTTAAAGGCTGACTGCCAATAGTCTATTGCAACAGTTCTGATAAGTCCTTGTAACTCCTCCCTGGGACTTCTCTGGGCTTGGTTTAATGTCCAACAATTATTCTTCCTCAGTGATATATATATATTCCTGGGTTTTCTTCTTCTGGTCTATTGTAAGAAGGGAGATAACTCCCGTAATGTCTCTGGCTTTGACTGTAGATTCCACAAACTCTCTCAGGACGAGTACTACTCCTGGGGTAACTTTTGTTCTTGTTGTCCCTTGGGTAAATACTCTAACAAGGGAAATTACTCCTGAGGCAACCTTCAGCCTTCATATCTTTTCTGTAGTCACTGTGACGAGGGAGCTATCTCAGTCTTACTATTTTCTCTGTAGTTACTATGATGAGAGAGATTACTCCCAAGGTACTCCTCAGTCGTATTGCCTTTTCGGTAATTACTGGGGTGCGGGATAGCACTCCTGAGGCACTCTTCGTTCTTGCCAAACCCCTACCGGGTCTTCCGTTACTTCTGTCGCCTTATTTCTCATCGGGGCCCATCATGCAGGTCTTCCCATAGTGTTGGTCTTGCGTCTTCTCGCTGAATGCTCTCTGTGTCTCTCTCAACACTCCCTGATGCACTGCTTTGGCGCTGCGTCTTACTGGGCCTTTCAGTATTGGCGTAGTTGAAGGACTGTATGTTCCTCCTCCACGAGGTCACGCCATTGTTGGGCTTGCTCCAGCTTCAGCATAGGTTGCGTCCCCATTTAGTGACGTAGAGTTCTTCTGAGCCTTCCATGATATCCTCACGACCGAGGACTAGCTTCTCCTGCTGACCTCCTTGTTCCCAGGTTTGAATCTCCCAGAGTTACCAGGCATGATGCCATGTTCTCTTCTCATTGAGTCCCTTCTTGCTTTTTATGTCCTGTAGTTGGGTCCTCCTCAGCAGAGTGACAGAGTCCTTCTTTTGTGTGAATTAAGTATTCTTCCTGCTTCCTTGGGGCCAACTCTTCTCAGTACTGTCTAGGCTTGGAAAAGGAGTAGTTTGCATCACTCCTTCAACCTTCCTCTTCCCAGTACTTTTGGGAGATGACTTATGTCACTTTGTGTGTCACTTTGTGTGTTTCTCCTCATCTTGACATTTTCATGCTTTAGGTAAGGAAAGGAGGGAATATTGAAATAACATACAGTAGTCTTCTCAGGTTGGTTCTTGGAGGACTGCAAGGATTGTATAGTCGCAAAGGTAAGGGGGTTAAGGAGTTCTATCATGGAAAAGAATTCCTTGTGCCCACGAGGGGAGTCTCTTCCTGTGAGGTCCTGCATTCCACCACCTCTAAAGAGATTGTTGTGTAGCAGGCTCACCTCCCTAGCCTCAGAGGGAAGGGCTCCCCTCTGGGGAGAAGTGACGAGATCCTGTGAATCGTCACATCAGGCACCATCTGTGTGCCAGCTCTATGTACGTAGCCCCGAATACTGGACTACCTCTCAGGGCAGGCACTGCACAATGAACCAGCCATGCAGTCCTGTGAGAAGTTATTCTTCCAATCACTTGTTCAAAGGGCATCATACTAAGCCAGTTTTGCACAAAGAAACAAAGCCTGGAGAAACATGCTTACTTAAACCACAGACATCATGTTTAATTTTACCTTCCCACTAAAGTACGCTTTGCCGCGTGGAGGCAAATCAGACTTATCCAGAACAAAGAAACAATGCAAATCTTCAATTTTAGTCCTTTTATGAGACACTTTAAGGATTGCCAATCCTGCTGTTTCTTTTAGAGTATCATTGCTCACATAGTAAATTGAGGTGGGAATGGGAGCTCTCTGAGCAGTTGGATGAAAATCTGCACTGGATTCACAAAATAAAAGTAATTGATCCTCTGTAATCAGTTGTTTGAAATATTTCAAAATGGTTTCTTGTATTGCGGCTTCATCACTCACCATTTGCATTGTTTATCATTTTAATTATATTTTTGGCTTCTCTTATGCCACATTGGATGGTGAGGACCTTTCCCATATGCCCTTTGTTTCTGTCTATTTGCCTGTTCAGTTCCATTGTAATGTGCAGGCAAAGTTTGCTGTATATCAGCAATCTTGTAAGAGTGCCTGCTCAGGTCACATGCTACAAGCTAGTTTAGTTTTAAGTCTCCTTTTGCACGTTTCTCATTCAACCTTTTTCTGTGTTTAGATGTGTAGTTAATTGCTGCAGCCTCTGATAAAAACCTTAACACGTCCCATATAACTAATACCTTGGCCGTACCCTCATTGTAACTCCTTAACTCTTCTGTACTGCATTACAAATAGCGTTGTTCTCTTGGCAAATACCTTTGCATTGCCCATCTCACCTTTAGCCCCTGCCTGATCTTTGTATCTCATAACAATGAATGGCAATCATGTTTGAAGGTGCAGGGGAAAAAGATATACTGAATGTATTGATTCCTGCTCGCTACAGAGACGTTTTTCTTTCATTTTGTGACTCAAGGATGATAAAATAATTAAAAGCTGTTGACGGTGAGGTTACTGCCTCTTTAAGAGCATTCAAAATCCGATTTTCGTCCGACAGCTCCGGTGTGGAGTTTTACGACGAGTTCAGTCGCTCGAACACTCATAAGGGGAAAGACGTGTCTGGGTCTGTGTGTTTCATGTTTTGTGGAAAACTATTGACTGCGAGATTACTGCCTCTTTAAGAAAATTCAAAAGCAGATTTTCAGGGCTGAGTGCCTGCGCAGAGTTTGGCGACGAGTTCAGTCACCTGAACACTCATAGGGGGAAAGACATACCTGGCTCTGTGTGTTTAGTGGTTCGTGGAAAGCTGCTAACTGCGAGTTTGATGCCTCTTTAAGAACATTCAAGAGCAGATTTTTGGCACAGAGCGCCGGCGCAGAGCTTGGCGACGAGTTCAGAGAAGGTGTCCTGATGAAAGGTCAGAACCTGAGAAGCGCCAAGCCGATGGTCCCCGCAACAAATCAACCCGGGGCGAGGCTGCCGGCTGTTGGTAAGCGTAATTTGCAAGTTGCTAATGTCAACACTTGTTTGATCCCTAACAATGACTGCACTACAGGAACTATGCAACCACCTACTGAAGCGGCTTTCGACACCTTGACCCAACACAGGGCCTCTTTGTCCCCTCTGCTAAATTCTGGAGCGGCGCCTCTTTCACTGAGCCCCCACCCTGAGGTGGCAGCGAATCCCTATTCGACTTCTCCTACGTATCTGCTCCCACTTCTGTGGATGTCCCAGTCTCTTCTGTGACTCCCTATGTGACTGCAGACATGTTAAAACAGCAGTTGGAATTGGCCTCACTAGCAAAACCTACAGTCTCGTCCAAACTGAATCCTTCACTGTTTCCATTAAATCAGCATACTGGGGCAGATAAATTGCATGGCACTACGAAGGGAATTACAATGACAATGATCATTGGCAATGCGATTGGGGGCAACGTGGGAAAAAAAACCTTGGCTAATGACTTTGGGTTCAATCTGCCTAGTGCAAAGCTCTCAACGCCATCAGCAATTGACGCCCAGTCACGGATTCAGGACCGAAGTGACTATGCGCTCCCTCTTGACCAATCCCCCCTTAGTGAGAGCAAGTATTTGCTCAAGTGCATAACACTGAGTGTGCTTCGACGTGTGAACTGCTTACAACCTCCCTTCAGCTGGTTTCTCTCTTGCCATGTGAGTCGCTGTCCCCTGAAACTAAAGCTGTGGAGGACATGAATCCGCTCCCTAACTTTTCTGGATTAATAACCCCTTGTAGTGCTGGACAAGATGAACCCTTGGAATGTACATCTACCGTTATCGATAATCCAAAAGCTCCTCCAAGGATAAGTGAGTTGGCTTGGGTGAGTAGTGCTAACGTCCTGGGGAACATTGCATCTGCGGTGGAGGCCTTGTCCAAAACTGTCATCGCCACAGGAGCAACATCTACAGCCCCCCAATCAATCAAATATTAACCGTGGAGAGAAGGGGGATTGCTTAGCAGCAAAATAACAACGTTCTACCATTTCAAATCAAAGACAACGTCAAGAAATTGTATGCTGGAAAGAACTGGAGAAATGTCTGATGCTGAAATAATGGAACGTGCCGGGGAGGATCAGTCCTGCACCCCTATGCCCTAAGACCTTAATTCTACAAAGGAGTCTGCCACCAGGGATAAGGGGCTCTCATCTCTGAGTCACTGAGATCAACGTATGTCAGATGGGACTCCGAGAAGTCAGAGCGCCCACTATCACAAACAGAAAATGCTGCAAAGGGAGGTAAATGCTGACCCACTGTAGTAAAACGCTGCACGCATTTATGTACTTTTATGTAGTTTATTAAATATGAGCCCTCAGAGCGTACGCTGCCGGCAAACTCTCACTGCAACACTGTTCTAGAATCACCATACGCATGGTAATGCACATGGTGATTCTACAACCAACATTCCATATGTAATAACTCTATAACATCTCCCTCCTTTATATTAAAAAAACAACAGAAGAACGAAACAACAACACAGCTGAAAACAAAATGGCAGAAATAAAATAAAGAACTGAAACCAAACAAGGAACATAATGAATGATTTGCACAAGTTACCTAAACATATTGCAGAGGATATGTGGTCTGTTTAGCGCAGCCAAAACTAGTAGTAGAAGTAATCATTGTTAAAGTTCTGGATAATTCTCCGATTTCTCCTAGATAGTCTGCCCTGAATGTTTTCACATATATCATCATAGTCACAGTTAGAAGATTCCTTCCTTCTGGCACTGAGTACTGCATAGTCTTTGTCTTTTATGGAGTTGGGTTTCACGGAAATGTCCTTGTTTCCCCGGTTGGATGACTTTGAACTAAGATCGTCACTTGAACTTGGTCTACGGCAATCATTTTGTATTCTTATAACATCATCACATGACCATCTTTTGCCATCCCCCATCACCAATGACTTCCCTTGGCTGCTCTTCACACTCTGTGGCAACCTAAATCTGGATTCACCCTTCACTATTTTCTTGGGTTCTTTGATGCAGACCCACTCTCCCTCTTTAATAAACTTTTCCTTCACTCCATTCTTGTGATCATAATATTTATTGTATTTTTCTTGTTTCTCCTTCACCTTTCTCAATATTAAGTCCATATCCACCCTTGCCTCACTCTTGTTCATGAACATCCAGGCGAGTCTGAGTCGATTCGATGCCACTCTACCCCGCATCATGGTGAACGGTTCAATATTAGTGGTGGAATGAGGGGTTGACCTGTATGCACATAAAGCTTCTTTAAGTGTTTCTCTCCAAGGAAGAGAATTTGCAATGGCCAACTGGATCACACTCTTTACCAATGTGTTCATTCTTTCTACAAGGCCGTTAGCGATGGGATGGTATAATGAGGTTGTTATGTGATCAATATCTCTATCCCTCAGGAAACCTTGAAATTCCAATGATGTAAATTGGGATCCATTATCAGACACTAATTCCTTGGGATTACCCTCCCTGTTCAAAACATCAATTAGAAAGTTCACAATCTTCTCAGAAGTTATGCTCCCCTCCGCTACTCCCCACTCTACCCACCTAGAGGTATAATCAATCAACACTATGATGTAAATCTTCACAGAGCCAAGATTCTCATATGGACCCATAACATCGTTAGCTACTTTGGACCACACATTCTTAGGAACCTCCACCGGCTGCAGTGGCGTTTTCCTTACCACCTTAAATGTGTCACTCATGGCACATGCGGTACAATTCTTGACCATTTATTCAGCTTCTCTCCACATGCTCGGCCACCAATATCCACTTCTTGCCCTCCTTTTTGTTAAGCTTCTTCCCAGATGTCCTTCATGAGCCAAAGCAAGAAGTTTACTCCTCACCTGTACAGGAGGAACTATGCGATCACCCCTGTAAATATGATTAAAGTCCATTGACAGTTCCTCTTTAATCTGAGCGAAATCTGCAATATCCTGTTCATACTCCACCCAGTCACTGGCTATAGCCTTCCTAATCTGTATCTGTTCAGGATCAGTGTCAGTCATATTTTGCCACTCCTCCTTGTCAACACCGGGATTCACAGTGGCAATGATATCCTCTTCCACGGATTCTATCACAATATCATGACTGGGCGGTTATCTGGAAAAGCAATCAGCTACTTGGTTTTGTGCACCAGTCATAAACATACATGAACATTATACTGCATTATGTCTAGAGCCCATCTTCTTATCCTCGGTGATATCAAGTGAGGTGCTTTAGATTGTAAAACATGCACAAGTGGTTTGCTGTCAGTTCTGAGAATAATGGGCAAACCCCAAATCAAATTTCTAAAGTGTTCCAAGATCCACTTGACACCTAGGGCTTCCCTTTCTATGGTGGAGTAGTTCAACTCCGCCCCTCTCAGAACCCTTGATGCAAAAGCAATAGTCATCATACCTCTCTCTTGTAGTTGTTCCAACACTCCTCCTAAACCATCCTTAGTAGCATCTACTGAAATAATAGTTTTAGCTTTACAATCAAACATTCCTAGAGTTGGTGCTTTGTTGATGGCAACTTTTATTTGTCTAAATTCCTCCTTGCATTCCTCAGACCACACATATTTTGTTGACTTTTTCATAAGACTCCTCATGTTCTTGGTCCTATCAGAATATTCATCTACAAATTTAGAATAGTATTCTGTCATCCCTAAGAAGCTTCTCAATTGGTCCTTATTTTCTGGTTCGGCAATTTTCAAAATGGTATCTATCAATTTCTCTTTAGGGCTAATCGCCTTGGCATCAAATCAATGGAATGACCGAGGTATGACACCCTGTCACACTTGATTTTGCATTTCTCCAGCTTTAATGTCATGCCACTTTTCTGAATGACCTGTAAAACCCCCATCAGTTTAGCATCATGCTCCTCTTCTGTGTTGGCTTATATGAGAATGTCATCATGAACATTGTACTCCCTCCAGCCCTCCAAACAGATGTGACATTAGCCTTTGAAATACCACGACCGCGGAAGCCAGACCAAAGGGCATTCTCTTGAACTTAAATGCTCCTAAAGGGGTGACAAGCCGAAGATAAGTCTAGGGTACTAAAGAACTTGGCTGGCTTAATCGTAGTGAACAATCCACTGATGTTAGGAAGGGGATGCCTATCTATCCATATATTCTTATTAAGATCTCGCAAATCCACGCACATCCTTAAAGAGCCATCAGGTTTTTTTACCAAAACTATTGAGGCGAGCCACTCTGAGCGCTCTATGGGCTCTATTATGTCCTTCTCACACAACCGAGCCAGTTCATTCTTCAATGCCTTCTTTGCACCAATTGGAATACCCCGAACCATGTGAGCTATAGGCACTGCCCCTTTCTTGAGAACTATCTTGTGCTGAAATCCCTCAAGCAACCCAATTTCTTCTCTGAACACTCCTGAAAATTGTTTAGCCAAAGCAGCCTTTATATCATTGTTGTCCTTAAATATACTCAGAATGGGAGTTTCTTCTCCCGGATGAATTCTGACCTTTAACACAGCCTGTTCCTCCCAACCTACTACGGATGATCCGTTCTTTGCTATATAGAGTCTGCAGTAGGTTTCTCTGTCCTTGAAGCACAATTTTATCCAAATGCATCCAATTATATCTATGGGGGTCTTCCCATATCCCGTTGCTCTCACCCTCGTGCACTGTATATCTTGCATCTTGCCAGCTAACACTTCAACAAAAGTTTTTACATCTACCATGATATACGGGGATCCAGTGTCCACCATAATTGGCAAAGATATGCCATTTATCTCCATGTTCACCCATGTTCCTTTACCTTGTCGTGTTGAAGAAACAGTGAGTATTTGTACTTGTGCATTACTCTGAGCAACGGTTAACTTGTTGTCATGACTTTCATTATCTTCAATAGCCTTTACATTGCCACTCGGGGTTCTGCTGGGCTGGTACCTGCTGAACCTTCCCACCCTGCCACGAATGTTTCTGCATACCTTAGCAAAATGTCCCAAGTGACCACACTTGTAGCATTCTACGGCCGCTGCAGGACACTCCTTGTCGGTATCATTGTGTCTGTACCAGCCACACTTTTGACAACGGTTTTGGTATAGGTTCATATGTCCTGTATCTCTACCCCTCCTTGCACTGGCTCTTCAGTTGGTAGCGGTCATTTTCCTCATCATCGCCACTAAAGACTCTTCTAATTCTTTCTTTGGCTTATCTTGGATCATTTTGACTTCTTTGTCTTCAGTCCTATCAAACCTCTCTTTCATGCAGCGATCACCAAGTTCCATTCTCCTCGCCATTTCAATTGCTTGATCCAAAGATGGGTTGTTAGTTTGCCACAGTCTCTGCTGAATATGTGAATCAGCTACATTCAACACAAGCTGATCACGCAAGTACTCATCTCTCACTCCGGTGAAGCTGCATGTCGACATAAGTCCCCTTAGAGATGCTATATACGCATCAACTGATTCACCTTTAAGCTGCCTCCTAGAGAAGAATTTATATCTCTCCAACGCAATGTTAGTCTTATTTCCAAAGTGCTTTGCTAGTTTACCTAATGCACTTTCAAACTTACGGTTATTGTCTCCAGAGCCACCCTCTGTACTATCCAATTCAGGAAGAGATCTGAAAATCCTCAACGCCTCTGCTCCTATGCAGTTTAATAGTGTTGCCTCCTTAAGGTCATCATTGTACTTGCTTCCACCAACTGCCTCAAATATACCTGAAAACCATCGATCCATTGTTCCCAAGGACATGCAGGGTTCCCAGGGCATGGAAGAAATTGTATTGGGGCTGTGACATGCTGCATGTTGTAGGATATTGCGTATGTCTCTCTATTAGGTACAAGGTTGCAGGTTGAGATAATTTACTGTGATGTACTTTGTGGGTTGGCTTTGGTATACCCAACTTTATTTCCCACTTGAATTAATATGCCTTGAAATCAACGTTGGTTACATTGTGCTTTGGGAGTATTCAGTCTCATAAGAGTCCACAGTCTGACTTGTATCTCAAATGATATATATGGTGCTTATATGTGGCAGCATACACATAACCAAGTGTAGATGATGGTACACCTGTCCTTTTAAATGTTATTTTGCAACATGCGCTCCTGATCGGTAACTGAAACGGATCCGCTGTTGAGTTTGACACGCGTATTCGTACGCGTCTTGCCTCGGTTGCTTAGCAACACTACAACAACACAGCATATTTTCCAAATGGCCGCCATGTACCACTACTTTCAAAGGTCCTTTTCTCTAAAGTTTTTGAGGACCGTTCCGTTGCAGCTTCAAAAGACGCTGGAAGCTCGTGCCTTGTTGTAGATCGTGGATTTCTCTATTTCTTTTCCCAAATAACGTCTGCTAGCACCCAGCTCACCTGGCACATTTCTCTTGAGGGTAAAGTCACTATCTTGCTATATGTTTCCACAGGTGCAGCACTCTTGAAATGTCGCAGGTCAGACGTTCGCTCCTCATTCAAATCCTGGACACACAGTGTGGGCTCCGGGGGCTCTGCTATTACCTAGTCGCCATTAGTAGTAAAACGATGCAAGCATTTATGCACTTTTATGTAGTTTATTAAATATGAGCCCCCGGAGTGTACGGTGCCGGGAAACTCTCACTGTAACACTGTTCTAGAATCACCAGATGCATGGTAATGCGCATGGTGATTCTGCAACCAACATTCCATATGTACTGCTGTAATAACTCTATAACACCCACCTAATTCTATAGTGGCAAGGCCCATGTTAAGCAAACATAAACCCAAATCTAAGTGGATGCCTGGCTTTACCTCTAAGTCTGTTGTCAACAGAAACCTTTTTTCTGGGCCCGCTCCAGTGCATATGGGAAACGGCTGTGAAACAGGGATTTTTTCACGGCAGGGGTGTGAGAGTCCGAGAAGGGATGCAAAAGTCACAGGGAAAGGCCATCTTACAGAGAGACGGAAAAATCCTGCTTCAACAGTGAATAATGACTACCTAGAGGTGGGTCTACAAACCATGGGAAGTAAACAATTGTCTGATACTGCTCATGAAGCGTTAACCTCTTCATCCAGCTCGGAATCTTCCACTGAGCCCTGAATGAGTCATAGAGGCAGTGAACGAGACAGAGCCCCTTTGACTAGGCCCGTGGCCTCGTCATCAAAGCCAGACTTAGGAACTATTTATGTCGTCAATAACAACAGCTCCAATGGCAGCGGAGTGAGGCAGAGTGTCTCAACGTGTGCTACACTAGATTCCTGCAATGGACTGGAGTCTGTTTATCTTTTTTAACTTATTGAAGAGGCAGACCATTTTTAATCGACTGTCCCCAGGTAGAGCCACAGCGGAGTGAGGCAGAGTGCCTCGATGTCTGGGTGTGGGTGTAATGTTAGGGTTATTACTAGACAAGAGGGCAAATTCTACAAAGTTAACAGGGTATTGCCCTTAGTAGATAACGTTCACACAAAATAGTAGGCAACACACATCTGTGTTTTAGGCTATTAGCAGCCGGAAGAGACCCAGAGGAGGTCCAGTTGGCAAAACCAAACCCAAAAACTGTGGTAGGGACTATGGTTTATATTTGAGTAGAGACAAGGCTGTGGCAGAAGACAGAAGGATAGAGTGAAAAAGATACTATCCCTGCCTACTGTGCACTCTCAACTAGGTTGCAGTGTTACAACGCCTGTCTAATAGTGACAGAATAAGTGTGAAATGAACAACTTCTATGGTGTGTAACACATTCTGCCTTGTGTAACGCTCACCTGACTCCTACGGAGGCGCTGGTCTAGTCTGGGTTGCTGTGGCCTCTTCGAGCGTGATACGCAGAACTCGGAACACCGACTGAACAGGACCCTCAAATCTTGCTTGTCTGGCCCGTAGGAATATCCTTCTGCAGATGAGAAAGGGGATTAACAGTCTGCAGAATAGTGTGCTTGCTCCCCCCTTACCCCATTCGTTCTTCTCTAACTTCCTCCGAAATCCCCGGTTGAAGCTCACCTTATGGTTTGAAAGGATGAACTCTCCATCCTGCTTCTGGTGCAGGGGCGCGTGTTTGTCCAGTTACTTCACTGGTTTTCAGAATGGCGCTGGCAAAATCCACTTGACTTTTCCGAGCGGAACGCCGTAAGTATGAAGATTACAAAAGTTCAAGTGTTGAGCCTCCTTTTCTGTTGCCTTCCTAACCTGTGATCTGTCCTTTATTTCAGGTGCAGAATGAAGGCGATGCGTTGAGGGATTGAATTGCTGATGGTAAACTCAGGTGAGTTAGCGATGGGGGCGACCCCTCTTAATGTCTTTATATTCCTCCAGTAATGTCTTTTGTCCTTTCCCCATAGGGGCCGGGGTGCGGTACCTGCCAACGAAGCGGCGCCGACCCGAAATGAGGAATGGTCCACCAACAGAAGACCGGTAAGTGTTATGGCGGAAAATTAGGCTTTCCTCATATGTTCCTTCTGCTCACCTTTTGTCTCTTCTTCTCTCCCCTAGGCGCAGAGATTTGGCGACCGGAGCAGACAGTCACGGTGGAGCCAGAAGAACTCCCGAGGACAGGTGAGTGAAGCGCAGCGCTGCAGCGAGCAACGCAGTGCTTTTAAATGAAAGTCTTTTCTCAGGAACGCTGGCGTGAAGGTTCCGGATGCAGGTAAGAAGTTTGATAAAATTCTTGGTTTTCACCTTTCTCTTCTCTTCTTTCCTTACAGGTGTTCCAGGATCGAGGCGGGCGTGGCTGGAGACCAGATGCAGGAGCAGACACGGTGAGCGTTCAGCTGCTTGGATGCAGAACAACGCGAAGCTTGAGCTACTGTCTGGGCGTGGCTTAAATAGCCCCCAAAGTAGTTCCAGGTAAGTATCCTTCCCTGGCCACGCCCGAGTGGCAAAATAGTCCCAATGAAAAAATAGTGCCTTTCAGGTCTCAGGGAGGCCTGAATCTTGCAGCATGGTCTGCATCAGGTAAGTGCACAAAACACCTTCCTTTATGAGCCTGGCGCCTATGGCGCCAGGACTGATGTCCAACATGAGCCTGGCGCCAACCGTGCCAGGACAGAGTCCAAAGAGCCCCTATAAGGGGCCGCTGGGCTTTTACCCGGGGGCATGATGCCTGCTCCCGGGGGTGCTGGGCCTGGCCTGGTGCTCCGGGGGTAGGCATCATGACAGCACTCCCCCCCAAGGCCCCTCCCAAGGTCGTTCCTCTGGAGGTTTCGGTTTGTTTGGGAAATTCCGATGGAACCTTTTTACCAGCCGAGGTGCATGTACGTGGTCGCTGGGTTCCCAAGACCTTTCCTGAGGCCCGTACCCTTTCCAATCAATTAGATAGAAAAGTTTTGATTTTGAGATCTTAGAATCCAAAATGTTCTTCGCCTCAAATTCAGGCTCCCCATCTATCTGGATTGGTTCTGGTGGCTTTATTAATCTGGTTCCTGGTTGCACTGGTTTCAAAAGTGACACATGAAAAACGGGGTGAATCTGCATGTTAGCTGGTAGATCGAGCTTGACTGCCACTGGGTTAATTATAGCTTTGATCGAGTAAGGGCCCAAATACCTTGGATTAAAAGTTTGAGGTCTCTTGAGCAATAAGTGTTTGGTAGCCAACCATACTTGATCCCCTATTTGGTATGGAGGCGCCTCACTCCGATGCAGATCCGCATTCTTTTTGTATTTCCCTTTCGCTTGCTGCAAATGTGCAGTTGCATCCTTGAAGGCTTGAGTTATCGTGGAATGCAAATGGTCCACTGCGGGCATTTCAAGGCTCAGAGGTGAGTCCAGGTCTGAAGTACGAGGGTGATGTCCATATAGGGTGTAAAAGGGGCTTTGTCCAGTTCCAGAGTGTATCGAGTTATTGTATGGATATTCGGCCACCCATAAAATATCCTTCCAATTACCCTCCGATTGGTGCAACATACATCGTAGGTATTGTTCAAGGGTCTGGTTCGTTCTCTCCGTCTGACCATCGGTCTGTGGGTGGTGGCTGGTTGAGAATCTTACGTCGATTTGTGCCAGTTGACAACACTTTCTCCAAAAATGAGAAATAAACTGGCTTCCTCGGTCGGAGACTAGTATGGACGGGAATCCATGCAAACGGATGATATTTTCGAGGAATTCCTTGGCTAGGACAGAAGCTGAAGGTAATCCTTTCAACGGAATAAAATGGGCCATCTTGGAAAATAAATCCACCACAACCAGAATAGTATTGTATCCATTACAAGGGGGCAGGTCCGTGATAAAATCTAGTGACAAGGTGTGCCAAGGTGCTGGTGGAATGTCTAAAGGCTGAAGAAGACCGGCGGGTTTTGTCTTTTGGCCTTTGTTTTGGGCGCAAACTCCACAGGACATCACGAAAGATTTAATATCCTTTCGCCAGGAAGGCCACCAGAATTGTCGTTTAATTTTTTCCTCAGTTTTGGCAATGCCAGGATGTCCTTCCATCAGGGTATCATGATGACGGGAAATAACCAGTTCTTGCAATTCCTTTTCTGGCAGAAATAAGCATCCTTGGAGGTAAGGTAGGCCATCGTTGACTGAAAAGTAAGACCCCCTTTGGATCCAATCCTGCAAGGCTGTAGAGTCCAGGAGTTGTTTTACCCGTGCTTGAATGTCTTCAAGGGTTTGTAAAGAGGTTATCCCCAAAATTCTTTGTTCGGGAATTATCGGCACAGGTTCTGAGTTTGTGTCTATTTCTCCCATTCCTATTCGAGATAGCGCGTCCGCTTTGCCATTCTTACAGCCGGGGCGGTAAGTGATTACAAAATCGAACTCAGCAAAGAACAAAGCCCATCGGAGCTGACGTGACGATTGAGCCTTGGCAGTTTTTAAATATTGTAAGTTTCGGTGATCAGTGATCACGGTGATGGTATGCCTGGCGCCAAGAAGATAATGCCGCCAAGCCTTAAAGGCGGACTTAATGGCTAATAATTCCTTGTTGGTGATTGCATAATTTACCTCAGGCGGCGAGAACTTTCTAGACCAAAATGCTACGGGGTGCAGTTGGTTGGTTTCAGGGTCTCTCTGAGACAGGACAGCTCCCATGGCTAAGCTGGACGCGTCGGCTTCGACTATATAAGGGAGATCGGGACGCGGGTGCTTCAAAATAGGTGTGGACGTGAATTTAGCTTCCAATTCCTGAAAGGCCTGTTTGGCTTCCTCGGTCCATTCGAAGCGTTTATTTTTTTGCAAGAGTGCAGTGATGGGTTGTACCACATGTGAAAATTCCGGGATAAATCTGCGATAAAAATTAGCAAAACCAAGCATGCTTTGGACACCTTTCACCGAACTAGGTGATGGCCATTTGAGGATGGCATCCACTTTTCGTGAGTCCATTCGGACCCCTTTAGGTGTCAGGATGAATCCAAGAAACTCAACCTCGGTGGTATGGAAAACGCACTTTTCCAGCTTTGCAAACAGTTTGTGCTGGCGCAATTTCTCAAGGATGGCCCTGACATGCTTTCTGTGATCAGATTCCAAAGAGGAGTACACAAGAATGTCATCGATATATACGACAACACAAACATCGATGAGTTCCCTAAGGACATCGTTCATGAAGAATTGGAAGGCAGCAGGCGCGTTGCACAACCCGAAAGGCATCACCTGGTATTCGAATAATCCATATTTTGTACGGAAGGCCGTTTTCCATTCGTCGCCTTCTTTTACTCGCACCAGATGATAAGCCCCCCGGAGATCTAACTTGGTGTATACGCAAGCGTCCTTCACCTGGTCAAGGAGTTCAGGGATCAGAGGCAGAGGGTAACGGTTTTTAACAGTTATCTGGTTCAATGCACGGTAGTCGATACAAGTTCTAAGGTTGCCTTCTTTTTGAGTTAAAGGTCCTTTAACCCCTCCAATTTGCATAGGCTCAGAGACATCAGCACCCTTGGAGTTAGCGTGGGTCTTGACCAACACCCGGGTCTCAAACTTGGACAGATCTGCTTTTCTGTTTTGAAGTCTGTGATCCAATTGGACCACTAAGTCTATATATTCTGTGCATTCTTGGGGCGGATTTACAACTTGGGCCAGGACATCTTTAAGTTCTCCGCGTAGACCTCGATA
This sequence comes from Ambystoma mexicanum, assembly GCF_040938575.1. Lineage (NCBI taxonomy): Eukaryota > Metazoa > Chordata > Amphibia > Caudata > Ambystomatidae > Ambystoma > Ambystoma mexicanum. The sequence goes on along the minus strand of NC_090928.1, from coordinate 953,037,324 downwards.
AAATAACGTGATTCTTTTATCCTCTGGCCACCCAGTTTCCACAATTAGTCTATTAAAGGTTGCAATGTAGGATAGGAGGTCCTGATTGCCCTGTCGCAGGGATAGGAGTTCGTCATCCAGAGCCTGCCCCTGAGAGTGCTGAGCAAATAACCTTTCCATGCTTGCTTGAAATCCTTGAAAATCACGGAGAATCGGGTCATCTTGAGTAACCAGTGGAACTGACCAATCGGCAGCACAGCCGCTGAGATATGACAATACAAAGGCTACCTTGGTCTGGTCATTAGGGAAGGCCCCAGGTCTGCATAGGAAGTGCAAACGACACTGATTCATGAATACAGCAAATCGTTTGGGGTCCCCAGCAAAGCGTTCGGGTGAGGCCAGCGGCATGTACTTCAGCCCGTAATTCCCCCAGTGGTTGGGCCAAAAGATCAGTCTCGGAAGTTTCCATAGCGCCTGGGTGGGAATTTGTAGGAAGGCTTCGCGTTCTGTAACGCTCACCTGACTCCCACGGAGGCGCTGGTCTAGTCTGGGTTGCTGTGGCCTCTTCGAGCGTGATACGCAGAACTCGGAACACCGACTGAACAGGACCCTCAAATCTTGCTTGTCTGGCCCGTAGGAATATCCTTCTGCAGATGAGAAAGGGGATTAACAGTCTGCAGAATAGTGTGCTTGCGCCCCCCCTTTCCCCCTTCGTTCTTCTCTAACTTCCCCAGTTGAAGCTCACCTTATGGTTTTAAAGGATGAACTCTCCATCCTGCTTCTGGTGCAGGGGCGCGTGTTTGTCCAGTTACTTCACTGGTTTTCAGAATGGCGCTGGCAAAATCCACTTGACTTTTCCGAGCGGAACGCCGTAAGTATGAAGATTACAAATGTTCAAGTGTTGAGCCTCCTTTTCTGTTGCCTTCCTAACATGTGATCTGTCCTTTATTTCAGGTGCAGAATGAAGGCGATGCGTTGAGGGATTGAATTGCCGATGGTAAACTCAGGTGAGTTAGCGATGGGGGCGACCCCTCTTAATGTCTTTATATTCCTCCAGTAATGTCTTTTGTCCTTTCCCCATAGGGGCCGGGGTGCGGTACCTGCCAACGAAGTGGCGAGACCCGAAATAAGGAATGGTCCACCGACAGAAGACTGTTAAGTGTTATGGCCCATAGATTGTCACACTGACCCTGGATTGCTGGGGTTAAAATGACACAGATACAAAGGAAGAGGATAGGTTCCTTTTCCTAAAACACAAAGACATACAGTCACCACTTCCCATCCAGAACTTGTTTTTACTAAAGGGGAGTAGGACAATGTAAAAAGGTTTGCTCAAGCTATCGAAAATAGGCAACACCAGTTTGCTCAAGCTATCGAACACCAGTTTGTCTATTTTCGATAGCTTGAGCAAACCTTTTTACATTGTCCTACTCCCCTTTAGTAAAAACAAATTCTGGATGGGAAGTGGTGACTGTATTGTCTTTGTGTTCTAGGAAAAGGAACCTATCCTCTTCCTTTGTATTTGTGTCATTTTAACCCCAGCAATCCAGGGTCAGTGTGACACTCTATGGGTTATTAAAGGATTGTTTACCTCATTAGATGCCACAGGAGTGCCTAAAAAGGAAGAATATATCCTTTTTACCTTCCCTGGTGCGCTTTTTCTTTTACTTGTAGTCTCTTCCGATTTAAATACATCTGGAAGAGAGTGGTATAGGACTTACAAGGCTGAATGTGTTGCACACCATAGAAGTTGTTAATTGCACTCTTATTCTGTCACTATTAGACAGGCGTTGTAACACTGCAACCTAGTTGAGAGTGCACAGTAGGCAGGGATAGTATCTTTTTCGCTCTATCCTTCTGTCTTCTGCCACAGCCTTGTCTCTACTCAAATATAAACCATAGTCCCTACCACAGTTTTTGGGTTTGGTTTTGCCAACTGGACCTCCTCTGTAATGTTAGGGACCATGTGGACTGCCTCAAGAGTGGTTATTGTGATGGACCCTGGAGCATAATTACTGGTCGCTTTCAGACCGGGTCTCAGGGCAAGGAGAGATGGCCAGGAACGCCAATAAGGAGCTGCACAGTGAGTGGCGATCAGGCTGTGCGTATTGCTGTGACAAGTAAATAATTCTGCCATTATAGGGTGACTGGATATTAACATCCTGTAAATCGAGTTTACACATTTTCCTTGCCCGTATTCTGCTCCCCCCAGCACCTTGGCCAATTATGGTAAAAAAAACATATTTCCAAACCGCTATCTGGCGGGCAGTGGTGCGAGCAGCAAAATGAGGTCTTAGCCGCACACCCTCTGCCATTTCTAAATCAATAAGGCAACATAGCTGTGGCACCTTTCACCAAGCTGTATGAAGCGCTTAAAGACACCTTGAAGGGCCACACCACATTGATGGCTATGTTCCATTCAAAACTGCTGTTCATAGACGGATTTGTAACAACCTCAGAACTCCATTAGGCTGAATCAACAACAATCCCCGAAACAGCACAGGTGCCGTAATATCAGGGAAGAAGTTGCAGGTGGCCACCCGGGACCAGCTAGTGCAGACATGCTGGGTTGACAATTCACTCTGCAACTTGGAACTGCTAGAAGAGGCCCCCTGTCGGTCTCCATTACCGATACAGATGATTGTGTAGAAAAAGAGGCTTTGGAGGTTGCAACTTCACTCAGAGGTGAGTGCAATGTGGACGACCTTGAAACCCAGGTGGAGACATTAGCAAAAAAAGTGCTGGAAACCTGAATAAAGAATAACCGATTTTTGATCAGAAGCGGTAGAAGAAGAAAAGTAAAGAATACTTGTCGATAACTCTACCATCCTGCCAAATCTAGGGATGTATGAGAAATTCCTAAAAGACACTCCGGTTCTTTCAATTGACCTGCAAGAAGATGACAACACAGAAAAAGTACGTGGGATCAGCGGAACACTTCCACTGCTGATTGTTGGTGACCCAGATTGTGCTGCAGATCAGAAAGAGGGGAGATAGGTACAAGCACTTCTGAAGATCTGATGAATCTCTCAGAAAAATTCAATTGAAGAGTCAGACTCCCATTTGGAACCTTGCCATAGTCCACCAGCAACAATGCTGAATTTGATTGAAGGTGCAACCACCAGGACAGATCACAACACTGTGGTGGTTGCTGGTTCCCCTAGATTTCTATCACTAGAGGAAAAGAGATGTAGAGCAACCAACATGCACCAAGCAGCCAGAGGAAACCTGGGGATTGATCACTTACCCAATAAGGATCTAAGATCAACATGCCCTTGCCTGGACTTGGCAAAAGAAGATCTTGGAACCAGGCAGGCTTTAGGGAACCTTGTGCAGAGCCTGGAACAAGGAAAGCTACATCGAGGCTCTAGCCTGGTTGGCAATTCATTGGCCCCTACAATAAGACTTCTTGATCAGGCCACTAACAAGCCAGTTTTGTGGGAACGACTCACCCAGGAGGGGCAGCGACAGCGGTTGAGCCCACTCAGAAGAGATGGTACCCAATGGAGAATTAGTATCCGCTCTGTGAAACTGGAGAGACTAGTGAATAGAGAGAATGATTTCATATTGAACCGGAAGGGCGAAATGGATTAATTACAGTGTATTCCAAACCTGTGCAAAATTAAATCCATTGATTTAAGGATCATTGAATTCGGTGATGAGCTGCGCACAGACAGCGTCTATTTACAAGCAATCACTCCATTCGAGAAGGGAATGCTGCTGTGCGCAGTTGAAAGATTGTTAATGTTGGGCTTTGATATTAAAACCGGGGGTCCTTAAATCAGTAACACGTCATGCATGTATGGAATGCAGAATAACTCTTACACCAAATAAGACTGACTCAGGAAGTTGGCAAAAAGTCTCCTCCAACTGTTTTATTATCAATTGTCTAAAACAGGGATTTACAATGGATATCAACAGATGTTTGCTCATGTTCTCTCCTAAACATTTAATAAAAAACAACATTTATATAGCAAAAATGTGTCATACATGATGTCATACTGCGTGGCAAACAAGAAACACTTATGAGGGGTTGTGATTGGCTTAAGGGGAACATCTAAGTATACTTTCTATATAGGGATGGGTTGTGTTTGGGTCTCTACAGTCAAGTGGACAACATATGCCCAGCCCTAGTGCAAGACATCCTCATCAGTTATTAGATACACAGTATACGATAGGTCTCAAACTATAAGACCATTTGTTACATGGCCCTCTATCTTTGGTTGGCACACTTGTACCCTTCTGGAACATTTGGCTCACGTGCAGCATGTAAGCTGCTACCCCAGGTGCCAGTGGGTGGACTTTGACCATGTCTCCGCACCCAATTAGCCCAACATCTCTCATTGCTCTTGCCTTCTGCCATTCAGATTGTCTTTGAACTCGGCTTTGCAAAGTATCCTTGCTCCTGGGAATATAAGGGAGTATAGGCACATTCTTATCACAGTTCTGGTCTGCACGACCAACTCCTATTTCCATCCTTGGCTGCCTGGAGACCGTATTTCGTCTATTTTGCAGCATTTAATTGCCTTCAATTAATAAACTTGGCACTCATGGTGTTCTTTCTTTGCACCTTGACACAAGACGATTCAGCGTCTCATGGTTCCTGTTTTTTTCAGATAGATAACCAGTTCTTGGTTACTTCATCCTTTGACACCCGGCCTTTCCATGCTTTTAGCTTCATGTTGCTGCGACACAGCTTTCCAATCCTTTTTTCTCAGTGGGTCTGAGCTTACTAAATATGTGACACCGAAATATGTCCAGAATTCTATAAAATGGCAGCACCGTCTGCAGTCTATTCACTACGTATAGCTAGCCTTTGAGATTACTCAATCTACTTGCGTTGCTCCATCTGTACATTTCTGCAGTGCTCTTCACACGTGCAATCTTCATTCTGCATATGAAAGTTTACTCAATCCTTTATTTCCTCATCAGATTCCATAAAGTCTATACATCCTCTTCTTCACCCACTCTTCTCAGTGTGTCACACTCGTTTTTTGTGACATCACCACTACTTGTTCTCTCATCTTCATATTCCTTCAGGGATCTCCTCTAAGAGATTGTCTTCTCTACGGGGATACATCATATAGGGTTTTCTCAATGGATAACTTTTCTCGAAGGCTCTCCCTGGAATAGGTACAACTACTGGGGTTGTGCATGTCGTGATCTCTGGCTTCCAGCATATAGGAAGGATGGGGGAGGAACTTCCTGCAGAGACATTCAACTGCTGCTCTACACTCCCTAATCTGGTTGATTCATCGACCACTCCTTCATCAGTCTTCACATCTTGGTATCCTTTCTTGAACAAGTGCTTCTTTGGGGTCCAGATCTTCATCACTCCTTTCAGGGACCCTGCTCATTTTACAAGGTCATCAATACTCCAGGTCCTATAGCTGCACTGTCCATTCGGGCTACAATAGATCCATCGTCCCACATACTTCTTGTGGTTTCTTGGATGTACGAACTGTGCTCCCTCAGGTGCTAAGATGCTGGCCTATATATTTTCTGATCCCTTCATCTGTCAACTCCTTGGGTCCAAACACTAATTCAACATCGATCATGTTCTTCATTCTAATTGCCTTCTTTGATGTCTTCTTACACTGTATGATGATTATCCTGATTACACAGAATCCAAACATTATCATCACCAATGCTGCTCCAAGAAGCTTAAAGATATTCGCCATCCATTGTGGAATTCATGAGAAGTTGGATGCAAATCAGCTATCATCCACAATTTCTTCTGTATCATCTTCCATCTGATTGTGCAGTTTCGTCAACAATGTTATGGGCTCTGTCAAGGTCCCATTCTTGTCATCATGAGAAGGTATGAACGTGTACCATGATGGCCCGATTTTGGCTCAAACTCCTCTATCCATTGCTGTGATCATATCAAGGACATGTCTGTTCTGGAGGGTCATCAGTCTTATGACCCTCAACTCCTCCTTGATCGCATTGAATCCCTTTATGGTAGTATTGATTGTCTGCAGGAGTTCCCAGCAAGCGATTTTCAACCACTACGCATTGGCCATCGTCTGGATCCCAGGCATAAAGATAGTCGTGAAGATTTAAGCAGTCTTGCTGAACAGTCTGTGCTCGTATGGAATAGCATCAAAAGTTTCTTCTGATTTAGCTGAGAAATAGTTTTCCCTCTTTTTTCGATTGAGGAATTCAAGTGATCGTCTCCTCCTCAAATGGGCATCTGCTTTTGGAAATTCACCAATGTTCATGGCACCCTTAGGAATCACTAATGGTGGAGCATGGACAAGTACTAAGGAACACGTTCCTCCCCAATCCTTGGGCAGTTTCATGTAGGCTCTGGACCCACAAACCCAATATCAATCCATCAGGATGGCAGTCCTTGCTCCCATACTGGAGACATCAACTATAGTCTTGCAATTTATGTTATCTCCCACAAGCCTTCTTCCTTTTCTTTGAAAGCACAGTGTCGCATTCACCAGTGGAATCACAAACATTGGGCCTGATTCATCTTCTACCAATGTCAGCAGCTTGGCATGTTCGTCCCATGACTTCAAACACCCATCATTTACCTTTTGTACTTCTCATACATATTACTGCTTAAATAGATGAGCTGTACAGGACATCAATCCTTCTTCCCATCGTTTATTGGACTCCACTTTTCCATAGACAAGCATCTGAGTTCTTTCCCAGCATCCATGCGTCCAAGCTATCGCTGCTTTATCTGAACAGTCCATTCTCTTCATTTCTGTTATGACCACTTCATTCTGTCCTGCCCTAGGGTACGTGAGCATCTTGCACTTCCATGAGTGGCCCAATATCCTTGGAATCCTCGAGTTATGCATGCAGCAAGGTGGACAAGACATTTGGCATCGTACTCTGGTATTTCTCTAGAAATGAAAGTTCGGGCAGCACTCATGGCATAAGGTAAGAGAGCGCAAATGTAGCAACCCTCCTTAGATGTTCTCTCTACCACCTTTTCATGTGTTGATACCCATGTTATTACCCACATGTGCTGTACTATCTAGATAAATGCTGATCCCATAATTGTCTTGTTCTGTACTTCTCCTGTATCTCCCTCTCAAAATGTTAGCAGCTTGTGGAAATAACTCTAAAGCAGCCTTATGATGAGGTGAGAATACAAAGAGTTTTGGCTCATTGATAATGGGCAGATCAACAAGAGTTCCTGGAGTGTGGAGGGGCAAAGATCAAAAGTATAAAAAAGGTAAATAATGAGAAACAAAAAGACACAAAGCATAACTGTGCATATGTATATTGCGAACCAACATATTAATCCCTAACACTTGTGCCATTCTGGAATCTCTTGGGCTTAATAAGTCTCTGAAATCATGTTTACTTCAACATTTCTCATTTTTACTGCAATTTAAGGAAGGAAAAAACACTTTACTCTAGCAACTGTAATGAATTTTGTAGCTGCTGTAATTTCTCTACTATTGCTACAAGCAGCCTTCTAATTACAGGGCCATTCTTAGGATTCTGTAAAAAAAAGTATGTATGTCCAAGTCTCTTCTGACAAGGACCAGTTAAGCTCGAAGAATAAACACAAAACAGCAAGCACAAGACGATGCACATCACTTTCTCAGAGGAACATAAATTCAGCCAAACAAATATTCAATAAGAAACAAATCAGAGTACTGCTCACATTTCCAGTTCTTAACCAAGTATTGCCATTTAGGCATAATCATGATACATCAGCATTTCCCTAAAGTTCATTTCCAAAGATTCCTGTGGCTAAAGCAAAGAGTTGCATGCCTGCTATAATATCTATAAGGAGTGTCCAGGAGGAGCCACAGTCCTAATGCAAATCTGCATTTATTAATCAGCAACTTTATCATCCTTCTTCTTTGTCATTGATCGAGTCTGCACACGCTGACATTTTTCTTCTTGTCTTGCTTCTGAATCGATGGCTGGGGATGTCGCGGTCTAACCGGAACATAGCTTAACGTCGCTCAGGTGTATCAACGCTTGTCTGCCTTGGACATATACTGCTGAGGGAGTAATATTTGCAAAAAAAAAGGTCCATCAAATCTTGGCTTGTGCCACTTCCTAGTGAAGTTTCTGATTAGCACGGCATCACCCGCAAAGAGTTTAGGTGCTGATAAAAGTTCACTTGATCCGGTTGCTGGATGTTTTTCATCTGTGTTCTGAGACCGACCCCCCTGGCACTTGAGTTGATCTGAAATGAGAGAGGTACTAGCGGTCATACATGTCAAATAATCACGTAACTCATTTCCTAATATTTTCGCTGTACTCTGGGCATCACTTTTACTCCTCGATGGAGGAGTCAAAGGCGTTCTCATTTGCCATCCTGTCACTAGTTCATGGGGTGTGAGGTGATGGTCTGAACCAGGCTGATTCCTCAGGGCATATACAGCTAAGGGCAGGCAATGTAGCCATCCCTTTTTCAATGCAAGTTTGAGCTTGGCAATCCTTTCTTTAAGTAGGCCATTGAGTCTCTCACATATCCCATTTACTTGATCGTGATAAACAGAAGGAAACTTGTGCTTAATACTCAATATTAGGCTTATCTGCTCAAACACTTCATTGACAAAATGTGGCCCATTATCAGATCTCAGCACTTCACACGTACTAAAAACTTTGCTGTGCAATCAGCGTTAGGGTGTGTACATGGACCTGTTTTGATCCACCTGGAGAAGGGACACACCACTATTATCAAATACCTGTATCCCATACACAAATGCTGAAAAGGACCATTCGGTCGAGGAATTACTCCTCTAATCGTTCTAATTACTCCTCTAATCGTTCTCAGACTATTCCCAGCAGTAAACCTTTGACATATGATGCAGTTTACTACGTAAAATGCAACGTGTTCTAACAAATTTGGAGTAAACCAATCTTCTGCAATAGTTGCAGCAAGACTTTCCCTAGTTACATGCACAGGGTAGTGCAGCTGTTCCAGTGCTACATTTAACAATGCTACTGGCATCACCAGCTTTCCAGTGCTATCCTGTCGCCATAATGCTTCAGTGATGGATAAAGAGCAGCCCCTTCGTTTCCATAATTCCTGCTCTTCCTGTGGTGCATGTCCTTGAATCTCCATTAATTGGGTTTTTGGCAAATGATTAAATCCTTCTTTCAATACCATAATCGCGACTACTTTCTCTTTTACATCTGGAGTGTCAAAACCTGAAATATCTGGTGAATATGCAACCCTTTTGGCTTCTGCATCTGCTACTTCGTTCTTGTTAGAATTAAAGTCTGTACGCTTAGTGTCGGTGGCACATTTAATGACTGCTATGGCATCTGAGAGCTGTAGTGCCTTAATAAGCCTGACTAATAAGGATGCCTGCTGCACTTAAGTGCCATCCGCTCGGAGGTAGCCCCTCCTTTCCCAACATGCTAGCCCAGCATGTACAGTTGATGCCACATAGGCGGAGTCACTGTACACTGTCACTTCCTGCCCTTCAAGATTTTTGAGTGTGACAATGAGCTCTATCAATTCTGCCACTTGTGCCAAAAAGTGAGACAGCAGTCTTGCACTTGCTACAACCTCAAACTCGCCATTTACTCTATGCCTGACGACAGCTGCGCCAGAATGCCTTTCTCCACTTGTTTGATCAATTTTCGAACAACCATCAATAAAAAGTACTTCCCCTTCTGACAACGTGCTTTCTTTCACACGCGTTATATTATCATAGAATTTGACAAAATTCACGTAGTCATGCACATGCTCGCCCTCTGTCACTGGCTCAGCTACAAATGTGGCAGGGTTCACTATTTTACACCTGTACTGTTGGGTTTCTCTAAAATGGTAAACAAAGCATGCTACACAAAAAGTGTCATAGAACAACCCATTACAATGCTTGTAGACATCTCAATTGTGAATGTAGTCGCTGCCAGTGACTGTTCGCAAGGAAAGTGTCTCTTCATAACTGGGTCTAGAATCCCACTGTAATACGCTAGAGGCTTGTACCCCAAGGTAGTCCTCTGTGTAAGCACTGCTTTCATGACTGTCCCATTTGTATGCAAAAATAAGAAAATCTCTTCAGCATAATTGGGAATTCCTAAAACAGGAGCTGTACAAATTGCTTTCTTTAACTCTTCAAAACATTCCTCCATTTACTCAGTCCATTCTATTTTCCACTATTCGCCTGTGCTTTCTTCAAAACCTGCAAAAGAGGTCTTGTGTACAAACTATAGTCAAATACACAGGCTGCAAAATAATAACATAGTCCCAAAAACTGTTGCATCTTCTTTACGTGTGCAGTTTTACAGTTTTCATAATCGCCTAAGCTCTCTCAGATGTCACCTTCTTTCCTTCATGTGAGATCAACTATCCTATGTACAACACCTCTTCTTGACAGTACTGCAATTTTTCCTTGTCTACCTTGTATCCCTTGTCTGCTACGATAGGCATCAACTGATTTGAGTCCTGCCCGCACTCATCTTCTGTGGTGCTACAAATTAAAATATCATCTACATACTGTATCACAGCACTCATCAAATCAATATTGCCTCGGTCCATCTGCAGGGACCTATTAAAGATCGATGAGGACTCACAGTACCCTTGGGGCAGCCTAGTGTGTTTCAGACAAGTTCGGCCAAAGCGTAAATGAAGTCAAGTCTTGCGAGTCCCTGTACAATGGGATTGAGAAAAATTCATTTTTCAAATCAATGACTGTGAAATATCGTGCTTCTACTGGGATATTGTATTGTATTGTCACCGGGTTAGGCACTAAAGGAAACTCTGCATCTACAATTTGGTTAATTGGTCTCATGTACTGTATGAATCTCCACAACCCTCCCATTGATTTTTTCACAGGGTACACCATAGTGTTGCATGATGATTCTGATGGTACCAGAATACCTTGTTCCGTCAGTGCTGAGATAGTCTTGAAAATACCCTGAGCCGCCTCTCAGTGTCTTACTCGAAAGGTAAAATCGCTCTTAGTTTTAGCTTTTTCTTGACTTCCCTTATTTCCCTTTAACAGTCCTATGTCATAAGGGCCTGTAGTCCATAAGACACTTGCCACCTTCTCAAGTCTTCATCAAAAATGCTGGACGTTGCCGTACTATCACCATTCACTGTGGGATTTCCCTTTTCTCTATTTTTATTCAATATGTATTGCGCATAAAGAACACTACTTCATCGTCTGTCGGGTCATCGCTAAACATGTCATCATCAGTAACATCAGTCAACCTGCACCCTTCTTCAATAGCTATCACTGTTCTCCATGGCCTACACTCATCATCTGTTCATTCAATCATCGTCATTTCCCTTCGTACTATGGCTGCGTCTAATTCTATAGGGTTGGTCTGTCCCCCCTCTTCGTCCATAGGTATCTGTGGTCTGAACAAGAATTCATCAGGTAGTCTCATTGTCCTTCCCACTAAGCCAGGTAGGCATGTCAATAGAATGCTCACCCCATAAAGAAAAACTCCACTGGAACGCCTCACAGAGCCATTTGACCTGTGAATGCCAACATACATTCACCCACATTCATGTAATGTATTCCAGGAGTGGAACACTCTATCCCTTCATCAGTAAACAAAATCGTCATATTAAGTTTTGTCATCAAATCTCTTCCCAAAATGTTAACTGGTGTCTGTCGAGAATACAACAATGAAACGGACATATCACACTCTCCTATAGAGACTAGTAATTCATCAGTAAAAATAACTTGACTCATAGCTGCAGAGAACTCTTGAGAATTCATGGCAATCCCCGACATTGGATATTTTCCCTCTCGTATACATGAACGAGTAGCCACAGTGTCTATTAAAAAAGAAAAAGATTTGCCTCCTATAGTCACATCGACCCTTGGTTCCTCTTGGGGGGTCTGGTGCCACTGATAGTACTGAACACATCAAGTCACCCTGTGAGTTGTCCTATTGTGGATACATGCATACCCCTGTACCCGTGAAAGGATTTCCTCCCACCACAGTGGCCCCTCCTATTCTAGGTGTCAGTAATTGTCCCGTGTTTTGATTCAGATGTATTTGCATAGAGGTGTGCTGCGACTGCTCTTGTGGCGGATTAATTTGAGCTTGCTGTGGTTGATGTGCCTGTTGCATTTGCAGCGTCTGTGTTTGATACACTGTCTGATCATGGGCAAACCCTTCCCTGGCTTGTGAGCTATATGCTGGAGGATACTCTGTCCCCCTCTTGAGAATTGGCCATTCTGTACATACTCTTGGCTTCCACATACGCGTGCAATGTGTCCTATCATCCCACAAGTCCAACATACAGGAGGAGCCCTTCTGATTAATCCCCCTTAGTTAAACCCTCTTTGCACATTTTGATTCTCTGAGCGCTCGGAAACCTACCTTGATTGTTTTGGAATCCACCACTTCCTCTATATCCCATGCCTCTACCTCATGGCATAAAGCCATTCCCTCCTTGGTCCATCGGGCATTGATTATTTGCCTGTGATGTACCCACTTCTTGCCATACTCCCAGCCCTTCTCGGCTTGTCTATGGCATACTTTGACAATTTCTTCTAGACTAACTTGGCTTACTCAAGTTTCATAGCCTCATCTCTCTTCTTATTTTTCTCCTGCAACAGCTGACAGTGGTGCACTATTGTCAACTGTATTTCAGCCCATGGCTTTGATTCCATCCCCACTTGTTTCTTCATCTGCCTCTGTACTTGTTCGGGCAACCCCTGACATAAAATATGATAAAATAATGCCACAATTTCTTCTCACAGTGCCCTTGTTTCAATAGTCCTACGTTCTTGAATATTCTGAATATAAGCAAGAGGGTCTTCATATTCTTTCATATTACGTGTGATGATTGCACCCTTGTCTGAAGTGTTGGGATACTGTACCCTGAGAGCCCTCCAAACATCTGCTCTACAATTATTAAATGGTGCTCCATCATGCGCTGTGTTCTGTGCTGTCACACTTGAATCACCTGCTCTCTTCCATATGTCATCAGCTCTTTCCCCACGAATGGATGCTAAGAGACCCTTAATGTCCCCTATGGCTAACATATTTCCTCCTGCCATTTTTTCCAATTTATAAATCCATTTTCCCGCCCCCGATGTCAATCGCAAGAGTTTGCATCTTAAATTATCGTTGTCCATCTATGGCCATGGAATATACTGTGGTCTTCCTCCCGCTTTTTCCAATAAGGGAAACTGTATAAACCCTAACCCGCAGTCGAATCCCATCGTCTGTCTATCCGTAGTAGGGACAATGGCTCCTGACCGCCTCTCCCTTTTCACTATACGATTGTTCTCTGGGATGCGCTGGATATGCTATGGCATCTGGCGTCCTATCCTTAGGTTACTCCAGATCAGACCATCTTACTTCCTTGTGCACTGCAGGCATCGGCTTCCCAATGTGTTATCATCCTTTAACTCTTGATAGGCCTTATCGATTCTGTCACCGATACGTCCTATATCACAATTCTCTTCTAAGGCCACTCTAGATGGCCCTGGTGTCACTCCCTTTGCCGGAGGGGGGACTCTTCTATACTGCCCCATTGTATTGTTGGACTTGGTTCCATTAGCTCATTTTCAATTAGGTTAATATCATGCTCCTGCTGAATTCTCTTTCATTGTAATTCTTCATCTAATTCTCTTTGATTTTTTGCCTCCCATCTAACTCTCTCCTCTTCTTGTCTTATCTCTTCTCTCCTTGTCCCTGCCCTCCTTTCCTCCTCTTCTCTTCATCTCTGTATTCTTTTGTCCCTTATTTCTGTGCTTCCTCCTCTTCTCTCTTCCTTTCTTGCCTATCCTGTTCTTCCATTGCTTTCTGCCTGTTGTCATACTTCCTTTGCTCCTCTGCATTTTCTTCTTTCTTTCACTGCTCCTCCTGATACATCTGTTCTTTTTTATGCTTATCTTCCTTTAATCTCATTTCCCATTCTCTGTCTTTTCTATCCTGCTTGTCCTGATCTTCTCTTTGCCTTACTTCCTCGATGCTCTTCCTATCTAGCTTGACAGTATCTGTTCTCCCAGAGGTGCATTACATGGTCAGCTTTCTCCTTTTTTCCTTCCCATCTCTTAAATTCTCTGTCAATATATTCGATCGCTCACTTTTCTCTTCCAGTTCTTTGTCCTGCAAGATCTTCAAGATCTCTTCTTTTCTCCTCTGGACTGTCATCACTGCTATAAGCAGGGGGTTCATATATCGGATTACTATACCATGTTGCCGCTTACAGTTCTTTTAAAGGATACAATCCTATGTCTACCGTGCTTTCGCCTTTTATTTCCGGCAAGGTAAGGGGAGCTGAGGGCTCAACACCTTCCTAGTTACACTGATTAAGCATCCATTCTTTGGATGGCGGATCTTCCCTCTCCTCCTGGTACATCTTCCAGAGCTCTAAAAAAGCTAACCTCTACTCTTACTTCTACACATACATGCAGCGTGCATGTATAGGGTCAGGTGTTGCAATACTGTATTTGACAAAGATACCACTTGTAGCAATGGCATTAACATCTTATCTGCCGTGCCTTTCCCCCATTGCACACTATACTGTTTGAGCTTGGGCATGAGTTTTGGCAATGTCTAATATAAATGCATCAGAGCAGTGATAACTCCCATTGTGACAAGTCTCAATTGACTGTCAATACTTACCAGAGTTTAAAAAATACCTTTGCACTATTCGATTCTTAAAACAATAAATATGAGCGCGCTCCAACAATGACTGCTCAAAGCCTCTGTTTCTCCAATTTTCTCTGTCTACCTCTGAATTGGTACAAACCACTTACCTAGATAGATAGTATAACTTCTTAACTTTTTCTCAATTCTCACACAACTGTTTGTGTCGCTCCTCAATGCCTTAATTCAACACAACTACATAAACAGACAAACTAGTCGAATCTTTACATAAAAACCTTGGTGATCACCCTCACTCTCTGTCCCTAATTAATACTCTGATCACAGAGTTTAGATTGTCACTTTATACAGTCCTGTCCTGCACATATCCTAATTTACTCCGATTGGATTGTGAGACAACCTCTTCTAAAACGTGGCCCTAGGACTCTTGGGCCACTTATCTCTCTCTCACTCTCTTTTTTGCACACTATTTCTTGTTACCCCCATTACTTTCATTATTTTTTAAATTATGACAACCCCCATCCCATTAGTTTGCCATTCCCCTTATTCTACTCCACATTCGCTCATTCGGCTCGATGCCCTTGGTATCGTATCCTCCTCTGATTGACCACTTTCACCTTCCGTCGGCAAAGCGACTGTGGAAACGATATATGGATTTCGTCAAAGAGGGGCCCTGCCCATCGTCTCCATTTTACTTGCAAGTTTTCTATTTGGCCGTTCTCCACAGGAAACCCTGCGTTCTTCCGGCTAGATGGCAGAGGACATCCGATCGTCCGAAGCTCTGGAGTCAACAGGTCAATGGGTCATCTATAAAACCATCCGACAATGATACCACGTGAGGCCGGGGGGTCCTTAAATCAGTAACACGTCATGCATGGATGGGATGCAGAATAAATCTTACACCAAATAAGGCCAACTCAGGAAGTTGGCAAAAAGTCTCCTCCAAATGTTTTATTATCAATTTTCTAAAACAATGAGTTACAACGGACATCAACGGACGTTCGCTCGTGTTCTCTCCTGAACATTTCATAATAACATTTTTATAGCAACAATTCTTCATACCTGACGTCATACTATGTGGCAAACAAGAAAAACATACAAGGGGTTGTGATTGGCTTAAGGGGAACATCTAAGTATACTTTCTATGTAGGGACGGTTTGTGATTGGGTCTCTACAGTCAGGTGGACAACTTATGCCCACCCTTAGTGCAAGTCATCCTCAACAGTTATTAGATACACAGTATACTATTGGCTCTCAAATGATAAGGCCCTTTGCTACATGGACCTCTATAATTGGTTGGCAAGCTTGTACCCTTCTGGAACATTCAGCTCACTAGCAGCATGTACGCTGGTACCCCAGGTGCCAGCGGGTGGACTTTGACCATGTCTCCCCACCCAATTAGCTGTTTTTCAGCATTTAATTGCCTTCAATTAATAAACTTGGCACTCATGGTGTTCTTTCTTTGCACCTTGACACAAGACGATTCAGCGGTTGGCTACTTCATCCTTTGACATCCGGCCAAACAACTCTTCCAGGCCTTTCCATGCTTTTAGCTTCATGTTGCTGCGACATAGCTTTCCAATACTTTTTTCTCCATGTGTCTGAGCTTACTAAATATGTGACACTGATGTCCAGAATTCTATGTAATGGCGGCACCGCCTGCAGTCTATTCACCATGTATAGCTAGCTAGCCTTTAAGATTACTTAATTTACTTGCGTTGCTGCATCTGTACAGTTATAAAAGGGCATGCATTTTCTGCAGTGCTCTTCACACGTGCAATCTTTATTCCGCATATTAAAGTTTACTTGATCCTTTCTTGTGACGTCACCACTTCTCCTTCTCTCATCTTCACATTCCTTCAGGGATCTCCTCTAAGAGATTGTCATCTCTACGAGGATACATCACATAGGGTTTTCTCAATGGATACCTTTTCTCAAAGGCTCTCTGTGGAATAGGAACAATCACTGGTGTCATGCATGTCGCGATCTCTGGCTTCGAGCATATGGGATGGATGGGGGCTGGACTTCCTGCAGAGGCATTCAGCTGCTCCTCTACAGCTGTGAAAGAAACTGAAGAAACGTGTCTCACAGAACCGGTAAAGGTGGCTCCAAGATCTAACATGTACCCTCAAAATAAGCCTTGTAGAGAACTACAGGAAGAAGAACAGACGGAGAGGGCCCCATGTAGGGCTCTTAAAAGAGAGACCTTTCAAACATTTACGGTTACAAAGCAACTCCATCAAGGCCCAGGAAGATAACATTTTAACATCACAGTGCACTTCAAAATAGCAGTAATGGCTTAACTAGAGAGGTTAAGTGGGCCCCTGAGGACGATCCTAGTTCTTTGGAGAGGCTTTCCTGGTCATGGTTATCAGGAGCCCTGGCCGGCAACAAGAGATCGTAGCTCTGCAAGAGGATCCATCCAGACCAACTAAGGATGGCATTTTGGAATACTAGAGGGTTTGGATACCTGACGACGAAATGTGATGTGAATTTGGGTGACTTTGATTTATTATGTCTTCAGGAGACATGGCTGCATCAGAAACCTTCCTTGGATGGGTACGGTGTGATAATAAGACCTGCAGAAAAGGATCTGAAGGGAAGATCAATATCTGGCCTCTTAACGGCAATCAGGTCAGGGAGTGGCCTTGGTCTGATTAAAGTGGCAAGCAACACACTGTTTGCAAGGAGATCATTGTGGGCTGGACACGCCCTGTGGGGGAGCAAAGGCAAGTGGGTGTTTCCCGCTTGGCCATCGCAAACCTCTACTGGAACCCAAGTGTCTTGTCAGACGAAGTCTTTCTGGACATGGTGGCCTCTTTGATCAATGATGCTCACACAAATCACAGAGTGTGCAACATCATTTTGTGGGGTGACCTGAATGCTAAATGCCTGATTAAGGGTGCAAAGGTAAATTACTCTTTTCAACTAAACTCTTCAGTAAGGAGAGGAGTGCCT
The DNA here is from genome assembly GCF_040938575.1 of Ambystoma mexicanum. Taxonomy (NCBI): domain Eukaryota; kingdom Metazoa; phylum Chordata; class Amphibia; order Caudata; family Ambystomatidae; genus Ambystoma; species Ambystoma mexicanum. The sequence continues at coordinate 953,019,864 of NC_090928.1, read as the reverse complement.
TGGCTGTCTCTAATGGATTCCAGAGACATGCACGTGTTGAATGGCCATACTCCCCGAGACATACCATCTAGAGCGACCTGGTCAAGAGACAATCAATCAGCACTCATGGATTATATATTTGTGTCCTGGGATTTCCTACCATTTGTCTCCTATTTCAAAATCATCCAGACAACACATTGTGACCACAATCTCTTGGCAATGACCTGGGCTACAAATGGCAAAATTGACTGACCCAGAATGATAGGACCCATCACTGAGTGTAATGGAGAGATGAGATTGAGAATGTCAAGTGATGCCATCGACCATTTGACTGCACGATTTAAGCATGGCCTTGCATTAGATGGTTCGATGGAAGAGGGGTGCCTGGTTGACTATGTGCCTCTCCTCAAATGTTTCCATAAAAGGGTCAGGGGACAGAAAGAAAAGCTTTACACTCTTACAACGAGGTCCTGGTTGACAAGAGAAGAGAGGTTTGAAGAACACATCAAAGAGCTAAGAACTCAAACCGGGCGGATGCCCTCCTCCACGCTAAAATTCCTGTTAAGCATTATAAGAACTGGCTGTGAGCCCATAGACACAAAATATATCAACAGGACTCAGAGTCCATGCTGAAAATCATCTGTGGGTGGAAATCATGCACATTTTGGACTTTGATAAATAATTGCTTGGAGAACGTAACCCTAATGCTGATTAATAGTGTCTCGGAGGAAGCCTGGGTGGCGCACTTCTAGGTCCTTTATGAAGAAAGGAGGAACTTTGTTTCTCTCGAAATGATTACGGCACCTGTGCCATGGGACCTTCCTCATGGTATGGAGAACATCACAGAGACATTGATGAAACTAAACGGTTCACGAGCACCTGAACCGGACGGCTTCACCAACGTCTTGCTAAAACAAGATCCAATGCACTGGGCCATTTGTCTTCATTCTCTATTCCAGCAGTTTGGCAGACTCGCTGTTTCCCAGAGTCTTGGGTGAGAGCCTTTATAGTTACGATATTTAGGAGGGGCGACAGGGAGCACCCTAAGAACTACAACCCAATCTCCATTCTGGATGTTATTGGAGACGTTTTTGGCTCCCTTCTCCTTTATAAGATTGGATGAGTGGTCGTACTGAGCGGGACGCAATAGCCTGTTCCAAACTGGTTTTGTATGGGGATATGGACAGGTGTCAACCTATTGCTTCTTAACATCTTGAAGGGGAGGGTCTGGGACGCCAAACCTAAGATCTATTTGGCATTCGTCGACCTTGTCCAGGCCTTTGCCCAGGTGGGCCATGCCCGCTTGTGGAATAAATTGCACAACTGGAGTTTCACGAGGTCCATTTTGGAACCATCAGTCTTGCTCCACTCTAACACCAGTATGCAGGTAAGACTGAACAAGAGCGACCAGCTGTCACAGGAGATAAAATCAACCAGAGGTCTGAAAAAAGGGTGCCCATTGGCACCAGCCTTTTTAATCTCTTCTTGACTGATCTGGATCAAACACTATGTAAAGCTGAAGAGCTGGAAATCCCACTCTCCGGAATGGGGAATTACAGAACCCAATTTATCAGAAAGAAAATCCAGAGGACATATATTATAAAAAAAGATATTACAAGTTATTTATTTAAATTGATACAAAATATATATGAACTGAATCATGAATAAATCATAAAGAACATTAATTCAATGCAGGTAAGACAACGTATATATATATAGTGAAAACAAAACAAATCATTCTCACATATGAGCTGGTTAGTTTGCCCTCATCCCCACATTCATATCCACATCTACAACTCACATTCAAAGAACTCATCAATTACAATTACAGAATACCACAATAAAAAACAATATTCAAATGTGTATGCTTTTCTCTTTCTTCTAGAATTGATATTAATTGATTTTTAATAAGACACAATCACATATCCAGGTATTGCAGGACCGACCGGTTTTGACGTAAAGGATACAATTTCACCACATCTTCATCGGGGAACATACAGCACTCAGCAATCTCTTACCAATGGAGCATTATGTATAATACATAACAGCTGTAGCCTTCAACTTCATTCGTATTGGCACTTCATGTTCTCAATATATTTTATTCATGCTGTGCGGATCCCTTCATGTATCTCAATCTGCTCCAAAGCTGCCAGTGTCTCTTCAGTGTGAGCCACTGGATGAAACACCAGATACAGCCAGAAGTTTCCCTCCTTGTATGGGCGGAGTGCCCATGAGCCGCATTCTCTGCACAGATAACTTGGTATCAATAAACCAAATACCCGTTGGCCTTCAGAGGCAGCTCGACAAACAGAGTGAGTACATGGAGGGAAACAATTTGCATATCAACACAGGAAAGACCAAGATATTGGTGTTGGAAAAAGCAAGGAAGAAGAAATCAAAATTTGTGTGGTGTCTGGGGGCAACTCGAATTGAACAGATCAACTCATTCAGTTATTTGGAAATACTGATCAACAGTAGTGGCACCGAAGCCCCAATGGTGGCACTCTTGCAAACAAAAAGCAAGAACATTGACGAGTCAAGTGATTATCTTAAACATAAAATGTGGTTGTTTTTCATTGATTCCGTTCTTGGACTTTTATAAAAATGAAAGATGTCCCAACACTGACTTACGGCTCAGAAGCAATATTTTTGATCTCTAATAAACTATAGCAATTGCTGGAAGGCATTTTCTTGAAGAACATTTTGAAAGTCCTGCTTTCCAGCCCCATCCAGGTTGTACAAAGAGAACTGGGACTTTTATCATTAAGGGCCATGGTGGAATTGAAAAGATTGGCACTCTTCCGAAAATGCATGTTGGGCTCCGGAGCAAAAACCACAGAGACCATATATAACGAAATCTTGAGGGGGACCACATGGGCCCTGAAGTCTTAGGTTGAGGCCAACCAGAACAAGTTGATACAGATAGGGACTACAGAATAGAACTTCAAATTAAACCTGTGTAGGGAGAAAACCAAGCTGAGTGAGCATGACTGGATTACCACGAACAACGAAGCAAACAGCTATAAGCTGTTTGTTTTTTGTTGTTGTTTTATCGCCTCGAACAGGAAGTCAGCGTCTTGGGTGAAACACTAGCCTACTTGGTTAAATTTCTGAGCAGGCGCCACCGGGACCTTAGGATTAGGTTGAATCTGCAATTGACAAAAGAGATAATTGCTTCATGGATGGCAGCCACAGTCTCAAATGACAATCAATGGGCCTCAGTATAAGCTTGCCCCAGGAAACTACGTGTCTGCCTGTCGTGGCCACTGTGCCCGACAGTTAGGAATCTGCCAGGCATTGCTGCCACGGTATGCAGACTTTTCACAGAAGCACCGGCACAGTTGCAAACATTGCAGGTGCATCCGTGTCCCCACTCCGAAAGGGGACTTACAATTTGCCAGCGCCTGACTTCCTGTGCCGCCGGATTCGTAATGAGCCGGTAGTACCAGTAAGTCAGGAATCTGTAAAAAATGACGGGTCCAGCGGCAACCTGCCGGTAGCACCGGCAGGGTTACTGCCGGACCCGTAATGAGGCCCAATATCGGTTTTGTAGGAAAGAGGGAACAGTGAAAACTTTAAAACATGTATTTTTGTCATGCCCGGGGTTGATCAAAGAAAGGACAAAGTACTTTGAGCACTTGTTAAAAGATTTAAGAACTTTAACACCGGAGGAAAGGTGGGTTTTGGTTTTAAGAAGAGAAAGGGTATCAGTGGTATTGGCTGCAGTATCATTTATAAATTATATTTTGGCATAGTAAGAATGAAATGTGAACCGATGTGAATGTGTTGACGTCTTTGCTCTCCCCGGTTTTAATGTGACTAGGGGATTTTCTTTTTTATGGTTATACAGATAGGAGGGAGTAGGATGAATCTAAATTCTTCCTGATTGCTAAAAACCTTTGTAATAAATTAAAGCAAAAATAAAAAAAATAAAAATAAGTGTATGTCTTCATTGCTCAACTGCACAGACCTTTCACTTAGATCAAGCTCTTCCCCTTGAGCCAGGTCCCACTCAAGCACTGTGCCTAGTTTATGGTCTCAGCTCGAGAGGCACGCTTTGCTTCAGATGCATCTTCTAAGACAGCATCATTTATTTTCAGAGACTTTGGCCCCAGTTGCGCTTGCCAGTGCAATAACTATGCATACTTGCTCCACTGTTTTTATGATCTTAGATTTCATCTCATCACAACAGTTTATGCTGCGCCTAGGTTTCAAACTTGGACTTGTTCAAATATTTTGAATGCATTAGGAAATGTCAGAGGGTGGGAGTGATACTTTGATGATGCTAATATGTATATGCTCCTGATTTAGTATAACAATATTCTGAATTTACTTCTAAAGGGTATCTGGACATTCCATCGAATTCTTATCCATCAAAGTTATATCCATCAAAATGTATTCATTGAAATGCTTTTCCATCGAAAAGCATATTGATTGAATGAATTTCAATGATTTTCGATGGATTTTAGAATTAGGGTTAGGGTTTAGAATTAGGGTTAGGGCCAGGGTTAGGTTTGGGGTTAGGGGGATGCCCTTGGCGTTGGGTGGGTGTTGTGGGGGAACCCCCAAATAAACAATAAATAGCACAAGTGATAGGGAGATGTCCAGTGCTGAAATAAATTAAAGATTGCAGCACTGGACAAGGGTTACATTTAGAAAATGGGGGTTGGTGTGGGGGGCGAGTGGGGGAGGACTCCTGGGGGGAAAGAATTTGATAGTACTTACCTTTGATGCAAAATGTTCGATGGAAAGACCATAAACCCTTCTGAAGCAATGCTTTTGACCATTAAGGCATCGTCAGAGTTGCCTTCTTCATCTTGAGCAATGTTTCAGTTAGTTCAGTAGGTCCTTTGGAACTCATAGACAAGTGATGGATGCAATTAACATGCATATGATTCCAGAGTACCTGTGGCATATGTTGCAGTGGGTAGCTTTATTGACATGTTCCTGACAAGTTTTATCAACCTGTCAAGTTTTACAGACTGGGGACCATCCATAGTATAAGGGGAGAAAGTAATGGTATCTATGATCTGAAGCACCTTCTGCCTCACTACGAGTCTGATGCTGCAGCAAAACATGCTTGTAAAGTGGTGGTAACTGAATTACTGCCACTTCCACACACAGCACAATGCAGAGTTTGGTGGCAAAATGGGGAATAAACCTCTAGCATATAGTTATAGGTGTTTCCTCGGCTTCACCTGCAACAAATGGAGAATGGCTGCCCACAATAATGCCCCCAAAACCTCAATGGAGTCCTATGAACATGTCTAAAACAGTCTTACTGCCACTCAAAGTCTTGTGATAAATCCGGCAGTATGAGTGATAGTAACAGTAACCAACAGTGTTGAAAGTGGCACAGGTCCAAAATGATGAACATAGAAGTGAGTTTCCAGTGATGAGCATCAGAGAGAAAATTGGAGACATGCATGTGTCAGAGACCAAGTGAAATAGTGATAGGAGGTGGGGAGAGGAGAGCAGATGTTGTGTGGTAGGAGAGGGGGATACATGAGGTTGGAGATCATGGGAGAACAAGAGATTGAGGTTTTAGGGATGTGGTGTGCAGAGGGTAGGAGGGAGTTGGGGAGGGGGAAGAGTGAGGTAGAAGTTATACCAAGTTGTGGCTGAAGGCTATGATAGAAAGGGAGGAGAAGAGTGAGTACAAAAATGAATGGAGCGAAGTCAACATGCATGATAGAAGGTAGAAGAAATAGGTATGTTAGCACAGTGAAGGAAGGGTGCAGACCAAGAGGGAGAGGCTAGATGGATGAGCAGAAAGGGACAGGGAAAAGGTTGGCTGTGAAGGAGCAGGTGTAAGTTCTGAGATAAGATAAAATGGTGCTAAAAGCAACCGAAAGACAGTTAACAGGTCTAAAATAAGAATGTCCCTTATGCATTTTGGCTTTTCCTGGTCTGCACTGAGTAAGCACAGTAGAAGCATCAATGCATCCAAACGTGGCTGCCTCAATTAATGTAGCTAATAATGATGTGAATATTAGCTGGAGATTATGTAGGCATGGGGCATGAAAGGCTGATTATGCAGCCATAGGACTGTGTATCAAATATTACATCAGCTCTGTTTCAAAGTTAATAGTCCCCCATGTCTCCATTATCTTCATTGTCACTCGGTTTTCAGTCAAGATGTGAGGTGATCAATGGATGAATCAATCTGGGCCAAAGGTCTGGGTTAGGATCTTGTAGCATTTTGTCAGGCCAGATCCCTCCTTGGTCCTGAGGGTTCCATGGTTGGCAGTTAAAGAGTGTTGAGGTAGCGACTGTGCCTTTGAGTTCACTACCTTCATGCGTTAATAAAGCTCAATCATTAACTGTGCTTCTGGTTTATCATTACAAGTATCAATTAGTTACTCTCTGGACCCGTCACCTTGATCCCTAGAGGAGCAGACCAGGCTGAAGGGGTGTGCAGAAGCAAGCCATGATGAGAACTGCAATCAGTTTGGGCAGCCTGAGGAGGGCACCTTCGAGTTGGTGGTGATGTGTGGGTAGGATGGCACCACCCTGAAAAGTGTGAAAAGTATAATGGATCGTAAAACAATGGGCCTCATTACAACCTTGGTGCTAAGTGCACCAACTTTACCACCATGGTGTAAACTCTGTTTACACCATGGTGGATGGCAGATTTACCGCCCCATTCCAAGGTGATTGGGGCGGTAAATCCCCATTTCCCATTTTCCCTTCCCCATTCCCATTTTTGCCCCATAGGGCATAATGGGAGTGGGGAAGGCGCTAATTACGCCGCCGTAAATTACGGCGGCGTAATTAGCACCATGGCAGGTTAGCGCCATGGATTTTAACGCCTGCTAAAAGCAGGCGTTAAAATCAGAATCAGGCGCTAAGGGTTAACGGTGGCGTTAACCCTTAACGCCTGAGTTGTAATGAGGCCCAATAACTTGGATGGTGGAGCATACAAGCACGAGGAAGCTTGATGTTCCTATTCACGCACTCTGCACAGCACCCAAGGATTCAGCTCCCCCTGTCCGTGTGCTGACCTTAGTGAGACAGTGTGATGCTAGATAACAGAGATTCCTAGATCAAATGTGGCCATGCTAACCAGGAAACAACAGACCGGTGCAAGTGCTATAAACACTACAGGAAAGCAAATATGTAAGGGCAGCTCAGTACCATTGCAGCACTAAAAAAGGCCCAGAAGGAACAGCAGAGGACCGCCTGATGGAAACCATACAAGTCGCACCAGCCCTGTCAAGGGTCAATGGTGCAGGCAAGGTCTGAGCAGATTGGAACGTAAGTGGAAAGAGCGAGGCAAACCTGCAGGAACTGCAGCAGGGGAATCAAGAGTCTTGGTAACTAGGTTAGGTGTGTGACAAAATACCTGCTGTTTTGCAGGAGTACAAGGATGAGTAGTGGCTATACTGCCCACTCAGCCTCACTCGACTCGACTAGTACGACAGCGTTGAACTGTGCTTCTCATCGCTTTACTTGCGGGTCGAAGAGGGCTTGATTGTATTGAATCATGGTGAGACAAGCCGTAAGTTGGCTTCAAGTCGGATTCAAAGTGGATTTCCCTGCAGTTCAAATGAATGTTCCAGCAGTGCAGTTCCATGAGGCCACCAGGGTCAGTTCAACAGTCGAGCTGGGATGGATTTAAAGATGGTGGTGGTTCAATAAGCTGTTCAAAATGCGGGGGTTCAAAGGTGCCCGCAGCAGCAAGCTGGCATTCGAGCCAAACAGGTATGCTCTGCTAGCATGATGCAGTGGAAAACTGGTTTGATGCAGCAACAAAGCGATTCGAGGTTCGATAACAATGCCAATGTCAGCACTACAGGTCCAGTGACGGTTTCAAGTTGCAAATTCCTAGAATCCAGCTGCTGTGGTTTCACTAGTGCTGTGAACCCCTAGTCAGTGGCTCTGGGACAAGAGGAGTCCTTTTCCTCTTCATTCCCAGTCTGGGGAGGCTAGCTGGCACTTGCAGGGATACTTTACCTCCAGGAGGTAGCCTGTGCACTGGTGCAGCTGGCAGAGAGTGCAAGTCTTGGTCCAACAGCAATCACCCCCCAAATACCCTGGAGATGGTTATGGGACAGAGCTTGCTTCTGCCTTGGAATACAAGTCCACAGCTCTGGCAGAGGACTTTGCTAAGGATTGCTCAGCCTACAGTGCCCAAACATTTCTTTCTTCTGTTCTTAAAAGTCCAAGGTGAAAACAAAGAAGAAGTGGGAGACACCTTCCATATAAAGGCAAAAGGCCAAAGGGGATTGGATAAAAGCAATCCTGCTTTGACAAGCGACTTTTGCCTTCTTACATCATACGCAAAGTGCTCTGCTGTGGAGGAGACAGGAAGGAAAGAGAATCCCACTGAAAAGGACGAAGGAGGAACCCCATCTCCAGTCCCTTCTGCTATTTCTGGCTATTATAAAACTGCCCCCTTCCCTGTCTGCTACTCCAAAGGCCCTTAGGACTGCAACACACTGGTGTGAGGCTGACCCTTTGTTATGGGTATGCCTTTTGAAGCAGGGTGAACAGGAGATCTCCTGCTGAGAGTTTCCTAGGCTGGAGGGGAGATGTTACCCAACCTCCCAGGGGATCAAAAAGGACAGCCTTTCTGCCTTTTATATCACTTGCTGAAGCAACTACATGCAGTCTGGCCATGAATCCACATATCCATTTCCTATTGACCTGAGCTCACACGGTTGACATGATATGAGAATGACACAAAATTTGATGTAGCTTTAATAATTGTGTGCACTATCAGTTACTAGACAAGCACAAAGGTATGGTTTATTCTTCCAGAGTACCCTACCAACAGACGGATAGTCTCGCAAATATTAGGTTTTGGATCAGAGGTGCAGAACTTGATTCAACCTCTTGTCTGCAATGACTTTGGTGTCACATCAGCTGTTAAAAGGGCACATGCGGAAGACCTCTCAAACTACAGACAAATGTATAACATCCTTACTGGTCAAAAATACTATAGACCTATGTCTTTAAACTACTACTGGAGCACATTGAAAATAACCAACAACTGGATTAGGCGCAAGTAGGATTCAGATCCCCCTGAGAGAAACTGAAACTGCACTAATCTCAATACGGGAAGACGTAAAGACGAACACAGATTCCAACTCCAAATCAGCATTGATATTACTCGATCTCTCAGCTGCCTTTGACACAGTCAACCAAAACATCCTAATAAAAAGAATAGTGCCTATCTTGAACTGCTCTGCTGCAGCCCACTGTGCCTATTCTGAATTTGCCTATTGTAGCCCACTGTGCCTATTTCGAATTTGCCTATTGCAGCCCACTGTGCCTATCTTGAACTGCTCTGCTGCAGCCCACTGTGCCTATTCTGAATTTGCCTATTGTAGCCCACTGTGCCTAACCTGAACTGCCCTGCCTATTCTGAACCAGCCTGCTCTCCCCAATTCGAGCTAGCCCATTGTGCCTGACTGTACTCCTGGACCCAAACAGTGTGTTCATGGCAAACCTTTACTTAACCACTCATACCTTGACGACAGCTCTCTCCCTACTCCTCCCCAACAACACTACCCTCCTCCTCTCAAATCCACTACCTCAATCACCCCCACCTCAACATCTCACACATACCACAACTATGGGGCATGTCAATACTAAACAAATAGACCAGCGAAAACTGCGCCATTAGCCCATTAGAATGGATCCGCCATTTTGCTGCTCCACCCACACCCTGGAACCCCTGCCTAGTGAAGGACAGAAACCTGAGACTCGGCACATGGTTGTTACCCCCGAGATCTCCCATTAAAAAACACCCCCTTCATTCTTATCATAACCAAGCTCAAGCTAGCACTTTGCAAATCTTGGACGACACCCAAAAAGCCCCTATCGGCATAACTGAACACCCCCTGATCAAAGGTGCTCTCATCAATGCCCGTTCACTGGTCGCCCATGCGCTTGACATGCAGACCTCATATCCGCTAACAATCTGCATTTCCTGGCTATCACTGAAACCTGGCTGCATCAGGTAGAAGGCCCAGCTCTATCCCTCGCCATCCCAGAGGGCTACTCAATACTAAGGAACAACAGGGACTCAGGTAAAGGAGGAGGAGTAGCCTTTATTGCCAAAATATCCCTTGGCCTTAGAATGACCCCTCCATCTAGCTTCCGGTCCACTGAACTTCTGTCTGCTAAGTTCCAACTTTCTGCCACACAAACCGTCCTTATGCACCTCATATACCGACCCCCAGACCCCATTTCCTCATTCGAGGAAGAGCTATCCGGCCTCCTGACCACTAATACCAAAATAGGATCTCAAATCATCCTACTAGGAGACCTCAACCTGGGGCTTGGCGATCCCAACGACGCCAATGCGCTCTCCCTGGAAAATACCATCTCACAACTAGGGTTCAAGCTTAGGATCACACTCCCAACTCATAACAAAGGCAGAACCTTGGACTAGTGCGCAGATCACAATTGTTCCACAGCCATCCTTAAAAATGAGCCAATCGCATGGTCAGACCATCACGCCATCTCCTTCTCCATCCAAGGGAAGACGCAAACGAACACCCCTCCAGCTACTATCCACCAAACCTTCTGTCACACTCACCTGTGTCTCTGCAGGAGCGATGGATGAGCATCCCTTGACCCCGAGTTCTCACTTCCCTTGTTTCACCCGGAGGGATACCTGTCAAATACAAGGTGTACACTCAGACCTGAATTCACCTGATTCCCCTGGGCCCTTCCCTTCTCTTTCCTATGTGCTGTGATATCCCCTAAGGGTTTACCTTGATCTTTAGTAGGGTGTGCACTCCAACCTGCATTCGCAGGGGCACGGTTCACTCATGCGATTGATGCCAATGTCTGTAGGCTGAGTTCAGATGCCACACGCTGTTTTGTGCCTTCACAGCGAGGCCGAGTGTTCAAGGCGCCAGTTTCTTCACTGGCTAGAAAGTCCTTCCCACAATTGAACATTGCGCGGAGAATGTTGAGTGTCCAAAATTGTCCGTATTGTTTTTTTTTGCCAAGGTATTTTTTTAATTTTTTTTAATTTATTTGTTTTGGCTCGATGAGCCTTTACAAAAAGACAAATAAACAAGCAAATGACAAAATTACTTTACAAATATACAGATTTTTTTTTCTAAAATAAGACGATCCCTTTCTTTGCCAACCCTGCCACTTTTCACATGCCGCCTGGGTGCACAATGTTGTGGTGATCTATTTTCCTGGGCTATACAGGTTTAAATGACTATTTCACAATTGATTAGCACCTGTGTAGCAGCCGATGACAATGCAGCATTTGTACCAGAAATAAGTCTGTCCCACAAAAAGTCTGATATGATATCTTCCTCTCTGCGCACAATGTTCTTAAATAATCTTGAGCGATATATCCATGAACCTTCACAGTCCATTAGTAGATGCTTTAATGTTTGTTTGGCAGGGTTTATGCAAATGGGTACAGTTTTTTTGCTTTGTCCCCTTGGTTTTGCTTTTCTAAAACTGCCCATAGCATGAAAGGCACTCACGTTTCTTTCCCCCCCCTCAAGAACGCACTTTGAACTGGATCTGATCTAACCTCTTTATTGTTTCAATCCAGTCTAAAAGTTCCAATTTTATTTTGATTTTGAGTGGGTTTAAAATCAAGGATTCCTCGTCAAGATCTATTTTTGTCAGTGCCTTTGTTACTTTTTCCCCAAGTAAGATCAAGAGTGATGACTTACCCTGCAATTTTTGAAACCTGAGGTCTCCATATAGGGATGTTTCTTTGCCCATAACTATTTCTCGAAACAGGACAATCAGTTTACAATCTACAATACACTTCAATGACTTTAAGCCCAGCTCGAATCTCAGGCTTTTTATAGATGTGCGGCTTGGAAGTCCCAAAACTCTTTTCCAAAATCGACCCTCAAAAATTTCCCAATTTACTGCCCAGAGACCCGGTTTAGCTTCCAATCAATAGAGTATCACTGCTACCACTTTTGCTAAATAGTACTTCGTAGTGGAAGGATGGAAAATGTACAAAATGTATAGTTCAATTTGATCATTTGGGATCCGGCTTGTGTTACCTTATCCATAACCTCATAATCTGTCTTATATTGGGCTGGATGGGCGTGTATATTATAACCCAGATATTTTATGGTTTCTACAACTCTAATACATTCGCCCCCTAGTTTCCAGTTTTTATATTTGGTTTTTGTCAACGGATTTTTGAATATGAGAATGTTTGATTTGGCAGGGTTAACTGTTTGTTTATTTCAACGTACTCATTCAGTCTCGTTAGCAGATGTTGCAGACCAATTGGTGTTCTATCGAGAAGTACTATATCGTCTGCGTAAGCCAGCCAACAGATCTTTCTCCCATTTAAGGTGGGACTGGCCAACACAGCCAATTCTAGAAAAACTCCCATGTCTGCCAAAAACAGATTAAAGAAAAGAGGCGTTCCTAGGCACCCTTGTCTGAACCCCCTGTTTACCTCTATTAGCTTTGATAAATGACCCATTGCATCAAGGCAAACTCTTAGATTTGTAGCTCTATGCAGTTCCACCTTTTTTCCATTTTTGTGGATGAGTAGCGCTGCGTGTAGAAGCTAGCTGCTGGTAGGCATGTGCAGCGCCTTCAACTCGAGCACGCCTGGTAATGTCTCTCCCTTTCTCTTGCAGGATAAATTACGTGGAATTAGCGCCACAAGTCCGGGTTCAGCGCTACTGGAGACTTGGTGGTCTGGTAAGTATGCATAGAGGCTTGGGTAAGTAGAGCGTAGTAAAATAAGTCTCCACGTTATTGGGGCGAGCGCAATGAATAATGTCTCTTCTTTCTTTTGCAGGGGTTTGTGCGCTCGTACAACTGACCTGGATTCGGTGAGTATGCGCAGCGTTACTGATGTTTGCGTGTTCTTCTTTGTTCTTACATGCGCCGGTGTAGAAGTCCCCTCTTGACCGGAGATAGCTGCGGCATGGAGTAAGAACGGAGGTTCCTCCAGAGCAGGTAAGCAGAAGCAGAATGATCTGGAGCGGGTAAGCAGAAGCAGGATGATCCGGAGCAGGTAAGCAGAAGTAGGATGATCTGGAGCAGGTAAGCAGAAGCAGGATTATCCGGAGCAGGTAAGCAGAAGCAGGATGATTCGGAGCAGGTAAGCAGAAGCTGACTGATCCAGAGCACGGCAAGTGTGTTGCTGATACAGCTCACAGTAAGCAACACGAAGCACTGGAAGAATCTTGGGTGTGGCTTATATAGACAGCCACACCCAAACTAGAGAGCTCATGAATTGTCATGCACATCCTGTTTGGTCACAGGAAGTGGTAACCAGGAAGTTGCTAAAAACACTAGGAAGGAATTAAAGGAGGGATCTGCTATGGGTTCTTTGTGTGCCTATGCCAGGCCTGCCAAGCCTCCACCCAGCTTGCCCCAACTACCTGCCTGATACCCATGACAATATTCCCCCTCAAGACCCCTCCCAATGGTGTGTATGAGGGCTTTGGTTTCTCAGTATGGTCCCGATGGAATTTTCGCACCAATCGGGGGGCATGCACATGTGTGCTGGGGTCCCATGATCTTTCCTGGGATCCATACCCCTTCCAGTCAATCAAATACTACAGGGTCTTTCGTACTAGTTTGGATTCTAATATGTTCTTTACCTCATATTCTGGTGCTTCTTCACCCACTTGTATGGGTGCGGGAGGTGTGGGAATTCGGGTTCCTGGGTTGGCTGGTTTTAATAGCGACACGTGAAATACGCGATGTATACGCATATGTTGAGGTAACGCCAGTCTCATGGCTGCTGGATTCATTACTTTTTCAATTGTATACGGGCTGATGTATCTAGGCTGAAAGTTTTTGGGACCCTTTAAAGCAATGTTTCTAGTTGCCAGCCAGACCGAGTCCCCCACTTGATAATCTGGGGCTTTTCGTCGATGGCGATCAGTGTTTCTTTTCTGTTTTTCTTTGGCTTGCTGTAGGTTCCTGCTGGCTTCACTGGCTGCTTTCATGATGCTGGCATGCAGATTCTTTACTGCAGGCATTTCAATGTTTTCTGGTGGATCGTAGACCAACGTTCTGGGGTTTCGACCATATATAGTGAAGAAGGGTGTTGCTTGGGTTGATGAATGCGTTGAGTTGTTCTAGGCATACTCTGCCATCTATAGTATTTCTGTCCAGCTTTGGCTTGTTTGGTGTAATAGACAGCACAAATATTGTTCCATGGTCTGGTTTGTGCGCTCGGCATGGCCGTCCGTTTGAGGATGGTGACTAGAAGACAGACAGACTTCTACTCTTGCCAGGGCACAACATTTTTTTCAAAAACGGGATTCAAATTGGCTGCCTCTGTAAGAAACGATTAGGGTAGTGAATCCATGTAACTTGGCGATTCGGTCTAGAAAAACCTGCGGCAGAGTCTGAGCTGAGGGAATACCTTTTAGAGCCATGAAATGGGCCATTTCGGAGAAGAGGTCCACTACTACGAGGATTGATTTATAACCTGAGTTAGGAGGTAAGTCAGTGACGAAGTGCACTGATACTGTGTGCCAGGGCGCTGGCGGAATGGTGATTGGCTAAAGGAGGCCGGCTGGTTTTTGCCTGGATGTTTTGTATTGTGCACACACCTCACAGGTGTCTATGTAGGTGGCAATATCCTCTCGCCAAGTTGGCCATCAATAAGATTTGCTTACTTTCTTCATGGTTTTGGCTATACCCGGATGGGCTTCTAACAGCGAGTCATGGTAGTCTGATATGATTGCTTGTTGCAGATCCTTAGTTGGAACGTAGAGGTGTTTTTGGAAGTACGGTAGTTTATCTTGGATGGTGAACTGATCTCCCTTCGTGTCCCAAGCCAGTAGGTCTTCTTCAGACATATTTTCTTTTATTGCTTCCTGCAGTGTGTTTAACGGAGATGGGCCGATGCAGAGGCCGAGAATTTTATGGCTGGGTATGATCTCCACCGGGTTAGGGGCATTGTAGACTTCCTCTCCTGTGCCAATGCGGATAACGCATCCGCTTTCGCGTTCATAACTCTGGGGCGGTAGGTGATCACAAAGTCGTATTCCATTAAGGATAGGGCCCAAGGGAGCTGCCTAGAAGACTGAGCTTTTGCTGAGTGCAAGTATTGGAAGTTCTGATGATCTGTTATTATTGTGATGGTGTGTTTTGCTCCTAGTAAGTAATGCGCCATTCTCCCAGTGCGCTTTTGATTGCTAGGAGTTCTTTCTCAGAAATCGCATAGTTTAATTCTGCCTGGGAAAATTTCCTTGACCAAAAGGCAATGGGATGAAGGCATCTGGTTTCAGGATTTTGTTGAGACAATACGGCCCCCATGGCAATGCTTGAAGCGTCCGTTTCCACAATGTACGGTAAATCGGGCTGTGGGTGTTGCAGTGTTGGGGCTGAGGTGAATTTTTCCTAGATAGCTCAGAAAGCTCTTCGGCCGGTGGTGTCCATTCGAACTTTCGGTGTTTGCGCAGCAAGGACGTTATTGGATGTACAATATGTGAGAATCCTGGTATGAAGTGTCGATAAAAAACCCTACGAAACTCTGTACTCCCTTTACAGACATGGGAGAAGACCAAGTGAGGATTGCCTCCACTTTTCTATTGTCCATCTTGATCCCCTGCGGTGTCAGTATATATCCCAGAAACTCCACCTCAGTGATGTGGAAGGAGCATTTTTCTAGCTTTGCGTACAGTTGGTTTTAACACAGTTTGCGGAGTACAGCTCGCACGTGGGTTACGTGTTCTTGGGGAGTGGTGGAGTAGATTAGAATGTCATCGATGTAGACGACTGTGCAGACATCGAGGAGTTCCCGTAACACATCATTCATAAAATGCTGGAATGCAGCCGGGGCATTGCAAAGCCCAAAGGGCATGACCTGGTATTCCTCTGGTAAAGTGCCCACCAAGCCTAAACCAGCTGTCTTGTCCTGTGAAGCTAACAATGGGCTTCCTTGGATATCTTTGTTGTCGTAGCAAGAGGCACATTGTGTGGAAAAGAGTAGGGTTCGAGCTTGCCAATCTATCTTTGGGTTGTGCGTCTCTAGCCATGGTATCCGAAGAATCAGCTGGAATTGGGGTGCAGCGATAAGGACAAATCTAATACTTTCCCTGTGGCCATCTTGGCAGATTAAGGTGATGGTGGAAGTATACTGTGTTACTGGTCCCGAAAGGAGTTGTGTGCCACCCACAGCTTTCACGCTTTCAATGGTGTCCTTACGGTGGAATGGCAATCCCAAGTTCTTTGCAGTGTTTACGTCCAGTTAGTTCCCAATAGCCCCACTGTCTATGAAAGCCTTGAGGGTATGCATTCGGGTGGGCTGTGAAGGGTCTACCAAAACCACAGGAATACTGAAGTGTGAGATCTGAGTGCTCTGTTCCTGGCTCGACAGACCGACCTCTGCATCTGCCGGGCGTTGGAGTTTTCCGCTACCGCACCTGTGTCTTCCCCTGTGTTATCTAGTACCCCCATTGTCTTCCGTGGAGGTTTAACCGTGCAGTTCCAGAGGAAGTGACCAGATTTGCTGCAACATAAGCAAAGCTTTTCCTGATGCCTCCGTTCTCTCTCTGCTTTGGTGAGTGGTCCCCTGAGAACACCCAATTGCATGGGCTCTGAGTGTGTTTCTGAGGCCTGTCGATGGGGCACTTCCTTTGGTCGGACATACACTGGTCTATGCTCTGATCTGGTTTGGTCGGCCTTGCGATCCTGTAACCGGTGGGCTAATTGCATAGTTAGGTCGATGTGTTCACTGCAATCTTCGAGAGGATTAACTACTTGCACCAAGACATCTTTTAATTTTCCTCTCAGTCCTCAATAAAATAACGTTATTCGTTTTTTCTCTGGCCAACCAGATTCAGCTATTAGGCGATTGAATGTGGCAACATATGAAATAAGATCCTGACGACCCTGTCGTAGAGAGAGTAGCTCATCATCCAGGGCCTGACCTCGAGTCCGATGGGAAAATAGTTTTCCCAGTTCACGCTGAAAACCTGGGTAATTTCTCAGTAAAGGGTCGTCCCTAAGCACTTGTCTTTGTTTGCCAAGGTATTTTTGTGGGTTAGTAGCGCTGCGTGAAGAGGCTAGCTGCTGGTAGGCATGCGAGCGTCTTCAATTCGAGCGCGCCAGGTAATGTCTCTCCCTTTCCCTTGCAGGAGAAATGATGTGGTATTAGCGCCTCGAGTCCGGGTTCAGCGCTGCTGGAGACTTGGTGGTCTGGTAAGTATGCACGGAGGCTTGGGTAAATAGAGTGCAGTGAAATAAGTCTCTGCGATATTGCGGTGAGCGCAATGAATAATGTCTCTTCTTCCTTTTGCAGGAGTTTGTGTGCTCGTACAACTGACCCAACTGACCTGGATTCCAGCGTTGCGGGAGGATTCAGTGAGTATGCGCAGTGTTACTGATGTGCGCATGTTCTTCTTTGTTATTACAGGTGCCAGTGTAGGAGTCCCCTCTTGAACGGAGATAGCTGCGGCGTGGAGTAAGAACACAGGTTCCTCCGGAGCAGCTAAGCAGAAGCAGAATGATCCGGAGTGGGTAAGCAAAAGCAAGATGACCCGGAGCAGGTAAGCAGAAGTAGGATGATCCGGAGCAGGTAAGCAGAAGCAGGATGATCCGGAGCAGGTAAGCAGAAGCTGACTGATCCAGAGCACGGCAAGTGTGTTGCTGATACAGCTCACAGTAAGCAACACAAAGCACTGGGAGAATCTTGGGTGTGGCTTTTATAGCCAGCCACACCCTAACACTAGTGAGCTCATGAATTGTCATGCACTTCCTGTTTGTCAACAGGAAGTGGTAACCAGGAAGTTGCTAAAAACACTTGGAAGGAATTAAAGGAGGGATCTGCTATGGGTTCTTTGTGTGCCTATGTCAGGCCTGCCAAGCCTCCACCCAGCTTGCCCCAACTACCTGCCTGCTACCCATGACACCTTCACCAGGAACAACCGCAACATCCCCCTGCGGATAAACTTGCTGACCACTATAATAAAAACACTCGAATCAGCAGTAGATTTAATCACACCTATCAAACTCACCAAAGCTAAACCAGCAGCCCACCTAAACAAATGGTTCACCCCTGAGCTTAAAATCCTCTGCAACAGCAAACGAGCGGCAGAAACCACCTTGAGAAAAACACCCAACCAGGCCAACAAAACACTACTCACGACAGCAGCCACCACCTACAAAACCTCTATCCTCAGGGCCAAAAAAGAGACCTACGACAACAGAATTGAGAACTCCAAATCTAAAACAAAAGAGCCCTTCACCATCCTTAGGGAACTTGAGTCACCCTCCACACCCTTAGAAACCTGCGTGAAAGATGCAGACTGGTGTCAGAGGATCCAAAAAGCCTTGGCAGACAAAATTGCCATGCTACAATCCAGGATTGAAACGAATAAGCTCAGGCTAGCCAAAAAAGCAAACCCTCCACTCCCACCCACCTCTAAAACTCCAACATGCCCCCCCTTCTCCTTTACCCCGGTGTCAACAAAAGAAGTGGAAAGCATCATCAAAGGCCTCAAGCCTTCCAGATGCCAAGGGGACTCCTGCCCAGCTCCCATCATCCAGGAAGGTGCCAACAACCTGGCCCCTTTCATAACAGCCCTAATCAATGCCTCCTTCAAAACAAGCTCAGTCTCAAGGAGACCTGGGTCATGCCCCTTCTAAAAAAAAAACGAACCTAGACATCAATAACCCAACCAACTACAGGCCAATCACCACCGTCCCCTACAACCTAAAGATCTTAGACAGAGTGGCCTACCTGCAAATCCAGGAGCATCTGGAAGAGAACAACCTCCTGGGCCTTAGACAATCTGGCTTCAGACCAAGGCATGGAACAGAGACAGCCCTCCTGGGCTTAAAAATCCAGATGGATGAGGCAAAGGATAAGGGCAATTTAGCCATTCTCCTGCTGCTTGACCTCTCAGCAGCCTTTGACCTTGTCGACCATCAGATCTTCACGGAGCATCTGACGGCCTCAGCTGCTTTCTCTAACCAAGTGACCGCCTGGGTCCATTCCTTCCTAGCCGACCGAACCACCCGGGTCTTCTCTCCGGGGGCTTCATCCCACCCCATCCCCATGGGTCTCACCGACCTTATACAATATCTTCACAAAGCTATTGTTCGACTGCCTTGATAACCTGGGTGTCACATACACAAATTATGCTGACGATACCCAGGTTCTCATCACCCTATAAGGCTGCTATGAAGAGGACTCCACACGCATTAACAGCCTCTACCTGGAGACCCATGCCTGGATGGCAGAACACGGCTTATGCCTCAATGACGAGAAAACTGAGCTCCTTCTTGTCGGCTCCCCACCACAGCTAAACAAACTGGACCCTGTTACGCTTCTATCAACATAGACGGTAACCTAATCACTGTGGCCAAAGAAATTAAAACTCTAGTGGTCTATCTAGATTCCACACTATCGCTCAAAAAACAGGTGAACGCCACAGCCTCTGCCCCAGCTTATACAAATAAGTTCATCAATGCCTGCTAACCCTTCCTCTCGCCCTGCAGCTGCATTACACTAGCCAGAGCGCTAGTGCTTTCAAAAATTGACTACTGCAATACTTTCTTTCTTGGCTCCTCAGAACGCAATTTAAACAAACTGCAGGTGCTTCAGAATAATGCCCTCAGAGCCGCTCTGAGTATCCCGCGACACTCGCACATCTCCAGCTTCAGACAAGATGCCCATTGACTCCCTGTACGAGACAGAATCACCCTCAGATCCCTTGTCATTGTCCACAAATGCCTCTCCAATGACGCCCCCAAATACCTGGAAGACAAGTTCTTCAAACACACTTCAACCAGACCAACCAGAACATTGTACTCACACTGCCTATCCATCCACAAATGCTCCCTAAAAAAAGCAGGCACATCCAGCTTCCCGGTCTTAGCAGCCAAACTATGGAATGCTATACCGCTGAACCTTAGAGCAGACCTTCCTTTTGGACATTCAGAGCAAAAACAAAGTGATGGCTCACCAACAAGAATTCCCCAATTGTCTGACACACTTATTAATGTACTCTTTTCCTTCGTCGACCACCATGTAACTCGGTCAACTGCACTTATTGTTATTATCCTGTATGTCTATACTCTTGTATGTATATACTCTGTTGTAACCTCTTCTAAGTCTCCGGCACCCAGTTACCTCAGGGTTTGGCGCCCGGTATAAATAAAGAAAGTAAACTAAACTAAACTAAATAGTAGAAATCAGGCTCACTGATACAGCACTACTCTGGATCAAATCATCCCTTGTGGAAAGGACAGAAACGATCTGGTTAAAGCCTTTCAAATCCACACCAATGGATTTCCCCTGTAGAGTACCAAAAGGCTCCTCACTATCCCTGCTTCTTTTCAACATCTACATGACACAGCTAATCAACCTCATCAAAAGGCACAGACTAACATGCTACAACTATTCAGACGATACACAAATCATCTTCAAATTCTGAGACATACAAGAGGAGACTGCACCCATAGGAGAGTGTCTCAAGATTTTCTACCAATGGATGAACATTAATAAAATAAATCCTGACAAAACTCAAATCATGATTACACCGGAAGACAGTCGGAACGACCAGCACATACCATTGCCAAGAGAGCTGGGAAACCAACCGATGCCACCCGAAGATGTAAAAAGACCTTGGAATCCTCATGGACAGCGAGTTAACACTTGATACCCAAGTGAATGCAATAATCTGGAAATGCTTCTTACTCCTACAAACAATATAAAATATCCTACCATTCCTCTCCTTTATGCACTAAACACTGGCCATCAAATACATCATTATATCTCAGATTGATTATGCTAACAGCATATATCTTGGAATGCCAGAATACCTAATGAGAAAACTACAAAGAATGCAAAAAAACGTGGCAGCCAGAATCCTCCTCCAACTCAGCAGAAGGGATCACAGCAGCACTCAGGATGCTACACTCACTGCCGGGCAAAAAGTGAATCTCCTTCATAGCCCTGTGCAAAACGCACAGAGCAATGTACGGCCAGGGAGCAGACTTTATCCAAAAGAAATTATCCATCTACAAACCAGCTAAAACCCTGAGATCCTGCAATGACACCCATCTTGATGCCAAATGGTAACGGAAAGAAAAAGCATGGCAGCATTCTCTTGCTTAGCCGCGAATCTATGGAACTCCATTCCGGGGGAAATTCGAAATGTGGAGCACTATACAAAATTCAGGAAACTGCTGAAAATCTGGCTCTTCAACTCTGAAACAATGAAGCCGACTGAACGACGTCTGCACACCTCCAGAACAACCAAGCACAGGAAAAAAAGAGAAGTAACCAGGAAAAACAAGATTGAAAGATAGGAACGGAAAGAGAAGCACCCCACCCGCGACCCATCTCCCCGGCCAATTTAAAGCCCTGGAAAACAGAGGGTGATAAGCCAGAAACGCTAAGGCCAGGGAAGTAGGCCATGGCAAACCCAGGGATGGAAATGGCAAAGGGAGAGTTACCCCCAGGCATTCCCTGATTAAGGGCAACAAGAGGGAACTGGACCAAACACTAGCTATACCCAAACTGAAACGTAACCGCCCAAGTGAATCCAGTTAAAGAACTCACCGCCCCACTGATCACTCTCTGGGCTAGGAACGGGCATCTAGTCAGAAATAGGGACTGCAGTCAGAATTCGGCAACAGACAGAGTAGCAAAGTAGTGCAAGAACCCTTCACCCAGGGGCGAATTTACCGATACAACTAGAAAGGGCACACAGAAGAAGGGAAGATACAACTAATAACCAGGAAAGCTGGAGATCTGCCATGGCCACTAACAACCCAAACTGTTACTAACAATCAACCCTCTGCATACACTTCTCACATACTGCACTAAAACAACCAGAACTCCTCAGCACAGCAAACCGCACACACTTCACAGCACAGCAACAACAAGCCGTAGCACACACAACCTTGCAAAACACCACATGACGTCTGCCTCCCGAATTCTGCACCCAAGCTCAGTGAATGGTACCCTGTAGCTGCAAGGATCAAGTTCAAGACCCTTTGCAGCGTCCAAAAGGCTTTCTGGGGCCTCGGACCACACTACCCCCAACTTTCTCTTTCTAAACATTTTCCTTCTGGAGCTCTCAGCTCATCCACCTCCAACTCTCTGAGGGTCAGGCGCTTCTCCAAGCAGAGAGTGGGGGGCAGATCTCTCTCCTCGGCTGGGGCCTCCCTCTGGAACAGTCTCCCTGCCTCTCGCAAACTTGAGCAAAACCATCTCTGGTTCCGAAAGCAACTCAAGATCTTCCTTTTTTCTTCCGCTTTCTCTCTTCCTCTCCCCTGCTGATGTCTCTGACTGATCCAGGCACTGGTCACCTGTCTACCCTCTGAACTCGGGCCCAGGCTCCTGCATGTCCAGTTGCCCTTGCACTGTTTCTGGGCTCCGCCAGCACTTAATGATTTACCTGCACTTCTCCCTTCCCCTGCCCCCATGGCACTTCTCCCCTCCCTCTTCCCTGCACTTGCGCGATCTGAATGACACAAGGCCTAGTAAGATCATTGTTTTGTCCCTCCTTTGTTTCCCCCTCCTTGTCTTCTCGTGCTGAGAAACACTTGTGTACAGGCACGTTATAAATGTCATGTCATATCATATCATACATCTGAACTGAGGCTGCCAACTGCACACCACAGTCCCTTGCTCTTTCTCCCACTAACCTAACCCCCCTCTATCTTTTTCACAAACCCACCAGAGTGCCGAGAGGCCACGCAAGTGGCACCTGTGCGCAGTATAAAAACCTTTCACATTAACATTAGCATGCAACCTTTGAATCTGCCTGTGCCACTTGAGAGCAGGTACTGCAAATGTCAGAAGGCTGATGCAGCCAGGAGGACGATGCAGCCAGGAGGACGATGCAGCAGGCCACATGCGTTCACTCTGCTTTTGCCATGGAACCTTTTGAAAGAGGGTTCTGATTAGCAGTCCACCCTTTTTGAAACAGAACTCCCCACATCATTTTATTATTTACAAAAAATAAAGCGTGGGCTTTCACACACTCACCAGTTCGCAAATTCTCATAGGGTTCCAGTAACGCAAAAGAAGGTGAGAGAGGTTGCATCATGAAAACACCTTCCCGGTTACTGCCCCCCCCCCCCCCTTCCGCCCCCGCGGTGAACCAGTAATACAATGGAAGAGATGGTAGTGGTCAGTCATAGTCAGCATTCAAATACAATTAAAACCTCTTCCACCAAGTATATGAAATAGTCTCTGCTAATGCACAGTTTAGCTGGTGGTGGTCTAGAACAACTATAAAACTTGCCTGTGCTGATCAGAGAA
This sequence comes from Ambystoma mexicanum, assembly GCF_040938575.1. Classification (NCBI taxonomy): domain Eukaryota; kingdom Metazoa; phylum Chordata; class Amphibia; order Caudata; family Ambystomatidae; genus Ambystoma; species Ambystoma mexicanum. The sequence continues at coordinate 952,996,673 of NC_090928.1, read as the reverse complement.
GAAACCAAAGGAATAAATGCAGATGAGATTTGATTGAAGAAGCTATTCAAGCATAATTTATGATGCTAAAGTGAGCGTGAGTCTGGAGCGCTATCACATCACTTTGGTATGAGGATGCATTAGAAACATGAAATGGTAGAGATGAAAATCATGTCCCTCATAGGTCTTACCTCTTCATGCAACTTTGGGAATACATTGGATGAAACGCTATGTAATATAATGGTGTGTAATGTAATGTTGCATCGCCGGGAGGGCCAATCGAAAGATGAATGAGGGGAGATAGCTCAAGGATTGTCTTGGAAGCAAGACAAATCAGCGCAACACAGGTTTGAATCCTGATCCTGCGCTTAGAAACCAATCTCTGGTACTAAGCACAGTTATAAAAGAATAATTATAATTAGAATAAATAGTGGTAAAAGGTTGACCCGTCTATTGCCAGGTTGCCATGACCGTCAAACATATGCAGTAGCTGAAGGGATAAGGTGCCACATAATAAACAGCCAACATGGACGCATAAACAGTGCAGGCCAGTGTTAAAGGAACACTTGATATCAAAAAGGGAGGTGGGGAAGCCATGGTTTACACCTGTCAGGTGTGCATGGAGATTAGAAAGGGGCAGCGAACGTGGCAGGATGCATTGTATTATCTAGTTTACAGGACGGACTGCCCAGCCATGTGGAGCTATGTGCAAAATGTTTGGGCGCAAAGGACATATAGCACTTCAGGTTATCCTAATTAACATGGTCGACGAGTTATCGCTGGAAGAGGCTGATTTAATGCAGGCCGTAGAAGATGCCATTAGCTTCAACGACAAAGACATCCCTTAGGCTACTGTGAGGATCAATGGATGTGATATTTACATGATTGATTCATGTACAATTACACCTTGGTACCACAGACAGTATTTAAATCTGTATTGCAGGATATCAAACTCTTCACAGTAGAATATATCATTGGGAGGATAGTTCTGGGCCAGATTTAACTCCAGAGGTGGGTAGGCACAAGGGAATGTATGCATATCCGAAAAGGACTTCACCCCACTCCTAAGCTGGTCTCACACAAAAGAACACAATGCCCCCAAAGTAGTCATGTCATGCCAGGACACTGCACAGGAGTGTGATTCCTCTAGCATGTGGAAAGGGGTCAAGGAAGTTCTCTGCAAGCTGCGGTGCAACATTATCATCAACCAATTTAACTTAGACCTTAGGGTGCTGAATCGCTGTGTGCTACAGGGCTGGCACCCATTGCCCAATATCAGTGATATGTTGGCCATGCTGGGTGGTGTGAAGATAATCTCCATGTTTGAATTCCGTGTGTTTGCTTCAGTCCTGCTCCAGCTCGTAATGTATTATCTGTTGAACAGAGAACACGCTTTCTTATTCGTTTAAGATGTGCTGGTGCTTGGAGCTAATATGGAAGAACACAACAGAAGGTCTGGCAAAGCCCTGGCCACCTTAAGCGACGGCCGCATGATGCTCAACATGGGGAAGTACAGGATAGATGGGATTGAATACCTGGTCCATGTGATGTGGGCTGGAACTCAAGAGCAATCTGGTGAGAGCACACCGGACTCAGATAATAAAGGACACCACGGAGCATTACGAGGCATGACAGAATATTACAGCACGTTCATCCGAGAGGGAAACGCAACCCATTAGTGTGGGATGGGAAATGCAATCACACATTCAGGAAGATGAAACGTGTCTTGGAGAATACCTCGATTCTGAGCACCTATGTGTATGAAAGAAAGACGATTCTTAGCACTAATGCTAGAGGCATGGGTCTAGATGCAGATACAAAATGAAGAAACGCAGAGAGCTTTTTCCGCCAGTCTGTTGAAAGGGACGGAGACAGTTGACCTTATTATCAGTGAGGGAATTACTAGCTGTGAAGCGGCCCCTCCCTGTAGAAATGCTGATACCTTGTATGCAGCGTCGTGGCCCATCCCTGGAGAAATGCTGATACCTTCTGTGGAGCGTCACATTTGAGCTCTGTACAGTCCAGAAGCTCCTGAAAGAGATCCTCGCCTGGTTAGAGTATCAGCACACATACAAAAACCGGTGTCATCGCTCCAAAAAAACATATTTGCCTGGCACGACCAATATGTCTTCACACCGCTTTTAGCCAAGCGGAAGTTCAGGATGAACCTGAGGAGCAAGAATGAATTGCACATTGCAAGTATGTCCCAAAGCAACAGTGGAAGAGAATGAAGAACTGGCCAGTGTAAGGGAGGTGGGTACAACAAGCAACCCTACAAAACAGGCCATGAAGCATCAAGGATGCAAGAAGCGTTTGAACATCACAGGAAAAACCCCATGATGTACATGGTGTCCTCTGGAGAGGGGCCACGGGAGTGCCGCCATTGAGCATGCAAAGGCACATCATAGAAATGGGACTTGAAGGACACCAAGAAATACTGAAATGCACACAGTATGTAAGAGCGGATTGTCGGTGGCTGTGGTGCGACAAAGAAATTGAAAGAAGTGTGTGTGGGTGTAATCTGAGAAAGAAAGGATGATGCAGACCATCTTGATCAGCACCAATGGCAACTGCCAGTGTTCTGAAGGTACCATGGGGGAGTGTAGATCTAGACATCCATAGCCCGGTGAAAGGAGGTGAATATGTGTAGTGCTTATCAATCACCTTACGAAACAGGAAGAAGAAAAGCTCCCAAAGGACATTTGCACCCTGGATATGATACAATACTTGTGGGAGATCTTTCATAGAGTAAAATACTCCTGTACTTTATAACTGATACAGGCAAGCAGTTGAAATCTGTGGAGATGAGAACATATTTGAAAGAATCATGCACATATGCAGTGCCATATATCATCCTCAGGGCACAAAAATACATCTCACCCGGTTGATCAAGTGTTGCATCAAAAAGGCTATGGTCTCAAAAATGAGCTGGAAGGAAGCAGCGCTGGACACCATCAGGCTCATTGATACATTCCGCACCGTTCCACTACCAGGGTGAGCCCTTCATAACTCTATGGGATAGCACACCCTAAACCAAGTTGTGCCCATCTTGATTAGGCAAAGCAAGAATGGCAATTATCGATTGCGAGGGATTCACAAAAAGGATTAGAGAGTCTGGGTTGAGTGATAAATGATAAATGCAAGGTTAGGAATGAAGTTACCCTAGAGATGGGTGGCTGGCTAAGGAACAGTCTTTGGGAAACTCTCATATCTGACCCCAACAGTTGGTTATTCCCCGTGAAGGTAGGTGAGGAGTTCCACGGTGCAGTAAGAATAACAGATGGGAGCTGGTGGAACATCAGCAGGGCAGGTTTGTTGAAGTGGTGGGCATGCTGAGATGTAAAAGGCCTGCTAGCCAATAGGAAGTTCAGTAATACTCAAACCACAGGATCCAGCCATACTGGAGTAGCATCAGGCAATCTACGCAGAGGTGGTGGTGTGCAGTCAAAAAGTCAAACAAAAATGCCTAGTGACTGGGAGGAATTTGTTTAGAGCACTGCAATGCAAGCTGAATCTTCCAATTCATTATGTGTTCTGTGTAAATATTGGAGACTAGAGGTAGGGATATTATGGGGGGGTTGCGTGCTTTAGGGGCAATGGGGAAAATAGGAGATGTATGGCATTCTCTGAAGCCGGTGGTGGAACCCTACCTTCGTTCTGCGTTGAAGCTTGTTCCAAAGTTGAGGTAGCTGCTACACCTAATGGGTTATTACCTTTGTATTGACATGCACCCTAAATCTAAGCTGTTCCTCCCGTTCATCAATACAGATCTATTCACCAAGAATCTGTCAGGGTGTTCTGTACTGGCTGCCTCAATCTGTTTCTCATGGAGTTTGGTCTGGACTGCTCCGATTGGTCCTATAACATCCACAACTATACATTCTGAGTTGCAACATGTTGCCCCGGTCTGCCCCTGCCTTCGGCTGTAGTTTTAGTGGCTGGTCCAAGACAGACATTAAATGTTGGAAACACAGATGAACGAGAAGAGCCGGACTGGCCAATATCAGTGGCAGCCGGCCAGGTGTCAGGCCATCACATATCATGCAACAGGACAATGCCAGCTGTTGGAGCAGAGGTGGCAAGGGTAGGGCAATTCCATTGTATACGAAAGACAGCTGAATACCTCACACCTTGATTGTTAGGACGAAGGAGAAGAGAGGATAAAACAGGTACAAAGAAGGAAAAGCATCATCAACGTAGCACCAACATCATCAGCGTAGCGCATGAGGCAGTGAGTGGGTGCAGTAGGTAACACATTATGGGCCTCATTACACGGTAGGTGGTAGGGGTTTACCGGTACCGGTAAGGGCACCGGTACCGGTAAACCCCTACCGCCTTACTACGAGTTCCCTCTGCGGGACCCGACTTTAACGGCTGGTTTTACCTCGGAGCTAATTACGGTACTGCAATTTGCGGTACCGTAATTAGCACCTTCCCCATTCCCATTATGCCCTATGGGGGCAAAAATGGGAATGCGGAAGGGCTTTGGTGAATGGGGAATTACCGCCCCCGCTCACCTTGGAGTAGGGCGGTAATTCCGCCATCCACCAAGGCAGACACGGTACGGTACCGGGGGCAACCATGGCGCTAATAGCGCCATGGTTACTGCCTACCATGTAATGAGGCCCAATGAATCATTGAGGTGTGGAGTTACAGGAGATCAGGGTGTGGCTTGCCAACTCATTTGGCTTCTTTTAGTTCACATTAATTTTGATAGAGTACTGTGTAAGCCTTCCAGCGGACATTTCCACATTTTGCATCTCTGAGTGATGGTACTGGTGACTGTAGCATCTCTGTTGTTCTTTCAAAGATGTTACCATGCCTGGTCAAAACAGCACAGTGACACCCTGCACTGGATCCACATTCCGCAATAACCAACAGATTGATGCAGCTTTAATTTCAAAATTCTTTTCATTGCTCTAAAAATCTCAATTAAAATATTTAAACCCAAATAGAATCAAAGTTACCCAACCCTTTCCTTGTGCACTGGTGTGGATGCTCTGAGAAGGTCCTCATATTTCAACTGCGGAGAACATGCCTCAAGGTTCAGATCTTATAGAAGGATTTCTGGTGCAGATCTAAAAAGAATCCTGGAATCGCCCTCTATTGTGATCTTCTAGTAATCTTATGTGGAGACGTTGGTGAACAAGAGATTTACATATTTAGGGCCTCAATGAAAATGTGCATATCCCGCTTTTTGGAATCAAAGATGCAGTCATCATGGGAGAACCCTCCATCCCCCCTTTGGAATAGAGCAACAACATGCAGTCACCCACCAAATATGGACATCAGTGCACCACCATGACAACTAGGGCTCTGCACAGGACTACACCACACTCCTTATGCTTGTGGGAAAACCCCAACATGCATGCATGCATGGTCAAGCATGGCACCTAATATAATAATGCAGAATAGCAATGCAACCACAGGCAAAACGATGCCAGAGGGCTTTCGTCAAACGTCTTCTTGTGTTCTTCCACGCTATCTCCAAACACCAGGTATGGCTTTTTCTTAGAGATTACCAGGCCACCAGACAGATAATCTCACAATTATTATGTTTTTCATCAGATGTGCAGAAATGAATGAAGCCTCTTGTCTGCAGTGACTATGGTGTCACTTAAGCACTAAGAATGGAGTGTAAGCCAGAGGGGATGCAGAAGCAATGCTGGGGAAAAATAATCTTTCTAAAATATCCAGACAGGTAAAAATATGGAGAGAAAAAACAATCGTTTAAGGAGAAATGTAAAAATTACTCATAAAAATGTGAAAGTCACAGGTCCTAGGGGGATACTAGAGAAGGAATATAAGATATTGGGAGCTGGTCTATCCCTGCTTTTGTGACCTATTTAGTAATGCCACTGAGGGAAGATATGAAACAAGGCCCTGAGTCTGGATAATTGTATTTCTTATAGTGAAGCTTTTGAAAAGTAGGTGTAGCAGCTACAGACCAATCTCTTGGATTATTGCTAGCATTTTGCCTCCTGGGTCCCAAGTGAGTTAAGCTAATTCATGTCAGTCAAAAAGGATTCACTCTTGCAGGCAAATGCCCAACCTGGAACATGCCAGTATGGTTTAATGCACTTGGCAACCACATAGGAGGTCCATCTAGCCCTTATGATGTTTGTGATGATTGATGCTATAAAGGGATTCCTACAGAAGCTACTGGCTTTTTACACTGCCATAAGGACCTATGTATATGTTATGAAAAAGGTGGTCATTTTCAAGTAAACATGTGGAAGGAGAATGGATTGTTTGTGCCCCCGTCTTCTCTGTACCCCAGCACTGCTTTTTCCCGCTCAGTGTTGGCCGCTCAAAACGCTATGGAGCCTGATTTGCCATAGGGGCTGTGAAGGCTCAACTCAACAGTGTCACTATTAACACGTTAAGTGCAATTTAAAGAGCACAGGAAAGAAGTATGTGGAAGGAGTGTCCCTTACCTCATTTCTCTTTGACGTATGTATAGAAACCTTCTAAACTTTATTCAATGTAATAAGAGAATTCAAAGATATTGTACCATTTACCTACAGAAACCTGGAAAAGGGGTTGTATGCAAATGATTTCATTTTATATACATCTGATCCAGAGACATATTTACCTGCATAGACAGAGTTCTCGATCACTAATAACAACTTGTTTTATATATCACGCCTGCTAATGCAGTGCTGTCCTTTCATAGCACTGCACCTAACAGCTGCTGCTACTACTCACCTCAACAGCACTCATGTTACCAACCTTGAGAGGGAGAAAAGTTAAATCAGGTCTGTTAGGTTTTGAGCCAGTGACCTAGCGGTGACACACAGATTTCAGCTGCAAGCACTTAACTTGCTGAGCTATAGGATTGCCATGTGTGTGCACTCAATTTGCCATTATTTGAATATACAAGATAAATCACACTTAACTAGAAACTATGAACAGACAGACACCATACATGGTACCAAACTAAGGAAATCAATGATAATCCCTCGGTAAACGATGAGCTGGAAGCCACATGAATGTTTGCGTGAAACGCTCGTGCAAGGGAAGAATAAGGAAATGATCCAACAGAGTATTAACAATGGTGTGCTGCATTGCTATAGTGAAAATGATTGTCCTAGGTCAAGCTAACTTCTAAACAGTCCTTGGTCCAATTACTGCTTATAAGACAAACTGAAATGTTTCACATGAATCAAGGTCATGTTTTGCCCTCACTTGTTCCCTTACAATGTATAGCTGTCACCAGCTCTTTCTGAGACACTTTGGACAGGATATACCATACCCCATTAGGTAGTGCTTGAAAGCGCACATTGTGCGGACAAGGCAGTATGGCCTTGACAATGGAGAATGATCCCATTGGAAGAGTAGCAGAAGCTGCAACATTATTTACATCCGGAAGGGTAAACCTTGTTTGCACAGTCATGTAATGTATTGGCCAATGCGGATGAAGACTTGAGCTCGCCAAATAGTGGGAACATATGACTCGGATATATTATTTGAAAGTGGGGGATACCTTCTGTCAATTGTTTTATTTCCTGCTAATGGAGATGGAGATCCCACCTTTTCAAAGAAATGGGAGTCTCTCATCACATAATCATTATATGCTGAGAAAGATCACATGATCTTCAAAGATAAAGATGAAAATTGCACAAGATAAATTCGAAATTATAAACCGGAAAAACTCAGTACTTACCTTGATAAGATCAATGAAGATTTGAACAAATATCATACTGTAAATACAGTCATGAAAAGATAGGAAATTCCAAAGAGACTTAAAAGATATTTGGCAATATAGAGCCTGTAAAACTTTAACAAGTGAATATCATGTAGATTTGCCCAGAAGCTGAGCTGTTCAGGCATAATGACACAGAGCCACTCATGTTATTTTATTTCATTAACATTTTCGAAGATCACAAATAAGGCACAGGATGCATATGAGCACTGTACAATGTGTATAAAATAGAAGTGCAACAAAACAGAGCATGAAAACAATCATCCAGCAAATTATCAAACACAAATATACAGGGTATAATCCAAATCATAAGAAAATAGATAACATCTATTAGGTTAAAATGGCCGAAAGCCAAGGTTTTAACTGCTTCCAAAACAGAGGGTGGCTTGTATTGATGTGCAGCGAAGGGAGGCAGCCGTTCCAAAGACTTACAACTGTACCTGAGAAGGACCACCAGGAGGTTTCTGAAGAGATGTGCCTGCTAGAATTTAAGAAAACGACTTGAAATGCAATGCAACACAGCATCACAGTATCGCAATTGACAATTAACAGAGGGTGTTACCATTGTGATTAAATAGGCAGCCAAGCCAAGTATCACCAATCCTAAATATTAGAAGGAAGTGGAACAGCCACGGAATGATATAGAGTGTTCAGGGAAATTGTATGAAAGTACTTACCTACGACATGAAGATCTATTCCGAATGGTAGTCTGAGAAAAAAATAAATCCCTCAGAATAAAATGGAGTAATTGTGAAACCCCTATGAGAGAATCTCTCTATGCATGTCCTAACAAAGCTTCACAGCTAGCAGTACCCAACCGGGAATCCCTCACCTCCACAACATTCCTTCCGGCAGCCACTCAGCCAATGAGGAGGCTCGGATCGCGGTACAAAACAAAACCGGTTGTTGCCAAACAGTGGCCCTACGATGAACTCCTTGGAGGACGTGTGGTCCCAATAGATTCAATGGTCTCAATTAAGGACCACCCAGACTGGGTAAATCCAAAGTGGGCCAGTACGGTCAGCAGTTAAATGTATTAGTCATTAAGCAGATCAGGTTTTTGGCATACAATTATGAGGTCAAAATTCATTTTACCAACTTACATTCAATGATAATATTCGGGAATTTAAACAATCCTAAACAGATAGCGTGTCATCAGTTTTCGTGAATGAAAAGAATCTTTATATAGTCGCGTGTCATCAGTTTTCGTGAATGAAAAGAATCTTTATATAGTCGAAAAGTGATAGTACATATCAAACACTTCTGTAAGTATATCTCCAGTGTTCATTGCACAGATTGCTTCAAAACAAATAAAACATAATAACTTTCATCAAGTGAAGACTTGTGTTTACAACATTCACACAAGTTTGTACAGAGGCCTAGAGCCAATGAATCCTAGATATATGCAAAATGGCTCCTCTTAGATTATAGAATTGCTGACGCGTTTCGTAATCTTAAAGATCCATCTTCAGGGCTGGGGAGCTAATTGTTCCTAAGAGGTGTAGCTTACTCTTCTTGTAGACACCTAAGGGGTTGCAAGTAGAAAAACTAAATGTAAGGAAATCTTCAGGGCAGTACATAGTGCTGTATATATACATGATTAGTGGTACTAACCTTCTAGCCCTTTCGGGAGTAGTAGTAGAAGGGTCCTACCTGTTAGAAGAAACATTTCTGTGTGAGTCTCAAAAAATAATACTGTTATATCATATCAGTGTGTGTAAGGCGCCCTGGGGGCAAGAAAAAGAGAAGAAGAAACTCACCCAGCTGGGGAGGTGGATGCCGCAGCAGCTGGGAATAATCAACAGAACAGTCATGGAGGCAGTGTGTTATAAGTACTGTGGCCCCCCTCCTTCCACAGAATGTCCTCCCCGCCCTCCCAACCTCACTTACCTTCTTTGCTGTACATTTCGGGAGTGGACGTGCTGGGAACACTTCTGTCCCCAGCGCAACTGCTCCTGATCCGCGACAGGCCGCCAGGAAAGGAAAAAGGGTCCCTTCTTCCTTTTCATGGTGGCCATTTTATTTGTTTACATATTTCCTGATCTTTTGAATGGCCACCAAGGAAAGGGAGAAGGGACTACTTGTAGTCCCTTCTTCCTTTCTGTGTCGGAAATTTTGTTTGTTAACTTTTTCACCCTTATTTTCAATGGCCACCAGACTTCGTTTTCCCTTCCCCGACGGGCATTTCTGTTGACATTTTATTTTCTGTTCCAAAAATGCATTTAGCACCTGTCACGATCCATGCCCCTCTCAGGTATAACAGCCCCCTGGCAGCAGTGGGGCTAAAGCCCTTCACACTGGCCCCAAAGGCCTTAGCTCCATCAGAAACATACATCGAGTCAGTCCTGGCGCCTTTGGTGCCAGGCTCATTATCAGGAATAAAGCAATACCAGTTTTGGACCTTAATCCAACATGGAGGCCTATTACACAGCTCAGTTCTTTAGAACCAAGCCATGTGGTCTAGTGTTTTGGGTGTGGCTGGGCCTGGAACTACTTGCCCTGGAACTACTTTACCTGGGCTATTTAAACCACACCCAAACAGCAGAACACGCTTCGAGTTATTCTGCACTCCTACAGCGCAACGCTCACCACGTCCAGCTCCTGCTCATCTGCTTCTCCGGCGGCCCGATCCTGAATTCCTAGATCCGGATTCCATTAATAACCTGGAAGAACAAGAACAGCATTAGCAAGCAAGAAAACCTACCTGTGAAGTAACCAGCCTTGAATCCATCCTGCACTCCGCTTACCTCGCCCATCTCTGGAGTTCGCTGCAACGTGCAAAGGTAAAGAATCAAGGACAGCATTAATAACAATTCTTATCTGGGCAAGCAGCGAGTCCTGGCAGCACCCTGCGCTTCTCTTACCTCGCCCATTTCCGGGTTTCACCGCAACCTGCAAGGGAGAAGGAACAAGGTCAGCTTTAACAGAGCACTTACCTGGGCAAGCAGCGCTTCGATCGCTCATCACTCCGGAACATCACCGGAACCTGTGCAAAGAAGAGAAGAGAACACAGGTTAGCAATTAACACCAATAAACAGTGCAGCGCTCCGCGCATCAATAACTCACTGTGGTCTTTGCCATCAGCGTGGCAACTCCAAGATTGCAAACATCCCTGTGAAAACAAAAAGAGACATTGTTAGGGAACAGCGTAGTGGAGCAAGACACCAAGAAGACAGAGAAAACAGAGGGAAAGAGACAGAATAAAGACGGAAAAGACATTATAACTCACCTGGAAAACAGCAAGCAGAGTCAGACTCACAGCCGGTCTGGACCCGACATAAGGGCACAAGGACCAGTGAAGCAACTAGGTCCATGGAACCACGTGCCCCTGCACAGAGATGCAGGACGGAGAGTTCAACGCACAAAAACCTAAGGTGCTACCCAACGTCTGGCACATAATGAAGCGGAGAGGGGTCCGGGATAGCGCTTAGACCTCCATCCAGTATCGTATCGTGCCCCCGTGGATACCAGGTGAGCGTAACAGTACCCAAGTCTTATGGGCCAGGGTATTAATATCAATAGACCACAAGCAGGGGGGGCATTACCACTTCTGATAATACCCCAGGCCTTTGTTAAGGCCCTTGCTTCCCTGAGTCCTGTAACTACGGGCCCCAGGGCATTACCTGAAATGGTAATGCCCCCCTGCTTGGGGCCTATTGCTTAAATAGATCATTGAAGTGGCTATCACTGCCTTCAAATGTTTTGAGTAATTGTGGAATATGTAATATTTGTGACTTTTACCATAGTAACCGAAATAAAAAGGAAATGATCCAACGTTATATCACAATCTCCTCCCCATACAGTGTTTCCATCTTAACATGTTCCTGTGATCCTTTGTGGAGAAACTACATCTCCCATCAGCCCCTGGTACTCTTAATTGTTGACCAATGCACCTCGCCGCACACCAGAGCCAAGCCAGTCTAAGTTGGTCTGCGCCCGGGTGTAACAGCAAGACACTCTTCCATTACTTTGATTGCTGCCTAGATCAAACCAATTGGGCGAGTTCCCTTTTTACTCTCATCCTTAGCTTTTAGTTCCCTATTAGGTCCTCCTATGATCCCCCATGCCTTGAATTCCACCCTGAGTCTGAGATGGGATACCTGAAAAGCATTCATATGCTTCTCGCAGCACAGAAATCTACTCAGTTCGCTATCGTCGACAAATATCTTCAAGCAAGGTTAGATCCCCTCCAAGCTGCCGCAGCGGAGCCAGGGTTGTCCCACTGTACTGTTAACTACAACTTAAAATCATCATTCCTCCCTCCTCTAACAGAGATAATTACTCAAATTAAGGCTTCAAACTCCTCTAATCAAACTTTTTAAGCACCATATTCCCACCTCAATAATTGTTCAAACATTCCTCTAGCACCCGGCTCTATCACACAGACCCTGGGATAGTTGATATGAACGCCACAAAATCTTCATCTGTTGGCCTCTCGCAAGCAACCAGAACATTGACAAATGGTCTAACGGTATTGCCCACTAATGATTCATCCAGGACACCACTGTATGAAAAGGCCCTGCCCAACACTATGCTGAAATGTGCATTATTGTACACTCTTTCTATCATGAAATTTGAAAGTAACCACGTTACTGGCCGGAGATTTTAACCGCTGTTGCATGAATGGCTCTGATAAAGACCTATCGTCCTTGAAACTGCCCTAAATAATTCCAACTACAATGTTTTCAAAGGCTTGCCAACTCATGCCAAAGGTAACATATTAGACTGGGTTGTGGCAAAGAACCTCATTATTCAAATAGACAGTACTCAACCATGTATCTGGTCTGACCATCATTCTATCATATTTCAAACTTAATTCCAACACCCGATTCTGAATTTAAAAAATCCACCAAAACGGGTCTGAAATCGTAATTATAAAAAGGTTACATTGAAAATCTAAAAGATAGCTTGAATATGATAATGAGCACTACCATGGATCAAGATACCCAGTCAGTCGACTCTAGTGGATTCATTCTGCTCCCCTTTCAACTCTATGCTAAACATAGTGGCCCCTCTTAGAAGGAAAATAGATACTGGACACCAGAAGTGGTTCACCCCCAGAATTAGGTATAATGAAAAGACGTAAAAGACAAGCAGAGACAAGATGGCTAATATGTCCTTCTCAGTCCTCAAAATCTACCCGGAGAACCTTAGACAAAGATTATAAAACAGCTATCTGGGATGCAAAGAAACATTTCTTTAACAGACAAATAGAGGAATCCAATAATAACACTAAGAAACCCTTCAAAATTGTGAAATCCAAGCAGAAATCTGGTACTTCCTCTATAGCAGTGATATCGACAGACCAACATTGCCATAATATATGACTGGCGTACACAGCAAAAGTTTTAAAAAGCCTGTGATAAGATCCAGCAGGAACTAAATAAAAACTTGATTACACCCCACACACTTCACTATCCAGTACTAAGGGAGACATCAAACGCATTTAGTTTCTCCCCCATTACCACCTTGGACAAGGTTAACCTGCTATCCTCTCTGTGCCCTTCACAGTGTACGGAAAATGTGGTTCCCCCAAACCTTATTCTACAGCATAAGGAAATAGTTTCCCCATTTTTAGTGAACTCCTCCTCATTTTCCTATAATTAAGCTCCTGGCTCACTAAAACGGCTCACTGTTACCCACCGGACCAAAAATCCTGGTCTTGATCCCAAAGACCGAAACAACCTGTGTCCAATCACAAACTGTAATTTTCTTTTGAAAATTCTGGATAAATGTGCCACTCTTCAGCTTCAATCTTTCGTTGAATCTAAGAATATTCTTCATGTTAGACAATCAGGTTTTCGTCAATCTTACAGCGCTGAGACAGCTCTTCTGGACCTCCAATCACATATACTTAACATCCTTTTGGATTTATCAGCAGCATTTGACCTTCTTGACCACAATGGGTTGCTGCATATTCTTAGCGATATTGGTCAATGCAGTGTTAATGCAGTCAATTGGGTACAGTCTTTCCTTTTGCATAGGTCCACTAAAGTCTGTTGGATGGAAGCTACCTCTCCCCTTACACTAATAACCCATGGAGTTCCTCAATGAGCGTGTATTTCCCCCTTACTCTTCAGCTTATACATTAAAGCACTATTTGACCTCTTTCACAGCCTAAATGTGTTTTTCACAAACTAGGCTGATGACACGCAGATGGTTATTGAACTATCAGGTGATGACGAGCAAGGTTCTTTCTCCCTCCAGCCTACATATAAGCACATTGCCACTTGGATGAATCTCCACTGGATGTGCCTGAATGGTAACAAAACCGAATTGATGCTCATTGGCACTACTCATGCTTGTTCTAAGCTTGACTCCAGATATCTGTCGTTTCCCACCAATGACTGTCACATTCAGGTATCTATCAAAGTTCAAACCTTAGGTTTTCATCTAATTGTGCTTTGGATTCTGATTTCCACACTTCTGAAACTGTCAAAAACAGCAACTATTGTCTGCGATTACTCAAGAAACTGCATCCAATTCTATCTGACTATAACTGTGCCTCTGTTGCTCGGGCAACCATTCTTTCCATGCTTGATTACGGGAATCCCCTTCTAATTGGAGCGTGTAAAAAAACAGTCACTCCAAATAATACAAAATGACGCAGTGAGGATTATTAAGGGAAAATCCAAAAGAGACCACATCTCACATAGCCGGCAAGACCTCCACTGGCTACCAATCATGGCTCGATTGAAATTCAAAGCAGCAACGCTTGTGCACAAATTCCTATATGGCAACTCACCTCACTACATTAAAGACCTTGTGACCAGATACGAACCTTCCAGAACTCTGTGCTCCTCAGCTCTAACCATGGTCAGGATACCTAAATTCAAATTGCCCACTAGTTTGGGGAGAACGTTTCCTGTTCAAGCTGCTAACATTTGGATCTCTCTCCCTGATGACTTAAGATCACAAAAAGATCCAAGCTGCTTTCTTCGTTTATTGAAAACATTCCTATTTTGCTGAGCTCTCCCATGCACCTTCAACTATCTGATACTCTAGCTTATGTCTCTGATACTCTAGATCATGCCTCTGACACTCTAGCTCATGTCCTGTTCTATTTTGTTGTCTTGTGTTTATGTCATCTCACCCTGATACCTGCGGGTTCCCAGCGCCCTACAAATAAATAAACACATGAATAAATAACTAAAACAGCATGCTAGTAATAGTATGTTACTTGCAATAAGGCATCTTTGTGCATCTTGTTGAGCTCAGAATATTCATTGCTTTCTCTCTCTATAAAAGCTGTCACGTTCTTACTAGAAGATTTCAGAAACAAATACCATTCAGCCTATGCTTAAAAGAAGTAGCTTTTTAATGTTTATCAGCTGTTCATTTAAATGTATTTATTTGACTGGTTAAAGTTGTCCTCATCTCTCTGTTGTTAACCTTGCATTAATATGCTATTGTTTTAAGCTTTTTTTGCTTTTAGTCTGACTGTGCTCCAAGACACTGCAGAGTCATTTACTGCAGTGACTGTTGACAGTGGCCTTTTCTCATTTTGTTCAATATTTGACACACATACAATCTACAAACATTACCAAATTACAAGCTCACATTCCTTCAGGAGCGTAGCACAACATTGATGGTTTAGCGTCATGTTCAACTTTGCTTGAAAAAGTTACCTTGCATAAAGATCTCAAATCTTAAATGTATACCACAGAAAAAGTGATGTAATTTCTATTGACATTTCCCCCAGTGTGGTAGTGACAACTCAATCAGGCCTTGCTTCAGTGATGATATTGCACACATATAGATGTGTCTACTGTGCATCCATTATTTCTATGGAGCAAACAAGCATTTGACGGACATATCCGTGATTTACTGCAATGAAAGGCTCCTATGTACTTTAGGTAATCTGACATCCATAGGATTGGAATATTCATGTATTCCCCCACAGAAAAGTGTTTTAATCCTACTGCTTTTTATCCAATTTCTCCTGAAATTTTTGCTGCAACATGCACCATTTAGACCTGTTTTAAAAGAATTGTCTGGAGTCACATCCCCTCTGATCCTCCTGACTGGTTTCAGGCTGGCTTACACCACTTTTGTGCATTAACTTTAAAAAAAGCCAACAACCCACCATTTTGTATTATTATGCTTTTAATGTTCATAGAACCAAAGATGTGGCCTGAGGACAGTCTATTAAATACAAACTTGCCGACTGTCTCCTAGATTTTGACCCCCCTGATTTAGTTGTGTGATTTGCTATAAATACATTATTTGTAGTGAAATGTTCATCACAAAATAATGTGTAAGCATTTTTATAATTGTGATGAACTACATTTTAAGGTTTTGCAAATATAAGAATTCTTCTGTGCATTGGTATGTCAAAATGTAGTAACAAAGCAGCCTCTGAAGAACTTGCCAAAAGTAGGCCGAAGTCATCCAAACAAAACCCAACCAGCACACGTAATGAGGCCCATTCACCATTGCTGGGTAATTGGGCCGAGATTCAATGAAGGGCGCCTGGCGGAGTCCTGATATGCCCAGGAGGGTACCTGTAAGTAAAATGCTAGAAATCAGGATGGGAGATCCGTAGACAGCTGTCTTGTTTTGAAGCTATTTTATCTTGCCTTCAAAACGATTTTGCACAGATAAATCGAATGAAACATTTACAGGACTTTCGATAAGCACGAAAGTATGGACAGACGTTTTTTCTTAAGGGAAATACAGGTGAGTATAGTCCTCTTCAATTATCGAGAGACAATTTCCACAGTGGTGCACGAGTATACAATACAGGTAGGTAGTGACAGAGAACTTGTGCAGGGTGTGACCCAGGACTGTAGTAGGTCCGGGGGTATTCAACAAAATAGTGTACACAACACTATCCATCAACACATATATACAAATTTGTGCCACAAAACATTGACACAGAGGTGTTTCGGCCAAACAGTGCTGGGTAAGGGCCCGTGGTGGCCTTCATCAGGATGATCACTGGTAGTGGTGCTGTCCGTACAGGTAATTGTCTGCAGTGGTGCATCGGGGACGCTGTGCTTGGAGTCCTGTTATGGGTACTGGACACTGGGAACCATGTCTGCAGTGAGCATGGGAAGACTCGGATGATTCGGGTCTTCTTGGCCAATAAATACAGTCTTAGGCCTCTAGGAGCGAATGCAAAAAATGGCGTCTGCACTCCTTGTGGCTCTGGATTCTGGAATGCTCACTGCAGACATGGTTCCCAGAGTCCAGTACCCATAACAGGACTCCAAGCACAGCAGTATAGCGGCAATGTTACCATTGTTATAGGTTCAATGCACTGTGCAACTGAATTTAACAGTGCAAGGAGGTCATGTACAAAGATGAGAGGCAGTATTAATAACAGGTGTGGCCCTGCTGTATAAATTGGTCCATATGCACCAAACATACATCTTGATTACATCCACTGAGCATAAGACTTTTTACCAGATGAGTTTGGGTCAGTCAATGAGTCCAGCAATGACGTAATTGACTCAACCACATAAATAAATGCACCTTTTGAAGCTAAAACACACCAAGTGTGACAAAATGCATTTTTATTTCATCTAAGAATACAGTACAACATTAGCAAGATCCAAGATGAATTACTAATGTAATTTTGTGGGAAGGTCTCTTCAAATCGACTAATATCTCAATCAGCAGCCATGTTTAAATGTGCCCAGACCTGGAACATTTTTAAAGAATGTAAATCTCCAATGCTTGGCCTGACAATCATAAAATACAGTGTTTGAACGATTAGCTAAAACAAGAAAAAAAGCAATCTCAA
Source organism: Ambystoma mexicanum (assembly GCF_040938575.1). NCBI lineage: Eukaryota > Metazoa > Chordata > Amphibia > Caudata > Ambystomatidae > Ambystoma > Ambystoma mexicanum. The sequence continues at coordinate 952,979,241 of NC_090928.1, read as the reverse complement.
CCTGATAAAGGATACTGTTATAAATCATATCTGACAAAGATCTCCCACACTGTGTGATAAGGCAAAACTTCCCATTTGCTTTGCAAGAGATATAGAATATATAGGCAGTATCTAATGTATCATTACATAGGGTAATAAATCCAGCATAATCAGGAACAATAATTTCTTCAACCTACCAAGGGTATTCTGCACACCAGCCAATATAAAGAATCCAAGTGGTGAAAATGTCTGAGATGTGGAAAAGAATATGCGCTGACGTCCTAGTTTGCTATCTAATGAAACTGCTTCCTCTTTCTTCAGCCGATGTAAGTAAACGTGTATCCTTGTGTGACGGGTCAGGAATGAAATTTGGACACCGCCGATTCATGATATTGGCCATAAACCTTTATTAAACGAAAATGGGTGTGGACAATGCCTCTTTGTTCTTGCTTTAGAGGTATTTTCCCTACCTAAAACAAACTAATGGATTGGTCCTTTGTGAATATGTCCAAATTAAACTGTTCTGTGTACAAAGTACTAATCTGACCCTCACATTCTAAAAATCAACTATAAAGTGAAAAGGAAAATGTCTTTGGTCTTGGAAGGTGTACACATGATCAAAAAGGAAAATGCTTAACTCCAACTCAATAGTTCCAGGAGGATAAAGTTCACAATTCCAGAGGGTGATCCACTTCCCCTGGATTTCACTTCACTCAGCTGTATAATGGTTTCTTTAAGTTCCTTTAGATCAAATAGATTTACCATACAAAACAGCTTGGCTGACAGTCAGATTCTTGATAGACTACCTGGTGTGCTCTCCCACCAGCTTTCGTATTACTCCTTCATATCTCTCAATCACACTCTTTAGTTACTTCCTGATGTCTCCTTCTCAGGATTTTGTCATGCAGTGTATTTCATAAATGGTCCAATTTGGTTTTACCCGGTATACTCTCCTGCCAGGTTTCTTTCATATGCAAACAATTCTTTTCAACATCTACATACACTTATGACTTGCAATGCCTTGTATACTCTCCTGACAGGGTGTTTCTCATATGCATACTTCTGCACCTTGGATCTGCCTTGTATAATCTCTTGCCAAGCTTTTCTTAAATACAAACACTTGTTCTCTTGTACAAAACACGTGTAGCTTGAAATGCCTGGTGTACTCTCCTGCCAGGATATTTCTTAAATGCAAACACTTCTTCTCATACACAAAACACTTTTGATTTGTAATGCTTGCTATACTCTCCTTCCCGGGCTGTCGGCTTTCTCTTATGCGTATTGCGCACACTTGCAGATGTAACAAGTTTTTCTCTTTGAATTCCTCGCTTTCTTTAAGTAATATGGCTAATTTTGTTCATTCTCATTTACTTAATTTACCTCTGCCTGCTTTTGGACCAGTTGCCAAAATACCCCTGTTTCGTCTCTTCCCTCAGGTGGACTAAGCAGTATGCTTCAGTAATATATCACTTTTCATTCTCTCTCACTTACTTCATTTACTTCTGTTTGCTTTTGATTTCATTGCCAGAATGCCCCAGAATCCCCTCCTCTTTCAGGTGGACTCACTGGTATTCTGTAGCAGGCTTGGCTTCTCCCACCGTGAACCTGCAGCAGCCTGTTGGCGTACTGCTTCCTTGCTTCAGGCTTGCCACCTCTGCTTGTTGTTCCTGTCCTTCCCGCTGCATTCACTTGCCCATACCGCACTCCCCAGGGCTCCAATAATGCAGAGGCTGCTCTTCGATACAGCAGAACGCCAGGAGGCCGTCCTGCCTTCTTTGGCATTCCCGCAGTGCACCAATCTCAGCAGACTTCCTCTCTCGGTTTCTCCCTTGAGTCAGATGGCTCCACAGACCGCGCATTCCTACAGCAGTCCCTCAGTCAGCACTGAAAGGACTCAACCTCTTAAGCCAGCTCCTCCCTGTCAGCTGGCTTTGATATTTAAATGTCCCAAAGGCCCAAATGTGCTCACAACAACTAGAGCGCGGTTTACGCTCTGGGCCTTCACTGATCATCACAGCTCAGCTTCCTTGTGGCAGTACTTTTATCCTGAGAAGAAGGGAAGTTGGTTTGTGATAACATATTAGCAGAGTCTGGCAAAGTGCTCTCAGTAGTTTTAAATGTCCAGTTTGATGACTCAAATGCAGAATTTGATGAGGTATTTTCAGTACTTTTGAAGAGGGAATGAGGAGAGCTATGGCAGTAGGCCATAAAGGCATGGGGAATGGAAGGGGTATCCTCAAGAGGAAAAGGGAGATATCATGTCTTTTCCAATGATGTCATGACATTCCCCTGTGGGTTACCTCCCTCAAATAGTCTCTCCAGGGTCAGGATCAGGTAGTGGCTGCCGTCACCTGGCCACATGCGGGGAAGTCACCACTGGGAAAGGAGTGATGACACCATCACATTTATCACATGCCCTTCCCCTAATGCTGCTGGATCTCTCAAGCCCTATTGGGAAATGGGAAAGAAAATCTAAATGTCCCTGTTCTCTTCACTTTTGGTGTTCTACCGTAAAGCAATAGGGCTGCATATCTAAGAACCAACACATGACCCTTGCATTAGTGTCCTTACGAAAGCTCATCCATGTTAATGGAGAGTGATTAGTGATCAATCTAAATTTCAAATTTCCTGCCAGTAAGGAAATACTTAAGGTATGAAACTGCCCACTTAATAGCTACGGCCCCCAGATCAATAGTGGCATAGTTCTTCTCTCAGGGGTATACCTTTCTACTGATATACAGAATTGGGTGTTCTGTGCCATCGTAGTCTTGTGAAAAACAGCCCCTAACCACACATGTGAAGCATCGATCTGTAAGATTAACTCTTTGTTAATATCTGCCACTTTTAACACTGGAGCATTGCACAAGATATTTTTGAGTTTATCAAGGCCTTTTTGATCTTCATCTCTCCAATTTTTCTTTTGAGTTCTACATTCCTAAGCTTATCAGTGAGGTAAGTAGTGATGGAAGAATAACTGGGGATGAATCTCTAGTAATACCCCCACAAGGCCTAGAAAAGCTCTTATATCTTTCTTAGTTTTGTGCACTGAAGTGTCTTGAACCGCTTTCACTTTCTCACTTTGAACTAACCCATTACCCACAGAAGACCTGAGGTACTTAACAGGTGACTGTGCTAAGTGACACATCTTTGGGTTCACTGTGAGCCCAGATTTTCTCAGGGCTCTGGTAACTAGATGCAGATGGTGCATGTGTTCTTCTCATGTCCTACTATGAATGATTATATTGTCAATATAGGCCCCACAGAAAGAGGAGTAGGGGAGAATGACTTGATCCATTAGTCTCTGGAAGGTGGTGGGGCCCTGTGTGGTCACTTTGAACTAAAATAGTACAATAGTGGCAGAGAAGGCTGTTTTCTCCTTGTACTCTGGTTTAATGGGTACTTTCCAGTATCCTTTGGGTAGATTAAACGTGAGGAGGAAAACAGCGGTCCACAATCTATCTATTAGATCATCTATCCTGGGCATAGGATAACTGTCAAATTGTGACACTGCTTTATTTTTCTGAAGTGAATACAGAACCTCCCTGACTGATCTGGTTTGGCAAAAAGCAATATCGGGGAGGACCAATGGCTCTGAAATGGCTCAATAACGTTGGATTTCAACATATTCTCTACCTCCTCTATGACTATTCCTTTTATGGCGTCTGAGATCTGATGAGGTTCTAAATGGACCACCTTCCCTGTGGGTGTACGTATGTGATGGAAAAACCCCTTCACACCTCCTGGTTTAGACCTAAAGACATTAGGAAATTGTTCTAGCAACTCCAGTGGGTCTTCTTTCTGGTTCTTGGATAGGTAGGAAGGAATCAGTGCATCTTTATCTGATTCTTCAGTTAATAGACTGGTCAATACTACGGTGGGGTTCTCAACAGGATCCTCTCTCCATTCCTTAAGGAGATTCACATGATAGATATTGATTATAATCCATCTATCAGGTTCAGAGACTCGATAATTGCATGATCCTTTTTGTTCTATTACCTCATAAGGGCCATACCATTTAGACAACATTTTATCCTCAGATGTTGGGAGGAAAACGGGAACTTTTTGTCCATTGGAAAATGATCTAAGCAGAGCTCTCCTATCATGAGAGGTCTTTGGATTTCCTTGTGTTTTACTAAGTGGGCCTGAACTATTGTTCCTTCAAACGCTGGGCTGTTTAGGAAAGGGTTAAGATGGCTTCTTCCCATTCCTCCTATGTGTCCAGCAACATGTCGAGGACGTCCTTTGGTTCTCTACCATACAATAATTCAATCTGAGAAACACTGTTGAGGAATGTGGCATTTTCCAGACAGCAAAAAGGGCCCAAGTTATCATGATGTCCCACTTTTTGGCCATCTGCCTCAACTAATGTTTTAGGATGTGTTTCAGGGTGTTGTTGAACCGTTCCACTAACCGGTCAGTTTAAAGGTGATAAATGGAAGTCCTCCGAGTTTTAATTTGGAGGATTTCCTTCACCTCTGCCAACAACTGACTCATGAAGGTAGTCCCTTGTTCGGTTAGGAGCTCCTTCGGGAACCCAACCTGTGGGAAGAATGGAATCAAAAGTTTTAAAATGTGCTGGGTTGTATTATAGCATAATAGGAATGCTTTGGGATACCTAGTTGCATAACCCACAATCACCAATATATAGCGGTTTCCTAACATAGATGGCTCAAGGGGTCCAACTATGTTTATGCCTGTGCGGGAAAAGGGCTCATCCAGATTAGGGCTATAGTGCGGCTGGAGGATGCATTTGAAAACTGTTTTTTAACATGGTGCACAAGTGAGTATAAAAGTTTTAACATTGGCATAAATCCTGGGCCAATAGAAATGGTCTAGCATTTGTCCCTGTGTTTTGGCTGTCCCCAAAAGACCATTGGTTAAATGGGAGTGAGCTATTTCTAATACCATTCTTTTGTGACTTTTGGGTACAGTTATCTGAGAGTACTTTCAGCACTAATATCACCTCTATCAGTTGCCCGGATTTAAGGAAGAAGAATGGTCCACCTTTCTGTCTGCCCTCCTCTTCAGATAACACATGAAGGAATGCTTCAGCTAGCAATTGGTCATTCCTTTCGGAAACCACCAAGTCTGGAATAATCTCAGTTTCCTCACTGAGGATTTTTGATGGTACTGCCTCAGATGTAGTTTGGGAATCCTCATCTGCCTCCCCAAAACCTTTGATCCCCCTCTCAGTTATCCACATAGCCAAAGCTGCTAGCTACAACAATAGCATAACTAACGCCACATCCAGCATCCAGGAATTATTCGTCATCCTGATGGAACTAGAAACTCCCATCCTCCCACCATCGCTGCTAACTGAAGACAACGTCTGGTGTGACAGTGTCCAGGACACAGTCATAGGGAAAATCAGCCAGCTTTAAGATAAAATCAATACAAAGCATTCACTTGTAACAGCACCTATGCCCCTACACACAGATTCAAGCCTGGACACCCCACACTTCAAATTCCAGCCGCCCACCTTGGATCCATCACCAAGGGTCTTAAACCCTTCCACTGTAAAGCACACACCTGCTCTCTATCCATTGCTAAAGACTGTGTAGAACCGTTGGTCCCACTCATTGCAGCTATCACTAACTCATCCTTTCCCACTTGCTCTGTGCCCACCACCCTCACAGAATCCTGGATCTTCCCCCACAAAAAAAAAAAATCCTTAGGCCACACTATCCCCACGAACTACCAGCCCACCGCAACTGTCCCTTGCCTTCTGAAAATCTTTGACATAGTTGTCTACCTCCAGATTCGGGACTTCCTTGAAACCCATACCATCCTAGGCACCCGGTAATTAGGCTTCCGTCCCAGACACAGCACTGAGACAGGCCTCCTTGACTTAAACAACCAACTGGACGTTGCTATCAACTCAGGCAACCTCTTGCTCCTCCTACTACTCGCCTCACCACGTCACTCTATCCACGACCTCACCACCTCTGCACATTTCTCCCCTGAACCTGCTAAATGTCCAATAGGGCATCAAGAGTCTTTGCTGGTGATGCAGTAGCCACCCATACTCCCATCACCTGTGGCATACCCCAAGTCTCTTGTGTCTCACCCACCTTATAAAATATTTACCAAGGCATAAATTAGTTTTCAAAAATGAATTAGCAGAATTTGATAATTAAAATATTTTTGATTAGCAAATAAACCTATTTGATTAGCAATTTTGTACTCCTATTTTAAATGTCACCAGAAGTTAGTTTTACCCCAAGACATCCAATTAGCAAGAATACAGCATTTCTATGTACCTCTGAAGTAATACATTCGTGCAATGAGTGTAAAATGTAAAGGTTCACTGCATGAATGGACTACATAAATAGATCCGATAAAAAAAGCTCTGAAAACATTTTTCAGTTCAAGGCTCTGTGCAGCTGGGTTATGCAGCAGTCAGTGGTGCATAGTGCAGTGTCCATCTCAACAAGACATCAATAAAGACGCAATTCTGCATGTGTCCTTTTTATTTTATTATCAAGTGTCATTTAACTAGTGTTTGGCATAAAACAGTCACAAGCAACTGCCCAAGATGAAGACAGCAGCTACAATGAGTTTATGACAAATTGGGGACATTAGATATCTTATTCTGCAGAACCAAATGGCTAGATGCCAGTCTCCTGGTCTGCCCAGGTCATTGAGGCCCTGATGCAGCACCTACCAGTTACTACGGCCATAAAGTTTCATCTGCGAGACAAACAGGCCCAGCAAATTGACATGTAATCATCCATTTGTGGTCTGGCTTATTGCAAGACAGCAAAAACTGAGATGATTTAAAAGATCAAAATAAATGATCTAAAGAGGGAGTGCTGTCCCAGACACCTAAAAGCCAACAGAAAAATCATCAGGGTGCCCAAGAGGTCAGAAATCGCTTCTCTAAACCTATGGCGCACAGGCACGGCATTTTGTGACTCCACGGCATTGTTTAAGTACTGAGTGGCAAGTTAGCAGCGAATTGTGCAATGTAATGCCCATCAGGCCACCAACACTGCCTAAGGATAAATAATACACATTTCTGTTCTTGCCAGCACACTGGTGTGGCTGGGTTGGATCAAACGATTTGCCCAGGATCACACAGTTTGGTTAAGCAGTGAAGCCAGAATTTGCCAGCAATTTATCACATACCTTCGAAGCTCTAATTAGTACACATTTGTTTTGTGTTTCAAGAACCACAAAATGGTTGTTTATATGCAAAGAACACAAATCACTCGAAGCAACCACCTTTGGGGGCGTATTTGCACAACCCTGAATATAAGACTACAAGTGACAGCCCCATAACACAACCTGCTTGCAAAAGGCCTTTTAAATATTGTTCCATTGTTGTAAGGCGCTGCCTATGGCACCACACAAAAGATGTTTTTTTAGTATAAAAAGATGGGCTACGCTTTTCTTACCTCTCTGGTGACTCTTCGTTTGTTGTCAAAGTCAGTGTGAAGGTTCACTCTTTCCTGTTATCGTCCTCTACAGACACATTCCAATGTCTACAAAACAGACATAGAGCAACTGATTACCCACAGCAATGTGCTTAAGTGGCTGGAAATATGTGTCCCACCGGAACGGGCAGGAGAAATATTACTAGGAATGCAGGGAGCAGGTGGGCACTAAGTCGGTAGTTCAAACTTATTCTATTGGTAAAGTAATGTGTTAATAATTACTCTTACTTTATCCTGGAGCTACCAGTTGAAAAAGGTCCTATGGCATAAGGACCAAAAATCAATGAGAAAACAAAAATAGAGTGACTCCACTCTATTAGAACTGATGCTCTCAGTTGGCCCTTTATTGGGCTGCACATGCGTGTACTATTGTGTTGGTCGATTGTTCTAATTACTAAATAATTAGTATTCTACACTACAAATGGTTAGAATGATCACAAAGGAACTTTTTATTCACATTCCTCTTAGGTTCTTTCATCAAATATTATTCCTTCATATTCAATGAGGCCAGGCAAATATAATGGTTAGGTTTCATGTACATATGCCTATGCATTTCGGTTTATAACCTTCTTGTTACGCTCACCTGGCTCCCACAGAGGCGTCGATCGGAACTGGACAGCTGCGGTCTCCACCAATGTGACGCGTAGGGCCGAGATGACGGACTGGACTGGCCCACCTAGCTTCGTTTGCTTGGTCCGTAGGAATATTCTTCTGCAAATGGAGAAAGGGAATTAACCACCCGTGGAGTTGAGCGTAAATCCCCCCACCCCCGCTGTTCTCCCCACAGATCAACTTTGATGTCCCCTCATATAGTCTCACCTGATGGTTTGAAAAGATGAGCTCTCCATCCTGCATTGAGCGCAGGGGCGCGTTGATAACCAGTTGCTTCACTGGCTCGAAGGAATTGGTGAGTTCCAGAACAATATTGATTCAGAGATTCCCGGCAAGACGCCGTAAGTATAAAGTTCGTAAGAGTTCAAATGCCTGACTTTCACTCTTGTCCGATTCCTTGCAGGTTGCAGCTTGACCCTAATGAAGAGTTCCTCGTGGCAAACGGTAGTATTCTGGTAAGGATTTGTATTTTCCAACACAGTTCGATAAAATAATGTCAATATGTAACCTGTTGCTTTCTCCCTTATTCAGGCGCTGAGAGAAAGTATGAAGTCTTGGGGAATAATACCTCCAGCGGTAAAATCAGGTAAATCTATTGCGGTGAGAAGGGTTCCCTTTGTTAGTTCCTTTGTTTCACCTTGCTGTCCTTTTGTTTCCCCTTAGGGGCCGTGGTTCGGCGAAGATGCAGTGGAAGCTGCACCGACCCGTGAAGAGGAATAGTACCCCCGGTGGTAAAATCAGATAAGTCTATGGGAGAGTAACTAATATTCCTCTGTGCATTTCCTTGGCTCACCTTGCTGTTCTTGTCTTCTCCTTAGGTGCCGGAGTGCGGCGGGGACATACAGGAGGATGCGGTGGAATGTGAAGATGCTGCGAAGGCCGGTGAGTTCAGCGCAGCGCTGCAGCAGGCGAGGCGACGCGCATAAAATAACTTCTTTCCTCCAGCTCGAAGGCGCGATGGATCGGGAATTCAGGTAAGGATTAAAGGTATTGCTCTTGTTCTAACCTTTTCTCCTTCTTTATCCCTTTTTCTAGGAGCTCCAAACTCGAGGCGGGCGTGGCAGAAGGCTGGAGGCAGACTTGCAGGCACAGTGAGCGTCATGCTGCTGGATGCAGAATAACGCAAAGCGTGTGCTGCTCTTCGGGCGTGGTTTAAATAGCCTCCAAAGTAGTCCCAGGTAAGTATTCCTCCCCTGCCCCGCCCAAGTAAAAAATAGTCCCTAAGTAAAGTAGTCCCTTCCAAGCCTCTTTTGGCGTGGAGCTCTTGCAGCATGATCTGCATCAGGTAAGTTTGCAGCATGGTCTGCATCAGGTAAGTTTTAATCTATGAGCCTGGCGCCTATGGCGCCAGGACTGACTCTCCATATGAGCCTGGCACCATAGGTGCCAGGACTGGACCCAAATAGCCCCTAGCAGGGGTTGTTGGGCTTGCTTAGGATAACTTGATGCCTGCTTCCGGGGTTGCTGGACGTGGTCTGGGTCCCCGGGGGTAGGCATCATGACACTTCTTGAGGGCTCTACAAAATTTCTAGCATACACTTTCTTTTACAGTAAATTGTATACACAGCGCCAGGTATAAATGTATTGAAATCATGCAAGTGAAGGCAGAAAAATCACATACCAATATTTCAAGTGTCCATCCATGTGTTTCAAGGGCTTGACATGGAAACAAAAGAGAACTGACAGCTAAATTGAAAAAAATCAAAATAACTAGTGTGTGACAAGAGTATGTTTAAATTAAGCGTTGTACCTTGTGTATTCAAAAAGGATCTTCTAATAGCGTGCAGAATTCACGTACAAACGTAGCTCCTGTCAAAGATAAAGGAGCTGGTAAGTGCAGATAGAAGTCTGCATAGGACTATAATGCACCGAGTAACTGGTACGCTTACCTTATTCAGCAGAACAGAGTCGCGAAGTCAACTCGCCGAAGCGCAAGCGCGAATGTTATCTCCAGTATTTATCTGTTGTCATGGAGACGATGCAACGCACTGCAGCCAAGCTGCTGTACGTTACCTTGTACCCCTCCCGCGTGTGCGGGTGGGCGGGGATGTCTCCATGGCTACGTACACAATATCTACCATGCCCGAAAGCGGTGAAAAGAATATTAGTGTATACGCTACATACCGAAATTAAACTACTGTGATTCTTACAATATAATCCAATTAACAAGGTAAAAACAAGTTGCTAATGTTGAAAACACGCGCTCAACAAGAACACGGGTGTAGATATTCTCTCAGGCATATATTAATTAGCATGGAAACGGGGCGACTGATGGTTACCTACACACTCAGTTATTTTGCTGATGTCGGCACTGCGTGCAAGCCCCATGAATTAAAACTAATTAAGAATCTGTATGGAGATGAATCATTAACCATAAGATCTGCAGCTATGGAAGGAAGCCTAGTGCTACTGAACAGCAGTGATTACGATCAGGAATGTGCGAGACAACTCAGCGACACCAACACTTATGCCCCACTAGAGTCTGATACCACAGAGGAGATAATAAAAAGCAACCTAGAGAAACTGCTAGAGAAAGCGGAAGACCTTAAATGGATTAACCATAATACCAAGAAATTCCTAATCAATTCTCATCCACGGATACCTAATTTTTATACTTTACCTAAAGTACACAAAGATCTGATTAATCCTCCAGGAAGACCCATAGTGGCAGGAATTGGTATTATCTTAGAACCATTAGGCAAGTACATTGATTATTTCCTCCAAACGCTTATCCAAAAAACAAGTACATACATCAAAGATTCTACACACTTCATACAACATCTAAGAACAATACCATTCAATTCCAACAATATCTGTTTCACAGTAGACGTCAAGAGTCTCTATACCTCTATCCCACATGATCTGGGTAGAGAAGTACTAGAGTGGTTACTCCTTCAAGAAGAAGACATACCGGCACAGAAGTAATTTATCATGGCACTTCTCGAATTCATTGGTAATAATTCATATTTTCAATACAAAAATACATATTACTTACAAGTTCCAGGCACAGCAATGGGGGCCACTATGGCCCCTTCATATGCAAATGCCTTCATGCACAAGTTAGAGACAGAGCATGTACTTCAGAACAATCAGTGGCATAAAGATCTAGCCATATGGATCAGATACGTTGATGATATTTTTGGTGTGTGGACTAGTGCAGAACAGGAACTTCTGGCTTTTTTCAATTTCATTAACCACATAGATCCCAGGATCGTTTGATGTCCGAATCTTATTTTTTCAAGATCTCTTGTTACTTGTTTTTGGAATATCTCAACAGATGGTACTGAAAAGGGTGGAATGAAGTTGCTTTTTCCCCTAAATTCTTTAAGGTCAAGAATGTCCTTGTACCCAGGATGTTCTTGTTCAAGTTCAGCAAAGAATACTTTTAACTTCATCTTAAGTATAAGTTTATACAGTTCGATCTTGGACTCAAATACGGTGCTGTCGTGAGTGGGAATAAAACTTAGGCCTTTTTTGTAGAGTCTGAGTCTCTTTGGGTGTAAGAACTCTTGAGGATAGATTAATTACTATGTTTTTTCTGTTGTAACCTTGTGTTCAGTTTTCCCTTTTGGTTTTCTTTGCCCCCTTCTTGTTCTTTTCTTCCTCTTTCTAAAAAAGGAACACAATTTCTGTTAAGTGTTTCTGTTGAGCCTGTTGTTCCTGAGGTACTTGGAGTTGATTCTTCTTCTTGATTAGTTGCTTCTCTTTCTGTGTCTGTCCCTGAACTTGATGTTTCACTGGTGTAATTTGTCTTCGGCTTTCTCAAAGGAGGTTATATATTTATCCATCCAGCTATATACCTCGTCTTTCAAGTAATTGTAAGTATCCCATTTGAATTTACAGATCTTTTTGGTTTCTAATTCTGTCTTATATACAGATAGTTTGTTGTTGATATCCTCTAGGACGGCATCTACTTCTTCTCTATTTAAAGTTGCAACAAGTTCTTTCTCTATCTCCTGAATTTCTTGTCCCAATTCGTTGAGGTTATTTGCCAATTCTTGTATTGTCAATAATATAAGGTCTAGAGAACATTTGTTCAATATAGCCTCCCACTTTTTTACAAACTCTTTGCTTTCTTTGCACAGAGTAGGTCGTAGCTGGATTCGGAGCCCTCTTGGTATCCTTTGGCTCTCCTGGTGTTACGCTCACCTGGTTCCCACGGGGACGTCGATCTGGACCGGCCTGGTGCCACGTAGAGCCTGATGACTGACTGGACACCCCCACTTACTTCATTTGTCGGCTCCAATGAATATCTGATGGTTTAGAAAGGTGGGCTCTCCATCCTGCATCGAGCGCAGGGGCGCGTAGATGACCAGTTACTTCACTGGCGTGGAGGAATTGGTGAGTTCCAGAATTGACTCTTGGACTCAATAGTTTGTAAGAGTTCAAATGTCTGATCTTCACTCTTTCCGATTCCTTGTAGGTTGCCAACTTAACCACCACAGAGAGTCCAAAGGGCAGTTGGTGAGAGTCAGGTAAGTCTATAGCGGTTTTCCCCTTAGTGGCCAGGGTACGGCGATGATACAGAGTTTACTGCGCCGACCTGATATGAGGTGCGTTCCTCCTGCGGTAAATCAGGTAAGTCTTTGGGGGTAGCTTGTGATGTTCAGTGGTTTCCCCTTAGGGGCCGGGTGCGGCGGTGTTGCAGAGTTAACTGCGCCGACCCGAGATGAGGTGAGTATCCCCCGTGGTAATCCGGTAAGTCTTTGGGGGTAGTTTGCTTACTTGTCCTTTGGTTTTCCCTTAGCTCACCTTGTTGTTCTTGTCTCCCGAGGTGTAGGCGAGTGGCCAGGAGATGCTGAAGATCGCGATGGAATGCGGAGATGCAGCGAAGACCGGTGAGTTCAGCGCGGCGCCGCGAGATGCGAGGCGACGCATGTGTGACTTCTTGCTTCCAGCTCGAGTGCGTGATGGATCAAGGATTCAGGTAAGGATTACTGTAATGCTCCTGTTCTAACCTCTTCTCCTTCTTTCTTCTTATTTCTAGAAACTCCGGGCTTGAAGCAGGCGTGGCAGAAGACTGGAAGCTGCTGCAGGCACGGTGAGCGTTACGCTGCTGGATGCAGAATAACGCGAAGCACGTGTGGCTGTCCGGGCGTGGTTTAAATAGCCTAGGAAGAAGTCCCAGGTAAGTATTCTTCCACAGCCCCCACCCGAGAAAAAAGTAGTCCCTTAAGTAAATAGTCCCTCCTAAGCCCCATTTGGCTGGTGGCTTCGTGCAGCATGGTCTGCACCAGGTAAGTATGCAGCATGGTCTGCATTAGGTAAGTTTTCTGAAATGAGCCTGGCCCCATGGCGCCAGGACTGACTCGATCCTTATGAGCCTGGCGCCGTAGGCGCCAGGACTGCACCCAAACAGCCCCTAACTGGGGTTTTTGGGCATGCTCTAAATGGCATGATGTCTGCTTCCGGGGTTGCTGGGCCTGGTCTGGCTTCCCGGGGGCAGGCATCATGACAGCACTCCCCCTCAAGGCCCCTCCTAAAGTTGTTCTTCCCCTGGCCTTGGTTTGTTAGGAAATTCTCGGTAGAACCTCTTCACTAATTGAGGTGCATGCACGTGGTCACTAGGTTCCCAAGACCTTTCCTGAGGACCGTAGCCTTTCCAGTCGATTAGATAAAAGATTTTTGATCTCACTTTTTTTGAGTACAAGATGCTCTTAACCTCAAATTCGGGCTCTCCGTCTATGAGGATGGGGTCCGGAGGTTTGTTTAGTCTTGTTCCTGGTTGTACTGGCTTCAAAAGGGATACGTGAAAAACGGGATGAATCCGCATATGAGCACGTAGGTCCAACTTGACAGCCACCGGGTTAATGATGGCCTTGATGGAGTAAGGTCCTAAATACCTAGGGCTAAAAGGTCCGTGTTCCCTTGAGTGGGATGTGCTTAGTGGCCAACCATACTTGGTCCCCTATCTGGTATTGTGGTGCTTCACTCCTGTGCAGATCCGCATCTTTCTTGTATTTTTCCTTAGCCTTTCGCAAATGTGCAGTTGCTTCCTTAAAGGCTTGTGTAATGACAGTGTGGAGATGGTCCACCGCAGGCATCTCCAAGTGTTGGGGCGAATCAAGGTCCGAGGTTCGAGGATGGTGTCCATAGATGGTAAAAAAAGGACTTAGTCCGGTTCCCGGAATTATTGTACGCATACTCGGCAATCCAAAGAATGTCTTTCCAAGTACCCTCAGACTGATGTAGCATACAACGCAAGTACTGCTCAAGAGTCTGGTTGGTCCTCTCTGTTTGACCATCGGTCTGAGGGTGGTGACTGGTGGAAAGCCTAACATCTATCTGCGCCAATTGGCAACATTTTCTCCAGAAATGCGAAATGAATTGACTGCCCCGGTCCGAAATCAACACGCATGGAAAGCCGTGTAGGCGAACAATGTTTTCAAGGAACTCTTTGGCCAGGACTAAAGCTGAAGGTATCCCTTTTAAAGGAATAAAGTGAGCCATTTTGGAAAAAAGGTCTACAATAACTAAAATGGTGTTAAAGCCATTGCACGGGGGTAGATCTGTTATAAAGTCTAATGACAAGGTATGCCAAGGAGTGGGTGGGATATCCAAAGGTTATAATAGTCCAGCGGGTCTTTTCTTTTGACTTTTATTTTGGGCGCAAATGCCAAAAGACATGACGAACAATTTAATGTCTTTGCGCCAGGTGGGTCACCAGAATTGTTTCTTAATTTTGGCTTCAGTTTTTGCAATACCAGGATGTCCTTCCAGTAAGGTGTCATGGTACCGGGAAATGACAAGTTCTTGTAGTTCCTTTTGTGACAGAAATAGCCGGCCTTGGTAATGAGGTTAATCATCGGTGACAGAATACTCTGGACCTTTCTTGGCCCAGTCCTGTAAGGCAACGGAATCAAAGAGCTGGTGGATCTTTTCTTGAATGTCCTCCAGTGAATGTATGGACGTCAGGCCAAGGATCCTTTGTTCGGGAATTATGGGTACTGGTTCTAAGGCTATTTCTGTTTCTCCCATTCCAATTCGGGACAAGGCGTCTGCTTTACCATTTTTACAACCTGCTCGATAGGTTATTACAAAATCAAACTCGGCGAAGAATAATGCCCAACGGAGTTGGCGCGAAGATTGGGCCTTAGCCGTCTTTAGGTATTGCAAGTTTCGGTGATCAGTGACGACCGTAATGGTATGTCTGGCACCCAGCAGATAGTGCCGCCAAGCCTTGAAGGCGGACTTGATGCCTAATAGCTCCTTGTCGGTAATGGCATAGTTTAATTCGGGAGCCGAAAACTTCATTGACCAGAATGCCACTGGATGAAGCTGGTTGGTTTCGGGATCCCTTTGGGAGAGCACTGCTCCCATGGCTGAACTGGATGCATCCGTTTTCACTATGTATGGAAGCTTAGGACGCGGGTGTCTTAATACAGGGGCAGATGTGAATTTTGCTTTTAACTCTTGGAAAGCGTTTTCGGCTTCCTCTGTCCACACAAAGCGTTTATTCTTTCGCAATAGCGTTGTAATGGGATGCATGATGTGTGAGAAGTCCGGGATAAATCTGCGGTAGAAATTGGCAAAGCCAAGCATGCTTTGAACGCCTTTGACTGAAGTTGGCGAAGGCCAATTAAGAATTGCGTCCACCTTACGTGTATCAATCCTGATTCCTCTCGGGGTCAGAATAAATCCAAGGAATTCCACTTCCGTAGTGTGAAAGACGCATTTTTCCAGTTTAGCATATAGTTTATGCTGGCGTAACTTCTCTAGGACTGCTCGGACGTGTTTTACATGATCAGATTCTGATAAGGAGTATACTAAGATATCGTCGATGTAAACGACCACACAAACATCGATGAGCTCTCGGAGGACAACCTTCATGAAGAATTGGAAGGCTGTTGGTGCATTGCATAGTCCGAAAGGGATCACCTGGTACTCAAATAATCCGTACTTGGTGCGAAAAGCAGTCTTCCATTCGTCGCCCTCTTTGACACGTACCAGATGATATGCCCCCCGAAGGTCTAGTTTAGTGTATATACAAGCATCCTTCACCTGGTCTAGTAGTTCTGGTATCAAAGGCAATGGGTATCGATTCTTGATGGTTATCTGATTCAGAGCGCGGTAGTCTATGCATGTTCTAAGGTCGCCTTCCTTTTTTGGTACGAAGAACAAAGCTGAAGATGCAGGGGACTTGGACGGGCGAATGAAACCTTTAGCAAGGTACTGGTCAAGGTACTGACGCAAGTGGAGGTTTTCGGGTTCCGTAAGGGCATAAATTCTGCTGCAAGGTGGTTGTGCTCCCGGTACAAGATCTATTTGACAGTCATACGATCTGTGAGGTGGTAAAGTGTTTGCCTGTTCCTTCTGGAAGACATCCTGAAAGTCTTGGTATTCAGCTGGTAATTGCGTGGCAGCTGGGATTACTGGGGCCAGGACTGAGTTTTGAGTTTTCTTAGGGTAGCAGGTGTGAGCACATTCTGGGAAGGTTAGTCTCTTCTCTCGCCAATCAATGCAGGGATTATGTTTTTCTAACCAAGGTATTCCCAGTATTAGTTGGAACTGTGGGGCCTTGATCAAATCAAAAACAATAACCTCTCGGTGCCCATCTTGACCCAGCAATGTAATTTCTACAGTGGAATGAGTTACGGGCCCAGAGACAATTTCCGTTCCATCCACTGTGGTGACGACATCGGCAGTGGTCTTTCGGGTGAGAGATAGATTCATCCTGGAAGCCAATTCACAGTCCAAATAGTTACCTATGGCTCCACTATCAACCTATGCCTTTACCGCGTGCATGCGTGATGGTTGCTCTGGATCTACAAGGACCATGGGTATGGTGAAATGCGAGGTCAGAGTGTCCTTCTTTAGGCTCGGCAAGCGGACCTCTACACTTGCCGGGCTTGATCGTTTCCCGAGTCAGGTTCTAAATGGCTTTCGTCTGCTGCTCCTATAGTTTTCTTGGGAGGTTTTACTGGGCAGTTCCGAAGGAAATGAACGGTAGCTCCGCAATAAAGACATAATTGCAGTTGCCGTTTTCTTTCTCTTTTTCCTTCTGCGTTAGGGGTCCTCTAACCCCCCCAAGTTGCATAGGTTCTGGGGCATCTACTCCCTTGGAGCTTACGTGGGTTTTCATCAATACCCTATTCTCGAACTTGGTTCGGTCAGCCTTTCTGGTTTGAAGTCTGTGATCCAACTGGACCACTAAATCTATATATTCAGCACAGTCCTGAGGCGGGCTCACTATTTGGGCTAAAACATCTTTGAGTTCTCCTCGAAGCCCTCGATGGAATAATGTGATTCGCTTGGCTTCAGGCCATTCGGTTTCCACTACTAATCTGTTAAAGGTTGCAATGTAAGATAAAAGGTCCTGATTGCCTTGCCGTAAGGATAAGAGTTCGTTATCCAAAGCCTGTCCTTGGGAGTGTCGGGCGAACAGTCTTTCCATGCTTGTTCGAAAACCCTGGAAATCTCGAAGAATCGGGTCATCCTGATTGACTAGTGGAATGGACCAATCCGCCGCACTGCCGCGGAGATATGACAGCACAAAGGCCACCTTGGCCTGGTCATTCGGGAAGGCTCCAGGTCTACATAAAAAGTGCAAGCAGCATTGATTCATGAATATAGCAAACCTTTTTGGGTCTCCGGCAAAGCGTTCAGGCGGAGCCAAGGGAACAGCTCCAGGTAGATTTATCTGCACCGGGTTACTCAGTGGTACAGGAGCTGGACTTGCCCCAAGTCCTGGTAGAGGAGTTTGTCCAGCCTGGCTTTGCAATAATTGTCTGGCCAAATCATCGGTTCGTTCTTTTGATACTATCAGTTCTCTCCTGAGGGCATTAGTTTCTTGACGGGCGGAATGCACTTCGGCCCTTAATTCCCTTAATAATTGGGCAAACTGATCAGTTTCCGAGGTCTCCATGATGCCCAGGTGGGTATTTGTGGGAGGGCTTCGCGTTCTCTTACGCTCACCTGGTTCCCACAGGGACGTCGATCAGGACCGGCCTGGTGCCACGTAGAGCCGAGATGACTGACTGGACACCCCCACTTACTTCGTTTGTCGGCTCGAATGAATATCTGATGGTTTAGAAAGGTGGGCTCTCCATCCTGCATCGAGCGCAGGGGCGCGTAGATGACCAGTTACTTCACTGGCGTGGAGGAATTGGTGAGTTCCAGAATTGACTCTTGGATTCAATAGTTTGTAAGAGTTCAAATGTCTGATCTTCACTCTTTCCGATTCCTTGTAGGTTGCCAACTTAACCACCACAGAGAGTCCAAAGGGCAGTTGGTGAGAGTCAGGTAAGTCTATAGCGGTTTTCCCCTTAGTGGCCGGGGTACGGCGATGATGCAGAGTTTACTGCGCCGACCCAATATGAGGTGAGTTCCCCCTGTGGTAAATCAGGTAAGTCTTTGGGGGGTAGCTTGTGATGTTCAGTGGTTTCCCCGTAGGGGCCGGGGTTTGGCGGTGATGCAGAGTTAACTGCGCCGACCCGAGATGAGGTGAGTATCCCCCGTGGTAATCCGGTAAGTCTTTGGGGGTAGTTTGCTTACTTGTCCTTTGGTTTTCCCTTAGCTCACCTTGTTGTTCTTGTCTCCCTAGGTGTAGGCGAGCGGCCAGGAGATGCTGAAGATCGCGATGGAATGCGGAGATGCAGCGAAGACCGATGAGTTCAGCGCGGCGCCGCGAGATGCGAGGCGACGCACGTGTGACTTCTTGCTTCCAGCTCGAGTGCGTGATGGATCAAGGATTCAGGTAAGGATTACTGTGATGCTCCTGTTCTAACCTCTTCTCCTTCTTTCTTCTTATTTCTAGAAGCTCCGGGCTTGAAGCGGGCGTGGCAGAAGACTGGAAGCTGCTGCAGGCACGGTGAGTGTTACGCTGCTGCATGCAGAATAACGCGAAGCACGTGTGGCTGTCCGGGCGTGGTTTAAATAGCCTAGGAAGAAGTCCCAGGTAAGTATTCTTCCACAGCCCCCACCTGAGAAAAAAGTAGTCCCTTAAGTAAATAGTCCCTCCTAAGCCCCATTTGGCTGGTGGCTTCGTGCAGCATG
Organism: Ambystoma mexicanum; assembly: GCF_040938575.1. Lineage (NCBI taxonomy): Eukaryota > Metazoa > Chordata > Amphibia > Caudata > Ambystomatidae > Ambystoma > Ambystoma mexicanum. The sequence continues at coordinate 952,960,219 of NC_090928.1, read as the reverse complement.
GTCTGCACCAGGTAAGTATACAGCATTGTCTGCATTAGGTAAGTTTTCTGAAATGAGACTGGCGCCCATGGCGCCAGGACTGACTCTATCCTTATGAGCCTGGCGCCATAGGCGCCAGGACTGCACCCAAACAGCCCCTAACTGGGGTTTTTGGGCATGCTCTAAATGGCATGATGCCTGCTTCCGGGGTTGCTGGGCTTCCCGGGGGCAGGCATCATGACACCTGGTATTTGCCAAGCGTGATTGCATGTAATTTGCGGTTGATTTCTTTTCAAATTAAGTATTCTAATTGTTTAAACTGGCGTGTAGGGTCTTCTTTATTGGTGCTAGATGTGCTGAATCCAGTGTCTTTGATGAGACCAGGTATTTTGTCCGCCTCTTCGGCTGTGAAGCCTAAAGATTCAGCTCTATTGGTTGTCAAGCCTTCTACTTCAGCAAATGACATGTTTATCTGGAAAATGTACTGGAGAGGTTAACTCTGTGTGCCTCCACCTTGTTTATGCCGAGAAAAAGTACAAGGAATGCAGGGAGCAGGTGGTCACTACGTCGGTAGTTCAAACTTATTCTATTGGTAAAGTAATGTGTTAATAATTACTCTTACTTTATCCTGGAGCTACCAGTTGAAAAAGGTCCTATGGAATAAGGACCAAAAATCAATGAGAAAACAAAAATAGAGTGACTCTATTCTATTAGAACTGATGCTCTCAGTTGGCCCTTTACTGGGCTGCACATGCGTGTACTATTGTATTGACCGATTGTTCAACATAATTAGTATTCTTCACTACAAATGGTTCGAATTATCACAAAGGAACTCTTTATTCACATTCCTCTTAGGTTCTTTCATCAAATATTATTCCTTCATATTCAATGAGGCCAGGCAAATATAATGGTTAGGTTTCATGTACATATGCATATGCATTTCGGTTTATAACCTTCATCAGGGCTGTACAAAATTTCTAGCATACACTTTCTTTTACAGTAAATTGTATACACAACGCCAGGTATCAATGTATTGAAATCATGCAAGTGAAGGCAGAACAATAACATACCAATATTTCAAGTGTCCATCCATGTGTGCCAAGGGGTTGACATGGAAACAAAAGAGAACTGACAGTCAGCTAAATTGAAAAAAATCGAAATAACTAGTGTGTGACAAGAGTATGTTATAATTAAGCATTGTACCTTGTGTATTCAAAAAGGTTCTTCTAATATCGTGCAGAATGCTCGTACAAACGTAGCTCCTGTCAAAGATAAAGGAGCTGGTAAGTGCGGATAGAAGTCGGCATAGGAATATAATGCACTGAGTAGCTGGTACGCTTATCTTGTTCAGCAGAACAGAGTCGCGAAGTCAACTCGCCGAAGCGCGAGCGCGAATGCTATCTCCAGTATTTATCTGTTGTCATGGAGACGAGGCAGCGTACTGCAGCCAAGCTGCTGTACGTTGGCTCGTACCCCTCCCTCCCGCGTGTGTGGGTGGGCGGGAATGTCTCCATGGCTACGTACACAATCTCTACCATGCCCGAAAGCGGTGAAAAGAATATTAGTGTATACGCTACATACCAAAATTAAACTACTGTGATTCTTACAATATAATCCAATTAACAAGGTAAAAACAAGTTGCTAATGTTGAAAATACGCGCTCAACAAGAACGCGGCTGTAGCTATTCTCTCAGGCATATATTAATTAGCATGGAGACGGGACGAGGCGGCGCACAGCAGTCTAGCTACTGCACAAACGGCTCTGGCCCCACCCCCCATGTATGCGGGAGGGTGGGACTATCTCCATGGTTACATACACACTCTTAGTTATTTTGCTGATGTCGTCACCTGCTGAACAAGATAACCTTACCAGTTACTTGGTGCATTATAGTTCTATGTCGACTTCTATCCGCACTTACCAGCTCCTTTATCTTTGACAGGAGCTACATTCGTACGTGCATTCTGCACGCTATTAGAAGATCCTTTTTGAATACACAAGGTACAACGCTTAATTGAAACATACTCTTGTCACACACTAGTTATTTCGATTTTTTCAACTTAGCTGACTGTCTGTTCTCTTTTGTTTCCATGTCAACCCCTTGGCACAAATGGATGGACACTTGAAATATTGGTATGTGATTTTTCTGCCTTCACTTGCATGATTTCAATACATTGATACCTGGCGTTGTGTATACAATTTACTATAAAAGAAAGTGTATGCTACACATTTTGTACAGCCCTGAAGAAGGTTATAAACCGAAATGCATAGGCATATGTATATGAAACCTAACCATTATATTTTCCTGGCCTCATTGAATATGAAGGAATAATATTTGATGAAAGAACCTAAGAGGAATGTGAATAAATAGTTCCTTTGTGATAATTCTAACCATTTGTAGTGAAGAATACTAATTATTTTGAACAATCGATCAACACAATAGTACACGTATGTGCAGCACAGTAAAGGGCCAACTGAGAGCATCAGTTCTAATAGAGTGGAGTCACTCTATTTTTGTTTTCTCAGGAGAAATATTACTGACAGCCACTTGCCAACAACAAGCCCTGCAATCAGGGACAGGATCCAGGCCTTTCAGCCTTTTAATTTGATAAGGGCCATGAGCCTCAGGAATGTCCACAGCAACTACCGCATGTTGCCAGTTTGCAGTGTTATACAATAACACAGTAATTTATATACACTTTTGTTCAGGGGCTTAATGCCTTTGCTGCATTTGCGGGAGCCCTTCCGGCGGTCACTTCCTTTGGGGTATACAGAAGTGTTATCACCTCGTTGCCTTTTCACACAGGTTCCTCCACAGCAGGCACTTGCTGACATAGGCTTTATATAGGATTTATAGCTTTTCAGTGGGTATTATTGTTTCAACTTCCTGCTGCATGGCTGTTTAGTGGTAATCGGCGGCTGTTAACCCCCCAGTTTATTTCTTTGTCATTTCATTGGGTAAAATTGATGTGACATCTACTGTGATGTCATCATATGCTACTTACTATTTTTGAAACTGGTCCTAGAATGTTGGCATGTCACAGTCTTCTATCAGATTATCTAGATGGATAGCAGTGTGCTTTAAAACTGCAGTTATTTGACATACAAAGACGTTCCAAAATGGATCAGGTGTCACTGGAACCCTGGCTTTCAGTCTCGTTATTAGAAAATGACAATTATTTCCACCCACTTTCTAAGCACCCAGGCCCCGCACTAATAACAGCATGGTGCTGCAGAGGGCCTTTAGATAATCCTTCAGTCTCGTGATTAAGGTGCCACAAGCACTTTAATCACGAGACTGAAAGCCAGGGTTCAAGTGCACCCTGATCCGTAATGGAACGTCTTTGTAATGCCCATCAGGCCACAATAGGGTGACCAAATTTAAAAAGTAAAAAACTGGGACATGGCAACTAACATAAAAGTAGGACTAACTCTTGAAAGTGGCTGTCAAGGCACTACAATTCAGTAGCGTTTGGAGGGCAAGGGGGTTTAAGTGTTGCTGTTCAAAGAAACACATATTATAATACATTTATTACAAACTAGCACTATCTTAATTTGTAAAATAAAGCATTTCTTCTGTGCGAGATTGTGCATTCTTGCCTGCAAGCTATAAAAACCTACTACAAAAAACAGAGACCACTGCAGTTTCCAATGGGAACATAATCTTGAGAAAGGGGGACAGAGCACCAAATACCGGGACAGTCCCGGCAAAACCGGGACGTCTGGTCACCGCATACTTGCCGATCCTACAGATTTAGGCAGTAGGCTACTGCTTTTGAAGCAGTTCTACCGCCTACAGATTTATTCAGTGACAAATCCTACTGCTTTTTATAGTGGCAAGTAATGTATGCGACTATAAGGCAAGCTCCAGGACAAAGCATGCAATACATTAATTAGTCTGTCTGTACAGTGGACTGGTAGGTCATTACTTTGATTGGGCTCAGACCAATCCACTGACCTGACAGCTACTCTGTCCTGCACTCTGGCCCGGACAACCCTTAGGTGAACCACCAGAGAAGGCAAGTGGCAGAGTGTAACACCTTCACACAACATCTGCCTATCAGACTATGGGGGGTATCAGTCACCATATCATTCAGTGTTCAACTTGCAATAAATAGGTACTACCTGGGCTGCTGCTACAGAGCAGTGGCAAACGTTGCCCACCAGCTCTGTGTAATTACCTTCTGTGAAGTTAGGTAATTGAATTTGGTGTTAAGTTACCATTCAGAATTATACATTTTTAACATTTGAACATCTTTCCATATTGTGCTGTTTGATGGGTTGTGTATTTTAAAATATTTCAATGGTGCCAACAATGTATGTCATGTATTGTCCCGTGATGTCATTGTTATGGGAATTATTAATTTTTGAAACTTAAAAAATCCTACATCTTTTTGGTCACAGAATGTTGGCAAGTATGTCACCGTAGGCCAACAACATAGCCTGCTTGCATAGGGCATTTTTAATATTCGTTCAGTCTCGTGATTAAAGCGCTTGTGACACCTTTAAGCACTAGACTGAAAGAAAATGCAAAGTGCCTTCTGTAGCAGGCTATGTTATTAGTGCGGGCCTGGGTGCCTAGAAAGTGGCAGTAAATAATATTTCTCCCCTCATTTGGGCGGGTGAGATATTGTATATTTCCACATTCTAAGCACCCAGGCCTGAAGTAATAACATAGCCTGCTTGCAGAGGCCATTTTTTTTTTCAGTCTCGTGATTAAAGAGCTTGTGGCACCTTTAATCACGGAGACTGAAAGAAAATGTTAAATGTCCACTGCAAGCAGGCAATGTTATTACTGCATGCCTGGGTGCTTGGAAAGTAGCAGTTAATAATAAATCTCCCGCCCATAAGGGCGGGAGAAATATTATTTACTGCCACTTTCTAAGCACCCAGGCCTGCAGTAATAACATAGCCTGCTTGCAGAGGGCATTTCAAATATTCCTTCCTTCTCGCGAATCACGAGACGGAAAGAATATTTGAAAAGCGATCTGCCAGCATGCCATTGTACTGTGGGGCTTGGTACTAGCAAGTGGCTGGAATTAATATTTCTCCTACCCGAATGAGCAGGTGAAATATTTCTTCCTAGCCGTGGCCACTTGCTAACACTCAGCCCTGCAGACAAGGGTCTCGTCCTCATCCACCCTCCCCTAAGCACCCCAGCATGACTCCTTACCTCGGATTGAAGCCGGGTCTGTGAGTGGAGCTCGGGTGCTCCTGCTGAGTCTTCTTCTCCGTGTGACTTCCACGCCACCCCCGGGCTGGGATCATAAATTGATACAATGTATTTAGCCCAGCCCGGGAGCTTCTGCCTGCTGCATGCACACTGTCAGTGCACCGAGCACAGAGTTTAAATAAAAAGGCACAGTAATTTGTGCCTTTTAAGATCTGCGCTTGGTGCCATAAATCATATTGCAGTTTCTGCGACATGATTCCAAAATTAAAACGCAAACCAGCGGTATCGTATCGCAAATTGCGATGCAATACCACTTATTTTGTGCCTTGGTCTCCAGTGATTCGGTTTGTGTCCTGTCGTGGAGCAGTCGCTTAACACATAGCAGGTGACATGGTTAGCTAGGACACGATGCAGTGTTGAGCTGATCGAAGTGCAAGCACTAGTTTGGTTTGGTGGAGGGGCACAAAAGCCAGCGTCGGCACCTTCCCTCTTGTTCAAGGTGCAGTCAACACGTAACAACCGATTCAGTGTGGTAGAACAGAGAAGCTTTGGCTGGTCTGACCCTCCGTTTACTGTGAGGCCTCCACAGAAGACCCGAGGACAGGATGTATCGGTTCTGTGTCTGCTCTCCCAGTTTAGGGGATTTGTCACATCAGGCTGAGGGCTTTGGAAAGTGCTGCTTTCCCAAAGAGAATCCAGTGAGATCTTCAGAGCTAATCTACTGCAATAAAAGATCAGAGAAGGCCTGATAGGAATCTGAAAAAAGGTTGAAATACCCCTTCTTTTAAAGGCACAAGTCCTGCCCAAGTGGTCTAAACCCTGCTCTTGAACTCAGTGGACTTTGCTGTGTTGATGTCACACCCAAAGTTCTTTGCTCCAGAGGAAGTAGAGGGGACAGGAAAGAGAGAGAGGGGCAGTGAGAATCAAAATGGTTGAAACCTTCTCCCATTGACCAGAGCCCTCCTGCCTATCCTAATATTGCCCCATTCCCTCCTTACAGAGAACAAGGATCTTTAGAGATGCAGCACCCTGGTGAGAGGCTACTCCTGCTAAATAGGTGTGTTCCCTTTATGCCTGGGCCCATTACCAGTCCTCACAAAGAGATCACAGAGAATGCTCAGCCTTCCAGGATGTCATCTTGCCATTTGGCGGGCTGCATCCAGCTGATCAGAATACACAATACTTTCCATAGTGGAGCTGGCTGACATGAGCTGATACATGTGCAATATCTATTGGAATGTGGCGGTTGTGATCATAAGTAGCGCCATGCACCATGCCTAAACGTAGGCATAGATTTTATTTAGAGTTTACCCTGCCACCAGCATGGGCGACTCATGAACATCATTCTGGGTACAGTCAGGCATATTTTAAATGCCGCCTCTCAGATGCAGGGACTTGGCTGTCTCTGCTGCTGTCAAGTGGGCATCTTGTGGCCTTCCAACCCGCTCTGTGCCATGAGTAGAGCGGGTGTTGTGGATCGGGCTACTGATGCGGCAGGGCGTGAGAGCCCTATGCTTTTGGCATGGCATCAACGGGAAAAGGGGGAATCTGGTTTGCAGATTACACCTTTTTGAGTTGGAATTACCCTCATCATTCTATTTGTTCATACAAATTTAAAAAGACAGGGCTTTGCACCCTTCCCAGATGGCAATTCCTCACAGTGAGATTGTATGCAACGTAGGATATCTGTCAGAAGATGCAAGACAAAGGCATTCCATGCGAAAGTACAAGAGGTGGTAGTGACAAAGTACAACGCAAAGCCTCTCTTTTACCTCCTCAACTCCCTCGGCACATCCTACACAAACTACGCTGATGACACTCAAATCCTCATCCCCCATCCGGCAACCACTGCCAAGACACATCCAAGGTTAATGCCATCTACGAGGCCGTTCAGACTTGGATGGCTATGCACAGCCTCTGTTTGAATGATGAAATGACAGAAGCACTAATCATTGGTTCTCCAGCATGCCTCACCAAACTTGATAAGTCCTTCAAATCTTTTATTATTGATGGCCACAACATCCCAGTTGCGCCTGCAGTAAAGACTTTGGGGGTCTACTTTGATGCTACCCTCAACATGTCTCGACAGGTGAACCACACTGCTTCTACATTTGCCTATGCCACCAAGTTCATCAATGCCAGCAAGCCGTTTCTGTCCTCAGAAATCCGAACCAACATTACCCAAGCACTTATCGGATCCAAACCCAACTATTGCCACCCTCTACTCTGCGTCACGTCAGAAAAAAACTTAAATAAACTGCAAGTGGTTCAAAATAATGCCCTCTGAGCAGCCACAGACCTGGGCAAACATGACCATATTTCTGAAATGAGGCGATCCTTTCACTGGCTCCCAGTCAGGGATAGAATAAAATGTAAAACAATTTCTATCACTCACCAATGTTTAGCCAGCCACATACCAACAAACCTCATCCAAAAATTCCCAAAACAACCCCCTACAAGACTGCAGTGGTCAGCCTACAAACACTGCCTGGAGACTCCCAGATACAACAGCAAATGAGCTGGAGGGGCCAGTTTCCCAGTCCGGGCTGTCACCCTCTGGAACAATCTCACCCCCACCCCCACACCTGCGGGCTGAACCTTCAGACCAGAGATTCCGAAAAAAAATTGAAAAGCCACCTTTTCAATTAACAGCTACCAGGTTATCATCCTTGTACCTGTATTGCAAATAGCGCCTAGATGACCCCGGGCTATGTGTGCTGCTATAAATGTATAAATAAATAAGTTATATCAGCTTTCTTAATAACCTCGGGTCTGGGAAATTAAGGCCTCTCCAGATTTCCCTGCGCTATTATTTCCCCTGCCTTTACTTGATATTCACACTGTTCTGAGTTAGGATCTTTATGTCACTCCTATAGTCAGGTTCTATGATGCCTGCTAAGGCATATAAGCCATATCACCAGGCTAAACGTGATTTAGAGGTGAGCCTAATGTATGTGCCTAAAGGAGGGATTAGGACCAAGTCAGTGGGCATCAACGATCTGTCTCCAGGTTGTATTAATTCTCCCCTACTGCTATATAAATGAAATCCAATAGAATGTCTTGTAGCTATTGTTGGATCAGAAGCTACATTTTTTAAAGCTTCAGTGTTCCCCAATTTATTTCACGTGAGCCCGATCCTCCTCCTGACATCATATGCCAAGGGTCAGGAATGAAACTCGGACACAGGTAATTCAAGATTTTGTCCATAAACATTTAATGAACGAACATGGGTGTGGAAAATGCCTCTCTGTTCCCTACTTTAAAAAAAATAATGGATCAGTCTTTTGTCAGGATGTCCAAAGTAAACTGTGCTGTGTCCAAAATACTATTCTGACCATCACATTCTGAAAATCAACTATAAAGTGAAAAGGGAAATGTCTTTGGCCTTGGAAGGTGCACAAATGTTCAACACAGAAAATGCTTAACTCCAACTCAAAGGTTCCAGGAGGATAAAGTTCACAATTCCATTTCTCTTCACTCAGCTTTATAATGGTTTCTTTAAGTTCCTTTAGATCAAATAGGTTTAGCATACAAAACAGCTTGGCTGACAGCCTGATTTTTGATAGACTACCTGGTGTGCTAACCCACCAGGTTTCTTCTTACTCCTTGATATCTCTCAATCACACTCTTTAGTTACTTCCTGATGTCTCCCTCTCAGGACTTTCTTATGCAGTGTATTTTACAAGTTGTCCAATTTAGTTTTACCCAGTATACTCTCCAGCTGCATTTCTTTGATATGCAAAATTTCTTTTCAACATCTACAATCACTTATAACTTGCCTGGTATACTCTCTTGCAAGGGCTTTTCCTAAAAACAAACACTTGTTCACTTGTACAAAACACTTGTAATTTGAAATGCCTGGTATACCCGCCTGCCAGTGCTTTCTCTAATGCATTTTAATTATTTATGTATTTTATTTATTTATTGGATATTTGTAAGGTGCCTATACAAGTGGTGTATCAAGGTGCCACAAGACAATAAAGGGGGGAAACAAGGGAGAAACAAGGGAGAAAGATAAAATAACGGTCCTACTAGGCCATGTGACATTTGGATCGTGAAAGGGCAGAACAAGAAGTGTGAGGGAAAAAGGGGGAGTGAGGGGTGAAGTGCAGGTCTGTGACCGATGAAGTGCTAAGGAGGGAAATGGAAGGGGATTGGTTGATCTGCAATTGTTATGGGGAAACCAAAAGTGCAAGTGCCATTGAATGCAGGTAAACACAACGAAGGGGCAAAGCAGGAGTAAAGGGGAGGTTAGAGGGCAAGTGCCATGGAAAGCAGGTAAGCAGAGAAAGGGGGGACTGGAGAGAAGAGGGCCTGGAACCCTGTAATATTCAGAGAGTACCAGGAGGCCAGTCATAGAGGAGGGGGAAGGGGTTAGCAGGGAATGGAGAGAGAGAAGTAGATCCGGCTCAAGCTTGAGAGGGGCCGGGAGAACATTCCAGAGGGAGGCTCCTGCAGAAGAGAGACATCTGCCCCCACTCTTTGTTTGGAGATGCGGCAGACTCGCAGAGATTTGCTGCTAGCAGACCGAAGGGCTGTAGTAGGGAGGTATTCAGGGAGAGAGAGAGATGGATGTAGCGGGGTCGTAGGCCCCACAAAGCCTACTGTATGATGCAGAGGGTATTTAATTTGATCCTGGCAGCAACCGGGAGCCAGTGGAGAGTAAGTAAGGCAGGAGGATATTGCAATCCTATTCTGAATAGGTTTAAGTGGACGGAGGGAGGCAAAAGGAAGGTTAAGCAAGAGTCTGTTACAGTAGTCAAGCCTAGAGAGGACCAGAGCTCTGGAGACATTGGGCCTCATCACGAGTCTGGCAGTATCTCAGCGGTAATTTTGCCAGGATACCACCAGCTCAAATGGCATTACCGGTACTTACGTTACTGCTACTCGGTCTGGCGCTATTAGTGCCAGATCACAAGTAGTGGTATAACAGTTTTTTCCCATTCCCCATTGGACTCAATGGGGGTTTCATGGTGCTATTAGTGCTGAAAATGGCCTAAAACAGGCAGGAAGCTGGATTTTTTAGGTAAAACTCCAAACTTTCTGTCCAACCCTAACTAGGGCCAGCCCTTAAATTGTCATGGCCACAGGCTCAACTAAACCAGGGCCAAGGGTGAAACCACCCATGAGAGGGGCCTTGAGGGGGAGTGCTGTCATGGCCACAGGCCCCAGAACACAAAAACCACACCATCTAGTGATGGGGCAATGGGTCACTTGACTCACTTATGTCCCTTTGACACCTATAAACAGAGGGGCCTTGGCTGATCTCAGAGATGTGAGCAGGAACACTTTATTTCAGTGCAGGAGTGCTTTTACTTTATTTCAGTGCAGGAGTGCTTTTATTTTACAAAAGCTTTCCAGGAGTTGAAAGCCTTTATTCCAGAAAACATCCTCATGTGCTGACTCATCGGGTGTGGCTCCCTAGGCCTGGTCTTCATGTGCTGAATCATCGGGTGTGGTGGCAGGCAGGCTGAACCTGGTGGGCGTGGCTTCAGAAGCTCAGCTATATAAGCTGCTCCATCCTTAAGGCCGGTCCTTTGCATTACTGTGCACTTGCATGCAACATGACGCTCCCCGCCGCTTGGACCAGTTTACTTACCTTTGAAACCAGGTGTTCTCCTGCATACTCACCTCCAAGAAACTGGTGCTTCATTGCTTCATCTGCAGACCCATCTCCTGACATCCAGTGATCTTGATCCCGATGCCGCAGCACTGCACTCCGCATCCACGAACTCGCACCCTGTGAAGAAGAAGAAAGACGAGGTTAGAACATCCGTCCTAGGGCCACGCCACATTTGAACCCCGCGTGCCCCTAGTTAACAACTTACCAGCTACTGTACCGCTGCAGCTTCGTTCCTCATTCCCTCTGGTTGTTGCCTCGAGCTCTGCAGCTTCTGCCAGGCCAGCAACATCACCTGCAAGGGAAGAAAGCAAATGAGCAAACATCAAAAGTGGAACGGACAGCAATACAAGACAATAAACTTTACATTACAACAAAAACAGACGAGGAAAGACAAAGGCAAACAGGAACACTTACCTGAAGTATAGTGGCTTAGTCGAAGCAGGACGGGACTACCACATGCAAGGGACCAGTGAAGGAACTCTGTCCAGATCATACAAGCACCCCTGACAGAAGCAGCAGGACGGAGTGTTCGCCAAAAACGAATCAACAGGTGAGCTTTCCAGGGACAGCGCATCCCACGGGTACCACGGTTTGGGAGAAGGGGCCTGGAAGGGGATCAGGTGCACAAGCTGGCATACTCACGCTCCCTATTCTACACGCAGGAGCAGTCCCGAGCAGCATCACCTATTACCACCAGTCACCACATAAGCGCAGAGGGCGAAGTCGGACCCGAGCGACCTCATCCCCGGGAGGGCTGCAACCATGCCCCAACGCCTCTGCAGAGACCAGGTGAGCGTAACATAAATTCAGCGGGAATAGCATTACCGCTGCATTTAAGGTTTATTGCCCAACTTATGATGAGGCCCATTGAGTTTCTGGAGGAAGGTAAGGAAAGAGAGAATACCTCTGAGGAGGTGTAGTTGATAGTGGAACGTCTTGGTGAGGTACGCAATGTGAGGAGAAAGGGAGAGAGAGGAGTCAAAGATGACGGCAAGTTGTTTTGCCTCACAGGAGGGTGAGGGGAGGGGGCCCATAGATGGTGGCCAGAGGGAAGCAGGGAAGGAGGGAGCAGTGGACCCAAAAGAAAGTATCTCAGTCTTACTGGCATTAAGGCAGAGATCATTGGTGGCACACCCGGACTGAATGGTAGTCAGACCGTCAGGTATGAGGAGAAGGAAGGTAAGGGAAGCTTGGAGGATAGCTGTGTGTCATCTCCATAACACTGGAAGTGAGGGGAGAAAGAAGAGATCAGATGGGCCAAAGGGTCAAGGTAGATATTGAACATCCACAGCGAGAGGATAGAGCCTTGAAGGATGCCACAGGTGGAGAGTGTGATAGTAGAGAGAAAAGGGCCCACTTTTGACCTTATGACTCTAACTTCTGCCCCAGAACAGATTAAGATAGTACCAGACAACCTTGACGACTCCTCTCTTGGCTCTGCGAAAGGTTAGCAGATGTGTACCTACATCCACTGGTTTTATGTTTGTTGTAATATGAATAATATGAATAAGGTTCACATGCCAGAATTTCTGTTACTCATTGTGCCTTACCGAAAGCGTCATCTACACGATACAATCGAACTACCAGCGACAATATCAGATACTAACTGCAAGTAAGCAGGCTACCTGTATGTGTACCCTAATCCCATACTTCCTCTTCTTTGTACATATGTCATGCAAGTGCTTTGAAGCGGCCCCTTGCAAGTTAGCGCATTATAAAACTCAAATATTAATTTGCCATGAAAGGATTTTGAGAAGACAAATGTGAGGCTCAGTATCTCGCATTACTAACATTACCCTATAAGTGGAGAGCAACATTGCAATATCATTTACTTTGCCTACAAGGGATAATGGGTATGGACTTTGCCTGGGATTACTCGTCCATAGTGTCAGGGCACCGCATATTCAGACAGGAGAATGCTTTTCACACAAGTATACAGAGTTCCTTTGGGCATAGACCGTCACACATTATATGGTAACTCGCTGCTATGCAAAAACAGTTTCACCGAACACTGTGTAATCTTACACAATGATATAAGGGTGTGGTATGTTGCAAACAATCTTGTATGCACTGCAAAAGAACTGCTTACATGCAGAGTCATGACATTCTTAAAATGCACATAATATGTTGAGGCATTAAATATGCCTTGCTTGCAAAGTATTGTGGGTCTGCAAATATCCCAGTGAGTGTTTACTGTTAAAATCCCTCACTTTTTACAGTGCTCTATCAACTAGTAATGGAGGCTAGCACAGGGGCCGGGCAAGGGTATGGGTGGAAGAGCACAGGTCATCACTCCTTGTGGGTGATGAGCAAAGCAGCACATTTCAAAAACCAAGTCAGACGTTTCGGCAGTACACTTAAGGAAATGTGTTGCTCGTTTGCTAAACAATAGGAAATTCTAATACCAGTCTAGACAACAGCACCTTATTTTTATTTCTATGCTCAGCTGCTGAGGGCTTTTCAATATAACCATGTCATCTGTATCGCCTCTAGCATTTCCCTGCATCTTATTTAACTTATAAAAAAGAATTACAGAAGAGGGATCCATAGTTACAGAAGAAGGGTCTCAATCTGTTGTATCTCTTGAGATTTGATGCCATTAACTTAAAAGGCATATATATGTGATTTTCTTGCACAGGGATCCATAATAAACCAATAAAGCTCTTGTTTAAATTGTCTAGGGTCTGGTGTGGAAGGGTGGGCAAAACTATAGACTACATTATGTTCCCTGTCATTTCACTTTCTATGTCAGGGTAACAAGCAGGACTCTAATCATATTTTGCTCCCTACTTGGAGTCAAATGATTCAAAGTAATTAGCTTTGCCAATAGGGATACTTTCTGCTTATTAAAAGATGTTCCTCCCCTTACAATATCTGTTGAGATCAGGCATTAACATTATTAGAGTTCCTTCCTATGCCACTGCTGTACTGGTCACTAATTCGAAAAAATATCAGTGGAGCTTTGTGGGTTGAAACAACAAAATGTTCATTGTTTCTCACTTGTGTTGGGCACTTTTTCATTTTAGAGAGTAAAAATGGATGGTGTACATGTCTCTCAGCTGTAAGGCTGGTGTTATCACTACCCAAAGAATAAAGTAATGTGGATAGTAAGCAGAGGCACAGGAATATTTACTCATCATATTCTGAGGTGCAGTTATTCTGATGCAATTATCATCCTTACACAAATTATTAGAAGCATGTTCTCCTGGCTCTTGAATTACTTCATTAAAGTGGCACTTGAACTCCTCTCAGCACGTTTCTTGACACCTTGCTTTTAATTGCCATTAATCCACTTGCAAATGTTGTATTTTGTCTGAATTTCTTGACCGCCACATCAGTTTATGACCAGAGATATTTGTATTTTGTAGTACACATGAGTGATTTTCCAGTGTCATAAAACGTTTGCAAGGTACTGTTGCAGATTTTGAAATCTTGGACTGGTTGATGAGTTTTCTGTTTAATCACATATGACATATTCTATTGAAGCCAATGGGCCTCATTACGACCCAGGCGGTAATCTTCCGTCATTACCGCCATGGCGTAATAAGCGTTTACGCCGTGGGCCGATGGCGTAAAGAGCGCCACATTACGACCCATCGCGCACGAGCATTACGCCATGGCGGTAATGCAATTAACGCCATGGCGGAAAAGGCCCCTACCGGCATCGTAAAGCGAGCAAGGTGCACTTCCGCCACCGTAAGTAGCGGCCACCGTAATTAGCGGCCACCGTAATTTGCGGTGGCCGTAAAAAGCAGGACCGGAAATAGCGTCATCGCGCCGGAACGGGAAACAGCACGTCGGCCATCTTTAAAAACACAATCCATTGCCATCCTACCAAACAACACCAGATCCAACCCTGACACCTGTCCCAACCAATCACCCACCCATCCAACTACCCAAAAATGCCTAAAGCTGTTAAGAAGGCATGTGACCGCCAGCGCCAGGAAAGATTCAGCCGGGAGGAACTCTGCATGCTTGCGGAGACCCTGCAAGACAACGCAGCTGTCGTTTTCTCCCCTGAAATGACCAGGACAGCGATAGGGAAAAAGAAGGCCATCTGGGCCCTGGTGGCCGAGCGCGTCAGTGCGGTGGGGACCGTACCCCGCACCCCACAGCAGTGCAGGAAGCGCTGGGACGACCTCCAAATACGGGTCAGAGCGGTCATCTCTGCGAACCGCAACCTTGCAATGGGTACCGGTGGAGGGTCGGAATCCCCACTAAAACTCCAACCGTGGGAGGAGATTTGTGCAACCACGATTGGCATGAAAGCCATTGAAGGCGTCGGAGGGAAGGAAAGGGGAGCTCCGACATCAGGCGATGAAGGTAGGTGCCTCAAACAAGACATGCCAT
The DNA here is from genome assembly GCF_040938575.1 of Ambystoma mexicanum. Classification (NCBI taxonomy): domain Eukaryota; kingdom Metazoa; phylum Chordata; class Amphibia; order Caudata; family Ambystomatidae; genus Ambystoma; species Ambystoma mexicanum. The sequence goes on along the minus strand of NC_090928.1, from coordinate 952,945,096 downwards.
AGTCACTGCAGTCCATTCATGTGTAGCACAAGGTTGCCCTAGAGTGTAAATGCAACACATTTCCACACTGCCCATAGCCACATGCGAGCACCACCCTGTATACACTGCTGGCACCCGCATACCTGCATCCACATTCCACACTAAAAGGAGACAACCTGCATGGCCCTGCCTGAAATCTGCCTCATCTACTGACCAGAATAATGTCTATCATTGTCATTCCAAAGTCCGCAGACCCATCAATAACGCCTTCCCTCCTTTGCTCCACCACAGGCACAGATTCACACCCCGAGGACCAGGACACCCCTGCGACGAAGAGAGCCAAGAAGGCCAATTATACCGTCCCCGCACCCTCGACCTCAGCTACAGTGAGGCAGACCCCACAACAAGCAGGACCCACTGCAAGCATACCGGACGTCCCACCGGCAAGCACCCCTGTAGTCAGCAGGCCAGCAGCAGCTGCTCCACCTCTACCAAAATTGCCTGCCACAGAAGGCACCGGGTCAGCGGCCAGCAGCAACATGGGTGAGACAGCTGCAATAGCTGCATGTTCAGACTCAGACATTGAGGAGCACGAAGTCCGAAGCCCCACTGACCTACTACATTCCCCCTGTTTGTCAGACGCCAGCCCCCATGAGGATCACACACAGGGGCACACAGAGGTAGAGGAGTGGCCTTCTACCCCATGCCCAGTCCTCAGTCCACAGGAGGGGAGCAGCCCCTCCATCACACCACCAGCACTGGCCATGGGCCAGCAGGGGCAGCAGTCCCTCGAGGACATCACAGAACGGCAGCAACAACTGTCCACGATGCTGGCTGAGCATGCCGTGGAATGTGTGGGGGCTAGGGCAACCATTGAAAAGGCCACGGAGACCCTAAGGGCCGAAGTTGCGCAGAGCACTGCCACCCTGAGGGATGCCATGCAGGCCATGTCCAGGGACATCTGTGCTGAACTTGCCGGCTTGCGTCGTGCGCTCACTGAACTCACCCACACCCTACAGGACGGGCATGCACGGGGGCAGGCAGGGACATCCTCCACTGCCAGTTCTGCACAGAGCAGCCCCGTCCGACGTTCCGGACGTAACCTGCGCTCCACAGCCAGGGGTGCCCCGGGGGCCGGGAGAGGGGGCTTGTAACAGCCTGTGCCCACTGTCACAGGCATCTGTTGACACCTACATGGGGTGTGTTGGGGTGTGCAGGGGGGAGGGGGTGTGTTGGGGTGTGCAGGGGGGAGGGGAGAGGGGGTGTGTTGGGGTGTGCAGGGGGGAGGGGGGAGGGGGTGTGTCACGACGTTTCATAGTTTAAATACACTTTTTTCTTTCCCAAAATGAAATGTGTGGACATTTTCATTGCGTATGTGTGCTTTATTGGTGTATAGTCCACAGTGTGCATGTCCCAGAGACACACAGTGCCCCAAGTGCAGTCTCCATGTGATTCACACCAGCCGTGTGTGCTAGAAGCAGTGGTCGATGATACTTAGGCGCATTGCACGCCCCTCCTGTGCGTCGCCTCCTCCATGGGGTGCCGCCCCATCTGCACCCTCCTCATCCTCATCGTCAGGTGGTTGCAGTTCTGCGTCAGGGGGCAGGGGCACATTCCGTCTGACGCACATATTGTGTAGCATGACACATGCCATGACGATCTTTGCCACCTTCTCATGGTGGTACAGGAGTGCCCCACCAGACCTGCTGAGGCTTCGGAACCGTGCCTTCAATAGGCCGAATGTCTGCTCTATGACCACACGAGTATGTGTATGTGCACGGTTGAAGTCCTCCTCGTGCTGGTTCTGCGGGTTACGGACTGGTGTAAGGAGCCACCTCTTCAGGGGATAGCCTGCATCCCCTGTATGTAGGTGAGAATGTATGTGTCAGTCATGTCGTCTGATCAAGAACATGATGTGCCAACATGGCTTGCATCCAACTGTTACTTTGGCTCACTTCTACATGCACTAATTGATTCACACAATGCAACCAGTATATGCTCATGGCTCCCATGGCCTGTTTTGCATGCCATCACCCAATGTATGCAGAGGGGTTGAGGGGATTGTGAGTGCCCATCCTCTGTCTCCGTTCTCTGTGTTACTCACAGCCAGGTGGAGTATGCATCATTCCCCCCCCCTTTCAGCCAGGTGGAGTATGCATCATTCCCCCCCCTTTCAGCCAGGTGGAGTATGCATCATTCCCCCCCTTTCAGCCAGGTGGAGTATGCATCATTCCCCCCCCCTTTCAGCCAGGTGGAGTATGCATCATTCCCCCCCCCTATCAGCCAGGTGGAGTATGCATCAGTACGTCATTCACCTGCCCACTTCCATGACATTGGACTCACCGAGTAGCCAGGATCTTGGGCCTTCATGTCGCTCCATGTAGCGTGGTATTGTGGAGTTCCTCAGGACCATAGAATCATGGGTTGATCCGGGGAATCGGGCACAACAATGTGTGATCTTGTTGGAGTCACAGACCATTTGCACGTTGATTGAGTGGAACTGTTTCCGGTTGCGGTACGGTACCTCCATGGCACGTGGAACCACCAATTCCACATGGGTGCAGTCGATAGCACCAATGCAACCGGGTATGCCGGCTAGTGCATGGAAACCCACTTTGGTGTTTGCAATGTCCTGGGCAGTCCGTGGTAATGAGATGTGGTCGTCTGTGTGCTTGAGGAGGGCATCGAGCACTTGGATGAGTGTTCGTGAGAATAATGGTTGTGAGATGCCATGCAAGTGCCCCACTGTGTGCTGGTAGGTGCCTGTGGCCAGGAAGTGGAGTACAGACACTACCTTCAGTAGGGGGGGGATGGCGGTTGGAGTTTCTATCATGCTGACGATGTCGTTGTGTATCATGTCTACGATGGCGGTGATGGTGTCCCGGTCCAAACGGTACAGGGTGTGGATCTGCTCAGCAGTGAGGTTGAATGGATTGGCTCTGATGCGTGGGATTGGGGGCTGCCTGCGTGGTGGCACTGGCTGTGCTGGTGGGGCTTGCTGGGCCTGCCTTGCCCTCCTTCTCCTCCTGCGTCTCCTCTGTGCTGCCTGTTGTTGTTGTTGCTGTTGTAGCACATGCATTGCTATCAGGTCCTCCAGCCCCAACATTGCTAGTCGTATTGGTATCATTGTGGAGTATGACTGGGTGTGGGAAGGGGTGGGGTGTGCTCTTTTTGTACTTCCTGAGTCTGTATTGCCTTCACCTGTGCTGTTTCTGTGCACCTGTGGCAGCTGCATTCACTTTACATGGCCCTTTACGGTTGGTTCGCGATGGCGTAATTAGCACCATGGCGGTAAGGTACTTAACGGGCTGGGTGATGGCGTTAGGTGCATGTCCGCTTGGGTCGGCATTTGCGTACCTTTCCGCTATGGCGCTAAGTACGGTGTGGCCGGTCGCGTGCGCGCACCCTTAGCGCAGTTAGCGGCAGCGTTAACTACGATGCCGCTAATGGCATCGTAGTTAACGGTCACGGGTCATGAACGGACCTGGCGGAAAACGATGGCGGTAACCATTTACCGCCATCGTTTTTCACTTAGCGCCAGGGTCGTAATGAGGCCTAATGTGTTTGGAAAAGGTGTTGGAAGAATTGTCAAGAATTGCACTGGCTGGGAAGCAGACATTTCTTTCCAAACTCTCTTCTGTGACGGTAGTTCACTAAATACGCAGGATCACGAAGTGGCTTACCTCATTAGTCAGTTGCGCACATGGAAAATAATGTGCGCACATCAGCAAACCAGTTCTGCACATAGAGAAAAATAATTAGAGGGAACATTGGTCAAGATTAGAAAGAAGGTCATTACAGGTGTTCAGTTTCCGTGTCTCTGGCAACTCTGAAGGTGGACTGATGGTCATGAAGACAGCCGACAGAATCAGAACGTTGAGTCAGTTGGGAGATGGCAAGCTGCTCGAGGAGTTTTCCCAGGAAGGGGGTAATGGAGATAGGGTGATAGTTAGCAGATATGAAGGGCCAGAGGAGGACTTTTTAAGGTGGGGGTTCACAGGGGAGTGCTTTAGAGGTTGAGGGACGGATTCTGTGGTTACAGAAATCTGGCAGGGAAGGCGCAAGGGAGACAATTTTGTCCTTGATAGTTCTAGAGCAGCAGGGAAGCACCTGTTTGGAGGAGACTTTCATAGAGAAGTCTAGTTTAGAGACCTCATCTGGTGCTATGGGAGAGAAGGAGGAGAGAGGTAGGGAATGGGGGAGGGGAGTTAAGGAAGACATGATAACTCGGGAGGGAGGAGGGACAGGGATGGAAGGGGAGATGTAGAGACTGCAGAAGGATTGACAAATTCTTTGCAGATTTTGAACAGTTCACTAGAATTGTGGGCTTGGATGCGAGCCCTCTCCTTAGAGCAAATGGAAAATCTGTATTGCCTTTTGAGCAGGTGACAGGACAGTTTACCAGAAGGTGCGTCTGACGTCCACCACTTCCGCTCAGCCACCCTGCATTTGCGTTTCAGAGAGGCTAGGTAAGAGCCTTACCAGGTGTTATGCTTGGAGGCAGGCTTCATCCGGATCCTCATGACAGAGGCAAGAATATCAAGGGTGTTAGTGATTGAAAGATGAAGATTAGCAAGGACAGAGTCAGTGTGGGCATCCATGGGAGGAGGGGGAGGGAGGATGAAGGTGGTAGAAAAATCAGCCACTGACATTGGCTTTATCAGTCGAATGGTGGAGAAGGAGACAGGCAGTGACGGTAGAGGAATAATAGGGGGAACTAAGAGATTAAGGTGAGAAGACAGGAGGAAGTGGTCAGACCAGGAGAGAGGAGTAGTGAGAGGGTTAGAGATAGTATTGTCAGAGGAGATGAGTTCATCCAGGGTATGTCCGGCAGTATGTGTCAGGCCTGAGGGATGGATGGTGAGGGAAAGAACATCGCAGAGGCTGCGAAAGCGACTTTTTGCAACGTCAGAAGAGTCTAGGTGTATATTGAAATCACCAAGGAGGAGAAGTTGGAAAGTAGAGGCAATAAGGGAAGATGTGAGGTCAGACCACTCAGAGAGGAAGATAGCGACCAGACCAGGGGTCCTGTAGATGTTGGCAAGAGTCAACGAGAGGGTTGTAAAGATGCTGACCCTGCAGACGAGGTATTCAAAGGAGGAGTAGGACTGAGTGGAAATGATAGTGGCAGGGATTCAGTCAGGGAAGATCAAGGCCACTCCACCTCTATACTGTTTAGGCCTGGGCTTGGAGAGTATCTTAAAGCCTTCAGAAAGGAGTATGTGAAAAGCAGTGACAGAGCTGGCAGTGAACCACATCTCAGTGAGGGTGAGAAAATCGAGGTCAAATTCTTCAAGGACGAGACAGATATCAGAAGCGTGTTTGACGGCAGAGCGAGAGTTGAGGGTAGCAAGGTGGACCTAGTTACCACCTTTGAAAGTCTCCTGACAGAGGTACAGGGACGTCGTAAACCCATCGGAGGTGGGGATGGGGATAGGGGGTGGAAGCTGCAGGAGTGACGGAAGACGCCTGTCAAGAAGGAGAAGGTTGGGATGAGAGCCTTGGGCCTTCTGGGGCCTTGGGCCCCAATACCTTCAACTCTCTCTTCCTAAGTATCTTCCTTCTCAAGCTTTTAGCTCATCTGCCTCCAACTCCCTCAGGGTCAGTCGCTTCTCCAAGCAACTAGTTGGTGATAGATCTCTTTCTTCGTCTGGTGCCTCCCTCTGGAACAGCCTCCCTGCCTCCCTTAAACTTGAGGAGAACCATCTCTGGTTCCGGAAGCGCCTCAAAACCTTTCTCTTTGCTTCTGCTTTTTCTCCTACTCTCCTCTGCTGACCTCCTGGCTGTAACCTGTACTGCACTGGGCACCTGGACACCCTCTGATCTCGGGCCTAGGTGCCTGCAACGCCAGCGTCACACCTGCACTGCCCACCTGGCAACCCCCGCACTGGGGACTGTTTCTGTATCCCTACAGTCCCCATACCAGCTCTTGACATCTGATGTCTGCACTTACCCATGCACTTGCCACATGCTGGCTGTCACTTACTTATTGTTATTATCTATTCCCATATACTACACTGTCCCTGCCCCCTTCCCACGCACTTGCGCAATCTGAATGACACCTGGCCTAGTAGGATCGCTGTCTGTCCTCCCTTTGTTCCCCTTTCTTGCCTCGTCGCGCCTTGAAACACTTGTGTATAAGCACGTTATAAATGCCATATCATATATCATATCATGACAGTGCCATTGTGATAGACATTAATGTTGCACCTAGAGGATGAGAAATCCATCAAGAATACTTCCCATCTGGTGCCTCCATTATTGTGAGGCGAAGAGAAAGGAGAGAGGACAGCGACCATATGTGGAGTCCATAGGTCCGGAGAGAGAGTGACAAAGAGGATGTCAGTGATCATCTGCCTGGAAGTGGTGTCAGTGATGGGCAAACCGGGAATGGAAATCAGGAGATTCTTTTTGAACTTTTTCCTTCCAGGCTTCGAGAGGGAGGAAGAATAGGTGATAGAGTAGCAGTTAGAGTAGATAGTTGAGATGGAGATGGCCACGGGTGGGGGGAGAGAGCCGAGAGAAGGAGGGAGAGAGGCAGGGGGGAGCAGAGAGCTGCAGAGGCATGAAGAACTCACCAGGCGGTCTACTAGTAGACAAATGATGTAAGAGAGAAGCAGAAAGGTGACTTTATCATACTGTTCAGGGCCGCCCAGACGGCCAGCCCTCCATCCACAAGAAGCAGGAAAAATAGGTGCATGGGTAAGGAGAATAGGAACTAAGAGTCAGTGCTGCCAATAGTTGGGTAGGTAACCTCTCCAGTGAAGGCCACAGTGAGGCTTTGGTGGTGGAGTCAGTGCATATAGCACGATCAGCTCCAATGATTTGAAAGTGACCAAATAGACCACAGAGGGGGGAATATGACAGGTGAAGCAAGGGTATAAATCAGCCATATAGTAAGCAAGAAGGATAAATACAGTGATCAAGCTTTGTTCTGCTCTGTTTCTTTAAGTGACATGGCTCTTTTCGTTCTTTCTCATTTACTTCATTTTCTTCTGCTTGCTTTTGATCCTGTTGCCAAAATAAATGCCTTGGTGTTCTCTCTTCCATCAGGTAGACTCACTGTTATGTTAAAGTAATATGCCACTTTTCGTTCTCTCATTTACTTCTTTTTATTCTGTTTGCTTTCAGTCCTGTTGCTGAAATGCCCCAGCGTCCCATCTTCCCTCTGGTGGGCTCACTGGTATGCTGTAGCGGGAATGGCTTCTCCTACAGTGAACCTGCAGCAGCCCATTGGCTCCTGCTTCCTTACTTCAGATTTGTTGTCTTTGCTTCGTTGTTCCTGTCCTTCCTGTGACTCTTGCTTGCCTATTCCACACTCCCATGGGCTCCAACAATGCAGAAGCTGAACTTCGGTACAGCTGCATGCCAGGAGGCCACACTCCCATCTTTGACATTCCTGCAGCGTACCGCAGCCGTCTGCCTCTCCCGGTTTCTCCAATGAGCTGGTTGGCTCCACGCACTTTGCATTCACCCAGCAGTCCCTCAGTCAGCAGTGAGAGGACACATTCTCTTCAGCCAGCTCCTCCCTGTCAGCTGTCTTTACTGTTCAAATGTCCCACCGGTCCGTATGTGCTCACAACAACTAGAGCGCACCTTACGCTCTGGGCCTTCATTGATCTTCACAACTCGGCCCAGCTTCCTTGTGGCATTACTACTATCCTTAGAACAAGGAAAGTCAGTTTGTGATAATTTATGAGAAGAGTCTGGAAGGTGTTCTCAGCAGTTTTAAATTTCCAGTTTGATGACTCGAATGCAGAATTTTAAGAGGTATTTTCAGTAGTTTTGGAGAGGAAATGAGGAGAACTATGACAGTATGCCATAAAGGCTTGGGGAATGCAAGGGGTATCCTCAAGAGGAAAAGGGGGAACCATGTCTTGTCCGATAATGTTAGTACATTCCCCTCTGGGTTACCTCTCCGCACGAGGTCCTCCCTCATATAGCGACCCCCAGGGTCAGGATCAGGTAGCGGCTGCTGTCCCCTGGCCACATAGGGGTAAGCTGCCACTGGTAAAGGAGTGATGACACCATCAAATTTATTACACTTGGCAATGGGAACAAAGTACAGGTAATATGGTTGTCTGCTAGCCCTGATTAGGGCTAGCAGACAACAAACTACCTTGCGCAGTGCCCCAAAGGTGTTCCATGGTTAGATTAATGTCCCGGCCATGGTCTCATGTGAGGCTGATATCTGGTCCACCAGCTCCCTCACCCTCTGGCTGATGAGGCTGTTGCTGGCATTACTATGAACAGTGCACCTGCACAGACGATTGATTTATCGGGACACCTGCCTTGTTACCCCCTGGAGTACGTTGCGTATGGCCTGGGAATGTGCCAATTTTTCCTGTGCTTTTGCATGTATTTCGGCCTGTCATTGTTCCATCCTATCAAGCCGATTCCAGATGGCCGGCAACATCTGGCATGGCACTAGCTGTGGGGATTGTCGTCGTCAGGTGGCTCTGCCTGGTCATCAGAGGATGAGTCGTGCTGAAATTGCAATGCACGTCTGGGTGACAAGTGTGAGGGTGAGGAATGCAAGCATGAGAGGCTTCGCAGGGGGAGGATTCTGGCGTGAGTGAGGTTGACTAGAGGTGTGTGTGGTTGACTGCGACATCACGTCCGCATGGGTTGCAGTGGGCTGCTCACATGTCAGGCTGTCATCCCCATCCTGGCCAGTGTGTGTCCTGGCAGTGTCCCCAGCAGTGGTGGTAGGTGTCCCTGATGAGGGTGGAGCTGCTGGCTCAATATAGTGTCATGATGCCTACCCCCGGGCAGCTGGACCAAGCCCATCCGCCCCGGAAGCAGGCATCCGGACATCTGTTTAAACCTCAGAAGCCCCGGCTAGGGGCTATCTGGGTTCTGTCCTGGCGCCTTAGGCACCAGGCTCATAGTAGAAATCAGTCCTGGCGCCTAAGGCGCCAGGCTCATAGTCATTACTTACCTCAGGCAGACCATGCTGCACATGCATCCAGGCCAACGTGAGACCTGGAGGGACTATTTTTCCACAAGGACTACTTTTCACTCGGGTGTGGTTCTTGGAACTTCTTACCTGGGACTACTTTCAAAGCTATTTAAACCACGCCCGATCTTCAACACACGCTTCGCGTTATTCTGCATTTAGCAGCGTAACGCTCACTGTGTCTGCAAACCTGCATCCAGCCTTCTGCCACGCCCTCTCGAACACGGAGCCCCTAGGAGAGAAATGAAAAAAGATAAAGAGGTTAGATTACAGACTTTAATCTGATTCCTCACCTGATTTCGGATCCGGCATCACTCCGAGCCTGAAAGGACATTCTTCCGGCATGCGTCGCATCCCAGCTGCAGTGCCGCTCCATTTTCACCAGCCCACAGCATCTCCGACTCGGCGCTGCCTCTGTCACTTTTTCGGTGATTTTCAACACCTGGGGAAAAGACAAGAAAATGCAAGGTGAGCCTAAAGAGACTAAAAAGACAATCACTTATATTACAAGACTTACCTGGCTATCACCGGAGGCTTCATCCTTCAATACGCTGCATCTAGGAAAAAAGGAAAAGACAGTGAGCTATTCTCACGCACCTTTACAGGATAGTTTGGGTAATACAGACTCTTACCTGAATGCCGCCACCAACCTCCAGACAGAATTTGCCGCCGCAAATCAACAGGGGAGTGCAAGAGTGAACTTTGGACATTTTGGACTCTTTAAAAACTTGCCAAACTCTGGACTCAATAACCGTCCAGAACCCCAACACCTAAAACCAGTGAAGTAACTGGTATCTACGCGCCCCTGCATGCCACGCAGGATGGAGAGCTCACCTATCAAAAACATAAGGTGAGGACATTGACCGGGAGGTGGCAAGTGGGAAGAACGGGAGCAGGGAGGGGGGTCTGCATTCACATCCACGGGGCTAAATACCTTTCTCCATCTACAGGAGAATACTTCTACGAGTCAAGCTTACTAGACTGAGGGGGTCCATCCAGACGGTCATCTTTGCCTTACGCTTCACGCTGGTGGAGGCCGCAGCTGTCCGGGTTCGATCTACGCGCCTGTGGGAACCAGGTGAGCATAACATATAGTTGACCTTGTGGTTATGTCCTTTGCACCAGTGGACATGGCAACTGAGACGTTTACTTGAGTGGCACGCTCCCACTCCTAGACCTAGAATGGCCTATGACTTTTGTGGTGCCTGTTGGTGCTAGTGTCGTGGAGGTACCAGCACTATTGGATGGTTCCTGGGTGTCTTGTGTGCCTGTTGGGAATATGTGCGTAAATACATTGATAGTCATGTGTCTGGCGACTCAACATGTACTTGTACTATGGGGTCACAGTGTGTTAGGCCTCCAGGGGGTCCTTCCCCATGTGACTGGAGTATGGCAGTCGTCTGCATTGATTTAGGGTGACCATCTGCTCATTGTGCGGAACCTTGCTTACTTGGGGCATCCAGTCCTGCGCATCAATGACCTACGGGGTCACATGTGCACATGTACATTAGGAAGGTTGTTGCTTAGTTTTCATGTAGTGCTGTCGGCTAATGGGTGACCTACTAGTTATGGTGGGGTCATGTTGACATGATATCGGACATCTTTGTACCATTTGTGGGCCTTTGTGATACTTTTCAGATGCTGTGGTTGTTAGTCTGACACACACGTCCAGTAATGTTCTTTGATGGCCATGCACTGCATGCTTGGTACCATGCTTAACGTCTGGACTGCGCATGGGTGACTGGTGTATGAGCAAGAGGTGGAGAAGATGTGCACTGGAGATGTGCATTTGTACTTCTAACTTGTAGTCCAATGGTGGGACTTGACTACGTCATGCCCTCGCCGTCATGCTTGGAAGGGGTTTTCATGGCTTCATTGACTCAAGTAATTATGACCTTCAGTGTCACATCGATGGGTCATGTATTTTCGGGGGTGATGTCGTATGAATGCATGGCAGTATGTGTACATGGCATCATGGTTGTTCTGCCACAGGCCCATCATACACTCAGGTACTCACCAGATTCCACCTGGCTGCTGGCTCTGCTCTCAGCCGAGCCTACACCATCTATAACCACTATGTGGAGTATACCGCTGGCCAGCTCCTCAAATGGTGTCAGCTGTAGTGGTTTGTTACTTACTCCACCGGTGGCAGCTGTCTCCCTGCGGTGGGTCGCTATCACCTTCTGACTCTAGTCTTCAGGTAATTCCAGTGTTTTGTCACGTCCTCTGAGTCGCGTTGGACATGTCTTACGACCACCATCTTGTCACAGATTTCTGACCAGATATTTTTTTCTCTGCTGGATGGTCTTCTTGTGTTGCGCACCATATCGTTTTTCGCAGTGTGCCACCACCTGCTCTGCCAGAACAGTGAGCTCCTGCTCTGAACATTTTGGGTTCCGCATGCGGATATCCGGCACCCTGGATTTGCCCTTCCCTGCAAACATGTTTTCAGTTGTCTCTGGGTCTGGATGGCACTCCTATGGCCTGATTTTTGATGGATTGTGTTTTTCAAAATGGCCACTCTAGTGCTTCCTTTTTACATAATGATGAATTTCCGCTGGCAGAATTTCCGCATATGGAAATTCCACTGATTTGCCCAGCAATAACGGTAATCCCAATGACTATTGGCGGAATTACCAACGCAAGCTCAGTTTTCAGTGGTAATTCCACTGGGCCTAATTACTGTTACCGCCAATGGGGGGGTGCACGCCGGGCATGATGTGATACAGTGGAAATTCTGCGTCACACCACAGCGGTAATGGTAATTCCAAGGTGGAATTACTGCAGATTCCTTATTGTGCCTGCAGAATGAAAATAACCTCTCACAAAGGGAGTTCCTTCGCAGAAATCATGTGTGGCTCGTGGTGTTCACACTGGATAGCAGAAACTGAAAGGGTTTGTCGATCAGACTAATTATAATAATTGGCATACTATAGGGTGCAACATTTTGCGGCACATTTGAAAATGGCACATTTTGCGCTTTTTGGTTGCGAGTGGAAAGTGGAGATAAACTGGAGGCTTCAATTATGAACCAGGATGTGCGATTTCAGATAACAGAGTTTATGTGCCTTCAATGGAGGGCTGTGGACTCATTATCAGTAAACGGTTATTACTTCCTGAAAATGGAGAAGTGCAACCATGTTCTGTAAATACAGAGGACCCCTTTACAAGTTTGGTGGTATTCTGACTGTAAATCCACCAGAATACTACTGTTACCTTCACTTGGTCTGACAGATTTACCCGCCGGATTACAAGTGGTAGGCGGTGTTAGTTCGCATTTATTGGAATCCATAGGACTCCATCGGGATTTCGGCAGAATTACCACAGATTTTGACGACTTTCAGCTGTAAAGTGATGGATTTACCTCCAGCTTTTTGGTGAAGGTGAATCCTCCACTTCACACTCTAACTTGCAGTAGGGTGGTTTATCACCGATTTTTGCTGCACCGACATACTCATAATGAACCCCAGAGTCTCCACAGCTGGACTCACACTGATGCGTCGGTTAATAGCAGATAGACCTTGCTAGCACCTAGACCACATAGACCAGGCACTTTCTACGAACATGTAACCAGCATCATTAAAATATGCCAGTACAAAATGAAGCACTAGTATGGGATAACATTTTTTTTATCAGAAATGGCAGTGCACAGCCTTTGTGAACACCAATTCAGACTGGATTAAAATTGAGCCATTAGTGTATTGCCATTTCCATCGTCAACCTAATTGCACCTCCACTGTTGAGCCACATTAATTTTACCAGGAGTGTCGAACTGAATATTTGTCAAGCAAAATCAGAATAATCAGGTTTGCAATTAAAGTTTCAGGAGATCATTAGACACTTCCAGCTGCTTTATGCATTGAAATTCTAGGCCCCATGCAAAGCCCAAACATATAGACTCCTAGAAATGCGTGCAAACTCACATTTCATTGGAGTCCTTTAAAAAGCAGGTAGGGACATTAAAAAAAAGTATTTTTCATCACCTGCAATAACCACAGGGAAACTGATCCTGTGTGGCATTTTTTTTTCGAGCTTCGTTTATTGAAAAATTGAACAGCTTGCTAGGAGAGCGCAGCCTTCTGATGACTAATAATGAGGCTGCCTTGTACAGTCAGACCGTGCAAGGAAGTTGTTAATTTGCAGTATATCCTCATATTCTCTATTACCCATAATTGCAGCAAGAAACATACCTAATTGCTGAACTATCATATGTTTACATATTTTATTGCATAATAAGGGAAAGCATTCTGCCAGCCACATGGGAGCATTAGGGAATAAAGCAGTCTGCCAAATGGAAGCAGTTGCCTGCAAGTGCATGTGTCTAACCCTTTTACTGATGAACAGCGTCTATACTCTTAATAACTTGTTTAAATAGCAGCAATGACTGCAGTGTTGCCGTTTCAAAGCTCTGCAAATACTGTAGTGGGTGCTGCTGTTATCTGGTTTAAGTGACAATACATGACTGCAGACAACATATATCATCTGTAAATTGTCAATTTGTGATATGAGTCTGTTGCGTTAATGTTTGGAAAATAGGTATGTTTCATGTCAGTAAAGACGCAGGAAAACAATCAGGTCTGGGTTATTCTTAAGGGTGTGTGATGTATTTATTTGTATGGTTTGGGGGTTGTCAGCTTTTGTATGAGGTTTGAGGTGTATTTTTAGTCTACGTGTACCTTTGTAAGTGGGTGGATGTGGTGTTAGGTAAGGGGGTATAGAGGTGTTGCACTATATGCCTGTTATTGGCACAATATGCGTTACTGAAGCCAAATACCATGTATTGCCATCATACAGCAGGGAGTATCATACAATGACCTGCTACTTGTATGAGGTGCAAAGTTTCAGGAAATTATTTCCTGAGAATATCTATGTGGTCACCAACCATTTGTTCTTTAAAGAACTTCTAAAACACCCGGGGCCTCATTATATGTTCGGTGGTATCTCTGTGGTAAATCCCCCTAGATACCACTGAATGGATTTACTGTTACTGCCACTCGGTCTGTGGAATTACCGCCAGATTCCAAGTGGCGGTATTGCTGTATTAGTCACCATTTATAGGGATTTTGACAGAATAACTACTGGCGGTAATTCCACTGGTGGTCATTCTAATGAAATTTCTGTTTTTTTTTGGTAATAAGGTAAAATTGCTTCCAGCATTTTGCAGCAGGTTTTTCCTCCACCTTACCTCCAAACCCATAGTTTGGTGGTGCGGTAATGCAGTGGTTACTCTGTTACCAATTCATTACCACAGTTTTTGGCCACATCACCAAATTCATAATGAGGCCCTTACCTGTTGCCTCAAGAGGTGGTAACATTTTCATGATTTGTGTGGTGAAGGTCTTAAGCTCATGATACTATTTTGTTCTCTCTAGCTCCAGGATGCCTTTAAAGGTTACAGTTTGCACTTCAAAAATTCTAGATTCATATATTCATCTGCACAGTTATTTCTACCAAATTCACGGGTAGTTCCACTGCGTGGCAAGATTACATAATAGACATTGCCATTCAGCTGCTTCTATTGCACACACAAACACAAATACAAACAAAATTCACAACCACACACGCTCTCTTTCATATACACACACAGGTAGTAACCCACACACATCCATACAATCATAGCCATCCACTCGCACAGAGCCATAATAATGCATACACACTCTCCCAACTCTCTCTCTGCTGCTCTATCTCATAGAAACTCACATACATCTGACAGCACAAGTATCACAGTAGGAGTCTACCAAGAATCACTCATTGGACCTTAACTCTTTACCCATTATGCCCCCTCTCTTGGAAAAAATCATCACAGCATTTAGCTTTTGATATCACATTTCTGCTGATGATACCCAGATCTTCTCCCACTTTTGCAACTTCACCCTGACTTCTCAGCCCACATATCGAATCTTCTCTTGGCCATATTACAAGTCATTGCATCAGCCAAAACAGACATCCTCTACATCCCTGCACAACATTCCCTTTCCTCCAAATCTACTCAGACCATCTCTCCCAAGGCTCATAATCTCAAATTATCATTGCCATGTTTAACTCAGTCCACATTAGGTAAATCCATCCATTGTTTACCAATTTACCAACCCCCCTACAAAACCACTCATGTCCACTCATGTACTCCATTATATCGACAATTGTTGTGACCTCCCCATAGTCCCCCTCTCTACTAATTTGCACAGCTTTATGAAATCCTCAAGCTTGCAACCCATACTCTCTACACCATTCATTCTCCTCCTTGGCCTTCCACCTTCAGGGGTAACGGGTAATCGAATCCACTTGTGCATGCAGAAGATATGTACGAAACTTCAAAGTTCACTCAAAAGCGTCACCCCCGACATCCTTGGCTCGGCTGTCAAGCACGCAAAAAAACTGGGAAGCCACAGTTGAGCAACCATGATCATATGAAAACATGTCCTTCAGAAAATGTGCAGCAATGTACGAGGAGTATTAGCATTGCTGAAATTAGGACAACCCAAACCAATACAGGAAGGCATTGCTTTATGCTCCAGAAAATCACAAAAAGAAAATAATTATCAAATTATTCAACTAATTTATAAAATAATAAATACCTCTCAAATCCAATGCACTTTAGCATTTGTCATCAGTCCTGTAAGCATCTCTGAACCACCAAGCTACCCACCCACTCATATTTCAATGGTCTGTCACACAAACAAAACAATATGTTGTCTTTTGAACATCCCTGGTGCCACAAAAAGATGAAAGCGATGACAATACATTATACATTTAAAAAAGAACCTGTAATGTAATTTCAAAGCTATATTAATACATTAAAAAGTTTAAAATGGATAAATAATGGAGATATACGAAAATATGGACGGAAATTGGTTACAATGCACTTAGCCGTTAATGAGAAAAGTATAATAAAGAAAACATCAATTACATGTAGCTTTAGAAATCTACTAGGAGATTCTGTAACAAAGACAAGTAGCCGTGGGATGACAATGGGCCTCATTACGACTTTGGAGGTAGCCGTGCCCTTAATAGGGGCATGACGGCCTCCAAAATCGTGTCCGGGTCCTTGTTCCCTGAATGGGGAAATACCGGGCCATTCCGAGTATGGAGGGCCCAGTATTTCCTCCTTCAGGGAACCCGGGCCCGGTCCTTCCCCATTCCCATTCGAGCCCTCATAGGGCTCAATGGGCACAGAGAGGGAGCTAACAACGGGCACATTACGAACGGGCCCGTTGTTAGCTCCCTGGTCCCCTCGCGGGACCCGCTATGGACATCTGGAAAAACCAGACGTCCAGAGCGGGTGCCGCGAGGGGACCTCGTAATAGTGCGGAGTGGGCTTAACGGTGCTGGCATCATTACCAGTGCCGTTAAACCCATTCCGCACAAGTTGTAATGAGGGCCAATGTCTTTAGTAAACTGCAGAGATGTTTTATTGGTAATGAGATGAATTACTTTACAAATACTCTAAAAGTGGGTATGTATGCAAATTTGTTACGTTAAAACTCTGCCCTTAAATATTGTTGAGCGTGGTATACTGTCAGGACTTTGCCATATTTCGGTAAGTGTAAACTTTAAGGTAGGTGCAGGGTTGATGACGTAAAATTTTGAAATAAAAATGTGGGAATACCAACGAACATTGTGAGCACATGGTCAAAGAAAGAACTGCGGAAGAGGTGCAGGCCCTTGTGCAAGGACTCATACATATGTTGATTCAATGGGACATGCTCTTCAAAGGGAAGTATGGAGACACCAGGTCTGTGGTGGTCATTTGGCCAATGGTCACAAGACAAAAGACCCCTTTGAGTTCTCCATCATATTTGGCACTTGGTGCATGCTCACCCACCCGCCTCCATTGCATGTGAGCGCATGGCCAAAGTGGGAACTCCCTTTGATAAAGGTAGGGGGAGGATCAGGATAAAACAGGATAAAGAGGAATAGGTGCAGGCTCCTGTCGTAGGACTCGTACATACGTTGATTCAATGGGATAGGGTCTGTAAAAGGGGAGTGTAGGAGGAGTAGCTGGGGGCTGTGAATAGCTTGGGGCTCTGAATAGCTGGGGGCTTATTAGCTTATGCAACTGTAGTGTGAGTCTCAGACAGAAATGCAGAAATGCGCAAGGCATATGGTTGCCAATGCATATGATGGAAAATGCACAGAGTGCAGAAATACAGAGCACATGCTTAAAAGGGAATATTATTTCAGGATGCTATTTCAATTGACAAAACCTAATACTGACATATTAACATAGTAATCCAACCCCAGTAACATGTCCCCCTATTAATATATAGTGCAAATTATTCTATGTGGAATAGCCTAGAAAGTTTTGGAAAAAGCATGGTGCTTTGTAAGCAGACTGAGCTTGTTGTAGTAAGTTAAACAAACATGAAATTCCGCTCTGCTGACATGAACCACTGTTGAGTCAGGAAGCAGAGGAAGAAATGTAACATTTGTTTTTCAGAAATGCAGTCACTTCAATGGGGAAAATACACAGAGCAGATCGGATGATGTGGCTGGATCTAGATGATTAGATGTTGCATTGATTGACAGAAGAACCTATCAAAAAGGCTGTGAGTGGGTGTAGTCAGATCAGACATCCTCAGACACTGCACTGAGAGAGACAGTCAATTGCAGGGGGCTGAATGGAGAACAGTGTTCAGTGCTGACAAGCTGCCCAGTGCCGTAGCAGTCCTTATCTGAGTGGCGGACCCTGAAGGGGTTTCCCATGTTCAGCTGAGCCAGAAATATCAGCAGCATATCTGTGAAAATTTAAGTCTAAAGTGAGGGGTGTTGGATTGCCTGTCGGTCAGTTAGTCAGGGAAATAGGTCATCTCATTTTTGGTGCTGTCGATGTTGAAAGTGCATGCAATTTCGAAATTATATGAATGCCTTTGCTGTTTTGTTCCCTCTCTCTTCAAAGTGCATCCCTTGTCAAATTTCTCGCTTTCTAGGACGAATGGTAAGACTGGTCACAGGTTATTCTATTTTTCAAATGTGCCATTGCTCATTGTAATACACTTGCACTGTAAAACCTGATTTATGCATAATTGTTGCCATGTGTAACTGGTACATTTATCTGTTACGATAAAACAAACACATTATAAAGTCACTTGGTGTTCTGATGCATTTTTGCGGCAGTCAGTCATTTTATTTGACCTACACAAAGAAGTGGGTGCGCGACTAGAAATATCCCAAAGGGAAATAACTGCTGTGAACTATCTAGCCAGAAAAGGAATGAGTGTGGAGTATTTCAATTTGTTTGTTTTATGATTTTGAAATGATATGATTTTAAAACTCAGCCACAAGGGCATATTGTAGTATTGTACATAAAATACTGCGAGAAGGGAAGGTATAAGTTACCCACACAGAATGTATCAAGTCCAGTAGACTGTTATGGTGAGTGGCCCTGGTAAAAAAACAATTGTTAGGCAATATTCTGAAGTTAGTCTCACCACTGTAAAAGGAAATACCCCATCGTATTACCACAAGAGATACTACCACCATAAAATACCACTCTTTATCACCATAATAAAAAATACCACAACGTTAGGTATAACCCCAAAATATATCCTATATATTTGGTCCATTGGCGATTGGGAAACTTTAAAACAGTTACTGGCCGTGGCATTGCATTCTAAGCATAGCTATTCTGTGCACTTATTAAGTGAATTGGTGCTGTGAAGTGGTACTCACTTAACTTACACAATAGTGTCACCATTTCCCAAATCAATGCTGAGTTTCCTGAATTGGCAAACTACCTTGAGGCAAAGCTATTTGCCCATGCGGTTTGGTCTTCAGAAAATGCGACAATATGGAAGGACAGTATTACCACTGAGGTAGGAAAAGAGGCAATTGAAAACATATTTCATGAAGGGAGCATTGTGCAGGTATGCCTCATGAGACTATTCCGAGCAGCAGACCGCAAGGAAGAGAAAAACTGCATTATCAGATTGTGGGCAAAGTTGTGGGTTTTGTTGCAAAGATCCTTAAAGATGCAGGGAAATGACATTGAAGTGATTAGCAAGTTACAGTACAGCTTGGACAATGAATGGAATCAGGTGCAGCAGTTAAAAGCATAATTAAGATAGGGGGAGCTAGACACAGAATTGCAATCTAAATGCAGCAATATAGGTACTCAGTTGGCTCAGAAAGAGAAACAATTTAATGAGAATGAGCAAGAATTAATGCACTTAAAAGGGATTTTAAATGCAATAAGATAGGACAAAGATGCTGCCATTTCATAAATACAAACCCTTAGAGAACATAACATGATAAAAGACAAAGAATTTCACACTCTATAACAGGAGATATTCAAATTACTGGAAGAGAATGACAAGAAGGATAGGGCACTTGACCAGTGTCAGGCACAAATAAGTGAGTTGCAAGCAATAATTATTAAGGTCAGGGATGATAATTCTGATCTTTGTCATGATGCAGAATAACTTCATGGATTTTGCAAGAATTTATAACAGCAAATACTTAGGGCCTCATAACGAGCTGGGCCGTATCCCGGCGGTATTACTGCTGTGATACTGCCAGCGCTAATAGCGTTACCGCCACACGGTCCAGCACTATTAGCACCGGATCAAGGGTTGAGTGATAATGGGTATTCCCCATTCCCCATTGGGTCCATTGGACCCAATGGGGCATTTTCGGCGCAATTAGCGCACACTAATAGCACTGCGCTAATTGCGCCTGAAAAGTGGCATTTTTCTGGTGCATGTTTGGACGGACCCTTAAATGCGTTACCGGCGCATTTAAGGGCTACCACCCAACTCGTGATGAGGCCATTAGTCTCAAATCTCAGGAAAGGCGGCAAGGCACTACATTCAATGGAATTGAAATCAATCACAGCTCTGTCCATGGGAACAATGTACCAACAGCTGTTCCTGTGGCCAGACCTGGTTATAGCCCAATAGTGGGGTATGAATCAGCAGCCAAAGGTTACAATCATTCCTGCCCACAAGAGAACAGAAATGAGTGACAAAATGACACACACCAGAATGCACCACGTAGCCCTATCAAAATCATGAAGTCTATCAAGACATTGATTAAGCCATTCAAAAAGGGAGGGGATTGTTGCATGGACCATTTAGAAACAGTCCACAATATATTTAAAGCTCTCCACATACCCAGGGAACAATATAGACAGTACTTCCACCTAACACTAGATTCAGCAGCTGCTAGTGTCATTCAGGGTCTCAATGAACAGGAAAATGTGTAATGGGCGGACTTTGAGAAAGAGGTTAGGCATCAGTTCTCACTTTATCAGTCCATACAGGATGCCAAAAAGGCAGCTCATACTATGACTGCAAAGCCTGATATGTCCCCTCACCAGTACCTCCAAAATTTAAAAAGAGCATTTTTTCACGATTTGATGTGGCCTTTAACCCTAACTCTGTAGAATTTAAGACTGCATACTTTTATGGACTCCAAAAAGAAATTGTATCCCAGTTAGTAAGGGAATGTGACAGGGAAAAACCAGTAGAATGGATAATAGAACAGGGGACCAAGCTATATGAAGTGATATTGTGTCAGAGAGAGGAAGGGCCTAAGAATAAGGAGACAAAACCAAAGTCCAAAGAACCTGCGCCAGCGATTCTGGAGGTAAAATCTGTAAAAATGCTGCTTGAATCAGCCCAAACCCAGGCAAGAAACAACACGACACACAATCAAAGGAGTATGCCTCCACAGAGGACACCACCTCAACCTCCTATGTTCTAATCAGTTGATCCCAGCAATAGGGAGTCTTACATTAGACCTAGATATCTGGGTAATTCCCCCCCCCCCCCAAGTAGGATTTCACACCGATATGTCAGGTCTAAATAACAATCAAAATCAAATGTACAATGGCCCCTACCAGACTCTGGGGACTCAGAGTAGGTTTGACCCTAATACGGTGAAGTATGGCCACCAAGAAAGGCCAAGGTATGTGGATAGGTTTATTGAAAATGGAAATCAGTGTAGGGGACAATTCCCACCAAATTAAAGACAAAATATGAGCTATGTCCCTCGCCAATATAACCAATCGGCACCAACGGTCGACCATGGTCAAAGGATGGTCACTCCGTGTTCTTCACCTCCTGTGTCACATGAGTTCAGAGGTAACACAAATAGAATCCAATCTCCTGAGAGGTACCCGAATAAGCCTAATCGGATGAATTTAACAATTACCGGTCCAGTCCAAAAAGAGAAGAATCCAGAGACATGGACAGGGTTCAGCGCTTAGAGGTCCAAGTCAAAATTGTCTGAACAGATAATAAACTGAGGTGCAGTTCAAAAGCAACAACCAAGTGAAGTTACAGAATGTCATTGGAGTGATCGTGTGCGTTCTGACATTCAGTGACTATTTAATAACCCCTGCACTGATGAAAACACAAATGCCCATGAATCACTTTTGAATGCCGTTTCTGAATTGCCTACTGAATTCAAAATAAGAAAGCAAAGAAATGCAAATGAGACAGGAAATTTCACCACACACAAATAGGGTGTGTGGTTCAATTTAGAGTTGAACCAAATAGTTGTGGGAAAATGAAGAACAAAAAGGGGAAAATTAACCAGAAAAACCCAAAGAACAGAGAAACAGATTTAAGAAGAGCATCCAATATGAAAATAAAGCACAAGAGGAAGAGCTAGGATCAAGAGTTATACTATCCTCACTTGATAGTCAGAATACTTTTGAGCTCCATACAGAGAAAACAGTAGCTCAAAAGGAGGGTGCAAGTCAATCACCTGAGGAGTATTTTGAACCACAAATTCCAAGAGACAGAAAGAACAGACACCATGGAAAACACAGATAAGTGTCATGCGCCAGAAGTTGACATGGTGCTACATGACACTTGTGAAAATATCCAGTCAAAAGGTTGCAGTGTGAACGCTGGTGGTCCCAAGTCAGAGGGGTAGTTGGTGGCTGCACTCCAAATGGATTCTGAGCCCTGGAGAATAGACAAAGAGATTCAAAATGAAGTGGCTGAAAAGGAGGGAAAGATGTAATTTCATATGCCCATTTGCCAAGCAAAGAGTAAAAAAGAGCTAAACAAGTAAGTCCTGAAATCAGCAAAAATTCAAACGATTTATGTGTGCTGGCGGAGGTTGAAGACAGGTACTATGCTCCTATCACTATTGAAGAAAAATGTTATGCATTTGCAATGATTGATACGGGTGCCCAAACAACGATAATGTCAAAAGAACTAGTGAAGAGTATCAATGAAGCGAGGTCCCCACAAAATCACATAAAAGAGAGACAAAACGAAGGCCATGTGCACAACTTCAATGGGGAAGAAATACCTATTGAAGGTGTCACTGAGGTTGACATAAAGCTAGGGAAGCATCGGATGAGACAGTTGATCAGATCCATCAATGAAATACCCTTTCTCATAGGGACGAATTGCCTCAAGAGGTTGTCGCCCCTTATTGATGGGGTAAATGGAGTTTTGTGGTGCCTAGCTAAAAAAACGTTCAGGCCTATGAAAATAATGACACAAAACAACAGTGTAAAAGAATGCCATACCGTTGCTAAATCAGAAAGTGAAGTGGAAGTATATCTTCAGAACAACTGTGTGCCTAGCGTCACTGTCATTCTTGTGTGTCAGGGGTAAATGCGGGGAGAAAAAGAGAAGCAGTGTTTGGAGATTTATTTGGACCTCAAGAAAAAATGGCAAACAGAAATAGATGAGAACACACTGTGCTTTTATCTAAATGAAGAAAAATGCAAGCCAAATGTCACTCCAGAGATAAATACAGAAAAGCAAATTTCAGGCCTTTCAGAAACACACATGAGAGATGGGCAGCCATGGATTACTATCCATGTGAATGGGCATCATGAAATGATAGAAGCCATGTTAGCACTTGAACATGAAAGACATTTTATTAGTGAAAAGGTACTCCAGCAAATAATTGACAGGGAGGAGATCCCAAAGTTCAGAATAAAGAATCAACACATTGTTGGCCTTGATGATTCTGAGTCGGGGCAAAGAATTGTAGGAGGTTGTATGTTAAAGGTTACAATTGGTCCTAAATGTATTCATCACAAAGCGTGGATCATGAGCGGGACACAAAACAAGTTTTATTTGGGAAATGACATTATGCACAGAAGTGTATGGTATTAGACTTTGTAAATCAAAAGATTTGGTCCAGGTTAGGTGGGGCTCTACCTGAAATTGAAGACAAAAGACAAGCTTATCATTGCACACAGTTGGCTCCATATGCAGTTGACCTGCAGGTGAAAAAGGATGTTACCAATCCCGCATTTACTAGACAAGTTACAATAGCATTAAAGTACAGAAAGGGACAATAGATAAAAGAGGCAGAAGAGTCAGAATGCAAATATACACCACTGATAGAGATAGGGGATGGACCCTTTCAAATCCGGGTGGACAATAAAGGGTGCCAAGACATTCATTTCGGAGAGCATTCAGCAATAGGAATGGCAATGCAGAAATCTTATTACACTGCAGAGTTCACTAGTGCAGTGATTGGGAATATCCTTGAAAGCTATGTGACTGCACAGGGTGAGTTGCCAGAATCCTTGGATTCTAAGCTTAAAGGAATCTTCAACGTTCAGTCTGTGTACCCTTATGAGGCAAATGAAATAGTGTGCTGTCATCAAGATGATTGAATTCTATTCAAATTAAGTGAATCTGAAAGTGAAGAACAGCATATTGAAATGGAGGTGAATAGTCAAAAATATTTAAGTGTGTCGACTCTCCAAAAAGGTACAGCTGCAGGGTTAGAGGAAAGTATAGAGGTTCATCCTTTGGAGGATTTTCCGGAGTTCGCTAAAATGGTAGAAGAGCAAATACAGGCTGCAGATGCTTTCACAAATGAAGAAGAAAAAGACCAATTGAGAAAAATATTTATGGAATTCAAAGAGGTTTTTCCCAAAGATGCATATGATTGTGGGTTAACAGATTTGCATGTTGCCACATTACCAGAAGGATATGGTAGGTAACCAGTATTTGTGCGACAATATAGGTTACCCCTGGCATGTCTGGAATCACTAGCTGAAATAATCAAAAATGTAGACTCTAGAGGAATCATTAGACCTATTCATAGCACATCATATACCCCAAAACTGGGTGTGTTAAAACTAAATGGGAAATGGTGTTTGTGTGCAGAACTATGAGAATTAAACAAAAAGGTACCTGTTTCAAGGTGGCCTTTTCCATTTAGTGATCAGGGTCTCACACAGATTCATGGGTCAAAGGTGTTTACCACATTAGACCTTACAGCTGGATACTGGTGTGTTCCACTGGCTGAAGATATTCAAAATTTGTTTGCATTTTCTTTTGACAAATCACAATATGCGTGGGCCCGGACACCTTTTGGGTATGTCAATAGTGGGAGTGAGTTTGAGATATTCCTAAGCAAGGCACTCCCGGATGCAGCTGAAAGGGGGAACAATAGTTTATGTGGATGATGTGCTAATAAAAAAAGAAAATCTGAAAAGCCACTTCAATGAGATCAGACATTTGCTTAGTCAGCTACAGAAGGCTGGGGCAAAAGTATCTTTACAGAAAGCATAATGGTGTAAAAAAAAAAGGTGAACTTCCTAGGTCATGAAGTGACCGAGAATTGGTTAAACCTGCAAAAGAGAAATGTGGAGGCGATATATAAACTGAAATATCCCACTAATCTGAAAGGGTTAAAGAGTGTGTTAGGGATGACAGGTTACAACAGGAAATGTATTGAGAATTATGCAGAGATTACACAACCTTTAACGAGACCAGTGAAGTGAGGCAGTAGCCAAGCTAAAAAACTGCCTAATGAAAGCACCATGTTTGGCATATCCAATAATAAAATAGGATTTCTTTGTAGGAGTAGGATACACTGATCAAAGCATGTCAGCAGTGTTATATCAAGAGCATAATGTGAATAACAAAACTATTGCATATGATAGTAAAGCGTTGTCACAGGTAGAGACCAAGTTCAGGGAATGCGAAAAAGCGCTTCTGACCACTGTCTGGGCGTTACAACATTTCCGCACCATAATTCAAGGGGAGAGGGTAATTATTGAAAGAAATCACCAGCCTCTGCAGTTTCTGCAAAGGAAGAGAATCAGATCAGGTAATTTGGCCCAGTCAAGAATTACTTCCTGGACATTAGCACTTCAGGGATTTCCTATAGACGTGAAATATGGACAAAATAAAAAAAAAGCCCATTTGCATTAGAACTAGCCGAGTTGCATGATTGTGCAGCCATATGTGCACCTGATGACAGAGCTGGAAACAAGCTTGAATGAATTTGAGCAATCCCCACAGAAAGCATTCAACGAAGAAACATGCAAGGATTTACCAACTGTGTATGTAGATGGATGAGCATACTATGTAGAAAATTATACAGAAAAAGAGTTAGTAGCAGCAATAGGAAATATATGGTTTAAAGGTAGCAACGTTGCAAGGGTAAGCATGAGATAGGTCCCAGAAGTAGTCAAGTGGCAGAATTGGCCGCTATTTACAAGGCAATCTCTACAGCAGTGGAAAATAAACTCAAAGAAATAGTTCTAGTAACTGATTCTGATTATGCACGAAATAGCTTAGTAGAATATTTACCTGGCTGAAAGGTAAAAGGCATGCTCCCCTATAACAAAAAAAAACCCTTAAACATGGCAAGATGATTCAAGCCACCGACAAACTTGTGCCAGAAAATGATTTGATAATACATTGGAAGAAAATACATGGTCATTTGAAAACGCCAGGTGAGGACAATTAGGGGAATGACAAGACAGATCACTTAGCCAACATTGGAACTGTAATGGGGGAGTTCTTTCCTATTGACTACCTGCTTGGTGAAATACAGATAGATTCAATAACGTGCTCCAAAACTCCAGAAGCAGTTGAGCAGCCCGTGGCACAATCGAGTTTTGATATTCCAGATCAGGACCTGATCAAAGTGCAAAAGGAAGATCTTGTTCTATGCCTATTTTATAACCATTTGTTAGATGCAGAACAACATCCTCTGACTGAAGAGGCCTGCAAAGGGAAAGAGGAATTGAGAGTATTGCTAAAAAAAAAAAAGAAAATCAGATTACAAGATGGACTGATGATTAGAGATTTTGTGGCAGGCCAAATCCAAAGGGTAGTGCCTTTGTAATTTTGGGGGTTGATGTTACATCACATCCACGATGCCATAACTACAGGACACAGAGGTTCACAAAAAACTTTGGAAATTTTAAACGATTATGCTAATTGGCCACACACGTCCCAAGATGTTGAACTCTACATCAGAGGGTGCTTATTATGTGCACAGTTTGAACCTGTGTCACCTCCTCATAGAGCACCATTGATGAAAAGGGATGTGACACTCCCATGGTCTAATTTGCAAATCAACTATGTCATATCTGTAAAAAGATCAGCAAGCGGAACCAGCTACATGCTGACAGTAACTTGTCTAATGTCCAAATGGGTGGAGTGCATTCCAGACATGGATTCCAGTGCGCAATCCGCGGCCACATTACTTGTAAATCATATTTTTTCAAGATTTGGTTTACCTCAAAGGATAGAGTCAGACAGAGGAAGTCATTTAACTAGTGCATTGATGACAAAATGATGGCAAATTTTGGGTGTGAAGAGAAAACTACACATTTCTTACCGGTCCTCCTGTTCAGGGGAAGTGGAATGGTTTAACAGATCAATAGTTGGCATGTTAAAAAAATGTGTAGCTGAAGCAGGAACTAGTTGGGATTTACGCTTCCATTGGTACTAATGGCTATCAGGTCGACACCCGCTAAATCAACAAATCTCAGCCCCCATGAAATATTGACAGGAAGAATAATTGTGCTGCCATAACACTTACTTTACAAAACAAATTTACAAGTCCTTGTAAATGCGTCCACAATTCATGAATATGTGGAAGAGCTGATAAAGCACTTACGTCATGCATTTGCATTTGTACAGCAGAATTTGGAAAAGGCAGCTGATGGTGCAAAAACATATTATGATAGGAAGGCTTCTGTGAAGGAATATGAAATAGGGAATCACGTATATATATTTAATTTCCGGAAGGGGAAACACAAAAACTCTACATTTCTTGCAGTGTGGCGAGGGCCATATAGAATTACAGATAAAGTTTCACCTGTGGTCTACAGAATTGCTACAAAGGAGGGTGAATTAACAGTGGAACAGTTTGTCCATGTTAATCAGATCAAGCCTTTTCGCCTGAAACATGAAGTGAAGAGGCTTGAGCAAGTTGCAACAGTTAAAAAAAAGTGTAGAATTGCCATAGCAAATGGTTAAGTGTAAGTAGTGCTAATGCAAAAGTATGAAGGGGCTTTTATCTGGAAATACCATGTGGTAGTGGGGTAATTAAGTGTGTACTTATTGAAGGAATGTCTTGGTTATATGGCACGCTATTTCTATAATGTGTATTAGTGTAGATAACCAAATTTGATTTCAGATGCTCCAGTGGAAAAGGAAACGAAAGGTGTATTGTGCTTGATACTTAATGTGTCTTTTCTTTTGACTTTAGAAAAATAATTGTTTTCCTCGTCAGTGCCGGATTCTTTGAGCGCTGGACACCTGGAGGATACCCCTGGATTGGTGTCCCCTGGAAAAACCCCTGTACTGAAGACGGAGGATGAAGAAGATGATACCAAAAAAGATGTGGAGATGACGACCGCAAAGGAGGTGCTATGGAGTCCCGGAATGGTGGCGTTCCACCAACAACAGCTTACTATTTGATTTTTTTTCTCACCACAAATTATTGTTTACATGGTTTATTTCTATTATAGACTATATTACTATTCCTGTCACAAACTATTTATTGCAGGAGGTATTTATTGCAAAGACTATTTCTCACCAACTGATAAGAAAATCCCAAATAGCTGGGGGCACAGTATAGTAGGGGCTTATTAGCTTATGTATCTTATGTAACTGTACTGTGAGTCTCAGACAGAAATGCAGAAATGTGAAAGGCACATGGTTGCCAATGCATGGGGCATGATGGAAAATCCACACAGAAATGCAGAGCACATGCTTAAAAGTGAATATTATTTCAGGATGCTATTTCAATTAACTGATTTGAAATAAAAATGAATACTAACATATTAACATAGTAATCCAACCCCAGTAGCATGTCCCCTTACTATTATATAGTGTAAATTAGTCTATGTGGAATAGCCTGGAATGTTTTGGAAAATGCATGGTGATTTGTAAGCAGACTGAGCTTGGAGCAGTAAATTAAACAAACATGAAATTCCGCTCTGCTGAGGTGAACCATTGTTGAGTCAGTAAGCAAAGGAACAAATGCAACATTTGTTCTTCAGAAAGGCAGTTACTTCAATGGGGAAAATACACAGAGCAGATCGGATGATGTGGGTGGATCTAGATGATGAGGTGTTGCATTGATTGGCAGAAGAAACTATTAAAAAGGCTCTGAGTGGGTGTAGTCAGATCAGACATCCTCTGACACTGCACTGAGAGAGACTCATCACGAATTGGGCGGTATCTGCGTTAATGCTGCGGTGTGTGGTGCAAACAACGCCACATCAAGAATTGGCGTGCATGCGCACACGGATGTAGCGTTAATGCAAATAGCATCTGGCGGTAACAGTGGTGGTGATCCCGAAAACCCAGTGCACATTGCGTTACGGTCGGCACCCTGCGCCATTAACGTGTGCTAATAGCGCAGCGGGAAATGCGTCACCGCCGGAACAGGAAACAAAGTGGCAACCATTTTGGAAATCACAATCTGCCAGAATTCACAGCCCCTGGTAGTTATCCACTGCTGAAAACACCCAAGAATTTCCCAGAAGGGATCGGCATCAAAAATCAAGGAGTACGACACACTCCAGCTCACCCCACCGCAGCACAGTCACACTGCCTCAATGGCCCCAAGCCTCCAGGGGGTTACCACCTCAATGGCCCCAAGCCACCACTGGGTTGCAGGATGTTGAGGAAGCCACCAGTGGAACCAACACAGATTACGGCCACACATCAAGTGAGGAGCAGCATGGTGTACCGGTATTGTCACCCATTCAGAGACCCGCTGAAGAAATGGCCACACCCCAAAGGACCCCGAAGCAAGTGCATGTTGAAAGTCACACTCCCCATGTCCCAGCACGCCAATGTCGTGCGCACACACCCTTGCTCGATGATGACACCCCCTCATATGGCTCACCTGAAGGCAGCCCCAGCAGACAGGCCTCCACGTCTAACAACAGCTCCTTTACTACCCCGCGTAGAGCTGGCAGGGCAATTAGTCACACACGTGACAGACCCATGCCTCCGGGGGCAGCAGTAATGGCATGCCAGAATGTCATCGAGGCATGTCAGATGTCAGATGCGAATAGAGGGCATGGTGGTTGCGCAACTCCCACATAAAGGCGATAAGCATTGCAATTTGGGGGGCAGCCAAAACCATATCGCAGGACAATGCTCGCACCCGTAGAGTCGTTGAGAGGTGTACTATGGCCCTCACTGTATTTGGGCAGAGAGTCCGAGAACTCTGTGAGGTCGAATCAGCTCATACAGAGCAGATGCGGAAGGCCAATAACCTCCTCCGCCAGCAGCTGCAGTTGGCGCCATCAATTCCATCGACCTCGACAACCCCCACTGAGGGATCCCTGCAGGGTTCACCCAGGTGACGTTCCTTGCACCATCCACAACGGCGCTCACCAGAAGGTGTCGGACGTGGGAAGCGTCAAGATCGTTCATAGATGGACAAACCACTGTTGGGCTGAGGGCCGGGCACATGGACCCACATCCACTGTGTTGGGAAGTTGGTGGGGGGAGGGGGGAATGTGTTTTGGGGAGTTGGTGGGGGGAGGGGAGAATGTGTGTTGAGGAGTTGGTGGGGGAGAGTGGAATGTGCTGGGGAGTTGGTGGGGGAGGGTGGAATGTGTGTTCAGGAGTTGGTGGGGGGAGTGGGGTTTGTCCCACACAATATAAATCTTGTTGATACTGGATAGAAAGCTTGGACATTCATGATTGTGTTCAAGCGCTCTTTATTTGACAAGTGATGTTTGTGACATGTACCCATCCATCAAATCAGAAAAGATTGTCTGGCCAACCTCCCCTCCCTCACCCCATCCCTGTGTGCATTGGCCCCAGCTATGGGCACATGCTCATCTTCACTCCCATCCCCCGGTGGTTGGCCATCAGCATCAGGGGTTAGTGGCACATGACTACAGCAGCAGATGTGCAGCATTCCACAGGTGAGTACAATTCTGAGCACTTTTTATGGCGCATACATCTGTGCCCCTCCCATACGGTCTAGGCGCCGGAAACGTGCCTTCAGCAAACCAAATGCCATTTCCACACAGATGCGTGTACGACTATGGGCAATGTTATATGCCAGGTCTGCTGGAGTTTGGGGATTATGCACAGGGGTCATCAGCCATGTGTTCTGCGGGTATATGGAATCACTTGAAGGGGACAAGATGTGTACATTAGGCCTAGGTTGGTTCAGTGGTTGTGCAAGGGATACACATCAATTCACTGAGCACTATGGTCACGTATGTGTGCAACAGGTGCTATCTCATTGCAATATTGGTTACATCCATCATCTTTAGGGACATGCATGGGCTGACATACATGCAGCCTATGTCAATGAGTACGGTGTTATGTGGCAGGTTACATTTGCATGCACTTGGTGTCAATGTACATGCAGCAGTGTATCAAGGACTATGTGTATGGATACGTGTGTGACACTCATGCTGAAAAAGTATGGTCATGTTTCCATTTGTCCTTTGATTATGGTGTCTGTATGTGCACCGTTTGTGCTCTTCAATGTGCGCCATTTGCTTTATGGGAAACTTGCTGCCTGCACCACCGCCTGTATGCAGAATGCAAAATCAACAATAGGCAGGTTCGATTTTAGCTAGGGCAATGCAAAATCAACAATAGGCAGGTTCGATTTTAGCTAGGGCAATGCAAAATGAACAATGGGCAGGTTCAGTTTTAGCTAGGGCAGTGCAAAATCAACAATAGGCAGGTTCGATTTTAGCTAGGGCAATGCAAAATCAACGATAGGCAGGTTCGATTTTAGCTAGGGCAATGCAAAATGAACAATGGGCAGGTTCATTTTTAGCTAGGGCAATGCAAAATCAACAATAGGCAGGTTCTATTTTAGCTAGGGCAATGCAAAATCAACAATAGGCAGGTTCGATTTTAGCTAGGGCAATGCAAAATCAACGATAGGCATAAAAGTGCCTGGATTTGGCTGAATGTCAGCAAACATAAGGTGTCCTGAGTATATAGAGTGGGAAAATGGCTAGCATTGACTAAATAATATTGATCATATAGTGACCGGGGCGGCACAATGAGAAGTCAGCATTTGCCAGGCACATCAGGGAATGCAGTGCAGAGTGCAGCCAGGTGGATGCCAGGGTGGATATATGACAGTGAGCAGCAGAGGCACTGGGGGCCAGAATGGCTAGGACAGATACCTGAATACAATTGGTTAGAATAGGCCAACATTACTTCATAAGTATATTTTGTTAATTTGAGGTTGGGATACATATATGGTCTAGCAGCTCAATATGCTAGTGCCATGATATACAGTAGGTCGGGCTAGTACATTGGGCAAGAAGTAAGGTAGCAGAGGGATGACTAGTAGCCATGCTGAAGTAGATACTTCACATAGCCTAGTGAACAAATATGGTAGCTCAAAGGGGATGCATAGGGGATAAAGCTGAAGCAATAAAGTCTTACGGTACCACGTTACTAGTGCCTGTAGAAAAGTCCAAAGTGGGAGGCAGGTTGCAGGGCTTAGGGTCCAGGCGCAGACCGCAGCACGGCACGCTGTAACGCTCACCTGATTCCCGTAGAGGCGCCGGTCTTGACTGGGCGTATACCGTATCTTCAAAGGTGATGTGTAACACACGGCTGGCTCTTTGGGCTGGACCTCTGTGCACTGTATGTCTCACTCGAAGGGTAAGATGTCTGCAGATAGAAAATATGGGATTAAGGAACTGGGTTATTGAATGTCTCTCTCTTCTTCCCTTTCTCTTCTCCTGTAGAACCCCAAAGGTTAACGCTCTCACCTTAGGTAAGTGAACGCTGTGCTCTCCATCTGCCTCGGGGCAGGGTGCTGTAACCAGTTTCTTCACTGGATAAGGGGAGCAGGCCTCTTGACTTCAGAGGACTGCTGCCCGTCGTTTACTGCACGAACGGTAAGTTTCGAGTAATTCTAATGTCTTTAAAGTCTTTAGTAATGATGTCTCTTGTTTTGCAGGGTTCCGGCGATGGCGGATGACGGGTTGAAGTGAGTTGAAGATGGAGCCCGTGTGATGAATAGAAGCGCCTGGAAGCACGTAAGTAAGCGCTTGTTGCCTGCTTCACGATGCGCTCTAACTGTCTTTTTATTTTGCAGGTACAAGTTCGGAGCGGCTGCAGGGTGCCGGAATACCCACTGGGTTAGATGTGGAAAGGAGTAATGGCACGTGAGTATTAAAGTTCCCCAATGTCTTTAAACGCACCTTGTTTTGTCTTTCAGATGCGGGATGCAGCGCCGAAGGCCTCCGGAGCGTGCGAAGAGTTGGTAAGCTTTTGTCTTTCAGATGCCGGAATGCAGTGTGAAGACCTCCGGAGCGCACGAAGAGTAGGTAAGCCTTTGTCTTTCAGATGCCGGAATGCAGCGCGAGGCGTTGGTGACAGCCGATGGACCAGGTAAGTGAAGAGCTGTCACTGAAGACCGTAATGCTAACCTGTTCTTTCTTGTCTTTATAGGTGTTGCTGAAGACTGGATTCAGGATGGTAAGCCTTTTTCCTTAGGCCCAGGATCAGATGCAGAAGACACGATGAGCGTTCTGCTGCAGAGGATGCAGAATAACGCAAAGCAAGATTCATCCATCGGGTGTGGTTTAAATAGCCTCCTGTAGTGCTTAGGTGTCTCCTTCCACAGCCACGCCTAGGTAAGAAAAGAGTTCCTGCTTTCCAGAAGAGTTCCAGTGTTATGAATCTAGGGAGTGGCTCCTGCCCCACCCAACAGGAAAAGTAGTTCCAAACAGAAGAGGATCAGAGGCCCAACTGGCAGGCAAGTAAGCAGCATGGTCTGCTGCAGGTAAGTCCACCCAAGCATTATGAGCCCGGCGCTTCCAGCGCTGGGACTGGGCATATTTATGAGCCTGGTGCCACTGGCGCCAGGACTGGGTCCAAAAGGTCCCAATTGGGACTGGTTGGCACTCGGAACCTGGGTTATGGATCTGCTTCCAAGGGAGTTGGGAAAACCCTGACCTTTTGGAAGCAGAGATCATGACACACGCTCGGTCAGCTCCGTCAGCTGGGAGCCTTCTTTCAGTGGCCTTACTTCAGTGGGCCGGCTCTCGCCTGCCGGCGAGGTGTGATTGGTTTAGATAGATAGTATCAGCCAATCGCCGGGCGGATGCAGGCAGGGAAGTCAGGCAGCAGGTATGGACAGGGTCAGGCGCAGGGTGCCCTCGAGGCGGCGGCCATCTTGGGGCAGTGAATCCCAATTTCGGTCAATGGGATCTGCTTTAAATG
Organism: Ambystoma mexicanum; assembly: GCF_040938575.1. Classification (NCBI taxonomy): domain Eukaryota; kingdom Metazoa; phylum Chordata; class Amphibia; order Caudata; family Ambystomatidae; genus Ambystoma; species Ambystoma mexicanum. The sequence continues at coordinate 952,911,742 of NC_090928.1, read as the reverse complement.
CCCTTGAGTTGCGGCAGTAATTCAGCAAGAGCAGGAAAGCTGATTTTGAATTGATTTAAATGCAGATATGCAAATTAGGAGCGCATTGCTGGCGCTTGAGGAATTCGAACGTGGAGGGGCTGGCAGGCAGGAGGTAATATGCCTACAGCTTACCTCCATAGCATGGCTGGATGCTATGGAGGTAAACTGTATAGCGGAATATTCGATCTTGAAGAAAAAGGTTCAGGCCGTTAGCTTGGACTATTGACTTAAGAGTACAGATGATAGAAGTTATGTTAAAAGTGAATTCCCTGTGGATTCTGCGTTTTAGCTCAGGCCTTGGATGATGGCATCCCCGCGTGTAGGGCTTAGCAGAGGATAGCAGAGGTGCAACGTGCTGGTCTTGAAAGCAAGACCATGCAGAGCAACTGCGGTTTGAATCTCGGATCCACGCTTAGAAACCGAACTCAGGTACGGTATTAGGCACGTTATAAAAAACAATTAAATAAATAAATAAATAAAATTAGCAATTGAGGCTTGTTTGAACCACGAAAGGTGTTCTTCTGTTTAAGTCTTGTGAAGGCATTTTATCTACAAGGCGAAGCTGTAGGTACAGATTGGGCATGTGAAATATTGGTATCCCTTGTTAGGAGGCAGGCCAACGGCCGTGGGTATTTGTTGTCGGTAATTGTGAAAATAACGGTATAACTGGGAAGTGGTATTGTGAGCTCCATCAGTGGTCTGTTTCCTTCACCTGTGCATCTTAGAGGTGACATCATCATTGAGGTTTCTGTGTAGGGCTTGAAAAGCACAAGGAGATGCAACTGAGTTGTGGTGGTTTGAGGTGATGTGTGGAATGCGCATGCGCTAGAATATTGGGTGTGATCAAGGAGAAAGAGGTTGAAAAGAGGAGGTGCGCGGAGCACTCTCAAGGTATTGGTTGAGAGCCAGAGAGGCTCACCAATGTATGAATAGTACTGTCAATTGAACATTTGTAGAAAGTATGTCTATTAAGTGACTGTGGAAGTGTTGAAAGCCCTGACAAGGGCTCAAGTAACTATAAAGAATAATGTATAATGGAGTTCATGTGGGGAACACACCCCTCCAGCACATGTGCAGGTCCCTTCCGTGATATAAGGCCAACATTTGTAAATATAGCACGAATGGACACAGAGCACAGAAGGTAAAATGCTTAAGCCATGGCCAAAGGACAGAAGCTTCTCCAAATTTGTGCTGCAACAGTTACACACAAACACCCACACATTCAAGAGGTTTAAAGGGGGAAACAATTGAGCTGCCGTATGGCGATATTTGAGTTCTGAAAAATGTTCCTGGATGACTGAGGGGATGTGGCGCTGCATCAATAGATGCTGGGCCAACAGGAGACCCCGGGCAAAAAGCCCACGACCCCCACTTCTCCTCCTCCTCCTGAACATGGGAACGAAAAGCAGCAGCAGGAGTACAGGGAGTATATCCAATAAGAGAATTGAGAGCAGCAGAGGGATACACAAACCCAACACGCACCTCCACCATGCACCAAGGAGGAGGAGCAGAAAGGGGTTTCACAAGCAGGAGGGGGAACAACAGGTGCTGAAGGTGGAAAAGAGGAACACAGCGAGACACAGATAAGGGTAAAGGACAGTGACCCGGGAGCAGAAGAAGGAAAGGGCTGGAGAATATGGTATCTAACAAGTGTTTGGGAAGACAAATATTACTAAAACTGGATGGAAAGACAGCGGGAGATACAGGAAGGGTGAGTAAGGAAGCAACGGGGTGCAAGGAGAATAGTGAAGCACGAGAATGGGCAGAGATAATGGAAAAGGTGTAGAGGCAAGAAAAACAGGAAGGGAGGAACACGAGAGAGTGCAAAGAGAAAAGCAAAAGGCAGAAGAAGTCGAGCAAGAACAGCAAGAGAGGAGGAGAAAGAAAGTGCTCAAGGAGATAGTGAGGAAAAGGGAAGATGAATAAAGGGAAAGGCAAGTACAGATAAAAAGGGATTAGAGAAAGTTAGAAATAGAGTGGCTCGCAAGAGAGCAATGGCGCAAGGGGGAGGAAGAGCACGCAGTGAGAGAAGTAAGGATTAAGTTGGGTTAGCATGGAGAGGGAAGAGCAAGTAGGTAGAGAACAGAACCAGAGGTTTGACAGGGCAGCCACACTGCCAAGCAAAATCAATGCAGGGCCCTCTGTGAGGGGGGACTGCGGAGGCATGAGGGGAGCAGGGAGGAACATTGTTGAGAAGGCTAAGCTTTCAAGACAATATTGACAGTGACAGCAGAGACGCTGAGTCGGACGACAACTTCAGAGGAAGTGAGGATGAGGAACTAGCATGGCCTGCACGAGGATGCTTAGGGAAGGGCACGGACCGAGACACAATAGGGGGTTCGGGCAAAGACGGGAGTGGATTACCGGGTGACAAAGATGAAAGGGTACATCATTCTAGCTCTATATCATGCAGCAACAAAAGCGCTACACTGTACACACAGAGACTAAGGGACCCTCCAGTGCGCAGGAGGGGAGAATTAACAAGGGCGTTCACTGCCACCAAAGACAGTGGGAGACTGGAAGGGTAGATTGGGCAGACACAGTTCCCATTACTGGAGAAGGGAGGGAGGCAACCTCAAAATATAGCATGGCAACGGATCGACAAGGAAAACGTAAGGTGTAAGCTACCCTCTTTGACTGAGGGTGCAGGGAAATGGATATATGAAATGGAAAGAATAACAGCAGGACAGACATTAGCAGTGAGGGACATTAAAGGTTTATTAGCAGCGATCCTCGGACTGGCTGCCGACGACATAAGGAAAAGAGCTGGATACCCAGGAGTAACCACCCATAACACGGCGCACAATGGTTCACCATTTAACAACTGCTCAGCAGCTGAATGGCAAGCTCTATGGGTGCAGTACCCAGACACATCAGATATCACTGCTATCATGGCACTCAAAATGGGGGAAGACGAAGGTGCCCTACAATATATTCAGGGTATACAAGAGTAATCGAGACTTGAAACATGGGAACCGTGGGATAAAACAGTGGCATTATTTTATCATATACTATGTCAAGGGTTACCAGAGCAGGAGCAGAAGAAACAAAAGAAGTTGGTGGAGATGGAGGCAAAGCCGTGGTCAGAAATTCAACTTACAATAGTACATTACTGCAGGTTACTGCACGAAAGTGTGAGTGAAAAGCGTGAGGAAAGAAAGCAGGAGGAGGCGAACTTAGTGCAGAAGAAACTGTCTACGCAATGGAAGGGGCAGTGTTAACAAGCACGGGAGGACAGAGCACACCACAGACACAGTACGTACCGCTGCCCACGGGAAGAGGGTTCACAGGGCGGAGGGATGCGCAGCATGGGTTTCTGAGGAAGAGGGGTGCAACCTAGGGGAGGCGGGTATGGGCATCAAATGCAACAAAGCCAAGAGAGTTTTCGCGAGGTATTGCGGATTTGGGCAACCAGTACATCAAGGCCCATAAGGGTTCTCTGAGGGGTAGCCGAGGCAAATGAGAGAACCACCCCTGTGATGGGTGTGCAGAAAAGTAGGGCATATCTCTAGAGTGTGCAGGAGCAGAGGGGGGATACAGCAGAATGGGGGAATGCAATATCAGCCAACATATCAGGGGGAGCACACTGGGTACTATACACAGGACCAGACACAATGGCAAGGACAGGCACCAAATGCATACCCGCAGACACACCAACCCATGACACAGAGACCACAAATGCAGGCGCCAGCACAACAGTATTCGCAGACACCCCAGATGCCACAGAATAACATGCAATCACCATACACAGCACCAAAAACCGACTGGACAGTAGCAGTCACAGAGTCCATGGGAATGATTCCCATTCAGAAACTAGGGGGGGGACTACCGTGGTGGGGAGCAACCCATTTGCAGGGAATGGAATGTCATTATACTCTCAATAGGTCAGCCCACAGATAGACCTGATGTGTTCCATCCTATTGATTACACCTAACCTGGTGGAGGAACCAAGCATAGGGGTGACCATTGGTGACAAGTCGTTCGCCTTTCTTGTAGACACAGGGGCAGCTAGATCCTGCATCCAAGAGGGGAGGTATAGAATGTCAGGCAATGCCATGAATGCTCAGGGATTTTCTGGGGCAACATAATTGGTTCCTTTTACTGATGATCTTACACTTTCTATAGGGGAGCATGGCCTAACTCTACCATTACTGTATTTCCGACAGACACCTGTAAACATAATGGGAAGGGACGTCATGAGCAACCTTAACATGACCATCTCATTCACTGACAAAGGGATAGTGTGTTCCCACCTGGGATCTACCTTCTAAACGGGAGGGAAATTATTCAAACTTACTGTGGACGCCCGATACCGAGGGTCCTACCAGCAGATGAAGAGCTAGTTCTATATGGGGCTGAAGTAATAATAGCAATGCTCCCAGGGATTCAGGGAAAATTGTGGCACCTTCCAAATTAATAGATGTTCAGACCAGAACTACCACTTGACGAGAAAGAAGGGACGATAATACCACTAAAATTAGAGTCAGTAATTGTGGGAGACGACAGAATGATGGTACATGGGAAAAACAACACCAGACGGGCATGGAGGTCAGTGATCGCGGTGGCAGAAGGGTATAGGCTAACTACAGTGACAGACGAACTGTTCAAAGCTAACCGCTCAGATCAAAAGGTAGTGTTCGACATTAGCATCACATACTGGGTGAAGATACACTACAGGGAGGTACCACGGAGAATGGTGATGATGCTGCAATTACTGCCAACATTTTGTTGAGGAAGACTTGGCAAAGTTACCCAGCATCATATGGACCACAAGTCTCTATGATGTGGGGCTTCCGAAAGGGATAGGAGCAGTGAAAAAAAAACTGAAGCCAAGAGCAATTTTACCATGAGCTAGTCAATATCCCCCATCGAGGGAGGCAGACAAAGGTATTTCTAAGAAACCTGCAGCGCTAGTGAAGCAAGCATCTTAATACCATCAGAATCACTGTGCAACACAGCGGTGTACCCTTTCAAAAAGACAACGGGGGGGTCATGGCATTTTATACAGGACTTGCACCCTCTGAACCATATTGTCAAAGCAGAATTTCCTTTAGTTCCAAATCCAGTGACAATTCTATGTAGCATTCCTACGCAAGCTACCCACTTCACAGATTAAAGATTTGAAGAAGGCTTTCTTCTCTATACCACTATACCCAGACTCGCAAGACTTAACTTTGTTCCTATAGATAAATAAGAAGTGGAAACGTTTTACTACAATCTTACTACCTAAGTTTTACTACCTCTTACTACGTAAGTAACGCTCACTAGGTAATAACCCTGCTATTCTTGTAACCTCCATGTTACCTGTAAACCTCCATGTTAAGATTAAGTTACAGTTTAGCTCGTATCAGTATACTACCTGTCTCGAATACATCTAACTATGTAACTATGTACAAATTATGAACTTCCCTATGTGTTACTATGCAATTACTGTATTAACTACTGTCAAGAAAAGGGCCTAGATGCCTACGGGTTCGATGCACTTTATAAATTGCATAAATAAATAAACACACTAGATTTCCTCATTGGTACTGCGATTCACCATCACTATTCTACAGGGTCCTTCAGATGGACTTAGGAAATGTACAGTTAGAGATCACTGTTATACAGTACATAGATGACATATTGATTTGCAGCAAAACAGAGGCAACATGTAGAGATGACTCTGTATACATGTTGACTGTGCTTGCAGAAAAAGGGTACAAGGCAGACAAAGCCAAATTACAATATTGCCAGATAAAGTTGTTGTACATTGGACAACTGATATCACAAGACAGGCGAAGAGTGACACCAGAAAAAGCAGAGGCAATACACAAAACTCCAAAACCCACAACCATAAGACAAATGCAGCAGTTCCCAGGACTATGTAATTACTGCAGAGGATGGGTGTTTGATTAGAGCACATAGACTAGGCCCTCGTTAAGAGCATTGAAAGAAGTAAAGAGAGGGGAGGGCACCACCTTACAATGGACAGAAGAAATGACTGATGCATTTGAGGAGCTGAAGGAAGCAATATACACAGCTCCAGTATTAGGGATCCCAGACTATCAAGATGAATTCTTCTTATTCTAGCATTCCATTGGAGAGGTTATGACTGCAGTACTGACACAAAAGACAAGAATGGGGCACAAACTTCTAGCATATTACAGTGGGAAGTTAGATCCCATGATGAGAGGACACTATGTGTGTGAACAGGCACTGGCTCTTGCCGCATTCGCGGTAGACAAGTCAGCAAGCACCATGAGATTGTCACGAACACTGGTGGTGGGCAGGAGAGACAGGCGAGAGCAACATGGGTTATGGCCTGGTGGGCTAGACACTCACTGCAGGCAGTCACAACTCCCACCTCTCCACCCCATGAGGAACACTGTACAACAGGCACTTTTATTAGACAATCTCACTTCCTGTTGTTTCAACATGGGCTCTGAAAGCCCTTCACTGAACATTGAGGCGCATTCTAGTCTCCGGGCGTGGTTGGCTATATAAGCCACGGCCAGAGGCCGGCCCGTGCTTCGTGTTGCTTCTGTTGCGTTAGCAACACGCTCACCACGTTCCTGCTCAGACCGCTGTTGAAGGGAACCTTGGAGGAAACTTCAGTCTGCAGCCGCCCTCGGTGATCCAATCCAGCCCATGTACTCTTCTGGAAATCTGCACCTACAAGGGAAGCAAAAGACAGAGAAGGCAGTTAGTGCTCGTGCAACTCAGTCTTCCCGGCCCTGCCCTCGCGAGTGGCGCCGGCAAGTATTCAGCGCTGACTTAACTTGAAATCACAGGCGAATCAGGACATTATCTGGTGCCGGTTCGCACCTACAGACTCTCCGGGCTCACCTGTGGAGAAAAGAAAAACAGGTTAGCCAAACTTCCCCCATCTCCTGACACACTTGCCTAACGAGTTTGGCTCGCAGTAACGCGCTGTCCCCCAAGACATCAACTGGTGCTGGTTCGCATCTACAGACTCTCTGGGCTCACCTGTGGAGAAAAGAAAAACAGGTTAGCCGAACTTCCCCATCTCCCGACACACTTCCCTAACGAGCTTGGCTCGCAGTAATGCACTGCCTCTCACAAATACTTGGTGGCCGCGCCTTCTGCATTCATAAACATTCTGCATTCATGAACACTTACCTGCAAAGCCAGGCTGCATAGGGGACCCAGTGAGGCAACTGGATCAATTTACCTGCAGCAGCATGACAGGAGTCTACACCCGTTGACAGTCTACTGAGACTCAGTGAGACAACTGAATCTCCCCACTTACCTGCAGCAAAACAACAGAAGTCGTTACACCCGCTGAGTGCACAAGGACAGCAGAACCAGCAGCAACCTGAACTAAACTATAGCACAGCTCCATCTCGAGGGCCACGTGAAGCAACTGGTTTGCGGGATACCCAAGACATTGTGCGCCTGCGTCTCGCAGGATGGAGAGCTCGCCCAACTAACTCAAAAGGTGAGCCAATCCCTGATTAAGCCAAAACCCACTAAGCACTAAGGGACAGGAAGCAGGGAGGTTCAGGGTAGTTCCCCAGGATTCTAAGTACTTTCTACTCTCATTTGGCAGGTAGGCTTCCCATACAACTAGAAGGGGTTCCAAAGAAACAGGGAAAGGGACAGAAGGCTCCATCGCTCCCGCAGAGACACAGGTAAGTGTGACAGAACATGAAGCCTTCCTAAAACCACACTGCCTGAGCAATGGAGACCTCAGAAGTGGACCAGTTGTCGCAGTTGTTGGGGGAATTGCGGGCCGAGGTACATGCGGCCCGCTCTGAGACTAATGCCTTAAGGCAGGAGTTGGTGGTGAATAGGGATAAGACCAATGAGCTAGCCAGGCAGCTTCTGCAAATGCAAGCAGGTCTGGCCCCTCTTTCGAGTGGGGCTACCTCAGGCCCGACGCCGATAGCTCAACCTGTGACTCCCGTACAGGTGGTCATGCCAGGGAACATCCCATTAGCTCCCCAAGAGAGGTTCACTGGAGACCCCAAAAGATTTGGAGCCTTTATGAACAATGCCGCTTACACTTCCTATATAAACCCAGACTATTCCCAACCGATCAGTCGAGGGTAGCATTTGTGCTCTCGCACTTGGGGGATCATGCAGCAGATTGGTAAATTCCATTGGTATGCAATTAGGCCAGTTTCCAGCGTGAACTGGAGAAGCTTTTTGCCCGTCGTACACAGGGCCAAGCTCTGGATGGTGAGCTACTATCCCTCCGGCAGGGCAGTCAGGATGTCATAGCATATGTTGCAAAGTTCAACCGTCTGATTGCCGAATCCAACTGGCCAGAAGAAAAACGCACCACGTTGTTCTACCAAGGGTTACATGGGGAGTTAAAGGACATCCTAGCACAGGTGGTTAACCCACCCGAAGGTTGTGCCGAGTACATCGATTTAGCCATGCATCTAGACAATTGACTCCAGAATCGCAAGGCCGATCACGCTCGCTCAGAAAACAGAACAATTTACGTGTGACCCAAAGAAACCTCAGTCCGACAGCCCACAGAAGTACATCCAGAGCCCATGCATTTGGGTAGCCTCTGTGGCCCTCTTACAAAGGCAGAACGCGACCGGAGACGCCAGGACCAATTATGCTTATATTGTGGTCAGTCCGGTCACTTCCTCTGAACTTGCCCAGCTAAGCCCCCTTGAAAAGCGGTAGGAGCAATGGACAGCGGAAAAGAGAAGGATGAGGCAGAAAACTCCAAACTAACAACAACCGACCAAGATGCACGCCCTTAAGGCGTTTGTGGACAGCGGGGCTGTCGGGAATTACATGGACCTGGACACTGCAGGCAGGATAGGCTTACCAGTACGCTCAAAGGCAATTGTGGAAAACGTAACAGCGGTTGACGGGACTCAACTGCTTTCAGGCCCAGTAATGCAATGCACCTCCGAAGTCACGTTGCTCTGTCAAGACGGTCATAGGGAAAGCATCTCGTTTGACCTCATCTCAGCACCACAGTTCCAGATGATTCTTGGCAGACCCTGGTTGGAACTGCATAACCCACGCATAGAATGGCGCGCAAGACCGAAGGAGAGAATGCCCACTTGAAGAGTTATCTGGACCAATACCTGACAAACGGTTTCATCAGACCTTCGAAGTCTCCCGCAGCCTCTCCCCTTTTCTTTGTACCCAAAAAGGAGAGTGATTTAAGAACATGCATTGACTACCAGGCAATGAACTAGGTTACGGTAAAAAACAGGTACCCGCTACCGTTGATTCCGGTACTGCTCGACCAAGTAAGACGAGCACAGATATTTACAAAACTAGACCTCCGGGGCGCTTATCTACTGGTGCACATAAAAGTGGACGATGAATGGAAGTCCATGTTCCGCACCCGGTATATCCTGTACGTGTACCAGGTAATGCTGTTCGGGCTCTGTAAAGCCTCAGCAGCGTTCCAACACTTTATGAACAATGTACTATGGGAGTTACTGAACGTGTGTGCGGTAGTGTACATCGGCGATATCCTCATCTACTCGTCTAGTTTGCAAGAACATGTGTCGCATGTACGGGCAGTACTTCACAATTTGCAAGAAAACCATCTATACACCAAACTAGAAAAATGTTCCTTCCATGTCACGAAGTAGAGTTTCTGGGGTTTGTGCTGTTACCGCGAGGAATCAAGATGGACAACAGGAAGGTGGAGGCAATCCTCACTTGGCCTTCACACACATCCCTAAAGGGAGTACAGAGCTTCCTTGGTTTTGCAAATTTTTATCAATGATTTATACCCAGCTTCTCACACTTGGTGCATCCCATCACGTCCCTCTTGCACAAGCACCGAAAGTTCAGCTGGACCCCAGCGGCACAAGAGGCATTTCGAGCCCTGAAGGGCAAATTTACTTCAGCCCCGGTACTACAACATCCACAGCCTGATCTCCCTTATATCATAGAAACTGACGCCTCAAGCGTCGCCATGGGAGCGGTTCTGTCTCAACAAAATCCAGAAACAGGTTGCTTACACCCTGTAGCCTTTTGGTCAAACTTGCAGAACTGAATTACGCAGTCACAGATAGAAACCCTCAAGGAATGGAGGCATTATCTGCTAGGTGCCAAACACACCATCACCATAATAACCGACCATCGGAACTTACAGTACTTGCGCTCTGCTAAAGCTCAGTCATCCCGGCAGCTTCGCTGGGGTTTGTTTCTAACAGAATATGATTTTGTGATTTCTTACCGACCTGGGGTCAAGAATGGTAAGGCAGATGCCCTGTCTCGCATTGGCAAGGGCAAGGATGCTTACATCACCCCTGACCCGGTAGACATTATCCCCGGTCATAAGATCCTAGGACTCTGTGGGGGAACTCCCTCTCTGCTGGATACACTAAAGGAGCAGTTAAGAGCAGTCTATCGAAGGAGGAGATGCAAACTTGGGACACAAAGGGGAATCTGTTTTCCATCCAGGACAACCTTCCTTACTTTCGGGGACGCCTTTACCTCCCAACACGTGCCCTCCAGAGGGAAGTGGTTGCTTGCTACCATAGTACGCCCCTGGAAGCAGACCCTGGAGTGCCTAAGACCCTCAAGAAAGTAAAGAGAGATTACTGGTGGCCGGCTTGGCAAGAAGACATTACCGAATTTGTCAACTCCTGCGAAGTCTGCGCTCAATACAAAACATGACGACAGAAACCAGCCGGCCTAATCAAACCACTGGCCGTTCCCCCAACGCCCTGGCATACCATCTCGAAGGATTTTGTAACAGGTCTGCCTCCCAGCCCAGGGTGCAACACCATCCTAGTGGTCGTCGACCTCTTCTCAAAGATGGCTCATTTTATAGCACTGAAGGGAATTCCGTCGGCCCAGACACTAGCCTAGGTCTTTCTCAATCGCCTAGTGAGAGTACACGGATTCCCTTTCATAATAATTTCCGACAGAGGCAGTCAGTTTGTGTCTCAATTCTGGAGGAAATGTTGTGCCTTGGCAGGAGTTGAAATCCGTTTGTCTACTAGTCACCATCCTCAAACCGACGAGCAGACAGAACGCACAAACCAAACCATGGAGCAGTACCTTCGCTGCCTCTTACACCAAACAGACCAGGCTTGGGTGGAGGTCCTGTGGATTGATGGAGTACGCCTACAACAACTCTATGCACGCCTCTACACAGCTAACCACGTTCTATACTCTATATGGCCGAAATCCACGGACTTCAACGTACGACCTGTCAGAAGCAATTGAGATGCCAGCAGTTAAGACCTTACACAAATGCATCACCCAAGCAGCAAGAGACACAATCATGTATTTACAGATTGCTAAAGGGACACAGAAAATGTATGCTGACCCTCATCGAAAGGAAGCCCCAAACTATCAAGTAGGGGACTCAGTATGGTTGGCGTCAAGGCATATAGCATTTAGAGGACCCAGGAAATTCCAGCCCAAGTATCTAGGCCCAAACACGATCGAAGCTGTGATCAACCCTATGGCCATGTAACTGACACTGCCACCTCAAATCCTTACCACTAAGTTACAAAAAGAGTGTGGGATAATGTGGGATTATGCTCACCAGAAAAGGAAGAAGTGTTCCCAAAATGATAAATCAGGATGGTATGGCTGGGTCTCCCTTGCGCATGTTTTTAACACAGGACAAAGCAGGACTTCTGAGCACAGCACAATCCTAGGCCTCTCCAGCAAGAGGTTCACAATTCCAGTTCCAGAACCTTCAGGGACCAAGTCTCTTTTCTACAAAGTCTCTTGCCTTAGAAGGCCTGATCAAAACAAAAAACAAAAGTTATTTCGGTAATCTTGCACCTTGGGCGATTGCTCTTCAACCCTTGGATCTCCCTCTGCTGGCCTCGGATCATCCTTGCCACTTGGGCCTCCCTCCGACGGGTTCACTACAGCCTTTCAAATGCAGCTTGCAATATTCAAAAGTCTTAGTGCCTTTTTAAACAACTTCCTACTGCGGACAACCCCCGGCCGGGTTCCCGCTTGTCACACAATGTTCACGGGTGTATTACTCTTCACTCCAACTCGCAGGCATCCCTTTTTGGGGTTCACATCTGTCGCTCCCACAGTTTACTTTGCTTTATCACGATATGGGGTTTACGTAGCCATCGTTAATACAGTTCACGAGTTTCTAAACACAATTCATGTTTTATTTCATATTTTCAGAAAGTGTGGTTCATATTTGCCTAGTTTTCTCTTGGCATCCCTCTGTCAGGTTCACACTTGCATTAATTTGCATACCTTCTTTTGGAAAGCGGGGTTGCCCTTCCCCTAGCTTTTCTCTGGTGTCCCCCCATCGGGTTCACACTCGCCTTATGCTTGCGTTCAGTATTTTCCCAGGAAGCAGGGGGGTTTCCATTCCCCTAGCTTTTCTCTCTTCGATGGGTCAGAGACCTTCGATTGTACAAAGGATTTTTATGTGACCTTTGGTGGACCACTCTGACCCTCACGCCGTCCTCTCCTGGGGCTTTCTAGCATTTGCAGTTTCAATAAACGAGGGCCAGCGAAAGTCCTTCAACTGAGCACTCCGACAGCGCCTGACCACTCTACAGCTGGCCCTTCTCTGGGCTTTCTCAAAAGTTCAAACACACAAGTTCTTTGTTCTCAAGTTCTTGCATTCATCTTATGTTGCCACTTGCAACCTTGGGCTCAAACACAGTTAAGTTTCATATCAGCTTCCTCCAACTCACCGGCTGTGTTGAACTCACTGGTCTGTTTCATCTCTGGAGTCAAGGACGGCACCACAGTAGCCAGCGTGCCTCCCCGCCTGTGTTATCCATGTGGGAGGCCCCTGTGCAGTGTTGACATCTGTCACATCACATGCCAGCTGTACTCCCCGGTCTACTAATTCCTTTATTGAAGGCTTTGCGGTCTTGAGTTGAAAAGAAGAAGGGCAACTCACTCTTCATTGTCCTTTGAGGTCTCACTGCTTTTATCCTTTTCTTGAACTGCCGGTCTGGAATAGCTTTCCCCTCATGCATTCGGCCTTGCTCATTGTGGGCTCTCGTGCTCCATCTTTTATCCCTGTGGGGAAGGTAAAGGGCCTTCAGGTGTGTGTGGTTCTGGTCAATTGCCTCACTCTGCCTGACCCTTGTGTTGGGACATGTCAGGTAAACTGCTCTGGTGTTAGTCCATTGTCTTTCTCTGTGTAAGAAAGTGTTTGTGACGGAAAAGGGGGTGGTATAGCTTCTATGGGGTTGGATGGGGAAAAGTTGTTACAGGGAAGGGGGTGCCGCGTCTCGCCCTGTCGGTGTCCCACTTCCACTCCCCGAAGACCCCCCACCCAGGTGATCCTCCCCCACTGGTCCACCCACAGTAACTGGATTCAATAGTGAATGCCGTGTCCTGGCCACCTCAATGACAGATCCCAGGGGACTTCAAGTTTTTCACAAAAGACATACTGGGACAGCAGCAGTGAGATTATAGGAAGACAGGTGGAACTAGGTGGTGACAAGCTTATGTTTACCGTCATATTTTTCAGCACAGTCTGCAGAGCTAGTACCTTTAATATATCTGGCCACCTTGGATGTCAAGGCCCTCTATACTTCTATTCACCACAAATGGGCAACCGTTTCTATTGACTACACCTACATGAATGACTCTGCCTCGTACTATAATCAAATTCAGATGCTTAAAGAAATGTTGCAACTCACCTTGGATCTTAACCTCTTTACATTTGACAACAATATATACCAACAAACCAAAGGGGTAGCTATGAGCACTAAGTATGTCCCTGCCTTAGCCAACCTTGTTATGGGCATGTTAGTGGACAATATAGTATACACGGCTCCTTTCTTTCTTAACAGGATCAAAATGTGGACTCGATACATCGATGATGTATTTTGCATTATTGATGGGTGTACTGAAGATTTTCAAGATTTCGTCAACACACTGAAACAAAATTGCTATGATATCCAGTTTGTAGGAGAGTGCAATAACAGAACCATCAACTTTTTTGACTTGACAATACAATCAGACGGTAACAAGCTATACACTTGGACATTCAGGAAACAGACAGAAGTTAACTCTATGCTCCATGCGAGCAGCTGTCACCATCACCCAACAATTCGTAATATACCACTAGATGAGTATATCAGAGCGATTGCCAAGAGGACACCAAATTTGAAGAAGAATGCTCGCTACTACAACATCGCTTCAAGAACAGAGGATACTCTGAAAAATGTGTTAAATCTGCGTATGAGAAAACCAAACTGAAGCGACAGCGTGATACTCTACAACCGAAAGCTGATAAAACTACGGATGGACCAATAGGACCACATTTCATAACACAATATTGCAGAGACCATCAGCAAATTCAAAAAATACTGAAAAAACATTGGTACCTGTTGAAACTTGATGAACATATTAACCAGTATGTAGAGGATAGGCCACGTATGATTTTCAAGAGAGCTGGAACACTCTGGATAATACTTAGTCCATCATTTTTACCGGATATCAAGCATGTGAGCCGGACAACCTGGCTGTCTAGCAATTTGAGCGGCTTTAGAAAATGTGGCATGTGCGCACGGTGCAGATACGCACATGAACAGACGACTGAATTCAAGGATGTTAATGGAAAACTATGGTCAATCAAACAAGGGATCAATTGTAAAACTAAATTCGTTGTTTACAGTGTTATTTGTGTCTGTAAAAATATCTACATTGGCAGTACTAAGAGAGAGTTAAGAGTATGTATTCGAGAACACTTGGCCAAGATCGGCAGCCAAAACATCTCTCTGCCGTTAGCGGAACATTGGCAAACCCATCATTAAATGCACAACAAATCTGAGATCAGATTTATAGGTCTGTAACAAGTAACACTGAGTAAAAGAGGAGGGGATAGACTTAAGGCTTTGAGACAGTCTGAAGCACGTACTATATGTTTTTCAATTCAACCATAACAGGTCTCAATAGTGACAAGGAGATGGTGTCATTCCTGTAGGACCAGCCTGTTGTAAATGATTTGCTTTATTTTTTTCATGTACAACGGTTAATCGGCTGATTGAATGCATCTATATGCACGTATAGACACTTTTGTTTGATATATGTGGGGTAGTAGGAAGCACCTGGACACTGATTAATTAACATGATCAATAGGAAGGTTCTGGCAATGACTAGCTACACTTCATCCACTTATTGTACACAATAACTGATCAGGCAATTAGTGCTAGATAATTTGGGCACGAATACGGCATGAATACCATTTCTCTCACTCACACAGCGAGTAATTATAAGGCAATGGTGCCTTTACAATGGAGTTGTGCCGTTTTTTGGAACTAACACATTTGATGGAAACAAAACTGACTGTGTAAGCATGTAACATACAAATTAAGTCAATTAAGTCAACTATGCTTTTTAGCAAAGAGCGTAGTATGTGAATGCATTCTGTTATTAATTAAATACAATAGTTCATAACCAGGCCTAATATGACCCCTTATGTAAAATACACGCTTAGTAATAGGCATCTTCAGCAGCATGATGGCGGCCGCTATGAGGGCTGAACATTAACTCACAACATTCAATAATGGCGGCCTCTTTAGGCAGCAAGCAGTGACAGGACCAAGAGAGAGTGCACCATGGCAACGCGTGGCCGTGTTGCCATGGAGATCCAAACACTACCTGAAATTTTAAAATGGCGTCGGCTGCGATCTACTCGTGTGCAGCCGACGCGTTTGAATTAGAGCAGTAGGGTAAGTGCTTTCACTCTGCATACTTATGTGTGCCGGCAGTTTTATGCTTAATGGAATGGGCATGTACGACCTGCTATTATGGATGTATGATATTACTAGTCATGTCTCGTTGTTTAGGGCTAGTCTCCCTACGCGTATACAGTTATTCAAGATGCACGCAATAGTGGTTTTGCTCAAATGCAGTAAATGTCTGTGCTTTTTGGAACATTCACCATCAATTCACGAATCACGCATAGCCTGTATCTGACAGCACTATGATGGGAATAGACCTCATAGTTTTTCAATTTCTTCCGTGCCTATATTTGGAATGGCAATAGACCTCATAGTTTTGTAAATCCTTCTGTGCCTATATTTTTAATTGAAAATAAGAAGGTGTAATCGTCACACAAAACGCTTAGCTTGCAACAGATCACTGTACTTTGATCAGTTCTCTGCATGCTTTCTACTTCACACTAGATATGGGCTGCCCTTTTTTTCCATTATAAATGGTGCATTAAGGGTTGAGTGTGTACTTACACTAATATAGGGTTGTTCCAAACATTTCATTACAGATTATTGATTTTGGGGATCTGTTCCAGTTACTATACACCGGACAACAGTCATATGGACTGTATCATTCTAATATCGGGTAAGCCAATTCTTTAACACTTGCTGGAAACACATTTTTGTTTATGGTGCTGATTAGTACATTAACAACTGAACTAATGTTTTTTTTCTATTGATTGTTTCCTTTTTCCTTTTCTTTTGCATTCCTTTCTGTTTCATTGTATTGTTGGGGTTCTTTTTATATTATTTTGTGATGTATGATTACAATGACTTGTTTTCTTGACCCCGTTCAATCCTTCCCTTCACCAACCCTTATCTCTCTGTCTTTTGGAATGTGGACATGGTTATATGGTTTTGCAACTTGAACTATACATGTGTGTATTATATATTACGTTTGCTTACATTGACTCCGATCATTGGTATGAACTTAAATATTGTGATGTAATCTCTGTCCAATTATGACAGCCCTGATTTGATAAAGGCTCAGGCGAGCCGAAAAACGTGTAGTCACTAAGTAGAGGGCTAATTTTCCAATTTTTTGATTGTGCAATAAAACAATCGATTACTTTTTAACTGGCGCCGAGTCCTGGAGTCACCTCTTTTTCTGTACCTTTAATATTGGCACTGGAACATAGCAAAAACAAGGAAGTGATGGTATATTCAGATTCAGCCTATGTGACATCCACAATGCATTTTGGGCTGTCACATTGGCCGAGGAGGGGCTTCAGACATGCTGATGGGTCACCGGTGCAGCACACACTCCTATTGGGCAGACTCATAGAGGCACTTCAATTCCAACTACGCATGACAGTGGCGAAGTGCCAGGCACACAAGAGGGGGGAGGATCCACCTCCAGGGGCAATGAGGCAGCGAATGCAGAAGCAAAATGCACCGCTTATTTTGGGGCCATTTTAGAAATGG
This sequence comes from Ambystoma mexicanum, assembly GCF_040938575.1. NCBI lineage: Eukaryota > Metazoa > Chordata > Amphibia > Caudata > Ambystomatidae > Ambystoma > Ambystoma mexicanum. Next base: position 952,894,628 of record NC_090928.1, on the reverse strand, counting down.
ATGCCCCGTTCCCAGTGTGCAACTATGTACGAACAATGATATTAAAAGAAGGATATAACACATTACCAGTGACACAGATTATGGAATTGCAGGGAGTTGCACCCAAGGAAGAAAAGGAATTGTGGATAAGGAGGGGATGTACTGTATCTCCGACAGACACCTTATGGTGGTAAAACAACATAGGGAAAGTGGTAATGCCATTGTCATTATTGCACACTGCACTGACACTGACACAGTTGCACCATCCTACCCATATTGGGAAGGAGGTGCTTGCTGCTCATATTGGAGAAGATGGGTTCTGTCCTAATTTGGCAGAAAACGTGGCTGCATTCATGGCTAATTGTCATGCGGCGCCCAATGGGTACATTCCAACACCTGTCGACTATGTTGACATGCTCCAAGTATGCCAGGATTACCGCTACATGTTAGTGGTTGCATGCCCAACCTGATGTCATTAGAACAGCAACATTCCTGGTTCATTAAATGTTCCCACAATGGGGTTTGTGTGAGGTCCTGTTGTCTGACAATGGACTTTACATCGCCAATGAGATGTTTCACCACATCACAACCTTGTTGGGAATACAACACTAATTTGCTTGTGCCTATCACCCGCAAGCAAACTGAGCGCATGAGCACCTCAATGGGCTGCTCAAGGAAGGCATTGCCAAAACATAAAAGACGCTCAACAAATTATGGTTGCATTGTCTGCCTTTAGCGTTATTCGCATTATGCAATAAACCAGGGTCTGACTACCATTTAACCCCACATGAGGTGGTAACCAGACAGCGCATGAGACTTCCCCTGGCTCCTCCCACTAGGGTGTTAGTAGATGCAGGAAACATGTCTGATGTATTGGGACAAGAAATGTATGAATAAACTGCTTCCTTGATGACTAGTGCCTCTTTTATTTATCACCAACTGCAGGGACAATGGGAGAGGACTGAAGCAAGAGAAGAAAACAAAAACCCAGAAGCAAACAAATAATTTCTGAAACCTCCACAGCTTTATCCCGGAGACCAGGTGCTTTTAAAAGGTTTTACGCGTCAATGGTACAAGCCCCAGTTTACAGGACCATATGTAGCAGAGCCAGTCACAGATCGTGTAGTACAATTGTGAGGTAAGAAGGTTTGGAATTACCTTGGGGACATCAAGCCCAGTCAAGAGGAGGCCTATCCCAGCACCAACAACAAGGCCAAGGATCCACAAACAGAAGAGCAAAACGATCACCTCAGAACATCTCAGCCCAGCAGAGGCCAACCTATGATTACTAGCTCCAGAGCAAGAGAGATAGGGAAAGGACTTCCTACACATTCAGAGTAAGGGCACAGTGTTTATTAGTTTTCTTTCTGCATGCTGACAGCATTCATTGTGAAAGTTGCGACTGTTATTATTGCATTATTCAATGCTTCCCCTTGATCCTCATCCTGAGACTTTCCAAGGCCAATTCATCCAATTTGTTAGGAGATCCAACAGCCATAGGAGACGTCATCCTAATGTATTTTTTCATGTTTTCCTGGCCTATATAGCACAAACGTACCCTCAGTTGAATAGAGAAAACCCTTCTGCGCTTGCAGTACTTTGTGATCCTAGAATACGCAGTTTGGGAACAATTATTTCTTCTTGTAATGGCCCAACATCAAGTTCACAGGGCTTGAATTAATACAAAGTTAATACCACTAACGCCTTTTCTAGCGCATTGCAGGCTGTCAACAAAACATCTTCAAAAATACACAACATTCTGAAGAGGAGTAAGTAATGGATGATATTATTAAAAGAATGCTTATTTTGTCATGTGTCGTATTTTCGTGTAGCATTTTTGCCCTCATCTTTTGTCGAATATCGTATGTTACAAATTATACAGCTGTAACCCCCACTAACACAACCCTAATATCGGCAGGAGAAACTACCATGTCAGGTGGAGAGGTATGCACTGTAAGTACAGTAAGAAGAGGTAGACGAGTGCTGATGTAGACATGGGAGGGGTGGATCTTTATCTCACTGATACTACTCGAGTATCTTATAACATGTGGTACAAACACATGACTAAAGTAGGCAAACAAACCATTGGGGAGAGCTGCTATATCTGCTCTCTTATCCTCTATGCCATGAGTGCCTCCAGAACATTTGTGGCAACTGAAATACTAGCAGCAAGAGCACAATGCTTTATGTAAGTGTCCATGTGTAGTACCTGACGAAGATTCCAAAGGAGAACAGCAACATTGAGATGGATGTCCAAGACAACATTCCCATACGAAGATAGCTACATCAGAATGCTTGACATGATGGACAATTATTGGAAGAAAGACCAGGCTATACAATACATAACTGACAGCCCACAAAGAAGAAGAGAGAAAAGCAGTAACACTGAAGGAATGACCATGTCCTAAGAAGGTACCCAAGGAAATAGGAGGTGAACCAGGATGCTGGGAACAACCACAGATGCTACAGCTGAAGGATGGAAGGAAGGTGTAGTAGGGAGCAAAGCACACACCGTCCTAATGGTTCCAGTAAACACAGTGCGGCTAGAGAATGACAAATCCCTAAAAGAATGGGATGTTACTGACCTGGGTGGAGAATTAAGTGAGACCAATGCCCATAGCACCACTGAAGAAAGCAGCATTATGTTTCCAGAATGATGGAGCGATAAAGGTTGGAGAAAACAAAGACTGCAAGCAGACAGTGAAGCGTCCATGCATGAAGGTTGGGACGGCAATATTAATGGATCATTATTGGGCTTGCGGATCTAAGGCATATGAAAATCTGCCACCCAACTGGGGAGGAGTATGCTCACTAGTGCACATCAATACGCCAACACTAGTGGTGCCACAAAAAGACATAAAAACAGAAGACTTCCCTAAGATGGACAATGCCAGAAGAAAGAAGAGGTCAGTAGAAGTGAGTAGGGTAAAGAGAGAGAACTAAATGTCGTCAGCATCGGAGAGCGTCTCTGGATGACATATCACTTGAGCGCTGACTATTCAGTAGGGCAGAAATGTTCTTCACGTCAGTAGTTCCAGCTGTACAGACATACACAAAGAGGAAATGGCTCCAGATTAAGAGGTGGGAGCTTATGCAGCCAATAAATTCAATAGTCCATAGCTTCAACGCCATAAAAGAAGAGCTCCAAGCAGTAAGGCTGATGGCCCCCCAGAACAGACATGTTCTAGATCCACTCACAGAAATGGAAGGAGTTTGTGCCAAGATCGGGTCTTCTTGCTGCACAGCAAATGACAAAGCAAACAGAACACTACTAAAGCATTTTCCATATTATCGAAAATGTGTACCAAAATAGAGGAGGAAGACAAAGGTGCAGGGAAACATCAAAGTTGGCTGTCGTATATATTCTTCGTGGATACCTACCTGGATGGAAGATGGACTAAAACTCCTATTAGCAGCACTGATAGTAATATTATTGAAGTTATGTGCGATAAGGATATGCATAACACAATGCAAGACGATGACAGAGAAAACAGTAGGGATGAACATATTAGTAGACTATAATGGTGAGGACAAGATAGTAGAAGCTCAAAATACACTAAGGATAAAGATAAAGAAGTGTCCATTGTTCCTGACTGAAAAGATAGTATTGCCTTCAAGAAATATTGGGCTAAATGGGTGTGGCGGTACCCAGAAGGAGACTGCTGTTACATGACATAGAGTTTGGATGACCATGCAAATTACTATGGACATCTTGGAGGAGCAACAAAGATATGGTTGCCAAGAGTTACAGTGAATAGATTTGGTTATGTGGCTGAAAGGTCGACCAGAGTGGTGACTGAAGAGAGAGTCCCTGGAATGCCACTTGTGACCCCTTGTCAAAACATTAATTGTGAGGATAAGGTAAACCACTGACACAAGAGTAGAATTTCAACAACAAGGCTTTATTAACTTTGGAGTTCTCTTTCTTTGTTAAAGGATACGAGAGCTTGAAGTTTCTTCAGAGAGTGACCAGAGACTTCTTTGTTCTGGTAAGTATTTCAGTGAGCATAATTTTCTCAGTTTCCTTCTTTTTTTCTCACTCTCTTTTATTTTACAGTCTCTTTGCTCTTTAATCTCCTTTTCCTTAACATAAAATTCTGTTGCATGGCCTTCAGCTTAACTGTACTCTCTCTCTTTTTATTTTTATCCTTAATGTCACCCTTATTGGCTGATTCGTGCTCCGGACATTCCAAAGTGAATATTTCTTTAAAGTAAATGAGCGTTACTTCGTTCGGCTGTAACGTTTCAAATACTGCATAAGAATCTATGGTAGCCTCGGTACTTAAACCAGTCTCTCAAGTACAATATCTTACTTGTTTGCTACCATTGAACGTATGACAAGGAACAGCACTGTACGTACACTTTCAGTTCATATGCTCGCCTCGTAAGACTCACTGTGGATGACTACGTTTACTAACGTAGCTGCAAAGAGACTGCGTCTCTGTCGAGGGACTCCTCCCCTACTGGGCGTCAACCTTATCTGGATTTGCCTCCTCCATACTTGCCCATCAACAGCTGATGAAGTTACTCGGTCTCCCTCCGATGTTGTTCACCCCCCCGGTTTGACTTCGGAGGTGTCGCTGGTTCTCAACTGACAGGGCTCGGCTCCTGACAGCACGGTGTGAGTGTCTACACCGCATTTTGAACCGCCACCGAAAGCTGCTCTTGCTGATACCTTTTCAGCATTCAGTTCACACAAACATCAAATGAACTATTTCTCTATAAATTCACACTTTCATAAGCGCAACATATTTTTCAACTAAATCCCAAACTCTGTCTTCATATATCCAGTTTAATACGCCCACTCATAACAGACGTTTTCACCTTCTTCCGCTTCTGTCTCCTGGCAACAACACAATACAGAGCAGATTAGAAAAAAGGCCCTACCTTCCTCATATCTGCATTTCATTGGCAGAAAGAGCTGTCAATCAGTTCCCCATGCACCGCCCAATTAGTCTTAACCTTTCCCACTGCTATGTAGTCTGTTATTGCTAGAGACCTCATAGGTTTTTGGGGAATGGTTCTAAGTTGTGACGACATTTGCTAAAAAAAACTCCTGACATGGGCTCAGGGTCTGTGACTGCTGGAAATGAGTTGTCTCGTATGTTCCCTGTCTGTTATGGAAAATAATATGAAAGTTCTAACTTGCCCTTGGCTGAGTCCTTTGTCATTACTGGGGGAGGGTTCATAGGGCTTGGGCACTCTGCTGAACTGTGACTCTATAGCACAAACCTTGATACTCTGGTATACCTGTTTACATGTTCTCCCCCAACATACAATCTGTTCATCAGCAACCTGTAGGCAAAAAGAGAGGGGCAAACACCTTACCACACACATTTGCTCTTTGAAGGTTTTAGGGGCAGTCCTAGGGTGGTTAATACCATGTAAGGATTCTATCTTTGAGATGGGATAGGGGCTATCTCCTGGAACACCCACCTGTTCAAGTTAAAACAGTCACACTCTTTCCTCCTAAATAAAATAGGGATTAGTGAAGTTGAAATCAGCAGACACAATAAGCCCCATAGTACAAAACTTCTATATGTGAACCCAGTAAGGGCAGCTTTTATATAAAAAATGTGCATGAGAGCTAGTAAGCAAATACAGAAAATAAATAAATCCATAAATGAAGGCCAGAGGTGGAGAATAAATAGCACACATATAAAACAATGTGGTTCTATAAACAACTATTATACAGCATTAGTATGATCCGCAGAGCAATTCATTATGTAACAGTAGAACTATGACTGTCCCATGGGACTTATCAGCCATCCACCGCTTCCCCATTCTCCTCACTCACTTATCCCCCATCTCTTGGGCTGCACGCTTTCTTCCTTGTCTTCACTGGTCTATTTCTTCTACCCTCCATTATACATCTTGATTTCACTCTATTCCTCCTTCTACTCATTTTCTTCCCTTCTCGTATAGCCTTAGGCCTCAACTTGGTGTAACTTTTGAATCAGTTACAGATTTTCCCCATCTTACCCCCTGCCAGTGGTGGAGCCGGGGGGTTGGGGGGATGGTGCTAAAAGGGGTGCATGCGTGCGTGTGTGTGTGTGTAACTAGTGAACACTGTTGAGTAGAGAAAACAGAACAGCACACAGTACAGTAGCAGCGGCCGAGGTCTGCTGCAATGATTGAAGTTCCAACTATTCGCTGTTCACTTCTAAACTGATTCCGGCGACTGTGATGAGTTGACCCGGGCCCTACCCCAATCCAACCCCTTCCTTCCTGTGCCAGGCCAGCCAGCCTGGGGGATGGTGAACCCATCTGTTTTGTAAAACGGACAGGACCATTATCATGCAGGTGAGAGAGATGATGTAGTGAATTTGAACTGTTTCATCGGATTAACAGTTAGGGTGCCGGCCTGCCTACCCTGCAGCGTGGGGGTGGAGTGGACTAGGTGTACTGCAGAGGCTGCTGGCTGGGATGGGTCAGTAGGTGACAGGTGCTGATGCATTACATTGCCCCCAGCCTGCCAGATGCTCAATGCTCATGCATGTAATGCCAAATTGCAGCTACTTAATAAAAATCGCACTATGGTGTGATTATGGCAACCCGTGCCTGAGAATTTTCCATTTCCCGTTCCCTGTAGGGCCGGCTGATCCAGGCCTGATGCTGCTTGCAGGCCAGAGAGCTGCCAGACTATCTGGAGCCATAACCAATACGCGGCAGCGCAATCCACACACATTTGCTATAAATGTTGCAAATTTCATGATCCATCCCAGCAGCCCAGAAACAACTGAACTGCTGCCACGTGCCTTTTGGGAGTCCTGTCCATCAGGCACGTGCACACCATTGTGCGCACTTCCACCAGTAGCAGCAGCAGTGCACACCAGCCTGCGTCAGACTTGTGCCGTGTTTGTTCCCCCATTGTGGTCAGTGTGCCACTGACTGACCGACTGCTGTTGGGGCCTGCCGCCCCTGCCTGTGTGGACCACGTGCACACAGGCAGGGGCGGCACAGGCACTCAGTCATTACACTTGTGAATGACTGAGACTCATGTCACTGCCCCAGAGCCTGCCCCGGCCTGGCTGCCTGCTGCCCTGCCTGCCTTGCCTGGCCACCCAACACCCAGCCCCAGCCCAGGCCAGTACCCAGTGCTGTGCCTCTGCCATTGCTGTTGCTGCCTCCTACCCAGCCCAACCCAGCATTAATTTGGAATCGACAGAGTCAAGAGGGAGTGACGTAGAGACTCACACAACTAGAAGAAAAAGTAAATAAATGTGCGCCATCCTGCCTCCCTGTCCCTAACTTCGGATCTGTATATTTCTGTTGTTCTGCCTTTTTTGTTGTTGCAGCAGAGAAGGTAGAATACGGATATGTGAATCTATAAGCTAGGATGAAAACGTGTCACATGTCTGGTGCAGTGCCAACCGTTGTATGTCTTCTACAGGTGGGGAATGTGGGAAGTTGACACTGCCCTTGAGGTTGAGATTCGGGGGGTGTATAAGGCTGGGAACATGCTGCTGGAATCTGCACCAGCATGTGCCCCCCGTCCCTGGAGGAACCTGGCTGCGGCTGCGCTGTGTCTCTGCAATGATGCATGCAGCCCTGTGCCTATCATGAACAGCAATCATTGTGTCGCGCTGTAAGCACAACCAGGCGTGAATGCCACTCTTAATGGTTTCCAGGAGTGCACTGCAGCGTTGGCGCATGTGCAACATGTGCACATGTGCCAGTATTATTGTAGGTTCATGCATGCGTGTGTCATTGTAGGTACTGTAACATGGCGATTCTAAGTGTTTTGTGCCAGGCATGTGCTATGTTAAGGTCAAGGAAAAGTTGCTTGTAATGTTTCATGATATGCGCCGGCAGCGCAGTAATATACAGGGGAACGGGGTGCGGGTGGATGGTCTGTGAACATGTTACAACAGTCAGTCAGTGCAGTGGTCTGAGCGGTGTAGTAAGGTTTGGTTAAGCAGCTGTGTCACTCACACTTCACATGGTGCAACTTGACGGCACTGCAGCGGGCTGCGCGAGCAGCCGGCACAGTGCATGGGTGGGGCCATGGGGCGGGTTGTAGGAGATTAAGAAATGTGGGGGAGATTGGAGAAAGGTTGTGGGTCGGTGTGGGCATGTTCTGTATTGCAGCTCTCTCGTGACACTGGTTCCCTCACATCACACTAGCAGCCAGCATCTCTGTGGCTGAGGCAGAGACTGGGAGAGAATACCTGGGGGGGAAGGATGTCTCTGTGGGGCAAAAGAGGGTGCTCATGGCCAGGAGAGTGGAGACTCCTCACCTAGCCCAAACTGGGGCAAGCGCAGACTCAGCACAGCAGCCCAGCATCAGGGCAGGCCTTGGCCCCCCCTCCAAGGGAAAGTGGGCCTTGCTGTAAGTTAAACAGTTAAACAGTCAAATGTACCTATATTCAGTGTGTAAACAATACACACATACATGCATATACACATACACAACTAAATAGGTACATTCGATTCGTACTTATGCATGTTCAAATATAGGTGTTCTTGTTTTTAATGTTGGCCTGCATTGTGTATGTAGCCATACATGTAAGCAGGTATGTAGTAATAGATATGACCTGCATTGGCAGGCACAGCAGACCCACTGGTGATCAAGTTGGGGGACCCTGTGCATAGTAGGAAGTCTCACCTGGATCATGGAGGCCTATTATATTATATTCAGCGAACCCCAGCAAGTACCTAAATGCAAAGAAAACAAATAGGACTGGGTTTCATGCAGTTCAATGCACTGCACTAAACCGATGCAATCTGTGGCTGTCCCCCTGGGGGAGGGAGGGAGAAATGGCAACTCATTCCTTTTATGAAATACTGTTCGAGTAGTACCCAAGTGGGAGGGTTTTCATGAAATGTGATGCAAATTGTGCATTTTAAAGAATATGTGTTCAGGAATACTGGTCACAATTAAGGAAATGTTAGTGATCCTGGGTTCCAGAGTCCCCGACCGCTCTCTGACCAGATCAGCGTGGTGCCCCCCTGAGGAGCACCTCACCCACTGGCACCAGAACCTGGCTCTGCCACCGTCCCCTGCACCCACACCCTTCAAATAAAACTCTCCCATGTTCCCAGGATCTCCAACCTCATCTATCCCTCTCGCCTACCGCACAACACCTGCCCCTCTCCCTCACAACCTATCACTCTTTCACTTGGCCTCTGGAAAGCACAACAACTTTTCCTACATCACTGACAACTTGTACTCTTAACAGCCACAATGTTCACTTCTTGCTATCACAGATACCTGGATCTCACCTCAGGCCTCGGCCTCCACACTGACTCGGCTGCCTTTTCCCACTCTCCCAGACCTGTTGGCAAGGGCTACAGTGTGGTTCCTTATCAATAAAGCCCTCAACACTGACCCCCTCCCCACCTTGGACATCAAATCACTAATACCACTATTGAAGTCCTCCCTCCTACTCCTATCACTGTTCTGGCTCGCTATCGACCCCTTGAATCTCTCAACTCCTTCTTCCCTGATATGACCCTTTTCCTCAAGTCAGTTCCATGATGTCATGATGGGGAAATGTAATCTCCCGAAAACCTCTGCAACCACCTGCTATGAACTTAAATCCCTACTATGTGACCACTCCCTCTACTCCCTCCACGACCAGCCTACCCACTCTAGTGTGAATTCTCTTGACCTCGTCTTTCTCTCGAATTCACGGTCCTCCTCCTTTGACGGCCGAAACACGTGTCATCAACAAGGGCAAATGTGTTAAAATAAAGGAACTTTTTTGTTATTGCAAATTACATTTTTGCACTGTCTTTTATCTGAGACTTTTTCAACAATTAATCGTATTAGTGGTTTCTTTGGCTTTGTTACCACAAGTCAGTAAGACGCGACTTTCAGTACACTACTTTTCCTAGAGTTTTACAATTCACCATTTTTCCTTAACCTATATATGTCGCCTTGATAGACCGGACCACCAAAGCCGATATTTTCTTAACTATCATTTTTGGTACCGGCGTTTGGCTGACATTACAAGTAACAATTATACCATGGCAGGATACTTGAGGAATTGGCAAGAAGAAAGTGCAAATTTATTTACACCAAGGGGTAACATGACCCATGCATTTTTCAACCCAACACAGAAACAGGAAGATTTGAGAGCACTATTTTTAAGTTGGAAAGATTATCAAAAAAAGAAATTGACAAATATTGGGAAATAGTTTCACTGGAAAATTATATCAAAAGTGAACTTATCCCAAGAGGACTGCGAATCTTAATTTTCCCTAATTTTAGCAATGATCAAGATAATGACCTTGCTGACCTATGGGAAAAGAACCTAAACTGTAGCTCGAAGAAAATGATCAAACTCTTAATTGAACATGCTACAGGAGAACACAAAAAAAGAATTGAATTGATAGATAAGACTAAGAAGGAAATTACAGAAAAGAAATCACCAGATGCTACGAATGAGAACAATTACAATACTATGCATGATATTTTGAAGAACTACCAAGATGAAATAAAATTAAGAAAACTTTGGAAACATTACAGAGATGAAAGAGTCTATACAGAGGACAGAGTATACACGTTCCAAACTAAAAATAAACAATATACAAAGGTAGGATCCAAAACTAGTACACCAAATACATCCTCAGCCAGCTCAGATGCAGACTCTGAAGGAGAGACAATTACTACAGAAAAAGGGAACACAGAGGAATCAACAACAAAAAATAAGAATAATACAGGCTACATGAATCAAATAAAATGCTACAAAAAAGGCAATAGTAACCAAATACCAAAGCAGGTCTGGTTTTAGTTACCAACGAATATGGCATCAACAATACCTACACAAGGAGGAGAGGAATGAAGGGGGGGTACAAGACCTCACAAATCAAGGACCGCGAGAAAATACCAACAAAAGATTCACCAGAGCGAGTGCGAAGGAATACAACAGGACCAAATAGCTAGAAATCTTGTCATCAATCTGTCTAAAAAAGAACTGACTGAAGATGAAATAGCACCCCTAAATAAGGGTCTTTCATTTGCCCCAAACACCTGGTTCAATGACATTTATATCCATATTGATTTATTGAAGTTTGTATGGAAATTAAAACTTAAAAAGTTATTTGCAACCAAAGCACCATTGACTACCAAAAGACTACACAGGTAGAACGAAGTGACCTTACCATCAAAGAAATCGAAGCGATACATCTGCTAAGATCTATTAGAGAATCTGATGACTTTGATATACCACAAGTGCTACATGATTTAAAAATACACCCGGATATGTTATCAAAAAAGGAACTGAAACCGCCATCGGAATTTGTGCCTCAACTGCCAACTGATAATATTATCGATACTTTCTATAAAGCAGTAATGGAGGATTTCTACAAATTGAAAAAAAAGGAAACATCAGAAAGGACTAATACACAATTTGTCCCCGGAAGAGCACAAAGCTCTACAAAACCTAGCAGCAGACTTATCTATAGTGATAAAGGAAGAGGACAAAGTGGGCAATATTGTCATAATGGAAAGACTTAATTACTTAGAAATGGCCAGACATTTGGAAACACCTAGATGTTATGAGATATTATCTAGCAGTCCTACAAAGCAAATTGTTCAACAATTGGAGCAAGAAATACAAAATTGGCACTGTAAAGGTCTTCTGACCGATGGTGAAAAAAGTTACCTGTACGTTAGGGAACCAGTAACACCAACAATTTATTTTTTGCCAAAAATACATAAGGAATACGATACAATACCTGAAGGCCGGCCCATCCTTAGTGGGATTGGATGGGCAACAGAAAACATCTCTCAATATCTTGACAACATCTTAAGACCCAGAGCGAGTAAACTGAAAGCATATCTGAAAGATACTACAGATGTAATACTAAAACCTAGAACTATTAAATGGGAAGACAATTATCAATTGGCAAGTCTTGATGTTAAGGCACTTTACACATCTATCCAACATCAATGGGCGATTAAAAGTATAGATCATACCTTCAAAGATGATTCTTCATTGATATATCAACAAGTACAAATGGTCAAAGAGATGCTTGAACTAACCTTCGAATGTAACATTTTTCAACTTCAATAACTGCTACTACAGACAAACAAAAGGGGTAGCCATGGGCACAAAATATGCTCCAGTCTTATCAAACATCTTTATGGGCTTCTTTGAGGACACCTTCATTTATCAAGATAAGGCATATCAGAAGGAATTATTTAAATGGATGCGATATATCGATGATGTTCTGATTATTTGGAGAGGGACTAAACTTGAATTCGATCATTTCACCAATCGCATCAACAATAACCAATTGGGAATACAATTTACTGGAACTTGTGATGAACATTCAATCAATTTTCTAGACCTAACTATCTATGTAGACCAGAATGAACTAAAGACATGTACATTCAGAAAATCTACCAAGCCGAACTCTACACTAAAAGTTGTCATCACATACCTACTATCCTCAACATACCTTCTGTAGAATTTATTCGGGCAAGAAGGAACAGTCAAACAACCACATCTTTTGAGAAGGAATGTGTATTATTGAAAACAAGATTCTTAGCTAGAGGATACTCCGAAACTTGCGTGAAGAGAGCCATGAACAAAAGCAGAGCGCTCACCCAAAAACAGACTTTGGTACCAAGTGTAAGATGAACTGAACAGCCAAAAGTAGGGTTTATTACTAACTTTAATAGTGATCATAACCTTTTGAATAAAATTCGATCTAAGCATTGGTACCTCTTAAAATTGGATAACATTAAAAATGATATTGACCAGAAACCAAGAATTGTCTTCAGACGGGCAGAAACTCTAAAGAATAAATTAAGTCCCTCACTGTTACCAGACTTGGACACAATGAACACAACACATTGGCTACAATCCCCCACCATTGATTTTAGAAAATGTGGTGACTGCACAATGTGCAAATATGCACATGCCAAAACAAATGTATTCAGAAACATGTACAATAAACAAATCAAGATCTATCAGCCAATAAATTGTAGGTCTAAATATGTTGTATATGGTATCATCTGTATATGCAACCAGGTATATATAGGTAGTACCATAAGAGAACTCAGAATTTGTGTACAAGAACATCTGGCTAAAATTGGCAGTCAAGATTTGAGACTACCCCTTACTTGTCACTGGCAAAAAGAACACCAAATGGCCAATAAATCTGACATCAGATTCATAGGTCTCCAGAAGATTACATTAGGCAGAAGAGGAGGAAACAAGGAGAAGAAATTACGCCAAGCAGAGGCCCGAATTATCTGTAAATTTAACTCTACTGTATATGGCCTCAACACGGATAACGAGATGGAGTCTTTCTTATAACAAACAACATTTACAGATATGGTTATTATTTATGTTTTTTCGGCTAATACAATATTGACCCGCATGGGGGATATAATACCTATTTCTACATAGATAGACTAATACTAATGATATTTGAGAAACCGATCTATTTTTGGTTAAAATATTATTTTTCGCCGTTATCTCAGAAGACCAACTTACTATCTGAGATTCTCATGAGAGAAGGACATTTCAAATATATGTTGAACTTTAAGTTGATAAATGCATTATATATGAGTGTAATCATTGTTTCACTGCATCGGAGCTAGCATGAATTAAATGCCAAATAATATTGGTCTGTAACTTGTATCAAACTTTTATTATGGCCTCAACATCCTAAATAATGCAATTGACACGTTCGTTTGATGTGCCTTAGAAATTGACCCACCTATCCTTAACCAAAGCGAATTTATTAAAAACACGCTTTATAAATTAATGTGGTTATCCCTATTTTAGTGACCCTTTCATTTAAGCTTCACATAGATAAATTTAATTACATTTTGACCATCTTTGCGAATCGGGCAAAGTCCGCCTTGTCTCTATTAGATTGTGTTTTTTCGCATCCCAAAAGATGGCCGACGTGATCAGAAGCCCTGGCATTGAGAACAAAAATAGAAAAGGGTCTGTAGTTTGCCATCACTATGATGACCGGTATTACAACAAATAGTCCGTAGGAGACGCCATTCGGCTCCCCCTTGAGACAACAGACGCACGCGAGTGAACGCTATAAGCGACCACTTAAGGTAAGAGACTATCAACAAATAATAGTCTGCTCTAAAAAGTGTTACTTGAAACTTATGATGTGCTCGTATTGTAGAGCCGCTATGCATAACGCCTAAACAATGAACCTTATTTAAATTTCAAATAGACTTTTTCACGGCGTCTCCTATGTTATTGTGAATAAGCAAAGTCTACATTTCACTTTGGAATAGTGAACCCGAAAACAAGCTTTGATATTCAACTTAACGTGAGGATATTCTCAGGCTATTGCTATGGTAATGGACAACTAATGTTATGAGCTTTTTGATTGCACTACACATGTAAAAGTTACACGTGGAAGAAGCGGTATGCAGAATATAATTGATCGTTCTATGCAGACACTTGAATTAGAGAGAAAATGTATATATTTATATATTAATAACTGACAGAACGGCACATCCATGTACGAAAATAAGGTTATAAATAATTGCAATATCTATATTTAAATACTCACAAAATCCACATTTACGTTCAGGGGATTGAACCCAATTATTGATGAGCACTGACAAAACAATAATATGGGGGCATGAAATGCTTAAGGTAAAACTATCTTTTTACAATTTGAAATCAAGAAAAATTACACAATATGCTCGTACCACATAAAAATGGACAAAAATTATTTCAATTTCTCATTTTGTTACAACCTATCAATCCTACCCATTGTCCACCCGTTTTTCTGTGATTTTATTTGATTTTTTCTTATTTTTATTTAATTTCATTTTGCTTTTGAACTTTTTGGAATATTTCGACTCCAATGAATGTAATATGATTTTCTGCACCCCTCTCATTTTCCACCCTGTTTTCCCATGTGCTTATTTGTTCTATACATGGGCCTTTATTTGATTGTTTTTTGGTCCAACATGATTATGCTTATCAATGGACGTTATAATGGTTTGTTTTGTTGCAATTGGTTTTTGAATCGATTGAATGTTATTTTACAACAACTTGGATAACAGATTGCGTAAATAACTGATATTAATGCCCTGATTGTCATCAACAAAGGCAAATGTGTTAAAATAAAGGAGCTGTTTTGTTATTGCAAATTACATTTTGGCGCTGTCTTTTATCTAAGACTTTTTCAACAATTTACTCTCCAATCTTAGCTCACACCTACAAACGTAATACTCATCCTTTCTCCCTTTCGGATAATGACTTTGCTCACTGCTTGTCCTCTAACATCTGACAATTTGTGACACTCTCACAGCCCCCCCCCCTCTCTCCATCCCCATCCCTCATTCTATTTTTTTTGGTTTTGTTTATTTCTAACGCGCCATAGCCTGCAGGCATCAGGGCGCACAGATAAACATGTGCATAGAACCAGACACAGAGTCGACAGAATGTATTCAAATAGATTTGTTTTTTGTTTTTTTCGAAAAAGTGGTGTAACTTTCTTCAGAGCACATGGCTATAGAAAGATTATTCCATGCACAAGCTGCTCTGAGAGGGAAATATCTACCCTTTCCACTGACCCGTTTGGCATGTAGTACAGTAAGGAGGTGTGCTGAGCCTGATCGCAGGATCCTGTTTGGTATGTATTGTGTCAGGGAACGCTTCAGGTAGTCTGGTGCCTTTCCATATACACATTTGTGGGTTAGAGTTAGTGTTTTAAATTAGATTCTCTTTTCCACAGGCAGCCAGTGAAGCTCCCGCCTTAGAGATGTGTTTTTTCTTGGAGGCATTGTATATTATCCAGACAGCATCTTTCTGAATTATTTGTAGCTTGTGGATGTTTTTTTTACTGGTTCCACTGAGTAGGGCATTACAATAATCCAGCCGAGGCATTATTATGGCTCTGACAAGGGTTTCGCAATTCTTTCTTTATACTAGTGAGTTAATTTGCCTCAGGATTCTAAGGTGATAATGGCTGTTTTTTCTGTCCACCTCTTCTCCTACCCTTAACTACTTTACCCCTACCTGTCCTATTAAATGAGCACCCATCCTTCGCAGTACAAACCCATCTTGCATTCCTATTGACTCTTTTACTCCCCAAATGATCAAAGACTTAGGGGGTCATTCCGAGTTTGGAGGTAGCCATGGTGCTATTAGCACCATGGCTACCTCCAAACCCGGGTCCGGGGTCTCTGAATGGGGACTTACTGGGTCATTCCAACCTTGGCGGACCCGGTAAGTCCCCATTCAGAAAACCATTCCCCATTCCCATTTGAGCCCCCATAGGGCTCAATGGGAATGGGGAAGGAGCTAATAACGGGCCCACACATAACGGGCCCGTTATTAGCTCTATGGTCCCTTAATGGGTCCCGCTAAGGGCGGCTGGTTAGACCAGCCGTTCCTGGTGGGATCCGCTAAGAGACCTCGGAATGTGGCAGAATGTGGCAGTAGGGGGTTCATGGCACCGGCATCCTTACCGGTACCGTTAGCCCCTACCCCCGGGGTCGGAATGACCTGCTTAGTCTCAATCACTTGCCGTTATCGCTCTGAGCTCTTTAACCTATCTTTTTCCGCTTGACACTTCCCTGCCTCCTTAAAATCTGCAACAGTCTTACCCCTATTGAAGAAACCTCTGCTGGCCCAAACCTCCCAGAAAACTTTTGCCCAGTTTCTCTCCTTCCGCATTATTCAAACGTCCTTGAGCGGGTAGTCTTCGACCAGATCACTAAGTACCGTGAGTATAATGGCCATGGAGAGCCACTTCAATCTGGCTTCCGTAGCAAAAACTTCACCAAGACTGCAGTCATAGATTTCTACCAATTTTCTCTCTAATGCTTAGCACTCCAAACACTCTTCTACACTCATCCTTTTGGGCCTGTCTGCTGCTTTTGACTCTGTCTACCACTCCTCTCTCCGGGACCTTGGGTTTCGCAAATCTTCTCTTGCCTGGATCGTGTCATACCTGGAAGATCATTCCTTTAAAATGTCTTGGGGCTCACGAGCCTCTCACCCCACCACTCTCTCTACCAGAGCCCTCAAAGGATCAGTCCTTGGACCTCTGCTCTTCGTTGTCTAAACTACCTTATTTACATGCACACGGCCTCACGAGCATACCTCAGAAGCATTATCTCATCCTTTGACTTTCACTATCAACCTTCTGCTGAGGACACTGTAATATTGTTCTCCTTTCCCTCCTTCACCCCAACCATCTCAGTACAGACTATGAACTGTCTCGCTGCAATTCATCTCTGGATGTCTCTCCGCTGCCTCATGTTGGACTCTTCAAAAACAAAAGTCATCTTTCTACCGGCTTCCAATGCCATCACTCGCCACTCAGATCTCCTTCCCGCCGGACCTTCTTGCTCCCTCCCCCAAGACTCCCAATCTTGGGGTCCTTTTGAAAGCAATTAATGACTACAACAATTCATCACTACTATTGTCTATGCTGCTCGTTATAACTTCCTCAACATTCAATAAAAAAGCCTTTCTTAATATTTACACTAAAAAAACTCTAATCTCCATTCTTGTGCTTATCAAACTGGACTACTGCTCAAGCCTACCCATTGATGCGCGGGTTAGCCCGTGGTACATGTGGATCGTACTGGACGTACTTTGAACTGCTCCGTTGCATGTTGGCGTTCCTAGCTGCTGCTCCTTTAATCCAGGCTCCTCACCTAGAGAATTCAAATTGGGCTTGCTATGACATAGAGATGCCATAGCAAGAGTAGAAACATATTTTAAGAAATATTAAGTTGTGCTTGATGGAATTACAAATGAGATGGATGGAGCAAAGGATATATTTTAGGCTTTATCAAACTTCATCTGGAAAGAGATAGGGACTTTTGCCCCTATGTGTTGGACCTATGAGAAACTAACAGAATTCTGCTCTGCCATTTCAGAGAGGATAAATATGATACATGATAGTGCACTTGCCAGAAAGTCAGCAGCTCAGTTTTAATTTGGGAAACCACTGCAGAAGTCAGTCGAGCTGCTGAACCTTCCTGGAAGCCTGTTACACAGTTTAGAGGAGACTGCCGAGTCTCACCCATGCAAAAGAGGCTGGATGCAGTCCTTGAGATTGTTGGTGTTGGCAATGCTTTGGAGACTGGTGAAGTTCAAGTCTCGTAGCTACTTTGCATCGTGCAGGGGTCGAGGAAGCTATTGAGTTGTTCGTGTCTCATACCTGTAGTGATGTTACAAGGTAAAAACGATTGGAATCTGAGATCAACGTGAGATTCCACGAGATGGGATTCTGGAGGGGAATTGTACAAAGTTGGATAGCTGAGTGGCTGAAGAAAAAGGGCACGGTCAAGACAGAAAGTGTCTGCAGGTTTGGTACAGAAAACGACTTAATATACAGAGGTTAACTTACCTGTGTCGGCCCTTCAATGCATCAGCATCCACATCACATCCTGAAGGGGCTGAAGAAGCCTTTGAGACAGCTGGAGTCTCACTCCTACCCAGCATCACTGATGATGTCAGGATTCGCAAATGATGCTTAAAAAATGTTTCGTTTACGAGTGAATTTTGGTAAAGGAAAATGGAACATATTTAAAGCAACAATCCTTTTTACACCATCCAATTATATTAGCTTGGAATCAAGGCTTTCCTGTGTGTGAGTCTCTTAGGGTCCAAACTGGAAAAATAATTTGAATCCAAACCTGGGGAAGGGTGCTGTGTCTGCCTATGCTTTACCAGCCACCTGCGCGCCTTCTCCTGGGGTGGCAATTTTTTCTCTCAGTGCCGTGGCATCAGGCCCCTCCTCTACCCCTGCCATCCCCAACTCCCCCACCCAACTGACGACCTACATGGTGCGCCGCGGCTTCAGGCTCTGACTGCCACGCTCCCTTGTTCTCTACATCCACCATGGAAATAGAAAAGGGATAAGTCCCATTCCTATTTCTGATGGTGGAGGGCATCTCTTTTTTGTTTTGATGGGAGATTGGCAAATGCAATATGCGCGGAGCCCTTCTCCAGGTGAAAGAAAAAATATTCAAATTTGTTGCACGCTTGTCAGAGCCCCAGAGTGCAAATATCAATCCCTCCCTTGTATGGGAGTGTACAGGGCCTACCTAGGCTTGGGCTACCAACCCCTTACCAGCCCTGCACACATATGCAGAGATCACAGCTATATTATCAGTTATTTGGCAGCTACTATATGATAGACATTTTAATTTACCATCAGCCTAGATTGGATGTGAAACTGTGAACCTTACATATACATGTTTCTGTACCCTGTATAAATGTATCAGATCGTGGTGCCTTCCAGACCTCAGTTAGTATTCTTGTGCTGGTGGGGTAGATAACCTTTTCCTCAATTCTATTTTGAATAACAAAATTAGATAGCAACATATTCATGTGTGGGTGGGAGGAGGGACGGGGTGTACAAATTCAGGGGCTTTAGTGAGGGATTTAGATTATGGGGCTCCGCGATCCAGTAGATCTGAAACAGGGAAACACATTTTTAAGATACAAGCCTCCTACAAGAAACTTCCATAATAGTTCTTACAACAATATACTGGTTAATATACTAATTGGGCACTGATATTTCACTTCAAAAAGCTTTTCGAAGGAAGCATTCTGATTTATTTATGAAAATGGGACTGAAAGCCTGTCATCTACTTGAAATTAGTGTAAAAGCTTTGATTCCTGTCAGTTTTATGGCCCACCATTTTGAATTCCTTTTGATGTGCAAAACAAGGCTGGGTGAATGTAATATGCTCTTTTTTTCCAAACCCTGCCTCTGTCATATACAGTTCTTTGTCATGAGGGGGTGTGGACCTGGCAGTATTTGTAGGATATTTCACAGCATGTCGGCTCCGTGAAATGCTCTGGGTGCCACGAATATGCTGCGTGGTAAAATCGCCACGCACAATCGCGATGGAGCAGGGGCATTGGTCTAAGCGCTTGTTTTGTAGAATACTGTGGATGCAGTTATTAAGAAACGCAATGGAGTCCTCCATCTGATGCTTTCCTGAGACTGGTCTGTTATCTCCTGCAATAGGATTCACTGTCTGTAAAGCAGAGCTAAGCTTTGAAGATTTCCAGCTCTTTGCACATTGTTATGTGTGTACCCAAACACTAATACAATGCTGCACTCGTTTGTGTGCACACACAAACTTAAATATAATAGTTTCCTGTTGCAGCAAACACAAACACACACACACAGCCAAAACCATATACGTACACATAGTTAAATCACATAATACTACTACTCAGAATTTACAGCCAGGCATACACACACTTAAATACTTTACTGTTACCGTCACTTGTTCCAAAGAAACAAACACACACACACACACAGCCAATATACCACAAAACAGCCGATTAAACTTGAATTCCTGCTCTCATTACCCACATTAATGTACAACCATTTCAAGACTTTATTTTCTACGATGAGCTACAACTCCTGTCAATGAACTTCACTTTGATATCTGTTCATGACATCAACCCTGCTATTTAAGTCAATATTTGATAGAAAGAGTGACCATTATGAATCATAAATAGGGCTGCTTTGGTGCTTTGTACCAAATGACAAACAGCATCAGCGGGCACAGGAAGAAAAGTGTATTTCCTCACGTGGACAGCGGGGTGGGAAGTCTGTGCTAGGTTCGCATTCTAAAAAATGATCAAAGCATGTGCAAGCAATCTCCACAGGAAAAAAAAATGTATATCAAATATATCTAATGCATTTTCGCTGTGCATGGCACTGTGACGTGACTGGATTTCACTATTTAACACCTGGATGTTTGTTTCTACGTTACATGAACCACATTTCTCTATAATCTTACCTTTTTGATTGACAGAGCTCTCATGCACGGCGACACTGTTCATACACTATATTACACAATTTTATTCTACAAAATACCGTCAGACAAAGGAAACTGCAAGGCACCGACAATCGATGCATAACAGCCGACATAAAAAATGTGGCAACAAAATAATACTACGCACATACATGATGTCACACGCAATGGGTGGAAAATGTTCTCTATTTATACAGTACTGTTCCGTCGGTCCTTATAATTTCATTGTTCGCAAAAAAATGAAGAACTAAACTAAAAACATATTGTTCAAGTTAATGACAAAAAACGTACATAAAAGGTTGCATTAGCGCAGTACAATCATTGGTAATGAACCAACATCTACAACATGTTAACACAACCAGTAAACAGGGCATCGCCATATTGCAACAGCTGTTTAGCATTTCATAGAGTTTAACAAGTGACCAGTTATGCTTAGAGAAGATTTACTTTCACATTAGTTCATTCACTTATAGAAAAATAGGTTAGAAAGCTCTGTAAGAAAGAATACAAAGGTGGGAACCCCTCCTTTAAATACAGCACATGAAGAGAAACAAACATATGGTCAACTCTTGTTATGAAAATTGATTATAAACATTTTTGCGGAATGAAACCGTATGAAAGCACAGCCAAACATACGGTCCAATAATGTTTCTGTTGATCGGCAGTGAAGCCCTTCTGGGCCAACATTGAAACATCACATTCTCTGGGAGCTGGTTTAACAGTCAGGGCCATCTCTCCAACTTGCAAATATCTAATTTCAACGTCTACAGGGTTCCATGTGTTAATATCCCCGCAAAAATATTGGGATACAAAAATATCATCATATTTTTGCTGCATTATTGAGCCATGGACCCTGTGGGGGACACCTCCGCAACTCCCGTATTATTTTTAAATGTGTGGGGGACACCCCTGCAACCCCCGCTCCCACAAATTATCCCCCCCAAAAATATCGCCTATGGCGAGACAAACGACCATATGTACGGCGATATTTTTGGTGGGGATAATATGTAGGGATACCGTCTATAGACTATGAGGTGGGAACTGTGTATACTGCAGGAAATTGGAGTGACTGAGATGGTAAATTAAACAGTATAACAATTCTGGGGCCAGGCTAACATTACAAGGCAATCAAAGGCCCTGGTGTTTGGACCTCTCCATGGTACTTGCTATGAATTTATGTGAAACACTCTTGACTTTGGTTCAGCGTTTTTGACTTTGCTTCCTGGCAATCTACAATTGTTAGATTTTTGAAGCAAGGCTTCCATATATTTTAATATTTTGACATTACATCTTCTGTGGGTTGTGTTTAAACCAATTTAGTGTTGGCAGCTGAAACTGCACCATTTCGGATGTCCAATAGAAACAATCATAGTTCCACTGTAATGTTTCAAAATTCTGTTTGGCAGTTCTAGAAATATTTCCATGAGCAATGTGCAACAACTCTGGCACCAGTTCTACCTGCTCATTTACAGGAACAGTAGCCTATGTGTAAGTTATTGCCTAATATAGTGTCCTTCAAGTATAGCCCTCACCAGGCTTTCGGAAAACCACAATGCAAATCACTGCTATTTAGATTCAGTGTATTCAAATGCAGTCTTTGTAAATACCCTTAAAAGATGGAGCAGGGCTTGGCTCTTGAGGATCCAAGTTGACGACCGCTGGCACATATGCACCAAGAGCTGACGAAGCTTAAAAGTGGACATTCCTCAGAATATTTGCTGAGCTGCCTATGCTAGCACTTGACGGAAAATGGCAGAGAGTAAATGTGGCATGTGAATGATCATAGCACATATATTACATTTCTCCTGTAGACTAATACATAACAACACTACAAGGCCTTACCAATGTCAGATTAGTGCTCTAGAGATGCCACAGAAAAATATGAATGTTTAGTGTAACACCAATGAAAGGAATCTGTTTAATAATGTTTAGGCTATGTCTTATTAAACATGTATAATATTTACAGAGCACAAAATTCAATCTTTTCACAATTTTAAACATCTTCGTGATTCTTACATTTTCTAATTTGATCACATGAATCATTTATGAAACACGCCTACTTGTGCCAATGCCTGGTTTTTAGGCACACTTCTACTTGGGCAATGGTGTGCTTTCTTTAGATTTTGTTCACTGTTATGTGGAGGAGCTGCTTCTATAGAAATTGATATTTTTGCAAAAGCAAATCCTGTAGTTCTGGGTCAGACATAGGAAGGGACACCACTATTTGTTATTGTGTGTGGGGAAACCATACTGTAAAGCATTACATTACATAGCATACTTTCCATATAGCACATGCTATTTGTTAAATGATTGAAAGGTTTGTTAGAATTTGTGTTAGTCAATGGTGACAAATTTAGAATGCGGTGGAAAAGAAAACTGCCTCACTTTGCAATCATGGGCTTAGATCTGCACAGGGGATGGGGGGGAAATGGATGTGCTGGGACTCCGCTAATGAGCAGAGAACATTGCAAATTGATTGCAAGGCTTTCTGAAGTTGGAATAGTTGAATGCGAGTAACATTTTCTACATTACAGTGCTTTGATATGTGGCGATCACAAGTTCTGTCTAAGAAGATACTCCAATTCACTGCAATCTTTCCTAGAATTAAAATAATTCATAGTGCTGGTAGCCCAACAAGACTAGCACTGATTTTGTCATTTTCAACTGAACCACGTATTGGTCATTCACTTTTCATGTAGTTCAACATTCCTGCAAGTACATTTCCTTCATACCACCATAACAATAAAAGATGGCCAGCTACAGACCACAGTATATCACACACCAACTCACCGTTCCAGCTACTTGACAAGTGTGACAACTTCCACCCAGCGCACACAAAACATGCTACAATATTTAGCCAAGAATTAAGTTACAATTGAATATGCTCCGACATAAGGGACCAGGATAAAAACATACAAACGTTGAGATCAGACTTTACAAACCGTGGATACAACCATAGAATTGTGGACAGCCAGAGACACAGGGCAACATGGATCCCCCGGAGTAACCTCTTAGAATACATAGTAAAAGCGACGCACACCTGGGTGCCACTGGTAGTCACATGCAATCCAGAGCTGGAAGCATTCCGCACGATTGCTAGGGAACTCCAACCCATCCTGCAACAAGATGAACGTCTGACAGAAGGGTTTCCTGAGATGACCCTCCTTGCGTTCAGACAACCAGCCAATCTGAAGGGAAAGATGGTCGGTAACAAACTGCACACAAATAGCACAGATGATGGAACTGTGCCTTGAAGAAACAAAAGCTGCCTTACCTGCCCACATGTCAACATTTCGGACACAATCAAGATACCCCACACGGAGCAGGACTACAACATTATGGGACGGTTTACATGTGCATCCAGCAATATTGTTTACTTGATTGCTTGCATGAACTGACCCGGACGTGGCTACTATGTTGGGGAAACTAGTGAACCTCTACATAAACGCATGAACCTCCATCGTCAAAGTGTGAAGCGATGTACTAACGAGAGTCCAGTGGGTGAGCATTTTTCAGAAGCTAATCAATTTCTTGATGATCTCAAGATTGCTGTACTCAGAGGTAATTTCAGGACTGACAAAACCACAAAGACCTATGAATTCAAACACATGCACACTCCCAATACACTGGCAGGAGGCTTGAACAGACATTGCTGTTTCATGAGTCATTATTCTAGCAAGCAGGCTCACTTTTCCCACTCAAAGATACAGGCATCACAACATTCAGACCTGACACTTTCCATCATTGTTCCCAAAGCTGTTCACATACATTCAACTGGCATTGCACCAGCCCCACCAGCGTCTCTAATGTAATGAATTGTTGCCAGACTCTCTCCAAACCAGCTCCATCTGCCCTCAAAATGCCCCAGCCAAAAAGCTTCCCAGAGACGTCTCATGGCCCTTGTCTGTAGTCAAATGCCACCCAATCCTGATATGGTATTTAACACAAAGGTGCCACACTGAACTCCTCCGGTCACAAGCCTAACACATACACTGGCTGTATATACCCTCTTTCAGACTTCTAGAGGCACAGGACTGATAAGTTGATGAGTGTGCTACCACTGATCTTTTAAAGGGACTGACCTGACATATCAAGCTTCAACTGGACTGCACATACAATGACTGACACCTAAACAACCCATCTTGCCTTCCTGAGAGCACAACTAACAGGGTGGGCTGTTTTTTGTTTCTTTTCCCTGATCTCCAGTTTCACTGCCCCCTCCCCACTTAACACAGTGTACTATTTAGACCTTGAAGATCGGAATGTGTGGAGGAGTTGAATATCGGATACATGCCTCTCTGAGCAAAACTACACATCAGGTACAGACAGGCACAGATAACGGGGTATCTGTAGGAGGGGCTATGTAAGCTGTAATGTTTTTCAAATACTTCATTTCATCTCTCCCTGAGGAAGTGAAGACATTCCACGAAAGCTTGCAAATATGCAAAATAAATGACTTTGTTAGCCTAATTAAGGTATCGATACATATGATCATGGCAAGGGTTTTCTAGGGATGAGCAAACATTTCAACCATGAGTAAAACAGGAAAATTTCAATTATGATGTTGATGTGCATTCAGTGGACCATTAATCGTCAAATCCACCATTCTACCATCCAGTGTTTGTAAATGATTTCATCTGAATAATATTCACACGCAAAATCAATTGTGTGCCATTGTGGAATATCTGACTGATTTGATTGCCAGAACACTGACATGTTCAAAAGAATCACACAGTATAACATCCCATGACACTTATCCATGTGTTGTGCACAGTATATTGAGGTCTTATACCCGGAAATGCAAGATTTGGAAGGTGCAAGGTCTGAATTTTCCAATACTCCATTTTGCAGGACATAGATGTCATGGTCCACATTGCACTAGTTTAGAACGTTTCCACAAGTACATGTTTTTTTTTCCCCAGAAACGGAAGGTGAGTAAAAAGTAAACTGTGGGCTTTATAATTCTATTGGAGTTGCCGAGCCCCATAAGCTTTCCAATCCTGCAATATCTGTAGAAGGATTAAACAAAAAAAGTTTCCTCTTCCAAAAAGGCACACTTGTGAGAAATCAAATTGATGCTAAAATATAAATCTCCTTGAATTCATATTGTAACGTCTTGTTTTATAAATTCGACCTATTTCAATTGTAGTAAATCAAACGAAAATGTCGACCCGGGGAATATATGGTTCAAATCAAAGTAAGAGGTTATTTTGTTTTTGTTTGGGATCAAACTTCAATTAATATTTGGCTATTTTCTTAAGGGCCACAGTGGGTATTCTACAACAGAGAACTCATTACATTTTAGTTCGTATAAAACAATCTTTATTTTGAAAATCCTGGAATTATTTGTGTTAAAGTACAAGTTGACGAATTAAAGCATACCGCAAAGTTTTAAAACAAACATACTCTACATTTAAAGGGTCCTAGAATAGACCCAAAACAGACAAACAGTTAGCTTCATCATTTATTACATGAAATCTGGAGAAATTAACTATATAAACCACACCTCTGTATTGTAGATCTCGCTATTCTAGTGTGCCATTTTTGCATTTGACCATTAATTAGCATTTTTTGGACTGCTGGCAATATTTGAGAAGAGAACCATATAGAATGAATTTATTTTTGGGCAAATGCAAAGCACATTGTAATCATAGATTTCATAAACGTTTGTAAGAAGAACACTATTTTTAACACAGGTACGTGACGTCAGAACACTGGGAGACAGATGTCCTAATTCGGGACGGCTGCAGCAGACCCCATACGTAAATAAACACTTTGGGTAAAAAACTCATGTTTACCCCATGCAGTGCTTTCTATGTAATCAACGCTGCCCAAATTCAATTAGGTGGATTTATTTTTTAAAACAACACTTTTTACTATTACCATCACACTCAAATGAGACCCTTTGCACCATGTATGTGGTATACATAATGGCCTATTGTAGTTCTGCCAAGAAGGCAAACTCGCTGAAATAGGGTCACGTGTACTATACCTGGGCGATAATGCCATTAGGCAGGGACTGTACTTTGCGGTAAAGGACCCGCTGTCCTGAGGTAATGGCCCAAGAGAAGCAAGGGCATTACCGCTGTGCAACGGACTGTTTGTCCCCAAGGTCATTGTCACAATTGACATCCAGTAATTGCAAGGATGCGTAACAAAACAGGTCAGCACAACAGAAAAACAAGGACCAGGCATGCACTGCAGAGTCAGAGCCATATCAGTATTGGGCAGGAAAGGAAGGCAAGAGTGTGTCAAACAGGCAAAAAGAAGAGCCCAAAACTAGCCCAATCACGATAAGGAATGCAAGAGGAAAAGGGGTGAGAGGAAAGCAGCCGACAGTGGGAAAGACTTTGGGGAGTGTGGGAGAGCCAGGCCAGCACAGGGAGACAAGAAGGAGTGAGAACAGAGGGAACAAGGATGACACCACAGAGGGCGATGGGGAACCATCAGCTGGAGGTGCGGCGAGCAGCAGCCTGTTCGGGGCATGGCTAGAAGAACAGTGAATAATACTCATATTCCGAGCCACGGGATTGGCTGCACCACACCTCCAAGGTGATCATTCTATATATCATATTCACACACACACAAGTCTTGAGCGTTATTCCAAGATCCCAACAACTCCAAATTCTATTGCAAGAGATGAAATTTGAATTTACTTTCAACATAAAATTGTTTGCAGGTGTGCCTACTTCATTGTTCCATCATCTGGTTTTAGTTTAGCATGCAGCCTTGCCCTCTATCACTGGAAACTGCATGCCTTAGTAGATGTCAAGATGGTCATGCCCTTAAGTGAAGCCTCTGTCAAATGTAACGTGGATACCTCCCCCTGCAGGAGAAACAGGTGATATCATCACCTATTAGTTCACAGCTTTCTCATTGGGGAAATAACTGCAAGGGCAATGGTCACAGGGAAATATCAATGATTCTGTCATTGGGCACATTAAGCGGTGAAAGTTATTTCTACAGCCCACAGGTGGTCCCATCAATCATTACTTTTCATCATAATGCCAAGCAGCTGGAGCATCCTACTCATCAAAGAATTGACCATTCAGAGTAGCTGCGAGAGTGGGACGTTCCTGCTGTTGGAGAAGGCTGGGCTTCGCCATAACAGACGTATCAGATGCTGCAAAGGAGGCTCCCAACCCCTGAGCAGAGCGGCTGTGAGAGTAGGCTGTTCCCACGGTTCCCTGCTGACGATTGTCGGCCTCGAAGAAGCTGATCTCCTTGGATTGTGGGAGACTGAGTGCAGCTTTTTTGATTTTGCCCCTGCCCTTATTTCACCTGCTTCCCACCGGCCTTCTTCTAGGGAGTTAAATACATGCACAATGTGTACGGCAAGGCGACGCAAGGTACGCACTGGCTGAGCAGAAGATAACAGACTTAGGGGGTCATTACGAGGTCGGCGGTAAGGGATTACTGGCACCAGTAAGGGCACAGGTGCCGGTAATCCCTTACCACCCTACTACGAGTTCCCTTTGCGGGTACTTCCTTAACGCCTGGTTTAGCAGGCGTTAAGGACGGTACCCGCAAAGGGATACCGGGGTCAATAACGGTACCGCAATTTGCGGTACTTTTATTGCTGCCTTCCCCCTTCCCATTGAGCCCTGTAGGGGCTCAAATGGGAATGGGGAATGGCTCTGGTGAATGGGGAATTACTGGTCCCGCCGACCTCGGAATGGACCGGTAATTGCTCCATCCACCAGACAGGAGTCGGAACGATTTGGAGGCAGCCAAGGCGCTAATAGCGACATGGCTACCTCCAACCTCGTAATGAGGCCCATAGAGGCTACAGTGAGCTATTTACTTCGAACGGTTTTCTTCTTCATAAGATCTAATATACGCCATCAATCTCAATCCTGATCCACTAAAACATACCAAGTGACTGTTGGTTCATGAAAGCAAGGAGTTTCTTTCAAAGTTGATTACTATATTATGGCTTTTTATAGCCTAGACTTTATGAGTGAATGTGTGTATTTTGTTGTACATTTTCTATTTGCACTTTTGGGAACTTCTGGGACTCCCAGTTTCTTAGCATTTTTACTCATTAAGCACTTATGCACTTTAAGTACTTGCAGATATTGCTATCAAATCTCCACATATAAATAATGTGATAACAATGAGATGGCGGCAGAGAGGCGAAAGAACAGAATGTTTTGCAGCTACCAGCGGTGTAAGTTAGGGATGCACCCTGGACCCTCTGATTCTCTTTGCTTCTCAATTCCATTGCAAATCATCAACATCTACATGCCCTTGAGGCTCCTATATTAGATGGTGAGAAACCTACTATACTTCTGTTTGCAGACAACACTGTTCTCTAAACCACTACACACTCTTCTCTTATCCACTACACACCATTCTCAAATCCACTACACCCTGTTCTCGTATCCACTACACCCTGTTCTCGTATCCACTACACACTGTTCTCTTATCCACTACACACCGTTCTCTTATCCACTACACACCATTCTCTTTTCCACCCACTGCAAACCGTTCTTATCCACTACACACCGTTCTCTTATACACTACACCTGTGTCATAAAAAATATGTTAACTAAGTAAAGAAGCCCCAAACATAGAAGTGTATAGAGCTCAGGCTCAAAGTGCAGTTTTTTATGGTGCTAAAGCCTGGGGATAACGAGCAAATTAACCAACTATCTGCTATTAAAATAACATTTTATAAAAGCTCCAGACCTCACCAAAAATAGAAGTAAAAATTGAACTTTGGAATATGGGCAGAGGGGAATGGAGTATGCAGGGCAACTAAAACCAGTATTATTATGGATTAAATTATAGCCCAATCCTGAGCTGAGCATGATTAAAGGTGCTGTTCTCGCTGTGTTAAAAAATAATAATGCAAAAAATGACAATGGTGTGTACACGTGAAGTGCACTTTGAACAAAATGTTAACAGTCAACTTGTGGAGTCCCCCAGATCTAATTCCTGGAAGATCTATGAATCTAGTCTAAAAAACACTTACTGTGTCTGGGCTCTGACAGATGCCCTTATTAGAGCAAACGGCAAGCTATTAATAGCCATATATCTTGGTGTAAAGTTGCTTTTGGGCTATGAAAAGCTATGATAGGCTTCATTCTGTGTTGCCAAGGAGTTTCCATTTGAAACTGAGGTTGGGCATCTTAGCCTTGAATGCATGTGTGCATTCCTGTGCACCATATGGTCCGAAGTTATGTCCTATGTGCAACCACGTAGTGGGGATAAGTTTCCCTTCTTATTTTTCTGCCCTCCTTTGATGGGTCTTGGGCATACATGGTTAATTCCTTTGCTCAGATGTTGTAGGATCACTACCCTAACAGCAGCACTGAACTTCTGTAAGAGTCCGGTTTGCGAATAAAGGGTGCTGTCACGTTTTTTTAACTAATGCTTGGTGCGGAAGGAGGAAATATTCTAAATACTCACTAAATGTATGTTGTTTTTATACAATCATTTGTTACGAATGTATGATTAGTGCCTTCTTAACAATGCACGTCTATTGGTATTTTATTAGGAATATTGATGGAGGAATATTAATTAACTTGTGGAAGCAGAGACATTTGTGGTCGTTTCTTTCTTTGATGAATTTCAACTAGAGGAAACATGGAAAATGTTTATTTTTCTCGCTTCTGTAACACTTTCATGGTATATTGCTGAAATAAAGCTTGTGACGATGACCATACAGGTGATTTAAACCACCATTGTGCAACGACAATGTCGCTGCCAGCGAAAAATATTCCATGAATCAGAGCACTGCCAGGATGGCAGGGCCACCAAATGAACGGAGTCTAAGGAGTCAATACTGAGCGAGTGTACTTGCAGGAATTATTCCTCAATGCATTAACAGTTACGAATGCCTCCTGCAAACCGAAACTCGAATGAATGGACTTGTATTGCAAATCTCTGCGAATTGACTTCCCTCAGAGTGCTTTCAGATGTAAAGGGGTGGGTGCATAGAAAATTCACAAGAGGTGAGATCTGAGTTTTTGATCGAGGAGAGATGTTTTGTCTCATTGCTGGCCACATATAGCTGTGGTTGCATCTTTTAATTGTGGTCCTTGGACTTCAATATGCCTCGTTCCTTTTAAACCACAGCATGCTCAAGGGGTAAGGAATAGGCTTTGGTTGGATGAGCACAGAGTTTCCAGGGCTGTAGTGTTTTATTATGTTGCAGAGTGGAAAATGCACCTTCAGTTTTGATCATATATCCTGTTGCCATGCCATTGAAAATGGGACTTCTGTAGAAGAGAAACATGTCTGTCGACTCTTTGGTTCTCACAAGGCTGGACAATGCAAACAGCATCTACCTAGAACTTTCCTTTTCAAAAATCAATTGTTAGACACAAAGTGTAGGGATACTTGAACAAATACGAGTCTCTTCTAGAAGGCTCAAACCTATGTTCCACTAGCATAGACCCAGCCTTAGAGCCAACAGTGATCACAGGTCAATGTAATGGGATCTGTTTCGTCCTTATTCGTTTAACATGCTGATAAGGTTTATAGTTTAGTAGGAACACTACATAATCAGATCACTCATTTGTTGTTGTACTGCTTTCAAAAGAGCATTCAAACCTCTGCAGTGGTAGATCTGGCATAGTCACATCCAGGTATTGTATAATGTTCTGCAGTTGTAGGGGGAGGTACAACTGACTTTGCTGGCCGAAAAGAGAAGGCTGCAAAATGCAAGAATGGTCACCTGCATTTGGACAGATTAGGAAATCCAAAAAATGATCAGTCTATGGTCGGCTAAAACATTGGCACAAACCTTTGTAAAGAAGAAGGGAGTAACACAATCATAATAGTGGATTTTATTTTGCCAATGGTGATAATGGCAGTGGTGTGGTATAAATCCCTGTAACAAAACGTAACTTTAATATATGACTTTCAATGGGTTGGTCTGTGGCCTCAAGAGCAAGATATAATTTCATGATATGTAGGTTGCTTTATAGAGCACTGCTGCAAACCAATGCACATTTCAAAGCACTTCAGAAAACAAAACAGAATGTCAACATGGCAGATGTAATAGCCAAAGGAAAGAGAGGGGTCGAGGGATAAAGAGATATCCAGTATGGGAAATGGTGGCTCTTTAGAATTGAAATAAAGTCAGAGAGTGCCAGAGAATAGGAACTTGGCACATGAATTAATCACACAAACAATGATTTTGGAACCCTAGAATAGAGAGCAGACCGAAGAGTTAAACATCTAAAGATCTTGCATGGTCTGCATCTTATGTCTTTTATGTGATGGGATTGCTAGGGAAAATATACTTTT
This sequence comes from Ambystoma mexicanum, assembly GCF_040938575.1. Lineage (NCBI taxonomy): Eukaryota > Metazoa > Chordata > Amphibia > Caudata > Ambystomatidae > Ambystoma > Ambystoma mexicanum. The sequence goes on along the minus strand of NC_090928.1, from coordinate 952,862,644 downwards.
TTTAAAATAATAAGTACAATCAATATATATTCTTTGAGAATGAGCAAATGTAATTGTGGAGGAATAAAGAATTTAATATATTTTTTTATATATATATATGGTACGCATAAACAGTGTGTCTGGTAGGGGTAATTGGGTGTAATCACTGGTGGTGTTGATAACTGCAGATTTATGTGGTGCATTTATTCATCATACAGGGGAGTTCTTTTAATGGCAGAGATCATCAAAGTGGAAATCCAAGTAACTGACCATTTAAATGATAATTTATTGGCATAGGTGAGGTAGTACAGGTAGTCGTTCATTACTTTTTTGTTCTTGTTAGATAGATTTCCCAGTTGAAGACAACATTCAAATCACTGGTGTTACATCAAAACCGGCTGAATTAGTAAGGAGAACGAGTGGACCATTAAAAACTAAATTAACTGGGACATTGATGATTCCTCTCAATGTCTGTGTCAGATTTTTTAAAGAATTAGTGATTTAGGAGAATGATTGGACCATTTTAAAAACATTATTCTGATACTGATGACTTCCCCCTTTCTGTGTAACAATTTATGAATGATTTGTTTGCATTCTCTGTATGTTTGTCTTCTGTATCATGCATTATTATGTTATGTATGTTTTGAGAAAACATGTATTAAATGTATTATTAGTTATTAGATGTGGTTTTGTCTAATATTGAATATTATGTTATAAATGAGTTTAAAGGAAATGTAAAACTGATCCACATTTCTGTAGACTTATTGAATCTCTCTATTTTACGGTTGTTATGCGAATCACTTTTTCTGATAGAGTGAAGCTCTGCAGATAGGCAAGCCTGACATTGAGCGCATCCTTGTGGGTAATGCAGAAGGTTTTAGACTTGCTATGAGATGAATGTGGAAGTTAAATGTGGCTCAGTACCTGAAATGTATGATTCTGTGGTGTTAGGATATATAAGTGCCAGGCAGCCTTATTCTAGCCATTTTGGAATTGTATAATTGGGGAAAGCTATTGCAGAATGAGCTGGAATAAGTATTGAGAAATTCAGACCCTAAAAGATGAGCACATTTAGGGGGTGAAGAGTAAGTAAATGTGGGGTTATTCAAGGTATTAACAAGTTGGTTAATTTGGTTAGTATAAGAGAGCTTGTTGACAAAGATGATTCTGAGGTTACAGACTGCACTAGAAGGAGGTGGCAAGGTCAGAAGGCCAGATATTTGGATGTGGGAAGCGTGAACGTAACCACACATGATTTATGATTTGTCTCCATTAAGTGCAAGCTTTCCGGGGCTCATCCCTCCTGGCGTATCTCAGAGACAACTGAGCAACCATTCCAATGGGTCCTACTAGGAGAACTATCTGCTGATGCCTAGAACTCAACATGAGCAGTGCTACATCTGGAAAATATTTGGTATTCAAAAATAAATTACCTTATCACATTGGCCAGTGAGAGGATGTAAGTCTTGAAGTGCAGGAGGAATAGTAAAGAAGCCTAGAAGACTCCACAATGAAGGAAGTGAGGAGAAGAGAGGAATGTCCATGCATTATATGTTGGAATAGGTTGGAAAGGAAGGATTTCAACCAGGCAAGAGTGTATCTGGATAAATCAAATGAGTCTGCGCCTTTCCATAGGACTCGTGGCAGACTTTAGAAGAGTTTTCTTCATTCATCCAATTATACTGACCCTTTTTGATCCGTCTGCAGCATTTGACACAGAGGAATACTTTCATAGTAACCATTGGTCTGTATCGAGGCTGAGGTTCATTGCCAAGTGAACCAACTCTGTAAAGGATCTCAGCATGTCTCTTCAAGAACGTATCAATGTGTTGAGGTTTGGGGTTGGTCAGAAGTTTAAAAGCGGGGCAGTTCTGCGCTTTGATAGTAAAGTAATTATTCAGTGTGATATTCACTGGTGAAAAAAGCAATTGAAAAAGGGTTGTTGTGCACTCTCAGTTTATACTCTGAACAGGATCAAAATCATCAATGCTGAAAGTGACAAGGTATAATCTTGGTGCCCTGGTTTAGTAACAACATTACTACAATTCCATTTTGGATTATGGTTGGCAGTCCAAGGATTTGAATTATGAACGTGCTCTCTAAGCCCATCTGTAATTAAGGCAACTATCCAGCCTTCTGAAAACCTTAAATCTCATCTTTTCTGTGAAGTGTGTCATGCTATATTTTTTAAATCGGAAATCCCATGAGGTGATTCAGTTCGCAGAGCAGGAATCCGCAAACGTAGATATTTGCATATTTTGTAATTAGTTAATTGACATGCTCCAGATTTAGGGATCATCTGAAGGGTTTGGTGGCCACATCCTAGAAGTAGTGAGGTCTAATGTTTGCAGATAAATCTGCGTTTTCCTGCAACAGGTTTTGAATTTAGAGGTTGTTGGACTTTAAAGAGCGTGTGAGACAAACAGGAAACAGTATCTTGTAATCTGGCAGAAATAAGGATACATTCATTATTGTGTATTCATCACAGCAAGTCCTAAAACCTTTCTTTTGGGGGGGATGCTCCTGTCACCTATGAAAATAGCTGCAACTGTTATGCTGTCTCTGTTAGCAATGAAAGTATCTAGCTACGTCAAATCTGCCTTTTGATTTCAAAGCCATGGGGACATATGGAAACCCACATTTGTGCAAGCGAGTTAGATATATCTGAATCTGGTTTCAGATCTGACATTAAGAAACGGAGCCAGCTCAGAACCTTAGAACCCGGTGATACAGGCAATACTGATTTCGTTCTTACAGGAGAGATGCACTGGGCGCTTGGTACTTCTGTTTTAAACATCCATGGGGAAACAAAGGATTCCCCCACTCTGCTTCATCTCATGATTTCATGAGGCCTGTGGTTGGGCGTGCTCCGTCAATGGAAGGTGATCTCTGGCCTCTATAGAAAATTCATTGGACCACAAAGACACACAATTTAGTCTGGAATGTGGGGCTTTATATGACATTCTTACTGCTTGTGAACACATTGATTACCTGCACTTAAAAAAGGGAGAAAGGTGGGTATTATGGTGTGCGTGGCTTATTATTCTTTACAGGGCTAGTCCAGTTCCTGTTGGAGAGAAAGAATAGGGAAGCACTATGAAGACGGAAAAAGTAAGAAACCTCCATAGACCGAAATCATGGGTCTGAAAGCTGAGACTCTCCATATGTTTAGGACTTCAACTCCCATTATCCCTCACCATTTACTTTGCTGGCTAGGGCTGATGGGGGTTGGTGTCCAAAGCAACCGGAAAGTCAAAGGTTGCAGACCCCAGAAAATAAAGCAACCAAGCTTATTGAACTGTTAAAAACTATGGTAGATTAAAGTCACAATTTTATGTTAAACTTACTGACGTGCAAAATGAGGCACTGAAATGCTAAGGCGTCAATAGAGAAATGGGTGTTAGGGGACCGCCTGGCATTAGCCTGACTATCGCCATGCTGTGAAAGTACTGGGCGAAGGTTCCCAGTGGCTGCAAAATACAGCAGCTATGGTAGTGCCTTCTGCAGCCTCGAAGAACTGCGAAGCTACTGAAAATGACTCTCAGTTTAGTTATTTGGTGTGCTGGCAAAGGTATCTATGCATGGTTGGTCTCATTCGACTTTCTTCCAAGGGAAATGTCTTAAGCTGCAAAGTTAATCAACTCCGGAGGGAACATTTTGTGAGCCCTCCAAATACAATGTACGTATATATCACAGTACACTGAAATCAGCAACGCAGGCTACCCTCTTGGTGGTCCAAAGATAACCCTGCATGTGTCTAATAGATACCCCTCTTTGGTGCTTCCCAGAATTAAACACCAGGATACAGTGGTAATAGGGTAGAGTAACATCGCTAATATAGTCCAACTGGATTTGAAGTACATGCTGCGCAGCATTCTCAGGGCTTTCTCACCTCACGATCAACCTCCATAACTGGTTGCGTCATATGAAGTTGTGACAATTTACAGATGCCAATATATTTGACCATCCACGGGAAGTAGAACATACTTAGAAAAAGGAAAGCCACCAACATCCAGATAAGCAACTATAATCCAATAGCAGTGTCTGTGGCAGCCATTTCTTCAAGCAGATTGGTTCGGTTATAGGTTAAAGAATCGAAAAAAAAGGGTCGAATGGTCAAAGGATCGACTCAAAAGTACCGAAAACAAAAGGATCGACATTTTTTTATTTTTTTTAAAAACATTTTTTTGGGGGGGTCCCCCCCCCCCAAACCCTGGTTTTTTGGATAAAAAGCATTTCTTTTGCCTATACGAAAACCAAAAAAAATATATATAATAAAAAAAATTCGATCCTTTTGTTTTCGGCTCTATTATGTTGATCCTTTTGCATTCAATCCTTTTTCATTCGATGCTTTAACTGGACAGCGATTGGTTCGCGCAAGCAACATTGGTGTGGGTTCCCAGATGATGCACTAGATCATAAAATAGCTAGCCTATTTGGAAAAGTAGAGTTTAAAGCATTCATCCAGAAGTTTACCGAGGGGCTGGACTTCGATGCACTTTCTTCTGCAGAAAATATGAAGATCTGAACAAGAGTTGAGGCATTTAGAAAACCCAAGGAGCGGTCGGGAGCCAGCCACTACGATTCATTAAAGGTAAGTGCAAAGGCATGACTTCTGCTGTGGACAAACCCAGCGAAGAGTATGTGCAAATACTAAACCGAGATTACAGAAAATAAAATCGAGGGATACAGGAATCATGTAAAGTACCCACTGGCAACCCTATGCACAGCGTTGTCATGACATGGATGACAGGACATACAGTAGAGATATGAGGGAGACTCGTTCTGGGATAGGGAGGGACCATTTAGTGCACATTATGTGGGCTTGTGAAAGAAGAAGTCACGCAACAGGTATCGTCAGTGTTGCAAAGGGCAAGCAGCTGACTTCCAGCATCAGTGGTGCAGGAAAACTGGCACAGAACCGAAAAGGCCCTGCTGGGTGGGGATTAACACAGGGGAGGAGGAGTTGTGTGAGGACTGGAAGCAAAGCAGGGGTTACTGTCGTTTACCAGAAAGAGCCACATGCGCCTCAGGGCTTGGTGCGCTTTATAAATAAATACAAATACATAACTGTGAGTAACTGGGAAAGAGAACACATTACACACTGCATCACATTCTGCTCGTGTTAAAAGAGAGCAGTGATGTAACACTGCATTCCTTTTAGGCAGACAAGTAAAAAATAATTCCCAGCAATCGTGTGACCAATCGTGGTCTTCTCCCACAAGTCTCCTTCTCTAAACAGGCAGGCTCTGAACAATGACAACCAGACAGAATGACAGGAGCGACCCTGAGGCGCATCCAATGTCCCCGCTCTCCCTACACCCCAGTAAAATCCTCACTGAAACAGTAAGGTAACTGAAATGGGAACCAAAGAATTCTACGTGAGATATTAAGGAACACTTCAGACCATTTTCAATATTAAAAAAAGACTATGAAAAAAATATGTGTCAATATTAACAGTTGAAAAGCAAACATTCACTAAAGAAACACAGCTCTCGTACCCCATTTTTTTCTAAAAGGCCAATCTTTGTTCTAAAAGAAATGTGTTGAACTAATGTCATGATTGAAATGTTAATCCATCCAAAAAGGTGTGTTATTCCTTCAGAAATACCCCAAGGGTATGATAGGGGATTAAGTGCCCCTCAGCCCTGCCTTATGAAGGCATTGCAAGTCACCGTGGGCTGTCCTGATCTTATAAAGGCACTTTATAGCCTTGGACCTCCTTGTCGACTTCCAATGCCCTTTTCATATATGGATGGGGGAGTATCTAATGCCTAAAATACCACCGGAGGCCAGATTATCGAATGCTTGCACCGGCACTCAAAACCGAGCAGATGCACTTAGGACCAGTTTGGCTGCTTCTGTGATATGTCAATCAATCACCTTTATTCGATGTAAACATCAATTCAATCAATAGAACCGTAACGGCATATAAAACGTGATATGTAACGGAGCAAACATGTTATGAAACACTCCATATTACGCGAAGATGTCTGTGATACAGTGAAACGGTTCGATAACATTTCCGGACAGGTGTTGGGAACAGAGCAAATAGGGCCTGCTACAAATGCAGCTATGGCCCCGTTGTGTAGCATTTTGAATGCATGCAAGACAAGTTAGCTGATGTTTCATTTTTGATCTTTTTATTGCATAAGAAATAAAAACAAAAATTGTTGCTCCACTTTCCCAGGGTGACAGATTTTGTCTCACCCCAAATCCCGTTTATTTTCGTGTCATAAAAATAAGACTGCTACATTTTTGCTCGAGTGCAAAAAAAGTTATGTAATAAGGATTGGACAAAACACTGTTGCATTTTCCATATTACACCAAGCAGCAAAAACGGTGCCAAGGGCCTTTGTTTCCTGTTCAGCCCTGGTGCAAACGTTAGGCGACCTGGTCCCGGATGATTTGACAGGTGGTGAGGATGAGCGTGAACAGTGTACCACTTTCAGTTTCTTCTTGGAATTCTCCCAATGGGTTCCCTGCATAAGCATTGCTCTCACTATTTTCCCAATGGTGACTTTTAGAATGAGACTGAGGGCCTGATTCATGGAAGTGTTTTATAATGGTGAAATCACATAGGAAAACGTTCTGTGAATCAGGGTCTGAGTGTTCTTCCATCCTCTGCACTTGAACGTGTGGCTTATTTAAAAAAAAAACATTGGCAATCTTTTTAATCCCCGCCCACTATTGACTGACACCTGACGGTATCCCTTCCAATTCCTAGGAGCTGTGCAGTCTGAGAACTGGGGCGGCTGTGGTGTGCTTGCTTGTCTCCGTTTGCCTAACCTGGTGTAAAAGGTTGTGTCAGGTAGACCCCACCGTGGGATAGCCGTGCCAGAAACGAGGTGGCCATTTTGAGACCGGTCAAATTAAGTTAGTTACTGGGATTTATGCTGCGCACCACCGCTATTTGAGTGGTCTCAAGGCATGAAAGATGAACAAGCTTCAACATCTTCCAGCGCTTTCAGGATTTAGCAAACCAACACGATAGGAGAAAATGTGCTCAAGATGTAAAAGCCCACCGTGACCATTTGTTTTAACATTATAAGTGCAGGGCAGCGATAGCGTCAGGTGCCACGTGAGTTTCTACGTCAGGTATTCTATTCATGTGAACATGGCATTGTGTCTCTAGCGGCACTGCATTGCTGGCATTTCCACACCGCCATTGAGCCGGACCCTGTTTCACCAGGAAGACACCAGCTCGACAATTCTTAAGGCGTGCCGCCCAGTGCAGTGCTACCTGGATGTATACAATGTGGAAATCCCGGTTTCACACATCCATATTCCCGATTAGGCCCCGATCACAACATTCATCATACACTCATTCTCTTGAATCGAACCTTATTAGGCAATGGCCAATGGCATGGAACGCTGGGTTGGGGTGAGGATGTAGGGGAGGGAGTATGTTGTGTTTCTGTTAACATTCATCAACTTTAAGCACGCCTTCTTTGATAGGTTTCGTGGTGAGGTATGACACAACAGTTCCCTTGATCTGTTTGGTGCAGGCTCAGCAGATGTGTAACTTGTTTATAGAGGAATTATTCAACTTAGGCCATCCTATCAGATTTACTGGGCGCCGGAAAAGGAACACTGGTGTGTACATATACCCATTTTCACTGAGAAAGAGCCATTTCTTGCTGCAAGCTTTCTTTTCGGTAATGCTGGTTTTGTACAGCTGCACACTTCCGAGTTAGAAACAAGATCATTCTGGAGCAGTGCCGGGCCCAGGTCTGCCAGGCGCTATGCGAGATTTGTGCGCCTCCCTGCCCCGCCCATCACAAATGCAGAATAGTAGGGGGGCTCAGTTCTGTTGTTCGACTGCGGAGCAACAGAACTGAACCCCCTGCTGTTCTTGTAAAGTGCGTTTAAGGGTGCCTTGCCTCCAAGCTCAGTGTCATGTAAACAGCGCCTATTAAAGAATTAGCTGGAGACAATGCGCCCTTATTTTATGTGCCGTGGGGGCACCCTTGTGCGGCCGCACTTTCTGAGCGCACATTGAGCTGGGGCTGTTCTGGAGCATAGAAGCAAACGCATGAACCACAATCACTTAAACATTTCTCAATGCATAACCGACAACAACCAAGCAAGTTTTCCAACTAGGGTAGGGGTTCGGAGCATGTGAGAGCCACTTGAGTTGTCCATGACACACATGGAACTTGAAATGAGAAAACAGCAGTCTGCTGATGTTGAAGACATCCACAACTGTATGCTGTGTATGCTCCTTACCACATCATTTACTCCCCTAACCTCACCACACACACACACACACACCCAGGGCTTTAAGTGGGGTAAGAAATCGAGGGTGGGGCCTCATTTGGGGGCGTGGCTTGTGGGAGGGGCGTGGCCTAAAAAGTACGCAAATCGTAGGGTATACACACAAATATATATAAATGTTATATATTTGTGTACGTACCTTACTATGGTGTGTGTGTACTGTGCAAGCCATCTTTTCTAAACATAGAAATATGTAACAAATATGTAACATATGTAACATATTTCTATGTTTAGAAAAGATGGCTTGCACAGTACACACACCATAGTAGACCATAAGATTTATATATATTTGTGTGCATACCCTACGGTTTGCCTAGTTTTCAGGCCATCTTTTTTAAACATTTCGGGTTTATAAAAGATGGCTTTGAAAGTACAAAATTGTCCATCGGCAAAGCTTTATAAAAGATGGCTTGAAATGTGTACTTTCAAAGCCATCTTTTATAAACCTCGAAATATGTTGAGGAATCCCCAGGTTCGCCGAGGGTTAAAGACGCCTCGGCGACCTGGGGAAACAAAGGGACAGTAACTGCCTCTGGTGACCTCTCGCGCGAGGGGTCACCAGATGCAGTTACTATGACTGACAGAAGTGGCAGCCAGTCACAGCGACTTCATGGCAGGCGCATGCATCTCCCGTCGCGGCTGCGGCCGCGACGGGATAATGCATCCTGCCGATGTTGCGGGCGGTGGGACGGGGCCCCGGCAGGGCCCCGGCTCAGCCCCATTTTTTGGAGACTGCCGGGGCCCGGCCCCGGCAGGCCCCGGCGCACTTTAAGCACTGCGTGACACACCCCAAATACGCCATGACGCCAACCGGTGGAGGCAGCAGCAGAAAACATACTTCATATTCTATAGATGATATTACGTAAAATGACCCTTTTCAAGACTGCTCTGTGACTGCACAAAGTAGTCTTTCTTAATCGAACTGTCAGCCCCTACGCCTCACACGAGTGCATGCAGCGGCTTACAGGCACGACGAGACGGAGAGGACGAGCTGCGGGAGTCAGAGCTAAGTGTGTGTGTGTGTGTGTGTGTGTGTGTGTGTAGTGGGTGTGTGTGTGCGTGAGTGTGCCAACGTGTGTGTGCGCGGAGGGGGCCACCAGGGAGCAAAGGGGGGCAGCTGAGAGCACAGGGAGCTGTTGGGGGCGGCAGGTGTGGGGGCGTTCTGGGGGGGGTGTTAAAACCCCTACAATAAAAAAAATAGCAGGTATGTCGCTTTCCTGTTTTTTGGGGGTGGCACGAAATCGACCGGAAAAAAAATCGCTCTTTTTTGATATGCGAGCTCCAGAAAACGGGAAAATGACATAGAACCTTATAGATGACTCTTTGACTGGCATCGCTAACAGTACACAACAAAGCAGCAGATTAAGGGACATCAGGGTAGTTCATCTCACCTGCATCGATAATGTCAAGCCGACATAATATATTATCCATTAGGTTGCACGCTAGTGAGCAATTGTGTTTATGTAGTAACTAAAACATGACATTAATGCTTAACAGATAATATGACCTATCGTTCATTTAATTAAAATTATACTTTAGAGACATTAACGTGTACTATTTCAAAATGAAAGGTAAAATGTAAAAAGTTGTGCAATCGGACAGTCACACAATCTTCGAATCAATTCCATTTCAGAGCCATGAGGCCTGTGTGGGCGTTGTTATTGCATTATACCCACTGGCCTGTTGGACACCATTTTAATATATATTTGTCAGAGATGATTGACATTGTGCTAACTGATGGAAACCTTTTTCTCTTGGCCATTCTGGCATGCACTGAGAAAATGCAGCCATTTTTAATGTATGCCTGTGGCATGGGGGGATGGAAGCACAGTAAAATAAGCACATTTTCAGAGTCGGTGCCAGTGTTGAGCAATGCATCGAACACGCTCTCTGCGCATTGCTTCGTCTCGGCAGGCACAATCTATTTGCGATTTATGATTTTCGATGTTTTGACAAAGTCCTGTTTCTGTCGCAAAGGGTGGGGACAGGCCCTCTACATCCCATCTTCATGATGCAGGCCCCTGTCGAGCAGCAGTGGAGAAAAAGGTTAGATTCAAAATCGATGTATGAGGTCTGTAAACATTTCCTGAGACTTAAGTGGGCCAATTGGATTTTTACAGCACCCAGGTGTTTTGCACGCAGGTGCATTGGGTACGAGTGCTGATCTGTTTGTGAGGTAATGGTGGAATGGCCTACTGCACCATGCACAGGTATTAAGCCCTATGGTAGACTGCCAATCGTCATGTTTCTAGACGCCATCTTTATGAACAGCACACGAGGATTTCAATCGAAGGTGGTAGTAAAGCAGGCTCCCTATAAAGACACCCTTCTATGTTACAAGTACCATGTCGTGAGCTTAAGCCACAGGTTGCACAGTTGAGTTGGTCACAGGAAAGGCAGGATTTTTCAATAGTTTAACCAAAATACTCACTCTCTCTTTAATAAAATGCTTTCTACAAAAAGAAAATCTTCCAACACTAATGCAAAAATGTCCCAAAATTTGGACAATCCCCAGCTTATCTGTGATTACAGATATGTGAGTTTAGTTCCAGCAAGACATACTGCTGGGAAGTAAGAGGTTGTGGATAGTGATCCATAAAAATGTCTTGAGTTCCAGTGTCCTTTGTGCATTTTTTGTACAGTGGAATGTTGAATCTGTTCCTCCTTTTGATTGTTGGTGACTCAGTGGGACACATCCTTGTTCCTTCCCTTTAAGTCCAGGGCATCGCCTTCCTTATCCATTAGGATTCCAATAATGTGTGCCATTTGCACACTTGCTGTCCCTTTGACTCCTTCATTTCCGTCCAATGGTTGAGTTCTTCATCTCCCGAGCTGTTGTGACCTAGGGAAATCCAACCTATCATCTCCTTGCGCTTCATACTACGCTTATTGTACACGGACAGTATGAGCGTCACGTCTGAGAGCTGGAAGAGTGCCACTTGGAAAATGAAGGTCTCTTTGTAGAGTGGATTTGGTTGGCCTCTACGCAGAGAAGTCTTACATTTGGACATCTCCTGGCCCATGGAATTCAGCAAAGTTAACTTGACATAGGTATCTACAAAATGAAAGACAATGTTTAGGGTCATCACTAAATACAAAGTCTTCCAGAAGCTTGTCTAGCTGCTAAAGTGCATTCACATGGAATAATATGGTGTATACCAACATCAACTGGAAAACATAAAATATGGTCATCTTTGGCATCTGTACAAATTGAGCGTGTATTAAAAAACATAGGATTTAGCTCCATGAGCTCACAGCTGTCTTTTTCCAAATTTCTTATTGGTACATATTTTAATCAATAATGTTATGGTATACCTCATAATCCCATGGAAGTCCAGATTTAATGAACCGAGCCGACTTTTATATCATCATTTACACTGAGCAAGCTGGAACTAGCCACAAAACACTTGAAGCAGACCACTGCCATTTGAGAGACTAGACATACATGAAAAGGCAGGAAAGAGAACAACAAAGAGACGGCGAGGAGCAAGGCAGTGCAATGAGAACATTGAAGCATGGTATAATGGATTTCTAAGGCTGGGAACTAAACACATTCTCCGCATGAATGCTGTTCCTGATCAACAGTAGTTGTGTAGAGGAAGACCCGAAGTGGTCTACATGTGATTCAAGTTCCTGTGAAACAGAACCTTCCTCTCTCAACTCGTCATGTTGAGTGCCTCCTATGTTATGATGTGTGAGTGAAAACAAGCTGACCCCCCCTAATAACCTATTCTAATGGAATGTTATGTTTATTTACAGGTGCACAGCTTTTAAAAGGACATTAACCTCTGCTAAAGGTTAATAAAGGTTAATTATTGAATATACACACCATTCACTCATATCAGTCATTTTTCCTTCCGCATACCATATCAATAGCCATATGAAGACATTTTACAATTGTGGGATTTATATTGATCATGTTGTCACTCTATCTCATTTCCGTGCCACTTAAGATCTGCTCGGAAGCTATACTTAAAACCTAAGATGTCCCATATCTTTTTTTACATGATAATGTAAGTCTCCTTTGAATATGTTTCCTCTGCATGCGCATTTTTATGAGTTATTATTAACTTGTTGAACGTGGCTAAAAACACTTCTCACTGGGCCAGGATTCATCCCACTGAGCAAATAAGTGTGTGTTGGGGAAGGAGTGCGTGTGTGTGTGTGTTGTGTGTGTATGTATGTATACAGACATTGCAGACAGCGTTTTGAACTGCAAGAGCCTCTGTTGGCATTGGTCACTTTCCTCCTAATATACAAGCGTAGCCCCACTGCTTTAGGGCAGGGTGGGAGGTTTGAGATAGGAGAATCCATTTGTATCCCAGCTGGGACTTCTATAGCATCATTCCTGACCTCTATACCTACTTCAGTTTTCCTAGTTCAGCGGTATGTGCTTCCCTGATACAGCACAGAGGAAGTTGGATTAGGCAATCAGTATCTACTTCCATAATCCCATGAAACAATGATGGGAAAACAGACTCTTTATTCTCTCAAAGCTCTATAACCTACATAGGACTATGAAGCAAATGGCAATGCAGCCAATAATTTACTGAGGGCAGATTGTGTTTCCCATCAACAAACTAGGGAGCCATTAAGAGCTTCTCTGCATGTACCCTCAACTTGCTAAAACGAGGTAACTGAGATCAACTCTGCAGCATCTAAGAGGAGGGCTTGAAGCATCTCCCCATGATATTTAGAGAGGTGAGGCCAACCTCCACCAAGACTATTCTGTCTGCATAATTAGAAACGCAGTGCTTCCCTGAGGAGGTGGGGGGCCAACATCCGCCTCTAAAACCTGCTGATATAGACGCTAACAGCAACTTTAATCAATCGTATATTCAAGATAAATTGTGCCCTCCTCACGTTAAGAACAGGGCACTGGAAATAACACTTCATTTGCCCTCAACTTGCTAAGCAGTTTAGATTGAGATCACAGGAACGACTGCCAGACGCCTAGAGGTGCAGGCTTCTTTCATGCAAACTAATCTGTGTCATTCAAAGCTTGTATTGTGCTGCAGTGCTCCGCTGAGACTGAACACGGGAAGGAAGCATGGGTGTTGACCAATGCATCCAAGGAGAACCCTCCGGAGCATTCCAAAGTCATCACAGTTTGCTTTGGGCAACGCTGGGTGCTTGAGAAAACTGTATCACACAAAGGAGATTATGGCTATTTTTCTCCCAGAAGGGTATTTGGATGAAACCCAAAGGAGAGCCATTCTTGAGGTGGCAAGTAGCTTGCCTTCACTGGCTGCTCTTATTATACTTGAGATAATTGAATACAAGAGGAAAAATTGCTAAATATATTAAAGTAAAGACCAGCAGTCTAAGTGTGATCCAAGCTGGCAAGGCTACATTAAACTGAGATACATCTACCAACTGCGCCCATTTGTGGGTCGGGAAAGAAGTCCAGCGGTAGAAGCCAACAACAATATCAAACGTCGCGTGAATAGGACAGGGTTCCAGTGGCTGTATGGACCTCTTGGTGGTACCTCATGCTCTATGGTGACTATGTGCTTCTAGAAAACATCTCTTGGGGAAGGCATCAACATGTAGTTGTTGGGGATTCCCTGTGAGCGGGACTACACTCTGTCCATTTCTGCATGACAAAGTCCTCAAGTCTGTTATTTCAGCATAATTGTGGCATAAGTTAGTAGTATTTATCAAAAGTGGCAAACATTACATGGCTGTATTCTGAAAAACATAGTTTAAGACATGTAAATAAGCATGTGAGCATCTTGTTATCACAGCTTTTTTTAACGTATCTATTATGGGGCGCCTCAAAGTCTTTTGAGAACATATTTCTGAAGATATTATGAAGACGCTATCTGAAATCAATTGATAAGCTAGCATTGTGAAAACAAGCTTAAAGCCCAGCGAGTCTCTAATCAAACTGTGACAAACTAACCAATTTCACTGCTAGAGCTCCAGCTCAAAACTGAAGCTGGTGGTTTAGTCTTGCTGGAATGCTTAGTGTTTGAGACAGCCAATCTGAAACCCTCAAACTTCTCAGAGAGGAGGGTGGCACTATAAAAGCTTAGCTCACTTTCTCTTTTTATGTGGGTTTTGTTAGCCAGCAGGAGGGAAAAACAGGGCGAGTTCATAATTGTTGGTAGAATTGGGAAAACTGGATTTGAAATGTAGTGTTGTGTGGCATTGACCAGATTTACCGTTCGATACATTAAACCTTGGCGAGAATGAGAAAGAGCATAATAGAAACCATTGAGGCATCCAGTGATATATTCTAGTGCATTTTCTTGTAACATTTACTTTGGAGGAGGGGAGGGGCGGTTGTTATTTATATCCTGTAATCAGTTTCAGTTAATGCCTTTGTTATCTCATTGTTTCCCTTAATTTTCTATCATTTCAACCATTCCTTTAAGCATTGTACTGAAAACAACTTCTTGCTACCATATTTAATGGATTTTTAGAAGACAAAGGCCCTACCGTGTATGCATCAGTCAGGGTAAGCAAGTCAGGCAGTAGCAGGAGTAACAGACTGGTAGTCTTAACTTTCCTTGTGGCAGGCATTTATGGCATAGGCAAGCAAGATTCCTTCCGGAAGGACGACGATTGATAAAGTCCCTTGAATGTGCCTGGGGATGACAGGGCAGTCATGGGGTTGGGTGGCTTGGGTATTTGGGTGGGTGGTGGTATTTGCCAACATCCACGCCACCATGATGCTTGCCTTGAGCTTTGCCTTGCGAATGTACATGGCGGATCACCCCGACGACCCCACTTATCCACTTGGCTGTGGCAGGGGGCTGTTGTCAACGATATGTACACCCGTTCCTTCCACTTTAAGAAGTCTTGTCTATGAGAATCAGAGTACTGCTGCTAGCTAATGTATCACCATTCAGCTGAGGCCCCACAGTGCTGGGGAAGTCGTAAGTCTGATCAAACTTACATTAGCAAGCAGGATTGGGCTGCTAGCCTTCTGTGTAATGCGGTTGCTGTGGGAGCCCAGCAGGGAAATGCTAAGTGAATGAGGCTCACGCAGCAGTGACAGAGTTACAGATATGAAATCCAAGATGGTGGATGAGCATATAGAAGGATTGGTCCATGGGGCCACCAAGAGCAGTGTCTCCTGGTGATAAACTGTATATCAATAACAGATCCTTAATTATGCACAGACGCAAACACTCAGAGCTGGGGGAGGCTCTTGGTGCAGATAAATGCCATGGCTGTTCAAGAGTACTGGAAATGAAAGGAGCAGAGTTTGAGTGGTAGAGGTGACTGATGGCCAAGTGAGGCTTCCGAGCAGACCCAGAAAGAGGAGGTTGGGTGGGGAGGATAGAGGAGGCTGAGGTGAAGCAGAAGAAGGAGAGTGAAAGCAGAAGAGCCGAGGAGGCTGAGGTAGAATGTTGGAGGGAGAAAGAAAGATGAAGGAGGAGGAGAGAAAAGAGTGTTGTTTATAATAAATACAGCAGCATTAAAGGTGGTTGGGTGTATACATCCAAAAGTGGTAAGAAAAGAAACTGGAGCAAGAGTGTAGGTGGTTGAAATCAAATCTTCCGTTGGGTTTTGAAGAGATTTACAAGAGTGCAAGTTGGTTGGAAGGAAACATTGAAAATAGGATGGAGGAGAAATTGGAGCAAGATAGGTGTTTGGAAGAAAATATGAGGCTGGGGTTGAAGATTTATAAGAGTGGAAGTGGTTGGATGAAAACATTGGAAGGAGGCTGAAAAAGAGATTGGAGCAGGAGTGGAGACAAGAGGAAAACATCAGAAGGAGGTTGGAATAGATCAAAGAGGACAAAAAGAATTTTGAAGAAAGTGACATAAGAAGGTGGTAGGAAAACTAAGAGGGAGTAAGAGTATTGGGAGGAGGCATCAGAAAAAAGGTTGGAGGAGCTCTGTAAGAGCGGAATGAGGTTAGAAGGAGCTATCGGAGAAGCATGAAAAAGATTTTGGAGGGATGAAGGTGAGTGATAGGAGAAACCAGGAGGAGGGTGAAGGAGACATTGAAGAAAAGGACGGAAAGAGCCATCAGGAAGGAGCTAAGAGGCCTTCTAAAAGCAGAATGGGTGGAAGAGCATAATAACGCTTGCCCAAAACCCTAATATGATGTGGGTGAGCCTAAGAAAGGTGGAGAAAGGTGGAGGTACAAGCATGTAGAGGTGGCTCAAGGAAGAGGGGAAGATAGAGGTGGGAGAGGAGTAGAATACAAAGGTTCCCCCAATGTATGAGACTGTGTTAAGCCATTGACATATGGACCTGAGGGAGAGTGCCAGAACCCTAAGGCAGGGAGGTGGTGACAGAATATAAGCAATGCCTCTAAGCCAACCCAGACTACCTGTATCTTGCTGTTACAGTACAGCTGTATACCAACGTCTGTCTTTATCTAGGCCTAATGTGCCGGTGCACTTGGGTCCCAGATACTTCGGGAGATGGGACTCCTAGGACGGAACACAAGACGCAAAGGTCCAGAGACGTCGAACAGAGGAGGCAAGAAAAAAGTGCAAGGGAGGCTTACAATTCTCAGGAATGTGAATGACTGAACAGATCATCTACACCGGGGAGAGAAGTCAGACTCAAACTTGAACCCAAAATGGCTTGAACTATTGCAGCACAGAGAAGTCACCCTCTTGGTGCTACTGAGCTTTATGCTGCATCTTTCTTGATTTGCCCCATTCGTGCAATTAGCTGAATAAAAACTTGATAAACTATAAAACCTCTCGTGTCTGCTTTGCATTGATTCTACTCAATTTTGCAACACATTCCAGAAACAGGAAAGTACTGAGTGGTTGCACGAGTCAGGCATTAGTCTGGTCAAAGGGACAGAACACATTTGCATGATAATTTACTTGTCCACTGTCAGTTATTGGTGAAAAACAAGGACAATGAAAGAGGAATACCTTTAGAAAAAACACAAACATTTCACAGAGGAACCAAACAGAAAAAAGATAAAGAGAAACAGGAATGGATCGACTGAAGCAAGAAATGTCAGGTATTAGATGAGAACATCTACATACAGTCAGAAGTCAAAACAGAGTTGTAGCATGAATATGTAAAGGCTAAAAGTAGCAAATAAAGAGAATGGTGTAGTTTGGGTAATGGTTCACTGCATTCTAAATGTTTTTCTCTTCCAAAAAACATCAGAATTGCAGAACTTGCTACAGAGGGTTTATATTGCCATGAACCGGGCCACTAGATGAACCATGTGGTGATGGCTGGGGAATCACGCTGATAAACATAATGCTGGCTGCCTTCAGACTTGTCATTTATCCCCAAAGAAGTAAATCATGACACAAGAAGACAGAGCGCCATATGATATTAAATAATTTAAAACACCAAATTAGACCCTGAATAAGCACCATATTCCCTTGGTGTGAGAACTGTTTAATACAAGGTTTTCAGGGAGAAGAAATATTTGGAGAGACTACATTGCATGCTCCATCTACATGTGAAGCAACATGGCTGTACAGCACAGTGCATCCAGATTGGGCAATGCCTGAAGACATGGGATCCTAAGGACAGTGCTTCAGATAGCACTCAAAGTAACTCAGCAAGCTGTTTTGATAATTTCACAAATTGGGACATGATTAAACCAAAATGGTGATGCAGCTTTAGTATTAAGAATGTGTGCTTTATAACCACAATGTTCTCACAGTTGCATTATTCTAGACACCACTGTCACAACCTAATTGAATGGCAGGACTGCACATTTATATGAAGGGGATACAGTCAGATATATTACAAAAGGAAGGAGGGAAAACAGCATAGACATAGAAACACTTGATAAGACAGGTCAAAGTACCAAAATCAAAGGCACTATTAGAGGACGACATTTTGAAGAAAGTGAGTCTTGCCGTTTATGCAGTACTCAACTATGAAACTATCCCAAGTATGCTTTTTGGTATAGTTTCCGGGTGGGTCTTTACATAGCTTTGAACTGCTTGTAGTTGGCTGACTTCTTTGAGGCCACACAATCACAGTTGACATCAGGCCACAGGACAGCGTTTTCCATGCATGGTCTTTGTGGCTCGGCATCTAATCTGGTCAATGGGCATGGGAATGAGCTACATTTCTGGTGTTGCATCGTCGGATAC
The DNA here is from genome assembly GCF_040938575.1 of Ambystoma mexicanum. Taxonomy (NCBI): domain Eukaryota; kingdom Metazoa; phylum Chordata; class Amphibia; order Caudata; family Ambystomatidae; genus Ambystoma; species Ambystoma mexicanum. The sequence goes on along the minus strand of NC_090928.1, from coordinate 952,844,340 downwards.
CTCAGAATTATTCAATACAATTGTTCGACAATCCTGCAGCAACTTTGACACCCGACAGGTACCCGAAATACTGTCTTCCAATGGCTCATCTTATTCTCTCTACCCAGCATCACTACTTTAACGGCAGTGTGGACGTTGTCACCTTGATTAAATTCAATTTGAGTGACTTGTGCATGGCAAGTGATGACTTTGCAGTCTTTTTGTTGGTGCTATGGACATTCAACGTAGCATCAACTAACGTCTTTGACTTTGAAGAATTTAAAGGATCTAGCTCTTTTCCCCAATTTTGAAAGAAGATTATTTCCATAGTTTCTTCATCTCATTAATCGTACTCAGCTATTCCGGACACCATCGCGGGCCATCTGTTTCTCATTTCAGTGAGGCCTAGCTCCCAAACCCAGTGATTGCTCTGGATTCTCCTGCCAATTTTACACAGCTTGTTGTTCATCCTCCTTTCCCCTGTAACTCCCTCCAAGTGAATGAATGGGATGGGCTCCATGTTAATTTGGCGAAACAAATTACTTCGAGGTAATTTATTTGGAAATTGTACTTTGTTTAAAAAAGAAATGTATTTGGGGGGCGTCTCCTCCATGCCCCCTTCACTACTGCCCCTACCCTAAACCCCTCTGACCCCTTTTACCCCTTATCCCACAAATATATATATATATGTATATATATATATATATATACACACACAGAGAGAAGTAATTCGAAGTAATCACTTCAAAGTAAATTACTTTGAAGTTATTTCCAGCGTCGAAACTATGCCTGTACCAACAGTTTCATCATCTTTAAAAGTTGCCCCTCAGTGAGTATTTCAACCCTTCAAATAAAGTAATGTAATGGTTTATTAAATGCCAACCCGGTCTTATTATTTAGATTCACAAAGCATGGTTATCTGTAAAGACTACGGCATTGAGAAAACAAACAGCTCTTTACCAATTTGAAGGAACTAGTGGCCAAGAAAACTGAGCATGGTTTAATGTTTCGAACGGTAAATTGAGTCTATGCCACACACTACTGTGTTCAATTGACTACATTTCAAATCTATTTTTCAAAAGATTTGTACTAATTTAATCTAGCTCTTTGGCGTGTCCTTCCATTAGAATTTTAGAACATTTACAAACAAAGTATAAAGAATCCTATTAGGCAAATGGGAGTAGTGCACCTCTGTTTACCGTCTACAATGATAGGTTGTTTTCTTTACATTTTGCCGCCGGACAACTAAATATTTACACACCTTGTTTGGTGCAAACTGCTCAGTTCTGTAATAGAGCGTTTTAATCTTTCGAAAACGTATACTGTACTAGCCTTCGCCTGTGTGTGTACCTAACTGAAAGACTTACAAACAGTAACCCTCTGTGCTGCTGCCCACATTTACTGTATAGTGTAGCATGTGAAAGAAAATGTGTTCAGGGTGCCTATAAACCATCATCCATATTCAGAGACTCTTTCCACAAAGTTTTATTTGCATTTAACAGATAACATGTACATTTTTGGAAACAAACATGGTGGACAGCTTTGCTGCTCCTGCAAGGGTTTCCTCTGCATAAAAAAGACAACATCCAAATTAACCTCTATGGGAACTCACCTCGAATTATATAAACCTGTCCACCTATCAAGTGTTTAAGACAACAGAACAGTCCGTCTGACAACAGGGGGTGGAAAGCAGTAAAAGAAATAATGATCAGATGTCAATAAGTGGGGAAGAGAGGGTCAAAGGTTAAAGTTTAAGAGGAAACAGTGGAACAACAAGGCAACAAAGTAGATCAGTTCAGAGAGAGGGTTGAACAGGAGGGTTGCTGGGAAGATTTGAATGGAGTGAGAATTCTTCAAGCCCATTGTGCAAACTTTACCAAAAAATGAAACAATTATATTTCTTCTTTGGCATTTCACATTTCTCCCATAAAGCACATTAGCATCTGTGTAAAACATGCATTATTGTAGATATGTGTCTTTTTTCACCACCATCAGAATTGCACATTTTCATATTCTCACATTTTGAATTTGCACGAAAAACGCATAATTTAATGTAAACAGTCAACATCTCACAATGCACAGACATGTTTTTTGGTTTGATTATGTACACTTTATCCTTCTATGTCGTAATTATGACTATACATTTTTACTTGTAGTTTTTCTCAGGTTTAACCCGCAGCAATTCCTGAAAACGTATTGCCTGTTGAACGATCTCTGTTTCACAAAGAGAAAGGTGCAGTACGTTTCAAATTGCTTTCAATCATATTCTCCAGAACCAAGTACAACTTTCAATGTGCGTTTTAGAGCGTTTTTGTAACTTGATTTCTGGGACAGAGTAAAGATTGATGGGTTAAAAGGTCTACGCCATTTCGACTGTGACCTTGCCCCCACTCTCCAGTCCCAGAATTTCAGCACCAACAAAGTTATGGTGGGTTTAAAAGGGCTGGAAAAAAACCTTTCACCTAAAATGTGAAAGTAGAACATTTCATTTAAACCAAGTCACCCGTGCCGCAACGACACAAGAGTAGCCATCGTTGGAAGTTTACCTCCAGTTCAAAGGCACATCAGCAAGGCATTGTGGGTATGCAGTTTAGCCCAAATACAAGCCTTTTGCACCAGGAAATTGTCTTTGTCTTGCAGGGAAGTGCTACTTTATAAAGAGCTTTATCAACCCAAGACAGACATTTCTCAAGGCTGCCGGACAATTTCATACCTGCCTTCAACCTTATCAAGGATCATCAATGTGGTATAATCTTGACAGTCTTGTGGTTGAAGCATTCCTGCATAATTATAAAACATCAACAAAGATATGGCGAGTTAAAAAAGGCTTGAAAAAAAGCCTCTCATTTGGAATATGAAAGTATGAAAATCCATTTGAGCCAAATCTCACATGCTACAATGCCACCTAGTAGCCATTGCTCAAAGGTCACCTCCAGTTCAGAGCCACATCAGCAAGGCATTGTGGGTATGCAGTTTAGCCCAAATGGAAGCCGTTTGGTCCAGGAAATTGTCTTTGTCTGGAGCAAAGGGTTGACTTGGAGGTAATTTGCATACCCACCTTGCTGATGTGGCTCTGAACTGGAGGTGAACTTACAGCTATGTCTACTAGGTGCTGGTGAGGCATATGTGACTTGGCATAAAGGGATATATATATATGTCTTGAGGGGAGTCAAAGGGTGATTATGGCCATATCAAGGTATCAAAATCCATAGAGTCAGTCCCCCAATCAGGAACTGTAAAGTGCTGCCTTACATTCAAATATAGTTGCACTACATTTCAATGGTTATTTGCATAATTGTATTAATCGTAAATGCTATGTTATGTGCTAGCACAGTACATCTTGGATAGCTTTTAGCACCTTGACCATTGAACTGACAGATCCAATCAAGCCCAGAAACTCAAAGAGTGTGGGTGTCGCAGATAAATAGCTACATCACTTGTAAGACAATGATAAAGAGAAAACACACAAATCCAGTTGTCATTTCAAGGGACACCTGGCCCTTGTGTTAGCTGAAACATATTGGGAGAAGCTCTAAAAAGTAATATAAGGGAATATTATGGAGAAGGGATCAGTTATAATACTAGAGGGAATCAAAACAATGTTTCTTTTGCAGTCATAATAGTCACATAACTTGGTATAAAAAGGTAAAATCTGGAAAGGAATGCATCAATGAGACCTCATTATACAGTGCTATCACCTGTCCACAGAACAGTACCCCCTCTTGACTGCCACCATCAAGCACCAAACACAGTATTTATTTCAAACACCAAATGAACAATAAGACAGTGGTCAACCAAGGCCAAGAAGATCAGGATGGGAAGATAATGTGGTTAGCTGCAGCAACAACAGAATGTCTGCTTTTAACATTACGAGTAAGGAAAATTCCTATATCATCCTACTTTACTAGCTATGTAGGTCTCCACCTTACTGAACGATTGAGTACTAGAGAGTACCACCACAAAGAATGTTAGAAGTTGAGGTAGACTTAGTACTAACAAAGTATTCTGCAAGAATCATTTGTTAAACCTCAGTATAAAATTGTGACAGTATGTACTGTGGTAGGTCAGAAGAAGGGCACAGACTCTGATTAGACATTATACTTATGCTTTTATTGAAGAATATAGATAAGGCCTATCTTTCCCTATTCTAAAAAGGCTTCCCTTCCTAACAAAACAAACTAACGTGCTCATCAGTCAGCAGTGAATGTCTGAAATGAAGAACCTTCCACAATCCAATTCTAAACTATCTGATCCTACCACTTATCTTAAGAACGTAAAGATAGGAAAAGGCCTCCCTTTTCCTGAGGTTTCCTGGCTTGTCTCTCAGCCCTCTTCAAAATATGATCTTTTGATAATCTCTAGTAATGACTTCTAGCACTTCATAGAATTCATTTAATGTATGATTGTCATTAGGATTCTTCTTCTGAGTTTCCTTATAATGATTGATCCTTCTCTCGTTCCCAGGGTTGTTTTTCCAACAAATAGTTTTCGCCTCTTAGCTATTTCTTATATTTCTGAACAGTTGAACATTTCATCCTCAGCTTCCTGAGATATTGTCAAAACATTTGAATCCTTCTAATTTCCTCTTTTATAACTGATTCTTCTGTGTCTCTTAGACCTCCTTGATATGCTTTGGAATCAGTTGGATGATTTCCAATACCTTAGTCTTGCATGTTTCTTTTTACTACTCTTCTTGTTTTTCTCTCTCCTAACTGTGTTGAATAGGAGAGTTATAATAATAATTCTCAGTGTCTCTTATTGCATCTGGGTCCTCGTTACTATGACGAGTAACATCCTTGAAGAAATGAGTCTCATTTACTCTTATTATATCTTCACTCTTGGAACTGTTGCAAATAAGAGCAGTCCAATAATGATCTCCATTCACTCGTATTATATCAGTACTCTCGGGACTGTGACGAGTAGGACCAGTCCAGTAATGATTCCTATTCACTTTTACTATATCTGTATTCTTGTGACTGACAAGTAGGAGCAGTCCAGTAATGATTCTCATCCACTCTTATAATTTCTGTACTCTCGTGACTGTGATGAGTAAGAGCAGTCCAGTAAAGATTCTCATTCACTCTTCTTATATCTTGACTTTCTGGACTGTGACAAATATGAGTAATCCAGTATTGATTTTCATTCACGCATATTATGTCTTTACACTCTAGATTGTGATGAGTATGAGTATTGAAACTCCCATCACCATTTCCCACAAAGTCAAAACACTAGGAGTACACCTCGAATCCAACCTCACCATGAAGTCTCATATCAGTGCGCTCGCCTCCTCAACATCTTACACCGCCAAACTCATTACCCTAAACAGGCTCCTCCTTACTACAGGCAACTGCCTTACCCTCGCTAGAGCCCTCATCCTAACTAAAATAGATTACTGCAACATCCTACTACTAGATACCACAAAAAACAACCTTACCAAACTCCAACTCCTACAAAACAAAGCCCTCAGAGCAGCACTGGGCATTAAAAGAAGAGAACATAAAACACAACACAGAAGGGATGCACACTGGCTCCCAGTACACGCAAGAATCCACCACAAAACACTCACCACTACCCACAAATGCCTATTTGATGCCGCACCCAGCTATCTTAATAGCTGCATCCCTCGCTGCACATCCTCAAGAGCAGGCAACACCAGCTTCCCCATTGCAGCCCCCCGCATCTGGAATTCACTCCCCCCCTACCTGTCCAATGAAGCATCCTTACCCAAGTTCAAAAAGCTACTCAAAACTTGGCTATTTAACAAATTCCAATAACTTGTCACCAGTTCCTCAGCGGACTGGGTCACCCTCTCAGCAACCTAGACTACTCACTGCAAAGAACAATGATACCCAAGCCATACATACCACGCTGCCTACTAAATGCTTGCAATTTTGAAAGTAGACTGTGGCTACTATATGTATGTAAAACTGTAAACATTTTGTATGTAACCTTTACTTGTTAACGAAGATATATGCAACTTACGCTGTGACACCCAAGGGTTTGGGCGTGTAACCAAATGTAATAAATTAAAATAAAATAAATAAAAATTGAGGCACACTCCATTCCCCGAGTCTCCCGTTATCCCCTTTAGCTTCTGTGTTGAGGGTTAATGTCACTGGGTTCTTCACAAGATGGGGACAGGTTTCCTTTTCTCCCTTCCTGTGGTCTTGCATCTCTCCACCAGTTTCTCTTTCCTCGCTTCTTTCAGGTTGGCGATCTATTATCTTGGGTTTCCACTTGTCTGGAGTTTGCCGTATGTGAAAGGCCTTGGCGTAGTAAAATGGTCCTCCGATCCACCACGAACCTTCTGTGGTCACGCCACCGCTCTGTGCCTCTCTCTCTCTCTCTCTCTCTCTCGTCTCCTCGGGACACTGTGCATCCTCTTTCTTCCCTGCTGCATTTTTTTGCTACTGACCTTAGCATGTCTGACAGCTCTGGGCTCTGCACAACTTCAGAACGCTGTACATCTCGCCTCAGCACCTCGTAGCCAGTGTGTGTCGCCTTTTGAATCTCACTGGCTGTCGTTTCAGTTCCCCCAGACTCCTCCCCTTTCTAGGCCTCTTCTTCATCCCAGTAGAATGGGATTTTAAATTGATATTTTCTATGTCAGGTTGGCAGTAACACATTTTAAACTTGTTCTTCAGAGGCTTTGTCATCAGGAAGATTTACTGGTGTTATCTTGAAGGGTCCTTTATGGAGTTCCTCTTGAGAACTGCAGTCCTTGTCCCCAAAGAGGAGTCTCTTTCCCCCGGTGAGGTCTCCTTTGCCTCTACCACTAAGGACAGTATTGCAGCATGGGCTCCCCTGCCTAACCTTGCAGGGGGGCCTTGGGGAGAAGGGACGAATACCCATAATTCATCACAGAACTCATCCCAATCAACAGCCTTGCAGATCTCCATTATGGGGACATGTCACATGCACAAGTAAAGTTATGTTAAGGGACATGCCTTTGAACAACTGATTACAAAAAGCCCAGCAATACAAAAAATGCTCCTCTGACATCTGTCTCCTTGAAGACCTTGACCTTGACGTCCTTGCTCACACCGCAATGTGGTTCAAAGCCAGCTCTGTCACTGCTTTTGACACTCTTCTCCAGGAGGGCTACAAGATCCTGTCCAATTCCAGGTCCTCCGAACCTGGTGGCGGAGTGGCTCTAATCTTCCCTGAGTGGGTTTCTGCTTTCAACATCCCCACTCAAACCTACTCATCCTTTGAAAGCCTCGTCTACAGACTATCTGTCTCGCCTACCTTCTCTCTTACTCTCGCTACCATATACAGGCCCTCGCACCCACCTCCCTCTTCCTCTCTGAATGGGTGGACCTCTCCTCCTCTCTTTTTGCCTACTCCCCCAAACCTATATTCCTTGGAGACTTTAACATCCATCTCGACTCTCCATATGTGGCTACTCTACTCTTTTGCGACCTCTGTGATGATCTTCCCTTCACTATCCTTCCCTCTGGCCCAACCCACTCTGCCAGACACACCCTGGATAATCTCATCTCCACAGAAATCCCATTCTCCAAACCTTTAACTAACCTCTCTCTTAGTCTGACCACTCTCTCCTCTCTTACCACCTTGACCTCCCCGGTCGCCTGTTGATGTCTCTGCCCGCACTGCCAGTCTCCATCTCCGTCATTCAACTGATGAAGCATGTGTCAGTTGCTGCATTTGACTGTTCCTTCATCGCTCCTCCATCCCCTTCCTTTGACTCCCCTTATGACTCTGTTCTAGCTAACCTCCCCCGTCATGAGGATCCCCATGAAACCTTCCTCCAAATGCAACTCTTGGTATGACTCTGACTTGGCAGCTTTGAAACGCAAGTGCAAAGCTGCAGTGTAGAAGTAGCATGCATCTAGCTCTTCCTCTGGCAAACTTGCCTGCCGCCTGCTCCAAAGGCAATACCGACTCGCCATCTGCTCCAAGAAGAGGGCTCATGTCCAAGCCTGCATCTCTGGAGCCACCAGTAACACAGCTATACTTTTTAAAATCTGCAAGGATCTTGCCAATCCAAATGCAGTCTCCTCCTCTTCTCCTCCCTCCTAGGCCCTCTGCACTGCACTGGCTGCCCACTTCTCCTCCAATACTGTGGACATCCTAACCTCATTGTCATCTGCTCCTCTCCCAACCCCCCTCTTCTCTTGCCTCCCTTGACTCCCCTTGCCCCCATACTCTGCTCTTTCTCTCCCAGTGCACCAGGCGAGATCGCTAGAGTTTTCCGCTCTATGCAAGTCTCTTCTAAACAGGTGCTCCTCTGCTCTTCCGGAACCATCAAGGACAACATTCCCTCTCTCTGCTCAGCCTTGGCTGACCTCTGCAACCATTCCTTCATAGATGACTCCTTCCCACAACCTTGTACTCACTATCTTGTGCACCCTCTCCTAAAAAAGCCGTCTGATGACCATTCTTGCCCGGCTAGCTATCGCCCTATCTCTATAATTTCTTTCTTGGGCAAACTCATGGAGAAGTTGGTGATCCCCCAACTGACCCTCCACATCATAGGCATGGAAAATGCTCTCCTGGACACCCATGAAGACCTGCTCTCAAACCTGGACTCAAAAACTCCCTTTGTTCTGATCCTCCTCAATCCTTTTTCTGCCTTTGACACAGTCAACCACTCCATCCTCATAAATCATCTCCATGATACGTTAGGGCTCATCATTCGGGCACTGGTGTGGCTGACATTTTGAAACAGATCCTCCCAAGTGCAAATGGGTCCTGTTCTCTCCTCCACCTCAGTCTCTACCTGTGGCATCCCTCAGGGCTCTATCACCATGGCTCTTATACATCCACCTGGTTGCCTGTGGCCCACTTGATCTCCACCTTCCCCCTCCATTTCCAATGTTATGCAGATGACAAACAGATCTCCTTTAAGCTGCCATCGTCTACCTCCTCCCCTTCCTCTCTCATACCTGACTGCTATTCAGGCATGGTGCTCTGCCAATTATCTTTGCCTTAATGCCAGTAAGAGAGAGATCCTTCTTATTGGGACTCCTGCTGCGTGTTTACCCCCCACTCTTTGGGCCCCCTCCCCTCATCCACATGTGAGGCAAAAAACCTTGGAATCAACTTTGACGCCTCTCTCTTTCTCTCCACATAACACAGACATTGCCAAGAAATCCAACTTTCAGCTCCACATCCTCAGAGGCAGTCCACCTTTCCTCACCTTCCCCCAGAAGCTCACGTCTCCAGACCCCTGGTTCTCTCCAGTCTGGGCTACTGCAACATCCTCTTCCCCAATCTGCCTCTTTCCTCCCTTCGCCCCCTTCAATTAATCAAGAATAGGACTGAAAACGTATCCTTGGCCTCAAGCCCAGGGACCGCATCTCTCCAGCCCTAAAATCTCTCCACTGGCTCCCAATGACCGCAAGGATCAAATTCAAGACCCTCTGCATCATTCACAAGGCTATCCGGGGCCTGGGACCTCTCTACATCCAGCTTTACCTCCCTAAATACCTCCAAGCAGAGAGTGGGAGGTAGATCCCTTTCCTTGGCTGGTTCCTCCCTCTGGAACGGCCTCCCTGACCCCTTCAGACTTGAGCCAGATCTTCTTAAGCTCCTGAACTTCTCAAGACTCTCCTTTTCTCCTCTTCCTTCCCTCTCCTTCACCATGCTAACATGCCCTCTGCCGCTGTGATTGGGGCCTGGTCCCTTCAGAGTCATACAGGGGCCAGACCACCCCCTGCATGTCCCCCCAGCATCCTGTGCCAGCACTTGCCTTCTAGCACCCTTCCCAAGACTAGCCCTAGCCCTAGCCCTAACCTGGTCCACCACACTCATCCTCCTTTCCCCCTTCCTTCCCCCTCTCTTTCTCCTGGCACTTGCCGGCTTGGTCCCCCAGCACTTACTCGCCCCCCTCCCTCTGGGCACCCCACTCCTGCACTTCTCGCTCTCTCTGCATGCACGTACCACCTTGTCTTGCACTTGCACAGTAGGATTTTTACAAGGCCAATATAACTGTTTTGATGTTCTACCTTCTTTCCCATGCCTCCCCCGATCCCCAAACCTGTTTTATGGTGCCTGGAAACACTTGAGTAAAGGCGCCATACAAATGTCAAATAAAGAAAATACATACATCAACCACATAAAAAATTGCTTTTTATGGACTGCATTTGTCACAGAGTATGTCACAAAGAGCCTTTCCTTCATGACTAATCCTTCCATGGAAGATATCCAACCAGCCCCTGCCCAAATTATGAAGCACAGGCAATATGACCGATTGTTTAAGGTGGGCATAGGCACAATAGGCGTTCAATCAAATAAATAAAATAAATAAACACCACAAACTTCCACAGCAGGCTGGGTAATTCTATAGGGTTTAAAGGCTGGATGAACTTTCAGAACATCCTGTCTACCTCATCACACATACCACATCCCTTGACCAAATACTCAATCTCTGAGTCCAATTCAGGCCACCAATAATCCCTGCTCAACATTCCTATGGTCTTGGTCATTCCTAAATGCCCGCTATGACCGACCTCCAATAATCATTTTCTAATGTTCCTTGGCAGCACCAAGCATCCAGCTTTACACAAGTAATCTACTTCCGAACTTAATTCATATTTGACCTTCTAAAGGGTGATAAACCAGCTTCTGACTCCCAACCTCTTCATGCAGTCGTGTGATATCGAACAACATGTTGCAACTCTACATCCATACCTGCTGCTTCTGCCCACTCACGCTTCATGATGGTTCCCGCACAAACAGGAAATACTTGTTCCCCGACTTCTTCTAACTTGCTGCCATCTTATTATTCTCCTTGAAACCCATTTCAGACCTTTGCTCGTAAACATCCCCAACTCAGGTTTGTGATGTGTACATATGGTAAAAGGTCTTCCCCACAGAAATGCCCCAAACTTTATCACTGCCCAGGACACACTGAGCGTCTCTTTCTCAATCACAAGTACCTTCCCTCCGCACCGTTCAGTACTCGTGAAACAAGCTTTCTCTGCATTATTTTGTTTCTGAAGCAGAAATGCACATAAACCCGAATAACTGGCATCCAGCATTACATATATCTCACATGTAGTGTCAAGGTTACCCAATGCCAGCGCCATCACAATGGCCCTCTTGATATCTTCAAATTCTGCCTCACAGGCACAACTCCAGAAAAATGCACAACCCTTCCTGGAAAACACCCTTATGACTCTAAACCAATCTGCAAAATGCCTTACAAACCTCAAATAATACTCCACTAAACCTAATAAGTCATTAATCCTTGCTTATCTCTGGGTGGCTCCACATTCCCTATAGCTAAAACTAATTCCTCTCTTGGTTCCAAACCATGATTACTCAACTTGTGGCCCAAAGAGTGAATCGATTCCCACAGAAACAACAACTCTCCCTTCTAAGGGTGAGACCCACATGTGTCATTATCTGTGAAACCTCACATAGACTCAGGTCACATTCCACTACATCCTTTCCTGTGACTAAAGTATCGTCTTGAAAGTACACCACCCCTTTAATGCCCTTCAAGAGGATGTGCCTCACCCTCTGAAAAAATGCAACTGCCGACATGGGTCCAAACGGCATTCTCTTGAACCTGAAAGTACCATTATGAGTTACAAATGTTGTGTAGTCCCTAGAGTCTGGGAGAAGCTTAATCTGGTGATAAACGGAGGCCATATCCAGTGCACTGAATCCCTACAGACATACTTATCAATTCACAAATGATTGGCAGTGAAAGCCTGTCCATTATCTCAACCTTATTAAGTCCCTGAGGTCAACACACAGCAGGGCCTGGCCGTTGATTTTCTGTACAACCTCCACGGACACACACTCTGACACTTCCACTTCTTCAATCACACCATTTGTTATCAATTTGTCAATTTTCTGTTTAACTTTCTCCCTTAAGGGAATGGGAATATTCCTAACACGCGCTACCACAGGCACTGCAACTTTTCTTACTTTAATATTATGATGATAACCGTTGAGGCACCCTAGTTCTTCTTGGAATACATCCATCATGTGTTCCTCAGGACTCACAGTACTACTCACAGTAGCAATAGGACCTGGTACGCTGGGATCAATCTTAATCCTCATGTCACTTTGCACATAGCAACCCAAAATGTTTCCTCCCTTTTTCCCAGACATACCCCTTGGCAATTGTTTTCTTTCCTTTAAATTCAATTTATGCCTCAAACATCACTTAAATATCGATGTGAACTCCACCATTGGCATTCCCTCTCACATCTAGTGATTTTAACTTGACTCTTTCAAACTTCTTCCTCCATACTTTGTTTTTTAGGATGGATTAATCTGACCGCGTGTCTACTAGCATAGGGACTTCAATCCCGTTCTCCATCAAAGACGTGTGAGGTTCCTGTCTTTGCATAGGTTTAGAACCCACTTGGCTGGCAGACCAGTTTATCTTCAGCACAGATATTAGAGTCATCCACTTGTTCATCTTCCTCTGATAGTCCCACAATCTCCCTGACAAATACATGTGAAAAATGTTCACAAAACTGGGCAAAATATTTGTGACACTCAGTCTTGATACTAGAACATTTCTCTGAATTTGCAAAGTGGAAGGTGCTTATTGCACTTAGCCCTAATATTGCACTTAGAAAATGTGAGTGTAGACTGTCTATTGTGCTTAGAAGATTTATTTGTATAGCAAATGACTTGAACATAGAAGATATATACGGATAGCCTTGAAATTGCACTAAGAAGATTTCTGAGGTAGCCTGTCTATTGCATTTAGATGTATTAGGATAGCCTGTCCATTATTGTGTTTAGATGTATTAGGACAGCCTGTCCATTTCACTTAGCCCTCATATTGCAGTAAGAAGAGTTATGAGGGTAATCTGTCTATTGTACTTAGAAGATATATGAGGAAAGCCTGCCTATTGCGCTTAGAGGATCTACAAGGGTAGCCTGTTTATTATACAGAAGATCTGATCACACAGCTACATCAAAGACAAAGCTTCATCTGAGCCTCAAGGTGCACATCATTCACACACCACTTCGGTGGACATCTGCCATAGGCACGGCTATCTACCTACGACAAGAAGTTCGGTCTAGCTGGACACATAATGTTTCGCCTCCATACACCAGACTAAAATACAAATCACAACACCTCTGCCATCAGAATGCAGCAACGACCTACGACAAAAATGTCTGTCTAGCTGGGCACATAGTGAGTCTCTTGCACTTGTGCACTCCCCTGACCATCGTGGATAGCTTACTGGAGCACAGCCAGCCCGCCTAACTCACTATCTTGGCCAAATGCACACATGCATTCAAATCATTCTGACAATTTTCCCATACTTTGGACTTTGGTCCGCCACTCCCATCACTTGCAGAGTCTGTGATGTAGTGACCATTTTTAATTCCTCTCTTGGTGGAAACTTGTATTCAAAGAGGCACATGATCACCCACAAACCCACTTTAAACTTCTTTGTGACTGCAAAATATCTTGACATAGTTCTGTGAGAAACTTGAAGGTGTCTCACCCACTATTCCCAGGCGATCTGGAATCCAGGTGGCCAGAACATGGCCATCGCTTTTGGATCCAGTTCCTGGGGTGGACCAGTGTGGGAGGATCACTTGGGTGAGGAGTTGTAGGGGAATAGAAGTGGGACGCCGAAGGCGAGACACGGTATTCCCTTCTATGTAACATCTTTACCCCATCCTACCAAGTAGAATACTTAGAAACTCAACCCCCCTTTCCTAACATGAACACTTTCTCACAGACAGCTTGCTATGAGAGAAAATGGACTAACACCTGAACCATATAACTGGCATTCCCCAATACAATTGTCAGGCAGGGTGAGGCAATTACCGACCATTACACTCACCTGACTGCCATTACACGTCCCCACACAAATGAAATGCGGAGCACGAGAGCACACTCTGACCGAGCAAAGCACACTAGGAAGCAGCAGTTTAATCCAACGCAAAAATGTCAAAACAGAAGGAGGGAAGTACCCTTGACCTTTTCGACCAGGAACCGTTACTTTCATGAACATTTGAGAATAGAAAACGTAAGACCAGGAAAAAAGGCTGAAGAATCCTGCATTGTGTGTTGGAGGTACCCGGGGCTCTCCTGCGTTGATAGTCAAGGCAGGGAGAATCGCTTGCTGCCGTGGTACTGTCTGTGGCTCCTACAACAAAGCAGAGCCAGTGAAGTCAGCACAGCCAGTGAGTTGGGGAGACTGATACCAGACCAGTCTGTTTCGAAGCCAAGGTTGCAAGCTGCAACATTGTATAGTGAATGCTGAAGCGAACAGTGTATGAAGCGTATGTGATAATCAACGCAAGTAAAATTGAACAACAGATGAGTGATTGAACTTTGAAGACAAGATACGAGACCTTTGACAAAATGGTCCAGCACCGCATCTGTGCTCATTCGAATGTCTCTGTAAGGTATCCAACTGAAAGGTGGCAAAAGCGAAATAGTGACAAAGATTTGTGAATCGAAGTGGTCCTGCAACGGGTCAAGCAAAATCCTGTGCACAATCGAAAGTCGTCGATGTTAAAAGCGTAAAGAAAGTTGATAACAAAGGAGATGAAGTTGGTCCAAGCCCGGCGGAGGGAGATCAGCTGAGAGCTTTTGGTTAAAGCAAGTTTGAGTTTAAAAGGTAAACTGAAATTGGTCTGAGTCGGGCGGAGGTAGACTAATTGAACATTGTGTTAAGAGAATTTGAGCCCAGCTGAGGTGGATCCGGGGTGAACCATGAACTACCAGAGAAATTGGATGCTTGAGTATCCTACGAGCATTGTGTTTAGAGGATCTGAGTCTGGCTGAGGGGGATTCGAGGTGAATAGTGAATCGCCTGAGATTTTGAGTACTTGTGAAATCCTAGTAGGAAAATAACATATTGTTTGTTTGTCGCATCAAGCCCTCTGAAAGAAGAGACTTTGAAAGACAAAGTGACTTGGGCATGAAAGGCCCTAATGCTAATGATTGAACTGTGTCCTCGTGCTAGAGAAGACAGAGACTGTGCTCAGATCGAGTGTCCTGCCTTGTCCCGGGCTGAAACCATGGGGAAGCGAGGCCAACGGCCTGAACATCCTGAAATATCATTTTGTGAACACTTCTTTCTTTTTCGGGACACTGTTTTCCACACTATTTTCATTTAGAGGTAAGGACTAGCAATAGGTTTATTAGTATAGGCCCTTTTATTTTGACAAGACACCACTAGGACTGCATTATTATTATTAGATGGTTCTAGGCTGCACCAATCTGTAGATTTAGGATTAGATAGGCATTTTTCAAACTGATGTTCAATAAACACTCTTGAACTGTGGTCACTTGTGTCTGAATTACTGTTGATACCATGCCTTCCTTACAGTTCCAACACAGGCCCTTGGTTTATAGCCTGCAACAGAAGCAGCATCTGTATCTATCCATGAAGATGTAATGAAACCTTTCAGGAAAGGGGGACTAGAAAAGCAAGAAGAACTCTGGTGTAATAACCAAAAACATTCAAGGGTCCTTTGTCGCCTAATGAAACACAAAAGAAGCTATGGTGATACCACTGCGGCGGCGTGCACCTCTAGATCCCCCTCCCTGAGTACAAACCCATTTGTTTTTAGGCATGGCCAACAGGGCTAAAGAGGAAGGGAATAACCCATCAATGGTTCACTTATTTTCCTCAGCTGAGAACTGGTTGATTCCCTATGTTCCTGTCTATTCTGCAAACTCAGTGGAAGCCCACCAAAGGCCTGTTATAGTCTACCCCTGACTTTCCCTCTGGTCTGATCCTTTGAAGGTAGCTTGAGAATGTATGAGCGGGATTTGGCCTTCAAACCATCTTTTCCTTCACAAGGATCTCTTCAAAGAAAAACTGTGCCTCATCAAAGGATACAGATCTGACTGCACTTCAGGGAGACGTTTGGTACTATACAGCCATGCTCCCTTTCAAATGTCTAATCCAAACACATGCCTCTTGAGGCTGTATTTACATGTCAAACTGCCCCTTCTATTATGCCAATAAAATTAGATTTCCCACTGATACCCCCCCCCTACAATAAATTGGTCCTTTTTCTTAGATGGCAAGAACTCCAGTAAATCTGTCAACTCTTTTCAGAAAGGGAGGCAGCCAGGGCAGCATCTACAGTCACCCGACGGAAATGTAATTCAATTGTAAGGTCCTATATGTTCTCCTGTTTACCCCCTGGTGTGATGGAGGAAGAGAAGGCAGACAAAGAGGATAAGGTGGAACTTCTATACTGCAAGAGTTGTTCCCCCTCACCCTCTGATGTGGGAGGGTTTCAACTCAACCACTGCTTTCCATCAGACATTTCTAAATGGCCTGTCCAATAATGTGTTGACATGTTCAATGCAGTGAAGAAACACTTTAATCTCCATTGCCTTTTTCAGCATATCCTCCTGGAGTAGGATGCCTACCTTTTCTGTCTAAAATATCCATAATACTGAGTCTTTCATGGAGCATCTTGACACCTGCCACATTGTCCTCCCCCTCTCCTTCTGCTACTCCAGCAGACGAAGCCAGTGGGCTACGCTCCTTATCAGTTAGTTGATCGCTCAAAACATCCCTGAATTCTGGCGAGGCTGGAAGCCAAGGAGCAACTGGGGTGACAGCAATGTTGTAAGGGAGAAGTTACAGCCCTTATAAGCTGTGCGATGAGAGACTCAATGTAGGTGATTTGCTGGATGGTGCAGGTGTAGCCAGAACTCCAACCTGTGCTGTAGCCCTTGAGCATGGAACTGATGACAGAGACTAAGGCAATACCTCATTGCTGATACTCTGAAAGAAATTTCTCATTATGGGAGTCATGAAAGATTTAATAGGCACATGAGATAGGGCCCGGGTGGAGAGGTTATTGTCAGGTTCTGGCACATGAAGCACCTTAAAAGGTTGGCAAAGGTTGTTCACAGGGTCTACAGTTATCATGTGATGTAGAGAAAAAGATATGGTAAAGTTATGTGTGAGAGCACCAGGTTTGGTAAAGGTTCATCTTTTCCTTAACTAAACTCTTACAGGGAGATGGGACAGTCCCTTTCTAAAATGGTGGACATTATTCACAGAGCTAATTGGATAAAGGGTCTGATGAGATTGTTTCGAACTGGGAGACCATTCTAAACTGCCTTTCACCAAGAACATTGATTGATTAGGCATGCGCGACTTCGACAGTCTGGGCAACGTGTCGCTAGGCAATGTGTCATTTGGCAAAAGCAGGGCGCGGGGCCGCAGAGACTATGAGAAAGTCACTGAACTGAGGAAAAGTGATTTAACAATGTACGGGGAGCACAGTGACTTATTCTTTTTTAACAGAAGAAGATTCTAGAGGGGTTTGGAAAAGAACCCTTCAAGGACAATTGTGAATTGCCTGAACTTAGTTATTTTAGGGAGCCCAATATTTCCCAAATTAAGACACGGCATGCATTCCTTATGATCTGTCAAGAGTTTTTAGCCTGATTAAAAGACTTGTTAAAAAGGGAAAAGAGAAGTCAGCAGAAAAGAACAGTGCTTTTAAAGTGAAAAAGTTTCAAGATTTTTGATAAGGTCAGCAGGTACTTAAGTATGCTTAGTGAAATGTTCAAAAGACATGAGTAAAAGTGTATTTAGAGAGAGTATGGTTAACACTGTCATTCATTTGTTTGCCTGCAGACCACAGTCTGAGACCAAGAACACTGGAAAGAAAAGACAGTAAGATGAGGTTAGGAGAACAAAGAAGGCAGAGTCTGGAAGTTTGTTTTTTTGTCCACTTCGCCTCTCCCCCCAGAGGTGTCAAGTCTGAAGTTGTAACTATAGAAGGCTGGAGATAAGACACATCCGCAGGGGTTAGTGGAGTTCATCCACCTTCCCAGGACAGGTAAGCTAGGCCCTTGCCGGATGAAAGGCCCACATTGATTATCCTGCCTGGGTAGTGATGGACCCTGAGGAAAAACTAACCTTAGGTTCTTTAGGGAAAATGTTGGGGTAAATTAGAGAGCAATTAAAGGGTTCTCGGAGAGAGGCCTTGATACTTAGCAATAAGCTTGAGGAATTGAGTCTATGGGTCACTGAATCACAGAATGAAGATTGCCAAAGCGCACAGCGCAGGAAGTCTTGATTCTATTAAAGACACGGAGGCGAGCATTATGCTTATTCTCCTTTATTACAGCTTAACTACAGTTTTTCAAATGTAACTTTATTTGTTTATTTTTTTTAAACAGTATATAACTGACATAAAAACAAACTTTCATCCAACATGGATCTCCAAATCAAATCCAGATAGTGAGCCCACTACAACTCCCATGAGGCCTCAGCTGGCCTGTAGTCCTAGCCTCAGTCTCGTCCTCCAATGAGGATTCCCCTGATAGTATAAGTCCTTCCAGCTCAAGGTGCCTTCCTCTTCTTTTTTGTTGAACTAAATGTCTTCCAATTCAGTCTAGGCCATCAATGTAGGGGATCCCTCTCTGTCCTTGTTATCCTGCGAAGGTTTATTAACATCTCTTGGCTTTGTCCTTCAATCACTCTCGCAAATCTTTCTGCTCTTCCGCTTAAATAAAACAGAGCGAGATCGTTAGGACGGGGAATTCGCTGATTTCTTCAAACAGATCCATACATAAAACGTTCTGATCAAACTCTCCCCCTTAGCGACATTCCCTTAGGGAGGGATAATGCTCGCCTCTGTGTCTTTAATAGAATCAAGACTTCCTGCGCTGTGCGCTTTGGCAATCTTCATTCTATGACAAGACCAGAGGTGAGCATTATGCTTGTTCAAAGCTTTGTAATACAGCTAAAGCAATATTTGCTACGGACTTAAAATAGAAGGTTCTGAAAACTGAGTCACTAGACCAGTAAGCTGCTCTCAAGATCTCCTGCAGCGGAACACCGGCTGCAAAAGCTCCCGAAGCCATAGATCCTCTGGCTAAATGAGCTCCGAAAACAGAAATGTCTATGCCCTCCTGTTCCATAACCTCTTTCACCCATCTCGCTATAGTAGCTGGGGCCACTGCTTTGAAAGGTTTCCTACACGCTATGAGAAGCTGAGTGACATTATGAGGCCTCACTGCTGCGGTCGCTGCTTCGTAACATTTAATGCACTGTGCTACGCAGAGTTTGCTGTTATCAGGGAAATAGGGATAAGTGATGACCTTAGAATTAGTCTTAATGCGCTGCAGAAGGTTAAAAGCTACGCCTTCTGGATAAAAAGATCTTTCTGTCGATTTCTAGAGCCTTAACGTCCGATACACTTCTGCAAGAGACTAAACAGAGTAAGGTAGCTAGCTTTCCTGATAGCTGTCTGCCCGACAAGAGGTCATTTCTTGGCCATTGCTCAAATAACTGCAAAACTTTGTTGACATCCCAAAGAACTGAATATTTGGGTAATGGAGATCTACTCACTTTCACTTCCTTTAAGAAGCCGTGTTACTGCTGGGTGCTCCCCAACTTGTGCTCCATCTACTAGATTGTGTCCTGCTGAGATGGCTGATCTATACAGCCCCACTGTCCTGAATGCCTTTCCGCTAGAGGTTAGTGACGCTAAGGAGTACAGAATATGCTCTATAGGAGCTGAAACGGGATAAATACTCCTCCCCCTGCACCATATCTCCCAGGCTTGCCAAGCGGAATTATAGCTCTGAATTGTGGATGGGGCCCATGATACTTTGATAAGCTCTGTAGCTTCTTCTGGAAGTCCTGGCAAACACCATCTGTGCCTGAAATTCTGCAGGCTATGAGGTTCAGAGTCTTGCTCTGTATCAGAGGATGGGGCCTTGGATCGACTAGGAGATCCACTCTGTGGGCAATCCTCTGCGGGAAATCCATGGAAAGTTCCATTAGAACTGGAAACCAGGCTTGCGATTTCCACTCTGGTGTCACCATGACTAGATCTGCTTTCTCTCTGCGGGTCTTTGCTAGAGCTCTCACCAGCATCGCGAAGGGGGGAAAGGCATAATGAGTGTGACCTTTCCAGCTGTGCAGGAACGCATCTGTCCCTGTCGCTTCTGGGTCTAGCCTCCAGCTGAAGTATTTTGGCAGATGGGTATTCAGTCGCAAGGCAAAAAGATCTGTATTGAAAGGGCCCCACTTTTGCTGCAACTTCTTGAAGACAGATTTGTGTAGCCTCCAGCCGCTGGAGTCTGTTAAGTACCGGGAGTTCCAGTCTGCTACTGTGTTCTTTGCTTCCGGAAGATCTTCTGCTTTCACTGCGATCTCTCTCTCTAGGCACAAATGTCAAAAATCTTAGGCTAGCTCTGCTAACATCTTGGAACTCGTGCCTCCCAGCTTGTTGATATATCTTACCTCTGAGATATTGTTCATCCTTAGAAGGATGCAGCATTATGCCTGATCTTTGGTAAAAGCTTTGACTGTGAACGATCCTGCTAGAAGCTCTAGGCAGTTAATATGCAGTGTTAGCTCTTCTTGTGACCATTTTCCGCTCGTCTCTACGAGGCCGCATCTTGCTCCCCAGCCCAACCTGCTGGCATCTGACTCTATAACTATCTCTGGTAGATCTCTGAATATGGCTCCACCATTCCAGGCCTCCATGTTGTTGAGCCATCAGTGGATCTCTGTCTTGCTGTCCTCATCTAGAGGGACTAGGTGATGATACCTCCATCCCTTTTGCAAGTATCTTGTCTTGCGCCTCTGAAGAGCTCGATAATGTAATGGTCCTGGGAATGTCGCCTGAATAGAGGCTGCCAGAAGTCCAACTAACCTGGCTAGATTCCAAAGCAATATAACCGGTCTCTTCAGAGCTGCTTTCAGATATCTCTTTATCGCTCTGATCTTCGGCAGAGGGAGCTCATGCATGGCTTTCCTTGTGTCTATCATGAAACCTAGAAACTCTATTCTCTTGCATGGCACTAGGGCTGATTTCTCGTATTGATCTTGAAATCCCAGCCCTGAAATCAATGATATTGGCCATTGGACTTGCTTCAGTAACCTCTCCTTGTCTTCGGCCATAAAGAGAATGTCGTCTAGATAGATGATCATTCGAATCCCTTCGTCTCTTAGAGCTGCTGCGAGGGGTCTCATCAGATTGGTGAACGCCCAAGGGGTGGATGCGAGACCGAATGGTAGGGTCTTGAACTGCCATCTTTGCCCCTTCCATATAAACTGAAGAAAATGGAGGTCCTGAAGAGCCACGGGTACCATGAGATAAGCATCTTTCAAATCTAGATGTGCTAGCCAGTCTCCCTTACTGAGAAGATCCGCTAAAAGATGGATACCTTCCATCTTGAAATGCCTGTAAACTAACCAACTGTTCAGTTCCTTCAGGTTTATGACTGGTCGTATCTTGCCCTTCCTGAGCACTAAAAAAATGTTGCTCAAGAAACCTATTGAATGAGGCTGCACTCTTTCTATGGCTTGTTTCTGCGCTAAAACACTCGCATCTCCTTGTCTAGTAACTCTGCCTCCACTTCTGAGCTGTATAAGCGCGGTGGGGAACTTTGCTGCATGGGAGTTTGTATGAATTCTAGCTGAAAGTCCTGCGTTGTTTGCAGCACCCATGCATCTGCCGAAAGCTGCACCAATTGTGTATAAAGAGCAAGTTTCTGCCTCCTACAGGCGGGTATGTCACATTGCACTCTCTCACCTGAGTTGTTATCCTGGTGTCTGAAGTATCCTCTGCCTCTTCTCCCTCTGAAACCTCTGCTTCTATTTGGAAAGAAGGCGTCTTGCTGACGCGATTCCCGGTATTGGGCTCTCAGACCCTGCAGCCTTCTGTTAGAGTTAAAGCGGCCGGTCGAGCAGCCTCCATATCGACCGGCCCCGGCAAAAACACATCCAGGGAACACCTTTCTGATCGAAGCTTGTACTTTTTCGAGGGCTGTATAGGTTCCCACGAACCTGCTCATTTCTTTTACAAAAGTGTCTCCGAAGTGCAGGCCCTGAGCGCCTTCTCCCGCTTCATTCGAGGCCAAGTCACCTAGTTTATTGTCTATCTTCAGCAGCATAGATCGCCTCCGGTCAGCTGATATGGCTGAGTTTGCATTCCCAAGCAAACATACGGCTCGCTGCGCCCAGCCCGCTAGGATAAAAGGATCTACTGGTTCACCAGTATCTTTGGCCCTCTTCGCTAGCTCCATGATCTTTGTAATGGGCCCTGTGTAATCTAGTATCTTGTCTTGACAAGTTCTCCATGCGCGGTCCATTCCCTTCTTGGCATCTTTGCTTACCTTGGTGACAAAGGTAAGCATTTTAGGGTCTAGTTCTGGAGTTTGAGACTTTCCCATTGAGCTCTGGTCTGGGGCACTCAGATCTGAGCCAGAACCTTGTTTCCTTCTGTAATGGTCTCCTAATTTTCTGACCCATGTATATTGCCACTCTTGGCGATGGGGTTCATTCCGTGGACCTAGGGTGTCTAATTGCATCTGGCTCGAACATATCTGATATGCCATCTTCTGGGGTACTCTCCACTGTGCTGGCGTTATTGGTAGAGGCTGCCTTGGGTTGCTCTGTTACCCTTTCTTTGCTCAAACTACCATCATCGTCCTCCTCCTCATGCCCGTACTCCTCAGATGATGAAAGAGCTTCCCCTATATTATCCGCCCCTGGGGTATGGGGTATGAGGCAGGGCACTGCTTATATTGCCAGAAAGGCTTCTTTCAATCTGTTGAAAGCATCAGCTGCCCCCTGGGGCTTCTCTCTTATTCCCCTGACAGAGCCCGGTGGGGGGGGTAGAAGAGTGTTTTCTCTTCCGGCCGCTTTACACCCCCTATTAGCATACTCCAGAGGCCTAGTGGAGGTCCCCTCACCTGGATCATCTTGACAGCCAGCCTTGGTGCCCAGTAAGTCTTCGAGGACTTGAAGTCTCTCTTGTATGGGTTGCACTCCCTAAGCCACTGCTCTCACTAGGGAATCACCTAACACTCTCTTGAAGCTGAGTGATAGGTCCATCTCTTCCTCCTGCATCTCTGGCTCCTGCTCCTCGTACGCCTCCCAATAATCTTCACCCCTGTCACATGCCATGGTTGTTTCTGCACTCAGGGGGCTGTGTGCTTTGTGTGTGGAGGGTATGCAGTACTTGACCAGTGCTGGAATCAGCAAGCTTGGTCAGGAGTCCTCATAGACCTGTGCGTTCGCTATATTATTATTATTTTTTTTTTATATATTATATCTAAGTGCCGCCTCTGGATGTGAATTCAAATGCTTCAACGCAGTGTTTCCCGTGGCAGTATGGACTCCGGAGCAGTGCTGCGCGGCTTCTCATAAACTTCTGTGACCGTTGGAGGAAAGGTAACGTGTTTTGCGCATGCGCGATAATGCGCCGGGAGCGTTAGACGACGCCACAGCCACCTTCAGGAGCTTGCAGCTCTGATGGCTTTCTGAGGCATATTACGCTTTCCTCAATATGAGGACGAGACGAGCCCTAGCGCGAGCGATAACGCCCACGGGCCGGTCTCTCCTCGGAACTGGTAATTAAATAGTCATGGAGCATCAATTTAGATATGAATTAAAATATATGTACGCTTGTGCTGAAAAAACACTAACGCCAGATTAAATGTAGTGCGTTCCTGTTACAGTAAATAAGTTATGAATAACTCATAGCTATATCAAAGATAAATAACCAAATTCATGAAGCTATGAAACGTAAGATGTAGAAACTGTACTTAGCTGTGTAAGCAGCAAAAAATAAAGAGGAAGGCACCTTCAGCTGGAAGGACTTATACTATCAGGGAAATCCTCATTGGAGGACGTGATTGAGGCTAGGACTACAGGCCAACTGAGTTGTAGTGGTTTCACTATCTGGACTTGATTTGGAGATCCAAGTTGGATGAAAGTTTGTTTTTATGTCAGTTATATACTGTTTAAAAAAAAAAAAAGAAATAAAGTTACATTTGAAAAGCTGTATTTGCGCAGTAATAAATGAGAATAAGCATAATGCTCGTCTCCGGTCTTGTCATTGAATCCTGTGAGACTGTCGCCTTCAGCTGTCAATATAGATCAAGAACCCCCTTATAGTATAGTTATACCCCGAGACTGCAGGTGGGTCTACTAGCAAGAATGGTTTGGGAAGGAAATAATTAGTCAGCCTCATAGTTCAGGGGTGCAATACTTAGCTGCACCCTGAGCACCTCTGGAGCACTTTAGGCAGGATCAGCTGAGATTTTAAACTTTTTGGATGCAATGTGAACTACATTTTTTGCACAGACCTGAGTCATTCCAAACCGAGGCTGCTAAGGTGGACTGTATTCTCTCTTACCTATCTGGTGACGCTGCCACTTGGTCGGTTCCTATAGTTACTAAGAACCATAACCATGTGTGCCAGTATCAATGGGCTTGTACAGGCAGTACGTGTCAACCAATTATGGTATTTGTATACCCTCAAAGATTCCCCATTTCGATAGCAAAGTGAAATTTTTATTTTTTGCCTCCGTAGCAATTTGCTCTTTTGCCAACACGTGTTTCGACCTCTCTGGTCTTCTTCAAGGCAAAATTCAAAATTGATAACGGACTGTCGCTCAATATAGACTGTCAAATATAACATGCATGAGACTCAATAATTAAGACATGGCATTGTGTTATGATCACACAAAATCATTCCATGGGAATATGTAGCAGTTAGAAACAAAAACAAAAAAGTAAATATAGGGGAAATTAAAGGAAAGGAAATTGAGAGTAGAGACCATAGTGACTTTATCAATTGTAGATCCAAGTTGAATGTGTATGGGATTATTTGGATTTGCCAGAAAGTATATACTGGGAGCACCATTCGTGAACTACGTGTGCACATCTGAGAACATTTGTCAAGTCTAGGAAACCAAAATCCCAAACCACCACTAGCATTGTATTGGCAAAAAGAACGTAAAATAGCAAACAAGGCAGACATTACAGATATTACATTTATCAGCATCCAAAAAGCGCAATTGAATAGAAGAGGTAGTGACCGACGCCATCAACTCAGACAACTTGAATCACGGATGATCTGTAGATTTAGATGTAAAGGTCTGAACAAAGAGCACGAAATGCATGTGTTTTTGTGATCCTTAATATTGAGCACTGATACCGATATGTATTCACATCTGTTGATCACGAGTCTCCCCAGTACATTGCTATCTTAATCCATCAGCCTAATAGTGTTTTGGCATCAATTTCACAACAAAAGATAATAATTCTTGTGACAAATTGTCAGTGAGTAGGCGAAATGCAGGTCCTCTTTATTTAAATTACCGCTCCATATCACGTATTCATCACTCTAATAATGTATGACTATGGTGCACCAACAGGGTGGATTTGCGATAGTACCCTGTTGGGAATGATCACTGAATTGGGTTAGCTTTTTGATCTGACAGCAGGATACATTGACTAACAGCCTCAAGATCCAATTGTGGTTCACACATTCGCACACATTTTAAAGGATGGCTTCTTAAACAGCTTATTACCCCATTGGGTGCATAGTCTGAACAAATACGCAGAGCCCTGCGCTCTAATGTTCATCAGTTAGTATAACAAACACACAAGAGTAGTTTAAAGGTGTGGATGCCAATGTGCATAACCAGTTCGCTAACTAACCAGTATTTCAGTTCATTATACTTATCAAGAATGTCTCGAATGAAACAGGCTTGTTAGTAATCGCACTCTAGCGGTTTAATGTCAAGTAGTAGCATTACGCGTTTAATGCTCTCCCTCTCAACAAGAAATACCATTTTAAGAAGTGGTTTAAGAATTATCTATCCGAGTAGTGCCTTGTTAGCTGTCAAGCCATCAAGGCACATGCACAATGCACGCATTTCTATCTTTCAAGTATGATATCAAGAAACACCACGTATTACAAACCCAATTGGACTACAGTCTTGGGTTTGCTAAAATGCCTAGCTAGTTTACGACACTCACCAGGAACTTAACTGTAGGTACTTTCTAAGAATATAGGCAAATCGACTTGTAATACTTAACGTGTGCCGGCCATTATTCTTTTAAATATGGCATTAACATACGCAGACATTTTAAACCATCCGTAACTACAATGTAAGAAGAGGGTCCTGTATCACCAGGACTGCGATTGCAGCAGTTTTATATCACATTTACTCAGCCATCACGGCGCACGTAATATGCGCGTGACGTCACATCTCCAATATAAACACAAGCCTCAATGGTGCCCAAGACTACCTGCACGCAGACGCTAAACAGAGGCCGGGTCCTGCATTGTCAGGAACGCAACAGGACGAAGGAAATCACTTCTAAGAGTAAGTAATTTGCACTACTGGGGACACTTCGAAAATTTCACCTACATGGCGGTTCTCAACTATTATAAACGGTAATGCCAAGGGTCACTTCACTAACAGTATTTGGAATACTAATCTGTTGTAGGAATTCGGACTATGAGGACATAACTTAGCGGGAAGCTTGAATTTTGAGGACATTCTATTAAAAGGACAAGGACGAGATTTAAAAGAGTGGTGGGTTACTTTGATGCTCTAAATGAGTGTTTATAGATCACAATAATCAATATTTTGGTATCAAATTGTGGGGCAGGGCCCAGCCTCACTTGTGGGTTTATACATGTTGGGCCTTTTTCATATCTGCAGCATATCCTTTCAATTTGGTGATCGGACGGACATTTTACTGCGCATTTGCACTTAGCCATCTAGTTGCATATTGGGAGCTTGATACCCCGAGTGGGTAAGTAGCTAAATCAAAGTTGATGTGTATTGTTGATGAATTAGCAATAGCTTGAATGGAATAACCCTACCACTGCCTCAGTTTGTAACTGGCAATTAGCTAATGATTAATATATATAATAGAGGCTACATAGTTGGCTATAGACGACAGTGTTTTCACATCAATCTTGTACATAGCTGCACCCAAGTATCCTGCGCTCAGATCTCTGAGGTCCTTAGACTGTGCATACTGAGTCTAGTATTTCTTAAGGTCGCAGCATCCCAGGCACATTTATTTGTGCACAGTATAGGGTTTATCACTCCAATGATGTATTGATAAATGATGCATGCAATACACTGATAAATTATGTCAAGATCATGTTTGAGGTCCATAGTTTATGGATACTGAGTCTTCTATATCTAAAGGATGCGGCATCCCAGGCACATTTATTAATGCCTAGTATAGGGTCTTGATAAATGATGCATGCAACTCAACGATGAATTATGTGAAGATAATCTAACAAGCTACTAATCATCTCATGCTAACATACAGTTGACGAACAAAGCTTAGAATTCATGATTATTACCACAAGAATTGACCTAACACATTATGGTCTCTTTTCTCTCTATTTCTCTTCCTTTATTTTCCCCTATGTTTGCTTTTTTGTTTTTGTTTCTAACTGTTACATATTCCCATGGGATCGGTTTGTGTGATAATAACACAATGGGCCTCATTACGAGTTTGGAGGAAGCCATGCCATTTTTAGCGGCATGGCTACCCCCAAACTCGGGTCCGGGTCCCGTAAAAGGGGATTTACTGGGCCATTCTGACCTTGGAGGGCCCAGTAATTCCCTTTCGCGGTACCTGGATCCGGTACGTCCCCATTTCCATTTGAGCCCCCATAGGGCTCAATGGGGTTGGGGAGGATGCTAACAGTGGGCCCGTTAATGACGGGCCCATTGTTAGTATCCTGTACTGCTAACGGGTCCCGCAATGCATGTCTGGTCTGGCCAGACATCCAGAGTGGGACCCGCTGCAGACCTCGTAATGTGGTGGCCCGGAATGAACAGGGCACCGTTCATTCCGCGGCCGCCAGCCTCGTAATGAGACCCAGTGTCTTAATTATTGGGTCTCATGCATGGTATATTTTACAGTCTATATTGAGCGACAGTGTTATCAATTTTGAATTTTGTCTTGAAGAAGACCAGAGAGATCGAAACACGTTTTGGCAAAAGGGCAAATTGCTACCGAGGTGAAAAATAAAAATGTCACTTGTCTACTGGATTAATGTTGAATTTATGAGCTTATACATATACCTTAATTGGTTGACACATTATACTGCCTGTACAAGCACATTGATACTGGCACACATGGTTATGATTCTTGGTTACTTATCTAGGCAGGGGTTAGCCTAGCAGTGCCAGCATCTGCAGCTGTTCCACTCACTCTCAAGTTACTAAGCACATATTTACAAACCCAAGTGCCCGCACATACTTGACCATGCCCCGGGATACCCATTGTTAACTCCTATGGTTACTAGAAGTGGTCTTGAGCTGCGAAATTTGGGCCAATTTAAGACACAGTGTAGCCGAATGTTTGCCACGTGCATGTTGTCTCAGCGTGTAGAAGGAGAGCAATTGGAATTGTGGGTGGAGGTTTACAACTAGAAATTTTATGTACTTGTAACGCTCACCTGGTATCCACGGGGACGTCACTCAGCCTGTTCTGACCTCTTACGACCTCAAACCCTTCCCTGGAGTCTATTCGACTGGAGACTGGGCCTGAAACACAGGATTGGTAGAGATTAACTCCCTATTGTCTCTGTGTGCTTGAACCCCTTCATCCCCAGGGTCCAATCCTTCCCTTTGATCCACAGCTCACCTTGTTTTCTTGGAAAGTGTGCTCTCTCTCCTGCTTTCAGCGCAGGGGCACGTTGATTGATGTGGGCTCGTTGCTGCCTAGTTACTTCACTGGCAAGAGTCCGACAGGTAAGTATAATGAGTCTTTTGAACAGTTCTCTAACTTCGTTCCCTTCTTCCTTAGATGATGGCCGGCGTCCGGGGATGGCGACGTGCTGCTGAGATGAGTAGCGCTGAAGGTGAGTGAGAGCACGATGCGCGATCCGACCCTTTCGGATTTGTATTGAACTGAGTTCTTTTTCTGTGTATTTTAGGTGCCGCGACGTTTTCAGCGTGGATGCCGGTTATGAAGAAGAAATGCGGTGAGTAAGCACGATATGCGGCGCCTCTAGATGTTTCCACGCTAACCTGGAGTGTCTTTTCCCTCTTGCAGATGGATGAGAAGTTCCGGAGACAGAGTTCCCCCAGAGCAGCTGGGATTCAGGTAAGTGTTTGAAGCTCGTACAGTCTTTAAAAATAAGCAAAGATTTGCTGAATGCTTACTAATGCCTTTTTTCTGTTCTTTTCCGTTTTCCTTAGGAAGCGGCGTGCCGGGATGGAATGACACCACCAAAGATGCCCGCAGAACAGAAGGAGCGATGAATGATGGGCAGAAGTGCCGCAAGGTAAGGCTGTTCCTAACGGTGTTCTTGTTCTTGCAGGAGCTGAGCGCAGAAGAAAGATGCAGGCCTACTGGAGACTGATCCGAACACGGTGAGTGTCACGCTGCAGGTGCAGAAAACGCAAAGCATGTTTCTCAACCTGGGCATGGCTTAAATAGTCTCTGGGTATCCCAGGTGTCTCTGGGCTGAACCACACCCAAAAGACTAGACTGCACATGCAGTTCTGGGAACCGAACTATGTGGGGGCATCCATCTTGTCCCCATCAATGAACTACAAGTCCAATCCCCAATGTTATCCTATGGGAGTGAGTGGGTCTGGTGCCACAAGCACCAAGTCTGGTCTTTGGAGGGATGGAGAGGCCCTTGAGGGCCATGTAGGTGATCGTGGCCTGGCTCCAGCCTGACATCTTGGAGGACTGGGGACATGAGGGGCAGGAATCATGACAGTACTCCACTTGCACATTACTACATTTTAATATTCAGGTAGATAGTGCAAACTGCCATGTCTAAATATCTGTTTTTTGCTTGTGCGAGCTGAGGCTTTAGGCTTTACTGTGCATGACTTTGTGATGAAGTTTCTTTGCCTAGTATGTAGATATGCTTGCCTTCACATTGCTAAGTTCTGACGGGTTTCCCTTTTGGCAAATGTAAGCGTGTTTTAGGCTCCCACTTTTTTGGGAAAAGTGGCATTGGCAGATGGAAGTCATCATACTTTAAGCGTTCTCGCATGCCTCAGAGCGTATGTGAATCTTTGAGGAGTATATTTACCTTTACTAAGTGTATCATGTTATGTTGTCCTCCCTGATAACACTGTCTAACATATAAGAACGCAGCTGGTATCAGAGACTTACATAGTGGGGCTTGGGTCCCTGTTTGGAAGATTGTTTCAGTATGATTCATTGCCCCATCTGGACCACCCCTTCCATTGAAATGCATGTGCTCTTTTGGGTATAAGAGAACGGTGCACAGAGGGAGGAGGGTTCTCACTTGCTCCGAAGTCTCGTACTGTTGTTGGCTTGTTTTTACACAACATAAGGCAAGGCAGCAAGGAATTTGTTATATATATTAATTATTTTCACTGATTCGGTTGGGAGAGTGGCTGGCAGAAGAAAACAGAGCCTCTTTATTTTATAGGAGGTTAAGAGAAGAAATTAAGTATGCATTAGCTGTGATCACAGATAGACCCACCTCTTGTGAAGCTTTAGTTAACTCGGAACTGCAAATAGATTATCGTTTGAGCGAAAGAACACTATTGTGTGAAGAGATTTTTCTAAGTGCAGGTGATGGGTGAGGAGCGAGAGCCCCAAGTTAGAGGCAGGAGTGATGGGTACGAACGTTTCAGAGATAGTGAGTCAGGTTAGACCCCCTTTGTCTAAGGAAGAGAGGGAGAAGAGAAGGAAGGAGAATCTCTGTTTATACAGTGGGGACATAAATCCCTTTGTAGGTAGATGCCCTCATACCACTAAGTAAAAGGACTGCAGGTGTAAAATACGATACAGACCGCAGTAACACACATTACTCTGAATGTATGCTTATATTGGAAAGGCAAGCTGAGATGTGGGTGTCCCTGTGTCATAGACTCTGGTGCAAATGGGAAATGTATCGATAAAAAGCTGGCAGTCTGCCCAGGCATTCCAATGGTTCCAAATGGAATTCCTGAACAGGTTAGAGCTGTTGATGGTCCACAATTGCCTCTGGTCCGATTACTCATGAAACTAGTTGTTTGGGTCTGGAAATAGCAGGAAAACATTGTGAGGAACTAGTATTCAAATTAACAGAAGTTCCACAATTACAGATAATCTTGGGAATGCCTTGGTTAACATTACATAATCCACAAATAGAATGGGGGCGGAGAACAGTGGAATTTAACTCTGAAGTGTGCCAGAGAGAGGTATGCACTTGTTTAGCAGCAAGCACAAATGAGGACCATTCAGTGGGAGCAGTAATTGGAGAATTACTGAGTCGTACAGAGGCTAGTGAACTACCCCCTCACTGTTCTTATGCTTGCAAGATAGAGTTAGAGGCAGGAGATCGAATTCTTTTTTAGCATGATCTATGCCTTGACAGAAAAGGAAAATGAGCATCTAAAGGAGTATCTGGAGGCAGAAAATCTGGCCATGTGTTTCATCAGACAAGCCCAATCACCTGCTGCTTCACGTTTATTTGTTGTCCCAAAGACAGGTGCAAGTTTGCGCACTGTGAAGGCATCATGAAGCAAGCCAAAAACAGATTCAAAGTTCAGAATAAAATCATTTATTAACTCAAATTTCATGATGGTAGAATGCCTAACTTGCCCTACGCTAAGTTGGGATATCCCTACCTGTAACGCTCACCTTGTTTCCACGGGGACGCCTCACGATGAGCTGGGATGCTCTTCGGGACCTCTCACCTTTCCTGGCGTTCGGGTTGTCGAGGATCGGCTCTAGAAGACAGGAGGTGAAGTTAACTGCTGTCCCTTCCTTGCGACCCACCTCCTGTGTTCCCCATGCTGTTTCCCAGGGGACGTCTCTCACCTTGATTTCTATAAGGATGCGCTCTACGTCATGCCGCACCGGGCAGGGGCGTGTCGTTAAAGGCACCGTTCCACCGAGTTTCTTCACTGACGAGGGCCGGAGTTCAGACCGGCTGCAAGTCCTTCTTCTCAGGTAAGTCTTTAAAGGTGAAAGCAATGCCTTTATCAGGGTTTGCACTAAGTAACCTTTTCCCTTCTTCTTGCAGGTGCTGGAAGCTGCGATGGAAGCAGGGGCCAAGTTCAAGAAGGTAAGATGATACGCCAAGCGGCACAGAGAGCATCCTTGCAAATGGCTAACCTGTCCTATTGTTTGCCTTGCAGGTCGAGAAGAACTGAAGATGAATGGTTCTCAGGCATCCAAGGGACGAAAGATTTCTTGGAGGAGATAGTCTTCCTGACGAACTGGTAAGTAGTTCCCAAGATGTTCCGTTATTTTCCCGTTACCTTATAGTGATGAAACAGGAGAGAGTCAACAAGCGTTGGAGGACTTTGATTGCAGAATGATGCTCCTGAGCAGGTAAGGATGGCGATGGTTTCAGCCTCTTCTCGCCTCAGAATGTCAGGATGCACAGCAAGGCCCCGTGAACGTCACGCTGCAAGAGCAGAATAACGCGAAGCGCGTGCCTCTAATCGGGCATGGTTTAAATAGCCAGGTGGTATCCCAGGTGCCTTCGGGGCGGGCCCCGCCCTGGATGCTAGACCGCTGAATGCAGTTCCCCAGTATTCCTCTTCGGGGCGGCCATGCTTATCCATTGCCAATTGAAACCCCGTCCCATCATGTGTCTACAATGCCAACAGCGCCAGGACTGGCTCCAAGGAATCCGAGGCGAACCGAATAAGGTCTTTAGGGCCCCGTGAACCCTTGGTGGGGATGAGATCGTGACACTACCTGAATGAAACTAAGGAAGGTCTGTGTCAAAGAGTTCAACTTAAAAGTCTGTCTGTGTCCAAAACCTATCCTTGCCTTCACGACTAAAGCTAAACAATGTATAGGGATTGCAATAATAAAAGAAATAGTGATCAACATGCCTCTTAGCATCCCTTTTCATATCCCTTTCCCCAAGTACAAGAAAGTTCCACAAAAGTCTCAAGATTACCTTCCCCAAGTTCAATGCAACACAGTTCACACAAAAAGGAGGTCTTGAGGCTCCGTCCTCAAGACAGTATTTGTAGTTCCTCAAATCCCATCGGTTCCCTTCCCCAGGATTTAAATATAGCACTTGCACTGGTTTCAATCTTTCAACGTTCAAGATCCTTCTGGCTTGCTTTACTAGTTCTCTCACAGTGCTCCTCGGTTTATTTCACAATGTCTTTTAATTTTCACCATGTAGGGCTCACTGGTCTAGGCACAGTTGTCAGACCACACAGTACACCCATCACAAGTCGTGCAACCAGGAACCCTAAGCTCTCCAGCCCACAGAGGTTCCTCTGCACTTGTCCCTGTGTACAGATTCACATTCACTTGGTTTCTGTTTATCAGCCTTGTGGCTCTGTGTGCAGTTTTACACTTTCTTTGTGTCTCCTGTTTAGCCGCATGGCTCTCTCACCACATGTTACTCACTTCTCGCCAGCCTATGGCCTTGATGTATTGTATCCATTCATGAAGTTCACTTTATGGTGATCTTTTCAATGCCCCATCTTTCTGTTGCATTCTTTCATACTTGCACTATTTTTAGTAACTTCTTGCAACTGGGCACGTTTCCTTTTTGGTTGTTATCTTTTCCCATAAAGTGTTACTCAGTTCCGTATGAAATAAGTTTACTTTCGCTCAGTTTCGAGGTTTTCATTCAGTTCAATATTCGATATATGTAATTCAGCTTTGTTTCAAATTTACATTTAGTTCAGCATTCAATACCCATATTTCAGCTTTGTTTTAAAGGTTTCTTTCAATTCGGTATTTAGTAAAGGTATGTTAGCTTTGTTTTCAAAGGTCATTCACTTCGGTATTTAATAAATGTATTTCAGCTTTGTTTTCAAAGTTTATTCAGTTCGGTAAATAATAAAGGTATTTTAGCTTTGTTTTCAAAGTTCAATCAGTTAATTCAGTTCAGTATTCAATAAATGTGTACGGCCCTTAATTGCCCAAGCATAGCCCGCTAAGAGCACCCCAGTGCTGGGTGACCTCCCCAAAACTCACTGGTTCTGGCGTTCCTCTCCCATGGCTCTGCTTATCTTCCTCTGTCTTGTAGATCGGTAGGCTGGCTTCTGCAAGCCCTGCTCACATTCCAGATTCCATCCGCCACACACTGGAGGCTCTGCTGCTTCAGTTCGGATGCAGACTGTGCCCTTTCTTCTTCTGTCTAGCTCACAGCTCCAGCAGCTTTCTTTCCAACCCGGAGGACCCCACGCCTGTAGTAGCTTCACAGCCCAGCTGGTCCTGGGCACATCAGGTCCTCATGGATCTCAGCCAGCGTCCTGGCTTCTTCTCAGGTCCCACTCGGCTGCCTCCTCATGACACGGCTCCCCTGCTGGTCTCTGCTGCACAGGCTTCAATATGTTCCTCTCTGCTGCATTTTTAGTCTCTCTTGATACACCTGCTCTTTGTGGACTTTCAATTGGGCATGCTTGACCATAATTAAAAGGACATGCCTGACCTTAAAAGCACTCTACAGTCATCATTGTCGTCCCAGAACTAGAGTGATGAAATGAGGTGTTATTGTTCATCACTCCTAGTCACCTTTTACTCGTCCCACTACTGTTAGAGGTAAAAGATGGGGAATACAACATGGAACTATTTGTGGAGAAGCTGTTTATGGAGGTCCTGGAGAACTTGCCGCTCACAAACATGTTCATGAGAGAATGCGCACACAGATCTCTGGCAACCAAGCCCCCCCTCGGGCCCCGGAATGTGCTATCATAGCACAGATTTTCAACTACCGGGACAGAGATATCCTGCTCCGCGCTGACAGAGAAAAGACGGTTTTGCAATGGCGGTCAGCAACCATTCGGATCAAAGAAAAACATCCTAAGAAGGAAAGAGATCCGCTACTCTATGATATATCCGGCCAAGCTCAGGGTGGTGCACGAAGGCAGGGTAACATTCTTTACTTCCCCAGAAGCTGCAGAACGCTTTGCCTTGGACATCCCGGACACGAGGCCATCCCCTTGCAGGTCACCATGACTGCCTTACAGTTCAAAACAATGACTGGTGTAACTTTAGGTGACAACCAGGCGTTGAGTAGATACAATCTCCTACCGCAGAGCCGACGCCATAGCCGCCACGAACCATTGGTTATAAAGCAAAAAAACTGTTTAAGCCTTTTGTCACCTGGATTCACTTCAGCCGCCAGCACCCCCCGCGCCTGGTGGTATAGAAGGCACCGTTTGGGGAATCTGCTTGAAATTATCAGGGAGGGGGGGCTGGGAGGCTGGTATTTTTATTGTTTCTGGCGTGGGTTGGGTGTGGGAATCAGGGGGTTTGTTCAGACCAAGTTGTGTTGACGGGTTTGGCAGGGAGGGTGCTGGGTCTCACAGGCAGCCATAGGCTGGGAAGAGTTGAAACATTCCCAGGGCACACAGATTACTGTTTTGGTGAAGACTCAACAAGCATAGGATCTATGCAGCAAGTATTCACACAGAGGCCTCTACGGAACAAGTTCTGGCACCAAACATACCACATTTGTTTCCTTTAGATCTGACCTTAGCAGGTTATGACAAACACACAGGGTGGGGTGAGGGATCTGGGCGATGATGTTACACTGTTAACCTGGAACATACAGGGGTTTCAAAAATGGGAAAAAGGCCTGCTAGAAACCATAGGGTAAATGTTCTCTGTCTAAAGAAAACTCATTTGGAAAAGGGATGTAAGCTCCCTAATCTGTGGGGCTAGGGAATACACAGGTATTGTTCATCATACACCACACACTGCTGAGGGGTGGCTATTTATATACACTGCTCAAACTACATGTCCAGATTGGGAACGAGGAAGGGCGGTATCTCCTGGTGGCGGGGGAAATTGCAGGATGGTGGGTTCTCATTGTCAATGTGTATGCTCCTAATTTTGATTCCCCGGACTTCTTTTAAAGCTGTGCAGACCATCTGCGTACCTTCCCGAATTATGAAGTATTGTGAGCTGGTGATTTCAATATGGCTCACTCGCTGGATCTGGACAGATCCTCCTCTGCTCAGACCTCCCTCCTAAGGGCGACCCAGAAATGGGCAACCATAGAGGAATATCATGATCTGGTGGACACTGGGCGTCTCCTTCACCCCACCCAGAGGGAATTCACCTTTTATTTGCGGGTTCACAGTAGTTCATCCAGACTAGACTATGTTATGCTGTCCCCCAAGCTGGCCCGAGTAACTCAGCAAGCCCAGTTGCTCCCCAGGACTTATCCAATCATTCTCCAGTCTTAGTATAATTTAGCAGCCCTGGCTGTCTGCCTAGACAGCTCTTATGGCGGTTTAGAGCCCGCGCCCTGGTAGACTCCATCTTTCGTGATGACATTCGGCAAGATATTTCTTTGTTTTTTCAAATTAATGTGGGTTCAGTCCCTGACCCCAGGTTGGTTTGGGAGACCTTTAAGGTGTACGTCTGGGTCTGCTCTATGGCTAAAGAAGGGGGGTGCTGAAATGTATCCGTAGGTCCATCACCTCTGTAGAACGTGACATCAAAAGACTGGCGACACAGGAAGGCCTCCAAGATTGCCCGGACATACAGGTCCTATTAAGTGAAAACCATGCGGAAATAGGTATCTAAAAGGCTAGGGAGGAGTGCTTTCTCAGAAATCCTATAGCAACAGCTGCGTATGGCGATGGTGACTGAGCAGGACGCTGGCCTGGGCCATTAAACAGAAGCAACAATTGGATACTATAGTGGAGGTTGACGAAAATAATGGGCAGCTTACTAGAGACAGCGGTAGGATCAACGCGACCTTCCGAGAATTCTATGCCTGTTTATACACCACTCAGACCACGGAGGGCCATGACACAATAATACAGTATTTAGACAGGATCGCCCTTGGGTGGCCGGATCCTGCGCAGGGGGTGCTGCTGAATGATCCTCCATCTGACGAGGAGTTCTTCAAGGTGATCCGTTCTCTCCCTAATGGTAAGGCCCCGGGCACTGATGGGATTACGGCCGAACCAGGTGGAATTCATCCCAGGGCATTCCACCCAAATTAATCTACGTAGATTGTTCATGTTAATGCACATTGTAGTGGCCGCTTTAGATGCCGAACAGGCTTTTTTTCGATTGAATGGCCATTTCTGTTCGAGGTACTCTGCCGAACAGGCATAGGCACCTCCTATAAAGAGTGGGTACGGCTCCTGTACACTGCCCCCAGGGCCATGGTGTACACCAATCGTGTGCAATCAGATGCGATCTATCCGTCGCGAGCAACCCAACAAGGCTGCCACTTCTCCCCTATATTGTTTGCCCTGGCAATTGAGCCCCTGGCCTGCGTGCTGAGTGAGCATCAAGCTCACAAGGGGTAAGGATACATTCCCACAATCCCATTGTCTCCTTGTATGTAGATGACATGTTGCTATATGTTAAACACCCCAAAAAGAATCTGCAGCCCATGGTCGAAGAGATCTCTAATTTCGGAGAACTGTCGGGTCTGCGGATCAACTGGACAAAATCGGAGTTCCTTCCCCTGACGTCCTGCGTTGACCGGGCTGTTATCGGGGAGGCAATCGGATGGTGCCCGCAAGGTATCCGATACCTGGGGATGCGGTTGTCCACATCCCCTGGGACATTGTAGAGGGACAATTATGCGGCAGTGTTGGAGAGGTTAGAACATCTTTCAGGCAGCCAGGATCTCGCTGGCCAAGATGGTGATTCGGCCAAAATGTTTATATATATTTTTAACAACATTCCGACTTGGCCCCCTCAGGGATTTTGGACACGACTCAGGGGCCTGATGAACAGGTTAATATGGGCCGGTGGACAGACCCAGATATCCCTTGCAACATTGTTTTTACCCAGTGTACAAGGTGGACTCGATTTCCCTTAATTATTCATGTTTCTCTGGTAGCGCAAGTTCAGTTTTTGGCATGGTAGTGGTCCACTGCCGCGGACCTCCCACATATCCTTCTCGCGAAGGAGACCTTGCAACCCAGTGATGTGAGGGCACTGCTATGAGGGAACCTGGAGAGGCAACCGAGAACTGAAGTGCAGCCTCTGGCCATCACGCTCAAAGCCTGGGACCATATAGCCCGCCGGGCTGGTTTGATGAAATGGTACTCCCCTCACATGGCTATATACCAAGTCCAAGGAGTTCCGGGCCCAGTGGTCAGAAAGCATCCAGGGGAAGAGTATGAAGTACAGGCAATTATAGATGTTAGGGTTCTTAGAGGGCAACTGCAGAAGGTGGTTGATTGGCAGGGTTACGCGCCTGAGGACAGATCATGGGAATTATCAGAGGACTTTCATGACTCTTGCTTAGTTGCCCACTTCCATCAAGTAAATCCTGAAAAACCAGGCAGGGGTTGGGGTGTGTGGGGGCTACTGTCAGGTTCCGGCAAAGGAAGCATCTTAAAAGGTTGGCAAAGGTTGTTTCCAGGGTCTAGAGTTATCATGGAATGTAGAGAAAAGATGTGGTAGAGGTATGCGTGAGAGGATGAGGTTTTGTTAAGGTTCATCCTTTCCTTAACTAAACTCCTACAGGGAGGTGGGCCAGTCCCTTTACAAGATGGTGGAGATTCTTCACAGAGCTGATTAGATAAAGGGTCTGGTGTGATAGTGTGGAATTTTGAGGAACATTCGAAACTGCCTTTCACCCAGGACATTGATTGAATAGGTCATAGATATCATTAGCTCAGAAGAAATGTAAGACACCAGAAGAAATTAGACCTAAAGAAATGAAGTTTGAAGATAAAAGGCTACAGAGGAAACTTAACCATAAAGAGATAAGTGAACTGCAGTCTGTTCCTCTCTGCTTGCTAAAGAACTAATGTAATTCCTGTATATATTTAATACCTTGGACTGAGACAACAACTGAGGTTGTTATATGCATATAAAAGATTCAAGTTGTTTGTGATTTTATTTTAAAAATAAAGAAATTAGTTTTACATCAGCACATAAAATGCTGTATATCTAGATTACATCTTAGGCAAAATGTTGGTTATCTGTGCATCATTGCAGGCCTTCAATTGAAGATAGTGCAGATGTGAAGTGAGTGGAACTTACTAGCGCGGAGCTTAGGAAAGCTTGCCCGATGCCCAAATATAATGAGAGCGAGTAGTGTGAATTGGTAGACATGCAAGTGCGGTGAGAGCTTTTATTCCTTTTTTATGCACGCGTATCAAGCCAGAGTTAGCTTGAGAAAAGGACCCTCTGGCGTGTGGGTGTGCCGACTTTGACATTCTGGGTAACGCATAATAACTAGGCATTGCATCGTTTACAAAAATAGGGCACAGCGGAGCGTTGAATATGAGAAAGTGTCCGAACTGAGGATAAGTGATTTAACAACGCACAGTGACTTTTTTTTTTTTTAAAGTAGACTCAAGATGGGTTTGCAAAAGAACCGTCCAAGTTATTCTAGGGAGCCCAAAGGTTCCCAAATCAAGACACAGCATATGATCTGCCAAGAGTTTTTAGCCTGATGAAAACACTTGGTCAGAAAGAGAAACAAGAACACAGCAGAAAGGAACAGTGCTTTTAAAGTGATAAGGCTGTCAAACCTTTCGAGAAGGGCACCAGGTAATGAAGTATGCTTAGTGGAATTTCGAAATGACATGAGTAACAATTTATTTTGAGAGAGAATCGTGAAACATAGCCATTCTCTTGTTTGCCTGTAGACCACAGTCTGAGACCAGGAACATTGGAAAGAAGAGACAGTAAGATGAGGTCAGGAAAACAAAGAATGTTTGTTATTTTGTCCATGTGCCCTTTCCCCCCAGAGGTGTCAAGTTTGAAGTTGTAACTATAGAAGGCTGCATATAAGACCCATATAAGACCCGTCCGCAGGGATTAGTGGGTTTTCCCACCTCCGCAGGACAGGTGAGCTGGGATTGGTCCAGCTTGCTGTAGGGTGAAGAGTAGTGTGGTGTGTGACTATGTACTGAGGGGTCAAGCACACCACTAGAAGGACCCAATGCATGAAGCTGCACCTGTGGGGTGGTTTGTGATGCCTCTTCTTATGAGGAACAAGAGTATGGATCATTAATGGTCTCTGGGGAAGACGCCTTGCCCAAAGACCACCACTGCAGGACTTCACCTAATTAGTGAGGAAATGAGGTAAGAATGCTATTTTTGCAGGCACCCCACTGAGATGACACTTCCCTGTGCTCTTGAGATGAGACGACTTTTGCTCATCCAGCCTCAACCAGTGGTTCCAGTGTCTTCGCAAAGCACAGTAATTAGTAATATGAATCTACAGTACAGTAGTAGGTATAATAGCATGCTTTGGGAATTGAGGAGCTATTCCAATTATTGGGGGGCATCAATATGATTAGTACGTATTCTGATTTAATTTTACTTCATCTATAACTTACAGTGAAGGGACAATTTGGTTTTATGGAGTGTCTTTTATCTTTAAGGTTTTATTATATTTGATATTACTACAATGGTTTTCTCTTTTTGTCAGTTTTTCCTTTTTTTAAAAACTTTTAACATTTAACATGTATTGTATGTTGTCGCTTTTATGGTTTTATTACCGTAATAATGCTTTGACTGACTGACGGATATGATTAGTGATGACAGAAACGTAGTTTGTGAAAGAAAGAAGATTTCAACAGGTGCAGAGCTGAGGTAAGTACAGAGATGGCTTATTCTGTGCTTGCTAGGGGCTCGTGGATTTGTCATCCATGGTGTGAGTGTACTGTACATTACATACACGGGGAATGCATGCTAGGAGTAAGAGCCAAGCAAAATCAAGAACAATGGTTCAATAATTTGAAGGCTTTGTCAATGGGTGGTCTAAGGAAAAGGCAGAGCAGAGCACAGCTGAATTGTTGTGGAGTTGTTGAGAAACATTATTATGAGGGAGTTTACCATGGACATTGGCAAGTAGAGTTACCATGGACATTGGCAAGTAGGGTGTATTAGTGAGATTGTGGTTGATGGTATTTATGAAAGCTGGAGTTGGTGAGTCTATCAACTAAAAGGTTGTTGAAGATTCTTAGATATAGAAGAGATGTTGAGGGCATTGGTGGTGGGTTAAGTCAACAAATCACATCAAGGCATGGAAGAGGCAGTGAGTGTGATGTGGGCAGATGGCAGATGAAAATTTGTTGGAGCGATGATAGGGAGCAGTCAGGGTTGGGTGGGCTGGTTGCGGAGGGGATGTAGAGTAGAAATCCTGGTGGAATTGGAAAGTGTCTAAATGCTCCACCATTAGTGTGGAAAGGGTGGGTGGCAGCATTATTAAGTCTGACTCATGCTTCGGTAACAGCACTGAAAGTAAGGGAAGGGGAGTGAGTTGAACAACTCAGTGATGAACCACGTTTTAGAAAATGGATTTAGCTTTCTATGGCATAATGTGAGATTGATGGAGTGAGTGTGCTTTGGTTGGTCTGAATAGACGCAGAGGTTGTGAGAACCTTTGTTGATGGGTAGTAGATGCATGGGGAGATGTCAACACTCATGGGTGGCCCTTGTACATGGGTTGAGAAACAAGGGCAGTGAATATAGATATGGACAGAAGAAGGAGTGTATCAGTGCTGAGGATTATGTTATCCATTGCCGATTGAAACCCCGTCCCATCATGTGTCTACAATGCCAACAGCGCCAGGACTGGCTCCAAGGAATCCGAGGCGAACCGAATAAGGTCTTTAGGGCCCCGTGAACCCTTGGTGGGGATGAGATCGTGACACTACCTGAATGAAACTAAGGAAGGTCTGTGTCAAAGAGTTCAACTTAAAAGTCTGTCTGTGTCCAAAACCTATCCTTGCCTTCACGACTAAAGCTAAACAATGTATAGGGATTGCAATAATAAAAGAAATAGTGATCAACATGCCTCTTAGCATCCCTTTTCATATCCCTTTCCCCAAGTACAA
Organism: Ambystoma mexicanum; assembly: GCF_040938575.1. Taxonomy (NCBI): domain Eukaryota; kingdom Metazoa; phylum Chordata; class Amphibia; order Caudata; family Ambystomatidae; genus Ambystoma; species Ambystoma mexicanum. The sequence goes on along the minus strand of NC_090928.1, from coordinate 952,802,885 downwards.
GAAAGTTCCACAAAAGTCTCAAGATTACCTTCCCCAAGTTCAATGCAACACAGTTCACACAAAAAGGAGGTCTTGAGGCTCCGTCCTCAAGACAGTATTTGTAGTTCCTCAAATCCCATCGGTTCCCTTCCCCAGGATTTAAATATAGCACTTGCACTGGTTTCAATCTTTCAACGTTCAAGATCCTTCTGGCTTGCTTTACTAGTTCTCTCACAGTGCTCCTCGGTTTATTTCACAATGTCTTTTAATTTTCACCATGTAGGGCTCACTGGTCTAGGCACAGTTGTCAGACCACACAGTACACCCATCACAAGTCGTGCAACCAGGAACCCTAAGCTCTCCAGCCCACAGAGGTTCCTCTGCACTTGTCCCTGTGTACAGATTCACATTCACTTGGTTTCTGTTTATCAGCCTTGTGGCTCTGTGTGCAGTTTTACACTTTCTTTGTGTCTCCTGTTTAGCCGCATGGCTCTCTCACCACATGTTACTCACTTCTCGCCAGCCTATGGCCTTGATGTATTGTATCCATTCATGAAGTTCACTTTATGGTGATCTTTTCAATGCCCCATCTTTCTGTTGCATTCTTTCATACTTGCACTATTTTTAGTAACTTCTTGCAACTGGGCACGTTTCCTTTTTGGTTGTTATCTTTTCCCATAAAGTGTTACTCAGTTCCGTATGAAATAAGTTTACTTTCGCTCAGTTTCGAGGTTTTCATTCAGTTCAATATTCGATATATGTAATTCAGCTTTGTTTCAAATTTACATTTAGTTCAGCATTCAATACCCATATTTCAGCTTTGTTTTAAAGGTTTCTTTCAATTCGGTATTTAGTAAAGGTATGTTAGCTTTGTTTTCAAAGGTCATTCACTTCGGTATTTAATAAATGTATTTCAGCTTTGTTTTCAAAGTTTATTCAGTTCGGTAAATAATAAAGGTATTTTAGCTTTGTTTTCAAAGTTCAATCAGTTAATTCAGTTCAGTATTCAATAAATGTGTACGGCCCTTAATTGCCCAAGCATAGCCCGCTAAGAGCACCCCAGTGCTGGGTGACCTCCCCAAAACTCACTGGTTCTGGCGTTCCTCTCCCATGGCTCTGCTTATCTTCCTCTGTCTTGTAGATCGGTAGGCTGGCTTCTGCAAGCCCTGCTCACATTCCAGATTCCATCCGCCACACACTGGAGGCTCTGCTGCTTCAGTTCGGATGCAGACTGTGCCCTTTCTTCTTCTGTCTAGCTCACAGCTCCAGCAGCTTTCTTTCCAACCCGGAGGACCCCACGCCTGTAGTAGCTTCACAGCCCAGCTGGTCCTGGGCACATCAGGTCCTCATGGATCTCAGCCAGCGTCCTGGCTTCTTCTCAGGTCCCACTCGGCTGCCTCCTCATGACACGGCTCCCCTGCTGGTCTCTGCTGCACAGGCTTCAATATGTTCCTCTCTGCTGCATTTTTAGTCTCTCTTGATACACCTGCTCTTTGTGGACTTTCAATTGGGCATGCTTGACCATAATTAAAAGGACATGCCTGACCTTAAAAGCACTCTACAGTCATCATTGTCGTCCCAGAACTAGAGTGATGAAATGAGGTGTTATTGTTCATCACTCCTAGTCACCTTTTACTCGTCCCACTACTGTTAGAGGTAAAAGATGGGGAATACAACATGGAACTATTTGTGGAGAAGCTGTTTATGGAGGTCCTGGAGAACTTGCCGCTCACAAACATGTTCATGAGAGAATGCGCACACAGATCTCTGGCAACCAAGCCCCCCCTCGGGCCCCGGAATGTGCTATCATAGCACAGATTTTCAACTACCGGGACAGAGATATCCTGCTCCGCGCTGACAGAGAAAAGACGGTTTTGCAATGGCGGTCAGCAACCATTCGGATCAAAGAAAAACATCCTAAGAAGGAAAGAGATCCGCTACTCTATGATATATCCGGCCAAGCTCAGGGTGGTGCACGAAGGCAGGGTAACATTCTTTACTTCCCCAGAAGCTGCAGAACGCTTTGCCTTGGACATCCCGGACACGAGGCCATCCCCTTGCAGGTCACCATGACTGCCTTACAGTTCAAAACAATGACTGGTGTAACTTTAGGTGACAACCAGGCGTTGAGTAGATACAATCTCCTACCGCAGAGCCGACGCCATAGCCGCCACGAACCATTGGTTATAAAGCAAAAAAACTGTTTAAGCCTTTTGTCACCTGGATTCACTTCAGCCGCCAGCACCCCCCGCGCCTGGTGGTATAGAAGGCACCGTTTGGGGAATCTGCTTGAAATTATCAGGGAGGGGGGGCTGGGAGGCTGGTATTTTTATTGTTTCTGGCGTGGGTTGGGTGTGGGAATCAGGGGGTTTGTTCAGACCAAGTTGTGTTGACGGGTTTGGCAGGGAGGGTGCTGGGTCTCACAGGCAGCCATAGGCTGGGAAGAGTTGAAACATTCCCAGGGCACACAGATTACTGTTTTGGTGAAGACTCAACAAGCATAGGATCTATGCAGCAAGTATTCACACAGAGGCCTCTACGGAACAAGTTCTGGCACCAAACATACCACATTTGTTTCCTTTAGATCTGACCTTAGCAGGTTATGACAAACACACAGGGTGGGGTGAGGGATCTGGGCGATGATGTTACACTGTTAACCTGGAACATACAGGGGTTTCAAAAATGGGAAAAAGGCCTGCTAGAAACCATAGGGTAAATGTTCTCTGTCTAAAGAAAACTCATTTGGAAAAGGGATGTAAGCTCCCTAATCTGTGGGGCTAGGGAATACACAGGTATTGTTCATCATACACCACACACTGCTGAGGGGTGGCTATTTATATACACTGCTCAAACTACATGTCCAGATTGGGAACGAGGAAGGGCGGTATCTCCTGGTGGCGGGGGAAATTGCAGGATGGTGGGTTCTCATTGTCAATGTGTATGCTCCTAATTTTGATTCCCCGGACTTCTTTTAAAGCTGTGCAGACCATCTGCGTACCTTCCCGAATTATGAAGTATTGTGAGCTGGTGATTTCAATATGGCTCACTCGCTGGATCTGGACAGATCCTCCTCTGCTCAGACCTCCCTCCTAAGGGCGACCCAGAAATGGGCAACCATAGAGGAATATCATGATCTGGTGGACACTGGGCGTCTCCTTCACCCCACCCAGAGGGAATTCACCTTTTATTTGCGGGTTCACAGTAGTTCATCCAGACTAGACTATGTTATGCTGTCCCCCAAGCTGGCCCGAGTAACTCAGCAAGCCCAGTTGCTCCCCAGGACTTATCCAATCATTCTCCAGTCTTAGTATAATTTAGCAGCCCTGGCTGTCTGCCTAGACAGCTCTTATGGCGGTTTAGAGCCCGCGCCCTGGTAGACTCCATCTTTCGTGATGACATTCGGCAAGATATTTCTTTGTTTTTTCAAATTAATGTGGGTTCAGTCCCTGACCCCAGGTTGGTTTGGGAGACCTTTAAGGTGTACGTCTGGGTCTGCTCTATGGCTAAAGAAGGGGGGTGCTGAAATGTATCCGTAGGTCCATCACCTCTGTAGAACGTGACATCAAAAGACTGGCGACACAGGAAGGCCTCCAAGATTGCCCGGACATACAGGTCCTATTAAGTGAAAACCATGCGGAAATAGGTATCTAAAAGGCTAGGGAGGAGTGCTTTCTCAGAAATCCTATAGCAACAGCTGCGTATGGCGATGGTGACTGAGCAGGACGCTGGCCTGGGCCATTAAACAGAAGCAACAATTGGATACTATAGTGGAGGTTGACGAAAATAATGGGCAGCTTACTAGAGACAGCGGTAGGATCAACGCGACCTTCCGAGAATTCTATGCCTGTTTATACACCACTCAGACCACGGAGGGCCATGACACAATAATACAGTATTTAGACAGGATCGCCCTTGGGTGGCCGGATCCTGCGCAGGGGGTGCTGCTGAATGATCCTCCATCTGACGAGGAGTTCTTCAAGGTGATCCGTTCTCTCCCTAATGGTAAGGCCCCGGGCACTGATGGGATTACGGCCGAACCAGGTGGAATTCATCCCAGGGCATTCCACCCAAATTAATCTACGTAGATTGTTCATGTTAATGCACATTGTAGTGGCCGCTTTAGATGCCGAACAGGCTTTTTTTCGATTGAATGGCCATTTCTGTTCGAGGTACTCTGCCGAACAGGCATAGGCACCTCCTATAAAGAGTGGGTACGGCTCCTGTACACTGCCCCCAGGGCCATGGTGTACACCAATCGTGTGCAATCAGATGCGATCTATCCGTCGCGAGCAACCCAACAAGGCTGCCACTTCTCCCCTATATTGTTTGCCCTGGCAATTGAGCCCCTGGCCTGCGTGCTGAGTGAGCATCAAGCTCACAAGGGGTAAGGATACATTCCCACAATCCCATTGTCTCCTTGTATGTAGATGACATGTTGCTATATGTTAAACACCCCAAAAAGAATCTGCAGCCCATGGTCGAAGAGATCTCTAATTTCGGAGAACTGTCGGGTCTGCGGATCAACTGGACAAAATCGGAGTTCCTTCCCCTGACGTCCTGCGTTGACCGGGCTGTTATCGGGGAGGCAATCGGATGGTGCCCGCAAGGTATCCGATACCTGGGGATGCGGTTGTCCACATCCCCTGGGACATTGTAGAGGGACAATTATGCGGCAGTGTTGGAGAGGTTAGAACATCTTTCAGGCAGCCAGGATCTCGCTGGCCAAGATGGTGATTCGGCCAAAATGTTTATATATATTTTTAACAACATTCCGACTTGGCCCCCTCAGGGATTTTGGACACGACTCAGGGGCCTGATGAACAGGTTAATATGGGCCGGTGGACAGACCCAGATATCCCTTGCAACATTGTTTTTACCCAGTGTACAAGGTGGACTCGATTTCCCTTAATTATTCATGTTTCTCTGGTAGCGCAAGTTCAGTTTTTGGCATGGTAGTGGTCCACTGCCGCGGACCTCCCACATATCCTTCTCGCGAAGGAGACCTTGCAACCCAGTGATGTGAGGGCACTGCTATGAGGGAACCTGGAGAGGCAACCGAGAACTGAAGTGCAGCCTCTGGCCATCACGCTCAAAGCCTGGGACCATATAGCCCGCCGGGCTGGTTTGATGAAATGGTACTCCCCTCACATGGCTATATACCAAGTCCAAGGAGTTCCGGGCCCAGTGGTCAGAAAGCATCCAGGGGAAGAGTATGAAGTACAGGCAATTATAGATGTTAGGGTTCTTAGAGGGCAACTGCAGAAGGTGGTTGATTGGCAGGGTTACGCGCCTGAGGACAGATCATGGGAATTATCAGAGGACTTTCATGACTCTTGCTTAGTTGCCCACTTCCATCAAGTAAATCCTGAAAAACCAGGCAGGGGTTGGGGTGTGTGGGGGCTACTGTCAGGTTCCGGCAAAGGAAGCATCTTAAAAGGTTGGCAAAGGTTGTTTCCAGGGTCTAGAGTTATCATGGAATGTAGAGAAAAGATGTGGTAGAGGTATGCGTGAGAGGATGAGGTTTTGTTAAGGTTCATCCTTTCCTTAACTAAACTCCTACAGGGAGGTGGGCCAGTCCCTTTACAAGATGGTGGAGATTCTTCACAGAGCTGATTAGATAAAGGGTCTGGTGTGATAGTGTGGAATTTTGAGGAACATTCGAAACTGCCTTTCACCCAGGACATTGATTGAATAGGTCATAGATATCATTAGCTCAGAAGAAATGTAAGACACCAGAAGAAATTAGACCTAAAGAAATGAAGTTTGAAGATAAAAGGCTACAGAGGAAACTTAACCATAAAGAGATAAGTGAACTGCAGTCTGTTCCTCTCTGCTTGCTAAAGAACTAATGTAATTCCTGTATATATTTAATACCTTGGACTGAGACAACAACTGAGGTTGTTATATGCATATAAAAGATTCAAGTTGTTTGTGATTTTATTTTAAAAATAAAGAAATTAGTTTTACATCAGCACATAAAATGCTGTATATCTAGATTACATCTTAGGCAAAATGTTGGTTATCTGTGCATCATTGCAGGCCTTCAATTGAAGATAGTGCAGATGTGAAGTGAGTGGAACTTACTAGCGCGGAGCTTAGGAAAGCTTGCCCGATGCCCAAAGATAATGAGAGCGAGTAGTGTGAATTGGTAGACATGCAAGTGCGGTGAGAGCTTTTATTCCTTTTTTATGCACGCGTATCAAGCCAGAGTTAGCTTGAGAAAAGGACCCTCTGGCGTGTGGGTGTGCCGACTTTGACATTCTGGGTAACGCATAATAACTAGGCATTGCATCGTTTACAAAAATAGAGCACAGCGGAGCGTTGAATATGAGAAAGTGTCCGAACTGAGGATAAGTGATTTAACAACGCATAGTGACTTTTTTTTTTTTTAAAGTAGACTCAAGATGGGTTTGCAAAAGAACCGTCCAAGTTATTCTAGGGAGCCCAAAGGTTCCCAAATCAAGACACAGCATATGATCTGCCAAGAGTTTTTAGCCTGATGAAAACACTTGGTCAGAAAGAGAAACAAGAACACAGCAGAAAGGAACAGTGCTTTTAAAGTGATAAGGCTGTCAAACCTTTCGAGAAGGGCACCAGGTAATGAAGTATGCTTAGTGGAATTTCGAAATGACATGAGTAACAATTTATTTTGAGAGAGAATCGCGAAACATAGCCATTCTCTTGTTTGCCTGTAGACCACAGTCTGAGACCAGGAACATTGGAAAGAAGAGACAGTAAGATGAGGTCAGGAAAACAAAGAATGTTTGTTATTTTGTCCATGTGCCCTTTCCCCCCAGAGGTGTCAAGTTTGAAGTTGTAACTATAGAAGGCTGCATATAAGACCCATATAAGACCCGTCCGCAGGGATTAGTGGGTTTTCCCACCTCCGCAGGACAGGTGAGCTGGGATTGGTCCAGCTTGCTGTAGGGTGAAGAGTAGTGTGGTGTGTGACTATGTATTGAGGGGTCAAGCACACCACTAGAAGGACCCAATGCATGAAGCTGCACCTGTGGGGTGGTTTGTGATGCCTCTTCTTATGAGGAACAAGAGTATGGATCATTAATGGTCTCTGGGGAAGACGCCTTGCCCAAAGACCACCACTGCAGGACTTCACCTAATTAGTGAGGAAATGAGGTAAGAATGCTATTTTTGCAGGCACCCCACTGAGATGACACTTCCCTGTGCTCTTGAGATGAGACGACTTTTGCTCATCCAGCCTCAACCAGTGGTTCCAGTGTCTTCGCAAAGCACAGTAATTAGTAATATGAATCTACAGTACAGTAGTAGGTATAATAGCATGCTTTGGGAATTGAGGAGCTATTCCAATTATTGGGGGGCATCAATATGATTAGTACGTATTCTGATTTAATTTTACTTCATCTATAACTTACAGTGAAGGGACAATTTGGTTTTATGGAGTGTCTTTTATCTTTAAGGTTTTATTATATTTGATATTACTACAATGGTTTTCTCTTTTTGTCAGTTTTTCCTTTTTTTAAAAACTTTTAACATTTAACATGTATTGTATGTTGTCGCTTTTATGGTTTTATTACCGTAATAATGCTTTGACTGACTGACGGATATGATTAGTGATGACAGAAACGTAGTTTGTGAAAGAAAGAAGATTTCAACAGGTGCAGAGCTGAGGTAAGTACAGAGATGGCTTATTCTGTGCTTGCTAGGGGCTCGTGGATTTGTCATCCATGGTGTGAGTGTACTGTACATTACATACACGGGGAATGCATGCTAGGAGTAAGAGCCAAGCAAAATCAAGAACAATGGTTCAATAATTTGAAGGCTTTGTCAATGGGTGGTCTAAGGAAAAGGCAGAGCAGAGCACAGCTGAATTGTTGTGGAGTTGTTGAGAAACATTATTATGAGGGAGTTTACCATGGACATTGGCAAGTAGAGTTACCATGGACATTGGCAAGTAGGGTGTATTAGTGAGATTGTGGTTGATGGTATTTATGAAAGCTGGAGTTGGTGAGTCTATCAACTAAAAGGTTGTTGAAGGTTCTTAGATATAGAAGAGATGTTGAGGGCATTGGTGGTGGGTTAAGTCAACAAATCACATCAAGGCATGGAAGAGGCAGTGAGTGTGATGTGGGCAGATGGCAGATGAAAATTTGTTGGAGCGATGATAGGGAGCAGTCAGGGTTGGGTGGGCTGGTTGCGGAGGGGATGTAGAGTAGAAATCCTGGTGGAATTGGAAAGTGTCTAAATGCTCCACCATTAGTGTGGAAAGGGTGGGTGGCAGCATTATTAAGTCTGACTCATGCTTCGGTAACAGCACTGAAAGTAAGGGAAGGGGAGTGAGTTGAACAACTCAGTGATGAACCACGTTTTAGAAAATGGATTTAGCTTTCTATGGCATAATGTGACATTGATGGAGTGAGTGTGCTTTGGTTGGTCTGAATAGACGCAGAGGTTGTGAGAACCTTTGTTGATGGGTAGTAGATGCATGGGGAGATGTCAACACTCATGGGTGGCCCTTGTACATGGGTTGAGAAACAAGGGCAGTGAATATAGATATGGACAGAAGAAGGAGTGTATCAGTGCTGAGGATTATGTTATCCATTGCCGATTGAAACCCCGTCCCATCATGTGTCTACAATGCCAACAGCGCCAGGACTGGCTCCAAGGAATCCGAGGCGAACCGAATAAGGTCTTTAGGGCCCCGTGAACCCTTGGTGGGGATGAGATCGTGACACTACCTGAATGAAACTAAGGAAGGTCTGTGTCAAAGAGTTCAACTTAAAAGTCTGTCTGTGTCCAAAACCTATCCTTGCCTTCACGACTAAAGCTAAACAATGTATAGGGATTGCAATAATAAAAGAAATAGTGATCAACATGCCTCTTAGCATCCCTTTTCATATCCCTTTCCCCAAGTACAAGAAAGTTCCACAAAAGTCTCAAGATTACCTTCCCCAAGTTCAATGCAACACAGTTCACACAAAAAGGAGGTCTTGAGGCTCCGTCCTCAAGACAGTATTTGTAGTTCCTCAAATCCCATCGGTTCCCTTCCCCAGGATTTAAATATAGCACTTGCACTGGTTTCAATCTTTCAACGTTCAAGATCCTTCTGGCTTGCTTTACTAGTTCTCTCACAGTGCTCCTCGGTTTATTTCACAATGTCTTTTAATTTTCACCATGTAGGGCTCACTGGTCTAGGCACAGTTGTCAGACCACACAGTACACCCATCACAAGTCGTGCAACCAGGAACCCTAAGCTCTCCAGCCCACAGAGGTTCCTCTGCACTTGTCCCTGTGTACAGATTCACATTCACTTGGTTTCTGTTTATCAGCCTTGTGGCTCTGTGTGCAGTTTTACACTTTCTTTGTGTCTCCTGTTTAGCCGCATGGCTCTCTCACCACATGTTACTCACTTCTCGCCAGCCTATGGCCTTGATGTATTGTATCCATTCATGAAGTTCACTTTATGGTGATCTTTTCAATGCCCCATCTTTCTGTTGCATTCTTTCATACTTGCACTATTTTTAGTAACTTCTTGCAACTGGGCACGTTTCCTTTTTGGTTGTTATCTTTTCCCATAAAGTGTTACTCAGTTCCGTATGAAATAAGTTTACTTTCGCTCAGTTTCGAGGTTTTCATTCAGTTCAATATTCGATATATGTAATTCAGCTTTGTTTCAAATTTACATTTAGTTCAGCATTCAATACCCATATTTCAGCTTTGTTTTAAAGGTTTCTTTCAATTCGGTATTTAGTAAAGGTATGTTAGCTTTGTTTTCAAAGGTCATTCACTTCGGTATTTAATAAATGTATTTCAGCTTTGTTTTCAAAGTTTATTCAGTTCGGTAAATAATAAAGGTATTTTAGCTTTGTTTTCAAAGTTCAATCAGTTAATTCAGTTCAGTATTCAATAAATGTGTACGGCCCTTAATTGCCCAAGCATAGCCCGCTAAGAGCACCCCAGTGCTGGGTGACCTCCCCAAAACTCACTGGTTCTGGCGTTCCTCTCCCATGGCTCTGCTTATCTTCCTCTGTCTTGTAGATCGGTAGGCTGGCTTCTGCAAGCCCTGCTCACATTCCAGATTCCATCCGCCACACACTGGAGGCTCTGCTGCTTCAGTTCGGATGCAGACTGTGCCCTTTCTTCTTCTGTCTAGCTCACAGCTCCAGCAGCTTTCTTTCCAACCCGGAGGACCCCACGCCTGTAGTAGCTTCACAGCCCAGCTGGTCCTGGGCACATCAGGTCCTCATGGATCTCAGCCAGCGTCCTGGCTTCTTCTCAGGTCCCACTCGGCTGCCTCCTCATGACACGGCTCCCCTGCTGGTCTCTGCTGCACAGGCTTCAATATGTTCCTCTCTGCTGCATTTTTAGTCTCTCTTGATACACCTGCTCTTTGTGGACTTTCAATTGGGCATGCTTGACCATAATTAAAAGGACATGCCTGACCTTAAAAGCACTCTACAGTCATCATTGTCGTCCCAGAACTAGAGTGATGAAATGAGGTGTTATTGTTCATCACTCCTAGTCACCTTTTACTCGTCCCACTACTGTTAGAGGTAAAAGATGGGGAATACAACATGGAACTATTTGTGGAGAAGCTGTTTATGGAGGTCCTGGAGAACTTGCCGCTCACAAACATGTTCATGAGAGAATGCGCACACAGATCTCTGGCAACCAAGCCCCCCCTCGGGCCCCGGAATGTGCTATCATAGCACAGATTTTCAACTACCGGGACAGAGATATCCTGCTCCGCGCTGACAGAGAAAAGACGGTTTTGCAATGGCGGTCAGCAACCATTCGGATCAAAGAAAAACATCCTAAGAAGGAAAGAGATCCGCTACTCTATGATATATCCGGCCAAGCTCAGGGTGGTGCACGAAGGCAGGGTAACATTCTTTACTTCCCCAGAAGCTGCAGAACGCTTTGCCTTGGACATCCCGGACACGAGGCCATCCCCTTGCAGGTCACCATGACTGCCTTACAGTTCAAAACAATGACTGGTGTAACTTTAGGTGACAACCAGGCGTTGAGTAGATACAATCTCCTACCGCAGAGCCGACGCCATAGCCGCCACGAACCATTGGTTATAAAGCAAAAAAACTGTTTAAGCCTTTTGTCACCTGGATTCACTTCAGCCGCCAGCACCCCCCGCGCCTGGTGGTATAGAAGGCACCGTTTGGGGAATCTGCTTGAAATTATCAGGGAGGGGGGGCTGGGAGGCTGGTATTTTTATTGTTTCTGGCGTGGGTTGGGTGTGGGAATCAGGGGGTTTGTTCAGACCAAGTTGTGTTGACGGGTTTGGCAGGGAGGGTGCTGGGTCTCACAGGCAGCCATAGGCTGGGAAGAGTTGAAACATTCCCAGGGCACACAGATTACTGTTTTGGTGAAGACTCAACAAGCATAGGATCTATGCAGCAAGTATTCACACAGAGGCCTCTACGGAACAAGTTCTGGCACCAAACATACCACATTTGTTTCCTTTAGATCTGACCTTAGCAGGTTATGACAAACACACAGGGTGGGGTGAGGGATCTGGGCGATGATGTTACACTGTTAACCTGGAACATACAGGGGTTTCAAAAATGGGAAAAAGGCCTGCTAGAAACCATAGGGTAAATGTTCTCTGTCTAAAGAAAACTCATTTGGAAAAGGGATGTAAGCTCCCTAATCTGTGGGGCTAGGGAATACACAGGTATTGTTCATCATACACCACACACTGCTGAGGGGTGGCTATTTATATACACTGCTCAAACTACATGTCCAGATTGGGAACGAGGAAGGGCGGTATCTCCTGGTGGCGGGGGAAATTGCAGGATGGTGGGTTCTCATTGTCAATGTGTATGCTCCTAATTTTGATTCCCCGGACTTCTTTTAAAGCTGTGCAGACCATCTGCGTACCTTCCCGAATTATGAAGTATTGTGAGCTGGTGATTTCAATATGGCTCACTCGCTGGATCTGGACAGATCCTCCTCTGCTCAGACCTCCCTCCTAAGGGCGACCCAGAAATGGGCAACCATAGAGGAATATAATGATCTGGTGGACACTGGGCGTCTCCTTCACCCCACCCAGAGGGAATTCACCTTTTATTTGCGGGTTCACAGTAGTTCATCCAGACTAGACTATGTTATGCTGTCCCCCAAGCTGGCCCGAGTAACTCAGCAAGCCCAGTTGCTCCCCAGGACTTATCCAATCATTCTCCAGTCTTAGTATAATTTAGCAGCCCTGGCTGTCTGCCTAGACAGCTCTTATGGCGGTTTAGAGCCCGCGCCCTGGTAGACTCCATCTTTCGTGATGACATTCGGCAAGATATTTCTTTGTTTTTTCAAATTAATGTGGGTTCAGTCCCTGACCCCAGGTTGGTTTGGGAGACCTTTAAGGTGTACGTCTGGGTCTGCTCTATGGCTAAAGAAGGGGGGTGCTGAAATGTATCCGTAGGTCCATCACCTCTGTAGAACGTGACATCAAAAGACTGGCGACACAGGAAGGCCTCCAAGATTGCCCGGACATACAGGTCCTATTAAGTGAAAACCATGCGGAAATAGGTATCTAAAAGGCTAGGGAGGAGTGCTTTCTCAGAAATCCTATAGCAACAGCTGCGTATGGCGATGGTGACTGAGCAGGACGCTGGCCTGGGCCATTAAACAGAAGCAACAATTGGATACTATAGTGGAGGTTGACGAAAATAATGGGCAGCTTACTAGAGACAGCGGTAGGATCAACGCGACCTTCCGAGAATTCTATGCCTGTTTATACACCACTCAGACCACGGAGGGCCATGACACAATAATACAGTATTTAGACAGGATCGCCCTTGGGTGGCCGGATCCTGCGCAGGGGGTGCTGCTGAATGATCCTCCATCTGACGAGGAGTTCTTCAAGGTGATCCGTTCTCTCCCTAATGGTAAGGCCCCGGGCACTGATGGGATTACGGCCGAACCAGGTGGAATTCATCCCAGGGCATTCCACCCAAATTAATCTACGTAGATTGTTCATGTTAATGCACATTGTAGTGGCCGCTTTAGATGCCGAACAGGCTTTTTTTCGATTGAATGGCCATTTCTGTTCGAGGTACTCTGCCGAACAGGCATAGGCACCTCCTATAAAGAGTGGGTACGGCTCCTGTACACTGCCCCCAGGGCCATGGTGTACACCAATCGTGTGCAATCAGATGCGATCTATCCGTCGCGAGCAACCCAACAAGGCTGCCACTTCTCCCCTATATTGTTTGCCCTGGCAATTGAGCCCCTGGCCTGCGTGCTGAGTGAGCATCAAGCTCACAAGGGGTAAGGATACATTCCCACAATCCCATTGTCTCCTTGTATGTAGATGACATGTTGCTATATGTTAAACACCCCAAAAAGAATCTGCAGCCCATGGTCGAAGAGATCTCTAATTTCGGAGAACTGTCGGGTCTGCGGATCAACTGGACAAAATCGGAGTTCCTTCCCCTGACGTCCTGCGTTGACCGGGCTGTTATCGGGGAGGCAATCGGATGGTGCCCGCAAGGTATCCGATACCTGGGGATGCGGTTGTCCACATCCCCTGGGACATTGTAGAGGGACAATTATGCGGCAGTGTTGGAGAGGTTAGAACATCTTTCAGGCAGCCAGGATCTCGCTGGCCAAGATGGTGATTCGGCCAAAATGTTTATATATATTTTTAACAACATTCCGACTTGGCCCCCTCAGGGATTTTGGACACGACTCAGGGGCCTGATGAACAGGTTAATATGGGCCGGTGGACAGACCCAGATATCCCTTGCAACATTGTTTTTACCCAGTGTACAAGGTGGACTCGATTTCCCTTAATTATTCATGTTTCTCTGGTAGCGCAAGTTCAGTTTTTGGCATGGTAGTGGTCCACTGCCGCGGACCTCCCACATATCCTTCTCGTGAAGGAGACCTTGCAACCCAGTGATGTGAGGGCACTGCTATGAGGGAACCTGGAGAGGCAACCGAGAACTGAAGTGCAGCCTCTGGCCATCACGCTCAAAGCCTGGGACCATATAGCCCGCCGGGCTGGTTTGATGAAATGGTACTCCCCTCACATGGCTATATACCAAGTCCAAGGAGTTCCGGGCCCAGTGGTCAGAAAGCATCCAGGGGAAGAGTATGAAGTACAGGCAATTATAGATGTTAGGGTTCTTAGAGGGCAACTGCAGAAGGTGGTTGATTGGCAGGGTTACGCGCCTGAGGACAGATCATGGGAATTATCAGAGGACTTTCATGACTCTTGCTTAGTTGCCCACTTCCATCAAGTAAATCCTGAAAAACCAGGCAGGGGTTGGGGTGTGTGGGGGCTACTGTCAGGTTCCGGCAAAGGAAGCATCTTAAAAGGTTGGCAAAGGTTGTTTCCAGGGTCTAGAGTTATCATGGAATGTAGAGAAAAGATGTGGTAGAGGTATGCGTGAGAGGATGAGGTTTTGTTAAGGTTCATCCTTTCCTTAACTAAACTCCTACAGGGAGGTGGGCCAGTCCCTTTACAAGATGGTGGAGATTCTTCACAGAGCTGATTAGATAAAGGGTCTGGTGTGATAGTGTGGAATTTTGAGGAACATTCGAAACTGCCTTTCACCCAGGACATTGATTGAATAGGTCATAGATATCATTAGCTCAGAAGAAATGTAAGACACCAGAAGAAATTAGACCTAAAGAAATGAAGTTTGAAGATAAAAGGCTACAGAGGAAACTTAACCATAAAGAGATAAGTGAACTGCAGTCTGTTCCTCTCTGCTTGCTAAAGAACTAATGTAATTCCTGTATATATTTAATACCTTGGACTGAGACAACAACTGAGGTTGTTATATGCATATAAAAGATTCAAGTTGTTTGTGATTTTATTTTAAAAATAAAGAAATTAGTTTTACATCAGCACATAAAATGCTGTATATCTAGATTACATCTTAGGCAAAATGTTGGTTATCTGTGCATCATTGCAGGCCTTCAATTGAAGATAGTGCAGATGTGAAGTGAGTGGAACTTACTAGCGCGGAGCTTAGGAAAGCTTGCCCGATGCCCAAATATAATGAGAGCGAGTAGTGTGAATTGGTAGACATGCAAGTGCGGTGAGAGCTTTTATTCCTTTTTTATGCACGCGTATCAAGCCAGAGTTAGCTTGAGAAAAGGACCCTCTGGCGTGTGGGTGTGCCGACTTTGACATTCTGGGTAACGCATAATAACTAGGCATTGCATCGTTTACAAAAATAGGGCACAGCGGAGCGTTGAATATGAGAAAGTGTCCGAACTGAGGATAAGTGATTTAACAACGCACAGTGACTTTTTTTTTTTTTAAAGTAGACTCAAGATGGGTTTGCAAAAGAACCGTCCAAGTTATTCTAGGGAGCCCAAAGGTTCCCAAATCAAGACACAGCATATGATCTGCCAAGAGTTTTTAGCCTGATGAAAACACTTGGTCAGAAAGAGAAACAAGAACACAGCAGAAAGGAACAGTGCTTTTAAAGTGATAAGGCTGTCAAACCTTTCGAGAAGGGCACCAGGTAATGAAGTATGCTTAGTGGAATTTCGAAATGACATGAGTAACAATTTATTTTGAGAGAGAATCGTGAAACATAGCCATTCTCTTGTTTGCCTGTAGACCACAGTCTGAGACCAGGAACATTGGAAAGAAGAGACAGTAAGATGAGGTCAGGAAAACAAAGAATGTTTGTTATTTTGTCCATGTGCCCTTTCCCCCCAGAGGTGTCAAGTTTGAAGTTGTAACTATAGAAGGCTGCATATAAGACCCATATAAGACCCGTCCGCAGGGATTAGTGGGTTTTCCCACCTCCGCAGGACAGGTGAGCTGGGATTGGTCCAGCTTGCTGTAGGGTGAAGAGTAGTGTGGTGTGTGACTATGTACTGAGGGGTCAAGCACACCACTAGAAGGACCCAATGCATGAAGCTGCACCTGTGGGGTGGTTTGTGATGCCTCTTCTTATGAGGAACAAGAGTATGGATCATTAATGGTCTCTGGGGAAGACGCCTTGCCCAAAGACCACCACTGCAGGACTTCACCTAATTAGTGAGGAAATGAGGTAAGAATGCTATTTTTGCAGGCACCCCACTGAGATGACACTTCCCTGTGCTCTTGAGATGAGACGACTTTTGCTCATCCAGCCTCAACCAGTGGTTCCAGTGTCTTCGCAAAGCACAGTAATTAGTAATATGAATCTACAGTACAGTAGTAGGTATAATAGCATGCTTTGGGAATTGAGGAGCTATTCCAATTATTGGGGGGCATCAATATGATTAGTACGTATTCTGATTTAATTTTACTTCATCTATAACTTACAGTGAAGGGACAATTTGGTTTTATGGAGTGTCTTTTATCTTTAAGGTTTTATTATATTTGATATTACTACAATGGTTTTCTCTTTTTGTCAGTTTTTCCTTTTTTTAAAAACTTTTAACATTTAACATGTATTGTATGTTGTCGCTTTTATGGTTTTATTACCGTAATAATGCTTTGACTGACTGACGGATATGATTAGTGATGACAGAAACGTAGTTTGTGAAAGAAAGAAGATTTCAACAGGTGCAGAGCTGAGGTAAGTACAGAGATGGCTTATTCTGTGCTTGCTAGGGGCTCGTGGATTTGTCATCCATGGTGTGAGTGTACTGTACATTACATACACGGGGAATGCATGCTAGGAGTAAGAGCCAAGCAAAATCAAGAACAATGGTTCAATAATTTGAAGGCTTTGTCAATGGGTGGTCTAAGGAAAAGGCAGAGCAGAGCACAGCTGAATTGTTGTGGAGTTGTTGAGAAACATTATTATGAGGGAGTTTACCATGGACATTGGCAAGTAGAGTTACCATGGACATTGGCAAGTAGGGTGTATTAGTGAGATTGTGGTTGATGGTATTTATGAAAGCTGGAGTTGGTGAGTCTATCAACTAAAAGGTTGTTGAAGATTCTTAGATATAGAAGAGATGTTGAGGGCATTGGTGGTGGGTTAAGTCAACAAATCACATCAAGGCATGGAAGAGGCAGTGAGTGTGATGTGGGCAGATGGCAGATGAAAATTTGTTGGAGCGATGATAGGGAGCAGTCAGGGTTGGGTGGGCTGGTTGCGGAGGGGATGTAGAGTAGAAATCCTGGTGGAATTGGAAAGTGTCTAAATGCTCCACCATTAGTGTGGAAAGGGTGGGTGGCAGCATTATTAAGTCTGACTCATGCTTCGGTAACAGCACTGAAAGTAAGGGAAGGGGAGTGAGTTGAACAACTCAGTGATGAACCACGTTTTAGAAAATGGATTTAGCTTTCTATGGCATAATGTGAGATTGATGGAGTGAGTGTGCTTTGGTTGGTCTGAATAGACGCAGAGGTTGTGAGAACCTTTGTTGATGGGTAGTAGATGCATGGGGAGATGTCAACACTCATGGGTGGCCCTTGTACATGGGTTGAGAAACAAGGGCAGTGAATATAGATATGGACAGAAGAAGGAGTGTATCAGTGCTGAGGATTATGTTATCCATTGCCGATTGAAACCCCGTCCCATCATGTGTCTACAATGCCAACAGCGCCAGGACTGGCTCCAAGGAATCCGAGGCGAACCGAATAAGGTCTTTAGGGCCCCGTGAACCCTTGGTGGGGATGAGATCGTGACACTACCTGAATGAAACTAAGGAAGGTCTGTGTCAAAGAGTTCAACTTAAAAGTCTGTCTGTGTCCAAAACCTATCCTTGCCTTCACGACTAAAGCTAAACAATGTATAGGGATTGCAATAATAAAAGAAATAGTGATCAACATGCCTCTTAGCATCCCTTTTCATATCCCTTTCCCCAAGTACAAGAAAGTTCCACAAAAGTCTCAAGATTACCTTCCCCAAGTTCAATGCAACACAGTTCACACAAAAAGGAGGTCTTGAGGCTCCGTCCTCAAGACAGTATTTGTAGTTCCTCAAATCCCATCGGTTCCCTTCCCCAGGATTTAAATATAGCACTTGCACTGGTTTCAATCTTTCAACGTTCAAGATCCTTCTGGCTTGCTTTACTAGTTCTCTCACAGTGCTCCTCGGTTTATTTCACAATGTCTTTTAATTTTCACCATGTAGGGCTCACTGGTCTAGGCACAGTTGTCAGACCACACAGTACACCCATCACAAGTCGTGCAACCAGGAACCCTAAGCTCTCCAGCCCACAGAGGTTCCTCTGCACTTGTCCCTGTGTACAGATTCACATTCACTTGGTTTCTGTTTATCAGCCTTGTGGCTCTGTGTGCAGTTTTACACTTTCTTTGTGTCTCCTGTTTAGCCGCATGGCTCTCTCACCACATGTTACTCACTTCTCGCCAGCCTATGGCCTTGATGTATTGTATCCATTCATGAAGTTCACTTTATGGTGATCTTTTCAATGCCCCATCTTTCTGTTGCATTCTTTCATACTTGCACTATTTTTAGTAACTTCTTGCAACTGGGCACGTTTCCTTTTTGGTTGTTATCTTTTCCCATAAAGTGTTACTCAGTTCCGTATGAAATAAGTTTACTTTCGCTCAGTTTCGAGGTTTTCATTCAGTTCAATATTCGATATATGTAATTCAGCTTTGTTTCAAATTTACATTTAGTTCAGCATTCAATACCCATATTTCAGCTTTGTTTTAAAGGTTTCTTTCAATTCGGTATTTAGTAAAGGTATGTTAGCTTTGTTTTCAAAGGTCATTCACTTCGGTATTTAATAAATGTATTTCAGCTTTGTTTTCAAAGTTTATTCAGTTCGGTAAATAATAAAGGTATTTTAGCTTTGTTTTCAAAGTTCAATCAGTTAATTCAGTTCAGTATTCAATAAATGTGTACGGCCCTTAATTGCCCAAGCATAGCCCGCTAAGAGCACCCCAGTGCTGGGTGACCTCCCCAAAACTCACTGGTTCTGGCGTTCCTCTCCCATGGCTCTGCTTATCTTCCTCTGTCTTGTAGATCGGTAGGCTGGCTTCTGCAAGCCCTGCTCACATTCCAGATTCCATCCGCCACACACTGGAGGCTCTGCTGCTTCAGTTCGGATGCAGACTGTGCCCTTTCTTCTTCTGTCTAGCTCACAGCTCCAGCAGCTTTCTTTCCAACCCGGAGGACCCCACGCCTGTAGTAGCTTCACAGCCCAGCTGGTCCTGGGCACATCAGGTCCTCATGGATCTCAGCCAGCGTCCTGGCTTCTTCTCAGGTCCCACTCGGCTGCCTCCTCATGACACGGCTCCCCTGCTGGTCTCTGCTGCACAGGCTTCAATATGTTCCTCTCTGCTGCATTTTTAGTCTCTCTTGATACACCTGCTCTTTGTGGACTTTCAATTGGGCATGCTTGACCATAATTAAAAGGACATGCCTGACCTTAAAAGCACTCTACAGTCATCATTGTCGTCCCAGAACTAGAGTGATGAAATGAGGTGTTATTGTTCATCACTCCTAGTCACCTTTTACTCGTCCCACTACTGTTAGAGGTAAAAGATGGGGAATACAACATGGAACTATTTGTGGAGAAGCTGTTTATGGAGGTCCTGGAGAACTTGCCGCTCACAAACATGTTCATGAGAGAATGCGCACACAGATCTCTGGCAACCAAGCCCCCCCTCGGGCCCCGGAATGTGCTATCATAGCACAGATTTTCAACTACCGGGACAGAGATATCCTGCTCCGCGCTGACAGAGAAAAGACGGTTTTGCAATGGCGGTCAGCAACCATTCGGATCAAAGAAAAACATCCTAAGAAGGAAAGAGATCCGCTACTCTATGATATATCCGGCCAAGCTCAGGGTGGTGCACGAAGGCAGGGTAACATTCTTTACTTCCCCAGAAGCTGCAGAACGCTTTGCCTTGGACATCCCGGACACGAGGCCATCCCCTTGCAGGTCACCATGACTGCCTTACAGTTCAAAACAATGACTGGTGTAACTTTAGGTGACAACCAGGCGTTGAGTAGATACAATCTCCTACCGCAGAGCCGACGCCATAGCCGCCACGAACCATTGGTTATAAAGCAAAAAAACTGTTTAAGCCTTTTGTCACCTGGATTCACTTCAGCCGCCAGCACCCCCCGCGCCTGGTGGTATAGAAGGCACCGTTTGGGGAATCTGCTTGAAATTATCAGGGAGGGGGGGCTGGGAGGCTGGTATTTTTATTGTTTCTGGCGTGGGTTGGGTGTGGGAATCAGGGGGTTTGTTCAGACCAAGTTGTGTTGACGGGTTTGGCAGGGAGGGTGCTGGGTCTCACAGGCAGCCATAGGCTGGGAAGAGTTGAAACATTCCCAGGGCACACAGATTACTGTTTTGGTGAAGACTCAACAAGCATAGGATCTATGCAGCAAGTATTCACACAGAGGCCTCTACGGAACAAGTTCTGGCACCAAACATACCACATTTGTTTCCTTTAGATCTGACCTTAGCAGGTTATGACAAACACACAGGGTGGGGTGAGGGATCTGGGCGATGATGTTACACTGTTAACCTGGAACATACAGGGGTTTCAAAAATGGGAAAAAGGCCTGCTAGAAACCATAGGGTAAATGTTCTCTGTCTAAAGAAAACTCATTTGGAAAAGGGATGTAAGCTCCCTAATCTGTGGGGCTAGGGAATACACAGGTATTGTTCATCATACACCACACACTGCTGAGGGGTGGCTATTTATATACACTGCTCAAACTACATGTCCAGATTGGGAACGAGGAAGGGCGGTATCTCCTGGTGGCGGGGGAAATTGCAGGATGGTGGGTTCTCATTGTCAATGTGTATGCTCCTAATTTTGATTCCCCGGACTTCTTTTAAAGCTGTGCAGACCATCTGCGTACCTTCCCGAATTATGAAGTATTGTGAGCTGGTGATTTCAATATGGCTCACTCGCTGGATCTGGACAGATCCTCCTCTGCTCAGACCTCCCTCCTAAGGGCGACCCAGAAATGGGCAACCATAGAGGAATATCATGATCTGGTGGACACTGGGCGTCTCCTTCACCCCACCCAGAGGGAATTCACCTTTTATTTGCGGGTTCACAGTAGTTCATCCAGACTAGACTATGTTATGCTGTCCCCCAAGCTGGCCCGAGTAACTCAGCAAGCCCAGTTGCTCCCCAGGACTTATCCAATCATTCTCCAGTCTTAGTATAATTTAGCAGCCCTGGCTGTCTGCCTAGACAGCTCTTATGGCGGTTTAGAGCCCGCGCCCTGGTAGACTCCATCTTTCGTGATGACATTCGGCAAGATATTTCTTTGTTTTTTCAAATTAATGTGGGTTCAGTCCCTGACCCCAGGTTGGTTTGGGAGACCTTTAAGGTGTACGTCTGGGTCTGCTCTATGGCTAAAGAAGGGGGGTGCTGAAATGTATCCGTAGGTCCATCACCTCTGTAGAACGTGACATCAAAAGACTGGCGACACAGGAAGGCCTCCAAGATTGCCCGGACATACAGGTCCTATTAAGTGAAAACCATGCGGAAATAGGTATCTAAAAGGCTAGGGAGGAGTGCTTTCTCAGAAATCCTATAGCAACAGCTGCGTATGGCGATGGTGACTGAGCAGGACGCTGGCCTGGGCCATTAAACAGAAGCAACAATTGGATACTATAGTGGAGGTTGACGAAAATAATGGGCAGCTTACTAGAGACAGCGGTAGGATCAACGCGACCTTCCGAGAATTCTATGCCTGTTTATACACCACTCAGACCACGGAGGGCCATGACACAATAATACAGTATTTAGACAGGATCGCCCTTGGGTGGCCGGATCCTGCGCAGGGGGTGCTGCTGAATGATCCTCCATCTGACGAGGAGTTCTTCAAGGTGATCCGTTCTCTCCCTAATGGTAAGGCCCCGGGCACTGATGGGATTACGGCCGAACCAGGTGGAATTCATCCCAGGGCATTCCACCCAAATTAATCTACGTAGATTGTTCATGTTAATGCACATTGTAGTGGCCGCTTTAGATGCCGAACAGGCTTTTTTTCGATTGAATGGCCATTTCTGTTCGAGGTACTCTGCCGAACAGGCATAGGCACCTCCTATAAAGAGTGGGTACGGCTCCTGTACACTGCCCCCAGGGCCATGGTGTACACCAATCGTGTGCAATCAGATGCGATCTATCCGTCGCGAGCAACCCAACAAGGCTGCCACTTCTCCCCTATATTGTTTGCCCTGGCAATTGAGCCCCTGGCCTGCGTGCTGAGTGAGCATCAAGCTCACAAGGGGTAAGGATACATTCCCACAATCCCATTGTCTCCTTGTATGTAGATGACATGTTGCTATATGTTAAACACCCCAAAAAGAATCTGCAGCCCATGGTCGAAGAGATCTCTAATTTCGGAGAACTGTCGGGTCTGCGGATCAACTGGACAAAATCGGAGTTCCTTCCCCTGACGTCCTGCGTTGACCGGGCTGTTATCGGGGAGGCAATCGGATGGTGCCCGCAAGGTATCCGATACCTGGGGATGCGGTTGTCCACATCCCCTGGGACATTGTAGAGGGACAATTATGCGGCAGTGTTGGAGAGGTTAGAACATCTTTCAGGCAGCCAGGATCTCGCTGGCCAAGATGGTGATTCGGCCAAAATGTTTATATATATTTTTAACAACATTCCGACTTGGCCCCCTCAGGGATTTTGGACACGACTCAGGGGCCTGATGAACAGGTTAATATGGGCCGGTGGACAGACCCAGATATCCCTTGCAACATTGTTTTTACCCAGTGTACAAGGTGGACTCGATTTCCCTTAATTATTCATGTTTCTCTGGTAGCGCAAGTTCAGTTTTTGGCATGGTAGTGGTCCACTGCCGCGGACCTCCCACATATCCTTCTCGCGAAGGAGACCTTGCAACCCAGTGATGTGAGGGCACTGCTATGAGGGAACCTGGAGAGGCAACCGAGAACTGAAGTGCAGCCTCTGGCCATCACGCTCAAAGCCTGGGACCATATAGCCCGCCGGGCTGGTTTGATGAAATGGTACTCCCCTCACATGGCTATATACCAAGTCCAAGGAGTTCCGGGCCCAGTGGTCAGAAAGCATCCAGGGGAAGAGTATGAAGTACAGGCAATTATAGATGTTAGGGTTCTTAGAGGGCAACTGCAGAAGGTGGTTGATTGGCAGGGTTACGCGCCTGAGGACAGATCATGGGAATTATCAGAGGACTTTCATGACTCTTGCTTAGTTGCCCACTTCCATCAAGTAAATCCTGAAAAACCAGGCAGGGGTTGGGGTGTGTGGGGGCTACTGTCAGGTTCCGGCAAAGGAAGCATCTTAAAAGGTTGGCAAAGGTTGTTTCCAGGGTCTAGAGTTATCATGGAATGTAGAGAAAAGATGTGGTAGAGGTATGCGTGAGAGGATGAGGTTTTGTTAAGGTTCATCCTTTCCTTAACTAAACTCCTACAGGGAGGTGGGCCAGTCCCTTTACAAGATGGTGGAGATTCTTCACAGAGCTGATTAGATAAAGGGTCTGGTGTGATAGTGTGGAATTTTGAGGAACATTCGAAACTGCCTTTCACCCAGGACATTGATTGAATAGGTCATAGATATCATTAGCTCAGAAGAAATGTAAGACACCAGAAGAAATTAGACCTAAAGAAATGAAGTTTGAAGATAAAAGGCTACAGAGGAAACTTAACCATAAAGAGATAAGTGAACTGCAGTCTGTTCCTCTCTGCTTGCTAAAGAACTAATGTAATTCCTGTATATATTTAATACCTTGGACTGAGACAACAACTGAGGTTGTTATATGCATATAAAAGATTCAAGTTGTTTGTGATTTTATTTTAAAAATAAAGAAATTAGTTTTACATCAGCACATAAAATGCTGTATATCTAGATTACATCTTAGGCAAAATGTTGGTTATCTGTGCATCATTGCAGGCCTTCAATTGAAGATAGTGCAGATGTGAAGTGAGTGGAACTTACTAGCGCGGAGCTTAGGAAAGCTTGCCCGATGCCCAAAGATAATGAGAGCGAGTAGTGTGAATTGGTAGACATGCAAGTGCGGTGAGAGCTTTTATTCCTTTTTTATGCACGCGTATCAAGCCAGAGTTAGCTTGAGAAAAGGACCCTCTGGCGTGTGGGTGTGCCGACTTTGACATTCTGGGTAACGCATAATAACTAGGCATTGCATCGTTTACAAAAATAGAGCACAGCGGAGCGTTGAATATGAGAAAGTGTCCGAACTGAGGATAAGTGATTTAACAACGCATAGTGACTTTTTTTTTTTTTAAAGTAGACTCAAGATGGGTTTGCAAAAGAACCGTCCAAGTTATTCTAGGGAGCCCAAAGGTTCCCAAATCAAGACACAGCATATGATCTGCCAAGAGTTTTTAGCCTGATGAAAACACTTGGTCAGAAAGAGAAACAAGAACACAGCAGAAAGGAACAGTGCTTTTAAAGTGATAAGGCTGTCAAACCTTTCGAGAAGGGCACCAGGTAATGAAGTATGCTTAGTGGAATTTCGAAATGACATGAGTAACAATTTATTTTGAGAGAGAATCGCGAAACATAGCCATTCTCTTGTTTGCCTGTAGACCACAGTCTGAGACCAGGAACATTGGAAAGAAGAGACAGTAAGATGAGGTCAGGAAAACAAAGAATGTTTGTTATTTTGTCCATGTGCCCTTTCCCCCCAGAGGTGTCAAGTTTGAAGTTGTAACTATAGAAGGCTGCATATAAGACCCATATAAGACCCGTCCGCAGGGATTAGTGGGTTTTCCCACCTCCGCAGGACAGGTGAGCTGGGATTGGTCCAGCTTGCTGTAGGGTGAAGAGTAGTGTGGTGTGTGACTATGTATTGAGGGGTCAAGCACACCACTAGAAGGACCCAATGCATGAAGCTGCACCTGTGGGGTGGTTTGTGATGCCTCTTCTTATGAGGAACAAGAGTATGGATCATTAATGGTCTCTGGGGAAGACGCCTTGCCCAAAGACCACCACTGCAGGACTTCACCTAATTAGTGAGGAAATGAGGTAAGAATGCTATTTTTGCAGGCACCCCACTGAGATGACACTTCCCTGTGCTCTTGAGATGAGACGACTTTTGCTCATCCAGCCTCAACCAGTGGTTCCAGTGTCTTCGCAAAGCACAGTAATTAGTAATATGAATCTACAGTACAGTAGTAGGTATAATAGCATGCTTTGGGAATTGAGGAGCTATTCCAATTATTGGGGGGCATCAATATGATTAGTACGTATTCTGATTTAATTTTACTTCATCTATAACTTACAGTGAAGGGACAATTTGGTTTTATGGAGTGTCTTTTATCTTTAAGGTTTTATTATATTTGATATTACTACAATGGTTTTCTCTTTTTGTCAGTTTTTCCTTTTTTTAAAAACTTTTAACATTTAACATGTATTGTATGTTGTCGCTTTTATGGTTTTATTACCGTAATAATGCTTTGACTGACTGACGGATATGATTAGTGATGACAGAAACGTAGTTTGTGAAAGAAAGAAGATTTCAACAGGTGCAGAGCTGAGGTAAGTACAGAGATGGCTTATTCTGTGCTTGCTAGGGGCTCGTGGATTTGTCATCCATGGTGTGAGTGTACTGTACATTACATACACGGGGAATGCATGCTAGGAGTAAGAGCCAAGCAAAATCAAGAACAATGGTTCAATAATTTGAAGGCTTTGTCAATGGGTGGTCTAAGGAAAAGGCAGAGCAGAGCACAGCTGAATTGTTGTGGAGTTGTTGAGAAACATTATTATGAGGGAGTTTACCATGGACATTGGCAAGTAGAGTTACCATGGACATTGGCAAGTAGGGTGTATTAGTGAGATTGTGGTTGATGGTATTTATGAAAGCTGGAGTTGGTGAGTCTATCAACTAAAAGGTTGTTGAAGGTTCTTAGATATAGAAGAGATGTTGAGGGCATTGGTGGTGGGTTAAGTCAACAAATCACATCAAGGCATGGAAGAGGCAGTGAGTGTGATGTGGGCAGATGGCAGATGAAAATTTGTTGGAGCGATGATAGGGAGCAGTCAGGGTTGGGTGGGCTGGTTGCGGAGGGGATGTAGAGTAGAAATCCTGGTGGAATTGGAAAGTGTCTAAATGCTCCACCATTAGTGTGGAAAGGGTGGGTGGCAGCATTATTAAGTCTGACTCATGCTTCGGTAACAGCACTGAAAGTAAGGGAAGGGGAGTGAGTTGAACAACTCAGTGATGAACCACGTTTTAGAAAATGGATTTAGCTTTCTATGGCATAATGTGACATTGATGGAGTGAGTGTGCTTTGGTTGGTCTGAATAGACGCAGAGGTTGTGAGAACCTTTGTTGATGGGTAGTAGATGCATGGGGAGATGTCAACACTCATGGGTGGCCCTTGTACATGGGTTGAGAAACAAGGGCAGTGAATATAGATATGGACAGAAGAAGGAGTGTATCAGTGCTGAGGATTATGTTATCCATTGCCGATTGAAACCCCGTCCCATCATGTGTCTACAATGCCAACAGCGCCAGGACTGGCTCCAAGGAATCCGAGGCGAACCGAATAAGGTCTTTAGGGCCCCGTGAACCCTTGGTGGGGATGAGATCGTGACACTACCTGAATGAAACTAAGGAAGGTCTGTGTCAAAGAGTTCAACTTAAAAGTCTGTCTGTGTCCAAAACCTATCCTTGCCTTCACGACTAAAGCTAAACAATGTATAGGGATTGCAATAATAAAAGAAATAGTGATCAACATGCCTCTTAGCATCCCTTTTCATATCCCTTTCCCCAAGTACAAGAAAGTTCCACAAAAGTCTCAAGATTACCTTCCCCAAGTTCAATGCAACACAGTTCACACAAAAAGGAGGTCTTGAGGCTCCGTCCTCAAGACAGTATTTGTAGTTCCTCAAATCCCATCGGTTCCCTTCCCCAGGATTTAAATATAGCACTTGCACTGGTTTCAATCTTTCAACGTTCAAGATCCTTCTGGCTTGCTTTACTAGTTCTCTCACAGTGCTCCTCGGTTTATTTCACAATGTCTTTTAATTTTCACCATGTAGGGCTCACTGGTCTAGGCACAGTTGTCAGACCACACAGTACACCCATCACAAGTCGTGCAACCAGGAACCCTAAGCTCTCCAGCCCACAGAGGTTCCTCTGCACTTGTCCCTGTGTACAGATTCACATTCACTTGGTTTCTGTTTATCAGCCTTGTGGCTCTGTGTGCAGTTTTACACTTTCTTTGTGTCTCCTGTTTAGCCGCATGGCTCTCTCACCACATG
The DNA here is from genome assembly GCF_040938575.1 of Ambystoma mexicanum. Lineage (NCBI taxonomy): Eukaryota > Metazoa > Chordata > Amphibia > Caudata > Ambystomatidae > Ambystoma > Ambystoma mexicanum. The sequence continues at coordinate 952,775,782 of NC_090928.1, read as the reverse complement.
TTACTCACTTCTCGCCAGCCTATGGCCTTGATGTATTGTATCCATTCATGAAGTTCACTTTATGGTGATCTTTTCAATGCCCCATCTTTCTGTTGCATTCTTTCATACTTGCACTATTTTTAGTAACTTCTTGCAACTGGGCACGTTTCCTTTTTGGTTGTTATCTTTTCCCATAAAGTGTTACTCAGTTCCGTATGAAATAAGTTTACTTTCGCTCAGTTTCGAGGTTTTCATTCAGTTCAATATTCGATATATGTAATTCAGCTTTGTTTCAAATTTACATTTAGTTCAGCATTCAATACCCATATTTCAGCTTTGTTTTAAAGGTTTCTTTCAATTCGGTATTTAGTAAAGGTATGTTAGCTTTGTTTTCAAAGGTCATTCACTTCGGTATTTAATAAATGTTTTTCAGCTTTGTTTTCAAAGTTTATTCAGTTCGGTAAATAATAAAGGTATTTTAGCTTTGTTTTCAAAGTTCAATCAGTTAATTCAGTTCAGTATTCAATAAATGTGTACGGCCCTTAATTGCCCAAGCATAGCCCGCTAAGAGCACCCCAGTGCTGGGTGACCTCCCCAACACTCACTGGTTCTGGCGTTCCTCTCCCATGGCTCTGCTTATCTTCCTCTGTCTTGTAGATCGGTAGGCTGGCTTCTGCAAGCCCTGCTCACATTCCAGATTCCATCCGCCACACACTGGAGGGTCTGCTGCTTCAGTTCGGATGCAGACTGTGCCCTTTCTTCTTCTGTCTAGCTCACAGCTCCAGCAGCTTTCTTTCCAACCCGGAGGACCCCACGCCTGTAGTAGCTTCACAGCCCAGCTGGTCCTGGGCACATCAGGTCCTCATGGATCTCAGCCAGCGTCCTGGCTTCTTCTCAGGTCCCACTCGGCTGCCTCCTCATGACACGGCTCCCCTGCTGGTCTCTGCTGCACAGGCTTCAATATGTTCCTCTCTGCTGCATTTTTAGTCTCTCTTGATACACCTGCTCTTTGTGGACTTTCAATTGGGCATGCTTGACCATAATTAAAAGGACATGCCTGACCTTAAAAGCACTCTACAGTCATCATTGTCGTCCCAGAACTAGAGTGATGAAATGAGGTGTTATTGTTCATCACTCCTAGTCACCTTTTACTCGTCCCACTACTGTTAGAGGTAAAAGATGGGGAATACAACATGGAACTATTTGTGGAGAAGCTGCTTATGGAGGTCCTGGAGAACTTGCCGCTCACAAACATGTTCATGAGAGAATGCGCACACAGATCTCTGGCAACCAAGCCCCCCCTCGGGCCCCGGAATGTGCTATCATAGCACAGATTTTCAACTACCGGGACAGAGATATCCTGCTCCGCGCTGACAGAGAAAAGACGGTTTTGCAATGGCGGTCAACAACCATTCGGATCAAAGAAAAACATCCTAAGAAGGAAAGAGATCCGCTACTCTATGATATATCCGGCCAAGCTCAGGGTGGTGCACGAAGGCAGGGTAACATTCTTTACTTCCCCAGAAGCTGCATAACGCTTTGCCTTGGACATCCCGGACACGAGGCCATCCCCTTGCAGGTCACCATGACTGCCTTACAGTTCAAAACAATGACTGGTGTAACTTTAGGTGACAACCAGGCGTTGAGTAGATACAATCTCCTACCGCAGAGCCGACGCCATAGCCGCCACGAACCATTGGTTATAAAGCAAAAAAACTGTTTAAGCCTTTTGTCACCTGGATTCACTTCAGCCGCCAGCACCCCCCGCGCCTGGTGGTATAGAAGGCACCGTTTGGGGAATCTGCTTGAAATTATCAGGGAGGGGGGGCTGGGAGGCTGGTATTTTTATTGTTTCTGGCGTGGGTTGGGTGTGGGAATCAGGGGGTTTGTTCAGACCAAGTTGTGTTGACGGGTTTGGCAGGGAGGGGGCTGGGTCTCACAGGCAGCCATGGGCTGGGAAGAGTTGAAACGTTCCCAGGGCACACAGATTACTGTTTTGGTGAAGACTCAACAAGCATAGGATCTATGCAGCAAGTATTCACACAGAGGCCTCTACGGAACAAGTTCTGGCACCAAACATACCACATTTGTTTCCTTTAGATCTGACCTTAGCAGGTTATGACAAACACACAGGGTGGGGTGAGGGATCTGGGCGATGATGTTACACTGTTAACCTGGAACATACAGGGGTTTCAAAAATGGGAAAAAGGCCTGCTAGAAACCATAGGGTAAATGTTCTCTGTCTAAAGAAAACTCATTTGGGAAAGGGATGTAAGCTCCCTAATCTGTGGGGCTAGGGAATACACAGGTATTGTTCATCATACACCACACACTGCTGAGGGGTGGCTATTTATATACACTGCTCAAACTACATGTCCAGATTGGGAACGAGGAAGGGCGGTATCTCCTGGTGGCGGGGGAAATTGCAGGATGGTGGGTTCTCATTGTCAATGTGTATGCTCCTAATTTTGATTCCCCGGACTTCTTTTAAAGCTGTGCAGACCATCTGCGTACCTTCCCGAATTATGAAGTATTGTGAGCTGGTGATTTCAATATGGCTCTCTCGCTGGATCTGGACAGATCCTCCTCTGCTCAGACCTCCCTCCTAAGGGCGACCCAGAAATGGGCAACCATAGAGGAATATCATGATCTGGTGGACACTGGGCGTCTCCTTCACCCCACCCAGAGGGAATTCACCTTTTATTTGCGGGTTCACAGTAGTTCATCCAGACTAGACTATGTTATGCTGTCCCCCAAGCTGGCCCGAGTAACTCAGCAAGCCCAGTTGCTCCCCAGGACTTATCCAATCATTCTCCAGTCTTAGTATAATTTAGCAGCCCTGGCTGTCTGCCTAGACAGCTCTTATGGCGGTTTAGAGCCCGCCCCCTGGTAGACTCCATCTTTCGTGATGACATTCGGCAAGATATTTCTTTGTTTTTTCAAATTAATGTGGGTTCAGTCCCTGACCCCAGGTTGGTTTGGGAGACCTTTAAGGTGTACGTCTGGGTCTGCTCTATGGCTAAAGAAGGGGGGTGCTGAAATGTATCCGTAGGTCCATCACCTCTGTAGAACGTGACATCAAAAGACTGGCGACACAGGAAGGCCTCCAAGATTGCCCGGACATACAGGTCCTATTAAGTGAAAACCATGCGGAAATAGGTATCTAAAAGGCTAGGGAGGAGTGCTTTCTCAGAAATCCTATAGCAACAGCTGTGTATGGCGATGGTGACTGAGCAGGACGCTGGCCTGGGCCATTAAACAGAAGCAACAATTGGATACTATAGTGGAGGTTGACGAAAATAATGGGCAGCTTACTAGAGACAGCGGTAGGATCAACGCGACCTTCCGAGAATTCTATGCCTGTTTATACACCACTCAGACCACGGAGGGCCATGACACAATAATACAGTATTTAGACAGGATCGCCCTTGGGTGGCCGGATCCTGCGCAGGGGGTGCTGCTGAATGATCCTCCATCTGACGAGGAGTTCTTCAAGGTGATCCGTTCTCTCCCTAATGGTAAGGCCCCGGGCACTGATGGGATTACGGCCGAACCAGGTGGAATTCATCCCAGGGCATTCCACCCAAATTAATCTACGTAGATTGTTCATGTTAATGCACATTGTAGTGGCCGCTTTAGACGCCGAACAGGCTTTTTTTCGATTGAATGGCCATTTCTGTTCGAGGTACTCTGCCGAACAGGCATAGGCACCTCCTATAAAGAGTGGGTACGGCTCCTGTACACTGCCCCCAGGGCCATGGTGTACACCAATCGTGTGCAATCAGATGCGATCTATCCGTTGCGAGCAACCCAACAAGGCTGCCACTTCTCCCCTATATTGTTTGCCCTGGCAATTGAGCCCCTGGCCTGCGTGCTGAGTGAGCATCAAGCTCACAAGGGGTAAGGATACATTCCCACAATCCCATTGTCTCCTTGTATGTAGATGACATGTTGCTATATGTTAAACACCCCAAAAAGAATCTGCAGCCCATGGTCGAAGAGATCTCTAATTTCGGAGAACTGTCGGGTCTGCGGATCAACTGGACAAAATCGGAGTTCCTTCCCCTGACGTCCTGCGTTGACCGGGCTGTTATCGGGGAGGCAATCGGATGGTGCCCGCAAGGTATCCGATACCTGGGGATGCGGTTGTCCACATCCCCTGGGACATTGTAGAGGGACAATTATGCGGCAGTGTTGGAGAGGTTAGAACATCTTTCAGGCAGCCAGGATCTCGCTGGCCAAGATGGTGATTCGGCCAAAATGTTTATATATATTTTTAACAACATTCCGACTTGGCCCCCTCAGGGATTTTGGACACGACTCAGGGGCCTGATGAACAGGTTAATATGGGCCGGTGGACAGACCCAGATATCCCTTGCAACATTGTTTTTACCCAGTGTACAAGGTGGACTCGATTTCCCTTAATTATTCATGTTTCTCTGGTAGCGCAAGTTCAGTTTTTGGCATGGTAGTGGTCCACTGCCGCGGACCTCCCACATATCCTTCTCGCGAAGGAGACCTTGCAACCCAGTGATGTGAGGGCACTGCTATGAGGGAACCTGGAGAGGCAACCGAGAACTGAAGTGCAGCCTCTGGCCATCACGCTCAAAGCCTGGGACCATATAGCCCGCCGGGCTGGTTTGATGAAATGGTACTCCCCTCACATGGCTATATACCAAGTCCAAGGAGTTCCGGGCCCAGTGGTCAGAAAGCATCCAGGGGAAGAGTATGAAGTACAGGCAATTATAGATGTTAGGGTTCTTAGAGGGCAACTGCAGAAGGTGGTTGATTGGCAGGGTTACGCGCCTGAGGACAGATCATGGGAATTATCAGAGGACTTTCATGACTCTTGCTTAGTTGCCCACTTCCATCAAGTAAATCCTGAAAAACCAGGCAGGGGTTGGGGTGTGTGGGGGCTACTGTCAGGTTCCGGCAAAGGAAGCATCTTAAAAGGTTGGCAAAGGTTGTTTCCAGGGTCTAGAGTTATCATGGAATGTAGAGAAAAGATGTGGTAGAGGTATGCGTGAGAGGATGAGGTTTTGTTAAGGTTCATCCTTTCCTTAACTAAACTCCTACAGGGAGGTGGGCCAGTCCCTTTACAAGATGGTGGAGATTCTTCACAGAGCTGATTAGATAAAGGGTCTGGTGTGATAGTGTGGAATTTTGAGGAACATTCGAAACTGCCTTTCACCCAGGACATTGATTGAATAGGTCATAGATATCATTAGCTCAGAAGAAATGTAAGACACCAGAAGAAATTAGACCTAAAGAAATGAAGTTTGAAGATAAAAGGCTACAGAGGAAACTTAACCATAAAGAGATAAGTGAACTGCAGTCTGTTCCTCTCTGCTTGCTAAAGAACTAATGTAATTCCTGTATATATTTAATACCTTGGACTGAGACAACAACTGAGGTTGTTATATGCATATAAAAGATTCAAGTTGTTTGTGATTTTATTTTAAAAATAAAGAAATTAGTTTTACATCAGCACATAAAATGCTGTATATCTAGATTACATCTTAGGCAAAATGTTGGTTATCTGTGCATCATTGCAGGCCTTCAATTGAAGATAGTGCAGATGTGAAGTGAGTGGAACTTACTAGCGCGGAGCTTAGGAAAGCTTGCCCGATGCCCAAAGATAATGAGAGCGAGTAGTGTGAATTGGTAGACATGCAAGTGCGGTGAGAGCTTTTATTCCTTTTTTATGCACGCGTATCAAGCCAGAGTTAGCTTGAGAAAAGGACCCTCTGGCGTGTGGGTGTGCCGACTTTGACATTCTGGGTAACGCATAAATAACTAGGCATTGCATCGTTTACAAAAATAGAGCACAGCGGAGCGTTGAATATGAGAAAGTGTCCGAACTGAGGATAAGTGATTTAACAACGCATAGTGACTTTTTTTTTTTTTTAAAGTAGACTCAAGATGGGTTTGCAAAAGAACCGTCCAAGTTATTCTAGGGAGCCCAAAGGTTCCCAAATCAAGACACAGCATATGATCTGCCAAGAGTTTTTAGCCTGATGAAAAACACTTGGTCAGAAAGAGAAACAAGAACACAGCAGAAAGGAACAGTGCTTTTAAAGTGATAAGGCTGTCAAACCTTTCGAGAAGGGCACCAGGTAATGAAGTATGCTTAGTGGAATTTCGAAATGACATGAGTAACAATTTATTTTGAGAGAGAATCGCGAAACATAGCCATTCTCTTGTTTGCCTGTTAGACCACAGTCTGAGACCAGGAACATTGGAAAGAAGAGACAGTAAGATGAGGTCAGGGAAAACAAAGAATGTTTGTTATTTTGTCCATGTGCCCTTTCCCCCAGAGGTGTCAAGTTTGAAGTTGTAACTATAGAAGGCTGCATATAAGACCCATATAAGACCCGTCCGCAGGGATTAGTGGGTTTTCCCACCTCCGCAGGACAGGTGAGCTGGGATTGGTCAGCTTGCTGTAGGGTGAAGAGTAGTGTGGTGTGTGACTATGTATTGAGGGGTCAAGCACACCACTAGAAGGACCCAATGCATGAAGCTGCACCTGTGGGGTGGTTTGTGATGCCTCTTCTTATGAGGAACAAGAGTATGGATCATTAATGGTCTCTGGGGAAGACGCCTTGCCCAAAGACCACCACTGCAGGACTTCACCTAATTAGTGAGGAAAATGAGGTAAGAATGCTATTTTTGCAGGCACCCCACTGAGATGACACTTCCCTGTGCTCTTGAGATGAGACGACTTTTGCTCATCCAGCCTCAACCAGTGGTTCCAGTGTCTTCGCAAAGCACAGTAATTAGTAATATGAATCTACAGTACAGTAGTAGGTATAATAGCATGCTTTGGGAATTGAGGAGCTATTCCAATTATTGGGGGGCATCAATATGATTAGTACGTATTCTGATTTAATTTTACTTCATCTATAACTTACAGTGAAGGGACAATTTGGTTTTATGGAGTGTCTTTTATCTTTAAGGTTTTATTATATTTGATATTACTACAATGGTTTCTTCTTTTTGTCAGTTTTTCCTTTTTTTAAAAACTTTTAACATTTAACATGTATTGTATGTTGTCGCTTTTATGGTTTTATTACCGTAATAATGCTTTGACTGACTGACGGATATGATTAGTGATGACAGAAACGTAGTTTGTGAAAGAAAGAAGATTTCAACAGGTGCAGAGCTGAGGTAAGTACAGAGATGGCTTATTCTGTGCTTGCTAGGGGGCTCGTGATTTGTCATCCATGGTGTGAGTGTACTGTACATTACATACACGGGAATGCAATGCTAGGAGTAAGAGCCAAGCAAAATCAAGAACAATGGTTCAATAATTTGAAGGCTTTGTCAATGGGTGGTCTAAGGAAAAGGCAGAGCAGAGCACAGCTGAATTGTTGTGGAGTTGTTGAGAAACATTATTATGAGGGAGTTTACCATGGACATTGGCAAGTAGAGTTACCATGGACATTGGCAAGTAGGGTGTATTAGTGAGATTGTGGTTGATGGTATTTATGAAAGCTGGAGTTGGTGAGTCTATCAACTAAAAGGTTGTTGAAGGTTCTTAGATATAGAAGAGATGTTGAGGGCATTGGTGGTGGGTTAAGTCAACAAATCACATCAAGGCATGGAAGAGGCAGTGAGTGTGATGTGGGCAGATGGCAGATGAAAATTTGTTGGAGCGATGATAGGGAGCAGTCAGGGTTGGGTGGGCTGGTTGCGGAGGGGATGTAGAGTAGAAATCCTGGTGGAATTGGAAAGTGTCTAAATGCTCCACCATTAGTGTGGAAAGGGTGGGTGGCAGCATTATTAAGTCTGACTCATGCTTCGGTAACAGCACTGAAAGTAAGGGAAGGGGAGTGAGTTGAACAACTCAGTGATGAACCACGTTTTAGAAAATGGATTTAGCTTTCTATGGCATAATGTGACATTGATGGAGTGAGTGTGCTTTGGTTGGTCTGAATAGACGCAGAGGTTGTGAGAACCTTTGTTGATGGGTAGTAGATGCATGGGGAGATGTCAACACTCATGGGTGGCCCTTGTACATGGGTTGAGAAACAAGGGCAGTGAATATAGATATGGACAGAAGAAGGAGTGTATCAGTGCTGAGGATTATGTTATCCATTGCCGATTGAAACCCCGTCCCATCATGTGTCTACAATGCCAACAGCGCCAGGACTGGCTCCAAGGAATCCGAGGCGAACCGAATAAGGTCTTTAGGGCCCCGTGAACCCTTGGTGGGGATGAGATCGTGACACTACCTGAATGAAACTAAGGAAGGTCTGTGTCAAAGAGTTCAACTTAAAAGTCTGTCTGTGTCCAAAACCTATCCTTGCCTTCACGACTAAAGCTAAACAATGTATAGGGATTGCAATAATAAAAGAAATAGTGATCAACATGCCTCTTAGCATCCCTTTTCATATCCCTTTCCCCAAGTACAAGAAAGTTCCACAAAAGTCTCAAGATTACCTTCCCCAAGTTCAATGCAACACAGTTCACACAAAAAGGAGGTCTTGAGGCTCCGTCCTCAAGACAGTATTTGTAGTTCCTCAAATCCCATCGGTTCCCTTCCCCAGGATTTAAATATAGCACTTGCACTGGTTTCAATCTTTCAACGTTCAAGATCCTTCTGGCTTGCTTTACTAGTTCTCTCACAGTGCTCCTCGGTTTATTTCACAATGTCTTTTAATTTTCACCATGTAGGGCTCACTGGTCTAGGCACAGTTGTCAGACCACACAGTACACCCATCACAAGTCGTGCAACCAGGAACCCTAAGCTCTCCAGCCCACAGAGGTTCCTCTGCACTTGTCCCTGTGTACAGATTCACATTCACTTGGTTTCTGTTTATCAGCCTTGTGGCTCTGTGTGCAGTTTTACACTTTCTTTGTGTCTCCTGTTTAGCCGCATGGCTCTCTCACCACATGTTACTCACTTCTCGCCAGCCTATGGCCTTGATGTATTGTATCCATTCATGAAGTTCACTTTATGGTGATCTTTTCAATGCCCCATCTTTCTGTTGCATTCTTTCATACTTGCACTATTTTTAGTAACTTCTTGCAACTGGGCACGTTTCCTTTTTGGTTGTTATCTTTTCCCATAAAGTGTTACTCAGTTCCGTATGAAATAAGTTTACTTTCGCTCAGTTTCGAGGTTTTCATTCAGTTCAATATTCGATATATGTAATTCAGCTTTGTTTCAAATTTACATTTAGTTCAGCATTCAATACCCATATTTCAGCTTTGTTTTAAAGGTTTCTTTCAATTCGGTATTTAGTAAAGGTATGTTAGCTTTGTTTTCAAAGGTCATTCACTTCGGTATTTAATAAATGTTTTTCAGCTTTGTTTTCAAAGTTTATTCAGTTCGGTAAATAATAAAGGTATTTTAGCTTTGTTTTCAAAGTTCAATCAGTTAATTCAGTTCAGTATTCAATAAATGTGTACGGCCCTTAATTGCCCAAGCATAGCCCGCTAAGAGCACCCCAGTGCTGGGTGACCTCCCCAACACTCACTGGTTCTGGCGTTCCTCTCCCATGGCTCTGCTTATCTTCCTCTGTCTTGTAGATCGGTAGGCTGGCTTCTGCAAGCCCTGCTCACATTCCAGATTCCATCCGCCACACACTGGAGGGTCTGCTGCTTCAGTTCGGATGCAGACTGTGCCCTTTCTTCTTCTGTCTAGCTCACAGCTCCAGCAGCTTTCTTTCCAACCCGGAGGACCCCACGCCTGTAGTAGCTTCACAGCCCAGCTGGTCCTGGGCACATCAGGTCCTCATGGATCTCAGCCAGCGTCCTGGCTTCTTCTCAGGTCCCACTCGGCTGCCTCCTCATGACACGGCTCCCCTGCTGGTCTCTGCTGCACAGGCTTCAATATGTTCCTCTCTGCTGCATTTTTAGTCTCTCTTGATACACCTGCTCTTTGTGGACTTTCAATTGGGCATGCTTGACCATAATTAAAAGGACATGCCTGACCTTAAAAGCACTCTACAGTCATCATTGTCGTCCCAGAACTAGAGTGATGAAATGAGGTGTTATTGTTCATCACTCCTAGTCACCTTTTACTCGTCCCACTACTGTTAGAGGTAAAAGATGGGGAATACAACATGGAACTATTTGTGGAGAAGCTGCTTATGGAGGTCCTGGAGAACTTGCCGCTCACAAACATGTTCATGAGAGAATGCGCACACAGATCTCTGGCAACCAAGCCCCCCCTCGGGCCCCGGAATGTGCTATCATAGCACAGATTTTCAACTACCGGGACAGAGATATCCTGCTCCGCGCTGACAGAGAAAAGACGGTTTTGCAATGGCGGTCAACAACCATTCGGATCAAAGAAAAACATCCTAAGAAGGAAAGAGATCCGCTACTCTATGATATATCCGGCCAAGCTCAGGGTGGTGCACGAAGGCAGGGTAACATTCTTTACTTCCCCAGAAGCTGCATAACGCTTTGCCTTGGACATCCCGGACACGAGGCCATCCCCTTGCAGGTCACCATGACTGCCTTACAGTTCAAAACAATGACTGGTGTAACTTTAGGTGACAACCAGGCGTTGAGTAGATACAATCTCCTACCGCAGAGCCGACGCCATAGCCGCCACGAACCATTGGTTATAAAGCAAAAAAACTGTTTAAGCCTTTTGTCACCTGGATTCACTTCAGCCGCCAGCACCCCCCGCGCCTGGTGGTATAGAAGGCACCGTTTGGGGAATCTGCTTGAAATTATCAGGGAGGGGGGGCTGGGAGGCTGGTATTTTTATTGTTTCTGGCGTGGGTTGGGTGTGGGAATCAGGGGGTTTGTTCAGACCAAGTTGTGTTGACGGGTTTGGCAGGGAGGGGGCTGGGTCTCACAGGCAGCCATGGGCTGGGAAGAGTTGAAACGTTCCCAGGGCACACAGATTACTGTTTTGGTGAAGACTCAACAAGCATAGGATCTATGCAGCAAGTATTCACACAGAGGCCTCTACGGAACAAGTTCTGGCACCAAACATACCACATTTGTTTCCTTTAGATCTGACCTTAGCAGGTTATGACAAACACACAGGGTGGGGTGAGGGATCTGGGCGATGATGTTACACTGTTAACCTGGAACATACAGGGGTTTCAAAAATGGGAAAAAGGCCTGCTAGAAACCATAGGGTAAATGTTCTCTGTCTAAAGAAAACTCATTTGGGAAAGGGATGTAAGCTCCCTAATCTGTGGGGCTAGGGAATACACAGGTATTGTTCATCATACACCACACACTGCTGAGGGGTGGCTATTTATATACACTGCTCAAACTACATGTCCAGATTGGGAACGAGGAAGGGCGGTATCTCCTGGTGGCGGGGGAAATTGCAGGATGGTGGGTTCTCATTGTCAATGTGTATGCTCCTAATTTTGATTCCCCGGACTTCTTTTAAAGCTGTGCAGACCATCTGCGTACCTTCCCGAATTATGAAGTATTGTGAGCTGGTGATTTCAATATGGCTCTCTCGCTGGATCTGGACAGATCCTCCTCTGCTCAGACCTCCCTCCTAAGGGCGACCCAGAAATGGGCAACCATAGAGGAATATCATGATCTGGTGGACACTGGGCGTCTCCTTCACCCCACCCAGAGGGAATTCACCTTTTATTTGCGGGTTCACAGTAGTTCATCCAGACTAGACTATGTTATGCTGTCCCCCAAGCTGGCCCGAGTAACTCAGCAAGCCCAGTTGCTCCCCAGGACTTATCCAATCATTCTCCAGTCTTAGTATAATTTAGCAGCCCTGGCTGTCTGCCTAGACAGCTCTTATGGCGGTTTAGAGCCCGCCCCCTGGTAGACTCCATCTTTCGTGATGACATTCGGCAAGATATTTCTTTGTTTTTTCAAATTAATGTGGGTTCAGTCCCTGACCCCAGGTTGGTTTGGGAGACCTTTAAGGTGTACGTCTGGGTCTGCTCTATGGCTAAAGAAGGGGGGTGCTGAAATGTATCCGTAGGTCCATCACCTCTGTAGAACGTGACATCAAAAGACTGGCGACACAGGAAGGCCTCCAAGATTGCCCGGACATACAGGTCCTATTAAGTGAAAACCATGCGGAAATAGGTATCTAAAAGGCTAGGGAGGAGTGCTTTCTCAGAAATCCTATAGCAACAGCTGCGTATGGCGATGGTGACTGAGCAGGACGCTGGCCTGGGCCATTAAACAGAAGCAACAATTGGATACTATAGTGGAGGTTGACGAAAATAATGGGCAGCTTACTAGAGACAGCGGTAGGATCAACGCGACCTTCCGAGAATTCTATGCCTGTTTATACACCACTCAGACCACGGAGGGCCATGACACAATAATACAGTATTTAGACAGGATCGCCCTTGGGTGGCCGGATCCTGCGCAGGGGGTGCTGCTGAATGATCCTCCATCTGACGAGGAGTTCTTCAAGGTGATCCGTTCTCTCCCTAATGGTAAGGCCCCGGGCACTGATGGGATTACGGCCGAACCAGGTGGAATTCATCCCAGGGCATTCCACCCAAATTAATCTACGTAGATTGTTCATGTTAATGCACATTGTAGTGGCCGCTTTAGACGCCGAACAGGCTTTTTTTCGATTGAATGGCCATTTCTGTTCGAGGTACTCTGCCGAACAGGCATAGGCACCTCCTATAAAGAGTGGGTACGGCTCCTGTACACTGCCCCCAGGGCCATGGTGTACACCAATCGTGTGCAATCAGATGCGATCTATCCGTTGCGAGCAACCCAACAAGGCTGCCACTTCTCCCCTATATTGTTTGCCCTGGCAATTGAGCCCCTGGCCTGCGTGCTGAGTGAGCATCAAGCTCACAAGGGGTAAGGATACATTCCCACAATCCCATTGTCTCCTTGTATGTAGATGACATGTTGCTATATGTTAAACACCCCAAAAAGAATCTGCAGCCCATGGTCGAAGAGATCTCTAATTTCGGAGAACTGTCGGGTCTGCGGATCAACTGGACAAAATCGGAGTTCCTTCCCCTGACGTCCTGCGTTGACCGGGCTGTTATCGGGGAGGCAATCGGATGGTGCCCGCAAGGTATCCGATACCTGGGGATGCGGTTGTCCACATCCCCTGGGACATTGTAGAGGGACAATTATGCGGCAGTGTTGGAGAGGTTAGAACATCTTTCAGGCAGCCAGGATCTCGCTGGCCAAGATGGTGATTCGGCCAAAATGTTTATATATATTTTTAACAACATTCCGACTTGGCCCCCTCAGGGATTTTGGACACGACTCAGGGGCCTGATGAACAGGTTAATATGGGCCGGTGGACAGACCCAGATATCCCTTGCAACATTGTTTTTACCCAGTGTACAAGGTGGACTCGATTTCCCTTAATTATTCATGTTTCTCTGGTAGCGCAAGTTCAGTTTTTGGCATGGTAGTGGTCCACTGCCGCGGACCTCCCACATATCCTTCTCGCGAAGGAGACCTTGCAACCCAGTGATGTGAGGGCACTGCTATGAGGGAACCTGGAGAGGCAACCGAGAACTGAAGTGCAGCCTCTGGCCATCACGCTCAAAGCCTGGGACCATATAGCCCGCCGGGCTGGTTTGATGAAATGGTACTCCCCTCACATGGCTATATACCAAGTCCAAGGAGTTCCGGGCCCAGTGGTCAGAAAGCATCCAGGGGAAGAGTATGAAGTACAGGCAATTATAGATGTTAGGGTTCTTAGAGGGCAACTGCAGAAGGTGGTTGATTGGCAGGGTTACGCGCCTGAGGACAGATCATGGGAATTATCAGAGGACTTTCATGACTCTTGCTTAGTTGCCCACTTCCATCAAGTAAATCCTGAAAAACCAGGCAGGGGTTGGGGTGTGTGGGGGCTACTGTCAGGTTCCGGCAAAGGAAGCATCTTAAAAGGTTGGCAAAGGTTGTTTCCAGGGTCTAGAGTTATCATGGAATGTAGAGAAAAGATGTGGTAGAGGTATGCGTGAGAGGATGAGGTTTTGTTAAGGTTCATCCTTTCCTTAACTAAACTCCTACAGGGAGGTGGGCCAGTCCCTTTACAAGATGGTGGAGATTCTTCACAGAGCTGATTAGATAAAGGGTCTGGTGTGATAGTGTGGAATTTTGAGGAACATTCGAAACTGCCTTTCACCCAGGACATTGATTGAATAGGTCATAGATATCATTAGCTCAGAAGAAATGTAAGACACCAGAAGAAATTAGACCTAAAGAAATGAAGTTTGAAGATAAAAGGCTACAGAGGAAACTTAACCATAAAGAGATAAGTGAACTGCAGTCTGTTCCTCTCTGCTTGCTAAAGAACTAATGTAATTCCTGTATATATTTAATACCTTGGACTGAGACAACAACTGAGGTTGTTATATGCATATAAAAGATTCAAGTTGTTTGTGATTTTATTTTAAAAATAAAGAAATTAGTTTTACATCAGCACATAAAATGCTGTATATCTAGATTACATCTTAGGCAAAATGTTGGTTATCTGTGCATCATTGCAGGCCTTCAATTGAAGATAGTGCAGATGTGAAGTGAGTGGAACTTACTAGCGCGGAGCTTAGGAAAGCTTGCCCGATGCCCAAATATAATGAGAGCGAGTAGTGTGAATTGGTAGACATGCAAGTGCGGTGAGAGCTTTTATTCCTTTTTTATGCACGCGTATCAAGCCAGAGTTAGCTTGAGAAAAGGACCCTCTGGCGTGTGGGTGTGCCGACTTTGACATTCTGGGTAACGCATAATAACTAGGCATTGCATCGTTTACAAAAATAGAGCACAGCGGAGCGTTGAATATGAGAAAGTGTCCGAACTGAGGATAAGTGATTTAACAACGCACAGTGACTTTTTTTTTTTTTAAAGTAGACTCAAGATGGGTTTGCAAAAGAACCGTCCAAGTTATTCTAGGGAGCCCAAAGGTTCCCAAATCAAGACACAGCATATGATCTGCCAAGAGTTTTTAGCCTGATGAAAACACTTGGTCAGAAAGAGAAACAAGAACACAGCAGAAAGGAACAGTGCTTTTAAAGTGATAAGGCTGTCAAACCTTTCGAGAAGGGCACCAGGTAATGAAGTATGCTTAGTGGAATTTCGAAATGACATGAGTAACAATTTATTTTGAGAGAGAATCGCGAAACATAGCCATTCTCTTGTTTGCCTGTAGACCACAGTCTGAGACCAGGAACATTGGAAAGAAGAGACAGTAAGATGAGGTCAGGAAAACAAAGAATGTTTGTTATTTTGTCCATGTGCCCTTTCCCCCCAGAGGTGTCAAGTTTGAAGTTGTAACTATAGAAGGCTGCATATAAGACCCGTCCGCAGGGATTAGTGGGTTTTCCCACCTCCGCAGGACAGGTGAGCTGGGATTGGTCCAGCTTGCTGTAGGGTGAAGAGTAGTGTGGTGTGTGACTATGTACTGAGGGGTCAAGCACACCACTAGAAGGACCCAATGCATGAAGCTGCACCTGTGGGGTGGTTTGTGATGCCTCTTCTTATGAGGAACAAGAGTATGGATCATTAATGGTCTCTGGGGAAGACGCCTTGCCCAAAGACCACCACTGCAGGACTTCACCTAATTAGTGAGGAAATGAGGTAAGAATGCTATTTTTGCAGGCACCCCACTGAGATGACACTTCCCTGTGCTCTTGAGATGAGACGACTTTTGCTCATCCAGCCTCAACCAGTGGTTCCAGTGTCTTCGCAAAGCACAGTAATTAGTAATATGAATCTACAGTACAGTAGTAGGTATAATAGCATGCTTTGGGAATTGAGGAGCTATTCCAATTATTGGGGGGCATCAATATGATTAGTACGTATTCTGATTTAATTTTACTTCATCTATAACTTACAGTGAAGGGACAATTTGGTTTTATGGAGTGTCTTTTATCTTTAAGGTTTTATTATATTTGATATTACTACAATGGTTTTCTCTTTTTGTCAGTTTTTCCTTTTTTAAAAAACTTTTAACATTTAACATGTATTGTATGTTGTCGCTTTTATGGTTTTATTACCGTAATAATGCTTTGACTGACTGACGGATATGATTAGTGATGACAGAAACGTAGTTTGTGAAAGAAAGAAGATTTCAACAGGTGCAGAGCTGAGGTAAGTACAGAGATGGCTTATTCTGTGCTTGCTAGGGGCTCGTGGATTTGTCATCCATGGTGTGAGTGTACTGTACATTACATACACGGGGAATGCATGCTAGGAGTAAGAGCCAAGCAAAATCAAGAACAATGGTTCAATAATTTGAAGGCTTTGTCAATGGGTGGTCTAAGGAAAAGGCAGAGCAGAGCACAGCTGAATTGTTGTGGAGTTGTTGAGAAACATTATTATGAGGGAGTTTACCATGGACATTGGCAAGTAGAGTTACCATGGACATTGGCAAGTAGGGTGTATTAGTGAGATTGTGGTTGATGGTATTTATGAAAGCTGGAGTTGGTGAGTCTATCAACTAAAAGGTTGTTGAAGATTCTTAGATATAGAAGAGATGTTGAGGGCATTGGTGGTGGGTTAAGTCAACAAATCACATCAAGGCATGGAAGAGGCAGTGAGTGTGATGTGGGCAGATGGCAGATGAAAATTTGTTGGAGCGATGATAGGGAGCAGTCAGGGTTGGGTGGGCTGGTTGCGGAGGGGATGTAGAGTAGAAATCCTGGTGGAATTGGAAAGTGTCTAAATGCTCCACCATTAGTGTGGAAAGGGTGGGTGGCAGCATTATTAAGTCTGACTCATGCTTCGGTAACAGCACTGAAAGTAAGGGAAGGGGAGTGAGTTGAACAACTCAGTGATGAACCACGTTTTAGAAAATGGATTTAGCTTTCTATGGCATAATGTGAGATTGATGGAGTGAGTGTGCTTTGGTTGGTCTGAATAGACGCAGAGGTTGTGAGAACCTTTGTTGATGGGTAGTAGATGCATGGGGAGATGTCAACACTCATGGGTGGCCCTTGTACATGGGTTGAGAAACAAGGGCAGTGAATATAGATATGGACAGAAGAAGGAGTGTATCAGTGCTGAGGATTATGTTAAGGGGAAAGATGGTGAGGAGAGTGGAAGAGGGCAGTAGTGTCTATAAGCAGCTGTAGAGCATTGGTAAGGAAGGAGGGGGGCCTACAAGATAAGCTATGTTGCCAAACAACAATACTACCCAAAAGCAACACTCTTACTAATCGTCACATGTTGTGTTTATGTGTCTAGCATATTTGTGCTACTCACCGTGCAGTTTTCCCTTTGGCTATTAGTGAGAGTGGTAGGGTCTAGCAGTCAATCAATTACTAGAAGGGAGGAACAGGTCAATAATTACCCACATTAAAACGAAGTTAGAGAAAAATTACTTAGACAAAATTGGAATAAAGTCACGAAAGAAAAAGACAGCAATAAAATGTCCAAAAAATCCACAGAGACAGGAATGCATTTCTTAGCACAATTGAACTGACAGATTTTGCCATTAATTACTGTTCACAACTGGGTTATGGCAGAGCAATGCTGGGAGTGGTAATTAACTGTGTGGTTGGTCAGAATCAGGAAACAGATGAACAGATGAGGGGGCATGATTTCCAACTATTTTATTCTTTGGAGGTAGTATTCATCATTTTTAAAAAGAAGACCGCTCTCTTTTTTAACACCACAGCTTTTAGGGAGATGAGTCCTAGTTCCAGTCTTATAATGGCCATAGGCACTCCAGGGGGCAGCCCCAAGATCCGTCTCCAAAATTTGCCTTCAATGATTTGTAGCCAGTTTAAATCAAAAGTTAACAACGCCTCCAGTCCATAGGTAATTGTAGGGATAAATACTTGGATGTACAGTTGACGTGTTGCCCATATCGTAAATCCACCCTGTTTACGAGTGAAATTGGCCATTAAAGCCGTAATTTGGGCAGCTCTGATAGTGCGTATTTGTCTACAAGATTTGTAATCCCCGTCGGGCTCGAATTCTACCCCTAAATAGCGATAGGACGGTGCATAGAGAATGGTAGTGTTACCCACCACCAGGTTGACCCGGGATACTTTTTTATGAGTATATCTTAACACTTTCGTTTTTTCTAAATTAATGGTCAAGCCATTATTACTGACATACTCCCATAAGGCTATGGCCGACCTTCGTAATCCACTTATGGTATTATCTAATATAACCAGGTCGTCTGCATAAGCAAGGACCACACAAGGGGATTCTCCTACTTTAGGAGGACAATTTTCCACAGCAGCTAAGACTATTGGAATATCATGAACATACAAGTTATATACTAACGGGGCCATAACACACCCCTGCTTCACCCCTCTGTTCTGCAAAACACTACTGGTCAAATGTCCTTCCTGGTCTAATTTAAGACGGACTGAGGTGTTGAAGTGATGAAGTCTAAGGTAGTACAGTAGCTTTTCAGGGCAACCCATACTTTCAAGTTTTACCCATAACCGTTCTCTAGGAATGGTGTCGAACGCCGCCTTAAAGTCGATATATAATGCATACATAGGAGGCTGCCCCTTAATGCTTGCTCTGGTACGCAAAATATCTTTAATTATCAAATTGTGGATCGTAGAATATCCCCTTCAAAATCCGCTCTGGAATTTACACAGGATATTAGCTTCATCAGCCCACTTCTGGATTTCACTCAACAGTAAAGAGGCAAACAGTTTTCCAGTAATATCTAGCATAGACAATAACCTATAGTTTTGAGGATCAAGCCGATTTCCCTTTTTAAAAATTTGAATTAGGATCGCTGTTTGCCAGGTATTAGGTATTTCTCCTACCGTCATGATCTTCTTAAACAAGATAGTAAGCAAACTGGCCCAGAAATCTGGATAGTTCTTAATAACGGTGTTAGACAATCCGTTAGGGCCAGGGGCTCTTGAATCTTTCAAATCTTTAATTATCACCTCGTATGTTATTGTATAATTGTGTGAGTTATTTTATATATATTTATATATTTTTTTATAATATGTGTAAAGTTTGAGTTTTCTCTGACTAAATCACATTAAATAAATAATAATAATAATTTATTCTTTTAAAATGGCATAATCTTTTGCTAAGTCTGAAATTTTAAACCCTTCTCTAAACAGAAACAGATAAAAAGAGTTCTCGTCAGGATGTTACATTGTATAAACATAAATAAAAGTTCCCTGTCTGGAAATCCTAATCTAACCTAGGTTTTTTCCCTATCTTCTCAAATGGAAAATACAAAAGAACCAAAACAGATTTGGGGAATTGACCAAAGAAATGGATGGCAGATGGCTTCCAGCCCCTACCCCTTTGACTTTTTACCAAAGGGCCTTGCCTATGTTCATTGTTCCAATTTATATAGTTCGTAGAGTACTATAATGCTCCAGCCAGGTCTCTCGCTTCCTTTTCAAATATATAAAAGTCTCACAGTCTTTTTCCCTTTAGAGAGACTGTCGTATTTCTGGTTTCCTCACTATGGGTTTCTCTTAGTCTTTTCACTTGCACTCTGGGGTTCCTTCTTCCTTTCCCCAAGATGGGGTTCGTTTCTCTCTCCCTCTCCATTCCAGGGTTTCTCTATTCTCATCCCAAAGTGGGGTTGGCCTCTTTCTCTTTCTCTTTCCCTACTCCATGGATGACCCATTTCTCTCTCTCCACTTTGGTGCTTCTCGGTGCTCTACCAAGTCCAGGGACAGTCTCCTTCTATCTCCCCAGCAGACTGTCTTTTCCTCGTCCCAATCTGGGGCTCCTCGGACCTCTCTCCACTCCGTGGTTGGTCTCTTCTTCTCACCCCACTCTGGGACTTCTCGGTGCTTGCCGACTCTGGGATCAGTCTCTTTGTAACCCCCCACCCACTGGGGCTTCTCTGTCCTCCCCTCACTCAAGGGTCTGCTTCCTTCTTTCACTTCCCGCTCTGCGGCTTGCCTGTTCTTTCTCCGCTACGGGGTCCTGCTTCCTCTTCCTCATCTTACTGCCCCCACCTGCTTCCCTCGAGCCACTGCGTACCTGCTTCTGCTGGGCAGGGTTTCTCGGGAGGAGTGTGGATTCTGTCCACCGCAGAATCACTTTCGCAATTGATCAACTGGGTTCTGCATCAGCTGCTGATGACACTCCTTTGCTGCTCGTTTTGGTGTGGCGATGTGACTCGGCGCTCCGAGGTTCCTCTTTGTTCGCATTAAACAGACTCTTACGGCTACTTGTCCAGTGTGCCTCACTGAACCCCTGCAGCACCGACTGCGGTACAGGACACTGCATCTGAACTCTGCAGGCTTGGCGGACCGGCTTTCCTGATTGGTTCTCTCCATGACGCTCCTCCAGGGGGCTGATCTGTTTTCCTCTTCGCTGTTCTCCAGGAGGACTGGGGATAGTTGAAGCCAGAAGCTGAATAAGCCATTACAAAAGGGGTTTCAGAGTTATAATACACCTTAGCTCCCACATATCCTATAAAGGTGCTAGTGTCTGGGGGGGAGCGATGGTGGTTGGTGCCCCCGCCTGGGGTTTTCCTGTCCCCCAATGCGGTGGGGTCACCACCAGGGCGATCCCGCTTGCTCTGTCCCCTATGGGGTGTGAAGCATAGCAGATTCACCATCCTAGCCTCAAAGCGGGCGGCTCCCCCCGTGGGGAGAGGTGAATATCTCCTTTGGAATTAATCACAACTAACACATGATATTCCATTCCAGCTTTGTATTAGTAGAAGTCATTGAGGAAGTCAGTCATTTGTATGGGCAGCAGCAGGTGGGTAATCAGCTGCCTTCTTGCAGCTTGTGTATTTCACAATGGAATGGTGGGCAGTCAGGCTTTTTCTAATGAAATTGCCTGCATGACTATATTATATCCAAACATTTCTGTGGGAAACCCTTTCCGATTTTCAGGCTGTTTTATACATGATGGTCATATCCAGATGTTGTACCTAACTGACTTCCACACGTTAAAATAGTTGATGCTTTCCCTTTCAAGATGTTCAAACACTTTTCAGTGAATGAGAACCATGCTTATGGATGACATGTTTACTTGCCGGTAACCATGGGGACGGATTCGAGTTTCTGCGCAGTGTACTAAGACGTGTGGTAGTATTGCCTCCCATGCTGTGGTCAGTGCTTTATTTGAAGTGCCCCTTTGGGGCTTAGGTGGCATATTTCGTATTGCAGTCACTTAGACTTCCATCACATGCTTTGTGAACAAAAGCACTGTGTCATGGCACAGACCCAGTGATGCCCTTACGTGAAAGAAAACTCTATCCAGTGGTGTCTTTGCTGCTGCCTCCTGCTGCAAAACATCCACTGCCATCCCCTTAGATCAAGGAACCCACGGACAACCCCAACAACCCCCCCCCCCCCCATCTACAAGCACGAGCTCTAACGTCCATATACTTTACCTTATCCATTCAAAATGTGAAATCACTATTTGTTATTATTCATATTGAGTCGATTTTATTTTAACATTAAACTAAGGAACGTTTGGAAATTGAGTATAACGATTTCACAACTAAAACTAAAGACCACATTTAAGAATTGTTGTGCATACATACTAATGAACAGATCCCTTTTATCAAGAAAACCACTCTCAATTATGGGCAAAAGGTCATGGTTTTCAACATCTCAGCTACCTAACACTTCACAGAAAAGTAACGTGTTCCCCCTATTTGCATTGCTCTGCTAGATCTGCTTTATTAAATGTTTCTATTTTGCACTTTTCTGCTACCCTAACTGGGCACAAATGTTTAACTGGTCGCTACCACAAATCAAACGTGTGTTACAGTTTTTAAATTAGGATTCTACATTTCTCCATCATCTCACGCCACTGCAAATATTAACGGTAGAGCAGATTACCCAATGGCTACTGTGTTGTATTTGATTTCTTTGCGCAGTATAAAAATCCCCATCGGTTAGATTCACACAAATACATAAGTATCAGAAAGGGGGGAGGAGTCTCACTCACTGGGTGGCCTGTTTGCTGTCAGGTTTTTGAAGTGGCTTCCTTTTATCACTTCTGCCGATAGTCTTCCAGTGGTGGCGTTGTACAGCAGGCCTACCAGGATTTCCGGAGCAGAGCCATGCGCTAGCGATTGGCATGAGGAAGTGCTTTCGCTGCAGGAAACCTCTGACATGCTCATTTGGGAGTCACAGCCCTAGAAGAAAAATTAGATTAAGAAGTTTTTTTAGGTGCAAAGAAATTAAGTGATAGGCATCAATTTCTGGTTTTGCTACATCTACAAGTATGATTGATGGAGAACTCACAGCAGTGAAGAGCACCAAATACATTATTCGCTGAGAGTCAGTGGACAGACTTGACATATATTTCTCATTAATAGAATCTGGTTGTTACACAATCAGTCACCCAGAATTTGTAAGGGTTATAACTCCTGAAAGTCACAAAATCCTTCCCAAAAACATGATGGAAAAATTGAATCAGCCACGTCTCGAATGCAAACATTAGCCAAAAAAAATATGTTTGAAAGAAGACGTTCTTACAAGGCATGATCTACTGATCAATGTGAGAAACATAGCCCTCCGTTCTGAAGAGTTAGTTTTACATTATATATTGTAAGGGTGCAGAACTATGAGACTGACACAAGGGTGGGATACCGATTGCTATAAACCTCTATTCAATCCAAAAGAAAGGGAAAAACCTAACTTTTCCCAAACTCTTAGAGGGGTTTCCCGGCCTTAACTAAAATACTAAGCTTTGTGTCAGAATGTCCACTCAAATAAAGAGGGTCCACCGTTGTGTCAAACACTATTTCCATCCCTTACACTTTAATCTAAGGATATACTTGGTCCAAAGAATAGCTCCGTGCTTCTGGACAATGGACCAGAGTTCTTGATTAAAATGTCTTTAGATGTGAACAAAGTCAGCCAACTCAAAATGTGTCACACCTGAAACTTCAACATTACTTATTGCCCATAGTTAGGGTCACTATTGGGTTCTTCAGGAATGTCTCCCTTGCGCTGGCCTGTCTCAGGATTCTCTTAGCAGTTCAACAAAGTAGGGGGAAAGTGACCCTTCCCCTGGCCTTTCTCAGGCTTCTCTTTACAATTCAACAAAGTTGAGGGAATGTCTCCCTTCCCCTGGCCTTCTCAGGCTTCTATTGACAATTAAACAAAGTTGGGGGAATGTAACCCTTCCCTGGCCTTTCTCGGCTTCTCTTAAGAATTCAACAAAGTTGGGGGAATGTGACCCTTCCCTGGCCTTTCTCAGGCTTCTCTTATGAATTCAACAAAGTTGGGGGAATGTTTCCCTTCATATGGCCTTTCTCTGGCTTCGCTTGACAGTTCAACAAAGCTGGGTGAATTCCCCCCTTCCCCTGACCTTTCTCAGGCTTTCTGTTGTGGGTCCCAGACCTGTGGTTGTTTTTCTTCAGGCTTTGGCAAATCTGGTTTGCTATCCTGACAGATCTTGCCCTGTAGGAAATACCTCTTGTTGTTTTGGTTTATCCTGTGTGGGTTCCAGACCCGTGTTTCTTCTCCTTGGGAGTTTGGTAGACCTGGTGCACTATCTGCCCAGGTACCGCTAGAAAGATGATGACTCAGGATGCAACTTCATATTGGGTGCGTTTCCCAGACCTGTGCTTTACTATGCATTTGTGTTTAGGGTCCCCAGCAACCATCCTGGTTTTCCAACCCTCTTCCAGGCTCTTACTGGTCTTCTTCAGTTTTCTGTGGGTCTCCCGTCCTCATTCGGGCTCTTCTCTCTCTCCAGGCTCTGTGGCGGCTCTGCAGCGTTTTCCTGTTTTTGTGTGGTGTGACCCAGGCGGACTGCACATTCCAGCTCTCATCTTCAGATGGCAGTTCTTGCTTCTGCTTCCCTCCATGGTCGAACCACGATGAACCACTTGGGAATGCCTCTGCCGGTTGGCAAACTTCTCATCCTCTGCAGCTTTGGCTTTCTTCTCCCGTCAACGGATCTTGCAACTCCTGGGCTCCTCTAGGGAGGACATCTCCCTATGGCGAGTACTTCTTCCCTTTGTTGCTTTCTAGACCAGATTGTCTAATATACTCTGCGCGGTTTACTGAATCGATCCACATTGCTTAGCGCCTCTTCCTCATCACAGTCTAGGGCCAACAACTCCCTGGTCAGTCCATTCTACTCTCCTTCGTCTCAGTGACCCCGAGGTGACATAGGTACATGGAAGTTGTGTGAGGGGAATTGATAGTGAATGATTGTCCTCGTCCCGTAAGGGGGTTCCCCTCCCATGTGATCCTCCCTCAGTGCAACACCCCCTGGGGGACTATTGGGTAATGTCCGCACCATCCTGATCCCACAGGTGACGACATCCAAGGATTTGTCAAAATGTGAACTAAAACATATGCTGATTTGGGTGACACAAACATCTGGTCTGGTCTGATGATACTAAAAAATGATTTGTTTCATTGGTCATTCACAGACGCTTGTTTCACAAACTAAGCTGTTGGACAAACGGACACAGACACACAAATACTGTCGAATGCTCCTCAGAACATATTGCCTCCTACAGCTTAGACATGTAGAAAATAAATGCCACAGAATGTTCCTGGCTAGACCTCCACATCACAATCTTCTTCTGGTTCCCAGTCCTACTTTTATCCACACAGTAAATTAAAGATTAAATTCCAGCAAGGCCACATCTGGTACTAAAATATCTGTTGCAATATGATATGTGTAATTATGCTATTCAACCAATAAGATACCGAATGATCTACATCAAATGTTCTGCCACCACTGAGAATGCTGCTTGAAGATGTCTGGATTAGGGTGACAGCTTAGTCTGCCTCACTCATCAAAGAGGGGTTAATAAAGCATCAATAGATCCACACCTACATTCTAGCGCTGGTAAGTAATTTGGTTCTTAACAGCACTGCATAAACCTGTCCTTTGTCTGCGCCTTTTTTTCCTTATAAAATTCAGATCATCAATAGGGGCAGCCTGAGGTAGGGTAAAGGGCTCGGTGAGAAAAATTACCTTTGCACTTACTCGATTTTCTGAAGCTCAAAGCAGGCCAGCAGGAGCTGGTCATGGTCTGTTCGCAAGGAATGCACCAACGCCTGGAATAGGCTCTACTAGAGACTTTGGTCAGAACTATTACAGTGAAGAAAATCTAGCAGCCCTTTTCTTCACATGCGCACATGAAGATCAAGTAGCATGTAGTGGAAAATACCTGTTAATCCATTTTAGAGCATACATCAATGCCTTGCACATGAGTAAAGCCCTAATAATTGTATCATCTGAGACCAGGCACTAAGTTGTGCCACAAAAGCCAAGCAATGCCCACAAACATATGCCAGGATACACCATATATGCGTCAGGAGTTGTGTGCATGCCTCAGCAAGGGTAATCAAGAGAAGGTTGGACCTTACAGTCATTTCCTGTTAACAAGTCCTTGTTACCTACGGGCTGGGCATCCACACCATCCATGACACCGGGCAGGTTATCCATGATGGCACTAACCACACTGCCACTGCATTTGTGCTGAAGCTCCTCGGAGTGGTGCAGCCCTCTGCTACTCCTTCAAGATCATTATTGCCCTGGCTCAAGGCAGCACACATCCTTGAGTTTCCAAAATACTGAGCAAATCCTTGAAGTCATGCTGTGACCACCTATAGTTCCTAAAAAGACTAAGGCACATCTCAAGGCACCAAGGCGACGCACTCTGCTATAGCGACTTCTTAAAGCCATTGGTGTGCTAGATTATACCTGTATGCCATAAAAAAGGACACACAACAGGTTTTCAGGAACTGGAGGATGCAGCACAGGATCTACACTCTGATGGTGTGTGATGCAAATCTGTGCTTCGCAAATGTGTGTTCCCCTGACCAACGCACAGCTGAATGATCTTCAGGAACATCTGCCTGGTTCAGAAAAGGAAGAGCCAAGTATTACATTGGAGCAGGATACTAGGTAAGTGGAAAGCAAGTCAGACCGGAAATGACATGCAAATACGTAAAACTGGCTATGCGGATGCAACCGTACACACCTTTGTGCACTGCACCCTGTCTTCTCAATAGGCAGGGACACAACTGCATCATGGAGCATCAACCTGATAACCTGCATCTCTACAAACATAGACTAGTTCTGATTGGACAATCCCCTTCACAATGCCCCAGACCCTGCCCAATGAAGCACACTGAGGATAGCCGGCTAACCATCCAGTACGTTGCTAATGAGCCTGGGCAGCACAGACAAGAATGCTTCATCCCTTATAAATGTCATAGAAAGGAAATTGGGAATAGAGCAGGTAATAGCATGGCGCTGGTATATTTATGGAGTATATGGGTTAAGCTGTTCACTATCACAGAGAAAGACACTGCATAAAAGCATGCAATTGTAATTATCACAAAGTCAAAGCCAGTTCTTGAAATACTTGTTTATTGAAAAGATACACCAACCCTTGGTACAATTCCTATACAAAAGATGCACAAATCTACCTTCAATGCTTGTTTGTTGTGGTTTTTATGAGGTCGTTTGTGACTATTATAAATTAGACAATTTTTACGAGCTTAGCGCGGCAGATCACATAAACATGTAAGCATACATCATCCTTTCCCTGAAACATAGCCACACACCAGCCTTTACTGATGTTTGCCCTTTGTGACTCCGGAAACCCAAAGAAGTACTGTCTCACGATCCCATGCACCAACCAGTCACATCCCACAGCCGTGCCACAATATGGCACGCATAATACCGCAGACAAAGGATCTGGCTATTCAGGGAAGGTTTTCGCTGCCTACACAAGCCTTGGTTGCCCACCAGAATGCAATGTTAACCTGGCAAGCTGTGTCACATTGGGGTCCTCTGACCCATGCAAGGATTCATTGCCATACAGCACAATATGCCTTTGCCCCTAATAATGGATGATGACAGGGATAACAGACAGGTGGACAATGTTGGTGGAATTATGATTAAAGGTGGCAAGATTCATAATGTCTTTCTATGCGTGTATTCTGTGCAGGAAACATTTCTGTTCAGCATTTTTAGCCCTCCATTTTCATCTCTAAACCCCAACCACCCCAATACACCCACAATCTCAGCATCCATTTCATATTGTCCAAGTGTCTCATCATTTGCACTTAGAGGGGGTTTGGTGGAGGAAGAATGCACCACAGAAGTGACAGCTGGGGTGCGGACCAGGGTGGAGATGATGGGCCATCAAAGGGAATAGTGCTGCTTCTGGCACAACCGCTGCTGAGGGTAGCGAGGGACTGCTTGTGACACTCAGGAAGCTCAATCGGGAACACATGAGGGTGGGCTTGTGTCTCGTTATCATTGGCCATCCGTGACAGAATGCATGGCAGTGTATTCACCTGAGTTTATTTCGATTTTGCAATAAGCACGCCATTATGGATTCAGCAACAAAGTGTGATTTCTCAAACAAGTACACTTTAACCGTATGATATGTGGTTGAATGTGGTGTTATCTTCCTTGGCAAGTCTACTGGCACTAGGAAGATCCTTTAATATTGCAGAGAGATCTATTGTCCTCTCTGAACTTACCAGTACCAGAGGTATTGGAGAGGCTAAGAGTACAATTAATCAGGAAAATCTGCTAGGCCCAACATTGTCTGTCTTCTGTGCGATTGTATTACAATGAATAAGGTCTCGTGTTATAACTAGTCCACATCACTGATGTTTTATAAAAGGTGACATTACCTTAAAAGCCTACACACTGAATACTTCATGCACTTAAGTATAAATCACCATGATGTCATAGGACTATGTTTTTCCTGGCGAGTGTAATGGCACCCGCGAGCAGAGCACGTCGGATGCACCGGCACATGCAGAGTTGTACCGGCGCATCCGACGTCCCCATCCCCAGTCAGCCCTATGGGGCGGAATGGGGATGAGGAGGCCCTTGATTCCGGCACCAGTACTAACTCGGCATGACCCGGTTCTTGCCCATTCACGGGTGCCTGAAAAATTGCAACTCCGGTGGCAGCCGTGCCGTTTTTAACGGCACGGCTACCGCCAGAGTTGTAATGAGGGCCTATGTTTTGGTATGATCAGAAACCAAGTTATAGACACGCTAGTTTTAGCACGAAGAAAGATACTAAACTTGTCATTTACTTCTTTGTCCTCATAGAAAAGAGCAGAAGGCCTTGAAAGCAGCCCACCTTTTAGACGGCATCAGAACAAATGGGAAGAACATCGCAGGAAGGCATTTATGTTGCTAGGTGACCGCTTCACACTTCACCTGCACGTGCAGCGGAGACTTCCAAACGCTGGGCTTAGCCAAATAGAGATTCTTGGAGCCTGGATAGCATGGGGGTGTTCATGGAACGAAAACTATTTGCTGCCAAAGGCCTTTTGTGTTTGGGGAGGCCAGGGATGAGCAGTGCTAAGGCAGCACAGTCTCCTCTCCAGCAGAGTTAGGATCACTTACTCTATTTGTGAACTTCCAACATGATTAGCATATGCCATCTAGCTACTTCACACAGAGCAAGCCATCATGGGATTGGTGGTAAAAGAGGGAGGGCACTTCAAAGGGGAAATGTCCTAATGGGACCTTATATGGCAATGCGGACGCAGCCAATCCCCCTAGTAGTATTTTTATAAAGATTGAGTGGGAGCTCGCAACTCTGCTTATTACTGTTGGAGTTTATGATGACTCTTTCCATAGGTGTGATACAGAAACAAAAAAGGGGGGAAAACCTTCTCCCGTCACCCCCCTAAACAGCCCTGAGGAAATACCAAGAAGACAGCATGCCAGGAGGTGCCACAAACATCATCCTGTTGGGAAAGAAACAAAAGAAAGCTCCAGTTCAAGTAGTTCTTTAGAGAAGGAGGCCCAGGAGTGCTACTCTCTACAGCTGCGTTGGCCTCACATACCCAAAAGGACTTTGATCCAATCGTGAAACTGATGCTGAACATGGGGGCTACCCAAGTCATTGAGCCGGCTTCACCCATTCAAATTGTCTGATAAAGCTATTTGAGCCTGTTGCATCAATAAATCACTGCCATAAGAAAGCCTCACTGAGCCCCCTCACAAGGCAGCAGGGCCCAAACTGCTTCAAATCCCCAATCCTACAGATGTGAAGAAACTGCTGGAGTGCCCGAGTGCAGTCGAGTCTATCGAGCTGCTTGTTGGAAGATAAAGCCTTAGCAACAAATTACTGTCAAGATACCTTGAGAGTAAAGCTCACACTTGTGCAAAGCTCTCAAAATGCTGGTGTATTCTTTTTGAAGGCTCCTAAAGGCTAAGCTAGAGAATTAGCCAGTCCCAGGCACACTAGGTTGGCTGGCTCCCAGGCCTCACCATAGACTCTAGGGGTCAGGCCCCATTTCCTTATCTTGCTCCCAAAGAAATTGTCTAAGTCTATTTTGGTGTGTTTTCATTTTCTCCAACAATCAAATGTGTTGATGTCCCTCTGCAGAAGCATTTCTAGTTAACCAGCCTGCCTATATATGTTTAGCCTGTCCAGCCTCTATTCTTCCTAACAGGGATAGGTGGCTAGCATGTTTAGCATACTGTTTGCTATTTTGAAAGATTACGATTTGTATAGAGACTTAAGTGGATATTATTTTTACTTTAGTAATTCACGTTGTTACTAAACGCTCATTCTGACAAATCTCTCTGGAGAGTTTCACCTGACCTCTGCCTACATTGCAAAAGGGGAAAGAAATATATAATAGACTTTAGTCTGCTTCCCTTTATGATTGAAACAGCTCAGAGCCAAGTTGTGGAAAAAGTTAGGGCACATTGCAAAGGTCTGCAACATGCAGCTCTCCAGGTATTTTGAACTACAACTCCCATGAGCCCTTCCCATTGAATCTATTGGCTGCCGCCGATGGGAGTTGTAGTCCAAAACATCTGGAGAGCCAAAGGTTGTAGACCCCTGACATAGTATATAGTTTACTTCCCTCCCTTTACTTTTGGCAAGGTTAGAATCGTGCATCCTTATCTCCCTACTCAGTGAGAGGCTGGATATTGCCACACACAACAGGAAATGTCTGGGGAAAAATGTCAAGTGTCAACAAAATGAGCCTGGAACCTGGCAGCTTGTGTCAAGGGAACCTCCGAATCCTTGTGTGCATGCTTCTAAATGGCAGCTGCCACAGTACTGACTCAAGGCAGGACGATTCCGGCACAGCAAACATAGGTGAAGGCTTGTCCTGAGCAGCAGCAACCTCCTTCCGTGTCTCTACCATCTCCATTGTGGCCTCGTGTCGCTTCTGCAACATCACCTCTACGTCAAGTTTGTTGCATGCTTACAAGCCTGTCGGGTGAACCTGGCAGTACTGGTTAATGTGTAGGAAGAAACAGGTGAACGTCTGGTGGTTCAGAAGATGGATCTCCTACAGAGAGTGGTCCCTTTCCAATGATGAAAGTAGAACATACCCTCACTTTTTGTATTGTATTTCAAGGTTATTTACTTGCCAAGTAGGGGGGATAGCTAGTTTCTATATATACATATTTATAGATACATGTTATAAAGACAATAGGGAGAACCGTGCTCGTGGTTATAGACAAGGAGATTGTAGTTGTCTAAATTGGTAGAACATTGCTTACAGTGGTTAAAGAAAGACAATGTGAAACATGCAACATTCAATGCACCCTCTTCCCATTAAATTCACAGTACTCAAATTTGTGATTCCATGTATAGAATATTTATTTCCTGATGAATTGTTATACAAAAAAGCTAACAAGTGTTTCACAAGCAAAGGCATTTCTTCAAGGCTCCATATTAATATTATATGTGGTTTCATAACTCAGAAACTGGAGCATTGTGAATGTCAGGGGAAAGAGTGGTGCATCGTTCACACTATTTTAACTTTATTGTGATTACTTTCCTATGCAGCACGTGTTTGTGTTTAGAAATCAGGGCTCCCCTCCCCTTGATCCTCTAGTTCTTTTATACCTTTGTCCTCATTGGTAATTTTGAGGAGATGAAGTTTCATTGTGTCCTTGGTGGGAAGCCTTAGTTAGAGATCGCCCTACAAGTTCTCTACTCGTGTGCCCTGGTATAGGGTGAGGAAGGTCACAGGGTGATGGTATTGCAACAACCCTCACTTCCCATTTCCCCATAAGATTCTGGTCTGTTCATCCTCTGACAAATGTACATGAAATACAAAATAATTGAAGGGCACTGGTCAGGATCCTTTGCACTTTCATGCCCCTCTGGCAACAAACTCTGCAAGGAGAATGCTCGAACTACGTACCAATAATCTTCAGTACTCCTTGTCCTACTTTTCCAAGTCACAGTGCCTGCTAATGAAGCACCAGCCTCCCCAAGAGGAATACATTTCAAAAACCTTTTCTCTTGCCTTGCCCCTTTTCACTGAAGGTACACTACACCAGTACCCCAACATGCCTTAGTTATTTTTCAATTACATCATGGCCGTGCTCCGGCGCCTGGGCACCCACCAGGAGAATGAATTGGGGGCTGAACCCCCTCCGGGCCAGAGAGAAGACGCAGTAAGGGGGGGGGGCTTTCTTTGGGCTCCATACTGTCTCTCTCTGAGTCTGCTGTGTGCGACTCATCCTCGTCCCTGAAAACAAGGGATAGGATGCTTTTTTGATGTGCATTTCACAGCGGTCTGCCTCCCTGAAAAACTAACTTTATTATTTATTTTTTTAAACAGGCTGGCACCTATCAAGTGTTTTTGTATATTGTCTTGCTGAAGTGCGAAGCCTCCCTAACAATCACTTCCATCACTGCTGCCGCTTTGGGGATGATATCATGGACTATATCTAGGTGGAGCATAGTGCAAGTGGGCAGGTTGAGATTCAGCCCCCCCACCCCCCCCCCGCGACCACTCCCAAAATGTTGGGTTATGTTGACATTACCAGCCTGACCTACAGAGCCTTCGCCAGGCAGGGACGGTGCTTCGCTTCATTAGAAGCACCTCCATTCGTATGGGTACGTTTTTAGGCAATTGCTAGGGGTTAATGCTTGCATGTCAGGGGAGTGATTAGAAGGGTAATGGGCAGGAGACAGCTCATTCTCACAGCAGTTCTTAAGTGTGTGCTTTCAGAGGTGGAGAGACTAACTGCATGTAACATTGAAGCTGCACTACAATATTTCCATTCAAATGTGTTAAGAAGTTACATGACCCCAAACAAGTAAGTGTGCTCCCTCCCCCACAGTCTATGAAATTCGGACCTCTCCCAACATTTGAAGGGCTAAATCCCCCCGCCCCCACGTGTGTTGGTCTAGGTGTACACCTGCCTCCTTTTACATCGCTCTAGGCTGCCAGAGCCGGTCCCATTGCCCTCTATGGTACCGAAAGCCTGAATGTATGGGTACAGCTGAGCATTATACAATGTTTCCGGGCTGCTGAGCAATGCCATTAGACATGGATGGAAAGGCGCCAGGTAGACATTTCTGTACCATCAGCAGAAGTAAAACATACCGCCTGCTCATGTACAGTGTGCAACAATGCACATGTTGCGCCCTGAGCTAGCCCGTCTGTGGAGGTCTCCAGGAATGTATGAAGGACATATCATTTTGGGTTTTCCCATAGCTTCTGCTCGAAGATCGGATGCAAAGACGTAATTGGTACCCAGGTGCACTTTGACTGCAAAGGCAAATCGGATAACAAAAATCGGACCCTTCTGTATGGGCTGATTAGTACCTACACCAGAGAAGTGTTTATGACCCACCCCGGTTCTGTTGTGGTCATGCCACCAATGAGTGGAAGGAATCTTTCATTAGGTAATTTTACAGTACCCCAATGACTCACACATCTAACAAGCACATTATAAATGCTGATATTTACACCGCTCATTGCATAGGAGTTCCTTCGGCACAGCAGCACTCCTTCGTCCTAGTCACTGTTGCTCTCTCTCCCCTTCTCTTTACTTGTTCGTGTTTTCCCTTGAATTGGGAACATTTTTTTGGTGGTGGTGGTTCTCCACCGTGTAGCTATGCCTTCTGTTTAGCGAGTATGTCTTTCTCCCATCCTAGTTGTGTTGCTCCACCTTTTGAGGCCTGCTACAACCTGGATGATTATAAAGGGGTTGACAAGGGGCAGTGATGGCTTACAGCAATGCAACTGGAAGGCTTGCATCTCCTTCTTACTTGACTTTAGTATACGCAGTACATGCTAGCCAATGTTCCCACTGTTCTGTGCCCCCCTTTCACCAAGTTGACGACTAAGTGCAAATGTGGTGATATTGCTGCCGGTGATTTCACTTTCTTATATCTGGAGCCCCCTCCCGCCCCCCACCCATGGGAAATTGATAAATTGCCTGCTCCCTGTTTGGACCGATGCGATTGACGCATTTGAGCCGCAGTCGAACCACGCAAACAGTATCGAGAAGCCTGGTTCGATGCCGTCAAATAGCCAACCAACACAGAAGGAAATATTGACTGATAATGGCCCTCTTGGTTTTTCTTTGGGCATTAGAGACTGGTTAGGTCACTTTAATACATTTCTGCCCAGAACATATGCTTTTTAACGAACATTATAGTTATTATTTGCCTTTCTCTCCTGTGTCATTACCTAGAGGGCTGCATCTTGCTGTCATTCTCACGTTCTCAGTTCTATCCACAAGAGTGTGTTTTGTGTAGTATTTTTCTATTTAGTTATTGCAGATGGTGTGTTTAAAGAATATGTATTTTTATAGAACCTTGATTGGACATTCCCTATATTTTGGACTGTGGCAACCCAAACAGCATTCAGACCCCTCTTGGGAGTATAGCCTTCTATTGGCCCACGTTACCACAAAAGGCGAAAGAGGTATATCTCTTAACTGTGCCTGTTTTACCTTTATGATTGAGGTCAACTGTAGCAGCTTTGAGGGCTGATTAGGTGCTTTAGCCACTACTCACCCTTTCACTTCGACGGGGCAGAATTAATTTTGTTACAAACCTTTGACATTCCCATCTTTGCTATTAGTTATATGGATTCTTGTTACAATGCCTGGGGAAAATGTATGTTTGCTCGCATGGGACATTAACAGTAGATAACTTTTCCCTGTTGGATGAAAAGGTCTAGTTTGTGTAGAACACATTCCAGCATGGTTACTCATAATTTGGCACTCTAGATATTTGGAACTACACCTCCCATGATCCTTCAGCCCGGACTATATTGACAAAAGCTGATGGAGTTGAAGTCCAAAACATTTAGAGTGCTGCATAATGTGCATTAGGAAAGATTTCATCAATGTGTAATTTCCCCTCCATTTGTGGACCCCCCAAACCTTTTGCTTTTGTTTGGCTATCCTATCCTGACTTTTGCCAGTGCAGCACAGCCTTCAGCTGTGCTCCCCTGGGTGTTTTGTTCTGTCCCATGGCCATTTTGTCCCTTGTCTTCACCCATGTCAAGTAACCTGGGGTTTCCTTATTTGGCCATGCAGCCTCCCACGAAAACCAATCCCTTTCGCAGGCTTCTGCATGTCACGTGTGTGCGCACAGGAAAAGGGCTGGGACTGTCTGGTCCCAATCCACACTACTGGTGCCAGGATGTCTGGAGTGCCTGAATTACTGGGACCACCATGGACCGTGATTGGTCCACGACTGGGATGCCTGCATGAGAGTAGATCTTCGATTGGAAGTCCTCGATTTTGGCACAAAGCTAATCTTGGATAAGAGAAGGGCTCTGCATCCATTCCAGGTCCATCACCTGAGTTCTCTCCGAACTACAGAAGGAGCCAAGAATCCTGCAATAAAAAAACAGACCTGTGGAACCGCCAGAGACACTTTGGAAGGTTTGGCACCTTTCACCCTCTGCTATCTTGTTGGACCACTGTTTTCTTCATCGATCAAAAAGGCCTGCCAAAGCGCTTTGCCCCTTTTGATTAGTGGAAACAACTACTCTTAACGCCCCCTGATTACCAACCGAACGAGCCCCTTCAGAAGTGTCCCTCGCCACCATCTAGAGTTGAAACCCGAGACATGGGACATTGCTCGCTTGTGGCCCTGTGCCCTCTCACGCCAAATTCCACAAGTCTAGCTCCTCTAGGTTCCGAATGAGGAGAGTGTATAACGCTGCCCACATTAGTGATTCCTGCATCACTACCTGTTTGTGACGGTCGCTGTAGGTGCCTTGATGTTCTGTTCTCCTGTGCCCTGAAGCGTGCTGCACCGGAATTTTCTTTGTATTTCCCTCAGAAGCTTAGAAAAGGCAACTGTCCTGTCACAGGCAATCGTTCTTTCCTATAGCCGCTAAGAGCCGGAGCACCGCGAAACTGCAGGACTCAAACCTACTAGCGACCTCTCCTAAACTGTCAAAGTTTGATCCAGACTGTGCCGAGGTTTCTTGAATACTTGCATCACTTACCAGTGACCCCGAGGCACAACCGATCTCTTTTATGCACGAATATCCCTAACAAGCTATTTGCTTT
The DNA here is from genome assembly GCF_040938575.1 of Ambystoma mexicanum. NCBI lineage: Eukaryota > Metazoa > Chordata > Amphibia > Caudata > Ambystomatidae > Ambystoma > Ambystoma mexicanum. Next base: position 952,740,685 of record NC_090928.1, on the reverse strand, counting down.
TGGCTGGGGTAGCCTGCGCTCCGTAGCTATTCTCACCTTTTGAAAACTGCTTTGCCACCAAAGGCAGATCCTACTCGAGTAGTGGGAACCCATTCTTCATCGCCTCAATCCCCTGACTGACTTGCTACAGCCCTCCCAAGAAGACCCGCTTTCTGTTCTGCCTGCGCGATCGTGCGTTTTTATGCACAACTGTACTGTTGAGCACAAGGCTCTCCACTTCTTTGGGCTGGACTCAAAAGTTAGGGAACAACTCTGAAGAATTGTCCAATACTCCTAGTATGTTAACTCACCCTTCTCTTTACAGGTTGTGGCTCCGTTTGACGTCTTTGTCGCATTAGGAAACGTATTGTATATATGTTATATAGTAGAGTATTTTGTGTGGTAACTGTTTTTATATAACTAAAGTTTACTTGTGTCTATTGGTCCGGCCGACAATAAATGTAAAGATATTTTTCATATACACTTGTGTGAATGTAATTTGTGGTTCGTTACTGTTACTTATGGCCTCATCACGAGTTGGGCGGTATCCTGGCGGTATTACTGCTGGGATACCGCCCGGGCTAATAGCGTTACCACCAAACCCCCCGGCACTATTAGCACCGGATCACGGGTTTGGCGGTAATGGTAATTCACCATTCCCCATTGGGTCCCCTGGACCCAATGGGGGATTTTCAGCACAATTAGCGCGCGCTAATAGCGCGGCGCTAACTGCGCCCGAAAATGGGAATTTTCCCGGTGCTTTTACCCCCAGCTCTGAGCTGGGGGTAAATGCAGCCAGACCCGTGATTTGGCAGACCCTTAAATGCGGCAGTAATAGCGTTACCGCTGCATTTAAGGGTTACCACCAAACTCGTGATGAGGCTGTTAGTTTTGACTGCCTGCCAAGCTACCTAGATTGTTTTGGCTTGTCCAGATGGTGCCCCTGTTTCACTAAACCGAGGGTGGCCTCCCAAACGTCTGCTCACCAGGTCAGTTTAGAAATCCATCTTAACAATGAGTTACCATGCTCTATAGCATGCCAGTCACCCCACATCCTTAACCTTATTTCAAGACCTGCAGTTAAGGTGCATGGCATATTTTTTATGCCATGCTTCAAACATAGGAGACACGAAGGCAACGTTAGATTACATCTGACCAATGCCAGAAGTACACTATCCGCAAAGAAATGTGCAAAATAACGTGAATTATAGATCCAAGACCTAAACCGGAAACTACATGTCCTACCAGTTCCCAAAAAACAAACTCTGACAGGGGTTTTAAAAAATAAATCCCAAAATACATGTGCAGTTCGTTTATAGTCCAGGGAGTTTTTCATGCGAGGACTGAAACACCTTCATCAAACAAACACATAATGACATGGAATCAGCAGCAGCAGCATGTTATCTTTACCTTTGGGAATCTGGTGAATTTGGGATTATAATTAGACAGTCAAAACAGGGATTCTCTTTTGGCCATAATGTCAATGCATGCAGTACGCCTTACTGTGTCTTGCCACCAAACGGTGTAAATTAGGGGGTACAGATAGACCGGTGGGCGCTGGAAAATATAATTAATTAACAAAGTACAAACAACACCCGCGCATCGTAAATCAGGTTAGAAAAGAGAAACATCAAATGAATGAATCGCTCCCTATAAAGAGAGCAACTCCCTTCAGCCCAAGCAAGCGAGCTTCATAAATCTAGAACATATAAACATGACTTAAGGAGGTCGGTGAAGGTTATAAGTTATTATTGGAAGGGACAAATGAACATAGCAAATGTCACTAATGCCCACCCAGTGCCCACATGTATAAACTGCTTATCATGCTGTTTATAATGTAGTGACGCTTAGCGGTTATTCAGAGGACTGTTTTGTAGGCATGCTGTAGAGGAGAACATCTTTCCACAGTGGGCGCACATGGTTTTCTGAAATGTTAGCCGTTTACTGAGTCTGTAAATTAGTACTGCCCCCTGCTGTGACCTGCTTGCAAGGGCATCTATTTTAAAATTCAGTTGATGTTTTACAGGGAGGTGCAGTGCACAATTGTTATCAAGGTCTCAAAACACGACGCTTAACACCTTTTCTTTTACCTCTAAACTGCAGGTCCTAACTGAGTGACCCAGTCTAAGAATTGCTGTTCTCAAGCAAGTTCCTGGGGACCAGGGCTCTATGCCACTTACAGATGGCATCACAATTGAGACAAACCGGCATCCACGTAAGCAGTTGAACCACACAGGCGGAGTCGGCATGGAGTAAAACATACCCTCTACCAGTTCAAAGTTAAATCGATAGGCAATGTTGTTGAAAGTGAAACTTGAACTGGCAATGAGACTCATGTTCTGGCAATGAGACTCATGTTCTCAAGCGCCAGCACATTATTAAAGCAATGCAGCCGCCCCTTCAAGTTACACAGTAGTCTAGGTTTCAAAGAGCTCAACATTGCAAGATCTGGGCTGTAGTAGGCTTTGAAGACTCTTAGAATGTCCACACACGACTGCAAAGGCACCTGCTCTCTGGCACGCTGGCAGTGATACATTCGATTTCTACACCAATTTCCAAAGGCCACAAGGTGATGGATTAAAACAGACACTGTACAAAGACACTTTGCATTAACCATGATCAAATAAAAAACGCAACGGATAAAAGAGTAGTGTTTGCTAACCCGCGTCCTAGCACCCATGCCAGCTATTTCAATGGTAAAGCATTTATTAACCTGACAAGGATGAAACACTGAGTTTTCTCTTCTTGGAAATTGACCTTTTGATCTGTAATGTGAACACAGGTATCAGAAGCAAACACCTAACTCAGTGAGCCAACTGCTAGAAGTGCCTAGATGTGGATGAGCAGTGTAACGTTCTGTTTCTATGTTCCCTTTACCCTGTCCCCTGTCTATGTCTCCCCGGCCTCAAACGTGGATCACCCGACATTAGCTCTGTGTCCGTGTTGTTATTGCTGCATAACTTTATGTATATATTAACAACGGGCATGAACCCATAAGAACATAATATTGGTGTCGAGCAACGAGCGGTCCCCGAGTGCTACCCAGTGCTCATGGGGTACGTTGTCACCATGCGCAGGTCTGCGCTTGGCCAGCGGATGCCGGCAGGATTACTTAGCAGGCCTTGCGCTTCGTGTTAATCCCGTCACCGCTCCAACGGCCTCTCAGGAGATGAGCGAGCGAGTTAGTTAAGCGGCCCTCCCCTTCTGACTACGCACTTTGTGAGTAGCCCATTTACAGTGCAAAAAGTAATTAGTTCACAGCATGTTCTGAAGGCTAGCAGTCGAGGTTATCCATGCTGGTTGATGAACGTTTCTCACTGCCCTCAACACAGTGCCTTGTCTGCTTTCACACCACCAGTGGAGACATGAAGAGCAGTGCAGCCATATTTCAAATCAGGGTAACTCAATCCACAGGCCCAGTGGCAAGACTGTAACCCTCATAAACACGTGATTCAGTTGGCATCAGCCAGGACTGATATCACAGCATTGTGAGTAAAGCACACAATACAGCAATCATGTCTGAAAGTGAAGTCCCTAGCATCAACGCCACTCCATTGACATTTTGCCCTAGTTTGCCAAGCAGAGTGGATGGAGGACATGAGTCTTTGCAGTTACAGGCTGTCCCACCATTTGACATTCCAGACACCAGCAGTCTGGCACCACGCTGGAATAGATGGCTAAAAGAGTTATACATCTATATTGATGCCACCGGGGTAAGGGAAGAACATCGTCTGAGAGGAATACTCATGCATTCTCTAGGGTCAATAGTACGAGACATTGTATTTGAGATGCCAGAGAGTCACACAAACACATTTAGAGGAATTATTGACTCATTAAACACCTATTTTGCTCTGCAAAGGAACGTTGATTATGAGAGACATATATTTCACACTACCACTCGAGAGAAAGTTGAGACCAAAGACACATTTGTCATGAGATTGCGAAAAGAGAGTCAAATATTATGACTTTGACAATTATTCAACAGATAAAGCTTTAAAGTCGCAAGTAATTGCCTGGTGTGAATCTTCTGAATTTAGAAAAAACTGCTGCAAAAAACAGATCTTCAGAAGAAATTGTAATGCTCGCAAAGGCTGACATGGCTATTTCAATGCAGGCAGAATCCCTGGGCAACATACAAATAAACAGACTGCAGCTGCAGCATCCACATATCAGGTACAAGCAACGGACAAATCAGTTAACACGGAACAACGCTAATATTACCATTGTGGCTACAATTTTCCTCATGTCGGCCCATATCCAGCGTTTGGTCACTTGTGCGATGGCTGCGGAGGTGAAAAACATTTGCAATCCATGTGCAAAAACATCAAATAGATCCAGCGATCGGTAGACCGCAGAAGCTCTGGCAGAGGAGCAGATAGTGCTTGTTCAAGAAAATGGCCATCTCCCACCTGCAGGCAGAAGGGATACCCAGGCAGACACCAAGAGTCACTGCGCAGGAACAGGAGATACACAGAAAAGAGAGATGAATATCGTAGAGCGTCCACTCCAGAAGAACCAAGAAGAAAGTCAATGCGTCAAAAGATAGGATACATAGCAGCCTTACCCAAACATCAAGATGAATCTGATTTATCTTCGAGTGGTAATTGCAAAAGAGGGTATGTCCATGCCATCGGAAACAAGATGGCAACAGGATATTGTCCAACATTATTGCTTCGACTAAATGGAACTGCACAAGAATTCCCAATTGACACAGTTGCCACGGCCAATGTGATAAGTGAAGCCACGTACCGAGGGCTCAAACACACTGTGAAACTGTGATCTCCTGACATCGACATATTCCCCTATGGATCTAACACACTGCTAGAATGTAAAGGGATGCTTGAAACAACTTGCTCACACAAAGACAAATCTGCAAAGCTGTTTGTTTATGTCGAAAAAAGGTGAGGTACCAGGAGGAAGCATCCTCAGTTTCAAGTCACCATGCAGATGGGGTTGGTGCACATAATGTATCGAATCATGTCGGCATACACCACAGATCCCAAAGACATGATCGTCATAATGTTTCCCTCGCTCTTTGCTGGGCAGTGAAAACTGAAGGAGAAGAAAATTAAATTACACATCAACCCCAACGTCAAACCAGTTGCACAGCATTATCGGAGAATATAAAAAAAAAAGTAGAAGACAAAATACAGTCATTGCTGAATCAAGACATCATTGAACACGCAATGAGGCCCACTCCATGAGTTTCTCCTATCGTTCCTGTACTGAAAAAAGACAATGGAGAGAAAATTCGAATTTGCATGGACATGCGAGCACTCAACCTGGCTATTGAAAGAGAAAGGCATCTGTCCCCAAGAATGTTGGATAAGATGCATCTACTACATGGGTCGAAGGTGTCCTCGAAACTCGACCTAAACAAAGGGTAACACCAGTTAGAACTGCATCCTGAATTTCATTATGTCACCACCTTCACGACACATTTGGGATTATTAAGGTGCAAGAGACTCAGCTTTGGGGTCTCATCAGCAGCTGAAATATTTCCGAACGAAATTTATCAAATCATCAGGGACATTCACCAGTGTCTCAACTACAGTGATGACATTTTAATCTGCAGGCCACACAGGAGGTGCATAATGACACTCTGCGACGAGTGTGCATGGCACTAGAGAACACTAATTTGACACTGAATGCATCCAATTGTGAATTCAGTAAATTGTAACTAAAATTCTTTGGTCATATATTTCCGAGCAAAGGTTTACAGCCTGATCCTTGCAAGGTGCAAGCTTTAATTGCCATGCCAACTCCCACATCAACATCAGCAGTACAGTCATTTCTCGGCATGGCCAGATCATGCACAATATACATCCACGATTTTGCTTCAGTGAGCACATCATTACGACTTTTCACTGGCAAAGGACAAGAATTTGCATGGTCATCGGAGTGTGAGAAAGCTTTTAGGGAAATAAAATCAGGCATTTCGTCAGCCTCCTGTATGGGCTAATACTACCCAGACCTGGAGAAAGAGCTGACCATGGATGCAAGTTTAGTAGGTTTGGGCACCAGGCTAGTTCAATTCAAGCCCGACACATTGTTGCATATACCAGTCGAAGTTAGTCAGCCACTGAATGTGCATCCTCACAGCCGAGAAAGAGAGTTTGGCTGTAGTCTGTGCACGTGAACATTGTCACCTGTTCCTATACAGAAGAAAATGTGTGTGTTATTGTCACAGACCATCAGGCCCTTATGACGATATATGGCAAGCCAAATGCCAAAATGCCACAGCGGATCGCACACTGGGGGCTTCGAATGCAAGAATATTGCTTTGACATTATACACCAGCCAGGGAAAGACAACAACCCGGAAGTGTTCCTCTCCAGGTATCCCCTACCTGCAAAAGTAAAAGTCCAGTCATCCAAAGCAGATCAACATATCAATTACATTGTAGACAATGCACTTCCGAAGTCTCTGACCATTCCACAGATCGTCAAGACACTACTCCAGGAAAAAGTGTTGACACAGGTCAAGGATAAAGTTAAGTAAGGGAAGTGGCGTCAATCACGCAGCAGTGATGAAACATTATCTGAGAGAGAACGGAAACTGTTGAAGAAATGTCATCTTTTGAAGGAAGTGTTGTTAGTTTGTCTACAAGGGTTGTTGGTAAAGGAAAACAGAATTGTTATTCCTTCGTTCCTGCAGGATCGAGTAATTGGTCTGATGCATGTAGGGCAAAGAGGGATTGTTTCCACTAAGCGACAGCTCAGGAAAAAGTTGTGGTTTCCAAAAATGGATACTAAGATACAGAATACTCATGAAACTTGTGTCATTTGTATGTCAGTGGCTCCTCGTACCTTCCCAGAGCCCATGAAGATGACACCATTGCTGTTGAAGGTGTGGGATAAAGTGGCAGTCGACATGTTTGAGCCACTGACAAATGGCAAATACGTCCTGGTAGTGATTGATGGGATATCTCGCTTTCCGGAGGTAGAACTGGTCTCCTCCACCGCTGCTCATGCGGTAATTCCAGCTCTCAACAAAATGTTTGCCGACTATGGTATTCTGTCAACAGTAAAGTTTGACAATGGTTCACCCTTCAGTGGGCACAAGTTCGCCATGTTTGCGGAATATTTGGAGTTTCAGCATTTAATCCCAGTTCATTGACTGTGAAAGCCATTCAAGGGTCCATGGTGTCCGCTGAAGGTCCTGGTCGTTCCGTCACCAGAAACCCATCATTCTTCATGAAACTTGCAGAAGGTACTTATGAGAAACCAGTTGATGCAGTGGGTTTACAAGAAAGTTGTTTCGATTATAAGGATGGTGACGTAGATACTGATGACAGTTACAGTGGTGAAGATTTATTTATTTGCATTTGTATAGCGCACTTACAGCCCAGAGGCATCGAGGCGCTGTTACATGAGATTTGTAGGAATTATGAATTATTGGTGACATGTGACCAAGGTGGTCTCTTAGGTACAGGTACACTGATAGTAGGCGACTTCACTGGTGACAGGTGAAGTACGCAGTTACAAATATCATTAGAGTTTAAAAAGCAGAACTTGTATTGTATTATGCATCGCAGTCCTTCTTACAACATTAATAGCGGACTCATACAATTTAAAGAAAGAGCTTGGTTTTGATTGCTTTGCGGAATGCTTGGTGGGACTCTATCGTTCTTAGGTGAGTGGCAAGGGCATTCCAGTGGTAGGCGGCCATCGTGGGAAAGCTAGAGCCACCGGCGCGGACTTTCCTTGTCTTGGGTGTGCGAATCATGTTACAATAACCTTTTCTGAAAGGTCTGGTGGAAGTGTGTATAGAGATTCTTTGAGCTAGGTAGGGGGGTGCAAGATCATGGAGGCATTTATGCGTGAGGGCGAGAGTTTTAAAAACAATTCTCTCTTTGGCAGGAAGCCAATGGGCCTGCCTTCTCACTTCCGAAATGTGGTCTTTCCTTGATGTTCCTGTGGCGGCCCTAAGGGCGTTGTTCTGGACCATTTGGAGGTTAGCCAGGTTTTTACAAGAGGTTCCCACGAGGAGGGCATTGCAATAGTCCAGCCTGGATACAATTATTGCCCTGGTGATGTTAAAGCAGTTCTGTCGAGATAAGAAAGGTCTAGCAGCGTTAAGAACTTTAGAGTAGTAGGCAGATGAGGAGGCAATGGCGTTAACCTGCCTGTCCGTGGTCAGATCAGAGTCTAGGTAAACTCCAAGTGTCTTAACATTGTATGAAACCTTGATGGGAATATTGTTGAAAGTGAAGGAGAGGTACTGCTGGTCGAGATTGCCCAAGGAAGTGGGTGAGCCGATTAATAGGAGTTCAGTTTTCTCACTATTAAGGCATAGCCAATCATCAGCCATCCAGGACTGAATAGTAGAGTATATGTTGGTGAGAGTAATCATATCTTCCTGGTAGTTGCCAGTGAGTGGGATCACCACTTGTGTGTCATCCGCATAGTTGGTATACGAGATGCCCAGGGAGTCGAGGATGTTGAACAGAGGCCTTGTGAAAAGGTTGTAGAGAGTGGGCGCAATGCAGGAGCCTTGTGGGGCTAGGGGTGGCACAAGCTACGTCCGAAAAGACTTTCATGACCCTTTCTTGAAGGAAGGAAGTGATCCAAGCACATGCTTCAGAGGAGAAGTTGGCCGCTGAGGCAAGATGGCTGCAGAGAGTGTCATGGTCAACCAAGTCGAAGGCCGCAGATAAATCAAGGAAAAAGAGGAGCGCAGGTTTGCCCAAGTCTCTGAGATCATCCATTTGATTTTTTAGATCTAGGAGTGTCAAATGGGAAATCATATTGTGCCTCCTATTGCAATGAATATATGTATATTGGCCTACGCCAAGCTGCTTATAAACCACTTGCGAAGAAATCTGTGTTGCAAGGTCCTGACCTTAGAATCAATGTAAGCCGCCATTTTAGGTCAATTGGCCATTTTAGCTTCCCTCTGTAAAGTCACCCTGTGAGTTAAAATGGTGGACGATGTCATTCTGAAATACAACATGGCCGTCTTGACCTCTGTGTGTAACTAATATGTAACTTGCCTGCAGGCCACTTGTTGGGGTCGTGAACTGAGACCTTGTCCTTCGCTGACCTGTGTGTAAAGGATTACTTGTGCCAATGAAACTCATCCGTGAGCATATGTTAAGAACAATGTATCCAAATACTGAACTAAGAACACTTGTTTAACTCTATGAGGAATCCTAAAATGCACTGTAACCGTGTAGACTTGTTGGCAAATGTATTAAAAGCAATCCCTATGCATATAGTTGTGTGAACTTGGCATGAACCCTAGATCAGTAATGTTTTAGAGGAATATTAACCCGCAGTAGGGTTGGACATCATGTTCGCAAAGTGTATAAAAGTGGGACTAATTCTAATGTACAGCCCCACTCGCTGAGCACACCGAACCAGGCTGGAGTTCGCTGTGTTGTACTGAGGGCTGATAGCTATCTGATTTTGTTTTGTCCTTTGTAACTGTTCAGTATAAATTAAAGATCTTTGTATGTTCCTTTGTAACCCGTGTTCGGTGTATTTCCTTTTGGGGTACTCAGCCTCGATATTTTAACTTTGTTTTCACAGGAGGGCCGTTTCCGTGCAATGTCGTGGGCGGAAGCCAGACTGGCGCAGGCCGAGGAGACGGTTTTCTTCCAAGAATTTCTGGACTTGCAGGTAGGCTGCTTTGTCTAGAATTTTTAGTAAGAAGGGGACGGTGGTGTTGGGCCTATAGTTTCCTAGAACTGATGGGTCGAGGGTGGTTTTTTTAAGAAGCGGGCGTACCCAAGCTTCCTTAAGTCCAGTAGGGACGTGGCCAGATTGGAAGGAGGAGTTAATGAAAGCAGTTAGGAACGGGGCAAGGATGGTGGTTGAGTCTTTGATCAGTTGGGCCGGGCAGGCATCACCCTTGCAGTTGGAAGGTTTGATGGATTTGAGCAGCGTTATAAATTCTGTCTCGGTCATGTCTTTAAAGTCAAATGGTGCGGCGGGTTGGATTTGGTTTCGGGAGGCACATTACAGTGCATGTTGGTTATGAGGCGACTCAGGGCTTTTTGATGTCCCTGGATTTTAGTTTGCAGAGTATTCAGTTTGTTTAGCATAGCGGACTGAATGATATTACACCAGCTTTCATCCTTAAGGAGAGTGGGGCAGGGGTGGATGGTTTCTCCAGCTCTCTGAAAATGGTGAAGATTTCTCTAGGCCCTGATTTGGCATCATTAAACCTTCAGTTGAATGATAAGGCTTTGGCCTGGATTATGTTAGCTTTATAAGTTTTGGAGATGGCTTTGAAAGCATTCCTAGTGACTTCAGATGGGTTTGCTTTCCAGGCGGAGAGTGCCAGCCTTTTTTGGAGCATAGGTCAAGCAGCTCCTTAGAGAACCATGCTTTAGGGAAAGGGGTGCAATGGCGTCAACAGCTTGGTGACAATGTGTTTGAAAGTACTAGCCTGGATTTCGGGGTTGTTGGAGAAGGGAGCCTGCAGGGCAAGGGGTAACCTGCTTAGAGGGCCCTTTTTTGGTAATGAGGTTAAATTGAATGTAGTGGTGGTCAGACCAAGGGATATGAGTGTTGATGGTTATTTGGATAGTGCAGTTATGCTGACTGATCCAGTCCAGAGTGCACCCTTTGATGTGGGTCGGTTCATGAATGCTTTGGGAGAAGCCCAATGTGGAGAGGGCTTTATTTAAGGTATGGGCAGGGGAGTCCTAAGGGTCATTGAGGCCTAGATTCAAGTCGCCCAAGAGCAGGACTTGGGAAGTCTTTTTAATGTTGTCAGACATGTAGAGGATGAGGTTCTCCTGGAAGTTCTCAATGGGAACTGGGTTTCGATATACAATGTGCATTGAGATGGTGCAGTTGTGTGAGATGTTGGTTTTGAGAAAGAGGTAGTCACAGTTGTTGCTATGTTGCCCTTCGGCTTCCCTGATATCGAAAGCTTCCTTAGCTATGAGGGCGATGCCCCCACCTCTCTGGTGAATTCAGTCTTTCCTAAATATCGTATACCCTGTAGGGATGGCTAGTGAGAGTGCAGGGCCCGATCCTTCATTAAGCCAAGTTTCTGTAATTATCAGGAGGTCAAGTTTGTCCTTAATAATGAGGGAACCGAGCGTGCATTAACCAGCGCACAGATGAGAGTGGGAGTTGGACCGGATGTGGATGTAGATAGTATCAGGGGTACAGCAGATGGCGCAGACATGGTTGGAATTACAGTATCAACAGTGGCAGATAGTGGCAAAGGTACAAGTGGCGCAGGAGGCATTGAAGGCATCATGGTATCAACACTGGCAGATAGTGGGCAAGGTACCACATATGGCGCAGGCATGGAGGGCATTACATTTTCAACACTGGCAGATAGTGGGCAAGGTACCACATATGGCGTAGGCATGGAGGGCATTACATTTTCAACACTGGCAGATAGTGGAAAAGGTACCACATAACTGGCAGATAGTGGGCAAGATAACACATATAGCGCAGGCATGGAGAGCATTAGTCAGCAGGGGGGTGTGCGCGGAGTGGCACATACAGGGCAGCAGGCGAGGGCAATGGAGTGGCATCAGCTGACTGGGTCGGCGTGCAGGCTTCAGGCGGTGCCTGCAAGGATGATCGAGAGCTTGAAGGTAGTGTCAGGCCAGGGTTGATCAAAACGGATAAACCGGTACCTTGAATGAGATTGATGCAAATGTCAGTGGGGCTGATACGGGTGTTCTGAAGCCGCAGAGGAGCCTTAGAGGTAGTAGGTTTTGGAGGGAGTAATGGGGCTGTACGAGCAGAAGTGTAGAAAGGTGCAGCAGCCGCGATGCAGGGGGCAACTGAAGGCGCAGGGCACGTGGGGGAGGCGGCAATGTTGGCCTCCATTTGCAGCCTTTGGTTACGGTGGTGATGCGCCAACATTGGGAACCTGACTCCCACCCTCCAATTGCAGTTGCGTATGCATGGTGAGTAGGAAAGGGTGAGGGATTTGCAGGAGCGCGACCGGAGTCGCGTGTTTCTAGTACTACATGGGGAGGGGTCACAAGGAGTGGGTGGCATGCTCTCTGCCAAGGTGATCCAATTCAAGTAGAGAGACATCTTCATGAAGGGTGGCAGCCTTACCTTGTATCAAACAGCAGGCGCCTTTGTACACCGTTGAGCAGCAGAAGCTGCAGAGAGGGGGGAAGGCCTTTTCCCTTGGCCTTCTCCCGGCGGCTTCGCTAGCTCCCTTTAAGCCAGGAGGGGAGGGGCTGGCAGGCCGTGGAAGCCAATAGCGGGCCTGGGCTGCGGCGGTGTCATGATGGTGAAGTGACTGTGAAGTGACTGTGCCTTGGGGTCCGTCAAAGAGTAATTCGAAAGACTCGCCACCAGGGGGCGTCGAATGAAGACCTAGCTTCACGTCGCTCCGCCAGGGCCGCCTAAATCCTCCATAATCCTGCCGTTTCTCCGAACCTTTTGCTGACCTGCACCACGTATCACGGTAGGGGAATGCACCAGCATCCCCTCCGAAATATCCGGAGGAAAATCGGACCTGCCTGAGCCTCCCGCACCGTGTGAAGCCCCGGCCGCGAGGCAGGCCGCGCAAGCGAGCCGGCGCGAACACCAGCCGCGACCGGCGCAGCCCCGTAGAGGACGCATCGGAGATCGCTGCGGGCTCGCCCCCCCCCAGGGCCTGTGGGATTGCTGCTGCGGGACCGGAGTCGTCGCCCACCGAAGCGAGAGGTGAGGACCTCCCCCCCCCTGGGCCTCCGTTGCAGCCGCCGCGGACCGTCACCGCCGGATCGGCCGGTCCCGTGGGCCGCCCGCCAGACCTGAGGCTGCCTCCTCCCCCCCTGCCCCGGTACGACTCTCGTGCGGGCTCTCCCTCCCCGGCCCCCGCTGCGCGCGGGCCGCCTGGGTCGAGGGGGAACATCGAGTGCGGGGGAGGCACATGCGGCGGTTGGAGGGGAGAGGTGACAATTACCAGCGGAACGAAGCGGACCTGCTGGGGGTCTGCCCCAGGTGCTACAACCGAGGTCCCCTACCAACGGTCGAGCAACCCAAAAAGCACCCGCCACGCACTGGGAAAGAAACTAGGGGTTCGCCCCCCCCAGGCACAGGCCAACACCACCCTCTGCCTGCAGATCACCCCCCCTCCCGCACCTCCGGAACCACACGCCAAAGCATGCCCAGAGCTGGACTATACGGAACATAGAACCAAACTGCGCAGGCCAAGGCCCGACGAAGGTCTGAGCGGCGCGGCGCAAACAGTGATAGGGCCAGCAACCGGCGGCCCACGGGAGACCACAGGGACGGAGCGGGAGGCGGAGGACCACCCAGGAAGGAACCTCCACCCAAGGAGACATACCCGCACCAAGAGCCGCCCCACAGGGTCAGGATGGGCAAGGACCAGCCCCGCAGGGGAGCGACCCAAAACAAAATAGACAAATACACGACGAGCGCCCCGGCGGCTCTCCCGGACCCAATTAGTGGGGTGGACAACGAGGCTATGAAGGGGGGTGCGGCCCAAACGCTGTCCCTCGCCGACATCATGGCAGCAATCAACGACTCCAGAACCTCGGTAGAGACCAAAATAGACGGGCTGGCCTCCGAGGTGTCCTTTGTGAGGCAGGACTTAAGGAACCTCACTACCAGGGTCGGAGAAGCGGAACAACGAATATCAGACACAGAGGACACGGTTAAAAACCTGGGAGGCCGCCTTGAGCAAATGGAACGGAAAATCACCACACTGGAAAACAGAGCCGAAGATAGTGAGGGGAGGTCCCGTCGGAACAACCTCTGCATACTCGGCCTCCCCGAGAAGGAGGAAGGGCCCTCTATGGAGCTCTTTCTGGAGCACTGGCTGGCAGACTTGATGGCCCCCAAGCAGCTCTCAAAATTCTTCTCAATTGAAAGAGTTCCGACGGGCAGACCAGTCCCGGGGGCCCCCCCACGAACGGTGATTGCAAAACTCATGAACTACAGGGACCGAGACACACTACTGCACATGGCCAGGGCGACCGGCCCTATCACTTACAATGGTCACCGAATCGGGCTCTTCCCCGACTACACGAGGGAGGTCCAGAAGTCGCGTCAGTCCTACGACTCCATCAAAAAGAAACTGTCACCCCTGGGCATCAAATATGCACTCTTCTTTCCGGCAACATTCAAAGTGTACCACAACGGCAAGGTCCAGGTGTTCTACACACCCCGCGAGGCCTGGGACTGGTTGGAAACACAGGTCCTCTCTACTCCACGCCCGAATAGACCGGATGGAAACACACCCCGCAGCAACGATGGAGACAACAACCGCCCTACTGGACAGGGCATCCCACCACATGGGGAGGCGGGAGGACTTGGCCCCCCGACCGACACAGGTCACACAGATCACACCTGAAAATGTGCAGCTGCCGAGGGACAGGAATGAGGAACAGTATGAGATCCTTGCGTCCGGCGACCCTGGCCGGCTACCACCTCTGTGCCCCCGGAGGGGAACCCTTCACTGTTAGCTTTACTCTAAGTTCAGTGGTTCTTGAACCACACGAGTTGCGGGGTAGGGTCCTCCTGACCCTCCTCCCCCCGCCTTCGAGTTGGGGCCTTCGCCTCTTTAGTAGTTTAAATGGTTAGGGGAACAGGTACTTCAGGTTGGGGGGAAGTGCGGGGTGGGGGGAGTTTGGGGTTTTTAGAGAAGGAAGAGACGGGCCTCATGTCACAACCACCAGCAATAGTGGGCAGCAAAACAGTAGTTCACAGAAATCCTTATACGAGATACGAGAGGGACCGACACGTCCCCCCCACTGGCCAGCACATACCCACCTGTACGGACGTAGCCTACGATTCACAGGTTGGGGCTCTAGAGTTTGCACATGAAGCACACGACATAGATCATCAAATGAACACGACAGAAGGGCTCAGGAGTCTGTTACACCCTAGAACGGCAGACAAGTTGGGGGAAAAAAGGGAACCACTCCGCATCCTTACACATGACCCCGATCCAAATCCCACGCTGATATAACACAAAAGAAACAAATATCCCTGTTGACCTGGAACGTGAACGGCCTGGGGTCGGGCATAAAGCGTAAATTGGTACTTCAATACCTTAACCGCCACTCCCCAGACATTGCATTCATAACAGAAACCCACCTGATCGGTACCAACTGTGGGCTCTTTAGGAAATCAAATTACCCGCACACATACCTTGCTGGGTTCTCCAGAGGCTCTAGGGGTGTAATGATCCTCTTACATAAGAGATTTCCGTTTACTACGAGGAAAGTTAAAGCAGACCCTCGGGGCAGGTTTGTGATGGTACTGGGTGAACTGAGGGGGGAGACTTGGGGCCTCGTGGCAGTGTATGCACCTCCCACGCTCACAGCGGAACTCCTGGCCGAGCTCCAGGATATAATACTGGAAGAACGGGCGGACTCATGGGCGATAGGGGGGGATTTCAATGAAGTCATGGAGACAGCTCGGGACAGAACACGCGTGGGCAGCGGAGCGGTAGACGTCCCGACCAAACTCCACACCTTTGCAGAAGCTATGGGGCTATCTGACACATGGAGGGCAGCCCACCCACTAGATCGGGGCTACTCGTTCTACTCCAACGCACACCGGTCCCTATCCAGACTTGATTATATCCTCACCCCAATGAATATGGGCCATCGACTATTGTCCGCAGAATTCCTGGCGAGAGGGATCTCTGACCACTCCCCCCTATTGGTAAAACTCAAGGGCCTATCAGCAAAACAAGAACCCACCTGGCGCCTAAACACCTATTACTTAGGGATACCCGAAATACTGGAAGGGCTTGCAAACAAGACATCGGAATACTTCGATTTAAATATGGAGGCAGTAGACTGCCCAATAACAAGGTGGGAGGCATACAAGACCGTCATACGGGGGGAAGCAATATCCTTGGTGGCAGCTCACCGCAAACAACACAGCGAGGCAATCTCCGAAGCAGAAGCCCAGGTAACTAGGCGGGAGGAGCAATTCCTCGAAGAGGGAACCCAAGAGGCGCATGAGGCCTTGATAACAGCCCAAATAATCCTGAGAGACAGGGCCTTAGATAATGCCCGAACTGCGCACTGGCAGGCCCGGAGCCAGATATACGAGAGAGGAGACAAAGCCACTAAAACGCTAGCCTGGCTGGAACGCAGGGAACAGAGCAAAGGACAAGTACGGCCCATCCAAACCCAAGACGGGAATTTACTAACGGGGGACGCTGAGATCGCAGGGGAATTCGCAAACTACTACAGAGAACTATACTCCCCACAAATACGAGACCCCACAATAAACGTCCCGAACTTCCTGGACGAGATCACGATCCCCCGCCTTTCTGAACTCCAGACAGAACAGTTAGACACTGCCATCACTGAGGATGAGGTAGGAGAAGCCCTCTCACAACTACAGACAGGGAAGACCCCTGGCCCCAACGGGTTCCCGGTAGAACTGTGGAAAAAACTGAGCGCAACGACAACGAAACACATGCATGACATGTTCCTCCGTAGCAGAGAACAGGGCACCCTCCCCCCAGACCTCCGGAAAACGACAATAGTGGTGATCCCCAAAGCAGGGAAGCCCCCGGAGCTCTGCGCCTCTTGCAGGCCCATTTCTTTAATAAACGGGGAGGCAAAAACGCTAGCCAGAGTCCTCGCCAATAGACTGCTGGGGGTGATTGGATCCCTAACTCACCCAGATCAGTGTGGTTTTATGCCCGGCAAGTCCACCCGAATGAATCTCCGCAGGGTCCAGATTGCCCTCGACCGAGCTGACGAGATCCAGTCTCCACTAGCCCTCCTGGCGGTGGACTTCGAGAAGGCTTTCGATTCGGTGGGATGGGAAGCCCTGTGGGACATAATGGAACGCATGGGCTTTGGACAATACTTCATGTCATGGGTTAAACTCCTTTACTCCCTCCCCGAGGCCTCTGTAAGAGTCAATGGGACATCATCCGCCACATTCCAGCTGAGTAGGGGGACCAGGCAGGGATGCCCCTTCTCTCCCCTGCTGTTTCTCCTCGCCATTGAACCTCTGGCAATCCGGTTGAGAACGGACACACGATGGACAGGATTCGCCTGGCCACGGGGTGGGGAGGAACGGGTCTCGCTGTACGCGGATGACCTTCTGATATATTTGGGCAACCCAATAATCTCCTGTCCGATTGTGACCAGAACCCTGGAGGAATACCAACACTTCATGGGACTACGGGTCAACACACAGAAAACAATTTACTTCCCGGTACAGGGAGGGGAGGAAGCAATCCCAGATCCCTGTCCATACTCCGTTTCAATTCTGGGCTTCACCTACCTAGGCATACGTATTAACAAAACACAGGACTTCCCCAAACTGAACCTACACCCGATAATGCAAAAACTGGAGAACGATGTCGCCCACTGGCACTCCCTCCCACTTTCATTACTCGGGAGGGCGGCACTGTTTAAGATGCTGGCACTCCCGAGATTTCTGTACGTCCTCCAAAATGCCCCATTCCCTATCCCGGCCACAATATTGGCAGACATAAACCGGACTCTCCGTACACTTCTCTGGGGAGGGAAACAGCCGCGCATTGCCCTAAAAACGCTCTATCGCTCTGTGTGGGATGGGGGTATAGGACTGCCCAACATTCGCACATATTATTGGGCGGCACAAGCGGGAGTGGCAAATGAATGGCTACACGGAGACCCGTTGCTACCACACATCCGCGTGGAGACAGGGGACACTGGCTTGCCATCCCCCCTGCACGTACTATATGATAGCCCAAGGAACCTAAGAGCAGCGCCGACCGGGTCCCGTCATATACAGCGAGTTTGGAGGGAGATACACAAATACTTAGGCTGGGCAGACAGGCCAACCCTGATCCAACCCCTTTGGCGTAATGCACACCTTCCCGAAATACAAAAAATGGGCCACTTCGAAACCTGGGAGAGGAAAGGGATATCTACTCTGGCGGACATTGTCCAGGAGGGGCGAATAATAGACTTTGAAACCCTGCGAACGAGACACGGGCTGTCACCCATGGACCGCTTCAGATACCTCCAGCTTACACACGCCATTAATACCCAACTCCCGAACCTGGCCGATATACCCGCCTGCTCTCCCCTGGAAACAAACATACTTCCACACCCCATCCCCCACAAGGTAACCTCCACCCTCTATCAGGCAATTAACTCCTTTGGATCCAGGGAGATTGACAACCTCAGGGCCAAATGGGAACAGGACCTGGGGCCATTAGAGACGGAGGAGTGGGTGGAAGCCCTGATGTCCCCGAGGGAAATAGGGATAGATGCCAAACTCCGGCTGATTCAGCTCCGAATCCTGCACAGGTCCTACTACTCAAAAACGCAAATGGCCAGTTGGAGTGGGGATGGAAACGCAGAATGCAGTCGATGCAAAAGGGCGGAGGGCACCTTCTACCATTTGGTGTGGGAATGCGGGGTGCTGCAGGAGTTTTGGACTGCGTGTTTACTCCGCCTCTCCAGAATACTTGGCTCCACAATCCCGAGAGACCCTAAGCTTATCCTGCTGGGTATAGGAGGTGAAACTGACCTTAACAAGTATGAGAGATTGTTTCTGGGAGTAGCACTTGGTGCAGGAAAGAGACTCACGGCAGCCACATGGGGATCGGGGGACAGGATATCCATTGACAGATGGTCCAATGAAATGGACAGATGCGCCTCCTTGGAGAGGCGAATTTACAATGCAAGGGGTTCCCCCCGTAAGTTCCAGAAAATATGGGGAAAATGGGAACTATAAATGCTAAGACTAAAACAAGGGACAGCGGCAACGCCCTACGAAGCTGCCGGGTGGGGGGTGCGGATTTATGTCAAGGAATATGTTAAGCTCTGCTATCTGTTGTGTTCTCGATGATGGGTCTCCTAATGTCCTTTTGTGCGCTGACTGTGCGTGCTTCCTTTCTTTTGTTCTCTGTTTAACAAATCAATAAAAAAGATTTATTAAAAAAAAAAGAGTAATTCGAAAACCAGCAAGGTGGATCGATGAAATGGACTAATGCGACATGTTATGATTTATGTAAGGGGAGATGTAACGTCTTGTTTCACTGTTCCCTTTACACTGTCCCCTGAATATGTCTCCCCATCCTCGGACATGTGCTATGTCACATGCAGAGATGTGATCAGAGAATAAAGTGGATCATCCGACATTAGCTCTGTGCCTGTGTTGTTATTGCCGCATGACTTTATGCATTTATTAATAACAGGCATGAGCCCATGAGAACATAATAAGCAGCACCAGCCTTCCAGCCTTCCAGCCTTCTGTGTACAATGATGCCTGTATGGGGAGGTGTTGCACGAAATATCAAAATCCGTTTTTTTTTCTTTTTTTCTTAAAAAAGTATTCAGTTCATTACAAACTTTTACCTAAAAAGCAGTGTAACACGTATAATGTATCCCCAATTGATGAATGCTTGATTTGTTTTCAAATACGCACGACACACAGTACCCCGAATCTCTTCAGAGAATTTGGGTGCATTTACAATACTTCTTTTATGAAATTGGTTGCAGCAAAGATCAACTTAAAATCGTGTCTCCGTGACAACGTTCCCACCCTTCTTCTGCAGTTAGATGGTGATTTCTCATAATTAAATCACCCATGTGTTTAGTTCTCTCAGATCTTAGGCCTGGACAAAAAAGCATCAGGTGCTGTAAAGATTATTCGTTCTCCCTGCAGAATCTACAACAAGAGTCATTTATTTCAGCTTCATGTCTTGCAAAAAGAATTTCTTTTGTCGGGACAGTGTTTAACCTGAATCTTAGAAACACGTTTCTGTGGTGTACGGGAATTTTGTTAGGTACTTTGGAACCGTATTTAAAAACATGAGTTTTTTTTATATGAGAGTTAATGTTGTAATTTCTCATCTTTTTTTCTGTTTCTTCCCAATCAAAACACCATATATTATTTTTAACCCTCTCTGGTGTGTTCACGAGCGATCATTCTGTTGAATTAATGCTTGCTAGTACTTCTTTGCATCTTTATGTTCATATCGCCAATATCCACTGTGTGGTTTGTCTCAGGTTTCTCTTTAAGACGTTAAACTGTATTGGGCTATCATCCATGATCATTTTTCAAAACAAAGCCAAAGAGTTCCAACCTACTCTTATGTACATCGATAGTAGACCAAATTCATATCTTATGGCAGCTATAGGCAAACAATTGGGTAGGCCCAAGATTTCTTTCCAAAAGGACCCTTCTATTAGTCCCATATTTCCCACGATGTGGATAAGGTCTCAGCACCATTTGTTAAGACTGGGATGACCTTTTCCTTATAAAATTTGATAACAGGAATTAATGAACATTTTCCATATTTCTTATGTAAAATGTGCCCTTGGGCTCTCAAATTGTTGGTTTTCCATTTGAGGTCTGTTATTCGTGGTGTGTCGTCCACGCTTGCATTAACACAAAGTCCTAGATATCACAAGCCCCTTAGTTATGCTAATAAAGCGCGACTGTGCTGTTGAGGCAAGCAGCCCTTGGATTGACTGGATTGGAGGGGAAGGGAAGAGATGGAGCTCACGTGCAGCAAGGCAGCCCTATGTCAGTCGGCAATAGGCCTGGATGCTTATATATTGCCAGCTAGTCAAGAGTTAGCCCACTTACTTAAATGGCCAATCCATCCTTGGGCAAACCCCAAGATTACTGCATTCTCTTGGAGCTCCAGCACTGACTCCACTCCTAGCACAATGTCTTCTTGCTGCAGGCATAACAAGGCTCCATTTGAGGACAGAAGCAAAGCTGTCCTGGTTGGTGTCTGCAGTAGCCAGATGCCCTTTCCGCCTTAATGCTGGCACCAGGAGAAAGGGAGTAGGCGCAGACCCAGGCCATGAGGTAAGGAGGGGTGGTGCTGGTGTGATATAGGTGGTATATGAAAACACATGCCTGGCTCATTCAAAGTTACAGGGATAATGGTGCACCAGTCTTCAGAGCGCCATTATCACTGTGGAAATTTCCAGTTGTGCTGTGTAATTAAATATATCTATGGAATCTAGATTTAAATGTTTGCAGTTGTTAATGTATAATGAAGAAATGGCACTGATCTAATAACCCCCACTGCAAAAATCCCACTCCACATATCTGGGATAAGAAACAGGCTGTTTTTATTTAAATATTTTTGTTTTATTTAAAATAATAAAACAATACATTAAAGGTGTTTTCTTCTACCTTACAATGTTGGGGAAGTCACCCACAATAACTACACATGGAGAAAGAAAAACCCAGCCTGCCTACAGTTGCCTCACTAACATTTTCATTCAAAACACAACATCCAACTTATTTTTCATAAATCCTAATCAAGAATAAAATATTCAACCCTAAGATCAGACTGAACGGCAAGATGAAAGACTGTATTAGAGATAGGGAGGGGAGGTATTCCTTAAACTGCCTAGCAGAACCCGCATTTGAAAAAAGAAAGGAGAATTATGTGGGGTTTCGAACACCTGAAATAACTAATCAGTTACGTGGAGTACTACATGCTTTCATCATCATCTCCACTCAACCCTTGCCCTCTTCTTAGGACCTTGACTTTCTTCTAAAAGTTTTATCAGATTACAGAAATGAGAAACTGTCGACTCTTGTAAAAATTGATTTTCAATTAAAACAAGTAATAATAATAAAACATTTAAAAAATATTCTTCTGCAAAATTTACTCATAGGTTTAATTTTGCATTACAATCCCCATTAAAGATTTCAGATGAGTTGGAACAAAATGTGCTTTGAATTTCATACAATGCAGTGTTGAATCAACACGTGAAAATCAAGAATAAATGCAATTCTTCCTTTACTTGCAGGTTGAATACAATTCAACAGTTCTGATTGGGAAGAAACACTAAACGAATGTAATCTTCTAAAATATGTGGAAACTAGGAACCAAATGCTTCATTCTCTTTTAAAAATAACACATATGTCACACAGTTTGGTAACATGAGGGCAATGATTCTATTGGGCTGTGCAATGTAGCAAACTGTACCAGCAACCTATAAGCTCCTGATGCCTCACAAAACTATTTCCACAAAGAGTGGAAAGCTGTGTTGCAAACGTATGGTGATCTGGTGAAACGGTTTTTAGATTAGCAACATTGACACAGATTTTGGAAGTTATTCAGATGTTCCTGTTTAAATATATCAAAAGCATTACTAGGCAAGGATTTTATTTAGGAGGGCAAAATGCACTTACCTTTAAAATGTCAGAAACGCAGTACATTATAAAATCAAAAAGGGAGAGGATTCAGAAAATTAGGTCTAGTCAGCATTAGGAGTTCACTTAGGGCAGAACCCTTATATTTCTGTGCAGTGTTACTTGAAACAATGATGTTGGTCATTTAAATTGACAATATTTTCTTGTGCACGAAGGGGAGAAACCAATCCCCTTTTCTACTCCCTTTAAGGAGTGGACTAACTCTGTTCTGAACCTTTTCATGTAAATTATGTTCTTCACTGGCTAAGAAAGTTTATCAATCACTGTAAACCTGTGAAGTACTTGGTACACCCACCTTGCAAACCCAGATATAATTTGCCAAGGGAACAAATGATTTGTTAGTGACAGAGACACATTTGCAATATGCCCTGCACAATTGCAGATTCTAGGGAAATTTACGTTTTTAGTCTGTTGAATTAAATCACAAGGTCAGGATTAGATTTGTTAATGTTGCAAGGTCTTTTTCTGGTTGGTGTTGCCCACCAGTTGAAATTGGGTAGGCACTAGGTCTCTAGTTCTTCAGAGTCTCCACAGCTCAGGATCAGATAATGAGTCCTCTGCTCTGTGCCCTTTCTTGTTCAGCTAGTAAATCTTCCTGTGCCCTGCCATCCTCCCCTTTGTGTATCAGGTTCTTCAGCTAAACTGGGTGACTGTAGCAGGAAGTGAGAAAATACCGACAGTCCCAATTCTGGGTAGAATTAGAGCGTTTACAAGCTAGTGTTTCCACCCACCGCATCATTATTTGGTACTCATTTTCTATTTGCATGTCTCTGTTATAGGTCCCCCTCTCTTTCTCACAGCCAGTCAAAGACAGCACCCTTAATTCAATTAGTTAAGTGAACTTGATGTTTCATAAGGGAATGTCTCCAATTAAATCTAGTCCCTTCCCCAAGGAGTACAAATCTTGTTTGTGCTAAAATACTCTTAATGTAAATAGGTGAGCATATAATAAATAACATACTTTAATGTGTCAGGATGTTCTCAATTCAGAGACATCATTTATGTTTCTGCCACTTCATGCAATATGAACTTATTAAAATATGCAAATTATGCATACGTCATACATTTTTACATATTCTTATGTGTATTTGTTTTTGTGAGACAAATCGTTCTGAAATTACAACTGATACTGTATTTCAACTTGCCATCTTCAATGTTGCACAATTTAAAGAAGGTTGATTTATACGTTTATCTGAATTGCATTTGTGTGTGGTTTGACCATTAAGAGGATCAGTTTAATAGGCTATGTTCCATAAGACAAGACTTAATGCAACAGATGCATTTGAATTATATTTAAATAAACGGGGGCAGTTCCAAGTTAAGGGTCTCTCCAAGGTTAAGGGTCGATGACCTCTTTCTGTCTGCTTCTTTGAAACTGCAGAAACTGCACTTAATTGGTTGATGAGATACCCATTAATCAATTCAATGATTGTATTTCACATTAGCTCAGAAACAAGATCCTGTTTTGCCCTACATTTGTAAATGTGCTTAGAATTTAAGAAACAGGGCCTATTTATTGCCTTAGGTCGGGGGTCTGCAATCTTTGGCTCTCCAAATGTTTTGAACTACAATTCCAATGATTACCTGCTATTGACTATGCTGGTTAGGGATGATGGGAGATGTAGTCCAAAAGATCTGGAAGAGACAAGGTTGCAGACCCCTGCCTAAACTCTGGATGTACTTTGTATCAAACTAAACACTGCCTTCTTGGTGAAAGAAGAAGCAAGACATTCCATAGGCACATTCAACTTTTACCATTGCGGCGAAACCGATATTCCTTCAGTAAGATGTGCTGAACAAATGACAAATGCTCTTGACCTATGAAAAATACTACTTTTATTTGCTGGAAGATAACATCAGATAACATCAACCTAGTGTCTATAACTGCCCATGAATGATCAGCATTAAGTGGATGATGACATGTATTACACAAGAGATGATTTAGAGAAGCAATTAAGTTACCTTTCATATGACTGCTTAGAAATAGCAAAAGCCCCATCAGATATATTCCAGTGCCCAGTTTTAAGAGTTTTCAGTAAATATTATGTAACATAAAAGATTTACTTTCCCTCATAGTCCACACCACACATTGCTCAATAATTACACATCTCTACTATTCCACAGATAGTCATAATTGTGTCCCGACTGAGACATTAAAAAACTAATATAGGCTATTTCCTGTTTTGATTTAAAACATGCATAGATTTCAGACAAACTCTCATACAAAGTAACAAAGTCAATATAGGCAACTTCTGATTTAGAGTGAGACTGATTTTAAATTGAGAATTATTCAAATTGTTGCAATACTCTAAAATATGCTGTTGTGAGCCTTTTTAAATAATAGATATATAATTGTCTTCCCAGAGAAACCTCCAAGTCAATACATTAACTGAACTCTTCCTTCCATGTGTGTTCCAATTCATTTTTTGCCATGACGAGGTTAGCCTTTGATTGTGAAAATGTTGCTCCCATAGCAATATGTGTAAACAAAGGAGATCAGGTAAGAAACCTTAGATCATTCGAATGCTCATCTGTCTGAAAACAGGGATGATAACTATTCACCCATACCTTTAAGTCCTGAAAAAATGGACTGGGATTATAACACAAAACTCTTTGACATTAAATCTTTTTAATTTGTATATTCAATACTCAATAAAACGTTGTTGTACCAACTTATTTTAAAACTTTCCTGTAACCCAAGACTTATGACTCACATGGTGGGTATAACACCAATCTAATGGGAACATATACCACAAACCTTCTTTACAACATTAAAAATTCCCATACACAAAACATTTAACATCCACTAGACATTTAAACAATGTGTTGATTGTCAACATATCCCGACATGTTTCAGTTCTTCAGCTTGTAAATGCTAGAACTTTCTTCAGGGGAAAAGCATATTTCATAAATGTTCTCCACCATGTGATCCTGAGTCGACAAAAAAGATAATCCACGCAAGGAGTCACCTATAAATGACACCCAAAACAACACATATCAGACAGTGAGCCACAAAAGTTTATCAATAACGACAGGCCCATCAGGGCACCACAGCATTTGCCCAGAGAGGAGCTCATCAAGGAAGGCCAAAAACTTGGTCTTCCTCTTCAACACACTCGCTAATGTACCTTTTTTTAATGATGGTCAGTAGCGTCAGGGACCCAATCCCATAAAGTAGCGACAAAACATCTTTAGTCAAGTTTTTTACTTCAATAAATGGGCACTTCAAGTCGCCCTTCTGGATGTACAACCTGCATTGTAAGCGAGACAAACATCAACTAATTAAACTATCACCACTATATCTGTTATTACTGCACCCCTGAAAGGAGACACCACACAACGTGAAACTGCTATGTCGCCTTGACAACGGTGAGGCTCAAAACCTTAAAGCCAGATAAGACAAAACACACCCAAGTGTACTCTATCTCCCATGCAGTATACCAATATGTTACCTGTTAGATTAGTTGCTGGGAACCGTTCGCACAACAACATCAAAAAACGGCACCATAAATGGAAAACGTCACCGCATACATACTGCAAAGGAAAGCAAAAACGGACACATGAGCTACCATTACCCTGCGAATACATTGCGGGAGATCAACGCAAGGGGACTGTTCCAAAGAAAACGCGGTCTCAAGAGTCAGTACTTGAGGATCTTACCTATGGCAAAAGCCTTCAACTTGCTTCAAAACGCTACAGAGCGCGGATCCCGTGTGTCGGTCCTCGTATCACAACACACTAGCTATTACAGCGTGGAAAGTCACGTGGCTAAAGTACGTGAAAAAACGTCGTATAAGCATACACAAGAGTATGGAAATAGACGAAGTACCACTCAAAGCTAAACTCAACCGCTGGTGACATGGCAGACTCGCTATCCCAGCGTGAAAAGATCACGTGAAAAAAGTGTGTGAAAGCCCATAGTGTAAACATAGAAGAGGGACTGCTCAAAGATAAAACCACAACTCCTGGCAACACAAAGGGAAGACTGGAGCCATCCACTCCGCAATAAACCACAGAGAAAAAAGTCTCCACAAAAACCTCCAGAACCCACAGTGGGGCCCTATACTGACCCTCTGTGCCGTAGTATCAAAAATGATAAAAAAAATGATAAAAAACAGCAGAGGGCAATAAACTTGCAGCGTGCATGAGGGCAGACAGAGATGATAATTACAAATCTTCACATGAAAACAAGGAGATATTCATTGTACCCAAACGGCACAGAAACGTTTAAAGCACCGTTAAAAAAAAGGGGGGGTCAGCACAATCGACTCCCCACATCCATATTATGGGTATCCAGATACACTCCAAACATCACATGGGACATTCAGTCAACTCTGATCACATGGCAGGAAAATAGCGATGCACTAACACATTATGGCACATAGATATAAAACAGGTTCCAACATCAGAATACATAGCTACAGATGTCATACAAATCATGGAGATTGGAAACAAAACATGTTAAAGGGATGTTTTTCTTAAATAGCTCTACACAGGAGAGAAAACACATTTGTAGGCATATATGTTAGCGTATACAACCATATGTTCGATTGTTATCATATATCATAGATGTACATGGTGCCATTCCACCTCTTCATTAAGCCCTTTAATATGGCTCTGACATAAAAATATCATCTTCTGTTCAAAGGTGGAGAGTCTCCTATCTGTCTCCTGATTATTAGAAACATGGACTTTTTTAAGGATAACCCAACTCAGGTCCTCGTGCGTGTCTCCCTTCTCCATAAAATGTTTCACCATCGGAGCTGCGATAACTTTGTTTTTTGATGCAGCTTCGATGTTCTGTCATTCTAACCTTGCACCTTCTATTGGTTTTCCCAATATATTGCAGCTTGCATGGACAAGTAATCAAATACACAACATTTTCGGAGTTACAATTTGTCATTTCATTGAGAAACCATGTTTTAGATGTATTCAACTGGATTTGTTTGGTCTCTGTTGTATATTTGCACATCAAACAATTACCACACGGAAAGTGTCCTTTTACAGTTGGTAGACCCCACAAAGTCGTTTGTCTCGATGCCAAAGTATGCTTAATGGTTATATCATTTCTAACAAGCATATTTCTTATATACTCAGCTATAATAGGCGGGGGGGGGGTTGACCCATCTCTATAGAGTTTATTCCATGCTTTTCTGATGATGCTATTAATCTTATAAAACAGATTAGAAAAAGTGTTTACAAACACAATGTTGTCTTTTTTGTCTTTTACTTTCTTTTCCAACAAGGCCTCACAATTGTTATTAAACGCTCTCTTGGAGGATAGTTTAACTAATTTTGCCGGATATCCCTTATTCAGGAGTTTATTGGATAACTTGGAGGCACTGTTACTAAAATCCTCTTGTCTGCTGCTGTATCTTTTCAATCTTAGGAATTGGCCAAAAGGGAGGTTGGCTTTTATGTGGTTGGCATGATGACTATTAAAGTGCAAAAGTGCATTTTTATCTGTGCCCTTATTATAAGGTTTAACCTTTAGGACTCCTTCGTGATGGAAAATCGTGATGTCTAAAAAGTTAATCGAGTCTTCATTAATTTCACGAGTAAATTTTAGGAAGGGGTCACAAGAGTTAAGCCAATCTACAAACACACCAGCCTCTTCCTTGGTACCTTTCCACAACACAAAAATGTCATCTATATATCGATACCACTTTAACACATTGGCTTTGAAATGGTCATTGTCTGAATATACAAACCTTTTCTCAAAGTATTCGACATATAGATTTGCTAAATTCGGTGCCATAGCGGCACCCATAGCTGTGCCCTCTATCTGTTTGTAAAAGTCACCTCAGAATTGAAAGAAATTTTTGGTTAGGGCAAACTCAGCACACCAAAGGATGAAGCTATTGCTCACTGGGTGTCCATCAGATCTATTTACCAAAATCTCTTCAATGACATCTAAAGTGGCTCTTTGTGGTATTACAGTATACAAAGACTGGATATCAAGACTGATCAATAAAGTCTCCCCTACATTGAAGGGCAGATTTTCTATCTTGTTGATCGCCTCAGTCGTATCCCTGAGATAACTATCCATCTTCAAAACAAAGGGTCTTAAATAAAAATCCACAAATTTTGAAAGGGGTTCAAGTATTGAGCAGACTCCCGACACTATGGGTCTCCCTGGGGTATTAACCAAACCTTTGTGAATTTTAGGTAGAATGTAAAAAACAGGCACTCTTCCTTGTTCACAGGTGAGGTAGTCGTGTTCCTGTTTACTGATCATCTCCATTTCGAAAGCCCTTGAGACTTTGGATTTTATGATTTCTACCATTTCATTGGAAGGATCTTTGGAGAGGCGGCAATAGCTTGTGTCGTCACTCAGAAGTCTCAGACATTCTTTTACATAATCAGAAATATTTAGAAGTACAATAGCTCCCGCTTTATCTGCTTGCCTTACAACAATGTCATGGTTTTTGGCTAGCTTAGATATAACAGTGCGTTGTAGGCTACTGAAATTCGAAGGATGGGGGATTCCTTGTTGTTCCAGCTTATACAGATCTGATAGTACCTGTTTTTCAAACACAAGGGACTCAGCCGTATAGCTAGAAGCAGGAGCACAGAACGTAGATTTATTCCTCAAACCGGTATGGTTAAGGTTAGTATATTCATTACCTGAGTCAAAAAATGTGTTAAGATGTAATTTACGCATGAAAACCTGGAACTCAGACCTGAATTCAAAAGGGTCATGATATTTGGTGGTAACAAAGTTCAAACCCTTATTCAGTATATTTTCTTCGGCCTGACTGAGGGAGTAGTTGGAAAGATTCACTACCACTGATTCCTGGCTTTGCTGCGGGTTTGTATTTGGTTGCCCCAGTCCCCCCGTCCCATAGCAATGTCACAAAGTTGTGTGAATAATTCTCCATTAACGTAAAGTATTATGTGACAGTGTAAAATCCAGGAGAATCTTGTTGTGTTCCATATAGGTTGCTCATTAGGTATCTAGCTTTGTGTGTGCATACAGCTTCTCTACACAATTGCCTATTGACATATGAGGATTACATCTAGAATGACTAAAATATAGTTACTCTGCCATTCGATTTGTTCTACTAGTTGCTTCTACTAGTTGTTCTACTAGTTGCATATTTTAACATATGAAACAATTTACAAAACTAAGGAACGAAGATGGGAAGACTATGTATTTCAGGACCAAGGCCAGTTAAGAGCCAATTCCACTGACAAATGATCTAAATGGTGGAAACTCAAGTGCTATCTTTGATAAGAAATAAATTGTGGCCAGCAAAGGTTCCTTGCCATCATGACGTCTTAATTCTTCTTTTCTTAACAATCATTCCAAGGATCATTCTTCTAAACATTGTTGAGTTAGATCTTCACTGGGTTTTTCATAACAATCTTCATTGTTTACATGTTCCATTGCCTGTAATTTATTCTTCGGGGTGAATTATGACTACAATATGCCCTTTGTTGGCAACTTTGATAATTATTTCTGAGTCTGTTTTCAGCCTTTTAATCGCTTCTTTCTCTTTTAGTGTCCAAATATAAAGGACTTTATTAAAGTTTCTGAATTTACAATATGCCTGCAAATCTCTTGTAAATGCTTCTAAGAAAATGTGAATGTGATTATCTTGGGGTAAAACAGGATGCAAATAGGAGTTTGGTCATAAGGAGGTCTACCTACCCACGTGTTCCCCACCATCTAAGTCTTTCATAACATCTTAAACGCTAATTTCCAATTTTTCTAGAAACAGCACCAAGGTTGTCATCTGTACAGTTTGCATAGTAACTTTACTAGGAGTTGAACATGTCTATTTGGGCGTTTTCTCAAGTTTATGAAAAATAATTCAGTTTCCACCAGCACATGAATTTGTATAGCTTCAAGTATACTTTTGCATTGTGACATCTTCCCGGTGGTTCAAAGTAAAGGCCCCTTTTAATAACTCTCTTTTGGATGAGGCCAAAGGCCTCTCAGAAACGTTCACAATTCTACTCCGTTTCGCCTCTGTTTCATGTTGGTTGGCTGATGTGCCTCCTTTGTGATCAAGTAAGGCCCTCTTGTCTTGACTAATGCATTGCTGTGCTTTCATTTCCCCCTTCCCTTCTCACCTAGTTCCTCTATTTCTGTGGTGTGTTTCGTGCAGTGCTCCAGATAAGATTTTCAAGTGGAGTATTTCACTCCCTATTTTTAAAAGTTGGGAGTAAAGTTATGTTCTTAGGAGTAAAAATGAAAGTCCATTTCCCAATGGGAGTATTTTAAAAGCGAGTAAAAATATGTTTTCAAAGGACATTAAAGATACAAGTTTACTTCGTCCAATCAGGCAGCAATAATAGTAATGTTTTCCTCTTGTACTACATGCACTACTGGTCCAAACATATCCATGGAGCTGTTTGGGTGAAAGCAGGGGCACAAGATGCTATGTGTCCATTTACTATTTTTTGTTGGGGATATTTTTACTTAAAAGTAGGATCAGAGTACCCTCCGTTCTTGAGTGTGCTCACTCCTAACTCTCCTTCCGGAGTTATATTTATATTCAACAAGCTTTAATTACTTCAAAACACTGTTGTTTAACTTTGTCCATAAAGTGAAATTAGAGAGAAGAACTAGTTACTCTTACCTTGTAACGTTCTTTCGATGGGATGTTCCTCCGACGTATTCCTTATCTTAGATATAAATCCTTCAGCTTTGCTGGCCTCGGAAAATTTTTTCGCCAGAGGGCGCTGCGCGTCGATGATCGCCGAGTCGATGACCCTCGACGGCCTCCGTGCCGACGTCGACGTCATCCTGCCTATAAAGGCCGCGCGCAGCGTCCGTTGCTCAGTTCCGTTTTGTAGTCCCCAGTAATGTTTTTGGATTAGACTAATCACCTTGAAGGAGCATAGGCTGCAAACCCACAGGAAGTCATACTGCGGGGATGGATGGGAGGGTCGATAAGGAATACGTCGGAGGAACATCCCATCGAAAGAACGTTACAAGGTAAGAGTAACTAGTTCTTCGAAGGGATTGTGTCCTCCGACGTATTCCTTATCTTAGATAGATTCCCATAGCAGTGGTATTGTGACTGGAGGCGGGAGTAATAAAAGTTATGTTACCCTTCCAGAATGGACAGAGTGTAACACAGCCTTGCCGAATCTAGTTTCTTGACTAGAGGAGGAATCCAGGCTATAGAATTTGGTAAATGTATGTGCGGACGACCATGTGGCAGCCGCACATATATCTCGAATTGGCACCCCTCTTTGAAGGGCTGAGGATGTTGCGATACCCCTGGTAGAATGAGCCCTTAGATTTTGAGGAGGCTCCTTTCCTGCCAATTTGTAGCACTCCAGAATGGCTAAAATAATCCATCTGGAGATGGTTTGTTTTGTTATTGGAAGGCCCAACTTATGTCCTGCATAACCTACAAAGAGTTGGTCTGCTTGTCTGATCTTAGCCAATCTGCTGATATAGAAGCTCAAGGCTCGCTTAGGGTCCAGCCTGTGCAGTCTCTCTTCCTCCTTCCCCGGATGAGGAGGAGGGTAGAAAGAAGGTAATATAATCTTCTGAGTGATGTGAAACTCCGAGACTACCTTCGGGAGGAAGTTAGGCTTCACCTGAAGAACAACTTTGTCCTTGTAAAAGATTGTATGTGGAGGTTTACACGATAAGGCTTGCAACTCGCTAACCCTTCTAGCAGATGTCAATGCTATTAGCAAAACAGTTTTGAGGGTGAGAAGCTTCAATGAACAAGAGTGTAGTGGTTCAAAAGGGGCACCCTTTAGGAAGTTTAAAATTAGGTTTAAATCCCATAAGGGAACTTGAAAAGGTTTCGGGGGATAAACATTAGTTAATCCTTTTAGGTATTGTATTACCAATGGAATTTTGAAGTATGAAGGCTCCTCTGCAGTGCGCTTAAAGATTGATAGCGCTGCGAGATAGCCCTTAATTGTGCCAACCTGTAGGCCTGAATTAGCCAGGTAAAGTAAGAATGACAACACCATAGGTGTACCACAAGAAAAGGGTTCAATATTCTTTTCTCTGCACCAGCTGCAAAATTTGTTCCAACGGCAGCGGTATAGAGTTTTAGTTGCCGGCCTTCTGGCCGAAAGCAACACCTCCATAACATCATCCGGAAGGTCCCAATCCTTGTACCTCAACCTTTCAGACACCAAGCGTGAAGGTTGAGGGTCTTGATGGCTGGATGGAGAACCTGACCTTCCTTCTGCGAGAGAAGATCCTCTCTGTATGGCAGTCGAATTGGAGGGCAGATGGACATGTCTAGAAGGTCCGGGTACCACGTTCTCCTGGCCCAATCCGGGGCAATTAGGATCATGGTCTTCCGAAACCTTCTCAACCTCCTGATCATTTGAGGAATGACAGGGACCGGAGGGAACGCGTACAGAAGTGGGAACTCCCAGTCCACTACGAACGCATCTCCTAGAGCTCCTCTCGGGGGAAATTCCCTTGAGCAAAATCTGTCGCACTTCCTGTTGATACTGGTGGCGAACAGATCCACTTGAGGGGTTCCCCAAAGGGCGAAGATCTCTTGAAGGACTTCCTGAGCTATCTCCCACTCGTGAGAGACTGTGCTCTGCCTGCTCAGAGCGTCCGCTGTCAAGTTCTTCTCTCCGGCTAGGTGAATTGCCGATAGAGAGATTCCTTCCTGAATTGCCCAAAACCAGAGCTGCATCGCCTCTCTGCACAGTGGTAGTGAGCCTACGCCTCCTCTTTTGTTGAGGTAGTGCATGGCCACTGTATTGTCCGTCATTATTAGGACGTTTCTTCCCCGTACAGACGGCAGAAAAGCCTTCAGCGCTAGTCTGATGGCTCTCAGCTCCAACAGGTTGATATGTAGTCTGGACTCCGATGGAGACCAACGACCGCTGATGGTCAAGTCGTTGGCGTGAGCTCCCCACCCCGTGAGTGAGGCATCCGTGACTACTGTTATCTCCGGCCATGGTTGCCAAAACATTTCTCCTTTCAGGATGTTCTCCCGACAGGCCCACCACTGAAGGTCTCGGGCTACTTTGACCGGGATCCGAAGGAGATCTGTCATCCTTCCTGAGAACTGTGACCACTGAGTTCTCAGTGCCCACTGGAGGGATCTCATTCTCAGGCGAGCCTCCGGCACGAGGAATATGCAGGATGCCATGAGGCCTAGCAACCTCAGAAAGTCGTAGGCTGGGAGATATTGGGCATTCTGAAATCTGATGACCATCTGCAGAATATCTCGAGCCCTCACCTCTGGTGGCAAGGCTTTTCCCAGGGAAGTGTCCAGGACTGCTCCAATGAATTGGAGTCTCTGTGATGGTATCATCTGTGACTTCTTTAAATTGAGGGAGAAGCCCAGCTTGTGAAGGAAGTGGCAAACATAATCTAGTTGTCTCTGAGCCTGTTCCGAAGATACAGCTCTGATCAACCAATCGTCTAGGTAAGGGTAGACATGAATCCCTTCCCTCCTTAGACTTGCAGCCACAACCGACATTAGCTTGGTAAAGACCCTCGGGGCGGAGGTTAGCCCAAATGGCAGAACTCGAAATTGATAATGAGAGCTGCCAATTGCGAACCTCAGGTATCTCCTGTGCCTGGGATGGATCGGCACATGGAAATAAGCGTCCTGGAGGTCTAGAGATACCAACCAGTCCTGAAGCTGGAGGGCCTGAAGGATCTGAGAGAGAGTCACCATCTTGAACTTGTCCTTTCGGAGGAATTTGTTCAATTCCCGTAAGTCTAAGATGGGTCTCAGTCCTCCGTCCTTCTTCGGTATTATGAAGTAGGGGGAGTACCAACCCTTGTTCCTTTCCGCTACAGGTACCAGTTCTATGGCACCTTTCTCTAGCAGGTCTAAAACCTCCTGCAAGAGGAGCGGATCTGGAAGCTTCAAAGGGTTGTTCCCCGGTGGATGACTCTGAGGGATATGTAGGAAGGGCAGGCAGTAACCTTGGGCCACTGTCTCCAGAGCCCAAGCATCTGACGTAATAGCCTGCCATTCCGTCAGATGGTGAGTTAACCTGCCCCCTACTGGTGTTCTGTGAGGGGAGACCTCAGAGTGGTTTTGAAGCGGCTGATGCAGTTGCCGAAGGTAAAGTGGCTCCTGCTCCTGCGGGTGCGGCTTTCTTTCCCCTACCCCGTCCACCACGGGTAAATCTTCCTTGGCCTCTTTGAGCCGGTCGTCCCCTGCCCCTTCCATATGAGGAATAGTAACGAAAGGACCGTCCTCTCCACGATGATCCCGAAGGACGAAAGGTATTCTGACGGATAGCAGCTCCCAATGACTTGGCTGCTGCCTTGGACGTTTGCAGTTTCTCCAAACTGTCATCCGCCTTCTTTCCAAAGAGGGTAGAACCGTCAAAGGGCATATTCAAAAGCCTGGTCTGCACGTCAGAGGCAAAACCAGACTTCCTCAACCACGCATGCCTGCGGATTGTGGTACTTGCCGCCATGGCCCTGCTGATACTGTCAGCAGAATCTAGGCCAGTTTGTAGGGTCTCGCACATCGCATCTTTACCATCCCTGATGATGTTTAAAAATGCGTCCCTTTCCTCTCCTTCTTGGAGGCAGTCAGCCGCTGATGAAGCGCACTCCCAAAGGGTGTGGCTGAACCTAGCGAGCGTACAGGTCGCGTTAATAGACTTTAACGCCATGCTACAGGCAGAAAAAACCTTCTTAGCCATGGCATCATACTTTTTGTCATCCCTATCCTGCGGAGCAGTGGGGTATGCAGATGTGCTGCCTGATGAGGTTGCAGCCTGTACAACCAAGCTCTCAGGAGTAGGGTGTTTTGACAAATATTCAGGGTCAGAACTAGCCACCCTGTATTTTGTTGACAGTTTTTTATTTACTGCCGGGATAATTTCTGGCGTTTCCCAGTTTGTCAAAATCCTTCTCTGTAGAGCAGAGTGAAATGGAACCACAGGATCCTCCTGTGGGCCCTTGTCCAGTATGTCAGTGAGGTCATCCTGCTGAAAGGCAGGAGAAGGTGCAGACCAACCCATAAATTCTATGATTCTAGACATCAGAGCTCTATATGGAGTCTCCGCATGTTCTCCTGGGTCTGGTTTGATAAATTCTGCTTCAGGAGAAGTGTCCAAGCCACTAGCTTCCTGAAGTGCATCCTGAAGATTTTTTAATCTTCCTTCCTCAGAGGCGAAAGTCTCTGGCTCTGGTGATGTGGTCCTCTGTAAATCAATATCTTGGTCTGAATCCTCCCTTTCCTCAAAAATCGAGGTTAAAGGGGGATACATTGGTTTTTGGAATGGTATAAACCCCATTTCCAATGCAGAAGGAGCCATCATCACAGGCCTTGAAAACGTCGATGTCGTCGACACCGACGTGAAAGTACTCGAAGGCGCCGTGAAAAGCGTCGAGAAATGTGTACTAGGCCTCGAAGAACTCGAAAGGATCGGAGTCCTGCTCGAGAACGACGTCGACGTTCTCGGCGTCGAGTCGGAGGTCTTTTGTCTAACCGTTGGCTGTGGAGTAGCCGTGGTTCTTTCCTTCACCGGCGTCGATATCGGCGTCGACGTCGGCGTCGACTCGATCGACTGATGCGCCGATGAATCCTTCGACAACGGCGTCGATGGCGCCGACCTCTGTTTCGAAGGAGTTTTCGACGATGGCGTCGATGATGCTTTATCTCCCGATGGCTCGAGGCGCTTTCGGGTTGACTTTTCCGCCGGGTACTGCGACTCGCGGCGTTTAGATTTTTTGGGTTTTTTACCCGGGGTATCACCCTCAGCTGTCTTCGAGGGGGACGAGGCCGCTTTCTCGAAGACGCTTAGCATCTTTTTCCTGAATTCCTCCCACTCAGCTTGCGAGCTGCGTTTTGTGGGGCAATGAACTCTCTCAGGAGAACTCGACGAAGATGACGAAGGGGATCTCCTACGTCTCTTCTTCGAGTGTCTCGATGTCGACGAGTGGTGGGAGCCACTTCGTGATCTAGATCGAGAGTGTTTTTTATGGTGAGGAGACGAACGTCTCGACTCTACCGAAGAAGCTTTCGAGGAAGTTAAAGTTGACCTACCTCTCTCGAGCTTCCCCCTACGCTCCTTCAAGGCTTTCGCCGTCATGGAAAGGCATTCCTCACACTCCGAACTCTGGTGCGTGATTCCCAGACACCACAAACAGACCCTGTGAGGGTCCGTCAACGACATTTTCTTCCCGCAGTCTCGGCACTTTTTGAAACCGGACCGAGGGGTCGTCGGGTCGGAGGAGGATGCCATCGATATCGAGGTAAATAGTAGTTATTATATACGTTATCTTGACGAGAACTGAGCAACGGTGTTCCGAGGCACAACGAAGCGCGGAAAAACGGAACTGAGCAACGGACGCTGCGCGCGGCCTTTATAGGCAGGATGACGTCGACGTCGGCACGGAGGCCGTCGAGGGTCATCGACTCGGCGATCATCGACGCGCAGCGCCCTCTGGCGAAAAAATTTTCCGAGGCCAGCAAAGCTGAAGGATTTATATCTAAGATAAGGAATACGTCGGAGGACACAATCCCTTCGAAATATATGTTTTGTCACTTCAATATCATATCTTGTTTATTCTTTGCCTGACGCGTCAGTGCCCAATTTTTTTATTGCCAATGCATTTCGGACTTCCGTCCATCTTCAGGGCTCTCAGGCACTGAGTGATAATTATTTGACATCAACTTTTCACAGTTTCCACATTTATCTGCTGTGAAGTTGTGAATGCACTGAACTGTGCCCCTGTCCCAGATGTGAACCTATGTGGCCCGTTCAGCCTTGAGAATCTCTGGCTCAGTGATTTGGATCTGCTGAGCAGTGGCACGGTTCAGTGCATTCACAGGGTCACAGCAGATTAATGTGGAAACTGCGAAAAGTTGATGTTAAATAATTATCACCCAGCATATATACTTCACAACACTAATCTCTTATTGCAATATATCCTGTATATTCTAATACTCCAGAATATTCAACTGCATGCATTTCAAATGGTATTATCGTAAAAGGAGGTGCTGTACCTCTGACCACTATGGAAAAGGGAATGTATTCTCATAATTAATCCTTGATTCAGTCCTATGCCGCCCCAATTCCCCATTTAAACGTCTTGGCTTTTGAACTTTATTTATAGGGCTGCAAATCTAATAAAGTTAAGATTTTCAACATCAGATTCCGGAAAATGTATTGCTTATGGATATCTATCGTCACCATTTAACCACCCTTGCATTTGAAGTATAACCTTTCATGTTGTGGAGCCAATGCATTGAATGACACAAATCAAAACATAAGTGAAATCAGTACTGCAATTCACAAATTGAGTTATCATTTATAATCCCTTTCATTGTTATGTGTCTCAAAACATTTGCTGAAACTAAATTAGCAAATTGGACATTGGCCTCAACAATAGAAGCCATTTATGTCTAAAATCAACCAGCATCCTAGTTTAGAATTCTTTTGTGTATCACAACTCACTCTACCTGCCAGCTTTCTGTAGATCTCTTTGAAGTAGTGTATAGTGTTCATAACTACATTTCTTCCTTTATCAGCAAGCTTTGCAATATCTTTATTAGCTTCTGATGTCATTAGTGCTTGTTGTTCACATAGAGTCACAGTGGAGTTTGTAGTCTTATGTGTCTGTGATAGCTTCCTTAATTCAGCACCACTAAATCCTCCAATATATCAATCACATTTCCTTTCATCAAACTGGCAGCAAAGAGAGACTTATGTATCAAAGTACTGATATGTGTTTGGCCAGTATGTAGTATTCCTAAATCACAGGCTATCATTTCACTAGACTCATTCCATAGAAAGTGGATCCGTCCCACTAAAGGCAAGAGTCAGTGTTGCCATCACTCGGAGTGCCCTAATGTGCAACACTGAAAAGGTGGCGAAAATCCTCGCTGTCTGCTGCATACTACATAAGCAATGAATAAGGCATCAGGCGCTAATGCCAACACAGAAGGTCTTCCTGGCAAAGAGGGATGATGATGATGTGGGAAATGTACAGACAGATAGAATGGGAACATCACTCATCAAAAACTATTGTACTATTTCTCTTAAGGATACAATGTCAATGTCCAAGACGTACCCCATACCTGGATGTATGAGACAATCACAATAAGTACTATAGTAATGATTGAACTAAAATTATTACAGGAACAGTGTGTGCTATCCACTAACAACAGATCAAAACTCTATGGGCCTCATTACAAGGGAGGCGGTAAGGGGTTAACGGCGCCGGCGCCATTAACCCCGTACCGCCTCATTATGAGGTTCCCTTGCGGGACCCACTCTGGACATCTGGTCAGACCAGACGTCCTTTGCGGGTCCCGTGAGGGGACCAGCATGCTAACAACGGGCCTGTCATTAACGGGCCCGTTGTTAGCATGCTCCCCATTCCCATGGAGCCCTGAATGGGGAATTACCGGGTGCTACAAAGTCGAAATGGCCCGGTATTTCCCCAATCAGGCACCACGGACCCGGACCCGAGTTTGGAGGCAGCCATGGCCTTATTAAGGGTATGGCTACCTCCAAACTCGTAATGAGGCCCTATGTGTGCCCTAAACAGGCACATCTATTCTCCAACCCAAGCAACTCTCAAACATATCTGCTCTAGCACCTCACCAACACCACCCAAAAACATATCTCCATCCCCCATCAAACACATCCCATTGCCCTTCTACCGCTTAACCAGCTGCAATCACTACTTGTGTTTTACTTCCACCATCATGTTTCCCACTGCGTGGAAGAGTGAGTTAGCGAAGACTCACAGCATGGGTGGATCTCTATTTGTGTCTGCTGGTCTCAGAGAGTTCCATGGGGGTGGCTGATGTGAAGGCAATAGAATCCCTATCGACTAACTGTTGGGGCACAATCAGAGCCCGCTCCACTGTCTCCATTATCGTATAGCACTGCTGGAAGCCATGCCCTGTGTCATCCCACATGCCATGGCTTTACAGGGTTATTGCTGATCACGATACCTTCATTGCTCTGCCCTACTGTGATAAGTACCTTCCACCCATCAAACTTTATTGGACATGTGCTGCTGTGTTCTCTGACTTTTCAGATGCACCTCCCAGGCATCCTGGCACTGCTTTTGCCAGAAACCTCCCCATTTCTGCTTGAAGTTCAGCCCCAGTGCAAAGGTTATCATAAACCTTTGGGTCCCTCTCCCTACCCCCTGCTGGTCCAATGGTAAGGTCATGATGGTAGGAATCCACTCATTGGACGCTCACAAGATCCACATTATTGTTATCAGGATCGGTTGAATTGATAGTCTGATGTGACAATGGCAAGTTACATCTATTTATTTTCCTTCTTATGGATTGGGCCTGATATGCAGAAGGTGGTCCCCACCATAGTCACTGCCAGAGTCTTCCCTGGCAGCATGAGGCTTGGTAGACTTCTGCAGGGGATCCTGATGTATTGGCTCCACTGCCTACCTGAGGTTGCTGATATGGCAGTTGTACGGACAAGCACTGGCGTATAGTCATAGGCTGTGGTGCTCTCAGCTATGATAGTTCAGACAGTGGTGTTCTCCATGATGGCAGTGATGCATTTGGTGTAAAAAGAGAACCGCAGATGGCAATTTATTAGCAGATGTACAGTGATGGTCACGGATGGCCTGCCAATAGATGAACACTTTTTCAGTCCAATCAATAGGATACAAGGACTGGCAGTTTTGGCTTGTTATCTTTCCAAAAACAATGAATCAAAGAACACAGGTGAAAGGTAGCTCACATTTAAACTTTAGTAGCATGATATCTTTCTTTCTCCTGGGAAGATAATAACATAATCACCTGTGTAATTAAACCCATGAGTCGCCACCCTCCATTAACAGTAAATTGTTATTTGGCACACATACTATAAACCATATCAGACTTCTGTCAGAAACAAGGGAGAGAGTAAAACCATTTATGATGGCAGATGGTACATCAGTTGATACAAAGCAGCTGGCTATGTTGCCTGCATGGACATCATTAACGTCAGGCATACAGGTGGCAACCTTGCCAGCATGCATTATCCAGAACGATGTCGACATGATCATGTATTTCCTCCCAAGTACAGACTCTCCTATTTCTAGAAAGAATACACATTGAGCAGTTCTTTCACAGTGAGCAGATCCCCGTATTCCCCATCTAAGAAGTAATGCTGCGCTTGGTGTGGGTTTCTAGAGAACATGTGGAGCGAAGGGGCTGTAGGCGAGTGCAGAACACTTCATCCTTGCTGGTTGACCTGTGGACATGTGTCAGGATATCACATGGTGGGGTAAGCAAATATAGGTTGTAGGGACCACATGCTACGGCTCCAGCATGGCCCCATTTACAAGGCAATTTTCATTCTAGGGAGCCATGTGCGGGAGGTCAGGACAGAGATTTCATATTTCATTACATAAGAGAAAAAATAAGAAAAATGTGCAGATGTGTCATTGCTTTAACATGGGATAGTTCTGTGAATGACTGGTGAGTACAGGCCAGAGCATTAAAGGCAAGATTTGCTCTTGACTTCTAAACAGCAATGAATAGAAAACACAGAAACAATACAGCACATCACCCTGTGAATGCACACAAATGAAAGAAAGCAGATACGATAATTGGGCAGGAATCTTT
The DNA here is from genome assembly GCF_040938575.1 of Ambystoma mexicanum. Lineage (NCBI taxonomy): Eukaryota > Metazoa > Chordata > Amphibia > Caudata > Ambystomatidae > Ambystoma > Ambystoma mexicanum. The sequence goes on along the minus strand of NC_090928.1, from coordinate 952,700,082 downwards.
TGTGCAGCACTCACTGTTGTCCGATTGTCTATTTTCAATAGCCACGGCAAATGAGAGATAAAAAGAGAAAAACAGTTATTTAGGAAAGAATGGATTTTCAACACCTAATCCAGCTACACCTAAGAGAGCTAAAGGACTTCTGGATTGTGATGAGTTTTTGGAAGCGCATTCTAAGAAATGAATTTTAAAAAAGAGAACATGTCCTAGCTCTCCATAAATACAGGCAGACTTCAGAACAACCGCCAACCTGTCTTTTTAGATTGGAGCACCCCACAAAGCCACGTCGTTCTCTCTTACATGGAGGGTAGAGGGTTATTGCCGAGTCTATCTTTTTTTTAAGTCTATCCACATCTGTATTACGTGAAATAAAATAAAGGTCCTAAATGGAATATAAATGTGTTTCCAGTTTTTAGAGCAATGCCACCACTGCAGTATTAAACCCCTAAATAAGGGGTGTTCATAGTTTCTCCCAAAGTTCTTAAGCACCTCCAACCATTTCAGTGAGCTCTCATTTCCAAGGTTCTACACCAAGGACCTACATGTCTGGGTTTGTTTGAACAGGGAAATGGTTAAATCTAGGTGTGACTATGTTCTGCATGGAACAACTCCAAAACACCAAAAACTGTGCTTTTGTCTTGCAGATAGAGAATTTCCCACTGAATAGATACATGAAAATCTGTCAAACCCAAGGAAAGAGTTCAAGGACAGACGCAAAGACAGAGCTGGAGACGATTGGTATCGTTATGAGGGTGGCAGAAAAAGTAATTTTCAGGACGCTGCTGAGCAGCCTGCAACATGGCTGCATTTCATTGAGCCTCGGGAGGCTTGGGAGGATAGTTCAGGTGCAAAGTGCTCGCCTTGGAAGCAAGATGACACGAAGTACCACAGGTTCGATCCCCATGTCCGTGCTTGGAAACCTCTGGGTATTAAGCGTGTTATAAATAACCAATCATATCATATCTCGGTGACCGCCCTGTATACTCATTCTCGCCCTAAGAGCAAACGGAACTTGCACCATGAGGTAAATACATCTCCTGGCATTGGAAACCCTGCATCACTCACTGAGGGAGTTTGGGGTGTCTGCGTCACTCTCTGCTCCAGAAATCGCCACCAGTGATTATCTGGTCATGTGGGCCTGCGACAACCTGTGACATGCACATGGGTAAGGCCGCGCCATGATGTAAACTGCAGGCAGGCGTGTTTTCGTTGTTGCCAGAAGTGTGGACTAAGCCGGCATGCTGCCCAACACCAGATGCCGCGGTAAGACTCCTGAGCAGGCGCTGCGTCCGCCCGCCGCAGGAATCAGCTGAGAAGCAGACTCAGAGGACCGGTCCTGCCCTGTGTGCGACCCGGTGCTAGCTGCTGCGCGGGGAACCCTGGAGGTGCGCAGTGATTGCCCACTGCATGTGTAAGCTGAGCGGAGTACCCCACTCATAATCTTTGTGCCAAAGCTGCCGTGGAGGCGTGGTAGCCTCACCAGGTGCTGGATTGAGCTGTGGGCTGCTGCTGCTTATATCAGCGTGTGACTGGGGCCTGCCACTGGGAGCATACCCAGCCTTGAGGCTGTTTCGAGCCGGAGGGCTTGTGAGAAACAGTGTCTGAGCCCCTTCCACTGATATGATTGGCCTGTATTCCAACCCTGGCTGTTGAAACGACTGTGGGGGGGCTTGCTGTGTGACCAGACATGGGGCTGCTGGTGGTGCTATTTGTCAATTAATGTTTTTTTTAAGCCCTGGAGGTCTCCAAAGGCAAGTTGGGGAGTGTACAAACCTGCAGTGTCACTGCTTGAGCTGATCCCCTGGTTTTGGTGGCCAGCAGGCCCTGTGCATGCTACGCTGAAGATTCAGTGCAATAGAAGCTGGAATCCTGCAATTTCGTCCATTGGGAATACAGGGGTGGTTCTGACTGCACTGTCACCAAGTCGAGAGAGTACTGTGAAGTGTTTGATTGCTGGCCTGCCCACTCCCCTGTTAACTGTTACTGACTACTCCTATCCGGCTGCTGCCATGACAAAGGGCGGGGGCAAGCAGAAGAAGCAATCCAATCTGGAGGCATGTGCAATCCAGTCTAACAGGCTCAGAGCTGAAACATCTCCCTCAATGACTGACAAATTGGACGGCATAACCACTAACGTCAACACACTAAATGGCAAGATGGAAAATGTTTGCTCAAGAGTGACGGAAGCAGAGTTGTGGATTGGGGTGGCGCAAGACAATATTGCAATTCTGAAGTGATGGGAATGGCCAGGGATCTGAAACTAGCCCTGCTCAAGTGTGACTTCCTGGAATCCAGGTCCAAGAGGATTAATGTCTGTATAGTGGGACTTCCCGAGGAGACTCACCTCAAAGATTTGCTTGGACACCAGGCCTTCTCATCCACGTTTGTGACTGAAAGAGCGGGGGGCCCCTCCTCGACCCATCAGTTGTAAGGCTTCTGAACTACCAGGATCAAGACACTGTGCTTCCACTGTCTTATGATGTGTCTCTCGGCTTGTCCTTCATGTGCGCCTTGAGGCCTCTGGGCGATTTGGCGTGTTATTAAGAATTAAAATAAATAAAATAAAAAATAAATAAATAAGAGAACACCACGGTCCATATGTACCTGGACTTTTCTACTGCTGTGCAACTGGAGCATAGATGCTTTTTTTGGGCCAAGAAACTGCTGTGAGAAAGGGCAGTCCCTTATGCGATGTTTTTCTCAGTGCGACTACGCATACAGCACAAGGGGAAAGTTCTGTTCTTCATGATTCCTGAGGAGGCAGTGGCTTTCATTGAAGCCAACATACCTATTCCGGCCTCGTTAGACACAAACAAGGATTCAGAAATGGCGGCCTGCTCCACTTGTGGTTAACTGCAGAGCTCCAATATATGGAAAAACAACTGCTACATAGATCGGGAGGGATTGCGCCCGAACACTGTTTTGTTAGCAGCTCACTCCTTAATTGGGGTGCTTAAATTGTTAGATATGTTTTCAGTTACATTGGGCGAGTAAATAAATCTATTGTTTGTATCTCCTAGAATTATTTGGGCGGGCAAGTATTGGAGGCTGAAGGAAGCAGAAGTAGTGGCTGCCTATGCAAGGTTGATGGCATTCTTGTGGGATCTGGTTTAGGTTAGGAGAGGACAATAGGTAGGGATTACATGGTGCTGGTTGGGAGAGCAATGAGGGAGGGTGGAGGCGAATGGATGTTGGGGTAAACATTTTGAAAATGTGCTTTGGCAAGTACACAATGCACATCATTGTTGTTTACACTTTTCTTTATGAGAAGATACAGCGTATGTGGAAATGCTAAATAGACTCTTTACCTTAGGTTACCAGGGCCACTATTAACTTCATGAGTTGGAATGTACATGAACTGGGGAACAATTCCAAGGACAGGAGGGTGGTGTCACGTGTGAACAGTCATAATATCCATGTTCTTTTTCTGCAAGAAACACATGCTCAGGGAGGTGGGAATGTCACCTTTGCCAAGGTGTGGGGGGCAAATAGGTTTTATACCAACTACTCTACACAATCTAGACCCTAATCCACAAGAGGGTTAAATTCGAGTTATTGCATTCACATGTTTGTACAGACGGACGCTATATGATAGTATACTGTAGGTTGTTGGGGAAATTAGTATTGTTGGTAAACTCGTATGGACCCATCCTTGACAATGCAATGTTCTATGAGGGCCTCGCCAACATTCTCATGTCTTACCCACTGATGCTGATTATATTGAGGGGGCATGAACACCATTTTACACATGGACTGGGATCGCACAGGCAGAGCTCCTGGGCCTTTGTCTAGCGTGTCAAGCCGTGTCATAAATTGCATGTATTCGGACCACTCGCCGATATCGCTCTCCCTTCAGTGGGGTTTGAGCCACGGGGATCGTACAGCGTGCCGATTTAAGTCCTTAGCATTGCAGGATCTTGTGTTCTACGAATACAGAAGAGGACATTTGCACCGCTTTCCAAACCAATGATAATAATGAAGTAACACAAGGCACACTGTGGCAGACATTCAAGGTGTTTATAAGGGGGGTGGCCATGTCTGGAGAGTTTGGTGTGCTTAAGGCCATTCGTAGGGATATAGCCCAAAGCGAGTACTCGCAAAAGGCCTTGGAATGTCAATACACGAGCATGCCCACCCGTACTACCATGGCTGAAATGAAGGCCCAACTAGAGGTATTTAAATTGCATGCTGACAGCAAGGTGAAGTACTACGCAAAAACCGCTGCAGCCAGGGTGTATGGGGAGGAGGATAGGCCAGGCAGACCGTTGGATAACCTGGTACGATTGGAAAGTTACTTGAATTATGTGACTGGGGTGCGGGATGAATCTCCCATGATGCTATATTCTGACCAGGGTGTCAATGAGGTCTTTATAGAATTCTATAAATCGGCATACCGGGGGCACAGGTAGAGCAAAGCGAGGAAGATCTACAAGCTCTATTAGAGTCCATCCCGATGTCGAGCTTACTGGAAAGCGCCAAGGAGCAGTTAAACACCCCTTTTACTGTAGATGAAGTACTATAGGTGATTAGAGACCTCCCTAGGAAAATACTTTGGACGCTGACAGGCTAACGGCAGAATTGTATAGTAAGTTCAGGGCTCTGATAAGCCCCTATTTGTTGAAAGTATTGGAGGAAGCTATGGGGGAGGGGCAACTTCCGGGGTTGATTCGGGAAGCCACCATTATAGTTTTGTTAAAACCAGGTACACTCTATGAAGAAGGCAGATCTTACAGTTTGCTCTCCCTTATAAACATAGATACTAAAATATATACGCCAAAGTAATTACCAATAGGTTGCTGTCCCCGATGCCCTCATTGGTACATAGAGACCAGGCTGGGTTTATTCCCAGTAGGTCCAATACTTTAAACATCAGACGGCTCTTTAATTTTATGTCCCGCATCGCACGCACTACACAGGCTGTGGCGGAATCCCTGGATTGCCAGAAAGCATTTGATATGGTGGCCTGCCTTATCTGTTTGCAGTGCTACGCAAATGCAACTTGGGTGAACAACTAGGCCGATACATCCAGTTACTCTATACATCCCCGACTGCCACTGTTAGGGTCAATGCAATACAGTCCAAACCTTTTGCCCTAGGCAGGGGCACGCATCAAGGCTGCCCGCTATCACCCATACACGTTGCGCTGGCGAATGAGCTTATGGCTGTCTTGATTCAGTGGACAGGGTGGTATTCAGATTGCGGGACGGCCAGAGATCCTCTCCCTATATGCAGATGATATGCACATCAGGGATCCACAGCATAACTTAGACTGCTTCATGGAGGACATAACATGGATAGGTCGATACTCCGGGTTCACTGTGAACTATGGTAAATCTGAGGCATTTCCACTGACTGACAGCACAACACAACGTGATGGGTAATTGCCCCTCAAGTGGTTACAGGTCGATTCAAATACTTGGGGGTTATCGTCTCCAGCGACCACAACATACTAACTGACAACGTTGCTACCCACGCTGCTTATGCATGTGCAAAAATGGAACACTGGTTGAAGGTGCCAATATCCCTGTCCAGCTGTTTGGCGCTAATTAAGATGATCCTAGTACCCAAGTTCTTATACTTGTTTGTTAACGTACCAATGTGGCTGGAAAAACAGTACTTTAAAGACTTGCATGGTGACATGTCCTGCTTCCTGTGACACCTTGGGACTGTGAGGAAGGAATGGGTGGACATGGCAAGACTTTACAATAAAGGGGGTTAACTAATCCACATATGGATATACTGGTTGGCGGCCCAGGCACACTTTTCAAGCTATTGGTATGGTACTGACGAACTACCGCCACACGTTAAACTGCAGAGGGCACCAATGGGGAAAGAGACATGAAAACTTTAGTACTAGATACTGGTTATAGGGATAACTGTCGATTTGATCCTGTGAAGGCAACGTTATAGGCCTGGTGGGCCATTTTTACTAAGACAGCAGTGTGTAGACCATATTAACGGTGGTTGCCGTTATGGAAATTCCCAGACTTCTCCCCTACATGGGACGCTTCCCTGCTGGTGCCTTGGTCAACGCTGGGTTTTCAGGTAAGGGGGGAGATCTGTTTTGGGAGGGACAGCTTATGTTGCCCCATACTTGGTGGGAGGAGCATAGGGGTATGCCCACGGAGATGCTTCAGTTTTACAGGTTGAGAGCAGCTGTTCAAAAGACTTGGGACTGCTGCCCAGCCGAGCCCCTGGAGAATGTGCTGCTTGTCTACCTATCCAACTCCTATGGTTGCGGTGGGCTACTAGATGCCTTGTACAAGGGTATTTTAAACGGGACCCCATTGGAAGAAGATAAGGCTCTAGGGAGGTGGGTGGTGGAACTAGGACTGGAGATAACAGATGAACTCTGGTGGTCAATGTGCTTGATCTCTAAAGCAGTGTCAATGAATATTAGACTAAGGCTTATCCAGTACAAAATCCTACATATGTTGCACTACACACCATGCAAACTGCGGAAGCTATATCCTGAACACGATGGTTGCTTTGCGAGATGTGGTGGGTCGGATGCAGGCTATATCCATATGCTATGGGCCTGCACAGAGTTAGAGAGGTCTTTGGTAGGAATATATGATGCACTGACTACTACTTTTGGGAGGTATATCCAGAAATTGCCCAGGAGAATGTTATTTGGGCGGTGGCAGGGTGTTCCAGGAAAGCTAATGAGACCCTATTTGAATAGGTAATGCAATGTATTTAACGCAAGTGGAAAGACCCACAGCCACCTAGTGTGAAGGACCGACCTAGGGAGCTAACATGGACTAGCGATTGTGAAGACACATATATCACAATGCAGCCGGACTTGTTGCGACCGAAAGACATGTTGCGAGAATTTTCGGTCATACCTGGCTAAGGATTCAGAGAACGGGATGCATAATACTGGCAATGGGCTTCATTATGAGTTAGGCGGAATGGGTTAACGGGTGCCGCTAATGGATGCGGACCCGTTAAACCCATTCCGCCTGATTATGAGGTCCCCTCGCGGGACCCGGTAAGGACGCCTGGTAAAACCAGGCGTCCTTACCGGGTCCCGCGAGGGTACCAGGAAGCTAACAACGGGCCGGTCGTAATTGACCCGTTGTTAGCTCCCTGCACCCATTCCCATTGAGCCCTATGGGGGCTCGAATGGGAATGAGAAAGGTCCGGGCCCAGGTTCCCTGAGGGAGGAATTACTGGGCGCTCCAAACTCGGAATGGACCGGTAATTCCCCATTCAGGGAACCCGGACCCGGTTTTGGAGGCAACCATGCCGCCAATAGCGGCATGGCTACCGCCAAAGCTGTAATGAGGCCCAATGATTCACATAGCTGTTGTAACGACATGTATACCTGTGATCACTGTTATGATGATATTGAAATTTGTTGTACCTGCCAAATTTAAATAAAGTTTTTTTAAAAGTACTTTTTTTAAACAAAAAATAATGCAAGCACACATTCTAAAAATTATGATTAACACGAAAACCGTATGGAAAGACATTGCTGGTCATGTTCATTGACCATGTTAATTGCATGGAGTGGACCACCTCTGTTTGAACTTTTGTGCAAAAGGTCTCTTCCTGGCTTTTCCACCACGTAAGTTGGAAAGTGTAAATGTTGCCAACGCATTCTGTGTATTATTCTATTGGGGGTCAGAATGCTGTACCATGTGGGTGTCCCTTCAAGGACTCTTGTGTTAAAGGGCTTGGATCTGGAAGTGTCACAATCGACCTTGACTGCACACCTAATGTGTGTTGAATGCGGAGATACCCACTCATTCAGTGACCACCAAATGTTGGAATGGAATCAACTCTGTGACTGGCAGCTCAGACACCTCTCGGCTCCTGTTTTCCATTATAAATGATGGTCTGCACCCACAATTTGTCAATCCTGGGAACTAGTCCTGAAGAATGAACGAGACGCCGCCTGAAGAGGAGTCATGACGAAGCTCTGATGGAGAGCATCCTTACAAGGCTGTTTCTGATGGCAAAGCTCTGTATTTTTTTTTTTAAACCAGTCTTCTTCACCTTGAACTGAGGAAGGCGTTGCTCTCTTCCCCTGAAGGGGCAGTCAAGCCCAAGGTCACAGAACATTTGCTTTCCGAGAGCCTTGCTGCTGCCCTGCACAGATCCCACAGGAAGAGGCATAGGCATCTTATATACCAGAACCAGCGACTAGAATTTAACTATAGTGAACAGAAGTGTGACTTCTTTGTCCTAGTACCCCCAAGAAGTTGTGTTTGCATCAATCCCTGCACTGGAAGCAGAGAAGTGAGTGCTTCTAAACAAGAGACACCAATAACTGGTAAAGTAATTAGTGGACAGTTACGCTCACAACCAGCCTCAGGGTAGAGTTATTGAGCAGTGCACTTATCTCTCCATTAGATGGACACTTTAAAACTTTCCATTTCACCTTCTATAACACCTGTATTCATGTTATACTTTCCCTGGAACAAATAATGAGTATATTTTGTAAGCCGACAACAATGGGGTTTGGATGCGCATGCTTCCTGCTCCGAGCCTAAAACTCAAGGATTATTCAGAATCCTGTCTTTAATGCAAGGAGCATAATATGGTCACAGAATAGGAAGTGCAAGATAATAAATGGACCTAGATAACCTTCCTACGACCCGCAAACTGATGAAATGGCCCAGCAGAGACAGATCCAGCAGAGCAACCTAAGATGGCACCAGAGAGATCCGCAGAGGCAGGGCACTGCAAAAGAGGCAAGACGGGGCTGAGGACAGCACAACCTCCACCCATCAATGGGCAAGAATCAAAGGACAGCCTAGATAGCAGTGACAATTAGCAAGAGAAGGACCCACTGAAAAGAGCAGCATGGCGCTGAGCACGGTGGAGTAATTGCAACTACCTATGAGACCACCTGGGAGGGCCATACAGCCCTCAGGAAAAAATGTTAAGGGTGCCCACTGATTTGTCCAAACATCACCCAGTGAAGAGTAGGATGGGGGAATCAGTGGGCTCACCAGTCATGCAGTGTGAGGAGAAGATGAGCGTGAGATGGACTGCAAATACAAGATGTTCACTCACACCCAGAAAACACAGAAAAGTTATCTAATCAGTGCAACAAAAAAACCACTAATGAAGGAAATGCTCACAGTAGAATGACTCTGGCTTGATAAAACCTATTCTGTGAGACCACTACGAAGGAGGCGAGTGAGGAAAAATAAAAAACTTGCAGAAATAGGTAGAAGAATAGACTAAAAGTACTACCACCCTAACAATCAGAGTAGGGGATGCTGAGGGGCAGCCAGATGGAATAATATCATGGTGCCTGGCCTGCCTAAGGAGGAAGAGGGATCTGACTCCTCTAGCTATATAGAGAACCTTCTTCTCGAGGAAACAGACCCAGGTAAACTGTCCCAATGCAACACAATCAATAGAAAGAGCATAGCGCCCTGACTAAATAAACCTCCGCCAAGAGCGTCACGGAGGACCATCCTAGTGAAGGTACTCAACTACAAAGCTAGAGAAAGGATGTTGAAATGTTCAGGACAAAGTGGCAGGATTTGACGAATTAACCCCGACCTGGTTATCTACCCAGATTAGACAGCACAAGTGCAGAGACGCTGCAGTATGTACGCATCAGTATGACAGTTGCAGATTTAACACATATTGATATATCCAGCAAAACGGACAGAGTGATATACAGGGGAAAGGCATCTTTCTTCCAGTAGTTTGGAGGAGGCCCACCAATGGATAGAAAAATTACAATTTACAAGAACTGAAGAATAATGGTAGTAATGGAGAAGGATGGGTGAAGGGACATTGATGGCATACTAGAAAGTTAAAAATTAATCGGGGATGAAACGAAAGGAAAGACCAGAAATAGGAAGACCCCTCCTGACTAACGTCATTATGGAGAGAACAGAAACTAGGACACTGTTTGATTCTTGATCCATATGCCCAACCACAGAGGGAACTGACTGACACCATTAGACAAAGATGGCCTGGTACCTTTGAGAATTGTGGTAAGCTGGAACACAAAGAAAATGATAGCACCCGTCAAAGAAATGGCAGAAGAGATTGACCCTCAACATAATGGCAAGAATTTAACGAAGTAAAAGACGAAGTGGCACATGGACCTCAAAAGAAGTACACCAAACCTTTTGGCTAGCAGAAGAAACAGTTGCTATAGTGAACACCCAACAACCCCTCAAACGGGACATATGCATGTAATTAGGTGCCTCTGACAATTCCACACACGAACGAAGACAAGATCAGCTTGAAAACCAGTGCTCTCTGCTATATGCACAGTTTGTTACGTTGTAAATTGGATTCCCCACTATTTGCATGTTTTCAGGGAAGGTGTATTCCTCTTTTGTGAAGTTTGCGGGTTTGTTGAACTGGGGTGGGAAAAGAGGTAAAATAGTCCATGTAAACAGAGGGACTGGACAACACCAAGAGCCAGTGACATCAGTCCGGTTGACTTGAAAATGCAAATCTATATTGAGGGCACTGAGACCTATGAAAATGAATCTTAATGTGTTAACATGGAAGGTAGGGGTTTCAATGGCTACATTAAAACGAACAGAACACCTACACACTTGAAGTAAACACATATCAGTGACATTGTTACAAGAAACTCATTTGTCACAATTAAGACAGAACAATATCCTTAAAAGTGGCAAGGATGGATATGGAGTGTTCTACTCAACCTACCCAAGCAGAGTGCTTGCATGGATATCAGGTGAAGACCTCTTTATATTTGAAGGAGTACACAAAGACCCAGAGGGGAGGATGTTAATAGTATTGGGGAAGGCAGAAAGAAAAGTCATGTGTACAGATAACACATATATGCCCCGGACAACAATGCAGTTTCTTTCTTCCATACAGTTCTTGCAGCCACAGCATCAAACAAAGAGGCAATGAGGATTTGGGGTAGAGACTGTAATTACATGGAGACCCAAATTTGGATCAATCAGTTTCAAAACACTTGCAAGCATCTCCTGTGGCAAAGGTACTGGCAGAAGTAGCTGGGGATCTAGAATTACTGGAAATATGGAGGGCACAAAACCCGAGCACAACGGCATGCTCTTTTTACTCTGCCCCAACTCCCATGGAGTGCACACCCATATCGATTATTTACAGATATTGAGCATGGGCATGCATTCATTAATACACATTACAAGGGGAGAACAAGATCAGATCATGCACACCTGATGACATTGGTCAGGCGACAAAGGACGCCTTCCGTACCGATGTGGAGACTCAGATGTGAGGATCTGACTGACTTGGCGATTAGGGAGATTACAAACAAGAAGATTATGGAATTTTATGAAGTTAACAAAGGGAGTGTTCCCGATTATCTGGTGATTTGGGAAACATTTTAGGTAGTGAAAAAGGAGAGCAACGCCATGTCACTGGGACTCAAGGCCATGCAGACACAATAATTGGATAACCTTGAAGGAGATATAAAGAAGACTGCGCTCTTGAGGGAGGGAGGGTGTTTTGGGGAGTGATATATGAGTTTAAATTAATAGAGCATAGACAACAATGTATAGCAGCTCGGGATAGATTAGGCAAGCACAACTATGCGATAAATACTGAGTGGCTGCATGAGCAGGGGTACAAACCTATTAACCTAGTGTCACAGCTGCTTAAGGAGTGCCATAAAACGATAATACGGAGCATAGTTGATGAATGTGGATACATTTGGAGAGTGCAGACTAAGAGAAAAAATATATTTGCACACTATTTACAAACCCTTATACCGTAGGAATCCACAGACATCGATGAAAGAAATAGACAATACTTTGCAAGATAGTTTTTTCTAGTCTGATGTTAGAGCAGACAGCAGAGCTCTAGTCCCCAAAACGGAACAATCAATAACATGTAAAATGACTAAACTTCCCAGACAAGTCCCTGTTAGGCAGAATCACTATATTTGTTGGTCCTTTGTGTAACTTGTTCTACTGCTCACTTAAACTCTTGAGATAGGTCTGGCAGCTCAGTCATCGCTACCACTTTACTGTGTAGTGCAGGCTTTTACCAAAAGTGAAATTGTGCTTACACTTGTAGTCCTAATTGCCTGTAGTGCTCCCAAAGGGTACTGCAGGTGATTCTGCCTAACACTGGTGTACAGCGGTGGGATAAAGTATACTTGTTACATTTAGAGTGCTACTTTTACTTTTGGTCAAGTAATCCTCGCAAGGTAAAGCAACACTAGTAAAGCAATTGTTTTATCATGCCTGATATGGAAAGCTACAGACAGGAGACCCTAGTGACTTTAACTGTTGATCAATTGAGAGATATGTGTAAAGCTAGGAATCTCACTATAAAAGGCAAAAAGTTTGAATTGATAGAAACGTTGTTACAATACCAAAGTCTGAGGAGTGGGTCTGAATCCCCCACACCTACAGCAAATGTGGAAAATGTTGATGAGGATGATAATGTCTCTGAGAGTAACTCAAATGTTATAGATTAGTTAGAGGAGGAAGAAGAGTCTCTAAATGTAGGACCTGTTTTACCTCTGTCTGCTCATAGGCCTCACCCTCTGACCACAGAGTCCAACATTAAGTCCTGAATTTGTCTCTTTAGAAAGAAAGAGACTGGCGTTAGAGTTTAAAAGAATCCAAGCTCAAACTGAATGCAAACATCAAGAACTTAAACTCAGAGAGATGGAATTGAACCATGCACTAGAGATGAAAAAGTTGTCTGTTGAAACTGGCCTCGCATGCCCAAAGATGCAGTAAGTATGTATGAGGTTAAGCTTGATATTTTGGATTGGTTGGCTGCTTTTGAATATAACCATGGGATTCAAGACATTACAGGAAATCAGCTGATTCCTTGGCTTTTTTCTAGGCTACCCCCTGTTGCAACTGTTGTGGTAATGGAGTTGGGGGATATAGACAGAAAGGAATATGAAACTGTGAAGCTAGCTTTGATAGCTAGATTTGGGAAGACCCCTTCTCAGTATCCTAAGAGGTTTAGAACCCTCGAAAAGCATGATGGTACCCCTTGGGCTACCTGGGTGACTGAATGTTTGAAATACTTAGATGGTTGGGTTAAGGGTTACAGAGTGAACACCTATGAAGGTATGAGGAATTTGTTTATGTTGGAGTCTATTTATGATGCCTGCTTTCCTGTGCTGGGACAGCACTTGGCTGACTCTAAGGAAATTGATCCAAAGAGGTTAGCAAGGGCTGCTGACTTGTGGGTTGTCAACAGGGCTACTCACAAGGATTCCGGGGTAACTCAGAAGAAGGATGAGGGAATGCAGCACAAAAAGGACAAGGAGAAGTCTAATGCCTCCAATCCAAAAGAGGGCCCCAAACATAACAAGGGTAAGCCACAGGGAAAACCAAATCAGGCTAGTGTACCTTCTGAGGACAAACCAGAAGGAGGTCAGAACAAACCCCAATTCATAAAGACATTTGGTAAATGTTATGCTTGTGGGTCAACTGACCATATGAAAGGGGATCCCAGATGTAAGGGTAAACCTTCAGGGGTCCACACTGTGCTGTTAGCCTTCTCCCCAGTGGATTAAGTACCAATGACAATTGGAAACTTTTACCTACTGGCTGAGGAACCCATGAAAGTCTCAGCCAGTGTTTCTTTAGTATCCCTGGGTCTGTGGGAACAACAGAACTTAGATGTGTACAACTCTATTCCAGACAATACTAAAGAATTTAACAAAGACAGTGTTCTTGTTAATGGTCAGGAGACCCCTGCCATTCGAGACACTGGGGCCAGCATAAATGTAGTTGATGAATCATTTTTCAAGGTTGAGGATTTTGCTAAGGCACCCAAAATCTTAACTAAGCTTGCTGGAGGCCCTGCCCAAATGCTTCCACAATTACCAGCTCTCATCCAGGGTAATGATATGACTGTTAAGATACCTATACGTGTGCAGAGTGAAGTACGTGGGAGAGTCCTGTTGGGGAATTACTTAAAAACTCTTGGAGTTGTATCAAGCACCCCCAGGCCTCCCAGCAAAAGGAAACAGGAGCAGACTAGGAAGGCCAGAGAGAGTACCATAAGGGGCTCTCCATAGGAGAATATAGAGGAAATTATAACTCCCAGTCCACAGGACTTACTGACTGCAATCTCTAGGAAGGAGGCGGAAAAGGGGCAACCTAAAACCTCCAGGAAGGAACCAGCCAGCACTCCTGTGCTACCAACAAGGACATCCCCGAGAGGATTGTCCAAGATCACACCAGTGATCCCTCCACCAGCTGAGGCTGAGTGTGTGGAACAACCTTGTCGGGTTGAATCAGCTGCTAAGGAATCAGAGCTGGAAGAGGATCTTGCTCCTGTTGGAGATCTGGATCCTGCAGACCATCCTGAGCTGCAGTCTTTACTGGCAGAAGGTGGACCCTGTAGGGCAGACTTCAGCAGAGGTCAAAGAGAGTGTCCTACTCTTGAAGGTCTTCGCCAACAGGCAGCTTCCCAGCTGGATGGGCAAGAGCCAGAGAGGCATAGGTTGTACTGGGAAGATGGCCTCTTCTACCGTGAACCAACTGAGTCTATCCAAGGGGACTACAGAAGACCTGTAGTGCCTCTTGCAAGCAGACTCCAGTTCCTACAGTTAGCCCATGAGATACCTTTGGCTGGTCACTTAAGTTTTAAGAAGACCAAGGAAAGGCTCTCTTTATATTTCTACTGGCCTAAATTGGGGTCTGATGTAGATAATTTCTGTAGGCGCTGTCACACTTGCCAAACCTCTGGCAAGGGTGGAGCTAAGAATGTGGAACCCTTGGTGCCTCTCCCAGTGGTGGGAGTTCCTTTTGAGAGGGTAGGAATCGACATCGTTGGTCCCTTAGACCCTCCAACATCTTTAGGAAACTGGTTTATCCTGGTTGTAGTAGACCATGCTACTAGGTGTCCTGAAGCTATACCTATGAGGACTGTTACAGCTCAGACTGTTGCTAAGGCCCAATTGGTATTTTTACCAGAGTATGTTTTCCTAAGGAAGTTATCTCTGACAGGGGATCCAATTGTATGTCCCACTACACGCAGGCCATGTGGAAAAACTGTGGAGTAACTTACAAGTTCTCAACTGCCTACCATCCTCAGACAAATGGATTGGTAGAGAGGTTTAACTGTCCTATGAAGAGTATTATAGGGCTTTAGAGGAACCCCTTAGAAGAACGTGGGACCTTCTACTGCCATGCCTTCTATTTGCATATAGAGAAGTCCCTCAGGAGGGAGTAGGATTTAGTCCCTTTGAACTTCTTTATGGCCATCCAGTTAGAAGCCCTTTGGCCCTAATTAAGGAGGGGTTGGAGAGTGCTCCTTCCCCCAAGCCAGTGAGAGTCAATGACTATGTGATAGGTCTCCTGAGGAGAATGTTACACATGATGGCAGAAGCATCAGATAACTTAAAAGCAGTTCAGGCTCTGGTCAAACATTGGCCTGACCAGAAGGCCAACATGGTTGAGTTTACTCAAGACCAGCACGTTTTAGCTATGGTTCCTACAAGGCAGAGGGCCTTACAGGGCAGGTGGATAGGACCCTTTAAGGTTGTGGGTAAACCTGGAGGGATCAACTATCTGGTGGACTTAGGCAATCCTAAGGAGGCTCCCAGAGTCTTTCACACCAACCAATTAAAGGCTTATGTCTCAAGACCAGAAGTAGGAGCTTTGCTTCTAGCTTCAGCCAAGAGGAGGAGGAGAGTGAACCTCTACCTGACCTACTGAGAGGCCAGCCTTTAGATGAGAAAGTAGAAGGAGTTAATCTCTCTTCTAACTTGACACCTGAACAACAGGAGGAGTGCAAGTTTCTATTAAATCAGTTTGCCTCCCTGTTTTCACTATCACCAGGCTTGACCCCTTGGAGCCAGCATGATTTTCAAACTGGTGATTGTTTACCTGTCAAAAACAGAGGTTACAGGATGTCAGATCATGTAAGATCCCACACAAAGGAGGAGGACAACAAGATTCTTGATATCGGGTTAATAGAGCCCTCTACCAGTCAATGGTCTAGTCCAATTGTTCTAGTACCAAAGGCACAATCCAAGGAGTTGAGATTCTGTGTGGACTATAGAGCTCTTAATGCATTCCCCAAGACTGATGCCCACCCTTTACCAAGGACAGATGAACTTGTGGATGAACTTGGTTCAGCCAAGTACCTCAGTACATTTGTCGTCACTTCAGGCTATTGGCAAATAGCACCGACAGACCATGCCAAGGAGAAAACTGCATTGTTTACCCCAGCAGGCCTCTACCAGTTTAAGGTTATGCCTTTTTGACTAAAGAATGCACCTGCTACATTCCAAAGGATGGTTAATCAAGTTCTGAATGGGATGGAGGACTTCTTCATGGCATTCTTGGATGACATTGCAGTGTTCAGCCCTACTTGGAAAGAACATGTTGACCACTTAGGATATGTTTTGCAGGCTCTTGAGCAGACCCATCTGACCATAAAGGCTAATAAATGTCAAATTGGTTAGAGTAAAGTGGTCTACCTTGGACATGAGGTAGGAGGAGGTGAAATCAGGCCATTGCCTAGCAAAGTACAAGCTGTACAAAACTGGGCCACCCCTTCTACTCAAACCCAAGTGAGAGCCTTCATAGGTCTCACTGGGTACTATAGGAACTTCATTGAGAACTATGGGTCCATAGCTTCTCCCTTGAATGTGATCTCCTCTCCCAAATTCCCTAAAAAGATCAGGTGGAATGAGGAGTGCACTCAAGCATTTGAAGGCCTAAAGAAAGCCCATTGTCAAGCTCCAGTCCTAAGAGCTCCTGACTATAACCAAACATTCATTGTGCTGACAGATGCTTCAAATACAGGTATAGGTGCAGTCCTTAGTCAACTGGATGAGAAAGGTAGGGAGCACCCCATTTGCTTCATCAGCGGGAAGCTGAAGGAACCAGAAACAAGGTGGGCAACCATTGAGTGTGAATGCTTTAGTATTGTGTGGTCTATTGTGTGGTCATTAAAGAAGTTTAGACCAACTTGTATGGATCTACTTTTGTGATTCAAACTGACCACCAACCCTTGGGATGGTTGATGCAAATGAAAGGGGAAAACCCAAAACTATTGAGATGGTCAATCAGCCTGCAAGGGTTTGATTTTATCATTGAACACAGGTCGGGGTGTCACCACCAAAATGCTGATGGTCTCTCCAGGATGTTTGACCGACTGGAGTAAGGAGATTCATCCAGAGTGTATTAAATCCTAAATCCTCCTGTCCCTTAGTCTGTGGAGGACGACTGTTAGGGAGAATTCTCCAAATGTGCTAATTTCCCTTACCTTTTGAGACCCCCAGCAGCTTCGCTGGATTTTACCTGGGAAGAGTGTGAGCCTTTTTGTCCCACTCTTCCATGTATTTTGTGCGTGTTTTACTTTTGTGTTCTTTGGTAGTGGATTTTTACAACAACCTCCCTGGCATCATCTTTTTATGTGTGTCACACAGCACCTTCAGTGCAGCGGCACAGGGGTGTCTTCCCAAGGTTCTTGGGAAGAACCTTGGGTTCTTCCCCAGACTCCCCAAGGTTTCAATACCTTTCCTAGGACTGACTACTGTCTCCCAGGGCATGTAAAGTTAAATTGAATTTACTAGTCTCTTTAAATTTACTGACTGTTACGCTCATCTGATCTCTGCGGAGGCATTGGGGCACTGTTGTAGCCCTCCCTGAACTTGAATCACCCCCTTCAGGCCTCAACCTCAGTAGAAAAGCTGTGAGTGGTGGTACGTGGTGATACTGCTCCTGTGAATTATGGAAGATAAGCTCTCTGTCCTGCTACTTCTGGAAGGGGAGCGTCGAATGGGATCTAGTTCCTTCACTGATCCCTGATAAGGATTAGTCCAGTCCAGCTGCGACTATGCTTCTCCTTAGGATTGGTAAGTCTTTCCTGAGCTCTTGTGATGCTGTTCGTTCTGTCTAATATCTTTATATGTTGCTCCTATGTATGCCCGTAATAATGTCTCTCTTCTGTTTTCTTCCCTTAGATGGAAATGCGGCCTCAATGCAGCTGTGAAATGCGAGACGCGGCCGGATGGAAGATGGATGCTACCGCAATGTTTGACAGCAGGTAAGTGATGGTTTAAGGAAAAGCGCAACCTTAAACTGACTGTTTTTTCGATGTCTAACCTGGTCTTCTGTTTTTCCTTGCATGCGTTGCTGTCGACAATGGAGCGTGTCGTGCGGCGCTGCCAAGATGAAGATTTTGGCGTTCTGAAAAGTGTACAGATGAATACTTGGTACGCCAAAGAGATGTACAGGTAAGAACAGCTTCCCCCAGTTGGTAAGTATGCTGGCAGGAAGCAGGATGTCCAGGAAGCAGGATCTTCAAAGGTAAGTCTAACCTCAGGTGACGTTAAGCGTTACACTGCTTGCAAATGCATAATAACGCGAAGCGTCTGTCTTCAGAATCGGGGCAGCTTATATAGTTGAGATCGTGGGCACGCCCATTAGGGCCGGCTTACCAGCCACACCCTGTCACTCCTAGAGAGTGAGCACGTGCGAAGGCAATCCATTAGCAGCCACATCCAAGAATGCACTTGGGGCTGCTTAATGGATGGAATGTTCAAGGTTAATGCATCCTGCTTAATGGATGGAATGTTCAAGGTTAATGCATTTGAAGTGCTATGTCCATAATAAAAGCTTTTTGGTGTTAAATGGATGTTCTTGTTTACTTTTGTTCATGAGCCTGGCGCCAAAGGCGCCAGGACAGTGTTCACCCAGGTCTCCTGTGCATGCGACCCCTGTATGCCTGTGCCCCTGACTTCATGACGATGACAGCACTCCCCCACAAGGCCCCTCTCAAGGGTGGTTCTCCTCCCGGTCCTGGTTTGGTGGGATTATTGCGATGGAACTTTCTGATTAAACGCAGAGCATGGACGTGTTCACTGGGTTCACAAGTTCGGTCTTGAGCTCCGTAACCTTTCCAGTCAATTAGGTAATACAATTTTGATCGAACCACCTTGGAGTCCAGGATGGATTTGACTTCATATTCTGGTTCTCCATCTATTACTTCGGGCTCTGGCGGAGAACTAAGCCGTGTATTGGATTTCATGGGTTTGAGGAGAGAGACATGAAATATGGGGTGAATTTTCATGTGAGATGATAACTCCAATTTCATGGCGACAGGATTGATTATGGCCTTTATAGTATAGAGGCCCAGGTATCTTGGGCAGAAAACTCTTGGCCCCTTTAGGGGAATATATTTGGATGCTAACCACACCTTTTCACCAATCTGTTACGTGGGAGCTTCCTTCCGATGTCGATCAGCAAAGTTTTTGTCTTTCCTTAGCCTTGGTCAGATGCTCTGTCGCCTCCTTAAGAACCTGAGTGATAATCGATTTTGGCAATCGTACAACAACTTCTCCAAAATGCAGAAACAAATTGTGTTCCGCGATCAGATACTAATATTGATGGGAATCCATGTAATCGAACAATTTGCTCTAGGAACACAGAAGCGAGAGTGGACGCAGTTGGGAGTCCCTTAAGAGGAATGAAATGGGCCGTTTTGGAGATTAAATCCACAAGGACTAATATGGTGTTGTATCCATTGCAGGGTGGAAGATCTGTGATGAAGTCCATCGACAGGTTATGCCAAGGTGCTGGCGGTACTGTTAGGGGATGTAGTAAGCCAGCGGGGTTCTGTTTCTGAGACTTGTGTTGTGCACAGACACCGCAGGTTTCAATAAATTGGGCAATGTCTTTTCACCAGGTTGGCCACCAGTAGTTTTGTTTTACCTTAGCCTGAGTTTTGGCTATTCCTGGGTGTCCTTCCACTAATGAATCGTGGTAATTTGTGATGATTTGCTTTTGCAGTTCTTGGTCTTGGACATATAATCATCCTTGGAAATACTGTAGATTGTCTCCGATGGTGTACTGGTCACCTTTTAACAGCCATTCCTGTTGTGTTGATTGATCCATCAGGGATTGAAAACTGGTTCTTTGTTCATCCACACGTGGTGGCAGCTATTCTGGTTTGAATCCTTTCCTCAGGAATTATGGCCACGGGGTCGGATGCTGTAAAAGCCTCTTTTTCTTCACTCATGCGTGATAGAGTATCTGCTTTCCCATTGCGTACTCCAGGTCTATAAGTGATAATAAAATCGTATTTTGCGAAAAAGAGAGCCCAACGAAGTTGACGCGAGGATTGTGCTTTGCCGGTTTTCAAGTATTGCAAGTTACAGTGGTCCATGATGACAGTGACCGTATGTCTCACCCCAAGAAGATAATGTCTCCAGCCCTTGAATGCTGCCTTAATCGGCAGTAATTCCTTAACTGTGATTGCGTAGTTCAACTCTGGGGCTGAAAATTTACAGGACCAGAATGCAATGGGGTGTAGTTGTCCTGTTTCAGGGTCTAGTTGTGACAATACTGCTCCCATGGCTATTTTTGAAGCATCTGTCTCAACTATGTAAGGTAGGTCTGGTCATGGGTGTCGAAGGACTGGTGCTGTAGTGAATGCTAGTTTCAACTTCTGGAAGGCTTCTTCAACTTCTGTCGACCAATGGAACTTTTGATTTTTCTTTAACAAGAAGGTAATTGGATGTACAATTTGTGAAAACCCAGGTATAAACCGACAGTAAACGTTTGCGAATTTGAGCATACTTTGCACTCCTTTCGTGGATGTTGGTGAGGGCCATTTGAGGATTGCATCTACCTTTCGTGTATTCATATGTACGCCTTGTGGTGTGAGTATGAAACCGAGAAACTCGACCTCGGTTACCTGGAAAAAACATTTTTCCAACTTGGCATACAATTGGTGTTGTCGAAGCTTCTCTAATACTCCCCAGACATGGCCTACATGTTCTTCCATGGAATTTGAGTAGATAAGAATGTTGTCAATGTAAACAAGAGCGCAAACGTCCAGTAGTTCACGGAGTACATCATTCATAAAGAATTGGAACGCCGCGGGGGCATTGCACAGCCCGAAGGGCATGACCTGGTATTCAAAGAGGCCGTACTTTGTGCAGAAGGCCATTTTCCACTTGTCTCCCTCTTTTACTCTTACAAGATGGTATGCTCCTCTTAAATCCAGTTTTGTGTAGATTTGAGCATATTTCACTTGGTCCAGGAGCTCTGCTATAAGTGGTAAAGGATATCGATTTTTTACTTTGATATGATTGATGGCTCTATAGTCGATGCAAGTTCTTAAGTCCCCCTCCTTTTTAGGCACAAAGAATAAGGGCGAGGAGGCAGGTGACTTGGATTGGTGAATGAAACCGTTCGTCAGGTACTGATCCAGGTAAGTTCTAAGATGCTGATTTTCATGTTCTGTCAGAGCGTAAATTCGGTTGCAAGGGATATGGGCTCTGGGTGCAAGATCTATTTGATAATCGTAGGGTCTGTGCGGGGGCAGAATGTTGGCTTGCTCTTTTTTGAAGACATCCTGGTAATCTCGGTATTCAAGCGGTAAGGAGCTGATGAGGCCCAACACGATTCCTTTCTTCGGTTTCAGATTGGTGTCATCTTTTTTGTAACATGTGTCGGCACAATCATGAGAATATGTCAGAACTCGTTTTCACCAGTTGATCCTAGGATTGTGAGTCTCCAGCCAGGGCATTCCCTGCAACTGAGGAGCATTGATGAGATCGAAAGTTATGTCATCTTGATGCCCGTCCTGACACAGAAACTTGACTTTCTCATTGTATTGTGTCACCGGGCCGGATGATAGCTGAGAACCATCCACAGCACTGACGTTTTCCCATTTCTGCTTCTGTCGGAGAGGAAGGCCTTTTTGGAGAGCCAAATCTTGGTTAATGTAGTTACCCACAGCTCCACAATCAATATATGCCTCCAAGGCATGTATTTTTGATGGTTGCTTGTGATTCACCAAAAGCACTGGAAGGACTAGATGTGATGTCTGTACGGATTCCTTTTTCATGCTCGACAAGCGGACCCCTACACTTGCCGGGTATTGGCGTTACCCGGGTTCTCTTCGTCTTCTTCTTCATCAGTTTTGTCTGTTGCCCCAACCATTTTCTTGGGTGGTTTTACCGGACAGTCACGGAGGAAGTGACCTGCTTGTCCACAATATAAGCAAAGTTGTTGTTGTCTTCTTTTTTCCCTTTCTGCTTTGGTAAGGGGACTTCGTAATCCACCAATTTGCATTGGCTAAGACTGTTCATGTGGTTTACTCTGATTCTTACGAGGTTGTACGTAAACTGACCTTCCCTCTGATCTAGCTTGATCCATTTTCCGATTCTGTAACCTATGATCGAGTTGCACCGTCAGGTCTATGTAGTCTGCATACCTCTCAGGGGGATTCACCACTTGCGCCAACACATCCTTAAGTTCTCCACGTAACCCTCAGTAAAAGAGTGTAGTCCTCTTCCTTGTCTGAGTGACAACAACTTGTTGTCTAGAGCTTGTCCTTGAGTATGACGAGCAAACAATTTCTCCATCTCATGTTGGAAATTCCCAAAGTTCCGGAGTAAAGGGTCATCTTGATTTACCAAAGGTATAGACCAGTTCGCCGCACTACCTCCTAAATACGAGAGTAAAAACACCTCTTTGGCTCGGTCATTAGGAAAGGCTTGTGGTCTGCACAAGAAATTAAGGCGACATTGGTTTATAAATACAGCAAACTTGTTTGGGTCACCGATGAAGCGTTCGGGAGGGGCTAGAGGCACTGCTCCTGGAAGAACCACCTGAACCGGTGTTGATTGTTGTGGTGTGAGAAGAATGGGTCACTCCAGGCAGTGGAACCTGTCCTATTTGTGCTTGTAGCATTTGTCTTGCCAATTCGTCAGTTCTTTTTCAAGTTACAATAAGATCCCTCTGTAATGCATTGGTTTCCTGTCTTGAAGCATGTACTTCAGCCCGTAATTGCCCTAGTAAGAGGGCTAACTGATCTGTTTCTGAAGTTTCCATAACTCCAAGGCAGAGAGTATTAGAGGCTTTGCGTTCTGTTACACTCACCTGGTCTCTGCAGAGGCATTGTGGCACTGTTGTAGCCCTCCCTGAACTTGAATCCCCCCTTCAGGCCTCTCCCTCAGTAGAAAAGCTGTGAGTGGTGGTACGTGGTGATACTGCTCCTGTAAATTATGGAAGATAAGCTCTCTATCCTGCTACTTCTGGCAGGGGCGCGTCGAATGGGATCTAGTTCTTTCACTGATCCCTGATAAGGATTAGCCCAGTCCAGCTGCGACTATGCTTCTCCTTATGATTGGTAAGTCTTTCTTGAGCACTAGTGATGCTGTTCGTTCTGTTTAATGTCTTTATATGTTGCTCCTACTTATGTCTGCAATAATGTCTCTCTTCTGTTTTCTTCCCTTAGATGGAAATGCGGCCTCAATGCAGCTGCGAGACGCGAGACGCGGCCGGATGGAAGATGGATGCTACCGCAATGTTCGACAGCAGGTAAGTTATGGTTTAAGGAAAAGCGCGAAGTATGGCGAAGCGCAACCTTAAACTGATTTTTTTCGATGTCTAACCTTGTCTAACCTTGTCTTCCGTTTTTCCTTGCAGGCGCTGCTGTCGACGATGGAGCGTGTCGTGCTGCGATGCCAAGATGAAGATTTCGGCGTTCCGGAAAGTGTAAAGATGAATCTTGGTTCACCAAAGAGATATACAGGTAAGAACAGCTTCCCTCAGCTGGTAAGTATGCTGGCAGGAAGCAGGATGTCCAGGAAGCAGGATCTTCAAAGGTAAGTCTGACCTCAGGCGACGGTGAGTGTTACGCTGCTTGCAAGTGCAGAATAATGCGAAGCGTCTGTCTTGAGGATCGGGGGAGCTTATATAGCTGAGATCGTGGGCACGCCCATTAGGGCCGGCTTACCAGCCACACCCTGCCACTCCTAGAGAGTGAGCACATGCAAAGACAATCCATTAGCAGCCACACCCAAGAATGCACTTGGGGCTGCTTAATGGATGGAATGTTCAAGGTTAATGCCTCCTGCTTAATGGATGGAATGTTCAAGGTTAATGCATCTGAAGCGCTATGTCCATAATAAAAGCTTTTTGGTTTTAAATGGATGTTCTTGATTACTTTTGTTCATGAGCCTGGTGCCAAAGGAGCCAGGACAGTGTCCACGCTGGTCCCCTGTGCATGCGACCCCTGCATGCCTGTGTCCCTGACTTCATGACCATGACACTGACCCAGCACACCCTATCTTAATATATAGTGCTGGAGGGGTTGCTTAGCTTCCCCTGAGTCAAAACACTCATGTAACAGTAAAATGTTACCTTTTCCTATTTTAAATGGCTGGTGGCAGTGGTTTAGATCAACTACCTTGACAACGGTAGCTCAAACTCAGGGGTAGCCGTGTTTTCCAATATGGCGCCCCAGACCTATCTGTAAAAACAGACTCCTGTCATCTTTTCTCGACATTTCTTTTAGGAAAAGTCCTTCTTGTGTTTGTCTCTGCCTGCCAAACCAGGTTTGGTCCCTTTGTTCGTGCCCTTTGGAAGGTTCTGTGCTGAAGTCCTCCTCTGGTGCCAGAGTGTCTGGGGTGGACAGGATGTTAGGGAGGTGCCAGAAACTCCCTTAGTCTCCTAGGAGACCTGAATGCACTCTGGTATGATTGGCCGGCTGGCTGTCTGGCAAGGACAGCCACCCTGCTGTGTGAGTGACAGCCAGGCTGAATGAATGGGGGGAAAACTATTTAAAAGCAGGTCTCTGGGACTTGGAAAGCAGAGTCGACCGCTGGAACGAAAGAACCGAAGAGTAGAGGAAGGAAGAGGACTGCTGCAACTCTTGGACGACCGGTGAAGCCCTGCTGCAGGTCCGAATTGCCTGAAACTCTGACGGCAGAGAAGCCCTTCAAGGTTAACTTCTGTCCTTGAGTTTGGTGGGAACAACCAACTCGCAAGCCACCTGGACACCATCCTATTCTGGTCGAATTTTCTTCAGAGTACTGTTGAAAACCGGATAGCTAGAGGGAAGGAAACCAGGGGGACTTTAAGGCACTCACACCTTAAACCGATGTCTTTTTACAGCTTTTGGCCTCTTCCCTGGGCAATGCAGGAACCTCCCGACGTCCTCATTCTTGTCCCCACGACTGAAGCTTAGGAACAGCGAGATCTGCTCGAACTGCCAGGAACAACTTCCTCAGCTACAGCTTTCTTCATTTAAAAGGTACTGTGCAAACGCGGTGCGGTAATCTTTTCGGTCATCGAGAAAGTGCGTGAAACTTTCCTCAACTACAAAGGCTTGTCCTTCCCTAAACATTCGTCAAACTTTTCGCCTAGACAAATCCTTTAAAAATCCGTGGCAAAGACTTAACCGTTACATACCAGAACTCTGCTATCCTATACAAAAGACTCTGAAACATTGACTTTGGCCCAGGCCTATTGAGAATAATTGCTGGTTGTATTTAACTTGAACCCTTTGCCCTGCCTATGATTGTATTTGGGATGTCTATTCTTATAACCTTGTCTTTTCCCTTTCTAAGTATCTAAAGTGCCATTTTGCTCACACTTTTTTGAGCTAAACTTGTTTAGTTACTAACCGGTTGGATTCTTGTGGTGTATTAGTGTGTGATATTGAGCTACTTGTGCTAGTGTAATGTTTATAAATGATTGAGTAAATAAATGTATATTCTTTTACTTAGAAACCTTGAGTAAGTGTTTACTTGAATCACTGTATTGGTTGGTCCTTTGTGTAACTTGTTCTACTGCTCACTTAAACTCTTGAGATAAGTCTGGCTGCTCAGCCATTGCTACCAATTTACTGTGTAGTACAGGCTTGTACCAAAGGTGAAATTGTGCTTACACTTGTAGTCCTAATTGCCTGTAGTGTTCCCAAATGGTACTGCAGGTGATTCTGCCTAACAGTCCACAGGGGGGATGCATTACCTGCAGAATTCGATAAACTTACAAAAAAGACACTAACACAGAGACTCCTCAAGGTATTCATTCGACCATGTAAAACTCCCACAGAGCATGAGGAAGGCTGTAATAGTTCCTATTTTGAAGATTGGTAACAATGCACTGAAGTATGAATCATAAAACCACTGTCTTTGCTTAATATGGATGTTAAGATCTTTCAGCAATGTGAGCGAGGAGACTGCAAGAAATAAGAACATCCATTATACACCCTTACCATGCAGGCTTCCTCCCTGGTAGAAACACAATGCACAATTTGCGTCAATTGCAGCATGTTATAGCACAGGCCTCGACTGAGCCAGGCGACTATGGAGTCACATTATTAGACATCATCAAAGCATTTCATTTCGTGAGTTACGATGGCTGCTTGTGACCTTACATAGGTTTGGAGTCGTAGTGGGGGTTTTAAGGTGGATTTGATACTTTATAATGAGCCTGTGGCTAAAGTAAGTATGGGTCCAAATGTATCGGAATCCTCAGAGATAGGATTTAGCTCTAGACATGGATGCCAGCACTGATACTGTTTGCATTGGCACTTGAGTACCTTACAGCCCTGTTCAGGGAATATTTTGTGGACAATGCAGTGACAGTTGGGCTGTGAGACACTTAGGGCCTCATTACACGGTAGGTGGTAAGGGTTTACCGGTACCGGTAAGGGCACCGGTACCGGTAAACCCTTACCGCCTTACTACGAGGTCCCTTTGCGGGACCCGACCTTAACGGCTGGTGTAAACCAGCCGTTAAAGTTGGGACCCGCAAAGGGACCTTGGTGCTAATAATGGTGCCGCAAGTTGCGGTACCGTAATTAGCTCCTTCCCCATTCCCATTATGCCCTATGGGGCATAATGGGAATGGGGAAGGGCCATGGAGGAAGGGGGAATTACCGCCCCGCCAACCTTGGAATGGGGTGGTAATTCCCCTTTCCTCCATGGTGGTACCGGTATGGTACCGGCGGCAACCATGGTGCTAATAGCACCATGGTTTACCACCTTCTGTGTAATGAGGCCCTTAGTATCTATTGTGGCATACTAGAGTGAGGAGTTGCAAACAGAGGTGGCATTTTTGCTATAAACCTTTATTTAATAAATCAAAAGAGAACCTAACTTTCCCTATTTCTAAAAGTGAATCCCTACCTAAAGGAAAAATAATTGCTTGTCATCAGGATGAATGTCCACGAAAGTCCTCTGTCCCATAATAATCCTCTACTCTAGCTCTACCATCAACACATAATCAACTAAAGATAATTAGGAGAATGTCTCCCTTGCCCTGGTTTGTGCTCAAAGTCAATTCATAATAAAACTTCAGCTCAGATTGAATCAGGAGAATAACTCAATTCTCCTGAATTGACCACTTTTCATGATAGTGACTGTTCCCACAAAGTTCTTTCAGGCTTTGCACCTTTACAACAGTTCCAGAAACAAACGACAACTTCCTCTTCTTAACACTACAGTATGTTGATTTAGAGTCCAATTGCTAACCGGAAGAATTACTCCCGTCTCCTGGTATGACTCCTATTATTCGCCTTATGATTTCCTGCAACTCATTTCTTGCTCTTTTCCAGCTCTTTATATAATCCATGAGTCGAGGGAGATTCCTCCTGATACACTTCTCAGAGATACATTTCTTCTTCTGAGTACTGTGATGAGGGAGATTACTCCTGATGCCCATGTCTCTGCCACCACTGTGACGTGGTGGCAGAGACAAGGGCAGTATCCAGAGATTACTCTGGATACTGCTCTCAGCCACCCACATACCCCTACCGGGTCTCCCGTGGTTCCTGTTGCCTGATGCTGGGCTAAAGAACGTCACTGGTTCTTCCAGGGGTCTGGATCCGTGCCATCGGCTTCCCAAGTTTTCTTCTTCTGTCTCTGTTGTTCCCACAGCAGCTCCACGTCCTCTGGTGAGAAGCGATGTAGGTCAAGTTGTCGGACCAAATGGTCCACCTCGTTGAGGTCACGACACTGTCTTCCTGCTTACAGATTGCACTCAGGCCTGCTCCAGATGGGCTCGAAAAGGTCTCCCTCGGTCTGTTGTCAGCATCCTGTGGACTGCTGACTCATGTTCCACTCCGCCATTCTTCTTCCCTGGTTTGGTTAGTTAACACCCTGATCCACCGGTATCACTGTGTTTGTACAGAATCTTCAAGGAGATAGACATTACACAATCAAGGGAATATGAGGTGGAGCCAGGTGAGAGAGACATTATTAGTATGTGTTGAAGAGCCAAGTTTTGACATGTGTCTTGAAGATGGTATAGGAGGTTTTTTCACTAATATGCAGAGGTAGAGTGTTCCAGAGAGCGGGGGCAGTGACGGCAAAGCTGACGCAATGTACAGTGAGAGGCATGGAGAGAACGTGCATGCTGTTTCAGAGACAGGTTCCTGTTCAGGTAGGACAGGGCTGCGTTGTAGATGCGATGATGTACCAGTGTCAAAGTTTTAAACTCTATATTAGTAGGAAACTGTTTGCCTGGGAAAATAACTATGCTACTCTAGAATAGGAAGCCCTCACCATCAAATGGGCTGTAGCATACTTGAAATACTATTTAATGGGTAGAAATTTCAGATTAATTTCTGATCACGCTGCCCTTAAATGGTTGAGTTTAAGGAAAGATACCAAACGCTATTGTTTCTCTGTTGAGCTTCGAAAAGCAAAAGAACAAGGCAATGTTGATTTCCTTTCTCTATTCCCAATAGAAGCTGAAAAAAACAGCGACAATAGGGGAAGGTTATGTGACGAATAAGCAATTATTCCCCCGAAAACCTAGCCTGTGACCCTTCTCATGTGGCCCGGGAAAGGCAGACGCTTTCTAATCTCGACCCTGTTGGTGGTGCTCTGCGGGAGGAACATATGTGGGGCGGGGGTTCAGGAGGAATGCAAACCCTCTTGTTTAACTTTCCCCGAATCCCCACTCTCTTAATGGCCAATTGTAAAACAACAGAAAAGCCCAAGTTTTCCATTGGGGACTTCAAGTTCCATAATCCTCTGAGTACTGGGACGAGGAAGAGGGCTGAGGAGGTGCAGTGTTGCAGGAGTGGTCAGATCATTAAGTCAAAGGACCCCGACCCGAGGGAGACTTAGCGCCTTAAAAGCCCCCTTAAGGTGCAGGCGAGGGGGAGCAGGAAGTAGCTGTTGTTGGAAAGAAGCAGAGGAAGCAAGAAGCAGAAGCAGCGTGGTCTGTGTTGGCAGCCCAGGCACAAGATCGAGGATAGAGCTGACGCCAGGACCCCTCTGTGGCAGATATCTACTGCTGGTCCAGATAGGGTCTGTGTCTCTAGAAAACTGAAGTGCAGAGGTAGCACAGCGGGAAGCATGCAGGAGGAAAGCTTAACCCCTTGTGACCCGTTCTGCAGAGGCTGTGCAGCAGGAAGCGTGCCAGAGGCTGTTACAGGTGACTGGCATGCACCCAAGCAGTCTCCAGTGGCTGGCGTGCACCAGAGGGCCTTTGGAGTGGGAGAAGCTCCACTAGAAGGTGGCGTGGACAACGGCAGACTCCTAGAAGTAGTTTGCCTGATCGTAAGAAGCCACAGCAGCTGAAACCCTGTGAGTAGTAAGGGAAATGGAGGCACACGTCTTACCCAGTGAGTCCACAGGCAGACAGTGGCCCCGGGGCGCTCCATCTCCACTTGCATGGCAGAAGCAGGTGTTGTGTGAGTGAACAGCACTCACATGTGAGTAACAGTCACTTGCATGTTGAATTTGAAAACCGAACAACTGTAAAGCAGCAGCGGCACTCAGGTATGAGTGATAACAGCTCCCTAGTTGATGTTAAATCTTGAACAAGAGAAAAGCAGCAGCAGTACTCACGTGTCAGTAAAAATAACTCTGAAAGTGATTGTGAATACCAAATTACTGGAAAGCAGCAACAGCACCGGCATATGAGTAAAAGTAATTCCGCAGTTGATTTTGAAAATCAAACTAGGGAAAAGCAGAAGTATATTGTATCAAACCCAAATGACTGTAACTTTGAAGGTGTGTGTCTGTGGAAACCCCAGCCACCCAAGGGGGTACATTTGTTGAGAGTTGATACCAACAAGCACTGCTCAAGCCAGGAGAGACTAGGATCAAGGCCAATACAATCTTGCCACTATTCTCAACAGCTTAAAGGGGCTAATGCAGGGTGCAGAAATTGGGGGACTTGTTGCCCATACTTTGTACAGCATATGTTATACGCTGGGATAAACAAACATTGTCAAAATCCAAGGAGAAATGAGAAGATACCTTATTCTTATCAGTCATTGGTTATTTGGGTAGTGGGGAAACAAGAGTGGTGAAACCAGGCTACCCTTCTGAGAAAAGATATCCAGAGGCAGAGGAGCAACATTACAGAAAAGTATTAAAGAGCACCAAGGTGAATCTTGTTTTCCATGGAAAGTTGTTAGAAGTGTTGAAGCTGCAATTTTTTGAAGACTGTGAAATTGTTGTGAACCTTTTGTCAGTTGCCCTTAACCACAGAGTTATTTATTGTTGTTAAGGACTGTTCGGGCATGGGTGTATACCCGAATGGTAAACTGTTGAAATTTTAAGTCTGGCGTGGGAGTAGGTCAGACTGAAGTTGAATAAGTGCTACCTGGTGGTCCTGCCAAAGACAATGGGCCTCATCACGAGTTTGGCGGTAACCATTAAATGCGGCGGTAGCGCTATTACCACCGCATTTAAGGGTCCGCCAGATCACAGCTCTGAGCTGGGGGGAAAATCTGCTGCAAATTAGCCGATTTTTGGCACGTTTACCGCCGGCGGGTTAATAGCACACATTTTCCCCTTTGGACCGAATGGGGAATGAGGAATTCCCGAATGGGCCCAATGGGGAATGGGCAATAACCGTTCCGCCAAACCCGTGATCCGGCGCTAATAGTGCTGGAAGGTTTGGCGGTAGGGCTATAAGCGCCGGCGCTGCCCAACTCGTGATGAGGCCAAATGTATGTTGTTTTGATGCTCAAAGAAGAGTGGACTAAAGCTATTGCAAAAAGCTAGTTATCAGTGTAGCAAAGATCATCCTGACCAAGACCATTATTGTTGCTATTGATGAACTGAGAACTGTGCAAGGAAGAATAAGAGCCTTATATGCTTTATGTTGGAACATTTTTGTAAATAAGCTGAAGTGGCATCAAACTATCTTGGAACTTTGTTTCAGATCAGGATTTCCTTGTATTCTCTTCTTGAGCTGTGAAGCAGAATCACGATTTAACCCGGGGAATGGGAGTTCTTCCAGGTTATCAAGAGAGACTGTGGTTTTAATGTGAATTTAAGCATTCTTGTTTATTTGTTCTATGTAGAAGTGTGAGGGGCAGATATCCTTTGTTAGAGTGTTTCCTTTAGTTTACTTTAAGCAGGGAAATCCCTGTCAGGGGTAGGGATAGTGAGGCGTTCATCCAACCTTTGATTATAATGAAATGGCATTTGTTGAGAAAACTTGACAGCGTGGTCCACCTCACATTTATGACCCCTGACCGAAAATTATATATCATGTAAACAGAAACACACAGGGAATTGGAGAAGCTCTGGAATTGTGAAGGCTGCAGAAAAGGGGAACAACTATTCCAAATGTTTGTGTGCTGAGCTTGGATAAACTCTGGAGGTAAAGGGACCTTGTCCACAAAGGAAGCCTGAACCTCATTTTACCTGAGGGAGACCAGCTTTCTTAGAGGGAGATTATGGACCACAGAGGCCTAGCCGACTAGGAACTGCTTGGAATCTCTTGGGGGTGTATGCTAGTTATGTGCCTTAAAGAATTATTCAAAAGTCAGTATGCAAATCCCCAATCTAATTAGACACAGGCACTCCAGAACTATTTCTCTGCTAAGTCCCAGGAGTGGGTTGACTGGGAAGGATTGCTACTGGGGAGGACAAATAAATGACAGTGATTGTTAAATGCAACATTGCTTTCTCACAATATTTAAAGTTATGTGAAATCTGATTTATTGTAGAACACATAGCACTTTCCTGTGTACAGCATGCAGTGGCTGAAACTATCTGTAAAATGATGGAATTAGGATATTGTAGCTTGTTAGTGTGAATAATATCCCTAAAGTGTCTTTAGTACATTTCGTCCCTAAGACTAAGGGCCTCATTACGAATTTGTAGGCAGCCATGCCCTTAATAAGGGCATGGCTGCCTCCAAACTCGGGTCCGGGTCCGTGGTGCCTGAATGGGGAAATACCAGGCCATTCCCACTTTGGAGGGCCTGGTATTTCGTTAATGACGGGCCCGTTGTTAGCCTGCTGGTGCCCTTGCGGGACCCACAAAGGACGTCTAGTCTGACCAGAGGTCCAGAGCGGGTCCCGCGAGGGGAACTCGTAATGAGACAGTATGGAGTTAACGGCGCCGGCACCTTTACCGGAGCCGTTAACCCCTTACCGCCTCACTTGTAATGAGGCCCTAGGTCTGAATAACCTTAAGTGGACAGCAGCAAATGCTAAAAATACTCCAAGGTAAAGGTGTTTTATTGAGAACGGTCTGCTGCAATGGAACTGCGCAACCAAAAATACCAATACCCAAATGTGTCAAAAATGTAATTCAGCTAACAGTGTAATCTATGTTACAGAAATAAACTTCAAAGTGAGAAAAGTCAAATAAATAATCGTGTGATTTTATAGTATGTTGCCAAAGAAGCACCTTTTTTACTTTTATATGGAAGAAATTATCTAAATGAAGATTCTAAACATTATACCAGATAGAATCTAGTTAAAAGATATTTTATTTAAATAGCTAATTATGGATGCATTTAGAGTTACAAATACCTTGTTATGTGCATGGCAAAGAATGTTATTTTTTATGGGTTTAGATTTTTTCTATTTGTTTTTATTATGCTGTATAGTTTGTTACAAACCTTTATCTATAAAATTAAGTTCATATAGAAAATGTTACGCTATTACAATCCATATCTTGTGTTTTTTGAGTCAATAGCCACATTAAACATTATAATGAATCAGGTTACTCATATACACATGCCCCATAGCCAGTGGCTTAGTCAACTCTTACAAATCTATACCCTTTGACCTAAGCAGGGGCACATGGCAGGTTGCATGATTGCCAAGAGATGTATACTGCTGGGATGGAAACAAGTTGCACTGCCCAACACCAAAACATGGATGGTTGCACTAATCTGGGCCCAGAGCTGTGAGGAGATGTATACAGAATTAACATATACGGCACAAAAAGATATATTGGATTGTCAGCAAGGGGTGATGGCTGTTATTGAAGCACCTAACCAAGTTCAAGCAACTGGCAGACTAGACCAATGGCCAGAAGATGCACATTTGCTCTATTCCAGAGAGTTCTATGGGAGAAACTTAAACAGGAACCTGCCAAGGTTCCGAGGCCAGCTGGGTTCAATTAATTGGTCACCATGATATGATATGATATGATATGATTTGGTATTTATAATGCGCCTGTACACAAGTGCTTCTAAGCGCCACAAGACAAAGACGGGGAGACAGAAGAAAGACAGGACAACTAATCTTACTAGCCCTTCAACTGGTGCTTCAACTAGATTTTTGTCTGCAGGGGCATCATATAGACAAATGAGGGATCTGGGAGGGCCTAATCAAGGGGTTCTACAAGGACAAAATACCACAGATGTTTGTGAAGGTGTGGCAGAACCTGTGCAACTGGGGTCTGCAAGAGGTCCCTCGTCTCCTTAGGAAAGAGTGCATCAAAGGAGTCTGGTGCTCTGCATGTATTATGGGCAAAAAGGTAATCTAGTGAGCAAATGCCCAGAGGGTCCCAAGAAGCAATCGAGAAACACCATCCTCCAACCATGAAGGAAACCCCTGGTTAGAGAGGAGAAGCATGGTTGCCATAAACAACTAAGCCTTCATGCTCACAACATGGAATCAATCAAATCTCTTGTGATCAAGATTTAAGTAACCTGGAGCTCTGAGTTGCCATTGTTGATACAATAATTAATTGACTCTGGCACAGTAGGGAATTTCATGGGTGATGACTGGGCACATAAGCACCTTTTTCCCAGAGAAAGAAAGACGACTGCCATAAACATTGAAAGGGCTGCTGGCCTACCTTTATTATCAGTACTCGTCAGTGAACACACTAGCCAGCTTGACCTCAAAATCCCTAATCATTTTGAGAAGATTTCCTTTGATCTCATTAGGACAACCCATTTTCCTATGATATTTGGGCTGCCCTGGCTCAAGAAACATAATGCATATAGAAATCGGTCAGCAGAAACTTCCTTTTGGGGGTCTGAGTACTGTGTCCAGCACTGTGTTAGTAATCATGCCCATGGACACAAAGGTGAACAGTTGTCTGGAGCCTTAAATACATCCATGTTGACTAATCTCACTGTTGTACTTGCAAAGTATGGTGATTTTGTAGAGATGTTTCAAGAACTAAAAGATGGAGAGCTCCCTCCACATCGGAGCTACAATTGTGCTACCGATATACTACTTTCTACCAAATTGTTTATTCTATCAGAATCAGAGAAAGCAGCCCTTTGAGACTACTTATATGCCTATTCAGGTAATGGCCTCATAACCAAATCCAAGTTCCATGCAATAGCATCTTTGTTTTTTATCCCCAAAAGAAACACCACAGAATTAAGACCTTGCATGACGATCAGGGTCTATATCGTGTGACAGTAAAAGACAGGTACCCCCTTCCACTGTTACAAGAAAATCTGGAAGCTTTACATTGAGCCAAAAATTCGAATCAAAGAAGGTGACGACTGGAAGACGGCTATTAGATCTCTGTTTGGGCACTATGAATATCGAGTTCTGCCCTTTGGATTGACTGACTCTCCGCCTGTCTTCCAAATGCTTAATTGCCATGCGTTTGCAGATTTACTTAGCCACAGTGTAACAGTGTACCTGGATAATAACCTCATCTTCTCTAAATCGACCTCTGAACATTATTCAGAGGTAAGCAAAAAAATTGCTGATGATAACTATGAACATCCCATTGTTTATTTATCTAGGAAATTTAACCAGTGTGATATTAACTACTTGATTTTGGAAAAGGAGCTGTTGGCCATTAAACAAGCCTTTTTGGATTGGCAACACTTTTTCCTAGGAGCCATTCATGAAGTTGAAATAAGGACTGACCATCACAATCTGAAGGTACAGCACATGGAGTGCAGAAATAGCTGCTAAGCCCGATGGGCCTACTTATTCACAAAATAGGAGTTCCCCATTGCGAACATACCAGATGCAGAGAACATAGTGGCTGATGCCCTGTCATACACAACTCTCACCAAAGTCAAATATTCCTCCAAATCAGGTATATTGAAAGTGCAACCTCTTTTTTGTCTCAGGTACGTTTGGCTATTACTTATTCTCCTAGTTATGTCAATCTCAATTACAGTAATCCAATGTATTACGGAAGATCCAGGACTGTTTGTTTCTGCATGAATGCTTCATCATACCTACATAATGTCTCCAGATCAAGATACTGCAATTGTGTCATCCGGGCAAAGAGGCATTCTGTCCACTATGAAACCTATGAAGAGGTACTTTTGGTTGCCTACCATAAGAAAGGACATTGTAAAGTTCATGTCTTCATGTCCATGTGTTCCCAGTTCAAGAATCCTAGATAAACCCCAGTGGAAAACTTCAGCTACTGGATACTCCGGCCGGCCTGTGGCAAGTACCAGAGGCTTTATGTTAGCCCTGCCACCTTTGAATGAATATACCGCCACAACCTTTACTATTGATCCATATACCATCTGGTACACTTCCCTCCATTGCCCAAATTACCTACTGCCATGGAGATGGACAGAGTAGTCCTTCGGGACATTTTCCATTTACATGTTTTGCCTATCAAGATTACTTCCAACCAAGGCTCCCAATATGTCTCTGAATTCTGGACACAATTATGTAAACACTTGGGTACCGAACTGTAACTCTTCTCTGGGTTCCCACAAACTAATGGCCAAACTGACAGTTGGAACAAGTCCCTGGAGCAGTATCTACTGTGCTATGCTTCTGCTGCACAGGATAGTTGGGAAACCATGTTTCCTCCTGCAGAGTTCTGTAATAAATCTGTACACGCTGCTATCAAGACCAGTCCCTTCTTTTATACCTACGGCTACCACCCTGAGGCCCTTCACCTGGTCCTTGAACCTACAACACCTGTACCCTCTGTAGAAGAAAATGTCCAAATTCTTCGTAAGATTCAAAAGATAGCTATACAAAGCATCGAAGAACTGAAGCAGAAAACCAAGATGCACGCAGACAAGGGAAGGTCGGGGGTGCCCCCTTACAAGGTAGGTGACAGGGTATGGTGCTCATCGACATATCTTCTAAGACATATGATACATTCTAAACTTTCACCTCAGTATTTTGGACCATTCGACATTGTGAAGAAAATCACTCATATAGCCTTTCATCTACCAGTCTGCTGGTGCATAGTGCCCATTTGTCCTTCTTTCCTTACCAAACAAGACCGGGAAAGGCTGGTATGTCTGTTCTATGCCTGTTGCGACTAATGCAAGCATGGAATACGAAGTTAAAGGCATTTGTGAGTCCATGCACCACAGGGGCCGTTTGCAGGGTTTGGTGGACTGGAAAAGATATTGGGTCCTTGTGAATGATCCTGGGAACCCACAGACTATGTGAATGCCCAATGTCTCATCACGCAATTCTATCGCTGTCACTCTTGGAAGCCCTGCATGCCCGGCATTAGATGGGTTATACTGTCAGAACTCACCTTGGTCGTTGCAGTACTTGGGAACATTGGCTGTTACCAGTACCTTTCAGTTCGCAAAGTGACCTTCCCAAGATGGTGGCCTATTGTGACTGAATCAGCCTCATCTAGTATGGAGGACTTCCAGTTCTGGTTAAGTGCTGCCGAGAAGGCATGGATTTAACCAGAGACGCCGGCGTAAATGGGGCACCGTAATGTGCACGAGTAACTTGTTTAAGTGTTTGCATACTCTACTTCTGCCAGTCCTTCTACCAGCTTCCCCTCCCTTTTATTTCTGTTCTTTGGGTGAGTGCTGGAAGTTTTACAATCCATGATCCTGTTACTGTTTCATCCGGACTCCATACTGCGCTTGTAGTGCCACTCCAAATTCCACATTGCAGCATGGAAGTCTTAAACATCTTGTTGTCCATATCTCTCTCCAACTCCAAAAAAGGGTTTTTCCACTCATTGGCTTTTTTTCCTGTGATCGAATGGTCTCCTTTGAAACCACCCGACCCGGTAGAACTTGATCTTCCAGCATGGTGGCCTCATTAGAGGGATGACATCCAAGACCACCCAGGCAATCCCTGCCGTTGACAGGGTGTCCCTTCTGAGTGCCCACTGGCACCTCACAGTCGCTCCAACGGTACCACCGCTAAGGTAGTCATGGGATGGAGATACAATTCGAATGGAACACGAATTGTGTAGTTGTAATCTGCAAAGCCAATCAAACACCACATGACACCCACAGCATTATAGTGCTGACAGTCACCAATACATATGCGCTGACTGACATTAAAACCTATCACGTTTTGGTTAATGTCACTAGACCAAACTGCTTTAAAATGCACAATGTGTTGCTGGTTTGGCACTAGTTACCACACACGTCACTGGGATAGAACTGAAACGAGCCCCTATGAAAGTAAATGTACCTAAGCCCCAAAAGTCAGGCCACAGCCCCCTCCCCCCCACAAGCCATTTGTAACATTACCCCTCCCCTTAAGTTTGTACCTAGCAACGCCCCTTATGAATCTGAACTATTGCACAGCAGCAGAGCCAATATTTAAGGATTTGGACTGAGTAAAACAACAATTGGAAAGTGTCTTCTGTTTGTTTGTATGCATGTATCTTCTGTATCGAAATAGCTGGGCTTTGTATAAGAGAAGTGGCAATGGCATAGATAGCGATAGAGTAAATGCATTTGTTGATTACAACAGGCTGTCCACAACGTTTGAAAATGCATGCATCCCTTCCGTCATTTGTTTGTATGTATTATCAGCGGCATCGCCAGGAATCAAATTTAGGAGGGGCACAGAGGGAGCCAAAGACAAAAGTTGGGGGGCACATACAAACATAGGGGGGCCGCCTTTGAAAGGTAATGTGTGACGTCACCTGCACTCCTGCAGATAGGATTTTGTGCACACCAACTACCCACACCCCACTGCACTTCCCCTCATCAGAATGCAGGCACAAAACAATTCAGTGACTAATGGCCCTTCATTAACCAGTTTCGTGGCTACATTATGATGGGAGGGGCTGCAAGCTGCTCCATCACTACTAGCTTTGAGACAAAGGGAGTATTGACGTGTGATATGCCGACATTTGCCTCAGTGAGTGTCACAAATAACACCACGAACAGAGAACATGGTCACTGCTCGCCTTCGGTAGGGGAGGCACAAGGGGGGGCACAGGATTTTAGAGGGGGGTACTGCCCCCCCCCCAAGCGACTCCACTGTTATGGGTTTCATAATGGCAAGCCTAGCTGGGGAGCAATGCAACGTTGCGTGTACAAAGGGGATGCAGCCAGGAGGTTGCCACTTGCAGGTAGGGCGCGCGGGTTGGCGAGGCAGTTGCAATGAGCTGGGGTAAGAGGAGCAATCACTGAGATGGTCTTTGAAAAGTAGTCTCTTCAGGTCCTAGAGCGAGTGCATGGCACCTACGCTCAGCGAACAGTGTAAACCGAACTGAAGCTGCCAACAGCACATCAAGCTTTCTTGCACTTCTCTCGCCCAGTCCTACTAACGTACCCTTCCCTCTTCCTTTGCAGACCTGCCAGAGCAGAGCCCCAGGTACCATTCCCGTGGTGACAGTGCTCGGTATAAATATCCTTTAACATGACATAACATATATTCATATGTATGCTCGCTGCCGTGAATGAGACACGTCCTTCCTTTGATGTGGGCTACATCATAAAGACACCTCAGGCAGTTCCCCATGCCATTCTTGACTTACTGTATGGGGGTTGGCTTATAGTTTCCTTGCTTCCCCCCTCCCCACTTTACGCCTCTGGCTTCCACCAGCCAGAGCGAAGCAATTACTCATCGCTGCACACTGCCCACACGGCCTTCCTGCAGCCGGCTCCTGTCAGGCTGGAAGCTGAATCATATTTGATGATTTGCTCCCCCCGCCGCAGCACAGCTTGACGGCCTCCTACTCGGGGTACAATCTCTGCCAATTGTATGCAGATTCTGGCCGCTGGAAATGATTGGTTAACATTACGCGCCTGCAACGTGCGATGGCTTTGTGTGCCTTTTCAGCGCGCGCTTTACATCTGGATCCATTTCTCTGGCTTCAGACAAAGGCCTGTATTATAGAGTAAGTGCCGCGTGGCGCCGAGCAGAAAAGGCCGTCCGCGGGGTGCATTGTTAGCCTCTCGTCAACCCTTCCTGCATTTTCCATAAAGGATTTCATTCTTGCTTTCCTTTTATGTGCTCAATTAACTGATGGTGTATTGTGGAACTGCCCTTGCGTGCCTTTGTGCAGCAAATAATACAGTGCGCTCCACGATGAGACTCACAAAATGACGAGAATATATGATTTACCCCGTTCTTTCGCCTTATAGAAAAGTTCAAACTCTTTAAAACGACCGCACCACTAATTATCATTACGGAGTTGGGAGAAAACTAAATTGGTGAGGTGCGTCAAACATAATGCATGGCTGTCAGGATCCCCCATTCCATCTCCTTAACCAGTACCTATTCATGCAGACCGCCCGCCCTCTGAGAGCTGTAGTATGTTCTTACAGGCCAGCGCTATTGTGTCATCGTAAAGTAAAGCCACTTGGCCCTGCTGTATGACTGCGTGAGCAACTTTCAAAGCGCTCACTGGCATTAAGGGATGCAAGCCCCCCCCCCCCCAACCCGAAAAGCAAACTGCTTTTACCGGAAACCAAAATGACTATTTCATGTGGGTTGTCTCTCTGACGGGGCCTTCTTCTCTCTCTGTCACTCAAGGTGTCACTACTTCCCACATACCGTGTGCATACCTGCCAATTTAGGCGAGAGACTCCCGATATTTCTACTAAAAATCGCTCTTTTTTTTACTGTCTCCTGCCTAAAATAACTATATTGCCAAGGTAATCCTATGGGAAAATTACATTCTCACGATTTCTGTGGGGAAGTCTCCCTCTCAGGGTTTTCAGAAAGGCGGCATATCTGGGTGTGCAGATGTCCACTTCTTGTGCACTGAAGGAGCTCCTCAGATGTCCACTTCTTGTGCACTGAAGGAGCTCCTCAGATGTCCACTTCTTGTGCACTGAAGGAGCACCTCGGATGTCCACTTCTTGTGCACTGAAGGAGATCCTCAGGTGTCCACTTCTTGTGCACTGAAGGAGCTCCTCAGGTGTCCACCTTTTGTGCACTGAAGGAGCTCCTCAGGTGTCCACTTCTTGTGCACTGAAGGAGCTCCTCAGGTGTCCACTTCTTGTGCACTGAAGGAGATCCTCAGATGTCCACTTCTTGTGCACTGAAGGAGCTCCTCAGATGTCCACTTCTTGTGCACTGAAGGAGCTCCTCAGATGTCCACCTTTTGTGCACTGAAGGAGCTCCTCAGGTGTCCACTTCTTGTGCACTGAAGGAGCTCCTCAGATGTCCACTTCTTGTGCACTGAAGGAGCACCTCAGATGTCCACTTCTTGTGCACTGAAGGAGCTCCTCAGATGTCCACTTCTTGTGCACTGAAGGAGATCCTCAGGTGTCCACTTCTTGTGCACTGAAGGAGCTCCTCAGATGTCCACCTTTTGTGCACTGAAGGAGCTCCTCAGGTGTCCACTTCTTGTGCACTGAAGGAGCTCCTCAGATGTCCACCTCTTGTGCACTGAAGGAGCTCCTCAGATGTCCACCTCTTGTGCACTGAAGGAGATCCTCAGGTGTCCACTTCTTGTGCACTGAAGGAGCTCCTCAGGTGTCCACTTCTTGCAGAAGCCAGAGAAACACACATAAACATTTGACCTTTAGTAAAATCTGAGATCACTGTAAAGGTCAACTATTTCTTGTATGCACTGAACTACAACCATTCAACCTAATTCAATGAATAGCACAACATAATTTAATTCAGCGACCAGAATGAATGCAAGTATTTTGTTAGGATTTTTAAATCTATCTGAAAAAGGGTTCTCCATGAAAGACATTACTTAACAGAACAAATGACTTAACTACCGTAATAGTCTCTCTTGTGGATATATTCTTCATCCCAAAGGTTCTTCGTCCTTTCACATAGCACATAGGGCAGACTGGATCTGGAAAAATGTCAACAGCCACTAGGGGTGAAGCATCAGACTGCCCTGTCTGCATCGCCTCCTGGGTGCTTAGGCATTGGTTGCTCATCTAAGCTACCATATAGAGAACCTTGGCTGGGGTGCTCTCTGACTTTGTCCCGACCAAAAAGAGGGCAGAAGAACAGATACACCCCTCCAGTCTTTACACTGGTGGTACAGCAGTGGGATCACTGGTTTTACGACACAGTGTTTAACCTAGCTAGTACAACATATCCACTGCTTTACTATCTTAGGGTTCTAGTAGTGTATACAGATAACTACACTACAAACAATGGAAACTATTGCAAATGGTAAATTGATCAGGATGAGCTTAGACGCTCCCCTGAGTGCATGAGAAGTGAGAGAAATAGATTTTGAAGATAAATCTAGGGCAGAGTTTATAAATGCCCTTGTGGATTTCCTGGCAGATTGTGATACTCATGATGAAAATGGGGTGGGGGGGTCTGATGGGGTCCTTACCCCAGGCAATGTCACAGATTTTGCCAATGAGATTTCCACCTCTCCCGTCACTTCTATTCCAAATTCCAGCATTTTTTTTAAATCAAAGATTTTATTAGTTTTTAGAGTTAAAATATCATTACAAACATCTCTCAACATTCCAGGGAGGGGGCATGGGAGGAGAAGGAGGGGGAGGGGAGAAGGGGGGGAAGAGAGGGTGAAGGGAGGGGGGGAGGTGCCAAGGAAAGGGTGTGGTGGGGAGAGAGCAAAGTAATCAAAGGAAACAACAATAACAGTTACGAACTCAGCTTCAGGGACTTTGGTCCAACAGACCGTCGAATTTCACATAGGATGATTCCATGGCACAGGGCGCTCTTAACAGAGTCAGTATTTCCCTTTCAATGGGTCTCACACAGTCACAGTGGATGCCGGGTCGGCCTCGGCCTTGGCCTTCAGCCGTCCTCTTCCCATTTTCTCCATATATTCCCTGCCTTTTGGGGGCACCCTCTTGCTTTGTACACCGGGTGCTCCATTACAAATTCCAGCATTGTTTCTAAGGGAAGTGCCATGGAACTTGAGTTATTAAGAATGAAGTTAGCATTTCAATACGATTAGCTAGAGACTGAAGCTGAGTTAAAGGAGGGCTTGGAGGAACAAGTAGCACTCATAGACAGAGACACTGAATGTCAACAAATCCAACTGGAGAAAGCTAGGGTGGAGACTTCAGCCAAGCCAGTTGAGAGGCAGGTCTCCTGTTGACACATTTATGAAATATTTGGTTAGTGTGTATGTGGAAGGTTCTGATATCCTCCAATGGATAGAAGTATTTGAGATGGCTGGTGGTATCCATGATCTTGACCATAGAGATTGGGCTAAGTGTTTATTAGGTAGAGTACCTCAGACTGGTTATGACTGTATTCTGAAACTCAGTGAGCCAGTATGAGTGTATTGAAGCTGCATTGATTGGCAAGTTTGGCAAGACACCTTTATAAGAAGAGAGAGAATATGTCTTAGGTTGATTGGGTGAGCACTGCACATATGAATATGTTTGGATGGGTTGATGGTTACAAAGCCAAGTCTTTTGTTGAATTGTCTCACCTCTTGTTTTTTAAAAATATTTTGAGGCTTGTTCACCAGAGCTGTGTTAATACATTGCTGACCAGAATATTCTGGACCACTTTATGTTGGCGAAGTTGGCTGATAAGTTGGTCTCCCACAGGGTGTCCCCTAAGGATCCCAGCGGGAAGGACAAGGACAAAGAAAAAGGTACCCCTCAGAAGGCTGAGGAGTCCAAGAAGCAGCCATATCTGAATACATTTAAACATTCTCCCTCTAAGGTCCAGAAATTTAGGGGGGGATAAGTCTCATGGCGGTGGGAGTAAGAGTAGTGGTGCTCCTGCTGCAAAGCAGGCTCCTAGTGGATCCAATTAATTTCCCCACATTCATGGCACCTGTTGGGACTGTAGAGGCTTGGACCACAGAAAGGGTGACCCCAAGTGTAAAGGTAAAGCACACGGTGTCCAGGCTGTCAGCCTGGCCTACCATTACTCTATGACTGAGGTGGAGGCCACTGTCCTCCTCTCCTCTCCAGGAATCACCTTTGGTGCTCTTGCAGGGATTTCCTTAGTGTCCCTTGGGGCCTGCAACCAGTACTCAAGAGGTACTTGCAACTAGCCCACAGAATATATGTATATTTTTGAGAAGTGTCCTCATAAATGGCCAGCCTTCCACTGGTTTGAGAGACACTGGTGCTAGCATGACAGTAGTGGACGGGACCCTGCTCAGGCCAGAGGACTATGTAGGTGCTCCTCTGAGAACCACCAGGTTAGCTGGTGGGCCTCACAAACATTCTTCTGTAGCCCTAGTCACCATTCAGATTGATGACAAGACAGCAAAGTTTCCTGACAGTTCAGGACAATGTACATGCCAACATTTTATTGGGGAATGACTTAGTAGAGATGGGGTTAATTTTAGATGGGTTACCCCTGACTGCTGCTGCAGTGCTAGGTCACAGGTCACACAGGGTCTGACTGACAGTCAGTTACCCAAGCCAAAGGGGAAACCCAAGGCTAAGAGGAAGAGAAAGAAGACCACCTCTGTGAAGGGGATCCTTCTCTTCAAGCTGTTTCAGCAGCACCCACTGTGGTCCCAGCTTTTGAGGGACTAGGCCCAGTGGTGACCCTAGACTCAACTCCTCAGGGAAAAGAGCCAGAGGACCCTCCTAAAGGAGAGGTACTCATCCCAGAGGACTGCTCCAACCTCCAGTGCTTGTTGGCTGAAGGTGGTCCCTCTAGGGTGGATTTCTGTAAGGGTCAGAGAGAGTGCCACTCTCTTGAGGGTCTAAGAAAACCGGCTCAGGCACAAGCTGAAGTGCCTAGGTCTTTTAAGATTTGTTGGGAGGGCGAGCTCCTTTACAGTGAGCCCACTCAGCCTGAACCTGGTGCAGTAAAGAGGGTGGTTGACCCAAGGTATGCAGGCCCTTCCATTTGCAGCTAGCACATAAGGTGCCCTTAGCTGGTCATCTTGGCACTAAGAAGACCAAGCAAAGGCTCTCAGCCCACTTTTATTGGCCCAGAATGGGAGTAGAAGTGAAAGCTCACTGCAAGACCTGTCCCACTTGTCAGTTGTCTGGCAAGACTCGAGGCAGAGACATTGCCCCACTGCAGCCTTTGCCAGTGGTTGACACACCATTTGAGAGGGTCAGCATCAATATTGTTGGTCCCCTAGACATTCCAACCTCAGATAGACACAGGTTCATCCTGGTACTGGTATATCATGCCACCAGGTACCCTGAGGCTATACCCCTTCGGACCATAACTGCCAAGGTGGTTG
This sequence comes from Ambystoma mexicanum, assembly GCF_040938575.1. NCBI lineage: Eukaryota > Metazoa > Chordata > Amphibia > Caudata > Ambystomatidae > Ambystoma > Ambystoma mexicanum. The sequence goes on along the minus strand of NC_090928.1, from coordinate 952,655,891 downwards.
CCCGGGCTCTCCTGGGCATTTTTACCAGAGTTGGTTTCCCTAAAGAGGTGATCTCTGACAGAGGAATCAACTTCATGTCTAGTTACATGCAAGCTATGTGGAAGGAATGTGGTGTAACGTATACATTCTCCACCACCTACCATCCACAGACCAATTGTCTGGTTGAGAGAATTAACAAGACTCGCAAGGGCATGTTGGGTGTTTTGGAAGAGCCCCTAAGGAGGAAAAGGGATCTCCTCCTACCATACCTACTGTTCGCCTACAGAGAGGTATCTCAAGTGGGTGTTGGTTACAGCCCCTTTGAGCTCCTCTTTGGAAATCTAGTAAGGGGGCCCTTGCCTTAGCACAAGAAGGTTTGAAAGCCACCCCTCCTGCCAAGCAAGTGGGGGACTATGTGTTAGGCCCAGAAGGAGGATGGCACAGACGATGGGCCAGGCAACAGCAAACCTTAAGGCAAGCCAAGAATTGAACAAGTAATGGCATGACCTTAAGTAGTGGTCTTCAAACTTTTTAGCCCCCCCCAAGCAAAATGTGGGCAGGCTGGGCCCCCCAAAAATGCCAAATGGTCAGTAAGCCCAAATTGCTATGAACTAGTGTGCACCATCACCACACCCTACTCCCACCTATAGTCCCCCACCTGCTCCCATCACAGTCTCTGGGATCCTTCACCCCACTCCTACATTGTCCCTGGGCTCTCCCCACCCCACCACAGACCCTGGGCGCTCCCCACCCTGCTACCCCGCTACCACCAATATCCCATGGCTCCCCCACCCTGCTCCCAGCACAATTCCAGGACCAGTGGTGGCTGGTGAATTTTTTAGGTGGAGGGGCATACATATTTCCCCCAGATATACCATAGCGACTGAGCTTATTGAGGGAGTCCAAACCAATCAAGGGGGGATCGAGGGGTTTAAATAATGGGTTAAAATGTTGCATTTAGGAGCATACTTAAAAGATTAATTGGGTACAAAGCCAATCAGTTTGCTATTGGCGCTGTTGGTCCAGGAAGCAGGCATGCTATTTTTTACTGGACATCTATGATACATTTCCAGTAAAAAGATACCATCCCTGGCCCCTGGGCCCCACAGTGCCCAACACAATCAACATGATTATGTGTGTATGCAAGACACTGGGGGGCCCAGAGGGAAAGCATGGTATTTTTGACTGGACATCTATGATAGATGTCCAGTAAAAAAATACCATCCCTGTCCCTTGGGTTCTACAGCCCCTCAGAAGGAGAGCTGATTTTGGCAGGTGGGTGGCGGATTGTGCATCAAAGGCATTTTTAAAATGCCTTTGTAGCACAACCACCCCCCACCCCCCACTTGCCAAAATCAGCTCCACGGACCAACACAAACACACACATTCACACAGCATTCACACAGCAAGCACTTTATAATTCACACAAGCACCCATCATCATACACTCACTCATAACACAAGGATACAGCATCCATTCACATATTTAAATAACAAATAAATGAACATAAACGTACCTTCTGCCCCGGTCCTGAAATTTCCTCCCTAGCACTTTAGCTCCTGCATCACTGAAATCAGGAGTCAAGAGCTTCCTGGTTCGTGCACATGCATGCAGGGGCCTATGTGTGGGTACTGGAACACTCTGTTCCAGGCTGCTCTGTCTGTATTTTCGAGGAGGCGCAGGAGCTCCCCACTCGCACATACATATGTGCAGTTCCGCAGCAGCATTTCCATTGAGCTATGCAAGGTTTACAAAGCAAAACGCCCCCAGCCTTGCATAGCTCAGTGAGCATGTGCGGCTGGGGAGCTGAATTGTCAAAGGGAAACACTGTTTCCCTTTGACAGTTCAGCCAGCCCAGGAGCACTCCATTAGCTGGAAAAAGCAGCTGAGGGAGTGCTCAGTGTATCACTGGGCTGGCTCCTTGGCTAATCCATAATGGGTGAGGGGGCCACTGGGTTGATGCCCCCCCGCCCATTATGGATGGGCTATCAGGCTCGGACTGGCCTATAGGGCAAGGCCCAAACCAAAAATGCAAAATGCTAGTGTGGGCCAGTTTTTTTGGTCTAAATGGGCCACTTTTTTTGGCCTATGTCGGCCAGTTTGATGAGTTATTTCAATATCCGGCTAGTATTTTTGACCATTGTTGCTGAATAAATATTCCTTAAATATCACAATTTGCTTACATTTTAACAAAACCCTTGAGTACTATTCAAACAGTCTGTCACTAAAGGAATGAATTGCCATTTGGGACTGTGGGCCACTTTTTCATTGGTGCCTGAGACAGTTTTATACTCCAGCCCGACCCTGCCAGCTGTCCCTGCCCATTTCCTCCATTAAAAAAACTAATTTGTTTTAAAAGACATTTCATGGTGGGGACTCACACCCCCGTGGAAATGTGGCTGGGCCCCCCTGTGGGGCACACCCTACAGTTTGAAGACCTCTCCCTTAAGGCCTCACAAGTGGATTGGACTCCTGGTCAGGAGATCCTTGTGATGGAGCCCACCAAGTCTCGAGCTTTGGCAGATATATACGTGGACTGGACCCTTCAGGATAATCCCCAAGATGGGTGAGGTCAACTACCTGGTTGACATGGGTATTCCCCGGGTAGCCCCTCAGGTGTTCCATGTCAACAGGCTTAAGCCTTTCCACAGTAGAGGATAAGTCTCATGCCTCTTGCTAGCTTCAGAGCAAGAAGAGGGTGAGAGTGAGCCGCTTCCTGGTTTGCTGCATAGCAACCCACAGGATGGCTCAGTGGAGGGTGTGCAACTCTCTCCAGATCTGACACCAAAGCAGCAGAAAACCTGCAGGGCTTTCCTCCAGCAGTATGCCCCTCTGCTCTCACTGACACCAGGCCTCACCCCATGGTGTAGGCATGATATTGACATTGATGACAGTGTATCTGTCAAAGGCAGATGCTACAGGATGTCAGACACTGTTAAGAACCACATCTGGGTAGATGTTTCCAAGATGTTGGACTTGGGCGTCGTTGAACCCTCAATCTGCTCATTGTCTAGCCCAGTGGTCCTTGTTCCCAAGGCAAGTTCCCAGGCAGATACCAAAATGTGATGGTTCTGTGTGCACTACAGAGGAGTCAATGCAGTCACCAAGACTGATGCACCCTCGTTGCCCAGGGCTGATGAGCTTGTGGACAAGATAGGTGCTACTAGGTTTGTGAGCACCTTTGACCTCACATCAGACTATTGGCAAATAGCTCTCAATGACCAGGCCAAGGAGAAAACGGCTTACTTAAAACTAGAAGGACTTTACCAGTTTCGGGTGATGCCTTTTGTGTTGAAGAATGCCCCTGCCACCTTCCAAAGGTTAGTCAATCATGCTCTCAGTGGACTGGAGTCCTTTTGTGTGGCCTACCTGGATGACATTGCTGTCTACAGTTCTACCTGGGAAGAGCATTTGTCACACTTGGACAGATGTTGCAGGTCATGAAAAGCGCCAACCCCACTATCAAGGCAACCAGGTGCCAGATAGCACAGGGGAAGGTTAGCTACCTTGGTCATGGTCAAATCCAACCTTTCCCTAGTAAAGTACAAGCTGTACAGGACTGGGAGACTCCCCCTACTCATACCCAGGTGAGAGCTTTTGTGGGCCTCACTGGGTACAAAAAAAACCTCATGACAGACTATGGCACCATAGCTGCACCTCTGACAGCTCTGACATCACCCAAACAGCCTAAGAAGGCTCACTGGAGTGAATACTGTCAAAGGGCCTTTGATGGCTTGAAGGAAAGCCTGTGCAGGGCACCTGTCTTTTGTGCCCCTAACTATGGCAAACTCTTTATTGTGCAAACTAATTCCTGTGATGTGGAATTGGAAATGTCTTGCCTCATTTAGACGACAAATCATCAGTAGGTAACTCAAGGATAGGGAGCGTAGGTGGGCCACCGTTGAAAAGGAGTGTTTTAGTATAATATGGGTCCTTAGGCGTTTTAGACCTTACCTTACAGGGTCTGCCTTTAAGGTAAAAACTGACCATAAGCCCTTATAATGGCTTATGCAGATGAAGGATGAAAACTCCAAACTGCTCAGGTGGTCCATTAGCCTGCAAGGGCTAGAATTCACCATTGAGTATAGGCCAGTAAAGAGTCATGACAATGCAGGTGGCTTTTCCAGAAGGTATACTGATCGTCTGGATGAGGGTAACAATCTTGTGGGAGATCAGTTGCCCTAACCTCAATCTGGGGGCAGGGGCATATGTGATGCTGGAAATGCCTTTAGGAGGGACATGGGCTCCTAGTCCTTGTCCTACCACTTCTGTGTGTGTGTTTTCTTTATGTTTTCTGCCACTAACTTCCAATCTGGACCCCTGGCAGTGCAGCTCTCCATGTTTTCATTTTGGTGAACAACACCATGGGACACCCTTATGGCACCCATGGGTAGGGGTACACCCTTGTACCGCTTATGTGTGTTTTTGGGCACCTGTGTGTTGCCCACAGAACAGTGTATGGGCTGGTGGCAGCTACATGATGACTTGGCAGTGCTCTGAGTGTGCTCCATTTTTGAGACACCCAGGCCCTGTGACAGGAATCAATGGATTCCTAATAGAAGCCAAGGTGACCACTGTAGCCTTCTGGTTTTCTATTGCGTTTTACCTTGTTTCCCAAAGTCCTGGCAAGCCCGACTCTGTCCCTTGCTCCCAAGTGGCTGTTGGGTTAAAATACCATATATATGGGGCTGCCTCCTGTCAGGCTGACTGGAGCGTTCCCAGGGCCTGTGTGTTGAGGGTACACCCTGGGGTGGAACCTGTGTGACTAGAGTCTGGAGTGAACTCACATTCTGTGTTATGGGTGTCTGGGTGTGGTGTGTGTGTGACACAATGCTTGGGCCGGCCCTGACTGAAACTAGAGTGCATGTAGTGTAGTATGCTGAAAGGCTGGGTGCTTACCCCAATGCACATTCTTTGTTATAAGTGTCTGGGTGGAGAGAATGGCCTGAATGCCTGTGAGCCTGTTTGGCTGCCTGCCTGCATGAATGCCCTTCTGCATGATTGGTTTGTGAAAACAAAATCAAAATATCGATTTCCCCAAAAGGAAATACACCGAACACGGGTTACAAAGGAACATACAAAGTACTTTATTTTATACTGAATCCGGTTACGAAGAACAGAGCAAAATCAGATAGCTATCGGCCCTCAGTGCAACACAACAAACTCCAGCATGGTTCAGTGTGTTCAGTGAGAGACGCTGTACATTAGAATGCGTTGGTCTTTTATACTCTTCGTGAGCACGATGTCGAGCACTACTTCGGGTTAATATTCCGCTAATACATCACCGATCTAGGGTTCATGCCGAGTTTCGCACATCCACATGTAACTGGTTTGCTTTTAATATATATATCAACAAGCCTATACGGCAACTGTGTATTCTGGGATTTTCCATGCAGGTCTTCCCAAACTTTAATACAATGTAGTTAAACAAGTATTCTATGTTCAATATTTGAATACATTGTTCTTAACATATGCTCGTGGATTAGTTTCTTTGCACAAGTAATCCTTTATACACAGGTCAACGAAGGCCAAGGTCTCAGTTCACGACCTCAACAAGTGGCCTGCAGGCAAGTTACATATTAGCTACATACAAAGGTCAAGACAGCCATGTTGTATTTCGGAATGACATCGTCCACCATTTTAACTCACAGGGTGACTTTACAAAGCAAACCTAAAATGGCGGATTGACCTAAAATGGCAGCTTTCATTCATTTTAAGGTCAAGACCTTGCAACACAGATTTCTTCGCAAGCGACTTATAAGCAGCTTGGCGTAGGCCAATATACATATATTTATTACGATAGGAGGCACAATATAATTTTTCATTTGACAAACCCTCTTTTTGGCCTATGCCAAGTGCTAAAACTACTTTGGATCTCCTTACAAATAACTCCATGCATCATCGTCCATGCACCCTGAATCGCTGTCGGAAATATCTATTGCCATTAAGTCATTCGCTAGAATTTCTTTCAACACATATTCTTTTGAAGCTTTATCTGGGGCATGCACTTTATGTCCTATTTTACCTATCGCTTGTGCGCAACACCCCAATAGCATCGAACATATACTAGGTAGACACTGAATACAGCAGCAAAGAAACAACAGAATTCCCAAAATAATCAGCAAGACCGAAAGTACTTTCCAACCCCAAGATCGCAAGAAGTCCCAGAACCAAGCGCTAAAATCCCAGTTTCCCTTGGGGACATGCACTTCTGAACTAAGGACGTGCAGATTCTGTATTGCCTTGAAGATGGTTGGGGAGGAATCTGGCACAAAAACACAGCAAGCGGACCCCACTAATTTACACACTCCACCACGTTCAGCCAGAATGACATCTAATGCCATCTGGTTTTGAAGTGCTACTAGTCTTATCGCCTTCTGTTCTAATGTCATATTATAGAGTATGTCCGTGGTCCGGTTGATGGTTCTCTCCAGTACTCTCGCTAGTCTTCTGATATCTTCGGAATTTGCTATCTGCCCCCAAAATGGCACAACTGATTTTGCTATATCTCCCAAGATTTGTGCTGGAGTGTCACCATTCTCGTCCTGCCCTGGACGAGCCTTTGAAACTTCTTTTGTACTAGCTCTAAACACCCCAGGTAACAAGATCCCTAAATAACAGGTTCCCTGCCAATCCCTGGGCAACCATGGGAATGCTACATTACCGCAGACAAAGTAGACAGGTTCGCCTACATACAAAGGTCTGATTTCCCCAGTCAAATTTGCAACGGTGGCACAACCTAGAAAATCTCCCCTTGACTGAGTTCCATTCCTCTGTATGCAAAAAGAAACTGAATCGGGGCTATGGTTAACAGTGTAAGAAGGAGGCATGGCATCCTCATTGCCTATCTGAGCCATCTTAAAGGAAATCAAAGAATGGAAAGGACGAGACAGTCTATCAGAAGGACTAATAGAAGCAATGTTAGGTTTACTCGTGTTTGCGAAAAGCGAGCATCCCAGGGGAGTCAAAACACGTTTCTCAAAACTATTCAAATTAGTGCCGTCAAAGTTCCCTGAGATGCTATCATTCCAACGGCCAAAGAACAGTGCTCTAAGGGAAGCATAGCAAGCAGTTGTCAAAGGTAAAGGATGAATATACCAACCTAGCCCCTTATCCCCGTGTTGCGGTAAATGTGAGCAGACCCAACAGTTAGACTTATTAAAAATGGGATGCGTAGCATTCATGATAAGTAACAGAGTGTTATTGTGGTACCTTTGTCTATGCTGAGAGTCCCTAGAGGACAGAGTATGCAAATGCACAAAGGGTGTAGAAACAGCAGGTATATTTTGAGTGGGCAACAAAGATTCTAAAGGATGCATTTCCTCAAGGTACCACAATCCTAAGACAGTGACTATTAAAAACCCAAATATCATTATAAAAACATAGCAATACATTTTCGGGGCCCAGGCATATTGTCCATTGTCCCGGTTGGTCACCCCCTCATTTACAAGTCCCATACGAGCAGTAGCGGTGGCAGGCATTGTAGTCTTCAAACGGAAACCCCCAATGTTCGTTGCTGGCGACTTCTCGGCCGCGCGACGACTTAGTCATTCCACAACAACCCTAGCCAACAGAATCCCCTTTCTCAAATTTGGGCAAAAACAAGCCCTCAATGATCCTTTTCTTCTTCGAATGCACAACCAAACCGTGCCATAAATCTATTTTCTTGGACGCAGATTGTCCCTTGCTTTTCCCGATACTGATTGATCCGGAAACAATGTGTCGTCACTTCCCGTTGGAAGCAACTTATCAGAGACAAGTGAAGATGCCGAATTTAGCACAGCAGTTTCCGGATGCAAAACATTTGGAGAGTGTGGAGACAAAATGGCTGTTTCCCCAAGCCTCACGGGCTCAGAAAGATTCTCCGACACACTCTCGGCGCTATTTACTGCTTTGGGATCATTGGTTGCAGCATTAGGGAGGGGTTCTGTTTCTTCTGTAACGTATGGCACTGGGTGAGGAAGTTTCTTGACATGGGACACGTGGATCCAGTTCTTTCTTCCAGAGACCCGCACCGCTGTTTGAGTGACCAACAGGACCTGGAATGGCCCACGCCAGCGAGGTGCAAGGCAGGAAGAGCGCTCAAATGCCTTGATGAGCACCCAACGTCCAGGACGAATACTGTGGCCTGGGCCCTCGTATCGAACAGGTAAAGCCCCTCGTACCTGGTGACAAATCAAATACAGGTTTTTAGTCAACTGGCTGCAATAATCTGAAAGTAATACATTTTCAACATTTCTTAACGAATTACATTTAGGGAGGTTCCAGATATTGGCAGGTCTCCCCATTAGCACCTCAAATGGGGAGAGCCTAGTCTTAGTTTGAGGGGTTGTACGCATGGATAATAACACGATCGGTAAGGCGTCCGGCCATTTTAATTTAGTGCCGGCACACGTTTTAGCGAGCTTGTTCTTGATGATACCATTGTGTCTTTCTACTAGTCCGGCGCTCTGAGCGTGTCTGGCCGAATGGAACCGTTTGTCGATTTGTAATGCCGCACATATCTGCAGAATTACAGCAGCGACAAAATGTGGACCATTGTCCGACCAGATGACTCTTGGTAGCCCGAACCGCGGGAAGTACTCCTTTAACATGGATTTCGCAGTAGTCATGGCTGTAGCATCTTTAACGGGGAAAGCCTCAACCCATTTACTAAAAGCACAGATGACCACCAGCACATATTTTTTATTGTCACATCGTTCCATTTCAATAAAGTCAAAGTGGATAACTTCAAAGGGGACAGAGGGTGGCCCGAAACTTCCCCTTGGAGTTGCTGTCCCCTTTCCCACATTGTGTTGTAGGCAAATCATACAATCATACAATCCTGGACATAGCGCTGGGCGATTTTTGAAATTTTGTCATTTGCCCAAACTTTTTCTAACATCTTTGTCATCTTCTGGGCACATACATGTGTAGGACCATGGGCCATGATGACCATCATCATTATATACGCGTCAGGGAGTAGCCATCTCCCTTCCGCTATGTCCACCCAACACCCGTCTTCATCAAGTTTCCCCAAGCCTTCAGCCCACCTCTTGGATTCTTCTAACGTGGCATCAGCTTGGATATCCCGTACAGACCCAACACCCTCATCCATTGCATAAGCATTTACAGTCTCCCTTGAAACATACATCTCCGTAAAGGGATCGGTAGCAGTTTGTCTAGCTATCTGATCAGCGAAAGCATTCCCTTTCCCTATGTCATCTGTGTGTTCTACGTTCAGTATTTGAATACATTGTTCTTAACATATGCTCGTGGATTAGTTTCTTTGCACGAGTAATCCTTTATACACAGGTCAACGAAGGACAAGGTCTCAGTTCACAACCTCAACAAGTGGCCTGCAGGCAAGTTACATATTAGCTACATACAGAGGTCAAGACAGCCATGTTGTATTTCGAAATGACATCGTCCACCATTGAACTCACAGGGTGACTTTACAAAGCAAATCTAAAATGGCGGATTGACCTAAAATGGCGGCTTACATTCATTTTAAGGTCAGGACCTTGCAACACAGATTTCCTCGCAAATGACTTATAAGCAGCTTGGCGTAGGCCAATATACATATATTTATTGCGATAGGAGGCACAATATAATTTCTCATTTGACAGGTTTACTGAGCCCAGCTCAGCCTGAGTGAATGGGGACCAAATGTGTATAACAGGGGACCTCTCACTCACCAATTGGTGCAGAAAATGTTCCTTGACGCCCAGCTGGAGTCTGCTGCTGTATTTTCTTCATGTTATCCAAAAGCTGCTAAGTTCTTCCAAGGACTGACCCGGAGCTGTGTAGGAAACCTCTCCCCGATCTATGAGGGACTATTGTGTAACCTGCTACTCTTCATCCGAAGCACCCTGGAAGCCAGTCCTGTGTGCCTGCCGCCTGGAGAAGGGGTCTTTGTGAGTCGTGAAGAGGAGTGCCCAGACATCCCAAGTCGAAGAAGTCCATTGGTGTTACCCATGGGCTGGAGGTGCGTTCATGACCGCTGGGACCCCGTTGCTGTCTACCGCCCAGATGAGGGGGTCCCCTGGCATAGTGCTGCTGGACACCTGGAGCTGCAAAAGTTCCAAACTGGCAAAGAATACTTTGAGGGACATCCTTGCCATCATCAATGACCACTTTTTCCCACCGTAGAAGGTCTGAAACTGAGTGCAGAGGAAGGTCCGCCGGTGGGTTTCGCACCACCAGAATGCAACAAAGATATCGCTAGGGTCCAGACTTGGTTAGGGTACCTGGTCCACTACAGTGGTCCAGTGAAGCTTGCCAGAAGCCGTCCACAGGTCCATGATGCCGCTGCAGCACTGAAGAACCAAAAGTAAAAAAAACATGATATTCTGAAACCTGACAAACGTGACCTATGCATCCTTCGCCACCAGAAGTCATTGAAGGGTCCCAGGGGTCTTACTCTCATCTGCCAAGGCTTTAAGGAGCCCACAGCAAGTTTCATCTTCCTAGGACTTCTACAGTCAGAGAAATCATTTATCAACAGAGAGCACTGCGAAGAGCCAAACTGCTCCACTTCAGAAAGACTTTGGTTCCAGTTTTCTTCTTGGACTCAGCATCCCAGTGGCTCCTTCTTCCAAGGGGGTCCACCCTCAAAGGGAATTGCCGAGTGAAACTGAGAAACTCTGCCATTTCGCCTGCCAAACCACCAAAGATACTGTGATGAGGAAGAGCATCTTCTAGCCTAAGGAGTCATCCAGGGGTCCCAGATTTGTCTTGGATCCTGTTCTCCTGCAGCCTCTCATGTACTTTGGGGTGGTAGAACATTTAAGAAGAAAGCAGAGGGTTATGGAATATGTTTGGACTGTGCTGTAAAAGACAAGATAAGTTACCCCATAATATTTTCATTTCCAGGCGGGGGGATCCTGACACAGAACTGTGCATCTAGTCACAATAAAGCATTGTGCCACTGTTCATAACTAAACCTGCCTTTCTTCCCTATTCTATGCTGCTACACAGCACTTAAGAATTCACATGCCTATTTAAAATGGTTTGCAGTTGGTACATTTATTACTGAATTTAAGTATTGTGTGATACCCCATAGAGTGTATATATTTGCCATTATTTGAATAGAACTGCCTAAGTACACAGTGTTATTATTTGTATGCATATAGTACAGAAATTTATTTTATATAAAGAAACAGTGTTATTACCTAACATAGTGTGTGAACATTCCTTTGTGGGGCTTTGGGACTCTGTGTACCTAAGAACCTGCCTGCATCACCCCCTGAGTGCTTAAGCCTTGGTTGCTCATCCAAGCTACCACCTTGGCTGGGGTGCTCAGTGCCTTTGTCCCAACCAAAAAAGAGGACAGAAGTACAGATACCCCCTCCAGTTTTTACAACCAAGATGATGGAGTAAAGTATTGACTTCTCTATCCTTGCTAATATTTCTGCACTTCTGGGAATTCATCACTATCACTTTTATCATAAATGTGTTCACTCGGGCCCAGATTATTAAATGTTACTCAAATTATGTATCTTGCTGTCCGGATGCAGTCTACTCTCATTTGACTGAATGTCCTTGTCTCTGTCCATTCTTGAATGCAGTTGCAGAACAAGGTCTACTCTTTTAGCCTTCACTTTTACAAAAACAGCTTTTAAGATTATTTTTTAAATGTTGAGCAATCAGATGAATATTCAGGCTAGCTCGCTTTGGTTTCATAAAGGGTATCCAGTGTTAATAACGAAAAATAAATAATCAATTCATTTTTTAGTAAATGTATATATGAGGGTGGGGTAAGAGATTAAAAGGGATGGGGGTTGTTGGGGGAGGGTAAAAAGCTGTAGTAACAGGATTTGGGGGAGACCCTCCAAATTAAAAGAGAGATTTTTCATGATTAAAGTGTCACTGAAAATGTATGTCGTTATTTTGGTTGTCGTTATAAACACATCAAACCTTCATAAAGCTATGATCTTGACCAGATGCTTAATTCTCCAGGCCTGAAAAAATCTGAACCCTCTGGCTTAAAATCACAGGTTTCAAGGTAGATGAGGTTGTGGTAATGAAAGCTATATTGCTCCGTAATGGTATTTAAATATGAATTCTAGGGTTTGCACACCATTCTCTGACTATCTTGAATTGAACATTCTAGCAATTAAACCTTAATCTATGTATCCTAAATCAGTGACTAAAAAGAAGCTATCATAACAGCTTAAATATTGTTCTATGCTGAACAGCTACTGTGAGGAATCTGGACTATTCATCCCTTCTCCCCAGAGGGGAGCCACCCTCTGTGAGGCTAGAGAGGTGAACCTGCTAAACAAGACCCTCCTTTAGTGAAAGTGGGACCACACTGCGAGTGACTCCTCTCATGCGGACAAGTACCCCCATTCCTGTATGGAACTCACTATCCAGAATACATTGTCTGCCTACATGGGAATGCTGGATCTCGCCTGCGCGCCACAGTCAAAGAGGAATGACACACTACTTTTGTTTGTGATGATGTACATAAAACAACGAGGAACTTGGAATGGAGGAGAGAGAATCCTACGCAGAGCCGAGCCTCTGACGCAATGACATCCTGGAGCCAGCGGTAGTGCGGGGAGCGAACTGATCGACAGCAAGACCCTGAAAGGCTGGCATTCTGGACGGCAATAAACCAAAGTCGCAAGAGATAGGAGATGGTGACGGGACTGTCTCACCTGGTGGCGCCACCACACGAAAGCCATGGTGAGCCTGGGGCCCGTTAACGGACGCCAAGACCAGACCACAGCGAAGAGATCGGATCCATGAGCTTCTCAAAAGAATTGTATCAGTTGCCAATTCAGGGCAGAGCAAAGGACGCAAACTCTCCCGAAGAGGTAATGCCATTGAGAGGGGGGAACAGTTGTAGCCAAGGCCGGGGAAGCAAAACGGGTTACGGGAGCCAGGAAAACTGAACAGGCAGATGCCCACCAGAATCCCTGCTAAAGCAGGCCTATTTGAAGACCAAAAGGCTTTGGGGGTCATGGAAAGATACTTTGATATCCAAGGCTGTGGAAGCCAAAAAGGTTACAAGAGCAAGGAAAACACCAACAGGCAGACGCCCAACAGGGGCACCGCAAAAACTGACCTATTTGAGTACAAAAGGGCTTTGGGGAATCCTGGAAATAGAAAACATATCAAGCAAGACAAGGGACAGAGAGGACCTGGAGCATTCATGTGCTCAAATCCAAAAAAGGAAAATGATCAAAATCCAAGACAGAAATGCTGGCATTGTATTAAGGAGACCCTTGTTTCCATGTAATGAATGGAATGTGGAGGAACTGTACAAAGATTTAAGACTGCAGAGAGGCTGGAAGACCACATTGTGAGAAACTGAAGAACTTTTAAAACGTTGCGTGGAAAGAGATCCCAGTAGCTGGGCCGAGCAAAACCCAAGAATAGAGGCTATTGCACTGGACTATATTTTTGTTACGTTTGTTCTAAGTGTTAGGGCCAGATAGTAAGTAGGGTTTAGCCTCAGGACTATTTCTTTTGGACATTCAATAAGAACCATTAGCTTTAGTTTGTTAGGTGGGGGATTTCATAGCCGAAGGGCTAGACAGGCGTTTTCTTATTATTTAAATAAGCACACTTGAAAATGTCACATCTTGGTCCGACTCCTTCTTCTGGTTCACCACACTACCCAATGCCTCGAATATTCAGCATGAAACCTTCACTATTACAGGTGAATTACTTAACACCACTACTCTCTCTAATGAAACCCCAGTCTCTAATGGACACTGTAATCAAATTGCTAACTTTTTTTTACTTATTTCATGAACTATATCCAGCACACAAAATAAGTAGATCTCCTCCATTCATTGAAGTGATCCCCCACTTTGAAGAGAACCAAACACGGTCTGTAATCTTGTGACAGTGACCGAGCAGGATATATTTGCTTGGACAACTACAATTAAATCAGAATAATTGTAAGATCCATGCTCATTTTATTTCACAATCATATATCCATCTTTGCACCAGTATTGGCCCATGTTGTGAATAGCTCTTGTTGGTGTGGTCGATAAGGGTGAAGAGAAGTTTCTAGAGAGTAGGTTGGACCTTGTTTTGCTTTATCATGGCCACGTGGGGAGACCTCGTACTTACGCCCGCCAGGACCCTTGCAAAATAAGTTATTGGACTCAGGTAGGCAAAGAAGTACACATAAAATGCTGGTTGTAATGATAATATAAATGGCTCGTTATAGGCCTTTTATCCACTCACAGCATACATGAAGGAAAAAATAAACACATAGCCAGTTATACATAAACATAGAAAAAGGGCATCAACATTAGGATAGTTGCAGAAGACACATTCATCTCGGCCACCACAACACTGCTTAGTCCCAGAGCAGGTAGGCAGAGGGATCACTTATACTAAAAGGGTCTGGAGCGGAGCGTCCTCCTTAGTAAGACTACATCACCAAGGGTCCGGATTCTAACTGCCTTTCCAAGACGAAAACCTCTTCTCTTTATGGGGCTACTTTCATTCCCCACCCCTCATGGGTTACCAGATTGCCCTTGGCTGAAGAGCAGACAATAAACATGAAGAGCAGAGAGTGGAATATTCCAGCTAGAAGCCGAAAAAACCCAACTTCTCTCCTGACTTTTGTTCCCAGTACCCCTTATCACTGCACCTGCAGAGTGCTCTGACTCCATTTCTGGCTTGTCTTTCGGCGGCCAATACAACTATTCTCCACAGTTACATCAATATGTGACCTTTGCTCCGTTGCAGAAATACATGTTTACTTGCTAAGCCCACGAAAACTTAGGCTTTCATTGCGGTAAATGGAAGTGAATGTCCAAGATGGCCGCGCATCGGCGCAATGTTTTTTGGCTCTTTTTCGCACATGCACTACACTCCACCCCTTGGACAATGAACCCTGCTGAAACGGATCGTCAACTCCTCAAGAAGCCCATCATTGTCACTGTGATTGGAGGGGTCAGAAGGGAGTGACCCTCACCATGGGAAGAGACTGGTCACTACCTTGGAACCAGGTAGTGACCCCACAGGTCTGTGCACAGTAGGGAAAGACTGAAGCAGGGGTTTCAGGACCTCCACAAGGAAGCCCACACCTAGGTTGGCTTTAAGTGTGGCAAAAACTGGGAGGAGAGCCTGCATTATTGTTTCTGTTGTTTTGCCCCCAGTTCGAAGGAATCTTTTCTGTTTCATAAGACCTCTCAAATACATTTTTCATGCCCCGCCTTTCTGTTTTCTCCAGTGGCCTTTCTGACAGGCCAAACAAACATCATTCTCCCCTTATCAGGGTAAATCGGCGAAGGGAACCCAATCAACAGGATATGCAATGGTTTCTTGACTTACATCCATACCGTTTCGCAGTAGAACATCGGAACGGTAAAGATCAGAGCAGTATGGAGTTTCTATCACGGTTCCCCTGTGAAACAGATTTGTCCACATCACATAGGGGAAGGGTATGTGAAAAACTAGAGGGTGTTTCACAGTTTAGTCCCAAAGGATCCCGTGCTCAGGTGGCCACGGAAAGGCCATCACTGTTGGATCCTGACCCTGGGGGTGGACAAGCGAGGCAGGATCACCTGGGTGTGGGGTCCTCAGGGAGTGGGGGTGAATCACCTGATGGTGAGACATGGTATCCCCCTTTTTCCTTAACCCATCTAACCCCTATACGTGCTTATTTTATGGGAAATTACAACTCCCATAATTCCTCCCCACTTCACATTGACAACACTACTGAGCCGAGGAAAATGAGGAATGAGACCAGTAAGATTACCTCTACTGACTTGCAATGCCTCTGTCCCTCTAAAGAGATCGGTCAGAGGCAGGCAAGTAATATGAATTACATACACCTGCAACTTGTTAACACTCCTTGTCAGGATAAAAAATGGCGTGCATAGACAGACTCTGAGCGAGGCTGGGTGCAAGAAAGTCCAGTTCTTTCGGGCTGATGCGAAACAGGCTATGGAAGTTGGAAGGCCAAGGAGCTGATCGGCTACTGCAGAGAACGAGAGAGAGACAGGCGAGAATTCCATACTTTCGGTAAGCCGTAAGCGTTCCACGACCAAAAACGGGTGAATGGAAAGGAGAAACCTTCAGAGTGCTTCCAGATGGCCCACTACCCTCCCCGGTGAACAACAGAGTTGGGGAGGAGCAGACGAGACATTAGTAACAGCCTTCTCTGCTATGGGAAAAGCATTGAAGATAGAAGCCCAATTAACAAAATCAGTGAATTATTGATGGCAAACAAAATCTTGGTTGGTGTTAAGAGCGAAAGAGGCATAAAACACGAGTGAAGGTCGCGCATGTGCCGATAAAACGTGTAATGAAAAGAACAATTATTGAATGCTGAGAAAAGTATATGAAGTAACAGAGTGGTCCTGCGAAGCAGAATCGCACATTTGAAAGTCTCTGTGAAATGTTCTGAGGAATGGAAAGCGGGAAACAAAGGCAAGAAAGTAACTGCGATCCCGATTGAGAGTTGATTGAGTGAAAAGCAATCTATATGAACTTTGAAAACCGCGAAGAGGGCAAAAGTAAAGAGGACATGAACTTTAAAAGATGCCAAGAGGGCACAATTAGAACTACAAGTAAAAAGAGGCATTGGTGATGTGTGTGAACTTTGAAAGATGCAAAGAGGGCAAAAATAAAACTACAAGTACCAAGAGGCATTGGTGTTGCGTGTAAACTGCGAAAGACGTAAAGAGTGCAAAAGTAAAACTACAAGTACAAAGAAGTATTGGTGTTGCATGAGGGCTTTGAAAGATGCCAAGAAGGTAAAAGTAAAATTACAAGTACCGAGAAGTAGTGGCGTTTCATGTGAACTTTGAAAGATGCCAAGAGGGCACATTGAAAGAGAATAAGGAAACTACAAACACCAAGGAGCATTGGTGTTGTGGAGATTGTTGATTGTCAATTTGTTTGAAAGGAGGTTGAAGTGGTCGTGCAGAGGTCTATGTAAAATCCTTGCAGTTTTGAAAGTTTTCAACAGGGACATTGAAAGACAGACTCGAGCGTGGCGGAATGAAGCCAGTGCTGAACTCTGGTAGAGCGAAAGTTAAGTATGAAGGACAGAACATGGTGAAGGGAACTCCCACAAAGTGAAAGACAGGCTCGAGCCCAGCGGACGGAAGCCTATGCTGAACTGTGATGAAGTGAAAGCCAAGAGAAGAACTGTATATTTGTGGCAAGGCGGACGACAGCTGAATAATTGATTAGACTGTCAAAGGCTTGAAGCCCTAGCATGAATTGTTGAATTGTACCAGCAAGACTGATATAACTGTGACCTCCACCTACCCTTTTTAAGAAACTCTTGAGACCCTATGCTTCTGAACGTGGGGAAGGAGGTTGTTACCTACGCCATTCTGACATTTCTTTTAAGACACTACTTTTCCTTTTTGTATTCCCTTTACACATTTGTCATTTAAGAAGGTGGGCAAGCTTAGGTTTTTTTAGTTTAGACCTTCTATTTCGACTAGACTGACTTGGATTCGTTTGTTGTTTATTTTATGTTCAGGATCAGTCCCATTTTAGAGTTAGGAATTTCACCAACCCAAGAAAACTTGCATCTATTGTGTCTGTATCTACTGTTGTAATGTCTTTCTTACAGTTATTTATACTGACACGATTAACTAACATCCTTCCAATTCCACCTCGAGAAGTAGAACACTATTCAGGATTTTTCTTTTATGAAATCTATGATTTTCATAGGAGATAAAGTTTATCAATCCTTCAAAATATGTGAGACACAGTGTACACCATGCTTGCAAACCCAGATATAATTCACTCCTGTGAAACCCAGGGAATTAAATAATAATTGGTTACTGTCCAAGACAAATGTGCCCTGCACAATCTTATATTCTAGGACAATCTATTTTGTTAGCAAATCAGCTTTATTAAGGACGTGCGTAGACAGCCAAATTTTACCATACAATTTTAAATGTTAACATTATTAAGCATCAGAGAAACGTATCACTTAAATGTATTTCTTTTTTTAAAACTTCATCATTTTGTTGCTTTATATCAAACAATACATGAAAATAAAAAAGGAAACCGTACACTCGGTGCACGTCATATCACTAGAAATTTTAGATTCAGAAGACACATTAGGAACTATCTCTCGTGCCCTTTCAAAGAAAACAGTTGTGGAGTCTATAATTCCCGTCGTTAATCATCACTGTCGCTCCCACCCCATCCCAGCAAGATAAAGGGAGAGAAAAGAGGGAAAGAGAGAGGCTCAGAGAGTGGTTGCCAGGATCTCAGTGTTAGTCAGAGAAGATGAAGGGCCCCCTCCGGCATACGGAACGTTTTGTTATGGTGTGATGTCCTTTGTTCCTTGGTGTGCATTGTGTCAGTGCAGTGTAGTAAGATACGTTCTAAATTGTTGCCATATGTCTTTGTGTTGGCTATGTCTCGGTAGCGTGAGACTGTACTGCGTTTCACTTATTTCACACTTGGTCACAGACTGAAGCCAGGTTTCTGGCTTTGGTGTAGGTTCTCTATACCATGCCTTTGCCATCAGTTGCCTCTCTAAAATCTGGGACATGCACAGGAACATGCAGATTTTCACATCTTGTATTTCACAAATGCATAACAACCATGCATGTGGCCAGGTGGGGATGGCCACATTTGTAACAATATTAGGAGTTTGAGTCACTTTGCACCAGAAATCAGCTATATATGGACATTGCCAAGCCAGGTGAAAAAAGTGTGCCTAGGGGCCTGAGATCATAGTGGGGACAAATCAGAGAGATACGAGTGGAGTTTATTCGGGGTGTGGTACATCTGTTGCAGGTATTCACTATATAATATGCTATAGAATAGTTTGGTGGTGCACTGGGAGCGCAGTCTGTGTTCTGTAGTAAGTGACTCAGCCTGTAATATAGTAGTGTCATTATGGCGTTCACCGTACCCCTATCTTTCAGTTGCTCCAGTGTCAACAGAGTCCCCTCTGAATACAGGCCTCCTAACGTGGTGATGTCTAGATTGCCAAAATGTAACTCACATATATTTTCTAATATTAACTCTCTTCCGCTGGAAGAGAAAAGCGATATTTGGCGAGAATATAATGAGTCAACCCCCATTAACATTGCCATCTTTTCCAAAGTATTGCATATTGTGAGTACTGTTTGGATCTCCTTCTTGCTAGGTTTGTAGTTTCCCCATAGCACAGCAGAGAGAGGCTGGGTATAACAGCTCTGTTTCAAGCCTGAGATGTGGGTATGTGTGGGTATCTGCATTTCACCATACAGCATATTGTGCTTGGGCTGCTAAGAAGTACATACAAAGATCTGGGACATCTAGTGCCCCCTCCCATCGTGTATGGTTTGGTGTGGGTGTCCTATGCGACAAGTGGGCTTTCATTCACCCAAATCAATTTTACCATCATGCTCTTTGTTCTAGTCCAATATTTTCTTGGGGGAGTAACTGCCACAATAAATATATAGAGCAGTTTTGGCACCACCACCATCTTGGCCTGTGAGAGCCTAGCTGACTGAGATTATGGTAGATGTACCCATCTCTCTATCTTGGAACGTAGGCTTTCCAGCATTTTCACATATCACAATCCGTATAGACCGTGATCCTGAGATATTGAATTGATCGTTGGCACGATTTGAAGTGGAGGCATAATCTTTTGAGTTCTCAATGTTAAGGATAGTAGTTCTGATTTGTCCCAATTGATATTCAGTCCTGAGAGTGCCCCAAACATTTGGATATCTAATACCATTGGCTACAGGTTAAACTCTGGGAGTTTTATTTATAAGAACATGTCATCCACGTACAGCGGTATTCTATTAATTGATTAGTAGATGTTAATCCCTCTGTGTTTATGGAACTCTTGGATGCAACAGGAAATGGGTTCTATCACTAGCACGAATAGCAGCATTGACAAAGGGCAGCCTTGTCTCGTACACCTAGAGGGGGAATATTATTTTCGATCGCACCCTGTGTGTTACAACCGTTGCCTTGGGGATGAGTATAGGAGTTCAAACCAATCCAAATAGTAGGTACCTATGCCCGATCTCATCAACACTTCAAATTGAAAAGCATATTCGACAGAGTCGAATGCCTTCTGCTCATCTAGAGGTGCCACTTCTGCTGGGAGCCCATCATCTATACTGTTGATCAGGGCGAAAAGTCTTCTCAGATTATTTTGTGTCGATCGTCCCAGAATAAAACCGGCCTGATCATGGACGACCAGTGTCGGCATGGGAGGTAGGACGCAAGTAGCCATGATTTTCACCAGAATTTTGTTGTCAGTGTTTATTAAAGATAAGGGCCTATGGGAGGAGCATTTGTGAGGAGATTTGTTCAGTTTAAGCAGGATAGTGATCATGGCTTTGTGCATGGTTGCCAGTAATGTACCCTTTTCAAGTGAGTAATTATACATTCCCAGGAGATGGAGAGTATTTTCTGGTGCAAATTCCTTGAAGAAGTCTGCAGTCAATCCTTCGCAGTCTGGCGAATTGTTATTGGGCAACGGTCGGAACTCCAGTTTCACCTCTTCAATCATAATAGGAGAGCTCAGTTGCATCCCTATTTCTGCATCCAGCCATCCGGTCGAAGAAATCGTGGATGCCTAACATGATCTTGGGAGCCTAGACATATATAGAGCAGTGTAATAGGAAGTGAATGACGCATTTATGCTAGTATTATCCCTCAACCACATTCCATTTGTACTCAATCGCTAGAACATCAGAATTATGTTGTTCTTGGATTATGGTGCACCCTTGAATCCGACCAGGTCGGTCATCCTCTACATATTGTGGGTGTTCTAAGAAATGTACTTCTAGGTCAGCGAGTTCTGCGAACCTTCATTTGGCTTCCGGTATCTGTCTGACCATGTCAGGGTCATTCAGCCCTGTTAATGCATTCTCCAGGTTTCTGATGTTGATTTCTGCATCCATAAGTGATCCACTGGTGCCCTGCAGTGTACCACCTTTCTCAGTGATTCTCATGCCCCTTATGTAGGCTTTAAACAACTCCCAGACTATATTAAAGTCATCCACATTGTCGAAGTTGTGTGTATAGAACTGTTCTATTTCTTGGGCAATTGTGGACGTGAATGTAAGGTCCCTAACAAAGTCCCCTTAAATCTCCACATACAGCATTCTTGCTGAACCGCCTACGGCAGAGAGGGTCCTCGGAAGTATGGACATCTTGGCTGTCTATTTAAGGATGTTTTGTCAACACCATGACTTAATCAATCCGAGAGCTGGATTTGTAAACATGTGGATAGTGTGTATATTCCCTCTTGGAGGGGTTAAGCACACCCGTATGTTACGTAGATCGTGACAGGAAGCTATCTCTTCCCATGTCTTGGTCGACCTTAGTGGGACGAGTTGTGTTTTGTGTATTCTATCCCAATACAATGACACAGCACAATTAAAATCACCCACCTATATTACATCATAATACGTTTACCTGTGCAAATGCTGAGAGGTGTGGGCGAAAAAGTCGGGAGTGTCCACATTCGGTGCATAGATCTTCATTAGCAC
Organism: Ambystoma mexicanum; assembly: GCF_040938575.1. Lineage (NCBI taxonomy): Eukaryota > Metazoa > Chordata > Amphibia > Caudata > Ambystomatidae > Ambystoma > Ambystoma mexicanum. The sequence goes on along the minus strand of NC_090928.1, from coordinate 952,634,478 downwards.
TAAATTGCTATGGGCTATTTCCCCCAGTAGGAGCAAGAATCTACGCTCATCATCTGTCTTCTTGTCCTGTAGTTTACATTGTAATGAGCTATGTATATAGGTGGAGACTCCCCTAGAGTTGGTAGAGTGCGTAGAACCATATCCCTGTATACCCTAACCCCCAGCTTCCAGAAGGTGATCATCTTTGCCCAGGTGAGTCTCTTGGAGTATCGGTATACAAACCTTATGTGGTTTCACATATAGAAAGATTTGCCTAAACTTTTTGGGGTTTCTCATCCCATGAACAGTCTACGTCATTACTGACACTTCAGTGGTCATTCGAGTGTGAGTTCAATGATGGTGATAGACTTCAATTGTGGGCATGGGAGTGTAAAACATAAAAGTTTGTGCACATAACTATAATCAATCACTCATACAACATATGACAAATGTGAGCCGTAGGATTCTGTGCGTGTGTTTCCTTAATTACTCAAATACCTGTTACCCCTCCCGCACCCTGGCCAGCAAGCTTTAACATACTGGGTGAACCCCAATGAATGACTAATAAACAACAGGTAATGTAGCCTAAGCAAGCGGAATCCGTGCGGGGGGCAGTCGTGGAAGGGATCCAGCTTACTTTCCTGTACCTCTAAGACCAGAAATTATTTAAAAAAACAGCCCACACTGTGGTGATCATTGGCAGCTGAGGTCTGGTACTGAAGACATCAGGGCTGCCAATAGCGGATGTGTGCCTCATAATTATGTTCATATTCGCCCCATCCCTTCTACAGTGTTACGTTGTTCTTGTATGTGGGGACTAAAATCCAGAGAAATTCGGATGGGTAAGGACCCAAACTTCAATTCACCCTTTCAGGATTGCTTCCTGGCCCCTGTAGTTAAAGATGACAGCCACAATAGGTCTCGCTGGGGCTCCTGGTGGTAGTCTAGGGCCCAGGGTTCGGTGAGTCCATTCAACCAAGAAGTGATGTGTCACTGGAGGGCTATCCAGTAGATCCAAGTGGAATTTCTCTATGCATTTCATTTTCCATGCCTCTGTTGACTCCGGTACTGCAGTTATTTGTATGTTATTGCAGGCGTCCCTCAAGATCCTCCTTTCTAGCAGATATATTCTTTATTTCCGTCTGTATACGTTGCACATCAGCCTGTTGATTCGTGATATTGTCCTCTGTGTCATCAATTCGATTTTCTGCATCGTTCAGGCGAGAGCATATTTTCTCAATTTGGGTAGTGGACCATTCCACTTTGCTCGTCAACGAGTCAATTTTCTGCTCTATAGAGCCCAGGCCTTCTTTTAATACGAGCAGCATTTGATTTAGGTCTCCAGCGGCCCCCAACATGTCCCTGCTCGCCCCTCCTTACCAGGCAGTCCAGTTTGCTGTTGTCCACCACAAGGCATGGAGGGCTGGTGTGTAAAATTGTCAATTTTCACCTGTTTCTTGAGGTTGACTATATTGCGCAGTTGCATGCTCCCCGTGATGATTCTGGGATATTGGTGCCCCATATGTACATTTTCCTCAGTAGGCCCCACTCACATCAGTTGGGAGATGCTCCACTCCACCAGTTGAACAATAGCCGTGCTCCCCATCCTGTTGGGCCGCACTCAATCTCTCCTTTGTTGTTTGGTGCGGGCAGTAAGGTGTCTAGGTCTGGGAGAGGGCAGTGGCCTTGTTTCTGTGCAGTTACTGCAGCAACCCCCGACAAGGCTCTTATGTCGGCCAGGCTATGGCCTAGCTCTGGCCCACCGGAGAATCAAACGCAGCCAGCCGATTCCCCAATCAGTGTGGTGGAGCGGATGAACAGGAACACCCTGGCGAGGGTACTTCGATGCCACTTCCCGGCCTCTTGTGCACCAGTCAGGGAGCACTCTATTGGTGCAATCAGCCTGGGCCCATGCCCTGGGTTTTTGGCACTAGGTGTGGATGTCGCCGTAGGAGGGTTCGCTCTCCAGAGGTCTGACGTGTCACTCTATGGGAGCCTCGTTGAGGACTCATCAGGTCACAGGACCACAGAGCTAGATCTGACCCGCACCATGCTCTGATGCGGGTACTGTCTCCAAAGGCAGCCCAGAGCCTCAGAGTGGCGGCCAACTCCAGGGCCAAAACACACAAGGTTCTCAGCTCGATCGTGTAAGGACGTTTCAAAGGGATCAGGCCGGCTCGGAAGGGTATTTTGTGCCTCAGGAGCTCTCTCAAGACGCGGTCATCTTGCTGCACATGCAACAGTGGCCCCCCTCTTAATTGTATTTCAATGTCTTTCAGCTATAACTAGAACAATCTGCATGTCAAATCCCAATTTATGACCCCAGACCTCAATTAGTACCTCCTTTCCCACACACACCTGAAACATTGCTCAACACCCTAGTACATAATCAATCAAATCATGTAAAGTCTATATGTATAGTTATAGTATAACCACAGGAGACACAGGATATAATTATATCTTCTCACCCACTTCACCCTCAATCTCCAAAACCTAGCGCCTGCAGATGTTGAGGACAATGTGAGTACATGCAGTCAGCAGATGGCATTTGTAGAAAAGGACCCCATATTTTAACAAATGTAACTTCTATCCCCTTGAAAGTTTTGGAGATTTATTCCATTGCAAGGACTTGCGGCACCTTTGTCAGCCACGAGCCGCATGGAACCAGGGGTTCCCATTTGCACCATTGCCTCAGTATACACCATCCTGCAGTCCGTAACAGGAAATAAACCAGCCGATTCAGATAATCCCACCCTACTGATTTGAAATACCCACTAACAGTAACAGCTGGAACTGTGTTACAAGGCTTCTTAATATTGTCCCACTCACAGATCGAATCTCGATCCAAAAATCATGTAGCCGAGGGCATTCCTATAGGATATGACTGTTAAACCCTTTCTCCCAACATTCTCTCTGACAAGTATCTGGCATGCAACTATCCATTGCATGTAATCTTACAGGGATATAATGTCATCAATATAACACCTTATATTTAAGTTCTACAAGCTGCACACTGCTCGCCACGTCTCCTACCAGCCATCCTCTGTAATCATGAAATTAAAATCCATCTCCCATTTTTGTCTATGCTTGTATATCTCCTTTGGAACAGCAACCGGTAGAATCTTGTATATTTTAGTCTTCAGTCCCCTTCCCGGATCTGAACACGTTGCCAATTTCTAAAACTCTGTAAATTGCTTAGTAGCTTTGCCATATATCGAGCCATGCATCACCAAGTGTCTGAACTGCAAGTATTCAAACCGATCCTCCTCCCACGCCCTAACTGCCTTCTTGCATATTTCAAATGTTTTTACATTCCCATCTGCTTGGAACAGGACTCCCACATATATACAGCCTTCATGTTTCTAAGAAAACCATGACTTCTCCTGCAATTGGAGTGAATCCCTGGTTCTGGAAAATCAACGCGAGTCGGGAGGCAAAGGAAGTGAGACCATATTTGCAGTCAGTTCCATCCTAAACCAATAAAGTATAAGGAGAGTGTTTATGCTGTTTAGATTGAACGCCTTCAAAACTAAAGAGCGGCTTAGAGTATGGGAAAGTAACACATCCTTAGACACAGCTTGCAGATTCTGTGCACACGATGTGGAGACCCTTAAACATCTGGTACTGTTCTGTGGCAAATTGAGAGATGTGCGATCAATTCATCTGGAGCCATGGGCTGAGAAACATCCTTCATTATGTGCCGACAAATGGTGGGAGAAAATGTTTAATGGATTGATATGAAGCTGGTACTCCCATTAACGTCTTTCTTAATAGTGATTGAGAGCTTGCTGAAAACGGACTTAACTCAACCTTAATGATTGGTTGATAGAAAGACGCAAGAGTTAACTTGGGACTGGCAGGACTGAGGGGGCTTAATGAGCTATTGTGAAGGGATTGATGTTTGTACATTTTTTAAAGGTTTGTTTTTAAATCAATAAAAATAATTAAAAATAAAATAAAAAAAATAAAGTATAATTAGTGAAGCTATTAATTGATAGTGAATATGCTCTTACCTCACCCACCAAGGCTTTGCCTAAATCCTGGTCCCCGTTGACGCCTGTTCCAGGAGAAGCCACGGTTTCTCAAAGTTTGTTTGCATCCATTCAACAGTGACTCCAAGATGCACTGATAAGTAGCATCTCTAATCTATGAACAGCTTACCCCACCCTATGTTCTGGGACACGTTTATATCTGTCTATTAACTTGAGGATTAATCTTTTTACAAACAAAAATAAATAGACTAGACAATCATATTACTTACCCCCAGGCAATGGTCTTTCTACTGGTTGTTCCCCCCACAGATTCCTCATCTTTGATATATCCATATCCTGCTTTGCAGTCTCAGAAAATAATTTCAACAGCAGAGGCTGCTGTGCGGCATTGAGTCGATGTCCCTCCATGGTTACCATTCCTGCGTCTAGACACAACATCGATATTAGTATAAATAGCATGAGCGCTGCCCATTGCCACAGTTCTTAGTTTTTCCCTCTTTCTGCAACAGAATTGAGTATTATATAACCCTTGTGGGTGTTGAGAGAGGTATAATAAGAAATGCACCTACAGTCAAAGGGGTAGGCTGGGAGGCAGGGGCATCATCTGGGGGTTGCACCTCTGACCCCCGAGGTCGCCTTTGCCACCCCTGTGGTCTCCCTTGCTACCTCTAAAAAAGATGTTTTTTTAAAAAAAAAAATCTTGTTAAATGGAAGCGCCTTGGCTCTGGCCGGCGCCATGTGGCTCTTTGTTTCTGGATTGGCTGGCATTTTTGTTCAGGCCCTTAAAAAACACAAAGGCCTCCACAAGTGTAACACTTTGAGCAGTGACCCTAAATAAGAAAGAATAGTAAGAACAAATAATGCGTCTGATAGGTCATTTTTTGAGCTGTGCCACTTCTTCATTAGGCATCTAACAGGTCTGTGACGGAAGCAGTAGCTTGATTGTGCTTTCCCCAAAGCAGTTCGGTTTGACACGTTTCTGTATGTTTCTGTGGGTCCTTTCCTAAAACTCCACAAACGCTCCTGCCATACGCCTGTCTGACTGTTTCAGGCCCTCCTGCTGCCGTCGGAACAAGTGCTCCGTGTTCCAGAGGACTGAGCCAGTGTGAGGTTGCGTCAGGTTGCCTGATGGCCAGTGGCTGGCGCCAGCGAACTTCCCTGCAATCTAGGAGCTCAGATAACCAGCAGGACATAATTTCACCAAAATGCCTGGGGTAGCGGAAGTGACATCACATGACCGTTGACCTTTGATGACATCACAGTAAGTGATGTCATTTGGCCGCACCCCAAAGTGATGTCACACGAAGCAATGGAACATGACCTTTCACCTCTTGACAAAACAGGAAGTGGCATCACATAGCATTGTTCCTAGGTACACTACGAAAAATATGGTTACGATATCACTATAATTTGATATACATTTCATACAAGAATGGATCGCCATATGTATCGTTAAGATCAGTGTGTATAGGCCCATATCACCAAATTACTAGGGAATGCAAGCAGACGTCCATGGCCAAATGATAATGATGTGTTATTATATAGCACTTACGCTAAAGCGCTTTATATAGAACAAATATACATACAGTATCACCCGACCTGTGTTGGTACTCATTTATCGACCTCAGAAGGATAAAAGGCTGAGTTGAGGTGTTTAAGAAAAGACTAAATCAATTACTCAGCACCTGAAGTGTGCCTGAAATAAACCTTTAATGAGTCTAGCAATTATTGTATAAAATTCCAGAAAGACAAATTATTTGGTATTCCCATTCTTTCCTATTTAGGGTCACTGCTGAAAGTGTTAGACTTGTGGAACCCCTGTTCTTTTAGTTTTTGTTTTTGTTTTAAAGAGGCCTGAACAAGAAAGCCAGCCACTCCAAAAGGAAAAAAGATCCACATGGTGCTGGCCACAGCCAATGAGCTTGCATTTAAATTTTAAAAAATCAATTTCTTTAAGTGGTAGCAAGGGAGCCCTCAAGGGTCACAGTTTCGACCCCTGGCAACCCCTAAATGACATCTCTGAGCGTGAACGGTGTTGGAGGCTTCAGGGGTAAGCTCGGGTAGCACAGCAGTAGCGAGGTGGTGAGTGCAGACCGCTCCGCGCCTGGCTCCCGCTCTGATCCCGGTGCAAGGTGTTTTTTACCCCTTCCCCCTCCCCGCTCTTCTTTTACTAGCCTGCTCCTCCCAGCCATATTGTGTGTGGACCCCTACTCTGAATTACATAGTGGGGGTCCCCTCTCTTCAGGAAGGCAGAGGTGAGGGTAATTGCAGGCAGCCTCAATTTGGGCCTGGCAAGAGGGCATACGTTGTTGTTGTTAAAGCTGAGGATCGGGTGGCTGCCACCAATATCTGTGCCTTTGTTTGTGACTGCCGGTGTCGGTGAACATTGAAGCTCACGAAACCAGCGGATTTACTTACTTTTGCCCGGTTTAAACCCTATTTCTGTATTCCCCTCCTACTTCCCTACCCTCCCCTTGTAACCATATGTGTGGCTTGTTTGTGGCGGAACTAAGGAAGAGTTATTAATTTGCCTACTGTTTACAAACTAAATAGAGAAACCAAACAGTGCAAAGTGACTACAGGCTCTGGGCCTTTGAGCTCTGCATCCTAGTAATCCAATTAAAACATCTACCTGCAGCGTTGCAAATCAAGGCTCAAGTCCTCGCCTCTTAGTAGAATGACTGCTGGCCTTGATGCTACTCTGGCTTGTGGTACTTGGGAAAACGTGGGTTACGGTATTACTTTGCCTCAACATATCCTCCTTCCCCCCCAGTGTTTTTTCTTGGGGTTTCCCAATTCTGACTGGGAGTAAATTTTAGTATAGGAGGTATACCCATCATTTACATAGCTTGCAGAAATGCCTAAACCAAAGCAACACTCTTATGGACAGCGCAATTTGACCCATGGAAAACTAGACTCAGTTGGCTCCTCATGCCCCAAGAAAGGAAAAAGGGACTGATTGGGCTTACCAGACTTCATACAACGAAAAATCACAACATACATGGATCCAGAGTGTCCTGACCCTACAGTGGTGTAGAGTGTTATAGTGCCAACTGAAATCGAAGAGGATTCTGGTGATATGCATAACAACATAATACATCTTTCCCCTAGCTCCTTTACCATCGATAACAATGGCTCACTCTTGAATCCCTGTATAAATCTTTGCAGGAAATCTATGGGCTTTGGGAAGGACAATCACGATAACATAATAGGTTCTGCTCTATCTGATACGCCGGACTTGGAAAAGCTTGGAAAAGCTAGTGACACAGACACTGAGAGCCCTGCATATACCTCCGATTACCGGGCAAAATCGACTCCTGTCAAGGGGTGTTTGCTTGGAATATTTAGAGTAAAAAATGGATACATTTTTTAATCTATGCTCTCATATTCCTGGGGATTACAGAGGATTAAAAGAAACCATGGGAAAAGTACTGGAGGCAACTATCAATACTAGGAATATTGGTAATTGCAACAAACTAAAGAAGTTGAAGGAAAAATGCATGAGAAAGACCACTAGTGCATCTAGTTTAGGTGCATGCCTAAAGACACAGCAGACTTCTGCAGCTCCTACCCCAGGTCCAGCGCTCACGATCCCAGTTCGACCACTGCTTCCTCCGTACTCTGTGATAATCAATCTTGACCCCTCACAACTTACTGAGAAGGTGGGAACAAGGGTGGATACGGTCAGAGTGACGGCGAAGTCCAAGGAACAGGCTACTTTGGCACTGTGTGCAGAACAGTCAATGCTACATCGTCCACCCTCACCTGATCTCTTAAAGCGTTTAACAAAGAAGAGACTATCTAAGAGAAAATTGCTGGTAGCTAAATCTAAGAGAGTTTTCTATAAGAAAGGTCTGTCAAAACCCTCTACAACTATGACTTTAACCAAGTTGGCGGGCCCACATTTGGTAACAAACGAGACCGCTAATAGTGTTGTAAAGAGAGTGATGCTCCAGGGCCCCATGGATAAATGGATAGAACCCAGCAGCAGCTCCATCGGAAAAAACAGGGTCATAGCTGCGGATTACAGTTCATCTACGACCAGACTGAAACCGCAGATCTACAAACAAAGCAGGAGACAAACAACTCCCAAAAATCATACTAGGCTCCTACCATCTGATGACCACAGTGGAAACCAACCCCCTGAAACATCTGGTAACACGTACAGAACCTGGCACTCGGGTGGAGGACATACAGGAAAAAATGTAAAAAACACTCTATACCTGTCTAGATCAAAGGGGGCAGTCAGCCAAGTTTCCTGGTGTGCAATCCTAATGAAGTCACCTTTTGGTTTTGGTCCACTGCTGTTAGTCACGCTCTATGACCCCCCGGTCATGGCGTTACAAAGTCTTAGGCTTGCTGTCACAGAGACGCTTAGGCAATGGTGTAGATTGCACCCATGTGCGGGTGTTATCCTATCAGGTGATTTTAATGTGAATTGTAGAAAAATGGACAACCCTGATTTGAAGGTAGGCAAACTCCAGACAGCACAGCTTAAGGGACAGAACTGGTGGACAGCCTTATTGGAATTTGACCTACATAAAGTCACATTGGGCGGAGCGGAACCCCTCCAGACCTGATCAAAAGGTGTGCACAGCAGCTGTATAGATTTTATTTTTGTAAATATTGCCATGTTGGAGCACTCACCAGAATTGCATGTGAGCCCTATTGATATAAGTGATCATGCTGCTTTAAACATTCAATGTCAACTACCATCACAATGGGTAATATCATGTTTGAGAGAAAATCCCACTGTCAACATCCAGGGAAATAGACTTCGGTGGCCCATTTATAACATCAACAACTTTAACTCTAATCTTAGATTCGACATTAAGACCAATCCCAACCTTCTCAAGCACCATGATTGAGAGCTGAAAAACTTCCTAAAAAGGCACCGTATAACTGTCCAAAACGGACCTGCAGAGGAAAACAAGTGGAAAAGACTGGAATGTTGTTTGATATAGAGATAGATAAGAGAAAGAAACAAATGAATAGTGTCATAAGAGTAATTAGCAGAAGTGACCAAATGTCTTTTGAAGAGAAAAAGAAATTAAAAGCCTTAGCCAGATGCAAATATAAAATTGGCTGCAAGATCATAAATGCAGCGAACAAACAACAAATTGGTGATTCCTATTAAAACTGCTCAGGACTCAGGACACTAAGAAGTTCTGGTTCCTATTACGTACCTTCAGATCCATAAAAACAAGGCATGAGGTTAGTAGTATAACCGAGAGTAACTGGGCATCCCACTTTACGAACACGTACTGTGTTAAAGACTGTTCTCAGATCTGTCAGTCCAATGTGCCCAAGCCAAGCTCCCTGGTGTGAACCCATGTGTGCCAGAGCAACATAACCTCAATAATTATTCGTCACATCTAGATAGAATTGTGAATGTTAGCATGTGCCACACGCAGCTGAAAGTCTTAACCTTAACATGCGTCACACCTAGATAGAATTGTGAAGGTAAGCTTGCGTCACATCTAGATAGAATTGTGAATGTTAGCTTGCGTCACATCTAGATAGAATTGTGAAGGTTAGCTTGCGTCACATCTAGATATAATTGTGAATGTTGGCTTGCGTCACATCTGGATGGAATTGTGAATGTTGGCTTGCACCACATCTAGACAGGATTGTCAATGTTAGCGTGTGCCACACTTGCATGGAATAGTGAATGATGCCAACTAACCAATCCACTAACAATTTCATCCCTCTGCATACACCTCTCAAACTCTAACCAAACACAACCACAAGCCTTAAACGCAGCAAATTGCACAAACTTCACTACAATGCAACAACAAAACAAACCGCACATAGACTTTCACAACAGCACACGACGACTACTGACCGTAAAACACCCCAAGCCCAGCCAACGGACCCACCGGGCTGAGGCTGCCAACAGCACATCACTGCTTTCTTGCACTTTTCCAGCTCATTCCCACTAACTCATCCCCCCTCTCCCTTTTTTAAGAGCTGTCATAGCGCAAGGGGACCACTTCGGTGGTGATAGTGCGTGGTACAAATATCCTTTAACATTAACATTAACAATTATTAAGTTAAAATCTTCCAGGGCCATTGAGCCAGATGGTATGAGTAATGAATTACTTAAGAGCGACCCACAAAATTGGGCCGTACGCCTGAGGGACCTGTTTCTACATGTGTGCAAGACTGGGTATGTTCCTTCCACATGGTTGGAGTAGATACTTATACCTGTACACAAGAAAGGGATTTGCTCTGACCCTAACAACTATAGACTCCTTGCAATTCTAGACAGCAGCTCGAAGATATTTACTCGAATCCTACTGGAGTGGCTTGCCACGTGGACTGACACAAACTCAACTAATAGATGCCACAGGATTTAGGAAAGGCTACTGCACAATCTATTCCATCTGGGTACTTCTTAACATCATTTCTGACACACATCGAAACCACGCAACAAGACTTTACATGTATTTTCGTATTATAGCTCAGCCTTCGATTCTGTTGATAGAAGGGGGCTATGGACCAAAATGAGGGACAGGGGCTTGGACCCTCAGTGCAGTACTACATAGAAAAGCTGTATAGTGAGACGGTAGTTAGGGTAAGGATGACACAGGAAGGGACACTCACAGAAGTCTACCAAACTAACACAGGCTTGAAGCAGGGCTGTGTACTTGCACTCTTTTATATAATATACATGTTTCGGATTTCGTTGAGGCTTTAAAAAATGCACACAACCAACCTCTGAGATATGGTGATAAAAAGTTACACTGCATCACATATGCTGATGATACCGTTATTTTTGATCAGACCCCCATGGGGCTGCAACGCTCGCTTGACACCTTGAAGGAATATGCAGACCTTAATGGTCTATGCATAAACATAGGTAAAACCAAGATTATGACAACTGGAAAAGGGACACAGAGGGCGGGTGCCTTCACATGGCGATTGGGTGGCTAGCGCCTGCAATAGGTTGCAGTATATAAATAACTTGGCATGAACATAACCTCAAAGGCTAGTGGTACTTGCCATGCCAATGCTACTATTTCATCAACATGGACAAAATCGTTAGCTTTAAAAAATGTAATTGACAGGCAAGGGGGAAGGTCCACTGAAGCCAAACTCATGGTTTGTAGGGTGTCAGTGGTTCCTAGCATTCTGTTCGCCTTGGAGACCGAAGGAGGAGGTGCATTTGCTGAAAAGGCTGGAGGGGAAACTACTCAGATCTATGCTGTGTTTACCATCAGCAGTCCCAGTGGAAGCTAATCGTTTGGAGCAAGGTCTAACATCTCTCCAAACCTGTTGGCTGTTTGCAAATTATGGGCCAACATATTCTTTAACTGCCAAAAGAAGGAAAGCTTACTGGGTTCTATGTACCAACATAGCCAGAGATGTATGAGCAGTACTAGATTTAGTGATATGCCGAGACTGGTACTGAAACATTGTAATAATATTGGGTGAAGTCTTCGCTCCTGACTTTGAAAGAAAAACAAAGGATCTTGACGGTACTGAATTAATTAATTACTTAGCAAATACACAAAAATACGCCCAGTACTCTACCCAGGGCATGAACATGAACACTCCACGGGAATATCGAATCAAATTGCATATGCCTTTTTTAGTACGTTTCATAATGAGTTTACGGATAGAAATACTGCTGGTATACGCAAATACAGGGGCTTGGTTGGGTGTTGCTAGGGATGAACGCCTATGCCGCCTTTGTCATCAAGCAGTAGAAACATCCCAGCATTTGTTGACACAGTGTATAATATTTGTCAGTGCTTACGACAAGGGATATCATGAAACAATTAACTACACATCTGATCAGTTTTGGAGCTCCTTGTTTGGCGCATCCTCAATGGTAACGATGGCAGCCCATTGTTGTTGGTGAAAAAAAAAAAGATTAGATAACCTAAGTGGGGAAGTTGTTGTAATTAGTGGGATTTGTGATAGTACTGAGACATAATTGAATCTACCTGAGGAACGGATTATATCCTGGGAAACGGGATTGAAAACTTGGCAAACACATTCACATTATCGCATAGTAACAGTGATGAACTGTGGTCTTTTTAATGTATTTAATTCATTTGAAGTGGACATGTTTGATGTATTTTGGGTCTATTATGGGATTTTAGCATGTGTTCTATTAATGTATTTTTTTACAACTTTCTTAATGTGTACATTTGAAATATGTTATTATGTTTTACTGTAAAAGTCAATGTGACTAAAGACACTTAATAAAAATGAAAAAACTAAGAAAAATAATGTGTCTTTATGAAATTCTGTACACTAATTGCTAGACTCATTAAAGGTTTATTTCAGGCACATTTTGGGGGGTGAGTCACTGATTTAGTCTGTTCTTAAACACCTCAAATTCACAATGCAAATACAAACGTCCAAAAAGCATTTAGAGTAGAATACGCATCCATTTTGTACTATGTATTTTACCTTTCGCAAGTTGCAGTTTTGGCATGTTTTTTTCTTCCATGGTCTCTGTTATGATCATCACAAGACATTCCATCTCAGTATCCTCGGTCACTTGACAATATCCTTGTGCCTAAAAGCTTGTGTAAAGTGTAGAAAAGTTTGACCATAGCACATAAAGTGGCCCTTGATTTCATTTTGCCACAATTAATGCTTTGTTGTAATGTGTCTATCTTTCATATCTCCATGGCATTCTGTTCAGGATGTTTGTTTACATGTATGAGGTAACGAGTGCCTAGAGAACGCAATGATATGCAAGTGCGCTGCTTTCCCTGCGCTACTCTAAATTCTTTAATACACAGTTATGAACCCTCGAATTGGTATGTATTTGCCAACCTCTGAAGGCTGAAAAGTAGATCCAAGCAGGCTTGACTTGTGGCCAACTTTGCACTAGACCTACAGGTGAACTGGCCTGCTGTTAAATCTCAGTTATCAGTTTAATGGTATCCACTAAAGAGTGTTATTTGCTTTCTGACTTTGAGAACATTCAGACATGCAATTGCTCATTTTATTATAGCCGGTAAGATAGCTATAGCCGGCAAGATAGCTCAGTGGTTTGAGCTTTTGCTGTAGCAATGTGTGTGTGATCTGCAGGTTGCAGGTTTGAATCCCGGCAAGGCCAACTCATCCTTTCATCCTTATGAGGTTGATAAATGAATACCAAGACAGGTTGGGTGATATTGAATGTATATGTGTTCTATATAAAGCGCGTAAGCGTAAGTGCTATATAATAACACATCATTATCATTTGGCCTTGTACATCTGCATGCATTCACAGTTATTTTGAAATATGGACCTATACACACTGATATTAATGATACATATAATTATTCATTCTTGTATGAAATGTATATTGATATCGTAACCGTATTTTACGTAGTGTACTTAAGAACAATACAATATGATGCCACTTCCTGTTTTGTCAAGGGGTGAAAGGTCATGTTCCATTGCATCCCGTGATGTCACTTCAGGGTTGGGTCAAATGACATCACATCCTGTGAAGTCATCAGAGGTCAAGGGTCATGTGATGTCACTTCCGCTACCCCTGGCATTTTGGAAAAATTACGTCCCTGCTGGGAGGGCGATGTGGAATCTGTGGGAGAAACATCCACTAGAAAGAACATTACCAGGGGTAAGCAATTTGTTCTTCTAATAGATTGTGTCCTCCCACGGATTCCTCTTCTTTGATAAATTCCGATAGCAGTGTTTGGAGATGGATGTGTGAAAAGTCGATTTAAAAAAAAAAAACCTATTGGTTGATGTGCAGAACCACTCTTCCTGACCTGAAAGAATATCGAAGCAGTAATGATTTGAGAAAGTGTGCTGTGTGTAGTGAGCACCATATAGCAGCATTACTAATGTCTTGCATCGTTACACCTCTTTGAAAAGCCGAAGTGGTAGCCACTCCTATGGTGGAATGGGCTCTCAGGTTTTCAGGGACATCCTTTACCGCAATACAGTAGCACTCCGAAATTCATCAGATGATCTAACGGGATGAAGTTTGTTTGGTCACGGCTTGGCCTAGCCTGTGGTCTGTATAACCAATAAATAGTTGGTCATCTTGCCTGACATTTTCCATCTTAGAAATGTAGAAGCTAACAGCCCTTTTTGGGTCTAGCCCATGTAGTCTTGCTTCATCCTTAGGAGGGTGGATAGAACGTCTGTAGCGTTATTGTCTGTGCCAGAAGGAATTCAGACACCACCTTGGGAAGGAAGGTGGGCGAACCCTCAAGACTACCTTCTCCTTGGAAAATATTGTAAAAGGAGGTTCCCAGGACAGGGCTTGTAGCTCACTCACCATGCGAGCAGAAGTGATGGCTACCAAAAAGATTGTTTTCAATGTTAGTAACCTGAAAAGGGACCGGTAGGAAAGTATTTGTAAATGCCTTCAGGAATTGAATGACAATTGGCATCTTAATGTAAGATCCTTGTTCCGATGTACGTTTCAGATGGATAATGCCACAAGGTAACCCTTGGGGGTAGCCACCTGCAGCCCCTGATGGGCTAGGTGCAACAAAAAAGGAAGCACTGCAGGTGTATTGCAAGTAAAATGAGCAATATATTTAGCTCTACACCAGCTGCAAAACGTGTTACAACTGCAGCGGTATAGTGCTTTCCTTGCTGGCAACCTGGCCGAAAGCAACAGCTCCATCACATTCTCCGGGAGTTCCCGATCTTTGTATTTTAACCTCTCAGAAACCAGGCATCAAGGTTCTGGGTGAAGAAGACATCCTCCCTCTTGTGAGAGTACGTCCACTCTCTGGGGAAGGCAACCTTTTATGGTTGTCCCATACATATGGGGACATTTTTTAATATTCCGAACCTCCCAGACACAACCGTCTGCATGTGGCAAAATCAATGCCGAAGGTTGAATCAAAAATGTTTTGAAAGTCCCATGGCATAACTATTCCCATGCAAGCCACAGAGCTACAACTACACGATCTAATAATAAGTCTTGTTTAATAAGATCTTAGTGGTTGTGTACTGTATGTTACTGCTCTTTTTTGCTTGAAAGAAGACTTGATTGAATTATGAAGTACCCATACAATTGGTAGTACGAAGGCACAGTTTCCTCTTTACCTATCCTTATTAGATAGGCGTTGCATCATCAGCCATCTAAGGACAGGCACTCCCGACAGGGCTATGGTATTCTTCCTTAGGGATAGCCAGCACACTGTTTCCCCCACTTGTTAGACTTTAATGTTTTTAAAATCAAGCATTTGATTCTACAATTTGATTTCTCCCAAAGAACTGTTTATGTTGTGATGCACAGATAGACATGTCTAGAAGGTCAGGGTACCACTTCCTCCTGGCCCAATCTGGAGCAATTAGGATCATGGACTTCCTGAACTTCCTCAACCTCCTGATAACATTATGAATGACGGGGACTGGTGGGAACGCATTGTGATGAATCATGCAGAGTCATCACAGAATCACAGCCTAAAGTCTCCTCCCATGTAGCCAGGGAAAGGCAGCCAATGCCTGATCCTAACACTGGTGGTGGTATTAGGAGAAAGGATCACATGGGAGGAGAAGGCTCTCAAGGGAATGTGGTGACTCTGTCAGGGGAGACGTGGTGTTCATCCTCTTCAGAAGATGAGGTTTCCATAGTGCTTGAATACTTAATGGCATGTTGTCACAGTAGGGCTTCCCCTCCCAAACTTATCCAAGGTACCAAGTATGAGAACCCTTTTGGTAAACATGACAATTATGTATATGAGGGTCAGGGAGTTAATACTTCTACTTCTTACAGTTATGTTTCTGCATTATGTTTTGATTATAGACCCAATAAAAAATCGTTACTTCCTTTGAAATCTTCCCTTAAATATAAATCCTATAAATTGCTTAAACAAAGTGAATTAAATAATGTGAAAACAAATTAGAACATTATAGACTTCAAGTCTCATAATGCTCTTAGTACTGAGATGAGAAAGAGGGGTCCAGAGTTACCAAACTGTAACGAGCGGTCTAGTTATTGTAATGACCCACACCTGAGTTGGACCTTTAAACATTTAGAAGCCTCTCAGATGCGGGCTGTAGAGGAGCAGCAGGAAGAAGCATAAGTTGGAGTCACCGCTGTGCTGACAGTGGGACGCCATGCAGAGAAGGTGGCAGGTGTCAGAAACCCTGTTTTATGCAGAGGATGCGCAGTGGGAAGCGGTATTGGGGCCAGCTACCCCAAGGGAGAGAGAATCTCTCTGCGTCCTGTAGCCCGCTACGGTGTAAGGATTTAATCGATGAGCATACCGAGCTGGGAAAGGTCCACTGATGTTCAGCGCAAGCAGCGGCAGACTGGCAGGAGCTGCCAAATGGAGTCCCAGCAAACGAAGAAGCAGAACCGGCAAGTTAGAAGAAGATGACAGGACATACCAGTGAGTTGGCCAGACCGGGGTTCTACAAAGCTGACCGCTGTGCAATAACAAATGTTTTATATATCGACCATTTGAATTTAAGCGAACTGGGTGCAACTCTCCTATTAAGATATGCCGAATATGAGAATATTGTAACCCGCATTGCCAAAGCCAAAATTGGGCAATAATCAAGCAAAGTGAATACAATTTGCCTAAAGGGGGGTGTCCAAAAAGGGGACATTCTAACCTGCATTGCGAAAGCCAAAGAAAGCTGAGAGTGACAACTAGGTAATTCGAATATAACAGTCCCAGACCAGGATACCTCAAAGGAGGATGTTGTAAACCATATTGCCAGCAGCTAAAGAGTTGTGTAAATAGAAATCAGAGACTGCAGGAGAAAAGACCACCTTGTAAAAAGGATCATGGGGGAGAGAACTGTAACCTGCATTGCCTATGGCAAACAGATCAATGTGAAAATCATTGTCCTCTTGTGTAGTATAATTGTGGACAAAACTATAAGCCAAGTGTGTTGAAAGTCAAAGGATTAACCTGAGAAGCAGTTGTTGATTCAACTTTCCCATTGAGGATTTAAGTGTAGAAAGTTTGGAACAAGCCTTGCGACAGAGTACAAGTTGTAGTAGTAGGAGTGTTATCCTAGCAGGCGAGTAAACCAGGAAAGAGCCAAATAGTGGTTAGCCCTGGTAGGCGAGTGGACCAGGAAGAAGACAATTTGAAGAACTGTAGTAGCAGGTTGTAGTAGAAAAGAAGTGGCAATTCCACTACTGTGTTTTGATAAACTGTTGTATAACCAGACTGACTAAAGTATACCTTTTTGAATGAACCATCCTGACTGAGGTGTTTCTTATTAAAGAGAAATACAATGTGATACAAAGTGATTGGTCTTCAGAGAAAAGAACAGTTACATTGACTTCTGACTTGAGGTGTGAACAGAATGTCTTTTTGGTTTGCCAAGCAGAAGGTTGTGGAAATGTTAACAATAGTTTTAAATTGAGAAACCCTTTTGAACCAAGATAACCACTTTGCCAAATAAAGAACCTTTTGAATGAAAATAACTTTATATTCTACCTGGAGTGGAACTTGGCTAGTGAAAAGAACTTTCCTGAAATTGAACTTTGGGTTGAAACATCCTAAATTCATCCAAGGGAAGGGGATCCAACCCTGGTCACAAGAATTCCTGTTTATAACCTCTGTGTTTGAATTTATGTGTCATTTTTTTAAGTGTAAACCGCCAAATAATTCCTGTATGAGTTTGTTGTATGTACTAGGGTGAGGGCCCGATACTTTCGGACACTAGGTCGTTTTCCTTCAGCCTTTGTTTGGTAGGCAGGGAAATCCTTGTTAGGCTAGGGAATGGTAGGCATTTGCCTCACCTTATCATTTAATAAAATGGTGAATTGTGAGAAAACTATACCTGTGTGTCCACTTCACATTTCTGACCCCTCACAGCATACAGGAGTGGAAATTTCAGTCCACTACCATCGCGCCCCCCCCCCCACGAGACCTTCTTGGAGGTAATTCCTTGGAGCAGAACAGCTTTCATTTCCTGTTGATACCGGATACAAACAGATCCACTTGAGGGGTTCCCCAAAGGTCATAGATCTTTAGAAGGACTTCCTGAGCCAACACCCATTCATGGGAGACTGTGCTCTGCCTGCTCAGAGCATCCGCCGCTGTGTTCTCTTCTCCGGCTAGGTGAACAGCCGACAGAAAAATCCTGTTTTGTAGTGCCCAAATCCAGGGCTGCATTGCCTCCCTTCATAGTGGCAGTGACCTTGCACCTCCTCTTTAGTTGAGGTAGTGCATGCCCACCGTATTGTCCATCATTATCAGGACGTGCTTCCCCTGTATTGACGGCAAGAAGGCCATCAGCGCCAATCTGTTTGCCCTTTGCTCTAACAAGTTTAGGTGTAGTCTGGATTCAGATGGGGACCAAATACTGCTAAATGTAAAATCGCTCATGTGAGCACCCCAGCCTGTGAGCGAAGAATCTGACTACTGTTATCTCTGGCCAGCGTTGCCAAAAAGGTTCCCTATTATCACATTCTCCTTGCAGGCCCACCACAGGAGACCCTGTGCGACCTTGCTTGGGACCTAAAGAAGGTCCATCATCCTGTATAAGAAATGTGACCATTTGTATCTGAGGACCTGGCGTGATCTTTATCACCCCTGCCTCCAGAGCTTTGCCTACACCCACAGGGAAGCGCCCATGACCATCCTAGTAGGGGCTGTGGTAGGGGTAGAGAAAAGCATGTAACTGTCACTGTGCAACAGAGATGAGAGTAGGCAACAACCCTCGCAGTAGACGGCTGCTCTGAATTGCCAAAACAGGAGAGGTTTACGAATGCAACATACATTTATATTGATATATCACTGCTCACACCGTTCATTAACCCTTGGTGTGTATTAAAAGACATGTACATTGAATAACACATCAATACACAGTAGTTTATGTAGATGCGCCAAACTTAATAATCATGTTCAAGTAAACTGCTATCACTCAATAATGAACACTCAATGAATATGTCTTACACTTTCATATACAAAATAAATCATTTTAATTATGAGAAATATGTAATAAAGAAACATCAACATTATTATCATCACTATACACAACACACATAAAATACAATAAGCTATTAATGGAAAATGTAGAACTATTGTCATTTGCCTCTAGCTCAAGTCAAGACTAAGACTGATCAACCTTCTCCAAGAAATTAAAGTCACCTTAAAATCCAACTACTTCCCTCACCTGGTCATGAGAGGCAATCTCATAGAGGCATCTGCCTCAATCCTTAATCAATAGCTCAATACCTTTCTCAATGTGATATCAAATGCATGGTAAAAGAGTGTGGGTTACATTGACCCACTCAGCAGAATTCCCACCCATAACCAAGCTGCACTTCAGCAGTTAACAGCAAAATGGCTGCACTGGCTCCTTTGAGCACCATTGCCTCGCATCAAAACAGCATTTTGCAGCTACAAAATACTGTCTTGCCAAGCACCTATAGGGCAAGTTGGAACAGGGAGCACACTGAGAAAGGCTGTCAGTGTGTGTTCTTGTGCGCACCAAAGAAGCGAATTGAAAAGCAGCGCTGCTCTGCTGCTTGCTAAAAGGTTCGCATTGAAAAGGGAATATTTTACATTGAAAAGGATGCTGCCCTGACACTCTTTTCATCTGTCCAACATCACACTGCTTTTATCAGTGAGACCTGCCCTGCCCATCCATATTCATATTGTGCTCCAGCAGAAGAGAACATTATCGCTGAATGACAGTCTGTGTCAAACCAGATCTGGGAAATTCACAGATACTTTGCTTTCAGCCGCACGGAAAATGCTTGACCTTTGGCTCACAAAATGCCAAAAATCAATGCTTCAAAAGAAACCCTACCTCTATGGGCATATGTCAATTTCAGTGGACCTGTGTCTTGAACAGACTGCTGCATAAGAGAAACTGACTAGGGCTGCAAAACAACCTTGGGAATTCAGATGGAAGAGAAAACCTTTTGAAAGGGACATCCCAGCAGACTTCACCATGTGTTAAAATGTGCTTTTGCAAATAAGAACAATACCGGTTTTAAAATTGTAATGTTGAATAAGGCCCTGTCCTTGCCTAGCAATGTAAAGGGGGTTTTACTGGGAAACATATATGGGATATTTTATTTCAACAGGTTTGCTTTTGATTCACAACAAAATAAAATAAAAAATAAAGAAATATATGTATTGGCTGTACTGGGAAATTAGCCCAAACAGGTTTTCTGCCATGGCTCAAGGGACATGTGAGTGTTGACAACAGGCGTTGCCTACCACCAAAGGAAGCCACAAGGGATTTCTGGGACACCTACGTGATAATTGTGCCCTTGAAACTCTGAATGGACCAGGAGGCATAATATGACATGCTCGTCAAACTTCTGTCTGTGCTCCAGATTGACACAATAGATTCTGAGACACTTACGCGTCACTTTGGAAAATCACCTCCCATCAACTTCTACTGGGGAGCTTCAAAGCCAACTTCAGAACAGCCTTGGAAGCTATGCCCTTATTTGGTAGACAATGCTGGCCATACATTTCATGACTTTTTATCTCTGAAATTGGACAACGCAGTAATGCGAAAGTTTCACAATCTAGATGTAATTTTGGTGGCTTTAATTCAAGACGTGGTAGCCTTTACTGGCTTATTGGGAACAGAAATGGAAGGGAATTGGATATTCTGAGGAAAGTGTATATGATGCCACTTTGAAATTCAATACTCACATACCTTATGATAATACACATGTATACATGTATAGAATTTTAGGTAAAATAATTTAATTGAAAATTACGAAAAATTATTACACAGACGAAACAAAGTACTACAAACGTGAGAATTGGACTGCCATGCTCTGTGTGAAATATGTAATCTGTTTACGTAATTTGCAAAAGTGCCACAACTGTACAAATGTGTGATTTATGTTAAGATGGATTTTTGACAAAAAGGACAGCTTTGCACCTCATAAAATACAAAACCATGAACTGAGTCCCCTCCTGGGGGAGGCGACCAACATAGGCTGACCTATCTGGTTTTTGGGGTAGGTCTAGCTTAGTTCTACCCAACAATAAACCTGGTGATGTCACCCACTTTATATAAGGGGTGGGAGCTCACAGGGACAGCACACACTCTTCTGAATTTCCAGCGCCTGCATATCCCGATATTCCAGATCCATCTTTGTAAGATTCCAGACTCTACTGCTAGGCCAAAGCATAGCTGATCCTATCCCAGCAAGGCCACTGATCCAGAAACCCCACTAAAGATCCCAATAACAAAGGGGAAAAAGCTGTAGTACCCTTTCGGGAGTATCCTGTGACCAGAGAGGCTTTTTGCCCACTACCTGCATGCCCGCTGTACTCTTGCCATCCAGTGACCATCCTTGCCCAGATGTTTGCTCTAAGGGGCGCCCGCTGTGCTGTGACGAGAGCCCTTTGAATCCAGAACCCAGTTGGCTGTCCCAAACACCAAACTCCAGTGCGGATTGTGAGTATTTCCCCATCTGATAGCAAAACATTGCCTATCCCATCTTGACCCTTTGTCTTTGTCCTATGTTCTAAGTAATCCTATTCATACCCTGGTCACTTGTTTAAAACTGTTAGAATTCTCTGTGCATCCTGTCCTTGATTTTCTAGCGTTAGCGCCCTCCTTTCATTCACCCCATCTTGTAACCACTTAGCAATATTTTTAACAATTTAATTTAATTTCCACATAAAGAGACATGTGGCGTTAAGGGGGTTAAGACGGTCCTTTAACCTGTTTCATGGGCAACACTTGAATACTGGACTGGGCCTGCATATATAAAGAAAGGACGCTGACCTGGAGGAGTAAGGAAACACAACCTTCTTTATTTAAACTGTACCAGGACCTGGCTTACCCACGCCAACACTCCACCCTCCAGCCCTTCGTCATAAAACACACACCCTCACATAGCAGGTGTGTGCCTTAAAGGGACAAGGAGCTGTAACACCACCCCCGGCTGAATGTTCAAACACCAAGGTCAACATTCTTCGACCCAGCATAACGGCTTCTGCGTCACTCGCTGAGGTCTGCCTTGGTGTTCACCAATTTCTCTCTCTCCCAAAGGATCAAACAGGGTTCCTCCTTGACCTGGGTCCCCTCTGGGCAGAACCCACAGGTCGTCCCATGGCTCCCGAGACACGGGGTCTGGTTCCGGCGGAGGAGGAGACTCACAGTATTCTCTCTTGACAAAATGTTTGAATAGGGAGCTGTTTCTCGTAACTGCCTTGTCTTCATTCAGGGTCGTCACCATCGTCCCTTTGAGGGCCGTGACACTCATGGATTTCGGAGCAAACTGAGAGTCTGTCTTCTTGACCATGGGCTGTTGGACACGGACCTCGTCCTCACTCTGGAAGTCCTTTGGCACCGCCCGACGCCTTCACCTCTGCATCTCTCTGGGGCTCATCAGTGTCTGCTCCTCCCGGAGTCGAGGAATCTCTCACAATGCGTGTATGCACATCGTATCGGACCATCAATTCTGCCGGGGTCTTGTTGGTGGCCTCGTGCAGAGTTTGTAATAGTCCAAAGGAGCCGGCACAGGGCCTGATGAGGATTGGTGGCCACTAGGTGGGCCCTTTGAAGGGTTTTCTTTATCAACGCCATGAAGTGTTCTGGCATGCCATTCGCTTGTGGCCACCGTGGTGATATCTTAAGGTGTTTGAACCCGAGGTGCTTCGCCAACACCCCGAATTCGTGGCCATTGAATGGTGGACCATTGTCTGACTTGATCACCCTCGGGATGCCCCATTTACTTAGCACTTCATCCAGGGTGGCTACTACCTGAGGGAACGCTGTGGTGGCAATTCTCTTAACGATGGGAATCAGGAGTACTTATCAATGAGGAGGAGGAGGTACTCCCGGACTCCAATGATCGATAGAAGTCGACTGTGACTCTCTCCCATGGCCGCTCTGGAATTTGCGTGGGTTGAAGAGGCACTGGGGGCTCTGCCGGTGCTGTACACTGGCAGGCTAGGCAGTTCTTGATCCACTCATTGACCGAGTCCAGGAAAGGGGACCAGACATGGCAGCGTAATTGTCTTTTGGTATTCTCAGCCCCTCAGTGTCCCTCATGAGCTGTTCGGACGACGTCAGCCCTGAGAGCGGCGGGAATGACGATGCAGCAGCCTCTCAGGAGTATATTATGGTCCTTTATGGCCAACTCAGACTGCACACTTGCCAGTTTCTCCATTTCCTCGTTGCACACCACCCGGGTGAGCCATAGTCACTCGTCGGTAGTCCTTCCATTTGTTGGTATTTATCAGGCTGATGGCAAGGGAGGTTGTTGGGTCAGCAACTGTCACGCCCACAACCATGTCCAAGGACACAGCAGGTGGGAGCGAATTAGCGGCCACGTAGTCAATGTACACCACGTCACCCACTCTGGAAGTCCTTTGGCACCGCCCGACGCCTTCACCTCTGCATCTCTCTGGGGCTCATCAGTGTCTGCTCCTCACGGAGTCGAGGAATCTCTCACAATGCGTGTATGCACATCGTATCGGACCATCAATTCTGCCGGGGTCTTGTTGGTGGCCTCATGCAGAGTTTGCAATAGTCCAAAGGAGCAGGCACAGGGCCTGATGAGGATTGGTGGCCACTAGGTGGGCCCTTTGAAGGGTTTTCTTTATCGACGCCATGAAGTGTTCTAGCATGCCATTCGCTTGTGGCCACCATGGTGATATCTTAAGGTGTTTGAACCCGAGGTGCTTCGCCAACACCCCGAATTCGTGGCCATTGAATGGTGGGCCATTGTCTGACTTGATCACCTTCGGGATGCCCCATTCACTTAGCACTTCATCCAGGGTGGCTACTACCTGAGGGAACGCTGTGGTGGCAATTCTCTTAACGATGGGAATTGGGAGTACTTATCAATGAGGAGGAGGAGGTACTCCCCGGACTCCAATGATCGATAGAAGTCGACTGTGACTCTCTCCCATGGCCGCTCTGGAATTTGCGTGGGTTGAAGAGGCACTGGGGGCTCTGCCGGTGCTGTACACTGGCAGGCTAGGCAGTTCTTGATCCACTCATCGACCGAGTCCAGGAAAGGGGACCAGACATGGCAGCGTAATTGTCTTTTGGTATTCTCAGCCCCTCAGTGTCCCTCATGAGCTGTTCAGACGACGTCAGCCCTGAGAGCGGCGGGAATGACGATGCAGCAGCCTCTCAGGAGTATATTATGGTCCTTTACGGCCAACTCAGACTGCACACTTGCCAGTTTCTCCATTTCCTCGTTGCACACCACCCGGGTGAGCCATAGTCACTCGTCGGTAGTCCTTCCATTTGTTGGTATTCATCAGGCTGATGGCAAGGGAGGTTGTTGGGTCAGCAACTGTCACGCCCACAACCGTGTCCAAGGACACAGCAGGTGGGAGCGAATTAGCGGCCACGTAGTCAATGTACACCACGTCACCCACTCGGGTGACTGGAGCAGTGATCGAAGTGAGGGGGAGCGGATGGGAACGGTGTACCTCTACTTATTTATTTTCTCCATTACCATTCCCATACTTTTATTTTAAAAAGAAACCGCTCTAGAGCCTCCTTTTTAAAGTAAAAGTATAGGTACGGTCGCAGCAATGCACTATTGCAGGCTGCAGATACTAGCCTGGCAGAGCCTTGGCCCACGCCTGTTCATACAGGTGCAGTGCCGTTCATTTTTGCACGTGCCCCTCACTATGCGCAAGCGTGGGCCAGTGAACCAGCAGCCTCTGTCTCCTGTTGGAGTGAGCCCGCTGCCAGGGCCATGCCTTGAATTTCGTTTTTACATCCTGCAGGCTGCCACTGCCAGCCAGGTAGGTAATGAGGGGGAGGACAGATACGAGTGTAGTGGGTCGGGAGAGAGGGACGGTTCAGTGCCCTCCCTCTCTTCCCGACTCCGAGCATATGTGATTTGTGGTACTGCAGTGGTGCGGGCAGGAGGTCGGGGCCAGGCCAGGTGCCTAGTGGATTGGGAGAGAAGGACGGTTCAGTGGCGTACCTCACTCCTGACCCAAGCATATTGTGTCTGCAGTGTACGGTGTGGGCAGGAGGTCAGGAGCCAGCCAGGTCAGATGACTAGTGGGTTGGCACAGAGGGACGGTTCAGTGCCATCCCTCTCTACCGACCTGAGCATATTTTACCTGAAGGATTATGCGGCCTATCCACGTGATACAGTATCCCACTTCTAGCATGCATTTTCACTACACGTAATGCGCCATGGCCTCGTGACGAGCGCCGACGTGACTGTCATTCAAGTTTTTCGGGAAAGGATACATCGACTACACACTCCTTGAGCAGATACCAACATCATTGCCACAAAGCCTAGAAGCTGGTGTGTTTGTGCCAACCAATTGCATCTTCTTAATATCCTCTCTGCATCACTGCCTCTGCTAGGACTGCAGTGCTGCTCTGCTCATGGCTCATGCACATCCACGGCCCTATGAGAAATAAAATACTGTCGGCTATGACAATAGGATTAAGCTGATCTGAGAAATATTTGAATTCCTCCTGTGACGATTGCCACAATACAAACATGTTATCAATGTATCACACTCTGAAATATAGCGCCTAGTTGCCAGTGCTTGTTTGTTTGTTTATGCAATATGAATGATAAAAATAATATGTTTTAATACAGCACTTCATGACAGACTTCTCCAGCTTCGAATCGCTGTAATAACAGGTGCTCATAATTACCCCGTTGCGATTTCACATGATCCATCAACCTTTCTAAGTTAAAAGTGTAAGTCACTCCTGTGCGGGAATCAAACTTGCAAATTGCATTCTGCCCTCATGTCAGAAAAAAGTGCTTCGGTGATTTGTTTCCCCATGTAGTCCATAAACATGTTTGCTAGTGAATCGCTAGTCTAGGGCCCATTGCCAACCACACCTCCATTCTCTGAATAGCATTATTTTTAGAAACGAAAAGATGGGGTGCATGAAACAAACTCAAGTAGATGCCGCAAAAAAATGGCTTCGATTTCCTCATCCGAAGTAATGTTTATGACATCAACTCTCACAAGGACCAATGAGTCCGTTTTAGGTTTTCATTAATGTCAAGTCCGTTATGTAAAGTATATCCTTTGTGGTTAAATGCATAATATACGTATTTTTAATTTTTTTTCAATATGCTGTTCCATTAATTAATGATAGGGCAAAGTGGCAGTGTGTGCGGGTCTTTAAGAAGTTTTGGAAGTGTGTATAAGACTTGTGTAGCAGCAGTGCCTTAAGAGGCATTACAAATCGAGCTGGGGCTCATCGAGGGGGCGTGGCCTAACAACGGGGCTCTTCATGGCCCGTTAGGCCACGCCCCCTTGACGAGCCCAGGCTCAATGGGCTACTGGCACCAGGCAGCCTTTTGTAGAGATTAGCACCCTCTCTCCCCAATTGGGGAGAGGGTGCTGATCTCTGCATTTATTTTGTATAGGCTTGCCTGGCAGGGGACAGCGCCTCGCCTATTCAGCCTTAATGGTGATAGTGCCCCTCGCCAGCTCGGGAGGGGCAGCGTCACCATTAAGGCTGAAAGGGTGAGGCCACTGGAAGCAGAGGCCTTTTTCCTAAAGATTGAAACTCCTGCGAATCCGCGGGAGCTTCAGTATTTAGAAAGCAAGGCTTCTGCTTCCAGCGGCCTCACGTTTTCTCCATAATGGAGGCGCCGGCCCACGTGCATCACTTGATTAAAGGGATGCCTCGCAGGTGCGGCGCCACCATTATGGCTAAAAGGCATTTTTTTCTGAAGCCTTAAGCTCTCGCTCACGAGCTTTTTCGTGTAGTGGCCGGGGCTGCCAGGGGAGATTAGTGGGCCCCGGCAGGGCCCCGCCTCAAAACGAAATTTCGGAGCCTGCCGGGGCCCAGCCCCGACAGGCCCCGGCCCACTTAAAGCCCTGTGTAGCAGGATGGTGCTCTTGACAAAGCGTTGCTGTTAAAGAGTATGGAGTTAACGTCATATGTGCAATGTTGTCAAACGTTGGCCTGATTGTTAGGGTAGTATCGTGGTTCATTTGTCTGCAGGTCTTATCATAGCACTCCATTCTCATTGCAACTTTTGCCCATAATTACAATAGTCCCCCCTTTTTCAGTGCCATTTATTGAAATGGTGGTATTCTGCTGCACAGTTTCCAATGCTTCTTGTTTCACTTCGGTTGTGTTTGTATTTGCATTTCTGAAAAGGTAATGCTGCTACATATTTTTCCACCAAAACATGTCAAGTGCTTCATTAATTGGGCATTACTTTGCATCTAGGGTGGAACGTTTTGTAAGGATGATTTTCTTGTTGCGTGATTGGTTGTCTGTGAAATGTACTTTTAACTTGATCTCATGCAAACTTTTGTGCAATTCAATGAAGGTTTTAACTTCACCATTTCGCCTCCATAGCACAAAAGATTACCCCTTTGCCAATATTGATAATTCTGATAAATATAATGCCCTTTGTGATGAGCTTACTGCAGTGGGCACCATTCCACGGCTCTCTTTTGTGAAGTTAAAACAAACTTCACTACACAGAAGTTAGAGCTAAAATTAGATCAGTTTCAACTCAATTGGCTGTCAACCAGCCTGGATGCAAACCTTCAAGAATGTGTTGCACATTGCTCTGGCCGGGGTTACAGCTCCACTACTTTTTTTGGTACACTTCTACCACTGGACTGGAGGGCCCGCAGGATGGCGGGAGAGGTAGTGTGCCGGGTTCAGGTCACCCCCAGGCCTATGCACTATGTCGTAGTCGTACTCCTACAGTCTGATGGCCCATCACTCGATTCTCGGGGGCATTTTGGTGCGCGGGTTGCCATGTAAAGAGGACAGCACCTGATGATCAGTGATCAAGGTGAACTTCTTGGCAATAATAAAATTGTGGAAATGCTCGCAGCCCCAAACGGCGGCCAGGCTCTCCTTCTCGGCCTGCGAGTAGGCAGACTCTGGTGTGGACAGGGCCCTGCTAGCATACGCCACAATTTGCCTCTTATTTTGTGAGGCAAGGTCAGATTTTGATTCTGTTTGCTGGCTCATATCCCTCGCTCCCTGCTGCTTCTTTCTATCCACTCAGAATTGATTCTGGGGAAATCTTCACTCGGGTGATATTTACCCGAATAGAAAAAGTGCTCCTATTCATGTGTGCTTTGGATATGTTCTTGCAGAAGGTTACCCAAGTGTATTTCCGTGGTGTTCATTGTAATTATCACACCATTGGTGATTGCTGCCCAATATAAAAATTGTGTAATTTCCTTTGAAAATAAAATAAATAAATATTGTATTACCACCCACCGGCCTGGTTCATGGTCCATTGTGACCCGGGGTATTTGTGAGATGGGTTGGGTATCGGCTCAATTTGAATTCGGAGAAAATAAAGAAAAAGTATTTCCATTGAGCGCTACATCCTGGGCTAAGACCAAGGGCCCTGGTCCGGTGTTTGATGCCCGATTGGAATCCTTCACAAGAGGCCCCTTATACTCACTAACGTAGAAGGTAGGGAAATTAATTCACAAAAAAAAATGAAAAATACGAAATAGGAAAATGTAGAAACATTCCAAAAGACACCCATTAATGAATCATGGCCTTTTATTAGAAATTAATTAAATTAGGCAGAATGCTTTAAAAATAATATAGCATATAGCCAATTCAGAACTAGGCGTCTTTTCTTAGGACCTTAGGCTGTGAACTGGATAAGGAGTCTTGGGGAAAAGTAAAATGCTTTCCCCAAGCAGCTCAAAAGAAATTTGAGTTCTGCTCAAAATAATTAAAAATAGCCAGAACCCAGTTAGTGGCTTCATAAATAAAAAATAGGTTCAGCACCCATTCCACCTGGGAGGTCTGGGTTCTTTTCTCTTCTTCCAGCAATCTGTGTCTTGCCCCATCTCCTGCCAGCTCTGTCGCCCCAAATAGCGGTTCCATGTGATAATGTCCCAGCAAAATTGTCGCCTGGCAAAAAAGTCGCCAAATAATTGCCATTTTTGGCAAGGACATTATCACATTGAACTTTTATTTTCAAGCAGGAGCCCCCCTCCTCGCCTGCAGCCACGGACATCAGGCAGTAATCTAGATGCAAGTGCAGACCGGCACTCTGCAAATGACACGGCCTGCCTGACCGTGTCTCATTCTTTGCCTGACCTGTCCATGCCGGGCGCGACGCGGCCCCACAGCGAGGCTGAGCCTCGATTTGGCCCATAATTGCACTACACTTCCGCCGGCAGGCGGATGCGCGGGTGGCCTGTATGAAAGCCGTACAAAGGCCCTGTTTGCGCCTGTTCGCGTCAGGGAGTGGAAAGGGACGCTCCAAGCCACGTATTATAACTGATGCAGTAATTGGATCAGGAGCTCCTCTCGCCCACTCGTGCCGCCTCTGCGGTCTTGTCTACTAGACCTAATGGCACTACGTTCCACCACCAACAAAGTAACCTATGTCTCAACGCCATTCTGACACCCTGATACCGCTACTGACTCCTTACAAATTCGTATGAACACTATGACTCTGCCTATGTGCGCACACCGGCTCTCCTTACTACCGACTTGTGCACCAAGACAACCCTTGTGTGCAACTGTAACACATTGTATGTGTACCTCTGTATAATAATTAAGTTTGCCTATCACACAGGTCTCACTTGCGCCCTCTAGACCAGGCCTGCCTGGCAGGCTGCCACCCACTTTACCGCTAATCCTGAACTTAGAGGTGTTCTATGTAGCCTAACCCTTCTGCCACATTTGAACCAGTTGGTGTCCTATGCATTGTAGGCTCATTGCCTTATTTCGAATCTAGATGCATGTTAGCCTCATTGCCTCATGTTGAATCTAGATGCATGTTAGTCTCTTTGCCTCACTTTGAACTTAGATGCTTTTTAGACTCACTGCCTTATTAGAATCCAAATGCATATTAGTCTCTTTGCCTCATTTCGAATCTAGATGCATGTTAGCCTCTTTGCCTCATTTCGAATCTAGATGCATGTTAGTCTCTTTGCCTCACTTTGAACTTAGATGCTTTTCAGACTCACTGCCTTATTCGAATCCAAATGCATATTAGCATCACTGCCTCATTTCGAATTTAGATGCATGTTAGTCTCTTTGCCTCATTTCGAATTTAGATGCAAGTTAGTCTCTTTGCCACATTTCGAATTAGTTGATATTCTAAGTGTAACCTCAGAGCATTTCATTCAAATTGTGAAACTTCCATCCCCGGTCCTCACTATAACTGCACTCTGGTCCAACTGACGCTAACTAAGCCTATCCCTAACCCACCAACACTCTCACCTCTACGCAGAATGTGCCCATCCATTACTAGTTTGCTTGCCTGCGTCCTAAGCATCCTAAACTTTGCAATTCAGCTTAAGATGGCTCACATATATCCAACATGTCTTCTCCAACCATGTTCATTGACCAGGGACCTTACTCTGACTTAATCTACCCTCAGACACTACCCACCAGTCTCCCTCGCACTACCACTGACAGGAACCTATGACTTAGAGCTAGACTAGCTAACATTTATGAGCCTCTCGCTCGTTCTCTGCCCTCCTCACAGAAGTCCATTGAGCAGCCGCCTCGATCTTGTTCCTACACTTCTAATCCAGCACACAACTTCATCCCCAGATCCCCACATCACTTCCCTAATCGGGGCACTCTCGAATTAACACAGGACAAACGCCACATAACTACTACCAAAAACACAGACAGCGCTAAAATCAAGGAAGCACTGATCAATGCCAGATCATTAGTAGCTCACGCCACAGAAATCGCAGATTTGATCCTCAAAGACGATCTTGACTTCCTCGCTATTACCGAGACTTGGCTTCACCCCGCAGCAGGCCCCATGCTCATGCTAGCAGTCCCAGATAACTTTTCCATTCTGAGGCAAGATCGCCCCAACTCCAGAGGAGGGGGTGTCGCCATTATACACAAATGTAGTCTACCCATGAGACTAGTAACTCCCACCAATGTCCTCTCTTGTGAAACACTATCAGCCAAAGTCCCAATTACTAACACCCAAAACCTCAATATTCATTTGATCTACCGCCCGCCTGGCCCCATCGGCACCTTTGAGGAAGACCTCAATGCCATTCTATCCATCAACCTTAAAAGCTCCTCTCAAGTTCTCACATTGGGGGACTTTAACATGGGCTACAATGACCCAACAGATCAAACAGCCAGCACTATAGTCACCACTCTTGCTGAACTAGGCTTTGCGCAAAGAAGTATGGCACCTACCCATTCGAAAGGTAGAATACTTCATTGGGTGGCCGACCACAACTGCCTAGCGAACATCACAAATATCTCACCACTGGTCTGGACTGACCACCACTTGGTATCGTTCTTGCTATCTACTGACAGACCCCCACCCCCGCCCATCACTACGCCCCCCCCAATCTCACCAGAAAAAAAGAAGAATATTACATTAGAAAGACTCATCCCGAATTTACTCCCCACACTTAACACACTCCCCGACAACTTTGATCCAGAGATCCTGGTTGAAGAATACAACAAGGTCATGGCTACCTCGTTGGATCTCATCGCCCCACTTAAACTCAGACCTAGCAAACCGAAAATGCACCTTAACAAATGGTACACAGCATTCCTCAAAAACCTAAGGCAGCAAAAGAGGAACTGTGAGGCTACCTGGAAAAAATTCCCTACAGCCGCAAACAAACTTAAACTTTCTAAACTAGCCTTACTCTATAAGAAGAAATCTACTTGGCCAAACGAACCTCCTTTGACTCTCGCATATCCCAAGCTAAATCTAATATGAAAGAACTCTTCTCTATACTTAAAGAAGTAGAAACCCCTATATTACCCCCTGACACCTGCACAAAAGATCAAAACTGGTGCTCTGAAATTCAAAATGCCTTGGCAAATAAGACCGTGACCCTTTCAAAGCAAAATCTCCAGCAAAAAAGCTGCCCTAAAAGACACGCTCCCAACCAAAAGTCTGGATAAGTGCACAACCAAAGACCCTACCCGCTTCAAATTTTCTAAAGTCAATACTCTCGACGTAGAAAAAATTATCTTGTCTCTGAAACCCTCCAATTGCCAGGGAGACCTATGCCCAGCACAGCTCATAAAAGATGCCGCCAGTGACCTCTCACCCTTCAAAACTAAACTGATCAATGCCTCCTTCATTACTGGCTCCATCCCCACTAATCTAAAACAATCCTGGGTACTTCCTCTACTAAAAAAAACCTACTCTTGACCCAGCCATACCCACCAATTACCAACCCATAACGACTGTTCCCTTCCTGCTAAAAATCTTAGACAAGGTTGCCTACCTACAAATACAGAAGCACCTGGAAGATCACCATCTCTTAGGATCCAGACAATCAGGGTTCCGCACTCAACATGGGACTGAGACTGCACTCATCGACCTGAAAGCTCAGATTGATACACTCAGGGACAAAGGACAAGTTGCCTTGCTCCTCCTCCTTGACTTATCTGCAGCTTTCGATTTGGTCGACCATTCTGTCCTATGCTCACATCTCCACACAGCAGCACACTTCTCTCCCGAGGCCATTACATGGATCACCTCAATCCTTAACGGAAGAACTATGAGGGTCTTCTCGCCCACTGCTGCAGCAGACCCCATACCCATCACCTGTGGTGTCCCACAGGGCTCCTCCGTCTCCCGCACACTGTACAACATATTTACCAAGCCCCTTTTCGATGATTTGGATCATCTCGGTATCACCTACACTAATTATGCAGACGATACCCAGATCCTCCTTCCGCTTTCTGGAGATTATGGAAAGGATTTGGCCTTGCTAAATAGGGTGTACATCATCATCCAGGCATGGATAGCCACTCATGGACTATGCTTAAAGGATGAGAAAACGGAGCTTATCATCCTGGGTACTACGCACAGTTTAAAGAAACTTAGCCCGGCTTACAACTCATTCATGATAGATGGGAACAATATCAAAGTTGGACAGGAGGTCAAAACATTAGGATTCTACCTGGATTCTAACCTTTCCTTCAAAAGACAACTGAGTTCCCTGGCATCCTCATCTGCATACACGTGCAAATTAATCCGCTCAGCTAAACCATTTCTATCAGACACTAGCTGCCTCACACTTGCTAGAGCCCTCATACTATCCCGCCTTGACTACTGTAACGCCCTCTACCTGGGAACCTCTAAGGCTACCACTAGCAAGTTACAAACTCTCCAGAACAACGCCCTGAGAGCAGCCCTAAGCATCCCCAGAAGAGAGCACATCTCAGGACTCAGCCAACAGAACTGGCTCTCCACTAGAGACAAAATTCTCCTAAAAACGGCATCACTTACCTACAAATCTCTTAACAATGTCGCCCCGATCTACTTGATTAACAGATTCCATAGACAAGCCTCCTCGAGACCCCTCAGAACTGCATACAAAGACTGCCTCTCCATCCCAAACTTCAAACTTGCCACCATAGGAGGTAACAGCTTCCCAGTAAAAGTAGCCAAACTATGGAACTATTTGCCTCCCAACCTCAGAGTAGACATGCCTTACCTGAATTTCCGTTCTAAGATAGTCTCATGGCTGAAATCGAAGGACCACCAAGATAGCTAAGTGCCAAGGCTATCCCCTCACGCGATCCGTACACTGTGTAACCTTGTGTGCCACTTTTTACTTTGTATATACTGTATATATTGCCTGTCTTCCTCTTCTGCTTTGTATATTCTCCCTCTGCCAACATGTACATTTTATACCTTGTAACTAAGCTTTGCATATTCTTGTAAATGATGCGTCCTGATACCCTTGGGTATAACTGCGCATTATAAATAATAAAACAAACAAGGGGAGGGGCAACACCGCAACAGCCCCCGCCCCCTTGACCCCATATATATGGTCACCAAATATAATGTTGCCACAACCTTTTCCCAGCGACATTATGTATGGCAACCATATATATGTGGATATTACCGAATACCCAAACATCTTGCTTAGGGGTTGAACTCACCTTCTTTTATAGCCCCAGGGCTCCTATTTCCAAGCCTTTCCATGCCTGCTCTCCCTATGCTACACAGTAGGTAGTGGCAACTAGGAATTTCACAAAAAAATAGATTTTAGCTGACTCCATTGTTCATGTGTGCGGCACGTGTGCGGCATGGCAAAAGACATGGCTTCTGGCCTTCAGTGGCAGCTACAAACTTTGCCAAAGAGTGTATTGTTAGCTGTCTGGCCCAGTGCACTTGACCAGTCAAGGATAATTCTCCGTCCTTCAACAGCAGCTAGGAACTTTTGCCAAAGGTTGTATTTTTAGCTGTTTGTCCCAGTGCACTTTCATGTGCACAGCATGGTGAATGACGTGGCTCTGTCCTTCGACATAATAGAATTACAGTTGGCCTGCTTTTTGTAGTTCGCAGTGTTTGCCATTTATCTATGTTTTGTGTTTTGCGAGAACACTGACATTCTTCCCAGGC
The DNA here is from genome assembly GCF_040938575.1 of Ambystoma mexicanum. Lineage (NCBI taxonomy): Eukaryota > Metazoa > Chordata > Amphibia > Caudata > Ambystomatidae > Ambystoma > Ambystoma mexicanum. The sequence continues at coordinate 952,600,290 of NC_090928.1, read as the reverse complement.
TTTCCGGAGAGACCCTGACTAATGGTTAAAAGACATTGGGACTCAATACGAGTTCGGCTGAACTCGCAACACCGTTTCCGCCACCTGATATCCCGGTGCCACTGAGACATTACAAGTTGGGATATCAGGCGGCGGACAGTGTAAGTCCCCATTCCCATGGAGTCCTGGAGGACTCCATGGGAATGGAGACACGGAAGTAACGGCACTGTTGCGAACAGTGCCGATGCTTCCATGACAACTCCGCCTACCAGGGTTGTTGTGACCATCAGGTATCCAGTGGGATGGATGCATAAGCGCTGCCGTGGAAGTAGAAGTACTACCAAACTCTCTGGAGTAGGGTGCCTTGAAAGAAAATCAGGATCTATAGAAGAAGGCCTGTATTTTTTCACCAACTCCTTGTTAACAGCAGGATTACATGGCAGGAATTTGCCAGTTCCCCAATATGGGGTTGTTTAAGGCTGAATGAAAGGGGAACACAGCCTCCTTAGGGGGACCTTTATCCAGGATATCCATCAGGTCATCCTGAGTTATGTCCTTTGCAGGATGTCTGCAGCCCAAATATTCAATTGCCCTGTTCATGACCCTTCTATAAGCCGCATTAGGGTGTGCACTTACATGTGGAGTGTCAAATTCTACCTCAGAGGGGGGCGCCGTTGAATGCCGACTAATGGGACAATAGTAGTGGATTGCCCAAGCAGATTTTGATGTCGGAACAGCTGGAGCATCAGCAGTGCGGCCCATAAACGAAACCGGGCAACAGAACCCTGACAACAGCAGGTGAAAGAGAATAGCGCCACACCAGACCCTGAACGGCCGTGCGAAGAGCACGGCCGACTTGAGCGGACCACCTGCGTGTGTATTCAAACATCACTCTGACGACGGTGTGGAGGATCCCGCTCAGCCCGCTTACTGTGTGCGCTGTGGGCGAGCAGTGTCACCAACCGCTGACTGCTCGAGCCGGCCTAGCTGAAGGGGTGAGAAACTCCACCAAGGAAGGTAAGTGCAGGCGCGGCCCCAGAGAGACTCACACAGCCTCCCAGCGGACGGCGGCAGGGTGCGAATTGCCTACGGTGCCGTATCTCATTTGCTGCGACCATAAGGCCATGCGACGGAGGCGGATCAAGTAAATAGACCCTGGCTCCCTGACATGCTGCACAGGATCCCCACTGGTCTGCCTTTGTTAAAGTGGCTTTGCATACTGCAGATCTTGAGCGCAGCCACTGCCACAAATTATACCACACGAATAGCACTTGTGGCTAGCGCTCCAGAAACACGAGCGGCCAAGTGAACTTGCTGGTTTCAAAACGGTTTATGCACACACAGGTCTGACCCACGTGCAGTGCTGTGCCCAGATCAGTCGGATCGGAACACCAGATCCCCAGTCACTACCACACTGCGAATATACAAGTACTACTGTCACCAGCAACCAGAAGTATCAAAGGGCGCAGTGCCCCCCTGCAAAGTACAGACACAGAGTGCACCCAATGCCAGATCCAAAACAGAAGACACACTGAAGCATCACCAACGATATACACCAGGGTGAGTGGCTTAAGCCAACATCATCGGGAAACATAACAAAGGACCAGTCTGTCCCCCACATAAAACCAACTGCCCATCACACCAAAGCACTACACAAGGGGTGCATTTGAGCACAGGCAACTGCAATGAGCAGCCATAAGAGCACCCACTCCCACAGGGGGCAGATATGACACGTGGTAACAAAGGCAACAAGAAAAGATCCATGGATACCTACACAAGCCAGAACACGGGAGAGGAGAGAACGGGGTCCTCACAATTAAGCCCATAAACCAGCCCAACACAATCGGAAAGTAACATGGGCCCTTACATGACAGCATTACAAGCCGGCTTTGATGCAGTCAACAACACGCTGGAGGACAATGGCAGCAACATCTCCTCAATCAAATCCGATCTCCAGAAAGTGAACATCAGGGTGACAGAAGTGGAAACTAGTGTAAACGCGCTAGAGGATACCTCGACTATACAAAGTAAGGATGCTGAAGACAGCAAGAAATGTCTGAAATCAGTGCAGTCCAAGTGCAAAGACTTGGAATCAAGATCTCACCATAATAATATCAGAGTGGTGGGCATGGCGGAGAAATCCCTGAACATACCGATGGAGGTCTTCTTGGAAGAAGCAATCCGTACAATGCTACCGGAAGCCCAATCCTCGCAACTATTTCTTGTCAAGAGGGCCCACAGATCCCTTGCCCCCCCACCTAAACCCAGCGCCCTACCACGAACCATCATTGTGCGCCTACTTAACTACCGGGACAGAGACCTGATCCTTCACCTCTCCCAAGAGAAAGGTACTCTAACATACGACTCGACAAGAATCCATATATACCCAGACTTCTCAAATGGAGTACAAGCAGCCTGTCGCACGTTTGACCAGGTCAAAAAGGCACTTAGAATAAGATCCATACCTTACACCATGATGTTCCCAGCAAAACTCTGGCTGCAACATTCCGGAAGAGCCCACATTTTTGAGTCACCCGAAGAAGGAATGGCATACATAGAGCACAATATCCCGGCACCACCGAACAGCAGCGGCCTCTCGTCCCAAGATGACACATGAACGAATCCTGACGTCCTGAGAGACAAACGCAGGATACATTTTTCCCAATCCGCCAGTACATAATGCAGCGGCTCCCAAGTGCAGACCCCCACAGTTGCAGTTGATGCAGTTACGATATGAGGCTACACTGTCCAGTTGGGGGGATGGTGAGGGTGGGGTGGGTCATAAGGGCAAGCCCTTTTGCCTAAAATTAGGGAAATAGAGGGAAGGTTGGGGAGATCACTGTTTGGCTGAAAAGACTGATGGTTTCATAAGACACGAGATATTTGGAAAGACCCATGAAGTAAAGAAAGACATGGATACAGAATGGGAATGGCATCACCCAATGCGAACCGCGGTACTAGACTCCTAACATGGAACATCAGAGGGCTGGCAAACCCACTTAAAGCTAGGAAATTAATGGCCTATGCTAAATGACATAGGATTGATTTCCTTCTATTAAAAGAGATGAACAAGTTACTTCTTACCTTGTAACGTTCTTTCGTCGGGATGTTCCTCCGACGTATTCCTCATCTTAGATATCTCCTTCCAGCTCTGCTGGCCTCGGAAATTTTTTTCTCTCTAGAGGGCGCTGCGCGTCGACGTCCTTCGAGTCGATGTCCCTCGACAGCCGCCGTATCGACGCTGACGTCATCCTGGCTATAAAGGACGCGCGCAGCGCCCGTTGCTCAGTTCCGTTTTGTAGCCCACAATAATGCTTTCTGGACTAAACTAATCACCCTGAAGGAGCGTAAGCTGCAACAACAAGGGAAGTAGAACTGCGGGGATGGATGGGAGGGTCGATGAGGAATACGTCGGAGGAACATCCCGTCGAAAGAACGTTACAAGGTAAGAAGTAACTTGTTCTTCGAAGGGATTGTGTCCTCCGACGTATTCCTCATCTTAGATATGCTCCCATAGCAGTATTCTATTATCGGAGGAGGGAGTATTGACTTCATGCTGTCTTCTATTGATGAATAGAATGCAGTACAGCCCTTCCAAACCTAGTCTCTTGACTGGAGGAGGAATCCAAATTGTAAAATCGTGTAAAGGTATGGACAGACGACCATGTAGCGGCCGCACAGATGTCTTTAACCGGCACACCTCTTTTGAGGGCCGATGAAGCTGCAATACCTCTGGTCGAATAAGCCCTAAGGTTTTGAGGGGGCTCTTTTCCTGCCAATTTATAACATTCCAGAATGGCTAGAATGATCCATCTGGAAATGGTCTGCTTAGTTATTGGTAACCCCAGCTTGTGACCTGTGTAACCTACAAACAGCTGGTCTGCCTGTCTTATCCTGGCTAGCCTGTGTAACCTCTCTTCCTCTTTCCCCGGGTGAGGAGGAGGATAGAAAGATGGTAGGGTAATCTTCTGAGTGATATGGAATTCAGAAACCACCTTTGGGAGGAAATTAGGCTTCACTTGCAGGACAACTTTGTCTTTGTGAAAGATAGTGTGAGGGGGTTTACAAGAAAGAGCTTGTAATTCGCTCACCCTTCTAGCAGATGTAAGTGCTATTAATAAAACAGTTTTAAGGGTAAGGAATCTTAACGAACAAGAATGGAGTGGTTCGAAAGGTGTGCCCATCAGGAAAGTTAGGACTAAGTTTAAATGCCATAGGGGAACTTGGAATGGTCTTGGGGGATAAACATTGGTTAACCCCTTAAGAAATTGTATTACCAAGTGTCAGGAATTGGAGGCTGTGGAAGCGCTGGAAGCTTTGATCACGCTCCAGTCCTCACCCAAGATGGCCGCCGGCCCTTTATAGGCAGGCTCCTCCCACAAGCCGACGCGTTGTATCTGTTTACCAACGCTCGGTTCGTGTGGAGATTCTCTCGTGAAATTCATCCGTTCCGGCTGCCTACTTTCGCCTATTTTTGATTCCTTACTGTGCTATTCAGCCCTTCTTGTGTTTGCCTTGCACTCCTGTTTTATTTTTCTTTCTCGCCTTCTCCTTTGCCTGAAATCTACTGCACTGCACGCGGAACTCGGTTTGCTCTGTGCCGTGCCGTGCTTACTCTTTTCTTTGCCTTCTTAAGACTTATTTCTGTTGGTATTTCTTTTGAGCACTACTGGTCTTTTCATTCCTTTTACTTTTAGGTTCCGGGGGTATACTTGCAACCGGCGCCGTCACTCTGTTTTAGCGAGCGGAGCCTTGGCTCGCGCTACGACCTTAAGGAGCTTTTTCTTAACTGGTGAGTGGGTTTCTTTCACGGTACTTCCTCCTTTCTTCCTAACTGTCCGCCTTCGCGGTCAGTTCTGATTGGGTTCTTTTATTCTTTACCTACTTACCATTCTTTTCTAGTATTTTCTCTCTGTTATTCTGTTTAGTCTGAACTGTCTGGCTCTAATATCTTTCTTGATATCTCCTGTTCTAAATATTCCACATCTCCTGGATACACTGAGCAGTTTGTATCATATTCATCAGCGGTGGAGTTTGTTCTCAAGTCTAACGGACTTCCTTGCCTGCTGCAAATGGAACTTTCATAACTGGAAGAGAGGAGATCTATTTGCCGCCCAACAGAACCCAATTGGGAACAGGGTTTTTTCTGCCTTAGTGCTTTTTCCCTGAATCTAGGACTGGCTCCCTGGGGATCCCCGCGGTCAGGGAATATCTCTGCCAAGGTGGCCTCTGGAGGGGACAGACCCTATCTGTACGATAAAAAGGCCCGAGCACCAAAGGACAAGACTCCCACAAGGAGGAAGGATCAGAAGAGATCAGAGGCTATTCTTACAGAACCCATTCCGGAAGAATCAGGTGAGCAGTTGGGGGAGGAAGCCTCGGTATCTGACACCAAGGGTAACTTGAAATAGGATGGTTCTTCCGCAGTGCGCTTAAAGATGGATAGCGCTGCGAGATAGCCCTTAATGGTGCCAACTTGAAGGCCTGAATTTGCCAAATATAGTAGGAAGGACAAAACCATTGGTGTAGCACATGAAAAAGGGTCGATATTCTGTTCTCTACACCAGCTGCAAAATCTGTTCCAACGGCAGCGGTATAAAGACTTTGTTGCTGGCCTCCTTGCCGAAAGCAACACCTCCATAACATCATCAGGGAGGTCCCAATCCTTGTACCTCAGCCTTTCAGAAGCCAAGCGTGAAGGTTGAGGGTTTTGATGTCTGGATGGAGAACCTGACCTCCCTTCTGTGAGAGTAGGTCCTCTCTGAGTGGAAGTCGAATTGGAGGGCAGATGGACAAGTCTAGAAGGTCCGGGTACCACGTTCTCCTGGCCCAATCCGGGGCAATTAGGATCATGGTTCTCCGGAATCTTCTCAACCTCCTGATCATTTGAGGAATGACAGGGACCAGTGGGAACGCGTACAGAAGCAGAAACTCCCAGTCCACTATGAACGCGTCTCCCAGAGCTCCTCTCGGGGGAAATTCCCTTGAGCAGAACAGATCGCATTTCCTGTTGAGGCTGGTGGCGAACAGATCTACCCGAGAGGTTCCCCAAAGGGCGAAGATCTCTTGAAGGACTTCCTGAGCTAGCTCCCACTCGTGGGAGACTGTGCTCTGCCTGCTCAGAGCGTCCGCTGTCAAGTTCTTCTCTCCGGCTAGGTGAACTGCCGATAGAGAGATTCCTTCTTGGATTGCCCAAAACCAGAGCTGCATCGCCTCTCTGCAAAGGGGTAGTGATCCTACGCCTCCTCTTTTGTTGAGGTAATGCATGGCCACCGTGTTGTCCGTCATTATCAAGACGTTTTTCCCTTGTACAGCTGGCAGGAACGCCTTCAGCGCAAGTCTGATGGCTCTCAGCTCTAACAGGTTGATATGTAGTCTGGACTCCGATGGAGACCAACGACCGCTGATGGTCAAGTCGTTGGCGTGGGCTCCCCACCCCGTGAGTGAGGCATCCGTGACTACTGTTATCTCCGGCCAGGGTTGCCAAAACTGTTCTCCTTTCAGAATGTTCTCCTGACAGGCCCACCACTGAAGGTCTTGAGCTACTCTGTCGGGAACCTGAAGAAGATCTGTCATTCTCCCTGAGAATTGTGACCACTGAGTCCTCAGTGCCCACTGGAGGGATCTCATTCTCAGGCGAGCCTCTGGCACTAGGAAAATGCAGGATTCCATGAGGCCTAGCAACCTCAAAAAGTCGAAGGCTGGGAGACGTTGGGCATGTTGGAACTTGGTAACCATCTGTAGAATATCTTGAGCCCTCACCTCTGGTGGCGAGGCTTTTCCCAGGGAAGTATCCAGGATCGCTCCTATGAACTGAAGTCTCTGTGATGGTATCATTTGTGACTTCTTTAAATTGAGGGAGAAGCCCAGTCTGTGAAGGGAGTGGCACACGTGATTTAGCTGGATCTGAGCTTGTTCCGAAGAAACAGCCCTGATCAACCAATCGTCCAGGTAGGGGTAGACGTGAATCCCTTCCCTCCTTAGACTTGCCGCCACTACCGACATTAACTTGGTGAAGACCCTCGGGGCGGAGGTCAGCCCAAATGGCAGCACTCGAAATTGATAGTGAGAGTTGCCTATTGCGAACCTCAGGTATTTCCTGTGTTTGAGATGGATAGGCACATGGAAATAAGCGTCCTGAAGGTCCAGAGATACCAACCAGTACTGGAACTGAAGGGCCTGGAGGATCTGAGAAAGAGTGACCATCTTGAATTTGTCTTTCCTGAGGAATTTGTTCAATTCTCGCAAGTCCAAGATGGGTCTCAGTCCTCCGTCTTTCTTCGGAATGAGAAAGTAAGGGGAGTACCAGCCCTTGTTCCTCTCCGCTACATGTACCGGTTCTATGGCACCTTTCTCTAGCAGGTCTAAAATTTCCTGCAAGAGGAGCGGATCTGGAGCTTTCTGAGAGCTGATCCCCGGTGGATGACGCTGAGGTATACGTAGGAAAGGTAGGCAGTAACCTTGGGCAACTGTTTCCAATGCCCAAGCATCTGACGTGATAGCCTGCCATACCGGCAGATGTTGAGTCAACTTGCCTCCTACAGGTGTCCTGTGAGGGAAGTCCTGTAACGCTCACCTGGTTCCCACGGGGGCGCTGGTCTAGTCTGGATTGCTGTGGCCTCTTCTAGCGTGATGCGCAGGACCCGGAACACCGATTGGACAGGACCTCCAAATCGTGCTTGCCTGGCCCGTAGGAATATCCTTCAGCAGATGAGAAAGGGGATTAACAGTCTGCAGTATAGTGTGCTAGCTCCCCCCTTTCCCCATTCGTTCCTCTCTAACTTCCTCCAAACCCCGGTTTAAGCTCACCTTATGGTTTGGAAGGATGAACTCTCCATCCTGCTTCTGGTGCAGGGGCGCGCGTTCGTCCAGTTACTTCACTGGTTTTCAGAATGGAGCTGGCAAAATCCACTTGACTTTCCTGAGCGATGCGCCGTAAGTATGAAAGTTCAAAGTTCAAGTGAGGCCCCCTTTATGTTGTCTTTCTAACCTGTGATCTGTCCTTTATTTCAGGTGCAGAATGAAGGCGATGCGTCGAGGGGTTAAACTGCCGAGGTGAGTAGTGATGAGGGCGATCCCTCTAAATGTCCTTATCATTCCCCAGAAAGGTCTCTTGTCCTTTCCCCATAGGGGCCGGGGTACGGTACCTGCCAACGGGGCGGCGCCGACCCGAAATGTGGAAGAAAAGCCGGTAAGTATTATGGCTGTTAATCAGGCTTTCCTTCTGTGTTCCTTCTGCTCACCTTTTGTTTCTTCCTCTCTCCCCTAGGTGCAGAGATGTGGCGTCCGATGCTGACAGCCGCGATGGAGCCGGGAGATGTCTCGAGGACAGGTGAGTGAAGCGTGGCGCTGCAGCGAGCAACGCAATGCTTTTAAATGGAAGTCTTTCTTCAGGGATGCTGATGAGAAGATTCCGGATGCAGGTAAGAAGTTTGAAATAGTCCTTGGTTTTCACCTTTCTGTTCTCTTCCTTCCTTGCAGGTCTTCCAGGTTCGAGGCGGGCGTGGCTGGGGTCCAGGAGCAGGAGCAGACACGGTGAGCGTTAAGCTGCAGGAAGCAGAACAACGCGAAGCATGAGCTGCTGTCTGGGCGTGGCTTAAATAGCCTCCAAAGAAGTCCCAGGTATGTATCCTTCCCCAACTAGGTATGTGTCCTTCCCTGGCCACGCCCGAGTGAAAAAATAGTCCCTATGAAAAAATAGTCCCTTTCAGGTCTCAGGGAGGCCTGAAGCGTGCAGCATGGTCTGCATCAGGTAAGTGCACAAAACACCTCCCTTTATGAGCCTGGCGCCTATGGCGCCAGGACTGATGTCCAACATGAGCCTGGCGCCAAAGGCGCCAGGACTGAGTCCAAAGAGCCCCTATTAGGGGCCGCTGGGCTTTTACCCGAGGGCATGATGCCTGCTTCCGGGGGTGCTGGGCCTGGCCTGGTGCTCCGGGGGTAGGCATCATGACAGCACTCCCCCCCCCCCAAAGCCCCTCCAGAAGGTCGTTCCTTCTGGAGGTTTCGGTTTGTTTGGGAAATTCCGATGGAACCTTTTTACCAGCCGAGGTGCATGTACGTGATCACTGGGTTCCCAAGACCTTTCCTGAGGCCCGTACCCTTTCCAATCAATTAGATAGAAAAGTTTTGATATTGTCATGATCTCTGCTTCCAAAAGATCAGGACTTGCCCGACTCCCTTGGAAGCAGACCCATAACCCCGGTTCCGAGTGCCAGCCAGTCCCAATTGGGACCTTTTGGACCCTGTCCTGGCGCCAGTGGCACCAGGCTCATAAAAATGCCCAGTCCCAGCGCTGGAAGCGCCGGGCTCATAATGCTTGGGTGGACTTACCTGCAGCAGACCATGCTGCTTACTTACCTGCCACTTGAGCGCCTGATCCTCTTCTGTTTGGGACTACTTTTCCTGTTGGGTGGGGCAGGAGCCACTCCCTAGGTTCAGAACACTGGAACTCTTCTGGAAAGCAGGAACTCTTTTCTCACCTAGGCGAGGCTGTGGAAGGAGACACCTAAGCACTACAGGAGGCTATTTAAACCACACCCGATGGATGAATCTTGCTTTGCGTTATTCTGCATTCTCTGCAGCAGAACGCTCATCGTGTCTTCTGCTTCTGATCCTGGGCCTAAGGGAACAAAGGCTTACCATCCTGGAATCCAGTCTTCAGCAGCACCTGTAAAGACAAAGAAAGAACAGGTTAGCACTACGGTCTTCAGTGGCAGCGCATCTCTTACCTGGTCCATCGGCTGTCACCAACGCCTCGCGCTGCATTCCGGCATCTGAAAGACAAAGGCTTACCTACTCTTCGCATGCTCCGGAGGTCTTCGCACTGCATTCCGGCATCAGAAAGACAAAAGCTTACCAGCTCTTCGCACGCTCCGGAGGCCTTCGGCGCTGCATCCCGCATCTGAAAGACAAAAGAAGGTGCGTTTAAAGACATTGGGCAACTTTATTACTCACGTGCCATTACTCCTTCCCACGCCGAATCCAGTGGGTATTCCAGCACCCATCAGCTTCTCTAAAGCTCCGAACTTGTACCTGCAAGATAAAAGGGACAGTTAGTGCGCATCGTGAAGCAGGCTACAAGCGCTTACTTACGTGCTTCCAGGCGCTTCTATTCCTCACGCGGGTTCGATCCTCAACTCTCATCAGCCCGCCATCCGCCATCGCCGGAACCCTGCAAAACAAGAGATATCATTACAAAAGACTTTTAAGACATTTGAAGTGCCCAGAACTTACCGTTCGTGCAGTTAACGACGGACAGCAGTCCTCTGAGGTCAAGAGGCCTGCACCCTTATCCAGTGAAGAAACTGGTTACGGCACCCTGCCCCGAGGCAGATGGAGAGCTCGGCGTTCACTTACCTAAGGTGAGGGCGTTAACCTTTGGGGTTCTACAGGAGAAGAGAAAGGGAGGAGGAGAGAGGCACCCAATAACCCCAGTTCATTAATCCCATATTTTCTATCTGCAGACATCTTACTCTTCGAGTCAGACATACAGTGCACAGAGGTCCAGCCCAAAGAGCCAACCGTGTGTTACACATCACCTTTGAAGATACGGCATTCACCCAGTCTAGACCGGCGCCTCTGCAGGAATCAGGTGAGCGTTACAGATATTGAGATCTTAGAATCCAAAATGTTCTTCACCTCGAATTCAGGCTCCCCATCTATCTGAATCGGTTCTGGTGGCTTTGTTAATCTGGTTCCTGGGTGCACTGGTTTCAAAAGTGACACATGAAAAACGGGGTGAATCCGCATGTTAGCTGGTAGATCGAGCTTGACTGGCACTGGGTTGATTATAGCTTTGATCGAGTAAGGGCCTAAATACCTTGGATTAAAAGTTCGAGGCCCCTTGAGTGATAGGTGTTTGGTAGCCAACCATACTTGATCCCCTATTTGGTATGGAGGCGCCTCTCTTCGATGCAGATCCGCATTCTTTTTGTATTTCCCTTTCGCATGTTGCAAATGTGCAGTTGCATCCTTGAAGGCTTGAGTAATCGTAGAATGCAAATGGTCCACTGCGGGCATTTCAAGGCTCAGAGGTGAGTCCAAGTCTGAAGTACGAGGGTGATGTCCATATAGGGTATAAAAGGGGCTCTGACCAGTTCCAGAGTGTATCGAGTTATTGTATGCATATTCAGCCACCCATAAAATGTCCTTCCAATTACCCTCCGATTGGTGCAACATACATCGTAGATATTGTTCAAGAGTCTGGTTCGTTCTCTCCGTCTGACCATCGGTCTGTGGGTGGTGGCTGGTCGAGAGTCTTACGTCGATTTGTGCCAGTTGACAACACTTTTTCCAAAAATGAGAAATAAACTGGCTTCCCCGATCGGAGACTAGTATGGACGGGAATCCATGCAAACGGATGATATTTTCGAGGAATTCCTTGGCAAGAACAAAGGCTGAAGGTAATCCTTTCAACGGAATAAAGTGGGCCATTTTGGAAAATAAATCCACCACGACCAGAATAGTATTGTAACCATTACAAGAGGGCAGGTCCGTGATAAAATCTAGTGACAGGGTGTGCCAAGGTGCTGGTGGAATGTCTAAGGGCTGAAGAAGACCGGCGGGTCTTGTCTTTTGACCTTTGTTTTGGGCACAAACTCCACAGGACATCACGAAAGATTTAATATCCTTTCGCCAGGAAGGCCACCAGAATTGTCGTTTAACCTTTTCCTCTGTTTTGGCAATGCCAGGATGTCCTTCCATCAGGGTATCATGATGACGGGAAATAACCAGTTCTTGCAATTCCTTTTCTGGCAAAAATAAGCGTCCTTGGAAGTAAGGTAAGCCATCCTTGACTGAAAAGTTAGACCCCCTTTTGATCCAATCCTGCAAGGCTGAAGAGTCCAGGAATTGTTTCACTCGTGCTTGAATGTCTTCAAGGGTTTGTAAAGTGGTCATCCCCAGAATTCTTTGTTCGGGAATTATCGGCACAGGTTCCGAGTTTGTGTCTATTTCTTCCATTCCAATTCGGGATAGAGCGTCCGCCTTACCATTCTTATAGCCGGGGCGGTAGGTGATTACAAAATCGAACTCAGCAAAGAACAAAGCCCATCAGAGCTGTCGAGACGATTGAGCCTTGGCAGTTTTTAAATATTGTAAATTTCGGTGATCAGTGATCACGGTGATGGTATGCCGGGCGCCGAGGAGATAATGCCGCCAAGCCTTAAAGGCGGACTTAATGGCTAATAGTTCCTTATCGGTGATCGCATAATTTATCTCCGGCGGCGAGAACTTTCTGGACCAAAATGCTACGGGGTGCAGTTGGTTGGTTTCAGGGTCTCTCTGAGACAGGACAACTCCCATGGCTAAGCTGGACGCGTCGGTTTCGAAATATATGGGAGATCGGGACGCGGGTGCTTCAAAATAGGTGCGGACGTGAACTTAGCTTTCAACTCCTGAAAGGCCTGTTCGGCTTCCTCGGTCCATTCAAAACGTTTATTTTTTCGCAAGAGTGCAGTGATGGGTTACACCACACGTGAAAACTCTGGGATAAACCTGCGATAAAAGTTGGCAAAACCAAGCATGCTTTGGACACCTTTCACCGAACTAGGTAATGGCCATTTGAGGATGGCATCCACTTTCCGTGAATCCATTCGGACCCCTTTAGGTGTCAGGATGAATCCGAGAAACTCAACCTTGTGGTATGGAAAACACATTTTTCCAGCTTGGCAAACAGTTTGTGCTGGCGCAGTTTCTCTAGGACGGCCCTGACATGCTTTCTGTGATCAGATTCCAAAGAGGAGCACACAAGAATGTCATCGATATACACGACAACACAGACATCGATGAGTTCCCAAAGGACATCGTTCATGAAGAATTGGAAGGCTGCAGGCGCGTTGCACAACCCGAAAGGCATCACCTGGTATTCGAATATAACACAAAATGTTACCCTTATGTGTTGCTCATGCGCCCAAGTTGTTTTTACTCCATACAGATGGAGAAGGAAATAAAGTACCACACAAGATTTGTGTTTTGATTCACCAATATTTATATGGAAAACTGTTGCCCTTTAGTGATGACACGTGTTTCAACGTAACCAACGTCTTTCTCAAATCAGGGCTGGTATCAACAAATGACAAGTAATATCAAAAACAGTGCATAATAAATTGATTTAAGTAAACACCAATGTGGTCCACAAGAACGTTTGCACATGCATGAATTAAGAAATAATTAACAAAATGATAATAACATGGCCATGTTTGGGGGGGGGGGGAAAGGAAGGAGGTTTGTGGGAAAGCGAGAAGAGAAAAAATATAAAAACACATGATTGTTAAACAATGTGTCAATAGTGTTAATCCTATTTTTTTTTAATGAGTACATTGGTATATTTAGAATAATTTATTGTATGCTTATGTTCATTGTATTTCTTACCCAATGTAACCGTCCTCTTAAATGTTCTCAAAAGCTTGAATCCAGTCATGGGTTAAATCCCGTGTCCCTGTAGGGGAAGCATTTACATATGCTCGTTTAACTGCCTTGTATTATGGGCACAGATTGTGTCTCTATATAGAGTCTATCCAATGCTGTGTTCATGCTTTAAATACGTGCACACAGAAATTACAAGGATATGATGTTCTCACCACGTTACATTGCATTCAAAAACTCTAGGGGAGGGTGTTTGTCCTTTTCTATTTTTCCTTTTCCTTTTGTTTGTTATATCTACAATCGTAAAACACGCAGGCCCACATGTCCGTGAACCTTATTCCTTTCCCACCTGGTGGGCTTTCCTGCTTACCTCTATTTCCTCAAAGTCGTCCCTTTCAGTCCTTGTGTGATTGTGTCTCCCAATCTCGTCTTTTGTTTGATCACGTTACTAGGTTACCTGTGTCCTACTTCTGTTTCTATGTTGTCGGCCATATTTTGGGGCTGAAACCCTATGTCCTACTTCTGTTTCTACATTGTCCGCCATATTTTGGGCTAAAACTCTATATCGGTATTGTGTTTTGTGTTTGTTTGGACGCACGTTCACGTAATCGAAAATAGTTGCGCTCTTTTAAAGACAAAATGTTCTAATACTTTTTTAGTCTTATTTGCAACCAGCTGTCATCATTCTTCGGTTGTAAGGAACATCCCTAGTGGAGAATACATCAGAGCTCGGCGAAACTGTTCGGAACAAAAAACTTTTGAGCAAGAATGTCAACTGCTTTCAAGAAGATTTAAGGCCAGAGGATATGGAACTAAGATTATTGCCAAAGCACAAAGGAAAGCCAAAGCTCTTAACAGAGCAGACACCCTAACTACGAAAACCAGAATCAACAACCAAACAGAGGAAGTGACTTTCATTACGACTTACTGTAAGAATAATGGAATTTTAAGGAAGATCCTAAAAAGGAATTGGCATTTGCTACAATTGGACCCACACGTCAGGAACTACATTAAGGACAACCCGACTATAATCTTCAAACGAGCCAAAACCATAAAAAATGTATTGAGTCCATCTCTGCTCCCTATACTAGAAATTGGGAGTTCGAATATTTGGTTACCTAAACAAACACAAGGTTTCAGAAGATGTGGAACTTGCACAATGTGCAAATACACCATAGACAATACTGCAAGCTTTCAGGATACATATGGCATTAAGCAGCAAATTTTGGAACACATCAATTGCAGAAGTAAATATGTTATATATGTCATTATATGTTTATGTCACAAAATGTACATAGGAAGTACGATAAGAGAATTAAGGATTAGAATAAGAGAACACCTTTCAGGAATAGGGAATCCTAATTCTAACTCACCATTAGCACAGCATTGGCAAAAAGAGCATCAGTGCGATGAAAAAAGACTTTTAAAATTTTTGGGTCTAAAAAGAATAACCTTAGGACCAAGAGGAGGAAATTTGGAGCTGAAATTACGACAAGAAGAAGCCAGAATGATTTGCAAATTTAGAACTGTTGAAAAAGGTTTAAACTCTGACAATGAGATGTATTCTTTTCTCTGAAAATATTATCAATGTAGTATCCTGTTTTGTGGGTTTCATGAAAGAATTATCACCTCAGAAACATCAACACACAAAAAGGTACACATGTCCCATAACATACACACCGAAATGTACTTAGGCAGAGGCATCAACATTGATCAAAAAGATTAACATAATGATATTCGGAGGCATGATACATTGTGTCTTATAATATCACAAGACTGATCAAGACACATTTTGTCACATTACGCAAGAATTTAATAGATGCCAATACATTTTTTGGAGATACAGTAACTTGTGTCCCATTGACATGACTTGCGTCAAAAAAGGAGAAAAAGGGGAGGAGTCTTCAACGATTTAGGGAGTGTCGTTGTAATAATATTTAGAATAACATTTGTTATGAACTCTGTTTGGTGTTACACACCGCTTCATTAAGACTAAAAAAGTATTAGAACATTTTGTCTTTAAAAGAGCGCAACTATTTTCGATTACGTGAACGTGCGTCCAAACAAACACAAAACACAATACCGATATAGAGTTTTAGCCCAAAATATGGCGGACAATGTAGAAACAGAAGTAGGACATAGGGTTTCAGCCCCAAAATATGGCCGACAACATAGAAACAGAAGTAGGACACAGGTAACCTAGTAACGTGATCAAACAAAAGACGAGATTGGGAGACACAATCACACAAGGACTGAAAGGGACGACTTTGAGGAAATAGAGGTAAGCAGGAAAGCCCACCAGGTGGGAAAGGAATAAGGTTCACGGACATGTGGGCCTGCGTGTTTTACGATTGTAGATATAACAAACAAAAGGAAAAGGAAAAATAGAAAAGGACAAACACCCTCCCCTAGAGTTTTTGAATGCAATGTAACGTGGTGAGAACATCATATCCTTGTAATTTCTGTGTGCACGTATTTAAAGCATGAACACAGCATTGGATAGACTCTATATAGAGACACAATCTGTGCCCATAATACAAGGCAGTTAAACGAGCATATGTAAATGCTTCCCCTACAGGGACACGGGATTTAACCCATGACTGGATTCAAGCTTTTGAGAACATTTAAGAGGACGGTTACATTGGGTAAGAAATACAATGAACATAAGCATACAATAAATTATTCTAAATATACCAATGTACTCATTAAAAAAAATAGGATTAACACTATTGACACATTGTTTAACAATCATGTGTTTTTATATTTTTTCTCTTCTCGCTTTCCCACAAACCTCCTTCCTTTCCCCCCCCCCCCAAACATGGCCATGTTATTATCATTTTGTTAATTATTTCTTAATTCATGCATGTGCAAACGTTCTTGTGGACCACATTGGTGTTTACTTAAATCAATTTATTATGCACTGTTTTTGATATTACTTGTCATTTGTTGATACCAGCCCTGATTTGAGAAAGACGTTGGTTACGTTGAAACACGTGTCATCACTAAAGGGCAACAGTTTTCCATATAAATATTGGTGAATCAAAACACAAATCTTGTGTGGTACTTTATTTCCTTCTCCATCTGTATGGAGTAAAAACAACTTGGGCGCATGAGCAACACATAAGGGTAACATTTTGTGTTATGGTCTTTTCCTAGTGGAGTAGAGGAATTATAGGACTCCACGGTTACCCTAATTACACATGCGACCTTAACTGTATGAACACAAAAGATAAAAAGGGCGCAGAGTTCTTCGACATCAGTACCAAAAAATAGATTCCTCACTTTTTTGTTGCTGGTATTCGAATAGTCCATATTTTGTACGG
The DNA here is from genome assembly GCF_040938575.1 of Ambystoma mexicanum. Taxonomy (NCBI): domain Eukaryota; kingdom Metazoa; phylum Chordata; class Amphibia; order Caudata; family Ambystomatidae; genus Ambystoma; species Ambystoma mexicanum. Next base: position 952,583,620 of record NC_090928.1, on the reverse strand, counting down.
AAGGCCGTTTTCCATTCGTCGCCTTCATTTACTCGTACCAGACGATAAGCCCCCCACAGATCTAACTTGGTGTATACGCAAGCGTCCTTCACCTGGTCAAGGAGTTCAGGGATCAGAAGCAGAGGGTAACGATTTTTAACAGTTATCTGGTTCAATGCGCGGTAATCGATACAAGTTCTAAGGTTGCCTTCTTTTTTAGGCACGAAGAACAAAGCTGAGGATGCCGGGGACTTTGACGGGCGAATGAAACCATTGGCAAGGTATTGATCTAAATATTGTCTCAAATGCAGATTCTCTGGTTCAGTAAGGGCGTAAATCCTGCTACAAGGGGGTTGTGCACCGGGCACCAGATCGATTTGGCAATCGTACGATCTGCGGGGAGGTAACGTGTTGGCCTGTTCCTTTTGGAAGACGTCCTGAAAGTCTTGGTACTCTGGAGGTAGTTGCACGGGGACAGAGGTTACTGATGCTAGATTAATCTTTGGATTTTCTGGGTAGCAGGTTTGTGCACAATCCGGGAAGGTTATTCTCTTCGCTCGCCAATCAATTCGAGGATTATGTGTCTCTAACCAAGGGATTCCGAGAATAAGCTGAAACTGTGGAGCCTTGATTACATCAAACGCAACTGCCTCCCGATGGCCATCCGGACCTACAAGTGTCACCTCAGCTGTGGAATGTGTTACCGGTCCAGAGGCAATTTCGGTTCCATCTACTGTGGTGATGACATCTTTGTTGGTTTTAGGACGCAGAGGGAGGTTTATCCTAGAGACCAATTCTCGATCCACATAGTTTCCTATAGCCCCGCTATCGATGTATGCCTTTATAGCATGCAACCGTTTAGGCTGTTCTGGATCTACGAGGACCATTGGCACAATGAAATGCGAGGTCTGAGAGTTAGTTTTCAAGCTCGGCAAGCGGACCCCTACGCTTGCCGGGCGTGGTCGTTTCCCGATACAGAGTTTCCATGGATTTTATCAGCGGCTCCTACCACCTTCTTGGGCGGCTTAACTGGGCAATCTCGTAGAAAGTGTCCAGAGGACCCACAATAAAGGCATAAATGCATCTGTCGTCTTCTTTCCTGTTCTTTTTGAGTTAGGGGTCCTTTAACACCTCCGATTTGCATAGGCTCCGAGCCATCAGCCCCCTTGGGGTTAGCGTGGGTCTTGGCCAACACCCGGGTTTCAAACTTGGACCGATCTGCTTTTCTGTTTTGCAGCCTGTGATCCAATGGGACCACTAAGTCTATATATTCAGTGCATTCTTGGGGCGGATTTACAACCTGTGCCAGGACATCTTTAAGTTCTCCGCGTAGACCTCGATAGAATAACGTGATTCTTTTATCCTCTGGCCAACCAGTTTCCACAATTAGTCTATTGAAGGTTGCAATGTAGGATAGAAGGTCTTGATTGCCCTGTCGCAGAGATAGAAGTTCGTCATCCAGAGCCTGTCCCTGGGAGTGTCGAGCAAATAACCTTTCCATGCTTGTTTGAAATCCTTGAAAATCACGAAGAATCGGGTCATCTTGAGTTACCAGTGGGACTGACCAATCGGCAGCACAGCCGCTGAGATATGACAACACAAAGGCTACCTTGGTCTGATCATTAGGGAAGGCCCCAGGTCTGCATAGGAAGTGCAAACGACACTGATTCATGAATACGGCGAATCGTTTGGGGGTCCCCAGCAAAGCGTTAGGTGGGGCCAGCGGCATGTTTCCAGGTAGATTAATCTGCACCGGGTTACTGGAAACCACAGGAGCGGGGTTCCCCCCGGAACCGGGTAAAGGAGTTTGTCCAGCTTGACCTTGCAAAAGCTGTCTAGCCAGGTCATCAGCTCTATCCTTTATTACAATCACTTCCCTCCTGAGGGCACTAGTCTCTTGACGAGCGGCGTGTACTTCGGCCCGTAATTCCCCCAGTAATTGGGCCAACTGGTCAGTTTCGGAAGTTTCCATAGCGCCTGGGTGGGAATTTGTAGGAAGGCTTTGCGTTCTGTAACGCTCACCTGGTTCCCACGGGGGCGCTGGTCTAGTCTGGATTGCTGTGGCCTCTTCTAGCGTGATGCGCAGGACCCGGAACACCGATTGGACAGGACCTCCAAATCGTGCTTGCCTGGCCCGTAGGAATATCCTTCTGCAGATGAGAAAGGGGATTAACAGTCTGCAGAATAGTGTGCTAGCTCCCCCCTTTCCCCTTTCGTTCCTCTCTAACTTCCTCCAAACCCGTGTTTAAGCTCACCTTATGGTTTGGAAGGATGAACTCTCCATCCTGCTTCTGGTGCAGGGGTGCGCGTTCGTCCAGTTACTTCACTGGTTTTCAGAATGGCACTGGCAAAATCCGCTTGACTTTCCTGAGCGATGCGCCGTAAGTATGAAAGTTCAAAGTTCAAGTGAGGCCCCCTTTATGTTGTCTTTCTAACCTGTGATCTGTCCTTTATTTCAGGTGCAGAATGAAGGCAATGCGTCGAGGGGTTAAACTGCCGAGGTGAGTAGTGATGAGGGCGATCCCTCTAAATGTCCTTATCATTCCCCAGAAATGTCTCTTGTCCTTTCCCCATAGGGGCCGGGGTACGGTACCTGCCAACGGGGCGGCGCCGACCCGAAATGTGGAAGAAAAGCCGGTAAGTATTATGGCTGTTAATCAGGCTTTCCTTCTGTGTTCCTTCTGCTCACCTTTTGTTTCTTCCTCTCTCCCCTAGGTGCAGAGATGTGGCGTCCGATGCTGACAGCCGCGATGGAGCCGGGAGATGTCTCGAGGACAGGTGAGTGAAGCGTGGCGCTGCAGCGAGCAACGCAATGCTTTTAAATGGAAGTCTTTCTTCAGGGATGCTGGCGAGAAGATTCCGGATGCAGGTAAGAAGTTTGAAATAGTCCTTGGTTTTCACCTTTCTCTTCTCTTCCTTCCTTGCAGGTCTTCCAGGTTTGAGGCGGGCGTGGCTGGAGTCCAGGAGCAGGAGCAGACACGGTGAGCGTTAAGCTGCAGGAAGCAGAACAACGCGAAGCATGAGCTGCTGTCTGGGCGTGGCTTAAATAGCCTCCAAAGAAGTCCCAGGTATGTATCCTTCCCCAACTAGATATGTGTCCTTCCCTGGCCCCGCCCGAGTGAAAAAATAGTCCCTATGAAAAAATAGTCCCTTTCAGGTCTCAGGGAGGCCTGAAGCGTGCAGCATGGTCTGCATCAGGTAAGTGCACAAAACACCTCCCTTTATGAGCCTGGCGCCTATGGCGCCAGGACTGACGTCCAACATGAGCCTGGCGCCAAAGGCGCCAGGACTGAGTCCAAAGAGCCCCTATAAGGGGCCGCTGGGCTTTTACCCGAGGGCATGATGCCTGCTTCTGGGGGTGCTGGGCCTGGCCTGGTGCTCCGGGGTTAGGCATCATGACAAGTCCTCAGAGTGGTTTTGGGGCGGCTGATGCAGATGCCGATGGTAAAGAGGCACCTGCTGTTGCTGCGGCTTTTGAATATCTACCTCGTCCACCTCGGGTAGTTCTTCTTTGTCCCCTTTGAGCCGGTCGTCCTCTACCTCTTCCGAATGCTGAGTAGAAGCGAAAGGACTTGCCCCTCGCAGAGGTTCCTGTGGGACGAAAAAAGGTGTCTGACGGATTGCAGCTCCTAGGGATTTTGCTGCTGCTTTTGAAGTTTGCAGTTTCTCTAAACTGTCATCCGCCTTTTTCCCGAACAAAGAAGAGCCATCGAATGGCATGTTCAAGAGCCTGGCTTGCACATCTGGGGCAAAACCAGACTTTCTCAACCAAGCGAATCTCCTGGTTGTTGTACTTGCTGCCATTGCTCTGCTGATACTGTCAGCCGAATCAATGCCCGTCTGGAGGGATTCGCACATAGCGTCTTTACCGTCCTGTATAATATTCAGGAACGCATCCCTTTCTTCTCCCTCTGGGATGCAGTCAGCCGCTGTAGAAGCACACTCCCAAAGTGTATGGCTGAACCTAGCAAGGGTGCAAGTAGCATTAACAGATTTTAATGCCATGCTACATGCCGAAAAGACTTTCTTTGCCATAGCATCATATTTTTTATCGTCCCTGTCCTGTGGGACGGTAGGATAAGCCGTCTTGACATCGGTAAAGGATGCTGCCTGTACCACCAGACTTTCTGGGGATGGGTGTTTAGACAAAAACTCCGGGTCTGTAGAGGATACCCTGTACTTTGTAGACAGTTTTTTATTTACTGCTGGTATGACATCTGGGGTTTCCCAGTTTGTCATGATCTTCCTCTGAAGAGCTTTATGAAAAGGCACCACAGGATCCTCCTGTGGGCCTTTGTCAAGAATATCCGTGAGGTCATCTTGTTGGAAAGATTGTGAAGGTGCAGACCACCCCATAAACTCTGTGATCCTGGCCATTAAGGCTCTATAGGGGGTTTCAGCATGCTCCCCCGGGTCTGGCCTAGCAAACTCCACCTCAGGGGAGGTGTCTAACCCACTTGCCTCATGTAAGGAATCATGAAGATCCTTTAACCTGCGTTCTTCAGAGGAAAATTCCTCTCTAATTGGGGTTACAGGTCCCTGCAACTCAAATGTGTCTTCCTGTTCAGACAATTCACCCTCTTCCAATATTGAGGACATAGTTCTCAATTGTTCTGAACTCATAAAGGGTGTAAACCCTATTTCGAAGGCAGAGGGTGCCGAACTTGTCATAATCGGCCTCGAAAAACGTCGATGTCGTCGACGCCGACGTCGAAGGCTTTCGAGCGTGGCGTCGAAAACAAAGGCGGAGGCCTCGAAGACCTCGACAGAATTGGGATTCTACTCGACAATCTCGAAGCCATCGACGTCGAGGACCTGGGGATAGACACTGGGTGTGTCGTAACCGTGAATTTTTTTGGCGTCGACACCGGTGTCGAAGCTGGCGTCGAGTCGACAGACTCGTGTGTCGAAGGTCCCTTCGACAACGGCGTCGAAGACATCGACCTCGACGGAATTTTCGTCGACGGCGTCGACGGAACCTTCGAGGAAGGTTTGGAGGTCATAGTCCTGCTCGAGGGTTCGTGACGCGCTCGAGAGGTTTCCTTCGCCGGGTACTGCGACTCGCGGCGTTTTTGACCTTTGGGTCTTTCGACCAGAGCATCGCTCTCAGCAGTCTTCGAGGGGGTCGAGGCTGCTTTCTCGAAGACGCTCATCATATTTTTGCGGAATTCCTCCCATTCAGCCCGGGAACTATGTTTCGTGGGGCACGGGATTCTCTTTGGCGAAACAGAGGAAGAGGAAGACGGAGAAGGGGATCTTCGACGTCTCCTCTTCGAGTGCTTCGATCTCGATCTCGAGGAGTGATGAGACCCACTCCGAGATCTGGAGCGCGAATGGTGACGAGGAGTCGACGAAGAAGAAGCTTTAAAAGTCTTACCTTTCTCCAGCTTCCCCCTACGCTCCTTCAGGGCCTTAGCTGTCATGGACATACAGTCCTCGCACTCCGAACAATGGTGTTCAGCTCCCAAACACCACAGACAAACTCTGTGAGGGTCAGTCAGCGATCTTTTTCCCACAATCTCGGCATTTTTTGAAGCCGGATCGAGGAGTTGTCGGTTCCGAAGAAGCCATCGAGTACGGATCGAATAACTCGAGGTAAATAGGTTTAACCTGACAAAAACTGAGCAACGGTATTCCGAGGCACTGAGTACGCGCGGAAAAATGGAACTGAGCAACGGGCGCTGCGCGCGGCCTTTATAGCCAGGATGACGTCGGCGTCGATACGGCGGCTGTCGAGGGACATCGACTCGAAGGACGTCGACGCGCAGCGCCCTCTAGAGAGAAAAATGTTTCCGAGACAAGCAGAGCTGGAAGGAGATATCTAAGATGAGGAATACGTCGGAGGACACAATCCCTTCAAAACATTTAGTTAGAAAAATAGCAGAGTCATTTGCCCGGGACTGGGGACCGTTGCGAATTGGTACTGACTACTCTTCGCAAGCAAGAGGAGTTTTAACCATCATTCACCAGCGCACCGCCCCGAGTTCCAGTTTACTTGGTCGATGATAGACCCAGACGGCAGATACATACTTGTGTGGGGGGTAATGCATAATCAAGAACTAGTTCTGGTCAATACGTATGGCCCAAACAGAGACACCCCAGAATTCTACCTGCAGATCCTCGCACTTGTGTCACCATTGGGGGAGGCAAAAATATTATGGGGTGGGGATCTAAATACAATCCTTGATCCACTGAAAGATAGGTCTACCTGATGCCACAGAAACCACACCAGGGTGGCATTGACCATTCTACAAATTATGACCACGCTACCCCTTGCAGATGCTTGGAGAGAACTACACTCCACCCAACAAGAATACACAAGTACATGGCTCCAGCTCCAGAATCGACTATTGGCTATGCTCCCCCGAATACATTCCTAATGTGGGTGAATGCACTATACTCCCACATACAATGTCAGACCACTCACCAGTCCTGCTAGACCTACAGATGACAGACATAGACCAGGGGCCATGCAGCTGGCGAATGCTGCCAGTGCTACTGAAAGACGATACAGTGATTGAACCATTGCGGATAGACATAACCAAATTCTTCGACTGCAATTGGGGCTTGGTGGGATCGATAGCCACGGTGTGGGAAACCTTTAAAGTCTGGCTATGAGGGCATCTATTATCACGATTGCTGGGGACCCTACAGGAAATAATATGGAGAGAAGTAAACCAAGTAGAGCACAAACTGAAGTCCCTGGAAAACACGTACACACGGTCACCGGGGATCGAAACACTCAAGCCTTTGCAGATTCAACTAGCAAGGTTTAGATACCTAGCGTAACGAGAAATACTGTACATCGTACAACCGATACGGGCTAGGAGATATGGTGAAGGAAATAAAGCGAGTAGATCCCTGGCTTACCTTATCAAAGCAGAGCTAGGGATAAGGCCTATCACGGGGATAAAGGGAACAGGCGGCACGATTCACACGGACGCCAGCAAAGTTAACAACGTATTCTTGGAGTTCTACTCCAAGCTATACGCAAATGCGGATCATGAAACAGCATACAAACTTGATCAGTACATGGAATCATTCCCACTACTAGATCTGGAACGGGATGAAAGAGATCCTGGATCTCCCCCTTAGCTTTAAGGAGGTCGGACAGGCTATTAAAGATCTAACTGCTGGTAAAGAACCAGGTCCGGATGGAATACCAGCGGACCTCTACAAAATCTTTAGTACGGAACTTGCCCCCAAATTGCTAGAGGTATGGGAGGAAGCCCATAGGACCGGCAAGATACCAGGGTCCATGGGAGAGGCCATAATAATGGCCCTACTCAAACCACATAAGCCCCCACATGAACCCACGTCGTACCGCCCCGTGTCCTTGATAAACACGAATGCCAAAATATTTGTCAAAGCGATCGCCAATCGACTCCTACCCTATATGAACAAACTAATACACCCAGACCAATCAGGATTCATCCCGTCTAGATCCACCGCCCTGAATCTTCACCGATTTTTCGCTATAACGTCCCAATTAGACCCAAAGGCAAAAACCGTAGCGATCGCGCTTGACGCTGAGAAAGTATTTGACTTGGTCTCCTAGAGTTACATGTACGCCATACTACGAAAGTTGGAATTCGGACCCAGGTTCCTGAGCTATATTACGCTGATATATAAAGGCTAGTATATTAGAACTAACAAGACTCTATCGCCTGAATTCACGTTACACAGAGGCACACGACAGGGATGCCCCCTGTCACCTCTTATCTTTGCACTCACTATAGAGGGCATGGCGGCATGCTTGCGATACAAGCACGCATGGCGGGGAATCCGCATCCAGGGACCCCCTCAGTTCATTTCGCTTTATGCTGATGATACCATGCTATATGTAAGAGAGACCTGAGACCAACCTCCCTCCTGTGATGCTAGAGATATATGAATTCGCTAAATTCTCAGGATATAAAATTAATCAAGCCAAGTCAGAAATCATCCCCCTCACGCAAGGCACAACACAATCATCAGCCACAGCGCAGTTCCATTGGGCCCCAAACTCGGCTCGTTACCTGGGCATTATAATGGCCACAGACAAACAAACTCTATACACCACAAATTATGTACCGTACCCAACGATACTCGAAAGCAAACTGAATGTCTGGAATAAACTCCCGATCTCTATATATGGCCAGTTAGCCCTGCTAAAAATGGTTGTGGTACCCAAACTATTATTTCTCTTCAGTAATATTCCAATCTGGCCAGGTCGTCAATTTTTCAATAGACTACAGAAACTGGCCTCCAACTTTCTATGGGGAGGGGATACGGTGAGACTTAATTGGGCCAAACTGTGTGAAAATTATGATACAGGCGGACTGGCAGCCCCACATCTCCTACTATATTACCACGCGGCACAAGCGCACTTTGCGAAATACTGGACCCACAACACAGAGCAATATGCCCACATACAGGCAGAGAAATGTGCGACTTCCCCCATAAACCTGCAAATCATGCTATATGCCAAAGCAAGGAAAGAAACGGACAGTGTAGTCCCTGTAGCATGCACAGTGCAGGCCTGGGCAGCACTATTTCACAAAGTAGAATGCATAGACCCATAATGGCCCTCCTCCCCCTCTGGCACTACCCAGACATTGAACCTACACTAGACACGACATTACAGAAAGACTGGGATCTGGGGAAGGAAATGCGTCTGGGAGACCTATACTCTGAGGGAAGGTTTGTGCGATTGGAAGAGGTTCAGGGGCAGGTTGGAGCAGGTTTCATTACAACACTCCAATATCATCGCTTGAGAGCAGCATTGAGAAACAAATGGCCCTCATTCCCAACTGCACCAACCCCACACCCTTTCCTGAGTACCATCAGACACAAGATGGGTTCAATGGCAACATCTCCACACTATACAAGGCAGTGCAGACCCATACCCCATATAAAAACACAATGAAGGCTAAGTGGGAAAGAGACTTGCAAATAAATATAGAAGACTCGCAATGGGCTCAATACTGCCACTTCACCAAGTCTGTCTCCCTCTGCGCCAACTTTAGACTGATCCAATTCAAATTACTGAATCATCTACACATAACCCCTAGTAAGTTGTCAAAATTCGACCCTTCTAAGCAGGCAACCTGCCCGAAATGCAACACCCCCGAAGCAAATTCTATACATATGTATTGGGACAATGCCCCCAGGACAAACCACGCAGGCTCTTCTTGGTAGTGGGCGCAGTGGCCAAACGGATCATTCTCAGGTGCTGGAAGTCGAGGAATGCTCCCACACACAAGCATGGCTAAAGGATTTGATATTTGTATACGAATGCGAAGAGAGTTATGTTAGGGGGGTGTCCCCCACCTGTAGGCCAAAAGACATTTGGGCCCCACTCCGCCGTTATCTTAACAATGCCCAGGAGGAAGCTGAGGAGGAGATAGAGCAGCTCATCCCTGAATGTTAAACACATACTGATGCGCATCTGTCATCCATGCGTTGTATTCAATACCATGCATAATACAAAATGTACAATGTGGCCTTCTGACCCGGGCTCTTCGGTCCGTGCGTTGAAGCCATATTCGATTCCCTGCCAATCTTGAAAGACATGGTGGGCTCACTAGCCTTCTTCAGCTCTTTTGAGGAACCAGGAGGGGCTGCCTCTGAAAATACATTCATTGTTTGTTGGCTGCGCCTTTCCCATTCTGCCGCTGGGGTGGTCGTATTGGGAAAACATAACTGACGCTTGTCGGCTGAGGAGTCGAATGAAAAGGAACGTTTCTTCTATTTCTTTTTTTTTTTAAGATGAAGACTAAGAATGGCAGGAGTCGCTCCTAGATTTCAACCGCTTGGAATTTGAGCGTTTCTTGGGCCTTTCTGGAGACTTGTATCCGGTTGAACTCCTGTTGTTGGAATATTTTCTCTTTGAAGGAGTGATGGATGGAGACTTTGAAGCCGACCGACCTAGGGTGGGTTTCGACCTTCTCTCTTTTAAGGCCTTGCTGGTAATCGAGTGGCAGGAGACATACTCAATCACTTCATGCTCATCGCCGCGGCACCAGGGACATATTCTGTGCAGATCGGTGATCAACATCTTGGAGATACAGTCCGCACATTTCTTGAAGCCTGTTTATGGCATACACATTATTGAAAAATGTAATAAAGAATATGAAGTAGATCGCAGAGGCGAGTTGAACCGTTCTGAGAGCGTGCTGTGCATGTGGTAAAATGAAACAGAGGCAACAGGCGCATTATGTGCTTTTTATACTAACATCAATGTCACGTCAGATGCGGGAATGGTAACTTTCGAGGAATATAGACTCGATGCTGCACGCTTTGGTACTGTTTTATGGGTGCAAGTCCCAAAACTTGCATGTTCTACTGTTTCGAGTGGTCTAACTGGTGTACTCTCCTGCCAGGTAGTGTGACTATGATGATCACTTTTGATGCCTCTGCAGTTCAATATGGTTCTTCCAGGGAGGGCGGTTTAACAAACCTAGTCCATCATGTCCTTGTAAACCACTCACTGCAATTAATTGTCCATATTGAATAGACTGCATGCGTTGATTCTTTGGAGTATTTCTCATTACTCCACGCATCTTCCTCATCGCAGCATCCTCCATGCCATGATTCACTGAGGTATTGATGTTCCTCCTCGTCTCAGTTATTCTACAGGATCACATGGGTAGTCCCTACTTGTCCTTGTCCCAATACTTGTAAAGGAGGTGTAAGTGTCTACATTACAGAGGTACATGGAATTGTAGGGGGCTACAGGATCTTCTGTGGGGTAAGAGGGTGAGAGAGGCTGTAAAGGGATGGGTAAATACAGTGTTCTTTCTAGTGGGTCGTCCCTCGTCCCATAAGGGTTTTCCCTCCCAATGTGATCCTTCCATGGTACACCACCCCTAAGGGGATTATTGGACTGTGGCCACATTGCCCTCGCCCCAAGAGAAGGACCCCCCCCTTATGAGACAATGGACAACATCCAAGGATCTGTCACAATAGCCAAAGCAAAAACATTAAAGGGAGAGCGGGCACCCTGTTCGTTCCTCATGATATTGAAATGGGTTCTAAAAACATCATTCACAACAAATGCTTGCTCTAGGTCCCTGGTAGATTAAAATAGTCATCATCTGGTAAATCAATCCAAAACAAAATGTCTTCAGCACTAGCTACAGGTATTCTCAATCCACTCAGTCAAAACCCTTTTCAGCATCTAATGATATAAACGGTGTTGGGCACTTCGAGCGGGTGGATTATTCTGCAATATGAAGAAGTTTCCTTATTTTATTGAAGCAGTTCATATTCAGGACAAATCAAGACTGACCCAAAGTTTTCTATACAAAAAGCTCTAGGAGCTCTGCTGCAGAGAATGAACATAGCTAAATAACATATTCTATTTATTTATTTATTTATTTATTTCTATAGCGCTGCAGCCCGCAGCCATCAGAGCGCTTTCCATAGAGACAGGGGACATGGTGACAGGACAATACAAATATAGAGATAAGTCAGTTAGAGGTGGTCTTTTAGAGTTGGTTTATTTGAATAAGAAAGTTTGCAGTTTCTTTTTAAAGCTTTGTATGTTTGTTTCAGTTCTTAGGGGCTCATGTAAAGTGTTCCATTTAGCGGTGGCTATGGTAGGGAAGGCTCTACCTAAGCCATTTGTTTTTTTTGATAGCTTGGCATGTAGTAGTCCTTTGTTCAAGGATCTAAGATTTCGTGTGGGTTTGTATTTCTTAAATTGTTTTTGGAAGTAAGTTGGGCAATTTCCCTTTGTGGAGCGGTGAACTAGCATCAAGGACTTAAATGCGATTCGTTCATCTATGGCTAACCAGAGCAGGTCCCTTCTTTCTCTTGTAATGTGGTCCCTTTTAGTTTTGCCAGTGATGCTCTAACCGCATTGTTCTGTAGCACTTGGCACTGATTTATGCATTTTTTGCTTGCACCCTGCATAAGCACGTTTCCATAGTCTAATCTTGAGAAGATTGTGGCTCTAGGTATGGTTGTGCTGTTTTGTTTATTTACGAGCGGTCTGATTTTCCTCAGATGTTTTTGTTAGTATTGGCAGTTTCTTTTTAAGTATGCTACCTGGGCTTCAGCTCCAAGGGATGCCTGCATATAGATGCCTAATGTTTTCACCTTTTATCCCACTGTGATTGGTGTATCCTTGGTGTTAAAGGTGGCGAAGTCTGACCTCAGTTTTTTTCTGGCCAATGGTGAGTCAAAATCATGAGCTCACTTTTGGTGCCATTTAGGCACATCCAATTTTCCTTCATCCAGGCTTCGATGGTTTTGTAAATTAATGTTAGTGTATAACTTACTATCTTGGTTGTAATCGCCACCGAGTTCGAACACCAGCTGTGTGTCGTCAGCAAAATTCGTGAAGAATATACCAAGTTGGGTTAGTAATTGACAAAGGCACCGTAGATACAAGTTAAACAACAGTGGGGAGAAACTAGCTCCTTGTGGTACGCTACAGTCCACTGGTTTAGTTGTTGATGCTTGATTTCCCCATATTATTTTGGATTTTCTGTCTTGGAGGAACGATGATATCCAGTCAATAGCACCCTGGGAGCAGTTTCCAACACTGTGTAGGGCCTCTCGGAGCTTCTGATGGTCTAGCAGGTCGAATGCCGCTGAGAGGTCCAATAAAATAAGTAGGCCTGCTTTTCCTTTGTCCAGGAGTCCTAATATTTCTGTCTGTAGGTCTAACAGAGCAGATGTAGTGCTGTGCGCTTTTCTGAATACTGACTGCTGTGGGTGGAGGAGGTTGTTACTGTCTACATATTCCTGTAGTTGTTCTGTGGCGATTTGTCCATTATTTTCAGCAAGAAATTGCAGTTGGTAATGGGGCGAGGCTGTATGGGTCTTGTTGATTCAACTCTAGGGTGTAACTGTAACTGTTTTTATTGTTGTTGGTACAATGTGGTCTCTGAAAGAGGTGTTTACCATGCGTGTGAGAAATGGGATAAATATTTCTGGATTATCAAGGATCAGTTTGGGTGGAAGCATATTTTCTGTACATGATGTGCAGTTTATTTTAGAGAGTGTTTTCCTCATGGTATCCTCGGTGAGTGGTGTAAACTGAAATTTGGGATTTTGTGTCATTTGGGTTTCTTTGTTAAAGTAGTTTTGTTGAGGTGTGCTATTTGTCTTCCACTTTGTTATAGACTCTCTGGCTTTGAGAATTTTGTTGTGAAAAGCTATTTGCACATTTTCGCAGTCAGTCTTAGTGGGTCGAAATGGAGGAGAGAGAGCTTATGTTTCTCTATAGATTTTAAAATTTGAAAGAGTTTACCTGTGGAGGTTGTTGCAGAGTTTATTTGTTCGTTATAGTGGTTTTGTTTTAGTATGATCAGCTTTTTCCTGTATTCAGTGCCTGCATTTTTCCAATTGGTTTTGTTAGCTTCCGTAGGTTCTTTTTAACATTTCCTTTCAAGTTTTCTTTTTTCTCGTTTAAGGGTAATGGATTCTTCATTGAACTATTTTTGGTGATTGACATTGGGCCTTACTTGCTTGTCTTTTACGGGAGCGTGTGTATCTAAGAGTTCCTGAAAATGGTTATTATAAGCTTGTATGATCTTGTCACAAGAGTCAATATCCGTCGTGGTACCCATGATGTGCTCTATTCCTTGGGTAAGTGTAGCAGTGGTCATTTTCTTAAGGTTTATTTCTTTCGTTTTATTAGGGATGTTTAATGGTTTCTCGATTTTATGCTTAGGTGTGAGTATGACCTTGATTTTATGGTGGTCGGACCAAATACATGGATGAGTTTCTGGAACTGTCGTCTCAATTTCTCTATGGGTAGGTTCCCACTCGTGAGGGTCTATAATGATGTTTTAGCTCACTGTACCTTTCACAGAAGAGAAATATCCATTTGCATATCAGTCTGGTCCTACCCACCGGGGCAGTCCAGCATCGAAATGCTAAGCAATTCTCCTCTGAACAAGAGTATCAACAACAACCCCAGACAGATGTTTCGGCCTTGTTGGGCCTCATTAGTGAAGTGAAGATGTGCCTCTCCAAGCATAGTGAGCAAGGGATGCACATCTGGATTACCCTGGGTAACTTAGGGTGAAACCCCAAGTCCCTACATATTTGTACAAAAAGGTCTGGGAGCCCCTCGACAGAGAATGAATATGCCCAAATAACATTTTCTACAGACAAGTTCCCACTCTGTAGGGTCTACAACCACGTTTTAGATCACTGTACCTTTCACAGAAGAGAAATATCCATTTGCATGTCAGTCTTGTCCTACCCGACTGATATGTTGTCAACTTATTATGTTATCAAATTTATGAACTCTGGCAAGATGCATTTGAGCCTTTCAGAGAATTGAAAACAATACGCTCTCTCTCACACATAAGTGTCTATCCGACCAAGCACCCAGATACCTATCTGATAACTTCTCACAACACAACCCATCACGCCCAACCAGATCAGCCCAAACACATTGTTTAACTATCCACAGATACAAGCTCCAAAAAGCAGGCGGTTCCAAGTTTTCCCGTGCTCGCCACCAAACTATGGAACTCACTACCATTGGACCTCATATCTGAACCATCCTTTCACTGATTCAGACACAGTACCAAATCCTGGTTACTGACCAAAGAAGCCAAGAAGCCATAACACCACACTGTTACCTTACCTACTGCCTGCAACCATGTAAATTATGCATTATTTCATATGACTCATGCCTACCATACCTTGTACATTACCTGTATCTGCCTGACAATGTTCTAACTCTATGCAATGTCCATTTTCGGAATATGTTATTGTACTTTGACATGTTGTATTCTATCCAAGCGCCTGGATGCCCCAGGGCCAGGCGGCGCTATACAAATAATAAACTAAACTAAACTAAATTAGCTAAGATGTGGGTGTACATTTTGGAGTCCACATGTATTAGGCCTTTGGTATATAAGGACATCATGTCTTTCAGTCTTTCCCTGGTTTGTATATTGATGTAACATGAAACAGTATACTTGATTACGGAAATGCTTTTTGTTCCCTAAAGGAATTACATACACTGTGGCAATCCATGAGGAGGACTCGGACTAGAGGACAGGTTATCAAAGGGTTTTATTTAACTTAAAAAAGAAAGAAAACACCTTTCTAGCCCAATTGCTAAAAGGGGTGTTCCCTTCCTAACAAACTATACTAAGGTGCTCGTCAATATTAAAAATAACAAAAATTGTCTTCTGTCCAAACCTATCCTCTGAACTGACCCTAACACTTAGAAAAAATATACCTCTAAAGTTGCTCACCCCAATGTCTCTCTGGGCTTCCAGGAATCCCTCCTGGTTTCAGATCCATTGCTTATCAGTAGAAAACAATTCTCCCTGGTTTAACAGTTATTGACCATCTGTCAAAGTTCCAAAGGTTTCTCAAGTTTACAAAATCAAGTCTCAAGTTCCTGAAAAGATCAAATGTCCAAGTTGTTGTAGTTGGAGCGATACCTCCTTAATCTCTCTCCACCACTTGGGTGGGTTTCTCCCCACTAGCTTCACATCTTGGTTGCCTCTGTGTTCCCCTCAAATGTGTT
This sequence comes from Ambystoma mexicanum, assembly GCF_040938575.1. NCBI lineage: Eukaryota > Metazoa > Chordata > Amphibia > Caudata > Ambystomatidae > Ambystoma > Ambystoma mexicanum. Next base: position 952,568,151 of record NC_090928.1, on the reverse strand, counting down.
CTTCACTTGTCTTATTGGGCCCTTCTGTCTCCCTTGGGTTTCTCTGTCCCACTGTCTTACCTATCTCCGAGGGGTATTGATAACCCCTCTTTCCATATGCCTCTCTTGGGTCTCGATAAATTCTGTGAGCCGTTTGGCTGATTACAATATTTGGGTTTCGCTGGCACCATAAACCCCTATTGTTACTTGGATCTTTCTCTCTCTACAAGCCTTTATATCGCTAGTATAGGGTTAGGGTAGTCCTTCTTCCCTTTTCGCTCTCTGTTCTCTCCACCCCCTCTCCACTATGAGTAACCCAGTTACCTTCTATGTTGCAGAGTTTGCTCCAGTGAGGTAGCATCTGCTAGATAGCAGTGGCAAACTCCATAACTTTCTGGCATTCCTGTCTGGGCATGAGCAAGTTTTGTGTTCCGCTCGTCTCAGCGTTTCTTTGCTCCTCGGCTCATTTGTTGCGAGTGGAGAATTTGTTCCTCCCTTGTGTTCTGGGTTGCTTCTCAGGCAACGGGCCCACCACGTCCTCTGGCTATGCTCAGCCTTGCCAACACCACTCGACTCTGTGCCGATTTGGCGCTGTCTCTCTCCTTCTCCTGCCTCTCTGCGCGTCACAGCCGGCTACGCTGTGCAATGCGGCTCAACCCCACATTGACATGCTCACATCGGATGCTCACCTCTGTGTTTTGCTTCTTCTCTTTCAAGGATGAATACGCCTTTATTATCACTCCTGTGTGTGTTGTTTATGTTCAGCTGTCAAGTCCACAGAGAGACCAGCATTGTCTTGAGCCAAACATCCAAAGGCACTTTCAGTATTATTTTGAGTCCCACAGATGAATGTCACATCAGTTTCTCAGGTTCCCATGTAAGCAAATAATGTTTTAGTTACAGGGATTTTCCCAGGGGAATGGGGTACTTGTCCCCTTGAGGGGAGTCACTATCAGTGAGGTCCAGCTTTCCCAAACCCATTACAAGGGGTTTGCTGAGAGGGGTCACCTCCCTAGCCTCAAAGAGGGTGACTCCCCCTCAGGAAGAAGGGGTGAAACCTCCAGATTTGTCACAACACCCTGTAGAAGCAAGACATGAACCTGTCTAGGCCGGGATTGATTTATGATATCCCCTACTTTTATCTGTTAGCCTAATTGAGATTTATGTGTTTCCGTTATGCTAGCTATGGGACAAAACAGAATGACGAACCGACAATAAAACTACTCCACTCCCAGAGTCCACCACAAACCAGCTAACCACCCCTTTTCCTCTTTTCCACACCCTCACACCTCTCACGTACTACACCCCCAAAAGGGCTAGTGAAACAACACCCCCAATAAAACACAAACCAATCACCCCTCGCTAATCACGCTACAAAACCAAATACTTGCAAACAACAAACAACTCGGACACTGGGTGCCACCCTTCCGGACACAACAAGTCCAGATCACACAACAAAGCACACCCAGAAAGCTCACACACACAGATGCCTGTTCCCCTGGTTCTGCAAGCATCAACCAAAGAGCACAACCTCTATCCTGTCCCACTTCCTTCACTAACCAAACCCACCCACTTTTCTTACAGAGCCTTGCGAGCACCTGGCGACCAGGAAAATGGCAGTGGTGCAAAGTATAAATCATCATAACATAACATATTATATCCGTTGGTTCTTTTTTAATTCCATAAAAAGCCTGTGGGCCTCATCACGAGGATGGCGGTATCCTGGTGGTAATTGCGCTGGGACACCGCCAACACAAATAGCGCTACTGCTACTACTCTGTCTAGCGCAATTTGAGCCGGATCACAATTAGGTATTTTTATTGCGCTATTAGCACTGACGTAAATGGGCGGAAAGTGGACATTTTACCTCCAGCTAAACAAATATTAAATTAGTAATACTCTAACCCAACACGACAAGTGACTTTTGCTGGAAGTAAACCTCCAACTTTCCACCCAATTCCAGATCAGGCGGACCCTTAAATGCAACGGCAATAGCGTTACCGCTGCATTTAAGGGCTACCGCCCAACTCCTGATGAGGCCTGTATCTCTTAGCGGGGGAATTCAATCCCCTTACATTTTATGTGGAAATCTTTTACATTTTTGGGCAACAGTACTAATTTTGCCCTCAGAAGCTATGATTGATGGTGCCAACTATGTGTGGCTGTAGTAAACCTATCCAATACAAGACATAAATGAATCTGTAAATAGCATATTTAAGTATTTTGTGTAATGTACTTCCCTCTCAACTCTCCCGCAGCCCCCCAGACATTCAGTCTTGCATGGAAAAAGAGCTTCACCCTGTTGTCAGGGGTGGTCCGCTGTCCCAATCTACCTCTCCCCACCTGTAATTCATTGTGTGTCTAATATTTCTGTCGTGTATCCAGTCTCCAACTTCATTTCCAGTGGTATAAATGTGTGCCACCTTCCAAACTTCGAGTTGAGTTACAGACCTTCATTAACACAGTCCCTATCGCCCCTAAATTGCTGATCATGACAATGTCATATTCACAAAATCTGAAGTTCTAATCTTAGCAACGGACATCTGCTACATACAAGTATCAATTTCTGCCCTTATGGTCAGTCACACATTCGTTAAATGAACGCCCATTATCAAATATCTCCCACAAAGTATAGAGTGTAATCAGTCTCCATATATAATTAGCAATATCTGTCAGTTATCCGAGGAAACATATTATATGTCCTTATGAGCCCCAGGGTCGTCTGGATTGTGTAGAAGATAATCAAAGATTCATGTCCAAATGGCCCATGAGAAGCAACCTTAAACCTACACTTATCACGCAAAACCTTATTTAACACAATGGCCAGTGCCCTGCTGCCCCATGGCCAAACAACCATCACTTTTCCTTCATGTGTCCCTTTTAAGGAAACTTCACCAACCAAAGGATCGTAATGCCCTGCCTCCTCTATAGCCTGGACTGTGATGTCTTTAGAATTAAGCTTGAATTGAACCCTTCCGTGGAAAAGCCACCTAAATCATAAGTTTTTCTTTTTTAATTCAACTACCATTAGTTTCATGCTGCACCTTTTGGCTAAGGTGGAAGGATGTATATCGTTAAACAGCTGAATTTTACCATCCAGAACATAATTGTTTTCTTGTGAGCTGTGGACATTACTCTTTCTATGAGTGTGTGGTTGTGAAGCTTCACCAAGATATCTGTAAAAGTGAAACCCGGTTCAATCTGCAGCTATCCCACTTCATGTGCACTATCAATTTTCATCACTTGGTTGTTTATTTGGACTCCCAGTGTGGTGCTGCAGTCATACAGACTTTCATTTTCTGGAGCTCAGACCCTCCTACAGGTATTTGATCATAATATTGCCACATCTGGGTGCAGTTCTCAAGATCATCACACTTGTTTTGGAGAGTTATGATGATCTCTTCCAGCTCCTTAACAGCAGACGCTGACGTTCTCAACCTCTCATTTGGTGTGCAATATGCTCCCTCTAAGTTGTTCAGTCTGGCTCCCACGGTCCCAGTTTCTCTCATTTTTGTCTGCTATCACTGATGAGAGATCCTCCATGGCTAGGTACCGCTCATTCCTCTGGATCAATTACTTAACTGTCAAGAAAAATGCTCATAATGGGGAATCCCATCCACCAAGGATGAGCAATCTCATCCTTGGCACTTAAGTGTGCAAGTGCGTGTTCGTGAGCCTCAGAGGAACCAGTGCAGACTCTGCATGTGTGTGTGTCTGTGTTTATGTGAAGGGATAGTCCAGTAAAAAAATGTATTTAAAAAATAGATAGGCAACATTAAAAAAATAATACTAGCACTTTTTTTAAAAAACTTCCTATGTAAAATGTTGAGATATTCAAGCTCAAAATTCGCAAAAGCAAGCACATGGGCGCATCCATTTTGTGAAATGGATGCCCGCCTGTGCTGGCTTTTGCTTTTGCAGCACTAATGAAGGAAAAGCCAGCCAGCTGTAGTAAACAAAAGCTACCGCTGGGTGGCTTTTCCTTCATTGGTGCTGTACGCAGAGGATGGGACCGGAGACCAGAGCAGGAAAGCTGCAGCTGAATCTCGGTAAGTGCTATTTATTTTTTTTTTAAATAAGCACTAGCTGCGTTTTTTTTTCGAAGTTTTCCGGGCTGGAGGAGCCCGTAAAACTTAGAAATAAAACCGCAGCTTTAATAACGTTGTTTTTATGTTTGCGCTCGCTTTTGAAGCAACCGCAAACAGAAATACAACGTTGTGTTTGAAAACGCTGCGGTTTTTCTTTCCAAGTTTCTCAGGCTCCTCCGGCTCATCAGTCATAGTCCTAGACCCAGTCCTCATCAGAACCAGCCCTCTTTACAGTACTAGTCCTCACCAGAGTCGACATCACTGCCCTTATCCTAGTCCTCATCAAAGTCGTAGTCCTCACCACAATCCTAGTCGAGCGAATTATTCATGACAGTCCTAATCTCTGTCACAGCCCTCATCACAGTCATTGTCCTAATCACAGGCCAAGTCCTCATCAGACCTAGTATTTGTTACAGTTCTAGTACTGGTGCTTGTCACAGACCTAGTCTTCATCCTAATCATCATCATTGTCCTAGCACTAGTCCTCATCAGACTTATTACTCTTTATAGCTCTCGACTTTTACCTCATCACAGTCCCACTCCTCCTTTAAGTCTTCATCAGACCAAGTTATAGTTATCATTGTCCAAGTCCTCAAAAAAGCCCCAAGTCCTCATCACAGTCCTGATCCTTGTCACAGCCCTAGCAGTTTTCACATTTCTAGTCCTAGACCTAATTCTCATCAAAGTAGTCTAATCCTGATCCTTGTCACAGTCCCAGTCCTAATCGCAGTCATAGTTCTAGACCTCGCCACAGCACTAATCATCATCACAGTTGTAGTCCTCAATAGTCCAAGTTGCAGTTTTAGCCACTGTCCTTGTGTTTTATCACTGACTTCTTCCCTGTATTAGTGCTGTCACAGTCCTAGTCCATATCACAAATCCTCATCAAAGTCCTAGTTCTCATCCCAGTCTTTGGCCTCTTCACATTCCTATGTCTCGCCCTCATTACAGCTCTAGCAACACTTGCAGCCCAGGCCACAATCCTAATCCTAGACCTCATCACATTTCTGGTCCTCTTCATAGCCAGTCTCTTGGATTTAATCAATCTGAAAGACACACTGGAGTTCATCACGAGTCTGGCGGTAACCCTTAAACGCAGCAGCAGCGCTATTACTGCTGCATTTAAGGGTCTGCCAAATCATGGGTTTGGTAGGATTTACCCCCAGCTCTGAGCTGGGGGAAAAGCCACTGCGATTTTGCCGATTTTCAGCGCTATTACCATGCGCTAATACCGCCGGCGGTAGTAGTGCCAAAAATTCCCCATTGGGCCCAATGGGGAATGGGGAATTCCCGAATGGGCCCAGTGGGGAATGGGGACTTACCATTCTGCCAAACACATGATCCGGCGCTAATAGCGCCGGTGGGTTTGGCAGTAACGCGAATAACCCCAGCAGTAATACTGCCGGGGATATCGCCCCACTCGTGATGAGGCCCAATGTCTCTTTTTCTGTCTCTCTCTCCCTCTCTCGCCTTCACTATTTTGCTCTCCGTTTATCATTTTGTTAATGCATGCAGAGTTTCTAACTCGGCTGGATCCTCAATACATAAAATATGATCTAATGTACGAGATTTAGCTCTGCCAAAGCTGAAACAACCACCACTTATGCCGGATTATAGATATGAATGTGGCATTTTGTTAAGTCTTAGTTTAGGGTAAAATATGCAAGTGGAGCCGCTCGTGGGTTTGACAAGTCTTTACTGGGAGTAAAGTTCAGGTAAGTACATGAGGGCACTTAAGTGAAATACATAGGCAGGGAGAGACATCCACCGGCCCCCTCGTCCATTCAGTTCCAGGTCCCAACTGCTTTTCATGGAACACTCATGCACACTCCAGTCCAAACATTCCACACCAACACTCTGAAAATGACCTAAGCATACACACCATGGACAGGGAGCAGATCAAAACCTAACACATTTCCTCATTTCACAACTAGGGCAATCATTTTGTTGGAGGGTCCACGGAATGCAAGATGGAACTTAGGCTTTGTTATTAAGCACTAAGAAGAGCATCTGCTTCAGTTATTTTGGATGTGAATGGTAAAACATGAAGGCTTCTCAAATGGTTCTCAGACAGAAATTCGTATATGGACGTTATGCTTCATCCTTACATTTAATACAACTATCAGATTTACATGAAAGTTGACACACTTTTCCATTAGTATAGCTCAAATAGTGGCTAGATCTTGGCTGCATCACAATTTTCCCACCTTGCTGCAAGTAGTACATTCCTCCTGCACATGATCTCATATCATGTACATCAGTATTCTGTTACCGAGTAGTACAGAACCACTTTTTAGTCCACTACTAAACTGAATGTTGGGGGTTATAAAGTTCTGTTGGACATTGAGTAATTTTGCATTATTTATAATAGAAGTGTTTAATCAGTCATCAGAGGCCAACAGCTCACGCAATAATAGCCCCTTTGTCTTGTATGTTGCTTGAGCATGGCCGGTTCTACATTGGACCCACACAAATTCATGCCCTTAAATGTATTATGCAGTAACATCATGTGGACTGTTTCTGTGAGCCCCACTAGCACTTATGCTCTGCACTCATCCTGCACTTGCTACCTGCTGGGCGTTTATTTATCTTGTTATTCTATTATCCCATGCACTGCACTTCGCCCCCTGCACTTGTCTTCCTCCACCTTCCTTTGCACTTGTGCGATCTGAATGACACTTGGCCTAGTAAGATTGTTGTCTGTCTTCCCTCTGTTCCCCCTCCCTTGCCTCGTCGCGCTTTGAAACACTTGTCTATAGGCGTGTTATAAATGCCATATCATATCATAATACAGTCATTCAAACATGGCACTACCATTCCCATCCTAAAGAAACCCTCCGCCAACCCTCCTCTCACTTCTAACTTTTGTCCAATCTCTCTTCTCCCCTTCCTCCCTAAACTTCTCGAGCGCCTAGCCTACTCTCAAATCTCAGCATTTGTAAATACTCACTCTCTCCTTCCTCCCTCTCAATCTGGATTCCGCCCTAAACACTCTACCGAGACTGCCCTCACCTACGTACTCAACTCCCGCCTTACTGCTTGCTTTTTTTTAATCCTCTATCCTTATCCTCTTTGACCTGTCGGCTGACATTGACACTGTTGATCACCCCTTAGTCCTTAGTACTCTCTCCTCCTTTGGTTTCAAAGGCAGTGTCCTCTCCTGGTTCTCCTCTTACCTCTCCAATCATTCCTACGCTGTCTCCGGGGGCGGCCACACCTCCTCCAACATCCCCTTGGACTATGGTGTCCCCCAAAGCTCTGTACTTGGCCCTTTCCTTTTCTCCCTTTATACCTCCCTTCTCGCCTCTGTTATCTCCTCTTTCGGCTTTTCCCACCACTTCTACGTTGATGACACCCAACTCTTCCTCTCCTTCTCCTCCTTCACTCACAATCTCCACCACTCCTTATCTTCCTGCCTTATGGCCATTAAAAACTGGATGTTTTCTCACTTTCTCTCCCTTAATCCTGACAAGACAGAAGTCCCTTTCTTTCCTTCTGACACACTTTCCCCTATTCCTCATTCAATCAACTTTCCCCCTTCTACTCTTCCCATCTCTACCCACGCTCGCAATCTCGGTCTCCACTTCGACTCCTCTCTTTCCTTCTGCCATCACATTTCTCTCACCTCTCGCGCCTGCCGACATCACCTTTACAACATTCGTAAAATCCGATCCTCCCTCACCTTCCACGCTTCTAAACTCTTAATCTCCTCTCTCATCTTCTCCCGTCTCTTCTACTGCTCTTCTCTCCTCTTTGGTCTCCCTGCCTCTCATCTGACCCCCCTCAAATCCATATACCACTCCTCTATCCATACTCTCTGTCTGCTAGGTCCTCGCAACTCTATTTCCTCCTCACTCTTCCTCCTTGGCTGGCTTTCCTTCCTCTCCCAACTCAAGTTTCAATTCCTCTGTATGGTATTCAAATCTCTCCATGACCTTGCCCCCACCCTACCTCTCCTCGCTCCTTTCTTTCTACATTCCTTCCCGATCTCTCCGCTCAGCCGATCATTTCCTACTTGCAGTACCCCCTTCACCATGTGCCTCTTCTCGTTTCCGTTCCTTTCAGCTCTTGGCCACCCTACACTGGAACTCTTTACCTCTTTCCATCCGTTCCATCCCCACCTACTCCTCCTTCCACTCTGCATTGAAAGCCCTCTTTCTCCACTCCCCCCTTGACTTCCTTCCTTCTCTCTCCTCCCCTCTCCCCAGTCCCCCCATCCCCTTCTTACCTCCCACTTCCCCCCTTCTTCTCACACTGTGGAACCTAAATCAGACAACTGAATTTGATCCCTCTCCCCGACTACCCTCACTCCCTTCCTCCTCACCCTTCCCTCGCCTCCTCCATCTAAGGAAACTGTTCTATGCACATTTACACTGGTTTGTATCATAATTGTTTATATGCTTCTCCCTCCATTGTACCTGTTGTTTTATTGTAAAGCGCTTTGGGTTAAAGCGCTATATAAATTTAATAAACATAAACTGCAAACTTCAACACATTTGGTTTGCTAATGCTTGTTTAAACAGAGACATCTCTAGCAGTACTTCCCAGATAATTACTCTTATGACCCAGTGCTAAAAAAGATATTTTGAATCTATGTTACAATTAGAAGCAATGAGTTAACTGCAATTGCAATAACACTACTTTTTAATCCACAATATCTCAAAGCAATGTGGAAATACATCTGTTTGCCTTCTGTGACATTTGGGAAGTTCTGACACATTCTTGATTTGCTAGTGCCTTGTTAGGATTCAAGGCAATATATAATTGTACAGGCAAGACACAAGCCAATCATACCGGGGTATTTGGAAGGACTCCAAACAACCTGCTCTTGTCGAACAGTGTTCTCGATACAAGAACATTCTTGGCACAACCGAAATGCAAAACCTTGGCGACATAGTTACATCAGCTAACAAAAATCACAACTTTGTCTAATTTTAGTACATTCCTTGTCATTTATAATGATGCGTCACTGTTCTCCACAGTTGTCACAGAAGTAAAGTTTGCATTGATTTGGATGTGATTTCAGTAAGGGAAGAAGAAAATAAGTCTGCATTGTACACTTGCTGCCCCCTCCAGCTAGAGTCACTGGATAATCTAATTTGCAGTTGGTCTGCCATTCCACTCAGTGATTACTTCTTTGGACTCACCATCAAACTAGAACGAAGGCCTCAAAGATCGAGATTGTTGTATAAAGATTAAACCAGGACTCAGATATCCAGAGTGTTAAGAAGAGCATCCAAAAGCAGGTGGAAAATACAAAGGAAGTAAAGGACCCTCTATTAAGTTAAGCCACAAGTACTCGGGGCCGCAAACTGAGTCATAATTCAATAAACAGGCTGAGATTATCAATCAAACAAGTGTGGCAGTTTTCTGTGTAAAAAGGGTCTGAATAACACAGATGATGTAGAGGTTGTAGTTACCCCTCACCACGTCAAACGCACAAGGGGGGTAATTCATAGATTCCAGCACAGAGGCAGCACACACGAGCAGCGCAGAGATGGAGCGTGCGCCTGCGTGCGCCAGCCGTGTGCGCTAAACAGCATTCTGGCGCACCACATATTCATGGAATAAATAAGCCATTTTGAGCGCTGGCGCAGTGAACATCCTGCAGCGCCAGTTACGCCCCCAAGAACGCCTCTTGCACAAGGAAAAGCCATTGAAACGGCCAATGCAGCGCAGAGGCCTGCGCTAACCCTGGACCAGTTTACAGGGCCGCTACACTGTAATCGCGTGAAAATACTAGCGTACCCCGCTCTGGGCAGCCAAAACGCTTGAATATGTACTAGCGCACCCCTCGGAATACACATACCCTGCGCACGCCAGGTAAATTGCATAGAAAAAGTAGCCCCTGTGGTGTGGGCTGCCTGTGGGGCATGGCCAGGGTGGATGGGCTGCCTGCGGGGCATGGGGAGGGTGAGTGGGCTGCCTGTGGGGCATGCCCAGGGTGGATGGGGTGGCTGCATGTATTTTGGGGGTGCGCGGGGAGTTACACACGCGACAGGACAGGTCTTGTGCGAGCGCGGTACATGTATTACTGGGGAAGCAGGGAGTTTCACACGCCATAGGTGTTGAGCGAGCGTGGTACATGTATTACTGGGGTATGCAGGGAGTTTCACACGCAATAGGACTTGTGCGAGCATGGTACATGTATTACTGGGGTATGCAGGGAGTTACACACGCGACAGGCCTTGTGCGAGCGTGGTACATCTATTACTGGGGTACGCCCGGAGTCTGACACGCGACAGGCCTTGTGCGAGCGTGGTACGTCTATTACTGGGGTACGCGGGGAGTCACACACACGATAGGCCTTGGGCGAGCGCGGTAGATGTATTACTGGGGTACGTGGGGAGTTTCACACGCGATAGGCCTTGTGCGAGTGTGGTACGTGTATTACTGGGGTACGCAGGGAGTCTCACACGCGACGGGCCTTGTGCGAACGTGGTACGTGTATTACTGGGGTACGCGGGAGTTTCACACATGACAAGCCTTGTGCGAGCATGGTACGTGTATTTTGGGGGTGCGCGGGGAGTCACACACGCGACAGGCCTTGTGCGAGCGTGGTATGTGTATTTTGGGGGTGCTGTAACGCTCACCTGATTCCCGCAGAGGCGCCGGTCTTGACTGGGTGAATGCCGTATCTTCAAAGGTGATGTGTAACACACGGTTGGCTCTTTGGGCTGGACCTCTGTGCACTGTATGTCTGACTCGAAGAGTAAGATGTCTGCAGATAGAAAATATGGGATTAATGAACTGGGGTTATTGGGTGCCTCTCTCCTCTTCCCTTTCTCTTCTCCTGTAGAACCCCAAAGGTTAACACCCTCACCTTAGGTAAGTGAACGCCGAGCTCTCCATCTGCCTCGGGGCAGGGTGCCGTAACCAGTTTCTTCACTGGATAAGGGTGCAGGCCTCTTGACCTCAGAGGACTGCTGTCCGTCGTTAACTGCACGAACGGTAAGTTCTGGGCACTTCAAATGTCTTAAAAGTCTTTTGTAATGATATCTCTTGTTTTGCAGGGTTCCGGCGATGGCGGATGGCGGGCTGATGAGAGTTGAGGATCGAACCCGCGTGAGGAATAGAAGCGCCTGGAAGCACGTAAGTAAGCGCTTGTAGCCTGCTTCACGATGCGCACTAGCTGTCCCTTTTATCTTGCAGGTACAAGTTCGGAGCTTTAGAGAAGCTGAAGGGTGCTGGAATACCCACTGGATTCGGCGTGGGAAGGAGTAATGGCACGTGAGTAATAAAGTTGCCCAATGTCTTTAAACGCACCTTCTTTTGTCTTTCAGATGCGGGATGCAGCGCCGAAGGCCTCCGGAGCGTGCGAAGAGCTGGTAAGCTTTTGTCTTTCAGATGCCGGAATGCAGTGCGAAGACCTCCGGAGCATGCGAAGAGTAGGTAAGCCTTTGTCTTTCAGATGCCGGAATGCAGCGCGAGGCGTTGGTGACAGCCGATGGACCAGGTAAGAGATGCGCTGCCACTGAAGACCGTAGTGCTAACCTGTTCTTTCTTTGTCTTTACAGGTGCTGCTGAAGACTGGATTCCAGGATGGTAAGCCTTTGTTCCCTTAGGCCCAGGATCAGAAGCAGAAGACACGATGAGCGTTCTGCTGCAGAGAATGCAGAATAACGCAAAGCAAGATTCATCCATCGGGTGTGGTTTAAATAGCCTCCTGTAGTGCTTAGATGTCTCCTTGCACAGCCACGCCTAGGTAAGAAAAGAGTTCCTGCTTTCCAGAAGAGTTCCAGTGTTCTGAACCTAGGGAGTGGCTCCTGCCCCACCCAACAGGAAAAGTAGTCCCAAACAGAAGAGGATCAGGGGTTCAACTGGCAGGTAAGTAAGCAGCATGGTCTGCTGCAGGTAAGTCCACCCAAGCATTATGAGCCCGGCGCTTCCAGCGCTGGGACTGGGCATCTTTATGAGCCTGGTGCCACTGGCGCCAGGACAGGGTCCAAAAGGTCCCAATTGGGACTGGCTGGCACTCGGAACCGGGGTTATGGGTCTGCTTCCAAGGAAGTCGGGCAAGTCCTGATCTTTTGGAAGCAGAGATCATGACAGCACCCCCCCCCTCAAGGCCCCTCCCAAACCAGGCTTCTCCGGGGGTTTGGGCTTGTTAGGAAATGTTCGATGAAATCTTTTGATTAGACGAGGCGCGTGGACATATTCTGCAGGTTCCCAGGATCTTTCTTGGGGACCGTAGCCTTTCCAGTCAATCAGGTAAAATAGTTTAGATTTGGAGATCTTGGAATCCAGGATGCTTTTGACTTCAAACTCGAGTTCTCCATCAACTAGAATAGGTTTTGGAGATGTAGTTAGTCGGGTTTGAGGTTGCACGGGTTTTAATAGAGAGACGTGGAAGACCGGATGTATCTTCATGTGAGGGGGCAAGTCCAACTTGACCGCTACTGGATTTACTATGGTAGTGATGGAATAGGGACCAAGGTATCTTGGGTTGAATGTGCGTGGTCCTTTTAGAGGTAGATATTTGGTGGATAACCAGACTTGATCTCCTACTTGATATTGGGGGGCTTCCTTCCGATGTTGGTCTGCTCCTTTCTTGTATTGTTCTTTAGCCCTTTGAAGGTGAGAAACGGCTTCCTTAAAGGCTTGGGTGATTGTAGAATGCAGGTGGTCTACTGCTGGTGTTCCAAGATCTTGGAGTGGATCCAACTCCGAGGTTCGAGGGTGACTACCGTATAAAAGAAAAAACGGGGTCTTCCCAGTTCCCGAGTGGACAGAGTTATTGTAGGCATATTCGGCTATCCAAAGGATATCTTTCCAAGTTTTTTCAGTTTGTTGTAGCATGCAGCGCAAATACTGTTCCAGAGTTTGATTGGTCCTCTCGGTTTGTCCGTCGGTTTGAGGGTGGTGGCTGGTCGAAAGTCTCACATCAATTTGAGCCGACCGACAGCAACTTCACCAAAAATGAGAAATAAATTGACTACCTCGATCCGAAATTAGAACTGAAGGAAAACCGTGCAGTCGGACGATGTTTTCGAGAAATTCTCGGGCCAGAGTTGCTGCTGTTGGTAAGCCTTTGAGTGGAATGAAATGCGCCATCTTGGAGAATAGGTCCACGATTACTAGGATCGTATTGTATCGGAGCATGGAGGTAGATCGGTGATGAAGTCCATAGAAAGCGTATGCCAAGGGCGAGGCGGGATGTCAATAGGGCGTAAGAGGCCGGCTGGTTTTTCCTTTTGACTCTTGTTTTGGGCGCATACTCCACAGGACATTATAAAGTCTCTGATATCTTTTTTCCAAGACGGCCACCAGAAGTAGCGCTTGATCTTTTCCGAGGTCTTGGTCATACCGGGATGTCCTTCCATTAAAGAATCGTGATAACAAGAGATTACCTTTTTCTGTAAATCTGTGCTGGGCAGGTATAACCGTTCTTGGAAATATAATAGGTTGTCCTTCACCGTAAAGTCCTTTCCCTGCAGATGCCAATTCTGTATGTCTGCTGGAGTTACCAGTAGCCTGGCTTTATCCTTAACTTCCTCTATGGATTGTGTGGCGATTAAACCTAGAATTCTTTGTTCGGGAATGATAGGTACAGGTTTAGGATTGATCAAATGTTCTTCCACTCCCATCCGAGAAAGGGCATCAGCTTTACTGTTTTTTGTACCAGGTCGATAGGTAATTATGAAGTCAAACTCGGCAAAGAATAGTGCCCAACGGAGTTGCCTAGAGGATTGAGCTTTTGCGGTTGTCAAATATTGCAGGTTTCGGTGATCTGTAATCACAGTAACCGTGTGTCTGGCCCCCAGAAGATAATGCCGCCAAGCCTTAAAGGCGGACTTGATAGCTAGAAGTTCCTTATCAGTAATAGTGTAATTGATTTCAGGAGGCGAGAATTTGCGGGACCAAAATGCCACGGGATGCAACTGATTGGTTACTGGGTCCTTTTGTGATAGAACTGCCCCCATGGCAAGGCTCGAAGCATCAGTTTCAACGATGTAGGGGAGTTCTGGGCGAGGATGTTTTAAGATCGGTGCAGAGATAAATCTAGTCTTCAAATTCTGGAAAGCTTGTTCCGCCTCGGTAGACCATTCAAAACGTTTGTTTTTCTTTAACAAGGCGGTGATGGGCTGGACTATTCGAGAGAATTCGGGGATAAACCTGCGGTAAAAGTTAGCGAAGCCTAACATGTTTTGAACACCTTTTACGGAGAATGGCGATGGCCATTTGAGAATTGCATCGACCTTCTTTGAATCCATACGCACTCCGCTAGGTGATAATATGAATCCCAAGAATTCAACTTCAGTCACGTTGAAAACACATTTTTCCAATTTAGCGAAAAGTTTGTGTTGACGCAATCTCTCGAGGACCATTTTCACGTGTTTCCGATGTTCAGTTTCCGATGAAGAATAAACGAGGATGTCGTCAATGTAAACAACAACACACACATCTATGAGCTCTCTGAGGACATCGTTCATAAAATATTGAAAGGCGGCCGGGGCATTGCAAAGTCCGAAGGGCATGACCTGATATTCAAATAGCCCATACTTGGTGCGGAAGGCCGTCTTCCATTCATTGCCCTCTTTTACTCGTACCAAGTGGTAGGCTCCTCTAAGATCCAGCTTTGTATATATGCATGCTTTTCTGACTTGGTCCAGGAGTTCAGGGATCAAAAGTAACGGATATCTATTCTTAACGGTGATCTGGTTCAGGGCGCGATAATCTATACAAGTTCTAAGGTCCCCTTCTTTTTTTGGAACGAAGAACAAAGCTGAGGAAGCAGGGGACTTGGAAGGACGAATAAACCCATTCGCTAGGTATTGATCCAGGTATTGTCGGAGGTGAAGATTCTCAGGCTCGGTGAGGGCATACATTCTACTACAAGGAGGAGTAGATCCAGGCATCAGGTCTATCTGGCAGTCATAAGACCTATGAGGAGGTAGAGAGTTAGCCTGATCCTTCCGGAAAACATCTTGGAATTCTAGGTATTCAGGAGGTAACTGGGGAGCCTCCGAGGAAATTGCTGCCAGTGCAACACCAGGTCGAGGGTGACAAGTAGAGACACATTCTGGAAACTGAACCGTTCTTGCTCGCCAATCGATCTGAGGATTGTGCTTCTCTAACCAAGGAATTCCTAGAATAATCTGGAACTGAGGGGCCTTGATCACATCGAACACGATCTTCTCATGGTGTCCATCTTGACTTACTAGCGTCACTTCTTGGGTGGTATGCGTTACTGGTCCGGAGGCTATCTCCGTACCATCCACCGTAGTAATGACGTCCTTTACAGCCTTTGGACAAAGAGTCAGATTCAGCCTCAAAACCATTTCATGATCCACATAATTGCCAATGGCACCGCTGTCGACGTAAGCTTCAATCGCATGTAATCGATCCGGATGTTCAGGGCTAATGAGGACCATAGGTATCACGAAATGCGAGGTCACAGAACTGGTTTTAACGCTCGGCAAGAGGACCTCTATTCTTGTCGGGAGAGGTTGTTTCCCTGCTCAGAGTTTGTGACCCTGGTAACTGCAGCTCCTACTGCCTTCTTGGCTGGTTTCACCGGTCAGTCTCGAAGAAAGTGCCCCGAGTTTCCACAATAGAGGCATAATTGCAGCTGTTTTCTCCTTTCCCGCTCCTTTTGTGTTAGTGGTCCTTTCAGGCCCCCTATTTGCATGGGTTCCCCGGAGTCTACTCCTTTGGTAGGAGTTGGTGGTTTGGAAAATACTCGAGCATCAAACTTGGAACGATCGGCCTTCCTGTTCTGCAGTCTGTGGTCAATTTGAACGACTAAGTCAATATAGTCCGAACAGTCTTGCGGGGGATTCACTACTTGGGCTAACACATCTTTGAGCTCTCCACATAGACCTCTATAAAACAGCGTAATCCTTTTGTCCTCAGGCCATCGAGTTTCCACTATCAGTCTGTTGAAAGACGCAATATAAGCCAAAAGGTCTTGATTACCCTGTCGCAATGAAAGGAGCTCATTGTCCAAGGCCTGCCCCTGTGAATGTCTTGCAAACAGTTTTTCCATACTGAGCTGAAAAGCTTGAAAATCATGGAGAACCGGATCATCTTGATTAACTAGAGGGATCGACCAGTCTGCCGCATTGCCACTAAGGTACGAAAGCACGAAAGCTACCTTAGCTTGATCAGTTGGAAAGGCTGCTGGCCGGCATAAGAAGTGCAACCGGCACTGATTAATAAATACTGCAAACCTCTTTGGGTCACCAGAAAATCGTTCGGGCGGAGCCAGAGGTACATTCCCAGGTAGGTTGATCTGCACTGGGTTCGTAGAGGATGTTGAAGGAAGATTTGCCCCTGATGCGGGTAACGGAGTTTGTCCGGCTTGTGACTGTAGCAATTGTCTAGCGAGATCGTCTGTTCGCTCCTTGGAAATAATCAGTTCCCTTCTTAGAGCATTCGTTTCCTGACGGGCTGCATGCACTTCTGCTCTTAGTTCCCCAAGTAACTGGGCTAGCTGGTCAGTATCCGAGGTTTCCATAGCGCCTGGGTGGGAGTTTTGCGATAGGCTTTGCGTTCTGTAACGCTCACCTGATTCCCGCAGAGGCGCCAGTCTTGACTGGGTGAATGCCGTATCTTCAAAGGTGATGTGTAACACACGGTTGGCTCTTTGGGCTGGACCTCTGTGCACTGTATGTCTGACTCGAAGAGTAAGATGTCTGCAGATAGAAAATATGGGATTAATGAACTGGGGTTATTGGGTACCTCTCTCCTCTTCCCTTTCTCTTCTCCTGTAGAACCCCAAAGGTTAACACCCTCACCTTAGGTAAGTGAACGCCGAGCTCTCCATCTGCCTCGGGGCAGGGTGCCGTAACCAGTTTCTTCACTGGATAAGGGTGCAGGCCTCTTGACCTCAGAGGACTGCTGTCCGTCGTTAACTGCACGAACGGTAAGTTCTGGGCACTTCAAATGTCTTAAAAGTCTTTTGTAATGATATCTCTTGTTTTGCAGGGTTCCGGCGATGGCGGATGGCGGGCTGATGAGAGTTGAGGATCGAACCCGCGTGAGGAATAGAAGCGCCTGGAAGCACGTAAGTAAGCGCTTGTAGCCTGCTTCACGATGCGCACTAACTGTCCCTTTTATCTTGCAGGTAAAAGTTCGGAGCTCTAGAGAAGCTGAAGGGTGCTGGAATACCCACTGGATTCGGCGTGGGAAGGAGTAATGGCACGTGAGTAATAAAGTTGCCCAATGTCTTTAAACGCACCTTCTTTTGTCTTTCAGATGCGGGATGCAGCGCCGAAGGCCTCCGGAGCGTGCGAAGAGCTGGTAAGCTTTTGTCTTTCAGATGCCGGAATGCAGTGCGAAGACCTCCGGAGCATGCGAAGAGTAGGCAAGCCTTTGTCTTTCAGATGCCGGAATGCAGCGCGAGGCGTTGGTGACAGCCGATGGACCAGGTAAGAGATGCGCTGCCACTGAAGACCGTAGTGCTAACCTGTTCTTTCTTTGTCTTTACAGGTGCTGCTGAAGACTGGATTCCAGGATGGTAAGCCTTTGTTCCCTTAGGCCCAGGATCAGAAGCAGAAGACACGATGAGCGTTCTGCTGCAGAGAATGCAGAATAACGCAAAGCAAGATTCATCCATCGGGTGTGGTTTAAATAGCCTCCTGTAGTGCTTAGGTGTCTCCTTGCACAGCCACGCCTAGGTAAGAAAAGAGTTCCTGCTTTCCAGAAGAGTTCCAGTGTTCTGAACCTAGGGAGTGGCTCCTGCCCCACCCAACAGGAAAAGTAGTCCCAAACAGAAGAGGATCAGGGGTTCAACTGGCAGGTAAGTAAGCAGCATGGTCTGCTGCAGGTAAGTCCACCCAAGCATTATGAGCCCGGCGCTTCCAGCGCTGGGACTGGGCATCTTTATGAGCCTGGTGCCACTGGCGCCAGGACAGGGTCCAAAAGGTCCCAATTGGGACTGGCTGGCACTCGGAACCGGGGTTATGGGTCTGCTTCCAAGGGAGTCGGGCAAGTCCTGATCTTTTGGAAGCAGAGATCATGACAGGTGCGTGGGGAGTATCACACGCGACAGGCCTTGTGCAAGCAGGGTACGTGCATTTCAGGTGTGCGCGGGAACTCATACACACGTTTTCACTAGCGCGAGATGGGTACGTGTATTCTGAGGGGTGCGCAGGGAGTTTCACATGCGATTTGTCAGTGTGTGTCCTCCCAGGTGTGCCCCCTACCCAGGCCCTGCAAGCAGCCGACACCACAGGGGACTACCCTACACCCCTGGCCATGCCCTGCAGGCAGACCATCCGTCCTGGCCATGCCCCGCAGGCAGCCCATTCACCCTGGGCATGCACCGCAGGCAGCCCACATGGCACCATGCACTTGTGAGCCCCAACACATGTCCCACCCACCATTGACGGGCACCTGCCAGTAGGCCCCGACACATGTTCCCCTGCACCCCCACCCACCCGGCATTGATGGGCGCCTGCCATCAAGCCCCGACACATGTCTCCCTGCACCCCCACCCACCCAGCATTGACGGGCACCTGCCAGCAGGCCCCGACTTATGTCCCCCTGCACCCCCACCCACCCAGCATTGACGGGCACCTGCCAGCAGGCCCCGACACATGACCCCCTGCACCACCACCCACCCAGCATTGACGGGCACCTGCCAGCAGGCCCCGACACATGTCCTCCTGAACACCCACCCACCCAGCATTGACGGGCACCTGCCAGCAGGCCCCGACACATGTCCCCCCCAACATGTCATCACCATCCACAATCATAGCCCTTATGGCCACCCAAATCCCACCCCACGCCACCCCAGTCCAAACCCCCAACCAAGTATTCCATCCACCCCACATTGAAATCCCCATTACATGAAACATCCCTAATGGCAAGTATGCACATCAATACATGTCCGTCACACGCACACAATGGGTGCAAGTGAATGCGAAAACCCAGATCGTGACATGCATGAAACCAATGAGAGAATACCACACAATTGAAGTATGAAACCA
This sequence comes from Ambystoma mexicanum, assembly GCF_040938575.1. NCBI lineage: Eukaryota > Metazoa > Chordata > Amphibia > Caudata > Ambystomatidae > Ambystoma > Ambystoma mexicanum. The sequence continues at coordinate 952,549,148 of NC_090928.1, read as the reverse complement.
AAATGTATTAAATGAAAAATCAATGGAATAAAAGAAAATCACACAAGAGAAAATGATAACAAACAAAAGGCTGGATGTCCCAAAAAATATTCCAAAAAATATATCAATGCAGAATCCAAATAAAATGAAATGAAAATGGCTCCAAAGTGTCGGTCCATCAAACCAAATCCAATCCATTTGCTCCATGGGGAAAAAAAAATAGAGGTCAAATCCAGTCTTCAACTATATACAATTTACAAACCCAGGATCCATGAGCCCAAGGAAACCTACAAAAAAACACTACCTAATAACAAACTATATACAAAAAGGTGGGGCATAGTCCATGTGCCCCAAAAGAAAAAAAATATAAAGGAAACCTAACACTAATCAACTATATACAATGGCAGCGGGCAAGTCCTACGGCTCACTCTGTGATGTCCTGGGCCAGGGCATCATCCAACTCCATGCCGATGTCCCGGAGGCGGGCCTCTCCCCTGTCCCCGAGGTCTCGCAGGGATGCAGTCATGGCCTGTTCCAACTCCCTGCAAGTTGCCTTGAGGCACTCAGCCCGCCTCAACGCCCTGCACATGGAGTACTCCGCCCTGACTATAGTGAGCTGTGCCTCTTCCGCCCGCAGCCGCTCCGCATCAATCCGCTGGCCCAACCGCTGCCATACGGAAGACACTCCCATTCCAGGGTCCCCCTGCCCTCCGGCCGATGCCTGCCCCTCTGATGTTGATGGCCCTGAGCCATCATCACTCCCACCTTGAGCCTGCTGCTGCTGTCCATGTGCCCTGCCCGATGATGCCGGCACATCCTCCATCTGTTGGTCTCCAGTTGGTGGGGTGTCCACCCCTGCTGGACCTCTGACTCCTGACTGTGGCAGGGATGTGATCTCCACCAAGCTGGCTGCATTGGTCGGGGCAGGTCCCGTGGCGGAGAACGACTAGCTCATAGTCTGCACAGAGGAGGAGAGGGCCGCCAGAGTGCCCGACACATGTAGGAACCCTCTGACCAGTGCCCCTCCCAACTGGGCCACGTTGGCACGCAGCTCTTCATGATGACGTGTGTGGTCCCCCCAGGAAGCACGCACGTCATCACCAATGTCACTGTGCGCAACGCAACAGCAATCAGGACGGACTCCATACGGTCACGGGTCTCCTCGTCCGCAGGTAGTGGAGTGCCAGATGACGTGGGCCTCCCCCCTACCTGCGAACGGGTCTGGGACAGGGCATCCCTGCTTGTGCATGGTGGTGCAGTCACAGGGTCAGGGACAGTGACATGCACAGGCCCCTCCGCGGCGACCTGTGCTGCCTCCTGCCCCTGTCCCTGGACTGCACCACTTGCACCAGTGGTACCACCCCCACCAGGCCCCATGTGCGGCTCAGTAGCGGCCTCCTCCTCCTCTGTGTACACCATCAACCTGGATGGCTCCGCACCGTGTTCCGCCATCGCAAGCCCCTGTGGGTGCTCACCCGCCCCTTCCGCTGCAGCCGTAGTGGCAGACGTCGCACCACTCCCCCTCGCTCCCGGATGATGGTAATTCCTGGGAGGGTGGCTGGGCCTTGCGTCGCCGGCCGGTGGAGGCATCCCTGCCGCTTTGCTCCACAGCGCCGTCTCCGCCCTCTTCTTCACTCTACGCTGTGTAGAGGGAGACATAGAACACAAGCATCAGGGTACTGTACAATAGTCCCCTAGACAGGAAGCAATAGCACATGAGTGGCACTGTCAAACGTCACTTCCATCATGTCCCTCCACAACACATGGGTCAATGCAGGCAACACACATGCAGAAACAGGCACGGCGCATGCAATCAACATTTGCATCCATGTTGTCTTTAAACTCACATGCATCATGGGTCATACTGATCCCATGCACACACATCACCAGAGGTTCATGCATCTGGCCTTGTACACCACCGACACAGTGGATACAAGGATGACTAGACTGCATCAGTGATTCAACACATCGTCACGGACATGTGTCATGCATCCATGGCGTTTCAAAGTCACACACATGCTACTCAGACACACAGACATGTACACCATACATGTACATGACAGCAGCACCCATCTCTCACACCCCATCCATGTCCAAGAACAGAGACAGGCATGCATTCATGTGTGCATTCTGCATGCTGCTGCACATGTTGCATTGTAACACATGCACCATCCATGTGGTTCACACATGACTGGTCTCACATGCAGCACCATGATATCCCCACACACACACACATCCATACATGGCCTATGTCACACATACAGGCAAGTAGATGACTACCAGCACACTGCTACATGCCCTGTTTCACACAGCAATGCATGGCCACTTACCGCTCAACTCCAGACGGGTCTACCTCTGAAGGATCTGGACGTGGTGCGCTGGCCTTATGCGTTCCAGGACCCTCGTCTGGATGTTGGTCAGGCGGACCCGGCACCCCTCTGCATCCTCTGCCTTCAAGAGGTCGGGCCTTGCTGAGGGTCCTGGACCTGAAGTCCTCCCAGCGCTTCTGGATGTCTTGCATGTTGCGGGCTGCCAACCCCTCCACTTGGATGGCAGCCACGATGTCCTTCCAGATCCCCTTCCGTCCTTCATAGTCGGCATGTGAACTTCCAAAGAGGGCATCATAATGCCCCAGGACTTGCTCCACCAGGATGCCAACTTCTTTGTCACTGAAGCTGGCAGCCCTCTGACTCTGCTGGGGGGTTGCCACTGGTGCCAGATGGTGTTGTGTTGGACATGGCAACCCCCGAGGCAGGTGTGGGCGGGCAACTGGGTCCTGGGGCTGGGCTGTGGAGTGATGGTTTACCAGTCGGGAGTCTTCTGTTCCAGCAAGGGTGGTCACAGCAACTGGACCCCTGCAGATGGCTGACGTGCAGGCACTAAATAGCAGGGCACGTGGCCAGCAGGCAGGCAGGCAGCAGCAGATGGCAGGTGGGAGCGTGCTCGGGGCTCTGGGGGAGCAGGAAAATGGCCTTATGGGCAGGAGCATGGTCTTCCGTGTGTTGTCGCGTGGCCAGCTTGATTCGGAGTGATTTGGCAAGTGAAAAAACTGCACGTCAGCGTGTAATTTGAGGAAAGGCCCTTAGCGCATAAGCGTGTCTGGGACCTTTCGTGTGTGGGCGTTTCCCACGTGACGGTGCATAGTGATTCAGCACGTGAAGAAACAGCACGTACGCGTGTTAATGCATGTAATTGGATGAAAGGCCCTTAGCACGTACATGCGTAAGTGACGTTGCACGTGTGGGCTGGTTTAAAAGGTACGCGTAGGACGCCATTTTCTTGTACCTGCTTTTTGTGGAGAGCGAGTGGGTGATTCTTGTACTTCTTGTCGGTTCAGACGCGATTACTTCACAATGGTTCCAGTTCGTACTCCTTCTATACTCGGACAGAGTTCTATTCTTCTTTTGGCGGGGGTGTTGCCAACGCGCACATGCGCATCTTTTTCACGCTCTTTTTCCAGGCAGACGGTGAGTCACGCTCGTATTGTACAACTGTGGTTGTCCCTGTGTGTCGCGTAGTGCGTGTTCTTTATTCCACGCACGTGGGCTACCAGGGGTCGCATGTTAAATTTTGCTTTTGTGGTGCCTGAGCATTGCATGACCCATCATCTTCCCCCAGGGGTCACAGACAGCCTTGCTAGAGCACTAGTGTACGTATTCCATCTAGTACCCTACCACAATTGCCCAGGACAATTGTTTACTACACCTCCCATTCGCACAAGAACATCAGTGCCATGGTTGAGAGGCGACCAAGCGGTAAGGGAGGCAAAGGTGGCCGACCTGCAAGAAATGGGCGCGGTAGGGGACGTGGCCAGGATGTGAAGGGTGGCCCAAGAGGCCAGTGTGTGGAGGACCAATCAGGGACACCTATGCCCCCCCAATGGGTTGGGGAGATGCAGCTGACACCATCCCAGTTCAGGCCTTGTTACCCACCCCCATATTGTCAACTGAACCAGCATAGGATGACTCCCAGGCTGACGTCCGTGTCACCAATTCAAAGCCATGTGTGGCGGTGAAAGTTGCTGTCACCAGGCCCCATGGATCTGGGGCAGCAATGTCATCTGCTGCCCCAAGTAGCCATGGTGAGGAGGCTGCAGGGGCAGCTGCACCTCAATCCACCCCAGCTCGGAGTCACCCAGCCGGGACAGTGTTGGTCCAAGTCCATCACACCGAGGCTGGTCCTGCCAACATCACCCAGCAGCAAATGCCTGCAGTGAGACCTTTGGTCATCGTGCCTTTGGCTACTTCCAGTGCCCAGTCCACCTGCGCTTCTGCCCCTACCAACCTTCCAAGAGGAAGAAGGGTGCTCTTGCGGTACAGGCTGGGACCCCAGGCACGGCTACCCACTCCGGCACGTCAAGGAAGCCTAGTTTCAATGATGCAGAACTAGACGCACTTGTGGGCTACGTGTCGGCCCATGGCCACGAAATGGTGGTGACTGCAGGGTGCAAGACTACGCCTGCTCAACGTAGGGGCCACTGGCAGACCATCGCGCACCACATTAGTTCCCTTGGATTTGTGAGGCGCACAGCTGATGATTGCTCTAAGCGGTGGAATGACCTGAAACGCAGAGCAAAGAACAACCTGACTTTCAATCATGCCTCTACTCTGGTGACTGGCGGTGGGTCTCCACCAGAGGAAGAACAACTCACTGAACATGAGTCTGTCGCTGGAGCCTTCATCACAGAGGATCAGATCCAAGGCGTGGGAGACCTACCAGATCTTGAAGCAATGTCCGGTGAGTGCCCATGCATGTGTGTGCAATCTATGTGTATGTTGTTTGGGTGATGTGCTCTCATTGAGTGCCAGGTGAGGCTGTGTACTCATGACTGCTATCTGTCACCCATGTGGTACCTCCAAACCATCCCCCGGCCTGGGGTTTAGGTTTCACAGATTAGGTTCTGATTCTTCTTTTTGTCTAAGATTTTACCTTGTGCCAAGGCCTCAAGGTATGCTCCAATACGCATAAACAAAATTGAGTAACAATTTGATACTATATAGCTGTGCCCACTCCTCAAAATTACTACGTATTTCCTCGTGGCACACACATTGAGTGGAGGCACGCATTAAGAATGTCCTTTGAAGATATCAAATTATTAACGGATGTGAGAGCTGAAACCTTGGGTTTCACATCAGATGAGGCAGAGGCAATCCTAATGAAGATAAGTGACTCTTCATAGTCAAATAAGAAGGATAATGCTATTGATCCTACAAGAAGAATTAAGCAACTAGAATACTTAATTCGTAAAGAGATAAACCGGAGACTACATGCAGTAACATTGGGACGGTACTTCAAGAATCAAAGAGTCCCACGTGGATCAACCTGAGACCAACACTTTGTAAAGAGGATAAAGAATTTGTCCGCAAATGGGAAGCCATACTTAATAAATGTTCCTTGGACTTGATTTTACTCACGATTCAGGAATTAACTAAAACTGTAACCTATTTGAATGCAGAGATTTAGGAGATTGAAAGAGAACTCAGCACTACATTTAACAAAGAGGAGCTGGAAGAGATAGTTAATGATATCAACTTAAAATTGGAATCATATAAAACAGAGTTAGACGGTAAGAAAGTAAGGAAATTCCGTCGTGATACATATGATTATCTAAACGGCGAGGTCTATACGTGGATGGACAAATATACAGTACCACCACAGAGGAAGAACGACAGAGGGAGTACGGATAACTCTTCAAGCACAGACTCAGAAGACAGGGGTGGAAGTAGTAGATAACAAGAAGAAAGACCTACGACAACAGTACAAAGGGACAATCTCTCTACAACACCAATAGCTACTACATCAGCACAACCTTTTTTAGGACGATTAAGAGAAGAAAAAAGACTAGGAGTGGGAAGAGTTGTCACAAGAGTGGAAACCAGAGCAGCTCGACAACTAGTAAAGAAAACTTAGTGATACATTTATCATCCAGGATACTTAACAGAGCAGAAATAGAAACATTGCAGAAGGGCCAAACTTTGTGCGAACACACAGCACAACTCTTTTTGACACTAAGATAGATCTCTTTAAATTCGTGAGAAAACTAAGATTGAAAGTGTTTTTTGAAGAATTAGAACTCGCAACCAACATAGAGCCCAAAGAAGAGATTCTAAAGGAATTTAGAATGAAAGTAACTTTATGCCACCATTGAATATTTCTTCAATTGATATCTTTCACAGACAAACTCTGAATGATTTGAAATGGATATCTTATAAATGCCCAAGATACAGCAACCTGAAACGTAATGAATTTGGAATATTGAGGGACTTGTTTGCAGACGAGAAGATCACCATACGACCAGCGGACAAGGGAGGTGCCCTGGTCAGCATGAATAGCACTGATTATAACAATGAGTGTGAGAGACAACTGAACGACACCAACACTTATGCCAGACTAGATGGGGACCCAACTATCAAAATCATGCAGAAGTTGGAGAAGATACTTGAAAAGGCTGAAGAGTTGGAATGGATTAATGACAAGACTAAAGCATTCTTGCTTAATAAACACCCCTGGATACGAAATTTCTATACACTCCCAAAGGTACATAAACATCCAACATTACCACCTGGTAGACCCATAGTATCTGGCGTAGACAGTCTATTACAACCACTTGGCCAATATATAGATTTTTTTCTCCAACCTTTAGTACAGAAGACATGTACCTACACTAGAGACACTACACATTTTCTGAATCGCTTGAAAGAAATTGGCTATATAGAGAACACTATTATGTTCACAATAGATGGAAAAAGTCTTTAAGTCTATACCCCACGATATGGGCCAAGAAGCGATTGAATGGTTCCTTATGAAGGAAGAGGAGATGAGAACAGTAAAAGAATTTATTTTGGTGTTACTTGAATTCATCTCACAGAACTCGTACTTTCAATATAAGAATACCTTCTATCTACAAACATCAGGGACATCAATGGGGGCCACTATGGCCCCCACCTACGCGAACTGTTTCATGAACAAATTTGAGAATGAACACATTTTGACACACACGCAGTGGAAGGACAACATAGTGCTGTGGACAAGGTATATCGACTATATTTTTGGTATTTGGATAGGGACATCAGAAATATTACAGCAATTCTTCATATACCTAAACACGACTGATCCACGGATACAATTTACCTATGAGAGCTCCACACCAGACATCCATTTTTTGGATGTGGCAGTACATGTGAAGGAAGGGAGATATGAAACAAACATATATCGCAAAGAAACAGATCGAAATAATCTTTTACATCGACTCAGTTTTCATCAGCCAAGTCTACTTAGGAATCTACCATATAGCCAAATGATGCGAGTAAAACTGTCATGCGCCCCTTTTTCATCAGACAATGGGACAGATGGAAAACTAGCCGCCATTAACTGTGCCGTCACGTTTGATACGCTCGGAAGCAGCGGTCTAGTCTTTTTCCAATATGGCTGCCCACTGTTTATCTGTGTACAGTAGCCGCCGGCTCCTCGCGTTTCAACTGTGAGTTTGCTCTCTCCCTTTGTTGCTAAACTTCTGTTATTTCCCTTGGCTTTGCTAAGCCCTGCTTTCTTCTGTCTCCTTCACCCTTTCCTCGCTGATTTCTTGTCTTCCGCTCTGCCTCCTGTCTGCATCATTGATCCCTGGTTCACCTACCTCTCCTCTCTCGGTTCTCCTTTGGCTTCTTTACTTCTTCGGAGCCCCGTCGGATACCTTCCAGGATTCTCCGCTCCGATCGACTTTCCATCTGGATCTTCAGTGTCCGTTCCGAGGATCCTTCCGTGGCCGGAGGATTCGGGTCTTTTTGCCCGGGTGGCTTTTTCCCCTTTTTTGGCTGTCACGGTCCTGGGGCCCTTGGTTCCCGGAATACTTCCGCAACCAGGGTGGCGTCATTCCGTGGCAGACCATATATACTAAAAAAGAAATCGTTAATCAAGGAAAGAAGAAAGAAGTCCTCCAGGATATTATCTTCAGGTGAGGAGGAAGGGGAGGAAACTGAAGTCGAAAGTGATTTGGACATTTCTGACAAACCAGCAATTTGTGACAAAAAAACGAATTGTGAGTGATCCAGAGACATGCGACAAGGAAATTGAGATTATGGGCCTGAATTTGAAGCTAGAGGTTATAAGCAAGAAGAAATCAGTACAGCGAAAGAACGTTTGTCGTCACAGCCGACTGAAACTCGAACACAAAGAAATACAGGTGGATCTTTTTTTGTATCGTGTTACTCACTACAAAGTAGTCGCATTAAAGCCACTATATTGAAGAATTGGCAGATACTGAGAAATGACACAAGAGTGGAACATTTGTTCAGAGAAAATCCGATGTTTGCTTATAAAAGCAGCAAAAATTTAAGAGATAGACTAGTGAAAACAAGACCACCACTACAACCACCAGTGACAAAGAGAACAGGAATGTTGTATATGGGCTGTGTGTTTAAATGTCCTTTAGATGCAATAACTAAAGCAGCTCATGTTAGTAATGTATAGGCCAGGAATATGGCTGCACCATTCCATAATAGATTCCTCTTATGTCACCTGTTCTGGAGTGCTATTGCATCAGAGTGTTGTTTCTTGACTTCTGTCAGTTGGACCCTGGATATTGCCTGTGTTGGGGGTCTCTTACTATGCTGCTTGAATCTAAGACAATAAAGCTGTCTCAACATATGTTGTTACATGCCTTCTTCATTACCAGGAACGTATCCATGTCTACATTGTAGCAATTGCAGCTTTATCATAAAGGGTGACACGATTAAACATCCCCGGACAGGAGCAAAGATCAAGCTAAGGAATTATACAACATGTGACACAATCAACATCATATATGCCATCAAATGCCCATGTGGTGTCTACTACATCAGACAATCAACATGAGCAGGTAGAGTCCATTGGAATGAACATAGATCATGTATTCGAACCAACAATAAGAACTCGGCGGTAGCAAGAGATTGGGAAAAGATGAAACACAACATTCATCAAATTAGGATTCAGGTTCTAGAAGTAATAAGACCTAAAGACAAACGTGAGGAACTGACTAGGAGACTTAACCAACGAGAAACCTACTGGATTGACAGATTGGACTCACTAACACCAGGCGGGATCAATGAAGAAATTAACTTTGTATGCGTTTTGTGAAGGGAATAAAGGTGGTAATGAATATTGTTGGACATTTATGGACATGTGTTAATATCAATATGTGCTTTTCTTGTAATGATCTCCATGTAGAGATATAGTGATTGTGAAGAATGTGGGCAATTTTCACGTTTGGCAACTACCAGTCGGGACCCAAGGCAGCAGCTAGTGCTACTGCCGCCACATTGCCCACAACTAAAGAGTTATATACGACTTTTGTCGGTTCACATCATGAAATGTATCCATTATAACTATCTCCCCCAACATATTCCGATTTCATTAATATTTTCTTGAGGTTAGGAACAATTATGAAGTGAATAATTCTAATTTTTTAGTCTGTGGACTACATCTCCCATACTGCATTGGTGCACATAGCAAATGAACAGCAACATAAGCATACAATCTATTTTTCATTTTAAATAGATGAATACATTAGCTCAATGTCATCCATACACACAGTACAGCTACGTTATGCAGAATCACCTTATTATATCACAGGAACACATAAACATGGTTTTATTCTCGATGTATTTCGAGAAACTGAAAGTAACTTTGCCCGCTACAGATACGCATGTGCGAGTACCCAAGCAACAGAAGTAAACAGACTTGTAAACCGGCGTTTGATGCAGACGCTGGTTTGCTTACACTACTGAATCACCGCGACACACGAAGGGCGAGAGAGGTAAGTAGTATGAGAGAACAGAGATAATGGAGCCCATCTAGAACATACGCTTGAGTTACAATAGACCAATTTATACTTTAACACATTATAGTAACATTAGTATGTTTAATATACAGGCAGTCATGGTGACTACAGCAGTTTGAGCGTTCACGTTGGATTAACACAGAGGACACAATAATTTCCCATTATAATACAGGTACATATACTACATGAAAGTTGGTAAACTCACAGCATGTTTTAGACCAGACACGAAGCTAATGTATTCTTCATTTATTATTTCCTATCTTTGTTTGCAGATCTTTCTTTACATGATTGGACATTTTAGATACCGAACAACATGGTATGTTTTTGAATATATTCGGAATGTTAATTTGTTTTAAATGATTGTTAATGATTGAACATGGGCTAATGTTATTTACGTTTTTGGATTGCAATTTGCTTTGGGAACCATGTGGTATTTTTATTTTATTTTTATGGTGGATGGTACACGTTTAATCTCTGTTTGGTGAAGATATTGAAATATACAGTGCTCGAATGCCCTGAAGACGGGCGACAGTCCAAAATGCTTTGGCAAAACACACTATTGGCACTATATGAATGAGGAAAGCTTAAGCCTCACAAACACAAAAGAAGATAATAAAGTCTTCATGATTTTAAGCATGTTGTGAATTTGATTTTCAAAGTGATGGTGTGAATATCACAACATAGACTTAATATTCAAGCAACTCCAAGTTGGAGAGCCGGGAGTGAGCATACCTAGGATCAGATTAGGTTCTGATTCTTCTTTTCGTCTGACATGCGTGTTTTGTCACACTATTTTGCATGTTTTATTTCATGATGTCCATCTCACATGATGGGTGGCAGTACTGATTTGCTACCATCTGGGTGTCCTTGGAAAATCTGCTATGGCTATGCTACGTGCCATCTGTGTGCTGGCATGTGTCATGTATGTGGATTGTCCATGCCACTCACAGGCTAATGTGTGATGCCAGTGCTATCCAGCATGCAGTACATGTGTTGGTTTTCCATCTTGGAGTCCTCAGTGTCTGCTTTTTGCTGCCCCTTCCAACCCATTGACAGTGCATGCATGCCAGAGTTATTGTCATGTGTAACATGTGTCATTTATGTACTGGATGTCTGCCTCGTCATGCCTATGTGTGTGGGCTATGGTGCTCATGCCTGTTTTCATTACTTTTCTTTTATGTTTTTGCAGTTGATCAGGCACTTGATGCTGTTGAGGAGGAGGAGGTGGCGCAGAGCCAGGAGGACTTACAGCCACAACTGGGCACCAGTGGAGGATGTGGGGTGGTGGTGGGTGAAAACCCATTACTCCTACAGACCATACTGTCCACGGGTGTCTCTGGGTACACCTCCGGAGACCTCTATGAATCAGGTGCTGAATCGGACATTGAGACATATGTGTCGTCGCAGGTGAGTGTTTCTGGCAGGGATGCTGTTCTGTCCAACCCACCTGCACCGGGGGCAGACGCCTCTATGGGGCATTCAGTGTTGGAAAGTCCGGCTGTGGATGGTTACGGATGCCGGGACACACTCCACAATATTTGCTCCTGTTCCTGGGCCAGCAGATCAAAGGAGGAATGCAGTCCTGCAGCCTCAGGCAGTGCCAGCACAGCAAGGTGTGGTGCCCGCCAACGCGGTGGCCGTGCGCCACCAGGCAATACTGTGTGGGAGAACTCCATCTACACTATAGCAGCACAACAGGGGGAATCATGTGAAATGATGACTCAGGCAATGGATAGGGTGGCCACTTCCATTCCCCTCCCCCTGAAAGGCAGATGGAGTTCCAGCAGCAGGCAACAGAGTCCATTTGCCACTCACACAGGGAGGACATGTTGGCGTCTGACAGGGAGCGACGGGCTGGACTGGAGACTCTGCGCACAGCCATATCTGTAGAGTCACAGGCCCACAGGGAAGCCCTGAGGTGAGAACACTGCTCCTTCCGAAATACTCTGGGTGAACTTGAGTTGTCCCGGAGTACAAGGTCAAAACAGCAGCTGAAGCAGCTCACACGCACACTCTCAGCTGTGCTCCAGGCAACCCGTCCGGAGATCTGGGCATCAGGCGAGGCCATGCAGGCAGAAATGCGTGCTACCCGTGAGGTGCTGCATGGGGATCTCTGTACCATCATCCTGCAGAACCAAACCTTTCAGACCTGCATGCTTGCTGCCATGGAGGAGCATGCGAGGGCTTTGCGTGGTCTATCATGCCCACCTTCTAATGTACTACCAGAGGGTGATGACAGCGACGGCAGTTCTCCCACTGTAGCGTAGCCTTGCAGGCCATGAGCCCATGGAGGTTTTTTTTTTCTCAACATCCACGCATGTGGGTGTTGGGGTGCACCCTGTACCTCGTCCCTCCTGGGAGGCCCCCCAAACCCCTCCCCTGGTCCACACATGCCCATTTTTAATTACTTTTATTTTTATTTTACAGTGTGCTGCTTTGTGTGGCTCCCGTAGGCATCCACTGTGTATTCCAGCTGGGCACATGCAGGCTTGTCCTGTCTTTGGGTTAGAAACTTGGGTTCCTGACACACACACCCCTCCTGCTTCCCCTTTCCATGGGCTCACAAAGGGTGTGACCAAGTGACAGTAACTTACACAGTGACATTTGGCTCCCATAAGTTGTGTGGACAGTCTGTACTCAAAACTGTGTATACAACCCTAGTGGGGATTGTTGTTCAATTCTCCACTGCATGGTGGATTTATAGATGGTTCTACATCCATGACTTTTTCCTTATATACATGTACCTTCTTCATGTCTTAACAAGCCTGTCTACTTTGCAGATGCAGTTCATGTTGTATGCAGTACACTGACACATTTGCCTACCAGCAACACTCTGCAGTTGGAAGGGGTCGATCAGCTGCCTTGGTCAGGTTGTGACACTTGCACTACTTTAATTTTTCACGGTCATATATTGCCACTGTTTGATCATGTACTGATGTTTTGTCTTGCTGGTAAGTATTTGTTCATGTGTGTTGTCTTTTATTCATTACTGAGAGCAAATTGTCTGTGGCCTGTTTCCATTTGGGACAGTGCAGTTTGTGACACTTGTGTCATGTGTTGTGCATTCATTTTGTTGCTTTCACATTGAATGCCATGCCATGATGTGTTGCGTAGCTGAGATGGCAAGGGGTTGGGTGACATGCCACTATTTTGATGTGGTATTTTGCAAGGGGGTGGTCCTTCATGCTGCATGAATGTGTGGCTTTTTCTGACAAAGCATTGGGTGTCTTTAAGTAGCTAGGGTTGCACAGAATGTAGCACTTCCAGGTGAACAATCCCAGGCTGGTATGGTTGTGACAGTTGACTGTCCCTTTTGTCATCATCATTGATTGTCAGCTGGTATGTGCCAGGCCTGTGTGCACTCCGCAGGGGTGTGATTTTAGGTGAAGTAATTTGCCGCAAGCTGGGTACTGGCTGCCTCACCACATGCCCTTTCACCTCCCATGCGCAGCAGCCGTGCATGTTGTTGGGGATGTGGGGGCACCATCATGTCCACCGGCACGCCCCGCCGGGTTGAAACGTTGTGCAGGACACATGCTGCCACTATGATCCTGCACACTACTGGGGGCGCATATAGCAGCTGCCCACCAGAGCGGTCAAGGGAGCTAAAGCGTGACTTCAGCACTCCGAATGTGCGCTCCACTATGCCCCGGTTTGCTATATTTGCTGTGTTGTATCTTACCTCGGGTGGTGTGGTGGGGTTCCGAATTGGCGTCATCATGTAGGTGCTCAGAGAGTAGGCACTGTCCCCTGGGGTGGTGATAATGGTTGTCATTAGTGGGGTTTTGACATTGCTCAGTCTCTGACATGCATGCATGTGGAGAGGCATTTTTACTCACCAATTAGCCATGTGTCGCCATGCCGCCCAGCTTCCAGATCCGGGTTTAGGGGTGACATTCTGAATATGAAACTATCATGGCCGGACCCTGGATAGTTGGCATATACTGAGGTGATGATTCCCTTGGCATCACATACAACCTGCACGTTGATGGAATGCCAGTGCTTGCGGTTTCTATAGATGTGCTCAGTGGCCCTGGGAGGGCATAGAGCCACATGGGTGCAATCAATGGCACCTAGCACTTTGGGGAAGTGTGCCACCCTGTAAAAGTCCTGGACGACATGCTGCCTTTCTGCAGGTGTTCTAGGCATGTATATGTGCCTGCGGACTGAGGGGCGTGCAGTCATGATGGCCAACACCTGGTATAGGCAGCGTGACTGCGTGGCCTGTAAGACACCTCCGACTATGGCAGTTGTCCGCTGAAATGACCCAGTAGCCAAAAAGTGCAGTACATTGAGCACCTTTTCCAAGGGGCTCAGTGCTTGGGAGCACAGGGTGGGTGATGTGAGGTCATCCGCCCACTCCCTGACCAGTTCTAGGATTATTAGTGGTGTAAACCTGTACCTCCCATACACCTGGTCATCAGGCATCCCAAAAGGGTTCTGGGTAAAAAAATGCAGGGCCTGGCTATCCTCCTCCTCCTGCGGTGTCCCACGACCACTGCTGCGAGGAACAGTATATTCATCGTAGCGTATGAGCTTGTTTGTTGTTTGCACGCACTTTTATGCTGCGCAGGGCCTGCTTCCTGCTGGCGTACGTGTTTCCGGATTAGCACGTCTTTTTTGCTGCACGGCTTTCCCCTGTTCGATTCCATGAATACGTGCTGTTAGTGCGTGTGTGGGCGTTGCCAGCATTTACCTCCTGTACTTCCCCCGTAACGCCTGTATTTTCACGTGTTTTTCCCCATTCGGCGTGTTACGCCCCATGTTCAGCCCACTTTTCTTGTGTGCGCTACACGATGTGCGCTTTCCCTGTGCGCGTCGCGCACGCTGTTTAGTGATGTGTGCGCCTGCGTGTGCCACCCACGGATTTGGCGCCCATCCCAGGTTTCACAAGCGCAGCGCATTCCATGAATCGATGAACGGCTGCGTGCTCGGCTTTAGCACGCGTGCGCTGCGATTTTCACGCTTGCGCTCCCTTTTCCGGTGCACATTTATTCCATGAATTACCCTGAAGATGTTTCCAATCCTTAAAGTCCCCCCATGTTACCCCGAAGGGCTGGTGCACAGAGGAAAGTGCCTGTTCTTTGTGCTTGGGTCTAAACGGTAGCATGCAAATCTCCCCCGGTCAAAACACACTCCTCCGTTTAACGTCGATGGCAGCAAAAGAACACAAATTAAATAATGCAAGCAGCAGCTTTATCAACTGGAGAAAAATACAAAGCAGACCGGCCGAAACTCATTTGATGTCTAGTGCGGAACCACAGCGACAATCTCTCTGCTCCAAACAGGGAGATATAGTAATGATGATATAAAAACAGCGCTTAGTGTTGCTGGGCTATTGAGTCAGAACACAAGAAGCATTACATAATTTAATTAAAATGCCATAAACACAGCACTGTGGGGCTACAATCTCCTACCTACAAGATCAGTTGCAAACATTGAGTGAACGAGAAATTGATGGGCTGAATCATTCATTTCCTTATGCGAGATTAGGGCAGTGAAGTTGGATTGCATTAGCACAGACCTTGTTATGGATGAAGTCTCTGCCGGTTCCATGTCCCTTTGCAGACATGATTCTTTTCGAAGTAATTTTTACTGACAACATTACTACGAAAAAACTCATTGAATTTCTTTTTTAAATGTTGCCCCCGAACTGCCCCTTTCCTTATGCTATTACCCCTAACCCAAACCTCTCACCACCCTTTTAACCTCTTGCTTCCCTATATATTTTGATTCGTTTTTTCATATTAATTTTATCTGCAAAAATTATTTTGAAATAAATCATGACAGAAAAACAACGGAATACCGTCTCCGCCATCTTTGAAATGACATACAGGGATGCTGATAGGTCAGCAACTGTTTAATAAACAGTAACTGAAACCAGTAAGATATTACTTGCAGAAAGCGTGTGTAGTGTTCTATCGTTCTTTCTTGTCGCCCCTTTTCATGTTTATCCTCTGTTTGGCAGGAAACACGTGACGTGTGTTTCCTGCAGGGGAAGTGATTAAAGAAGGAAGTTGCATCCAGCGTTGGCATGTACGCTTATTATAAGTGACTGGGCTTGTTGCTCAAAGTCGGTTCTTTTTTTTGCTGGTTGCTTGCCGTGTTTTTTGTCCACTTATGAACTTCATTAGCAGCTTATTGGGCGTTTATACCTTTGCTCGGCTTCATTAGCACGACAATGAAAAGCAGTTCAATTCCCCCTGCAGCCAGGAACCACAGTTACTAACCCATGGTAGGAAGCTGTGAAAAACAGCTTGGAAATTAATAGGTGTCAGGGACCCCTACTCCCCACACATTCTGCTATTAGCGATGGCGGGTGGAGGCCAAGAGGTGAGGAAGGCCACCAGGACGCAATGGGAGGCTAGAGAGGTGGCCACAATAGGGCACCTATTTGAGCAAGGGAAGCTAATGGACTTTGAGAGGCTAACCCAAGAGAGTGGTGTCTGTACGGGGCAATTTCTGATGCATATGCGGCTGGCCAAAGACAGTCTCAAAGAAATGGCCAGAGGTGCGGACTGGTATTGACAGTGATGGAACATGGAGACTATATATTATATGTCAGAAGGGGGACATGTGGTGTCCTTACTGTATGAGTTGTTGCTAGGCCAACAGGGGACAGCAGACTTACGAGCACGTGTGGGATGGGAAACGGACATGGGCAGGACACTTACTGATGCAGAGTGGATGAGGGTCCTTCTTTACACGAAGAGGGTCTCAAGGAACGCTAGGTTCAAGCTTGTACAGCTGTATCTAACACACCGCGCATACATGACACCACATAGAATATCTTTGCTCCCAGGAGCGAGCAGACAGGGCTGCCCCAGATGTGATGAGGAGGGGGCGGGAATGTTACACATGTTTTGGACTTGTCCTGTGATCAGAACATTCTGGATGTCACTCGCAGATAGGGTGGCCAAGGGAGGGATTGCTGGGCTTGTTTCCCTGGGGGAGGAAAAGGAGAGAATGCGAAAAGGGCACTGCGCATTTGGCAAGAATGATGGACCTCATTTGTATACTGGAAAAGCGTAGGATAGCCATGGCCTGGAAACTGGTAGATGGTCCTAATATGGTGGGGAGACCTACAGAGATGGGCAATGGCTATGCCATAGGGCAGTGCTCAGAGGCCTGAGAGAAGGTAATGAAGATTTGATGTCTTGGAATGTGCTCACACAGGTAATGTTTAGCACCCCACTGGAACAAAATGTGCACTCAGAGGAGGCTCACCTACCAATTGACCAACAAAGGGATGGCCAGCTGATGCCCCCTGTAGGAAATGCCAGATGTACTGTGGGTAAACATTGGGGAGTCTGAGAAAATAAAGGGAACAATGACCGCTATGTCAGTGCACCCAAGCACAGGCTGCTGTAGAGACGTCCTGAGAGGCCCTGACAAACCTGGCAGACTTGCCACTCTACTATACGAGTGGTACCCCTTTGGATCACCTGAGGTGATGCTGTGATATAAGACCTCCTGTAAGATACGTGAACTCGAACAGCTGAAGAACAAGTTGGTAAGATGCTTAAGGAGACAAATGGTTAATCCATTTGATGTTGTGGTGCACCCTGGGACGTTGGGGCATGGGGGATTTGGGCGGGTGGAGTGTTAACTGGATCTCCCCCCCCCCCAGGTCGGGCAGGACTGTGTATGGACACCTTCGTAAGAGAGCTGTGGGGTTGTCCTATACTCGAGGAGGAATTGGAAGAGGGCCCTATTTTCACATGACCCTTGTCCATGCGCTATGCAGAAACACTCGTTGAGGATATGCATGAAGCGTTTCGCTTTGCCATTTGCGCGTGGCCACACTGGTTTTATTTTTCTGTGACTGATGCCTCATCTGGCTCAGAAATCTTCTAGGCCCGTGCTCTGGAAAGGGGAACCATTGTCTGAACATACTTCCTTGGGGAAGCCGTGGGCTGCAAACATTTTTTCCATCACAGGAATTATGTCTTGGTTGGCTAAGGACGGGACAAATTCGACTTCGGGGTACCGGGTCCACTGATCTACCATCACTAGGAAGTGTAAGTCCCTCTGTGTTGACCCGAAATCCATGTGACAGTGTCCCATGGCTCCTCACTTCTGGGCATGCTCCGGACAGCTGGTTCTCTGACGTGAGGGTTGGTGGCTTGGCACCATCTGCAGGCTTTGATAAACAAGTCCACCTTTGATTCTAATGCTAGGATCCAAACCTTGAGCCTCAGGTGGTTTTTTGTCCTTGCTGTACCTTGGTGGCCATGATGGGCAAGAGTTATCATTCTGTCAATCCGCTCCGTGGGGATGACTATGTGGGACACTCTCAGTAGGAGTCCATCGTCTCTGAACGTAAGTTCACCTTGTTCTTTCCACAGTTGCTCCAACGTGTGTTTGACTCCTTGCGCCTTGGAGCCCATGTCCTCTAGAACAGACTTCCATTTTCCTGATTCCATGGTGTCACGCAGGATTTGGAAGCATCCATCGTTTGCGGAAGAGCTTTGATTTGCGCAATGTCCATTGAGTTGGGGACAGAACTCTAGATGACGAGCCGCAAGTCCTCTTCAGCTGCCACCACCTCTTCGAGGGAGATCGTGTTTGACGGCTTGGGGTGTCGAGACGGATAATCTGCAGCATTGCTCTGTCCAGGTTTGTACTTCAGGTCTACATTGTATTCCTGGAGTGACAGTAGTTATTTTTCAATGCGAGGGGGAGGGTTTGCTGACCCACCCGTCATGAGAGGAAGAAGGGGTTTGTGATCGGTGACCACCTTAATTGGTTTCCCGTAAATGTATATGTGGAAATGGCGGCATCCCCACATTCCTGCTAGGGCCTCTTGCTCTATTTGTAAGTGTCTTTGTTCTATAGGTGAGAGCGCTTGAATCGTATATGCCATGGTACACGGTGTGCCGTCATTGTTGGCCTGGGTGAGGATGGCTCAGAGTCCGAACGGGCTTGTATCCGTGACGATTTCTGTACTCATCTGGGGGTCGAAGAGCGACAGTATGCATTCCGCAGACAGTGCTTTCTTGATGTTGTTGAATGCTGTCTGTTCTTGCGCTCACCGTCTCCAGGTTGTCGATTGCTTGATGAGATTCCTCAGGTGCTCTGACACGGTCGCTAAGTTTTCTATGAAGCAGCCACAATAAGTGACCATGCCCAGGGAACTTCTCACTTCTGACACAGTTTCAGGTGGTTTGGCTTCTTGAATGTCTTTGACTTTTGCCGCGTCTGCGGAAATCCCTCCCTCTTGAAAAACTAAGCCGAAGAATTTGATTTTATTTCTTAAGAACTCGCGTTTCTCGCGATGGAGTGTTAGGCCCAGGGACTAGATCCTTGTCAGGACTTTCTTGAGCCTCTCTAGGTGCTCACTCTCGGATTTGGCATATATTAGAATGTCATCACTGACATTTAGGGTGCCTGGTATTCCGGCCAGTGCGCTGTGGATGGCGTTCTGAAACACCTCTGCGGCGGATGAGATGCCCAAGTTCAGCCGTTTCTACCTGTAGCGGCCAATGTGTGTGGTGAAAATCGTAAAGTACCGACTGTCCTAGTGGAGTAGGAGCTGGTGTTAGCCAGACTGAAGGTTGAGTTTAGAAAATACTGCAGCACCGTCTAGCTCAGCGATAATGACGTCCAGGGTGGGTGTCAGGTGACTTTCCCTCTTGATTGCCTTCTTGGGCAGCCTCATGTCCATGCAGATACATGCTTTGTCTGGTTGTTTGGGCTTGTGTGCCACGACAATTGGGGCGACCCTTGGCATGGGTCCCTCAACTTGTTCAATGATGTTGAGGTCGACGTTGTTTCAGATTTCTTTTTTGACTTGCTTACATAGGTGGAAGGGTACTCTCCTGTGGTTCAGAGCCACTGGCTGTACCGTATCAACTATGTGGACCCTGATGGGTTTTCCGACCATCCACCCGATCCCTGTGAATATGTCCAGGAACCTTTGCAGAAGCAATTGGACATCTTCTACGAACACCTCATGGGCAAAGTGGATGAGACCTATGGTTTTGGCTGCAGCGCAGCCAAGTAGCATCAGTTTCTACCTTAGTGACACAGAACCTGGCTCGTATGGATGCGCCGTGGGACTGGACGGCAGCAATGAAGGTGCCTTCCAGTGGTAGAGGAGTTTTGCCACAAAGGTGAAGATATACACTATTGTGTCTTGAAGTGCAGGAGGTCCTGGTAATGTCTGATATTGTTCGCCGGCCATTTCGTTCACCGAGGCTCCTGTGTCAAGGAGTATGTGAACTGGAGTATTTAGGATAGTCACTGCGCATCAGGGTTGGCGTCTTCCCCCGAGCCTCCCGACCATGAGCACCGCTGACACGTAGAAAACATCTTCATTTTCTTCTCTCAAACCGCACTACGAGGCTCCTTTTGTGGGCCAGTGGATGTGGTATTGGCGGATTGACTCACTCTATCCTGCGGGAAACCTCTGGGTTGTTCCTTTCCTCTCTGCACCAGGGTTGGGGCGGAGGCTCTGCACACTCTCGCGAAATGGTTTGGGATTCCACACCTTGTGCAGCTGTACCCCTTTGCTGGGCAGTCTTTTTCACAAGGAAGGTTATACCCACACTACAGGCAGGGGGCTGGAGTGATAGTGTTTCACGGTTTCTTCTGCTGCCATGCATTTCTCGCTCCTTCGCTCCTTGGAGATTTCCGTCCTACTTGGCACACTTCCTCCAGCTTTACCGGTTTCATGGCCGACTCCATTTTGGAGGCTCTTAAATCTGCCAGTTCGCGGAAGCGCCCTAATTCGAGGATCCTGGGACGCATGATGCCTGGTTCTCGCAGAATTTGTTTCCGGAGCTTTACCGAGTGACATCCAATGATAATTTGGAGTCATACCTCCTCTTCTTCATTTTCCAACCCACAGGTCGAGGCCAGGTGTCTGAGCTGACTGTTATATCTATCCAAGTTTTCGTCGCTCTGCTGCATGGCACTGCGCATCACAAATGTCATATGAGTCGTCTGCAGGGCACAGGGGTTTGAAGAGCTTGTGGACTATGGGTCCGGCTGAATATATCAGGGTGCACTTCTTAGTAAGGTTGTCTTTTTCCCCTGTTGCGTTGAAGTACATATCTAGCTGATCCCACCACAGTTCCCATTGAGGTCCTAGTGACATTGGGGCCCCATCGATGTCGAGCTCACATCAGGGCCGTGGTGTCCAGTCAAAGGATCGAATACAAAAGGTTTGAATGCAAAAGGTGAGAGTCAATAGGATCGAAAACAAAAGGTTCCATTTTTTTTTTTATTATATATTTTTTGGGGGGTTTCGTTTAGGTAAAAAAAGTGGTTTTTACCACAAAAACAGGGGTTGGGGGGAACCCCCCACAAAAAAAATGCAATTTTTTTTTTCAAACCTTTTGTTTTCGTTCCTTTTGACTCGAGCCTTTTGTCATTCGATCCTTTTGATTCGATACTTTGACCTATAACGCAGGGCCGTCACAAGGGGGGGCAGGAGGGGCAAACTGCCCCGGCCCTTGCGCTTTTGGGGGGCCTCCCGACACCCTCTACTGAGTACAAAGCAGCACGGTCCCCGCGTGTGAATTCACACGGGGGACTGTGCTGTTTGCCCGCTGCACATGGATGCAGTTGATAAACGTGAAATGTTTTATGTTAGTAATTGCAGGGCCTTTGTTTACAATGAACCCCAGGCACCGCTTAATGTCTTTGCTGTGTTCCGTCTGGCCACGACTTTGTTGGTCAGTCCGGCAGGGGGTGGATGACTGTTTTGAAATCGGATAGTGAGTGGGGCCAAAAAACCCATTGCGCAGTCAGTCCCTCGACTAAGGGATGGAGTATGTGAGGGTCATTCCGAGTAGGGCGGTAAGGGTTAACGGTCACCGTTAACGAGACCGTTGCCGTTAAACCAACCCGCAAAGGGACCTAGGAGCTAATTACGGCACCGTAATTTACGGTGCCGTAATTAGCGCCTTCCCCATTCCCATTGAGCCCTATGGGGCAAAAATGGGAATGGGGAAGGGCCCTTGGTGAATGGGGAATTACCGACCCCGCCAACCTTGGAATGGGGTGGTAATTCCGCCATTCACCATGGCGGAGTCGGAAAGATAACGGCGTCAACCAAGGCGCTAATAGCGCCTTGGTTAACGTCAGGGTCGGAATGAGGCCCTGTGACTTTCACCATTTGCAGTTGAAATGGACTCCTAAGCAGCTGCCCAAGTGGTGGCAGTCTTATGACACAGAAACCTACTAAAAATCTGCAGCTTTTAACCACCTCACTGCATTATTTTTACTTCATTATTGATTTAATCACTCCATAGGTGCCTTGCCTTTTTTTCCAATCTGTACGGCCAGGGGAGCCCCTCAAACATCACAAAGAAATGGGCCCCCACCAGCCCTGACACATCTTTAACCAGCCTGCTCTAACTTCCCTCCCAATTCCTAAACCCAGCTGGGAAGCTGAATAGCTATTTCCCCTTCCCTTTGGCCAGTAGTCGTACCTTTCACCCTAATTTCAGAGGCTGTTTACTTTCATGATGCTATGCTAATCTCTGGAGAGATGGGCCATCTAAAAGCTGAGCCCAGAAGTTAAGACTTAATCAAAGTTAGTCCTTTGATATTGCATGGATACGCTTTGTGCTCTGCATGTTTGATGCTGTTCCTGCTCCTTAACGGGTGATATGAGCTGGCAACACACCGGAAGAGGCCTTCTGCCTCAAAGTGGGAGGGCTTCAGCCCTCCCTAGTCAGGGACTGGCGCCGCCATGCAGCCAGGTCGAGTTGTCAAAGCCCAGCATTTTGTGAGGGGGCTAAAGCCTGACCTACTCAATGGTGTTGAACCCTGCGTGTCTTTCACTGAAGTCCTGTTAAAAACAAACATTGGCAAATCCAACAGTTTTGGCTTGTGCATAAGTATTAGGCATTTGCCAGGCACTGCGGTTAGATGCTCAGATACTCAAACCAGTTTGCACCTGCTACCATCAGTGGCCAGGTAATACTAATACAGCAGTGCCTTTCCCATAACTACATGAAATCCCAAACTGTTAACATTGCCAATGCTTGTTTTTCTTTACCCTTGATGCACAGGACTATGCATCAAGGTTCTAAATTGGCCCGCATTGAATTTAGGCCAATCTATCCAGTAATAACACTTATGGTGCTCAGTCATCCTGGACATACTTTCTGTGGTATGGCATTTATACTGGCTAGGAGTCTGTCCATGGTAATAATGCCATATATTGTTGCAGCCTGCATGGACATACCTGGTAACAACCAGCATGAATATATTTTTATACTAGCATATGTTGTGTGCAAAGGCGGCACAACATGTATTGGAAAATGTTCCTGTGCACGTGACACCACATGCAAGGGAGAGGGATCAAGAGAGGGCAGAGAACGAGTGAGCTGCACAGAATAAAGAACAGAGCTGCTCCGGTGGATGGCATGAAATTAAGATTTCCTATGTATATAAATAATGCACAACCCTACTCCTGTGCGGGCTGGATTCATCTCCCACCTTCACTGCTGTTTGGGTCTGATTAATCTCCCAAATCTGCCATAATTGGTAAAACCTGAAGAAGTTTGGAAACCTGTACTGCAGACAGGCCTGTTTCATTGCCCAGCCCTAACTGCTGAGAGAGAGCAGTTAGGGTTGGGCAATGAGTCACATAAACAAAATGGGAAAGAGTACACTTGTAGTTTCCGTTGGGCTACAGAACTTAGAATAATGTCAAATAACCATCGTGCGATGTGGGTATACTGGAAATCTGCAATTATGTGGCATAATGACACCTGGGGATAAACTGGCAATGTCCCTCTAAGTGTGTATGAGAGAATGTGATAACTGGGCAGAATGTAAACTTATTGATGTTCTAAGTGGGTTTGCTAAAAAATTCAATTCTATGTTATGCAGCAAACTGTCTGGCACAACCCCAGTACATCTCATAACAGGGGCACGGCGCACCACAGAGCGGAAAAGGCTCCCGGTCCTTCCTTTTATGACTTACCTTATTGATTGCCAAAGGCAACAAGGCGGGCGGATCAGGCAGGAGCTTCTGGTGACGGTCAGTGTGAAGGAGAAAAGAGAAGCAAGATCACTAGGGGCGAAAGTCAGGCTGGCCTGCGAAAGTCAAGTGGCAACGTGCTGGTGTGGTGCTGCCTGCTGACATTTTGGAATTTTAAAGCGATATTTATGCATGGCAAATTGGCGCCTGCAACATTGGCTGCCAATCAGCCAGAGTATGACGTCTTAGGCCTAATACGTCACAAGCACTCCTGCAGAGAAGACCCCACTGCACCTTACCTCCCATCACAATGTAGGCACAAAACCATTAAGTCACCCATCATTAGTGCGTTGTATGCGCTACATTCTGATTGGAGGGGCAGGTCTTTTTTTATTTTAAACATGTTTTTATTGGTTTTGCATAGGCTCCCGGCTCTCTTACGAAGGTGTCCATACACAGTCCTGCCCGACCTGGGGGGGGGGAGAGATCCAGGAACAATAGACAATAGAGAAGTGTGGGCCCAAAGAGAAGTGGCAATCCAGAAAGAAAACAGGCGAGGGCTAAGAGAAGATGACATAGTCATTGGAGACACAGTCCTTGTGAGAGCTTACCTTTCAGAAGGGAAAATCTCGCTCCCACACGAGCCCAAGCCGTTGAAGGTAGTGCAAGTGCAAGGCTTGCAAGTAACAGTCAAGGATGACCAAGGACTAGTTACGCGAAACTCTAGTTTCTTCAGGAGGCTATCAGGCCCACCTCGGCTGCCGGCCGACTAGCATGGACAAAATAGGGACACCACAGTTTACCATCCTGATGCCGACCGCGTAGACAATAACGTATCAGGAAACCCTTATCCAGAAGCAGCCACCGAGCCAACGCCCAGGGAACCTGGATGTCTCCTAGGACCGGTCCCTACCAGCGAGACGGAACAGTGCTTCCCCGCCAGAGACTCGAGAGGGCCTCCGGTGCGACACAAAGACTATGACCCGAGCACATGAAAAAGAGTCACTCAAGAGGCCGTGATCCTGACTGGAGAGGACCGTGAGTCTCTCAACATGAGGGAGTTATGTACTTGAGGGGTATCAATAAAGAGGCCTGTTTTGCGCCCGTGCGGCAGACCGTAACAGGGCCTGTGAGCCATCAGCACTGTGTATGTCCCTAATTGCGCACTGCACTGCACCACACGCCTAGGCCACACAGAGCCCTATAACATTGCACACATTAGCACTTCCCCAGCACCTTTTCGCCAGTGACAAACTTGCACCTTGGTTATGATTATAAGTGTGTACAGTGCTTCATAAATGTTTCTCTTTTCTGCATTTAAAGCACCTGCACATTACCGCCTGTTGTATGCATTATTGCAGAGTGGGAAGAACCACGGTCATTTCAAACTTGTAAAATGCCGAATAAATATCCGTTTCCTTTGTGCAAAGGAAATCAGTCGAAGCAGCAATCGTGTATCCGTCTTCGACAGTCTCAGTCACTTCTTGGACTTGTCACATATTTCTCCACAGGCTTGGCAGGCATGGATTAATCTTCATGAATGTTATGTGTCCTCCTGGAGCAACGCTTGTTACGTTCTGTAAAACATAACAGGTTTGGTTTTGGTCACAGTTCCTTAGATCTGTGGAGGGAGTTTGAACCGCATTCTTCCTGATGGTGAAATATATGCCTTCGCACCTCCAGGCAACCAACTAAAAGGACGCTTTGGCCTATACCAGAAACTGCGCACTGCGAGCGCTCTTTCAGCCCGGTAATATGTTTTCTGCCCCAAAAGTGTGTGATTGATGGTCAGTGAAGCACCAAAATGCGTTTTATGCCTTCGCTCATTTAAGTAATATTGCTCATTTAACTAATATTGACATCCTTAGTCAATGCACTTTTTGGGTTTTGTCTTTTAGGCGGTGTCCGGCTTGGCTTCCTGAACAGCTGACACTCTCACCACTTGGTTTGTGGATATCCATCACAAGCGCTTGTGATTTTACCCTTTCGCGACCCCTCAGTTTACTCTCAAAAGATTTACCCCTTGTCAATATCACAGAGTGGGTAAGAACCTTCTAGTGGGAACCTACTGGGAACTAAGTTACACAGCCTCTTTCTTTGATTTCCCTGTAGCATGAGGTGCAAAGTCTGACAGAGTGACACACAGTGGCGGCTGGTTCATTAAGAGCGTTGTGGCTCCATCGCTCCAAGTTCCTTTCAGAGAAAAAGAAAGGTGCCCATACAGCACCTGCCATGACCCACACGTGGAGGACGGCCTCCTGACTACTGTTCATGTCTCATTCGGCCCATGACACATGCACAGGTTTTCCTTGACACAGGTGGTCAGACGCAGCAGTAATTGACCCTCACCGAGTGAAAAGATGCAGTTGGTGTGCGAGCCGGATGAAGGAGGCAGTATTTTGACGCTGCACGGGCGTGGACCCCCTCCCGCTCCTTTGAGTTTCCTGCTGCAGACCACAGCTCTGTTTCCCTGACAACTTGATGGAAGTGTTTAGTGACTGGAGGACGTCTGGCTGCTCTCTTCAGAACTTCACACTTCTATTTTTCCAGATCCCTGTGAGCAGCAGCAAATATTTCTGTGGTCAGTGCTGGTCATGGAATGGCAACGATCCCCATGGTGGCCTCAGGGCTTGATTAGCAGCGATTCTACAACTGGCACAGGACACAGTAGTAAACATTCTGCCCCTTGCGATTCACCCAGCAGCCCCCTCGGGTAACAGTGGAGTGGTTGGTACTTAGTCATTTATTTTAAACTTGCCTTGTCTTGTTATTGTTTTGTTGCCTTTATTTCACATGATCGATGCTTACTCGGGCCAGTTCTTTCTTACCTTTCGATGCCAGATACTACACTGAATTTGTTTTTCTACCAGACTGTTTATTCTCAGTGCTTTGGAATGTATGGCCTTGTTTCTCTCACAGCGCGCAACCAGGCTTTTCGCTTTTCTCCAGAATTCTGGGCTTTGGATGAAGTCATATTAATGGTACAAAAGATGAAACTCATCTTTCAGTTTAATGCCTTGCTGCCACCTGAGGCGGACCACGATTGCTACATATTCCTAGAGGTCTGTTAAGTGATTTAGAATACAGCATTCATTTTACACATACCTGAGAAAATTAAGCAAATCATTTTATAATGAATTGTCCAGTTGTGGTGCTTTTCCAGCTTTTCCTGCTTTGTCACAGAGTTAAAGAGAAAAAGCAAAGGAAAATCCATTCCATTACATCTGTCTGTTTTGGATGGATGGAGTGGACAGTAGTGATGACATGCATGTTGTTTTTCACTGCACCATATTGCTGCATATTTCATATGATGCTAACTATTTTGGCTGCTTTTTTCCAGACATACCAAGAGTTCCTATGTCCAAACTCGGCCTTTGTCTCCCACATCACAGTATCATCACTGTAAGGTAAAAGCAAGTGTCCCAGATTTTATTTGAATTGTTTTGCTTTGTTTGAGTGGGAGGGATGGATGGGATGGTTGATCTCCTGTCTCTATTCTGCATTCCGCCTTTCTGTTTTTTGTTGTTAGTCTTGTCAGCGCCCTGAGGCCTGCAGGTGTGAGGCGCTATATAAAGAATATATAGACAGTAGTGAAGGCATGCACGGTTTGTTAGAGGTTGGGTGTTGTAAAGGAAACGTTTCAGTACATTTTGCCTGCATATTTTCTTAGCTGTACTCCTTTTAAACACATGTTGTTCAATTAGAATGGCTAAAATGTCTCGTTGGGGCAAATACAGAAAGTGACATGTCCCTGCTGAAGGCCGAGCTTCAAATGTCCTGTCTTGTTGCATGACACACAGCAATTACCTCAGTAGATCATTTGGGGGACCTGCATGCAAGCACATGCCAAAAAGACATCGAGCTGCACCACACTAAGTGTACGGCCTTAATACATAAGTAATTTCACCAGGCATGTTCGAGGGACTCATAAAGGACATTGGTAACACTTCATACTCTCTGATGATTGATGAGAGCACCGACATAACCACATTGAAGCAGCTCTGTGTTGTTGTACAGTACTTCAGTTAGTTTCTCAACAAAATCATTTCAACCTTTCTGGGGCTGGTCTCCCTGTACAGGGAAACAGCAGAAGCCATTGCCAGCTCGCTTCTGGAAGCATTGGCCTGAAGTTCAGCAACTGCCTGGGGATGGGAACGGATGGTTGCAGTGTCATGGTTTGGAGGCACAACTCAGTCTACACAAGACTTTGACAACAGAATGAGCACCTCATCCAAGTGGGTGTGTCATTCTATTCAGCTGTGCACAAGCAAAGCAGTTGAAATGCTACTACACAACTTGGAGTTTCTTGTGGGTTGCACCTACAACTGGTTTTCACGCAGTGCACAGCAGCAAAGATCTATGCTCTCATTAACAATGGTGAGGAGCCGTTGAAGCTTGTGCAGCTGTCAGCCACCCGCTGGCTTTCTATCTATGACTGCTGTGTGCGTGTTTTACAGCAGTGGGATACACTGAAACTTCCTTTTCAGTTGAGAAAGGACAAAGAAAAGTGCTATGATGCAGAAAGTTCTGTAATCAAAATGTACTGTCACCCGGTGAACAAATTATATGTGTCCTTTCTAACACCAATACTGCAAGAGTCTGTACTTTTAAACAAGCTCTTCCAACTGGATTGTGGTAACGCTTTTAACATGTTGGACTGTCTGCAATGCTTCTACAGGGCAATCATTGTGAGAATTCGTATCCCCAAATGTATCCCTCCATCTGTTGCAGGCCTGATTGATATTGATTTGGAAGACAACCGTAATCACTTTCCGACATCTGCAATTGCATTTGGAACACTGTTCAACATTGCACTTGCAGAAAGTGGCATTTCCAAAGAGCAGGAGCTGAGTCTGAAAGGAAGATGCAGAGACTTTCTTTTTGAGGCTGTGAAATAGGTTCAGAAAAAACTCCCCGAAAATGTGGAGCTTTAGAGAGGCTGGCCAATCCTAACTTCCTAGCCAGCAGGAAAAATCATTGTGTTTATTTGGTGATTCATAACTCACTAAGCGGTACTATTTCATTTTCGACTATCGGTGCATGCATTGCCCGCTGCAACCCAAGTGATCCCTCAAACTGCCTGGTGAAATTTCTTGCTGAATGATGGGAACCATAACATAGACCTTCTCCCAGGCTATGCTTTTGTGATGACCAGAAGTGCATCTACTTAAAACCCCCCACCCCAAAAGCAATGACTCTTTAACTCCGTGGCATGCAGACTTTTCACAAATTGGTGATTGTTAGGGGTCGGTCGGGGCCTCCATGCGGTCCCGTAAGCCCCCGCACTGCACAGACACACACACACACGTCTTAGCAGTTTGGGCTTCCCGGTCGCTCTGCTGCGGCGGGAATGCCCCGTTTATTTATGCAGCACGCGGCGGCGTGCAACGTCACGCCGCCGCGTGCCTGTTACATCACGGGGCAGCACCACACTCCTCCTTTTTCGGGAGAACACAGAAACACTTTTGACCCACACTGCAAACCACACAAACACTTAAACTGTTTTCCTTAACGACAGAACTTGCCCAAACCCCTTTTATTGTCAACCACCTGGATCCCCTTACTCAGGTTGATTAACCAACTGTCCCAAAACATAATCGCTGAGGTAAGCGGGTTTCCCTCGCCCAGCCCACTGGGGGTACCTCCCGCTCACCTCCGGCACGTGAAGTCTTTCAGCAGACACCTCCCGGGCAGGGGACACAGGTGTGCTGGAGGAACCTCCTCCGTCCTCCGGTGTCTCCATCAAGTCCGGTTCCAGCGGTGGTTCAGTTCTTGAATTACCCAGTTTCTTGAAGAAGCTGACATTTCGGGGGACAGCGGACTTTCCGTCGGATGCCGTTACCATGGATCCCTTTACGGCCACCACATCCAACGGCTCCGGCTCGTAGGGGAGCGACAGCTTTCCGTGGGGGTGTCGATTACGGATGAGGACTTCGTCCCCCGGTTCCAGCCGCTGGGGCCGGAGCCCTCTTCGCAGGTTTTCCTGCTCAATCCTTACCCACCGGTCTACCTCGACCTGTTGACTGTCAATCACCCCGGGTTCCTTCTCCCCGACCTTGGGTAGTAGACCCCGGGGGCATCGCTTGAACAGGGCCTCTGCCGGAGCGACCCCCGTGGATGCATGAGGGGTGTTGCGGTACACCCTTAGAAACTGGTACAGGGCTCGCTGGAGTGGCTGTCCTTGTCCCTGTGTGATCCTGAAAGTCTTGTTAAGTGTCCGCATCAGTCTCTCAGCATCTCCGTTTGCCCTGGGCCACAATGGGGATATCTTTCGGTGCTGGACCCCGCAGCTCTCCATGAGTTCCGCAAACCACTCACTCTGGAACGACGATCCGTTGTCTGAGCATAAGGTGCGGGGAAAGCCATGAGCTGCGAATATCTTCTCCACAGCCAAAACCACATGCTCGAAGGCCACCGATTCGACAAACTCCACCTCTGGATATCGTGAATATTCGTCGACAATTGCCAGAAAATGGGTGCCCACAGATGTCGACCCAAAGTCCGCATGGACGACCTCCCACGGCCGCGTGCCCCAGTGCATCGCTTCAATGGCGGGCTCTCGCTGTACTGGAGACGCTGCCTGGCACCATATGCAGGCCGCCACAAAATCATCAACCCTCCGCTCCAATTCAGGAAACCAAACCTTCAGACGCAGCCTGGCTTTAGTCTTCGCGGCGCCCTGGTGTCCATGGTGAGCCAGAGCGATCACGTCCTTTACCTTGGACTGGGGGACCACGATCCGGTCACCTCGCAGCAGCAGGCCAGACGCCGAGAATGAGAGTTCTTCCTTAACCTTCCACAGCTGCTCGAGTCCGATCTTGGCCTCCTGGGTCCGCCCCGCCAGGGATTCTAGGACAGACCTCCAGGATCCCTGCCGCATGGAGTGCTGGAGGATCTTGAAGCACTCGTCCTCGGCAGCTGCCGCCTCCAGCTCTGAGAGAGGCATAGCGTTCGGCGTGGCCGCTTCCACCACCATTCGGATGTGATCGTCAGCCTCCTCCTCGCAGGTGTCATACTCCTCTTCCCCACGCATACCCGGATGTTGGGAGAGATAGTCTGCTGCGTTGTTGGCCCCAGGCCGATACAACAGTGTCACTCCGTACTCGAGAAGGGCGAGCATTCACCTCTCGATTCTGGCCGGTGGCTTGGAGGACGACCCTGCCAGAATGGGCAGCAGGGGCTTGTGGTCCGTCACCACCGTCACTGGACGCCCCAAGACGTAGAGCCGAAAGTGTCTGCAGCCCCAGAGGACTGCCAGAGCCTCACGCTCAATCTGCGAGTATCTTTGTTCAGTTTCAGAGAGCGCCTTGCTGGCATAGGCCACTGGCCGGATGCTCCGGTCCCGGTCCACCTGTGTTAAGACAGCCCCTAGACCAAACGGACTGGCGTCCACAACGATCTCCGATGTTAGCGCCGGATCGAAGAACGCGATGGTGTCCTCCGCTGCCAGGGTGCTTTTGATGTCTTCAAAGGCTGCCTGCTCAAGCGGGCCCCATTGCCAGACTGACTCCTTCTTCGTCAGAGCCCTGAGTGGTTCCGACCTTGATGCAAGGTTCTGGATGAAACGCCCACAGTATGTCACCATGCCAAGGAAAATCCTAATGTCAGAAACCGACTCTGGAGGCTGTGCCTTCTTAATGTCCTGGACTTTCCTCGGGTCTGGTGACACACCCCCTTCTTTAAAAACAAATCCGAAGAATTCGATGGAAGGGCGCAGGAACTCACACTTGTCCCTGTGGAGGGTGAGACCTAGCGATTGCAATCTCTCAAAGGTCTTCCCCAGCTTTCTCAGATGGTCCACCTCGGTCTTCGCGAACACCAGAATATCATCGCTGATGTTTAAGACACCTCCAGATCTGCGAGGGCACCCCGAATAATGTTCTGAAAAACCTCTGCAGCCGATGATACTCCGAAGCGGAGTCTCTTGTATCGGTAGAGCCCCCGGTGAGTGGTGAAAGTGGTGATATACCGAGACTCCGGATGAAGAACGACCTGGTGATATCCGGCTCGGAGATCTAATTTGGAAAAGAACCAAGCCCCTTGCACTTCCGCAATAATGTCATCGATGGGGGGGGGGGGGTAAGATGCCGCTTCCTCTTAATGTCCTTGTTGGGGAGTCTCATATCTACACTGATGCGGACAGAGTCAGGTTGCTTGGGCTTCCTAGCCACAACAATCGGGGACACCCAGGGAGTGGGTCCCTCCACCTTTTCAATAATGTCCAAATCACCAGGTTGTCCAGCTCCATATCCACCTGTGTTTCAGGGCAACAGGGTGCACAGACTCATCGATGTGTAACCGCACCGGGTCACCAGTCATTCTTCCAATGCCATTGAAGAGGGCGGCATATTTATCGAGCATTGATGTCTTCGAGATACACAGAGTACGCAAAGCTGACAGTTCCGAGGGCCTCAGCAGCAGCGCAGCTTAGCAGAGTGTTGTTGCTCACGGGCGTCACGTAGAACCGGGCTTTGATCTGCAAGCCCTCATGCTCCACCTTCGCTACGAATGCACCGTCCAGTGGTATTAGTTCCAGTCCTCCAAACGCAAATATGCGGGCCCTCGGTGTGAGCAGCTTCGGGGGGGGGACTCAAAGGCATCATAGTGCCCCCTGGCCATCACATTGACCGAGGCTCCCGTGTCCACCAGCACCGGGACCGGCGAATGATTGATCTCAACCACGCACCTCGGCTGCCTTCTGTTCTTTCCTTTTAGGACCTCCACACTGGAGACAAAGAAAATGTTCTCCTCATCCTCCTCTGCCTCCACCTCCTGGACATCCTCCCCGCCCTGGTCCACCTGGGCCACATTCGGTGGGTGGTTCTGGCGCGGGACCCAAACTCGAGCCTGTCCTCTTGGTACCAACACGGGCAGGGCAGCCCTGCATACTCTTGAAGAATGGTCAGGCAGGCCACACCTACCACGTCTTTCCAGCTGCCGGACACTCCGTCGGGTGAGGGAGGTCGTATCCACACTTCTGGCAAGATTCTCCCGCTCCCCCTGCTCTGTCCCGGGGTCCCACCCCAGGTCTTCTCACTTCTCGACCACCACGCCACATAGCACACACCTCCTCAGACTTTACTGAGCGGGACCCCGCCTCCATCTTGGTTGCTCGAGCTTCCGCCACCTCATGGCAGCGGCCCAGTTCCAGGATGCGGGGCAGAGTGATACCCAGCTCTCTCAGGACCTGCCTCCTGAGTTTGCCTGAGAAGCACGCCTGAATTAGCATTGTGCGAATCATGTCCTCTGCGTCTCCCCACGCACAGCCCTGGGAGAGGCGACGCAGGCGTCCATAAAAAGTGTCCAATGTTTCATTGTCCTTTTGCTTGGCCGACAGCATGACAAACCTCTCATAGTCCACGTTGGCAAGGGGCAGGAAGTGGGCCAGGAGTGCCGCCTTGGCTGCATCATAGCTGCCATCCCCCGCAGGAAGCGACTCAAAAATGTCCTGGACCGACGGCCCAGCGGAGTACAGCATCGTAGCCACCCTGCTGTCACCTGGGCGGCCCGGAAGTACATGTCGAGACGACCAACCCACCTCCTCCACCTAGGCCCTATGCTGGACGGCGGGCCCGAATCGTCAACTTCTGGGATGGGCTGCAGGGCTGCATGGGCTCGCGCTTGGGCCATGATAGGAGGACCTGGCTGGACAACTGGCTGCACCACCGGTGGCCCCTGAGGCACAGGAGCTTGACAGCCTACTTGGGGTTGAGGGGGTAGCTGTGGAGTGGCCACTGGCTGTAGAGCTGGAATCACTGGAGCCTGAGGCGCTTGCTGTTGACCTCCCGCTTGGCCGTCGTCCTGGGGAAGTGGTGTGGCCGCAGGGCGCCCACCGTCCTGCCCACCAGCGCCACTCATGGGCTTGAGCGCACAGGCACCCCCACACTCGGACCTGGGGGCCGCAACTCAAATCACCCACCACCACCACACACCTGGATACCCCTTCCACAGGCACAGCAACAGTCCAACCTGGGGATAGGATGGTGGAATCTTGCCTTCAGCTTAGAAGAAGTAGAAAGAAGATGACTGCCAACTTGAGGATTCGCCACTGCAGTACTCCGCCCTGATGATGAAGAGGACAAAGAAAAGGCCACAGCAGCCTGATGATGAAGAGGATGAAGAAGCACAGTGCCCCTCCACTGCAGCAACACAGGGGTGTGAAAGGTCCAAAAATTGGCTGAAGAAGAGAAGAAGAGAGAAAAAAAAATCTGGGCTAGGCAGGCCCTGCCATTTTAGCCCTTCTCCTTGCTCTCACTCGACGTAGGAGGCCCAAATGTGAAGTAAAAATCTAAAATTGGGCATGTATATGCAGGTTAGACTGCCTGCAAGCAGTGTGTCCAAAAATTAGACCTGGATCACCTTCCCCATCCAAACCGGAGCTTGGAGAAGTTCCACGGCCCTGTTGACAAAATGGGCGCCAGCCACGTGTGCGATCCGCAGCCACGGCGTGAAACTAAATGTCGTCCATTCCGTTTCCATATAAAAATTGTGACATTTATCACCGCCGGGCCCGGGCATCCGCATCCACTCGTCGCCACTGTTGGGGGTCGGTCGGGGCCCCCATGCGGTCCCGTAAGCCCCCGCACTGCACAGACACACACACACACGTCTTAGCAGTTCGGGCTTCCCGGTCGCTCTGCTGCGGCCGGGAATGCCCTGTTTATTTATGGAGCATGCGGCGGCGTGCAACGTCACGGTGATCAATCGTTGTCCTGGAGCCAGGGCTGTAATGATACTTCGAGAATGAAGGACTAATCCATGCGTTCTTACTACTTAGCAGCTTGTAGTGTAAAACAAAATGTCTGCAGAAGAATGTTCCAAAAATGTATTTAAAAAAAATAATAAAACTGAAGCACAATTTATCGACAAATTTGAGAAATCAAAAATGTGTCAATGAGGCAATATGTTCTCGGCTGGAGGGCAGACTCTGCAGGTTTTATCCCACGTTAAGGGCCACAACTGAGGGCACTTAACGTGGGCTGAGGCGGAGTTAGCAACTGGGTCAACCAACACACTGGTAATTATTAAAATATGCGCCCATGATTTCAAGAAGCAGGTGCTAATTTTCCCTCACCCGCCAGAGTAACAAAAATTAAAATAAAAATGACCTTCGGCCTCTTTGACGCCACTCCTTGTTGCTCTTGTGCATTTTCAGTGGTGGCTACACAGATGTAATAAAGGGGAACAAGTTATAGCAGAGAGGAGGGGCATCGATGAAGGTACGTTTTCTTTTTCACTTTTGTCTGAAAAAGGCTTCAGCACCTGCGTTTCCAAAATAAGGGTGCTAATGGAGGTGTCAGACGGTTATGGGGCAATGGCGGAAGAGGCTGGCGCGTGCATGTCTCAGGCTGTGTTGAACGCGCCCAGTATATCTGCTAATATGCGGTCAGTGCAACCTTATTAGCTCAGCGCCCCAGCCAGAGTGCTAAAGTCTCAAATAACCAAAATGTTGGAGGAAGTGTAGTCATCCCTGTAACAAGAAACCAATTGAAAATGCTATGGCTGCCCACGTCACACATCTGGTTCGTTATGGGTTTCATAATAAAAAGATCATTTAAGTTGCTGTCACACTCAAAACGTCGGATTAATTCCGAAAACACACATTTGCAAATATCAATGAACTGTTCCACATTTACCTTACCACCACAATTGACCTAAATGCAAGCATTTAACAACAACTAACAAGCACAGCCTTGCATGACCCTTGTCTGAAAAGGTTCTTGATTATGCAACTTACTGGCATTACACAGCCACAGAGTAGTGGCGAGACTGTTGTGAGCAAGTCACCCACAGTCACGTGAATGGTCAGGCATGGATAAAGGTGCTACTGACTGACTCCAACAGTATTGGTTGGGTGCATTCCGAAAGTAAATGTTTAACTTTATCTTCAATTTTTGGGATCTACCAAACAGGAGAGTAGCTCCTGTATTTTTGTTGAGACGCACTCTTTTTCTACCCTCTTGCCCAGTCACTGATAATAGCATATTATGATAAATGGTACTATAGGAAGGGCCCCACTATGCCATCTTCCACTGCCATGCGATTCAGCTCCTGCTGAATGGCAGACACCAGGCTACGAACGCAAAACATGGCTCACCACTCTCGCTCCTTGGCTGCCCAAGTGGCACCACAACTCCACCACCACCAAGAGGACACTGCGGTGCTAGTGGATGGTGCCACTGGTGCAGGATGTTTTGTCTGGCCCTTGGTGTTTAGAGGATGAGGATAGGCTATGACCGCATGTCCGGAGACAAAGTGACGTATCATCTGATACCTCCACATCACCATCACTGTTGAACGGTGCTGCAGTATCGGGGTCAGAGGAAGGTGATGTGTGCTCTCTATGAGCAACCTTGTGCCATACTTTACATTGTTTGCACATTGCTAAAGTGATTAAGGTGCTCCTATTTGGGGCACTACTATTTGGGTTACCCTGCTTTTTTGGCAGATGTTGCATCCACCACAAACAGTCTTTCCCTATAGCAAGGTGAAGTGGTCCCAGATACAGGCCCAGGTAGGCGCTATTATAGGTGTGAATGATTCTTCACTCACCTGAAATGTTGCAAGGAAAGCCTCAGTTTGCCTTAACCCTTCTGCATGGATAGGCAATGGTACAGTGCCTCCGGTTACCTCCTGAGCTATCTGCTTGGGGGACTGTCTTTGGCTTCTCGGTTTAGTATTCTTCCGCCTCTTGCTGCTGACCACCACCACATGTTCCTTCTCCCCATCAGTCACCAGCAATGGTGCAGCTACCTCTTCCTGCTGCTGGGATGCCACTATCTCTTCTGCAAATCCACGGACTACATACTCTCACTAGTAGAAGTGTATCAGAAAAAGTAGTGGAAAATTAATTCTGGCAGACGACAGTGTATTTGGGACCAAGATGCAACACATGTCAAGAGGTTGTGGCTGGGGCAGATTGACAGCCAAGTGGGTGGAGCGGGCAAAAGAATGTGGTCTATTGTAGCGTTTTTAATTGTTTTCTCTCACTCGATCAGCCAGAACATGTATGCATCATCTATGTGAAATTAATCACTTCTACTTGCTTATCTGAACTCCAATAGAACACACATTTAACACCTACCTGGTTGAATTCTGCTTCAACCAAGGCCTGAAACTAGAAAAGCATGTACTGTTACGAACAGAATGTATTCCAAAGAACATGTCCCAAGATTGAAAGTCTCATCTTCTTTGTTCTGACAGAGTCGTAGTGATGAATAGTCTGTAATCCTCCACAGACACAAATGTGCATCTCCGGATATACTGTGTGATGCTATCTGTAGCCTAAGCCGGAGCAGTCCTATGGATGCATTTGAAGATGATGCAGAGAATATTTAGCTGAATTTTCTACACTAATGAAAGCCACAACGGTTCCTGCACGCAGCTTCGCCATTACCACTTTGCCTACATTCAGAAATCAAATCGGTTTAACGCCATATAGAATCACAACTGTAGACATTCTCCTCTTACTATTTATTTGGAAGATTGTGAGGATTTAAATTTGATTTCTAACACGCAGAGTACTCAAATCCAAGATGACAGCTTATCATGTCAAACTGCCACTGGTACCCCATTTCCTCTCTTCATCTCTCCCCGCTTTTAAGTTGCATTGTCTCCAGCATCAATATTCTTCCCCAGTTAAAGGCTTTGCACCCTACTTGTTGACCTGATCAAGCGTGATGCCAGCTTTTGCTGCTGCCATTATGGAGAACTGCTTGCTAGCCCTATGGTGGATTCCATTAACAAGCAAGTAGGTGTTGTCACTGATGCCCTCAAAAATCCTTGAACAAGTAGTATCTTCCTACCTCCAACAGTACATGGAACATCTTGGTTGTCTGTCAGTCAGGTTTACAGCCCAGATATGGCACAGAGATCATTCGGGTGTCTGTCTGGGACAACATCTTATCAGTTACTGATGAGAGGCACCATGACACACTGGCCTCCGACCTGTAACAAAGTGCTAGTGTCTCAAACGAAGCCATTAGGTGGTTTCAATATATTCTTAACAATCACTCTGAGAGGGGCGGGGTATGCCCTTTTTTTTATCATCCGGTGGGCCAATTCATTTTGGAGTCCCAGAGGGTTTTCTCCGGTCTTCACTTTTGTTCAATATTTGCATCAGTCCTTTGCGGCCATATTTGTTATATGTGATAATTCAACCCACTCTTCTGATGACAATACACAGGTTCATGTTGAAGTGAAGGGGCATAACAATGACTTTCAAAGTGTAAGGTTTTGTCAAGAGGAAACAGAACATTGCATGTCCTTCAATGGATTCCAACTAAACCCAAACAAGGCCAAGGTGATTCTTCTGGGTCCCAAACTTTGATTAAAACAAAGGCTGTCAACCTGCCTGTCTCCTCTATGATTTTAAGCCCCCGATGACAAATGCCAAGAAAGTTAGAAACCAAGACATAATCAGGGAGGCTGACCTTGATAGGTTTCCTCAAATTGGAGATGCAGTTTAGACTTCCTTCTATACAATTCAGTTACTTTGTCAGACTCTCCCTTTCCTTCCAAAAGAGGATCGCGCAACAGTGGTCATGTCCTCAATGCAAGAAATTTGGAGTTACCTGCATACCTTGTCTTTCTAAATATTTGAAAAAAATGAGTTTCAAAAAAACACAAAATTGTGTGTAAAAAACTCATTTTTTTCAAATATTTACAAAGACAAGGTATCCAGGTAACTCCACATTTCTATCAAAAAAACGAATTGTGGGCTGCTCTTCAACCACAACCTGTGACTTTGCCGCAACAACAGAAACGGAGAAACCACAGCTCAGCGAGGTTGGTTCCACTTTAGAGCCCAAACCCCTTGTCCTCAATGCAACATTGGACTTTGCAAATTCTGTAAATGCGAACATTCTAGAGTTTCAATTTCAATGCCTCCCTAAATGTGACTTTGTTACTCTTCAACGACAAAGACTAGACTGGCTTCCAGTCCAATGCAGGATTGTTTTTATTATTTTGTGTCTTGCATTTAAGTGCTTGCATGGCCTTAGAGACAATCCAAACCATGAAGGTCAGAGCTTCTTTTTCTGCTGAATATTCCCAAATCCAGATTTAAATACAGGGGGTGATTGCAGACTCTCAGTAATTACCCGACTAGTATTGAACAATCGACCATCGAGCCAAGGAAACACATCTATTTTGCTAATGTCTATTCCTCGTTCGTTTTGTTCTAGATCTTCTTTTTCCTGGTTGAATTCTTCATGCCCTGATGAAGTTCAGTCCTCCTGGTTGTGCTGTATAAATGCAGAAATCAAATCAAACGAAAATCAAGTGAAAATATATTTACATTATCATTTTACCATTAAATG
The DNA here is from genome assembly GCF_040938575.1 of Ambystoma mexicanum. Classification (NCBI taxonomy): domain Eukaryota; kingdom Metazoa; phylum Chordata; class Amphibia; order Caudata; family Ambystomatidae; genus Ambystoma; species Ambystoma mexicanum. The sequence continues at coordinate 952,510,093 of NC_090928.1, read as the reverse complement.
TATGAGAAATAGTTTGCTGTGGTATAATCCAAGTACAGTTGAACACCCCAATAAACTCTGTTCATCTTCCTTAGCTTACATGTAATTACCGTAAGTGGTAATTTATAAAATGAGTCCAGAGCAAGCGTGTGTAATACGTGAACCACAGAACTTGGTTACAAAAGGGTTTAGAAATAATTCTGAAAAGAACTTCTAATCCAGGAACTCAAACAACAGATATATTCTTTTGACACGTCTTTTTGGCAATTGTTTGGCATGCTAATTTCTATCAAAGTTTAGTCTAATATCAAGAGATAAAGATTGGGTATAAAACAAATCCCGATTTGAATGTTTAATTGACGCAAACATGCTAATTAGAGTAAAGGTTATATGCACAGAAGGGCAATCAGAGCAGTGAATTTCCACCTCCATGTTTTAATATTATACTTTGACAGCATGAGTGGACGTTAGCACTCTGCTGGTGCACGGTCACATTGGCCAATCAGAAAGTAAACAACGTGGGTTATGTCTGATTACATAATTCCGAATTGTAATCGTTCAAACACCTGCAATTTGCAAATCAGCACACTCAGTAGGTTGAAACAAAATGGCAGTCATTTTTAAGCGCTTGGCTCCTTGGTGGGTTGTTATGAATCAGCGTACCTTCAATTTCTGTTTGCAGACATTTTTTTATAAGTTGCTTCATTCTTGTCAGTGCATAACAATGGTCGCCGAAATGGCAGGGTGTTAGGTTGATGCACTAATAATGATCAAACCCCAGTAACCTCGGCCTGCTGCGTCATATCCAGGGAAGTATACACCAACGCCCAAGTTGTATTCCCTTAGTGAAAGATAATAGCTAGCAAACATTAAAAATAATCATGCTAGGCAATCTGTCAAGAACCTGTAGGCAGGGCATATAACCCTGTATTTGTAAGGCAAGCCCTTCATTATTAAGACCAGTTTGTCCAATTTGGCCTGCTTGCCTTAACAAAGTGGGATTTTGCACTGGAAATGTATGTTCAATGCCCTCCAAAAGACAAAAACACTCACACCCCCCTCCGAAAATCCTAGGCAAGTAACTATGAACATCTTCTGGTAAATATTTAACCTACAATCAATGTGCATCCATTGAATAAAAAAGAAATACTTGTGCTTTAATGATTGTGTAACTATAGAGAGAAACCACTTTCGCGGATAGCCTACTAAGAAAGGGCAGTAAAATCAAAGAAGCATAACTAGTGCCTTTTAAGGACAAGACATGGGTTTCCCATTGGTGTACTTACCTGCCCAGCTGTTAGTACCTTGCTTGGACATATCACAAAATCGAAAATATTGCATATTAATTCTGCTTTTCTTAATACTCACGGAGAGACTGCAAGACGACTCCAATACCACTGGTACTGACATCTTCCCTTGAAGGTTCAACTTTGTTAGGTAAAAAATCTTCTCGCCCACAATCCGCTCCTTTTTCATGCGCCGTATGCCATAGAGTCTAAATCGCACTGCATAATTCCCAATCATCTCCGACTCAATGTGATTAAACTTGAATGTCTCTGTGAAGACAGGGCATGGTCCCCGCTGAATGGCGGTTTTCGCTCTCTGTTTCTTCATGGGAAGGAGAACAAGGTGGACTTGCCACGAGCTACAGCTCCCCGTCCTGTTGAATGCTGGAATGTCGGTGACAGCTGTCACAGTTACCAGAAGCCTCTGCTCCTGTGAGTCATAGTCAAAAGTCACATCCAATGTGCCATATTTAGCTACCGGCTCAGGATCAAAAGATTTAGGAAGCTGTGAAGAGGATCCTCTGGCTGACATATCCTGAGAAAGAAAATATGAATACATGTAATTATTTCCCAGCTCTCATTATTAAATACAGTTGACAAGTGTGGCCTTCCCATAGCGATATAACTAGCACCATGGCAGAAGTATGCTCAATTAAAATAGAATGCAAGGAAGCCACTCTCTTGGGCTCCGTTTTGTTAGGGGAAAATGTAATTTCCAAAGCAAATCAATGACCCATAAAGTACATTTTAGACTACTACTGTAACTGTTGTAGAGAGCAACCTCACCTAAAGGCCATTAACAGCTAATATATACAAAATGTAACACTGACCCAAGAAGGGTCACCAGAAACAACTGTCAAAGACACTTCCTTAGGTGCAAGCAAATTATTGTCCTTAATTCGTAGGGACTCTTATTAATAATACTTGTCATACCATAGGTGGCATGCCATGTTTTTCTTCCACAAAATAGATATAGGAAAAACTTAAGCAGAGGGACACATGCCTTAAGAAAGTAAAAACATATTCAAACAAAGGCCCATACATATTTCCACGGTCGAGAAAATGGGGGAGTTTGTAGTAATTTCACTTTTCACATTCCGATAGTGCCACACATCGTAACATAGCAATGTGCAAACAGGTTATTATTTTTGTTACTGTTAAAGTGCCATTGAAATGGCCTCATATTATTCATATTGCATTATTATTATCATTAGAATATTTGATTACTATTATCATGATTGTTTTTGGAGGGAGGACGAGAGAGTAGGACATAGGTCGATGATTCAGGGAAACTCATATTAGTCAGAACAGATAGGTGGCAGGTTGAAAGGGAGCATGAAAGGATGCCCCCCCTTGGGACTAGGGATGTGAACCTGTTGAGCTTCATGCCCCCTGTGGGTGGGGTCGCAATCGGGGTAACCCCACTCTTCAGATCTTCAGAGGACAGGCAATCCCTAAACGGATATAGATGTTCTCCTTCCTTGTCTCAAGGGACTACTTGTTTTGTTGGTTACATGGGAGTTACACAAATGGCTGGTATGGTTTCTGACCCTTTTCAGACACTGCCCTCAGAGAGAGCAGGAGGTAGCCCACCCCCTCGCTGGATGAAAGATAAAGACCTAATCAGCGCTAGCACCAGAAATGAAGGTAACCCGTGGAGCTACAGAGGAGGGGCGACTTCCTTCTGGGAGATGTGGCTGGGGAAAGCAAGCGGCCGCCAGGCATAGTGGAACCAGCCGCGGCCGAATTTGCGAAACACTCAGTATCCCTGCCGAGACACCTACTGGAGAAGCTTGGCCCAGGAGGCTGTTAGACATTGGAAACCGCACGAGCGGTGGAGGAGCCTTGCGGCTAAGAAGAGTTGCCGAAGACCCCCACAAAAGGACAGCGGGAAGGGAGCAACAGCTCTGATGCAGAACCCCAGGAAGAAGCTGGGAGAGAAGAGCAGCGTCAGCCTACTGAAACACCTGCCAGGAGGAGCACCACAGAGACGGAAAGTACGCGGTTGCTCCAGGGACCCGGGAGGAGGACGGAAAGGCCAAACCAGACACCATGTAGGGATGACAATGCAGGCCCCAAAGTGGGGTGAAATAAGCCAGACCTCAATGCAAGGTGAAATAAGCCAGGCCTCAAGGTATGTTGCCAGCAACCAGGCCCCAAGGCAGGCCGTCAGCAACCAGACCCCAAGGTGGGCTGGTAGCAACCAGACCTCAAGGCGGGGCGTAAGCAACGAGTCCCCAGAGTGGGGCATCATCAACCAGGCCCCTAAGTGGGGCTACAGCAACCAGGCCCCGAGGTGGCGTGACAGCAACCAGGCCCTGAGGCTGAGTGACAGCAATCAGGCCTCGAGGTGGGTGACAGCAACCAGGTCCTGAGGCAGGGCGACAACAACCTGGCCCCAAGGCGGGGCAACAGCAACCAGGCCCCAAGGCGGGGCAACAGCAACCAGGCCCCAAGGCGGGGCGTCAGCAACCAGGCCCCAAGGCGGGGCGTCAGCAACCAGGCCCCAAGGCGGGGCGTCAGCAACCAGGCCCCAAGGCGGGGCGTCAGCAACCAGGCCCCAAGTCAGGGCGTCAGCAACCAGGCCCCAAGTCAGGGCGTCAGCAACCAGGCCCCAAGTCAGGGCATCAGCAACCAGGCTGCAAGGCGGGTTGGGAAGCCCAAGATTCCAGACAGGGCTAAAAACCAGGAGATAAATAATTGGAGCAAATACCACTATAGCCTTTGGTGGGGAGCCCGAGGAGAGGAACTGGTATGTACCTACGAGTCAGGGAGATGAGGGATTCCAAGACTGGTAGAAGACCAGAACCTGATACAAGAACCCTGGAAGCCAGGGAGAAAAGAGATTAACCAAAGTCTGATACTTAAGCCAAGGAGGGGGAAGGTGGAAGAGACAACTGGTGTCTTTACTTGAACTGTGAAATAGGACAAGAACACCTTTTTTTCTGATAAAGAGACATTACAGGGAGGTCAAAAATGGGCTACCATTCCTTTTGTTTGAATTCGCGAAAAAACACTCAGTGTCCCTGCCGAGACACCTACTGCAGAAGCTTGGCCCAGGAGGCTGTTAGACATTGGAAACCGCATGAGTGGTGGAGGAGCCTCACAGTGAGAAAGAGTTGCGGAAGACCCCCACAGAAGGACAGTGGGAAGGGAGCAACAGCTCTGATGCAGAACCCTGGGAAGAAGCTGCTAGAGAGAAGCAGCATCAGCCTACTGGAACACCTGCCCAGAGGAGCACCACATAGAGACGGAAAGTATGCAGTTGCTCCAGGTTCCCAGAAGGTGGGCGGAAGGCCAAACCAGACCCCACGTAGTGATGACAATGCAGGCCCCAAAGTGGGATGAAATAAACCAGACCCAAAGGCGGGCCATCAGCATCCAGACCTCAAGGTGGGGTGTCAGCAACCAGGCCCCGGAGTTGGGCATCAGCAACCAGGACCCTAAGCAGGGTGACAGCAACTAGGCCCTGAGGCAGAGCGACAGCAATCAGGCCTCAAGGCAGTTGACAGCAACCAGTGCCTGAGGCAAGGCAACAACAACCAGGTCCCAAGGTGGGGCGACAGCACCCAGGCCCCAAGGCAGGGCATCAGCAACCAGCAGGGCATAGGCAACCAGGCCCCAAGGCACGGCAACAGCAACCAGGCCGCAAGACGGGTTGGGAAACCCACGATTCCAGGCAGGAGTAAAAGCCAGGAGTTAAATAATTGCAGCAAATACCACGAGAGCCCTTAGTGGGGAGCCCAAGGAGAGGAACTGGTATGTACTTACGAGTTAGGGGGGTGGGGGATTCCAAGACTGGTAGACGACCAGAGCCTGATACAAGAACCCTGGAAGCCAGGGAGAAAAGAGATTAACCAAAGTCTGATACTTAAGCCGAGGAGGGGGAAGGTGGAAGAGACAACTGGTGTCTTTACTTGAACTGTGAAATAGGGCAAGAACACCTTTTTTTCTGATAGAGACATTACGGTGAGGTCAAACATGAGCTACCATTCCTTTTGTGTGGGCAAAAGCCCTTATTGTATTGAGTTAGGCTCTTTTTCATTTATAGTGGTAGGGATAGAAATCAGGCTAGGATTGGTTTCTGGACGGCAGAATTTAATTATTTTGTAGGACATCCTGACAAGCACTCTTTAAGACTCCTTTTCTTTCTTCTATCATAGGGCCAAGACGCTTAGGGATAGCTTAGGATTTTGGTATTCAAATAAGAGAACTACCTAAACCAAAATACCACTGTGTCCGTCTCTTGAGTCTGATTTACCACAACAGACATATATATGTTCAAAGGGGACTGTAGGTGGAACGTTTGGAGGTGTAAACAGTATTATGGTACATCTAAAAGAAGAGAACGCTGTGCTGCCATGTCAATCAGCTTATACAATACATGCACTTCAAGTCTTCATAACTCTCACTGGACCATCATACATGAATATGGTAAGTTTTTATGAGTTTGAAGCTTTCGCAGTTACATTGTCTCTTCTTACAAATGGAAGTAAAACACTCAGACTGCAGAATAAATGGCTACCTTGGACATATTTGTATAACAAACACGAATTCTAACATTTTTAATCAATACTGGCAAAGAGAAAGAAAGCCAAACATGTTTCCTCTAGGTATGCGGGTAAGGTTGTCTATGGATTTACCCTATCACCAATTAGCAGATGGAGATTGTTATTGACCCCTTCTCAGCCAGTCAGAATTTTTAGAGTGCAGTCAACAACTACTGATATTGACTGTATTCTAAACATTCTGTCTTCAGAAGCAGACAGGTGAACAGCAATGCTGTTTCAAAATCTATACGTTAGTGAGTATAGCGGAGGCATAAGCTTAACCGTATATATGTTTGTCATGTAATGCATAGACAACCCACACACTCTCCCATCCCTTTTTTTGAACCCATGACTAGATATAGACTACCGTTAATGGAACCCATTGTTTGTAAATGATGACAAATTAATTGTAGAGAACTGTGTTCACACATTAGTGCAGACACTACTTTGCACATGCGGCAACATCACTGCAATAAGGTGATAATCTAATCATGAAATAAGAGGTGTATCCAGAAGGTATTCTTTTTTCTTAACCCTTTTGCAATTTCTTTCTCTATGTAATGATCGAATCACAATTTCTCCATTGTAAATTTTATTTTACTAATTCAATCAACTTTGACAAAGGGGCAAGGCAAGAAATACGCACCACATGTCAGCTACTGTTTAGTTGAGATCCAATGCTAAATGCAGACATATATATTTAATGTAAGCACTGATCAAAAAAGGCTGATATTGATTTAATGTTCAATGCCACCTCAAAATACACCAATTTAATGTAGACTCTGGCCAGCAAAGTCTGAAATGCTAGGTACCTTTGTCACAATACGTTTTTATTTCCTTATAGTCTATTGAACACTGCATGGATAGAAATTGTCTATCACAAGACTAACAAAGTGATGTTTGATGATGTATCAAGGGTAATGTAATTTTCTTTATGAACTATGTACACAATTCAATGTTAAAGTGGTGCAGTCGGTCACATAGGTCTTTGAACCCCTTCATTCATGTATACAGAAACCCATTGGCTTTAGCAATACAAAACAAGGATTTTGTGACTAATCAATTCAAGCTCGTGACTCAGGGATATCCTACTATTTTTCCTTGCTTTGAAAACCATTTTCCACACATGACATACGTTACAATAACTAATCATTCTGTTCTTCAAGAGGGAAAATGCCATAGTGTGCATCTCTGGCCTGCTAATGTTGGTTTTTGCCTTCTTTTACTGTGGATGATTATACTTAAAAAATAAATACTGTTTGTAGATGCTATTAAACTTTCATTTTGAGATGTTAACTAGTTTCTAACACTGCCATCCTGCTTAGTGAAAACATTCCTTTAACCCAAATTACAGTGAAAAGCGACCCCCAGGGCAGATTTATCCTGGTTAAGGGTCATTTTCTGGAACAACTGCTCACCATGCAGCCATCTATTCCCCAAACAGTGCGCAGGAGAGGTCCCTACTTGAGATAATCCCGACGATTGTAGCATTCACAGAAGGACACATCTTAATTGGGGGTGGGGACTTCAATGTAGACACGCAAGTGGGCAAAACTATTCCCACTACTAGAGCGGATTTCTCCCGGGCACTGGGGCTTGCTAATTTTCTCAGGGAAACAGAGACAATAGATATCTGGTGGCTAGCTAATACTGGGGTGACTGACTTCACCTTCTATTCAAATGCTCACAAAGGCTTCTCTAGAATAGACTAGATCTTAGTGCCAAGCGTCCTATACCCCTGCCTGGAAAAGGTATAAATTCATACGAGACTTCTATCAGACCATGCCCCTGTCAGGGCAGATCTGCGGATACAGGGTTTCCCAGCCCACTCCCAAAAATACTGGAAACTACAGGACTCCACCCTGCTAGAGGCAGTCATCAAAAGAGAATTGGGCAAGACCCTTACACACTACTTTAGGGAGAACACAACCAGGGAGTCCCCCATAGCCATAATTTGGGACGCCATGAAGCCGGTAATACGTGGGGCACTGATCAGTGCAGTAGCAGAGCAAAGGAGGATCTCATAACTTCAGGGCTCCAAACTCGAAGCTGAAGTCGCGGATCTTGAAAAAAGCTATAAACAACACCAAACTAGGAAAGCGGAGAGGGACCTCAAAAAAGCCAAGATGGCCCTAGAAATGCATTGGGCAGATAGATTAGCCAGGGCCCTGGCATATACAAAGCAATATTATTACATTAATGGGAACAAGGCTAATTGCATTTTGGCATACAAACTAAAAAAGGTGCGCAATTGAAATAACATCTTAAAGCTCAAGGGGGAGGACGCAACATGCGATTTACTGAGATCAAGAATATGGAAATCATGGTTGAGCACCACAGAGAAATCATGGCAGGACCCCCTAGTACACCCAGAAGTCAGGTGCACTACTTACGTTGCATCGGCAACCCTCCCCCTCAGGCACACCTGGCCCCCCTCGAGCTGCCAATCTCAGTCGAAGAAACTATGGACTCAATTAAAACCCTGAAAAACTCAGCCCCGGGCTCCGACGGACTCACAGACAAATTCTATAAGACATACTCACAGCCTTATTCAACTTGTTTCTCACTACTAAGACCATCACCCAATATATGGCAGAATCACTAAGCATACTCACCCCCAAACCAGGTAAAGACCTGGAGCTATGCTCCTCCTATAGGCCAACCACATTGATGAATAATGACGGAAAGACATTCTCTAAGATACTGGCTTCTAGGCTGAGTAACGTCCTGCCAAAATTAATAGATCCAGATCAGACAGGCTTCATCCCTGGCAGAAGCACCCACAATAATATTAGACGCACAATTGACCCGATAGAATCTGCCGCCAGAAAAGGGGAGAAAATGGCAGTGATTTCGTTAGATGCCCATAAAGCATTTGATCTACTGGGGATACATTAGGGAAACACTCTCTTACTTTGGGTTTGGCCCTAGCTTTGTGGCTTGGACAATGTCCAATTACCGGAATCCCTCCACACAATTAAGAATTAATGGCACAAGATCAGAAAAGATACATCATAACTTGAGGCACACGTCAGGGCTGCCCACTATCCCTGCTCATATTCGCCTTAGCAATGGAGCCGTTTGCTCTTATTGTTCAGCAAAACTTGAACATAAAGGGCCTTATGGTAGGTGAGCGGGAATACAAAACAGCCATGTACGCTGATGATGTCCTCCTCACAATCACGCAAATAGACAAATCTATGGGGGCCCTATGTAGAGAAATCGAGGCCTTTGGGTTGGTCTCTGGATTCAGAGTAAATTATGCGAAATCAGCTCCTCTAGCGATTAACATCTCACGCAAACAGAGAGAATCTTTCGCCCCAAATATCCCCATCCCTTGGGCAGACTCCCCCATTGGATACTTAGGAGTACAGATCCCCAAGAAACTCGAACAACTATACCAACACAACTTTCCACCGACCTTCAAAAAGACCTAAAGCAGTGGCAAAACATGAAATCTCTTGGCTAGTGAAGAAAACTGCGGAAAAAAATAATATTGTCCCAAGAGTGATCTATCACTGTGCAGCTCTCCCAATAAACAACCCGCAGGGAGACCTATCGAAATTGCAGAAAAACATATTGAAATTCATTTGGGTGGGGAAAAAAGCGCATCACCAAGCAAATTATGCTCTGTTCCAGGGTTTTGGGTGGCCTGGGGGTCCCAGATGTGACCAGATATCGCCGAGCTGCTCAGTTCTTTCATGCATTTGCCTGGGAAACCTTGGTAGACCAGCCCGCTGGAAACACATTTGGGAAGCATGGTGCTCAGGACCACTTTTGTCCCTTCCACATATCGCGCCTTCTCGAAATCCAGCAAACATGGGGCGCCTCACAGCCACAAAAAATACAGTATCGAACTGGAGACTTGCAGCGCACAAGTGGGGTTGCACAGGCATGAGTGGCCCCCTTACACCAATTTGGAGTAACCCTGACTTTACCCCTGGCATCCCCCCCCATAGTTTCGCAGCTTGGAGGGTGGGGGGCTTGAGGAGGATTGGAGACTTCTTGCATAATGGTATCCCCCTCACATTCGTAGAATGTAAAACAAAATTCAATGTCCCAGAATCTGAGCGTTTCCACTACGCACAATTAAGAGACTGGATTTCACAAAGTGTGGTTAAGGAAAAAGGTGGGAGCGATCTGACCGTCCTCGAGAGGACCTTAACTACAACTGCGCCCCGGGGTAAAATCTCCACTCTATACCAGTTACTAGATAAAACGGATCCTTCCAGGAAGGAAAAATACATGCTTAGGTGGAAAAAAGACCTGGTGCGCACGCGGGAAATAGAAGACTGGGGCAGAATATGGGATAGACTGCATAACAGCACTAAATGCATTACAAATAGAAGGGTGGTACAAAGTATGCTATTGGTTCTATGTGACTCCCGATATGTTAAACAAAAGCAACCCTGCCATACCCCCTGGTTGTTGGAGAGGATGCGCAGATACTGGCTCCCTGTTGCATCTGCTATGGGACTGCCCAAAAGCCGGAAAATTCTGGCGAGTGGTGTTGAAACATATTAAATTGATCACAGGACTGGAAATCCCATGGGACGCAGGCATAGTATTACTGGGAAACACTGGCAGGGGGCATTCCCATTAACAGGTCAGATAGCAAAATTAATTACCCACCTCCTTACTGCTGCTAAGATTTCCATAGCTCCTTTCATGGAATACACAGAAAATACCGGGGGCTGGCTCGCCTTCCTCTCATGACCCGTTGGCTCACATAGGTCCTAAGACTGTGAGGAGCAATAGAGGCTCACTGAGTCTCTCACAAAAGGAGCAAGTGAGTTCACCCCAGAGGGGAAAAGCCTGGAAAAGTGTAAATGTTCCCCTGTGTACATTTGAATGTTGTGGCTATGTCTCCTATGTGATGTTGCTGTTGTTGTATGTTTTCCTGAATACACCTAATAAAATGTTTTGTTAAAAAAAAGAAAATGAAAAAAGCGTATTCATTATACCAATTTGGCATATCATTTTATGTTTGTCTCATTAAAACAAATAAAAACTGCAGTACGGCAGAGAAGAAAGTACATAGCCTCCTGCGCTGGACAAGTTGTGATCTATGGTGCCGCAAACAACCCAATATCGAAGTACTTCTGTTGGAATGGTCAAGAAGGGTTCCCATGATCACAAAGGGGTTATGTTGCACGCACCAAATTGATGACTGGGGAGTGGCAGTAAATTGGGCGCGAGATTGCAATTTTATATACATTGAGTGTAGGTAATTATGGATGGAAGTGTTACTTTAGTGTTACTGTTGGTCTAGAAATTGATACATATTAGCTTGCATGTGCACAGAAAGATGAAATGTTAAACCCACCAAATATAAAAACATACATGCATAATAATACCAATCCAATGGGAATTCATGAATCTCATAAATGAATCAAAAACACGGTAGTTGGGGGCCCTTTTGCAAAATGCATTCTGATTTTTAAACTGACTTTGCAAAAACAAAGAGGTGATGGCTGGAAGGTTTAGACTTAATCTTAACCACTGGCAATGCTCTGGGCAACCCTCCAGACCACCGTTCTTCGCCTGCCAAGCCATTACAGAAGGGAAAGACCATATGCAAACCAGGCTTGGCTCCACCAGAAAAACTTTTAAACTGACTTTGCCAGGTTTTTAGAAGGCAGAGGGCAGGTTAATGAATAACTTCACAACCTTTGCGGTTAGCAGCTGCACGATGAATTTAAGGACATTCTGGTTTTCTGGGTCTGGTGGTTTGACAGAAGAAAGAATGAGTCATCTAGTAAAAAGGTCAGTTTGCAAACAGGACCAAGGTTTATGATTTAATAGTTCTGCGAAGGAACAGATGAAATCTCGCTCATTGCATTGAAGTTGCATAGAGGGGGTTGCCCATTTTCTTAGGCCGTCAAAAAAGATGAAGCCCGGGGCCATCGTGTCCAGCAGTCAATTGTTTTTACATGTTGAAACTTGAGGCTGTATGTGCTGAAGTAGTGGTCACATCAATTAATATGTTGTTGGGGAACCAGGAGTCTGGGGCAGATGAGGTTGCAATTAGTAGATCAAAGAAAAACCTGTTTATTCAGGCCTTCCTCGTATTGCTAAAATATTCAAGTGGACCACGTGCAAAACACAGTTAGGTTAAAGTCCCTAGGCTAGTTGTTACTCATAATGAATTATGTTATATGTGAATGTTTCATTGTACCATGATGTCATGACCTACCAAGGACCAATTACCCAGCAAAGGCGGACTTCGAACACGAGCAGAAGATGGTCGCAAAGATTGTCAGTGACCAATGAGAAAGAAGGAATTTGTAGAAGATGGAACTATTTTGTAAAGGTTTTGACCAATCATGTTTGGGAGTGAATTGTAATAAAATATTGGGCAGTGTTTTAAAAGTTGCAAAATTCTATAAAAAATGTCAACTGATGTGGTTTGTTGAGATTTGGGTTAGTTTGGTCCTGCAACACCATCTAACTTCCCCCATGGAAAATTGTACAATAAACTTGCTTTATGTACAAAGTGTGCATGCATTCTTCAAGTGGTGGGCACGCTTGTGTTGAGGTGATTAAGAAGCCCGCCCCTACAAATCTGGAGAGCCAGTTGGGAACCCAGGCTTTCTGAGAAATGTGGGGTCTTCTATCCACAATTCTCAGTTGCAGAACCTCACAATGGGGACCAGTCTTCAGTGCACAGTGAAAAAGAGGTCTGCGGATGCCATATTGGTTAAAGGTCTGCCTGCTCCCCAGAGACGTGGTGGTGTGGCCCTGCTGTGCAGGAAGACTTGACAGAGTACCACATCGGAGCGCACGTTTGGGATGTAGATCGTGGGTTGAAATATGGACAAAAAAGTTTTTTGTTTTTGTTTTTTTTCTTATAAAATGCATTTGGTTTACATCTTAAACCTTACATTTATGGTTCAAATCAATTTACATTGTCCTCTTTTAAGATACTTTAACTTTACTATTCCTGTTTGCTACTACTGTTTTCCAAGATGATGGTTTCCCAGAAGTGGACTATGGTAGTGACCATCTTTCTGTTGTTTCCCATTAGGATTTGACTCCATCGTTCTTCTATTTCCATTTCTACAAGGGCACTTTGATATTTGTCGCTGTAGAGCAGTCTTTTTTGATTGAGTGCCTCACATTCCATAATAACATGGTATAAAGTTTCAGTTTTTCCCGATATTAGACAGAATCTACAGTCGCTGTTTGCACTTTTGTTTTGACTCCATTTCCCCAAGACTTCTCTTGTTGGGAGTAGGTTCAGTCTTAATCTCTGGAACATATCTCTAATTCTTCGATCTGGATATAGATTGAGATAGTGTGGTAGTTGGTTGAGTGCTCGTGCCTCTCCGTTGCATTTTAAGTTCAGTTTGTATTGGTCTTTCTGCTCTTGTGTCGCAATCCAATCGATTCGACTGAGCTTCTTTTTAGCGTTTTGTGGCATCTTCGTCAATATCTCCAATGCGATTCCCTTTTTATCACATATGCTCATTGTCACTTCTTTCCATTTGTTTAGTACTGTATCATTAACCTGTAAGTGTGAAGTTCTTAATATTTCCAAAGCCGGTATCTTTTCTTCGCTGTTCAATTTTCTGAATAGATCTATTATTTTCCATTCCATTATTGGGGTTGTTGTTGTTGCTTTGATTTACGAGGTTTTGGTAAGGGTAGACTTGGAGTGTGAGTGTGAAATTAATTGAGGTTGCAGGGTTTGGAAAAGTGGATGTTTTTGATAGAGTGGTTGAAATGTTCTGTGTTGTAAGCACCCCTGTATATATATATTGTACCTAGTTTGTTATTTTAGAGGTGTTATGGGGTATCTCATCCTGCAGGGCCAGTGTGAGGCTTGACCTGATACCTTTTAGTTTGCTTGTCTGGTTGGCTGGAGCCCTCACTTGAAGGTGGGGTGGTATTTTTGGGTAAATCCAACCGTAGATACCTTTCTGAAGTAGGCCTTGACATTCTTTTGTATTTGCTGTGTGGGCAGAGCCCCTCACCTCGATTTTCTTGGTTAGTCGAAGTAGTGAAGGGGAAACTTCCTGTAGTCAGGGAAAGATGGTTTTGTAGTAGAGAAGGCCGTACTAGTGATAAAGAGAGCGAGAGCAGTGGTGCTGTAGTGGAAAGCATTGCACCCCTCCTTCTATGCTCGAGTGGTGGGGATATCTCAGAAATAGTGGCCATGTAAAAGTGAGTAACAAGTAGCTGAGTGAGGTAATGTTAGTGTAAATGAGTACAGTGAGTGATTGAGGGAAACAAGTAAGAAATCGGGTAGGGATAAAAAGGGATAAAAAGGGGGTTAGTTGGGTGAAGAAATTGTCATACCACGGGTTCGGCTCCACATCATTTTATCTGTGAAACTCTTTTTTGATAACTTGGGGAGGAGTATGGAAACTCCATTGAATCATTTGTGCAAGGTGTTGCCCGGCTACAAGGCAAAAATTCTAAAACACCACAGGAGTGGTTTCGGGAAAGAAAGGGGAAAATGATAAATTCTTGGCCTATTGAGGGAACCTATGAAACAGAGATATTGGAGAACCTACATACCTTTTTAACTACAAAGCACAAGGGCTCAAAGTTAGAGAAGCGGTTAAACATCTTGGAATTATAGAGGATGTATGAAAAAGGTGGGAAGGGCCATAATGTTGAAATTGTGGAGGGTGTGGGAATTTCTTCTACACCGCCCCCATATGGGTGCTATCCTTTAACGCCCACAGAAGAGTACACAGACCCTAAGTAACGCCTCCATCAGTTACGATTTCTAAGAACTGGTATTTTGAGGAAAGTGGAAGGATAACTCCTTCAATGGTTAGGTTGAAAACGGAGAGCAGGAAAGAAATCCTATGACTGCTAGGTTAGCAGATAGATTAAGGATGGAGGAGCGAGAAAGAGTGATACCAGTAGTCAAAAGAGTGGATGAAGTATTGAAAACGAGATAGGAAGAAAGGCCTTTTCCTGCTAGGATAGAGCATAGGCAGCGAAGAGTGGTAGAGACACAAGAGCAGGAAAAAATGAAGGAATCACTAAGAATAGCGGAGGAAAAGGTAGTGCTGCTACAGCGGCAAAGAGATGAAGAGCAGGAGGAAATAAGAAGACAGGGAAGGGGTGTATGATATGATATATGTCATTTATAACGCGCCTGTACACAAGTGTTTCTAGGCGTGACAAAGGAGGGAAGACAGAGGGAGGGCAAAACAAATGGTCTTACTAGGCCTTGAGTCATTCAGATCGTGCAAGTGAGATGCGCAAAGTGCAGGGGGAAGTGCCAGTGAGAGGGAAGGGAAGTGCAATCAGGGAAGAATTGCTCTGAGTAAGTGCAGTCAGGGCAGCGTGGCTTGGGTAAGTGCAAGGCAGCAAGGGACTGTACGGTTACAGGTACAGCCCCTAAATGTGCCATAGGCCAGAGGCAGTGCAGGATCAACAGGTCATGGAGGAGCCTGGTACCCAGTGAGAGTCTGAGGGCAGCCAGGTCACCCAATCAGTGCAGCAGGCAGGTAAGCCAGCAGGGAAGAGAGAGAGAAAGCAGAGGTGAAAAGGAAGTCTTGAGCTGCTTCTGCAACTTCCGGTGGTCGGGCTCAAGATTGAGAGGGACAGGGAGACCATTCCAGAGAGAGGCATCTGCAAAGGAGAGTGATCTACGCCCCACTCTCTGCCTGGAGAAGCGTCTGACCCTCAGAGAGTTAGAGGTGGCTGAGCAAAGGGCTTGAGAAGGAAGGTGTTTTGGAAGACAGAGTTGGATGTACTGCGGGCACCAGCCCCAGAAAGCCTTATGGGCGAGGCAGAGGGTCTTGAACTTGATCCTTGCAGCCACCGGGAGCCAGTGTAGTGATTTTAGGGCTGGAGAGATAGTCTCTGGGCTTAAGGAGGCCAAGGACACATCTTGCAGTTCTGTTCTGGATTAGTTGCAGAGGGCGGAGAGTAGAGGAAGACATATTGAGAAAGAGGCTCTTACAGTTTTTCAGCCTAAAGAGAACTAGGGCTCTGGAGATAGTGAGCTTCTGGGGGAAGGTGAAAAAGCAAAGAATACCTGTAAGGAGGGGCAGCTGTTAGTGGGCCTTCTTTGCAAGGTCTGTGATGTGAGGAGAGAAGGAGAGAGTGGAGTCATAGATGACACCAAGGTTTTTTGCCTCGCAGGAAGGCGAAGGAAGAGGGCCCAAGGAGTGTGGCCAGAGTGAGAGCAGGAAAGCAAAAGCAGGAGTCCCAAAGAGAAGGATCTCTGTCTTACTGGCATTAAGGAGGACAACCGCTCCAAGGCCTAATCTGTGATGCCCAGGTTCTCATGGAGTCGTTTAATCAGGATGGCGTGATTGACATTTTCAAAAGCAGAGGAAAGGTCAAGGAGGATGAGGACAGGAGAGGGTGCTAGAGGGACATCCAAGATGGTAGCTCACTAGAAGAGCTCTGCGCGGAACCCCCGAAAATATCCTGAAATATGTGCTCACTGTTGGTTTTTCTCGCGTCCAGTCATCAGAATCTGGACACTGAACGCCGGTGAGGCCCCAGCGAGCACTCGAGACTCCCTTTAGCATCGACAACCCTACTAACAACACTGGGAGTGTGGCTCGAGCTGGAGGCAGGTGCATGACCAACGCCCCCCCCCCTTTGCAGCAACGCCACCCAGCCGGTATAGAACCAGGAGTGCGCCGTAATGAGGAGCCCAGATAAGTCCGTGGGGGGCTTCAAACCTGGCCTGACCAACAAACCTGGCTGCCGGAGAGCAGTATCCAGCGGGACCCGAGGCGGGCGTCAGGCGGAGGCAGTCTGGAGCCCGCCCTGACATACTGGAGCATCTGCGCTGCGCCAACAGATGTGTTCCGCATCGGGCAGCGAAGATCAACCCGAGCGGGCTGAGCAGCTGGAAGCCTCGCTCAAACAAGCTGCCTCGCCCGCCCTGACGGATGGTCTGGAGTGACTGTGCCCTAAAACCGAGGCCTGCCTTGCCTGCCGCGGTGACACAGCGAGACCAGACACCACCGCAGCCAGGACGCCAGAAGAATCACGGGCACCAGGTAGGAGCGCAGTCCGCGCCCTCCGCCTCCCCTACCTGACCCATCGTAGTGATCCTGGGACCAGGACATCGGGGCAAGAATCTCCCGATCTCACGGCCCCCCACCAGATAATCATCGCCGGCCCTGACTGCATAACACTGAAAGCTGAAGTGCTCACTTGAGGCGAGGGCACATACCACTGGCACCAGGCGAACGTGGGGCGGAGGGCAGCCACAAGCTGCCGGGGCAACGAGGCAGTTTTGGGCACATATGGAGGTACCGCCCCCGTCCCCAAATGTTCTGGAGGACACTCGGTATCCGCTGAGCAGGTCTGTGGGAGCGCCCCATCACTAGCAGAGTGCGGGCGGTACTGCCCCCCATCGCCCCAAGGCTGTCTCCAACAACAGGGCCGGTAACAGGAGTCGGCGGACCCAACATACTGCGCAAGGCCAGGAGCGCACCGAAACCCAGCCCTCAGTCCATTGGGACCGCGAATCAGAAGCCACAACCTAGTGACTGGGCTCACTTGCCAGGACTTGGCCCCCACCAAAACATCGACAAACGCGCCTCTGCCTCGCACACAGTCCAACCTATTGCAGATCCAGGCTGCGGTTCCCTCCTGCGAATACTGCATGACAGTCCATCAGACCAGCCCACCATGCCAACTCCAAGTCGTTTAAGGCTCCACGAGGGCCCACAGTCAGCCGGGTCCCTGAAGGGAAGCAACCTATCAAGACCGTCATCGCCTCCCCGAAACTGTGGCACGTACCATCCACCGCTTCTACCAGCAGAGCCAGTGAACCTGTAACCCCCACTGGTCCATTTACTTTGAGAGTCTAGAACACCCATAACTCCTCCTGACAAATCGCCAGCCCCTCCGGGGTACCGGATCTGCACGTGGTCACAGACCTCACCTTGTTGCCCCTCAAGAAGCATGCATACAGTGTTACCACCTGACGGCTCCGAAGTACCGCCATCCTCACCGCCAGCTCCCTTCCTCCCTCAACCAGTGCCCAGTCCAGAATGGGAAAATCAGATAAAATGCAACAGAGACTGTCCTTTGAAACTGGGGCCATAGTAAAGAACCCAAAACAACTGTGTCAAGTGGCTACCCATCCCCCGATCATGGAGCAGGAAGAGGAAGCAACACAGCCCCCAGCATTTGATATCCGAGAAATTCTCCTTGAACTCAAAGCGGGCATTGGTAACATAGACTCCAAAATGGATACCCTGTCGTCCAAGGTGGACCTAGTCCAACACAGCCTGGACAAAAACAGCGAGAGACTCGCCACGGTGGAGCAGAGAGTCTCGGACCTAGACAACAACACCACGTCGCTGCTATCCAGAGTTACGACACTTGAACGACAAATGAAAATGGTGGTTGACAAGAACGAGGACTTGGAAGGGTGCGCCTGCCGAAACAATATCAGACTGGTTGGCTTGAGAGAGCAACTGGCCAAAGATGGAAGAATTTACGAGAAGTTGTGCACTGACCTTTTCGGGGAGTCAGTGTTCTCCCCGCTTCCCCGCTATTTGTGGTGGAGCGCGCACACTGGGTCCCATCCATCCCCCCGATCCCTGGAACAGCACCTCGCCCCATAATAGCAAAGCTTCTTAACTGCAGAGACTGTGACACCATCCTCAAACTGGCCAGAGTCAAGGGAGACCTGCAATATGATGGAGATAAAGTGCAGATCTTTCCAGACTTTTCACCAGCGGTACAAACATCACGGAGGGCCTTCACCGGGGTGAAACGCTGTCTGCGCAACAACCAAATGCAATATTCAATGGTATTTCCGGCCAAGCTGCGAATTCTGCACGCAGAGAAGACTCAGTTCTTTACTTCACCCGAGGAGACCAACTCCTTTTTAGACAACATCGGCTGCGGCCCCCTGCGTGACAATCCGAGACCACAGAGAAGAGACAGGGGAGGAAGAGATCCACCATGAACCCATAGCCAGAGACCAATTTGAGAATATCATGTGAGAACACGAACGTTAGATCCTCCACGGGGGTTGCTGCTCTTGGAGGGCACTGGCGCCCCACGCTCAGCACGGTTTCATTTTAGCCTAAAGAGGGGGTAGGGTATGTTAGCGGGCGAGTTGGGGGTTGCCCGACAGGGAGGGAATAAAGGGAAAGTTTATAAGAACTGCTATGGGAATGCGCCAACCGATCCCCGCTCCTCACCACTCCACGATCCCCAGAATCTTTATGGCCTCTTCACCCTGATGGGTAGACCAGGCACTCTCCTACCGCATTTTCCACATTGCCAGCCAATTCCAGGGGAAACAACCACACAAACTCAACCTAAACAGAACTGTCACATGCACGATTCAAGGTAGCTACATGGAATATCCGAGGTGGCAATCACCCGCCCAAAACGAGAAGGATCCTACAACTCTTCAAGCGACACAAAGTGGATGTAGCCATGAACAAGGAGCGCACCTCCTCCCTAAGACCGAACATCATTGGGCCCGGAACTGGGGTTGTCATTGATACTTCTCCTTGTATTCGTCATATGCCAGAGGTGTGGCCATCCTTATTAACCACAAATCCTGTTTCCGTCTCATAAAAACAGAGAAAGACACTGAGGGTAGAGCACTCCTGGTGAAGGGAGTCGTAGCCGGGAAAGAAATAATTTTTGTAAACTCCTATGTCCCAAACATAGATGGAGCAAACAACTTTGACTGGGAGCTCTCACATCTCGCAGAGGCAGGCACAGCAGCCATCATTTGGGGAGTCGATCGGAACACACCACTGGATCCACAAAGAGACAAGTCTAAGACCACAACTACTCAACCATCTAAAGCCAGCCTCCAGGACCTGGAAATCTGCAGGGCCTATGGCCTAGTCGACATATGGAGACACAATAACTGGGATGCAAGTGATTACACTTTGCACTCAGCAGTTCACAATACCAGCTCACATATCGATTACCTCCTGGTCTCTTGAGGAAGCCCACTCCAATGGGGAACATGTCAAATCCTCCCTAGAACCTTCTCTGACCACGCTATAGTCACACTAGAATGCAACCCCCTCAGATGTCAAACGGAACCCACCACAATGGCGATTCAAACCCGGATCAATGTCAGATCAAGTATTTGCAACTGAACTACGAGAGGAAATCACATCCTTTCTGGAAACCAACCAAGGCACAGTCTCCTCAGCAGGCATACTCTGGGAAACACTGAAGTGCTACGTTAGGGGTGTGTGCATTGCAAAGGAGAATGGAATATTGAAACTGATCAGAAGAGAGCTGACTACTAGTGAGGAATGCCTGCGAACTCTGGAACTTCGATGCTCCACCTCGAACGAACCCCGCACCCAAGCAGAGCTCAAGGAAGAAATGCTGAAATTCAGGGCCACAGCGGAGCAGGAATTGAAGTTCCTGGGGTGAGGGCACCAGGTCCGCCAATATGGAGAGAGCCAAAAACCAGGGGCCCTATTGGCCCGCCGATCGCTGCGGAGAGGAAACCGACACTGGTGGAGAGAGTGCGCACATCGCAGGGCTCACTCGTACACAGAGAGGAAGAAATCGTTGAGGATTCCGAGACTTCTACCAAAAACTATACAGTTCTAAACACGATATAGACACTGAATCTCCCTGTAGCTATCTAGATGACACTGAACTGTATTGGATGGAGAGAGAACTCCGAGAACCCCTAAATGAACCCATTACAACCGATGAAATCTTGGATGCCATAAAAAGTCTGCCCAATACCAAAGCCCCAGGTCCCGACAGATTAACAGGGGAATTTTACAAATCTTACGCAACCATTCTGGCCCCCTCCTCTTGGGGGTGTACGAGGAAGCGCTAGAGTCCAGGATTCTCCCACAAACCCTCTGGGAAGCCAATGTAATCCTCCTACACAGAACAGGCAAACCCCCTGAAGACTGTCCGTCATACAGACCGATCTCGTTAATCAACCTGGACAAGATCCTGGCAGAAATTCTTACCAAGAGACTATTCCCCTTGATGCTAGGTCTGGTATTAGTGGAGAAGGCAGGCTGTGTGGCAAGGCGCAACACAATGTTTGGTATTAGACGGATGTTTGCCGCCATGGTGGCACTCGACCCTACCCACCAGGCGATTGCAGTCCTCCTCGACGCAGCGAAAGCCTTCGACTCTGTCGAATGGACCTTCCTGTTCGCTGTACTTAAACAACTAGGTTTGAGGAATCACTTTGTCAGACTAGTCTCCCTACTATATAATAAACCCCAATCGTACATCGTTCTAGGAACAACGAGATCCACCCATATAAATCTACACTGTGGGACCAGACAAGGCTGCCCGCTGTCGGCACTAATATTTGCATTGATAATGGAACCTCTAGCTTCAGGCCTACGTACGCGCCAACTCCACAGAGGTCCTTCCATAGGGCCTCACAGGCTAATCATATCCCTCTATGCCGATGACGTGGTACTATACATCCAAGACCCCAGTGAAAACTTGAATTCTGTCATGCGCGAAGTAATCAAATTTGGCGCTGTCTCCAGCCTAAAAATGAACCACTCCAAATCGGTCATATTTCCCCTAATACGAGCCGCTAGTGCATACTCTGACGATTATGGGTTGAAGTGGAAGAGTTCTCAAGTAAGATACCTAGGGATACTAATGTCCCAAAACTACCAAGATATATTCCGTGACAACTACGAAACAGCATTAAAAACACTTCAAGAGAAAGTAGATAGATGGAAAACACTCCCACTAACTCTGTGGGGGAGAGCTTCGCTAGTCAAGATGGTGATCCTTCCTAAATTCCTCTACTTGTTCACTAACATACCACTGTTAGTACCACAATACTTTCAAAAGAAAGTCAGGAGTCTAATTCTGGAATTACTATGGGCCGGTAAACCAGCAAGGGTGTCCTACACGACACTTATTCTGCCAGTGTCCAGGGGTGGCCTGGTACTCTCCGACCTAGAACGATACTACTGGGCTGCGCAGTCACATTCCCTTAGCTACTGGTACTCCACACAGTTCATTAGATCACACATTCAAATAAAACGAGCCCTAGCAACACCTAAGCTACTGAGAGCAGTCATTATAAGTGAGCTTCCAGTGCCCCACTCCACACTGAATGTAGTTCTAGCCTCTTATGCAGTCTGGAAATAAATGGCCCAGAAATACATTAGTCAGACCAGAATCTCCCCTCTTCTACCTGTGAAATTTATACCAGGGATACCACTAACTACAGAAAGGGTCTTCCACCAATCGGCTGATTAACTACACATAAGCACACTGGGGGACCTGTTCGAGGGATAAGCCTTCATAATACCCCGCCAGGCAAACGAGAGAGGTAGTGTCACCGCTCTAGATACAGTCACATACTTTAGGATTCGATATACGCGGCAAGTATTCCTACCTTCATTCCCACAACAACCACTGACGTGGCAGCTACTACATAATGTGATCCAGGCACAGGGCAAGGGCAGACTGGTCTTTTTAATATACAAATCCCTAATAGCCGATACCGTATCTGCAAACGCACAAACGAAAATGAGATGGGTGCAATCCCTAAGAATCCCGATACCTGAAGAGGAGTGGGCATATATTCTACGGCAAACTCAGAAAGTAGCACTGAATTCACGCTTCAAACAAATTCACTTCAATTACCTCCACCAAATGTACTATACTCCGGCTAAAAGCTGCGCGCATCAACCAGAGATAGCAGCGTCATGTGAAAGATGTAACGCCCCATCAGCCGTCTTCCTCCACTTAGCCTGGGACTGCCCAGCTATAGTCTTGTTTTGGACACAAGTCCTCCAAACAACGGCAGCAATAACCGGGGAAGAACTACAACCCATCCCTATAGTTGCATTACTTGGGATGACGATATATCACCCACAACTAGGAAACTGGCCAGCGTCCTATTGGCATTGGCACGAAGGAGAGTCAATATGTCATGGGGCCGGGGCCCAGTTCCAACACAAGCAAATTGGCTGAAGGACGTGCTTTACTGCCAAGATGTGGAAACGGAGTTCATAAGGACGTTGCCTACCCATGCACGCCCCCCAGACATTTGGGGACCATACGTAGCTTATCTAATCTCTATTCAATTCATCTTCTTCAACCCCAACAAGACCAGACACCCAAGAGAGTGTCCACGACCACTCTGTCCCAGTTAACAGTACCCAGAATGAGACAATTAAAAAAAAAGGAGTGCATAATGACCCATGGAAGGGGGTCAGAGGAGGGAGGAGGAAGTATGGGGATCTTAATGGTGCAAGGTTAACACGCCCGCTGTTGGGCGATCTGTTTGTAACTGTTAAGTTGAAATGCCAAAAATAAAGTTTAAAACAAAATAAAAAAGGAGGATGAGGACAGGAGGATGGCTTGAATTGAGATTAATGAGCAGATCTTCACAGGTGTTCAGGAGAGCAGTTTCAGTGCTTCTGGCTGCTCTGAAGCCAGACTGATAGTCATGGAGGCAACCAACAGATTCAGTGTGGAGTTTTCTCAGGAAAGAAGTGATAGAAATCTGGCGATAGTTTGCCAGACAGTAAGGATCCGCAGAAGGCTTTTTAAGGAGGGGGTGCACAAGGGAGTGCTTGAGGGGAGAGGGGAAAGTTCCAGTGGCAAAAGAGTGATTGCAGAAATCTTCCAAGGCTGGAGCGAGGGTGTCAATGTGGTCCTTGATGGTTCTGGAGGAGCAGGGGAGCACCTGTTTGGAGGACACTTTCATAGAGCGGACTTGTCTAGAAACCTCGTCAGGTGTAGTCGGAGAGAAAGAGGAGAAGGGAGGAGGAGAGGGAGAGTCAGCCAGAGGGGGGCTAAGGGAGGTAGAGGGAGAGGAAGAGGAGAGGACCGGATGTCCTGGGTTTTAATGGTGAAGTGAGAATCCAGAGCCGTACAGAGGGGCTGGGAGGGACCGGAGAGGTGGAGACTGCAGAAGGATTGACCAGCTCCTTCAACATTTTAAAGAGTTTGGCTGTGTTGCTAGAAGCCGCAGAGATGTAGGCTTGGATGTGGACTCTCTTCTTCATCAGGACAGAGAGTCTGTATTGCCTTTGGAGCAGTAGGCTGGCCAGTTTTTCAGGGGATGCGCCCTAAGCCCTCCACTTTCATATACCAAGAGTTGCATTTGGAGGTAGGCTTCACACAGATTCTCATGACAGGGGCAAGGACATCCAGAGTATTTGGAGATAGAACGATGCAGTTTACAGAGGGCTGTATCCGAGTGAGTCAGCCAAAGGTGTAGGAGGAGCAGAGTAAGTAGCGGCAAAGGCCTCCACTGACACACGCTTCATGGGCCGAATGACCGAGTAGGAGGCAGTGCTGGGTTGGGCTTAGCCTGGGGACAGAGAGCATCAGGTGAGAGGAGAGCAGAAAGGGGTCAGTCGAAGAGAGAAGAAGAAGGAAGATGGAGGCATGGGCAGATTCTTGTTAGAATGGACAACTCGCTTCTCAGAATGGGTGAGGTGGATATGGAGAACTGGGAGGCTGCCAAAGGTACAGGGGCTGAGCAGGGAGGATGGGAGACGGCACCCTATGGTAGCACTGATTATGCTTCCGGCCTGTATAAGGGCCAGAGGATGTAGCAGCCAGAGTAGACGATGAACGAGTGGTATGGGATGTCGAGCAGGGAGAGCAGGGCATAGTCACCCTACCTCTCACTCCAGTAGCAGCGATAGAAAGCACACCATGGAGCCATAGAATGCGCCAGGGTACTCACATGGCTGTAGCAAGTAGTAGGGGCGAGATGGGGGAAGCCCCAGTAAAAATGGGTATAACTCCGTTTCCATTGCTCCAGAAGGGTCTGGGAAGGGTGTATTATGTCCAGTGGTCACACATGGACTGGAATAACTTGACAAAGACACTCCGTTTGCTTACTACAGGGGCGGGGAAGTGGCTCTATGCTTTAGAGAAACACACTGCCAGTGTCATGTTGGGCATAGGGGAGATGAATAGCTTATTCACTGCCCTAATGGGGGAGTGGTCAGACAAACTTTGGAAGAGATCGGAGTATCTGGGAGTTCAGTTGAATACAAATACCCATGATGGCACAGCTTTTAATACTCTTAGGGCACATGTATGGGGGGCATCATGGATTATGTGTCCTGATATGCCTGATATCAATTCAATTTCAGCTAAAACTATGAAATAGGATGATGTCCTGCCTGACGCATACAGTTAATTCAGGAGATCTAGGGGATAGAAACAGGAGAAGCATGGGACAAGCATCTGGCAATAATTTACCACATGCTGAAAAAGGGACTTCCAAAAGAAGTCCAGCATGATTTAGATAATGTGGTAGGGGTGGAGGCCAAGAGTTGGACGGAAAGCTTGTTCTAAAGAAATTGGCAAAGTGTCTAGAAGGGGCAGTAATTATTAACTCTACAGAGGGACAGCATGGGCAATTGGTACAACAGAGACACAGTGAATGGGGTATGACAAAAGTATGAATGGACGGATATATTCCTGGTCAAGGCTGATGAGAGGGTTTTTGAGGGGCAGGGAAGGATTTCCATAAAGAAGTGGGTCATTTGGTGGGTTTGGAGGAATGGATCATAGGTTTAATGGGCTGATGGGAAACAGTTATGGAGTGTTCTATGGGATTCAGTGTTGGTCGTGTGCAAGGTTGGGACATGTGTCACGGGATTGGCATGAACGGCCACAGTATCTTAACATGGGAGCTCAACAGATGCAGGCTCGACCCAGCCATATGCCCCGGGCTCTGTGCAATCATATCAGGCATGGGTTGAACACAACCCAGCGACTGGGGCTGCACAGACCTTCAGGATCCCACTGACCATGCCAGAACAAATATCTGTGCAGACATGGGACTAGAATACTTTACCCTAAAGAACGGTTGCGTACTACACTGGAGCAAGTGCTTTCGGGTGAAATCCTTTTTCTCTCCCAGGTGCTAACATGTACCAGGTGTAGGACAGCCCACAGGGGTCTCTGATGTGTCCAGTCCTGTCCATTACCACTGATCCAGAAGAGGAACCCTGGATAGGTGTGCAGGTAGGTGGCCAAATGTTCTCATTCATGGTTGACACATCTTGCATCAAGGAAGGTGAGTTTGTCAGGCAAAATGATCGACACACATGGATTCCCTGGGGCTATCCTGTCGGTTCCTTATGTTATGTTATAGTGCATTTTTATAGCGCTTTATGTACCATTGGTATGATCTCAAAGCATGGAGGGTTGAACGCCCTCGGGGACGGTGGTCCATATCAGTTGAAGGAGTGTTGTGGCATATAGGGCCTGGATGCACTTGGAATGTGAGTCGACAGAGTGGTTTTCGGGGTTTGGCTGCATTCTAACGCTACTTGTGGTGCGGTGAATGTGAGAGATCAGTGTAATGGGCGCAGCAAGGAAGATGGTTACTGAGTCTGCATTCTCGCTGCCATGAGGCATGTGTAGGAGATTATGTGTGCTGCTATGCCAATTCTTTTCGTGGGGATATAGCTGCATTCTACCAGGCTGTTGAGGTGTTTTATGAGTGATATAGGTATGTGTGCAGAAAGGCCAAATTGATCAAGGGGTGTAGCTGCATTCTAATGTTTGTTGATTTAAAATAGGTGAGTAAGCAAAGTGGTATGAAAGAGTGTCTGTGGTTATCAGTGGGTGGCTCCTGGCCGGTGAGGGTATGCTGATTTATTTTGGACAGGCAGTCCTTTTCGGGACTCTCAGTCGTTGGGTTTGTAGGGCCCATTTTCAGGGTCACTGTAGGGATTTTAAATCAGGTTGTTGGATGCTTCTTGCTATATTCTGCAGCGACGTTTAGTTTCAGGTTAGTATTGATTTTCATGGAACAATGGTCGTAAGGTGAGGGGTATATAGCCGTGGGAAGTCCTTTTCGGGACGCTCTGCAGTTGGACTGGGGGGGTCAATTTTCATGGTCCTTGTAGGGATTTTAGGTTGGGTTGTTGGGTGCTTATTGGGATATTCTGTGGTGATGTTCTGTTCTCAGAGGACAATGGCCATAAGGGGATGGTGTTAAGGATTTCAATCAGGCAATACACCCGGGTCTCGACTAGCATGTAATGCACGCAGTGGTCGAAGTGTACGAAAAGAAGTAGTGGAACTATGTTCCCTGCTGGCCTGCCCCTGCTCCCCACAAACCCCATTGCCACAACCCTTCCCACACACAATACACCCCCCAAACACTTGCACCTGCTGTTTAAGGGAACATTCAGTGCAGTGCACTGAAAGTGAAGGTTTCAACTTCTTCCTACACTTTTATTTTAAAACAAAACCATTCTGGAACGGTTTCTTTTTAAAATAAAAGTATAGGATCTGTACAAGGTAATTTAAAAAGTATAGGAGCACCGCTCCCAACCGCTCCCGCTCACTTCGACCACTGAATGCACGGATGAAATACTTATTTATTGTGTCTATAGGTTCAATATTCTGAGTGATATACCACTCATATCACAGCCTTCTCAAAATACGCACCCCCCTCCCCCACCCAGGTCACACTGGACCAGTAATCAGGCTGGTTGGTAAAGGTATCATTTATTTATTTATTTAAAATGCAATTCAAATATACATTTTAAAATATGGGGCAGCAATCACCAATGTGGTGACAATACAAATCAGAAAATAAGTAAGGCAATTGAATTCACTTTTGAGCAGCACAGAAAATAAAGCACAGGGAAAAGAACAGTGTTGGTTTGTAGAAAAGATAGCGCTTAGGTTAAGATTTCCCCTGCAAAGTTCTCAATTTACAAATGAGCAATTCTACACAGATGTAAGTCAGCAGCAGGTATTCAGGAGTAAAAGAGCAGTATATAGAGTTGAATGCAATCTTCCCGCCCCAAACAAGAGAGAAAAACGTTTTTGGAAATTTACACTTTTAAAAATGACCTTTGAAAATGGCTTCGTGAAACACTGAAAAGTGTGCAAAAATCCTTAAATTGATAGAAATTCTTATGAGAGCAACACTGAGCAGGTCCTAGCAAACATAAGCTACAATATGAGCAACAGTACACACTTTAAATCAGAATGGGAGTTGGGAAATACATTGAATCGGAAAACACATGTGGAAAACTTTTGCAAAATGCGAATTCGCGCCTAAATTTCTCTATGCGATTTTCAATAAAATGGGTCACAAACTGTTTTGGGATGCGGTTTCTGGTTGGTTGTGGATGTAGCTACAGGTCTTAGGTTTATCTCAGAGTTGAACGTAAGTCTCTAGCTATAAAAGTGAGGAAGTTATGGAAGTTTGAATGAGAGGCGTTTTTGAGAAAAATGAACAGAGAAAAACAGAAAATCGGTTTTAAAGATGAGAGGTTGGTTGTACTTAAACTATATTAATGCTAAGAAAAAGAAGAATGCCACCCCTGAATCTCCACAGATACGCACGGCCACTTGTAACCCTTCATATGGCGGATACTATGTTTCCTTTATGGGAATTACTTTATTTAATCCAAATCACTAATGGCTTATGGTCTAGTAAAACAAATGAGGGAAAATCAGCGTTAACACTAGGGATTTACACACTGGTTGCAAGAATGCTTCTGACAATATTAGAGGTTCTTAGGTTAAAGATGGGATAGGTTGAGCGAGGGATAGGACAAGGTAAAACAAAATATGCTATGGTTTACTATGATTCCTATTTATACTTACAGTCCACTTTAAATTAAGTTTGGACCGTCAGGGTTCTGGTCATCATGGATCGGGTCTACGGGCAGGAGGGCACTTCTGGCTGGATGGTCAGCTGGGCGGTTCTGGTCAATTGGACTGGCACCTCAGACTGGATTGGATTGGATTGGATTGGCCCTTCTGGTCACTGGACACTGTAGATCAGCGGGATGGCGAGTTTCAGCAGGCAAGCATGAGTGGTAGCAAGCCAGACTGGATCAGAATGATTTCCCTTAAGTTTGGGATGGTTCAGGATTTAGGCCTAGCTGAAGAAGAGTTCAGCAAATGCTGAGGCCTGGGTTTTGCAAAGTAGTCTGGATCAAGACAAAATGAAGAATTCTGGAACAGGATGAAGAAGTCAGAAACAGAGAGTCACGCAGCATTCAGGATGTAGTCAGGAATCAATGTCTGTGTGTGGTGAAGTTCCCTTATTTATCATTCCAAGTGACATCACTCAGTTTATGGTAGAGGCAGAATTACAATCCACACCCACATGGCTGTGATTGGTCAAAGGCACTTGCCAGAAAGAGCTGTCATATTTTATGATGTGACATGGGAACTCCCACAGTTATTTGGGCCAAATTTACTTTCCCACAAATACACATTTCTATACTTATGCCCTCTAATAAAATTGGACACATGCATTACATATTTTATGGGTTACATTTAGATCCAACTCCTATCTAAGTGAGAGCTGGCTTTGGCTTTCTGTGAAATTTTGCTAATTTTAATCAAGGATTTGGCCTAATTATTCCTAATTCAGTACATATCTGTGCAATGACCCTTAGAGCACGGGTAAACAATATTACAATTGCAGCATTAATAGTTTTGGCGCAATTAGTGTTTCTTTATAACTTTTGTTCCTTACGCAGTACCAGGTCCAATCACGTCTTCACAGAAAGAGCATAACATTAGATTTACAACCACCAACTTTTAGATTTATCCTCCTTCATGTGGCAAAGTTAAATGTATTTTAAAGCTTAATTACAAATAGGCATTTAAGCACCAATATTTCTTAGCAGTTTTTTTTACTTTTCTTTCAATTTGCAACAGCTGTCAAATTTCTTTGATCAGAGTGGGGGTCCAGATGGAAGTTTCTTGCCCCTCCCCTGCAGGGATGAGTGTTCCAGCTTTTCATTGTCTTTAGCTGAGTCCCAGACAAAAGTCTGATGGGTTCTTTGTCATATGTATGTGAAAACCTCCCAGCAGCAGTTATCCCTTTCCTACCGGCAGTGAGGTGTCAACCATTCCCAGGCTGAGGCTGTCAGTTCAGACTTAAATAATGAATTAACTCAAGACTGGGTTTTGACTTTAAGTTACCTACATATTTCATTAACACATAAAATGCACACAGTTATCAGTGTATTTTGACATTAGCAATCCTTTGACTTTTCTTCAAGAATTAAACACATTTAAACTGAATCTTTTACATCAAATTTTCCTCTGCATCACTCACATTTTTGTCAGCATTATTCCTGTACTTGAGTGCTGGGATTTGTCTGCAGTCTGAATGTATGTGTACATTCTTTGCTTGGAGTTCTCTCTGCACAGCTGAAATTGTTACATGTTGCCAGTGTAGCCGCATTTCCCCCCCCCCCCCCCCGTGGAACTGAAAACAATGTTGCTGGGCTGCCTTTTTCATGAAATACATTTCTTAATTGCTGTCAGTCAGTGAGGCCCGGCTTCTCTGAGCCCCTCAATCCAACACTGGATGATCTGTAATTTCAGTACCCTTTTAAATTCAATGGTTCACTGGAGAATAAAATGGATCTAGTGCCAAAACAGCACTATGAAGGTCGCAAAGCTGCATTTTAAAAGGCACTTTTGATTTTTAGCCCAATTCTGTGGCCTTGCTTCATGTTAAATGTAACAGCACCAACTGGCATGCTCCTGTAGTGAGAATTCTGTCCCCCCCGCCCCCAGTTTGTGTGTGGCAGGGTGTGCAGCCTTTTGTGATTGTGACCCACATGCAGTTTTGCAGATTTTTGCACACACAGGGTTTAACACATCCATTTTTGGCTGTTTCTTTCCCCATTTGTAAAGTGATGCAGTGGGGCATATCGGAATGGGTCAAAATATCCCACAATGGGTATATGTCCCATGGGCAGACCTTTTCATGGATTTGGGAAAATACATGTTTTTACCGCTTTACAGAAGGCCATGTAGTCCTGTTTGTCCTGAATATGAGGGGGTAGCGAATTCCATAGAGTTGGTGCAAGGGTAGAGTTAGCTGACCTTCCAAGTCTGACAGAGTTGGAGGCTGGGATCATAAGTAGGAGGGCCATGCTTGACCTTAGGCTGCGTGTTGGGTGGTAGCGCATAGTCTTCTCTTGGAGGTATGATGGGCTGCCCTTGTGCACTGCTCGGTGGCTGATGCACAGGATTTTGAAGGTGGCCCTTTGTTCAATAAATAGACAGTGGAGGGTGTGGAGAGCAGACGAGATGTGGTCCCTTCGACCTAGTGCAAGGAGGAGTTTAGCAGCTGCTGTTTGGAGTTTGTTAATTTGGTATGCCGGAGCACCCAAGTACATGGAGTCTGCATAGTCCAGTCTGGACATGATGATTTACATAATAGACGTCAATCTGTTGGGGAAGAAGAGATACTGGAAGATGTGTCTTAGAAGCCTGAGGTGGTAATGTCAGGATTTGGATACATTGTTGATCTGGTGGGACAGGGTTAGGCCTGAGACCAATATTCAGCCAAGGTTTTTGACTGTGTTTGAGGTGGCAGGGTGGGGCGTGCCAAGGGAGGGCGGCCATGTGAGTGGTTGCGTGAGTAGAGCTCCGTTGCCACATACCATGATCTCTGTTTTCCCTGGGTTGAGGAGGAGGTGGTTTGTAGACATCCATAGGTCTATTTCATTGAGGCAAGCTGCTAGGTCCGGGGGGTGATCAGGGCTCGTCTTGTGGATTCTCAGGATGATTTGGGTGTCATCAGCATAATTGTAGCAGGTGAGGTTGTGTGAGTGGATGATCGCTGGTAGCAGGCTCATGTAGAGGTTGAAAAGGAACGAAGAGAGGCAAGCGCCTTGGGGTACTCCGGTGTTCAATGGTCGAGTTGATGAGGTAAAAGGGGGGAGGATAGTGATTTGTTTACTGTTGTTAAGGAATGAGGCAATCCAGTTCAGTGCCAAGTCTAGGATTCCAAGTGAGTGGAGCCGGTCGAGGAGGATCGAGTGGTTGATGGTGTCAAAGGCAGGTGAGAAATCAAGGACAACCAGAGCGGCGCATCCTTCAGAGTTTACCGTGACCTTGAAGTCATCCCAGATTGAGACCAGTGTGGTTTCAGTTCCATGGCAAGGCCGGAAGCCAGACTGTGCGGTGTCTAGTAAGTAGTTGGATTCAGCGAAGAGGTTGAGTTGAGAGTAGGCAGAGCATTCGATGAATTTCACCAGGAATCTGGTGTTGGGGATGGGCTTGTAATTGGATGGTTGGGAGGGGTGGTGACCTGGCTTTTTCAGAAGGGGTTTAACGTGCACTATCTTGAAGGGGTCTGGGAAGGAGCCAGAGGTGAAGGAGTGATTGAGTATGGATCTGGCCTGTTCTCCTGCACAAGATCTTCGTATCAAGGTGGGTAATCAAAATGTATCAGCCCCTTTGTTGTATTGTACGGACACCCAAGCAAATCTTTTGGGAAGGGACATCCTGAGCAAGTTGCGGATGTCGATTGCCTTCACGGAGGAAGGTATTATATGCCCAACCCTAGGGTTGTATCCAGTAAGGGAAGCAGCGCATTTTCACACCTATTGCAGCGACAGCCCGATTAAGAGGGTTCCTGTGCATGTCGCATTGTTTCTTTATGGGGTGATGGTTTAGTTGAGTTGGATCAGAAATCAGTGGTACCTAATCCTGTCACAATTCTCTGTAACATCCCTACTGGAATGAGCCACTTCACGGTAACAGACTTAAAAAATTCATTTTTCTCTGTTCCCTGACACCCGATTCTCATTACCTCACACTGTTTACGTATCATGGTCAGAAACTAAACACACAAAGTTCCCAAGTGGTTCAGATGAATTTCGGGAACTTACATATGCAGTACCTGGACAATCTATTAGTCTGCATCACTTCAGAGGAGCGGGGTCGAGGAAGCTCAATAACGCTCTTCACCATGCTCGAGGAGAAGGGGGACAAAGTGGACAAAGAAAAATTGCAGTACTGTCAGGCAGAGATAGTATATGTGGGGCAAGTAATATCGCCTTTAGGAAGAAAGGTAATGCTGGAGAGAGCCACCGCAGTTCAGAGTACGTCTAAGCCAGACACAGAGAAACAAATGCAACCATTTTTGGGGCTCTGTAACTATTGTAGATCGCAGATCTTCGATTGCTCTAGTTATGTGAGGCCCTTACTGCAGTACTAGAAGAAGCACAGAAGGTGAAAGGTCCAATAGAGTGGTCTGAGGAAACGGGGACTTGCTATCGTTAACTCAAGGCTGCGATCAGCAATGCTCCGGTCTTGGCGAATTACAAGAAGCCATTCTTTCCGTTTTCCCATTCAAATGTGCAGGTGATGACAGCGTTCCAGACCCAGCCACATTGCTAGGCAACAAACCTTCAGCGTATTAAAGCAGACTCCTAGACCCAGTGACGCAGGGACAGTTCCCTTGTGAGGAGTCCCGAGCAGCAGTAGCTTTTACGATTCAAAAGTCTTTGACCATTACTATGGGTTTCCCGGTGACAATGTACGTGGAGCATGCGGTCTTCGTGATTTTAGAAAATTCTAAATCCACGTTTACGACTCAGAGAGTGTTAGGGTATGAGTTAATTTTATCAGATGCATCAATTCATATCACCTAGTAAATCCTGCGACAATTGCAGTAGAGCCAGAGGATCAGTGCTCCAGTTAGGGACTACTGTTGGTATCCTGGCCATGATTTTTATGGGAATAAGTGAGCAGAAACATTATGAGCCCATAGACCGTTCAACTGTTCAACTAATTTGGTCCTGAATGCTGCCATTCCATCTGGGAAAATATGCTTAGCAGAGCACCGTCATACAGCATTCTAAGTCCCCAGTGGCCTCACCTCTCTTCTTCTTTCTCAACAAAGGCAGGGCACTCCATGCCTGCATCAACTATAGAGCAATCAACGTTATAACCATCGAGAACCCATCGATGACCGCTACCCATTGCACTTCATTAACATCCTTCTGGATCAATTGAAGAGGGAAGTCATCTTTACTAAGTTAGTCATATGGGGTCCTAACACCTTGTGTGCATGAAGGCCGGTTAAGAATGGAAGACTGCTTTTCGTAAGCACTACGTACTATACAAATACCAAGTAATGCATTTTGGAGTGCATCATGGATAACAATAAAGACAAACTAAAAAGCATAATTATATACAAATTAATAGGACAATCCTGACTAGGGATTTGTGAATTTAAAAAAGCACTTTTTCGAGATATGTTGATAAGGTGGAAATGGATGAGTGAACGTCACCAACCACTGTGGCAGAAAGGCATCTCCTTTAAAGGAACAGCCTTTGGCCAACCACGAAACAGAAAACTGCATTTGGAGTTTTTCTGAACTGCAAACAAACCAATTGCAAGTAATACCCATCTCTCTCAGATGTATTCTACCCGATTGTGGAATACCAAATTGTGAAGAATTTGCACCAGTCTCCTGAAGCCATCTGATCTGCAGTTGTTCACACATGCCAGGTGAACTGCTCTGGTGGACATGCCCTGCTTTATGGCTCTTTACCCCAGTTCCTTTACCAGAACACAGAGCGATGGAGAACAAATTCCCCCCCTTGTTAATGTACAATATTTCAGTTGTGGTGACTTTATCGACAAATACTCACTTGACTTGCAATGACAAAATGATAATGAATACCCTCATGACCAATTAGATTGCTTTGTTGTGGAGCATACTTATGTGAACAGAGCTGCTGCTGAATGTAAGACATTGTAGCACTCGTGCAGACTCAAGTGTCTGTTGGTTCCGGAGATTTCTTGCTCCAGAAAGACAGAAAGAACCCAGCCTATAGGAAATATTCCACTGTCTATCACACAAAGTCCTTCAACACATGGAAAGTATGGGAATCCCTGGGCACTTTAAATTGATGGATTGATCCCAATTCCCTGCCAGATGCAACTGGGTGTCCTGCTTGTGCAAGCACGCAAAATAAAGTATACTAGGACACAAGATCAGGTCTAACTCAGCACTATCTGAAACCAGAGGGCTCAAGCAGAATTCTTGCCCGCAAAGTGGATATACAAATGATTTCTTAGAGAAGCAAAGTTATCTTTTAGGGGTAAAGTCCTGGCTCTTGCACTTGCTGTGTGCAATATTAAACAAACTAATGTAATTTTCTGTTTGTGGGTCAATGAAGATGAGGATTCACCAAACGACGCAACTGATATACAAGAGATTCTTTTTTTTTATAACACATTATATTATATTTGAGAACATACATCAAACAAAACCACAGCAGCACTATGCTGGGCAGAGTATTAGAAGTTCCAGGTGTACAAAAGGCAAATAGTAGGACAGAACATAAACACAGACACATTGCGCTGCACCCCCACCCCCGAAGATCTCCATCACACTGTTTCCACTCATTTGTGCCATAGCTTCTGAAATGTGTCTGGGCAACTCTGTGTGTTGTATATTCTCTTTTCATATGACATACATATGCCCATATCTGATGCCCATTTACTATACCTGGGCACTTCCAGCCTGCCCCACATCATGGCTATATTTCTTTCGGCCAGAATGGCCACAGTAGATATCTGCAGCTTGTCGAAGTGACCATAGGAGTGAGCGCCCCAGATCCCCAGCAACAACATCTTGGGCTCGGCAGGCACCAGATCTCCCACCACCCTCGTCAACTTGTCCAGAACCCGTCCCTAAAAGTGGCGTACACTCCAGCATTCCCAAATAGTATGAAAAAAAGTACCATCAGCACGGTTGCATCTCAGACAGCGTTGATGGGCCGCCCAACCACATTTAAATAGCAATGTGTGCAAATAGTATGTTCAGTGCAGTATTTTGAGCTGGACCAAGCGAAATCTGGAGATTGCTACCTCCCTCTGGGACATCAGGTCCTCCATCTGGGTCCATAACCTCCACCTCCCACTTATGCGGCAATTCAAGCAATTCCCGGGACAAGAAGGAAAATATGCATTGATACATGGTTGAGGTAACTTTCCTGTCTAACCGCTTTATCACAATATTGGCTTCGAGAGGCGAGCAGGGTGGGGCAGCATGCAAATCCGGAAATTGGGTGTGCAAAGCATGAGTAATTTGGATGTAATGAAAGCCCAACATCACTGGGAGCCCATATGTGTGTTGCAAGTTGGGGAAGGGGACCAGACCCGCCTCATCCAGCTTGTGGTTTAGGTTGAGAATACCAGCACAGGCCCATGTCCCCACCACACCAATCTTATTTATTTTGGGCAGAAACGAGTTCTGACACAAAGGTTGGGCAAGCGTTGGTCTCCCGCCCCATACAATAACCCGTAGCACAACATGACCGGTTACCCTTGGCAATGCCGGGTCATTACCAGCCCCATACAGTATTTGGATGGGCACAACACCGCCCATCCATGCCCGTTCAGCTGTGACATGGGGTATCTTGCCATGCAACCAGTCGTTAACCACTGCCATTTGGGCAGCCCAGTAGTAGTGCACCATATTTGGTAGGCCTATGCCCCCCTCCCATACTGAGTGCGGAAGCATAGACAATGCAATCCTGGGCTGCTTTCCTCCCCACAGCACGTCCCTAAGGGCTGAGTCTATTCTGGCAGACTCCGTCTGGCGAGCCGGCAAGGGGGCATTCTGGAGAACATATAGATACCTAGGTAACATGAGCATATTGAATACTGCTGCTTTCCCCACAAACGTTATTGGGAGAGTCTGCCAGTGCTTCACATTTTGTAGAAACTGCTCCGTCATGGGATATAAATTGCAAGAGAGAAAGTCGAGTGGATAAAGACCAATATGCACCCCTAAATATTTGAATCCTATGTGTGAGACATTGTACAGGCAATCAGGTGGAGTCGCCAGGTCGCCCCCTTTCACTGGAAACAAGATAGACTTGTGCCAGTTGACCCTAATCCCCGTGGCTGCTTCGCTATCCCAGAGATGGGTAGTTACTACAGGACAGAAGACACTTGGGTTCACCAGAAATATTAAAAGATCATCCACATTGAGGAAGATCTTGTCCTTGTATCCAGTTGGGCGATGGAAACCCACCCAGGTCCGATCTACGCGCAGCTCTAAAGCCAGCAGTTCCACAGCAATTGTGAACAGGAGTGGAGAGAGTGGGCAGCCCTGCTGAGTCCCGCGCTCCAGGGGGAAGGTCCTGGATACTACCCACCCAGTTTACCCTCACCACCACCGCAGTGGTTTATACCCAGCGTATACATTTCTCCCCAAAACCCATCCCTGTCAGTACCCCCCACGGTGCCCCCACAGGACAGAGTCAAATACCTTTTCAATGTCTATGGCAAGAAGTGCCAGGGGTTCTGGAAGAACCGAGGCACAATCCATTACCAGATGGAGGTGCCTGATATTCATGCGGGTGGATTTATCTGGAAAGAAACAGCACTGATCGGGATATTCCAGTGTGGTGAGCACCCGTTGCATCCGGTTGTCGAGTACCTTAGCCAGTAACTTTGTTTCCCTGCTTTGGAGAGAGATAGGATGGTAGGAGGAGCACATATTAGGGGGTTTGTCCTTTTCCAGGATAACCACTATAGTAGTCTGCGTCAGGTCCAATGGCAGAGCACCCACTTCTCTACTGTGCAGGAACTGATTTAGCAGGTATGGAACCATCTGGCTGCCGAGCCTCTTCCACACCTCCATTCGCAATCTCCTCCTCAGTAATCTCTGCTTCCAAACCTAGTGAGTGCTCCTCAGAGAGGCGAGGGAGCGTGATGTCACCCAGTGGGTCGGAACCAACCCATCCGCATTGCTCAGGGGCACCATAAAGAACTTTATAATATTGTGCAAAGCATTCAGCAATTTCAGAGTCCTCTGTGTGGGATTCCCCAGGTGCGTCCAAAATGTCCCTGACGTGTCTATTTCCCTTGTCACGCCACTCCAGCCAAGCTAAAATGTTCCTGGCCTTATCTCCAGCATCATAGATCCTACTTAGCCTATCACCATGAGCTTGTCTGGCGTTATCTAGTTGGATATTTCGCAGTGTCTCGCTGGCTGCCACCAGTAATATATGAGAGGCAGGGGAATCGGATAGAGAAAGTCTCACTCTGGGTTATCGGCTGCCATTTCAGCCTTCCGTACCTGCTGCGACTGGGCCGTACGTTTTGACGAGACCATGGAGATCATTCTCCTCTCAGCACTTCCTTATACCCCTCCCAGAGCATCATCAGGCTGTCCACCGACCCAGTGTTAAGTGTGAAGTATTCCTCGGTTTTGGACGTGATCCCTTCCATAATATCGGGAAAACCTAGGTAATAAGTACTAAAGCGCCACCCCACCCGTTGTCTATGTCTGCCGCTCTCGAGCTCCAAGAGAAGTGGGGAGTGATCAGAGATCCCTCTCGCAAGGAACCTGGCAGAAGTAATCAGATGTGCCTTTAAATTCTGAAGGAAAAAGTAATCTATTCTGGACATGAAAGCGTGCACCCCGGAATGGAACGAGTAGCCGCTAGCCTGTCCATTAACCGCGCTCCATGCATCACACAGGTCTAACGCAGTAGTGAAAGTGCGCAATTTGGTGGGAGCAGCAGGGTTCCTCCCCCCGAAGATGAGTACGGTCAATGACATCATTAAAATCACCTCCCACTATCTACAATTTAGGGTGATGGGAGAGTAGTAACCTCTGAATGGTGTCCAGGAGGTTCATTGACAGCAGAGGGGGGGGCATAAATGTCCAGGATACCAACAGTAGTCCCTCACAGTTTCCCGACAACCAGAACAAACCTACCCTAGGGATAATTTTGGATAGAGAGGACCCTAAAAGGCAACATTTGTGGATGAGTACCAGCACCCCTCTGGAGTCCCAAGAGAAGCCAGCGTGTGTCATACCTCGGTAGTTGGTGCACCTGAAAAAGTTGCAGTTCATGCCTGCCAAGTGTGTTGAGGAGCAGTCACATCTGCAGAATACCTATTGAGAAGTTGTAGGACAATGCCCCATTTGATTCAATGGCACAAGCCATCCACGTTCCATGACATTATCTTAAGCTTGCTGCTTGGGTTATCGGTCCCTATCTAGCCAGTGAGTAAAAACATGTGTCAGGGGTGAAGTCCATGTCCCAGGTACACCTAAGGTACATTCCCCACCCGCTATACCCTGACGTGAACAGTGCATTGCATCTTTACATCACCAGTGCATGCTGTGTAAAAAACATTTTGACCCTCAACTGCCCTCGAACCCTCCACCCCATACTTCACCCCAACACGTAGTACCTGTTGTCCAAATATGTTAACAAGTAGTCACCAATCAAACAATAAGAAAGAGAAAAAACACTATGTCCAAGAGATCCCAAAAGCCAGATCCACAGGGAGAAAGAAGAACTGGTGAAGGAGGAAAGAAGAAAGAAGAAAAGAAACAGAACAAAACAAGAGGTGCCGGCCTCTCCGCCACAGCCAGTGTGACCAGCTCGCCTCGGTGCCAACGGGCAACATCCTAGAGCTGCTCTTTCCTCCTGTGCCGGGACAACAAGTTCCTGCAGTGACAAGGGTTTCATTTTGCATTACATGAAGACTGCGAGGTGTCTGCCAGGGGAGGCGCCACAGGCGATGGAGATCATGGCACGTCGAGAGGTCATACTCAGTCAGGTATTCCCACAAGGGTTCTCTTTAGTTTGCACCTCCGAGGGTCTCTCCCCAGGCGGCTATCTGCCCATTTCCATGCGGCCTCGGGATCCGAAAATATCTGAATCATTCCA
This sequence comes from Ambystoma mexicanum, assembly GCF_040938575.1. Taxonomy (NCBI): domain Eukaryota; kingdom Metazoa; phylum Chordata; class Amphibia; order Caudata; family Ambystomatidae; genus Ambystoma; species Ambystoma mexicanum. Next base: position 952,470,861 of record NC_090928.1, on the reverse strand, counting down.
TTATGATGTATTTTGAGGAGCGTTGGAAAGAATTGGGTGAATTTGACCCCATGTGCATGAAGACGCTTTTTGACCACATTAATGGATTGATGAACCCTTTGGACCTCCCTGGTGTAGTCTGGAAAAAAGGAGAACTTGTGGCTGTTGTATGTTATGGGACCCTTCACTAGACCCACCTGAAGAGGTTATCCCGATCGCAGTAGTTAAGGAGCCTGACAGTGCGGGGCTGAGCCACAGGGGTCGACGGGGCCGTCGGGTCCTGGTGCGCCCTTTCAATGGAAAAGAAGTTTGAGAGGTCTTAGGCTGCATGAAGTCCATAAACGAGGTTTCCAGGAAGAGTCCCATGCTGGGACCCTCTGATTTTTTTGCAAACAGGCCCACAATGCGGAGATTGTTCCTGCGTAAGCGTCCCTCGCCATCCTCAATCCTGTCTTCCAGGGCCTTCATTTTTTGGATGTCTGTGGACAACCGGCACACCACTGTAACAGAGCGCATCTTCAGAGTCCGAGATTCGCTTTTCCGCTTCATTTATTCTGGACACAAGTTTGTGCAAGTCATGACAGAGCAACGAAACGTCAGAGCTGAACACATCAATCTTCTCCTCCATAGGGTTTCTGGAGCCCACAATGGCGCTCATGACATCAGCCAGCGACAGGGTAGTGGGAGGGGTGTTCTTGTCTAACACTGAATTCCTCAGGGGAGGAGACCTAGAGACCACTGGGGCGGTCACTATGTATTGGTCCATTTTGGGGTGTGTGGTCGTCTTCTGAGCCTTATCCTTGTCCATGGTATGAGTCTGAGGGTTCAGTGGGGGCTTCCAGTACCAGCAAGATTCAGTCTAGTCCAGAGGCCTCACATGGGTATACAGCACTTATGCAAAGTTGTGCTCTTCTTGCTCATCTTTCACCCAGTTCCTAAGGGAGTGCGGACTGAGGTGAGGATCCCTTATCTGTTCTGTAGGCCTCTACGGTCAGCCAGTGTGATGGTGGTGATGGGGGGGGTGAAATCGGTGCTGGGCTACAATCTAGGAAGAGGGTCGCCACCAATCCACTTATTCTGTTCCAGAAACCAGTGATGTCTGGACACAAAGCACAGAGGCCTCCTGCGCCGCAGGCACCCTCCAAGCCACAGAGGCAGTAACCAAAAAAAAAACGTTCTTTTTAAAACATGCCAGTGCAGCACCTCTCAGCAGACCTTCCTGGTCTCCCTCGGTTCCAACTCAGTAGATCCGGGGAGTCCGGCTTCTGCCAGCAGTCTAAAACACTGCCTCATGTGAGAGCTACATGGAGGCCCCTATTAGCAGGTAAATGCGTCCAGGAGGGAGAAGTTCCCTGGGCCCACCCCGTGACCAGCATCCATAAAACAGGCACCTGGGGCAGCACACTCCGCTCTCTGGTGCACCCGCCTGTCTGCTCCGTCGCTAGTGCCATCCAGCAAGTTTTGTCGGGTGTGGGGGCCCCTGTCTCAGCCGGTTAGTCTTTCCGCGCTGTTGGTCACAGCCTCCAGCAACCACACTGACAGCGGCTCACCGCTGCAAAACCACGTCTTCCTTTTACCCCCAGCTGCGGGTGCCATGTAGAGCTACCCGGGCCAGAGAGGCAGATCTCTTGGGGAGTTGTATGATGCACAGCGTTATGTCTGTCAGGCCATTGTATGTATCCAGGTGGCGGCCGCACATCGCACAGGCGCCTAGTTTCCCTGGCAGGCAGGCCCCAGCACTTAAGGCTAGGCAGGAGTAATTTTGCAGGAGAAGCTAGGCCACAACAGAGCCCACCAACCACATGTTTACATCGCTCGGCTTGTCAACAGCGCCCCCGTATAAAAGAGATTTTAGAAGACACAGAGGCTTGAATCAACCTTCCCTCTTGGTAGGTTTAAGTTTGCCACATGGAGACGAAGCTCTGAGACCAATACACCCAATTACCTTAGTAAAAATGCAAGACATCCTATAGTGCCCAAAAGGAAGGAAGAGTCCTGCGTTGTGTGGTGAGTCAGAAGAAGGACACAGAGAAGTACCATTTTAGTGTACTTTATTTAACAAAAAGGTTCAAAGGCCTAACTTTCCCAAATATACGGGTGTTCCCTGCCTAGCAAACTAACTAAGGTGCTCATCAGTCGTCAGTGCAACCCTTAAATCAGATTCCATCCACACTAGTCTACTCTGACCCTACCCCTATCATAAGAATGACTCACTTCTCCTGTTATATGGGTTTTCCCCAAGTTCAGTTCAATATGAAATACGCAATTATTTGTTAGCCACCATTCTCATGAGGCTATACAGTTCAGATATTGGATTCTTCCAGGCCTTAATTAGTTCCTTTACTTTTCTTTGCTTTTTTTGTTGTTGTTCTTCCAGTAGTATTCTCTCTTTTATGTCCTGAACTCAACACTTTTCTCTTTACTTTGACTAAAGTTCTTCCAGTCTTCTATTATGTATCTTTCATCCTGATCACCACAGGTTGTAAAGTCCCAATATTCTTTCTCACTTCCTTTTATTAACCTGTCTATATTGGGACAAGTATGAATGTTACAAGAAGTGTTACTACTCTCTCTTAATAGTTTAAATGCTCCCCCTTTACTGGGATGAGTATGAGCGTTCCAGTAGTGATTATTACTCTCAGTATTTCCAATCCTTCCTTGGGACTGGGATGAGTATGAGTTTTCCAGTAATGATTATTATCCTCTTTCGATATTTCCAATACGGTCTTGTGAATGGGACGAGTATGAGCGTTTCAGTAATGATTATTACTCTCTGTCAGTATTTCCAATACTTTCTTGTTACTGGGACGAGTATGAGCATTTCAGTGATGATTATCTCTTTTTTCTGGACCCCTCCCGGGTCTCTTCTTTCCCCTGTTACCTGGGCTTTGTAGGGGTAATGTCAGTGGGGTCCTTTGTCGACCGGGACCGTCTTTTCTTTGTGTCAGAACAGCTTTTGGTCTTTTTGGCAACTCTTGAAACTGTTGCTTCGTCTCTCTTCCATTTGCTTCCTTCTCTGTCAACTCTTCGACTGTAGTGTTAGTGTTGTTTATAGACCCATCAATCCACCACGTCTTGTCTGTGGTCATGCCACCACTCTTCCTCCCTTCAGGGTCAGGAAGTCTCATGGGCATGTCCTCTCTCTGTTTTAGCGCTCTAGTTCTCTTCTTCTTGCCAATGCTGTGCGTTGGTGACTTGTCTCAGTACCATCTCTCAGTTGGTACTCTCTCTCCTGGTTTCAGCTTTTCAAGCGTTCTCCCTTTCCCAAAGTCTTGCTTTGTGGTTTTCGCCTCCGACTCTACTGCTTGCATCGAGCATTGCCAGCTGATACGAAACTCACGGCCTCTCTCACCTTACAGGGTCCTGTATTCCTGTTTTATGACGTTGTCATGTTGCTTCCCGGGTATTTTGTACAAGTCCTTCTTCCCTTTCTGACTCATTGTATATGGTTCACTTAATCTTCTTCGTCCTAGTTTTTCTTACTTTTTCTCTCATGGAATTAATTGTACATGTTGTTGACACTAACAAACTTTAACTTGCTCTTCGTGTCTTTCTTTATGGATTCTTATTGAAGAGGATATGGTGGATTTAGGTTTAGGGAATTCCTCAAGGGAACAGGAGCTATTGTCCCCAAAGGGGGAGTCTCTCCCAGTGAGGTCCCGCTTGCCTCCACTCCTAGGGATGGTATTGCATTGTCTACGAATGTGATACAAATAAAATATCAATATCAGTATCAGTGGGCTCACCTCCCTAACCTCACAAGGAATGTCGGGGAGAAATTACTGAATCCCTTAGTTCCCCACAATTGGTAATGCTCCACCAGCCCGAAACCATAAAAGTGGCTATGAAAGATATGAATCTATCTACTTTAGTTACAATTATCCTGCTTCCTGCAACAAAGGAATGTGCTGCACAGTGACCATGTAAGCGTGCTTGTCTGAGAGGGTTCGGCTAAACTTGATGAAGTTCAGTCCCATACAACGTCCTTCTGTCTTTTTGCATTGCAAAGAAGTGGAAATAGCAGCCTCAGCCCCACACGGATGCTCAAACTGAGCAGTTTACCCAGGGCGTGTCTGTTTCTCAGAAAATTCATGCTTGCAATGTAAAGGAGGGTCTTAATCATTATTTCTTGTTACAATTAATCATGGTTTTGGGGTAGTAAGTAGAAATATGTGCCCTGTGCCATAAATAGATGAGTCTCAGTAGTCCCAGTTAACACTATGCACAGATGTAAAAGTGCTCTTCAATAGATTGGTAGGTATTGTTCCTAATTACAAGTGTATGGGGTCAGAAATGAAAGGAGGACACAAAGTTGTCATGTTTTTTGTTAAAGACTTTTTTTTAAGTCAAACGGTTTGGGAAAATGCCTCTACCCAGGGTGTGTCTGTTTCTCAGAAAATTCATGCTTGCAATGTAAAGGAGGGTCTTAATCATTATTTCTTGTTACAAATAAGCATGGTTTTGGGGTAGTAAGTAGAAATATGTGCCCTGTGCCATAAATAGATGAGTCTCAGTAGTCCCAGTTAACACTATGCACAGATGTAAAAGTGCTCTTCAATAGATTGGTAGGTATTGTTCCTAATTACAAGTGTATGGGGTCAGAAATGAAAGGAGGACACAAAGTTGTCATGCTTTTTGTTAAAGACTTTTTTTTAAGTCAAACGGTTTGGGAAAATGCCTCTCTGACCCTGCTCTAAAGAGGAGTTTCCATACCAAAAACCAAAAACTAATGCTCTGTCTGTGTCAGGATGTCAGAAAGCAAAACCGCCCTTGTGTCCAAACATTCTATCCTGACCCTCACACTACAAACAAAATAATATAGTGAAAATGGAAATGTCTTCAATCTGGTATTGGCAAAAAGTGCTCAGAAATAAAAATAGAATGGCTCCAATCTAAATGTTCTCCAAGATGAAAAGTCCTTGGTTCCAGTGGGCGATTCCCTTCCCCTGGATTCTTCAATGCTATGACAATGTCCCTTGGTCTAAAAGATCTTTGTGTCTTTCTTGACCCACAACAATCTGGTTAGGTAAAAAGCTCTTTGGCCTTGTAAGTCCTTCTTTAACACAAGTTCCTTCTTTGTTCAACAAATACTGTCATTTCTTGACACTCATTGTAGGTTTGCAATCTGTTAAACTCCCATGCCAGGACTCTTTATGCACTTTCAATTGCCTGGTATACTCTCCTGCCAGGACTTCATAAGCAGTCGCAACTGCTTGGTGTACTCTCCTGCCAGGAATTCTCTTGTACTTCCAAATGCCAGGTATACTCCCCTGCCAAGACTTCTCTCTTGTGCTTTCAGCTGCCTGGTATACTCTTGCCAGGACTTCTCATTTATTGTAGTTCCTGTTTACATCAAAAACTGCATATACCTTCCTTGGTTCAGTATATCTATCTGTTGCAATGTTCCTTTAAGCTTTCACCACATCTGGATTCATGCACTCCTGTCACTGAGATTTGGATTTGCACTCTGCTTTTTTGACTCAAAAACAATCTTCTTATTTTTTCTGACTCCGCAGCTTTACAACATTCAACTTGTTGTTAGCGCAGTCGCCGAAACCCCCCGGGGTCTCACTTTGCTTGGGTTGACTCACCTGCTCAGTGTAGCATCTAAGGTCCGCTCAGGAGTCTCAAGCTCAATGAGCGTGCTAGTTCATTTGTGAGAGCACCTGTGTGCTGGACATTTAAAAATGGCAACCAAACTATGAGAGGCGGTTCAAGAGAAGATGTTGCATCTCCTGCAGAGGCAACTGCACATTGGAGGCACAAGACAGGGTGGTCAGACCAATCAAGTGGGAGAGGAGAGCTATGGTGGAGCGAAGACAGTGCAGTGATGATTAGGTTGAGGATGTTACCTTTCTCGTGTGTTGGGTCTTTCATGTGCTGTTTGAGGCTGAGGGTGTCAAGAAGGCTGAGGAGAGCTTCCTTGATCGATTTGGTGGCCTTGTTACCTGGGAGGTTGAAGACTGACTCCTAGGAAGATGTTGTTTGTGTGCATGAGGGACATGATGGTGACTAGGTCAGTGAAGTCTCTGATGAAGTTGGTGTTGGGTGGTCTGTAGATAAGATGGAAGGAGACTGTGTCTATCAGAGTGAGCGGGAAGTGGCAGGAGAGGACGTTAAAGGTGCCAATGATGTTGAAATCAAGTCTGATGCAGGCCCACAAGGTCTTGTGTGTGAATGCAAGGCCTCCGCCTTTCTTGCTCGGCCGGTCTCTGTGTTGGATGTTGTAGACATCGGGGACAAGGACGTCTAGGATGTGGGTGGAGGTGTTTCTCAGGTCTCAGAGATAAAGATGGTATCAATGTTGTATGTAGTGATGAGGTCGATGATGTCAGCTGCATTGGTGATAGCTGAGCAGATGTTGGTGAGCATCAACTTCCGTGGTGTGGATAGTGAGGGGATGTTGATGGGCTTGAGGCTGATGTGAGTGAGGATCCTGCATTGCGGAGTCTATGCTTTAGAGGAGGGGCGTTGGTGTTGCCTGGTGACAGTGGGGATGGCCTGTGGGGTGGACAGAGAATACACATTTTACTGCTTGCTTACCTGTTGTCTGAACAGGGATTCAGACGATGGGTCCTGCCGGTCCAAACAGGTCCAAATAAGAATTGCCCTTTTCTTCATAAGCAGAAAGGAAGTGGCAGGGCTAAGAAGATGGTTGGGGCCTAGGCCAGGTGACCTAGATCCACTTGCACCTGCTCACCAACTGCAAAGGAGAGAGGCTGGAGGGCTGCAGAAGTAGGGAAAAGGGCGGGAAAACAGGAAGGCACCAACAGTTTAAGGTGATTGACAGGTGGGCTGGGCTTAGGCCAGGTGATCAAGATCCACTTGCACCTGCTCCCCAATTGGGATACGTGATGGCTCCATTGGAGTCATCACACAAGGCAGGGATGCACCCTTTTTCTCTCAAAGGAAAAGGTTCCGGAGCTAAGGAGCATCTTGTCCGGTTTGCTCTTCTCTCACCAACTGCTGGTGGACCAATTTTGTATGTGCCTTCTGGTCTGGAATGCACAAAACGATGAATGTTGGCTGCACCTGTCCTTGGACTGACTGAAAGTGGAGAATTACTAAAAGGTGCTTTTAGAATCACGCCCCAGAATATGGCAGGGTCTGCAGAAGTATTTCACTTGCCCAACTTCTTGTCCGTCTTAATTGCCAAACATCTCATGACTACTGAATAACACGTCTGGTAACTTTTTTCACAAGCACCACAGGAGGTAGAGGGTTTTTAAGGCATTCCTGCAGTTGCACCACAACACCAAGGTACTTGCCCCAATAGAGGCTTTGCCTACATACACTGCTTCTACTGCGGTGACCGGAGCGGAGACACGGATGCCTCCACTCTTCCATCCAGAGGCCTTGCAATGCAATTCTGCATTCTACAACTGCAGGTAAGCCCCTCCCGGGCTGGACGCACCAGCGCTTGATGCCGCCTTGGCCGACTCAAACATTTGCTGCAAAATTGTTTTGTGACTCTTACAATCTCCTACACGCAATTTTGTTAACTTATCTTAGCAGATGCATGGTCTGCTGTGTGTTGCATGATGTAGTGGCCTCTTCTTTGCTACATGAGGCTAGGCCCTTCCAAGATGGCCTCTTCCTTTGTCCGAGCACCGGTGTGCCTTTCTCTCTTTCTGCTGGGGCCTGGGATTGGTCCTGGCCCACTTCATGTGGGCCAATAAGGAGGCCGGCAGGCTTGGCTGGCCCTCCTCACAAGGCCCACTCTTGGCCTTATCTACCTGTCCACCACGGGACGCCACTAGCCTCTCCTCCCCGGCAACCGTGAGTATGTCTTCCCTCCACCCCCTGACCCCCGCCAGTGCGTCTTTTTACTGCCCCAGACCCACGCCAGTGCGTCTCTGTGCCCCCGTCCCCCGCCAGTGTCCTCATGTCACCCCTACACCCGCCAGTGTCCTTTTGTCAACCCTACCCCTGCCAGTGTGACTTTGTGCCCCCCTGACCCCAGGCAGTGTCCTCATGTCACCCCTACCCCCGCCAGTGTTTCTTGTGCCCCCTGATCCCCGTCGGTGTCCTCATTTCACCCCTACCCCCGCCAGTGTGTCTTGTGCCCCCCCGACCCCCGCCAGTGCATCTCCGTGCCCCCCAACCCCCACCAGTGTCCTCATGCCACCCCTACCCCCGCCAGTGTCTTGTGCCCCCGACCCCGGCCAGTGTCCTCATGTCACCCCTACTCCCGCCAGTGTGTCTTGTGCCCCCGACCCCCGCCAGTGCATCTTGTGCCCCCTCCAACCCCTGCCAGTGCGTCTTTGTGCCCCCCTGACCCTTGCCAGAGTAGTCTTGTCACCCTTACCCCGCCAGTTGTCTTGTGCCCCCTGACCCCTGCCAGTGCGTCTTTGTGCCCCCCTGACCCCTGCCAGTGTCCTCAGGTCACCCCTATCCCCGCCAGTGTGTCTTGTACCCCACTGACCGCAGCCAGTGCGTCTTTGTGTCCCCCTGACCCATGCCAGTGTCCTCTTGTCACCCCTACCCCTGCCAGTGCGTCTTTGTGCCCCCACCAGTGCCTTCATGTCACCCCTATCCCCGCCAGTGTGTCTTTGTGCCACAACGACCGCCGCCAGTGCGTCTTTGTGCCCCCTTGACCCCTTCTAATGTTCTCTTGTCACCCCTACCCCCGCCAGTGTGTCTTTGTGCCCCCTGGCCCCCGCCAGTTTCCTCATGTCACCCCTACCCCCGCCAGTGTGTCTTTGTGCCCCCCTGACTCGCTCCAGTGTGCCATGTCACCCTGACCCCCACCAGTGTGTCCTCATGTCCCCCTGACTCCCTTCAGTCTCCCAAGTCCCCCCGACCCCCACCAGTGTGTCATGTCCCCCCTGACTTCCGCTAGTGTGTCTTTGCTCCCCCTGACTCAATTTCTTGCCTTACTCCTGTCCCTCCTATTCTCCTCCATCTCCGTCACCCCTTTATCCCCTCCTTCCCCTTTCTCCCTCCTCTGTCAAATTCTGGCACTACCCCAATTAGGCTCCGTAGCTGCTTGTCTTTGCAGCCGTCTTGCCCCTCTGCCCCCACCACCACTCCTTTACCTCTTTTTCAGCACTTACTATTATCATCTGTTCCCTGCAACCACTGATAATAGATTGTCCCCCACTTTTTCCCTTCTTGTCTTATCCTCCCACTCCCTCCCCCTTGAACAGTCCTATTTTGGGTAGTCACTTGTTTGTTTCTCTCCGTACCCCTTCCATTCCTTTAGCCCACACTTCCCCCCAACCCCCCTCCTCTTGTCACTCTTGCACTGCAACAATTGTCGTCAGGCATAGTAATGTTAATGCTAGATTTGTTCTCCCTTTTCCCCTCTTACTGCTCCCTTATTGTTCCATGCACTTGTACTATCTGTTATAAATGATAGTTATTTTTCACATTCTGATCTGTTTCAAGGACTTGTTAAGAATGTATGTGTATTTCTCCCATGTTCCCTCCCTCCTTGAAGCGCTTTGAAATACTTTGTGCATAGGCGCAATACAAATAAACAATCATAACAATCATAACATAATTAAGGTAAACGCCAACAGGACAATTCTGCACCGCCATGAACTCATTTGGCTTATCCTTCTAGCATTCTGATGTAAAAAGGCTGTTACCCCCATTAATGTGCGTTTATTACATCCCCAAAAGATAGTGTCACTGTTCTTATTCGGGAAATCTAGTGAGGAGTTTTGGCAGATTATTTTCAAACCAATGGCGTCCATCTTTTGTCCAATAGTGCAGCAGTGAGGCAATAGCGTTCTTACCTTAATCGTGGGCTAGAGGCACTTTATAAGAGAGGGTGCAGGTACATGCAAAGTCAGACTCTGGGTCTCATCGGAAGTCACGTTGTATTCGGTTTCCAACGTATTGGTGACTGGGACTAAGAAAGGTATATTTGCTATCTCAGTTGCCACATGAAGCCTATCCCACTTTATAGGGATGCCCATCACTTTTAGGGTGCAACATAGGAGGCATGATCTCTGCTTCGATTCACCATAGAGTTCCAACAAATATGTCTGTCCATGAATTCCATTTATATACCCCCTGCTAATGGTCTGCTTGATAGTGGTCTTGTGCCCCTTGGCCTTCGATGCTATCAACTTTGTGACGCCTGCCTTTCCACAATTTCACACTGAGCAGTTTACCTAGGCCTAGACTGTTTCTCAGAACATCCATCGAATTCAGGGTATCAACTATCTCAGAATCAATAAGACTCTTACTGCTGCGTGCTTAGCACACACTCAAGTGCAGATGCCTAACTGTTATCTTTGTGCTCGCCCTCTTAGTTAAGGGAATGTGTACTATTAGGTAAATGTATGTTTAACTTACTAAGCTTATCTAGGCATTTGTGCCTTTGCATTTGAACCATCCTTCCTGCACAAATCCTTCAATGTTTGAAACTGTACCACAAAGTGCCTTCTCTTCGGAACAACTGACATACCTATGTTCACCTTTTATACTATTAGTCTACTAGTCTAGATTAGCTAAAGACATATTGTTCAGACTGTACTTTCATGTAATTGTCTCTCACATCCTACTCCTAAAAGGAAAATATGTCCCCCTGGCTATGCAGACTTGCCAAAACTCTGCAGGGAAGTGGGGCAAGATTTCACATTTATTTTTAAAACACCTAGCGATCCATAGTACAGACTGGATTCTTTCTATACCTTGTGTGGCTCTGGAGGGTTTAAAACAATTAAAATGCAACAGTGCCCTGCAAAAGAGTGCCTGTCACAAGGAAGTAAGCCATGTTCACTTTGGGCAGGCCCATTTAGGGAAGTGGAGGATTTATTGTTCTCAAAACTCTCAAGTATTTATTTTTTGTATAGCACCAAAAAGCTCATGTCCCACTAATCTTTGTGGTCCCCTGCATGAAAGTGGGACATGGTTTGTTTTAACCTTCTCCAACAGACACTATATTTGGTGTGACGAATCCTGAGATGTCGTCACTTTTCCCCAAGGGGGAGCCCCGTCCTATGAGGACGGGGAGGTGAGGCTGCTACCCGACAGTCCCCCTGGGGGTGGTACCCAGATGGAGGATCTCATGGGGAGAGACTTCCCCTCTAGGAACAAGGACAACGTTCAAGGTAGAACGTGGTACAACATCCCTCACCCTCCACCCACTTCCTTTACCTCATCTCCGTCCATGAGGCCCACCTTCTCATCCCTCACTTCCTTACCACAGACATCCATGTGTCTCTGCAATACCCAGTACTTAACTTCCAGCAGGACGAGGAAGAGTAGGGACTACCCAAGAGAAACATCCTTGCCTCACATTGGGACGAAGAAGAGCAAAGAACAAATCCAATGGCCAAGTAGTGGGACGAGGAGGAGGTGCAGAGCCCTCCCAATTATTCCTAGAACTTCTAGTGAGCCTTCTAGTGATTCTTCAACTCGCATTGGAGAAGCATGCATAGAAATAGAGGAAGGACTATGGAAGAGAGAGAGAGAAGCCCTCCCTGGAGGAATCATGAGATTCTAAGCCGGCGAGCGAGAATACAGAAGAAGTGGAGCCAAGACGCTTATCTGCAGGCAGAGGCGGTTCCTGCAGGTCTGCTGTGGACAGATCAACGAGATGGGAGGAAGAACGGGATCCCAGCTGACCGGGGGAGCTGGTACGCGCAGTCAGCTGGAGAAGCACAGCCCAAGAAGGAGAAGACGCTGCGGAGCCACCAGAGCCGTTGGAGAAGCAGCCCGAGAAGGAACGCTGAGAAGCCCACAACTGACCGGAAAACACCGGCAAGTGCCCTGCAGTTATCTGGGTTGGTGGGACGGTTGGTGGGTCACCAGAAGGGCTGAAGAGTGATGAAAGGCGGGTCTGGGACCTGCACCCAATAATGAATAGCCTCCTGGGCCATCTTCTTCGTGGCAGTACCTGGCAGGGCAGTGAACCAGATCTGCCAGAGCAGGAAAGCAAAGAAAGGCATTTTGTAAACTGTAAAATGAAGAATAAGAAAGGCCATGGCAAGGGAGTCATTCCCTCTGTGGGTATTAACTGTGAAAGCAAAAGAAAACAAAGTGTGAGAACAAAGCCAAGGAAGGCCAGTGGAAGGGAGTCATTCCCCTGGCATTGTGAAATTGTGCAACCAAGTGAAAAGAGAGTCCAAGGGAAGGGAATCATTCCCCCTGGCTTTCCGACAATATACATGGAGATGGGAGGCATTCTCCAGGAACCCAATAGTGGAGAAGCAACTATGGTCAATAAGGAATGTTGACGTTTGAAGCTGAACTTTACCTTTTGAGTTTGAATTGAGAATTTACTACCTTTTGTCATTACAACCCAGAACTTTGTTTTGTGCCTTGGAAAGCGATTGAGGCCTGGGGAAGGGAGTCATTTCATTCACGTAAAGATGCCACCTAATAACTGGAACTGTGATTCGCTGTCCAGAAGAATGGAGCCATTCTTCTGGACCAAGAAGATCCACTACCTCTTTAGTTTAGTGATAAGTGTGAGGGACAGACGTAGGGTTTTGAAGAGGACCGTGGACTATTGATTTACACAAACATCTTGACGGAACCCTTAGTATTTTAGTTGAGGCCGGGAAACCCCTCTTAGAGTTAGGGAAAGTTAGGTTTTCTCTTGAGTTTCAACATTAATAAAAGTTTATGCCAACAACCATCAAAATACCATGTTTAGTGCATTTCATAAGGAACGGGCAGACTCTTGTCAATCTCCAGAATCCCAATAGAGGCTTGTGGTGAGACTGGGGAGCCCCAAGGGGCAAATATGCATGGGTTGCCTACATTCCTAGTGTAGAGCCCCACACATATTCATGAATCACTTTTTGGGAAAGTCAACCAGGTGCTAATTGAATTGAGGCATAGGAGAAGATTGAATGGGAAAGTAGCAAAGGTGGCTGTTTGCATTTCAGAAGGATAGGGGTAGATTTATGGGCACAACAGTACTCATCTGCCGGGATGGCAAGGATTAAAGACAATAGAAGTTGCTTGACAGATTCTGAATGAAAAATAGGCCTAATGAGGCCTCACAAATGAGGAACGATTTCATACAAGTGTCTTCAGATCTTTTAAGAGGAGGATGCTGCAAGACATAGCACAAGAGGTTAAGTATAACACATTCTGACAGTCCCCGCTGAGAAAGAGTGATTAACGTGCAAAATAATAAGTAAATAGCAAGACATAAAAGTGGTCTTTGTTGTTACATCAATAGGTTTACATCACTTACTTCTGGGCTGAGGACAGCCGTGCTGTCACTCGGTACATCCTCCTCATAGCCTTTGTTGTGAAATAGTTCAGTATCTTGCCCCATGCTTCCTTCGCTTGGACACTTGTTATAAGAGTATCTTGGGCTGTTGCTACAGTAGGAGAAGTCACATTTGCTATCTTCAATTTCAGAGGGAGTGCCTGAGAGGTGCGGAGAACCTCCATCATTCTGATATGGAGGAGGCTGCAGTTCATCCAGTGGAGGAGTTCGTCTCATTCTCTGTATGCAGTTTGCTGTGGATAGATGAGCATTGTGATCATTGTTTATTTGCCAGACCTAAGACAGTTGACACATTTCATTTCAAGTAAAAACAACAAAATCAAACTTTCTTTGCCATTTAACATAGGCATTCACGGTGTCTCTGCTTTGCTCAATGTGTGAAATCACATTGCTCAAGGTTATTCTTTCTTCCTAAAGCTGCTGTGACTTCAACATTAAAGCCGTGTGCCAAATGCACAAGTTCCATTTTAATTGATCTTCTTACAATGAAAAACAAGGGCATGAAATTACTATTTAGAACATGTATATTGCATGCTTTATTATATTGGTAATTTAGAACATGCCAAACGTGGAAATACAATTCACATTAGGGTCATGGGAGTGTTAAAACGTAGGGGCAAAATAATCGGGGAAGGGAGGAGGGGAGGATCATAAATGTGAGGGGGGGAGGGAAGAGAAAAGGAGTCATTCTCAGGCAACAAGAGATGACATTCTTGAATCTCAAGTGCTGGAGTCCTATAAATAGTTCAAAGGGTGACAAAGCCTCTTTTCCTTTGCAGATGGGGAGCAGGTGTAAGTGGATCTAGGTCACCTGGCCTAAGCTCCACCCACATTCTTAGCCCTACCTCTTCCTTTGTGCTCTTAACTCTTAGATCAAGGGCATCTCTTGCCCGGGGGTCCGAAGAGAAGGGCATACGGAAAAAGGGCAATTCTTGTTTGGACCTGTTCGGACCAGGAGGAACCAGGACCCAAAACCCTGCCCAGACAGCAGGTAAATTGTCTCTTTTGCATCGTGTTGCAAGGTGAGTGCAAAAACTAAAATTCCTCCTGGGCCTTTTCCTTGATTTTGGGTGTAATTTATCCTCTCTCAGCCCCATTGTGTGTCCCTCTCCCTCGCTTCCCCACCTGCTTCCGCTTCAGGATTCCGAGCCCTCCCGTCTCACAGCCCGCCCAACCTCCCCTGATTGGTGTGTTGAAGGTTATAACTGACCTTCCCAGGGCAGCCCTCTGCCCGGCAGCCCCTACGGCTAAGGGCCCCAGGCAAAAGGCGGCTCCTACAGAGGCGGCTCCATCTCGTATCTGCAGGCATCAGCAGGGGAAGCCAGTGGCCAGCCATCAACCAGCAGTGTCTAGTAAGGTAGGAGTGGCCCGGGTGAGGAATAGAGCCTTCACTCTACCCTGGAAACCCTGCTCCTTAGCAGACTCTCAGACTTAGATGTGTTTTTTTCCGGAAATTAAATTGCTATGTGAAAGTATTTAAATTGAATTGTGAATGTATTTAAATTGAATTGTGAAAGTATTTAGACTGCATTGTGAAACCTAGGCCTTTTTCCCACTATACAGTACTCTCAGACTTAGGTGTGTTTTTTCCGGTATTTAAACTACATTGTGAAAGTAGTGCCTTTCTGGGGTTTTGCCTTCTTAGCAAAGAATTAATCTAGCAAACTTTTCTACCATTGTCTGAGCTCCTGTCGTCTTGACCAATTGTCTACTATTGTCTCGTCTCTCTTTGTCTCGTCTGCTTGCGCCCTTCCGGTATGTTCTGCCCATCCCCTTCCTCTTCTCTCCTCTCCCTACCTTCTCTATGGAGCTCGCTGTCTCCCCTATCTTTTCTAACTGCTTCACATTCGACTATCCTGCTCTCCTCCCTAAATCTGGTAGGAAGAAGTTTAAAAAAGACATCCTGGTCTCCAACCCAGGCCTCCCTATTGCTGACACCTATACCAGGGCTTCCTCCAGGCAAACCTTCACCGACATCCTCTTTGTCGTTCCCTCGCCAGACCTATGGACTCTCCATATGGTCTCTGTGCTTTCTCCTTTCTCTTCTTCTCCCATTAATGGTGGCACCCAGTGGGTGGCTCTCCTGGCCTCTTTAACTCCTCTAAGGTCATCAGTAATGTTTACCTGAATGGTATCGTCTTGGTCCAAGGCCCTCAGGCCAACCTTCTCCTCTTTGACAGACGCTTCCTGAGCCTCATCAATTTCTTTTCTTCTCCTGCTGTCCCCTTTCTTCCCTCCAGAGATTCCTTGCCTCCCCTGCTCTCTCCTCCTGGGCTACCTTGCCCTCTCCTCCTTCCTCTTCTGCCGCCCCCTCTGACTTCTTCTACACCTCCACAGGGCGTACCTCTGATTTGAACCCCTCTCTGGAAGTCTTTCAAGGATGGCAACCTTCTCCATATTGCCACTATAAACTCTCGCTCAGCTGTCAAACACCCCTCTGACATCTGTGGCCTCCGCGAAGAACTTGACCTTGATGTCCTCAGTCTCACTGAGACATGGTTCACGGCCAGCTCTGTCATGAGTTTTGACACTCTCCTCCCAGGTGGCTATAAGATCCTCTCCGCGCCAATGTCCAATCGTTCCGTAGGGGGTATAGCCCTGACCTTCACTTAGTAGATTCCTGCCTCTGTCATTCCTACGCAGGCCTACTACTCTTTCAAATGCCTCGTCTGCAGGCTCTCTCTTTCTCCTATCCATTCCATTACTGTGGCTACCACCTATCAGCCACCTTGTCAGATCTCCTCCTTCCTCTCCGAGTGGGCGCACCTCTCCTCTTCCCTCCTGGTCTCGACCACTCAACTCCTCCTTCTTGGAGACTTTTAAACATCCACTTGGATGCTTCATATCCTTCCTCTGGACTCTATTGCGACATCTGCAACTCTCTCTCACTTTCTATCCTCCCCTTTGGCCCAACTCACTCTACTGGGCACACTCTGGATGTTCTGATCTCTACAGACCTTCCCCTTTCTATCCCTCTCACCACTCCTCTCTCCTGGAGTGATCACTTGCTCCTTTCCGCCCAGCTCACTATCTCGACTCCTCAGGCCGAGCCAACTCCAGCACTGCCACCTATCTTCTCGGTTATGTGAACCATGAATCGTGTGTCAGTTAAGGCTTTCGCCGCCACTTCCTCACGCCCCTCTCCCCCTTCGGATGACTCACATCCTGACACAGCCCCTTCTATGCTCCACTCTGCTATATCTGATACTCTTGATGTTCTTGCCCCTGTCATGAGGATCCGCTTGAAGTCCAAAGCCAAGTGCAATTCCTGGTACGACTCAGACCTCGTCACCCTTAAAAGCAAGTGCAGGGTGGCTTAGAGGAAATGTGGTGCTTCCTGTACATCCTCTGACAAACTGGCCTGCCGCCTGCTCCAAAGGCAATACTGGGTCTCTGTCCGCACCAAGAAGAGAGCCCTCATCCAAGCCTGCGTCTCTGCAGTATCCAACAACTGGGCTGAACTCTTTAAAATCTGCAAGGAGCTAGCCAATCCTGCTGCAGTCTCTACCTCGCCCTCTGCCCGGCCCTGGGTTCTCATTTCAGCTCTAAAACTCAGGATATCCTGTCCCCTCTCTCTTCCTCTCTCCTCCTACCTCTGGTCCCCTCTCTTCCTCTGGCCCTTCTGTGGCACCTCTCCTCCCTAGTTCTCTGCCTTTCCCCTGTTCTCCCCAGATGAGGTTTCTAGACAAGTCCGATCTATGAAAGTCTCGTCGAAACAGGTTCTACCCTGCTCCTCTAAAACCATCAAGGACCACATTGACACCTGACTGCTTCTTTGGCTGACTTCTGCAACCACTCCTTCGCCACTGGAGTATTCCCTTCCCCCCTGAAACACTCCCTTGTGCACCCTCTACTTAAGAAATCCTCAGCCGACCCCTCCTGCCCTGCTAACTACTGCCCAATCTGCATCACTCCTTTCCTGCCTAAACTCCTGGAAAAGCTAGACATCTCCCAGCTTAATATTCACACTGAATTGGTTGGGTTGTCTCCATGACCATCAGTCTGGCTCCAGAGCTGCCAGAGGCACGAAAACAGCTCTCCTGAACATCCGTGAAGATCTGCTCTCCAACCTTGACTCCAACACCCCCTGTGTCATCATCTTACTTGATCTCTCTTCTGCCTTTGACATGGTCACTCTTGCCATCCTGCTCAATCGTCTCCGTGATAACCTGGGTATCACCGTTCAGGCCCCGGCTTGACTGACCTCTTTCCTCTACGATTGACCTTCCCAGGTCCAACTTGGGTACTTCCGCTCCTCTATCTCTATCTCTACTTGTCGTGTTCCCCAGGCTTCTAACCTCTCTCCCTAGCTGTTCACCCCATACCTGGCTCTTCTTGACCAACATATCAAGGTGTTTCAATTGAAGCGGTTGTATATAGATTTCACCAGATTAATAGATCAGGCATCTTGGTGCGGGACCGACACCTGTTTGAGGTTCTTTCTAAACATCTAAACAGAAGTGGGTCGTCTATGTCTTTGAGATCGCATGGTACTTTTCTGCAAAGAAGACAGTCTTGCGAAGTTGGGAGTTTGGCAGTCATTTTCGTTTTTTCTATCTTGGAATTCTTTAAGACGAATTCCGGAGGGACACACAGTGAGTGAAGCAGTGCGGTATGTACATAGGCTTTATGAGTCAGGCATAGAACCTTGAGATTCATTCTGCCCTGGAATGGGGGCCAATGTGTCTTTAATGCTGAAGTGACATGATTGCAGGTTTGTGGCCAAGCATCAGCATTGCCACTTTTTTTTTTGCACTGGTTACATATAGCCAAACATGTTTCTAAGCAGCCCCATAAAAAGGCTGTTAAAGAAGCCAAAGTTATGTGCCAATTATATTCTGTATTCACAAAGGGCTCCTAACCAGAAAATGAAGTCCTGCATATGTTGACATTTAGTGCATGTATCCACTTTCAATTTGTGGGTCGTTATAACGTTCTATAGACAATCATAGCGTTGTAGTCGTTTTCTGCACCATATCCTTAATTCATGAGCAGTACATCCAGTCACAAATGTGGTTTGGAAAATATTTTGATTGTTACAACTTTTCTTGCACATTAACACGGGTCTTTCATCTTTTGATCATGCTCTTCCCTTTTTCAAGACATACATGTTTGTAGTTAGCTATGTTCAGAAAACGAGAAAAGATGTATATATTACTTTGGCTATTGACATGCACAACAAATCTGTATGTAATTGTTAAATGCTAATTATTGATATACATTTAGTCAAGCAAGAGCGATTCATTCTCTAAAAGGAGTGTTTTTGCCATATTCTTTAAATATCAAAAATAACAAGTCACTTTGTTGACATAAGTAACGAAGGCAACTTTAGAGAGCATTGGTATTTTAACTTTCATTTTGTCTGTTTATGCATACCAAAATCCCCCATAATAATAATAATACTGTTTTCTATAATGCTGCTTTCGGAATTCCATCCTCTTCTAAACCCTGTAATAATAGGTGTTATTTTTCATGCATTTAATGGCATCAACGCAGGATGAAAGGCTCAGTCGAGCCTTTTGGGAATGACATCTGACTTCAGGTTGCCAAAAATCTCAGAAGCAGGCTCTTAAATCCCTTATATATCCGCTTTGTGCAAACGGCTCAATTGATGTATATATCATGTTTTATAAAATATACTTGAATAATCACTGAGAGCTCATGGCGCCATGATACTAAGTACCCGATGCTGACCAGCTTTTGAGCAACTACAATCTTATTAGATGCTGTTAGGCGGTACCACATCATTATAACGACAATTGGAGAGTTTTCCTGACATGAAGTCGGCAGAATATACGTTTCAAGACAGTCTGTGGATGGACCCGTGTGCAAATCCATACACTGCAAGCGATTCAGAGCTGCACCATTTTACTGTATTTGTATAGTTAAACAAGCCTCCCTCTCCCCCCTCGCCCCAGTCCCTAGTGCGTGCCAGTAATTCTCGGCAAAAAAGCTCTCCTGGAAGATTGCCAACATAAAGCCAGTCTTCTTTCATCCCAAACATTTTCACAACATTATTCAGATGATGTACAGTCGTGTGTTTTCAGGCCTTCTAGCCAACTTCACTGAAAAAGCCATCATATTTGTAACTATATAAAGTCTGCATTTATGAAAACAATAATATATATATATATTCAGTAAAAAAACTTTGTTAAAGGGACGTTATGGTTAAGTTGCGCTTCTAAAAACCTATGAAATTCAGTGAAAAAACTTTGTTAAAGGGACGTTATGGTTCAAAGTAAAACCGAAAAACCCCTGAAATTCGGCAGTTATGGTACCATAAGCAACCATAACTCGCCCCACCGTGCACTGCTAACACTAACACCCAGGACATCAAAGATGACATCACAAATGTCATTGATGACATCACTGATGACATCACATGTGCATTTACTTTTCATAAAATCTGTACAAGGGATTCTTATAATGCTGACCAAAAACTGTCAAGGATCATTGGGATAAATATCATGAGCTAATTAGTGCATTAAGCAATGCATTGATATAAATAGCATTCTATTATGAAGTTCTATCCAGTATACTAAGCTACTCATGCAGAAACATAGGCAGTGTGTGCAGCATACATGATGAAGGGCCCATATTCATAATCTTGCCATGTTGAATACTGAAATGATAACTGCTTTCTTATTAGAGTTTTGCATACTGTGAAACATGTAATAAGTAGATAATAAAACCCACTTAATACATCATTATTACAGACAAAACACAAAGAGACAACAACACATACACATATGAGTATATACAGGGACAGTGAAGTAAACAAAAAAGCAGAAGTAGTAACAGAAAGAGTTCATAACCTAACTGATTGTCTTTATGCAGAGAAACTATTGCTCTGTTTCAAAGATGCTACTTACCATATGTATGTGTATCACATGATGTGACTGCACCCAAAGGAAAGGAGAGTGAGTATAATGTATACATATATGAGCATATACAGGGAAGGTAGAGTAATAAAAATAAAACTATGAGAAAGTGCTGATAACCCTAATGATTATCTTCATGCACAGAAAGGATTGCTCTCTTTCAAGCCTGTGTCTTCCGCTATGTATATGTTTCATATGATGTGACTTGACCCTAAGTCTACAAATATAGTACCTTTTCAATTTTTACTTCCTGACTGTTACTGAAGAAAACTATGTGGCTTCGATATGTCAGTAAAGGATAAAAAGGGAGAGCCAGCCATGTGATGTCATCAGTGATGTCATCAATGGCATTTGTGATGTCATCTTTGATGTCCTGGGTGTTAGTGTTAGCAGTGCACGGTGGCGCGAGTTATAGTTGCTTATGTTACCATAACTGCCGAATTTCAGGGGGTTTTCGGTTTTACTTTGAACCATAACGTCCCTTTAACAAAGTTTTTTCACTGAATTTCATAGGTTGTTAGTAGCGCAACTTAACCATAACGTCCCTTTAACAAAGTTTTTTTACTGAATTTCATAGGTTTTTAGTAGCGCAACTTAACCATAACGTCCCTTTAACAAAGTTTTTTCACTGAATTTCATAGGTTTTTAGTAGCACAACTTAACCATAATATCCCTGATTTCATATACATGTAACATAGAACATACTAACCCCCTCGTAGTGATTTTCATGTCCGCGGACTACCGCCATGTCCGCGGACATATCGAAAATCTGAGCGTGGTGAATGTAAATTTAAATAGTGAGCCCCATTTCCCCATTGAAGTTGGCTCTGAAAAGAGCCGTTTTTTATTTTTTTTTTTTACAGATGCTTGACAGACACCTGTTATTTTGTATTTTTTTTCTTGTTTTTTTTCTTACTTTACTCCTAAAATCTTCACATAACCTTCTCCAAAGCAACCCTTACATTCCAAAATAGAAAGGCATTTCCCGTAAAAGATAAAGAAATGCCATCTTCTTTAAAATTAACAGCATTACTGGCATCAATATTCTCATTGTTACAGAAGAACATACCAGCTCTAAGCATGAAGGCACACATGCCTAGGTTGATGACACACCTAGCAATGTTTTGCTGAGGACAAAAAACTGAACTATTGTCCCATATTGCCCTAGGTAGTAATCCAGAAAAAATGACTTTCGCATTTGGAAGGATCTTCATTACGGCTTGAACCGAGCGTTCCAAATCAGCCAACAAAGTAGGGGCACTGACGTTGCCCAAATGGAAAGCACCATAGTGCAAAACTACCACATGCGGACTGTTCATCGTGGCCATATCCTCACAAACTTGTACAATTCCCTGTACATTGCAATCAGGCACAGTGCTCCACAGCACCTCCACTCCTTTCACATCAAAGTTCTTTGCAACATGCCTGCATTGAGCGTACTGTTGTAAACCATGTACAAACATATCTCCGAGCACCAACACCCTGACTTTCTCCACTTCTGCCATCTTCACTACACACAGTCTCTTTCAACACAAATCCACAACCTCGACATCGGATTGGCTGATCCGTGCAGTCTTCTTTCCATGTTGGATTTCCTGGAAAAACCCAGATGTAGCATGCCCTGTCCACGAACAGCTGCGGTGTCCGCGGACGGCGTCCACTTTACTCTCTGTGCCATTCCCTCATTGCATACAGCTAAGCAATCACACAATACGAATAACGTCCTCAGAACACCCCCATTTTGTGAATTTTCATTTCATTATTCAACATATTAACATTACAAATATTATACTTTCATCTTGTACTCTGCACACAATGCTATGTTTCTCCATTAGTAGCTCAGTATACTAGATAGAATCCCATAATACAATGCTATTTATATCAATGCATCGTTCAAAGCACTAATAATGGTATGATATTTATTGCAATATCCTTGACACTTTTTTCACAACATTTTAATAAAAATTCCTAGTACACAAATTCAATGAAAAGTACATACACATGTGATGTCATCAGTGATTTCATCAATGACATTTGCGATGTCATCTTTGATGTCCTGGCTGTTAGTCTTAGCAGTGCACGGTGGTGGCGCGAGTTATTCTTCATAGCTTACCATAAATTGCGATTTTAAGGGGTCTTTCGGCTGTACTTAGTACCATAACGTCCCTTAAACAAACTTTTTTTAATATCACACAAACAATATACAAACATGGCGTGCAAAAACCAACTTCTCACAGATGGCTTTACACAGAATGTTGCAAAGTAAGAATTTATGCTCGTTCACAGTGAAGGTCAGCTGCTTCCATTTTTTTCTCGGGCCCCGGAGAGGCTCACGAAGCGGACTATAAGGTTGTATTGTGTTTTGACCTTGACAGACAGAGATTGTGATGAAAGACTTCTCTTGAAGGAGTGTTGCTAAAACGTAAGAGAAGATAAGGATGAAATTTCTGAAACAAAACCACTTTTATATATTATATCACTATGCGAAAGATCGTTCGCACACGCGGAGTCGTATTTTGGGACTGCACTACTCGTAGACAGTGGAAATTGCAATTGTACTGCAAGTAACCCTTTAGATTATTTTATACCAAATATAATTACAATAGCATAGCATTAAAGACCGCTCAAGTTGAACTTGTTCGTTGAAAGTGGCATAATGTTTTCTACCGCGCACTATCACCGCCGAATTGATCCCCTGTCGTTTAGAGGGCTCTGAAAAAGGCAGACGACACAGGGTGGGTTAATAGAAATAATGTAACCGGTCTATAGGCGGTCAAGCGCTCTACTCGCTGTGCCACTTCACTGTAGCCTGTCAAGTGGCACAGCGATTACAACGCTCGCTTTGACATCCGTGCACAGCTTGCTAACGCAAGTTCGAATCCCGGCAAGGCCAAACTCAGCCTTTCATCCTTCCGTGGTTGATACATGAGCACCACACACCGTGGTTAATAATAAGCACCGCTTAGATACCTCACGGTTCTTAGCGCTATATGAATGGGAAAATATTATTATTTTATTATTAACATACTCAGTTGCACTATCTTCGATAGCAAATAGTTTCACGCCCTAATAAATAAAATGATGATTTTTAATGAAGATCGGCTGGTGAGACTTATTTATGTTTTTTAAAACAGGTATGTGGCACCATTTTGCCTATGTCACGATTTACAGACTCCAGCGGATGGGGTCTTCAACTGCCAGGTGCAGGTCCAAATATGCAACTTCATGACCCTCACCATTTTATGGGACAATCGCCAAGGACCAATATGCCCTTACGCAGTACTAGCGGGTACAAACAACATACCAACCAATAGGGTGGTCTAATGGCTCGTTGTTGGAGCAACCTTCCGATTATCAGAGCGACCATTTACTGCTTTTATCATAAACCAACAGCCTATCTACCGCAAAGGAACAACGCGTGGCTCAAAATAAACTTTTGCTGATCGACAGCAGAGACAATAGCAAATCTCTGAATATTCACTAAACATTTCATGTGAAATAAATGTACTTTACCAAATGTACAATCCTGCTGTTTACTTTTAAACCACAGTTTCATATTCCGAATTGTGGCGCACTGAGTTGTAAGCTGATCTAACACCCTCTGTACCGCAAAGGAACATCGCGTGCCTCAACATGAACTTTTGCGGATCGACAACAAAGACAAATGCAAATTGCTGAATATTCTCTAAACATTTGATGTCAAATAAATGTACTTTACAAAATTTACAATCTTGCTGTTTGCTTTTAAATCACTGTTTCATATTCCGAATTGTGGCGCGCTGTGTTGTGACATAATATGTGTTGTCTTCCGGGTTCTGTGTAAAGTCACTTAGCACTGGAGAGGACTGGGCGCGTTTGATGACGCACCCTGTAACGTCACGGAGAGAGGCGGGGAATATGAATGCTTTGATAATATCAGGCTTAGGGGCGGGAGATATGATTTAGTGTCGCAAAAGCAAGTCAGCCAGGTCAATAGCGTCAGTCATAGGATTATCACATAATGTCGGCGCACACCAGCCGGATTTATCGTTTCTTTAGTGGACAAAAAGTCGGTTGACGCCCATAGGAAATTTTACTATTAGCAGACAAAAGGAGTGGTCTTAAAACACTTTCACCCTGACAACGAACAATACAAACAACGTTCTCAGAACACCCCCATTTTGTGTAATTGCAACCATTTCGGGACACCGCAAGTGTTCTTAGAACACATTCAACTAGACAGATTACAATACGGACAGCGTCCTGAGGACAACCCCAGTTTGTGTATTTACGAACAATTAACTACACCGCGAGTGTTCATAGCTCATTTTTACCTTCCTTGCGAACAAAAATGACACATACTTCGTCCTCTAAACACCCCACCATTTAGTTTATTTACAAAATGTCAGAACAGCCGTGTTCTCCACAGACAAATCGAATGCAACAAAAACGTCTAGCACATAAAAAAACAAAACATTGAACCTATCTCATACTCCCCCACCCTCCCCAAACACTCTTACACACCAACACACGGCACTAAATACAATTTTTTATCCACGTTTCACCGCGCTGTACGTGGTCGACGGCGAATACAAGATGGCGGGTGCCACAGAAAATCTGACGTGCTCCACGCCCCTCGCCGTCCAATCAGCGAACACGTTGCATGTCCGCGGACATGACGCAAGGCCATGGGCCAATCGGGGTGCTGTCCGCGGAGCAAACAGGGAAGTCCGTCCGCGAAGCGAACACAGATATCACTAATTTTTTTGCCTTACGTTTTGGTCATTTTATAAAAAAACTACTATACGGATTTACACCAAATTTGCAAAAGCACGCTTTCGGGACCAAGCCCCCGCTCCTGCCGCAAATTTGGTGTAAATCCGTCCAGCGGTTTGGCCTGTGGCCTTGCGCAAAGTTTTTCCCCATTATGTCTATAGGAAAAAAAAAGTTTTGGGACCCCCCCCTATAACTTTTCCCCCCCTGGACGAATCCTCACCAAACTTTGCAAAACAATTCAGAGTGGGCCATATACTTTTTTTGCAAAGTTTGGTGAGGATTCCAGAGGGAGCAAAGTTATAAGCCACCCAAAAAATGCTCTTCCTATGGAAACACCAACTTAACCATAACTACATGGACGCTACCACGTCCATGTAATATATATATATATATATACAGTAAAAAAACTAACTTTGTTAAAGGGACGTTATGGTTAAATTGCTCTACTAAAAACCTATGAAATTCTATGAGAAAACTTTGTTAAAGGGATGTTATGGTTCCAAGTAAAACCGAAAAACCCCTGAAATTTGCCAGTTATGGTAAGCTAAGCAACCATAACTCGCGCCACCACCGTGCACTGCTAAGACTAACACCCAGGA
Source organism: Ambystoma mexicanum (assembly GCF_040938575.1). Classification (NCBI taxonomy): domain Eukaryota; kingdom Metazoa; phylum Chordata; class Amphibia; order Caudata; family Ambystomatidae; genus Ambystoma; species Ambystoma mexicanum. Next base: position 952,445,443 of record NC_090928.1, on the reverse strand, counting down.
CATCAAAGATGACATCACAAATGGTTTTTAGTAGAGCAACTTAACCATAACGTCCGTTTAGCAAAGTTTTTTTACTGAATTTCATAGGTTTTTAGTAGCTCAACCTAACCATAACACCCCTTTAACAAAGTTTTTTCACTGAACGTAAATATAGAAAATATACATTTGATAAATGTTTACTGGGATTACCTTAGTTTATATGCATATAAAATAGAAGATACTGAACCCACTGCCCCCGCTAGGAATTTAGACGTCCGCAGACAGTGCGTGTGTTTACGGACGGACACGGTCAACATCAACACTATCCAAAAACTCAGGGGGTATCTGACATTGTTGTATCATGCAATAAAAACACTCAACATATTCAAAAAGCGGCACATAAATACATTACATTCAATAATAAATAAAAAGTGGAAACTGTATATGTAAGACACCAACCATCCAATTAAATGGCATATGCAACATAATGGAAAACATAATGGAATATACCAAAACAAAATAAATATGCCTCCAACAGAATTACCTCACAGAATCTGCACAGCAAAAATCAACAGGACACCTACGCAGCAGTAACAACAAAAGGTACACTAAAACTATTTTATTTATTTTTTATGCAGAAATGTCTAGTACTTTGGAATGGCTGGAAGAAAAATTTCCTCGGGATGAAATGTTACTATTGGTAGACACTAATCTTCTCTATATAAGCCAATTAATAACCATTACTTTATGTATACTTACCAATTTCCTTTTTAACAGACCATACAGACATTAAACATAATATACCAAGAGAGATATTAGAAGATCCTCTGAAACGAATGAAAAAATTAAATATCACTGTCCCACATGTACCTGTTCCACCCTCTCCATGTCCCAGCCAACTATCCCCAAACCTTCCTCAGCAAGAAAAACATTATGATGAGACTTCCATCCCTTCCTCCCCTACCATCCATCAGGTCCAAACCGCTAAATTCCCTGTATTTGTTTCAGTTTCTGCTTCCCCCTGAGCGTGGGTCCTTATTCGCAAACACTGTCCGGGCCCCTGAACATTTGAAAAGTGCTTTTTTGAGCAATCCAACGTATTTTCCAGTAAAAGTTCACCCTTGCACATGTCCCAGACAATGTCCCTGGTGAGCAAAATACTTTTTGGAAATTTTTAAGCCCTTTCTTGGTGTGCGAAGCGTTCTCGGACAGCACGGGTGTCCGCGAAGCATGCCCCAGCACCCCTATAAAAGGCCACACCCTAGAATTGCTCCTCATTGTGCTTCTGGCTACCTGACAGAGCATTGCTCCTGACCTGCATTCACTGCATTGCTGGTGACTTCTGTCTGCTGTCCTCCAGATGGCAACCATGGCTGCTTCGGCTTCATTACCACCCCCACCACCTCCCCAAGGGCCTGCAGAGGGGAACAGGTGTGAAGATGCAGAGGAGAGTGATGAAGAGGGTGAAAAGCATGAGGTAGTGGAAGTCCCTACTACTAGCACTCTTCATGAATCTTGGGTGTGGAGGTTATTTACCACTCTTGATGGAGCACCAAAAGCACATGCAAACAAGGTGCGCTGCACTCAGTGCCAGTTTGTGCTGAGTCGTGGCAAACCTGGTTTGTATAGCTATGGTACTACATCAATGAAGCGACACCTAAGGTCGTTCCACGGTGGGGCTATTCGTAAGGTTGTACCTTGCAATAAACATAGTAGGTTGAGTTCCCCTGCAGCATCCTGCGTTTCTGCTCCTGCCACCACAAGAGACACTCCTGTGGGGCAGCGCATCCCTCCAGCTGCCTCGCATGCCATACGTGATGCTGTTGACCCTTACCTTTCGGGGGTCACAGTATTGTGTAAGTACTGCAATGGAGTACTCTACAGGGGGGAGAACCTTCGAAGTGCTTTCGAGGTTGCGGTCAAGGAGCATGAGAAGAACTGCCCGCTACCTAAATAAGGCCCACCCTACATCCTCCTCGCTCCACCTGCCCTTTCTCATCCCTGTAGTTGGTGCCCCTTCCTTACCCTCTTTTCCCCTCCTTTCCTTGTGTGTCATGTTTAAAACTCCCCAAAAAATATGAAACAACAAAAACCCCAAAAAAAGGCTCTTTTCAGGAGCAGCCTTTCACAGTTTAAAAATAGAAGGGGCAAATAAATAGTGCAGGGCCCTGTGCATTTTTAGAAGTCCGCAGACAGTACGCGGACTTCTACATTTTTTGGGGTGCTGCCCTATCAGAACCATTGCACTTTTCTCTGGGAGGAAGTGGTGGCTCTGAAAAGAGCCTTTTTGTGGTTTTATTTGTGTTTTGAAAACTTCAAATGGTCAACACCTATTGCAAAATGGATTGCTATAATTCCAAAAAGGGTTCCAATGCTTTTTGTATATTTCGCAGAAAAATCTGTTTGCCAGCATAAGTAAGATGTACTACTTGTTGACATTGCGCCTCGCTTTCTCCATTTGCGGACCAAATGAAGAAGAACGCAGCCACATCTGCCTCTGCGCAATACGAGAAATAATTACTCTGGAGTTTGGAAACATGTCCATGACTTTCCCAAGTCCTCCTTTCATTGCAAATTGCAGAGATTCCAGACACATGTCCTAAACTGTTCCCTTAACAATGAATAATAATAATGTCTGGATGACACTGTGTCACCAAAGTCGCTCAAAGAGGTACCAAATCTAGCCACTTCATTTCATGCACTCCATGCCAGTGCACTTCCACATGAGGGAATCCAAGATGTGCAGCCACTCCACATCGATCTGCATGCGCCTCCAACCAATTTATCCACGAATCTCCCAAAATCCAGACAATCTGCTTTCTGAAACACACAGCCATAGCTATCTGCTCTCCTCTCAGGAAAAAGACTTTCTGACAAAGTCTCTCCTTACACATCACACCCAGTAAACCTTGCTCTGCTAAGTCTCATTTGCATACCTCTCAACCTCAAAATCCCTGTATGTAATACACGCTGTCCGCGGACAACCGCGGTGTCCACGAACAAATAGAAAAATCTGAGAGTGGGGAATGAAAATTTAAATGGTGAGCCCCATTTCCCCTTTGAGGTTGGCTCTGAAAAGAGCCTTTTTTTCTAAGATGCTTCAGAAACACCTTTTTTTTGTATTTTTTGGAGGGTTTTCCTTACTTTCCTCCAGAAATCTTCACATTAGCTTCTCCAAAGCAATCCTTATGTTCCAAAACAGCATAACATTTCCCATAAAAGATAAAGACATGCCATCTTCTTTAAAATAATCAACATTACCAAAGTCAATGTTGTCATTGTTGCAAAAGAACATGCCAGCTCTAAGCTAAATCTGCAACAACCCTACAGATAGATGAATAGCATGAAACAAGAAATAAACAGTTAGAATACGCCAACAGGTATCTAACTGCCCCAAAAATCTGCAACAAGCCAACAGATAGATGAATAGCATGAAACAAGAAATAAACAGTTAGAATACGCCAACAGGTATCTAACTGCCCCAAAAATCTGCAACAAGCCAACAGATAGATGAATACCACTAAAATGGAAAAAGAAATAAACAAATATAATACACCAACTACTATCCTATTGCAACAATACTACCACCACTTCCAAATCAAAACCATACACCTATTCAATTCCTCCTATTGAAAACAATGAAAGAAATATATTGTACCACAACATAGAAAGTGTTTATTTAAATCCAGCATGGATTTTTTTCCCACAGACCCAATGATTTAATAAACAAACACAGAAACTGAGCATATTGCACAGTTCACTGGTTTGAAATATAGTACGTCTAAAGTACTAACTATGAGGGTCGACAAAATACAGAAATGTCTATTATGCAATGCAATAACTCATTATGAACTACCTACACTAACATATGATCTTTTCTTTTATCAAAGAGATTGAAAAAGAATGTCTGCTCCAATTACCCATGTCATGAAAAAACTGCATTCAACCACAACAAGTCAAACATTAAGTATATAATAATTGGACTCACAAACACCACAGCATAACACACCCATTCAAGCAAACATCTAACCATAGACCACAATCCAAAATGTTTGCTTCCATGGGTATCTTATGCTGCAGTACTTGTTGCCAAACCCTACAATCTTAATTGCATGGCCTGGCCAAAACTCTACATACAGCCTCAACAAATGAAACAGTACACAATCTTTTGAAGTTATATATCCCCTATAAGCAGCCCACATACCAGAGTCAAAATGTTTTGTAGCATGGATGTGTTATGTTGCGGTGGTTGTGCCAGGGCCTAGAGTCTTGGGTGCATTGCCGTAGGCCGGCCTAGGGCCATGCACCCAAGATTCTAGGCCCTGGCCACAACCACTGCAGCATAATACCCCCATAGAATCAAACACCATCCAAATAGCCACAATCCAAAAACATAACACATCCACCTCAAAACCTATCCACTTCAATTAACATTCTAAAAATAATTTCAATCAATGCTCTACTAACAACCCAAAACCAACATCATACTAAAGTAAAATAGCCAGTAGTGCGCCAAGTGTTTGGTATGTCTGTGGACAGCTGCAGTGACCGTGGACACATCAAGGGCTCCTGCCACCTAAACAAATACAGCATTTGACCCATCTCTTACTCCCGCATCCTCCCCAAGCACTCCTACACACCAACACACTCTCCAAAATTGGATTTCTGTGGATCCAATATGGCGGGCGCATCGAAACAATGTGACGCCACTCACGCTTCACCCCAGGCAATCAGCGAACACGACGCATGTCTGGGGACATGACGCAAGCCGGTTAAAAAAATCGGTGTTATGTCCGCTGAGCGAACAGGGAAGTGTGTCCGCGGAGCAGATATAGATATCACACATTTTGTTAGACCTACTTTTTGGTTGTTTTATAAAAAAAACTACTGGACGGATATTCACCAAATTTACAAAAGCACACTTTCAGAACCAAGCCGCTGCTCCTGCCGCAAATTTGGAGAAAATCCGTCCAGTGGTTTGGGCTGTAGGCGTGACAGAAATTATTTCTCCATTCAGTCTATGGGAAAAAAGACATTTTGGGACCCCCCCCTATAACTTTGCCTCCCTGGACCAAACCTCACCAAAAATTCAGAGTGGGCCATGTACTTATTTTGCAAGGTTTGCTGAGGATTCGTCCAGGGGGAGTGAAGTTATAAGTCAACCGAAGACGTGGCAGACGGCAACTATAGTCCCAATCTACAAGCAAGGCGCAAGAGATGATCCACGGAACTTTAGACCCATAGCACTCCTTGACCCCTTAGGAAAGATCTTCGCAGCAACACTACTCAAAAATGTAAAACAATGAGCAACAGAACACAAGCTCCTGGCAACGAGACAAACAGGGTTCACATCAAATGTCGGCACAAACATCAGCGTCATGCTCTTAAATGTGATCAAACACGAGGCAATTAGAAAGAAAACAGTGGTATATGCAGCATTTATTGACCTACACATGGCTTTCGACTCCATTTCCAGACAAAAACTATGGAAAAAACTAACAACATGGAAAGGCCCCGCAGAAATACTGGAACCAATAAAACTACTATATTCAAACACCTCCATAACAATAAGAATGACAAAAAATGGTTTTACCACATCAACTATCAACACTGATAACGGACTAAAACAAGGATGCCCGCTGGCAGCAACTCTATACAACCTCTGTACTGCAGACACTGAAAAACACATGAAAAACAGCGACCTCAATCTACCAAAAATAAACTCTATCCCGGTGCCAATAATGATGTACGCAGAAGACATTGTCTTATTAGATAAAACAGCTTCTGGATTACAGAAAAGCCTACATCTACTGGGTGATTACATGAAAATAAATGAACTGCAGATCAATATCAGCAAAACAAAAGTGTTGCCCCTGACGAAGCAACCATTTAAGAAAGCCAAACGCCTGTATCTGACTATTGATGGCATCAGACTAGAGGAAGTAATAGCATTCAAGTACCTGGGTATCAACATAAATCAATCAACAGTGGAGAAACAATGGATTGATAACCTAGAAGCAAAAACGCAATCACTAGCGAGGCAGGGATGTGAGATCCATCGGAAATCTTGAAAATGTTAATTCAAACCAATACTGTCATACTACAAACAAAAAGTAATACCAACATTAATATATGGAAGCGTACAAGATTCAACTTGGGCAAGATTAGAAGGTATGTTTTGGCGCAAGATCCTGAATCTACCACTATCTTATCCCATGGCTAGAATACGCCACGAAATTGCAACACAATCCATAATCTCCATTGTCAAATGGAAACAAATGGGCATTCACCGCAAACTGATATCGGATGAAAAAACACTGGCAATAGAAATTTGAGAGAACATCACAATACGATGAACAACTCCATACTGAGGTCATGGAAAGAAGATGTATTCCAGTTGTTGATAACCAAGGACATATCCCTTGAAATGCTCACCAAAAGACCACAACATGCAAAGAAAAAAATGATGGACAATGACTGGATTAAGACCTGCAACACCAAAAAACATTACTCGAGGAACATACAATGTCACACTGATATAAGAGCAATCAATGAGACGCCAGAGTACTTAACAATTTTTCCTGATCAAACAATTCGGGCAATATACATGAAGATAAGATTAAACATCTTCCCAACCACAGACTACCTAGCGTGAATACGGCAAATAGACAAGTTGGAAAGAAACTGCTGCTTCTGTGAAAAAGAACTGCCAGAAACAATTTACCATCTATTCATGGTATGCCTGGAACTAACAAGCAAGAGACTGATTTTTGGATCACATTTTAATATTTCAGCAAATCAAATAGACACGGAAACGCGATGGAGAAGCATTATGAATGGACAAGAAAAGAAACTTATCTATAAAATAGTCTGATTCTTACAGAACATTTTGAAACTAGACAGCAAACCTTTAAGTCTAGTGATCTAACACTGTGATATGCAACAAGTGACATTCGAAAGTTGTAATTGCAGTACCAACAAATGAAAAGTTTAAATTAAAGTATATCATTTTATTATTTAAAAATAAATAAATAAAATAAGCCACCCAAAAAGTGCTCTTCCTATGGATTTAGCAACTTAACCATAACTACATGACGGCTACCGCAGGCCATGAAATATATATATATATATATATATATATATATATATATATATATATATATATATATATATATGTATTTACATATTTATAGTTACCCTTAAATTTATTCATGCGCCAAAGAAAACCACAAAAACTCGATTCTTAGTGGTCAATTGTTTTGTATTATTATTGGTCATTCGCCCTATATGATGACACGTGTTTCGACGGTACCTCCGTCTTTTTCAAATCAGGGCTTGCGTATTTCCATCCATAAACCACATGAAAAAGCACAATAAACAATCAACAGTTTAGTTGGAAAAATAAAAAATATAAAATAGGTTTGCAATTATATCATTCATTGCGCTCCATAGTTTATAACAGAATACAGTGTGCGCAGCCCAAAAATTAAGTTGACGTTGAGGGAGGGGTGAAGGGTAGGAAGGTTAAGGGTATAAACAGAGAGAGACAAAAAGAAAACATATTCATTAATACGTGTATCAGCACATCTCATATCTCCTTCAATTTTAACCTATGATTTTATTTGAATCTGGTTTAATTATAAGCTTACCCAATTGTCATCACTTATCCTTTCAATATCTTTACAGTGTATCATGTCACGGGTTCAATCCCAGCCTATATTATGAAAAAATGATTTATCAGTTACCTTCTGGCTTGCATTGTAGCCAGATTTCTCGCTATATAATGCTGCTTAACCTGCTTGGTTTAACAGTCATTTGTGTGTTCTAATGGTGCACAGATTAAATACTCACGAATCCCGCCTTGCGCGGTATAATTACAAATGAATATAATCTTTCGGGAGTAGGCGCGAGTGTCAGTGTTGCTGCTGATCTGGTGATCAATGCTAATAAGTCAATCCACTTGTGTGCGTGTGTGCTACTATTTTGGACAAATGTAATCAAAGTTTGCTGTCATTTTATGAAAAAGCGTGCGTTGCTTTAAAACCAAATGCGATTGGAAATGGCATTAATTTGCGTGTAACCATGGGTACTCTCTAAGGGTTATCACTATGCACGTGGTTACGTGTGCGTCTTCTATATTTTGAATTCTGCCTGTACATGACTAGGGTTTGCCTCCAAAGTCCTTACCTTCAGTTCACAAAGTCTGTATGTTTCTGTCTGCGTTCAACTCGTACATTGAGGCGGAGTCCATTTTGTTGCCAGTGTGGTTTCTGAGCAACGCAGTCCTACTACCCTGTCTACTATAGCGGCCATCTTTTGGGCTATGATACATGCTTCACAATTCCCAGGATGTTCTTAAGGATAGAACAGTCATTGCTAATCTCGTTGATTCGAACCTATTATAGAATTGTAGTTATTAAAATCGTTACTGTACTAATTTCTATTTTGTATATATACGTTGACAGTGTAAATCTGTTAGATTAATTGAATGGCATATTGATGTTGGTACAAGTAAAAATGTAATTATATGGAAATAAGGCATTAACTCTGAATGACCAGCTAATCCTACTGTTGTATATGTCAAGCTCCAAAGGTGTTCAATATATCCAAGCGTGAACATGTAAAGATACAAAGTAAAACCAACCATCCTGGTAGCACAATCAGCCAAGTTATGAGACAAGCTATTAATAGAAGAAGCATGAATGCCTGATTGCTTCAGAAGAAGCATGAATGCCTGATTGCTTCACGACAAACCTAAGAATGGTACATGAAGGCATACACACACCGGACAACAACATCAGCCATTAAAGTCAGACAACACAGTTGTGTTAGTGCATGAGTGACAGCCCATAAGAATGGATGCAATCAGCTTTAAACTCACTTAAAGTTCCTTATTATGTACTATGGATCACATTTGAAAACTCCTGAGAGATGTGGACATTGTGACCTGCATGTTGTGAGGAATGCATAATGGTCACTGTCCTCTGGATACTCCAAGCATGACTACTATACCTATATTTCAGGTGAGAAATCATGGAAGAAAAATACAGTGATATTAGTGAGCTGGGCAGAGGGTTCTTTGGGGACCATTTAAGGATAATGATTTAGATATGTGCAGCAGCCTAGCCATCCAAAAATACTTATGTCAAGTTATTTTAAGACTAAGAAGAGGCATTACTTGTTTGAGACTCTTTGACATGTCTAAACTTCACTATCCCCCTCAAACCCAGCTCAGTATTTTACAAACTGGAAATTGTATGAGATATCAATGTTCAAAATTCTGGAGATCAAGTGTAAGCATACAATCTATCCATTTTACAGCCAGCAGATGATCTCCATATACAAAGGAACATCAGAGGCCTTTTCCTCAAGGCTTACAGAAGGAGAGCAGGGCAATTGTACACTTCTAATCGTGAAATTCTACACCACCATTAAATACTTATTGTTCTACAACTGTGGAATGATTATTGAAGGTAGTAGAAGGCAAGGAAAAGGACATAAGTACCCACAAACTGCAAAGGTGGTCTATTAATTCATTAAACACAAGCAAAGTCATGACACCTTCTGCAAGCAATCAGAAAGGAATATATACACATCCTTGAAAAGATCCTACATGGCCGAGAGACCAGTAGAAAACCAGAAAGCCGCCAGAAGCATTCAGTATCTGGGGGTACAAATTACTAAGTCCTTGTGATCACTATACTAGGCCAATTACCCTCCCCTGTTAGAGAAGGTGAGGCAATTGCTGTTAGACTGGGGCCCCTATCGATATCGTGGCTGGGGAGGGTTAAAAACTGTAGATGGCAATACTCCCAAAGATCCCATACTACTTTCAAGCTCTACCTGTACCGTTCCTGCAGAAATTATTTAAAGCTCTTCAGAAACAGATGAGTCAATTTATCTGGAATAACAAAGAGCGAAGGGTCTACATGAGGACATTGATGGCGCCTACTCACAGGGGAGGTTTGTCTGGAGTACCAGACTTCCACCTTTACTACCTAGCAGCCCAAATTCAGCTGGTCTGCAAGTGGTTTACGAGGAACCAGAGCAAGATATGGTGGAGGATGGATAGAGCGGTGGTGGGGAAGCCCCAGGATGAAGTTCTTTGTTGCCATAAAATGGACAGGCCTAGGAATATCTATCTAAGCAGGATCATTCTGTGTCGGTGGGAGATGTGTGGGATTCCCTGGTTCTGTTGGTGGGCCCGACATCCTTCCTGTCTCCTTTGATGCCATTATTTCGAAATCCTCACTTTGGGCTAGCTCAGGAGGCGGGGCCATTGCAAGGTGACACTGAGGCAAATAACACGAGAGTGTGAATTAAAGGGAAAGTTGAAGTGGTCCTGCAAAGGTCTACAGTAAGAGCCATGCACATTTGAAAGTCTTCGACATAAGGAAAGGTCAGAGCCCGACTGTGGGAGACCGGAAGTGTGATACATTAGGGGAAGGGACTAAAGAATGTGAATTAAGCTTGGGGAATGGAACCCCTGCAAGTGCCGTGTTTGAAAGGGCCGTGCCTGACTGAGGGAGACCTACGTGAACATTTGGCTTTGAATGGTCCGAGCCCGACTGAGAGAGACCAGCGTGAACTTTTTGTTGACCTGTGTTTTGAAAGCTGGAAAGAGAGACTTTAACGTGGAAAGCCAGACGGGCCTCGACTCACGTTTTGAACTGCCTTTGTTTTGAGAACCTGAGCCAGAGTGTGTCATCCTGTCTATGGGGACTGCTTTACTCCATGTTGTCCAACGTGGGGAGGAGAGCTGACTCAGCCACATTTATTATTTATATTCCAACGCTGATTTTCCTTTGCATACCTATCCTCCTTTACACACATTTTGTACAATAGATAGGGCAGGCATTATGTTTTGTTAGTGTAGGCCATTTTGATTTTATGGACCCAACTAGGACCGTTTTATTTATTATTTGATGGTCGAGCCTACTCCCATCCTAGCTATAGGGCAAAGTAGGAGTTTTTCCATACCCCGAAAATTGAATATAGGTTTTACAAATTGTACCTTTTGTATCAGTGTCATACTTGTGATACCATGCTTCCCTTACAGGGGGGAAAGCCCCAAACCTACCAGGGCTCTCTAGATTAGGGAAATGTGGATTAAAACCATGGTGAAGTGGCATCTCACCCCCGAAGAAGTTACACAAATGCTACCCAGCAGTCTCTGATAGGTGCTGGAGAGGGTGTGATGAAAATGGGTCCTGGGAGCACATCTGGTGGACATACATGAGTTTACAGCCCTTTTTGGACTCTGTTAGGGCTGCAATGTCAGGGATCTCTGGGTCAGAGCTTCACAGGGTCTTTAGGGAGGCCAGGATGGAGATGGGAGATGCCCTTTGGAGCTTGCCAACTAAGGCCCAGAGGAAAGCATACACAATTCTTAGCATGGCAGCCTTGCTATTGGTGGCACAAAAGTGGAAAAACCTGGCTGTCCCCACAGAACTGGCATAGATGGCCAAGATATGGAATGTTGTCGCTCTGGTGTGGGTGACCTACTCAATTCAGGGGAACCAGCAAAAATTGAAAGCGGACTGGGACTTGGTCCTAAAGTTTCTTCGCAATGACTTCCGTGCAGCCCTATGTCCACAAACATCACAGGTTTTGCGTTTGGTTTAAGAATTGGGAAAAAAGGAAGAATTCAAAGACCAGAGCAGGTGTCCAGTGGTTCAGTGTTTGGGGGGTGTTGGAGTGACAAGGAAGGGAGCAAGGGGATGTTTTGAATTGGTTGATAATGCCAATAGAAATAAGTTTAAAAAAGAAAAAAAAAAGAAACCAGTAAGCATTGTGTATCCTAAGAGCCACCTGTCCACATGCAACTCTGAATGTCTGTATGATCAGTATTAGCAGGGAGAGGTGCTCGACAATAAAGACAGGTCGTCTAGGCTGAGGAACTATGAAACAAAACTCAATTTCTCAAATCCTGGGTACATTTATTGGTCACTAACGAACGTGTAAATAGCCACTAAAGATGCCTATCAGCCAAAGTATTTAAAACAGCTAAATAATAAATTAGATCTTGCAATAGGTGCCAGACTTCCACAGGCACAGCAGAGGAAGGGACTACTGTGGAAGTTGGAGGCAGAAAGGTAAGGATTGCAGAAGTATGTGTATTATTAAGAACGTTTCTACATGTTGAAAACTAGCCTAGTTTGGTTGTTTGAATTTTGTTTGAGTACTTTTTCTTGACTGTAGTGAACAGCCCTTTTATTTCTGTTATGGGGAAGTCACCCCCGTTTACCTCTTCCTACACCCACCCCTATTCACCCTTCACTCCCCACCTATAAACACCATGAACCAGAAAAGTAGGCGACCACATTTCAAACAACCAAGCTCTGGTTATTTTAAACACAGCATTCCATTAAGAACTGTAGGTGATGAGCAACATGTTAACAAACACCGCTGGACAGTATTGGAATGACCAAAGCTGGTGCCATAATCAAGACATGTTAATTAGAAAAAGACATGTTAATTAAAACAAGCAGCTGAAGAACCCAGCTGAATTTCAATGACCAGACGTGGTTCCATAATAAAGAGATGTTAACATGTATCTGAACCAAGCTGAAGCCCACACAGTAGGATTGGAATAATAAGAGATGGTGCCATAGTCGAGACGTTAACAAAAAGCAGCTGCTGAACCGAGGAGAAGGCCCCACAGCACATATTGAGTAGCGGCAAAGTTTCCCAGGGATGAGTTGTACACTTGCTGTAGCAAGAGTGTTGAGCTACCAATTATGTGGGGCTGGAAAGAAGGCCAGGAACATTTTCCATTTAAAGGCAACCGCTCCAAAGATTGTGTAAGCCAACACATGAGGATGGGTACCCGAAGGATAGCAACAGTGCAGACACCACCCTATGCTAGGACCTCTGTGGCAATTTTACACCACAGAAAGACTCCCATGCCTTTTGCCATGGATATTATGGTTCTGGGTTGGGAAGGACGTTAGGGAACTAACCACAGGGAAAGCATCTACTGAGATACTGGTGGCAAAGTCACTGATGAATATTCAGTACATTTAAGGTGTGTCTCCACTTAAGCATCTAACCTGGACTTCATTGAATTTAATGTTATGTTATATTGATGGATTTAGAAGGTGCACACATCACAAAGTGTCAAGCCACCTGGCAAGATAAAAATAAATGACATTTTGTTCTATTAAAAGCTTGCGAAAATTGCGAGGTTGTCAGGGTGAGTTTTTCCAATTGGTATGACGAACCTGCTACAAAGTGTGGTGTGTCTCAATCAAGGGGTTTAAAAATGTTTAACAGAAAGCTAATGAAACAAGTGAAAGATTTAATATGTAACATCAAGGAGCATTCACACTCCACTCAGGGAACCAGTTATTGGCCTTGTTTTACCCACAATTAGTTTAGAAAAATACAGACAGCAATAAAATCACAGAAGATATTATTCATTTCTTAAATGGCGCTCATGCTGCCATCTCTTCCGCCCTATCAAAAGTCACAGCAAACCACTCAGCAGCATGCACCGACATTCACACCGAATTGCTCCACAACAACGCAAACCACCACCTCTCGTGGTTCAACCTTGTATTCCACCGCAGTTGCCTGTACTGATGCTACCCTAGCTTATTTTCCCTAACATTGCAAACAGGGAGGCTGGCACTTCTGGTTCTGGCCTTTCCTGCCCTTTGACGCAAGGTGTGGAAATAAATGAAGTCCCAAACATTTCCAACCCCCTACTTGAAACAAATAATAACCAATCAAATATAGTAAATGTGCATACCAGTGGACTCGAACAGAGGTCTTAGAAATTCAGCAAACATTTTCCTAATGTAAGAGAGGAGCTTGGATGTTTTATAGGGGAACTTCGAACAGTGGTTCAATATAGCAATCCATCATAGGCTGATATTAATCAGTTAATGCAGATAATTCTGCCAGCTGATGTCCAACAACACTTAATGGAATATGGCAACTGACTAGCACTGGACACAGCTACGCAAGCTACAGACCAATTAATAGCTGCAATCTCTAAGGTTTATTTAAGAGTTCTACTGATGCCTATATGGACCGATTAAGCTAGCTTTTGTGAAGCATTCTGGTACTAAAAAGCCTGAGGAAACTGCTCAGGAACCTATGGTGAAAGTTTTTATTCAAAGGGCACAACCCAAAAATCAGCAACCTTCAATTGTTATCTCTGGTGATTGGCAAACAAAACCACTAGCAGAACCAGTTATAGTAGCAAATCACTGTGTTGCTTTCAAAGACCAAATGAAAGAGAATACTGAAGCAAAACAAAGGCATTACAGATGCAAAGCTTTCAACTCAGAAGGCGTGGTGTGGGAGGAGTTTCTAGGAGAAATGACAGACAGGGGAGAGTCATGGTGAATAACCAATAACCTTTAAGATGCAGCTCTGAGTAGCAATGCAGCTTGTCATTATTGACATTTGAAAAATGACTGTCCTAAAAGACCCTTTTTTTAATTTGCTTTAAGTGATATACAATTTTTAGAAAACATTAAGATATCTTCATATTTATCCATAAGGACAGCAGGTAAAAGAAAACCAAGAAGGTCTACCTTGAATCTTATCTTACAGTCAAACATCTATTCTCTTTTATTTTGGAGAACTGAGGTCTTTTCTTCACTCTTTAAAACTGCCCACCAGTCCTCTGTGTCGAATGATGGGAATCGCAACAGATGCTGTCCCAATGATTTAGGTCTGTCCTTCGTCAAGCCTGGGCAATAGAGCAAGAGGTGCTTCAAAGTTTCGACACTGTCGTGGTCTTTACATAATTGACATGTGTTTAGATCGGGTTTATCTTGTATTGCAATGATCTCGTTTGTGGCTAAGAGGTTCAAGTGTGTTTGTAAAAATTGGTCACAATAGAATCTGTTGGGAAATTCTGCCAGCTATGCCGGAGGAGAGTTTAATTTTCTTTTTTCTGAAGGTAAGTGTGCAATTGACTAATACCCGGAGCCACTGGCGAGATCAATTATCGAGTCATTCTATCCTAACTTCTTTTTTACTCTCACAGGGTTTGATTTCAGATCATTTTCAGGACAATCAATTACCCTCAATTTGGCTCTGTGTTTTGTTGCCCATTTTTCCAATCTTACGTTAGACTCGCCTGTTAGTTCTTTGTTAATGATCTCGAAGATTGCGGGTCGGGCAGGTAAGATGATTTTTCTTAATAGTGCCAGACTGTTCCATTCCACCACTGCTCTTAAAGAGAGGAGACCCAGCTCTCTACATATGATCTGAATCAGTGTTGAAGTAGGAATGCCCAAAACTCTCTTCCAGAAGAGCCCCTCAAGCCGGGGACATACTTTATCCGGAATGTTTATCATGGCCTCTGCACCGTAGGTCAGCGAGGGGACTACTTTTGATTTGTAGTAGTTCAACACATGCAGTATAGACCCTTTCCACCACCACCTCCATCCCCAAGCCAGATGTCTCCTTGTGTCCCCCTCGGAGCACTGAAGTGACAGCACATAAAGGATCCTATATTAGGACAGCCTGAGATAATGTAACCTCAACATGAACTCTTTAATATTTATCGATCAGGAGGGACCTTATGTTCAGTGTGTGACTGGGGGAAGAAATGTGCCTTGTCTTGTGGACACTGGAGCAAGCAGATCGGCTCTTTGATTGAAAGATTTTCTAAGAACCTCTCTTTCTTCGTCTGTTAACGCTGTTGATATTTCTAATTAGTCTGTCCAGCAACCATCCTATCTCTATCTCCCTATGTCCAGTAACGGACAAAACATGCCTTATTGTTGAGCCCACCTTCCACTTTTCATCGCCTAGGAAGCTAGGATCGGGGGTTGAAAGCCCGAGATACAAATGTTCGAGAGAGAAAAGAGTGAAGATTATTTTTCCGAAAATAACCTTCGGTCTTTTCTCCCTGAGCATTTCCAACTCGGCCCCCAGTCACCACTGACACCCCCACCACGCCCCCACCCTCCCATTTACCTTGCGCCCGCTGACTGGCAGTGCCCCTGCAACGCCTGTTCCCGTTCATTTCCGTGATCGGGAACCGGCGCCGCAGGGTCCATTCATTATTTTTATTTTTTTGGGATGGCTGCGGGGCATACCCCCACAAACCCCTGCTCACAAAATAGCGAGCAAGGGTGCGGTGGACACCCCTGCAGCCCCCGAATGTGTTATCTGGTCGAACTTTTCGGCCATTCAGAATTTTCGAATGCCCGAAAAACTCAGCCAAATCACGCATTTGGTAATTTATAATCGGTCATTTTGGACGTTTCCAGAAGCTAGCTTGTATATAACCTAAAATGTACTATTACCTACACACCAGATGGTGTATTTTTAGATGTTGCCTATGAAACTGCAAATGTTAGGATTGCTTGGTATTGGTTAAGTTCCCACCTAAAGGGCGCTTGTACATAGGGTTATAAGCATCTTGTAGGTGTCATTCTAACTGTCATTCATTGTTCATTGTAAAAAGGTTTAGAGGTCAACTTCTTTTTCCTTATACCATTAAAGATTTTTTTTTTATTTTTATTTGATCACCATAGGTGTCGACACATTTATCAAGGCTGGTGACCCAGTTTAGGTGTGTTCACTGTGGTTGGTAAGTCTTTGTTGTGTGGTGCTCGAATGCGCAGTGGTTTGGTCTGCCAATCACAGGACCGATGATCGGCAGACCAAACCACAGTGCATTCGAACACCACACAAAAATGACTTACCAACCATGGTGAACACACCTAAACTGGGTCACCATTTCATACTGCAATGAGACGCACAAGATACCCTATCCAGGGCCACCAGACCCCACCGAACCGAGACGTATCAGACACCTCAACCCAAGCCTTGATAAAGACAGTCTGTAAGTGAACAACTTTTTAATGTGCAAATGTCAAACTACCTTCCCCAAAAACCCTCCAAAAACACCATCCCTAAAAAACCTCCCTCGCCCCAAAAACCCTCCGAAAACCCCATTCCCAAAACACCATCCCCAAAACACCATCTCCAAAACACCATTCTGAAACACATCTGCAAAAACCCTGCCAAAACACCATCCCCAAACACCCTTTCAGTGTCAGACAGTTGGCAGTTACTTCCAGTGCCTCTTGGTCATGGAAGGCTACTCCAACAACATGGGAGTCAGGTGGCGCTGTGGGAGGTGCCTTGAGGTGCTGGGTTGAAAGCCCTCTGTGGGTGTAAGAGAGGTGGAAGAATCTGATGCCTGACTCCGGATATGCTGCAGGGCGAGCAGCAGGCATTCAGGGAGTCACCAAAGACTGACATGGCCTCTGTATGTTCTCACAGTTTCTGCACGACTGCAGTCATGGCAGCAGTGGTCTGGTCAAGGGAATGGGACATCTGGCAGCAAAACCCACATTGCCTGCATATGTTCGATCTGCTGACCAGGCAGTGCCTCAAGTAATGCCTGCCACCACTCAATAGCATCTAGCCTTGACCATACAGCCGCCATAAAGTGCACAGGCAGAGGTAGTGGGCTGTGTGGAGGGCTTGGCCTGAAGCAAGAAGAGTAGAAACCCATGGTGGAACCCCATTTCCTGCTCCTCCTCCTCCTTGTCGGTGGTATGGATGCTGCCATGCCACCATGTGTTGTGGCTGCACTGCGTGTGATGGTGAGGAGGGCAGACCCGGGGATCGAACCTGTGTTGCTTCGTATCGTCTTGCTTCCAAGGCGCGCACGTTGCCGCTGTTCATGTTTCCAAGTGTTGGCATGCACATTTCACCAACAGTGCATATGCATTACTACATGTCCCCACCTACCATGGCACATGTGAGTACGCATTGTCCATTTGTGTGATTGCCATGTGTCTCCTTTATCTGCCTCTTTTATTACTATCCTTCAGATTGTTTCTATACGTGAATGTGTGTGTGATTCCTTTATCCCTTAGCTTCTGTAGATCGAGAGTTGCGGCTTTATGGAAGGTGTCTATGGCATTATCTACCAAAAGCACTGGAGGGAATCTGGATTTTTTCTCCAATTCCAATGTTAGGCAGAATTGTATGCAGTACCCTCTGGGACCACCACATACAATTAGGACTACAGGTGTAAGCAAAACCAACCTTTGGTATAATTCTGTACTACACAGTTTTTGGTAGAGAGCTGAGCAGCCAGGCTTACCTCAAGAGGGAATGTGAGCAGTAAAAGATGTTACACAAAGGTCTTACAATCACAGTGGTACAAGTAGACACTTACTCTCAAGGTTTCTTGGTAAAACACTTATTAATTTATTACACAGTCATTTAGAAAGCATTCACTAGAAGGAGGCAACTTAATATCATACACAAACACACTTCAGTACCAAACCAATACGTTTGAGTAAATTAGGCTCCCCTGAAATAGGAGTAAAATGGCATTTCAGTCACTTTAAATGGGAATACAAAGGCACAAGTTAATAAAATAGATCACAAATACTTTCTTAGGCAATGCAAATAGTTTTAGTTCACTAGAGGACTCGATTCAGTTCAATAGGTCTAGGCCAAAGTCAATGGGCTAGTGTTTTGGATAGTAAAGAGCAATTCTTGTAGTAAACGGTAAAGTCTTTGCCAAAGTTCTCAGAAGTAGTTTGTATGAAAAAGAGTCATATGTTGGGTCACAAGCTGATTAGGCCTGCAAGTTGGGAAAGGTTCACAAACTTTCACTGCGAGAGGTAAGTTCTCTCAATCGGTTTGACACAGTACCTTAATATGAAGAAAAGATGCAGCTGAAGACGTTGGTTCCTGGCAGTTCCTGCAGATCTCACTGTTCCTGGGCCTCAGTCGTGGGGACAAGAGGGAGGATATCGGGGGACTCCTGCACTGCACAGGGACTGGTCAAACAAGCTGGCAAATGGAAGATCTTCAGTTCAAGTAGCTGTAGTCAAGCTCACAAGCTGGTGTCCTTCCCCCTGGTTAAACCTAACCAGCTCTGAGATTGGTATCCAGGTGGCTTACGAGTTGATTGGTCCCACCAACTCAAAGGAAGAAGTCTTCCTTGAAGGGGCTTCTCTGTCGAGATGAACTTGGCAATTCGGACCTGCAGCCGTCCTCTTCCAGCTCGTCTTTGGTTCTTTCATTCCAGTGGTGAACTCTGCCTTCCAAGCCAAGAGATTCACCTTTAAACAGTTATCTCCTTTCATTCCAGCCTAGCTGTCACTCACCCAGCAGGGGTCAGGTAGAATGCCAACTCTTAGGCGTTCGGCTTGTCGCTTGCTCGTCTCTCCTTGCTGCCACTGGCTCTGCGGCCCACTATGGCCATGTGTAACAAAGATGCTTCGTAGACCCTTCAGGGTAAGTTACAGGGTAAGTCCTTTATTCCTGTTACTCTAAAGACATATAGAGCTTCATTATGAGTTTGGAGGTATTTCAGAGGGAAATCCTCTGAGATACCACCAAACGGATTTACAGTTACCACCACTTGGTCCTGTGGATTACAAGTGGTGGTAGGCATTGTAAATCCCCATTTTCTTGTGTCCATAGGACTCTATTGGGAATTTTCAATGGAATTACCACCGATGGAATTACGAGTGGTAATCCAGATTATTTTTTGGAAGAAAAGGGGGATTCACCTCCCATAGGACTCCATTGGGAATTTTCAATGGAATTACCACCGATGGAATTACGAGTGGTAATCCAGATTATTTTTTGGAAGAAAAGGGGGATTCACCTCCAGCATCAAGCTGGAGATACATCTTCCACTTTTTCTCCAGAAATCAGTGGAATTACCACTCGTAATTCCACCAGTGTTAATTCTGCCAAAATGTGTAATTTGGTGGTGCGGGAAAGATTGAGATAACAGAATTACCTCCACTTTTTTCCTGCACTGCCAAACTCATAATGAGGCCGATAGTTACATCGGACAAACTCACTTGCTCCCACCACTCAGGCTACATCTTCCAACCACCTGAGTTGGTACGGCAGCACACTAGCATTCTCTCACTCATACATCAATCTCTCACCTTCCAACACTCTCTCCGACCTAATGCATTCCAGACTGGCTTGCATGCATGTCTACAGTAAAGCACATCACCACACACCTCCTTTCCTTATCAGTCACACACAACACACTATTCACTGTCCAATAAGGCACATCACTACACTCCGCCCCTCCAGGACGTCAACGATGCAGAGGCTCGCCTCTGAGTAGCAGTTCCGCCTTCTCTGTAGGAGTATCCGCTCTTATACACATCCCTGCATAAACAGAATGGTGTCCTTCTTCGCCGATCATGACGTTCAGGCTGGGTGCACCATTGCCTGACACCGATACATGTAAAGAAGGATCTTGTAAATTATAGTTGTTGCAGGAGATATGAAAGTCTTTTCCACATTCATGTATGCAGACAAGGTGGTTTGCACTGGAAGTTCTGCTCTGTAATGGAAGTTCTTGTCCCCAAGAGGGTAGTCTCTCCCAGTGAGGTCCCACTTGCCTGGACTTGCGCAGTAGGCTCACCTCCCTAGCCTCACAGGGGGTGGCTCCATTCTGGAGAGAAGGGCTGAATTGCCCAGATTTGTCACACATTTTATTTATTTATTGGGTATTGATAATACGGCTATACAGCAATTGGTGTTTCAAGGCACATCACGAGAAGGAGGGGGGAACAAGGAAGAAGAAAAACAAAACGAAATTGTTCCTGCTAGGCCTTGAGACATTCGGATTGTGCAAGTGCTGCAACATGAAAGGCAGGGGTAAGGGGGAGGAGGGAAAGTGCAAGTCTGGTAGGAAGGCGACATGTACGGAGGGAGGGAAGAAAATGGTAGATCAAGTGCAAGGTGAACAGGTCAACACACAGCACAAGGCTGGAAATGAAGAACATCAGACTGGGTGCACAATTTGGGAAAGCCTCACCTCATGGTGCATGGGGCTACATCAAGTATGCAGGTGCAAGTCAGTGAAGAGCAACATTGGAATGCCTTACCGCATTGTGCAGGGGCTACATCAAGTAAGCAGGCACAAGTAGGTAGAATGCAACAGTGGAAAGCCTTACCCTACGATGCAGGGGGCTACTTCAAATATGCAGGTAGAAATAGGTAAAATGCATCGTTAGGATAGGTACACAAGTTGGGAAAACATCTCTACATGGTACAAGGGCTACATCAAATAGGCAGGTACAATAGGTAGCACAGTGAAGGGGTGAGAGTGTCAGTCCGGTGGTTAGAGGTAGGTCAATTCAAAGAACAGCGCAGGGCTGAAAGTGCCAATCCGGTGGTTGTAAGTTGCAAATACAGTGCAAAGCTGGTAGAATAACACTGAGTGTGTAGGTACACAGTTCGGGGGTAACGTTGGTATACAGGTGCATAAAGAGACAAAATTAGACAGGCCATGCCTGCTAGTCAGGGGCTGGCTACAGAGGTGTTGTAAGGACCCAGCAGGTAAGGCAACAGAAGTATCATGACGAGTAAAGAAATAAGTAGAGCACTGGGCAGCCACGTCAGGAAGGTGAATTACATGTCTGTAATGAATTAGCATATTGTGACCAATTCACTCAGCAAGAGTCATCAGCTCTTCTGCTTCTTTGGGTAATCTAGGTTGAGTGATAATGACATTGTAGGTCGGAGAGTGTCACACGCATCTCATAATCACAAACAATCGATATAAAAATACATTAATAGCAGATGTAAGTACAGATACAATAGTTCTAATATCATAAGCATTTCATAATCCCGAATAATCAATATCATAGTACATCATAAAAATAGCAAATATAAACACAAAAACAAAAGCACTAGGGGGCGCTGTTGCGCGGCAATCAAGATGGCCGCCTAAACGCCGTGCTCCGGGCCAGCAGAGCGTTCGATCCTGCTCTTCTCTGCCCGACGCCATCTGCGGACCTGCCTCCTACACCCGATCCTTCGGGAGCACTACTACCGCGACCGGACGCGGTTTGGAGCCGCTGCGTGCCCCGTGGACGGGGCTGCGCCCTCTTTCCTGCCCTGCGGCTGCAGCCTTCCGCCCTCCCCGACCCGCGGCTCCGACAGCGTCGGCCCTCTTCCGACCTGAGGCCGCGGCGCTGCGGGCCGCTTGGGGGAGGGGCACCCGCCCGGCGAGGGGCGCCGGATTGCTGTGGCCGGCCGGGCCTCTCCTCGATCCTGTGGACCGATCAGCCGCGACCTCTTGGACCGACTGCCTCCTCTCCTGACTGGCGCGGGAGCCGACCAGCCCCGTGCCATTGGTCCGGGCCCCGAGGGGCCACTTCAACTTCGTGGCGGCTTAGAGGTAGGGGGAGCGCGGGGAGGGGACTGCGCCTGACTGCTGTGACTCTGGCGGGTCCGCCCGCACCTACCATACCCTGCGGGTGCCTCCCTGGTGCCGGCGCTGATGTCCCCTCCCGCCCCCCTGCCTCTCTCTCTACGCCGCTAACTCCTGCTGCGTCTACCCAGCCACTGTGACCCGCTGGACTGTGCTCCATCTCCCCCCGGGCTGCACGCGCCCTGGGGCTGAGGCGCTGGCGAACATACCTTGTAGCTGCCTCCACTGGACTCCCTGAACCGCGCTCCGGCCACTGTGCGCCGCTTCACCGGTGCGCGCCTGGGCCTATCACGGCGACATCTACTCTCCTGCCCTAGAGGGGCCACAACCTCTACTCCGGACTCGGGGTGTGCTCGCTTGCTGCTCTGTGCCTACATCACCCCGGGACACGCATTGGCCCCTATATCCCGGAGGACGCTCCTTGGCACTAATTTCTAGCTCTCATCTCTCCCTCTTCTCTCTACCTGATATACCCATAAGCCAGGATGACCAGGGGAGGTGCAAGGAAACAGAGCTCCATCAATATGTTTGCGAGAGCTGCGGCGAGGCCACCTGAGGAAGCCTCCGAGTCGGCCTCCGATGCCCCCCTCGACACATCCCCGGACTCCCGAAATATGATTGATCTTATGCGTGAGGGGTTCACCGCTCTCCACTCCAAACTTGACGACATGACCGGCACCATATCCTCTATTAAGGCCCACATTGAGAGGACAGACGGCCGTGTATTGGAGGTCGAGACACGGGTGGGCTCTGCGGAGGATGCGCTGGGGGCCCTTCGCGCCGAGGTCGTCGCTCTCTCCAGCCGAGTCACGGAGGTGGAAAAGAAAAACGAGGATTTGGAATCCCGCTCGAGGCGCAATAACCTCCGCATCATCGGGGTCCCTGAGGATGAAATCCATGAGCCAATGGAAGACTTTGTTCAACGCACACTTCTGTCGCTGCTTGACGAGCCTGAGCTCTCTCCACACTTCGCAATTGAACGGGCCCATCGCGCCCTGGTGGCAAAACCAAGACCTGGTGCCCCTCCTCGACCCATCATAGCCCGCGTACTAAACTACCGCGACCGCGACGCCCTCCTCAGGGCTGCGAGACTCAAGGGTGAGCTACTCCTGGGCGGCGCGAGGATCCACCTCTATCCCGACTTCTCGACTGCGGTCCAGCGGGAACGCAAAACCTTCCAGTCGGTGAAACGCAGGTTGCGAGACCACTCCATAAAATATGCTATGCTTTATCCTGCCAAGCTTCGTATAGAGTACTCCAATCAGGTGTTGTTCTTCACGATTCCGGAAGAGGCCTCCAAATTCATCGATGAACACTTCCCTGGCTGATCCCCTTCCCCTGATCTCGGCACAGCGGTGATCCTTGGTCCCCGATGGGAGGCGTATGGGTCCTCTCGCCCCCCCGGAACTGGGACCATGTCAATCCTTTTTCCCGCAACCTGCTTGTTCAGCTCAACCTTGGTGCTCGCCCGCTGTTCCCTTGGCGAGAACTTTGTCTAATCTGCATTTCTCGTCCGTCACGGGCTTCCCATGCACTATTTGCTCTGCTGCAACCCGGAGCGTTACGGCCAGTCGGGCCTTCAGACCGCCAGGCGACGATGCCTCTGCTTTGGTTTTGTTTACTAAGGGATGGGCTGGTCATCCCTCTGATTGGGAGGGGGGTGTGGGTGGGGGTGGGCTATGTTGGGGTTGTTTGGGTTTTTGTTATTGGAAAAGTGGCGATGGCAGCGAAGGCGAACTGTGCTGAGGCATTTGGGATATGCTCCCGTGGAACTGTTAATTTGACCTCTCGGTCCCCGACATTCTGCTTTATTCCTAATACCGCCATGCTGTGACTGAGAGTGCCCTGACCTTTATGAGCTGGAATGTGCGAGGTCTGGGGAACTATAGGAAGATGAGACAGCTCCAGCTGCAGGCCGAGCGCCACCGATCCAAGATTCTCTTCCTTCAGGAGACTCATGCTCGTTCTATACACTGCATGCGCTTTGCCAAGTCCTGGGGTCCTCACCGGTTTTTCACTGATTATTCTTCCCAGAGCCGAGGAGTCATGACCCTCATTCACAGGAGCCTCCACTTTTCCCTCATCTCCTCAAAAATTGACCCCCAGGGTAGATATGTACTTCTTCACGCCATGCTGCACCATAAGGAAGTGATCCTCCTGAATATCTATGGCCCTAACCTTGATGACCCGGAATTTTACGTGCAGGTCACCTCCCTTCTCGATGGCTTCCCCCTTGTTCCAATCCTCTGGGGAGGGGACTTTAACACGATCTTCGATATAGCCCTGGATAGATCGGGCTCCAGGCCCCGTCACCTCTCCAGGGCGGCTTATGCGGCACTTTCCTCCCTTCCCCGCCTGGCCATGGTGGACGCGTGGAGGTTCTTCTACCCGGACTCCCGCATCTACTCCTTTTACTCCTCGGTTCACGACTCCTATTCTCGTATTGATAGGTGGGTGATCTCTAACATACTAGTCAAGAATGTAACACAACTAATGATCCTTCCGAGAACCCTCTCTGACCACTCTCCTGTCACCATTACAGTAGACTGGGGCCCCGATCCCGCCCGCTCTCGACACTGGAAATTGAAACCCCTTTCCCTGCTGGACCCAGAGTTTTGCTCCGAACTTGAACTGTCGATTGAGGAGTACTTCGAGACCAATACGGGCTCGGTAACGTCCCACGCCACCTTATGGGAATCATTCAAGGCTTACACTAGAGGGATTGCGCTGTCTAAGGAAAGCTGGGCCCTTAAGTCAATCCGCAGGGACCTCGCCGCCAGCGAATCTAGACTTTCATCTCTGGAAGCCACATGCTCACTACACTCTACTCCAGGTAACCTCGCTAATATTGGGGAGGAACTGGATAACTTCTGTTCTCTTGCGGACCGCGAGCAGAGGTTCCTCGATAACCCTGGTGTGGCTAGGAGGTACGGAGAGGGGGAACGCCCCGGCCGCTTCCTAGCTAGGTTGATCCGGCATGAGACGGGGCCCCCGCACATTCTCGGGGTTGAGAGATCTGATGGTTCCATGGCGGTCTCTTCACAAGAGATCAATAGGGAATTCTTCACCTTCTACGAATCCTTGTATTCCAATGCCGATGAGGTCTCGTTGGCGGAGATTGACTCCTTTCTCGATACCCTCCCTCTATCTACTCTGTCCCCGGAGGCCGCGGGCTCCCTTGACTCCCCACTCACACGGGAGGAGCTCTCGACCGCAATTGACTCCCTATCCTCGGGCCGCACACCTGGCTCGGACGGTATCCCAGTCGAGTTCTATAAACGCTTCAAGTCACAACTGCTCCCTCATTTGCTGGCTCTCTGGGAGGAGTCTGTTGAGGCTGGGGTGCTTCCTCCTTCTCTCCGTGAAGCCACGATCGCAGTGCTACTTAAGCCCGGCAAACCCCCTTCACAGTGCGGCTCGTATCGCCCATTGTCTCTCATAAACTGCGATGTCAAAATATTTGCCAAGGCTCTGGCTCTCCGGCTGGCTCCCCTTCTGCCATCTATAGTCCATCCAGACCAGGCCGGTTTTATCCCAGGTCGCTCCACTTCTCTGAACTTGAGGCGGCTATTCAACATTATTGATAGAATCAGCCCCGACACACACGCTGTGGCTGTTGCCCTCGACATGCAAAAGGCATTCGACTCGGTCTCATGGAAGTATTTATGGCGAGTCCTTGAGAGCTGTAAATTCGGCCCCTCTTTTATCTCCTGGATCAGACTGCTTTACTCTGAACCGGTTGCCAGGGTCAGTACGGGGGACCGCTATTCTCCCCTTTTCAAGATCGCCAGGGGAACGAGACAGGGATGTCCCTTCTCTCCCCTGGTCTTTGCGATAGCAATCGAGCCGTTTGCCGACATGCTCCGCCAACGCCATGCAGACAAGGGTCTCCGCTCCGCAGGACACACAGATATAGTGTCCCTCTATGCAGATGACGCGTTGCTATTTGTGCGCTCTCCCTCGGCCAACTTACCCCCTGTACTTGCAGACATTAGCCGTTTCGGCCAGATCTCTGGCCTTAAAGTGAACTGTTCGAAATCTACCCTCTTTCCGCTGACGGAATGCACCTCTCACCTCCCTGATACCTTTGGTTTCACATGGGCTCAAGACATACTTATTTACCTTGGGACGGTGGTGACTCGCCAATATGAGCGGACATTCCACGAAAACTATCAGAAATATCTTACGCACTTGACAGCCAAGACTCAGGTCTGGGACAAGCTCCCAATATCTCTGGCTGGCAGAATTGGCCTGTTGAAGATGGTGGTATTACCCCAGCTGCTCTATAGGTTCGCTAATGTTCCCTTATGGCCGGGGGCGGGCTTTTTCCGCGAATTGGACCGCACCGTGAACTCTTTTCTCTGGCACTCGGGTGCGGTTCGTCTTAAAATCGGGACCCTCTCCACCCCCATGTCTTACGGGGGCTTCGGTGCCCCTAACTTTCTTAAATACTGGATGGCGTCACAAATCCAATATACCTCCTATTGGTTTGATACCGCGGATCCAGCCCCGCATGTCCGACTTGAGAGGCTCGCAGTAGCTGATCGAGACATCCGCTCCCTGGTGCTACAACCCGCCCCCTTGACTCGGAACTCGCAGAACCCGGTTGCCTGCACAGCCGTTGCACTAGCAAAAACGTGGAGTCTGTTGGGGACCGCCTATGCCTTCCATGGCAATCTTCCACTTTGGAATTTTCTCCCCGGGGTCCCGCGGGTCCCATTGGTAGCGGTGCGCCGATGGGCGGACTTGGGCTTCGAGCTGCTACGCGACGTGTTCGACCAGGGTATATTTGTCGAGTGGCCTGACCTCCCCTTATCCCTGAGAAGGGACCGGAGCGTATGGCTCCAATACGCATCCCTTCGAAAGACCCTTAAACGACATTACCAAACATTCCCTGCATTACCGCCTGATGACCCCGCAATTGAGGAGCTCACTTCTCCCACCCCTAGGAGGGGCAAGATCTCTAGGCTATACACCATGCTGCAGTCCAGATCGGTCCCAGACTTTACCAAACTGAAACTCGCCTGGGAGGCGGACCTTGGTGTGGAGATGTCCGAGGATCGTTGGACCCATCTATGCGACCGCACGCAGCGGGTCTCTTTCAATTCTCGGTTCAAACTTATTCAATTCAAAGTTCTTCACAGATTCCACCATACCCCGATCAGACTACATCGTATGTCGGTCGACTATCCTACCAGCTGCCCCAGATGCGGTCGGGATGGGGCTGACTATATCCACATGATCTGGTCCTGCCCTCGCCTGGCCCAGTTCTGGGAGGCCGTCTGCTCGACTGTGTCCACTGTGACAGACCACCCCATTGCTCTCTCCCCGCTGGTATGCCTCTTTCACGATCTCCCAGGCCTCCCCCGAGACTCCAAGAAATTAGCTGGTCTTTGCCTCCTCCTCGCGGTGCGCTCTATCCTGCTCTGTTGGCTTCGCCCCTTCCCTCCTACACATGCCCAATGGTTGAAAGCGGTCACGTGGGCCTCTGACACGGAAGAAACCTGGTCCCACCTGCAACCCACACGTTCCAGACCGAGAAATATTTGGCTCCGATTCCGCTCTTATATCTCTGACCTAGTCGAGACTCAGACCTCCCCTTCCTCTCCGGTTTCCCCTAGCCAGCTTGGGTCCTTAGCTCAGTCATAGTTCCCTGATACCCTTCTTCACGATCTCACTGCATTTTGCTCTTCGACTGTTCAATATGTGTAGTAACTTCTGTATATCTACGCTATGTATACTGTTCTTTTACAATGTTTCGCCTGGCGCTGTTCGCCTGTGTTTTGCTGCCACGCTTATAATAAAAAGAAGTTTAAAAAAAAAAAAAACAAAAGCACTAATATAGCCCACACTGGTCCACAAGATAAAATAGTTGCAGTGTAAGAGGTGACAAAAATAAGACAAGTTCATAGAAACTCATTAAACTACTTCAAACATCAACTTGAAATGTGCAGAGTGCCATTAATAACAATATACCCAGGTGGAATTCCATTCCAATAAAGCAGAAAACTCGGTGTTGTGCTGGAATACAACTTCAATAAATACAACCTGGTCTCCCCATCAATTGTGTACAAAATGCATTTTAAGTTATTACAACACAATCTTCCGCTCCATGCCCTGGTCAGATAATGTACAACTAACTGCATGTACTGCCAGATCCTTATTTGAGTTAACACACAATGCCAACACTTGTTGGGTGGTATAATGGCTTCAGATACTTTTCCTGGTTTCCTGGTAATGAGGGCATAGTAGCCGAAAGTGTGTTGTGCTCTATATTTCAGACTCACACGAGGGACATTCATTAGAAAGGTACAGGAGTTGGTATTGCCTGGTTGTGTGTGCCCATATTTACAGTAATAGGTGAGAATATCAGATCACAACACGTTATTTTGTGCTAATTAGTGAGTTTATTTATTAGTTATTCAATGTTACAGTTGTGATTTAAGCATACAGTAAATTGTGTCTCATTACATAAATACACTAATTCAATGAACTTGAGTAAGTTATTTATATGCAGAACGATTAGAAAATCCTTCAATTGTATTTCATATTAGACTTCCATTCCTCTTTAGTGTACATTAGTGTGTTAGAAAATCTTCAATTGACAAGAAAAGTAAAGCTATGAAAAGAAAGTTAAAGGTTCTGTCTCCACTTCTAACATTAGAAAGTTCACTATTGCAAATGTTCACCGAGTGGTAGGATGCGCAAGTGGACCTTAAGCTACAAAGCCCTTGAGAATTTGTGAGATGCTGCATCGAGGTATCGATCATAACCGAAGCTTTATTTCACCTCCCAATATCTCAGAGCACTCTCACGTCTAGCAATATCAGCAACAATATCTTGCAAGAGGGCAGTTTTGATTAATGGCTTAAAACTACAATTAATATGTTTGTGCTATGACCAGCATTCATGTTGTCTCAGCAGAGTAAAAGCTTCATTTAAAGATGTCATTCAAGGTAAAGATCAACCGCCCTCCTGCAATAAGATGTCTTCCAGGGCCGGTCTGTATTTTGATAAACCAGTGGTGGATCAGACACAGATCAAATATAATAAAGGTTTTTCGACTTGCAAATTGGTCCAATCCTGAAAGAATCAACCTCTAAAAATGCAGGGCTAGTGGGGGTGCTTTTGGGAAGTCCCAGGAGATTTTTCTCAAATGTATTTTCTCTAATTGTTAAGTGATTGCAGTTCGTTCCTCCCCATAGCTCTGCCCCATATAATGCTGCTTGCCTTGCCTGCCTGCGCAGAGTAACCCTCCAAAGATACTTTTACTGCACCATTCCCCGAATCACATGCAAGCATAGGGTTATTTATAGATCCGAATGGTAGAGAGCAGCTTGAGCTAGAGGAGATGCTGGATCGCTGTGCAGATCTGGTGGTCTCTTTGGGCGCTCTTCCTGCTGCCTGGTTGACCGTTCCCAAAGGGCAATGCTCCGTAACGCCCTGTGTTGTAAATATATTGTGAGAGGTTTTATTTGGGGAATTCTGTCGGTCCTGGTGCTGGATTGATAGAGGGGATACTCCTAAGGCTTAGGGGTGGAGCGCATGTGAATGATGAGTCATACAACTGAGATGAGTTGTGCAGTGGATTTTTGTTATTATTACCACATATACAATTGTACACATTTGTAAATGGTTAAGATTTGTGAAAAAGCTGCAGTGTATATACAGTACATATATAATGTCCAAAGAATGAGAGTCCCGTTGACGAAGGGCAATGTAGAGGCACCAAGGAGAAAGGAGATGAAAGGAGATTAGGTATAGTTGAGTAAAGATTCTAAAAGTTAATGCTGTAAAGTGAGGAGGTCTTACCGTGAACAATATATTTTGTTGTGATCCTGTATAATGGAGCTGGAGGGCAGCTGCAATTAGAGAGACAGGAATGGGGTGAGCATCTGTCTAGGGTAAGCAGGGGCAAGCCCCTGTGTGGTTGAATTATAACTGTGAATACTGGGCCAAAGGCCAGGGCATCCCGTATGTTGGTGAAAGTTATAGTGACACCGCCGGAGGGGCGGGGGGCGCAGAGGGGCCAAGCTGAGTGATAATGAGCCCTAGAGAGCACATGCAGGGTGAGCAGAAGTGTCCTAGAGGGTGTGTTCTGCATGCCTAGTGCAATTGTCAGCAGATGTGTGTCCAAAGAATTGTAAGTCGATTGCGCTCCTGCTGTGCATGTTGGGAACACAGATAGAGGGTGCTGGAGACCTTAGGCCTTAGTCAAGTTCAGTGCAAGTTATGCAGTGCTGGCGGCAGATGGCGCTATCCCATTTGGACACTGAATGTGTCCACCGTGTGCGAGGCAAGTATGCCTGCTGTCGAGGGGTGCCCTCTGTGTCCAAGCGAATAGATACGATCGGGGAACACACCCTGATTTCAATGAGACAGAGTGCTGGACAACGATTGTCCTTGGCCATGTCTGGTGCCAATTCTGCATGATATCCGAGATTATTATACCCTGCATCATGGGGCAGGCACCATGTATTTGTCCTCTGATTTCACTTTCGCATCTCTATGCTGCTGCTGCTCTGCAACATGGTGTAGGCACCATGTATTTGCCTATTGTTGGACTTTTCGCATTTGTGTGCTGCTGCTGCCCTGCAAAATGGGGTAGGCACAATGTATTTGCCTATTATCGCATTTGTGTGCTGCTGCCGCCCTGCAACATAGGGTAGACACTATGCTTTTGCCCACTGTTTTGACTTTTGCATCTGTGTGCTGCTGCCGCCCTGTAACATGGGCCAGGCTTAATGGATGTGATCACCTTTTACCCATCTTTTGCACTTTGCGTATGATGTATTTATTACCTTTGCACGCTCCACAATGCTGTAATTCACTTCTTACGTTTCCTTTTCTGTCACCTGAAGCACTGAAACTAAGTTTAAGCGCCTAGATACCTCAGGGTTTTGCACGCTATACAAATAAATAAAAAAACAAACAATAATATGAGAGTGCCGGTGGCAAAAGATGGCTGATCCATTTGGACACTGGATAGCGTTGTGCTGGCGGTTATTCATAACAGCCTGAGCAGTTCACTAATATTAGCCAATAGTGATCAGAATGGTTGAGTTCTTAATTGAGCAATAAATGGCGACTGTGGCGAAGGCAAGTTGCTTCATCCATTCCCGCTTGCCAGGAGTGGTTATAACTGCCAGTCATCAACATGCAAGCGGTGTGGGAAAGGGGTGATGGCCAATTCGCGGTGGTAGGGCTGGGGCATGTGTGTTGGAGGTTTTGGCTTACCTTGTTGGCCGGCGAGGACTCCGAATGTCTAATGAGCAGTCTCTATAATCTTTCGATCCCAGCCTCCATCTTCTGTCTATGATATATATGTTATCAAGGCCCTGATTGGCCACTAGGAGCTGATTAAGATTCATGCTGTTAGGAGTGAGTACCCAGAGGGGGCGTCTCTGGAAGCCCTCTTGTCATTGGCCGGTATCGTGTTGATTCAACCACAGTGTGTGAGTACTATGACCATTTCAAAGAGTGTATGTTACATATAAAAGGTTGTCAACTATACCTAATCTCCTTACATCTCCTTGGTACCTCTACATCACCCTTCTTCAACGGGGCCCTCATTCTGTGGACATTATTTATGTACTGTATATACACTGATGCTTTTTCTCAAATATCAACCATTTACAAATGTGTAAAATTGTATATGTGGTCACTATATAATTGTGTATAAATGCTTTATTTTTAATAATTATGATAACTAATATGTGATACACTTTGTCATGGTTTTCATCACCACTCACGCATAATCACCAATCACCACATTACTAACTTGGTCCCTCACCCATTCACTATTCCACAGCCTTCAGAAAGACCTTTCTGGTCGAAACACGTGTTGGCTTTGCTCATGGAACAATGGTATATCCATACTAATAATAAAAATCCACTGCACAACTCATCTCAGTGGTATGACTCATCATTCACATGCGCTCCGCGCACACGCCTTATGAATATCGCCTCTATCAATCCAGCGCCAGGACCAACAGGTTTCCCAAAAAAAACCTCTCACAATTTATTTCTAGCTAAGATGTTAACATTAAGTAACTGGCGCACAACAAGTATATGGCATTAGAGAAATGAGGGATGAAACATAACATACCTGCATCCCGTCTTCGAACAAACTGATACAAGACATTAATACCGAATCCTCTGAATATAGGAGCTGCAACTTGATCAAGACTGTAATAATGGTGAAATACTCGTACTTATTACGAGACCAGGAGCGAGAACCTGATCAAGATTGTAACAATGGTGCATTACATATCAAGCTATTGGCAGGGAGGAATTTCTATGCCCACCAAACGAACTATTAGAGAAGAACTTTCTCAACAGTGACTTTCCATATTAGATATTTATTTGGACCGTGTGATCTTTTTTGTCCGATCTCATTTTCACTGACTTAACTTTAAAGTAAATTAGAGAGGCAACCTGCCCATTATTTCATTTGGATATTGCTCTACATGAAGGTTTAATGATATGGTGTCTATCGTTGTTCTACATTCAATATGCAGCTGGGGAGCAGGTGTAAGTGGATCTAGGTTACCTGGCGTAAGCCCGCCTACCTGGTGCCTTCCTGGTTGCCGCTCTTTTTCACCCCTTAGCAAGCCCCGCCAACCTGGTGCTTTCCTGCTTGCTGCTCTTTTCCCTACTTAAGGAGCCCTCCAGCCTCTTTTCCTTAGCAACTGAGGAGCAGGTATAAGTGGATGTAGGTCACCTGGTCCAAGCCCCACACACCTGGTGCCTTCCCAGTTGCCTCCCTTTTTCACCACTTAGCAAGCCCCGCCCACCTGGTGCCTTACTGCTTGCCGCTCTTTTCCCTACGTATGCAGCCCTCCAGCCTCTTCTCCTTTGCAGCTGGGGAGCTGGTGTAAGTGAATCTAGGTCACCTGGCCTAAGCCCCGTGAAGAGACCTACCAAGGCCAGGTAAGTGTATTTAAGCTCTTTATTGTGTGGACCCCAAGTACGAGCTCCGCCACCAAAGGATCCAGAAAATAACTGCCCGATGTGGAATGTTGATGCCTGAAGGGCCATCAACATTCCACAAGCGCATGCCCATGGACACATTACAACATATCCTCTTCCCTTACATAACCAGAATCGAAAATAACAGAATTTCAAGGTAAACAGAAATAACTTAATGAGGATCAGTATACCAATGGCACTAAGCATACCCTACAAACATAAAGCACAGTATATCTAAACAGCATATTAAATAAACATATTTGTGTATGGAAAAATATTGGTGCACATACCTTTACACCTTAACAACAGTACATCAGAATTACATATAGCCATTCCTAACAAATGTAATCTCCAAATTTTATGGGTGGCCCACACCGCCTAGGGACACGCCCCACAGTGTGCCGCACTTCAGCTTGCTGAGGAAATGCAATTTGATTATCCTCATTCACTCCTGTATCTGAGGGACACGCAATATCCTCTTCATGTCCACACCTATTTCCTTGGTAGTCAACAGGATCATAATCCAAAGCAACATCCTGAGATTCCTGAGACTCGACATTCAAATCTCCACCTGAAGCACCAGCACACTTGCCATCATTCACCACCACACGTCTCTTACTCCAAACAGAGCCATCCTCCAAGTGCACATGGCCCTTCCCCTCCTCCACCACTTTCCTCGAGGGCAAAAACCTGCTGTTACCCTTGTAAACAAACCTGGGATTTTTAATGTACACAGAATCCCCAGGCTTAACACACAATTCTTTCCTGGACTTCTGAGAAGAAACCATAGCTTCCTGGCGTGCCAAAATACTACGATGAATCCCATCCAGACCCACCATACATGGACCCCCACCACCCAAAGCCAAGGTTCTCAATAAGGTTCCAGCCTTCCTGCCTCTCATAAGTTCAAAAGGAGACCTCCCCGTAGCCACAGAAGGAGTCCTACGATACGCAGCCAAATACTGTGTCAAAACTTCCTGCCAATCCAAACCGTTGGCCAAAGCCAATTGTATAGCAGACTTAATGGTACCATTCGCCCTCTCCACCAAACCATTGGCGCAAGGATTATATAAAGCAGTCCGGTAATGAGAGATGGCATGCTGATCCAGAAATTCCCTCATGGTCCTGGATGTGAACTGCACACCATTATCTGTCACCAAATCGTCCGGTAACCCTTCTCGCTCAAACACCTTCCTCAAAAAAGCAATAACTGAATCAGTAGTGACTTTTCCACACGCAGCCACTTCAATCCACCTAGACGTATAGTCCACCAACACCAACAAATATCTACACTCAGGCTGAAGACACTCAAAAGGACCCATGATGTCCAAAGCCAATTTGGTCCAGACCTGTTTAGGAACATCTACAGGATGTATGGGTTGGGGATGCAATACCTTGCTTTTATCACTGATGGAACAAGCCTGACAATCCTTCACCATTTGTTCTACCTCCTTATCCATAGATGGCCACCAGTAATCTTCCCTAAGTCTCCTCTTGGTAAGAGAACGACCCAAATACCCAGCATGTGCCAACTCCACAATTTTACCCCTGAGACATACGGGGGGTATTAATTTGACACCTCTGGAAACACCCCAAGGACCCACAGCCAACTCATGCAATACCCGGGAATAGCCCTTTCCCTCAGGTCTATCCTGAACAGCCTGCCAGCCTTTTATGAGAGAGTTTTTTTTTTTGTGTGTTAACCCTGATCCATTTCAACTCCACATCAGTTTCTGACTCAACATCCCACACTGACTTCTCCACAGCGGAAGCAACATATGCAACCTGACACTCTTGCAAATCCTCCTCTTTCTCCAGTTCTCCCTGGCCCTGACTGTCTCCCTCCACTACAGGCAACCGGGATAAACAGTCCGCCACTACATTACATTTTCCTGGAACATAGTGCAAGGCAAAATTGAAATCCTGTAACTCCGACCACCTGGCAATCCTTGGTGACACCGCCACAACACCTTTGGTAGAAAACACCTGCACCAAAGGTTTGTGGTCCGTCCTGATTATGTATGGAATACCCCACAGAAATGTCCTGAAATGCTTTGAAGCCCACAACACCGCCAAAGCCTCCCTTTCAATTACCGAATATCTGCTTTCCACATTTCTCAGAGTCCTCGAAGCAAGAGCCACAGGCTTCCATTCACCATCCAATCATTGTTCCAGCACCGCACCCAAACCCACATCATTCGCATCCACAGTCAGTACAGTCCTGTTTTTGGGATCAAATGATTTCAAGCATGGAGCAGTTTCCACATCTCTTTTAACCAGTTCAAATTCTGCCTCACACTCCTCAGACACAAATCTGGCTGACTTTTTCATGAGGGCCCTCATGGCCACCGTTTTTTCTGCATATTTGGATATGAATTTGACATAATACTCTGCAAGTCCAAGGAAAGCCCTCAGCTGGTCTTTATTGGAAGGAACAGGTGTGTCCCTCAATGCTTGTACCAACTCAGCCTTAGGACTCACACCCTCCGAACTTAATGTATGACCTAAATAGGTAACCTCCTCCACTCCCACTTGACATTTGGCCACTTTCACAGTCAGACCTCTCTCTTTAAGAATCTACATCACCTTCCTGACCCTGACATCATGTTCCTCTCTGCTACTACCCCACACCAAGATGTCATCCTGAAAATAACTTACTCCGGACAATCCGCCAAACATCTGCTGCATCAACCGTTGGAATACTGCAGAAGCCGAAGCAAGGCCAAATGGCATGCGACAGAAATGGTACGCCCCAAAAAGGAGTCACGAATGATGTGAGAGGCCTAGAATTAATGTGCAGGTCAATTTGATAGTAAGCGGTAGACAAATCAAACGTTGAATAATACTTCGCATCCTCCAATGTCAACAACTCGTTAATGTTCGGCAAGGGGTGCCGATCCACCCAAATACTAGAATTCAACTCCCAAAGGTCTACAGACATTCTAATACTTCCATCAGCTTTCTTGACCAGGACCACGGGAAACAACCACTCTGATGACTCAATCGGCTCAATTATACCTGCCGTCTGTAGCTTGGTCAACTCAGCTTCCAATCCCTCCCTTGCTGACACTGGCACTCTCCTCACTTTGTGTACCTTAGGCACAGCACCCCTCTTCAACACAATGCAATGGGTAAAACCCCTGAGCTTACCAAGGGTTTCCGAAAATACTTCAGGAAACTCACCCATGAGCAACGCTGGTGTAACTATGGCGCTATTCACAGCTCCCTCTGCAATACTGAGAACAGGAACCTCCTTAACAGGATGAATTTGCATACCTAAAGCCGCCTGTTCATCCCAACCCAACACACTGGTACCCTTGGATGCTACATACAATTTGCCCAGAGCTTGCCTACCATTGAACGAGAAATTGGACCAACTGTAGCCCAGTACATCAACGGGGTTCTGCCCATAGGCGCACGGCTTGGTATCCGAAACAAGCAAAGCCAAAATCTGCTTGCCCAATTCACCCTGATACACTTCTGGAGCCACCAAGGTGTAAGGTGACCCTGAATCTACCAACATATCCACCGGATGATCATCAACCAATACCGGAACCCAGGGGCCCTTACGCACACTCCCATCCACATGCAAAATCACTGCTTGTTCAGGTTTACCACCCAATGCACATTCTTCCGGAATTACATTAGCCACCACCTGCACCTTGCACATGCGTGTATAATGGCCCACCCGTTTACATTTCCTGCATTCAACATTGCTAGCAGGACACAACTTGGAATCAGCCGCATGGCTGGACCAACCACAATTTTTGCACCCATCCTTGCCCTTAGACGACCTGCCCCCTTGACCATTAGACTTATCAACCATTTGTTTGTTCCTTGGGATCACAGCATGAACCACATCCCTAGACCCATCCCTCTCAGTCACGATCTGTACACTTGCCCTGGATGCCTCAATTGCTCTCGCGATCTCCAACACCTTCTCTAAGGGTGGGTCGCTCTCAATCCACAACCTTTCTCTGATTTTTTTATTAGAAGTTTTCATCATAATTTGGTCCCTGATGTGTTCATCCAAATTACCCGGAAACCCACAAGTGGCCATCAGTGCTCGTAACGCCGTAACATATGCATCTATGCTCTCCGTGGACCCTTGTGCCCTGGAAAAGAATTTATAACGCTCCAAAACCACATTAACCCTTTTACCAAAAAGAGTTTGCAACTTCTTCAGAGCAGTCTCATAAGTACTTATGACCACCACCCCCTCACCGCCACCTGGAACCATCACATTCTCTCCAGTCAGGTGACGGAAAACCCTCAACCCTTCAGTACCAAGACAATTAAGTAGTGCAGCCTCCTTCGCATCGTTGCTGAATTTGGCGCCGCCGGCAGCCCTCAAATATACCTTGAAGGCATCCACCCACTAATCCCATGGAGCAGTAGGTTCACCAGGGCTTTGCAGAAAAGCGGGAGGAGGCCTTGCAGCTGTGTGCAACATGTTGACAAGAGTACCACGGTTCACCTCAAATCAATTTTTGAACAGCAATGACCAAAACAGTGCCTCCCTAGTGAAATCCAAACAGGATCAGTCAACACAGACGGATAAGGTACTGCCGCCTCGTCCCCAGACTTTGAATTGCAAACTGCAGCACCCACAATCAACCAGGCCGGTACCTACAGCGTCAAAGTACTGGATGCAATCCAGGAAGACAATCCAGTGCAAGACAAGGGAATCCTACCGGTCTGTAACCACAATGCAGCCAGGGGCAGCCAGGGGCACGTCAATCACCAACTCACGCCTCCAAGCAACAGTCTCTCCGAGTCTCTCCGCGTCACTCCAACTCCGACACGGACACCATGAAGCTGGCTCCGCCTCCTGATAGCAGCGCCCGCTGGATGATGAAACAGCACGGCCACAATGTTAATCCCCAAAGCACGCCTCCCAGTCGGCAGCAGCCTATCCGCGTCTCCTCACTCAGACACGGAGCTAGGAAGCTGGCCCCGCCTCCCGATAGCGGCGCCGGGTGGTAAAACCAAAAGAGGAGAAGAGGCGGACACGATCCCCTGATGTATCCTGGGCCATCCCGTCTCCGCCGGCCAGACTCCGATCCAGCTGCCGAAAACTGAATGTCGCAGCCCCGTCTGTACGCCGGGGGGCCTTCATATCCGCGGGCTACCCCAAATGCAGCGGGTGTCCATCACACCGTCTGTCGCGCGGAGCTGCTCCGATCCCCCTCCACAGGCCGCACTCCGCTCCAGACCCAGCTGCCACTGCTGCCAGCAAAGCAACTCAGTCGCTGCACAACCGGCAACAGCTCGCCAGACTCGGAATGGCGAGGCAGAAGGGGACAGCCCCGGTCCGCGGGGTGTAGGGCCGCCAACTGCCACAGCCCTGCGGCGACACCAGGGGCCTTCAGATCTGGGGCGCCACAATCCCGCAGAGTGCTAGGTACACCGGCTGTTTCTCGGTGCGTGGGGCCGCGCCAATCCCCCCAGCACTCCTCCAGTACTCCGGGCACGTCCGAAGCTTCCCGGCCAGGGAAATCAGGCCACAGTGCGCCGTCAGCAGTGCAGATGGCAGCAGGAAGGGAAAGACGCATGCGTGGAGCCGGGATCCTCGTTGCCACTGAAGAGACCTACCAAGGCCAGGTAAGTGTATTTAGGCTCTTTGTTGTGTGGACCCCAAGTACGAGCTCCGACACCAAAGGATCCAGAAAATAACTGCCCGATGTGGAATGTTGATGCCTGAAGGGCCATCAACATTCCACACGCGCATGGCCATGGACACATTACAACACCCCGCCCACCTGGTGCCTTCCTGGTGCCGCTCTTTTCCCTACTTAAGGAGCCCTCCAGCCTCTTTTCCTTTGCAGCTGGGGAGCAGGTGTAAGTGGATCCAGGTCACCTGGCCTAAGCCCCGCCCACCTAGTGCCGCTCTTTTCCCTACCTAAGGAGCCCTCCAGCCTCTTTTCCTTTGCAGCTGGGGAGCAAGTGTAAGTGGATCTAGGTCACCTGGACTAAGCCTCGCCCACCTGGTGCCGTCCTGGTTGCTGCTCTTTTTCACCACTGAGCAAGCCCCGCCCACCTGGTGCCTTCCTGCTTGCGACTCTTTTTCCTACTTAAAGAGCCCTCCAGCCTCTTTTCCTTTGCAGGTGGGGAGCAGGTGTAAGTGGATCTAGGTCACCTGGTCTAAGCACCACCCACCTTTTTAGCCCTCCCTCTTCCTTCCTGTTCTTAACTCTTAGATCAAGGGCGTCTCTCGCTCAGGCGTCCAAAGCGAAGGGCAGTCAAAGAAAAGGGCAATTCCTGTTTGGACCTGTTCGGACCAGGAGGATCCAGGGTCCGACCCCCTGCTAAAACAGCAGGTAAGCATGCACCAACATGTGTTTACACCCTCTGTCCCCACAGGCCATCTCCACCCTCTCTGGTCCCCCTGTGTTGTTCCCTTGTGCCCCCCCTCCTGCACACAGGAGTCTGTCCGGATACATTCTGGTTTCACCATCACCGTCTTGTGGCCAATGCTGGATTTTACTTTTACGGACTTCATCGATTCACGGTGCGTCACCCTTTCTGAAGAAACGATCAATACTATTTGCGAGATAATTCAAGAATGACAGAACATGATTAACTAACAACTCAATGCATATGCTCTGCTTGAACAATTAAGTGGCCATTTATTATTATGATATGATATGGTATATGATATTACAGAATAAGTTCACACTAAAGAAGCCACCAGGCCAGGACTATAATTTAGAATAATTTCTACAAAATGGCAAATTGAAACAGAAGAAGCACAATACCTTTTGTTTGCTAAGAGAGACGTAAGCAGGGCTTATGACGATTGCTGAGTGTGTTTCCTTTTTCCTCCCTTCTTATATTTGATTTTCTAATCAATTCTGGGAAATCGGATTTTTCAATGTGTCTGCAATTATCTAAAATATCACATACCATTATATTGGTATGAATGTAACATGTGCACATGACAATACAATATTGGGTTCATGTAACTTACTATGTTTGTTCTCTCTCAAACCCCCCTAAATGTATGAATATAACTTGCTTTCTAATAGAATCAGCCTTGAGAAAGACCCCAACGGTCCGAGCACGTGTTGACTGAGGCAACGTTAAACTAACCTGTGTTCTAATTAGGAGCAATTAATTGCCACATTTAAACTAGCTTTGACAATGGTGTTTGAAATTATATTTTAGTATCTAGAATTGGTATAAATTGGTTTCTGCTGAAAAATGTCAATACTGTCTTGTGATATTTCCCCAATGTGAATTAAAGCAATTATTTTGTATATGATCAAGAAGAACTATTAGACTGCTTATACAGTCACAACTTAGAATGCAATAATAGGCACGGTTAGATAAGCGTTATAGTGCCTCCATACTGTTAAAAATAGTGAGGATCTGGTTGAGTTAGTATGCAAAGTCTTGGCTTGTCTATAGTCTCAGCAAGCTAACTAAGTAGATCAAATATGGAGTATACAACCCATTAAAATTCGAGTTGATCCCTTCAAACACCCTTGATGGAGCGCAAGGCGTCATCACTTCTAAAAAAAAAACGGGCATTGTAAACAAGCTCACACAACTTCCCTTCCTATAACTACTAGAATGACACACAAACCAATATACCCCTGTACAATGGAACCAGCTACCTATGTGAAGAACACTGAGACAAGGAGGCCCCATGGGGATCGACGAAGAAGACATGAGAACTTTAACTAACGTTCTAGCTTGTCTTTGTTAACAAAAAAGAATCCCAGAATAGAGAAGAAGCGAGAGAGACCACCTGTCCTCATCGTCATTTATATCTCTGAACCTAGGCAGTTGAAGTCTGATGTTTATGGGGGTGATACCAATTAAGTACATTTTGCAGCATTTGGTTTGTTGGAGTACGAGGAGGAGAGAAAGTGTCCCCATAGTGGGGGAAACTGCTGAGATGTATGGTGGTGTAGTTAGAGAATTAAGAGAAGGGACTTGCTCCGGCAGCATCATGATCCAGATTGTTTCATTGTGGGAGGTTGGATGAAAACATGTTCCAACCAGGCAACCTGAAAGGCTTAGTTACCACATTTTAACACAGATTACCTCACAATGTTATCATGGCTACATTTTGGGTGCATTATCGTTAGGGTTTGCAAGCTCACCTGCGCTCCATTTTCCATCCTGTAGTGCAGGTGAGCGGAGACCCCCTTTCACCTTGTGTCCCCCTTTCCCCTCCTTTTTCCAGCCTCTGCCTTTGCTGATGTATTTTCTTTCTTTTTTCTGTTTCGCACTCCTGCATTTGTTTTTGCCCCCTCCTCTGTCTACTTTTCTGTGTGTCTTTCCTCCCGCCCCATAGTGCTCCCCCTCCCCCAATTGGCTGCCGGCTTTCTCATTAAGACAACCCCCAAGGCAGCCCCACTGCCCGTTGCAGCCCCTGAGGCTAAGGGTCCCGAGGCAGAGAGCATCTCCTACAGTTGCAGCTCCAGACTGTGTTTGCATGTGTTCGCCGGTGGAGCATGCAGCACAGCCGTCAACCAGCAGCGGCTGACAAGGTAAGAAAGGTGTGAGTAGGAGGAACAGCCATTACTGTTTCCTATTTAACTCTCCCTCCTCTCTAATTACTTCTATTAACAAATCTTGTAGTCTTCTGCACATCGCCCACAGTTGTATGTTACACATCTCTATCATGTAGAAGTCTCTGTCTTAGTTATTCACCTGGCCCTTTTCCCGCTCTAGGAAAGTTGAATCTAGGTGTTTTGCATTGTAGTGTGTTTGAAATGTAGACATTTCTCCCTCTCTGTAAGTAAGTCATATTTGAGTGATTCTGCAGTCTTTCCTTGTCACTGACTCCCTCTCTCTGGTCCTCAACCACTCCCTTGTGCACCCTCTTCTCAAAGTGCAAGTGAACCCGTCCATCTGCACTTTGGCACATTTCTCCTCCCTCCATCTGAGCTCTCCCCTTCCTCCCTGTCATGCACTCCACATCTTCCCCCTCTCCCATCATTTCTGTTACTGCACTTGCAAGTTCTGAATTGTCTCACGACCTAGTAGGAACTTTACTGATTGTCATCTTCCCTGTACACCCCCACCCTTCACCTTCCCTTCTCCCCCCTCTCCGTTAATTTCTGGTACTGCACTTGCATGCTCCGGATTGTCTCACGACCTAGTAGGAACGATATTGTTGGTCTTCTTCCCTATTCATCCCAACCTTCAATTCCCCTCTTCCCCCTCACCCCTCTTTTCTGTTACTGCACTTGTACACTCCGAATTGTCCCATGACCTAGTAGGAACATTGTTTGTCTTCTTCCCTGTACCCCTCCTACGTCCACCTCCCCTCTCCCCCATGCATTCTTGTACCTGCACTTGCAAGGTCTGAATGTCTCAACACCTAGTAGGATCGTTATCGTTTTACTTTTTTCTCACCTTCATCCCCCTTCCTCACCTTGATGCACCTTCAGCCACCTTGTGATGTGAAGGGGCAT
This sequence comes from Ambystoma mexicanum, assembly GCF_040938575.1. NCBI lineage: Eukaryota > Metazoa > Chordata > Amphibia > Caudata > Ambystomatidae > Ambystoma > Ambystoma mexicanum. The sequence continues at coordinate 952,402,867 of NC_090928.1, read as the reverse complement.
TATAAATACCCAATAATAAAGTTCTTCTTTCCACTGCTCTCACTTTCACTCTTTGCAGAAACCTCTATTTCCATTATTGCTTCATTCAGACATTCATTCATTCTAACCTCGGGATGCGAATGGCTATCAACCCCTTGTCAGGGGGCGGACATGGCCGGTAACGGCCTACAGCGCTCACCGAGGTCCTTGCTTTGCTCGGGGGTACCTAGGTTCAGGCGGGCTGGCTGTTACAGGTCATGTTCGCACCCTCGCCCTTTCGAGGAAAGATCGCTGAAACTGCTCATCTTTATGCAGAGGCCACCCAGACCCCATCGCTGTTATTCAACATGGGCTACTAACAAAGAGCTCTATATCTACCTAGATGTTCACATTCACCCTACACACGCCTTGAAAAAGACCCAGGTGGGCCGAAACACCTTTCACCTGAACTGTGTCATAAAATCACCACAACAATAAGAGACAAGACTCCTCTGAACTTTCTTCCAAAAAATGGATGACAATATCCAGCTAAGTCTTTACTAATCCAGCGCTTATGTGACCCAGGTTCTTACCCACTCTTGTGCATTCTCAGAACAGACAATTGTACTATACTAATTATCTTCCGGCATCACCACCCTCTATATGTGAAGTACCCCTTTGCTTATCACTGTGAGAATAACCTTACATACAACTTACACACAATGATATGCTCATGGACTGACTTAAACCCTAAAAGCCCTGTTTTCAAGACCAAGAAATAAAAAATATGTAATTCCCAACATATCCTGGACACAGACAACCCCCTCTGGAGCTATCAAATAAACCTTTTGGAGGAGAACAAAATGTGCTTTTAATAAGGCCTCAATTTCGCATTTCATCATCCAGCTTTGCTTTATCGATAGTGAGCTTCAAGCACCATCAGCCCGTATCTACATTTGTATCAGCGACCTCAGCAATCAACTTCAGTAGCTCCTCTGCCCTGTCCACATCGCAGAAGATGTATTCCTTCGCCTTCCAGGTGACTTGTGGTTTGGCTGGCCGCAGAAGTCCTGCTTTAATTCCCAGGGCAAGGAGAGATTTCTTGAGAGAGTTCAGTCTTTTCTGCCTTTTCTCTGTGGCTTTTGCAAGGTCTGGAAAAAACAGAATCCTCCGTTGCTGATTCTCCAGAGCCCACTTTAAATGTGCTGCCTCTAGAATGCTGTCTCTGTCCCTAGTATCAGAAATTTTAATAACAAGGTTGGCCCTGCCATAGGATCTGACCGCTGGTCAGAAGCACGCAGTTTAATTCTGTAGCCCTTCCCCACATATATGTGATCCTACACCCCTTCCAATGTCAGCCTCTCTGGAAGCCAATGCGCAGCAAATGAGGCTGGATCCTCACCATCCACCCCTGGGGGAGACTTATGATTTGGATTTGTTTAGCTCTCACTACATTTTCTAGATATTCCAGTCTACTTTCCATGGCGTTAATCATGGATTCCATTTCTTTTCCCAAGCTTTGCACAGCAGGGAGCGCTTGAGTGCATTGCAGGTTCAAATCAGTGGTTCTTTGCTCCAAAGTTAATGTTCTGGATTCCAACTGAGTGACTTTCTCGCTCATCCTCCAATCACAACATCGATTATGCATTGCGCCTCAAACAGCCAACACTGGGTGTCTCACAGGTGAGGAGGATCTGGAAGCAGCCTGATTAGAGGAACCTTGTTTGCTCAAAGTAGAACGTGGTGTAAAGAAATCTCATTCCACCACAATTTTGTCCTTTTTCTTGCTCTTCCCCGTCATCATTATTGGGCTCACATACTCCGTATTAGAACGACGCTACCAACGCACCCACAGTGTTAGAGTCCTTTGGTAGGTGTCAAAACCTGCCTGTGCAAGAAGGCTTCCGGTATTGTCTGGGAGTAGTGTTAACAAATGATAGTCCCATTAAGAGCCGGCAACAACATGCGTTGTGCTAGGAATACATTTCTGTAACTCAGATTGGTCATCGCTGTGGGTCATCCCCCTAAACAGCTGAGATCAGTTATGTAAGGTCAGGAGCTGAAGTTGTTGTGGGCTCTGAATTTGGGGGTTAAACATTCTGCCCATAGATAGGATGGCCACCCACACCACAGCTTCGCTCCATGAGCAGCAGCAACTGGTGACTCCCATAGTCAATATGGCCCCTGGCCCCACAAAAAAGAGATAACGCCTCACAGGAGCAGATTCACGTCCCATTCTGGGGAGCATGCCCATGCAACAGCTGGGATCGATACCAGAGTTTGCATATGTCCCACTGTTTGCTACTCTCCCATGACCTCACTAACACCCTGGTAAGGCACTCGGTCGTCCACATTACTCGTGCTTCGCAACCCGACTGGGTCACCATCCGTGATCACTCCCTCCTCGGAGAGAGGCCCGCAGCTGGTTCCATGGGAGGCCACCTGCACCTGTAAGCCCTCCAGGCTCGGCCTTGCTTGACAGAAACAGAGGAGAACCTACCACACAACTATTTACAGGGGTCACAACCTGCTTCCTTCACTTTGCAGTTGGAGGATCATCTTTGGGGCTATTACTCTGCCACTGTGTGGGTTTTGGATTCCCACATGGAGGTTAATCAGCTTTTTGGAACTCTCTCCTCCTCAGAGAAATGGAAAAGTTTGGCCATCTTGGTTGGCTGCTAAGCCACGCCCCCCTGTTCTGTTTTTTTTAATCCATTTTGTTCAGTCTGGTCACTCTCCCTCCTGCTCTGTCTCTTTCTCTCCAATGCTCTTTGTCATCTCTCTTCCACTAATGCTTGTGCAATTCTCACCTTCCTCTCTCCCACATTCATTATCTTCTCTCATTTCCATTTTTCTTCATGTGTTGCTCCCATTACCTCTCCTTTTCTCCCCCATATTTGTCTCCCGCCATTCAGTATCTCTTATCTCCATTTCTCTCTCTCTCTCCTTCTGGTCCTGTCACTTCTCTTACTCTTTCCTGATCTTCTTCTCTCCTTCCCATTATGATTCTTCCTTTCATGCACTCATTCCCCTTTGTTTTATCATTCAGTTCCCTCTCATTCTCTCATTTATTTCACCCATTATGTTTCTCCTGTGTTGATTGTTCTGGGTTTCTTCTCTCTTTCCCACTGCAATTGTCTCTCCCCTACCTATAGCCTCTTCTCTCACTCTTGACCCATTTTACCTCATCTCACTCCCTTTCTATCATTATGCTGATCATACCTCACTCTCTCTTTCCTGTTCGCTTTCATCTTTCTGCTTAATTCTCTCTCCCTTATCCCGTTCTATTCTCTTCCATGTATCTCCTGTTCAGTCTCCCTTTTCTTACTATTAATTCTATAGGTATTCTCTGAGTGTAGCAGAGATAGTATAGGAGCCACTAGTTCTTGCTTGCCTCCAGCTCAGAAGAGTTGATGCTGAGTAAATCAACACAGATTGGAAAAGCTTGCATGCTCTGTATATTTTCCTCAAATGGGTCTCTTCTCCTTACAAACCTTAAGGCCAAGTGCAGGATGAACACCTGATGTTATGGCAATAAAGTCTAAGCATGTATAACCAAAGCTTCAATCTGTAGGAATTGTGCTCCAAGAGGCAGCACTGGGCTCCTCAATTTGAATTCCATCTGTTTAGGGTATGTTGAGATGTTGATGGGTGGTAGGGTTGGAAAGTTTAGCAAGTGAAGGATATGTGTGAATATTGTTGCCTGGAGATGCAGGCTTTTGAATGGGGGTGGTTCTATTGTAGAGTTTGGTGGGACTTAAGGCAGCAAGTGGAGAGTTAGCTGTTAGCAACAGGATATAATTGCACATCTTACATCAAAGATTGTGAATGTCAAGTCAATCATCAGTTTTTGGTCAGTGGTTGCAATCATATTGTATCCCAAGTCATTACAGATTAACATGGCATGTTCTATAACTGCGAGATTGATTTTTAATTTGCGAGACATGAGATGCATTGTAATTACAATTAGACGTAACAATAATCAACACTAAAAATGGACTCCTATATCAGACACAGCATCACAGGAGAAAGGTTTGTCCTTTGATTTGTTTGTTGCCTTAGGCTTTAGCTTCTGTGTGGTTACTTTCCGGTGCTAAAAGCAGTATGGGGAGGCGAGCGGGAGCAAAGGAAAAACAGGGCGGGATGCGCTCACCCATGGGGGAGGTCAGAAGGTGGGTTTATACCAGAGAATAAAGCCCACGTTCAGAGCTCCCGGATTTGCTAACGCCCCTGTGCAGTGTGCTAATTAATGAAAAAACGCATAATTTAGGAAAACTATAATGAATAGTATCACATTTCAAGTCACTCATGACATGTACGCGGCGATCGCGGTCACGCACATAGTACCCCGGCCCCTTGTTGACATAATACATCATCTTTGCGACTCAATTGAATTTTACTTCTGCCGACGTCACTGTGTTGACATTGCACGTCACTCACGCGACGTAATTCGTCAACGCCTCCATCGTCGTCACTTCCGTGACGTACACGGTGGCCATTAGTATTTCAGAGCGACCCAGGCAAGCATTCGCTGAATTTGTTTCATTCTATTTGTTCCATACTCGATTTACGAGTAAGTAGTTTCTCCTTTTGCCCGTGGCCGTCAAATTGTGATTCCATTTTCCAATCTCTCATTTATTGTGCTATTTTTGCAGGCGATATATTCATCCTAGCCAATTGGCGTTTCCGATTGATTTCATCAGTTTAAATATGCCCTTTAACGGGTACGAACCTACCAATCTCCATTTTGGTGAGTCTTGATAACTTTCGTTTTCTTTTCATTATTTGATTCCAGGTATTTCCTGGATTCCATCACTAATTTACTTATTGGCCATTCCTAATTCTTTATGGTAAGCGTATCTTTATTGGTTACACTATCCCTCACTGACCCACATGGTCCTTTTGATACCGTGCTTATGGGTCTTCTTGTACCGGGTTCTCTATTAGAATTGGTGATTCCTCAATGGACGCTGTGCTTGGATATACCCATCTTCTTTAGCACCATATTTATTGACTTTCCAACTTCTGTTACGGGTGCCATCTATATAATTTTTCTTGATGGCCACCGGTATCACTGTCAATTGGACTACTTTCCTGCATTTACACTACTACTCTTTACTTACTGCACTGTGCTGGTGCGTGATCTGCATGGGGGTTTTGCAGCGGTGTTTGTGGCATCAACGATACTTGAAGATGACACAGTATTAATTATAACTATGCTTATGTATATTTTCCCCACTTTTGTTCTTCATGCTGTGTGCCTATTTTGATCCGTAACTGCTGTCCTACCCTCCATACCTGATATGGTATGTCCTTTATTTATTTATTTCATTTTTTCATGCTGGAAAATGCAATATTTTCTCTTTTTTCAAAAAATATGTTTCTTGCAATTGTCTCATACATATGTTATTCAATTTTGTACTTTACATTGCTATACATGCTGATGCACAATGTTATTATTTATTGTTATTCACTTAATATGCTTTTTATGTTACTTGAATGTGGTTTAACCATTTAGCCTTGAAGACGACCCGAGTGTCGAAACACGTGTCGGCTGTTCTTCATCTTATTTCATTAAAATACTGTATCGTGATTGTAGTTTCTTATCTTAATGGTGTTAAGCGCAATTCCACCCCCCTCATCATATAATTGTTAGGAAAACTATTGCATGAAGTTTTCCTATCATCACACAATGGGAAACAACATAATCTCCATGGCGCCGCAGCTGTTGGCATGTCCTGTTGACATGTTGGGGTGCTCTCCGGGAAGGGTTGAAGAGCTGTGTCCCCATCTAACTCTAGCTTCATCCAGTTGTCGAAGTGTATGAAAAGAAATAGTGGATCTATGCTCCCTGCTGGTCTGCCCCACTCCCCACAAACCCCATCACCATGCACCCTCCCACAAACAAGGCAAACCACCAAACAAACACACCTGCTATTTATGGGAATGTGCAGTGCACTGAAATGCAAGCTTCAACTTCTTCCTACACTTTTATTTTAAAACGAAACCATTCCAGAACGGTTTCTTATTCAAATAAAAGTGTATGAACAGACAAAGTTAAAAATAAAAAGTATGGGAGCACAGCTCCCGACCACTGCCGCCCACTTCGACCTCTGTCGTCATCTATTCACCTTTATGGAATTTCACATTTCTGGCATCCGATGTCAAATATAATGTCTTAAGCAGGGGTCATATCCTAAATAATGTAAGTGGGGGGACTCATCAACAAATGCAATGGTATGTGACAGCACCGGAAATTAGCATCTCAAGTTGAAATACGTATAGTTCATTAAATTGGCTTTGTATAACCACCCAAATTTCCCAGGACGAACAGCATTTTCCGTTCATAAAATCAACACACACACAAAACCAAGACAATAGGGGTCATTACAAGGTTGGTGGTAGCCGTGCCGGTAAGTACCGGCACAGCTGCCACCGGAATCACAAATTATCCGGCATCCGGGAATGGGCAATTACCGGGGCATTACAGCCCCAGGGGACCCGGTAATTGCACATTCCCGGGGGCCAGAAAATATTACTCCCCATTCGCATTGGAGTCCCATTGTACTCAATAGGAATGAGGAGGATGGATGCACTGGCACCATTCATGAATAGTGCCAGTTCATCCGCCAAGTTCTACGAGCGGGTGCCATTCTGCCCACCAGGTCAGACCTGGTGGGCTGAAAAGCACCCGCTTGCAGAACACGTAGTTTGCCGGTCTGGTACCTGCAAGCTTCGTGGTACCGTTGTTTCCGGGCCAGCAAACTTATAATGAGGCACAATATATTTTCTTCTAATAGTGTTTTTGAAAACGTTAAAAGATGTGCATGTTTTAAACACCAAGAATACAAATGTTTTCCCTGGAGCTTGCAGTACTGAAATGGGACATTTCACCTTTAGTGCAGTGGTGAAGTGTTTGGCCTGTAAACCTGATGACTGCAGTTCAATCCCGAGGTCGATTTATTTCATAAATTCAAAGAGGACATTCAATGTTTCTCATTTTAGCTGGGGGGGACTGAGTCCACCCTGTGAAAAAGGTGGGTGGACTCCGCCACCCGCGTGTGCCCTGGTCTTAAGAAGCAAAAAGAAGGGAACAAATGAATGTGAACAGCACTGATTGCAAAGAAATAAGTAGACACGGTTCTATTTGAAGCTGTTTCCAAGAACTTAAATCTGCCAAATTGAATTTGTGCCGTCTAATTTATCTGCAGTTTAAAAAAGGAAAGGTGCAGTATGATAGGAATTGACACTATTATTGTTTTACCTTGAGTAAATAAAATGTCTCTGTGACTCACTCATTAACGGTATGAACTCAATTACAGGGCCCTGCGGGGAGACTGTGGGGACTGTCTAACAGAGAAGATGCTTCACGTGGGTGGAAGAAGAGTGAAGAGAATCACAGAGACTTCGAAGTGGCATACACGTAGGAACAGAGATTCAGACGGCAGCGGGGCTTTTTAAGGAAAATAAATCACAGAGTATAAAAAAGCTTGCAACTACGAAGTTATATCAGACTGTTCCCGTGATTGCGTTAATTGCAATCATTTATAAATTACTGATAATTAACGGAAACCCAATAATAGCACTTTCAAAACCTGAGATACAAGAAAATGTTTACATTGCAAGCACAGATTCCATAGTAAACAAAGTGCTGCAGACTTTTTTCACATAATGGTGCAGTTAGCTCAGGGCTGTGAAAGGCAGTATAGTATGAGACTCAATTGTGAATGTGTGGCCACGTTTTGTGGGTGATAATTATGAATAGTTTCAGTGAACTATTGCTTGATTCATTTTGTCAGCCGGTTGACAGTTGAGAAGACAGAGATTTGGCGGGAGATCTTTTTCTTTGCAGGCTGAGCACCTTTGCCTGAAGCAGTGGGAGCAACCAGGACCTTCTCGGGTTGAGAAAACTGCTGAAAACGTCTCTTTACATAAGTAACTGCCCTTCATTTGTATCGTGATGTCTGCTCCAATTCTATCCGACCTCATGTCAAGGTGCCTGTCCTAGGTGAATGGGTGGTCTAGAACCTGGATACCGGCCTATTTGGCTGTTGCTCTACGGAAATCAGACAGGAAATGTAGGGCGCCAAAACAAGAACAGCACTATTCACTCAAAAGGCAAGGATTCTGCAGCTTGGGATGCTGGCTTGTTGCTTATTCACTCACACCTTTGCAGTTTTGGGCCAGGTGTTAAAGTGAAACCTGTTTCTTTGTGATGTCCGGGTTCACATGGCAAATTTACGGACACAAATTTCGCCATCAAAGGAATAGTGTGCTCAGAAATATTATTGTCCTGAGGGTTCGGGCATGTGTTTTTAAGCATACGTTGATCGATCGTACAAACATTCTCTATGTGCCTTACCGTAGTTTTCCTCTTTTGTACACATGCAAAATCAGGCAGCAGGGCGTGCCCATCTTGTGATAATTTTATCCGTTGCTGCACCAACCAAGCAGGACTGCCCTGGCGGCACTAATTCATATGCCCCGCCCCTGAGATCCCTAGACACGTACCGCCCATTTCACAACGCCAAAGCACGTCTCGTGTCAACATTCTCTGCGCTTCAGCTAATGACGTGTCTCCATGTAAATGGCAGGACGCCTCTTTCCTCAATAAGTATAAACAGAACGCTTCTCATCAGACAACATCAGATTTGCTTTTCGAATCGTTTCACTGTCTTTTTTTGAGTATTCTGTGCCTCGTTTCTGTGCTCTTTTCAGCTATCTTCGTTGCTCATAGCCCATGCGAACAGATACCAGTACCATTACTATCAAGATTTTTTGTTTGCCCCAAAATGGCAACAATACAACCCTACCAGTACGAGCCGGAGTATTCCGAGGCGGAATTACTCGAAAGAGAAAGATGTGCAAATGATGGGGCTTCGGACGACAGTTGGGAGGATGATTCTACAGATCAAGAGCCTGAGCCTAGTCTCATGGACGGCGTTTCCACCTGGTGTACCTGCAATCGGTGCGTGCTACTGTCAACTGTGGAGGAGAACTGCTGCTGCCGAGAAAACTCTGGATGCTTGTCCTACATATCGGAAGATGAGACACGGCCGCAATGCATTACCGAGCTGCCTCACACAAACCGTGTTGAGGATTATGATGGTGCTTATGCACGAACTTCGAGCAACAGTTCGCCCACGCAATCCAAGTAACGAGTAAGTGTACTCTAGTTGTGATGTCACTTAGGCCACTACCATTTCATGGTTGTCTCCTATATTGTCGGAACTTTGATCTATCAATGCCAAACAAATGTAGTCTTGCCATTCTATACATCACTCTCAATTTAGGGATATCACAGTGGTCTCCTTATGTTAATTTCATGTACATCCATGAAGCAATATTTATTTGTGTCCAAAATGTAATGGAATGCATAGTCTTTCAATATTGTACAGTCACTGGCAACCAAGGTTTAATACACTTATCTTGTTCATTTAAAAACAGTTTGTATCTTTCTCTTTCACAGGTGGTACAGGCTGGTGGCCTATCGTTCGTTTACATGGTGGCTTCATGGGAGGCTTGGACACCACGTTCGATGAGTAATACCCGCCTGTGTCGTTGGTGCCATTAGAGAAACTTTCCCCAGTGACAGCAGTCAGTACAGGGGATTTTCCCACACTGTGCTGCAACCGGAAGTTTTTAATGTGCAGTACATTTGTGCCATCAAAATCAGAAACAAAATAAAACACAACAGAACTTTTATCAATGGTTGTTTCAGTTTTTCAGTGAATCAATTGTGTCTCCCTTCAGCAGTGTTCCGTACCTTGTCTGCACGCCTCTTGCCCATCTATCCCCCCTCCATTATCAAAGGTAGTTGGCACCAGTGGATGTGCGCTGCCAAAGGGGGCTGGCAGGGGTGGGAACGGCCAAGTTGCCAAACACCATGTACAATTCAAAGGTATCTTACGCGCAGGGGTCAATGTTCAAATGCCCTCACCAGATCCTGTGTCTCCAGGCAGGATCCCTTGAGGAAGGTGGTGCCCCTGCAATCCACATAAGTGTGTCTCCATTCAGCAGAGTTCCGGGCCTTGTCTCCACGCCTCATGCCCATCCATCCCCCCTCCACTATCAATGGCAGTTCACACCTGTGGCAGTGCCCTCCCAAGGAGGCTGGCAGGATGGGAACGGCCAGGATGCCAAACACCATGTACACTTCAAAGGTATCTTACGCGCAGGGGTCAATGTTCACATGCCCTCCCCAGACTCTGTCTCCAGGCAGGATCCCCTGAAGGAGGCCGCGCCCCTGCAATCCACATAAGACCACACCATATACATGTCATTCATTCACATACACACCCTCTTTTCAAATTCTTTATAAACGCTTGATATTTTTCATGAAAACATCTTTGAGCACTGCAAGTCAACTCGTGAACGTGCTACCTGAGAAATTCTGTGACCACTGCGATTCAGCTCATCGTCGTGCTACCTGTGAACATCTCCCTGTTGTCCTGCCACTAACTACCCTGCTTGCTGAATCTAATTGTTTGTTGGTCAAGGTAAGGGCAGGTCACCTAATCATATCTCCTTGATCTCTAAATTTCTATCTATTTCGAACGAACGCACACATTAGTGTTATGTTCATTCATCTCATTACCATTGTCTTGATTTTAATTTGTTATGTTATCGATATATATCAATTGTCATCGGTGTCAATCGGGATCGAATTGCATCCTTCACGGACCGTGTCTATAAGCATGTTTCCTTTTGATGCTCAATAGTACATTCAAGGGACGAGTAACATGTTATGATTTTCATCCCATCAATGAATTGTTTATGAAAGTTATCCTATAATACAGCCGGCTACGCTACACTGGTTTTGCTTCGGTGACCAAAACATAGCTTGCATAGAAAAAATGTATGGTATAATTCTGTCTTTCTCACACTTTTATGCAAAGTATTTTTTGAATATTGTTGACCTTTTTTTTTTTTTTTTACATAATTTCCAACAATGCCTGCATGTACGGTTTTTGGTTGTCCTTCTAAGACCCATAACAAATCTGAAGGCACTACAATGCATGTATTCCCGAGGAATATAGATCGAATAAGAGAATGGGTCAGATATTGCAGATATGCACCAGAAGAGCTTGAAAGTAGAGCCCATAAAGTCTTGGAGGACATGAGGGGTGATCGATTCCGCATCTGCAGCCTGCACTTTGCCACGAATATGTATGACCAATCCAAGTACACAAAGAAGCATCGACTCAGAACATCTCGTAAATTGCTCCCAAATGCAATTCTGACTCTATTCATGCACAGGCCGCCTCAGGTGTGTCACGGTTCCTGATTTAGCTGTAGACCTTGAGGTATTGAACAGGTAACTAAATGGACGGATTGGTGATTTAGGTGTAAATGTCCCTTATACTTTTCATATACACACGATTGTATTCCTTTATAACTAAACCCTATTTAGCTAAACATCTGTCCTTGGTTTTAGGAGCATCATAGAAAACGATTTATGGGCATAGATAACTATGGTATAATGCCCTTAGAAATAAGCATCATATTTTTGTAATCTGTCTCTTTACATGCCAATTTTTGATATTAGCATTTTTAAATCAAATCAAATCGTTCCTTTACAACTCCATGACTATGCACTGAATATGAAGGAGCAAGATTCTGCATCTATGTCTTGCTTGAGTCAACAACAACTTCGAGTGCGTATCAGGTAGTCTTATTTAGCTATTCAGTTCCGGAAATGTTTTATGCACAGAATTTGAGATAATTTGATGATATTTACATATTGTGTCGTTCGTTTACACAATGTTTCATTCATGGTTTTTTATTAATATGTACCATTGTCTGCGTCACATTGAATGTGTTCAATTTTAATTTTTTCATCAATACTAAAACAAGTACTGTGTTACAGGGAGATGCTGAAGCTTTGACTACAATTGCATCATACCTCATAGTTGATCCAGACCCAGAGGTATGCATACTCACAGTTCCCTCAAATGAAAGAAAGTAGATCTTAGATCTGATACTATTAGACAGTGACATTATTATAAACAAGCAGTTTTTGCAAATAGCTTGAGTGCAACATTTCAGTCAGTGTGCTTTGCACAGTCATCTTTGATCTAGTAAGCTAACCATCAATAAGGTGGAAATTGAAATGTATTTTTTGACTAAATGACATACACGGTGTACGATTGTATCTGTGTAAGCCATGTGTACGATTGAATAATTTGATTTCTAATACATATTAGTTATTTTGAATGGATACTCTTTTCTAGGGATGTATACATGATTGGGATATAGAAGATGAGGCACGTGGATCCGAGTCGGTGGACCAGCTTGCTGTTGCTGTCGTTACAGTAAAGAAGAAGGTTTCACAGAAAAGCAAGAAAGATGAGGTCATTTGCAAACAATTACATTTTTTAACAGTGTATTGTGCTGGTGCCTTCATAACATGTTTTTTTTAATGTAAATTGTCCAATAGTGTATATTGGATTTACATTGAACATCTTTTTCCAAACTGTCTTCTAGTTGCCCGATGGTGTACAAAGTATGCAAACACAGACAGCTACAAAATTCAGAGATGCTGCTTGCCAAACTGATTTCACCATGGAGGAACTATTATTTGAGGCACAGCATGTTCAAATCAATAAGCAGACTCAAGATGCTTTTGCCCAATGGCCAGAAAATGAATTTAATGTGACCGGCGAAACAAACAAAGTGTTGTTGGACCATTGCTACAATGTGACTGCTCCACCAGATGAAGATGAAACTGAATGTAATGAAGATGCTTTTGAATTAGTCGCAGACCACTTGACACAATCGACACCCGCCAAAAAAGGGCCACCCAAAAACCAATCGACATTGATCTTTTCTCCAATTCATGATCAAGTAACAGACGCTGAAATGAAAGAGACTGAAGCATCAATACAATTGACAGAGGAACTAGACAAAGATCTCAAATACAGTATGTCCAGTTTGGCTGATATGTCAACCACAGTTCAGTCAGAAACAGCAATAATGCAGGATGATAGTCTAATAAAGGAGGCCAAATACATAGTATTCGACAACAGCTTGATGGAGATTATAATGATTCTGAAATGTGTGCATTCAGTGAGAGGGGAAGTATGTGGGAAGCCATTGGCAAATGTGACTCGTGTATCACAAGGCAGTAACCTCAAAATACATGCCACCTGTGAAATGCTCCATGAAAAATGTTCATGGTCCGCACCACCGACGCTGGGGAAACTGGCAGCTGGGAATCTACTGTGTGCAGCTGCTTTACTTTTCAGTGGCTCTAGTTTCATAAAGTTGTCCAGTTTCTGTCAATTTGTGGGACTCCATTTCATTAAAAAAACACAGTACTGCAAATATCATCATCAATATCTATTCCCTGCCATTAGTGAAGCATGGAAAATTGAACAATTGTCTATTCAAAGTACATTCTCCGAAAAATGGTTCAGTCTAGCTGGTGATGGACAGTGTGACAGCCCCAGATTTTCAGCAAAGTACTGCACATACCACTTTCAAAACATGGAAACTAAAAAAATTCTGAGTCCGGTGGTCGTGCAGGTGTCCAAATGTAAATCCTAAGTGGCCATTGAGAAACTTGGTTTTATAAAATCACTGGAAGATCTCCAATCGAGGGGAATGTAAATCGACCTCATAGCCACAGACAGACATGTTTGAATAGCCAAGACAATGAGAAAGCAGTTTCCAAATATTCGCCATCAATTTGATGTATGGCACGTTGCCAAATACATCAATAAAAAAATCTCAGCTGCATGGAAAAAAAAAGGTTCTGAAAATATTTTACAGTGGTCCCAGTCTTTCAGCAACCATCTTTGGTGGAGCTCCAAAACTTGTGATGGGTCTGTGGAAATTCTACTAGAAAAATGGCTGTCACTAATGCACCACTGTTCCAACATTCACTCTTGGACAGAAAACCAATATTTCCACCAATGTGCACATGGTCTTTTGTCGCTGGAGCAGGAACGTAAGAAGAAGTGGCTGATTCCATCTTCACCTCCACACAAAGCCCTTGAGAAGATTGTTTGATAAAACTCTATCAAGAGATCTGAAGGGGTTCACAGAATTCTGTCACACAGGAGATTTGGAGGTGTTCCACAATATGTGCCTAAAGTACAGGCCAAAGAGATTGCATTTCGGCATAGATGGGATGAAATATAGGACATTAATAGCGGTTTTAGCGCACAACAAGAATGTAGGCCATGAACAATCGAGGACTGCAGGAAACTTTGAGATGCTTTGCTACACAATGACCTTTACGAAAAAAAGCAAAAAAGAGGTGGTCAAGCCAATATATGAGGAAATGGAATTCGATTTTGTGAAAGATCTTATTTTGACTGTCTTGGAGATACATACTCACGGAATCACGCACAATTTTGTTCTGAGGACACAAACATTACCACAAAACATTGCCAACGTGCCCTGTCCACCTAAAGCAGAGCTTGTGGAACAGTTCACTTCCCGGTTCAAATGATTACCATCTGTTTTTTTGATCAAGTATGTTTTTATGAAGTGTCCAAATAAAGTATCCAATCTGTATTTTGAAATCTAACTACTGATTGTGAGCAAAACAGCGCATCAAAGTGGGTTGTTGGTGAGAAATAGAAGCACTATGACCAATATATTCATGGGGGCATGTGTTGGGGGTCGTTGCTAATATAAGGAAGGAGTGGGTCGGTTGAGCCCCCAGCCCACATACATCATACACGAAAGTGACATCCTGCTATTGCACTCGTGGGGGGCGCATCCTTTGCCCTTCTGCTGCCATGGGGAAGAGGCCCTGACATAAGCAGAGGTGGGGATGTTGCTAGACACATTTGGACTTCATTTTGTGTACCCTCAACTCCAACTTTGGACTAGGCTGCATTATGTCAGTGCAAAGTTTCCCCTACCCCTCCGCAACGCCGCGAACAGCGAGCACTGACACCCCCACATTTTTCCTCCTGTGCCTGTGCCTCACAAGTCCCTTTCTAATGCATGCGCTGATACAAGATGTTGCAAACTAAGAATGTATCTTCATTCTGAGTGAAGGTCACCAGCTTTGAATTTTGGCTTGCGAGCTGAGGAAGCCCACGCTTCGCAGACACAGTATAAGGTTCAATTGTTTTTCGACCTTGAGAGAAAGGGACCATTCCAAAATTAATTGAATTAAGGGAATATGAGAAGGTTCACTAATCAAAAACTGGTCAAAAGAACATGTAATTTCAGTTTATGAAAAATCGTTGATCTGAACGAGTCTGCGTTACGGCAAGAGAATGGAAATGCTGCATATAATGTAAGTTTGACTTTCAACAATTTTATAGACTTACGAGTCAGCTTATCATTAGCCGACCTCTATTGCTGGGTTACATTGTACTTGTTTGTTCTGTGTGGCAAATTGCAATGAAAAGCAAGTACAACCTTTGTGTGTACTGGTCTTTCTACCGGGCAAATGGGCAGTCCACCATCGAGATGCATGTAGACCACCAATCGGTACCCCCAGGTTCACCGCCAATATTTAATTAAAATGCCGTCTATGTGTTCCTCAATTTGTAGCATCAGCTTCCACATCCCATTTCGAGCTGAACATACTCCATCGCTTCCGAAGCAAATTGTAGACTACTGTCCAGGTTGTTTTCTATGTTTTCCCATTGTTTCACATCTGTGTTCATATTTAGTTTTAACACGGGGCTGAATTAATGTGTAAAATTATAAATTGTAATAAAAAGATTGGCTACTGAGACACAATTTTGTTATGTTTTCAAAACAGATCCATCCTGCCTTTCTGCGATTATCATCGATTCCAGATACCAACTGACAGGTTTTTCAACCAGCAGCTGCAGATACACGTCAATAGCTGGATATCAATGACTCTTTTTTGGGATGATCGCCAAGGCCCGATATGCCCTTACGCGGTACCAGCGATTAGGAGCAACCTAACATCGTTTACGGCGGCCTAGCGCCAAGCTGATGCACAAACCTTGCGATTCACGGTGCATACAAAGCACTTCTTTTACCGAAAAGGAACACCGCATGACTCACGATAACCATTGGCGGATCGAGACCGAAGAAAAAAATTACCCATTTGATTGAATATGGCAATCGCCGGATGTTCTTGGAGCGTTTATTGTGAAATAAAAGTACTTTACAAATGTGTGTTGATTTCCGGGTTCTGCGTCACGTCACATTGATGATGACTGGGTGTGTTTGGCTACGCTGCCCAGTGACGTCCTGGAGATAGGCGGAGAATATCACTAGGTTACGTGATGTCAGCCTCAGGGGCGGGGCATATGAATTAGTGCCGCCAGGGCAATCCTGCTTGGGTGATGCGCAAACAGATAAGATTATCACAAGATGGTAAGGCGCATACGAAATGTTTGTACGATCGATCAACGTATGCTTAAAAACACATGCTCATGCCCTCGGGACAATAATATTTCTGAGCGCACTATTCCTTTAAAGAGAAGCTTCTGCAGTTCTAACAAAAATAGAACCAGACTGGCTACAAAATGAAGAGAAGGGATCTGCCTCGAAGGTGCAGAATGACACAGAACCATGAAGTTCAGGCATCAAGGCGATCATGGCGAGCATAATGTGGGAAATGGAGTGACCTTAAATCAGGTGTGACTGGCTATGAACAAGACTCAAAAGCACAAAACCAAACAAACATTAACAAAACCCTGAAACAGCAGCAAAATTGTAACACACTATTACTGACATACATTGCTCAAAAATGGGACATAAGTTTTTTATAAAAATAAATTATGTTCTAATTAACACTTTATCTTTGGCCCACTTTCTAGAGATGAAAAAAAGTTCTCATCCATCTTCTTTTCAACATTTGTGCAAACACTTTTCTTGCTATGGTTGTCCTCCGTTTCATGAGCTGCTTTCAAGCCCTTAAAGAGGAAGCAGCATCAGAGGAGGGGAGAATGCACAGTCTGCTGCTCCATTACAGAAGAAAAGAGGGAAAGTGAATGGATGCATTATTCTTATGATGGTATTCATTGAGCGCTGACCTAGCTCCGAGAAACAATGGAGCACTTTACAGAGGTATACAGCAATGCAAATACATAACGCAGTGCTTTACAGCGGTATACAACAGTGCAGATGCATAATGGAGCGCTTTGCAGAGGTAATGACAGAAGAGATACAGCGAGGAGTAGGATACAGAGGGGCACAATGGAGGGGTACAGCTGTACAGGGTGCATTCTCTTTCGCCTTACACCAACAAGTGTTAATCCCATTAAGCCTGTCCCACCTTTAGTAGTATTACCAAAAGAAGTAGTGTTGTCATTAGTAAGAGTACTAATGCCAGCAGGAGTAGCACAACTACCAGGTGTACCAGCTCTACTGGCAGTGGCAGTAGAATTACTGCTGCTCCCAGTGATGGTACTTTTAATAACAATGTTACTATCAGCACTAGTATCAATAGTAGTAGCAGCAGAAATACTGCCACTAGTAGTCAAAATGCTAGTACTACCCAGAATCCGGCTACTACTACTGGTATAGATAAGAATGCTACTTCTGCTATTGTTAGCAATATTAATATTGTGCCTGTTACTCATAATAGTCATGATAGTAATGGTATTAACAGTAGCATTAATGCGACTACTACAAACAGTAGCAGTATTATGTGACTGAGCAGTCACCAAAATCACTCAGACTTGCAATGCTCCAAGTATGGGACTTTGTTGATATCAAGACAAGGTTCAATCATTAGTGCCTTTGTTGTTCCAGGGCTTTGGAATGGGGCACTAGGGTCCCCCCTCTCTCGTCTCCCTAGGGTTATCCACTGTAGCCCAGGTATCCGTACCCGGGTTAGTGCTACAGCTCGGTAACCAATACTGTCTTCTTTGCTTGGTTCTAATACTGTATTGGGTTCCCTAAAGCACTGGCTCACTGTTTCCCTCTGGCTTTGTAGCGGTCTCTACCCCAGTCCTGCTTAGTATTCTATAGGGAGTTTGGGACAGTGTTGTGCATTCGCTCAGTTGGATGCATCCCGGTCAATAATGCTCAGTCTCACCTTGCCCTATTGTCCTGCCTCTTTCTCTCCCCTTCTGCTTACCACCAATCTTCCGTTCCTCTGATATTTTACTCCACCTCCCTACATCCACCCTTAGATATTATCTTCTTCTCTCCTCACAGTCGCCTTCTCTTACCATGCCTCTGCTCACTACCACCTTCCTCCTGTCTCTACTATGGCTTCTCACTACTAATACTCATCTCCTCTCACTGCTACCAATCTTCTCAATATTACCACTGGCACACACCTCCAGCTGTCCACCACCAACTCTCAATCCCACTATCTCTCACTACTACCACCCTCCCTCTACTCAGATGCACACACTCACTCCGCATTACCCTTGCATCACTGCATCATTCACCATCAAAGTTTCCTCCAAATGCCTGAATACTTCCTCCTGCTGGTCTCTTGGACCACCTCCACTGTCGGCCTCACCCATATCACCTCAACTGCCTACTTCCTGTTTCCTCCTTAACTGCTTTAGCTATTTTACGAGGGGTGTGTGGGGAGGGATGCAAAACCTTTTTCACAGGGGCTCACTGTGCTACGTTCTGCAACAAAGCAGACAGCCCATGCGGGCTGGTTGCCCATGCCTAATAGTGTAGTAGGGCCACGGTCCATGCCTCGGGCCCACTTTGTCCTTCCCTTCG
Source organism: Ambystoma mexicanum (assembly GCF_040938575.1). Lineage (NCBI taxonomy): Eukaryota > Metazoa > Chordata > Amphibia > Caudata > Ambystomatidae > Ambystoma > Ambystoma mexicanum. Next base: position 952,384,270 of record NC_090928.1, on the reverse strand, counting down.
TTGTACTGCCTCACCTCACGGTGTATGTGCTCAGCCAGTCCTGTGGGTGGCGAAACCCTGAGATGGCTCCACCCACCACCACCCCTCATCGATCCCTCATGAAGGCCAGAAAGGACTCTGTCTTCCGAGCTGTAGCGCTAACCAGGGTACAGATACCTGGAATACAGTGGATAACCCTAGGTCGTACTGTGTCACCTCTGTGGTTGCTCTGGGAACCCCACTGCCACAGAGAAACCGCAATGAGTCCCCTCCTGGTAAATTGAGTCTAGGAACGCAGAGTTACTGTACACTTCCCTACCTGCATTTCCATGCCTGCACCTACGAAAAGGATGACAATCGGCTCCCCTCCTCCATTCACCAAGGTCTGGAATGGGTCTTGTCAGAACTACCAGCAGAAGGGTAGCACTACAACTACTATCACTATTACTACTTGCAGGACCTGTGGGGACTGCAGCACGACCAATGAAACAGGAGTTGATCAACAATCTCATACCTCATTGGAATTCACAAAAAACCACACAACTGTCTCTTGGACACACTCACACCAGAGGAAATAATGGAGACACTCTAAAATGGATCAGAGAATCCCTACATTCCGTAGCACTGAAGAAACTCTTCACCCTTCCCAAAAGAAATTAGACGCATGATGGCTTACCCCTCCATCCCCATCTCAGAGCTTTTAAGAAAGCAAACCAGAAATAAGAACAAGCATGGAGGAAACATCATAACAACAGCACAAACTTGCAGACCAAAAGCAGATACAGCACTATAAAACAGAAAACCTAAAAGCAAAGAAAATGCACTATGCTAAAAGATTCTCAAAAGCAAGCAAGACACAGAAAGAGATGTTCAACATCATGAAAAAGAAATCAGACTTCATGCAAAAACTCTGTGACAACCTTGCAAGCACCTTTAAAAACAATGTCACTAGCATCCAGCAAGTCATTGGCGCTATGCCCAAGGACATAAGCAATAATATCACCACTGACGCATCCGCAGAAGCAATCAGAATGCATAACTGCTTTGAAAGGGATCTTCACAGCAGACTTTACTAAGCCCTGCCCTCCAGACATCCACAAGATATCAGCGAAGGAACACTTTCGCAAGCTCATGAACCACTGTCTGGAAACAGGAACCCACTAGAAGCACAGACAACCTAACCAACTACCGGGCAATATCAAACATCTCTAACCTGGCCACACTCTTAGAAACGTATACTTATGGACAAATCTGAACACACGTGGAAACCAACAATGTATTGGCCTAGGAAAAATTTGGTGTTAGACCTACGAGGGGGACTGAATCAGCACTACTCTCCATCTGAGACAACCTAAAAATTAACTGACTCCAGCACCACCTCTGCACTCATACTATTTATTTTATTTTTGTTTAAAAGCGCAGGCTTAGCCTGAGAGCAGCGGAGCGCTTTACAGAGTGTGGCATTTGGTCTTCCATCTTTTAACAGTAGCGCAGTACTGTTAGGTCTGTGCGTGGCTATGTGCGTCCATTGGAATTAGTCCTTGTTCAGGTGTTGTTGAAAGAGCCATGTTTTGAGAGATTTGCAAAATTGGAGAATTGTGGGGGCATTCCAAGCCAACACCGTTATTGAGTTGCAGAGGGTGGGTGCATGACAAGAGAAGGATTGTTTGTGGGTCCTCGCTTTGCGGAGGAGTTGCAACTCAAGCTGGTTGGTGGATTTGCTGCGCAAGGAGCATGTGCCACCGGATATCTGTAGCTTAGCCACCAGGTATGCTGGTGTGCTACTCCTGACTGCTTTGAAGAAGATACATGAAGTCTTGAACAGTATCTTAGCTTTGAGCGGAGGCCAATCTAGTTTGCATAGGATGGGGGTAATTCCGTCAAATGTATGTGCTACTGTAATAGGACGTAGGTGGACTGCGTTTAGGGGAGACAAGTGAGCAGCTGGGACCCCTGTCAGGAGAGCATTTCTTCCATCTATATGCGAGACCACAAGGGCCTGTACTACGGTCCAGAAGTCCTGTCGCGGGATGACGGGTTTGATTTTTCAAAGGGTAGAGATTCTGAGCCAGGCTATTTGGGCCTTCTTGTCTATGTGTTTCTGGAAGGACAGGCTGCCGTCAATGGTAAAGCCTAAGGATTTTGCGGAATCTAAGAGTTGTGGATCAATCCTTCTAGGCGCATTTCATTGAGCCATTGTTGGACAAGGTGTTTTATAGCGGGTGGACTGATGAGGACAAATTCAGTCTTGGATGGGTTTAGTTGGAGATAGGCAGTCGACAGACAAATAATGTGCTGCGCGCTATTTACTGAGTATCCGTTTATTGGTGGATGACTATATTGGAATATTTGACGAGAGTGCCCAATGGCTCACTGTAAAGGTTATGAAGGATTGGTGAAAGGATGGAGTCTTGGGGGACTCACAGGAGAGCAATATAGCGCTACAATGGATGAAACCCTGCCTCACAGAAAGAATGGAAACCACTAGGCTACCCCCTTTTAGCTCAATTGCATGCATACACTCAGGTGGTGTCTCACAAGGCTCATCCGTCTCACCACTACTCTTCAACATCTACATGGCTCCTCTCATGAAATTCCTCATGCTACAACTATGCAGATTATACTCAAATAATCTACAAAATCTCCACCAGCAAGGAAATAGACCAAGCCCTTGTTAATTGTTATCAACAAATCAATTCATGGATAAGCAACAACTACCTTGAATTCAACCCGGATAAAACTGATATCATGATCACACCCAACAACTCTTCTATTCAACCACCCATACCATGGCCTACAGAAATGGGAACCAGAAGCCTCCAAAGTGGTTACAAATCTCAAAATCCTGATGGACAATGAGCTAACCGTGGAAACTCAAGTTAATGCATAAGTAAAGAAATGCTTCTTCCACAGACGATCTATCAGATGGATATTACCCTTTCTCACTTTTCCACAGAGACCACTCGCCATTATCTAATTTATCATGTCAAGATTATACTACGCCAACAGCATCTACATTGACATGCCCGACTACCTCACCAACAAAAATACCCAAGTGGGAGGAAGACTTACCTCATTTGCCTGTGAGGGAAGATGGCAGCGCATGCCCTGAGGAAGCTCAGGGTGGCGGGATTACCATCTGGTAACGCGTTCTGAGCCTCCCAATTGACTGGGAGGCCGAAACACACCCCTCGTCGGGTACTAATCAATCATAATCACTGGCTAGAGACCCAAGCTACTCCTCACTGAGTCTGAAACAACCAAGCCTAATTTACATATGGTCTTTTCCCTTTCTGTAATGGTTTGGCAGCGAAGAACGATGGTCTGTAGTGTTGCCCATAGCGATGTCAGAGGTTAAGATTAATTCTAAACCTTCCAGCCATCACCTCTTTTGTTTTTCTTTTGTCACTCTGAGTGGGACGTGTATGCCCAGATGTGGTCCCATGCCTGCTGGGCCTAGAGTCCCAAGCTACTCCATCACCTCTTTTGTTTTGCAAGAATGTTGGAAAAGGATCATGGACCTGATCCTGTCAAGGTGAATTGGGAACAGGCAACCCACCAGCAAGAGAGCCAGCAGTGAACAGCAAGACAGCAGAGTGATACACACTGCTGACTGGCGAACAGGATGATCAAGAGCACGCGAATAAGAACTTTGACATTGGCAATTGTGGTTGCAGGCTCTAATTCCAAAACTGTGGTGGACCCGTGTTCGAGAAGGGGCGGGGCTTAAGAGGTGCATTAAAACATTGCAACTGTTTGACATGACCCTGAGGAAAGAGCAAGATAGCCATTGGCCTGGTGATCCAACTGGGCCCCAGGATCAGGGCCAATGGGAAGGGAAAAAAGCATAAGGGAGACCCAGGGAACGGGGCAGTGTGGGTTGTTCGAGTGAGGTCAAGGGATGAGAAGGAGGAGCGAAAGACCAGACAGAGGAAGGGCGGTGTAGCAGAATATTATGGAGGGGAATTATAGAGGGTCCAAGGTCACGTAATGGTTGGTGAGCAAAACTGCTACTTGGGTGTGAGAGTAGGTGAGGGTGAGTGAACAGAGGGACTGAGGTTAAGTGTAGGATTATAGGGAATAACTGCAAGTGAGTAAGGTGAATGAGAGCATGAAATAAGAGTGTCTGTGAGCGATGGGGGGTGTATTGTAGAGTGGGAGGAGAGTGAAGTAGGGAGATGCAGGAGTAGAGTGTGTTAGAGAGTAGTGGGAGTAGAGAGGGGAGTGTGCTGTCAGATTGGGGAGTGGAGAGTAGTACAGTGGGGCGTGAAGATTAGTAGAGCGGAGTCGAGATTACTAGAGGGTGCAGAGTAGTGGAGGGGGTGGAGAGTAGTAGAGAGCAAGGGAGAGTAGCAGTAGACGAGGAACATTGGAGGGGCTGAGGAATAAGAGAGGGAAAGAAAGAGTAGAGTGTAAAGAAGAGAAGGGTGGACTTTATGATATGGTATGATAGGTTATTTATAATGCGCTCAATACCCAGAGGTTTCTAAGCGCGAGCCCGGGGATCAAACCTGTGTTGCTCCGTGTCGTCTTGCTTCCAAGTCCAGCACATTGTCTCTGAGCTATCCTCCCAAGACGAAGGAAGGTAAAGGATGAAAAGAACATCAGGGAATGTGTGAGAGACAAAGATCAAGTGAGACCTGCATAATTGGAATGTGACACTTCTTTGTGGTATCCAGTGATAATGTTGCTGTGAAAATGGCTGCCAGGTTTCAACATTTCCCTAAAGAATGCACCCACAAAACAATCAAACACTTTCCTCAAATATCCTAAATAATTATACCCCTCCTAGAATATTTAGGGAAAGAAGTTTTGGGGGCAGGAAAAAAAAGTCACCTATTTGCGAACATTATCACATGGAACCTTCTTTGCAACATTCATATTGTGGAACCTTAGGTTAGGATCCACCTAGATTGGCCGGAGGTGGTGGGGATAGGAGAGATAAAGCAGTTGCCTTGAGGCCCTCAACATTAGCCAGCCAGACATTTAGATAGTAGGTTTTATCCATTTCTAGGGAACACCTTTGGATTTAGGAATGCCTAGGCTAGGGCGGTCCAAGCCTCCAGTAGACAGTAGTGAGGAGAGGCCCTCAGTGAGAGAACCATGTTCAAGAATTGGTGTGTTCTTGAGTCCTTCTGTGACAGTGTTTAGTGCAAAGTGTGTATGCTGTGAAGGAATGTTTATTTTTCTTGAAGAAATGCTTGTGCTTGTGCTTGTTTTTTTGCATCTCCTATGTGAACAATTTAGGATCCTGATATGTATTGTGTAATTGTTCAAAAAATCCCAAAGCCATGCCATGAAGTGATCCAAATTCTATCCAAAATATCGGAAGGGGTGTCACATTGATGCTTTTCAGGAAATGGAGTTAAAAAAAAAACTGATATGATCCATCTTAACATAGAAGAGACAATCCCACTAAAGACTTCAGATTAGCATTACAAACCTTCTCGGATGACTTAATAATCATCAAGCCCAGTCACAAAGGATGCAGGGTAGACATCATGGGCCAGAAGAAATATATATAGGATGCATATAGACAACTTAATGATCATGAGTATAATGAAATTCTGAATGAGTACCCACCATGATGATCAAAATGATATTTGACATGCTACGAGACGTTTGGGCATCCAAACCTCTCCTAGATTAGTAAAAGATTTTCTTCTTAAGATGCAGGGATATGATTGTACCTAGTAGACCTTTTTTTTAACTAAAAATGAACGATTCATCATCATTTGCTTTTATTCGCCACAAGACCATAAAAGACACAAAATACAACAAGCAATAGAAATATGTACATTATTATACATTAAGACATAAACTGATGGATTGAAGAAAAAAAAGGACATATGATTCATTATTACAAAATTCCTTTGAACTAAGACATAAAATGAGTATAAAATTTTGGGAGGAGAGTTATTCTCGCAGCCTCCCATTGCAGCAATTAATGATAGGGAAACAGCTCCATTATACACTAACCAAGGCATTACTGACCCAGTACAGTACCTTCTACTTCTGAGGCCCAAATTATTAGTCGACCTACCATGGAGGGCCAGTGTACCCTCTATTGGCTCCCTTCTGGTAAATACCTCCAAAGTCATCGATCACCATCTGCAACATTTACTGCCAGTCTTAGTTCCTACAATAGGGACACATAAGTCTTGAGTACAAAACTAGAACACATACATTAGAGGGAGATATAATGGATGATTCCCTGATTTCTTGGTAACGAGGGATTAGGCTGTAGAAGGGACAGTGTTGAGTGAAAAAAAAGAAGAAAACAGCAGCCTAATTACCTCTCTCTAAGTCCGCCTTTACGGCCAGTCTGTGGTTTGCAGGTTGCGTTATCTATTTCATAGATTAGAACACATGTGTGAAAACATGCCGGTGTCTTAAACTCATTAAAACAAAATGTATTCATTTAACACAAAATCACTTTATCAATAAAACACATACATTCAATTCTTATGAGTGCTTTTCCACAAGGCACATAATAAAAATGATAAATATTTATCTTAATTTTCAACAAGCCCAATTTCGGGCAACATAGTGGGGTTAGTACGTGGCAAATAGTTAATACCAGTTCAATGATACATATGTCACCATTGTTTTCACTAATAGTTTTCTTTTGAGGGAGAACTTAATACTAGGAGACAGACATTGCAGTCTCTCTTCTGGCTAGACACATTTCTTTCGATGTCTAATAGATATGTCTACATATGTTTCGGCTAGTGTCACATTTAGGCACCATCCCTGGTGTCTCACTCTTTAGTTTTAGCCCTCTTCAGGACAGGTAATTTCTTTATTGTTGATGCAACATTCATGTGTTCCCCAATAATTCAAAACTGGCAGTGAGGCTTGTGTCGGCTGCCTACAAGCGAGAATACGCTGCGATTCTAAGAAGGAAAAAGATGGGAAGCCTGCCTCTGATGAAAGCATAACGAAAGGAAGAAGGTTTCTGAATATTTTGCGCCTCAGTACGTCAGATATCACTCACGACTTGGGAAAGATCAAGAGACTACTCCCAGAGTGTGGAGCAGCCATCACAAACAGAGGTGAATTCAAGGTTCAGCCTCTACAAACGGAAGGTAACAACACAGGGAACAGAGAAACGCAGCCCTAAAATAGGAAGTAAGACATCTCTTTTCTAGAAACAAAATTGAAAAGCTCTTGTCCGACCAGAAAAACTGACCAGAGTGACTCCAGCCGGATTTACGCCCTAACAGAACAGGAAAACCAGCATCTAAAAACCTACCTCGATCAGTATCTGGCAAATGGCTTCATTCATCTGTCCAAGTCCCCTGCATCCTCGCCCCTCTTTTTTGGGCCTAGAAAGGAGGGAGACCTGAGAACTTGCATTGACTACAAAGCACTTAACCAGATCACGGTAAAAAACTGGTACCCGGAACCAGTTATCCCAGAGCTCTTGGATCAAGTCAAAAACGCTCAGATATATACAAAACTAGACTTACGAGGGGCCTACTACCTAGTAAGAGTCAGAAAAGGAGACGAGTGGAAGACGGCCTTTTTCACGAAATATGGCCTTTATGAATATCAGGTTATTCCCTTTGTACTATGTCATGCCCCGGCAGCGTTCCAATTTTTTATGAATGACGTGCTCTGTGAACTGTTGGACGTCTGCACTATTGATGACATTCTATTCAACCACCAAGGAGGACCACGTCAACCATGTCTGGTCAGTTTTGAAGAAACTGCGGCAACACCGGCTATATGCCAAATTTGAGAAATGCTTCTTTCATGTGACAGAGGTAGAATTCCTCTGCTTTATTCTCACACCATGGGGCATACGCATGGACACGCGCAAGGTAGACGCTATTCTTAACTGGCCCTCACTGACATCCATAAAGGGAGTACAGAGTGTACTCGGGTTCGCCAACTTTTATCGCCGCTTCATTCCCAGGTTCTCCCAGTTCGTCCACCCAATCACCTCTTTACTACAGAAAAATAAACTATTTACTTGGTCCGCAGAGGCAGAGAAAGCCTTCCAAGAGCTAAAACAAGCATTTACCACAGCACCAATTCTACGGCATCCTCGACCAGAACTACCATACGTGGTAGAAACTGATGATTCCAACATAGCAATGGGAGCCACCCTGTCACAACGAGACCCTGAAACAGGTCAGTTGCATCCCTTGGCATTCTGGTCTCGCAAGTTTTCAGCCCCTGAATTGAATTATGCAATCACTGATAAAGAACTGCTAACAATTAAGGCAGCGTTCAAAGCCTGGAGACATTGTCCCTCATTAGGAGGTTGGCAGAATGGGTTTACCGGCACCGGTAATGGTGCTGGTGCCGGTAAACCCATTCTGCCCTATTACGAGGTCTCCTCGCGGGACCCGCAATGGGCGCCTGGTAAAACCAGGCATCCTTACCGGGTCCCGCGAGGAGACCCGGGAGCTAACAACGGGCCGGTTGTACTCGGCCCATTGTTAGCTCCTTCTCCAATTCCCATTGAGCCCTATGGGGGCTCGAATGGGAATGGGGATGGACCGGGTCCGGGTTCCTTGGACGAGGAATTGCCGGGTCCGCCAAGGTTGGCATGCCCCGGTAAGTCCTCATTTGAGGAACCCGGGCCTGGTATGCAGTAAGGAGGCAACCATGCCGCTAAATGAGGCATGGTTACCTCCAACCTCCTAATGAGGGCCATTATCTTCTTGGAGCTAACCATAGGGCCTGATCACGACTTCGGCGGTATTAGCCCTACCGCCGAACTCCCCGGCGCTAATAGCGCCGGATCACAAGTTCGGCGGTAATGATAATCCCCATTCCCCATTGAGCCCATTCGGGAATGCCCCATTCCCCATTGGGCTCTATGGGGAATTTTCGTGCTCTTACCACCGGCGGATTTCCCGCCGGCGGTAATAGCGCGAATTTTCAGCGGATTTCCCCCCAGCTCAGAGCTGGGGCGAAATCTGCCAAAGTCCTGATTTGGCGGAACCTTAAATCCGGCGGTAATAGCGCTACCACCGGATTTAAGGGTTACCGCCAAAGTCATGATCGGGCCCATACAGTCACCGTCGTCACAGATCATCGCAATCTACAATATCTGAAGACCGCTAAAGCGCAATCATCACGCCAACTCCATAGGGCTCTCTTCTTTGCGGAATATGACTTTGTCATCACCTATAGACCCGGAGTACGCAATTCACTACACCAGACCCCGTGGCCATCATCCCTGAAGGATGAATCCAAGGCATGATTGCCGCAACCATCACTCTAGACAACTTAAAATCTGACCTGCAACACTTGATGAGTCCACCAGCGCAACAAGAATGGTTAGGGAAGGGAGACCGGTATACGATCGTGGACAACCTACCATACTACCAAGGACGATTGTACATCCCAGATAAGAAATTACAGAATCAAATCATTGCAAACTATCATGATTCATTAGTAGAAGGGCATCCGGGAATAGCCAAAACCCAAGCTAAAATAAAGAAAAATTACTGGTGGCCAACTTGGCGAAAGGAGATTGTCCAGTTCATCGCAACCTGTGGCACCCGTGCACAACACAAGTCCCAAAACAAAGTCGCGCAGGCCTGCTACGTCCTTTAGAAGTACCCCCAGCACCTTGGCATACGCTATCAATTTTATTACAGACCTTCCCTCCTGTAACGGATACAATACCATCTTAGTCGTCGTAGATCTGTTTTCCAAAATGGCCCACTTTATTCCCGGAAAGGTCTCCCAACTTCTTCTACTCGGGCTACCGTGTTTTTGGAACAGATTGTCCGGCTACACGGGTTCCCAACAATATTGATAGCAGACTGAGGAACTCAGTTTGTCTCTGCATTCTGGAAAAGGTGTTGTAAAATTGCCAAAATCGACCTCCGGTTATCTACAAGCCATCACCCCCAAATCGACAGCCAGACCGAACCCTCAAGCAAAATATAAAGTGTATGCTGCAACAAACCGAGGATACCTGGAAGGACATACTTTGGTTAGCAGAATACGCATATGACACCTCCATTCACACCAGTACAGGACAAAGCCCATTCTACATAGTGTATGGTCGACATCCATGGACATCCATTTTCAACCCACTCGAATCATTAGAAATGCCCGCTCTAACGTCCTTAGGTTTTTAAGGAAGCAGCAGAACATCTTGCCAGAGCCAAAGAGAAACAGAAGCAATTTGCGGATCGACACCGAAGGGAAGCTCCCAACTACCAAGTCGGAGACAAGGTTTGGTTAGTATCCAAAAACATCCCCCAGAAAAGACCACGGGCGTTCCATCACAGATATCTGGGACCCTACACTATGAAGGCTGTGAACAACCCTGCGGCCATGAAATTAGAATTACCGGCACACATGCAGACCCACCTGGTGTTTCATGTCTCCCTCCTAAAACCATTGAGACCAGGTATGCGGATCGATACTCCACCGGATCACGAAATAGTTGAAGGAGAATACTAAGTTAAAAGGATCCCAGACTCCAAGATGGTCCGGTCCAAGTTATACTACCTTATAGACTGGAAAGGTTATGAACCCCAAGATCGGACCTGGGAACCCAGTGAGCATGACCACGCTCCACGATTAATCAGGCAGTTCCACCACAATGACCCCACTAAACCAGGGCCAGGGGGAAACCACCCATGAGAGGGGCCTTGAGGGGGAGTGCTGTCATGGCCACAGGCCCCAGAACACAAAAATCACACCATCTAGTGATGGGGGCAATGGGTCACTTGACTCACTTATGTCCCTTTGGGACCCATTAACACAGGGGCCCTGGCTGAACTCAGTCCTGGCGCCTTTGACTCATATAGAGATGTGAGCAGGAGCACTTTATTTCAGTGCAGGAGTGCTTTTACTTTATTTCAGTGCAGGAGTGCTTTTATTTTACAAGAACTTTCCAGGAGCTGAAAGCCTTTATTTCAGAGAACATCCTCATATAAGCTGCTCCATCCTTAAGGCCGGTGCTGCGCGTTACTGTGCACTCGCGTGCAACGTGACGCTCACCGCTGCTTGGACCAGTTTACTTACCTTTGAAACCAGGCGTTCTCTTGCATACTCACCTTCAGGAAACCGGTGCTTCAACGCTTCATCTGCAGACTCATCTCCTGACATCCAGTGATCTTGATCCCGACGCCGCAGCACCGCACTCTGCATCCACGAACTCGGACGCTGTGAAGAAGAAGAAAGAGAAGGTTAGAACATCTGTCCTAGGGCTGTGCCGCATTTGAACCCTGCGCGCCCCCTAGTTAACAATTTACCAGATACTGTACCGCTGCAACTTCATTCCTCATTCCCTCCGGCTGCTGCCTCGAGCTCTGCAGCTTCTGCCGGGCCGGCAACATCACCTGCAAGGGAAGAAAGCAATAGAGCAAACATCAAAAGTGGAACGGACAGCAATACAAGACAACAAACTTTACAATACAACAAAAACAGATGAGGAAAGACAAAGGCAAACAGGAACACTTACCTGAAGTATAGTGGCTTAGTCGCAGCAGGACTGGATTACCACGTGCAAGGGACCAGTGAAGGAACTTGGTCCAGATCATACAAGCGTCCCTGCCAGAAGCAGCAGGACAGAGTGCTTGCCAAAACTAATCAACAGGTGAGCTTTTCAGGGACAATGCATCCCACGTTACCATGGTTTGGGAGAAGGGGTGTGGAAGGGGATCAGGCGCACAAGCTGGCATACTCACGCCCCCTATTCTGCACGCAGGAGCAGTTCCGAGCAGCATCACCTATTACCACCAGTCACCACATAAGCGCAGAGGGCGGAGTCAGACCCGAGCGACCACACGCCCAGGAGGGCTGCAACCGTGCCCCCAACGCCTCTGCAGAGACTAGGTGAGCGTTACAGTAGGTCACCCCATTAGTCAAGCTAACCTATTGGAAACCCAGCAAGCAAGCCTTTACATCATTCAAGAACTTTCCAGTAGAACCTCTCAAAGAAGATCTCGCCAACCTCCAAATTACATGGGCCAATCTAGCTCATATGAACTGGGACTACGACTCGCTTCTCCAAAAATGTAACACTACCCTCACAACTAACATCAACCATCATGCCCAGGTGAAACAATGCACCCTCAAGCCTAAATCTTCCACACCCCTGTACACTCAAGAATTCGCCCTCAACAAAAAAACATCAGAAAACAAGAAAAGAATTGATGACAATCCTGCAGCATATCCAACCTTGCCCTGTGGTACACTGAGACGTCCGATCACCACTGCCAATGCCAAGTACTAACAAAACACCACAGCCAAGTCCAGCAACGAAAGCAGAGCCCTCTTCAAAGGCATTAAAACATTGCATCAACCCTCTTCCGGACTCACAGGTAGTCACTGCATTAAAAGAAATACACTGCCATTAACACTTTCTTCATCGACATAATAGGCATATGCTGCCTGCGCGATAGACACCAACAACACAACTGACAGCACATCATACTTCCCATCTTGCAAAACCACTACTACCTGGATAACTTTTAAAACACCATTGAAGGCGATGGCTACCCTAGCATGACTCAAGGCCATATTGTAAACAGAGGACATCCTCCTTGCTTCTGTACTCAAGACCCTTCCAAATAAAGCACTCCTCTGTTACCTGGCAATCTTAAAAGGCCATCATAAAAAGCTCCCTCACTCAAGGCACCTTCCCATCCACCCTCAAGACCAAACTAATCCTCCCGCTTTTCAATAAACCAACACAAGTCCATGATGACCTCTGCAACTTCTAGCGCACTATCCACTTTCCCTTCCTAGGTAAGATCCTTGAGAAAGTAGTAGCCACGCAACTTCTCCAGCCAATCGACGCCAACAAACGCCTTCAATTCTACCAATCTGGCTTCAGATCAAGATGCAGCACGGAAATGGCTACCATAATGGTGATTTCCCCTTTGGTGGCTTAATATGAGTTTGGAAAAGGTTACACAGACTAAAGAGTATCATGCAGAGCAAAGGAAACCATTGCCAGTTTGCGAGGAAGTGTGCAAGGACAGTCTGCTCTGCATCATCGGAAAAACCCACATGATGAATGGGTGCACCAAACCCTGTTTAACTTCACTAATTATTATTATTTTATTAATGTGATACAGTTTTATACAGAATGTAAAAAACTTTACACATAAATTACATTAAACACTTACACTATAGGAATAAATTCAAAATATACAGTTAAAAATCATTATAGACACTGTAGAAATTCATCACAAATCAATCGTTCTTCAAGGCAAAGAAAAAACATTAGGACAGATCAGAGCCATAATAAAGTTTTAGATAAATATTATAAGACTATTTGCTAGAGGTAGAACCCCTTATGCATATGGATGGCCACCCTTGTGCTTGCTTTCAGATATATAGTGGCCTCGCACCATACCTGGAAAAGTGCTAAATGCAGTTTAGGATTTAGGGAATTGGTACATTGGATCCAGAAGTCTGGATGTATGATTTGATCATTATCATGGACAAATTCCTTCAAATATTTCCTATGTCTTGTTTTTAGCCTACTACATTTTGTTAGTACGTGGCATGCCGTCTCCGGCATAGATGTAGACTCACATATTCTGCAGTACCTAGCTGCGGTAGTCAGGCCCATTGATGCACCACGAGCCGACAGAACTGGTAAATAGTTGAAGCGTAAGAGTAGTATAAAGCGCCTCAGTTGGTCCGACGGGCATAGATTTAAATAAAGCTGAGGCTTCATGTAAGTATAAAGTATAAATGTGATGAAGCCATAGCTTTTCAGACGTCCCAGATGAATGAAATTACTCTGCCAGTCCCATAGATTTAGGCGATTTCGCATGCTAACAATCAGGTGTTCATTTTCCCTACCCCACTCCGGGGACCAACTGATTTCTTCGATCAGAGTGTTAATCTGGGTTTCAAGTTTTGTCTGTCTACCCGCAGAAGTATCCTCTTTAATGGTCCTGAGGAGGTTGTTTGTAGGTCTGTTGTTAAACCTGATGTAGAATTCCAACCTTTTCCTCAAAACTATAGCCTTAAGAGAAAGGATACCCAACTCTAGCCTAATCATAGCCATGGGAATGCATTGGGGGAGACCAAGAACTTTTCTCCAGAACTTCCCCTCCACAAGTTGTAACCAACCAAGGTCCATGTTGATCAAGGACTCTAAACCATATATGACCATAGGGACCAGGCATTGCAGATAGAGCTGGCGGGCTGCCCAAATAGAAAAACCACATTGCTCATATGTAAATCTATGAATTAATGCTGTAAGTTGGGCAGCCTTTAATCTGCGTTCCTGAATACACATATGGTAGTTTCCTTTGTGATCGAACTCTACCCCTAGATATTTATATGAGAGTGTGTATTCAATTTCGATTGGGCCCACCATCATACGAGGCCTAGCAACCTTTCCTGCTGTATACAGCATTAATTTGGTTTTGCTGTGGTTAATGGTAAGTTCGTTAGATTCTGCATATTTCCATAACTGATTGGTTGACCTGAGTATTCCACTAAAAGTGTGGTCTAGTATCACTAGGTCATCCGCATAAGCCAGTATGGGACAATGGTGAGAACCTATCTTAGGGGGGCAGTTGTTTATCCCCAAGAAGCAGTTAGGCACATCAGATACAAATAGATTATATAAAATGGGGGCCGTCACACATCCCTGTTTTACCCCTCGCTTCAAAGAGATAGGTTTAGTCACTGTCCCCTGATTATCCAGCCTGACTTGTACGGTGTTATTAGAATGTAGCAGCTCGAGGTACTATAATAAAGATGCAGGGCAACCAAAATTCTTTAATTTTTCCCATAAGAGGGATCGATTAACTGAGTCGAAGGCGGCCCTAAAATCTACATAAAGTGCATATAGTGGAGGATTAGTGCGTGTTAAAGCCTTATTGCTTAGGGTATTCATGATAAAAAGATTATGTGATGTGGAATGGCCAGCCCTAAAACCACATTGAAATTGGTCCAAGATGCCTGCCTCCTCAGTCCATTTTTGTAGTTCATTAAGAATGAGAGCAGCAAACATCTTCCCGGTACAGTCCAGCATAGATAGTAATCGGTAATTCTCAGGGTCGTTCCTGCTACCCTTTTTGAAGACAGGTATGATGATGGCCTCTTGCCAAGATGTTGGTATGCGTCCATCAGACATAATTTTGTCAAACAGAATTTTTAGCAGATTGGCCCAGAACATTGAGTTGTTTCTCATCACTACATTAGATAAACCATTAGGGCCTGGAGCTCGTGAGGAGTTTAATTCCTTAATTCTGCATTGTAGGTCCTCAATGGTAACACTGAAAGGAGGGGTGGGAGGATTGGGAGAGGTGGGAGAGCAGAGTTTATTGCTAATCCCGGCGTTTCGTTTTTCCAGATGATATATCCATTTGTCACTGCATATGGGGTTCACCATATTGATGATCTTCTTGCCTTTTACCTCTCCCAAAATGGACCATATTTTGCGGGAGTTCTTACTACATAGAGTTTTAACTGTAGATTGCCATCTCTCCAATTTCCTGTGTCTTTTATGTATTTTTAGCCATTTTTGGTAAGCAGCTTTCAGCTTTCTTATTGTAGCTGCTTTATCATTAGAAGCATGCAGGTCCTTTCTAATAACCCGGATTTCCCTTCTTAGCTTGCGCTTCTGATCTCTGATGGCACGATCATAAATTAGCTCTTGCGGCAATTTTCCTGCCATCATCCGTATTTTATAGGAACCATGCAAGCCGGAGAAATTACTGATCCATCCTTCAATTTGTTCGGGCGACATCTGTGAGAATAATTTAGACTGTACAAGTCCCCAATCTCCCGATGCTATAGATGCCTTCATCACATTTTGTGCTGACCAGGATATGCGATTTGAAGAGTGGTTGGCTATCATCTCACCAAGATTTGCCCTTCTCTCGGTTGGTATATGGGATCTTAAATTAAGTATCAAGGGGTCATGGTCACTCCAGATACATTCCCTCACAACCATGTCATCAATGATGTTTGCAATTTCCGCACTCGTGAAGATATAGTCGAGGGTACTTCCACTCTTTCCATTTTTCCGAGTGAATTTTGCGGGTCTGTCATTCTTTGTCCTGCCATTGATTACTTCAAGATCCCAGCATTCGAAGAAACTGCTCCAACATTCTCCCTCGTTATCGGTGTATGTCTGTTTCCAGTGGCTTTTGCTGGCTAGGTTCTGGTTGTTAGTAGTGCCCCCTCCATGGTTTATCCGGCAATTGAAGTCCCCTGCGGCAATAACAAGATATTTATCATTTAATAACCTCCAATTACTGAGGAGGTCATTTAGAACATCTTGTATATGCTCTCTATGTGTTGCCCCCGGGGGGTTGTAGATATTTATTAATAATGTTTCTTCCCAGACCTCACTTATTCTAAGGGACAAGACTACAGCACAAATGTAATTACTCTCCACTGAAATCATTTTACTTTTGATTTTATTTGACACACCAATGGCTAAACCCCCATAGGGGCGCCCCCTTAGTCCTTTCTTAGCCAGGGTGTGATGAGTTGTGTATCCATCCATGGCCGTGGGCCGTAGTAGCCAAGTTTCTTGCAGCAGTATAATGGGATAACTATTAATGAGTGATAAAGATCCCTTGTCAGTGAGAAGATGTTGGTGGCCATGGGTGTTCCAGCTCAGTAGGGAGTAATCTCATGATTGTTGTAGTACCATTGGTAATGAGTCGGCCAGCCATTTCAACGTATTTTGAATATCCGCCATCTGAACTTTCTTCCCCAGAGGTTGGGCGGGTTTGCAGCCGTTAGCCTTAGATGGGGCAGGATCGCCACTTGGGAGACAAGGATCCTCCTTCTCTTTACAGGCATCCACCTCTATCCCAACTCGCATAAGGCTTTTTTTGTGAGAGCGGATTAATTTAGCTGATGCCATAACACAGCAATGGAGGGCTGTGACATTAGGGTTTCGTACGGTAAGTGGTTCCACAAAGGAAAAATCTTCCGAGCGTATAACACGCAATTGGGGGATCAGATGTAGTTTTATCAGAAGTTCAGATCTTGTGAGCCACTTATCCCTTTTCTTCTGGTTTAGATTTTTAATAACACAGATTTTGCTGGCGTTAAAGTCATCATTATCTGTTGTCTCTATGGGATCATGATGTTCGTCTTCCTCGTTTCTTACATTCCCAGATGAGGAGGAGCAATTAGAGGAATCATCAGTTGAGTTATCAGTCATATCATGGTGTGGCTCTTCCAGAATCGTACTGGTAGCTTCCTGAGGTATATCTGGGATAATCCAGCTTGTTAAGGTTCCTGCTCCTTTATTCATGCGCTTCTTTGTTTTTCGCCCCCTTTTTTTTGCTTTTTTGGATCGTGCAACGGGAGCAATAGTGGCTGGCAGGGGGGAGGCTATCTCGACTGCTACGTTTTTTGCTGCCTCTCGTCTTAGTTGTCGACGTTGTTTTTTGGTTAGAGGTACTTCAGCTACAATATCCTGAGGTTCCCCCAAGTATGCCTCTTCTGGCTGGTCCGTGCACTCCCGACCCCCCTTCGGTATAGGTGCTTTTTGCGGTAGTTGGTCCGTACTTTCAATACAGTTAATGTTTCCTAGTTGAGCTAAAGAGTTACTATGAATTCTCCCACATAGCTTCAACAAAATTTTTAAAGCAAACTGGACGGAGGCCATAGAGGCTTGAAGTTCTGCAATTGCTACATTATTTAAGCTTTCAATAGCATTACTCAAGTCTCTGCCGGAATGTTCCGGATCTTCCATATCAATATAGAGATCTGGAGAAGCCGATAGACGTCCTGCTGTTGATACTATAGGTGCGGTGGGAGTGGGATGAATAGGATGTATTCCAGACAGATTTGAGGTAGAATTACCTGTTTGTTTAGGGCTACTTGGGGGTGATAGACTCCGTTGGTCATTATGAGCCTCGTTCAGAATTTGAGCTTCTACCACTCTTGGAGTAAGCTTCTGGGAAGTGTAAGGCTGATTAAAAGAGGCCATTGATTTTTGAATAGACAAGCAGAGATCAAGAAGTGAATTATTATCAATATCATTATAATTTGTTAAGTCTAGAGCCTCATTATTGTTTTTGGGGGGCAAGAAGGATGGACAGTGATCATCAGCTGTCGGTTTATCAATGGAGGATTGTGCTTTCAAATTGTCTTTGGGAAAGAAAGCCAGAATCGTGCCTTTGGCCGCTGCACCATCTGTTCCAGTTTGTTTATCTTTCGTGGGGCTTTCAGGTGCTGGGTTATCCATTTTCCCCGCATTCCCTTTGCGTAGATCGTACCGTGGTTTAGCGGGCTTTGATTTACCCATCGTGCTATGAGTACCCTTGAGCTGCACTAAGGGTTTATAGTGACAGTCAGGTTCTATAAACAGAAATGTGCACTATTATGATTTCTCACCTGAATGCCCAATATGCGTACACGATACTCCAGAGTAGTCCGCACCGCACCTTCAGCACGCAACAGTCACGTAACAGTAGTCGGCCTTTACCCCTGCCGGGCTTAACGCCGCAAGGGTGGTAGCCTGTGTCTTTTAAATTGGGCCGGAATCACGTGATCAGGGCACGTGTCGTGCAGGCCCCGCCTCCTCCAGGAAGCGTTGGGCAGCAGTGGAGTCGGCAAGAGTCGAGGAGCGGCTCGCAGTGCCGAGTGCAGGTCCGAAATGCAAAGAAAAGTAAAATCGCCGCTTTTCTCAGGTGGAGACACACCAACTTCACTAAGTGCTTGCAGGTTCTACCAATCCCAGGGTAGTCTGACCAAAGGAGAGGGGAGGAGGGGATAGAGCACCTTAAGAGGAACAGAGAATTTGATAATGGTGTGTGTGGAAGGAATTGGTGAAAACGGTGCAGAGGTTGCTGGAGGGGAGTGTGGTGGAGGAAAAGAGAGGAGGAATATGACACATGAGGGAGGAGAGAGGAGGCTGAGGCGAGAAGGAGAAGAGATTAAAGGGGGCCTGGAAGGATAGAACAAGTGGAAGATGAAAGGAAGAAAGTGGTTGTGTGTAGAGGAGAAGTGATGAAATGGTGACTCAAAGTAAATAAGGGAAGTATTCAGGAGTGAATAAAGAAGGTAGAGAGAGTATCATAATAGATGAGGAAGGAGGAGGGAAAGGAATAGTAGGAGAAACATCAGGAAGGAGGTGGGAAAGAGGGGAGAATGAGAAATCCTCACGAGGCGGGCAGCAAGAAAGAGTTTGGATGAGACATCGAGGGGTAATGAGATAGAGAGGGAGAGAGTGGAAAGAAGGGAAGGGGGAAACACAGGAAGAAGGTAGAGGCGGAGAGTAGGGGTGGGTGCGTAGAGAGAGATGTTAGGAGCGGGCATCACATTGGAACCTTGGAGGAAGATGGAAGAGGCCTGAGAGAGTTGTGAGGCGGACGACCAGGTAGATGTCGGGAATGGGGTTGGAAGAATTATAAAAGGACAACTGAAGCAGTTTAAGTGGAGGGTGGTGAAGAAGGAGTCCATGACCAGGTGGCACACGATTGTTGCAACCAGTGGAGTAGGCACTGTGGGGAGTAAGACCAGGGCCCTGAGACAGGAAGGTGGTGATCGGGCCTTAGGTTAAGCTCAGGTTGGCAGGCTGTAGGTGAAAGATCTGGAGTGTTGCCTAGTACTACCCTAACATGGAGGCACAAAACAAAACAAACATGAATATAATGCCGCAAAATGAACTAGAGGATCTGCCGAAAACACAGCAGGGCTGCAATACATTAACAGTAGGGAGAGAATGACTAAATGAAAAGAAAGACATTTCATGAAATGAAAACAATTATGTGAAATGCACAAGATTATCCACTGCACCCAACACAAATTAGTCAGCATAACTCGCAAACAAATAACATACAATACTCACTTAAAAAAAAAAGAACAAGGAAATCAGTGGGGAACAATTAAAAAGTTAAAATGTATAACCTTTAGGAATGTCAATTATAAGGTCATGCACCAGGCGACTAGGCAAAGTGGCCTCTTTTTGTGGCCATGGTCTTGGGGCTCTTGGAGGAACCCAGAGCATGATTTAAGGCCATGCCCCTGGCACATTATCCATCTGTAAGCAGGCCATGCCCAGTGGAAACAATGCTTGACTTAGGGGTACCATGGTCATGGTTAAAGACCATGCCTTTGCCAAAGACCCCCAGGGGATGGACGCAGACCATGCGCAGTGGGCACAGTTGGTGTCATGAAGGTGACTAGGACAAGATTGGATGGTATTCCTCTGGCAAAGTGTCCACTGAACCCGAGTGGAGGCACCAGGGGGTAGCAGAAGGTCATGCACTGTGCACAGGCCAGGCCAGGCCAGTGGACACAACAGATGTCTTGCAAGTGCTTGGAGCATGGAGGAAGGCTATCTACCAGGAAAAGTAGCTACTGGCCATGTCGGCATATTACATTAAACTGTCCCAAATAATTACATGAAAATCGTTCTTAAATCCAGTTAATCAATTGTAATAAAAAACAAATACATTCACTTAAAACCCTTATCTGAAGAGACGTCATGGTTGCAGAGGAAAACATCACAACATCAAAACGCCAGGAATGTGCCAGTTATCCACCCAAAACCAACCATGACCTTTTGTCTCTGTCATGCACTTGTCATGATGCTAAGCAATCTACCACAAATGAGTTCACCTACTCTAAGTTCCTTCCTACAGGGCACGAGAAACACAAAGAATCAAGGAAAAACAACAGTACCCCAGATTGATTTTATGTTCAGTTTTACTTTTGTTTGCAGGCCAACACAAAACAAGGCTGAAATGGGCTGTAAAAATGATTTGCAAGAGCAGATATTACATGCCAATGAGGACAACCTGCGCCGTCAAGAGCAGTGCAGGACTGGCCGAGGTACCTTGCCTTAGGATGTCTCGGGTGTTCATTTTTTGCATTGCAACCATGAAGTCCCTTCAGCTATAGTGTTTTAGCTGTGAATAGATCTAGATGACCACCGCTTACTCGGGGTATGGTGTGTTTTACAGATACATGTGAATGCATAACAACTGCAGAACATATAAGAGAAGAATAGACGAGCCCTTTTTCCACTTGATCACCTTGGCATATCAGCTCAAATGTGCCGTTTTCTTGAAATGAGGTTGCTGTTAAATCGACCTGCATCCCCTCGTGCCACTTTTGAATGGCAGCCCATTCCTAATTTACTTTCCTAGTAATAGACTGGGGTAATGGGGGAAGGCGTTCACACGAAGATGCTGGGGATTCGGAACCTCCAAGCAACCGTTGGGGGGGGGGGGCGTAAGCGGCGGGGGGACGATGTCCCATCGATTTACAAGTTGGAAAACTTGCAGCCAGATGAGATGCGGCTTAGCTTCACCTTCCTGCAGCGCCCTCTCCTGTTGTTAGCATGATTAAGCAAGGACAACAGCTGCGCCAGAAGTCTAGCCTCAGAGCGTGTACTGGAGTTGTATGGAACGTTTCAAGCAAAATAAAACCGCGCATTGCTGAATCTTCTCTTGTTCCAGCCATTTATAGAAACTAATTAAAAACATATGTTCTGAACCTTTTATGTATTTTGCCCCTCTAATGAGACCTATTACAGTGGCTCACTTTATCCTCTCAAGAGTCCTGAAGTGTCTTGGCAGTTGCCATGGATACCACCGACATGCTATCCATCTCATACAGCGTGTCTTATCAAACAGAAGAACAGGGACGCAATTGTGAAGCTCGGGTTCCTAATCTTGTCCAAACATTCCCCAAGATGCTTTGATAAATTGCATACATGCTGTGTATTTGTATTTGCAATATATTTCATATGAAAAAATCATAACAGTATGCAAATGTACATTGTTAACCATTGTACACGTGCTGTAACTATTTGCATTCGAATATCGGTTTGGATATCACAATTATGAATAGTTGTATATTTATATTATTAGCAATGATGAAGCTAGCTACAATTATAAAAGTAAAAAATACTATAACTATTATTAAGCAACAACAATATTGCAAACGGCCCAATTGCAAAGTAATCAATGCTGTTTACAATTAGAAGTGTAAGTGGACTTAAAAAACGTGAAGAGAAATGAATGCAAAGATCTTGAAAATCACCATAGACAAAGAGCTGATGATGAAACCCAGTTCAATGAGCTTTCCGCCATCACAGCTGGAAGTCAATAATCTTCCCGCAGTCACAGCTGGACGTCAATTCGGGCATCAGAATGTTGGCTGAGCAAGCAGTAACTTGAGCTTGGAACTCCCGTCCCCCTGGCCTCAAATATTTGAAAGGATATTGACTTCATAAACACCAAAAAGAAGAGTGAAACCCCAGAGAACCGAGTTCCGAAAGAATCCAAAGCTGATATGGAAGAAACTCCTAGTCCTAAAGACATCTACTCCCTGCTACTAAAGGTGGCTCACGATGTGGGTGAGAGGAAGTCTTCTTTGACAGATCTCCATAGTAAAGTATCTAACTTGGAGGGAAGAGTTTCCCAGGTAGAAAAGGAGCCCTCAGGACTAGCAACTGAAATCATAGGTAGCTACAGGGCATATAATACAGGAGTAAAGAACTGGCTGGGATGAAAGCTAAAAACCTGGAGTTGGATCTAAAGGCAAGAATGCAGAACCTTAGATTGGTAGGCCTCCCTGAGAGTGTATCTGAAGGGAAACAACTGGAAGTGGCAATTTCCCAGGTGCTGAATAGGATATATGGAGAAGATGTCTTGCGTACAGTAGACCTGGATTATGCGGAGGATCCAGCTGAGGCTGAGAGGTTAATTGGGGCTTTGGGATCTTCCCTGTGCTAAAAGAGATAGGTTTAGCTGTATCTTAGTCCCACTAGTATATATCTAAGCCTTAGATATTAGGATTGTGGGTGAATGTATGTGGAGTGTGGCATCAGGATCGCAGGCGGCAGAAACAGTGTTATGGGTTTGCGGCAAGCTGCCGGTGGCACCGCTGGATTACCGACAACCTCGTAATGAGGCCCCTAGTGAGAAAAAAGGACGAAGAGTCTCAGTGACCATGAGATTTCAGGCTATGGTTGTGTTGATATGCAGTATTTATGTCTGGTGGTGAATAGTGCTAACAGTCATTGATTCTGGAGAGGTGGATGGAGGGGCATGAGGCATGCAGGAAAGGGCCGGAACACTGCTGAATGCAGACACACTTATGTGGATTGCAGGGGTGCGGCCTGCTTCAGGGGAGCATGCCTGGAGACACTGGGTCGGCCATGTGAACAATGGCCAATGCGTGTAAGATACCTTTGAAGTGTACATGGTGTTTGGCACCTTGGCCGTTTCCACCCCTGCCAGCCCCCTTTGGCAGCGCGCATCCACAGGTGCGAAGTGCCGTTGATAATGGAGGAGGGATGGATGGGCATGAGGCGTGCAGACAAGGCCCGGAACAGCGCTGAAGGGAGAGACACACTTATGTGGATTGTAGGGGCGCGGCCTGCTTCAGGGGAGCCTGCATGGAGACACGAGGTCTGGCTAGGCCATGCGTACAATGGCCCCTGGGCGTAAGATACCTTTGAAGTGTACATGGTGTTTGGCACCTTGGCCGTTCCCAACTCTGCCAGCCCCCCTTGGGAGGGCATGGCCACAGGTGCTAACAGTCATTGATTCTGGAGGGGTGGATGCAGGGGCATGAGGCATGCAGGAACAGGCCGGAACACTGCTGAATGGAGACACAATTGTAGATTGCAATAGGCGCGGCCTGCTTCAGGGGAGCCTGCATGGAGACACTGGGTCTGAGGAGGTCATATTAACAATGGCCCCTGGGCATAAGATACCTTTGAAGTGTACATGGTGTGTGGCACCTTGGCCGTTCCCACCCTTCCAGCCACCTTGGGAGGGCACGGCCACAGGTGCTAAAAGTCATTGATAGGGTAGGGGGGACGGACGGCCAAGAGGCATGCAGAAAAGGGCCGGAACACTGCTGAATGGAGACACACTTGATTCACTGAAAAATTGAAATAGCCATTCATAAAAGTTCAATTGTATTTTATTATGTTGCTGATTTTGATGGCACAAATGTACTACACATTATAAACTTCGGGTTGCAGCACAGTATGGGAAATCCCCTGCACTGACCTCTGTTACTGGAGAATGTTTCTCTAATGGCACCAACGACACAGGCGGGTATTACTTGTCAAACGCGGTGTCCAAGCCTTCCTTGAAGCCATCATGTAAACGAGCGATAGGCCACCAGCCTGTACCACCTGTGGAAGAGAAATATACAAACTGTTTTTAAATTAACAAGATAAGTGTGTTAAACCTTAGTTGAAAATGCAATCTTGTATCCAATGGCATTGTTGCCAGTACAAATGTTACTTCACGGATCAATCCACTTGGGCTTTAAAGTGTGGACACATTACAATATTGAACAACTATGCATTCCAATACATTTGGGACACAAAGAAATATTGCTTCATGGTTGTACATGAAATAAACATAAGAAGACCACTATGATTTCCCCAAATTGCGAGTGATGTATAGAATTACAAGACTACATTCATTTAGCATTGATAGATCAAAGTTGCGACAATATATGAGACAACCATGAAATGGTAGTGGCCTAAGTGACAACACAACTAGAGTACACTTACTTGTTACTTGAATTACAAGGGCGAACTGTTGCGCAAAGTTTGTGCATAAGCACCATCATAATCCTCAACACGGACCGTGTGAGGCAGGATGCCCTGACGTCATGCAGCTCGGTAACGCATTGCGGCCGTCTCTCCCTTTCCGATATGTAGGACAAGCATCCAGAGTTTTCTCGGCAGCAGCAGTTCTCCTCCTCTGTTGGCATTAGCACGCACCGATTGCAGGTACACCAGGTGGAAACATGGTCCATGCGACTAGGCTCAGGCTCTTGATCTGTTGATTAGTCCTCCCAACTGTCATCTGAGGCCCCATCGTTTCCGCATCTTTCTCTTTCGAGTAATTCCACCTCAGAATACTCCGGCTCATACTGGTAGGGCTGTATTGTTGCCATTATGGGACAAAATAAAAATAGATAGTAATGGTACTAGTATCTGTTCTCACGGAATACAAGCAACAAAGGTAGCTGGCCAGAGCACAGAAACGAGGCACAGAATACTCAAAAAAAGACAGTGAAACGATTGTAAAAGCAAATCTGATTTTGTGTGATGAGAAGCGGTCTGTTTATACTTATTGAGGAAAGAGGTGTCCTGCCATTTCTATGGAGACACGTCATTAGCTGAAGCACAGAGAATGTTGACACGAGACGTGCACTGGCGTTGTGAAATGGGCGGTACGCGTCTAGTGATCCCAGCCTCAGGGGTAGGGGATATGAGTTAGTGCCGCCACAGTAGTTCACCTTAGGGCGATGCGGCAACGGATAAGATTAGCACAAGATGGCCACGCCCTGCTGCCTGATTTCGCATGTGTAAAAAAGAGGAAAACAACGGTAAGGTGGATAGGAAATGTTTGTACGATCGATCAACGTATGCTTAAAAACACCTGCCCGAACCCTCTGGACAATAATATTTTTGAGCGCACTATTCCTTTAAGCGAGGGAAGACTTTGCTGGATCCTGGAAACTATAGGCCAGTAAGTTTGATAAATGTGGTCTGTAAAATTATTTCGAAAGCATTGGCCAAAAGATTGGAAAATGTCTTGCAAAAATAAGTGCATCCTGAGCAGGCGTGATTTGTGAAGGGGAGAATATCAGCGACAAATATGAGACATATTAACTTTGTCTGAATCCAACAAGCTAAAGGTAGGAGACGCAGTACTCTCGTTGGAAGCAGAGAAGGCCTTTGACAGAGTCCGTTGGGAATGTTTGTTTCGAACAGTAGAAAGGATGGACTTTGGTCCAGTCTACATCGGCTGGGTTAAATTGTTATATGAGGGCCCAACCGCAGAAGTCCTAACCAATGGTACTGTGTTAAAAAAATTCAATTACATCGAGGTACTCGTCAGGGCTGCTAACACTCACCAAGGCTCTTTGTCCGTCTCTGGAGCCACTGGCAGCTGCTATTAGATCAGAAGAAAGAATAGTTGGAATTAATGTTTATGGAGTGATGCAGAAACTCTGGTTATATGCGGATGATCTCCTCTTGGTATTACAGGCTTTAACAGTGTCTGTTCCAGTTCTGATGGAAAAGATTGAGGAATTTGGCAGGGTTTCAAATTATAAAATAAACTGGCTGAAGTTTGAGGCTTTGCTGTGTTCGCATTCTTGCAACAGCATAACCCTTACTGGCCTTGGTTTCAAGTGGTGTGCCCTGAAAATGAAATACCTGGGGATACGGCTGATTAGTGAAATGAGTCAAATGGTGGAAATTAATCTTAAATTGGCACTTGAAAAATTGAAGGAGGACATACGGCGCTGGAATGCTCTCAAACTATCGCTGGGAGGTAAGGTAAATGCATTGAAATTGACTGCAGCGCCTCGAGTCAATTACATATTGAGCATGATCTCACTTCCGACATCAACAGCATGATTCAGAATTTGCTATGGGAAAACAGGCACCCAGACTTAAACTTTGGAAATTACAGGTGCAGGGAGAGAGGGGTGGCGTGGGTGTCCCAAATTTTGGTAGATATCCTTTGGCGTTTACGTCACGTCATTTTCTGCTATATTTGAAGGAACCATTTGATGAATGGTCTGTTGCAAAGGCGAGCCTGGTGGGTCCATTGGAACCATCAGCCATATTCACCCCCACAAGTAAAAGTTGGAGCGATTTATGTCCATATTGAAGTCCATATTGACTGAAGTATTGCGGTCCTGCTAGAGGAACATAGCTAGGTCCATGAACATGATTCCGAATGGGATGGGTTCTGCATCGATATGGCCGAACCCTATGATACAATTCAACAAAAAAGTCATATTTTGGCCGAATTGGTATTTAGGAGGAGTGAGGAAGATCACAGACCTTTTTAAGAGAAGTCGTTGCTCTCATTTCATGACTTGAAGGCTAGGTATGGCCTCGAAGGCTGTACATATGGGGAGTACAGGTGCCTGACATCATCAGTGCCTGTGGTGAACCATTCAAAACCAGACTTTGTGGATTATATTATTCATTTGGGGGTTAAGACCACATGGCTTCCAGCAATGTACAAGCTCATGAGTGGTAGTATGAAGGGGAACACAAAGCTTCTTTAAACCTGGACAGAACATCTTGAGGAAGCGATGATAGTGTCAAGATGGGATGCACTTTGCAGACATATTCCCTGTTTATCAATAAATATAGAAGAAAGAGCTAAATGGTTTTTTTGGACTCCTGAGAGAATGAATAAGCAGCGTTTGAGCCACTCAGACGCCTGTTGGGGATAAGGCCATTCGAAAGTGACACTTGAACACATGATTTGGGAATGTCACATAGTAAGATTGTTTTGGATGGATGTAACCAGGATAATGAATACAGTCTTGGGCGAGGACAGTGAATATGACTTTGGAACTTTTATTCTAGGGGAAGACAAAGATCTGGAAGACTTGTCTTATCATCAAGTAACTTGAATATTAAGGGTGGAAAAGGATTATACTGCAAAATTGGAAGTTAACAGTTTTTCCAAATAAAGACATATGGTTGCAGGCATTGTACTCACTTTCCAACATTGAGAGAGTGGCTATGACAATACAAAGAAAGGGCAAACCATTTGTTGATATTTGGAGTGTTTTCCTTAATTCAGATTTAGAATGATGTGCAGAAGAGTAAAACAACCGGAAAGATAAGTTGGGATGTTTTGTTTTTCTTTTTTCTTTTCCTATTTAATGAATTACAGAAGTTGTTAGAAGGGGGAGAAGGGAAAAACTTTAAATGTTTGGATTACTTTGACTATTTCTGTTTAGGATTATATAATTTTAGATTGAATAATGATTTGTGTTTCCTTGTTGGATATTAATGTGTGAATTTATGATAAGGACAACAATGTATAAAAAAAATTAAAAGAAATAAAAAGAAAACAATCTGGCATCTGGACACAGATTGCTGAATCACAATAGGGCATTTTGCAAATTGATTTGGCTAAAACGATTTCAATGAATAAAGCCTGCCAGGTGTGGGATGAGAGTAGGACAGAGGGATTGGTGTGAGTACGTGTTAAGGAAGGTTTTCCTCAGAAAGCAGAATGGTGATGGTGGGTCGGGGTAAGGGTCTTGAAATTTCCGATTGTCCTGTATGCTTCCTTCAACTTTTGGGAACCTCGTGTTTAATAACTCAAAAGAATTATGTATCAGCTCAGCTAAAATGGTCTACCTCCTGACTAGAGGAAGGAAGAGAACATATTGCCATTCGCTAGGAAGGAGCAACAACAAAGAACTTAGTACGAAGTTCCTGAAATGGATACATCTTGTCTTGGGCCCGACTGAGGGAACACAAAGTTAGAGTGGTGTGTGTCTACAAAGACATGCAAACTGTCTTTGCCATCACTGAAAACATCTTGGACACCAATTGAGGAAAAATACCCATGGAGGGCAGAACGTAAACACCCTGTGAAAAACGGGATTTAAAGGGATGGTCTAGTAAAAAATTTTATTTAAAAAATAGATAGGCAGCATCAAAAAAAAAATACTAGCATTCTCCGTTTTAAAACTTCCTATGTAAAATTTTGAGCTATTCAAGCTCAAAATTCGCAAAAGCAAGCACATGGGCGCATCTATTTTGTGAAATGGAGGCCTCCTGTGCTGGCTTTTGCTTTTGCGGCACTGATGAAGGAAAAGCCAGCCAGCTGTAGTAAACAAAGGCTACCGCTGGGTGGCTTTCCCTTCATTAGTGCTGTAGGCGGAGGACGGGGACCGGAGACCAGAGCAGGAAAGCTGCAGCTGAATCTCGGTAAGTGCTATTTATTTATTTTTTTTAAATAACCACTAGCTGCGGTTTTTTTTCTAAGTTTTCCGGGCTGGAGGAGCCCGGAAAACTTAGAAATAAAACCGCAGCTTTAAAAACGTTGTATTTATGTTTGCGGTCGCTTTTGAAGCGACCGCAAACATAAATACAACGTTGTGTTGGAAAACGCTGCAGTTTTTCTTTCCAAGTTTCTCAGGCTCCTCCGGCTCGGAGGAGCCTGAGAAACTCGGAAAGAAAAACCGCAGCGTTTTCCAACACAACCGCGTTGTTTCTGCCTGAATTTGCTTTCCCATTTGGGGCTCTCGGGCTCCCCACGGGGAGCCCGAGAGCCCCAAATGGTAAAGCAGATTTAGGCAGACAACGCAGCATTTAGCATTTCCCATTTGGGTCTCTCGGGCTCCCCACCGGGAGCCCGAGAGCCCCAAATGGGTAATCAGCTGCAGGTAGAAACACTATGCGGCATGTAAACACAACCGCGTGTGTTTCTGCCTGCTGTGGCTTTCACTTTGGGTCTCCGGTGCTTGGGTAAAATTTTTACTAGACCATCCCTTTAATTCCAACCAACAACGTAGTGGGGCCATTTGGGCCCAGCTATCAGCACGCCTACACAAACTCAGCAGAGATCTAAATGCTGCATGCAAAATCTCCATAACAACTTTCCTTTATCTCGTATTGCATCTTTCCCTTGACCTCCCTTCATGTTTCTTTGTTCTAGAATCCTTTGTCCACGCTTAAATAAAGGACAATTATTACTATCAACCTGTCTTCCGGAACCCGATATCTAACATTTTGATGACGAGTTACACTAGAGATCTCCACAGGCCGGATCGCTGTAGGCGGACGTGGCAGGTGTTATTGTGCCTTTAAGAATGATTGCGCTGCTACGTCCGCACGTCAATGAATAAAGAGACATCACGCTCTGTGCTGATCACAGTGCATGCGCAGACTCATGGCTATCTGTTTCTTTATCCTCTGAATGGAAGAGAGGACACAAAATGGGCGGTAGAGGACGGGATCCTGCGCTGTTACCCGACGTTGGGATTCACAAACCTGCAGCACCGTTCCCTTGCCTGGCTCGGGGTGCCCGTGGCTGGTGCACCAGATTGCTACTGGGGCACAGCAGCCGGCCCCCCACCAGAGGTGAGGGGTAGGGCCATATAAGGTCTTGTAGCAGCAGGTGGTGTGTTAAAGAAAAAGACAGAGAGCACCATACTGTCAGTCAAGGTTGTTGCTCTAGGATGAGAGCTGGTGCGCCTTGTGGGGGATAAGACTGGCCACACCCACGTGGAACGTGAACAAGTTCAGAGACAGCCTGTGCTCCAAAGCTATAAAGTAGAGTCAATGTCCTGTGCAGAGTCCTTAGAGGGCTTTCAGTGAGGCTGACCAGGAGTTGCCATTATCTTTTCCCAGGTGTGTGAACATCCCAGCATTGATCAAAGATGTCAGATGTGGTAGAAGGAGTGCAGGATGCTAGAAAGCTCCCAAGGCAGCTCTGCTAGGATCTGCAGCAAGCTTCCTGGATAGGGAGTGCCAGAAGGTCTCTGAACCTACAACCAATAACAACGCAGCTGCCTGCAACACATTCCACAGCTGTGGGCCGTCCGCCTTAAAGGACGACACAAGCCCATTGAAGAAGCTGGGTGAAGTGCCTCGACACGCATCTACCACCATCTGCCTTAAAGGACATTTTCTAGCCAGTCAAGTTCCTCGATCCACAACTGACTGCAACTCTGACAGATGTCAAGCCGCAGTGGCCTAAGACATCCGAGACGTCTGGAACAGTGCTTCATAACCGCTTCAGAACTGCCAAACAGCACTAAGACAACCATTGCTGATCCTTAGCTGCTGTGTAGGCCAGCCTGCAGCCATTCTGCCTTGCTACTTGATACCCGCAGCTGACTCCCATCTCAAACTCTGACACAGAAGGCTGCAAAGCACACTGAAGCTGACTCGACCCTGTTGAGCACCAAGAACACCAACAGCAAAAGGTACATTGTGGTTCTGTCCCCCTGTTCCTTCCGAGAAGGTACCTAGAGAAATTGGAAGACCCTTTTCCCCTTTTGCTGAAGCCAAGAAACTCTCATCAACTATTGTTGTTATTAACCATACCAACCACCCTCCTGTCAGTATCCAGAGTGCATCCCTTTTCCTTCTTAGAACTGCATTCCTTTACAGGGTGGGTTATATTTCGTTGTGTTGTTAGATTGTCTGTTGTGTTATAATAAAGTAGATATTGTTATACAATCTAGACTGGACACTCCTTTTATCATTGGGTAATAATTGTATTTTCGCTGTGTTGCAACTAACCAACGATCCACGACCTTTAGAGGAGATAAGCCTACTGTTCCATCCACAATACCAAAATTGGACAAGGAGGTTTATAATTTCAATTGTATGCTTGTTTATTCCAAACTGTTTGCATGCATTCTGGTGTGTTAGAGGTGTGGGGCTTATTGATGGTTTACAAACTGATATTCACCCCTGGACCACTGGTACTGCAGAATCGGATTCAGCCTGATTATGAGTTTGCCAGAATCTCCTCTGGAATAATTGCTGAACGTTATTACTGTTACAGCCTGGAGTAACTTTAGGGGTCTGCTTGCTTCCAAGTCATGTGGACCCTTCAGTTATTTCACTTTTTAGAGCCATGGGGGATTCGTATTACCATATATGGTCATGACTGCATGTGGTAATTACTGCATGGAGTAATGCTTTTGTGTGGAAGTAATTACCTTCAGACAAAAGCAGGTCTATTTCACAACTGAAAATCAGAATTTGGCAAAGTGGTAAAACATAAGGTATTGGCAAATGCCAGATGTTTTAGCTCTAGTGGCAAAGTTGTAATCAGGCACTTAGTGTATTTATTTTTAGTAGAATCCTGTGGCAGCATGGGTTAGTGATCCCTTGGGCTTGTGGTCTACTCTTATTAAAACATGTGTGATCGATGAAATAGCGCTTGTGAACTAGTTGCTGCTGAGTGCGGTTAACTGTGCAGCCGTCAATTTGTTATTTGGGCCAGTGAAAATATATTGTCCTTATCTGAAAAACTTAAAAAAGAAACACGGATTTTGTGAGGCTTGTGCCTCTTTGAGTTAACCGATAAGGCATGGACTGTGTTTGTATGTGTGTTTGTGTGTGAAGTGTGTGTGTTGGTTGGGGGAGGAAAGGCTGAAGGGGTGGGACATTCTCCAGAGTATGGCCGTTTAAGGCCATGTCAGGGGACTGCAGTAACTATAGGGCGCGGCCTGTGAGAATTACTGTGTGCACTGCACCTGGGGCATGACTGTGCTTAGAGCACAATGCCCCAAAACCACAAGTCCTGGCCGGAAGCCTGGCCCTGTGGCACAGTACTATGGCCATGTGACCCTAGCTTCAGTGTTTGCAGGCATGGCCAAAAGCCATTCCATTTGGGCTTTTCTACCCTGTCACGACCTGCTTGCCCAGTGCTCCTATTTGCTTTGTCCCTGCACCAGGTTAAGTGCCTCTGGCTACAGTGCCTGAAGGAAATGGCATAGCGACATGCACTGCAGGCAGTACACCTTAGGCATGGCCTAAGGTAATGCTTAGGGAGAGTGCCCCTATCCAATGTGCCCAAGGTGCATAGCCTTTAGCTATACCTTAGGCACAGGGCATAGCTTAAGGCCACATTGGAGTGCCTGGACTACCCTCTGGGCATGGCATGGCCTATGATCATCACCCAAGCATAGCTAAGGCCTACAGCTACACCCTGTGGTTACTGTGGCCTCTGCACAGCATGTGGCCATGCACATAAACAGATCCCATATCCACAGTGCTGTGGCGGACCAGAAGAAGGACGCAGACTCTGATAAGTCATTTCACTGTGAGGTTTATTAAAGAAAAACAAAAATGCCTTTCCCTATGCTACAAGGCGTCCCTACCTAACAAAACCAGCTATGGTGGTGATCAGTTGTCAGCGTATGTCTTAACAGAATCTGTCCACCGTCCAAACAAACCTAACTGACCCAACCACTATACTAACTAAAGACAGGAGAATGACTCCCTTCTCTTGTAGTGTGTTCGCTTCTTGCAAACTTCTATTTCAATAGTTGATTTCGCCTTTCCTCGATGGTTACCCTCATGGGGTTCTAGTAGTCTCTTCTTGACCCCTTCTATGGAGGCTTATTCTTCTTTCTTCCCATGGTAAATTTATTTCCTTGGACTTCACTGTTACCAGACTGAGATTTCCGGTAGTGATTCTTGTTAGCTTCTGTGGGTTTCACTTTTTGGATTTCTTTTTATGGACTGAAACGAGTATGATTGCTCCCATAAATATCCTTGTTGACAGTCTCTTTACTTTGACTGGGACGAGTATGACTGGTCCCAACCACGATTCATTGTTCCCCTCCCCGGTATCTTATACTCCCTGTTACCTGGGACTCCTACAGATAACACCACTGGGGCTTCTAGCCACAAAGGGTCGGTTCTCTGCACCATCAACGTTCTTTCACTGGCTCCTAGAATTCTTCCTTGTTTGTGCCGTTGCTG
The DNA here is from genome assembly GCF_040938575.1 of Ambystoma mexicanum. Lineage (NCBI taxonomy): Eukaryota > Metazoa > Chordata > Amphibia > Caudata > Ambystomatidae > Ambystoma > Ambystoma mexicanum. The sequence goes on along the minus strand of NC_090928.1, from coordinate 952,351,104 downwards.
AGGATGGTCGTATGGTACTTTCCACACCGTTAGGTTCCAGATCTCTGTCTGCAGAGTGGTTTTGGCACTGTTTGGGGGACCGCTAGCCACCGCGAGACTCTTGTGGTCACGCCACCACCTTCGGTGTGTCTCTCTCTCTCTATCTCTCTCTCTCTCTCTCTCTCTCTCTCTGGACTCCGGAACGCCCCGCATCCAACTACTTTGGTTGCTCTTCTACAGGTGAGACGCTGATCGTCTATTTCGGTTTCTCGTTTCTTTCTAGTCACCGGACGACACACATCCAACTCTCTCTCTCTATAGCAGGGAACAGCCCAGTTTTGTAACTCTCTGGCTTTTCTGTTTGCCAGTCTCCTTCCCCGTTATGCGTGAGGTATGCTTGGGACTTCCCCGGCGTACGTCTGAGTCTTCCTTTTTCCAATTCCCATGGCTTCTCTCTTCCTTCATATATCATCCTCCTTGTCCCAGTGGAATGGTATATCGTATTTAAAGAGATATTTACAGGTTCTGGATGACAGTAGCGGGATTCTTCTTGACACATATTCCCATAGTAAATGTTCTAGTTCCTCATCAGAATTGGAATCCTTGCCCCCAAAGGGGGAGTCTCTTCAGGTGGGGTCCCACTTGCCTCTATCCCTAGGGAGAATATTGCAGAGCAGGTCCAACTCCCTAGCATCACAGGAGTGGGTCTCCCTCTTGGGGAGAAGGGACAAAGTCCCTTGATTTGTCACAGTGCCCACAGGCAATGATCCCCAAGCATTTCCGGTGATATCGCCCGGCTTAGTACACCTGCCTACAGTAGCGTGCAGGCCGGTCCTTAAACAGTGGCCCAGAAAACAATGCCCACAGAGCATGGGTGCAAGCAACAACCGTGCGTGCATATGGTTAGGCATGGCCTCTACATCTGTGTTGTTCATAGACACAGTAGTTGGGTCTGTTTACAACACACAGGCAAATTTGAACGGTTTCCCACAAAATGGATGGGCTCCCCGCAGGTCATATCTTAGAGCGAAGTAGGCAGGGTCCTTTGGCATGCTATATTGCCACCTGGATAATTTTTTATTAAAACAGCATTCGCAAACAGCCGCCCAGGCGTGTGAACTCAAGATGGCCTTTGCAGAGAACATTTCAGACCAAGGTTAGCTAATCAATAAAATATAACTGATTTTTGGCTCTTCAAGTATTAATGGCCTCAACCATCAAGATATACTTATGTATTCCTTTTTTAGATTGACTGAAAACTTTCTGTTGGGAGATTTTCACCAAACTATAAAAGATTGTCTACTTTGACCCGGGACCAGATTGTCAATGTTAGTAAGGAGGCCTTACTCCAAAGAATACGTTAAAATAAAAAGCAGTCACATACTGCGGGTCCCTTCCCAGCAGAGGACCTCAATGGGCTAGCAACAGCCAGACTGTGCTCAGGGCTTTGGGTGGGAGGGGAAGAAAAGTGGGGCAAGTGCCGTGGTGAACTGCTCTGGGGCCCCAAGTCCCTTATAGGGTTCCAGCAAGTGCCCAGCCACAACAATGACCTTTATGAATGAATAGGTATATTTGTATGATTGAATGAATAGTTCATTTGGAAGGCAAGGGTCCTTTGAGGACTGTGGGCTTGTTTGCCCTGAGGGCTGTTCTGGCTCTGCAAATAAGGTGGGAACATGGAGTGTGAAGGCGATGGCAGGAGAAGCAAACAAGGTGTGGCTGTGGAAACCGTGGGAGGGTTTGTAAATGGAACATGAAGGAGAGGCACCAGGAAATGGTGGGTAGCGAGGTTTGAGTAGCAGAAGTATCTGTGCCAGCCACAGAAGAGTGATGGGAGAGTGGGCAGGAAGAGGTTCTATTGTGTTGCAGAGTGCGATGGGGAGATGTTTGGGGGTCACCAGGTACCTGAGTAAGCTTCATGTCATAAACCCTACCAGGATGACTTTGGGTGAGATTTGTAACACATTTCTAAAACAATTTCCAAAAAAACACTAATTTCAAACATGTTGCAGATTTTGGTATTTTTCACATTCGAAATTATACACTAGAGCAAAAAAGAATTCGAAGATTCTGGCAGCCATTATCTACACCTAATTAATGACATCTAAAAGTGCTGCCAGACGTCCTGTTCTGATTGAAATACTCTATATGGCCATGCCACTTGCGACTCAACATTCACAGTACATAACAAAAACAACAAGCTCTCCATCTTGTGAGGGTGGTCAAGATACCATTTCCTGTCAATTTCTAGCAATGACGGCAGCCAGCTATCATTAGCAATGACACCTGTGGGCTCATCCTTGCATAGTTGTATGCTGGCAGAATCACACTGCGAAGCATGCGCTCAGTTATTAACTCTATTTTTAACCTGACACTTCGATAGTGCACTTAAAATTCAGAGCATGTTTACATTACCCATCCAGCAGGCTAATGGAACAGCACACCAGACAGTCATGCATAATTCAGAGCAGTATCCTCGGGCTTGCAACTCTTAAGTCAAAGCTGCTTTTAAGTAAGCCAGGAACCAGGGTGTGACTTTTATAGGAAATCGTGCCGCGTATTTCTGCTCATCTATCAGTTTGGCTGAAATATACTGCACATTCAGTCCAAATCATGACATATGTGCAGTACAATATTCTGAGAAATAATAGACAAGCAACTAAAAAGAACAACAAACACTGTTTTAAAACAGATAAATATAGGTTTCCTTTGAATTAATACTTACGGATTAAAAGATAAAACAGTTATGTCCTTAAACACGTTATTTTATACAAAATATGGTGACAATTACAATCTGTGCCTTAGCGATTCCATGATCATGAGAGTGTTGATGACAGTGGCCCTCATTACGACCCTGGCGGAAATCGCGGTGCAAAATGCACCATGGAGCACGGCGGAAAGCTGCCGATAGCGCCATGGGGGTTGGCGGATTTTCCGCCCCATTCCGACCTTGGCGGGGCGGTAAATCCCCATCCCCCATTTTACCCTTCCCCATTCCCATTTTTGCCCCATAGGGTATAATGGGAGTGGGGAAGGCGTTAATTACGCCACCATAAAATACGGTGGCGTAATTAACAACAAGGTCCCGTAGCGCCATGGATTTCTCCGCCCGGAAAAACCAGGCGGAAAACGCTCCATGGCGCTACGGGAACTCGTAGTAGGGCGGACGGGTCCGCCGCGAATAACGCTAGCGTAAACCCACTCCGCCAGGGTCGTAATGAGGCCCAGTGTTAAGACCTGGAAGATGCTCTATATTTTGTCCGAAGGCATCTTTTACAAGAATAACACAGCAGCGCTAAAATATGCAAGTTACGAATAAATGCACCATTTACCAGTCAACATCCCCTTGTTCTCTTGCGTCCAGACTATGTAGCATTTTGGACTCGTGCCTCATGTTAAAGAATGCATTTGTGAGGGTTAAAAAAAGCAGAGGCAATAATTTTAAAAAGAGAGAAAATGAAAAAAAGAATAAAAGGGTCAATTAAAGGTCCTGTTACGAGTTTGTCCAGGACCATTACAACTGAGGTAAGACCGAATGTTGCATTCAAAGTTGTGTTTACCCGTTCGGCAGGGACCTCATTTGGGGGTTACCAGGGGTAGAAGATGCTTCCCCTGGCTCCCCCTCTGCTACCCCTAGACTTGGCCTAGCGACCCCTGGCCACCGGACAAAGAGGCAGTGTCAAAAGCAGATATCTGTGTTGCACCTGAAAAAGGCGGTTGTAAATGCAGTTAATGATCCACCACTTTTTTCACCTGGAATCTAGATCTCGTTAGCTGGAGAAATAACAGGGATGCAGGAAAAACTATGAAGTGGCCATCACTAACCAACGGGCTGGCAGGGGTATCTGTGCAGCTCATACCCAGTACTGGAGCAACAGGAAGGGTATGGGGGCTAGGTCTAGCTACCTGGGAATGGGTAAGAGCAGCCTGCAGTACTCAGTGGCAGCACAGCATGAACGCAAATCTCATCAGTGTTTCTCATTGTCTGCTTTGCACATCCAGTGAGCCAATGGGCCTGTGATGAGAGGGGTGTGCCCAGGGGCTTCTGCCACCAATCCTGCCTGGGCACTGTGTGACCTGACCCAGATCTGCCAGACCTGCATCACAGGCACACTGCAGATAGACACAAGGTGAGATCATTAATTTACATGACAATGCCCTCTTCCTTTGAAGTAAATCATCTTTTGCTTCCACAAGCAAAAAATATATATATTTGGAAGGATAGCTCATGGGTAACGCACTTGCTTTGGGAACAAGAGGATGCAGTGCAACATGGGTTCAGTTCCTCTTCAAGTGCTTAGTAGCTGGAGGCGGCTGGCATTAAGGAACGTATAAAGGGCCAAAGAAAATAATGAAATGGGCCTTGTTTTTTGTTTGAACAGATTTTATCGTTTTGCAAATAGCAACAAAGGAAAAGGGAATAAAAAACCACAGAGGAATGGGACAAGATCGGGAAACATCACAAGGTACAAAGCTCGATCCGGAGAATCACAGCCAGGGAAGAGGAAGTAAGGCAAATATAATCCCACCGTAAAAAGGGTCTGATCCCTCACCACTAAGCCCCTCCCACTTTCCCCATATTTTTACCCACTTCTCCGGACAGTCCCGGGCATTGTACACCCTATTCTCTATGACCATGCATCTATGCATTTCCGTGATCCACCGGCTCAGCCGAGGACACTCCGCCACCACCCACATTAATGCAATAATTAGCTTCATCAGGCCGATAGCATTGGCTACAAACAGCTTCTCACATTTAGTAAAGGCATTTTCACCCCACACCCCCATGAGCAGCAGCGATTGACTGCCAATGGTTAATCCCTATGGTCATTACCACCCACTACAGGCCCCTCCCACACCCACTACATGCTGCTCCCTTCCCAAAACACATCTTCCTGGGATCTCTTTGAGATCGCGCTATTAAGCAGTAACCTCAAACTTTAGCCTGCCAGTGCATCTTTAAATAGCTACTAGTGTAATAAGAATGTCTTAACCAAGTGTGCCTTCAGCGATGACAAAGTCAACAGTTTTGGCTTGAGGTATTATAAAGGTATGTGGCAGCTTCTGAAATCAAATGCCCAGGTAGTCACTCCATTTACCAGATGTTTCTATCTTGCGGCCAGGTAATAACTTTATATCAGGGCCTATCAAATACCTATCCCATATAAACACAAAAGCCCAAACTGGAACTTTTGCCAATGCTTGTTTTTTCCTCGTAGGCTAAGTGGATGCACTAGATCATCACTTCTCTTGCACCAGGGGCTGCATTTCTAAAGGCCTTTGTTTCTATTGAGAAAGAAAGGGGGTGAAGTTAGTATATGCAGGGAGAAATCTGTACAGTTTGGGGTGAATTCTGCCATTTTATTTCTCTCTTTCTCTTTCCTGGCCCCTCTATTTCCTGTAGCATAAAGCACTTTGGGTGTGATGTCAGAAGAGCAAAGTCCACTCATTTCCTGAGCATAGTTTGGAACCCTAAAGCAGGCTAGCTTTAGTCCAATCGCATGGGGACTTTTGCCTATAAAAGAAGGGGTCTCCCACCATTTCTTGGAATCATCTTGAAGCATCTTTGCATCATCATTTAAGAAGATTTCACTGAACACTGCTAAGAGAGCAATCCTCTCTAAAGTTCTCTGTTTGTGAGGTGAAGGCAGGTGATTGAAGAAAGAGACCAGCTCTGTCCCCTGACCATCACCTGGGACCAATGGGGGTGATCTGCTGCTGGAACAGGACCTGCCTCTCTGCCAGCTATAGCGGAACAGAGGACCTCACCGTCTTTAAGGACCTGTGCAGTTGTGTGCCAGTCGCCCTTGTGTTTGGAAGCCTGAGAACAAGGGCCCATCTTGTCCCTGAGTCCCTGGGTCGGGACTGAGAGCATCCTGAGAGAGCCAAGACAGCCGGGATCCTAGTAACGTTTGCCATTGAACTGCTTGGAGCGTATTTCAAGAACTGTTCAGCACATTTGGACCAGCAAGACCTTCCGTTGCTACCTTTTGTTCTCTCATGATCTTCGCACAAAGCCAAGAACTTCAGAGAACGTACTATTGACTGCTAACTGCCCCATTGAACCATATTTGGGCCCTAGAGATGGGTTAGGTCACCTTGAACCCTTTTTTCTCAGAAGTACATATCCTTTTTCAAATACATTGTTGCACTTGCTTGCCTTTCACCCCCTATTTATTACCCAGAGTGCTGCATCTACCATCTTTGCTTATTCTGTCTTCTTCTCGCAGGGGTGAGTTTTGTGCAGTGTTTTTCTAGTTAGTTATTATTGTACATGGTGTGTCTCATTAAAGTGCATATCATTTTAATAGAAACTTGCTTGGATATTCCTTTATTTAGAATGTTATACTTTGCTGTTTGGGTTGCTACTGAACCACATTCACACCCCTTTTGAGTGTGTAGCCTTCCCCTCGGCCCATGTTACTACAAAAGGTGAAGTAGAATTATCTCTTCACTGTGCTGAATTTACCTTTATGATTGTGTTGGCTCTTGGTTTGTAGAAGTATGAGGGTTGAGAGGGCAATTAATCACATTAACAATTGGCAAGCATTCTAAAATCATGAACATCAGCTTTTTGCAAAATTAATTTCTGTTCATCTGTTGCTTCACAATAAAGGAATACTTTCTAAGCCGAATCACCCCTAAAATAACCCCAACATACATATTAACTAACACATAATCACCCCTAAAAAAAAACAACATACATATTCACTAACACATAATGGGGCTCATTACGAGTTTGTCGGTAAAACGCTAGTAATTCCATTGTGCCGGTAGTACCATCTCTGGCAGGGCAACCACTAGAAATAATGATGCATTACAAGTCCTCGGGCGCACGCACACACCCCCTTGCTGGAAACGGTAATACATACACAATGTAATTACCTGCATTGTCATCAGTCCGCCAGTATTACCGGCAGAAATGGGCCAGCAATACCAATACCAGCACCTGTGAGGTTGGCATCATGGCAGGAGACACGAACAACAGCTTCACAGTTGAACAATCTTTTATTAAAGAAATTGTCAGGATGGAGTAAGGCCTAACTTGCCCTATTCTAAGGTGGGATTACCCTACCTAAATAAACCAAGGGGGGTCAGTGTCAGTAAGTTCAGCGTAAAAATCTGCCTGTGTCCAAATCCTGTACTTGCCCTCACAACTAATACAAAACAATGTGTAGGGACATTAACCATAACTCGAATAGTGTTTCAAACATAATGTTCTGAGCTACTACCAGCTCTGGCTTTTTTGTCAGCCTTCTCTCCCAAATGTCAATATGTTTACTACAAGATTCAGTTTCTCCTCCTTTGAGCATTAAATCAAATACAGTTCTATAAAGGTTGGGATGCCCTAACACAACTTCAACACAGTCCCAAGATAACACAGTTCCAGGATACCAAAGCTTAGGTTTCCCTTCCCCAAGCTTAATGTTAATATCAAAAGAAAATGTTTTGAAGCTTTAGACTTTAAACTGAACTTGCATAACCCAGGGTTCACTTCCCCAAGTCTGATGTTTATCAATATTTGGTTTCCTGCTTTCACTTCAGCAAGCTTTCCTTGTTGTCATAAAGACGTTCTCTGGTCAAGGTGCAGTTTTAGAGCACACAGTCCACCCATCACAGGTCACACAACTAGGAACTTCCAGGTTTCTTTCAAAGTTCAAGAGTTGATTCCACAGTTTCTTAAAGTGCCGTTTCAAAACTTTCCCACCTTTTTTCTTTCCTTCAATTTAGTTTCCTTTTTTATTTTCAATTCAATGTTCATCAATTGAGGCTTTTCTTATATCATTGCATTCAAATAAATAGTTCAGTTTGTTATAGGTGTTACGTTCATGAAATTCAATATATATTTGCTTCTATATTCAAATAAAGGCCAGCTTCCTTTTTTCATTCAAGGCAGCATTCAATAATGGTGGCTCTTGCTCAGTTTATTCAATCTGGAATTCACCATACATTATTGTCACTTATTTCATTCAGTTTGGTATTCAAAATAAGTAACGTTGTTCGTTTCATTCAATGTGCTAAGTTACTTTTGCTTATTTCATTCAGTTCGGTATTCAATATAAGAAAGGTTGTTCGTTTCATTCAATGCGCTAAGTTACTTTTGCTTATTTCATTCAGTTCAGCATTTATTATAAGTAATGTGGTTTGCTTCATTCAATGCGCTAAATTCCTTTCGCGTATTTCATTCAGTTCGGTATTCAATATAAGAAACGTTGTTCGTTTCATTCAATGCGCTAAGTTACTTTTGCTTATTTCATTCAGTTCAGCATTTATTATAAGTAACGTGGTTTGCTTCATTCAATTGACCGTCACTGCTTATTCGGTCTCCTTTGAGCTCCCCGGTTATTTTAAGTGTCCCAGACACTTATCCAGTATCAGCATCTCCTTCTTTCTTCTTTGAGAGACAGCCAAATAGCTGGGAGCTCCACTTCGAACTCGCTGGTTGTTTTGCAGAGCTTTGCCTTCATCTTCCTGCAGCACCTGCTGCCTGCCTACCTCTATTTGGGACCTCTGATCAGCATTCACCATACCGCAGGATTCCCAGGGCTTCTTGTGGCGTACTGGCATCTCTGCTTCTCTTTCTGCATGGCTTCCACTCTGGTCCTTCTGCTCTCCAGGCTTCCCCGGTCAGACTGGCAGTGGCTGATGGCTCCACCTTTTATACACCTGTACTTGTCTAACAGGTTGCAGGTGCGAGTCGAGGGTTTGCATTGTCTGACTTGTCAAACCATTATTAAGCAAATCAATGGGACATGCCTGACCTTCAAGTCTCTTCTTCGTCCCAGTACTTGAATAGGAAATTGAGATAATCTTCACAACTCCTAGTTGTTGTTTCTCGTCTCAGTATTGTTATGCATATTAAGGGGGGGGGGTAGTGAAGTTGAACACTTTTATAATAACCCATAAAGGTCGGGGAAAGATCAGGTTGACTATCCTGAGAATAAGGGGGATACTGAGATGTATCCCCATGTGTCTCATCCCTATCCTCTCTCTTCCTTTTAGCATATCTGGTGTGATATGGATTCCTCCCTTTCTCAGAACCCATGGAACCAGATGATCCTCCCTCGCTTGTCCGCCCCCAGGGGCAGAATCCATAAGCAATGGCATTTCACTGACCACCTGCATAGAGGATTCCAGGGGAGTAGATGGGAGAACACCCATAGGTTTCTCTCACACCCAAACTGCTGGAATTACTGGCACCAGAATTACCAGTGCCAGAGTTAGCATCATCGCCGGAACAGGATGCTCATCAGGGGCCATCTTTAAAACCCAATCCACTTTGCATCCCCCACTTCTAGCTGCCATCCACTGCTACAGGAGGTGCCAAACATATCTGGAAGCCAGAAGAGCCGAGTCCCTGACATACGCATGACAAAACCTAAATTCTCTGAGCCTAAGCTGACTGCACTGGCAGACGCTGTGGTGCAGCACTCAGAGGGACTCTTTGCGGCTGCCCACAGGAAGACCAGCCAGCAGAGAAAGACTGCCATATGGCAGGAGGTGATGGACAGGGTGATGGCTGTGGGGACTGTCCCCTGCACGAAGAGGGACTGCCAGAAGTGCTGGGATGATCTGCGCCTGAGGATCCGACACCTCATCTCCCAGCACAGGAGAGAGGTGGCTGCCATAGTAGGAGGGAGAGTGTCCCCCCTCCACCTAACACCCTGGAAGGAGACATGCAGCTCCATCCTGCACATGAAGGGCATTGAGGGGTTGGGGACAGCAGAGGCAGGAGCTGGGACCCAAGGCGGAGGTGGTAATTACAACAAACCCCATATAAATGCAAAAACTGTGTCCAAATACATGCATAACGAAGCACCGAGCCACCTAATGTGCAAGTGAACAGGTCCAACACATGTCAGTCACAGCAAATGGCCAGATCACACACACACACACACACACACACATCAGGGGATGCAGGTACACATAGCCATGCACAAGCACTGTAGCAGAAATGTACAGCCCCACACATGGACACATGAGAAGCGCCCATGAGTGCCAAGGAAGTCCATGACATGAATCGTTGCCACACCGCCCACACAAAAAAGTCACATTGGCATGCCAATAGGCAATCTGCACTCCCACCGCCTAAATGTAGGAGCACACATTAGGTCCAAGACCCCTAAGAGGCCACATGTATGGATTAGGACACACAATGTTGCATGATTGTAATGCAAGCCCACAGACATGGCTATCAGACGATTAACAGCATGCCCATCTCTTCCCAACAGACACACAGTCCATGGACAGCAATGGAGCTGGAACGTCAACATCAGTCAGACCTTCAAAGCCCACACACCCTGCTAGCAAGCCCAGACAGTAGGGCAGGGCCACCGGAACAACACCACCTGTGTCAGCTGCCCCACCATCAGCTGCCCCACCAGCCACTGCTGCAAGTGGCACCTCAGTGGTGCCTGTGTCTGCCATCCTCACCACACCAGTGGTCAGTGGCCCCACCACCAGTCATCAGGGAGACACACCAGCCCTAAGAGCCACCTCTGGCAGGCCCGACCAGACCACAGTCTGGGCACCCCGTGCTGCTGTTCCTCCTGTGCCCTCAAAACCACCACCAGCACTGCAGCCACCAGTCCATGTCCATGGTGGCAGGGACACCACCGAGCAGCAGGACTGCCAAGTCTCTCGGACATTCCACTTCCGCCCTCGTCTTCCTTGCCGCAAGGGTGCGTGATGGCAATGAGGTGTCCTCTGCCACAGCTGAGGCTATCGACCACAGCGTACACTTGATTCTTCAGCACATGCGGGCCAGTGATCTGACCCCTCCATGCTCTGTCACCATGGACCATCACCAGTGAGAGCTCACAGTGGAACCCCATGTCACCAGCGCCGCTCCCAGCTACTCCAGTCAATTAAGGGCAGGCAAAGAGCCCCATGGCGGGGAGGCGCCACATGTGACTATAGAACACTAGCAGGTACATCACTGGATGTTTGAGGAGGGGAGGTAGAGTGTTTGGGTGAGGGCAGGGGGAGGGGAACTGGCCATGGCGTGGCTGACCATCAAATCTCCTGGGGTCAGACGCTTCTCCAGGCAGAGAGTGGGGGTAGATCTCTCTCCCCTGCAGGTGCCTCCCTCTGGAATGGCCTTCCGGCCCCTCTCAGACTTGAGCCGGACCTCTGCCTTCTCTCTCCCGCTCCCTTGCTAACTTACCTGTCTGCTGCGTTAATTGGTTGCTTTGTTCCCTCAGAGTCTCACTGGGGACCATGCTCCTCAACAACCAGTGTTCCTTTGCACTGCCTCCTGGCCTACAGTGCATTTGGGCCTGTACCTATATGCCTTACAGCCCCCCTGCCTCCTGCACTTACCTAGAGCTGTGCTGCCCTGGCTGCACTTACTCAGATCCATGCTGCCCTGTTTGCAATCCCCCCTTTCCTCTCCCTTGTAATTCCCCCTCCCCTTCCACTTGCACTTCTTTTGTCGCACTTGAACAAACCGAATGACACAAGGCCTAGTAGGATCATTTGTCTTGTCCTCCCTATGTCTTTCTTACCTTGTCTTGTGGTACCTAGAAACACTTGTTTACAGGCGCGTTATAAATGCCATATCATAGCATATCATCGCTGTAATGTGTTGTTCTCTGTGACTGTAAGTAGTGCCTGGTCTTAGTGAGGGGGTGGTGTTGCATTCTGGTACCTGTAGCGAATTGTATGTGGTTATCCTGTTGGGGTTGGATAGGCCCGGTCAGTGACTGATGCATCTCCAGTCATGTGCTACTCCTGTGTGTTGTGACCTGTCATTTGAGGGGTGTGCTGGTGGTTCCTGCATGTACATAGACCATTCCGTACATGCATTTGTGACACTGTTGCACACCCCTTTTGCCTGTCACTCATGCTGCGGGGAAGATGGGATTGTGCATGTATTCACCCATCATCCAGATCCTTTGTTCTCTGTGCTGCTCCATGTAAGGCAGCAACGTGCTGCTAGTAACTGCTTATCAGTGAGGGCCCAGGGTCTGGCCCTTGTGCGAGGGATCACTGCATGCCTCTGCCTCGCCACCTGCATCCCCGTCATTCTCATCCTTCTCATCCTTATCCTCCTCCTCTCCCTCTTGCCTCTACAGGTACTCCAGCTATGGATTGGCACGCAGCACCTCTAGCTCCACGTGTGTGGCAATGACTGGCAGCATGGTTGTTGTGGGAAGTGTTTTTGTGAAAGGTGTGGCCCACTCTTCCTGTGTGCATTGGGTGCACCTTTGTGGATTGGGTGTACCTGTGGCCTGATTTCCTTCACCAAGTGTTGTTATCTCCACCTTAGTTTTGCCGGCAAATCCAATCCCATTATATGCCGGTGATACCGTTGTGCTGGTATTACTGGCGCATGTTTCTGGCCCATCTGGTATTTTCATTGCCAGTATTACTGCCGCAGGTTTCTGGCTGATACAGTATTTTCGTTGCCAGTGTTACCGGCGCTGGGGGGAGGAAAGGAAGATTCCGAACTAAATTCTCCTACCAAGAGATCGCTAGTCTACAGAGAGTTCAAGAGAGCACAATTTGACATCCTTTTTCTACAGGAGACCCGATATGCCAGGGGGGAGGAAAGGAAGATTCCCAATGAGGTGACACCGGTGCTGGTAATTCCGGCAACTGTGTTCCGTCAAATTTGTACTTAGCCAGACTGATAAAAGTGCCAGTAAACGTTATTACCGGAACCTTTACCGTATACCATACAATTCACAATGAGCCCCAATGTGTTTTTAAATGTAATCTAACCATTAGAGACAAATTAAAATAAAGAAGCAGATGCAAATGTATGAAACAAGCCATAATTTGTATTGTGAGTGTGAAAATGATGTATATACTCACTGCAACAGAGGCCATGCTAGGGTCTACAGATTCCCTGGAGGCAGCATATGGATTTTCTTACTCCAGCACTTCAGCCATTGGATTTATGGAGCAGATCAGAAAAATGTAAAGGCGAGTGTCCCAATGCCATGTGAAAATGTTCACTGTACGTATCACAACTGTGGGTGAGTGGGAGAATTGTAACCAAAAATGTTATGGGTGTAAGGTTATGAATTTATCTTAACCACTGGCATTGCCCTGTGCAACCTTCCACACCATCCTCTTGTTATCCCCATTGCTCCACTGCAGAAGGGGAGCAGCCATGTGCAAATCCGTCTTGGTTCTGTCAGCAATGGGAGCAGCCCTGCCTGAACCAGGTCAACTCTGCGCAGAAACACAAACAACCCCAGACATGTTTCGGCCTTGTTGGGCCTCATCAGTGAGGTGCAGCTTGGTTCCCTATGACACAGTAAGCAAGAGACTCAAGTCTGGGCATGCCCTCTCAAACTATAAGCAGGGAGAATGGGTTCACATGTGTATGATTGCTGGCACACATGCTGCCAGTGTATCAGGCTTGAGAGACCTAGCGTGTGCAAATACAAATAGAAGAATGTAGATGCAGTGTGTTGGCACACATCAAAACAGAAAATAAGTGTACATGTTGTCATACATTAACGGGTTACCAACGAATGGCCTGTGCCCGGTCTTTTGTCATGTGTGCAACTAGCACCCACAGAGATCAACCCTTCGACGTTTCACTTGTGTCCTCAATCCATTGCTAATAATGAGGGGTATCTGAAAGGAACATTGCACCCCGATGTCTGAAAACTCACGCACATGCGTAGACAACAGCCACGCATGCTCCTGATGTCCCCCGTCCTGTCAATGCATGCGCTTTATGCTCAGCAAATGAGCACTGCATTCCAATTGTCTATCTTGCGTGTCATGTAACATACTGTAAGGTCCCCCATGTACATGTATGCTCGCAAACTAAATAGCATTGTGGGCTGCTACCCCGGTTGACAGAACGGAGACAGTGTGGTTGGGGGTCCAAAGGCATGACACTGGGACCCAGAGTACTTGCCTAAAGGCGACACAGTAGAAGAGAAGAGAACGTGGACCCCTCACCAGAAACACTACTTCTGCTGCAGTTGTACAGTTGCACCTAGAGGGGAGCCAGCTCACGTGCCAGCGGAAGAGGGCACAGACACCAACCCTACACTAGTTCTTCATGCGTGATACGTCGATGGTACATGTGCAGCAGGCACAGACACACGTGCATGCATGAAACTGCCACCAAGGGATCTTCTGCACAGGGCGGTGTGCAAAACACACTGCAGCACACACGAGTGCATTGATAACAAGCATTGGCAAAGGCAACAGTCTGGGCTTTCGTGTAGGTATGGGATAGGCATTTACTAGGCAGGATAGCTAGGCAGGATGTCTCGGGAGGATAGCTCAGGGGCAACGCGCTCATCTTAGAAACTAGAGGACGCTGAACAACACAGGTTCGATCGCGGGTGGGTCCACGCTTAGAAACCTCTGGGTATTAAGCGCGTTATAAACAACCAATTACATTCACTGATATACAGGTACTACCTGGCCATAAAATAGAAACAGCAGAAAAAGGCAGTGATTACCTGGGCCTGTGATTTCAGTACCTGACAATGCCTATCTAATATCTCAAGCCACAACTGTTTGCTTTGTCATTGGTTGGTTTTAACAGGAGTTCATTGCAAGGGACAAATCGATATAAATCAAGTGAATTGCCATTGACTCTCAGCATACTGCTTACAAAGAACGTTGGCAGGCTAAAGCTTGACTTTACTAGCGAGGTCAAACAGATCCCAGGGCTTGGGTGTTTGAGGTGGGGAGGGGCAAGTCTATGGATGGGTAAATGAGCAAACAACACCCACAAGCTGTGTGTCCCTTCTCACGTCATCTGCCTCCTACCTGAACTCCACTGCAATAATTTTGGCTTATAGGTAGCACTGAAGCATCACCTAATACCCCCAACTAGAAATGGCAGCAATTATGGTCAAGATGGTAGGCAGACCCTCTGACACTGCTGCGCAAGTGAACACTGTGTCAGAAAAGGTCACTGCCACGCCCAGTTTCAGTCTAACTAAAGGCATATCAACCCTCAGCTGCAAAACCTATTAGGACGTGATGAGGGAGCACAGGGACATTGGAAGAGGTTTAGAATACGTTGCTATGTGTGCAGGCCAACACAAATGGTGCCATGCATGGGACACGTACACCCACATCAGAGAGTGATTCCTTTAGTGTCAGTAGAGGCGCACCACTAGCTCCAGCCGACTCCAACAGACAATTGGCCCAGAGAAGCGACAGTCAGGCTGCTGTTTCAAGTCCCTGCCCAAGCATGCGGAGTAGGTAGTGAGCATGCCAATATATGCTTAACAGGTCATCATATTTGTTCATACAATCACCTCCCATGTCCCTATGCTTACTCTCTACTCTACACCAACACACAGTTAGAGTGCAGCTACACCACTCGATCAATTTCGGCCTAGCTGCTCACATATGAACACTACCTCATGAACACCTCATCCTTCTATTAGATTGCAGCTACATCTCATGAAAAACCAGCCTAGCTGCACACATAAAGGTCCTACACAGGCCTAACACAGCCAGACCCAGTCTTGGTGTCCACCCTCCAGACTACACACATTCAATTGATATCAATACCACCACACCCAATGCTGCGATGCAGCTACCATCAGGTATTTGCATCAGCTGCACACATAGCTGGTGCACACAAGCACCCTATGACACTTTTCTCTCACAACTAACCTGGACTGTGGTCCCCGAGGGTGTTCAACCTACTGCTTTGAGGTCATACCAATGAAATAAAGAGCGCTATATAAATGCCAAATAACATAACATACCTGTATTCACACCAGTTTGGACATTACATGCTTCTTCATGTAGCACCTCAGAACTTGCCATCGTTGCCTATCGGTTAAAGGGCCTTCTAATTCCTCCTAGCTGTCCCCGCACTTGCACAGTCCGTATCCTGCCCAGGTGAGGATCCTGGTGCATCCTCGTCCTTTGAATCATCCTCATGAATCTTTATATGTAGACCTTTTCAGATAGTTATGGGCATCATGACATGTTGGTATGACCTGAGAGCAGCTCATTGTGTCCTCCTACAATCCTCCCCTGGATTTATGCAGACACACCCGCTGGATGCCGAATGTGCGCAACACAATAGGCATAGGGCCTCATTACGACCCTGGCGCTAAGTGTTTAACGGCGCCGTAAAAGGCTGCAGCGCCGTTAAGCACTTAGCGCCTAATTACGAGGTCCCTTTGCGGGACCCGACCTTAACGGCTGGTTTTACCAGCCGTTAAAGTAGGGACCCGCAAAGGGACCTTGGTGCTAATTACGGTACCACAATTTGCGGTACCGTAATTAGCGCCTTCCCCATTCCCATTGAGCCACATGGGGCAAAAATGGGAATGGGGAAGGGCCATGGCGGCATGGGGAATTACCGCCCCACCAACCTCGGAATGGGGTGGTAATTCCCCCTTTCTCCATGGCGGACTCCGGCATTGACCATGGTGCTAATAGCACCATGGTTTAGCGCCGGAGTCCTAATGAGGCCCATAGTCTTGCAGTTTGTGTTGTTGTAATGGTGTTGGCTTATTGGTGTGGGGGTCAGTGTTGTGGCAGTTTCCACACCTGAATCGCAAGAGGAATATCGCCTGTTTGGAGGGATCAGTAATGTGTTGCAGCACACAACTGTCACATCTACATCATCCCTATCATTATTGACGGTGAGCTTTCCTGTTCCTGTAAATGTATTGCATGTGCACAAAGGGGACACAGAACTGAGTCACGGGCACGGCGGCTAGGCATTTGGGAAATTGCCATGGAATGTGTTTTGGCTGTGGACAATTCAGACGGTAAGCGTGGATAAGGGAACAGAACAGCTGCTATTTCCACGGTGCAGTACACCAGTAGATCTACTGGAAGCCGGGGGTGTAAAGAGCACATGCGATGCACATGTGGCTAGCTTCCGGCTTCACTCAGCATCATGTCCCATGGTGGACACTAGTTCCCAGAGGAGGGGGAGCATGATTTCACTAGTGAATCGGTACTGTCTGTGCGCCGAATCAAACAGTAATGTCACCCCTTGGCTTTACATTCTATCCCTCCTCTTCCTCTTCCTCCTTTCTCCCCAAGTCCCAAGCGTGGCGTCATGCTCAGAAGCAAGGAGACACGTGCAACATACGGTGAATTCGTTTTGATTAACTCTTGGGCATTCTGGGATACCTTTCATACTTTGGCACCTCATCAGCTCCAGCTCCAAACAGGTGCACTATTGTGTTTCAAAGGTGTGCAGGCTTTAAGTTTGCGTGTCATGTGCATATCACTAGCGTTTCACTTGCCAGGTTTCGGGGATTTTATGAAGGGCACCCATTGGTGCGATGTGAATTGAGGACGTGGTGTCTTTGCACTGATCGAAAATGGAAAGCATAAACATGCTCTAATCTTAGTTTCTATCCCTCCTCGGGGGATGGAGAATTGTGTTCGCCGTCACCCTAATTATTTTTCTGTAACTGATAAAACTCTACTTTCTATGCTGGATGTTTCTTTGATTTGTTCATTGCATTCATTTCCTGAGAAAACTATCATATATCTCTCCCATCTTCACCTCCTATTTGCTTCACGTACCCCTCTTCTTTAATCGCATCCTTTATTTCTCTACCCTGTCCACTCACCAATAGCCCCATTCTTCTCCTTTATATATGTCCCCCCCCTTCCTTTCTCAGTATGCCTGCCTATTCAATTTTCTTCATACTTGGCTTTATGATTCATTCCTAACCCCACTGTTGCCGCTCCTCCTCTTCCTACTGCCACCTGCCTCAATTACCACCTCTTCCACTTGTCAGTTGGTTGTTCTGGCAACCTACCTCTTAGCAAACTTATCATCCCTCCTGCTCCAGCCCTCTCAGACCCGATACCCTCATACGTACCGCTCTGTCTAACATTTTCCCTACTGTTCAACTACTTCCTTCCCTTCTCTTTAGCCTCACTTATTGCCTTTTTCTTACTCCCTGCCATTAACTTTTTTTTCATGGCATCTAAGTTGCTTTGATGCTTCTACGTTTATCACTGATCTTTATCATTTTCTTCCATCTACTGCAGATTTCTCTGTACTTTACACTGATTCTTCTTTTTTTGGTTTTGTCTTCTACTTTGGCATCTTCTCTTGATGCCCGATGCCGCTTCTTTGCTCTTTGTCCCATAGCAAAAGCTTCTCCAACCTTAGCAGCCTCCTTCTCTTCAGGAGCGCAGCACCTTGTGTCGCAAACTTGCATGTCACTAACAGAAATCGCATTCGCCAGTCTAGCTTGCAGTTCTTTCTTCTCTTCACTCAACCTCTTCATTGAGTACAGGTACTTAGGATTGAAACGTCATTTATTTGCCCTTCTTAATAATATGCATGCTCCTCATGCTCCTGATCTTACTCCGATGTTGCTTCTTACTGCTCTTTCTCTGCTGATTACCCCCTTCTCCTACTGCTCTTTCCTATTCTTCCTTTTACCCCTTTATCTCATTCTGAGGATTCACTTCAGCTCCCGTTCCACTGAGCTAATCCTTCCGCTGCTACTCTGGATTCACTGCCCTCTTCCCTCATCCCATTAGTGTTCCATTTTATGACAGCACTTTCAAACTCTTCCCTTCCCTTCTCTTTGATTCTTCCACTCCCTTCTCCACCACCCCACCTCCCCTGACGCTAGGCGATCTGCTACCCCCGCCTCCTACTCTGGTTGCTTGTAGATCCCTTGTAGCTAAATTGCCTGACCTCCCCCCTCCCAGTTGTTACCTAGCCATCCCCTTGTATTGATCCATTGCAATCTGCTTCCCATGTTCGGTACTCCCCCCTATGACTTCTAAAACGCTTTGATGCTTCTCAAAGCTAGGTCCACACTCAATAAATACCTACTAACAATAATAATGATACTAATACTAGTGTTGTACCTCTTTTCTTTAAGCATGTGACTATTCTTCAAAAACCTATGTTAGATTCTTCTCTTCCCTCTGTGAGGCTATTTCACATCTTCATTTTTTCTTGCAAACTCCTGGAGGCTTTGTGCACTCTCTACTTTCTCTCTAGTTCAATTCTAAATCCTTTCCTTGCCCATTTTAGTCTGGTTTTCGGCTCTCTCATTCTACTAAAACTGCTCTTCTTCAATGTAAAAATGTTCTTACTTCTTCTCGACACTCCAAGCTATCAGCAATGCTTATTATTTTGGACCCATATGCAGCATTTGATGCATCGAAAAACCATCTTCTGTTCTACTCTTGGAATTTCTGGTATTGCTTTTTCTTTTTCTTCCCATCGTTCTGATCTGAGTCTTTGGGTGGAGTTTGTTCTTCCACTTCTCCTTTACGGTATGGTACTTCCCAAGGCTCATTCCTTGGGCCTCTACTATTTACTCTCCATACAATTCCTCTTTTGTCAATTGTTCATTCTTTTGTTCTTGATTGATATGATATAATAGTTTATTTATATAGCGCCTATACACAATGTGTTTCAAAGCGCTTCAAGGCAAGGGAGGGAACAAGGGAAAATACAATGATATTCTTATATGCCATGGTGAAATTAACTATTGTACTCGGCCTGACGACATTTCAGATAGTGCAAGAGCTAAGACATAGATAAGGAAGAGGGGGAAAGTGGGAAGGAAAGGGAAACAGACAGGCGACTACAGTACTTGGCTTGACGACATTTCTTGTAGGGCTGGAGAAAAACAAAAGGTGAGGGAGAGGGGTGCAGAGAGGGAGGGGAGGAACAAAACCAGCGACTATCGTACTAGGCCTGACGACATTTCAGATAGTGCTGGAAAGGGGGGCAGGGGGAGGAGACAGACGAGGTTGCTATCATATTAGGTCCAGGGACAATTCTGATAGAGTAAGTGCATAGAAGAAAGAAAGGGGAGGAGAAGAGGAGGGGAGGAGAAAAGGAAAGGGAGAGGAGGAGAGAACAGAGAGTAAGCAGTCAAAAAGAGTGGAGAAGCAAGAGGGGAGAGTGAATACAATTGCAGAAGTCAGTAGTAACACATTATTTTGCAAGCCAGGATACAAGATGAAGATGGGAACAGCATGATTCAGGGCCACCATGAGTACAAGATGCAAAGGAAGTTCAGCATGAGAGTTGAGAAAGGGTGACTCATTGTGAATCAATGAAGCCCATAAAAGTCAAATCCAGCATCGGCCACAAGGCAGTCATGGTGAAACCAGAATCTATCAGGACAGACTCCTGCAGAAGTAGGGAAAAGAGCGGCAACCAGGAAGGCACCAGGTGGGCGGGGCTTGCTAAGTGGGGAAAACGAGCGGCAACCAGGAAGGCACCCGGTGGGTGGGGCTTGCTAAGTGGGGAAAAAGAGCAGCAACCAGGGACTTGCTAAGTGGGGGAAAAGAGCGGCAACCAGGAAGGCACCAGGTGGGCAGGGCTTAGGCCAGGTGACCTAGATCCACTTGCACCTGCTCCCCATCTGCAAAGGAAAAGAGGCTGGAGGGCTCGTTAAGTAAGGAAAAGAGCGGCAACCAGGAAGGCACCAGGTGGATGGGGCTTGCTAAGTGAGGAAAAGGAGAGGCAACCAGGAAGGCAGCAGGTGGGCAGGGCTTAGGCCAGGTGACCTAGATCCACCTGCACCTGCTCCCCATCTGCCTGTCCACTTGCACCTGCTGCCCATCGGATTGTCATTATTATGCTGGCAATTCCTAATCTTTGTCCCTTTCTCCTTTTTCTCTGACCAAGTTCACTCACATATGTCTGATAGCATGTCTGGAATTAACTATTGGATGTTTGCTCACTCTCTCCATCTTCATGTCATCCAGACTGAGCTTCTACTCTTTCCTGCTCCCTCTCCTTATGGCTGCCATTTTTATGGTGCCATTTTTAAGTCATCGCTCTCCTTCTCTCTTCACATTTACTCTATTGCTGGATCCAGCTATTATCAACTTCATAATAACTGCAAGATATGCCCTTTCCCCGCCCCTTTCTTGAATATTCATAATACCCCTTACCATTTCCCTGCTATTTTCTTCCTGTCATTCTCACAAAGCTGTCCCCATTGAATTCGTTTTTCAGTTTTTTCATCAGTCTCCTTTTCCAGCTTCTGTGCCGTTCTTCCACCTCCACTTCCTTAGCTTCCCTCAGTTGACTCCCTTTTAATGCCCATCTGCATTTTTGTTTTCGTTGTATTATTTTTAAATGTATTCAGGGCTTTGCTCCATCTTTACTTTTCTCGCATATTTCAATTTACTTTCCCCCTCACTCTTTACACTCTTCTTTTTTTCCACCCATTAATCATTCCCCATCCTCATTGTGCCAGACTCATGCCCGTTCATATTCTTTTCTTGCTCCCAACCTTTGGAATGCTCTTCTTTTCATCCTTCCCCCCAACTTGTTGTGTTTTGCTCTTTTCTCAAAAACGAATATGTCTTCTACTCGAATTCTTAACACTGTTACTTCATGTTATTAACATTTAACCTATTCATGAATTGTGTACTGTTTTTGTAACTTATGTGCAGCACTTAGACATAAGTGCTTTATAAATTCAAATAGATAAATAAACATTTATAAGAATAGAAATATTAAGGTAGCATAAGAATCTTTTAATCTTCGAGTCCCTTCTTCCTGTCCTCTGCTCCATCCCTGCCCTCTTCAACCTTGCGGTCTCGCCATCCCCTCTTAATTCCTCTTCTCCACCTGCATTCCAGTGTTGCATTCAATCACAGCCCGTTCCTTTCCCTGTTTGTCTGGCTCCTCAGTCCTCCCTAGGGTCCTCTTTATCCAAACTCTGTAAGCCTAGATCTTTTTGGACTCTTTCGCCCCTTATCTCCCGCTTTGCAAGCAAAAAACCTATAAACATCCATGACCTGACAGAGGACAATGAAGGTGACTTTCTAGCCCCAATAGAGCATTGTTTCTCTGACTCTACATTACACTGGTCGACAACTTCCTTCCTCCAAGTTTTAATACGCAGGTCTGAAATAGGGTTGCCAAAACAGGAATCAGAGTGGCCTTTATCTTGCTTTCATCTGTCAACACCGCTGTTATTCACACAACTCCCACCTCTTCTTTTTAATCCTTTGGATGCAAATGTCTGGTTGACTGAAACAACTGCATCACCTTTGCCAATATGTATAGGCCTCCTGGTTACTACCCCTCCTTCCTGGATGATTGTGACAATTTTGTGGCTAACTTACAAACCACCTAAAATCTGACTGTGGTGTTCAGCGACTTCAACATCTGGCTAGGCTGCCATACAAACAAGCATAGCCTGTCCTTCCTTAACCCTTGAGACTCCCATGACATGGCTTTGTCTTCTCTGGTATTGTCCTGGCACTGATTGACGACTCCTTTTCTTACAGGGAACTGCAGGGTAGATCAGGTCCCATCCTTTCCAAACCAAACATATGGTACTGCAGAGTTCCCCAATGTTCCATACTTGCACCAAGGCTTTGCTTAAAAAACCCAGAGCGGACCCATATAACCCTGCCAGCTATCGCCCCATCTCAAACATGCCTTCCATTGGGAAACGTCTGGACAAATTCATAGCTTGTCAACTCTGGGATTTCGTCAAAACAAATCAACTCCTGAATGAGGCAGAGTCTGGATTTAGAGCTTCTAGAAATACATAATCTCCTCTATGGTCCATCTGGGATATGCTTAAAAACAATATGGATCAGGAAAGACCGAGATGGGAACTCCAGGGCCCGAGAAGGAAACGAGTAAAGGGCTCCAGAAAGTACAGGCGACCTAATGTCACGCCAGACAACAATTGATATTGTTCGCCCAAGTTCAGTATTCCTGCGATGTTCGCTTTGAGAGTTCCTGCAAGGGACCCACTTATATTCCGGCACTCCCTTATCACCAGTTCCATCTCACGACCCGTGAACTGCCTGGAGCGCAAACACGAACTGCCGATGAACGAAGACTCCGGAAACCACATGTATCTTTACATATACTAGTTCACAGTATAAGTTGTTGTTGTTTAACATAGAGTTATTTGTTACACAATTTTATACTTGGGGGTGCGGGGGCTCAAAATTTTATGTCGTTGATAGTTGTTGACGGGGGCGTGCGGTTACGACCCAGGCTGGTTTTCCGACAGTAGACCGGCTGTTCACATCCAGTCCAACTCGGACGCCACCACATACAAACACAGACCCTCATCGAAAGATTGAAGAGCAACGAGACAAACAGAGGGCAACGGGTATGCCGTTCAATACCCTAAAGGGGAGGGTGGGGGGAGGAAGGCAAAAAAAGGCACAGCCTCAGTTTTTCAGAGGGGCTTATTTGAATACTTCCTTTACGGCGACCTTCCGCAACGAGCGACGCAACACGATGAGCGAACTCAAAGAGCGCACCTCTGACCGACGGACATGACAACCAACGTGACAGGCATGGCACACTTAAAATTGGCACACTGAACGTAAAGGGACTAAATTCTCCTACCAAGAGATCGCTAGTCTACAGAGAGTTGAAGAGAGCACAACTTGACATCCTTTTTCTACAGGAGACCCGATATGCAAGGGGGGAGGAAAGGAAGATTCTGGGCAACAAAGCTGGCATCGAATACTGGAGCTCCGGCCCCCTTAAGAAAACTGGAGTCGGCATCCTAATCAACAGAACAGTCCACTTCGAACACCTTAAAACCTGGGCAGACACAAGTGGTAGAGCGCTCATGCTTGTCGGTAAAATGCAGAACACCATTCTCACCCTCGCATCCATATACGCGCCCAACACTGGTCAGTCCAGGTTCCTCCAACAAACAGTTCCCAAGATCATGTTTGAAGCAGAGGCGAAGTGATCCTGGGAGGGGACTTAAATTCATGGATGGATCCAGATCGCAGCCCCCCCAGCTGGACCTGGTCGCTCACAGGTCACGGACATGATGGAGGCATACAACCTCAAGGACGCATCGAGACACATGAACCCGAATTCGACAGGCTTCACTTTCTATTCAGCGCCAAACGCAACGTTCACCAGAATTGATTACATACACCTCACCCCTCAACTCACCGAGGCTATGGCCGATGCCAACATAACTCCTATAACATGGTCTGACCACGACATGGTCACAGTTACTGTTGACCGGATGGACCTCCCCCAGAGGAGCTCTAAATGGCAATGCAACAAGACACTCTTCAAAGACCCGATTTTTCGAGATCAGCTAGAGCAGGACATCACCCATTACTTTGAACAAAATAAAACAGGCGACACCTCCCTAAATACTGTATGGGAAGCAGGTAAAGCCACCTGGATGGGACTACTCATCAAGGAGGGAGCCACCAAAAGAAGAGAACGCCGACTCATAGAAAACAGACTTCGAAAGGAAATCTCCCAACTTGACCTTATCGCCCGGTCCTCAGCCCCGACAGACTACACAACATAGAACAAGCCAACAACAAGAGGGAAGAACTGCGGCAACTAGAAACTGATAAAATCGTGCATAAACTCGAATGCCTCAAACAGAAACAAATTACGAACACGGAGACAAGGCGGGTGCCTTACTAGCCGCAAGACTCCGAGGGCAACGCAAAGAGCGATGGGTCCCAACAATACACAACGGTGAGACACCCCATGACCATCGTCCCCCCTTTACCCTGGAAGTCTTCGCCGACTTCTACGAAAAGCTGTATTCTTCATGAGCTGCCCCGCACCCGGGGGCGATCAACGAATATATGGACATGGTGTCCCTCCCGTCCTTCCCCCCGGACGTGGCACAAACCAGAGATGCCCCGATCACGGGAGAGGAGATTGAAGAGGCGGTCAAAAGACTTCCCGCAGGGAAAGCCCCTGGTAACAACGGCTACACAGCAGGCTTCTATAAAACCTTAAAGGACGCCCTCCTCCCATTCCTCGTCGAACCTTTTACCAACATACTTCAATCAGGCGTCGCACCGGTAACCTTCTCAGAAGCATTAATAACTCTCATACCCAAGGAAGCAAGGACCCCACCCTGTGCGCCTCCTACCGTCCGATTTCCCTCATAAACATTGACGCAAAGATTTACACGAGAGTCCTTACTGCGCGCCTTGAATCTCATATGCCAGCGATAATCCATAATGATCAGGTGGGGTTCATCCTTGGGAGGCAAGGTGCGGAAGACCCTCCACCTCATACACAAGGCCAGGAAAATGCCAAACATGCCCGCACTATTTTCGATCGACGCCAAGAAGGCATTCGACAGAGTCGAGTGGCATTTCCCAGAGGCCACGCTGATGAAAATAGGCCTAGGACCTGCTCTCCGATGAGGGATCAAAGCCGTCTACACGGCACCACGTGCTTCGGTAGTAGTAAATTCCCAATACTCCCGCTGGTTCCCCCTTAGCAGAGGAACGAGACACGGATGCCCTCTCTCGGCAATACTCTTCGCGCTATCCCTGGAACCCCTCGCCCACACACTCCGAGCAGACCCCAATGTAGAGGGACTGCGAGTAAGTGGCAGAGAGTACAAACTGGCCATGTACGCAGACGACATCCTGCTTCACGTTCTGAATCTGATGTCATCGATTCCCCGAGCGATCAACCTGATAGAAGACTATGGCACACTTTCGGGCTTCAAAATAAACAAAACCAAATCGGTCCTCTTTCCGCTCCACGAACCCTCCCCAGACCACCAGGCGGACCTGGAGATTCTAGGATTAACCATCGGAGGCCCAACACTGAGATACCTGGGGATCAACCTAACAAGAGATCTCGAACATCTTTATGAGGCGAACTTCCCTCAACTCCTCGATGCCCTCAAAGCGGACCTTGCAAAATGGAAACCTCTCACGATCTCTTGGATGGGACGTCTGAATGCCATCAAAATGGTGAGCCTCCCATGTTTCTTGTACCCCTTACAGGTCCTTCCCATCACAATCCCAGAACAATTCTTCAAACAAGTCAAGAAAGCCATTCTAGACTTCCTTTGGAATGGGGAAAAACCTAGAATATCCTATCAAACCCTGATACTACCAAAAGAGCATGGGGGAGAAGGGCTACCGGACATAAAACGATACTACCAGGCGACTCAGTTTAGGATCCTGATTCCTCGCTGAGTGGTTATGGGTCCCCAGACCGAAACTGACGAGAAGATTGCGCAACCACCCGATACTGGGGACGCTGTGGAACATATGGAAGGAAGGGAAGGATATGTCTGGAGTCACCACGTGGCCCTCTCCCCTGAGCCATCTCTGGTCTCCTGGGATCAGAGAGCACATCCCCGAACACCCTAGATATCAAGCCTGGTTCAACGCAAGACTTGAGAGAGTAGGCCAGCTCTGGAGACACGGGAAATTCATTCCAATTACAGATCTTGAGGAAGCCCTCCAACTACACCCGATCCCGGTCTTTCTGTACCTCCGACTGAAATGTGTATTATCCAGGAAAGAGTGGAAGACCAAAACACAGAGGGGGCTCACGCCTTTCGAAACAATTCTGGATACGACCACCACAAATAAGGGCCTAATAGCACGCATGTACAGCGCTCTGATCACAAAGGATCAACCCTCGAGTTCCTACCTGAAAGAGCGATGGGAAGAGAATTTGACCAAAAAGACTGGGACAGAATTTGTGAAACTTCATCTAAAATGTCAATCGCAGCCCAATATAAGCTACACGCAACAAAGCTACTCCACAGATGGCAGTATGACCCGCACCGGCTCTCCAGAATGTTCCAGTCCTCCAGCCCCAGGTGCTGACGTCAATGTGGCATGGATGCGGATTACTGGCACATGTGGTGGGGCTGCCCCAAGGCCCGCATCTACTGGCAGGAAGTCCTGGGAGGGATCAAACAGCTATAGGGCATAGAAAGGGAACCGTCCCACCTTCTGGTCTGGAAGAAGAAGACAATGAGCTGATTAGATTCAGAGGACTGGTATCCCCCCTGTTATTGGCCGCTAGAGTGAGCATAGTCATCAAATGGAAGTCTTTACACCTCCCGACAAAAAAGGACTGGATACAGATTGCAACAAACATCTATACAATGGAAAAAATCACAGCAGCACTCCACGACAAGGCCACACGACACAAAGAGATGTGGTGCGACTTTGCCAACCAATACATTTCAAACTCAGTGAGGAATGACCCAGCGCACCAGCAAAGCCAAGCAATAGCCTCCCCTGGCCCGGACTGGACACCTCAGGGAAATCCGCCAATTTAACATGCCTGCCACAAACCTACACTGTGCATCCAATGAACTCCAAACCGAACGTTGTTCAGCGCCACACATCATGTCGCTCGACACAAATTGCCACAGCAAACGCCGAAGAATCCGAAGTTGTTTGTGCAATGGACAAGGGGTGGGTGGCAGGGGGGTATAGGATCAAAACGTTCCCCCACGAGGGGGAGACGAGTAGTCGATGTTAAAAGCTGACTCAGGTGATAAGGAAATTGCTTCTTGGTGCTACCATGTGATTACAACATGTATCCACCTGTATGTCTGTTACTGATGTTTAAAATCAATAGAAATGTAAATTTAAAAAGAAAAAAAAACAATATGGATGAAAACAGTGGACTCATCCGGCTAGGCATTGTAGGGGAGGACTGGTCCAGGAGACCCCCCCTCGCCTACGCTTTCTCCCCAGGTGAGGGCTATGGCTCTTTGGGCGTCCCCTCATGCCACCCGGGCCCAGGTGATGGAGGGTTCACCCACTGGAGACATTGCCCGCACGTATTGATTGCCCACATGTATTAAAATTTAGCTAGGCCCAGAAACCATTTTGTCTGGTAAAGATGGTGTGAGCTCAGCGCACTGTAGCGCGGCCCCCACCCTTGGAGAGTTTCAGTCATCCCTGTTGCCGCAGCACCCTGGCAGATCCGCTGCGAGCACGTTCCCACGAACAAGACGGACATGAGCTAGCGTAATACACTAACAATGTAACAGTTCACCTCCCGCAGTGTATCATCGCTCCCAGCATGACCCGGCCAGCAGGCCTGGGCAATGAAAAGAACAGTAAAATAGTCATGAGATGGCAGACAGTCTTTATATATTAATGTTGAGACCACTCGCAAAGCATGCTTTCTTCCACAAAATCCCTTATATTACAAAAGCCTGTAAAATGTATAAATATAAGAAAGCATGCTTCCATGATATAAGCGATGGCGAGCCTACACCATTGCAGTTGGATGCAAATAATAAAGGAACGCACCAGGAATCTATTTGTTACGTGTATCACTGGGAAACTTACACCCCATGGGCTTGCGCCATAACTGAACTAATGCTGCTAGAGGACACAAGAAGACGAATGTAACCATACAGAGGGCCCATGCGAAGGATGCACGAGAAGGCGCATGTCATGTGTGCATGTCTAGGCCCCACATGTGCCACCACCGTCACGAACAGTGACGGGTTACTTTCTATGTTCTCCACCAATCCTAATTCTACCTCACTTACTGCAAATATATATGCATATAACTAAATAATGTACTTGTTAAAACATAATGTATGAATAAGGTGCTCAGACTGGGTATAATCGAGACACATCCAGCAAAGTTTAAATGCATGTTTTGTATTGCTTTGAATAAGTATTATAGAGTGTTCAAATGTTTGTGATGTTTTTACCTAAACCGGCAACACACGAGGGAGATACCTTTGTGAAATACGTGCAAGGCCATTCCCCCTCCCACCCTGCGAAGGCTGCCAAGGCATGAGAGCAGAGGCCGCGCCGCGCTGCTTTACCTCCCCCAACCAGACTGGAGCCGCTTCAAAGATTTGTAACCCCCTCTGTAGCACCCAAGGCCGCCACCCGCCACCTGCATTATTTACAGCACAGCAGTAAACCTCTGCCTGAACACACGCGCCCCCTCGTAAACCTCACAACCCACCAGACCATCTCAGACTTATGGCCCTGTGCAATCAGGACACCCAACACTTTGACAACACACAGCGGAACATCCATAACAACTTCTAACAAGGCAGAAAGTCCTGTACCGCCCGTCCCAGGCCCTGAAGCTTAGCCCCTCGACCTATGGCCCCGGTCAACAGGACACTGGTTACCATGTCCTGACGTATTACCTCCAGACCCCTCACAAGGTACATTCCTCCTGTGTTGCATTAACCTGTAGTATAACCTATTGGAAGATTTACTAAAGAAGATAATATTGAAACGACTGAATGACTGCGGTGTGCATGGCCTAGGGCAAATAAGTCAGGAAAAGACATTCATCTCTGACACTGGCCGCGATGGCACAACAACACCGCCCGGATGAACTCTGCCACCCTGCCAGGCCCAGCCCAACCCACGAGGCTGACCAGTGACGTCTTCCAGCCAAAGCCAACCACATCGCAGCAGCACCTATAGTTAGTCGTCGCCACCCAATCCCCTTGAACTTGTGCCCCCTATAGTGTGTAGGTTCTTGTGACGTTTTTTGGAAATATATACGCCTGTCTTTGCTATTGTCAGACAGAGCGCTCTCGGAGGTTGCAGAGTTCTTTGCATGCCCTATTCTGATTGATAAACTCCCATTTACGCTCACCCGCACTCTGTCTTGGCCTTATTCCCATTTTGGGAAAGTCCTTCATTGTCTCTCATTGCGGGGAGGATCGTGCTGTTTGGGGATGCTTGCTTTCAGTGGTGACCCCGATAGCGTGATTTTTATTTCTTCCTAACTCATTATAACCGTCCCCTTTTGGCACGAGAATCTCCGGTCGAAAAGGGATACGCACGGTGAGCCGGCTCCGGGAGGCTACCCGCCAACGGCGACCGGTACACTAAGAAGTGCGCACTCAATAGAGAGAGGGTACGGGATCCCGGTTGAAAAATCCCCTTTGAGTACCGCTCGCCGGAGCCGGGGCTGACTGTTGAGCTGACGGCGACACTGCCTGGACGGACCCAGTTTCGGAGACTATCGGTTCAAGACGGGCACGTGAGTACTGAGTGTGAGCGATTGTAAAGGGAGCGGGGAGAGAAGTGTAGGACAGGGAACGAAGAGGGGGTACGAAGATATACTAAAGATCATCCTAAAATTTCCTTGCTTTTTCTTTGCATATGGCCATTAGGATTAAGAGGTGAATAAGAGATAAAAGTGACGGGAACCTAGCTCCGAAAGGGGGTGGAAGGCGGCGCCGCATAGTGCTATATTGACTAGTACTGGGAACATATGACGAAGTGAAATACAAGATAAAAGTGTTCAGCAAAAGAGGGCACTGAGAATATATTAGTGATCGCTATTACTTCTTTCTTTTCTTTTTCTTTAGGGGTAGGGGGAGAATAAAAAGCGAGATTAGCACGAACTTGGGAAGAAAGTAAGAGAAAAAGGGTCCTACTAGAAGGGGGAGAGCAGGTTAAAACATATACATATATGCATATGCGCATCCATCTATCCAAATAAGACGGACAGGGACAGCCGGCTAGGGAGGAAAGGGAGGGCAGCTTGAATGGTGCATTGAGTGTTACCAAGAGGTGTGTGCGCCTCGTATGTGTCAGGGGACAATTTGACGTTGTGAATGTGCATAACGGTTATAAATGTATAATAGTTAAATGGTCATGGTAAGTGTGACCGGATAAAACTTTTTTTTTTTGAAGGAAAAGTTGATACAGTGAAGTGAGTGTGTACCTTTTTTTTTATATTTCCGGATTGATATTGTCGAAATAAATAATGGGTTGCCCTTGTATGTGCCCCCCCAAGAGAACAGAGTAGACACTGGGTATAGCTAGTTTTGTATTGTGTAATAAGGGGAAGGGGGGAGAGCCCAAACGAGCCCAACATTGAATGTGAAGTAGCATAAAAAAAAAATTAAAAAAAATACTGATACTACATGTACATTGTAGTTGCAGACACACAGAGACACACAAGCACTAGGAGGGCACAGAGATGGGGGCTGAAACACCCTTATCACATATTTGTAAGAATCTCCCAGGGTACGCGGAGCGGATTAAGAAATATCACGACCAATGGATAACTGAGTTGAAGGGAGAGTGGTTACCCCAGATATGGCCAGAGGGAGGGTCATTTGATAAAAGTGTTCTGGATATGGTGGCCACATGCATTTATTTGAAGTACAAAGGAAAGCAGTTGCAAAATAGGAGAGAAATATTAGATCTTTGGAGGTTATTTGAAGAGATACCACCGCCTAAAACACCAGCATTAAATTCTGATCTCCCATCCACCACAGACAATCCACTGATGATACAGAAAGATGTCAAAGAATTGTCAAGTGTAGCGCCACCAGTAGAGGTAATAAGTTTGTACCCGATATTAAAAAAACCTGTACCCGCAGAAGGATACAGTGATCCGACGTATGTGCCTCCCCCGACAACCACTACACCCCACCGGCCCACTGCACCCCCACCATATGAAAGTAGGAGGGAGCGAGGCCAGGCGAGTACACAAAGGGTGGACATAGAGAAACTCACAGATGATTTACAGTCAAGACTCTCAATAGCAAAAGATGAGCTCTCGAGGATAAAAGACATGTGCGGACAAACAGCACTTAATGAGGCAAGATCAGGGCGCACGTCTAGAGCGCCAGGTGAGAATAGAAAACCTGAAGAGGGGTGGAAGAAAGGTGAGATACTGTTCAGAATTGAAGAAGAACCAACACGCATAATTGAAATAGAGACACGCGAGGGAGATACTGACAATGATGAAAGGCCTATGGGGGATAGAGAGGAATTACTATGTGACATAAGGGACGAGTTAGAAGAAAGTGACAGGTTGAGCATGGCAATGGGAGGGGGAAGCGAAGGGGGGGATGGTACATGTTCAGTGAGAACCCTGGACGATGAGTGGACGGGACGACTAAGGAACAGAGTAGGGAAAATGGCATCACTGGGAACATCAGCAGCCAAAACGGGTCCGGATGCCACGACGAAAGGAAGGCTACAGCTCCTGTTGATACACAGGGGAGGAGGGAGGCCTAACTACATCCCATGGGCACAGATGGATAAAGCCAATTTATTAAAGCTATTGCCCCCGTTATCAGGAGGGGCAAGTAAGTGGATATACGCCTTTGAGAAACATACTGCTGGGGTACCCCTAGCTATAGGAGATGTGAAAAGTCTGCTCGTATCAGCAGTGGGCGATCAGGCTGAAAGAGTATGGGTTAAAGCCGGTTTCCCGGGAGTAACGTTAGACTGTGACCGCCATGATGGGGCCTCCTTTAACACAGTGCGTGCTAGGGTGTGGGATGCCTTACGCGAAACATTCCCAGACACACCGGACTTGCAGTCAGTGATGCAGTGTACAATGAATGACGGGGAGGAGGCTATGGATTACATTTTTCGGGTCCAAGAGATGTGGAGAGCGGAAACGGGCACGCCCTGGTATCAATCGACATCTTTATTTTACTTCATTATAAAAAGAGGGCTCCCAAAGGAAGTGCAGAAGGCGCTCGACAGGATAGCAGGTATTGAAGCAAAGGGATGGCCAGAAATTCAGAGCATAATAGTACACCATTGTAAACGAATAAAGGAGAGGGAGAAGGAGGTGGCGCAGAAAAGATTGGCAGACGAGGCGAAGGTAGTACAGACAAAGTTGGTGAAGGTCGCAGCAGCAGTAGCCGCCCTCCCACACAGCAGGGAGGGAGACGATGAGGAGGAGGGGCTGATAGCACTACAAGGAAGGGTGGCAACTAATTGGGGGGGAACAGGACAGCGGCAGTGGAATGAGCAGGAGCAAGGTGGAGGTCCGCAGTGGCAAGAGTGGACCCCTCGAGGGGGACGAGGTGGGTACAGGGGCCGAAGAGGAGGTGGAACGGGGTACGGGGGAATGGGAGGAAATGGATGGCAGGGTCCTAGAGGTGCACAAGGAAGTTGCTGGAACTGCGGGCGATGGGGGCATTACTCTAGAGAGTGCAGAAACAGACCCAATAACGGGTTCCAAGAGGTAGAACAATATGGCCATCCCCACCCGGGAAGCCCATATGGCCTCCCAATGGGACAACAGCAACTAAGAAACCCAGGCCAAGGTAATGCTGGCCAGCAACAGGGACCCCAGTATAGAACACAGAACCACCAACAAAACAATGACAATATGCAATATATACGCCAGGTAACCCTTTCGCGACAACAGCAAACGGGGCCCCCGCACCAGCCCCTTACAACGGCATGTCAGTGGTTTCAGGAAATGTCTTTAATGGGGGGGGGGGCGATGAGACACCCCGCATAGGACAGCCCACAGAGAACACTTGCGTGTCCAGTTCTATCTACCACCTACAATGCAGCAGAGGAACCATTGGTAGGGGCGCAGATAGGAGACAAGCAGTTTATATTCATGGTTGATTCGGGAGCGGAGAAATCATGTGTCAGAGAGGGCCGGTTCCCGTTATCTAACAGGAAGTTAGAGACGCAGGGGTTCTCTGGGGCTGTAATTGAAGTTCCTTACACAGAAGCTTTGGATGTAACAGTGGGGGGCAAGACTGTGAAGGCACCCTTACTGTATTACGAACAGTCCCCAATAAATTTGTTAGGGAGGGATCTCCTGAGTAAACTTAACATGACCATATCATTTACTGAGAGAGGAATAGTGTGTTCTACACCCGGGATATGCCCCTTGCGTGCGATGTTGGTAGTGCAAGCCTACACAACCACACAGGAAATACGAGGGCTGCCACAAAATGAGGAAATGTTTATTGAAGGGCTAAAAACTTTGGCCCTCGTAATTCCAGAGCTAAGAAGGATGGACTGGAGGATTCCAGCGGAGTTCCTCTTCCGCCCCATAGTGTGTCCCAACGCAGCACCAGGATCAGTGGTATCGTTGGACTTGCACGCTGTGCAGGTATCAGCGAAAAGGATCGCTGTGATTGGAATGGACAGGGAAGGATGTGAGTGGCGCACAGTGCTGTGTACAAACGCCAACCTCGCCCTACGAGAGGTAACAGATGAGGATCTCTTTTCAGACACAGAAGGGGATGGTGAGATAGTAATGGAAATAGCGATGCCCTGTGACATTTTGATCCAAGCCAGGGAGACCCCCGTCCAATTGATGGCAGTGGTAGGAACACCACCGTCATTTTTTGATGACGACATGAGGCTCGTACCAAACAATTTATGGACAACAGGCCCCCATGATGTAGGGCTGTTGCACGGAGTACAACCTGTGATAATAAAACTAAAGCAAGGAGCAATTTTACCCCGAGTCAAACAGTATCCATTGTCCCGTGAAGCTGAAGAAGGGATAAAAGAAACAATAAATGCACTATTAGCACAAGGAATAATAGTGCCTTCAAACTCCCCATGTAACACATGTATTTATCCAATCAAAAAAGCGAAAGGAGGGTCTTGGAGGATGATACAGGACTTACGCCCCCTCAATGATGTAATACAGAAGGAGCTCCCTCTAGTCCCGAACCCTGCATCAATACTATGCAGCATCCCAAAAGCGGCATCACATTTCACAGTAGTAGACTTGAAAAACGCATTTTTTTCAATACCCCTGGCTGAAGAGAGTAGATACCTTACAGCCTTCACACTGGGGGGTAAGAGATATGAACACTGCAGACTACCACAGGGATACTGTGAGAGCCCGAGCATATTCAACCGCATATTGCATGAAGACTTGGGAAACCTATCAGTTGAGAGTACGATTATTCAGTATGTAGACGATTTATTAGTGTGTGCACAAGACGAAGCAACATGTAGAAAAGATTCAACAACGCTCCTGACTTTACTGGCCAACAAGGGATACAAGGTAGACAAGGAGAAGCTACAGTACTGCCTGACTGAGGTCCTATACCTGGGACAGCTCATATCAAAAGATGGAAAAAGAATAATTCCCGACAGGGTAGAAGCAATAAGATCAGTAGGAGAACCCACAATAGTGAAAGATATGCAGAAATTCTTGGGGATGTGCAACTATTGCCGAGCATGGATACTAGACTATGCAGCATACACGAGGCCCCTCCTACAAGCACTCAAGGTAGCACAACAGGAGAATGAAAAAATAAAATGGTCAGAAGAAATGAGCATATCATTTCAATCATTGAAAGAGCTAATTTCAAGCGCTCCAGTACTAGCAAACCTTGATTACGGACGCGAATTTTACCTATTCTCACACTGCAAGGGAACACTCATGACAGCAGTACTGACACAAAAAACATCCTTAGGACACAAGCCATTGGCTTACTATAGTGGTACTTTAGATGCCGTGATGCAGGGTCATTTCGCGTGCGAACAATCACTCGCTGCAGCCGCATTCGCGATTGAGAAAAGTGCCACAATACTAATGGGTTGCCCTGTGACATTCTTTGTGGAACATTCATTATTTGCAATACTTGAGAGATCAAAAAGCACACTGACCACACAGCGGGTGACAGCCTACGAGATTATATTGTCCAGCGCCAACATCCATATAGTGAGATGCAAGACAGTGAACCCCGCCACATTCATTACAGAAGCGTGCACATTAGAGGATATGCAGAACCACGATTGCGCAACCTACACAGGAGAAGGAGGGGAGGACACAGTGGTGTGTGAGAACGCTCTAAGCGAGGGGGAAGTGTACTTTGTGGATGGGTCTGCATCAATTGATGTGGACACGGGAGAAAAACACGTTGGCATGGCAGTAGTGAGGTTAGAAGACGGTGAGTATGAAACACTAGTACAGTACCGCCTCCCATCACATTACTCTGCACAGGCGGCAGAACTGATTGCGCTCATAGAAGCACTACATGCAGCAAAGGGTTGTGCAGTGACAATATACACAGACTCAGCTTACATGACGACGACAGTACATGGAGGTCTAGCAAGATGGGGGCGTAGGGGATTTAGACGGGCAGACGGAACACCAGTACAACATGCAGAATTGTTGAAAGAGTTAATTGAGGCCCTACAAAACCCTACTGCAGTAGCAATAGTGAAGTGCCAAGCCCATACATCCAACACAGACGTTGTGTCTTTGGGGAACGCGGCAGCGGACGCTGCCGCCAAGGAGGCTTCCTATTTTCAGAAATATGACACAGGTGAGTACATGCTTAAGCACAAGAGAAACGAAGAGCCCCCAGAAGGGTACAACATGATGCCCATATCACAAATACTAGAATTGCAGGAAGGAGCTAGTGCAGAGAAAAAATTGACGTGGACAAAACGGGGGTGCAGCCAGTCGGGAACAGACCTACTGTGGCGGCAAAATAACTCAGGGAAAGTGGTAATGCCGCTACAGTTACTAGAAGTTGCATTTCAACAGCTACACTTCCCTGCACATAATACCAAACAGCACATCGCAGCGGAAATACAGGAAGAATGGTTCGTGCCCTGTCTCCAGGAGCATGTGTCTCGATTGGCAATGGAATGTACAACATGCCAAATATACAATTCAGGGATGACATTACGCACGCTCCGGGGAACAATTCCTAAACCCATTGGCCCATTCAGAGAACTGCATATAGATTACGCAGACATGGGGGAAAGGTGTAATGGCGCGCGGTATATGATCGTGGTTGTGTGCCCATTTTCAAGGTGGGTGGAAGCAGGACCCTGTGCGCGACCTGACACCAAAAGCGCCGCCAAGTTCCTAGTAAGGGAAGTGTTCCCGCGCTGGGGAATTTGTGACGTGATTCGCTCAGACAACGGCACTCATTTTGTGAATGAACTTTTCAAGGAAGTTACTACATTATTGGGAATAAAACATAAATTGTGTTCGATTTATCATCCCCAAAGTAATGGCGTAGTGGAAAAGATGAACGGACTGTTAAAGGGCAGGTTATCAAAACTATGCTTTTCATTGAAGAAGAATTGGATTTACTGTCTACCCCTTGCGCTATTTGAATTGAGAAATCAGCCAAGCAAAGACCACCATTTATCCCTGCACGAGATCGTGACTGGGAGACGAATGATTACAGCACACTCTCCACTGCGCGAACACTCAGATGCTCACAGAAGCGCCGCAATATTGGGAGATGAGTTTACAGACTATTTAAGGAAATTGACAAGGGCAGCGCGCGTCATATCAAAGCAACTCTCCCCACCCTTCACTAGAGAAGAGGGAAACGTAACAGGATCTGTCACGGAGCCAGAGCAACAGCTACAGCTGATGCCAGGCGACTCAATTTATGTCAGAAGCTTTGTGCGTCGGTGGAATGCACCACGATTCCATGGCCCATACGAGGTAATATTTTGCACGCCCACGGCAGTGAAGGTGAAGGGCTTGAGGTACTGGGTGCACTTGACCGATGTACGGAAGGCATACAGCAATGTACAAGAGGAAGTAGATGAGGAGGCACAGACAACAGCAAACGATGCAACTGAGCAGAATGTCTGAATATGAACTTGTGTGTGTGTGTTAGCACTGGACTTGAATGGGAGAATAACTGATAAGGATATTAAAAAAAAAAAAAAATGTTTTCTTTTTTATCTTGTTGAGTTGTATGTAATTAATGAAATGACCAAATTATGGCCTGTATACACCCTTGTCTGTGAATACCCCCACCCGCTTCCATTCCCTGTCAAATATATATTGGCACCGATGGTGCTAGCAAAATGTTTACATGCATGCACTTAATGCACTTTTATATCTCAAACAGGAGCTTCCATGGCATCTAACGGGCAGCCTGCAACGGATAGAATTAGTAGAATGAGAGAATTAGCACATGAGAGATGCAGATATTCGTATGAGTGTGGATTATCTGTATGCATCACATTGTTTTTTATGATAATGTTTGGCCTGGTTACATATTGGTTTATAGCGTTCATCTCTATCGAGATGAACGAGGGGGGAGGGAGTAACAGCACTACTGGGCGGATTAACAGCACTACCGGGCCCAATACAACTACAAGTGTCAATACTAGGGAAGGTGATTTTTTGATATGGGACGGAACTAAACTTGTATGGGGGTATCATACCACACCATCCAGTGCTGTCATCTTACAAAGAAAAAAGCCACAAGGTGGAATGCAGAACAACACAGTGTCTCCACCAGGGGTATCTAATTACAATGCCCACAGTCTAAATGACCGAAACCCGTCTGCCATATCATGGTTGTATAACACCCCCACCAGCCAGCCTGCCCCCATACTAAAAATCAACCTGCCAGATAACGTCAGGAAAGAAGACGAAAAGCTACTAGCAATGCACGAAATATTATATGATGAATGGGCCAAGGGGGGCGGGAATGAGAAAGGGGGGTCTAGTTTGTCCCTTGCCCAGGGAGTTGGGAAGTACATGAGGAACAAGAACAGACGGAAGAGGGAAGCAGGGAGGAGGAAGTATGATGAGTACTATGGGCTAGGTGTAGATAAGATGGAAGACCCACGACACCCCCATCAAACAAATAAGTGGTATGCAGATATGAGTGCCACAGCTAAACAAACAACAAACGAGAGCTGTTATGTCTGCTCCCTCATCCCTCACGCATCAGGTACACCCAAAGTATTGTTACCCAAAGAGTTGCCAATTGTAGATGCCCAATGTCTCCTTCATCTCACGTTATGCAGGATTAAGAACACCTTCCAGGCACACGAAGTGACTTTTCAAATACTGCAGAACGAGAAAACGTGTTACCCAAAAATGGCAGGGGTGGTATGTTTGAAAGAACCATTTTTTGTAATAGAAGGGACACTTTTTTATGACAACAAGCGGAAGGATGAAGAAGTACTGTGCAAAGCGGAAGCACTGAGAGGTGTGGCACCGGAGAAATTGCAGTGGATAGAAGAAACATGTACACCAATATGGAAAGAACACATTTCAAAACTAACCTGGGTAACTGCCATCGAAAAACCTTTCAAACTACAGAGCGAAATGGACTATGAACTGTGTTTTAAAGGAGAAGGGAGGACCCCCATGGGAACAAACAAGAACTGTAACAAGACCCTCACCATCCCAGATCTAAGAAAAGGGACTGCAGCCCTCATGGACACGTACTGGGTATGTGGCAACCAGGCATACCTACACCTCCCCCCGTCATGGAGTGGCAGCTGCTCAATGGCCACTCTGCACTCAGCCCTAATGGTGATACCAGAAAGCCACATCGATGGGAGCAGAAGGACACAGGAACGCATGCAACAGAGTGTGGCTCAACCAACTGCAGAGCCACAAATGTATGTCCTGTCTTCCGGAAGCAAGGGAGAGGTGCTGACCCGTAACAGACGAGCATCAAATTACATATCAAAGGCATCATCAGAACTATTGGCTCAGATCCCAGACAAATATCGATTATTCAGCTCAACAGAAACATTTTTTGCCTCGCTCGTCTCAAGTGTCCAAGCAAGGGCAAACGCAAAATGGCTCCAGATAACCCGCTGGGAATTGATTCAGCTGGCAAACGACACTGAAGAAGGGTTAAATATAATCAAGGTGGAACTAAGAGCTTTACGACTAATGACCATGCAAAACAGGTATGTCCTGGACCTGTTGACGGCGATGGACGGCGGTGTTTGCCGAAAAATAGGAAGTGCCTGCTGCACTTTCGTACCTTCTGAAGACGCAGAGAATGGCTCCCTGTCCCATGTGATCGAAGCAGTCCACAACCTAGGAGAAAAAATGAAAATGGAAGGTGGAGCAGAAGACAGTACATGGTTCGACAACATCTTCTCCTGGGTCCCCTCATGGCTTTGAACAACTGTGAAATTTTTGATACCAGCTGTGGTGTTCCTCCTTTTACTTTTTTGCCTGTGCCAGGTGGGTCTTCGAGTTTGTGCTAACGCAGTACCAAATGGTGCAATGATGATGGTGACAATGGGCAACTCACACGGTACAATAAAAACGATGCAAGAAGCACAAGTACAAACAGGGATAGATAACACACCCAGGTACCAACTGGTGCCTATGTACCACGATAAGGATATTGTAGATAAGTTGTGGCACACCACCATCAAAGAGCCCCGTATACTAGAATGGTATGAGGAAGTTTGGGTAGACTTGGAAGGAGATGGTGGATGTATATATCTAACGTGTACCCCAGATGAATACGCCCGGAGAGGTGAGAGCTTAAGGGGGGTGTGCAGAGCATGGATGCCCATCAAAGGAACTCCTGCATGGGATGAGGCAGTGAGGGACGAAGCAGAATGTAGGAGGATAGAAGATTTAAAGAATTCGTTACTTTAGTAACGAAAGGGGGAAATGTAGGGGAGGACTGGTCCAGGAGACCCCCCTCGCCTACGCTTTCTCCCCAGGTGAGGGCTATGGCTCTTTGGGCGTCCCCTCATGCCACCCGGGCCCAGGTGATGGAGGGTTCACCCACTGGAGACATTGCCCGCACGTATTGATTGCCCACATGTATTAAAATTTAGCTAGGCCCAGAAACCATTTTGTCTGGTAAAGATGGTGTGAGCTCAGCGCACTGTAGCGCGGCCCCCACCCTTGGAGAGTTTCAGTCATCCCTGTTGCCGCAGCACCCTGGCAGATCCGCTGCGAGCACGTTCCCACGAACAAGACGGACATGAGCTAGCGTAATACACTAACAATGTAACAGTTCACCTCCCGCAGTGTATCATCGCTCCCAGCATGACCCGGCCAGCAGGCCTGGGCAATGAAAAGAACAGTAAAATAGTCATCAGATGGCAGACAGTCTTTATATATTAATGTTGAGACCACTCGCAAAGCATGCTTTCTTCCACAAAATCCCTTATATTACAAAAGCCTGTAAAATGTATAAATATAAGAAAGCATGCTTCCATGATAGAAGCGATGGCGAGCCTACACCATTGCAGTTGGGTGCAAATAATAAAGGAACGCACCAGGAATCTATTTGTTACGTGTATCACTGGGAAACTTACACCCCATGGGCTTGCGCCATAACTGAACTAATGCTGCTAGAGGACACAAGAAGACGAATGTAACCATACAGAGGGCCCATGCGAAGGATGCACGAGAAGGCGTATGTCATGTGTGCATGTCTAGGCCCCACATGTGCCACCACCGTCACGAACAGTGACGGGTTACTTTCTATGTTCTCCACCAATCCTAATTCTACCTCACTTACTGCAAATATATATGCATATAACTAAATACTGTACTTGTTAAAACATAATGTATGAATAAGGTGCTCAGACTGGGTATAATCGAGACACATCCAGCAAAGTTTAAATGCATGTTTTGTATTGCTTTGAATAAGTATTATAGAGTGTTCAAATGTTTGTGATGTTTTTACCTAAACCGGCAACACACGAGGGAGATACCTTTGTGAAATACGTGCAAGGCCATTCCCCCTCCCACCCTGCGAAGGCTGCCAAGGCATGAGAGCAGAGGCCGCGCCGCGCTGCTTTACCTCCCCCAACCAGACTGGAGCCGCTTCAAAGATTTGTAACCCCCTCTGTAGCACCCAAGGCCGCCACCCGCCACCTGCATTATTTACAGCACAGCAGTAAACCTCTGCCTGAACACACGCGCCCCCTCGTAAACCTCACAACCCACCAGACCATCTCAGACTTATGGCCCTGTGCAATCAGGACACCCAACACTTTGACAACACACAGCGGAACATCCATAACAACTTCTAACAAGGCAGAAAGTCCTGTACCGCCCGTCCCAGGCCCTGAAGCTTAGCCCCTCGACCTATGGCCCCGGTCAACAGGACACTGGTTACCATGTCCTGACGTATTACCTCCAGACCCCTCACAAGGTACATTCCTCCTGTGTTGCATTAACCTGTAGTATAACCTATTGGAAGATTTACTAAAGAAGATAATATTGAAACGACTGAATGACTGCGGTGTGCATGGCCTAGGGCAAATAAGTCAGGAAAAGACATTCATCTCTGACACTGGCCGCGATGGCACAACAACACCGCCCGGATGAACTCTGCCACCCTGCCAGGCCCAGCCCAACCCACGAGGCTGACCAGTGACGTCTTCCAGCCAAAGCCAACCACATCGCAGCAGCACCTATAGTTAGTCGTCGCCACCCAATCCCCTTGAACTTGTGCCCCCTATAGTGTGTAGGTTCTTGTGACGTTTTTTGGAAATATATACGCCTGTCTTTGCTATTGTCAGACAGAGCGCTCTCGGAGGTTGCAGAGTTCTTTGCATGCCCTATTCTGATTGATAAACTCCCATTTACGCTCACCCGCACTCTGTCTTGGCCTTATTCCCATTTTGGGAGAGTCCTTCATTGTCTCTCATTGCGGGGAGGATCGTGCTGTTTGGGGACGCTTGCTTTCAGCATCCCAGCCGCTTTAGACACCATCCGTCACTGGTCTACCTAAAATGACTGGTATTAAAGAAACCGGTCTGCTGTGGATCACCACCTTCCTCATGGATAGAACAGAAACCACTATCTTGGCTCCCTACAATTGCCGGCCTCTCCCACTGACCTGCGGAGTGCCACTAACCTCTACGTTTCACCATCTACATGACACCACTAGTAGACATCACCAATAAATCTGGTATCGCCTGCTACAACTATGCGGATTACACACAAATAATCTACAAATGTGAGTACCACCCACCTCTCAATGCTCCAGACATTAATAACTGCCTTGCACATTTGGACGCATAAATAACAGCAACCAAACTAAATTTCAACCCTAGAAAAACGCAACTGATGCTCTGTAATCATACAGGATATATCACCACCACCACAATCCCTTGGCCTGACAAGATGGGCCCTTGCCCAAACCCATCCACCATAGTAAGGAATCTTGACATGAGAATGGACAACACCCTCACTCTTGATCGACAGGTCAAAGCCATCGTCAGAAGTGGTTTCTCCCAGCTGCATTCTACGCCGCATCTTACAGTACTTAACATTTGCATACAGGGCCATGGCCATCATTTCTCTAATTCTATCCCAACTAGACTATGCAAACAGCATTGTGAGCAATGCACTGCCCAAATCCCTCACCATACCGCAAGTACTTGATGGCATGCGGCAAGATAATTTTCTCACTATTGTAAAAGACTGTAACGTCGGGCAAGTGGCATCAAAGAAGCAGAAACGAGACACCCCAGTCTGAAACAGAGAAGAAACAATTCTGGACTTTCCACCTGATAAGACACACCTTGTCTGTATCCCCTGCTAAAGGAGAATAGGATTGTCATCCTTGAAAACCTCCTTCAAGGCCAAATAATTGCCATGGCACACACAGGACACCATGGAAACATGTCAACCAAGAGACGACTCAGAACAAAGGTGTGGTTCCCACAAACGGACGTCAAGGTCGAACAAACGCTGGGTAAATGCATAGCCTGCAAAGAAGTTGCCCCTGGCATCATCCCTGAACCACACAAAATGACGATGCCACAGCAAGTGTGGGATGCAGTCGTCATCGACATGTTTGGACCCCTCTCCAATGGAAAATAAGTTCTGGTGATCATAGAAGAGATGTCCAGATTCCCGGAGATACACCCAATTGCTTCCTCGGCAGCCCATTCAGTCATCCCAGCTCTGGACAAGACTTTTGCAGATTACGGAAACCCCACCATCGTGAAGTCTGACAATAGACCCCCATTCGGCATGACTTCACAATGTTCGGAGAGCATCTAGTATTCCAACACTGCAAAATCACACCCCTTTGGCCTCAGGCGAATGGAACGGTAGAGAGGTTCATGGCCAATCTGAAAAGCACTCTGCAAATTTGCTCAATCACAAGGGGATCATTCATGCAGGCCATCTGCGCACTTCTCAGGGACTACTGCAACACGCCACACAGCTCCACGGGTGTGTGCCCCACAGAATTAATGTTTGACCGTGTTGTGAGAACCACCCTCCCGCATAACCCCAGTAAGGAGGTGGCTGTAAACAGTGAAGCCAAGGCCAGAGCAAATGATCGGGAAAGCAAGGACAAAATGAAAGAATATGCCGACAGCAGAAGGAAGGCAATGAACAGTGACTTTCACATAGGAGATCAAGTGCTAGCACGCCAGATCCAAGGATCCAAAGAAATACCTGATTTCAACCCTGATCCCATGACAGTGACACACGTCAAGGGATCCATTGTAACAGCAGGGAGTCCCACAGGCACGTCACAAGAAACTCCTCATTCTTCCGGCTGGTTGAAAGCGACCTGGCTCAGCGGAGTGAATACTCAACCACTTTCAAGGGCTCCTCTGATGAAGCCTTTGAGTTCATGGATGGCGATGTGGACGCAGACTACAGTGAGGGTGATCAGAATAACCACACCTCTCCCATGCAAAGCCCATCTAGAAAGGACGATTCATAGACTCTCAAGATGGATTGAGGAAATGGGTTAAAAGTACAAGGTTTCTGTTAAGCAAGAGGGAGATGTAATGTCCTATCTTTATGCCCATGCTTGCATTGCAGGGATATGCGATCACCTGTCCTCTTTCACTGTTTTCTGGGGTTGA
Source organism: Ambystoma mexicanum (assembly GCF_040938575.1). Classification (NCBI taxonomy): domain Eukaryota; kingdom Metazoa; phylum Chordata; class Amphibia; order Caudata; family Ambystomatidae; genus Ambystoma; species Ambystoma mexicanum. The sequence continues at coordinate 952,307,115 of NC_090928.1, read as the reverse complement.
TGCCGACCACGTATATTGTAGGCGGGGTTACCACCAAATCGCCACTCTGCACCGGTTGAACAAAGAAGGTGCCACTACAACTATCAGGCTCCTGTACTTTATTGCGTATCTTGCTTTATTAATATCATCCACAAGCGCGGATCAAACAACATCGTTGTGCAACTCTCAGATTAATGTTCCAGCATTATTTTCTGCAATAAAAACATATATTTGGAAGTCAAAACTGTAATATTTGAATCCATGTTTTCATTTCTTTTCTACTGGGTGAAGAAAGCAAGAGAGTCTGGTGCACTTACATTGAAATACCTTGATCACTAGATTGTATTAGCATGTCACACTTTTTAGGGAACCAAGTAAAGGTTAGGCTGTGTCACTGTACAGAGTTAGTATCTACAATACCTGATGCATCTGGCTTTACTGTCAGCGCTTAGCAGCCTCTTCGGAAGCTCCAATTTGATCAAGTAATGTATTCCATGAAGGGATAACCTCAGAGAAAGATTTCTCATTTTGTCATTGCTATACATAGAATTGTGCTCCGAGATAAACCTCTGATGTTCCTGCGTTAAATAAGTGCAGCTCAAATCACAAAGTCAAATACAAGAATGCATTTAACATTTGGCGGAGAGTGGTATGATTGCGCTGCATGTAGTCACTAGCAGGTGGCAATCGATGTTCATGCATATGCATCTGGGATCAGGGAACATCACTTTTCACTCTAGGATATAATGTATGAGTGTTGTATGGTTCCAGTTTCTATCCAGGTGAAAAAACACATGTATTATCCCGACACAATGGATGAACAGAATATGGTGCCACAAAAACCCATTGCTTCCTTTTCAAAGTGGGAAAAGGAAACATTAAGAAGGTGGATTGCCCAGGGCGTTTGTTCAATGAAACAAGATAAAAACAAGCATGTTGGCGTGTGTGTGTGAGGGTGCAGAAGTAAGGGTCGGACACAATGGTGGTATATTTTTGGCCAGAAACCTTCATTATATGAAAGATGGGTTGGAAAAATAATGCCTCTCTGTCCCTAACACCAAGAAATGTTTCCCTGCCTTTAAGAAAACTAAGGAAATTGTCTGAAGGTCCAAATTATAAAGTATGTCACTGCAGTGTCTGGAAAAGCTTACGTCTGTCACCAACACTGATAACTTGAACCAACTGTACAAGGACGATCTCTTCCTAAAGTAAAGTGTTTTTTTTAGTTCCAACCAACAGAAAAGTTCCCAGTCTCTGGGATGATCAAAGCGGGTGATAATAAAGAAACATTTCCAAATGTAGGACTCCTAGGTTAGGCTCTAATCCTTTCAACAAGATTACGTTTTGTAGTGTTCTTTGTAGATCTAGCCAACAGAAAAGTTCCCAATCTCTTGGGCAATCACAAGTGGCAACATAAAGAAATGTTCAAAGCTGTTGGACTCCAATGTTAGGGTTGTGATCCTTTCCCCTAGATTCCTTCTTATGCAGTGTCTCCTCTTTTGGGAGCTCTCAGACCTGTACTTGCTTTTATAAATGTCAATAGGCAGTTCACGAGAAGATGCTCTATATGCTTCTCCTGCTTATCCCACAAACTTGGCATACTCCTTTTGCCAAGCGTAGGATTTGTTTACACAATGTATTCTTCACTTATTGTGGGTGCAAGTCCCAGCCTCATAGTTTTCCAAATGGCCTGGTTTCTTCCTTGCAAGCAAATCTCCTCTCATGGACTCTCCCTCTTTTAGGTGCGAGTCCAAGACTTGCAATATTCAAATCGGCTTGGTATACTCTCCTGCCAAGCCTTTCTCCTCTCAAGGACTATCTATCCCTCTTTGGGTGCGAGTCCCAGACTCGTAATATTCACAGTTGCTTGGTTTACTCTCCTGCTAGTCAACAGCCCCAATGTGGACTTTCTCTTTCTGGGTGCAGGTCCCAGACTCGCAATATTCTATTTGGCTTTGTTTCACTTTCTCATATGGGTGCCGGTCCCACAATATTTGGATTGACTTTTGTTTCTGCGTCTCATATGGGTGTGTATCCCAGACCTACACTTAATTCCCAGGGTCCCAGACCCTCTTGATCTGGCTTCCGCCTTCACCCTCTTGCTCCCCCGGACCTCCAGCACCACTTAGGTAACCCGCGTACATGTTTGCTTTTCTCTGGCAGGTACCAGCATTTATCAAGCAGCTGCTGTGTCTCTGGAGGCTCTGGACGCGTTTGGGGCTTTGTCATGGTCAACAGCGGTTTTCCCGACGTCTGCTTCTCCTCAGCTGTGCTTCCTCTCTCCTGGACGCTTCGCTGATGCTCTGGATGCCCGGAGGTCCCACACAGCTGCAACCCAAGTAGTCCTTGCTTCTGTAAACCTTGCCCCTATTCTCTGCCTCCGCTCTCTGCTTCCCTCCTGCTGGCTCTTGTCACTGCTGCACGGCTTGCTGGTTTCCTCCTTGGAGGATCGCTCTCCTGCTCCATCTCAGCTGTGGGACATTTAAACTCCTGCGTTGGAAAAGGGAGTTGTTCTTGGCCAATCACATTCATTGAGAAGCTAGAGTGCCCATTCTGTTTTTCCATAGTGATCCTTGGATTCCTGTTATCATCTTCTTCACAGTACATGGCATAGAGTCATATTTAACATACTTTGAATTCTTTAATGTTTGAATCTTGCCAAGTACATTAGGTTTCCAATACTTGAAGTAGAGCGATATGTAATATGCTTTGCATTCTCTTATATTTTAATAATGCCAAGTATATTAGGTTTTTCAATACTTGAGATAGAGCACATGCAGTATACCTTGCATGCTCTGGGGTTTTAACGTTATCAAGTATAGTAGGCGGACTAAACTGACAATAGCAGACATTGGCCCTATCCACAAGAGGGGAAGGGGAATTTAACATGGGGAAAGGGTTTAGGTATGCAGGGGAATACTGCATTGTCTGAGCATGGTTGTCCCCAGTCCCATAATTGGGGACAATCATGTGATTCTCCTTCAGTGCACCACCCCCAGGGGGGCTATTGTACTGTGGACGCACCGTCCTGGACCCATGGGAGAGGTCTCCCCTAGGGGAGAAGGGACGGCATCCTCAGATTCGTCGCAGTAGGTATAGGATACGCATTTGCCTGGCACTGCCATAACTGTGCTATCTCGCCATAAGATTCAATTACCAAGGCATATGATAGCAAAAAAAGTTAGGCTTTGTAAATGCTAATTTTTAACAGGACTTTGGTGCAAGGAAAAGATATAAATCACGTGGCTGAAGACACACTTGTTTAAGACTTTTTTGTTACACCAGTTGCAGATCCACAGCAGCAATTAGGCCCAAAATCTAAACCGACTACTAAATAACACTGGCAGACCAAAAGTTGATTCTGATAGAGCTAGCTCAAAGAGGTTCTGGGATTAAGAGTTCTGGGTGGGGGGCTCAGGTATGGGGTGGAAATGGTCATAGGAATTATAATGGCCATGGTCAGTCAATGGGTGGTTAAATAACCGGACTACACCTGCAAGCGGTTTGCCCTCCTCTTGATCATCTCTCTCTTCGGGGCACTCCAATGCAATTGTTTGGGCTTATTGGTGGTGCATAAGCACCTCATAATATCCAAACTAACAAGGATACGGATCTGAGAATGAAATGCGGAAAGGCTGGCAGTGATACATGAATTAAAAGACCAGGACACAGAGCATAAAACTGCGATCTACGGGATTCCATCGAAAATATTTCATCTGGTTTTTTTTCGACACATGTCACTGAAAATAAATACAGGGGGAGACCCTCTGAAGCCCTCCAAATCCCCCAACACGTTTCCCCGTCTTAATTCATACCCAAACCCAAGTCTATATCTTCAGTTAAATGTGTTTTTAGAAATGTGTTAATACAGGTTTCCACTAAATCTCCTGCGTTGGAAGGGTGGGATACCTAAAACTGCAATAATAGCAACCAATGTTGTCATTCTATTATAATTTCTTCATGCAAGGGATGACATTTTAAGGCCGCAGTTGCGATCAGAGGAGGTTTATAATGTGAAAAATGCCTAGAAGTATCACATCAGATGGATTCATGCCCAATTTGAGATATTAGTGAGATTAGATGGTTTAGTAATCCTGCAGTGATTATTGTATGGGTGGGGATGTGTGGTGAGGATAGTTATCTGCATTGATGCAATGTAAGTAACACAATGACTTACTATCTGGTGGCTGTTTCCATCAGGACAAATAGAAAACATTTGCCTCCTCAAAGGTCTCCTTTGGGTCCTCGACTGTGACCTGGCCTGAGCTCTCCAGCGGAGAGTCAAAGGGTGTGGTGCATCTGTACTCTGGACTTCGGTACCGGCAGATGTTCACGCCGCTAAGGGCCGAGTAAGTGACAGGGATAAGTAAACTGATTGTGGTGTCCAGCCATTATGATTGGCTGCTGTGCAAGTCTTATCTGATGGCAAGGCTTGTCTAATCTCTTCCTTCGGGCTCTGTTACCTGCTACCATATCCAAGCCCCATTCGCATGATTCTGCACACAGCCATTGACCTCTAAGAACATATCCACACCGCCGTCCCCCCACCCCCCAGTCATGTGTCGAGTCTTGGTATGGCACCCATCTACCACTGACTCTACTTGCCACGCACCATCACCCATCTGATACCAGTTTCCCGCACATCCTTTCTCCCTCTTGGCAGCCAGTGCTTTCTTCTTTACTGCTCATCCTGGAAGAGCAGTTGCTTACATGCGTGTCTGCCATGGCCCTATCTGTCTCCATTTTCCCTGCTCCCGGATCTTGGCAGCCAGTGCTTTCTTCTTTACTGCTCATCCCGGAAGATGAGTGGCCGCCGTGGCCCTATCTGTCTCCATTTTCCCCACTCCCAGATCTTGGCAGCCAGTGCTTTCTTCTTTACTGCTCTTCCCGGAAGAGCAGTTGCTCGCATGGGTGGCCGCCATGGCCCTATCTGTCTCCATTTTCCCCGCTCCCGGATCTTGGCAGCCAGTGCTTTCTTCTTTACTGCTCATCTTGGAAGAGCAGTTGCTCGCATGGGTGGGCGCCGTGGCCCTATCCATTTTCCCCGCTCTCGGATCTTAGCAGCCAGTGCTTTCTTCTTTACTGCTCATCCCAGAAGACCAGTTGCTTGCATGGGTGGCCGCTGTGGCCCTATCTGTCTCCATTTTCCCCGCTATCGGATCTTGGCAGCCAGTGCTTTCTCCTTTACTGCTCATCCCGGAAGAGCAGTTGCTTGCATGCGTGTCTGCCATGGCCCTATCTGTCTCCATTTTCCCTGCTCCCGGATCTTGGCAGCCAGTGCTTTCTTCTTTACTGTTCATCCCGGAAGATGAGTAGCCGCCGTGGCCCTATCTGTCTCCATTTTCCCAGCTCCCAGATCTTGGCAGCCAGTGCTTTCTTCTTTACTGCTCTTCCCGGAAGAGCAGTTGCTCGCATGGGTGGCCGCCATGGCCCCATCTGTCTCCATTTTCCCGGCTCCCAGATCTTGGCAGCCAGTGCTTTCTTCTTTACTGCTCATCCTGGAAGAGCAGTTGCTCGCATGGGTGGGCGCCGTGGCCCTACCCATTTTCCCCGTTCTCGGATTTTAGCAGCCAGTGCTTTCTTCTTTACTGCTCATCCTGGAAGAGCAGTTGCTCGCATGGGTGGGCGCCGTGGCCCTATCCATTTTCCCCGCTCTCGGATCTTAGCAGCCAGTGCTTTCTTCTTTACTGCTCATCCCGGAAGAGCAGTTGCTCGCATGGGTGGCCGCCGTGGCCCTATCTGTCTCCATTTCCCCTGCTCACAGATCTTGGCAGCCAGTGCTTTCTTCCTCTTTACTGCTCATCCAGAGAGAAATGTTGCTCGCATGCGTGTATGCCATGGCCCTATCTATCTCCATTTTCCCCGTTCCCAGATCGTGCCATTAGTACTCTGGGACTTTCCACTCACCGGGAGTGTGACCCCGATATTATATAGCTATAACAACCTTGACAGGATAGTTCATCCAACGGTAAAGACAATGGGGGCTGCGCTCAGACCTGTAACTTGGACCCTTGTCTGTTATTTTGAGGTAACGCTTCCTAGCTTCCTGCCATGCGTGTTGTTGCTTAAGTAATGGCGTGTTTTGCCTGTTTTCAATCACAACAGGCATTTATTTGAGTTGCACAAAGTCACTGATATTTTAAAGCATTGGAAGCCAAAGCCCCAAAAGCCAGAATTCTCATATTTTCTAGTAAAAGCAGTCACAATATTACCTTTTTAAAGAGCCTCTCCCCCACCCCCACCACGGGCCATCCTTCTGGCTCTCCACGGGGGGGCTAGTCCATCAGTTTCAAGACCACTGCTTTAAAGGCACTCTGTCAAGTAATCAAAATGTATCATTACCACACAAGTACTGTTCAAGTAACAACAGCCATGATTCAAAGAGGACAACGGGCAGATCACAATCAGGGCATGTTGCAAAGTAATTGGGACTCTACAGAGGTTGAATATAAAATAGAACTCCCAATGGACGTGCACACGTGAAATACCTCGGATTATGGTGTGTCTCAACCACAGTTCCGAGTGTAGGAGGTTGGAACACCGTACAATGGCTTCCCTTGTCCTCCAAAGTTCGATAGTGCTTTTAAGCCTTTTGGGCACCACTCCCCTTTAGTGTCCTTTACATGGCAGTAGATTTGGAACCTGCCTATTTGAAGGGGGTTTCTGCCCCTTTTGATTTGCCAACATGCTATAATGGGGCTATATCTGCCACTCTAGCATGCCATCTGGCGGAGACACCGAGGGGGTATATTCTGAAATACACGTTTGCCTTACATTGGTCTGAATGGATAGTTAGTTCATTTTAATCGCAGGTTTTACTTGCTAACATAAAGATGTTGCATTCTCACTATGTATAACTGTGCTCTGTACGTGGAAGAAGTGTGCATACAAGTCGTGCATCAAATGTCTTTTATGAAACAAAGAAACACACTTCCTTCTAATAAAATCAGAACCCTCCCACACAATTTGAGAAAAGCCCTGCCCTCCTAATGTCGTCAAGCAGAGTAAGTGAAGGGAAAGCCAATAGTTTGGGCTGTTTGCAGTTTACTATTAGTAGGCATCAGCAGAGGCGTCACCAAGGGGTGGCCAAGAGTGGGCCACGGCCACCCATATAAAAATGCTGTCACCCCCCCCCCCCCACCGGCCCGTGTGTTTGTTTTGGTGTGCCACCCAAGAGACCTCATCAGTCCACCCCTACGAAAAATGTCTGGGGGACGCCACTGGGAATCAGGGAGCAAGGGGGTGAGTGCAAAGTTTCGAGGGAGGAGGCAAGATGGAATGCAGATGTGCGTGCGGTGGGAGCAGACGAGGGAGGGTGCTACTGAGTGTTGCATGTCGCAGAGATGGTACCTCCCACTGTTGATGGTCACATGGGGTAACCATGTGACCATGCTAATAAAAGAAACGAGCCACTTCCGGCTCGTCAGTCCGAGTGATCCTGACTCCCGTGTCGTTCTTTTGGAGAGCACCCTGCTGGTGCAGCACCGCGTGGAGGAGGCCCAGGGACGGGGCCCTCCACGAGGTTGGCGCCCCTGCTGGGCAACGCCGCCCTCTTTGTGCCCTCACCATGTGAGCATGGCTGAACAGGGCAACCCCGGCCTGGGTGCCCCCAGAGCCGGGGCTGCCGAGTGCTGGGTGACCCCCACCCATGCATCCGCGGCGTGAGCGCTGCCCTGAGGAAACCCGTCGGGTGATCCTGGCATGCGTATGGGGCCTGCCCGGTGATCAGGGCATGCCCCCCAACACTGAGCTAGGGTGCAGTGAGGCTGAGCAACAGGGGATGTGAGCAAGAGTGTGAAAGCGGGAAGAAAGTGAGGATAAGGATGAGACAGAGAGAAAGGGCTGCGAGCAAGGTGGAAGCTGGGGAAGATCTGATGAGGGTGTAAGAGCAGAGACGCGCAAGGGTGTCAGGGTGATTGGGAACAGTTGTGGCCGCATGACCCTTCCCAGGCCAGCCTGGCTCCTTTCTAAATGAAATCACAGATGAAAGGAGAACGAAAGGGCAGCCACCCCGCCCCCCAACACCCTCTGGCCCGCACGCCTCCACACCCAATCCCTGCCATGTCTCACACACCGTGAAGCTCGGGCGCATTGCCATTAGAATTGAGGGCTATACGTAGCGTCATGGACTGGGGGCTGCCTCCGGCCTTTTAATGGGCAGCAAATGCCCGTTTGTCTTATCGCCAGCGCACCCTTTATTTGTCAGATGGGCCAATTCGGTAAAAAAAAAAAACCTTGATGGCTCATTACGTTAGCAAGAAGGTGACCACTTGAAATACTGCTTCCCTTTTAAAGGTTTTGCCATGCAAAAATGTGGTTGCTTTATAGGGATAGGCAAATGCTCTTAACATCTTACACGACTGCAAGCTGGAGGTTCGAGACAAAAGTAATCTTTATCAAGTGGCATTACATACATTAGTGATCTAAAAGGAAGAGATTTTGTTCAGGCTTGTAATGTCCAGAGCATTGCCCGACAAGACAGTTTCAAGAACTGCAACAGGTGGATAAGGGGCAAATTTACGAGCAGCTCCAGATTGCGGTGTTGATGTGTGTTTGTTCTGGGGGGAAAACGTGGTTTTTCTGTTGTGTGTACATTTATATATTGTGTGAGTTGTCTGGAGCAGTGGTTAATGTGCACTCTATGTTAGTAATGTAAATTGTGTGTTGGTGGCGTCTATCGCAGTGGCTGCGGTGGGTTAGTGTGCTATTTAGGCACATTTAATGTAGACATATCTTCAGGTGGTGTGCATTCCATTGAGTAGCCTGTGGTTCAGTGAGGGAGTTATGTGTAGAGATGTGCTGTTGGTTACGGTGGGATGTAGATTGATTTTCAGGTGGCTATTCTTACCATATCTTTCTCAACAAACCACTTCATGACAACTGGAGGCACCCTTTTGCCCTTTGGAAACAGTAGGTGGAATTTATTTGCTTATATCAATGTTATATTATCCAATATTTATACTGAATCATCACACCCTAGTGGCCTTGCGGTGCCTGGCCTTGTCCGAAATGTGGCAGCATATTCAGACACAGACAAGGTGTCGCTGGACTGTAGTCTGTGGAAAGGAAGGAGAGGTTTGGGGAGGAGGCGATAGGAAAAAGAAACTAGAGAATAGAATTACCAAAATAAGGGAGGAAAAACAATTGGAATGTGTGGGAGGGGATGTAGTTGTCGAAGTAGGGATGCGTGTTTCTCAAATGTGATACTATTGGTAAGCATGAGTGGAGGACTGAGGAGAGTACAGCTCGGTTTAGAGTACAGTTTTATTGTGATGGCAATATCTAGAACCAACAAAGTATGGTACTAGATGGAGTTAGATGGTGAGTGGTTGTGTGATGGATTTGAGGTGCTCAAGTGGGCCTTAGCAGTGTGGAGGCTTTCACCAGACTAGTTAGCAAGAAACAATCCATATGTCAAGGATAGTGGTAGAAGGGTACCAAAAAAGTAGTGGAACTGTGGTCTCAGCAGGGGAGAGAGTAGGCAGAAGCATACAGCAAAATGTGACAAGTTGTTGCGGCCGGGGCATTGCAATGCTTCTATTACAACTTTACACTCGCGCAAGGACAAGAATGGACAAATCCTCTGTATAGAATGGTGAATATCGTTGTAAAAAGTCGAGGAATGGTAAACAGAAAAAATAAAAGTAGTGGAACACCGCTCCCAACCTTTCCCGCTCACTTCGATCATTGGTCAAGGGAGCGCACTGGGTTTGCCAAGCCAGCTGACAGGAGTATCAGTGCCAAGAGTTGGATGTGAATAAGCATGCCTGGGGAGGATAAGGGTCGGTGGTACAAGGGGGGAAGAGGAGACCTGATGGACTTGTGTCTAGAGAGATTGGTCCAGTAAGCTATGAGCTAGGTATAATTCACTGTTAGTCAATACAATAACATGTATATGAAAATAGCTGAATCGGCCAGCTATTCAAGCTAGGAAGACAATTACAGTCCTAAGCGGAACCCTTATAGCCTTTTGCAGGATGAAAAACACACATTATATACCCAACAGCACCAGCCTCCAGATCAGACAGAAAGCAACCACAGGGCAAGTTGCATTCTCATTAATTCTGAGTTTTCAAATGACAACAAAATTTATGAACTACTCCTTTAGGGCAGCGTATGTTTAATTTTTGTTATACCCAATTAATTTAGTCAACCTCATCAGCAACAGGAGAGGAAGAATCGCCCTTATAGATCAGATTATCCCGACAATGATATTACCCTCCACCAGCATCCCAATTATGAATCCCGTCTGCATTTAATGACATGGTTAAAACAAGGATTTTATATTTGACCAAGCCCTTCGTTTGTGCTTCTGTGCAGAGTGCTTAAGGACACAAAGCCTACCTTTGACTCAGCAGTGGTCAGACTTGTGAGCCTTCCGCAGTTTCATGGTGTGCCTGGGCATGTTCAAGCCATGCCCAAGAAAAGTCAGACAGCAAAGTCCTTCTACTTATTTCCCTAGCTCCCCCCAAACAACATTTGGGCGGGGTTGTATGTCAGAAATCCGATGTTGCCAAGTTTGCAAAAGCTCCCTGAAAAGCAGGCAAAACAACCTCAACCACAGCAGTAGTCAGGATTTTGATCCTTCCAGAGGGTCATGGTGAGCCTAGCCATGTTGTCGATTTTCCATGCATGCGGATCATGGGTCATAAGACTCAGCACATCCGCTCTGATATTCTCCACCCCAGTTTGCTGGAAAGCAACTGGCGAAATCACAAGATCAAGACACCAAGCCCAGATCTCTAAAGCAGGCGGCATAAGGGTTGCTGATCTTGTCCCACCCTGCTTGCTTAAATAAAATAGGGCAGTGGTGTTGTCTGTGTACATCAGCAACCACCTGCTGCTGTATTGCGGCAGAAAAGCCCTCAGACCTAGGAAGATGGCTTTCAGTTCCAAAAAATGTATGTGCTGCTGAAGGTCTCCTTCTCCCACAAATCGTGAAGGAGACAGGGACAAAAAACGGGCAAGGCAATTTCCACACTCAGGTCAAAACTGCTGACAACTTTTGGTAGAAAAGTTGGTTTTGTTCTAAGCAGCACCTTAACCTTGTGAATAATAAAATAAGGCAATTCAATACATAAGGCCTGTAGTTGCAAGATCCGCCGGGCAGGTGTGACAGCAACCACAAATGCTGTTTTTGAGTAACTCATTTTAGATCTGTGGATACCAAAAGTAACTGGTTTATTTTTGCTTTAAACATGAGTTCAATAACTCGGAGTTCCTGGTTATTTTAATCCATGCGGTCAGTAAAAGAAGACTGGAGAAAAGAGTTGTACCAAAAAAGAAAAGCAATATAACAGTCTGAGAAAATTTCCAAGAATTCACAAACAAGCTAACCACATCTATTAGCACGCTGCACAATTCAACATGCATGTCTGTGCTTTGATGAGCTCTATGATAGATAGATGTGTCTTCAATGTCATCAAACCTTAAGCAACGTAACTTGGGATGTCATCGAGAGCACGGAGGAAATAACGCACATAATCCAACATCTAAAAAATTCCAGAGCAGGAGGCCTTGATGGCATAACTAACATCATGCTAAAAGAAAAAAAGGAACATTGGTCTAAGTTCATTGCCCATCTATTTGAAATAATCGCATCAGTTAAAGAAATACCAGATTCTTGGCGATCAGCAGTTATTGTACCAGTGTTCAAGAAGGGCAGCCGGATTGACCCCTCAAATTATAGGCCGATTGCGCTTCTCGACACTATCGGAAAAATCTTCGCAACCTGCCTACAACGCAAATTAACGAGATGGGCATATGAATCGGGCTTGATGGACTGCAGACAAACTGGTTTTACAAAAGGTGTGGGGACCGAGGTAAACCTGTTGTTACTAACTCTGCTAAAACTGGAGACGCTGAAGAAAAAATCAAAGATCTTTTTTGCATTCATCAACATGCGTCAAGCATTTGACTCAGTCAATCGAGTCAAATTGTGGAGTTAGTTATATAAGTGGAACTGTCCAGTCTCACTATTACATCCAGTGATTGCCCTTCATTCGAATACCACTGTATGTGTGCGGACGAATTACCAAGGCGAGTTAACTAATAAAATACCGACTAAAAATGGAGTCAAACAAGGTTGCCCCCTTGCGGCGCTACTATTTAAATTATACATGGCAGACATTCCATCAGCATTCAGTGACACTAACTGCTTCTCACCAAAGGTGAACGGACAAAAGATTAACTACGTAATCTACGCCGACGACATTGTGTTAATGGACCTTACACAAATAGGGCTTCAGAGGCTGCTCTGTAGCTTTCAAACATATTGTGAAGCAAATGACTTAAAGGATAGTTCCGGGACTTTTTTTTTATTGTCCCTACGGTTCGGCCATGTGTTTTTAAGCATAAATCGGTAGATCGTAGAAAACTTTCCTATGGACCATACCCGACTTTTCGTCCATTAACGCACTCGAAATCAGCCGCCATTTTCTGATAATCCTCTCACTTGCCGCATCGCCCTGGCTCACCTGCTTTTGCGGCACTAAATCAAATCCCCCGCCCCTGAGCCTGACATCAGCAGACGCGTACCGCCCATTTCCCAACGCCAAAGCACGTTTCGTGTCAACAATCGCTGCGCCTCAGCTAATGACGTGTCGCCATGGAAATGGCAGGACGCCTCTTTCCTCAATAAGTATAAACACACCGTTTCACAACACACAGCAGCAGATTTTCGATTCCATTATTCTCTCTGTGTTACTTTGAGTATTCTGTGACTCGTTTCTGTGCTCTGGTCAGCTACCTTCGCCGCTTCTAGGCCTTGTGAACACCTGTACCATCTCTGTAAATTATTTTACTTTCTTTACCACACAATGGCTACAATAATGCCGTATATGTACGAGCCCGAGTACACCGAGGAAGAACTACTGGAAAGGCAAGCACGCGAAAACGATGGGGATTCGGACGGCAGTTGGGAGGACCAGTCAACGGATGAAGAGCCTGGACCATGTCGCATGGACGGCGTCTCCACCTGGTGCACGTGCAATCGATGCGAGCTAATGCCAACTGAGGAGGAGAACTGCTGCTGCCGTGAAAATTCCGGGTGCTTGGCCTACATTTCGGAAAGCGAGCCAAGTCCGCAATGCATCACCGAGCTGCCAGAGTTCAGGGAAGCCTGCCTCTCACGGACCGTGTTGAGGATGATGATGGTGCTTATGCACGAACTTCGCGGCACTGTTCGTCCGCGTAATCCGAGTAACGAGTAAGTATACTCTAGTTGTGATGTCAGTGATGCCACTACTATTTCATGGTCGTCTCCCACATATAAAATTACATCTACATATCATTCCAACGCATGTAAATTGGTTCCATATTGTGCATTTTCTAGATAGAATTTTTTTCAAAGCAGAATGACATTTTTTACCTGAATCGACAGTGATAAGAAAGTTTTGTCATTTTAATACAGTTTGCATCTTTCATTTTCACAGGTGGTACAGGCTGGTGGCCTATCGTTGCTTCACTTGGTGGCTTCACGGGAGGCTCGGACACCGCGTTCGGAGAGTAATACCTGCCTGTGCGGTACTTGCCATTAGACAACATTTCCCAAGCGACAGTGGACAATACCGCGGATTTTCCCTGGATGTGCTGCAACCGGAACTTTACAATGTGTAATGTTTATTATTTATGTTCAATTGAAATTAAGATCTAAAATAAAACCCAACATATATTTTAACAATGGTTGTTTTCATTTTTTAAATGAATCTAGTGTGTCTCCATTGAATAGTCTTCCTGTGCCTTGTCTTGTCACACCACATGTCTCCGGCCAGCATCCTCCCTCACGCTGGCCGCCCACCTTCAATCCACATAACCTTTGCACCCATATATTCTCCTGGGAGGGTGAGGTATTTATAAAGTCACCCCCCTGCCTTCCATGTACTAGATCCTGCAGCCTGCCTCTTACATGCAGTTAGATGGCCTCTCCTTGGTGAGGCCCTGCGGCAAACGAGTCTTGTCTGCACGACCACCGCCCCAATCCACCCCCCCGCCCTATCAAAGGCAGTTCGCACCGGGGTACTTGTGCTGCCAAGTGGAGCTGTCAGGGAGCGATAAAGGCCAAGAGGTGCCAAAGACCATGTACACTTCAAAGTGGTCTATAGAGCATGGGTTGTTGTTCCCATGTCTACCTCCAGACCCCGTGTCTCCTGCCAAGCATCCCCCTTCACGCTGGACGGCCCCCTGCAATCCGCATAATGCCACGACATATAGACATCATTCATTCACAAACACACCCCTGTTTCGAATTCTTTATAACCCACTTCATATTTCTAATGAGCACTTCTTTGCGCTTTGCTAGTCAACCCGTGAAGGTGCTGGTTATCTGCTCTTCGTCTCTGTGAACTTCCGTGACCACTCCGAGGAAACTCCTCAGTTTGCAACCGGTGAACTGCTCCCTGTTGTACGACAAGAAAGTACTCTGATCCCTGCATCTAACTGTTTGTTCGTCAAGGTAAGGCCATGTACCATAATCATTTTGCGTCCAATTTCTTTTTGTTCAAGACAGTACATGCAAGGAACTAGTCACATGATCTGAGTTTACATTGGTATTCATAGAGAATTGTTGATCTTTACTTTTCAGAACTTTCCACAATGCCTGCCTGTTCCATTGGCGGTTGCCCTTCGAAGACCCATAATAAATCTGAAGGTACTATAATGCATGTTTTCCCTAAGACAATAGATCAGATAAGAGAATGGGTCCGATATTGCGGATATCCACCGTCTGAGCTTGAAAGTAGAGTCCTAGAAGTCTTTGCGGACAAGAGGGGTGATCGATACCGCATCTGCAGCAGGCACTTTAGCTCAGACATGTACTCCACATCATTGCTAATAAAGAAGAACACACCGCGAGCGAGGCGAAAATTGCTCTCAAACGCTATTCCCACTCTATTCGTCCACATCCCTCCACTGGTGAGTCAAGTTTACGTATTTATCTCTCGGCCTTGCGGTAGTGTGTAGCATTAACTAACAATAATTTCCCCATTTATGTATCCACTCAATATGAAGGCGGGAGATTCTCCATCCGTGTCGTTATTGCAGTCATCAGCCACTTCAAGCGCCTATCGGGTAATCTTACTTGGCTATTCTGCCACTGACTTTTTTTAGGCATGTAAATCAATAGTTTTAATTTATCGTGTAATTATTTTACCTAATGGTACACCCTTGTACTCGTCCTCTAGTCTTTGTTTTCAGTTATAATTATTGTTATCCAAAATAATGCAAGTACTGTCTTTCAGGGAGATGCTGAGGAGTCAAACGTATTGACGACAACCGTTGATGTCACTCAGATGCTCGAGGTACGTTTCCGGACAGTTCCATCGATGGAGATCATCAGATCTTGCATTCTTGTAGCGTGATTGTTACACACAATGTTTCTTTCGTTTTTAGCCATTGATATGTCCTTCTGTCGTCGCCCTCCTATGTGTCTTCTTTTTTCAATATTGTGTTCATTACTAATGAAAGTCCTACGTTTCAGGGAGTCGATGGAGCATTAGTCCAAGAAGAAGGGGGAGCATGCAGTTACGGGTCGGCGCAACAGCTTGCAGAAGTGTGCACCGCAGTTACATCGTCCCTTGATGTTCTTATGCATTTCGAGGTATGGATACTGACAGTTCGATCAAGCGAAATCATATGACGTGATTACATCCGCTATACTTCCTTCTTTATTAACGCAAGTACTATGTTTCAGGGAGATGACGGACCTTCTTCTACACGAACATCACCCCTAGTAGTTGATGCAGATCTCTGGGTGGTGACACTTCCAACGATCGAGCAAATCGAATCATATTTACATATCCATTATTTATTTTAGACAACTGATCATTTGTGCAGGTCTATTTAGATGAGCCGTTGACGCCGGCACAAAGTTTCTGTTCTTTTTATCAAAATAGAAAACCATACTAATGCAATTTCTGTGTTTCAGGGAGTCACTGAAGCATCATCTTCAATAATATCATCAATGGAAGTCTATGAGGAGCCCGAGGTATGGATCTTGACAGTTCCATCTAACTAGATCAACAATGCGTGAATAATTGTCGTTTGAATGTTCTACACAAAGCGTTCATTCGTGTTTTGCTATTGAGATGTACGTGGGTATTGGTCCCCAAGTACATTTTGTGTGTTCGATATTATTATACATACTAATGAACGTTCTATGTTTCAGGGAGTCGATGGAGCGTCAGTGCGTGATGGATGTGCTTATCATGAAAATATAGTCGTTGCAGCGCAAGAGGAAGTGGAGACATGCACACACGAGTCGGAGCAACAGCGTCCTGATGTTGAAGTTCGAGGCAAGAAAGTTTCAAAGAAAAGAAAGCAAAAGAAGGTTAGTGTCCTGGTCACTATATTATGTTGTTTTTCACTGTTAATAGTTCAATACTGTAGTTGTGTTTAAACCGAACATCCCTTTTCCAATCTGTCCTCTAGTTGCGAGTGGGTGTACGAACTAGATCTACACAGACAGTGAAGCGAACGAGAGATGTTGCTTGTCAAACCTTTTGGCAGGGACTTGAGACTGGAGATGCATCGTGCCAATGGGAAGAATATGAAGTGATTGACAACGGAGCTATACCACCACCATCCATTGATAGTGAATGTCCTCCTGATAGTTCGAATGCAGTCGGAGATCAATTCACAGAATCCACACCCGCAAAAACTAAGACCGCGAGAAAGTTGAAGAAATTGTTTTATTCACCCATCGCCGGAGAAGGAACAGATGTTGCAATGGAAGAGAATGAAGTGGACGACAATGAAACACCATCAATATCACTGAACATAGCGGAAGACGATATCAGAGATTCTACCTTTCATGTGAGTGACATGTCCTCAACGTTACAGGCAGAACCAGCTGGGATGCAGAGTGACAGTATAAGGAAAGAGGCCAAATTCATTGTATTCGATAGTTGTTTGATTGATATTATTATTCGGATGAAATGTGGGCATTCGGTTGGTGGGGAAGTATGTGGGGAGCCATTGATTAATGTGACTCGTGCAATTCGAGGCACTAACCTTAAAATACATGCCACCTGTACAAAATATCATCCTTTCTCATGGTCTGCACAACCCATGCTGGGGCAACTGCCAGCAGGCAATCTACTTTGTGCAGCGGCTGCACTTTTTAGTGGTTCAAGTTTTAAAAAGTTAGAGTCTTTCTTTCAGTTTGTGGGAATCCATTTCATTGCGAAAACTCAGTTCTACAAATACCAAACCGATTATCTATTTCCAGCCATTAGCGAAGCTTGGAGAATGGAAAAAATGTCTATTGATAGTACATTCGCGGGCAAACGGTTCAGGCTAGCCGGTGATGGACAGTGCGACAGCCCAGGATTTTCAGCCAAGTACTGCACCTACCACTTTCAGGACATGGAAAGTAAGAAAATTGTGAGTTCGGTGGTCGTGCAGGTGTCACAAAGTACATCCTCAGTGGCCATGGAGAAAGTTGGCTTTGTAGCATCATTGCAAGAACTACAATCGCGGGGAATGGTAATCGACCTGATAGCCACGGACAGACACGTTTCAATTGCCAAGACAATGAGAGAAGAGTACAAAAATATAAATCACCAATTTGACGTTTGGCATCTTGCAAAAACAATCAATAAAAAAATGTCTGCTGCAGGTAAAAAAAAAGAAACGCAAGGTATTTCACAGTGGTCCAAGTCAATCAGCAACCATCTTTGGTGGAGCTCAAAAACATGTGGAGGGTCGTTGGAAATTCTACTGGAAAAATGGCGGTCAGTAATGCCACACTGCACAAACGTTCACCGTTGGAACACAAACCAACATTTCCACAATTGTGAACATGGCCATTTGTCCACAGAGGAGGCACGGAAGAAGAAGTGGTTGATTCCTTCATCACCCACTCACAAAGCCATTGAAAAGATTGTATTTGATAAAACTATAACAAGAGATTTGAGGGGACTCACGGAATTCTGCCACACAGGAGATTTGGAGGTGTTCCACAATATGTGCCTAAAGTACAGGCCAAAACGATTGCATTTTGGCATGGAGGGCATGATAAATCGGACTCTTCTAGCGGTCTTGGCACATAACCATAATGTTGGACGTCAACAAAGTAGGACGACCGGAACTTTAGGGACGCTTCGCTACAATAAGGCCTTCACTAAAAGAAGTAAACAATGGGTGATCAAACCAGTGTTTGAGGATATGCAATATGAGTTTATTGAGAGACTTATTGTTGACGTCCTAGATAGGCACATAAATGGAGTTGTGAACGAACCTGTGCAGGGGACAACTGCATTGCCACCCAACATTGCCTCTGTTCCATGTCCACCTAAAGAAGAGCTCATTGAGAAATACACATCACGGTTTAAATGATTGTAATTTGATTGTCTGTTCTCTCGAGTCTCCTCATGTCGCAGGCCCATTGAATATGTGTATCTATGTAATGTGTAAATTAAAGTGATTGCTCAGTGTACATGCAATGTGTCTATCCAACCTTGTTCATCTGCGCATTAAATTAAACCAAACAGTATTATAAATCATTTTTCAAAAAATATAGAATGTCTCCGTATTTATGGTTCTCTGGGGCTGCAAAGCACGCAGACAAAATGCAAAAATGGAGTGTAAATTTCAAGTCCTGTGAGATGGCCTTACACTGAATGTTGCTAAATAGGAATGTGCGCTCGTTCAAAGTGAAGGTCAGCTGCTTTGATTTTTTGCTCGGGTGCCGGAATGGCCCACGACTCAGTATAAGGTTGTATTGTTATTTGACCTTGACAGGCCGGGACCATCCCGAAAGACTTCTTTTTGGGGGTGGCAATAACGTAAGAAACGATAATGAAGCCATTTCATGTTCGTTCATTAGAAGAAATAACGTCGGCATAGAAGGAGTGGTATTTCGGGGCTGCCCTACGCACAGACACAATGGAAAATGCTAATATAATGTAAGTAACTCTTTAGATGAGTTTATACCGCAATGTAATTACTATACAGTAGCTTTAAAGACGGGTTAAGTTGTACTTGTTCGTTCTATGTGGCATATTGTTTTGTACCGCCACTATCTTGAGGAGAACCATCTCCTTTTACGGAAGCACCTCAAAACCTTCCTCTTTGCTTCTGCTTTCTCTCTCCCTCTCCCCTGCTACAACTGGTCCACTGTCTGCGACCTCGGTCCTGGGCCCTTCCACTCTCCACCTGCACTGCCTCCCTGTCAACCCCTGCACTGGGGGACTGTCTCAGTATCCTACAGCCACCCCTTGATGTATAATACCCAGTTGCACTGTCCTAGCTATGAAATAATTTCCCGACCTAATATATAAAATGAATAATTTTAATAAAGATCTGATGGTGAGACTAATTTCATTTTTTATGTTTTTCAAACAGGTACATCATGCATTACTGCATGTGTCACGAGTACCAGACACCGGCGGACGGTTTTTTTAACCGCCAGTTGCTTCTCCGCGTGAACAACGTTACCACCCTGACCATTTTATGGGACGATCGCCAAGTACAAGTATGCCCTTACGCGGTACTAACGGCTAGATGCAACATACAGACCGTTGTGGTGGCCTAGTGCCTCGTTGTTGGAACAGCCATGCGATTATCAGTGCGACCGAAGAGCTTATTTTATCGTAAACCAACACCCTGTGTACTGCACACGAACATCGCTTGCCTCAAGACGAACTATTTTGGATCGAGAGCAAAGAAAAATGCAAATCCCAGAATATTCTCTAAACATTTGATGTCGAATAAATGTACTTTGCCAAATGTACAATCTTGCCGTTTGCTTTTAAACCACAGTTTCATATTCCGAATTGTGGCGCTGTATTGTGAGATGATCTAAGACCCTGTGTACAGCAAAGGAACATCGCGTGCCTCAAAACGAACTTTTTGGAACGTGAGCAAATAAAAATGAAAATCGCTGAATATTCTCAAAACATTTGATGTCAAATAAATGTACTTTACCAAATTTACAATCTTGAAGTTTATTTTAAAAGTACAGTTTCATATTCCCGATTGTGGCGCGCTGTGTTGTGTGAGCTCATCTGTGTTGATTTCCGGGTTCTGTGTGGAGTCGCGTAGAAGACGCCTGGGCGCGTTTGCCTACGCAGCTCAGTCACGTCACGGATAGAGGCGGGGAATATGAATGTTTTGATAAAGTCTGTTTCAGGGGCGGGGGATTTGATTTAGTGCCGCAAAAGCAGGTGAGCCAAGGTGATGCGGCAAGTGAGAGGATTATCAGAAAATGGCGGCTGATTTCGAGTGCGTTAATGGACGAAAAGTCGGGTATGGTCCATAGGAAAGTTTTCTACGATCTACCGATTTATGCTTAAAAACACATGGCCGAACCGTAGGGACAATAAAAAAAAAGTCCCGGAACTATCCTTTAACAATAAATGAAAAAAAGACGAAGATCTTGGCATTTGGAAAGGTCTTTACCAGGAGAGATCGTGCATTCAAATGGGCCATCAGTCGAGAAAACATTAAAATGGTCTCTTCCATACGCTATCTAGGAATACTTTTTAACAGCTCATTAAGAGAGGCAGACTGGTTGATGGATCTAAAAAATCGCATGAACACCTATGCTCTACAAGGAGCCCGGATTCACGCTGACTATGGCAAATTCACAACACTCCCAGTGTTGACATTCTACAAACAGAAGGTGGTTCCAGCAATCTGCTTCGGTGCAGAAACTGGGTGGAATCTGAGTGCTAAGTGCTGGGAAACACTAGAAAGCAAGTTCTGGAAACATGTACTTAGACTCCCTGCCTATGTCTTAGTAACAGCAATTAGACATGAGCTAGGCCTCGACTCCCTATACACAACAATGTTATGGAGGTCAATTAGTATGGTAAGGAAAATAGATTTAACTGATCCAGCACCAGCCTATAAGATTTTGAGTGCTTCAATGCATCGACCTCATGAAGGGCTGCTGAGCTGTTGGATCAATAAAATAAAGCAAACTGTTGTTTCCGCCGACATCAAGTGGGAAACAGTGATGGCTATTTCACAAATAGCCAAACTAAAACTAAGGCAATGGAGCTGGATACAGAACTCAGAAAACCGAGCTGGCATGAAGACCACGTTGGATTTGGGACTTGCAGAGAACAGTTTAGATCATTTGCCTAAATATCTAAAGTAATTTCCCTCCAGATTCCACCGAAATAAATTCCTGCGTCTACGACTAAACATATATCATACAAAAGATATGCTGTGGGTTAGACATGATGAAAAAACAAGTGACAATACTTGTAGATTTTGTCAAGTGTCAGTAGAATCCCTAAAACATTTAATAATGGAATGTGAGGAGCTGGTAGAAGCTCGTTCATTGTTTTTTGGAAAGTACGCTCCTGTAAATGAATATGTAGATGATTGGTGGTACAAGATGTTGTCTAGCATCAATGTTCATTTAACATGTGCAGTGATTAATTTCTTGGAAAAGATTATACCAAATGAAGTAATGAAAACATCATTAGAATAGGAAAACAACGTGTTGCCTCTGTTGCATCACAATTATCTGTTTTTTCTTCTTTTCTGAGTTCTGTGTTTTGTGCTTTGTATTTTGTAATAAAAGTTTGTATAAACTGCAAATTACAAATAAAAAAAAATTAAAAAAAAGAAATTAAGATTTATAATTTTACTGTACAGGTGCAAAACATCTGCTAGTGGTGGGAAAACATGAATCTGGATACTCCACAAGGGAGAAAAACAGAGTGAGCATGGGAAAGCACACTACATGCCAGTAGAAATGCAGTTGTGTCAAAATGTGGATGGCTGCTTAAATTCTGATTTTCTGTGTATAGTGCATATACTACATTTGTAGGTAACTTTTTCTATTGGCACCCAAATCGCTAACCAATTGTTCTTGGTGATTAATACTGTTGAAGCTTGACTGTAAAGTCATTCCTGAGACTGAAATCGAAAGAGAAGCTTGAGGTTAAACGATTAGGACCACATAGGCCTGGACTCACAATTGAACAACCTGCAAAAAGATCGGAGCAAGGACTATCCCAGAAAATTCTCAATTACTGGTACAATAAAAATAAGTGACTTACTTGTAGCAGATCTAAATATGGCCTGTTCTGCTTCCCCTGCAAATTGTTTTGTGGTGTAGAGCCCTGGATAAAAACTGGAGTCATTTACTTGAAACACATATCTGACAAAATAAAAAATAAAATGATTTGTGTAAATCTCCCTTGGACAACTCTATAAGGCCTGCTATGTTTGGACGTGTTGATATTGCCGCACAGTTCGATGAAGGGTATCATTTGGGAATAAAACAAACCTTCTTTGGACTCTCAGACACACTACCTTTCCATTCTCATTTATTCAATATTAGTGTACAGGCCCGTGTACACAGACCAAAGTGCAGGTTGTCATTAACACAGTAGGACTACGATATAGACTAAGCCTACAACTCCCTCTAGCAGTGACAACAGGTGAAGCTATGCATATGTGCTCCAGGTGAAGTCTACTGTATCTACATCCTTTTAGGTCCTGAAACAAAGGACAATTTTGAGCCTCCAGGTCACCACAAAGCACGTCCACTTCTACCTTTGTGTCATCTGTATCAAAAAACAACAGTTTGTTTAATGCATTGTATGCAATGAAGTGTATTTAGTTGTTAATTGTTAAGTAATGGAGGATACCCTTCACACATGTTGAGAAGATACTTTAAGTGCATTGAGTTATCCTGGGTGTCATTGAGATCAGTCAATATACCCATTTACTTCAATGAAGGTAGTGCAGAAAAAACAGAGCACCCTCCTATTCTAAAGACTACTCCAAGGATTCAGCTTTTTTCACTCGGCACCAAAGCAGATCCTCCTGCTGCCTGCAGCCCTACTGCCTCCTCAACACTCATCATCTGCATGAAGGTAAACCCAATCCTGGGCGAGAAAATCGCCAGGCACTTGCCCCTTACCCTGTTGCCCTTGAAAGGAAAATACCATCTGAAAACTGTAGTATTTTCCAGAGTTTGGAAAAAAGGTTGCTTGAGCAAGTAATCAAAAAACGAAAATGTTAATTTAAAAATGGGTTCTTTGAAAAATGATTGTGGCATACCACGTGCTTTTAGTGGCCTTTTGATTATTTCTCCTACACTGCCATGTGTTCATTGGGCCCTTTCCAAGATGGCCGCACCAGAATGGTGCAGTGAAGCCATCCACCTCTCTGAATCTGCTTCCCTCCAATAGGCTGCCTCCAGCCTATTTGAGCCAATCCGCAGCGCCGGGAGGTGGGAGCCAGCGACATCATCAAAGGCCTTCATCTAAGGCCCTGTTTGCTCCTGTCCGGTCATGGCTGGGCGTTGTGGGCCCACCATTCTTCTCAACCCCCCCATCATGCACCTGGATGCTGGGGACCCTATACTAGTGCTTTTGGGCTATGTGATCGCAACCTGAGCAATCACGTAAGTGCGGACCTTTTCTATGCTGCCTGCATCACCCTCTGGACTTCGAGCCTCTCCTGACAATCTCTATTAACTATCGTCATTTGCCAATTTTCTTCTCTCTCATTTCAAAAACAGGAAACCATAACACCCATAGCTCTACTGCTGCACCCTGTACTATCCTGCTTATATACCTGTTGACCTAAAAAGAAAATCGATTTTTAACCGTGTGCACATCCTGATTATCTTGCTGCTGTTTCAATTCATTTTTAGCTGTGTGCAGATCCTGATTGTCCTGCTGCTGCTTAAAGTCGAATTTAGCTGCGTGCGCAACCTGCTTTTCATAACAATGTACTGACAAGTCCACCCCCTCTGTCCTCCGTCTAGTCTGCTATCTGCTCCCTCACCCATGTCATCTCCCATTGTGTTCACTTTGTTCATTGTTGGGATTACAGCTATTGGTTACCCCCTCTTCCCTTTGCTCTGATTTGTTACTTGCCCCCAAACCCCCACTCGTTCCAATTGTCTCTCTGTGCTGTTCTTCCCTACCCACCATCCCCTTTCCTCTGCATGTTCACTGTTTCCGTGCATATTACCTCCCCCAGTGTTTTTCTCACAGTCTTGTGCCTTGCCCCCACCCCTACCTACTACTCTCCTTGCTCCTCTGTGGCCTCAGCCTGATTAAGTACCTCACTCTCTGCAGTTTGCTATGGCGCTCTCTATCTCTCCTATCTTCTGAAACTGCTTCTCTATCTCTTATCCTTCACCACTTACTATGTCTGGCAGGAAAAAACTCAAGTGGACACACTGGGCTCTAACGCAGGCCTTCCGATTGCAGACACCTACGTCACTGCCTCTTTGTAGTTCCTTCACCCGACCTATGGACTCTCCATATGGTCACTCTTCTCTCTCTTTTCTCTTCCTCACCCATCAATGGTGGCACCCGCTGGGAGGTCCTTCTTGCCCTCCTCTCCACCTCGAGGGTCATCATCAATGTCGACCGCAATGGTACCATCATGGTACAGGGTCCTCAACCCAATCTTCTACACTTTGACAGGCTCCTCCCCCACCTTATCAACCTCCCTTATCCTTCTGCACAAGCATCTTCAGCATCCCTGGCTCCATTGTCAGCTGTGCCCACCTTGGCTCCCTTGCCGCCTCATAACAACCCATCTACCCTCGCCACGGCCTCCTTGCTGCCACCCCCCACATTGACTACCTCATCAGCCTCCCCCTCTTTGGTGAACCTGCCACCTACTAAGACCATATCTGGGGCTCCCTTGCCCCCTGGAGCCCCTCCCGCACTGGCTCCCTTCTCAACCACTGCAGTCCTGGCTCTATTGCTGGTCTTGACTCCTCTGTCCCCTTCTACCTCTGTACCTCAAGCACTCTCGCCACTTATGGGGGGGACCACTGTCCCCTGCTGCCCCCCTTTAGTCTTTCACAGGTGGCAATCTGCTTCACATTGCCATGCTCAATACTCGCTCAGCTATCAAACACTCCTCTGACATCTGCAACCTCATTGAACTCCTGGATCTTGATGTTTTTGCCCTCACTGAAACCTGGTTCAAGGATAGCTCTGTCATGAGTGTTGATACACTTCTCCCAGAAGGCTACAAGATACTCTCTTTGCCTAGAACAAACCGACCAGATGAGGGAGTAGCAATGATCTTCGCTGAGTGGATCCGTGTTTGTGTCATTCTCACTCAGGCCTACTCATCCTTTGAGTGCTTGGTCTGAAGGCTCTCCCTCTCTCCTTGCTCTTCACTCCTGCTGGCCATCTTCTATCGGCCTCCTGGCCAGCCCTCTCTCTTCCTTTCAGAATGGGCTGACCTGGCCTTCTCTCTCCTCTCCTCCTCTTCTCAACTCATCCTACTGGTTGATCTCAACATCCATCTCAACTCGCCTGATTCCTCAGGACCGTTCCGCAATCTTTGCGGCTCCCTCTCTTTCCATCTTATCCTCTGGCCCAACGCACACCCCTGGCCACACCTTGCATGCTCTCATCTCAACTGACATTCCTCTATCACTGTCACTACTACTCTCTCCTGGACCGATCACTCTCTCCTCTCTTCTCACTTGAAGCTCTCTTCTCCTCTTGCATCGGTAAGCCTGGCACAACCTCCCATCTACAAGGCCATCCGACCCATGAAAAGAGTGTCAGTAGCTGCCTTTGCCTCTACCTACTCTGGTCCTTCTACTCCTTAGGCTGACTCCCACCCTGACATAGCCCTCTCTAACTTTAACCTCTTTGTGTCCAACACTCTTGATATTTTTGCCCCTGTCATGAGGGTACGACTGAAGCCTACCAAAAAGTGCAACTCTTGGTACGTGTTACGCTCACCTGGTATCCACAGGGACGCCACCCAGCTGGGTTACTCGCTGGTATGCTTCTCAGCTTTGCCCTGATGTGGTCTGCGGGGAAGGTTCTGCCTTGTGGTAGAATTAGGCGTGCTCTCCATCCTGCCTTCTTTGCAGGGGCGCGTTGTCTTTCATGGGCGAGTGCGGTCCAGTTACTTCACTGACACCAGCCCGTTTGATATTGTTCAGGTAGGTCTTATTGCTGTTCTTTAGTTTTGTTGCTATCCTGCATGCCTTTCTTTGTTTAAAATGTCTCTTTTCTCTCCCTTAGGTATGCTTAGGAGCTTCAGCGAACTGGGTTGGTTGAGCCCCGCTGGTAAATGATGGCGCATTAAGAGCGCTATGATGCGGTAAGTAAGCGCTATGCGCAGCGCTGCAAAGTCTTGCCTTTGCTAACCTGTGTTTTCCTTCCTTGTAGGTCGCGGTGTTCTTCAGAGCGAGTGGAATGTCCGGAGTGGTACCAACCGAGAGGCGAGCAGCCAGGTAACCCTTTTGAGCAGTTCGTAATTTGTAAATGTCTCTACAGCTTTCTTTAATGTTGCCTCTATCTTCCTCTTTCAGGTCGTTCTGTCCAGGAGGCGTGCAGATTCGAGGAAGCTGTTCTCAGTAGCCGCGAGTGTTTAGACTGCAGGTAAGATGCTGCTGCTAATGATGTTCCTTTTGTCTCCTTGCAGGTTCTGCTTCTCCGAGGTTCGAGGGAATAGCTGGACACGGTGAGCGTCACGTTGCAAGCTGCAAAGTAACACGAAGCATGTTTTGCAGTCAGGGTGTGGTTTATATAGCCCAGGTAAAGTAGTACCAGGGAAAGTAGTTCCAGGCCTGCCATACCCAAAACACTAGACCGCATGGCTTGGTTCTAAGGAACCAAGCTATGTGGATGCCTCCATGTTGGCTGACAATACAATAAAGTAGTTCCCAAGCACACTGTTGTTCATGGTGTATGAGCCTGGCGCCATAGGCGCCAGGACTGACCCCATGAGGGCTTTTGAAGAGGATGCCAGGCTCTAGAGGCCCGAGTCCTGACTCCACCTGGCCAATGGGTTTGCCAGAGGGGGTTTTGGGCGAGGGTCGTGACAGTATGACTCAGAACTGGCTGCCCTCAAGCGCAAGTGCAGGGCATCCAAGCGGAAATGGGATTCCTCGGGCACACCCTCTGACAAACTGGCCTGCCACCTCCTTCAAAGGCAGTATAGACTCTGCATTCGCCCCAATAAAAGAGTCTTTATTCAAGCCTGCTTCTCTGCGGTATCCAATAACACGTCCAAACTTTTCAAAGTTTGCAAGGAACTAGCCAACCCTACTGCAGCCTCCTCCACCATTGCACCCACCCAGGCCCTTTGCTCGGTCCTGGCTGCACACTTCACCTCAAAAACACAGAATATCCTATCCTCTCTCTCTCTTCCTCATCACCTCATGCATCAACATCTCTTGTACCGCCATTGGCCACGGCCACCCACACCCCTCCCCTTCTTCTCTCTTCTCTCTCCCCTGTCACACCTGAGGAGGTCACTAGACAAGTCTGGTCTATGAAAGCCTCCTCCAAACAGGTGCACCCCTGCCCCTGTAAAACCATCAAGGACAACATTGATTCTCTCCGCCAGCCTTGGCCTCTGTAACCTCTCCTTCACCACTGGAGTTTTGCCCACTGTTCTTAAGCACTCCTTTATGCGCCCTCTCCTCAAAAAACCTCCTGCTCATCCTTCCATTCTGTCAAACTATCACCCGATCTCCATCACTCCTTTCCTGGGCGAACTCCTGGAGAAGTTGGCTATTTCTCAGTTTACCCTCCACACTGAAGTTGTTGGTTGCTTCCATGACCACCAGTCTGGCTTTAGAGGATCCAGAGGCACGGAAACTGCGCCTCTAAACACCTGTTAAGATCTGCTCTCAAATCTTGATTCTAACTATCCCTCTGTCTTCATTCAAATCGCCCTCTCCTCTGCCTTCGATACAGTGAGCCACAACACCCTGATCACACGTCTCTGTGATACCCTGGGCATCACTGATCAGGCCCTGGCATGGCTAACCTCCTTTCTCTCCGACTGCCCATCCCAGGTGGAATTGGGGTCCTTCCTCTCCCCTATCACTCTCACTATGTGCAGTGTCCCCCAGGGATCTAACCTATCACCCTGGTTTTTCAATGGCTACATGGCCACCCTGGCCCATATGATAACAACGCGGATGACATCTAGCTCTCCTTCAGGCTACCCTTGGCCACCTCCTAACTCATACCTGACTGTCTGTCCGCAATTCAGTCGTGGTGTGCTGCAAACTACCTCTGCCTCAATGCCAGTAAGGCAGAGATTGTGCTCATCGGGACCCCTGTTCCTGCCTTCCCTCTTTCTCTCTTGCCGGCCTACCATGGCCCTGCGCCTCCACCTACCAACGAGGCTAAAAAGCTGGGGGTCATCTTCGTCTCCACTCTCTCCTTCTCGTCTCACATCGCAGACATCTCTAAAATGTCCCACTACCAACTGCACCATCTCAGAGGTATTCTATCTTTTCTCACCTTCCCCCAGAGGCTCACCGTCTCCAGAGACCTGGTCCTCTCTAGGCTGGAATACTGAAACAGCCTCTTTCTCAACCTTCCCTCCGTCCTCTTCAACTCATCCAGAACAGAACTGCAAGACTTATCCCTGGCCTCAAGCCTCTCGGAAACTGAAATCCCTTCACTGGCTCCCTGTGGCTGCATGGATTAAGTTCAAGACCCTTTGCATTGTCAACAAGGCTTTCTGGCCCTGGGCCCACTCTATCTGCAACGCTCTCTTCCTAAATACTTACCTTACCAAGCCCCCTGCTTGTCTTCCTCCAACTTTCTGCGGGTGAGCCGCTTCTCCAAGCAGAGACTTGGGGGGAGATCTTTATCCACTGCAGGTGCCTCCCTCTGGAACAGCCTTCCTGCTACTCTCCGTCTTGAGCTGGATCTCCATAAATTACGGAAACTCATCAAGAATTTCCTCTTCGCCTTCTCCTTCTTTCTCCTTCTCCCCTGCTAACCACCTCTTTCTGCTCTCTCGCTCTCTCTCCTCTACTTCTGCTCAGTTTTGCTGACTGGCTACATGGTGTACCTTCAGAGCGTCACAGGACCCAAGATCTCCTCGCCAGTCTCCTGCACCTGCCCGCGGGCCTTGCACTTGCCACAGCACTACTACACTTCGGTTATGACCCATGAGAGTGGTGTCTCTCTGCACTTAATCTATGTTCTGACGGGACTGGGCGCACTTGGTCCCAACTGTGCCCCCAACCAACGCACTTTCTTTTCTGTTCAACTGCATAATCTGAATGTACCATGCCTAGTAAGAATGTTTGTCTTGTCTTCCCTATGTCTTCCCCCCCCTTGCATGGTTGGGCTTTGAAACAATTGTGCATAAGCGCATAATAAATAATCAATCAAGCAAGCATTAAGTATACTTGTTATGTACACAAAACATTGAGAAATAGCTTAAAATGTGACTTTTCTTTTTAGAGCCACAGTGTCACTTTTTGACAACTCCAAAGATGACTTAATTACATTTCTTGATCCATCACTGTGGAAAATAAACATTTTTGGATTTTAAAAAAGTCTTGTTTGAGCAGCGTGATAGTGTTTTGAAGCAAAATCACTGAAAACTAAAAACCCTAATTTCAATTAATATATTCACGTAAAATGACTGCAGACACATTAAAGGGCTCATTACAAAAAATTACATTTAGCTTTCTTTCTATCAGCACACTTGGCTTTCTAAGGGGGACCCAGGTGTCATACAGCTGCTCATGAATGCATTGTATTGTATTGTACTAGTCATTTATATAGCGCCTTTTGCCATTTGAATGGCCTCAATGAGCTTTGTGGTAGGAACACCCTCAGGGACCGAAGCACTGGTATTGGAAATGTTTTCAGTGAAGGATTAATATGCGTGTGTACGTTTGGCCACGATTAGGAAGAGCAGAGCCGGATCTGAGGTTTCTGGTGGGCTGATAGCATGTGAGTTTATCCTGGAGGAACTCAGGGCTGGAGTTGTGTAGGGCACAGTGAGTGATGCACATGGCTTTAAAGGTGGTCTGTCAACCTATAGGGAGCCAGTATAGCACTATGAGTGCAGGGCGGTTGTTTTGGTGAGAGGCCGATGAGGAGACGGGCAGCAGCACTTTGGAGTTTCCTGAGCTGGAATGCCAGAGAGCCTAGATAGAGGCAGTTTGCATAGTCTAAGCGGTAGAGGATGATGGCAAGGATAGCAGAGATTCGGTGTGGGTAGGTGAGGTATGGGAAGATTCGCCTGAAGATCCATAGGTGGAAGAAGCAGGTTCTGGACACAGAGTTGATCTTTTGGGAGAGGGATAGGTTTGAGTCCAGCGTGCATCCAAGGTTTTTAACAGAAGTGGATGTTGCAGGGGGTGGGGGTCCTAGGGAGGGTTGCAAGGGGATTGGTTGGGGAAGGAGAGTGGTTTGCCACACACTGGTATTTAAGTTTTGCCTGGGGTGAGGAGGAGGTGGTTGGTTGTCATCCAGAGGTTGATGTTAGAAAGACAGGTGGACAGGTCCGGATGGGCAGAGGCTGGCGAGTTTGGATCTTGAGGATGATCTGGGTGTCGTCAGAGTAGTTGTAACATATGATGTTAAGAGAATGTATGAGCACAGAGAGAGGGCTAAATTAGATATTGAAGAGGAGGGGGGATAGGGAGTCTCCCTGTGGGACACGCTTTGGAACTGGGCAAGAGAGGGAGGAGAAAGGTGGGAAGAGCATGATTTGAGAGCGATTTGAGATGAAGGAGGAGATCCATGTTAGGGCGGAGTCTTTAATTCCTAGTGAGTGTAGCCTGTCTGTGAGTATGATGTTTCAATGACGACACACAGATCCTCATCCCCATCACGGGCAACCTGGAACAGGACACGGCCACCATCAACACTATCTATTCCCATATCCAAAATTGGATGGCGAATAACAGCCTTTGCCTTAATGGAGAAAAAACTGAGATCCTCATAAATGGTTCCCCGAGCAGACTCAGCAAACTACACCCAGACTACACCTCCATTGTGATCGATGGCACACCCATAACCTTCTCCCACAAAGTCAAACACTAGGAGTACACCTCTCGACTCCAACCTCACCATGAACACTCACATCAACGCGCTCGCCTCCTCAACAGCCTACACCGCCAAACTCATTACTCTAAGTAGGCCTCTCCTATCTACGGGCAACTGCCTAACTCTTGCTAGAGCCCTCATCCTAACTAAAATAGACTACTGCAACATCTTACTGCTAGGTACCTCAAAATATAACCTAACCAAACTCCAACTCCTACAAAACAAAGCCCTCAGAGCAGCACTGGGCATCAAGAGAAGAGAACACATCACACAACATAGAAGAGATACACACTGGCTCCCAGTGCACGCAAGAATCCTCCACAAAACTCTTACCACCACCCACAAATTCCTATTTGATGCTGCCCCCATTTACCTCAATAGCTGCATCACACGAAAAACCTCGCCCAGAACACTCAGATCCAATGCCAATACCCAGCTACTCATCCCACGGTTCACCACCACAAGAGCGGCAACGCCAGCTTCCCCAATTGCCGCCACGCATCTGGAATTCACTCTCCCCTCACATGTCAAACGAAGTTTCCTTACCCAAGTTCAAAAAACAACTCAAAACATGGCTATTCAATAAATACTAAAAATCTGACATCAGCTCTTCAGCGGAGCGGGTCACCCTCTCAGTATCTTAAAACAACTGCAAAGAATAATGATATCCAAGCTGTATATATGACTGTGCCATATAAATGTGGGTAACTTTGTATGTAACCCTGACATGAAAACAAAGGTATATGTAAATTAAGCCGTGATACCCAAGGGTTTGGGCGTGTAATCAAATGCAATAAATAAATAAATAAATGGCATTGAAGGCGGCAGATAGGTCTAGAAGGATGAGTGCTGCACATACTTCTACATCAGTAATGGCTGTACTCCCCACCCAGACCACACTTATCTTATCAGTCTATGTCAGGCATCCCAGGAGAACACGTTCAAACATGGAGTGGAAATGCTTAGGTGGGAGCTGCCCTTTGCCTCTGGCCCTTCGCCGACAGCTGCCCAGGCAAAGGCTGCTCTAGCTCTGACCAATGAAGAGGTGCTCCTGGATATTGGGGACCAATCAGCATGAGTGGATGGCAGGAACTTGGCTGTGTAGTATTGGCCAATGAGAAGTAAAGGAGGGCGTGGGTTGGTTTGAGGAACGTAGGATGAGGAGGAGTAGGAGCCGAAAAGGGAAAACAAATGTAGGGATGCACACAGAGAGCAGCAATGGTTAAATGTGCACCAAGTTCAGGCGAGTGCATGCAGAAAGAGCTCATAATCAGACCATTGTATTATGGCTACACATCTCCCTCCTATTCTGCATTAGCTCTTCATCCTGCCCTTACCATTTCAAGATGACTTCCTGCAAGCCTGTCTTCAACGGTTATCCTCATTGTCCCTCAACCAAATTCCTAGCGTAGCTAATGCTTCTCTCAACTTTCTTTTAACTCCCAGACAAGTACATTGAAATGGTGAAAGCCACTGGAAACAAAGGACGGACTATAGTATTTGAATTGACATTCTGCAGTTTGACCTGGGATACAACATATAGAGATGCCCAGGGAAAAAAGCCACCAAACTTCCAGGATCGTTCGAGCACACTCTGAAGGCCCTCAAGCATCCAACATTACATTGTTTACCAACTTACAATTCTCCGAATCTGACTTGGAAAAACAACCTAATTAGCACAATACATTTGGGCATATCTGACTCTTCCCATTTGCAGAACTATGGTCCAACAGCGTGTACGCCACCTTTTGCCCTTCACATTTACACTACACAGTGCAAAGTGAGTCAATGCTGCCTGGCAAGCCAGGCAGTGTTTACTTTTTGTTGGGAGCACTGCTTGCATGGGAGCATGTCAGGGAGGTTTCTTTTCACCTGGGAACAGTGTTCCCAGTTGATATGACACCCTCATGTTCGGGTAGGGTTTCATTTCTATTGTAGATGCCTCCTGTGTGTGTGCAATGGAAGCGCATGGAGTCCATCTAATTTACGAGGGTACATTAAAAGCAGGCGGGCCCTATAGGGATCTCCAGCATTTGTACCGGCATGAAAATCCATGCCGGTGCAGATGCTGGAGCAGTGGAAACGCAACTGACATTACTCCCCTCATCTCTGCCATACAAATGATTGAATATGTGGCGTGGCGTGATAGAAAGACGTTAAAGCCTTACTCAAGGTTTTTATGCCTTTCAATTGCGTTACACCACTATAGAACATCAGCTTCCCTGTGTTTATAGCATCTATTTCCCACTTTCCCATCCGCTCATCTTCCCCTTGATCATGCTCTTTCTTCCAGCAGGTTAGGGTCTGGATACCCCTGGAGGGGGAACAGCACATCACATAACAGATAAGACTAGGTGCTACAACACTACTCAGATGGTGATTTGGCACAATATAAAAGCATATTAACATACAACAGAACTCCAGACATCCTTGTGGATTATTTTCTTAAGTATATCCAGCTTCTGCCTCATCTAGATGTCCGCCCTTCAGATCTTATACCACAAGACTGGGTCAATCGCTCCTTGGTAATCAAGTCTGCCTTCCAAAAATGGTGTCTGGAGTAAGTCTAAACAAGTTGATTTTTTTATTAAACACGCTGTGGCCACTGACCTTTGGCACATCAGCATTACAAACACAATTCACAGAACCATAAGCAAGTACAGCATTAAACCATGGAATAATCATAAACAAATTCAGTGTATCTAAGGGTGCAATAGTCATTACTTCTCTTACATTAATTACGCTCTATCATCTCGAAGAGTCAGTGCTATAACGTTTTTGGGACAGAAAAAACTAAGGAGGATGTGTAGAGCACTGTTGCTTAACTGTAATCTGGGAAAGAAATAAGGTTAAGTTGGTTGGACATCCAGAGTTAAAGGATTGCATTGGCCTAATAAACAATGACACGGGCTGAATGGAACTACCATATCCTCGACTGAGTTTGCCCAACTATATTTAGTCCACCACAATTTTCAAGTTGGAATCCAATGGCACCTTTATCAATCCCTGAGAGACACTTAGAAACAAAGGTAGATTACTTTTACCACAACCCACAACAATACAGTCTCTATTACTAGAGTTACACCATTTATCAATCTGTATCCTAGGAATAATTTTCAGGGTGTACGATTTTACAATCTCATGCATGACTTTGTGATGTAACCAGGCTGAAACCTTGTTTATGAAAGCTTCTATTAGTTCTCTCCACGCAGGCTTCTCTACATTGGCAATGACAATATTGCTCTTGTCCTAGATTAGTTTGCTTATTTTGTTTGTTATAATTGGTGGCATTTCATTTTTCCTATAACGGAGATCCCTTGGCGTGTAAATTGGCATATAACTTATTTGCTTCAAACTGGCAGTTTTGGCTGGGCCTGAGCACGACCATGTAGATGGCCAACTGAAGTTGACGAGATTACTAGTGAGGAAGCCCGAGTTGGGGGTGTGCATTTACGTTGCCTGTCCCTTCCAGACCCACCCACCTCCAACCTCATTTCTACTTCTAGCTGCAGTTAGGATGGTTTGACAGTATTTTTCTGCTGTCATCTGGGGCACCTCCTCCTATCCCCATTTAACAGTACCAAAACATTGCCTAAACTCCTTTAGATTGTCCAATGGATTGAGTTTGGATTGTAATGCACTCTTTTATAGATGCCAATCAGAGGAGTATTTCAGGTCTAGGCCTGTCTTCTCCCTTCTTGCACTAACCTGACATGGGTGAGACTGAGGTGGGACTCTTTCAGCCACAGGCATTGAAGGCTACAGCAAGGAGTTCTTAATTGAGGTTAAGATATCTGGTGAGTACCTATTTACCTTTTTCAGGGCCAACCCTCAGTTTGCATGTGGTGAATAGGGACCTATATACAAGTCTAAAATGGCACTGAACACACGATGCAAGTATAATTAAGGTGGTACATCGTTTGTGTAAAATCTGAGAAATTGCATGGTTTTCTGTTTTTTAGCATGCATACCCTGAAGAAGACCTACCATGGCAGTATCATAAGGCAGTACTGCAGAATTGACATTGAGTACTGCAATTAATACTGATGGCATTTGTAAGATTGGGAAAAGAGTTTGACAATCACATCGGAAGCAAGAGGTAGGCACTAACATTAGGCATTGCACAAATCATGTTATGAACATTGACTGCAAAGTGTCATATGTTGTGCACATGACATGTGCAAATGAAATATACTCATGTGCTGAAACCAATACACAATCACTGCAGACAATTTAAGCAATTCCGCAATCATGAATCAATGTATAAATCTTGCAGTGTAAAAATACAGATCACCTGTACTCGATGATGTGTATGTCCATGTGGTTGCGTTTAGCATTTGGGGGTGTGTGTATGCAGTATGAGATCTTTATTTGCATATGTATTTGAGTATGGGATATGAGATAATGGCATGTTGATTACCTACATTTGTAAGAATGTGGTTAAATCAGCATATATATTGTGCTTATTGCTTTTACACCAAAGTGGTAGGAGAGATATTAAATGTAGATGCTTTTTAATAGTGGCATGTGTTATTGATACATAAGAAGTGTCAGCATAAACTGTCTTCCTCAATGTCTCAGAGTACACATTAAACTAGATTAATTCTACATCACTAATAAGTTTAGATGTATCCCATGTAACAGATCTTGATCTTTTTTTGTGTGTACATACCCAAATGTCACATGAGTTATTGGGTTACTCAATGGTTCATTTCAATTGTCGCCGCACTCAGCCAAACAGTAACATTTAGAGCATAAACCGTCTATCCTCATTTGTACCGTGCGTGTTTCTGTGTGTGAGGCTTGGGCTGTTCTGCTTGAGCGGAGGAGGTCTCATTTCCCTAAGTGCACCTCACAGTTTGTACAGCAATCCCTCAGCCCCCCTCACTTGCAGAAGATGACCTGAGGTGTGCCTGCAGACTAATGACACACACATGAGAAATTGCACCACACCCTCTGCTGCCCTGTCTCGAGAGCACATTCTGGACACTAGGCCTCACATAACATGTTTTTTTTTTTTTGGCAATGCCCTCAAGGGAATACAGCACCTGCAACACACATTTTGCCAGCACACACCTCCATCTTGTTCTGGTCCGATTCCTCTTCTGTGGCACGCGCCGTTCTCGCTGGTGAGACATTGATGGCCCTTGCCATCAGCAAACATTAAGGTCACCCTATTGTTTAGTTACAATTATACCAGAGGACCACATATCTAAAAGCAGTGCACTTTAAAAACACATTTCCCCAGTTAAACACATTTAAAACATTCTACAATTAATTGGACAACATTCTTTTTCTGTAAATGATGGCATTTTATTTGAAGACGAAAATGGGTATATTTTATTTGTAGGTAGGTTTACAGAACTTAAGCTTTGACTTTCAATTGGTGGTTGACTGTCTTCCACTTGAAAATAGGATGATATACTATGACGTCAATGTCTACCATTTCAAGGTGGGTGTGATGTTGAGCCGTGCCAAAGCGCTGGTGCCGCAAAGTTATCAGGACAAGGCAGCCACTGCCTGTGGTGTGGCACCAGCGCTCGCTAGCGCAGTAGCATGCAAACATGATCAGGAGCTTGACTGCAAATACAAGCCAGACTGAAGTCAATGTGTAACAATGAAATGCGTTAAGATACCACAGCGATGCATTCGTAAACTGCAGGCATTCAGCAGAAGGTACAACCATGAGTAGGCATCACGTTCACATATGCAAGTTGTACTCATGTCCAAGTGATGCCATCAAATGCTCGGTATACTCCTATCATACGACACGGTGATAAAGTCATATGCAAGGGATACTGGCACTGTACCTTGGGTTCAAACAATCATATTTGAGCGGCACTGCAACCATGTGCCAGGGTGATACAAGCATATAAAGCGCTTTGGACAGAGGCGCTATATACAACACAATCAATACAAATACAGCCATCATATTTCATGGACAGTCCCATTATAAAATGAAGAACATTGGCTCTGAGAAACATGTGATCAAAGATCATGCTAGTGAATGGATCACGACCTTTCACAGAGGATGGCAATATTAATGGCATCAGAAGACAGCCCATCACATATGCGAACGTTCAGTTCTTCAATGGATAGACCAGCCCACCACCTATAGGTTTCCAAAACTTCAATGAATCACTTGCTCTCGAATTTAATGACATGCACTCTGATTCCATAATTGTTTTAATCAAATCAACATTGCGATCTATGCATGCACCAGGTTTTGATGCAGCAATAATGGGTGTTGCTCCACAATCTGGCACAAAGTGATAAGAGACAAAGGCCTCTTCCCGGAACTTGCACTATCCAAAGAGGTTGACAATTGATGCAAACAATTCCAAGATGACCACAACGTTTTTTTGGAATTTTAGAGCAAGTAATAAATATATATATATATATATATATATATATACACACACACACACACACACATATTATACAGAGAGAAAGAAAGAGATAGACAGGTAGATATAGAAATATCTCTCTCATATATATTATAGTACGGTGGTCGCGGCACTATAGTTAAGGTCCGTACCTAGTTGTCATGCGCTGTCTGCGCACTCCGTCGTGGGAGGTATGGAGTAGATGGAAGCTCCGGCGCCATTGAAATGTCCCAATAGGCTTGTCACACTTCCTCATTTCCCGGTCTAGTCTTTTTTCCTCCTTTGTTTCCTTTCCGGTATTTAGCCACGCCCACCGCTCTGTCCGGTGCGTTGCAACCCTTCGCTTTCCTAAGCTAGACATCTTCCATTCCAACCTGCTAGTCAACACTCCGAGAGGTTTTTTTAAGCACTGGCGTTTTCCGGAGGGGGGTCCCCTGTTCCCCTGTGTTCTTAGGGTCCCAGGGTGGCTTCTTTCCGGGGACGACCATATCTCTTCTCAAAGAAGAAGACTCCCAAGAAGAAGGAAAGAAGAAAGAAATCTTCCACAGAAGACTCAGGTGAGGAGGAATGGGGTTCTGAAGAGCAAGAAGGTCCTGGAGTTGACAGATTGCAACGCCAATTTCCTACAAACATGGCCCCCGCAGAACAAATCCAGGAGTTACTGACTGCAGTACAAGGGCTATCCCAAGAACTCCAAGCAGTGAAAGCTGACAATGCCACTCTCGGGCAGAGGATAGATAACCATGAGAGAATGCAGACCGAACTGCCTCCCCTGCCTCTTACATCAGGCAAATTTGATGGATCACCCCGAAAGTTCAAGGAATTTATGGAAGCTTGTATCATCCACTTCACCTTTAGACCTCAGATTTTTGCATCTGGCCAGGCACGCATAGGGTTCCTTATATCCAACCTTACCGGGAAGGCTCTAGCTTGGGCCACACCACTGGTTATAAGCGCAAGTCCTCTACTACAGTATTATAGTGGTTTCACAGCACAATTCAAGGAAGCTTTTGAAAGAAAAGAAACTGTGCAAGTGGCGAGTGACCAACTGCTGGATATTTGCCAGGGCAATAGCGATCTACTGTCTTACATATCTACCTTCAAGCGTATTGCTGCAGAGACTGGCTGGCCTGAAGCTGCTCAATACACCATATTTCAGCGTGGACTTCGAGAACAACTAAAGGATGAACTTGCCCGTTTACCTCATCCAGCCACACTGTCGGACTTGTGGTCTACCGTATAACAATTAGACTTTCGAATATCTGAGAGAAGGTCTGCAAGACGAAAGGGACGTCCATTGTGAAACATACCTGAGAAGCCTACCCCCTCCTCACCTCTGCGCTTAAAGGAAGAACCCATGCAGATTGGTACTACACGAGGCCCACTCACCACAGAAGAGAGGAAGAGAAGGAGAGACAATAATCTTTGCATGTACTGTAGTTCTGAACAACATCTGCTACGAGACTGTCCTGACGTGACCCCAAGAAGGCTGGGAAATGGCCGTCCTCGGAATCAATAGGGACAGGTTACCGAGGGGGAACAGCGAGTCCCTACGTATCCATGTCAGTTACATCGGTTACCCTGTCAGACGACAGTCGTTTAATGGTGATAGCTCCAACAAACACAATTCGATGTCTTGGCCCTTATCAATTGCGGGGCCGCCAGATGTTTCATGGACACTGTCTGGGCCCATAAGGCTGGTATAGAAAAACTGGAGAAGGAGGTAGACCAAAGGGTGGAACGTGTGGATGGGAAACCTCTTAGCTCTGGTCTTATCACGCACACCACTCCTTCCTTTACCATGAAGGTGCTACAACATACTGAGAAGATTCAGTTCGATCTCATCAGAGCTGCTCATTTTCCCGTCATCCTGGGAATCTCATGGTGGCACAAGCATAACCCTACAATTGATTGGGAAAAGAACCAGATGGCTTTCTCTTCACACTTTTGTCTCAAGACATGTTTGACAAAATCCCATTATCCCACAATTCAAGCCCTAGAGGAGAAGATCCAGTCTCCAGCCACCATGGAAATCAACCACATCCCCACTGAATTGTGTCAGTATAGAGAAGTCTTTCTTGACAGAGTGCCTCTTGAATTATTCCCACACCGACCTGAGGACTGCGCCATAGAAGTAATTCCTGATGCTATAGTGCCTTTTGGGCGAATGTTTTCATTATCCTTGAAGGAGAGAAAGGTCCTAAGAGAGTATTTGGATGCCAACCTTCACAACGGGCTGATACAACCCTCACATTCTCCAGCGGGGGCTTCACGGTTTTTCATACCTCAGAAAGACACCGATGAGCTGAGACCCTGTATTGACTACCTCGGGTTGAATTGAGTGACTATCAGAGACCGTTACCCAATGCCTCTCATAAAGGATATCCTGGAAGCAGTCCAATGGGCAGTTATCTTTTCCAAACTTGACTTGAGGAGAGCAGATCATCTGTTGCGAATACGCTCAGGTGACGAATGGAAAACAGCATTTCAGACTCCATTTGGTCACTTCGAGTATAGGGTAATGCCCTTTGGTTTGGTGAAAGCTCCCTCCATATTCCAGAGATTTATGGAACGCCTATTCTCTGACCTCCTGTTTCATAGTACCATCATATATTTGGATGATATATTGGTGTACTCTCCTAATAAAGACCTCCTGTCATGATCTCTGCTTCCAAAAGGTCAGGGTTTTCCCAACTCCCTTGAAAGCAGATCCATAACCCAGGTTCCGAGTGCCAACCAGTCCCAATTGGGACCTTTTGGACCCAGTCCTGGCGCCAGTGGCACCAGGCTCATAAATATGCCCAGTCCCAGCGCTGGAAGCGCCGGGCTCATAATGCTTGGGTGGACTTACCTGCAGCAGACCATGCTGCTTACTTGCCTGCCAGTTGAGCCTCTGATCCTCTTCTGTTTGGAACTACTTTTCCTGTTGGGTGGGGCTGGAGCCACTCCCTAGATTTAGAACACTGGAACTCTTCTGGAAGGCAGGAACTCTTTTCTTACCAGGAACTCTTTTCTTACTTAGGCGTGGCTGTGGAAGGAGACACCTAAGCACTACAGGAGGCTATTTAAACCACACCCGGTGGATGAATCTTGCTTTGCGTTATTCTGCACCCTCTGCAGCAGGACGCTCATCGTGTCTTCTGCATCCAGTCCTGGGCCTAAGGAAAAAGGCTTACCATCCTGAATCCAGTCTTCAGCAACACCTATAAAGACAAGAAAGAACAGGTTAGCATTCCGGCATCTGAAAGGCAAAGGCTTACCTACTCTTCGTGCGCTCCGGAGGTCTTCACACTGCATTCCGGCATCTGAAAGGCAAAGGCTTACCTACTCTTCGTGCGCTCCGGAGGTCTTCATACTGCATTCCGGCATCTGAAAGACAAAAGCTTACCAACTCTTCGCACGCTCCGGAGGCCTTCGGCGCTGCATCCGCATCTGAAAGACAAAACAAGGTGCGTTTAAAGACATTGGGGAACTTTAATACTCACGTGCCATTACTCCTTTCCACATCTAATCCAGTGGGTATTCCGGCACCCTGCAGCCGCTCCGAACTCGTACCTGCAAAATAAAAAGACAGTTAGAGCGCATCGTGAAACAGGCAACAAGCGCTTACTCACGTGCTTCCAGGCGCTTCTATTCATCACACGGGCTCCATCTTCAACTCACTTCAGCCCGTCATCCGCCATCGCCGGAACCCTGCAAAACAAGAGACATCATTACTAAAGACTTTAAAAAGACATTTGAATGACTCGAAACTTACCGTTCGTGCAGTAAACGACGGACAGCAGTCCTCTGAAGTCAAGAGGCCTGTGCTACCTATCCAGTGAAGAAACTGGCTACAGCACCCTGCCCCGAGGCAGATGGAGAGCTTGGCATTCACTTACCTAAGACATCTTACTCTACACGTCAGGCATACAGTGCACAGAGGTCCAGCCCAAAGAGCCAACCGGGTGCTACACATCACCTTTGAAGATACGGTAGTCGCCCAGTCAAGACCGGCGCCTCTGCGAGAATCAGGTGAGCGTTAC
Organism: Ambystoma mexicanum; assembly: GCF_040938575.1. Taxonomy (NCBI): domain Eukaryota; kingdom Metazoa; phylum Chordata; class Amphibia; order Caudata; family Ambystomatidae; genus Ambystoma; species Ambystoma mexicanum. Next base: position 952,265,952 of record NC_090928.1, on the reverse strand, counting down.
ACCTCCATATGCTTCATCTCCAAGAAGTTTTGCAGAGGCTCAAAGACAATCACTTACTTGTCAATCCAGAGAAATGTGTGTTCTAGGTCACTACCATCCCCTACTTGGATTTATTCTGTCTGCCGAGGGCATCAAGATGGACCCCCGTAAAGTTACGGCTATTCTGGAATGGCCCGTCCCAAGTTCTGTGAAAGATGTTCAGAGATTTCTCGGACTAGCCAACTTTTACCGAAAATTTATTTCTGGATTTTCAGAAGTGGTGGTAGCAATTACTAGTTTGCTAAAAAAGACCTCTACTTCATTTCAATGGTCCACTAAGGCAGATGAGGCATTCCTGTGATTGAAGACGGCTTTTTGTTCTGCTCCTGTACTCCATCAACCAGACCAATAGAGGCCCTTCATTGTTGAATCCGACGCTTCTGCTGCGGCCATTGGAGCGGCCTTGCTACAGCAACATCAAGGGGTTGAATACCCCATCGCATATTTGTCTAAGACACTAACTTCTAGTCAGGTCCATTACTCTATGATAGAGAAGGAATTATTGGCAATGAAGGTGGCATGTGAGGAGTGGCGTCATTTGTTACAGGGGGCTTCCTTTCCTTTTGAACTCCAAACTGATCACAAGAATCTCAAGGCCATCCAGCAGATGGAATGTGTCAATTCACGGCAGGCCCGATGGGCGCATTTTTTTTCTCAATACGACTTCAAATTAACCTACATCCCATGTTCTAAGAACATTCTGGCTGACGCTCTTTCACGGATACCTTTGCCGAGGGTTTCTCATGTAGATCTTCCTAATTTAATCCTACACCAACAGAGGGTAATCTGTGTGGTCTCTACGTTTCTAGAAGAGGTTCGCAAGTCGTCCAGAGAATTATCGTCAGCACCGAGAATCAAACCTCCAGATATGTTACACCAGACTGACGGCTTGTATTTTGTCAATCAGCAGCTGTACCTACCTGACCTGAAGTCCCGCCTGAGAGCTCTACGATGGTGTCACGATGATCCTGTGGCAGGTCATAGAGGAACTTCAGTCACGTCCGATCTCTTAAGGAGGCAGTTCTGGTGGCCTGGTTTGGTTAAGGATACTTTCGAAAAACGTCAAGTCCTGTCCAGTCTGTAATCGGGCGAAGTACAACACTCAGAAGCCGGTGGGGTATCTCCAACAGGAACCTCCGCCCGACAGACCCTGGAGTTCCATATCCCCAGACTTCATTGTTGATTTACCACCCTCAAAAGGGTCTTCATGCATCATGGTAACAGTGGATTGTTACACAAAGATGGTACATTTTTCTCCATTACCAGGTCTTCCAACAGCAGCAGAAATGGCATTGGTGTTCACTAGGGACATTTTTCATCTACACGGCCTACCCAGGAAGATTATCTCTGATAGAGGATCACAATATGCCTCTCGATTTTGGAAAGCATTATGTGACAGCATAGGAATCGAGAGAGCCATGTCCTCTGGGTTTCACCCACAGACTAATGGCCAAACGGAAAGGACCAATGCATCATTGGAACAATATCTGCACTGTTTTCTCAAACGTCCAACAAGACAACTGGGTGTCATTTTTACCTTTGGCTGTGTTTGCATATAACAATTCCCGCCATAGTGCCACCACTCTCAGCCCCTTTTATTGTTCCTATGGCTATCATCCCCGGTTCATTCCCGAGTGGAGCCCTCACTCCTCAGCCATACCTTCTGTTGATGCCATTTTATTCAACATTGCAGAAGCTCACCAAACTGCCACCAACAGTTTACTTTCCAGTCAACAAAGTTATCGGCAGCAGAAGAACCCTCAACGCTTGCCTTCCCCAACTTGGGACACCGGTACTAAGGTATGGTTGTCTACCAAGTACCTGCCTCGTTGGTTGCACCCTTCTAAACTGTGTCCTTTCTTAATCTTGGATCGGATCAATCCAGTTTCTTACCGTCTACAACTACCTAGGCAAATGAGACGTATACATCCTGTTTTTCACTCCTCTCAGTTAAAAGAATTTCAAGAAGATTCTTAAAAACGTAAGTCTTCTGCACTGCCTATTATGGAAGATCAAGACCCTGATGAGTACGAAGTAGCGGGAATTCTCGACTCCAGATACAGAAGAGGACGCTTAGAATATTTGGTGCATTGGAAAGGGTACCCACACTCTGAGGACTCTTGGGAACCTATTTCCCATTTACATGCGCCTAGACTGCTCAAACTGTACCATCGAGCTCACCCAGGGAAACCGGGGGGTTTTCCATAAAGAGGGGGCATACTGTCATGCACTGTCTGTGCACTCCGTCGTGGCAGGTATGGAGTAGATGGAAGCTCCGCCGCCATTGAAATGTCCCACTAGGATTGCCACACTTCCTCATTTCCCGGTCTAGTCTTTTTTCCTCCTTTGTTTCCTTTCCGGTATTTAGCCACTCCCACCATTCTGTCCGGTGCGTTGCAACCCTTCGCTTTCCGCTCCAGGTGCTGTCGCTCTCTCGTCCTCATTAGCATTCCGCTAATATTTTTCCTCTGTTGTGTCCCTAGTTTTCCTCTTCCGTACTGCCCTTCCCTTTGCTGTTATTTTTCCCTCTGGATTTCTATCGCCGTTCACCTGCCGCTTGGGTTCCGGTATCGCGGCGGGGGCGGCGCTTCCTTTACTTCACCTCTCTCTCGCTGTGGTGTTTTGAGTTTGCTATTTGTACGCTGTCCTTTCACTTCCCTAACTTTATTTCAGGAGACTTTCTTTCTTTTCTTTACAGACCGCTTACCTTAGCTTCCTCTCCCGTTCTGTGGTTCACTCTTACCTGTTGTTTCTCCCCCGTACTTCCGGTGGCGGAGGCTTTCTGTTCTTCCGCTCAGCTAACAGGAATCTTCTGTCTACTGTGGGATACTCCTCCAACTCCACGACTCCGAGTATCTTTTATCTGATTATCAGAAGCATTCACTTTCCTGTTCTGCGTACCTGATGAACACTGCAAACTTCAGACAAGCTAAAGATCTTCCATTCCAACCTGCCAGTCAACCCTCCGAGAGGTTTTTTTAGGCACTGCTTTTTTCCTCTCTACTGGCGTTTTCCAGAAGGGGGTCCCCTGTTCCCCTGTGTTCTTAGGGTACCAGGGTGGCTTATTTCCGGGGACGACCATATCTCTTCTCAAAGAAGAAGACTCCCAAGAAGAAGGAAAGAAGAAATAAATCTTCCACAGAAGACTCAGGTGAGGAGGAATGGGGTTCTGAAGAGCGAGAGGGTCCTGGAGTTGACACTAGCACCATAAGAAACCCAAAATTGAATTGCTAATAACTTTTGACTTGCAGGATGGATTTAGCTGATATTTTGCAAACAGTTTGTAATGGGTCCCCCTCCAGACTGGAACTTTCAGTAAAGATTAGTTAAAACATGAAAAAGTTATTAAGAAAGCCAAAAAACCTTGTTTTCGGTCACTCCCATTCCTTTTCCCGTAGAAACAAAATGACTCGATTTCTGGGGTTATTCAATCCAGTAGTTTTAAATTTTGTGAGAAGGGGGTGCCCCTTTCTCACAAAATTATAGCTCCATTTTTTCCATGGTGGTTTGCAGCAGAGGCTTTTCAAAAATGATGCAAGCGATTATCACAGTAATTGCTGTGATAATGCGAAAAACAAAAAGTCGAAACAAAGCTATTTGGAGGTGAAAAGGATGAATACAAATCAGGCTAGAGATTGGGAGGGGGAAAGAGGACATTTTGTGAAGTTGGGGTGGTCTGGGGACCCAGTCACGGCTCAAACATTTTCACATTACCACAGTAATACCCCGATAATTACGGGGAGAGGAAAAAAGCATCACAGATTAAAACCAAGCGTTTCCGTTGTAATTAATTATCATGGGAATGGAAACCGGGGAACAAAAAAGAAATGGGGTGGGGGATCTGTTATGATCACATCTACAAGGCACGGGCAACAGTTTTTGTCCCAGTTGCCCTTGCCACTAGACCCCAAAGAAACCTATTGGAGCAGCGACGGCCAAAGGCCAGGACGAGTGGGCTTGAAAGAAACCTAGTGTATTAAAATATAAAGTGGGCACGGGCAAAGGCCGTGCTCACTGGCCACGGCTAGTGGGCACTAAATACACATATTGGTGCAACATGTACAGTGGCCACGGCAGAAGACCATGGCTAGTGGCCCTTGAATAAACTATGGTATAACAAAACCCTTGAAATTAATCGAAACAACTTTAGTCAAGGGACACTAAAGGTGATCAGATTTAACGCTAAAAACCCTTTGAAATTCAGCAGATGTGGGAAGTGATGATTATCTTAACTCTACGTCCCCCTGTTGCAAAGCCCTTGAGCACATACAGAACAGATGGGATTCACAATGGCAAAGTGAAATGCTGGCAAAGTAGCTCAGTTGGCTGAGAGCTTGCTGCTGTGATCTGTGTGTGAACTGCAGGTTGCAAGATTGAATCCCGGGAAGGCCAGCTCAGCCTTTTATCCTTCCAAGATCGATAAATGAGTACCAGCTCCGGTTGGGTAATATTCAATACATATGTGTTCTATGTAATGCGCTTAGGCGTAAGCGCGATGTAAAAAAAAACACATCATTAGACCGTAGGGGTCATAAACAGGGGGACGCCAAGTTAAAATGATCATCACTTCCCACATCCACTGAATTTCAAGGGTTTTGTTGTGTTACATCTGATCACCTTAATTGGCCCTTAACTAACATTTTTTCAATTAATATATACATTTACAAATATCTCTGATAAATATTTCAAATGTTTAGAAAAAATGAAGGTGGATAAGCCCGGCCCATTGAAGAATCTAGTGCTGAGATTTTGGTTGAGTGATTCCTTGCCTTCTACTTTCTCAGTGATATTTATTGTATGTCATAGTATTGGCATCATATGCGAGGGAAGTGCCACCATATGTCAATTACATCCATATTCCAGGGTACTGCCTTCATATGCCATGTTACTGCCATCACATGCTAGTCTACTGCCAGTATATTGAAGCACATTTCCATCATATGCCGTTCTCTTGGCATCATATGTTGGAAGTATGTGGCCATATGTGAGGATGTAAATTCGTATGCCAACATATCCCAGGGTGATGCCCCCAAAGCAGCAAGGGTCTCAGTGAGGCCGGCATATGTCAGGCGTCTGCATATCCTCGTGCCTTGATGCACTTGTGCATAGGTGCATTATGAATGCCATATCATATCTATGTCACGGGGATGGCATAGTATCATCACTGGGGCTTTCATTAGATGTCCTGGGTACTGCCATCAAATGCAAGTGTGATGTCATAAGGCGGGGACACTGTCCTCATAAGGCTAGCGGGTGACATAATAAGTCAGATGTACTGCAATGCTAAATCAGGGCAATGCCGATAGTGTGTCTCTGTATGAACGTGATACTATTATCATCATCATCATCACCATTATATTTTAGGGGCACTGCAACCACATCCCATGGTAATCTCATAAAATGCCAGGCATACTATCACCAATGTCAAGGACCCTTTCAAATATGCTAGGATGATTCAATCGTGTGCTATTGGTTCTGCCCCTCTCTGCAGGGACTACTGTCACATATGTAATGTAACTGGGTCTTGTATAGTGCAACTCCTGGCATTTTGGCAGCCTTTTGCTGCACGTTTTAGCATGGGGAAGGTGCAGAGAGAAAGAGGGAAAGGACACGAACGTGTCGATGGGTCCAATTTTAGGAGTACCCGCTGCTATCTGTGTGCCTGTGATATTCTAGGTGATTTGTACATGTGGATACTGTGTTATCATATGGGCTCAAGGTGTAATTCTCTATTGCATACTAACGACAGCGGCGGCGTCATGGCCTTTCTACCCTTTCAGTAAAAAGCAGCCTCGAGCCTCAGGGAGCCCCCTAGCAATTGCCTTATGTATTCCTTTCTATATTACTCTCGTTCTGGGGCACAATATGTGCACTTTGTAGAGCTTGCCTTACAAACTGTGTTTTCTGGAGCCCTTCCGGCCGTCACTTCCGTCAGGGGTATACAGAAGTGTTATCACCTCATTGCCCTTTAAGACCAGTTCCTCCACATCAGTGACTTGCTAACAAAGAAGGATGTATAGCCTTTCAGTGGGAATTTAGAGTTTCAGCTCCCTGCTGGCTGGCCGTCTCGTGATAATAGGCGGCCCAAATTGCTCAACACTATTTGTTGGCACAATCATACTCTGGATAAAGAAGTCACAGACCTAGAGCACACCCTCACTAACCAAGGCATTACAGTGCTCAATTCAGAGACTAGCACCGATAAAGGACATATACTTGATTGGATGGCAGCAAGAAACCTTGGAGTCACTAATATGAATACAACCCCGTGTATATGGTCGGACCATTTTGCCATCAGTTTTGATTTATCTGTTCCACCACCACCCCCAAAAATCATTAAGCCCGTAAAAAAGATTATGAGCCGAAATTTACAAAAAAATGGAACGAAGACTACCTAAAGGGTTGCCTAGCCAATATCATGTCCATCACGTCCAACCTAGACAATCCTTCCACACTTGTTGATCATTTTTCGAGCGAATTGAACGCCCTGCTAAACAGGGTGGCTCTTTTCGTTTGAAACAAGTTAGGGACAATGTAGTTCATAGAAGTTGGTTCACCGAGGACTTAATTAAACTAAGAGACCTTTGCCCCATTCCTGACAAGGTTTGTAAATGCCTCTTTCCTCTTCTGTGCAGTTACAGACTCCATAAAAAAAGACATCTGTTTCTCCCTTGGTCAAATAAATAGGCTTAGACCCCCACGATGCGAACAACTTAACTGGGTGACATCCTTTCTGTAAAATCGCACCTCTACTGTCCGCTGGGGAGAGGTACCCTGTGCCCCATCGCACATTTTACTTGGGGTTGAGGCGCCTGTCTAACGTATATCTTAAACCTTTGTTTGAACTCTTGCAAAGCTCTGGAACCTATTTCACCAATTATGCTGATGACACTCAGCTGGTCCTGGAGCTTTGCGGGATGCATGAACAGGATGCGGCCAGACTGACTGATATCGAACTGATAATCTATACCTCGCCCCATTCTTGCAACAAACTTGACACACAATATCACTCCTTCAAGATCCAGGAATCTAATATTCCTGTAGTTAAGAAAGTGAAGACATTGGGCCTCATTATGAGTCCGCCGGTCCGGAATGCAGTGATTCCGTGACAATGGTAATAAAGTTTCCGCGTCCGCAAGGTTGCGGAAAGAGCGGCCGATTACGGCCTGTCGGTCGTGCGCACCACGCCGACGTGGAAACGGTGTCACCATCGCCACGTAAACACCCACGAAAATGGACATACACCCCCAAAAGCAGTGTAAAAACCGTGTCCACCGCCGTCCTCATGGACACGGAAGCGGAAATACCATGACCGCGAAAACCAGAAAGAGAGAGGCGACCAATATATAAACCACAATCCACTACTATCCAGAGTCAGCACAGGAAAAATCACCACTCTGAGAAGGCAAAAAGGACCAACACCATGGTAGCCAGGATCCCTGCACAGAGACAGCGGAAACAGCGCTTCAGCGAAGCAGAGCTGACTGTACTAGTGGACCACATTGTGCAGCATTCAGAAATTCAGTTCAGCGCTGACCAACGCAGTGCAACCCAGCAGCGTAGAAAGGAGGTGTAGGCAGAAGCTGCACGCAAGTGTACAGCTGTGGGTGTCACCACACGCAGTGTGAGGGACTGCCACAAGAGGTGGGACGACCTCATATTGAGTGTGCGAAACCTAATTGCTGCACACCGGCAGCGCAGCAGTGGCACAGGTGGAGGGCCTGCTTCACCACTAAGACTGCAGACATGGGAGGAGCGCTGCAGCAGTGTCCTCCACCTTGAGGCAATACATGGAATTGGCGATGCAGAGGCAGGAGTGAGCCCACCTGCAGATGCTGGTAAGTGCACACATTACAATGCCATGAGTACTTGCTGAGCCCAGGAGTGCCCCAAAGGACCCATTCACAAACCCCCCCGACCCCCCAGTCAGTGCAGGAGTGCCCCACAGGACCCATTCACAACCACCCCACCCCCTGTCAGTGCAGGAGTGCCCCAAAGGACCCATTTATAACCCCCCCAGTCAGTGCAGGAGTGCCCCTAAGGACCCATTCACAACCCCACCCAAGTCAGTGCAGGAGTGCCCCAAAGGACCCATTCACAACCCCCCCAGTCAGTGCAGGAGTTCCCCAAGACCCAGACGAGAAGCAACACCCCCACAATACATGGCCATCAACAGTCATATGCGTGTTAATGCAAATGTTCACTGATCGACCTGTCTGATGCATGTGATGGACCCATCAGTTACCAGCACACAACTAATAGCATGCCTTTTGTGTCCCCACAGCCATTTCAAGTGACAGCGACAACGCCCAACAGGCGAGGCAACGTGCACGTGGAGAACCCAGCACCCCTGTCTAGGAGGATGAGGCAAGCTGCTCTGAAACTCAGCCACCAGCTGCTTCTGGCACGGATGCACCAGCCAACACCACCATCATCCCCATGCTGCCTGCTGCCACACAAGTGCCACGCCCACCCATCTTTCCCACAGATCCCATCCCTCAGAACATCTGCACTGCGGAGGAGGCTGCAGCAGTGACAACAGTGCCACAGCCCTGCAGGCTGATGTAGGGCCACAGGGGGAGGACCCCAACTTGGATGACCTATCACCCCTCCAAGACCTCCAGTTCAGCCCCCCATCACTGCATAGCCCCATGAGGTCGCCAACAACCTCCATGGCTGAGCTGAATGCCTGTATGCAGCGGGTGGAGGATCAGCAGGCCACCCTTACCCAGCTAGTTGAAAGACAGCTGGAGGAGTCCAGGCTGCAGCGGGAGGAGGCCAGGCTGCAGAGGGAGAGGTACACTACATCTGTGCGTCGGATGTCCAGGGCCATTGGACAGTTTGCCACCACCATTGTGACCTTGGCACACCATGTCTGGGAGGGCAACAACAACACATCCACGATAGCAGAGTCCATGTTGTTTGCCCAGCAGGCGTATCTGGGACGTATGCCAACACTGACACAAACAGTGCTGTCCGCAAGCACCACCCCATCTAGCTCCACCGCTGCCAGCCCACGGAGGCGCTCAAGTCGCCTGACAGGGCCCTCAGGCAAGGATGCCCATGTGCAGAAGCGCACACGCAAATAATGCCATGTGTGTTTGGCAGTGCAGGACACATACATGGACAAAAAGGGTGTAAGGGGGTGGGTACGTTTGGGTGGTGGGGGAGATCCATTAGGGGGTTAGTACATTGGGGCCGGGTTGGGGGTGGGTACGTTTGGGTGGTGGGTGGGCACGGGTGTACAGCTTCCCTACCCAATGCACCTTCTTCCCTGTTTTGTTTAAAATATATCATCTTTGAGAAAATCATGAATGAGTGGACATCCATCATTTCATTTGCAATCTATTCATTTATATACTGGCATTGTCATATCCATGCAATGCTGTCCATGTGCAGTCTCTCAAAAGTAAATGCGAATGAGTGTATCCCATGCTCGCTGGCCATCTCGTGCACCCCCGGGAGGAGGTGGAGCCATCCCATCCCCATCTTCAGCTCCATCATCCTCCTCTGTGTCTGCGGGCAGTGGAATGTTCCTGCGCATGCACATATTGTGCAGCATGGCACACACAAGCGTAATTTTACCCATCTTCACTGGGCTGTAGAGCAGTGATCCGCCAGATCTGCTCAAGCAGTGGAACCTGGCCTTCAGTAGGCCAAACGTCCTCTCAATCATGCCACATGTGCGGACGTGTGCCCTGTTGTACGCCTCATCATGCCTGTCCCTTGGCCTCCGTACAGGCGTCATCAGCCATGGCGTGAGTGCATATCCAGCATCACCTACATGGGATGGGAATGTGGGGGACATGTCAGTGTCTGGTATCATGTCTCGATCAGATGCAGTTCAATCTTGTGTCATCATTCAGTCATCCATATGTGCCAAGCAGTGGTTGGACCGGTGGGTGATTACCATTCCTTGGTCATTGTTGCGTCGTTGGCATTTGTACATTGACCAACGACTTGCTGTGCATATGTAGTTGCCCTTGCGGACAATAGTGGTTGGTAAGTATGGCATTGTGCAGTGATGTACACACATGGCAGAGTCAAACAAATGACTGATGATGTGGTCGATGCAGGATGTCTCATGTGCAGGCATCATGTGCATTGGGGGGCAGTGGTGCATAGTTTGGGTGGATGCATTGAGTGGCTCAAGTTGTATGGGCTTGTGGTAGTATTGGTTGTGTATCTCATTTGGCGGGGTGTGTACGGGCACACTGTGGCAACCTGTCATGTGTAGCTTTGTGATGTTTGGGTTGTGCTGAGTGTGAATTAGATGGGCGGGGGAGGTGTTGCATGTGCTGTTGTAGCAGCCCACTCACATAGGTCATTGCCCTGGACACACACCCCCCTTCCACAGGGCCTGTGCATTGGCAGTTGTACTCACCCAATAGCCATGTGCTTTGTCCAGCGTAGCGTTTCATGTATTGTGGCAATGTCGAATTCCACAGGACCAGTGAGTCATGTGTTGAGCCCGGGAAACATGCGCAGCACTGTGTTTTGACTTGTCCGGCATCACATACCATCTGTACATTCAGTGAGTGGTACAGTTTCTTATTGCGGTACACCATCTCGATTGCACGTGGTACTGTCAGCTCTATGTGGGTGCAGTCTACTGCACCTATGCAATTTGGCATGCCCGAAATAGCATGGAAGGCCAACTTGGTGGCAATGACCTGGGCAAGGGTACGGGGTAGGGCGATGTTTTCCGACACATGGTGCAACAGGGCATCCAGTACCTGTCCCAATATTTTTGAAAAACAGGGTTGTGAGAGCCCATGCAGCTCACCAACTGTATGCTGATAAGTTCCGGTGCCAAGAAAATGCAGTACCGATACCACCTTCAGGGGCGGGCGGGGGTGGCAGTGGAAATGTCAATGTGGCTGCTGATGTTGCCCTCTATCATGGTGGTGATGTACATGATTGTTGGACGGTCCAGCCAGTATAATGTGTGGATATGTCCTGGGGTCAGGTTCCAGGGTGAGGCCCTGATGTGGGGTATTGCAGGCTGCCTGCGGGGTCGTGCCGGCTGCACAATTGGGTTTGGCATGGGTACAGGGTTTGCTAACAGCCGCCTCCGCCTCATCCTCCTCTGCACCATTACTGCCACCATGTACAGTGCTGCCTGTTGGTTCAATAGCCCCAGTCCCAATGCTGCTAGAGCTGTTGCCTGCATGGTTCTGTTTGGAGTTGGCCTGGGTGTGGCCCTTTTGTAGGGTCCCAGTGGCCTGCTGGGTCCAGCTGGGCTCATTTGGTGCACCTGTGGCCTGATTCAGCTCACCAGGCACTGTTTAACGTGGTGTTCGCGGTGGTGGTGATCCTGCCACCGTGTTCATGGTTTTTACGCACATTTTGTGGCGGTGTTTCCATGTCCGTGATACTCGTAATGCGCACAGTGTTACATATTACTGGTAACTGGGGGTTTCCGTGCCGATGAAGTTTACGGGTGCCTTAACTCCGCGGTGGCGGTTTATGGTGCTGGTATTTCTGGATTCGTAGGTCAGAATGGGGCGATCACGGAAACGGCGCTGGTGTGGTTATACCCGAAACGTTAAGTCCGGACCGGCGGACTCGTAATGAGGTCCATTGGGTTTCTACTGAGATGCTTCACTTAAAGCGAGCCCGACATTAATCAAACTGTCACAAATTGCTCCTGCTACCTGCGGCTATTGAGAAACATTCGCTCTTTTCCGTCTGAATCATACAGTGCTTCAATTGCTCGTGCAGTGATACTGCCAAGAATTCATTATCGTAACACCCTTCTTCGGGATGCTTCCAAGAAAACTTTGCAGAAACTTCAGGTGGTTCAAAACGAGGCAGTTTGCATAGTAAAAAAGAAAACAAGAAGAGACCAGTTAACGGCTTTCCGCCAATCTCTACACTGGCTTCCCGTTGTGGCAAGAATACAATTTAGGACCTGCATCTTGGTGCATAAATGCCTGTATGGCTCCTGCCCCGCTTATCTCAGAAAGCTATGTCCGTACCAGCCAGCTAGAACCCTGCGGTCTTCTTCCCGGCACCTGCGTCCTTTCCTGCCACTGCTGCTGTGACCTTAGACAGAAAGCAGACTCGGTAAGCTTTCGCAAGGAACTAAAAACCTTGCTGTTTTCCTAAGTACTGCATGTCCGGATATGCTTAATTGAGCCTTTATGTATCTGTCTTGTCTGCATATACTGTTTCCCTTTCGTCTTTTTGTCTCTCTCTCTCTTTTCACGCCCCAATGCCCGCGGGCTGCATGTGTGAAGTGAACTCTGTCGAGACACCTACATGTCTTCTTGTTTGTGTGTTCTGTGCCAGAGCACCGACTGTGACCTGCATCTGTCCATCTATTGTGCAGCATGGGGACACGGGTCACATAGTTCACAATAACAGGGCAGCTCCAAATAGAAGAGGTTCCCTTTGGTCTGCTCAAGCACATTCAAAAATGGTTATTGAAATATTATGAAATATCTACTCTACGGTCTTGCCTTTCCCCAAATTGTAAAGTGCGTGACTTTTACTTATAAAGCGATTCCTAAATGTCACCTAACTTTAACCACCGACGTTACACGTGGGAATCTTTACAGTATGATGAAATTGCCATGTAAATGTGCTTGGCACTTTGTAGTTTTGTAACTTTAAGCAATTGTTCTGAAATGAGTACAAACCACCCGTCTACTACCAAATGATGGAGCCCTTGCGCCACCTTGTGGCAGTATCTAAAATGATTCGTAATCTTATTTTTTTTTTTATCTTTCAAATTGGTACAACATTGTTTACCACTTGTACTTGTGACACCGCCCCCTCACACGAGCATGCAGTTCCCTTCACGAGAGCGCCAGTTGAACAAACAAGTAATTATGGATGAAGATTGACCCTCAGGAAATAAAAGGGCCTTGGTGTAAGTGAACCTTTCTTTGTGACTTCTATGGTCGCTGTTGGGGGCCTGCTCCGGGTCACCGGGCAGCCCCAGAGGCAATGTCATTGTCCTTGTGTCAGAATTGACACGTGAACTGTCCCAGGGAGGGTAACGGGTAGCTCGCACCCCACTGGTATATTGTTGCCATGGACTTTGTGAGGGCATAACGGATGGGAGTTTAATTAATTACTCTCATTCATATTGTTTACCACTGAATCTGTGTTAACGATGAACTGATGATTTCAACCCTCTATTTATTTATTTATTTTTGCATTTGTAAAGCACACTAAACCCTCAGGCAACAAGGTGCTGCTTACAGGTACACATATTTAAATATAGGAGCAAACAGATTATGGTGCACCCAAAGCATTCTCAATTAAGCAGTAAAAAGCCAAGTCTTAAGTTCTTTTCGGAAGGCCCAGTAAGTGTGTTCCGATCTCAGGTGGGTAAGGACTTGACGGCGGCGGTGACTGCGAAGCTGGTACCACCAGCTCTGATTCTCCTGAATCTCAAGATAATCAACAAGTTAGTATATGTTGAGCGAGTGGGTCTTGGCGTTTGGGATTCAGAAAATGGCGCCGTTAGGTACATAGGAGCTGACTTGGAGAGACATTTGTGTGTAATGGCTAGGGACTTGAAGATAATGTGTTCCTTGATGGGTAGCCAAGGCACATCTCTTCTAGCTGAAGAGATGTTGTCTCGCTTGGAAATGTTGGGTGGTGCTCTGAGAGCATTGTTCTGAATAATTTGTAGTTTTTTGCGGATGGACGTCCTGGCAAAAAGGGTGTTAAATCCGGCTGCAAACCTATCAGGGCTCTGGCTATGTTGACACGGTTAGTCGCCGACAGGAAGGGTCTGCAGGCATTGAGTAGTTTAGAGGTGTGTGCTGCTGAGGAGGCAATTGCATTAACCTGTCTAGTGAGGGATGCAGTAGCATTTAGGCAGATGCCCGGTGGCGTTACACCTTGAGACCTGAATACACTTACCCTCGATGCTAAAGGATTCGTAGTCTTTTTGTAGTGTTAATCCCGCTGCAGTGTCATCTACTAGTTCTTTACTTAAGATGCATACATATTCCACTGAGTATCCTTCTGTAGGTACCTCTGGAGTATCATCACCCTGGATGTGGACGTCTTCCAGCGTGGGCGAGGTGGCAGCAGCGGTTGTTGTCACAGATGAGGAGCTGTTCCTGATTGTGTGGGCTAGTGCGTCCAGAGGCAGAAATGGTCCTTGTGGGAATGACACTCCTTCTGTGCATACAGACTTGAAGCGGTTGTCTCTCCCGCAGTTGGAGCATTGCTATCCGATGGCTGGACACGGCCCACTGTGTGGGAATGCAAGGCCAAATCGGTAGCATAGCCTTGGTGATTGGTTCCTGTGTGCCGTCATTGGATATGTTTGTGGTCAGATACTAGTTTGAGGACATAGCAGAGACTGGGCTGTTTGCATAGCTGCTACCGTCTCTATCTTCTTGGGTGCTTCGATGGTGGCCGCTTGGACATCAACTGTATCGTAGGCACACGGTAGGTCAATTATTTCTTCCAGAGGCAGTGGTTTTATCAATAGGTGTTTGTGGAACAGTGATGCGGTACATCCTTAGATTATTCGCAAATGCATAACTCCCTCGTCTGAGAAATATGCAAACTGCCAATAGGTAATTTTTGGGAGGAATCGAATGACAAATCTGTCCACTCTCTCATCAGGTAGCTGATGACACTGGTTAAAGGCTCATCTTTCATAGTTGTGGTTTGGTTGTACTATTAGTTTCTTGTTCAGAGCTGCATTGGTCATGTTGTATGCCCTTTTCTGCACAGGAATCGTCTTGAGAATCATCTTGACTTCTTTCCCCACCAAATTGGTGAAGATGTCTAGTAGGGTCGGTGACTTGTCGTCCCCTACGGCTTTGATAACATCTGAGAAGTCTTCTAGCCATTCTTCCCATCTCAGGCCTCTGTTTTGTTGGGGCTGCAGCTGGAATAGTTGCAGCCTGCATAGGAATGACTCCCTGGATGCTGATGTGACATTTGCAAGGGCTTGAGCCCCTTGCTCGTCTTCCATTGTGCTGCTGCTGCTCGTGGCGTGGGTGTGGGTCCTGTGGAGGAGAGTATGGTGAGGTTGGTGATGCGTTCAGGCCTGGGAAGTCTTGGGTGAGTTTAGCTGGTGCTTTCATGACAGCACTGTGATATATACAGTTGAACTTGAGTAGGATAGGGCTACGTGGTAGGATGGAGGAGCTGGGCTTCCCTTGCTGTATGTCATCTTTTCCGGTCAGCTGAACTGTATGTAGTTGTAAAGCTCTCTTGACGTAGTGCTGGATATCTCCTCTCAAGAGTCTTTGCTGTCCCAACTTCTTCTTTTCTCTTTCTTTTTTTCCTTTGTGCTGTGTAGGCTGTAGCTGCTGTTGTATTGGTGGTGCCCAGGTGTTCCGCAAGATGCTCTGCCCCCCCTCCCCCCACCCGTCGCCTTAGGAGCAGAAGACGTTAAGGGCACAATTGGAGGTACACTGCAGTATGCACTGGATGCCTGCACCATAGCAAGATGAGCTCATGGGCAGCCACCGCAGTAGGACCAGGAGACGCGGAGGGCTGGATGCCGCACCGGACATCCCCGAAGGAGAGGGAGGGGCACAAGGGTAGGCATGCCCGTGGAACCGGGGCTCGAGGGCCGGAACACAGGACGTGCCGGAGTGGTGCTGAATCTGAGTGGAGCGATCGCAGCGGGTGCCAGTGAGCCGCCACTCTGCAGATGAATGCTGTGGCGTGGGACCTTCCTCTCCTTCGTCGCCAGGTGTTGGGTTTGAAAGAGGGTTGCCCCTCAGGGAATAAACTAATCCTTAAAGTAAGTGAACCTTTCTCTATTCTCTCTGTGCTCATACTGCAATCCCCTTTCTTGGCTCTACCCTTCCTCTCTTCTCCATCTGTGCCTTTCCACTTACTTTTACATTTAAAGCTATATCCCCCCCCCCCCCTATTCTCAATACACAATGAGCAGAGTCGGATGGGGACAAAAATTAGGTCCATGCACTAAATAAAGCCTCCTCACGTGTGACTTTTAAGAACATTTTTTGGTGTTTTCTTTGTTTGATTTTATTTTGTTTTTGGATCTTTCTTGTAATGTTAATGTGATAAATAACGTCTTTAAAAAAAGAGTGACAGTGGTAGGTTTCCCACAGCTGAGAAAAACAAACATGGTTTGCCACTCCTAACTGGTTAGGCTGTGACAAAACCAGTAAGTCTTCTCCAAGCAGACCTGCGCATGTTTTTCTAAGTGTGTCAGTATAGCTGGGCAGGTGAACAGCTTGTCTTTCAGTTTAAAGTTTCTCTGGGGTGGGCTCGGATGTCAAGTTAGAATCACCACTCTTTTTAAGTGTTATGGTTTAGCCAAAAGTATAAACCTTTCACTTCATACAAGTAACAAACAAGTTTAAAAAAGAAAAAGAAAAAAAAAGAATCACCACTCTTTTCTGCAAGGTTTCCTTGTAGAGATCCTGAAAGTCTTCTGGGGTGATATAAATGCCAATTTCCTAAATGGAGAGTTCTAAGAGGATACTGAATAGCCTTCCCAGACATATCATTTTATATGGTAGCGGGAAATGTGAATGAGTGCATTTCCCAAACATCAAAAAGCACCTATCATGGATTAACCCACTCCTAGACCAGAACACAGGGTCAGGTATCAGAGTTTTGCAAGAGTTGCGGCCAGGGAGACACTGAAATAAAAATTACTGACAAAAGAAAATGGGAAGGAGGAGCAGCCTTCAGTTACAATGTCCATCAAAGGCATGCAGCGACTTCATGTTTGCTAAAATTCCCACAAAACATCTGAGGAGAGATTATTGTGATGAATCCGATGGGGTCATCACTTCTTTCCCGGCAGTGAGCTCTCTGAATGTGGCCAGGGGACGGCAGCTGCTACCTGATCCTGGCCCTGGGGGCAGCTATATGAAGGGGGATCACATGCAGGAGACAACCTCTGGGACAGTATCACGGCATTATCGGACAAGGCATGGTATTCCCCTTTCTCTCTTGAGGATATCCCATCCATACGCCTCCTCTCATCCACCTAGGAAGGGTACTGAAGACCTGTGAACAAGATCTGTATGTAAGCCATCAAAGTCTGACTTACCTTCTAAGACTTATAAGAACACATTCTCAGACTCCAAGTACAAGTACAAGTCATCCAGAGCTGGCTTGCCCTTAAAGAACACTTAATAAGACTTTACATGTAAAACATCAAGAATGGACTACCATTCCCATAACCGCAAGGATACTGGGATGAGGAAGATTGCAGAGTAATGCAGAGTGAAAAAGACCAGGAGTACAGGCTGTGCTCTAGTTGTGGTGAGCGCATATCTTTGGCTGGGAAATTTAAACAGCTGCAAACAGTAGACTGGGGCACGGTGCTAGAGGGAGAAAGCTGCTTCTGTCGGTGCGGACCAAGAGGCGATGGGTCTGCGGAGAGTGCCGTGGAGCGACCTGGCTAAAGGAGGAAGAAGGGGAAGGCTGACCACGAGAGAGAACACACTGCGGGAATGCTAGAAGCCAATGCAGGGCTCCTGGGCATTTTTAGGTGTTCAGCAGCAGCGTTTACGTTAACGAAGCTTGACACGAAGCATAGGAACCCAAGAGGAACAGCAAGATGCAAAAAAGTCGAGGAATGAAGGCAGCGAGACAGTAAGAAATGCCAAACCACCACCACTGTCTTGCCGCAGGAAGAATGAAGTATGCCAGCGGGAGCCAGTGAGTCCCTGAAACGGACGCAGGGACACTGGGGCATATTGGCAGCCATCCCACATGGGAATAACTTAAGTAAGCAAATAACGTACTTGAAAGAGAGAAAACATGTGAGCGTTCAGTTAAAAGGGAAAACAAGAAGAAATGTAAGAGAGACTTTCAAGTCAGTGAGTGTATTCAATACACATATAAGAAAGGTACTGGCAGGATAGTATACCAGGTAGATACAGTATCAGAAAAAGGAAGCATAAAATGATATCAAGTATGGAAGTGTGTGCAGCGTCACATGAGAAAAGCCCTGGAAGGGGGGGTACCCCAGGCAAATTAAAGCTGCAAGTGTGTGCATTTAAGAAAGCCCTGGTCGGAGAGTATACCAGGCAGTTGCAAGTGCATTCATATAAGAAAGACCTGGCATGAGATTATACCAGGCAGTTGCAAGTGTGTGCATATAAGGAAGACCTGGCAAGAGAGTACACCAGGCAATGGCAAGAGTGTTCATGTGAGAAGGCCCTGGCAGGGAAGCACACCAGGCAAGGACAAACTGAACAATGTATAAGAAATATATGACCTAAAGGGGTCCTGAGAAGGATATATCCGGACTAGCAAAAGGCTGTGTAAACCCAAAGAGAAGAGGAGTGAAAACTTGGCAAAGGATTACCCCAGGTATCCTACCATGTTACAAACTCACTGCCATGTTTTTTGTGTACTAGTTGTATTGTCGAACAAGAATAGAGGAGTGAACACCCGGCAGGAGATTACACCGGGTATCCTAACAAGATCAAGACAAAGAGCCAAGTTGTTTTGTGCACCAGTTGTGTTGTCAATCAAGATAAACTCAAAGAACTGATAACGCTGAACATATAACAGAGTGAAGAGAAATCCAGGGGAAGGGAACCACTCTCTGGAAGATGGAATTCTATCCTTCTGAAACTTCTCTGTTGGAGTTATGCATTTTCCTTTTTGAACATTTATACATCACTCAAGGTCAAATACATTACCCTTTTCACCTTAGAGTTCATTTTGTTAGAATGTAAGGGACATAATAGTATTTCAGATACAGAACATTTTACTTTGGACATTCTGACATCCGACAGACCCTTAGTTTTGTTTGAGATAGGGAAAACACCTCGTAGTTTAGGGACAGTGAGGCATTTTCCAAATCCCTTTTCTTTTATCAATAAAAGTTTATGGCCACAACCCTAAATTTCTGTGTCTGTGCCTCATTCCTGGTTCCTCACAGTATGAAGAAGAGGGCTTTGTCTACAGAAGACCATTAGGGACACAGGTAAACACAAATTGCACGTAGTTTGCGCACTCCCCATGTACATCAATTCAACTTTTAAACCGAGGGATGGATCTTAGATTTTAGATGCAAAAACGGGACAAAGTCACTCAGAAGATTCGTAGAATTACAAATAATTTAAAGGTATGGCAGCCACAATGTTACCATGCATGCAAAAGACCTGCCAATACCATTATATAAAGGTGAGGGTATGGGCAACTCCTCCTAGAGGAGTCTGGCATTACTGGGGTTGAAAAGATACAAAGTGAGCACATTTGAGAGACATGTATCCTTCCCAAATGTTTGACAAATTTGAAGCATTTTATCACATGTTCTTCTCTGGTTTTAAGGGCGCGTGCTTCAGTCATGAGTTATGCAATTCACCATGTTTGATCTTTTACAAAGGAAAGAAAATATATGTCTTGACCTACCTTCATCCGTTGAGGCTTCACTGCTATAGCCATCATACTCTGCGGACAGGGGACTATATTTCTGTCTGGTCTCCCATGTATAATTTGCCTGTTTGTCTGTTGGTAGCTTTGAGCCATGTACCCGTGTCAAGGCTTCTTGGTATTTACCTACTGCTTCATCTTCACTTTCAGATGATGAACAATGGCCATCTTTACCTGGTTAAAGAAATGAAGATTTTCTTTTTAAATAAATGTATCCCAATTCAGTCCTTTATTAGAGACATATAAATCTTGAATGGTTCTGAAATACTCAGGAAGGTACATTGGGGATAAAACATTTTTAAACAAAATGTGACAACATTATGTGTTTCAATCCATGCCCATCCCCTGCTGAGAACTCCTCCAATCGTCATCCATAGTATTTTTGTGGAGTATCATTTTCTATCTAGGGGAAGTCAGGCCAAAGATAGAAATGTTCTTAGAGTTCTAATGTTACACGGTACGTGTAACTGGTATTTACCCATCTGGCTATAGCCAACTGACTAGATTTTACTGGGTTGAGTTTGAGGTGGGAGAAGGGGGGATTTGTGTGGGGTGGGGATAGGGAGCCTGATGAGCTGGCCTTCTTAAAAGAATTGCAGCAGCAAAATGTGGGAAAACATCCCATGCGGCCAGCTGCCACATATCTATGTAACTTTAGCGTGTACAAGGCTTCACTTTGCAAAATGTATTGTAAAGTAGTACATGGTGGGTGTCCAAAATCTGTTAAAACAAACATGGCACAGGCCACCAAAAGCCCCTTAATCATGAGCGGTTGATTTCAGTGGTAAGGTACTCAATCTACCTTCCACACAATTATATATTTTCTAATGGTATTGTGCTACTTTCCTCCTTGTAGCTGCTTCAGAGCACTTGCACAGGGAAGATTGCATGGAGCAGAGACGTGAAGGGCATACAAAGCAATAGGAAGGTTTTGAAGTATTTTCAGAATGTGACTGAAGTTGTTTTAAGGAGACAATTTAGAGGAAATGAGTTCTAGATGCATGTCCTTAGTGATGAAAGCATCTTGCACTGCTATGCTTGTAACTTGCTATGTCCAAGCAGTTGGTTATGAGCAGCTGATCTTAGGAGTCTGTTGTATTGGTAGGCAAGACTTGCATGGTGGAGGTACCACAACCCGAAGACCACCTGTGTAAAGAGCTGTGGTTTGGAGTATTTTAAATTCAACTCTTAATGGGAGCCAGTGCAAGGGAATGCGATCAGAGCCTCTCAGCCACCAATAAGGTATGCATGATTGTTTTGTATTTTGGACATTGTTCAGCGGCTAGGCAGGAAGTCAAGGATAGAGGGCATTGCAGCAATTAAGGCAGAACAAGGCTGGTTACTGATCAGTCAAACGGTTGGGGTAGGAGCAGTAGTTGGAGGAAACATGCCTGCCAAATGACAAAGCTGATTGAAGGCAGTTGTAGCAATACCTTGGTATAAACAGGGTACTGGCTTCCTTAAGAGCCATGGAAGAAACAGGAAACAGTGGAGAATGAAAACAAAGGACCATGTGAGAACTCAAAGTACTTTGGTGATGCTCTCTTCAATGCTGTGCAAACTGAATGTTTCCAAAGACTCCCCTCTCGCAAATGCACGCAGCTAGAGGACTGGGCACTAATCACCAAACTAACAGCATTTGTACTGAAGACATCAACATATCCCTGCACAAATAGAAAACAAACACTACAGCAGGGGGTATGCAGCCATCAGACAGCTAGTGCGGTTTTCATTCACCAGACATCCTCTTGGATCAAGGAGGGACAGAGAGAGGGCTGCTTCCACTTTTCCTTCACTTGCCTTATAGCCTAGCAGTGGCAAGCAGATTTGAAAAGGGTCTATTTAATACGGATCTATGACAATTACCATAATATCCATGGCTTAATGTGTGTTATATGTCAATTTTCTCGTACCTATAATAGCACATGACACCCTTGTACCTCTGAACTTCATGAACATTAATGCTGAAAGGTGGTTGCTTTCTTCATCCAAGTGTCAATCATCATGTGTGGTCTGTATCCTTGATAAATATAAGTCTACTGAGTACCTGTTTTCTTGATACAACTCACAATCCTTTGAGCAGTCAGACAGAGGTTGTAGGGGGTTGCTGATTCCTTGATCCCCTGACAATTCCTTGCAGAGTGCATGCAAGCTATTGTCAGAGGGAACAAAGAATCAGTGCCTACCCGCCACGGTCTCACTGCTCAAGGCCTTTCCCTGAAATACCCTGACAATCCCTTGAGTAGGGAAACTATGTGAGATGGCTGTTTCTTTAATACCTTTCATTGGGCCTCCTTCCGAGGTTGGTAGTCCGGAAATAAGGGTGCCGGTAGCAACATACTGCTACCCTTTCCGGACTGCCAAACTAAGAGTATGCCGATAGGGGCATGGACCTCCCGGCAGGCCTGACCTGCCAGGAGTTCAGGCCCCTACCGGTAGTGTTTTCACTGAAGCACCGGCACCATTGCTAACGGTGCCGGTGCTTCAGTGACCCCATTCCTAAGGAGAACTATGGGGCTCTACAGGAATGAGGATTTACCGTTTCCGTCACCTGCTATAATATCCCGGTGAAAGCGGGAAGTCAGGTGGCAGAAACAGTGATAAAGGGTTGCTGGTAACCCTCCACCTACCTGCGGGTTTTACCGGCAACCCCGTAAAGAGGCCCATTATCCCTTAAGTAGTTTGACTCAAAAAGGAACCAATTTCCTTAAATCTGTTGACAATTCCTTGAACATTGAATCTAAAGGAGGCTCCATTTTTAAGAGCCCTGTGATTCACTTGCGTCTACAGGCTTAAGGAGGCTTAAGGAGGAGCAGGTTTCTGATATACCGTACCCCTGCAGTTTACCTGAGCTGTGACACTTAGGGAGAGGGATGTTTCAATGATTCACCTACTATCCTCTTGATTGATGATACTTGGGTGGTTGGAAGGAATGTGCGTGTAGAGAAACTGGGAAGTGGAAAATGAAGAGGTCACCATTTATTTGGGTGGAATGTTCTCAAATGCCAAAACATCCTTTCAATTTCAAAATTCAACTGTGTGATGGCTGCCTCTTACCACCTAAACACCAGCCACCCTTGCCTACTATGTTTATAAAGATATATAAAGAGAATCCCAGGAATCAACACTGCATATCTCAAGTATTTAAAGTGTTTTCCGAAAGCAGAAATGGCAACTTTGAACCTGGTAGAATTATAGAGCAAGGTCTACCATCTGCAAATGATTCCCAAGAAATTGCAAGTACAGCACAATTCTAGATAAAAACCATAATGAGCTTAAGGGTTTGTCCTAAATGCCTAGCATACAGTTATTTCCATGTAGAAGTACACAGTATATCTTACATCCAGTGTGCTACACAATTTTCCAGTGGGGTAATGAGGTATTTGAAAACTTTAAGAGTTAAGATGGATTCAAATACACACAATGAGAATGGCAGAAGAAGTTAAGTGTGGTTTCAAAGCCAAATCTTTACTTATTTGTTTGTTCAATATTTTATTGGCATTCAGCATACACTACACAGAATATAAGTGATTTCATTGAAAAAGGTCAGCACACAGTCTAACAAGATTTCATCAACCCAGCTAGTAGTTGCCCAACACAGATGATTCATTATACGATGAATGCTCTATGCTCTATGCTTTACCCTTTAAGCAAACAAAGGTGCATGCAAGGGTTGTCAATTGGAAGGGGGAGGAAAGAAAAAAGGTGGAGGATAAAGAGGAGTGCAGTACAGTAAAATAGGCCAGACAAGACACTATTCATTAGATGAATTTCCAATTAAGCATATAGTTCATTGCTTTTGTTGTGTAGGAAACATGTTCTTCATCTGATAGAACCACTATGCTCTGAGACAATCCTAACAACTCTTCGCACTGAGGCCCATTAACTCCTTTTCAGTTTTAAAGAATGTGTTTCTGTCCAAAGACCATTGCCCTATACATTTATTCATTTAATTATTTATTTATTTATTTATTTATTTAATGGATATTTGTAATGTTGCCTATACAACAAATGGTGTTTCAAGGAGCCACAAGACAAAAACAAGGGGTGGGGTGCAAAGGGGGTAGATAACAATAATGGTCCTACTAGGCCTTGTGATATTTGGATTGTGCAAGTGCAGTAACAAGAAGTCAGAGGGAGAGGGGGGCGTGCCAGTCTGCATATGGGAAGCGCTATAGTGGGAATGGAAGTGCAGGGTAAAGAGGAGAGAGTGCAGTGAAGCGGGGGGGGGTTGGAGAGGAAGGCCACAGGGGCTAGGCACGAGTGCTAAGGGATGGAAGGAGGACAAGTGCCAGGGATTCCATAGGGGAGAGGGTCCACATACGAAGTGCGGGGAGGCAGCCAACAGGCGCAGGGCCTGGGGCCCTGTAGAACTCAGAGGGAACCAGGCAGCCAGTCACTGCGGCAGATGGGGGTGTTAGCAGGGGAGAGGGAAGGAAGAAAAGAAAAGAAGTGTCTTGAGGAGCTTCCGGAACTTAAGGCGATCCGGCTCAAGCATAAAATGGGCAGGGAGACCATTCCAGAGGGGGGCTCCTGTGAAGGAGAGAGATCTAACCCCCACTCTCGGCTTGGAGAAGCATCTGATCTGCAGAGAGTTGGAGCTAGAAGACCGAAGGGCTCTGTCAGGGAGGTATTTTAGGGAGAGAAAGCTGGATGTAGCAGGGTCCCAGGCCCCAGAAAGTCTTGTGGATGGTGCAAAGGGCCTTGAACATGATCCTAACAGCAATCAGGAGTCAGTGGAGAGATTTTTGGCCTGGAGAGATGATGTAAGAGCAAAAGATTAGGTAAAATACCCAATCATACAGCCGCTCTCTGAGAGAGATTGGGTATTTTACCTAATCTTTTGCTCTTGCTGTTTTTCTGGGTTTGGGTGTCTCCAGGCCTTTTTCAGCCAGCTCCTGTGCATAGGATCTAACTTCCTAAAAGAGACTCCTTACACCAGAGTCCTTTAAGAACACCATAAAAATTCAATAACCCTGTGGTACCCACTCAAATTTGCTTCCTGGAGAGATGCTGTCCCTGGGCTTGAGGCCAAGGCTAAGTCTTGCAGTCCTATTGTGGATTAGTTGAAGGGGCGGAGGGAGGATAAAGGAAGATTGAGGAATAAGCTGTTGCAGTAGTACAGCCCAGAGATTACCACAACTCTGGCGACATTGAGTTTCTGGGTGAAGGTGAGGAAAGGGAGAATGGCTCTGAGGAGATGCAGCTGATAGTGGGCCTTCTTGGCAAGGTCCACGATGTGAGGAGACGAGGAGAGAGAGGAGTCAAGGATGACACCAAGGTTTTTTCACTCACAAGAGTGTGAGGGAGGGGACTCATAGAGGGCGGCCAGAAGGTAGGAGGGAAGGAGGGAGATGGAGTCCCAATGAGAATGATCTCAATCTTACTTGCACTAAGGCAAAGATAATTGGTGGTACACCATGCCTGAATAGGAGTAAGATAGTCACGGATGAGAGAGGAGGAAGAGGAGGAGGTACAGGGAAGCTTGAAGGAGAGCTGTTTGTCATCTATATAACACTGGAAGTGAGGAGAGAAGAAGGATATCTGGTGTGCCAGAGGGACAAGGTAGATGTTGAAGAGCCACTGCGAGAGGATAGAGCCTTGATTGACGCTGCAGGTGGAGAGTGTGATAGAGGAGAGAAAAGTGCCCACTTGAACCTGGGAAGGTTGGTCGGAGAGGAAAGAGGTCAACCAGTCCAGTGCCAGGCCTGTGATGCAAAGGGTGTCACGGAGCCAAACTGTCAGGCAGAGGAAAGATCCAGAAGGATAGAACGGAATCGAGATTTGAGAGCAAGTCATTACAGGTGTTCAGTAGAGCAGGTTCCGTGCCTCTGGCTGCTCTGAAACCAGTGGTCGTGGAGCAAACCAAAAGATTCAGTGTGTTGGATCAGTTGGGAGATGACCACCTTCTCCAGGAGTTTACCCAGGAAGGGGGTAATGGAGATAGGGCGGTAGTTAGCCGTGCAGGAGGGGTCGGCAAACAGCTTTTTGAGAAGAGGATGCACAAGGGAGTGCTTGAGGGGTAGCGGGAAGGAGCCAGTGGCAAAGGAGTGATTACAGAAATCGACCAAGGCTGGCGCAAGGGAGGAAATGTTGTCCTTAAAAGTTCTGGAAGAGCAGGGGAACAACTGTTTAGAGGAGACTTTCATAGAGAGGACTTGTCTCGAAACCTCATCCGGTGCAATGGGAAAGAAACAGGAGAGTATAAGGGAATGGGGGAGGGGGCAAAGGGAGATCTGAGAGCTGGGAAGGGATGAGAGAGAGTAGCAGAGGGGAGTGATGACAGGATGTTCTGAGTTTTGGTTAAGAGGTGGGAGGCCAGTGAAGTACAGAAGGTCAGGGAAAGCAAGGGAGAAGTGGAGACTGCAGTAGGATTGGCACGTTCCTTGCAGATTTTAAACAGTTGTCCCATGTTGTTAGTGATCCCAGAGATGCAGGCGTGCATATGGGCACTCTTCTTCGAGCGGATGTATACCAGGCAGCAGTCCAGTCTGTCAGAGGATGTGCCTGATGCCCGCCACTTCTGCTGAGCGCCTCTGCACCTGCGTTTCAGAGGGGCTAGGTTGAAGTCCTACCAGGTGTTGCACTTGGAGGCAGGCTTCATGCGGATCCTCATGACAGGGGCAAGGATGTCCAAGGGTGTTGGTGATAGAGAGGTGAAGATTAGCACGGGCAGAGTCAGTGTTGGAGTCTGTGGCAAGAGTAGGAATGAAAGTGGCACCAAAAGCAGCAACTGACAGTGCAGGAAGAGGTTAGTCGGGGGACCTAAGAGATCCAGGAGAGAGACCAGGAGAGCATGGTCAGACCAGGAGAGAGGTGTAGTGAGAGGGTTGGAGATGGGGATGTCTGCTGAGCATTAAAAAGTCTTGGGAGGATAACTCAGGGGCAATGCGCTTGCCTTGGAAGCAAGACGACGTGGAGCAACATAGGTTTGATCGCCGGGTGCCAGGGTCAGAGGCCAGGGAAACACAGTAAATGGCATACATCATGCCAGTTTGCCCAAGAATGCTGTGCCAGAACTCCAAAAACACCATTGGACTCTGCAGCAGGTACTCAGGCCTTATAGGGGGCTCCTTTCCCCTTTTGCAGGAGACACGCCTATAGGACTACAACCCCCAGCAGCACTTGGGCCCAGAACCAAAAAAGAGCAACGTTAGGCGTGGCGCGTGTATGTGAGCCAACAGAATTACAGGGCTTGTGCTCGAGTCCTCAACCTGAAAGTACGTGTCTGCGAGCAGCTCCTGATTCCAATTCCTTGTGAGGGGCCACGCCCACCGGATCCAGCAACTGGCCCCTTGTGTATTCCAGATAAGTACCACAAGCAACCTCACAAGCCTTAGCGAGCAGGGGGGTCGCGCAGAAGGCCCAGTACCACCCACTCCTGGCCCCTGCCTCCGGACAAGCTAAGTACCCGGCAGAGTTGCATTTCGCATAACCATAACAGCATTAACCAGCGCAGCTCGCATCGCGTTCCATAGCAAGGCGGCTCATGTGATGTAGACCTCCTTGGAAACGCATTATGCGCACCATTAGCAACCTGCCCCGCATGCCTACTCACAACTTAAGTCGCATGCAGTCCAAGCAGTGCATGCCAACCTACGTTTTGCAGCTACAGCTACAGCTCAACCCCATGAAACACATGTCTAGACACGTGCGGCCAAGAAAGAAAGTGTAGCGCACATTAGCCACATGCGGCCATAGAACAACATAGTAGCGCACGCCCAAAAGCTACACGCGTCAATCCTTGATGTGTTACTAATCGCAGCTCATTTTTGCAGAAACTGAATTGCTACTGCGAAAACACCAGACAGCACGAGCCTGCCAAAGATACAACAAGGGACACTCTGAGGGACTACGATCCTAAGCTAAGTGCAGTACTGTGTTGTGAGTATTGTTTGTTTCTGCAGTGATCATGTTCAGGTCCTGACTAGGGGCAATGTATACTTGATATGTAACTACTAGTGTGAATGTGTGTATGATAAATGGAATACACTGTATGCACGCTGGAAGCGTGCGCAATGGTCATGCCTTGCCCTGCTACCCTCTTCCTCTCCATATCCTCTCCCTAACCCTCTTTCCGGTTTCCCTGTTTCCCCCTACCTATCCAACCAACGGTCCCTAACCCGCGTTCCCTGCTGGGGTACCGGAGCCCTGAGTAAGCACTGACTTGCAGGTCCCGGATACAGTAGTGGGGGTGGTTGGTTCGTGCCACTCCTGCGCCTAGGAGCTGTGGAACCTGACAGAACAAGCCCACGTGTTTTGAGGCACATGAGTGGCACGACCCAACCCCACCATGGAAGAGATTGCATTCAGAGATCACCGTAACACAGCAGGACTATGCTTCCTTAGCTGTGCAGGTCCGTAATCTAACAGCACAAGCAGCCCCCTTGCCAAGATCAGCTCCCCCTCCAGTCCCTGTGCATGTCCAAGGTCCAAGTAAACCCTGAGCTTGCGGTCCCCCTAGCCCCACCTGAGCGCTACACTGGAGATCCACACCACAAAAATACCAGACCTTCCTAACGCAATGCCATCTACACTTCCTTAAGAAAGCCTCAGCCTTTAAAACTGCACAGGCTAGGACAGCCTTTGTTATATCGTATTTAAGTGGTGACGCTGTGGCATGGGCAAACCCCCTGGTTCTGAGGGATGACAGGGTTCTGTATGAGTGGGACAAATTCCTTAAGGAATTCGGTAAAATCTTTAAGCGGCAAGCAGCAACAATGTGCAAGTATAAAGAAATGTTGAGTCTCCGGCAGGGAGGCAAGGAACTGGTCACGTATGTAACGCAATTCAACCATCTGGTACCAGAGGCAGAATGGCCCAGAGAGAAAACAATGTTATTTTACCAAGGCCTTCGGGATGACTTGGAGGACCTTATTGCTCAGATCGACCCATAGCCCAGGGAGGGCCCAGCCATGATCGACCTGGCTTTACATCTAGATCATAGACAAGCCAAGAGTCGGGCGACATGTGCCTGATCGCCTGGCTAGATCAATCTAGGGTTATACGTTCCCGGATAACAAGGGGGTTGACAAGCTCATGCAGATTGGCCCAACACGAGGCCCCTTCACCATAGACAAACTAGGGGTCCCCCTTCATAACAAAGTCAAGACTCAAGCTGTTAGAGCGGTGGATGGCACCCCGTTGTGATCAGGTCCCATAACCCAGTGTAGACAGATGTTAACATTTCGATGTGGTAGGGAGCACTGGGAGGAGATACGTTTTGATCTCATAGCAAAACCACAATTTGGGTTCATATTGGGTCTCCCCTGGCTCAAGAAACATGACCCTTGCATTGTATAATTGACAGGGCTTGTTCAGTTTACATTGATGTACTGCCAAGGTAGTTGCTTGAGGGAAGCCCCAAATGCTATTGGATTAGTCCACGCAGTCCATAGTAATGGAGACGAGGGTAACGACCCATCAGACACCATCGACCTCAGAGCCCTTCCCATAGAGTATCATGATTATCGAGACATCTTTAGAAAGAAAGCGGCAAAAATGCTCCCACTTCATCGGTCGTTTGACTGCCGCAGAGACCTTGAAGCAGACGCGGTACTACCGTGCAGTCACATCTATGCTCTAACCGACTTCCGGACACAAATTGGCATTTACGAGTATCAGATCATGCACTTCAGCCTCTGCAATGCACCTGCAGCCTTCCAGCACTTTTGAGATGAAGCCCTACGGGAATATCTCGACATCTTTGCTGTCATTTACATCAATGACATACTCATCTATTCCCAAAATAAGCAAAGCCATATTAAGCATGTCAGAGCCGTGCAACAATGGTTGAGAGAGCAGCATATTTTTGCTAAGTTGGAAAAATACAAATTCCACCACACCACAGTGGAATTCCTTGGGTACTTTTTAACACCCTCCGGTGTACATTTGGACAAAAATAAAGTACAGACAAGTCTAGACAGTCGTGCCATTATTTGCTGCTAGCAGGGCACATTGGTATAACCAAATTACAGGAGCTAGTGGCCCGCCATTTTTGGTGGCCTTTTTTACCAACAAGACATACGAGAATATGTGTTAAATTGTGAGGTGTGCTGCAGGAATAAGGCCGGCCACCAGAAACCAGCTGGGCTGCTGAAACTGCTGCCGACACCACGAGCACCATGGCATACGGTCACAATGGACCTCATTGTGGACCTACCACATGTACAAGGCCATACATCGATATTGGTGATTGTGGACACACTAACCAAGGTGGGACATTTTATTCCTTGTAAGGGTGTCGCAACAGCAGGCCAGTAGCTGATCTTTTCCTGCAGAACATGGTACACCTCCATGATATTCCATTTCGTCTTATCACCGACCGGGGGCCACAGTTTACCTCGTAGTTTTGGCTGTCTTTCTGGGATCTAGTTGGTATGGAGGTGAGACTGTCTTCGGGATATCATCCGAAAACAGATGGACAAACAGAAAAGATAAACCAGAGTTTGGAGCAGTACTTCTGTTGTTTTGCTACTAGTGTGGATAGCTCTTGGGTTCAAAACACTTGGTTGGCCGAAATTGCGTAAAACAATGCACAGCACAGATTTACTAAACACACTCCTTTTTACGCCTTACACGGATTCCATTCACAACTTTTGCCCATTGCCACAGCACCATCACCTCTCAATTTACTTGCTTTAGTGAGAAAGAATTTGCATAAACAACAGATGTGGAAAGACATCCAGGTAAATCTAACTGCAGCTAAGGCATCATACAAACACTATATGGATAAACACCGGCGAGAAGGTCCAGAGTACCAAGCCGGAGATCGAGTGTTGTTATCCACTCGCCACATCCAGATACAAGTACCAGGAAAATGACAACCATGCTTCCTGGGCCCTTTCACTGTACAAAAATGAATCAATGCTGTCACCAGTACGACTGGCTTTGCCTACCCAAATGAAAATCCACCCGACATTCCATGTCTCTCTACTGAAGCCAGCCCGGGATAATACCCTTACAAGAAAGCCCCTGCCTATAATGGTACATGGGCACCTGAATATGAGGTTCAGGCTGAACTCTCTGCGCCAGAGGGATGTTTACTATATGGTGGAATGGGTGGGTTTTGGCCCAGAAGACCGGCTGTGGGAACCAGCCCCCAAAGCTCCAAGACTGTTGTGCATGTTTCACAGCAATTATCCTGATGAAACGAAACCACAGCCCTTCTGTGTGGGGGCAGGGGAGTACTGTCAAGGCCACAGGCCAGCAACACACAGTAAATGGCATAGGTCATGCCAGTTTGCCCAAGAATGCTGTACCAGATCTCCTGAGGCACCATAGGACTCAGCAGCAGGTACTCAGGCCTTATAGGCGACTCCTTTGCCCCATTTGCAGGAGACACGCCTATAGGACTACATCATTCAACAGCACTTGGGCCCAGGACCACAAAAGAGCAACGTTAGGCATGGCGTGCATATGCGCACGTGCACCAACATAAGCACAGAGCTTGTGCTTGAGTCCTCAACCTGAAAGGGTGTGTCTGCAAGCAGCTCCTGACTCCAGTGCCTTTTGAGGGGCCACACCCCACCGTTTCCAACACCCGGCCGCTCACGTACCACAGATAAGTTCTGCAAGCGACCTGACAAGCCTTGGAGAGCAGGAGGGTCATGCAGGGGGCCCAGCTTCACCCAATCCTGGCCCCTGCCTGCAGCCAAGCTGAGTACCCGGCAGAGTTGCATGCCGCGTAACCAGACCAGCATTAACCCACGCAGCTCGCAACACGCTCCATAGCAAGGCAGCTCATGTGTTGTAGACCACCTTGGAAACGCATGACATGCTCCATTAGCAACCCACCCTGCATGCCTACTCACAACTAAAGTCGCATGCGGTACTAGTAGTGCATTTCATCCTGCCTTTCACAGCTACCGCTCAACCCCATGAAAGGCATGTTTAGCCATGTGCGGCCAAGAAAGAAAGTGTAGCACGCGTTAGCCACAGGCAGCCATAGAACATAGAAATGCACACCCAGAAGCTACGTGCAGCAGTCCATGATGCGATACTAATCGCAGTGCTTTCTTGCAGCAACTGAACTGCTTCTGCTACTGCAAAAACACTGGATACACGAGGGACTACGATCCTAAGATAAGTGCAGTACTGTGTTGTGAGTATTGTTTTTCTCTGCAGTGATCATGTTTAGTTCCCGACTAGGGGCAATGTATACTTGATGTGTAACTACCAGTGTGAATATGTGTGTGATAAGTGGAATATCTGTATGCACGTTGGAGGCGTGCACAATGGTAATGCCTCACCTTGCTACCCCCTTCCTCTCATAACCTCTCCCTAATCCTAACCCTCTTTCCAGTTTCCCTGTTTCCCCCTACCTATCCAACCAACGTTCCCTAACTCTCCTTCCCTGCTGAGGTACTGGAGCCCTGCGTAAGCACTGACTTGGTTCTTGCCACTCCCACGCCTCAGAGCTGTGGAAACTGACACCGGGTTCGTGCTTAGAAACCTCTGGGTATTAAGCCCATTTAAAAAAAACAATTATAATTATAATTATAGAAAAGGTATGCCCGGCTGAGTGCATCAGAATGAAGGGATTAATGGTGAGGGAAAGAAAGTCACAGAGGGGCTTAGAGAGTATTTTGTAGCCCTGCTGGAGGAGAGTATCAAAAGCAGTGACAGAGCTGGCAGTGAACCGCATCTCAGTGAGAGCGAGAACGTCCACGTCAAAGTCTTCAAGAAGGAGACAGATATCAGAGGAGTGTTTAACACAAGAGCGAGAGTTGAGGGTAGCTAAGTAAAGCTGGTTGCCACCTTTGAAGGTCTTCCGAGGAGCGGTACAGGGATGTGGTACGCCCGTCGGTGGCAGAGAAGTGGCAAGAGGGGTGGCGGACGAGGAGTGACCAGAAAAGGGAGGAAGCTGAGGAGAGACGGAAGTAGAAGGTTGGGCTGAGAGCCCTGGGCCATGACAGTTCCATTCTGATAGACATTAATGATACACCTAGAGGATGGGAAATAATGGGCGGCAAAGAGTAAGGGGAGAGGACATAGACCATTCAGGGAGTCCATGGACTCGGAGAGGGAACGACAAAGAGGATGTCTGTGATAGCCTGACTGGTAGAAGCATTGACATAGGTGTCAGCGATGAGCAGGCATGGATTGGAGACCAGGAGAACTTTTTTGAACTTTTTCCTTCCAGGCTTTGAGAGAAAGGTAGGATAGGTGATAGAGTAAATAGGAGAGATGGAGAGCAGCATGGAGGGAGAGAGCAGAGAGATGAGAAAGACAGAGGAACTGTCCAATGTACAATGAACTCATCAGGCGGCCTAGCAGCAAGACAGTTGAAGACAAGTCAGGTGCACACGATGTCCCAGGTTGTAGTGAAATAGGGTGGGTAACTGAAAAGTCAAGGGACGTCTGGATCCAGTCATCCAGGGTCTAAAGGCTATGCACCTTCTCTGAGGCAGGCCCACCGAGTACCTCCTAGCCACCGAGAGAGAGGTCCAAAGCACATGGAGGAAGGAAGGTGGCAACGTGGGATGAGCTCTTCAGGGGTCTCTACCCATTAGGGGCACGATGTAATCCCTTTGTGCCAGATTTGGGTTCCCGGCAGTGGTCAAGCAGAAGCCGCCAACATCTGACCCATGTCACTATGTGTACTGCTGGGAGTGGTGGGAGAAACCAAAGGGCATTCTCACCCCTACTCCCCCTGGATCCTCTTCTCAGGTGACCAGGGAAATGTCATTGCTTTTAGATCCTGACCCTGGGGGCAGAGACGCAAGGGAGGCTCACCTATGTGGAGGGTCCTTAGGGATCGCGAGTGGAGTGTCCTTGGGCGAGACATGATACCCACCTTTCCCTGTTGAGAACAACCTAGCCCTCCCCTGGCCTCTGTAGGCTACTGTAGAACAGCTCCCCTCATTTCCCCACATTTGAGATTTGAAAAGAGGATACAGAGTAATGAACACTACTCCTTTTATTTCACCACTTTGGTACTGGGACGCAAAAGATGCCTTCAAAGAACTGTGAGGGTCAGGCATGTCCCTTAAACTATGGTTAGGAGAGTCTGATGGTGCATCCACACCTGCAACCTGTTGAAGGTTACAGGTGTATAAAGAGAGGTCAGTGAAAAAACATGAGGAGAGACAGGGAGGCCTCGGAGGAAGCCAGGACACCAGCCAAAGCCCAGGAAAACTGTGGTGCCCCTGGGCCAGGTGGGCCGTTGGATTGCCTCAAAAATGGGAGCCTCTGTGCAGGCCTGCATGTAGCAGCATCTGCGAGTAAGCAGAAGCTGCGTAAGGCATACCACTGAAAAATCGGCGCTAATAGTGCTACTGCTGCTGTTGCTGCTGCAATTAGTGCCGGTGGAAATAGCGTCATCGCCGGAACGGAAAGCATTGCGGCAGCCATCTTTAAAAGCTCAATCCAACCAGAATCACCGACTTCAAGCAGCCATCTAGACCCGAAAGACACTGCAAACATGTCTCAGGAGAGGGAGAACTGAAGCGGTAGTGGCCCACTATGATGAGCCTTATGGCAGCAGGCAAAGGAAGACAACCGGCCAGCGCAAGACTGCCATCTGGCTTGCAATCTGCCAGAAGGTGACTGTGGTGGGCAGCGTCCCCTATGATGCCGAGGACTGCCGTAAGAAGTGGAACAACCTCACGGTCAGGGTGCAGGCACTTCTCTCCCAACACCGCCAGGCGTCCATTGCAACTGGAAGCAGAACCATTGAGCCATTAGTCCTGACAGCATGGGAGGTGAAATGTAGCACCATCCTCGATATGGGGGGCACCTCATCCCCAAACCACACAGCAAATGACCATGCATAAATGTCAGCCTAGTGGACAGGGACACATGCCAGCAGACCCAGCAGCTGGGTCGGCCAATCAGGGTGAAGTGACGGGTG
Source organism: Ambystoma mexicanum (assembly GCF_040938575.1). NCBI lineage: Eukaryota > Metazoa > Chordata > Amphibia > Caudata > Ambystomatidae > Ambystoma > Ambystoma mexicanum. Next base: position 952,231,697 of record NC_090928.1, on the reverse strand, counting down.
CCACATCAGCCACCCTCCACATTAGCCAGGGGGCAGGGCACAACGTGCACCCCTGAACGGTACTGCAGTGTGAATGGGTGGCAAGTGACCAATCCAATCCAAATGCAATGCACACCACACCCTGGTTGGAGCATCCTGTGCAGGCAGGATTGTGGTGCGTGAGTAAACACGACACTGCGCAGCAATCACACAAACAAGTTGCAGGCACTGTTGGCATGTCCCATGTAGGTAATGGCAGACAGGCCCCATGGAAGTGCATGTCCCCCAACAGTGACATGAGTACAGCAGGCCAAATACAGAACACCACAGCGCAACAATTCTGGCTGCACAGCAACGCCCATAGAGGCCCATAGAGCCATGGAAGTGCCATAGACGAAGCCACCACGACCACTGCCACAAGGTGTGTGTCACCAGAGGAGGGGATGTGGGGGCATGAGAGACCACAAGCATGCATCTAATACATCAGCTGTCCCGGCATGGATATCCTGACTTCCTCACACACAGGCCAAAGGCCACCTGGCCTTGTGTCTTACACACACAGGGCTGCAACCATTCTCACAATGCTGTGCCCACATGCAATGTCCCCTGAACAATCATGCCTATTTGCCCAAATGTGTGGGGTGCCATAGCTAATGTGTTTTGCATGCCAACACACGTGAAAGAAACATACCTGACAACATTTCATATGTCCCCTACAGGCGCTCACGCATCTCCGGAAGCATCTGAGGAGGATGAGGGGGCAGGCCCACCAGGAAGTGGCGCCTCCACCACCCCTCAAGGGCGCACACACTCCACACCAAGGTGCATGGCCACCATGCAACACCTGGACCTCGCAAGGCCTAGCCTGCAGGTGGCAGCGCAGGCCCTGCGTCAACACCCCAAACTACTAGGGCTAGGGCCACGCCCACTGCACCCACTCCTGCAGCTGCAGTGGCAGACACTGAGGCCACACCTGCTGGCAGGGCCACTGTTGAGACCCAGGGGGATACAAGCCCAGTGCCAAAGCTTGAAGGATCACACACACCAGAGAGCCTTCCCCACAACCAGCATGCCCAGACACCTGGCCCAGATGTGGACACGCCATCATATTGCTCACCAGCCTACAGCCTGGACCCTGTGCATAGCCCCTCTCCCATTCAGCACACACCACCAAGCCAATCCATCTTCCAAATGCTGGATGAAATGGAGAGGTGGCAACGAGAGATGGAGGCCATTGGCCACACACATTCCCTACACCTACAGGCAATACGTGATTGTATGCAAGTGGCCACCCACAGGATTGCGTGGGCAATGGATAGGAGCAGGGCAGAGGCAGCCACTAGTACTTCCGCCATGACGCTGTATGGGCAACGAGTCAGGGAGCTGACAGAAGGGATTTCGTCCTTTGCGGAGTCAATGCAGCAAAACATTAAACTGACTTTTCAGCACATCCACGGGCTAGGGTCAATATCCTCAAGTTCGACAAGAACCACTGAGTGGTCACAGACCAGCACACCCAGGCGATAGTCTGAGCGCCAATTGGGGCCTAGATTACTAGGGGCAGCCAGGGTGGGAAAGAGGCAACGGAAGTGTCATTGACACACATTTTGTCCACAGTGGGGTGCTGGGGTGTTGGTTATGGGAGGGGGATAATGTGTGGAGCTGTTGGTTGTGGGAGGGGGATAGTGTGTAGGGGTGTTGGTGAGGGCAGGGGATAGTAAGTGCACATTATTTCAGTAAAACAGTTTAATTTCATCAATGCATGGTCATTCCTTATTATGTCATTGTCGCGTTTATTATTTGACGTGAGTGTCACACAGTGGTGCATGGCATGTGCCATGTGAATGCATCAAAAGAAATTGTCTATCAGACCCTGGTAAGCCAGTCTGCCATCCCTGATGCCGTCTCTGGCAATGCGTGCAGGCGTCCCTGCCACAGGCACTACATCCTCATCATCTGGGGGTGGCATGTCCACGTCAGGGGGTAGCAGAACATTTCTCTGCAGGCAGATATTGTGCAGCATGGCACACACAAGCACAATTCTACTCACTTTTTCAGGTGTGTACATCAGAGCTCCACCAGTACGGTCGAGGCAGTGGAAATGGACCTTCAGGAAGCCAAAGGTATGCTTTATGCACACACAGGTCCTGTTGTGAGCATGGTTGTAGGCAATATCCTGCTGCGTTTGTGGATCACGCACAGGTGTCATTAGCAAGGGCAGCTGCGGGTATCCGGAGTCACCTACATGGGGTGAGGTACAGCCATTAGTCACAGTGTAATGTGTGGAGGTGGCCTTACGTGGCATCAGGTCAATGGACCTCATGTGCATGCATATGGGGCTTCATTCCCTAGCACATGTCTTTTCGATAATTGTGCATGTTGTGTCACTCGCATCATGCATTGTATTTTCTTAACATGCAACCTGTTCTCTTGCAGCAGATGTGACAGCATGTGTCTGTTGGTGAAATGCCAAGCCAATATTCCGGGTGTCTAGTGGCAGTGTGCTGCTCTGGTGCATGTGGCCTGATGTGTTCCCTATCAGCCCTCCATGGGCTTCTGGGGCCAGCATGTATGTATTGCGGGCTGAGTGTACATGGGTACTTGGCTGTGGTGCTGACAGCTTTGACGTTGTGTGATGTGATGAGACACTTAGTTCTACATTGATTTGTGATTATATATGTTGCATTGTGGTACCTGTAGTCATGTGTGTGTATGGTGTTGCTATGGAATGTGTGCGATCAGCCTATCCCTCCGGGTATGTCCGACATGTCTATGTTCCATGGGTGCAGAAGATAGGCAGGTCCGACTTGCACATTCGCCTGTCATGACATGCTTTGTGTTTTTTTTGCAAATAACCCCACCCCCAATGTGGTCAGATGCATTGCAGTGCCTACGTGCTGACAGTTTTACTCACCAACTAACCACATCCACTCTCCTCTGTGCCGCTCCATGTTTCCAGGCAGTGTACTGTTCCGTAGGACCATTGCATCGTGGGTGGAACCAGGGTAACAGGCACAACAGTGGGTGATGAACAAGTTGGGATTGCAGGTCACCTGCACATTCATGGAGTGGTAATGCTTACAGTTGCAGTACACTGCTTCATGGGCCTAGGGGGCCATCAACGACATATGGGTACAGTCCAAGGCTGTGATATAATTTGGCGTTTGGGCAACGTCATAGAACTGTGCATTCATGGCGTGCACCTGTGCTGGGGTGGTGGGCAGTGAGATGCGGCGTGACACATGCCGCAAGAGAGCATCCACCACCTGGTCCAGGACTGCACAGAATGTTGGCTGTGCCATGCCGTACATCATGGCCACAGAGTGCTGGAAGGTGCCCGTTCCTAGGAATTGCAGGACGGACACTAGCTACAGTAGTGGGGGCACAGCTATCCAGATGTTGATCCTGCTCACTATGTCATCCTGGATTTTGTTGAGCAGCTCAGTTATGGTCTCCCTTTTGTGGCGGTGCAAGGTGACCAACTGCCAGTCAGTGATGGTCTAGGGTGAAGGCCTGACCCAGGGAATTCATGCACACCTTGCTTGGTTTCTCCTCCTCCTCAACCTCCTCCTCCACTGTACACCCTGTGCCTGGGCTGGTTGTCCTGCCTCTGTAGTTTTAGGCGCAGAATGAGCAGGTGTATTTTACATCTTGCAATGGCTAGTGGCAGCATGGTAATTGTAACTGTGTTTCGGGTGGGCAGGTGCCTTATGTAGTCCTCTGGAGTGGATTGGGATCACCTGTGGATTCATTTCTGCCACCTGTGTTCATGTACCTCCACCTGGAGGCTGGGGCCAATTGCCCTGTGTTTTCGGCTCTAATAGCGCCGTAAAGGGACTTGTGAGGAGGCAGTAATTGCGCTTCATGGTATCAGTGCAGATTCCGCCGACTGTAATAGCGCTGGCGGTAATTGTGCTGCCTACAATTGCACCAGCTGTTTTGCACTCTTATGATCCAGCAGAGTGGTATTTGCAGCGCTAATTCCATTAACGCTGCTTTTAGGGCTTAACGCTGAACTTGTGATGAGCCCTAAATCTGTTGTCTGTGTCTTACTTCATGATGCCTTCAAAGTGGTTATGAGGGTCCAAAGGGAGGCATAATTGGGAGACATGAGGAAGAGCAGGTGGGAATTTCAGACTTTTGAAGCAGCCAGAACCAGGCATCTCAAGGACAACAAGGGTATTCAGGACCAGGAAAAGGGGGCCCCTCAGATGAATAGAAACATCAGTAATTTCACTTTAACTTCTGGAATACAATGATGAGCGACTATGATCCAGGGGCCAGGTATCCAGTGGCAGGTGATTCTCTGCCTTTCAATCAGCCCGGGAACACCACGCTACATGAAGGCACCTCCACCTCACTGCGGGCTACATTGACCCACTGAACAGAATTTCTCCATAACCAAGCTGAGCTTCAGCAGAAACAGCAAAAGGGCTGTGCTGGCTCCAGTGAGCACCATTGCACCAAAACTGCGTTTGCACTGTTTCACCAAGCGCCATTGGGCAAGATGGAACAGGAAGCACCCTAAGAAAGGCTACTAGGGTGTGTTCTTGTTTGTCTTAAAGAAATGGAGTGAAAACCAGCACTGCTTTGCTGCAAGCCCAAAATTCAAATTGAAAAAGGGAATATGTCACCTCTAAAATGATGCCAAGCTGATGCTATTTTTCACTGATTTCACCAAACTGCTTTTATCAAAAAGACCCTGTCATGCCCAGCCATGTTCACATTGTGCTCTATCAGAAAAGAGCCTTATTCCTGAATGACAGCCTGTGCCAGCCAAACCTGAGAAAATCAACAAAAGTTTTCCTTCAGCTACACAGGAAACGCTTAAATTGTGATACAAAATGTCAAAAATCACTGCTTGAAAAGAAAATCAGAGCTTCCTGTGCACATGTCAATTTCGTGGAGACCTTTGCTTGCTACAGACTGCTGTGTAAAACAAGCTGGCTACAGCTACAGAACCATATTGGAAAGGCAGATGCCAAAACCGAATTTGAAAGGAATATGCCCGTTTTCACCACATGTGTCAAAATGGGCCTTTGCAAACTAAAGAAGAAAATGCCTGTTGGAAGGTACTATGTTGAACAAAATCCTCTCCCTGCCTAGCAATATGAAAGGGGATTGTGCTGTAAAAACACATGTATGAGATGGTTCTATTCAGCAGGTTTTCTTCCAATTCAGAGCAAAAATAATAAAATGAAATCAAACTGCAGTGGCTGCATGGGGGGGGGGTGACAGCCCAAAAACAGGTTTCTGCTGAGAGGATACAAGAAACGAAAGGCCCCTCACAGTAGATACTGGCACACAAGTGATATTTGCTACTTGGGCCAGACTTTGGTCTGGGCTGAACCCTCTGACAAAGGAACTTCTGGGACATGGAAGTGCAAGCTGAAAAGTTACACCTACCCGTGACTTCTATAGGACGCTTCAAAGAACATCTCTGTGACAACCCTGGGGTGAGGGGGTAGCCTTGGAAAGGCATGCCCATATATGGAGAACAATACTGACATTTGCCTCCAAGGGCTATGTTATTAATAAAAATGTTAAGACTTTTATCTTTGCCACAGGACTTTGCAAAAATGTGAACATGTAGCAGTTTAAATGTGATTTTGTGGACTTTAATTTAAGATATTGTAGCTTCCCCTGACACCTTGGGAACAGAAATGGCAGAGAATTGGGTATTATAAGGAAGGTATCCATGATGCCATTGCAAATTGTAATACTTACATGCCTAATGATAATCCACACCCATGGATAAAGTTATAGAATTTTAAGTAATATAATTCTCACTGAAAAGCGCAAAAAACTGGTAGAAGGGTGAAACAATGTCTCACAGATGGCTGAGTTGGACTGGAATGGTCTGCATAAAATATGTAACCTGTTTATGTAATTTGCTAAGAGACTTCAACTGTATGAATGTACCATTTGTGGCAAAATCGGATTTTAGCTAAAGTAACTGTGGGAGGTTTTGAACATTATAAAACTCGCATCATAAATCTGGCATCCTGCCCTTGAAATCCAACCAGCTGAGAGTGAGGCGGGGACTAGCACCCCTGACCAATCCAGTGGTTTAGAGGCGTGTTTAGCTAAGCCTACCTAGCCATATACTTCTATGATGTCACTATGCATTATAAATAAGGGTCCGTGACAGAGCTCCAGACAGACACTCTCTCCTAAATTTCCTGCACCGGCGTTCCTGATCTCCATTCATCTTGCTGTTTCCAGATTTTCCCAACAAGGCCAAAGCATTGCTGACCCTACTCCAGAGCCCACTGCAAAACTCAAGCATAGCTGATACCTACTCCAGCAAGGCCATTGATCCAGAAAAAAACCCACTAATATCCCATTAACAAAAAGGGGAAAGCAGTGGTACCTTTTGCATCCTGAAATCAGACCGGCTTGCGGCCCACTAACTGCATGCCCGCTGCAATCCTGCCATCCAGCTGTCCACAGCGTCCGGGGACCAGACCTTGCCGAGCTGTCTTTTGCCAGGAGAGTCCGCTACCTGGTGACCCGAGACCTGGAGACCAGATGTCCAAAAATCTCAAAAACTCAAAAGTGAACTGTGAATATAATCCCCACACCACAGAAACGCATAGCTTACCTTGCCTTGCCTTTGTCCTTATCCCACTCTCTAAGCAGTCATATTTAAACCCTGGTAACTTGTTGAAACTGTTAGAATTATCCGTGTACCTGTCCTTGACTTTCTAAAGTGCTAGCGCCATCTCACTCTTAATTTTTTCTTGTGTAAATCCTAAACCCTTGGGGTGATAAGGTTGAAGTTGCAGATCAACCTTGGATCTTACTGTGTCCTCTTTTGCGGTGTAGTCTGAATAGTCTAGTTTAAAATAAACTTGTTCTTGTCTCAACTGATTTTCTTTCCTATTTCACAGCTTCATTTTACTCAAATCAACCCTTTTTCTATCTTGCATATCTCATCCTGTTTTTTAGCTAGAGACCTCATTTCACTTTTGTCTTGTCCCTGTGATATATATCTTTTCCCCAGCCCAAACACTCCAAATCAGAGTATTTTAACCGTTTATATTAAAAACCATTTGGGTAATTTAAAGCGGGAATTGAGAAAATTGCAAGTTTTCCAACGTGTCATTTGGCTGCAGCATGCTCTAAACGTTCCACTAATTTTCGAATTGTATGCCTTTTGCTGGTCCATTGCCTTGTGATTGCCAGTGAGATAACATACATGCTAGTGTGATAAAACATATGTATATTATAATTTAACCACACATTAATTAATTATTTGTAAAATTCAAGTGTTATTTTAGGCCTTTGCTAAAGGTTTAAAGTCTGTTTTTGCCTCTTATTCTGTGAAGGAAGATCGGATTTTGATTCTGTTTTCTGCCTCTTATCATCAGAATGTGGGTTGAGGGAACATTGCAGAGGGAAAACTTAACTTGGGTGTATCTATCCTAATCCAAAAAGTGCTCCTATTCACGTGGGCTGTGTATATTCTCTAGGAGAAGGTTAATCAAGTGCATTGCTTCCATTTTTATTGTAAAGATCACCCCATTGGTGATTGCTGCCCCATATTAAAAATTGTATGATTTCTTTTGAATTTTAAAAATAAATAAATATTGTATTTTCACCAACCGGACTGGTTCATGGTCCATTGTGACCCGGGTATTTGAAAAAGGGGGTGTAATACGAGTTGTGTACCATCTCAAATTGAATTTGCATAAAATAAAGAGAAAGGCATATCAATTGAGCGCTACATCCTAGGCTGAGACCAAGGTGTGTGTCGCCTGATTGAAATCCTTAACAAATTTGCGGGCTCGTAGCCAGGGATTGGGTTTTGGTTGCCACCCATGGCAGTCTAACAGAGCAGACTAACCTGCAAGGTAGTCATACTTTGTGCAGTTAATACTGTCTTACACTGTAGAAGCGTCTCCCCAATAGTAGTATAATAAAGAAAGAACACTTTCCAAAATGACTGTTTCAGTAGAGATCAATATGGCTAGGGAGCACCTTCTGCACAAGTTATTTGTCAGAGGTGAATGGCCAGAAAAAGATGAAAAAGTCTGGCTAGAAGAAATAACACAACAGGTCATTGCCATGAAACTGGATATGTGGCAGGACGGTGGCCTATTACACCAAGCATTGATTGAGTTATATATGATTCCAAAAATTAAAGAGGAGCAAATCAAAATTGTCAGAATTGCAGCCTACATGTATCTCCACAAGGGAGTGAGGTGGGAAAAGCATGAGAAAAGTGAAACTCTAGCACAGAGTCAATCAGAACTATTAAATAAAATCCAGACAGAACTACAATTAGCATAACAAAAATTACAAAAGAGCCAGCTGGAAATTACATCTTAAAATTAAAAGAGGACTTGGCTCTCCAACTGGGGAATAATGTAGACATAGAGGGCCAACTAGAAGCAGTAAAAATAGAGTGTCAGGAAAAGTTTGACTCTCTAGAAGAGAGTCAACAGAAGCTGACTCAACAATTAACATATAAGAGGGCCTGCTCAGGACAAATAACCATGCTGCAAGATCAGGTCGAAAGGTTGGAAGAGGAAAGTAATAAATGAATTATGAGAAACCTCCACTCTCAAGCAGAATTTGATCAAGAACGCCAGAAATTAAATACCATCAAGAAACAAAGGGATGACCTAGTTGAACAGAGGGCACCCTAAATCAGGTGAAAGACGCCCTATGCCAGGAAGTAAGAAATTTAAAAACAGAGTTACAGGGGTGTGAGTTAGGCCTCCAGAAACTAAATGAACTCCAAACACTACCTCCAAAGGGAACAGTTGGTTCAATTTGCTCAGGAACAACAGGAAAAGAGGCCCCATAAGAGCATCCTGAAGACCACAACCCAATCAGGGCAGTGGGGGGGATACTCTGCCAACCCTGGGAGCAGGGAAGAGTCAGAAGACTACTCTCCTGTGCGCCGCAGAAGTGAAGAAACTAGACCCCACTATTCTGCAGGCCCCTCTCAAACCCACAGAATCAGGGAGCACATAGATGATCAGGAGGGGACCTCAAGTAGCAGCGCCTCTGAGTCTGAGGAGGAGTGAACTCAGGTGACTAAGCCTAAGAAGAGCTATGACAAAAGACCCCATTAGGCAGATTAAGGCCATTAGGAGTTTCATAACGCCTTACCACAAAAACGCAAAATATTCTCTCTGGTAACACTTGGAACTCTTTAAGCAGATGATGGAAACTTTTCACCTGAAAGACAACCAGAACTATATAGAGTATGTTAAATGGACATTCTCTCCTGAGTACTCCAGCTTCTTTGCTGGACTGAAGAACCAGAACCATTCAAGATGGTCCACCTACAGGCCGGGCAACTTCAAACACTTTTCTGCCCATAGAAACCCCCAAGAGGCCTGCAAAGCGGCCTACAATCTGCAGTGCGGGGAAGATCAAGCCTCACGAGAATTTGTGCAAGAGCTTAAACGCGCCTTTGCAAAAACCACTAGGAGGGTGCGCACGGATAGCAGGAAGTTTATAACTACCTTCTTTCATGCACTCCCTAAGTATATTATGACCCAGCTGGTGAGGGACTGCCACGATAAAAGATCTCTGGACTAGGTCATATAGCAGGCGACCTGCATATATGAAGTCCAAAAACCTGCAGAAAACAAAAATCAGACCAAAAACCCCAAGCCGGCCAACAACCCTGCTACTGCTAAGGTAGCGGAGGTGAAGGTTGCCCCCATTTTAGACCTAGAGATGGGGAGCCTAAAAATGTACCTAGACAAAATCACAAACAGGTGGCGGTCAGGGAGGTAATCCCACCAATGGGACCCCTAAGTCCCCTGATTATATAAGTCCCAGATACAAGGGCAACTGACCCGTCTTGGGGTATGTATGGGCTCCCCCAGCCCAAGGGGGGGTGATCCAATCAGGTAAGTACCACCCCAGGAAACTTTGCTCCTAACTTCCCCCTGGAGGGCAGTAATCCCCCAAATGCTGGGTTAAGTTTCTTTCCCCGGTACCCACAAAACCCCAACCTGCAGGACAGCCCTCCTTTCTTTCCCCGCGTCCTGGAGCCCAGACAACCCAGTCCGGGGGAGGCCAAGGGTGGAGGGTTACCAAAATTCAAAATATCAAGGGTCTTACAGAAGAAGGGATAGTTACCCTTCCGGTGATCCACCTAGATTTGAACAGAGACCCCCGTACCAGCCGGAACCAGTGTCCCAACTGGACGGCAGGTGCAGGATCTGGGTCACACGCTGAGGGCTCAACAGAACCCTCAGATGAACATGGCAGTACAGAAGCCCACAAACCAAGGGTCTGGCACCCCAGAACAATGACGCAGAGAGAACCCTGACAATTCACATGTTTCACAGGAGGAGGCACGGGGGAAGTGGGGCGTAAAGCCCTAGGGGAAGCTTCGTTTCTCACTTGTGAAAAGCCCCTGCACACCCAGGAACCAGAACAAAAATCTCTTGCTCCCGAAAAGCTGCAACCCAGGGAACAGAGGGTGGGTAGGAGAAATAGAGACAGCAAAAAGGCCCATTTTGTGAAGGAGGTTGGTGTCCTCCAGTTTGAAGGGTAAAAATCCTTAGAGGATTCCTGGAAAAACAATCTTCTCCTTCAGGGACGGGGCAACCCCTCCCAAAGAAAAATGGGTCCCAAGAGATCTAAATGAAGTCTGGGTGGATGTGGGGACTGATTCAGAATCGCCCATCCTGGAACCCCAGAATGAGCATCCAGGGAATCAAATATTAAAAGAGGGATCCCAAACCTCACAAACTGATTCTGGTGACTGCCTCCAAAAAGGGGGGGCAGCCGAGAATCCAAAAAGAAGGAGCCAAAGACTCCCTAAATATCAGAATGTAAAATTTTGCTTTCAGATTCCCAAACTCCAACACAGAATTATGCCCAAACTACCCCTGTGTTGGAGTCTAAAATAAAGAAAGTGACCAACCAGCTTGCCCGGAATGCACATTACCTTTGCCCATTGGAAGAGAAAGAGGCTAGATTTTATGCCCTGGTCCAAGTGCAAGGGCAAGGTACATTTGCAGCGCTGGTGGACACTGGATCCCAAGCCACTCTTCTGTCAAAAAGGGCCTTTGATCAGCTAAATTCAGGAAGGGGGAGAGATACTATATCACTCTCACTCCTCTTCCTGGACAACTCCAAAACTTCGACGGGAATTAAATTCCTGTTGAGGGGAGAGAGGATTTGGAAATAAAAATTGGGTGACACAAAGTGAAACAGCCAGTCATAGTCGTGACTCCAGAGGGCACACCCTGTCTACTAGGGAATTACATCCTGCGCAGGTTGTCCCCCCTAATAGACTGTGTGAATAAGGTCCTCTGGGCTCAGACTAACAGGCCAATAAAATTGAAACAGAGTGTCAACCATGTTAGTTTAAATGGCACATGCCCCATGGTTGAACAAAAACCTGATCATATTGAGTTTCCTTTCCAGAACAATCAAATACCTGACGTGACAGTAATTACTGTAGGACAACAAACTGGTGATGGGAACTCCTCTCCATTCCTGAAAATCAACCTTCTTTCCAGTTTCAAGTGGCATGCTACACTGGAAGGAAATACTTTGAAGTTTTATACTGATTCACAATCTGAAAATCCCAATTTCATAGTCAAAAGTGATGAGAAATCAGCTCAAAGTTAAGCTGATATTCAGAAAATTAGAGAACAATTGTTCCTCCCTATTCAGTTGAATGAGGGTAAGGAATCTGTTCTCGCCCGAGTGTGCATGAACAATGGTAAGAGCTTCATCAGCGAAGCCACGTTCAGGCAGCTCCCAAAAGATACAGCCATTCCCACATTTAAATTAATCGATAAGTGGGAAATGGGTCTGGAAACTCCCAATTCCAAACATCTCCTGCCTAGCAGGTGTATGCTCAAAATGTCTATAGGTAACAAAAGCATAGAACACAATTGTTGGGTCATGCAAGATGTTCCTGCTGCATTCTATTTAGGCGGTGACATTCTCAATCGTTTTGCCATTAATTTGGACCTGATGAATTACAAAGCCTGGTCCTGACTAGGGGGCAATCCCATGGGCTTTGATGATTCAGAAAAAGCATTTCGGTCAGCCCAATGGCTGCCATATGCAGTTGAAGTTCAAATTGGAGAGAAGCTCACCATCCCAGGATGGACCCGACTATTCCCACTTGAATTAAAAATTAAAAGAGGACAGAAACTGCAAAATCCTGACGCATATGTACACCTCAATGCCCATCTCCAACAGCAGGGGTCGGGGTTAAACCCAACACCATTAGTCAATGTAGAACACAACACCATTCCAATATTGATGGATAACAGCGACCTTAGGAGTATCACTCTGGGCGCAGGCACCATTATTGGAATGGCGGTTGATGACCGACATTTGTCCATGGATCTAGGAAATTAACTGATAGGACCAATCCCCAATGACTGTTTTGACAATGATAGTGACAATGACTTACCACCATACAGGATCTTCACCCGGCAAGGGGGGGGGAATTTCCTGGTGTGTTCTTCCTGCCCTTACGGTGAGGAAGAGGTGGCCTGTGCCATCAGGCAGGAGGAGGTGATCTTCCAGGTCCACAATGACAGCCTCTCCTACCTGAAACCCTCCTTCCAGGTCAATACTCTAACCAGGGACCTCTCCACCCTGCTGGAGGAGGCCACTGAGATAGCATAACCGGAAGTCTTTCCAGACTTCCAGAAATGGTTGAAGAGCGAGTCAACCTAGCTGATGCCTGTGAGACTCCGGAGCAAAAGCAAAAGTTGAAACAAGTGTTCTTAGATGTTCAAGATCTCTTTGCAGTGGACTCGTATGACTGTGGTCGCACTGAAATCCAAACTACAACAGTTCCCACGGACCCTGGAATGACTCCAGTGTTTGTGAAGCAATATCGCTTGCCGCTCTCATCCATGGAGTCCCTGGCGGAAATCATCAAAAACCTTGAGTCCCGTGGGATAATTTGTCCAGTCCACAGCACCTTTAATAATCCGGTGCTTGGGATTTTAAAATCGAACGGCCAGTGGAGACTCTGTGCTGACCTGAGGGAACTGAATAAACGATTCCACATATCCCGATGGCCTCTCCCCAACATTGACCAGGGGCTGGCCCAGATCCAGGGGTCAAAAGACTATACTGCCATTGACCTGACCAATGGGTACTGGACCGTGCCTGTCAGTAGGGAGGACCAATGCAAGCTGGCCTTTACCTTTGGGGGGGCAGCAGTACATGTGGACCCAGACTCCCTTCGGATACATCAACTCCAGCAACAAATTCAACATCTTCCAACATAAGGCCATGCCCGACTTGGGTGAAAGGGGTAACCTGGCCTATGTGGATGATGTCCTGATAAAAAGCTCAACTGTGGAGGAGCACATAGCGGAAATCCGTTATGTTCTGACACAGTTGAGGGTTGCCGGAGCAAATCTATCCTTCCAAAAGGCACAGTGGTGCAGAACCTGTGTCAACTTCTTGGGACATTAAATAACTCCTGAGGGTCTCTGCCCCCAGGAAAAGAAAGTGGAAGCACTCCTAAAACTAAAATACCCCACAACTCTGCGTGAACTGAGAAGTCTGCTTGGACTGACTAATTATAGTAAGAAGTTCATTGAGAATTACGCAGAGGTCACAAGAGTCCTGATCCATCTGTTGAAGGGCGGGTCAAGTGGGAGTGGGGTCCAGAACAAGCCGAGGCAGTAAAACAACACAAAAGAAGCCTCTCACAAGCGCCTTGTCTAGCTTACCCTGTCAAAAACAAGGAGTTCTTCTTGGAGACAGGGTTTTCAAATACATGGCTGCCTGCAGTATTATATCAAAAGCATGACAAGGTCTATAAAGTCATCTCCTATGCAAGCAAGACTTTATCCTCTGTGGAGGAAAAATGTAATGATTGTGAGAAGGCACTCCAGGCAATGATGTGGGCATTGAAAAATTACAGCCTGTTTATCCAGTGGGAACACATCATAGTGGAGACTCCACATCAGCCTCTGCAATACCTACAAAGTGAAAGAATCCGGGCCGGAAATGTGAGTAATTCCCAAATTACTTCCTGGATTCTGTCAATGCAAGGCTTTCTTGTGGAGGCCAGATATGGCCAAAACAAGAAGAGTCTCCTCGCGCAAGGTCTGGCTGACTTGCATGATTGGGCCAGAGAAAACTGTCTCGAGGACAAAAGTCTTAAAACCCATACAACATGGAGGCGTACCTGAATTCCCCGCACAAAGTCTATGAAGAAGACAAGTGCGAGGGAATGCCCACAGTTTATGTGGACGGGTGCTCCTAACATGTTGACAACAACGGGGAAAAGGAACTGGAGGCGGGCATTGGGAATGCCTTGGTGAATGATGCCCCGCAACCCTCCGCTGGGTACAAAATCGGTGCCCGCAGTGGTCAGGTGGCGGAGTTGATGGCAGTTCATCAGGCCATCCTCTCTGCCGTCCAACACCAACTCCATAAACTGGTCATAATCACTGACTCAAATTATGTCCGGAGCGGGTTCGTGGAGCACCTGGTTAATTGGAAAACCAGAGATATGCTATGTGCTAATAATAAACCGCTGAAACATGGCAAGCTAATCTGAAATATTGATGATTTGGTCACCTTTAGTGTGAGGACCATATATTGGAAAAAGATTAAGGGACATTCCAGAATAGAGGGGCCAGACAAACTTGGAAATTAGCTAGCTGATCAGCGGGCCAAAACTGGAGCCATCCAGGGTGATCTCTTTGAGACCGAGTTCCTGTTGGGGGATATCCAGGTCACTGCTATCACTAGGTCCCAGACAAATGCTCACTATGAACTCCCAACTGCCCAGTGGAGTAAGGAGACCCGAGATGCTGATTTAATCACGGCACAAAAAGGGGATACGATTATTGGTAAATTTTATCAACACATTGCGGACCCTGAGAACTTTCCCGACAGATACCGATTACATTGGGAAAGAGGACCTCAGGGTGTTGATGAAATGTCCAAAAATGTTCTGAATCCAAGACAGTTTGTTGGTAAGGAGATCCATATCTGGCTGTGACCAGTGGGTGGTCCCTACCTCATTCCAAAGCCTGATGCTAAGTCACACTCATGATACAGCCACAGCCGGTCATCGGGGGTTTCACATTACTTTAGAAATCTTGCGAGAGGTTGCATACTGGCCACACATAGGGCAGGGCCTTGACCAATATTTGAAGGGGTGTCTTGTGTGTGCACAATTTCAGCCAACTTCACTCACACACCAAGCTTCCCTCCAGAAGAGGGGAATGACACTGCCTTGGTCAGACTTACAAGTAGATTTCATCGGGCCCTTGATTCGCTCCTCTAGGGGGAACAAATACATGTTAACCGTAACATGCTTGTTTACCAAATAGGTGGAATGTCTCCCGGCCCCAAATTGCAAGGCAGAAACAGCACCTGCCCTGATGATCAATCACATCTTCTCGCGTTTTGGCCTACCCCAAAGGATTGAGTCAGACCGGGGGAGTCACTTCACCAGAGAAGGGATGACAAATATGTGGGGGGTACGTGGGGTAAAAAGGAAACTTCACATTGCATACCGGCGTCCTCAAGTGGGGGAGTAAAAAACCATTGTGAGCATTCTAAAAAGGTTTGTGGCAGACTCTGGGCCAAGTTGGGACATCCGATTACCGCTAGTCCTGATGGCCATCAGATCTACACCTTCTTCTGCAACTAAGATGTCTCCATTTGAGCCGATGACTGGACGAAGGATGGTGCTACTTCAGCATCTGCTCTATAGAACACAAGAGCAGAAACTGATAAACGCCTCCACAACTCATGAGTATGTTGACAATCTAAGAAAACACCTTGAACATGCTTTTGCGTACGTTCAGCGGAATCTGGAAAAATCTGCAGAGGGGATGAAGACTCAATATGATTTAAAAACAATCAAAAAGGAATATCAAGTAGGAGACAGGGTCTACTTGTACAATTTCCAAAGGAACCAGACCAAAGAGCGTACATTTTAGCCAAGCTGGCACGGTCCTTTTGAAATTCTAGATAAAATTTCACCTGTCGCCTAAAGAGTCTGCATCCCCAAAGGCGAACTGACAGAAGAGAAATGGGTCCATATTAATCAGTTAAAAAGTTGTCACCCTAGGCACCCTTTGCAGCTTATTGAGGAGCCAAGAGAAAATCAAATAAAGGAGACATCTGAAGCATGAGAATAAGAAAAATAAGAACCAGAAGGGAACACATAGATTTATATGTATAATTATGTAACAGGGAGTATTTTTCTTTATTATCAATTGTCATTATTGAATGCATGTGTGTCCCACTGCTGTCATCCTTCCGGGGGGGCAGTCAGTGGGAAATTGTAGTAACCTGTTTGTGTTTATTTCATAGATTCATACTGGTTGCACCTTCATCAGCATGGAGGACCTCCCCGGGGACTGGGAAACGAAAGAGCCAAGGAAAAGCTGGGGGTTTCGCCCAACACCACAAAGGAAGACCTCTGGGAAAGCTCTGGGTGTCGTTCCATGCTCCAACAAGAGACAGCGGGAGGATTGTGTCATACCACTCCCTTATGGAAGAAGGACTCCTAACTGATGAATCCCACTTTGCCCTACTATCCCTTGACAAGGATCTCAGAAGAGTCGAGCGAGGAATTTGTGGGCTACATTGTCCCACTGAACAGAATTTCTCCATAACCAAGCTGTGCTTCAGCAGAAATAGCAAAATGGCTGTGCTGACTCCAGTGAGAACCATTGTACCAAAACTGCGTTTTGCAGCAACAAAAAGATAGCAAAACTGTGTCGCCAAGCGCCATTCGGCAAGATGGAACAGGAAGCACCCAGAGAAAGGCTAATAGGGAGTGTTCTTGGTTGTCTTAAATAAATGGAGTGAAGAAGCAGTGCTGCTTTGCTGAAAGCCCAAAATTCCCATTGAAAAAGTGAATATGTCACCTCTAAAATGATGCTGCTTTGATGCTATTTTTCCCTGTTATCAACAAACTGATTTTATCAAAAAGACCCTGGGCCTCATTCCGAGCTGGGCGGTAAGGGATACCGGGCACCGGTAAGGAGACCGGTGCCGGTAATCCCTTACCGCCCAATTCCAAGGTCCCTTGGAGGGGACCGTAAAGGACGTGTGGTCTGACTGCACGTTCTTTATGGGACCCGTTAAGGGACCTTGAAGCTAATAACGGGCAATTAGCGGGCCCGTTATTAGCGACTTCCCCCTTCCCATTGTGCCCTATGGGGGCTCAAATGGAAATGGGGAATGGCATTTGGAATGGGGACTTACCGGGTCTGCCTAGGGCAGAATGTCCCGCTAAATCCCCTCTCCACCACACCGGACCCGGACACGATTTCGGAGGCAGCCATGGTGCTAACAGCGCCATGGCTACCTCCAAAGTCATTACTATTTGGCCCCCTGTCACGCCCAGCCATATTCACATTATGCTCCATCCGAAAAGAGCCTTATTCCTGAATGGCAGGCTGTGCCAGTCAAACCTGAGAAAATCAACAAAAGCTTTCCTTCAACTACACGGGAAACACTTAAATTGTGCTACAAAATGTCAAAAATCACTGCATGAAAAGGAAATCAGAGAGTTCTGTGCACATGTCAATTTCATGGAGACCTTTGCTTGGTACAGACTGCTTTGTAAAACAAGCTGGCTACAGCTACAGAACCATATTGGAAAGGCAGATGCAAAAACCGAATTTGAAAGGAATATGCCTGCTTTCACCACATGTGTCAAATTGGGCCTTTGCAAACTAAAGAAGAAAATGCCTGTTGGAAGGTACAATGTTGAACAAAAACTTCTCCCTGCCTAGCAATGTGAAAGGGGATTGTGCTGTGAAAATACATGTATGAGATGGTTCTATTCAGCAGGTTTTCTTCCAATTCAGAGCAAAAATAAATAAAATGAAATCAAACTGCAGTGGCTGCATGGGGGGATGTCAGCACAAAAACAGGTTTCTGCTGAGAGGATACCAGAAACAAAAGGCCCCTCACAGTAGATACTGGCACACAAGTGATAATTGCTACTTGGGCCAGACTTTGGTCTGGGCTGAGCCCTCTGACAATGGAACTTCTGGGACACGCAAGTGCGAGGTGAAAAGTCACACCTACCTGTGACTTCTAGAAGAAGCTTCAAAGAACGTCTCTGTGACAACCCTGGGGTGAGGGGGTAGCCTTGGAAAGGCATGCCCATATATGGAGAACAATACTGACATTTGCCTCCGAGGGCTATTTATTAATAAAAATGTTAAGACTTTTATCTTTGCCACAGGACTTTGCAAAAATGTGAACATGTAGCAGTTTAAATGTGATTTTGTGGACTTTAATTTAAGACATTGTAGCTTCCCCTGACACCCTGGGAATAGAAATAGCAGAGAATTGGGTATTATAAGGAAGTATCCATGATGCCATTGCAAATTTTAATACTTACATGCCTAATGAAAATCCACAGCCATGGATAAAGTTATAGAATTTTAAGTAACCTAATTCTCACTGAAAAGCGCGAAAAACTGGTAGAGGTTCGAAACAATGTCTCACAGATGGCTGTGTTGGACTGGAATGGTCTGCATAAAATATGTGACCTGTTTATGTAATTTGCTAAGAGACTTCAACTGTATAAATGTAGCATTTGTGGCAAAATCAGATATTAGCTAAAGTAACTGTGGGAGGTTTTGAACATTATAAAACTCTCATCATAAATCTAGCATCCTGCCCTTTAAATCCAACCAGCTGAGAGCGAGGTGGGGACTAGCACCCCTGACCAATCCAGTGGTTCAGAGTAGTGTTTAGCTAAGCCTGCACAGCCATATACTTCTATGATGTCACTAAGCATTATAAATAAGGGTCCATTACAGAGCTCCAGACAGACACTCTCTCCTGAATTTTCTGCGCCGGCGTTCCTGATCTCCATTAATCTTGCTGATTCTAGATTTTTCCTACAAGGCTAAAGCATTGCTGACCCTACTCCAGAGAACACTGCACAACCCAAGCATAGCTGATTCCTGCTCCAGTAAGGCCATTGATCCAAAAAAAATCCCACTAATATCCCATTAGGTGACCAGACTTTGCCCAGCTGTCTTTTTCCAGGAGAGTCCACTACCTGGTGACCCGAGTCCTGGAGACCAGAACCTGTTGACTGTCCAAAAATCTGCAAAACTCAAAAGTGGATTGTCAGTATAATCCCCACCCCACAGAAACACATAGCTTACCTTGGGGGTCATTCCGACCCTGGTGGTAGGGGGTTAACGGCATCGGTAAGGATGCCGGTGCCGTTAACCCCCTACCACCCTATTACAAGGACCCTTAGCGGGTCCCACCAGGACCGGCTGGTTTTACCAGCCTGTTTTAACGGGACCCGTTAAGGGACCATGGAGCTAATAACGGGCCCGTTATTAGCTACTTCCTCATTCCCATTTGAGCCCTATGGGGGCTCAAATGGGAATGGGGAATGGTTTTCAAAATGGGGACTTACCGGGTCCGCATAGGTCGGAATGTCCCGGTAAGTCCCCATTCCGACACCACGGACCCGGAACCGAGTTTGGAGGCAGCCATGGTGCTAATAGCACCATGGCTACCTCCCAACTCAGAATGAGGCCCCTTGTCTTGCCTTAGTCCTTATCCCACTCTCTAAGCAATCATATTTATACCCTGGTAACTTGTTGAAACTGTTAGACTTATCTGTGTACCTGTCCTTGACTTTCGAAAGTGCTAGCACCATCTCTTTATTAATTTTGTCTTGTGTAAATCCTAATCCCTTAGTCATATTTTGAGTGATCAAACTAGTTTCCACTTAGGGTTGGACGCTGGGGTGATAAGGTTGACGTTGCGACTCAACCTTGGATCTTACTGTGTCCCTCTTTGGCAGTGTAGTCTGAATAGTCTAGTTTAAAGTAAACCTGTTCTTGTTTCATCTGATTTTCTTTCCTGTTTCACAGCTTCATTTTACCCAAACAACCCTTTTTCTATCTTGCATATCTCATCCAGTTTTTTAATTAGAGACCTCATTTCACTTTTGTCTTGTCTCTGTGATATATATCTTTCCCCCGGTCCAATAACCGCACTCCAAATCAGAGTATTTCACCTGTTTTAATTAAAAACCGTTAGGGTAATTTAAAGCAGGAATTGAGAAAAATTGCAGGTTTTCCAACGTGTCATTTGGCTGCAGCTTTCTCTAAACTTTCCACTCATTTTCAAATTGTATGCCTTTTGCTGATCCATTGCCTTGTGATTGCCAGTGATATAACATACATGCTATTGTGATAAAACATATGTATATTATTATTTAACCAGACATTAATTAATTATTTGAAAATTTGAGTGTTATTTTAGGCCTTTGCTACGGGTTTAAGGTCAGTTTTTGCCTCTTATTCTGTGAGGGAAGGTCGAATTTTGATTCTGTATTCTGCCTTTTATCCTTGACTACCTGCTGCTGCTTCTTTCTATCCACTCAGAATTGATTATTTGCGGGTTGAGGGAACATTGCAGGGGGAAACCTTAACTTGGGTGCTATCTATCCTAATCCAAAAAGTGCTCCTATTCACGTGTGCTGTGTATATGTTCTAGGAGAAGGTTAACTAAGTGCATTGCTTCCATTTTCATTGTAAATATCACCCCATTGGTGATTGCTGCCCCATATTAAAAATGGTATGATTTCTTTTGAATTTAAGAAATAAATAAATATTGTATTTTCACCCACCAGCCTGGTTCATGGTCCATTGTGACCCAGGGTATTTGAAAAAGGGGGTGTGACACGAGTAGTGTACCATCTCAAATTGAATTTGCATAAAATAAAAACAAAGGCATATAAATTGAGCGCTACATCCTACGCTGAAACCAAGGTGTGTGTCGCCTGATTGAAATCCTTAACATCACGAAGCCAATCGCTATGCCAGTCAGGAGCAGGTACAGGCGGTACTTGATGGTTAACGTCCTCATGCAGAGCCCTGATTCAGCTGCAGCACACAGCGGTTGGGCACCCTTAATCTCCAGGAGGGCTGAATGGCTTCGACCAGCTGCAGAGGATATGCAAACAGAGATCAGCAATAGCACTGCCGTGGATTGCATGGTGGAAGCATGTGGGCACCTGGCTGCTATATACAACTTTTGCACCCCCCAAGATCAAAGGATAATTCCCAGCAGGCAGCACAGTCCAGCCACACGAGCACCCAGCTAAGCCCTGCAGGGACCAGTCAGTCCAGCATGCACCAAGCAGCAGCACGGAGTGCCCCTGTGGCCCAAAGGTTTGTCATATATCTCCCATGATGCATTGCTGTTGCCAAGCTTTTTCTTTTCTGACCGACATTTAGCGAATCAAGTTCAGAACCAACATTAAAGTGCACTAAAATGATATAAAGGGTGTAAACTAGGGAGTTTTCAGGGAAGGCAGCATGTGGGCAGGGTGAGGAAGGATGAATGGTGACGATTTTGGGTTTGGTGCCAGCACAGTTTTGTTTTGAGTTTGAGCATTTAGCCAAGATTGAAAAGCGGGGCGAATGGGGGGCAAAAAAGAAAAGAGTAAATACTCGAAAACTATGATAGATTGAGATGCGGTAATCAATGTGTTTCCTAGTTAGGGGAAAAAGTAGTTAATTTAGGATTTTATTTTGGAAAATATATATATTTTTTTTAAAAACGTTCTAAATTAACTTAAAATGTGTATCTGGATTGTGTTAAGGTCATTTAACGTCCTGCATTTGTGTATTGAGATTGAGAACGTTTAGCAAACTTTATTTTGTGAATATAAAGTGTTTCACTGCGACACATACATCCGATTCGTGCTAACATTGGGTTTTGTTTTGATTGGAATGAGGTTTTCACGTGATCTGAAGAAAAACTTCTTGATTCACTGTTCTTTTCGGCACGGTTCTCAAAGTCAAGCTTAGTACAAAGGTTTGAAACATTGCTTTTAGGATTGTTTAGTGTTTGATTTGTTTAAAGGGTGAATGTGAGGGGTGTAAAGTAGGTAGAGTAGTGTTGTAGTTTTGGGAAAGAGGCATTAGGCACAGAGATAAAGCCACACTATTTTGCATGATTTCTCGATTCATTAGATGTGACTTACCAAGAGCATACTACATAAAAAAGATGTAAAAAAGGTATTTCTCATCCACTGTTCTCTACAGAGCGGTTCCCAAAGTCGGGATGTGTACAGAAGTTTGAAAAGTTTCTTTTAGGATCATTTAATGTTTGATTGTTTGAAGGGTGAATCTGAGGGGTAGAAAGGAGGTAGAGTTATGTTGTTAATTTTGGTAAAGAGGCAGTAGGCTGAGAGAGAAATGTGCAGTAATTTGCATGATTTCTCAATTCATAAAACGTAACTAACTAAGAGTACTGTGGTTGATTAGAAGAAGGATATCAACACATGGTGGACATGTTCACTTATTTTATTTAAATGATAATGAACCTAACTCTCCCTATCATTATGGGGTAGTTCCCTGCCTCAACAACTAAACTAAAGGTACTTGTCTGTCATCAGGAAGTCAATAACGGAAATGTCCTCTGTCCAGATCCATCTCTTTCTATCCCTGCCACTAATACCCGATAACTAAACTGGGCCAGACGAATGGCTCTCGTTATGTGGCCTCCCCTTTGCCTTTTTATCTTGTGGTTTAGTCTCAGGGTGGCTTCTTTTAACAATGATATGATATGATAAGTCATTCATAACACGCATGTACACAAATGCTCTTGCAAACACAAATGTCTCTCTTCCTCAATGGGTCTCTTTAGGGTGATCTCGTGAAATAAGACCGGTGTGTCTGATCTACAAGTTCCTGTAACTCTTACCAACAGTCACTATATCTTAGGCTCTAATTCATATGACTCTTCTCCTTATTGTCTTCCACCTTCTTCTTCGTATTTAGTATGGTTCGAGTTTTCTCCACTCTTGGGTACTCTGTAATCTATCCTGTCTGTCTTGTTTCATTTCACTGGCCACAGTATTATTTCACAATAGGCCGAGTTTGCTGGTGCAGAAACAAGGGTGCCAGTAAGCTCAACGGCACCCTTGTTGTGCCAGACAGGTATGACCCTGCCAGGCGTAGCGACCATGGTAGGCGAACCCTTCAAGGAAGCACCAGCACCGTTAGCAACGGTGCCGGTGCTTCCGTGTCTCCACTCCCATAGAGTCCTATGGGACCCATCGGGAATCGAGGATTACATTTTACTGGCACCTGACTTCCTGGGCCACCGGACTTGTAATCTCCCGGTGGCACCGGGTCCAGCGGCAACCCACCGGTAGCACCGGCAGGGTTACTTGCAGACCCGTAATGAGGCCCAATGTGTATTATCACTCTTTATTAAGTGACTTATCCACTTGTCTTCAAGTAACTTTCCTGGAGTCCTCTCCCGGGAGCTTCTAACCCCAAAAGTCCTTCTCCTCTAATTCTTGAATAATTCCTCTGATGTCTCAATGACATGGTTTTCTCTTCGTTTATCACACTTATGACTTTTATCATACCTTTTTTCCTCGGGATTACGCTTGCAGTGCTGGGCAATTGCTCAGGCTCCTAGGTTGGCTCTCTCGACTGTTGCTCGCTTTGGTTTCTCACTCGCTTCTCCCCCGTGTGGCGTGCTTCTTGGCTGCCACCTTTACTATACGACGGTCGCTCAGAGCTGGTGCCGCTCTCAGCCCTGCTGGTCTCTGCGTCATTGTACGGGCACCCGATCCACCACAAGATGTCTGTGGTCACGCCACCACTTCAGATGTTGCTTGCTCGTCTGCTCAGACAATGGCTTCCCCACTGTACACCTCTCCAGCCCACAGGCATCTCCAATGGGGCTACTCCGTTCCCTGGGGTGCTGCGGGTTCTGCAGTCTTGCTGGTCTCCTCCTCTCTAAGGCATTTTTACGCAAGAGAGCTTTCCATACGTACTGTTCTCTCTTCTCCTTTTGGGCTTGCTCGTCCTACTTTCATAGTGATTTGTTTTTAAAGGGATATGCCACGCTTCTTCCCACGGCTTGCTTGAGCCAGCATTGTCTACATCAAAATAGGATTAAATCACATTGTTTTTTGATATAAGGCAGTCCAATATTTGCAGAAAAAGTGTCTTCGAAAGGTAGTTCCCATGGGGAATGGGAATCCTTGTGCTCTGAGGGGGAGTCACTCCCAGTGAGGTCGTGTTAGGGGAGTTTTCCTACTGGTAGTAAGACTTTAGTAAGCTATCCCAGTGATTTGTAGATCCTCAACTCTTAGTATCAGCCTGTACTAGCTCAGGACCTTGGTAGAGTGACAGAGCAGTCATCCTTATCTTAAGAGGAAGATGTGAGCTGTAGATAAGTAAGCTGAATCTTAGCTAGACAGGCACAACAAAGAAGCACTTACACTTATAATTAAATACAAAGTATATATTTATTATATTTACACCAGAATGACTTTAAATACGTAAGGCGTTTACATTAAAACACTTGGGAATACTTCACAATACACTGCAAAGGGCATTTTCACTTTTGTGTTTGTTAGTGGTTGGATTTGTAGCAACGTTAGAAAGGGAAAATCCAATGTTATCGTATTATCGGTTATTGAGCACTCATGCAGTTTTCAACGGTTTATACAGTAATACATTTACTCTGCAAACACATATAGTAAAGTGACTTAATGGGAGGAAAATGGTTAGTTGGTGTAGCATAAGCTTTCAAGGTTCTAGAGAAGGTTTCTTCGCCTAGCAAGTCTTGTAACTCCAAAAACGCAACCCTAGCTAAAGGCAGTTCGGAGAGGGCTTGAAGTCTTGACAATCAGCAAATAATGAAGAGTTCCTGTGGATTTCTTCCAGTGTCTAGAGTTATTGAAGCAGCAAGTTAACAACTAACAAAGGAGACCTTATAACAGACTTGAGAAGGGGACACTAGCAGCTGCTTAGGTCAGAGGTAAGAGGGGGCTGCCCTGGACACCTCTATGTGCACTCCAACGCTCTGGAGCGACTTCTCGGATCCGGTTTTCCCCACAGTACCTTAGGTTAGAAGAAAATGTTCATGCTGGATGCTCTGCAAAGTTGCAGCTCTGGACCCGACCTCCAGATTCCTTGGTCTGGTGACTGAAGCCAGGACAATGGACGGGACCACTCAACAGCAGTCTCGAGGGAGGACCTATGGCACAACATTCAGCAACTTCTTGGTTCACTCTGCCGTTTTGGCGCCTTTTCTGCAGCACCAACAAAGGACACAGATTGCCCGGTCAATCTTCTTCGCTTCATGCAGCTCCCCACTCTGATGATGAGGTCTGGGCGAGTTGGATCGGATCTCTGGAGTGTCCTTAAAGGTTCAGCAAAGATTTGGAAGGATTCGGCCTTTCCATGACGATGCACTCGAAATGGGCAGCAGATCTGGTATTGGGGTTCTGCAGCTCTGGAAGCTCCTAGGACCTCGGGAGAAGGCTTGTTTCAAAGTTCGTCTTGGGACTGGTTGTTCCCACCAGCCAAAGGGAAGGTGTCATCTTCTTCGCAGCTCCTCTGTCACACAGAATACGGGCTCGGGACAGCAGTGGTCTCTTCAATGTGTTATAAAAGGTCTGCAGGTGTCTCTGGTCGTCTTCTTATTGAGTTACTTCTGTTTCCAGTGGTCGACTTAATTTTCACTCCAGAAGCCTTACTTTTTATACAGTTCCAGCACACACTCCTCTGCAATCTCTCTCAGAATTTTACAGAAAGTGTCGTTTGGCTGTCCAATCAGGACAGCCAGACCCCCTGTGGGAGCTGGACCTATTCAGGCACTCTGACAGACAAAGGACAGGGGGGGTGGAAAACTCCTCCCCCACTTCCCCCTGCCCAGACGCTCTGGAGCCTAGGTGGGGATACCTACGCATTCTCGCCAATTGCAAAACACACACACTGACCTCCCCCTCCCAAAATGGTATAAGAAAGGCTAACAAAGAACAACCACACTAGTTATGGTGAAAAAAGAAGGGAGGCTCCAAGTTGGTACTTGGGTGCCCCTATTGTGAACTACAGAGGCTATGGACATAGCCTGCGGTACAAAAAATACACAAAAGTTGGTAGAGCACTTCCACTGCCATCAGCCATAACTAGGTGATTGTCTATGTGACTAAACAGTCACAGTAGCAGAGAGAAGGGGGGTACTAGGTATCCCTTTGGCACTCCACTGAAAGTGGTGTGTGCCAATCTCTCAGACTATAGAGTTTTGGTTGAGAAACTAAGTATCTAGTTACTCGAGGATACAGAAAAATAATCTTAAAGGAGGATCCTAGGGGTCCTCAGCAACAGTGCCCATAAGGTGCTGTGCGCTGCAGTAGTAAACAAAAATGCCTTTAAGAGCTATGGAGCAAACAGACACCAAAGTACAAGTAGGATACAAAGAATAGAGTTCCAAAAGACAGAGTACACAAGAATGAATGAGAGGAAAAAGGCTCCACTCATTCAGGATTGAAAGAAAAGGGTCCAAAAGTGCTGGGGGTCTCATTATGAGAGGGGATGAAGCATAACAATGATAAATCTGCCTAACAGGTCACACTTACCCAGACACCTAGGGAGGGTCTTGCTTAGCGGGCTCACCTCCATAGCCTCACAGGGGGCTCCCCCTTGGGGAGAAGGGGTGAATACTCCCAATGCATCACAATATACAATGTTAAAAAGGTGAAGTTAATTTTCCGAAAAAGTGAAAGATGTATGAGTATTGGTCAAAGAACTGTGATTCTTGATTCAGATTGTATATTTGCATAGTAGAGGTTGATGGTGTTGTGTGTACTTTGATATGTTTATAATTATATGAAAAAAGACTGCAGTAGTGGAGCATAAACTAAAAGTAGGTTTTGCTTTTTTTTCATTATGTTCCTGTTAGGGGGCGCTAGACAACAGGATGCTTGTAAAGGGGCTGTATTCTCATGTACAGTTCCCCACCAAAAAACAAAAACAAATGGAAACCAAACAGACAGAAAACAAGGTACAACAAATGGAAAAGGTTTGGATAGGAAATAGTGCCAATTGAGCAAATTTGGTAGACAAAGTGTTCACTGTGTCTACTTGAATTTGTCTCCAAAGCAATGAGGAAATGTAAGGATTTCTGCAGTATACATGTGATTCGCAATCTGTGTGTCTATGAACCAATCACCTCTAGAATTTAATACCATGCACGTGGCTAAAGTTGGGAACTGTGACGAAGAAGAGTGAGGTTGGCAGTTGGGAACTGTGACAAGGAAGAGTGAGGTGGGGTAGTTTGGGACTGTGATGAGGAACAGGGAGGCGTGGTTAGTGGGTGGCTGTGACGAGGAAGACGGAGTTGGTGCACAAATATATCTTAGACATTATAAATACAGAACTCCTTTTATAGAAAGTACTATGAAATCTATCAAAGTACTGGGACAAGGAAGGGGGACGTCCTGATGTAAGATCTAGAGCCATGTACAATATCTATGTGTGAGTATTGAGATCAAGAATTAACAAAATACTTGATAAATCCGATTTTGGTAATTCAAGAATAGATGTTGTTAACAAATTATATGTTATCAGGTATGTTATCAGAAAAAAGATAGACTTACAGGTGATGGGAGGTATAGCTTAACAGAACCATGGCTAGTGGCCTGGTAGTGTTGTAAAATATGCACTCTGGTAGTGTTGTAGGCTGTGGCCACTGGCCATGGGCAAAGGCCATGGATAGTGGCCTGGTAATGCTAAAATATACAATGGACATGGCCGGAAGCCATGGCCACTGGTGCAGAAAAAACTATGGTATAAAAAAACCCTTAGAATTCACATTATTTAAAGTTTAGTTAAGTTGACCACATTTATTGCAACAAAACCCCTGAAATTCAGCGCATTTGGGAAATCACGAGTTCCAGTTGAACAGCCCAAGAGCACATATATATAAGAAGAGAAGGGATTCACAATAACATACAAAATAGCATTAGGGGGGACATAGCATTAGGGGGGACATCAACGGGACAGTGCCGAGTTAAGTCGGTCATGACTTTCCAAATGCGCCAAATTTCAGGTGTTTTTGCAATAAATGCGGTCAACTTAACTAAACTTTAACAATAGTTTAACACAAGTTTTTTCAGTGAATATATATAGAGAGAGAAAGAAGGAAGTAGGCACGTCTTTAACACCAATGACTTTCGCTTTCCAGCAATATAACTTTCCCATCAGTCTTTAAATTCTCTTCTCGACATTAGTATTTGAAATTGGAAAAGATTCTTTGCGACAATAAAATAATCAAAGGGCCTTCTTGAGTTCAAGACCTTGCCAATTATAAGCCAAGATCTAACCTCTTATGTAGCCAAGAGTCTGGAAATGGCTGTCATCGGGTGTGGCCGAATGCATAGCGGGCAATGGGGAGAAGTTCCTCCTATAATACACAAGCTACATCTCTGTCATGTATATCAAGCAGAACACTCCAAGTAAGGAGCACTCTGTATGACAAATCATTAAATTAATTTGGTCCCTGCAGGTCTGATGGCATATGGCACTGGAAATCATTGACCCGGGAATCTATTTTAGATGGTCAGCTTTCTAGGAGTCATGGAAAGGACTACTTCCCTCCCTGCATCTTTTGTGTGAACTTGGGAACAAAGGGAAACAATCTCAAGGTTGGGCCAGGCATATTGGATCTGATTGCAGGGCCTGGGGGAAAAGATAAGTACGAGTCAAAACACAGCAGTGTGTATATGTTTAGTGCGCGTGTTTGTGTTTTATTGTGTGCATGTGATCCCCTGTTTTTGTTTGTGCACATATGACAGGTCAGGCATGGGTGTCATAAGAATATCTTTACAGTGGACATCCCGGAATATTCTAGACACTGGTTGCTCCTGGATATATAGGATGCTGGCTGAAAGACAAAGAGGATCATTTTGAATGAGCCTAGATGTTGCATGGAGAGGACATCTTAATGTAGACTCAGACTTGATCAGTCTCCTCTGTGAAATATTGATTATTTAAATGCTGATGTGTGAAGCATGCAATAAAACAGAGGGATTCCTGGCTTTTTATGCATTTATAAGCCTCAACATAAAACAAATTGTGAATGCAAATGCCATAGCATGCATGGCAGGAGGCATTTATATGGAGTCATGGTGTGTTAAGATCAATGAAGATTTGATTCACAGGAGCTCAAATTCAATCTTATAAATCACAGGGGTTGGAGGACAGCCTATGGAATAAGGCAAAGCAAGCTAGAACAAAGAGCTTTGCAACTAATGAAGACAAGGTGTAGGAGGAAAGGGGGGTGCAATGGCAAAAAGTGAAGTGGTCAATGTCTTTCTCCTACTCCAAGTACTCCCAAGTGCTCCTAACTATAGGTTCCCTAAGCTAAAAAATGTTAATTGTCAGGCTTAGTATTACATTCACGGAAACCCCTCAGGGTTTACGTGTCATTGATCTTTGATTCATCCCATGGGAGTGTTTCACCATCTCCAGGCTCACTGCGTCAACAATGTTGCAACCTGGAAGAGGGTGGCCTTCTCCTCTGGATTTGCTCGTCCGACACCCATCGCATCCTGGGATAGGCCAGCCTTCTCCGGGCTCAGTGGGCCAACACCCAATAACTCCTAGAAGGGGTTGGCATTAAGCAAATGTTGTGAGCAAGCTCTATTTATTTTTCTTGATGGGCGTGATTGTCCATGGATTCTGGCTGGCTTCTTTCTCTCTGTGTCTCAGTCATCAGGTGCTGGGCCCTTCCAGTCTAAGTCCATGTCAGCAGTGCTCTCAAGCCTTTTAGTCCCAGCATTTGGCATTACTGTAGCCCTGGCTCCATAGGTCTTGCCATCTGCTTCAGTACTATCCCCTGACTTATATGGCCTTGTTGGCCTGGCTAATGCTCGTCTACTACTCAGAACCACTCCATCCCCGCTCAAACTTAGCGTTCTCCCTGATATTCTGCTCCTCTCTCACAGAAGAACAGAATAACACGTTACTTACCCATGGTAACATTCTTTCGACTGGATGTTCCTCCCACATATTCCTCATTTTATGATATTTCCATATAAAGCTTCAGCTGCTTTGGCAATTTTATCCAGCAGAAGGAGCTGTGTGTCGATGTCGGTCAAAAAACATGTATAGGATAACCCACACCTGACAGTTACTTCTCCTGAAAGAGCGAAAACTGCAATCACATGGAAAATTGTACTGCCGGGCAGGTTGGGAGGGGCGATGAGGAATACGTGGGAGGAACATCTAGTCGAAAGAACGTTACCATGGGTAACTTGTTCTTTTTTTTATTTGTTTTAATTGTACAACCATTTTTATAAAAAGAAGCTGTCAGAAAGCAACATGTGTCGCGGTGTCCACTTGTTCTTTGATTGGATTGTGTCCTCCAACGTATTCCTCATCTTATGATAAACGCCCGAAGCAGTGTATTCCTGGAGGCGGGAGTCAGAATTTTCAGACTCATAATAATTTAGGACTTCTTTCATAAGTCTGTGTACACAGAATGTAGCACTGCCTTTCCAAATAAACCTTCTCAGTTTGAGGAAGAGTCCAGAATATAATGTTTGGTAAAGGTGTGTACGGACGACCATGTGGCAGCCGCACAAAAATCCCTAATTGGGCAGCTCATCTGTAAGGCGGAGGAAGTAGCCAAGCCCCTGGTTGAATGAGCTCTAAGTCCTTGCCGGGGGTCTTTTACTGCTAATCTGTAGCATTCAGTTATTCCCAAAATAATCCATCTTGACAAGGTTTGTTCTGAAATTGCCATACCCAACTTGCGGCCCGTGTAACCTACAAAAAGTTGGTCACTGTGTCTTATCTTAGACATCCTGGAGATGTACAATGTCAGTGCACGCCTTGGATCAAGGCTGTGTAATCGCTCCTCTTCCTTTCCAGGATGAGCAGGAGGATAAATAAAAGATAGAATTATCTTCTGAGTTAAATGGAACTCAGACACAATCTTAGTCAAGAAGGTTGGTTTCACCTTAAGGACTATCCTTATAAAAGATTGTATAAGGAGCCTTGCAGGACAAGGTCTGAAGTTGACTCACAATTCGGGCTGATGTGATGGCCACTAAATGGATGGTCTTTAAGGTAAAGTACCTTAAAGAACAGGTATGGATAGGCTCAAAAAGAGCACAAATTAGGAATCTCAATACTAGGTTGAGGTCCCAAGTTGGGACTTGGAATGGGACTGGGGAAAATGTATTTGTCAGTGCGTTTAAGAATTGTATCACAAGGGGAATCTTGAAAAAAGATACTTCTTCAGAGGAGCGCTTAAAAATGGAGAGCGCTGCAAGATACCCCTTGATTGTACCAACCTGGAGCCCCAAGTTGGCCAGGTGTAATAAGAATGATAAACCCATAGGTGTACTGCCTGTAAACAGATCTTTATTCTTATTCCTACACCAGCTTCAGAATTTGTTCCAACTGCAGTGCTACAAGGACTTTGTTGCTGGCCTTCTGGCTGAAAGCAAAATCTCTATTACATCATCCGGGTGGTCCCAATCCTTGTATCTCAACCTCTCAGAAAGATGGACATGTCTAGAAGGTCAGGGTACCACGTCCTCCTGGCCCAATCCGGAGCAATTAGGATAATAGATTTCCTGGACTTTTTCAACCCCCTGATGACCTGAGGAATGACGGGGATTGGAGGAAATGCGTACAGGAGTGGAAACTTCCAGTCCACTACGAACGAAGCTTGTAGAGCTCCTCTTAGGCGAAATTCCCTTGAGCAGTACAGTTCGCAATTCCAGTTGACTCCAGTCGCAAACAGATCCACTTGAGGGGTTCCCCTAAGGGTGAAGATCTCTTGAAGGACTTCCTAGCTAGTTCCCACTCATGGGAGACTGTGCTCTGCCTGCTCAGAGCGTCCGCCGTCATGTTCTCCTCTCCGGCTAAGTGAACTGCTGATAGGGAGATTCATTCTTGTATTGCCCAGAACCAGAGCTGCATTGCCCCTCTGCACAGTGGTAGTGACCCTACACCTCCTTTCTTGTTGACGTAGTACATGGCAACCGGGTTGTCTGTTATTATCAGTACGTTCTTCCCCCACACAGAGGGCAGAAAGGCCTTCAGCGCTAGTCTGATTCCCCTCAGCTCCAAGAGGTTGATATGTAGTTTGGACTCCGATGGAGACCATCGACCACATATTGTCAGGCCATTGGTATGCGCTCCCCACCCTGTGAGTGAAGCGCTTACTACCTATATCTCTGGCCATGGTTGCCAAAAAGGTTCTCCCTTAGAAATGTTGGCCTTGCAGGCCCACTACAGGAGATTCTAAGCAACCCTGTTTGGGCCTGAAGGAAATCTGACATCTTGCCTGAGAATTGACGCCATTGAGTCCTGAGAGTCCACTGGAGAGATCTCATTCTCAGGCATGCCTCTGGCACCAGAAAAATGCAGGATGCGATGAGGCCAAGCAACCTCAGAAAGTTGAAGGCCAGGAGACACTGGCTACTCTGTAATTTGGTGACCATCTGCAGAATGTCTTGAGCCCTCACCTCTGGTGGTGAGGCTTTTTCTAGGGATGCATCTGGGACTTCTTCAATTAATAGGAGCTTTTGAGATGGTATCATGTGAGACTTTGTCAAGTTGAGGGAGAAGCCCTAACTGTGAAGGGAGAGACAGGTGTAGCTGAGATGTTCCAGAGCCTGTTTGGGGGAATGTTCCCTGATCAGCCAATCATCCAGGTAGGGATAGATGTGAATCCCCCTTTCCTGAGACTTGCTGCCACCACTGCCATTAACTTGGTGAAAACCTTTGGGGCGGAGGTCAGCCCAAATGGTAGAACTCGAAACTGATAATGAGAATCGCCAACGGTGAACCTCATGTACCTTCTGTGCTTGTGATGGATTGGTGTCAAGACCGGTAGGGGGTGTCTGTACGCCTGCTCTCTATATGGTAGAGGAGAGGCACAGAAGACCCCAGCCAAGATTCTCGAGTACGGTAGCAATGGACGAGCAATCAAGGCCTAGCTTCTCAGGAGGTGATGCAGGCTGGTTCTTAAGTACAGTGTATTCCCCAAGCCCCCACAAAGGAATGTCCACACACTGTATTACTGAAAACACAGTCTTTATATAATTAATATTCAAAGGTTATGTACACTTATCACAATAACGCACTTTGTGCTCAGGGAAATCAATAATGGTAAATATCTACAATTCTAAAGTGGTACCACTAATATTAGACCTCATTAGAGTGCATCCATAAAAATGTCACACAGATCAATAAGTGAAACCAGCAATAGAGAGAAGAGAGAAAATAAGGTGGTTGAACAATAGGCAAAATACTGGCCCCTAACACTAGACACAGTTCTGTGTGGAGATCCCCCCACCTGGGCAACCTGTAAAAGAAAGAGATCTAACACAAGCCCAGTCCATATGTTGTTCAATAGTCTTATTCTCTCCTATAATGTTTTTACCCCCCCAATGTACCTGGTGGAGTCGAGTCCTTCGAAGAGGCGTCGACGGATCCTTCTTGAGCGACCCCCTTTCAAGCGGGAGTCACGGATCGTCGACAGGCGTCGAGAAACGGCGAAGAACTCGGGGTTCGGCGACGGGGAATCGACGGCCCTTCTTGAATGCCTTCCCTTTCAAGCGGGAGGCACGGGGCGTCGAACGTCCGTCGACAAACGAGGTAGAACGATGTCGAGGAGGCGGCAGCTTCGTCCGAGCGGTGCTCGTCGGCGTCGGGGCGTCGGCGTCCTGCAAGGCGGAGGTGTGCGGGGCACCTCGACGACAATAGTTCTGGACCGCAAAGATTGTAGAGACGGAAGCCCAGCAAGGGCGTCGGGTCGTCCGAGTCTTTGAGGTCGTTGGGTGGCGGGAAACCCACCGGCAGGTTTCTCCTCGGCGCGTTGGTCGTCCTCGACTTTCTCCGGCAGGATAAGCGGTCGACGATGCGGTCGAGAGAATCCTTCGATTGAATGTTCTTAGGCAAAGGAGCGGACAGCTCCGGTCGTCGGCGGCCCGGCGTCAAGTGGTTCCCACGGCTGGGCAACACAACTTCGACGGGCCTCCAGCGGTTACACAAACCTGCCAACCCTGGTCGACGGCAATGGACTTCGACGGCGTCGATGTCCGGGTGCTTCACTTCGATCTCCTCGGCTGTCCCGTCTCGGGTCGACAGCCTTTCGAGGGTCTGTCTTCCAGGGCGCTTCGACGAAGATGGAGCGGTGCTCGATGGTCCCTCGGAGCACGGGAAGAGGGCGCCTTACCAGGTCCTCTCTCGGGTCAGTCGTCGACGATTTCGACAGCCTTCGGATCGGTCGAAGCAAATGCCACAGCAAGTCTTCTTCTTTCAGCTGGACGTCGAGGATCAGCAGTTCCAGTTACTCTTAGAGTGGAGACTCAGCTCCAGGATGCTTCTGAACGTTCCTGAACCTCCTGAACAGTGGTGAGAGGTCCCCAGATATACTATTCTGTCTCTCATCCACACTGCTGGCCTACACTCAGCAGCCAATCATACAGAGGGGCATTCATGCAGTCAGTCAGCCAATCAGGCACACAGTGCATTCAGGCCACACTCCTCCCTTTCAGACACTCACAACAAGGAATGTGGATTGGGACAAGTACCCAGCCATTCAACACTACACACTGCATTCAGGCCAGTTTCGGGCAGGGCTGTCTCAGTCTTTGTCTCTCATGCCAGAAACCAGACAACCACAACAAGGAGTGTATATTGGCCACACACTCCATTCACCCAGGTCCCACCCACAGGAGGTACCCACAACATACAGTCACTGGGAAGGCTCCAGTCAGTCTAGCTGGGCCTTCACAACAACACCATATATGGAACTTCCACCCAACAGCCAGTCAGGGGGAAGGGACAGAGTCAGGGCTTCCCAGGACTTTGGGAAAAACAAGATAACAGGCAATAGAAAGCAAGAGGCCACAGGGGCCATCTTGTTTCCTATCAGGAATCAACTGATTCCAATGGCAGGGCCTGGGTATCCCAAAATGGAGGACACCCAGAGCACCTGTCAAATTCAGCATGGAGCTGCCACCAGCCCATACCCTGCTCTGTGGGCCACCCACAGGTGCCCAAAAACATACACTAGGGGCACAGGGTTGTACCCCTACCCAGGGGTGCCATAAGGGTAGGGAAAACATGACAGAACACACGATAAAAAGCAATAAGGGACAAGGATTCAGAGGCTCTGTCCCTCTGATGCATTTCCAGCATCACAATTGGCACATGAAAGTAAGCATCCTGAAGATCCAATGATACCATCCAGTCCTGAAGCTTGGTGGCCTGAAGGATCTGATAAAGGGTAACCATCTTGAACTTGTCCTTCCTGAGGAACTTGTTCAAGTCTCTTAAGTCCAAGATGGGTCTCAATCCTCCGTCCTTTTTCGGAATTAGAAAGTACGGGGAGTACCAACCCTTGTTCATCTCCGCTACAGGTACTCGTTCTATAGCACCTTTCTCTAGCATGGTTAATATTTCCTGCATAAGGAGCGTATCTGGAACTCTGAAAGAGCTGTTCCCCGGTGGATGACTGAGGTTTTTTTTAGAAAGGGAAGGCAGTAACCCTGGGCAACTGTTTCCAATGCCCATGCATCTTAAGTAATGCCTCGCCACTCTTTCAGATCCAGTGATAGACTGCCTGCCACTGGGGTCTTGTGAACTAAGACCTCAGAGAGGTTTAGAGGCGGCTGGAGAAGTGGCTGATGGTAAAGCAGCCACTGCCTGGGTGGTTCTAGTACCTCTTCCCCGTCCACCACGGGGAAATCTTTTCTGTCCTCTTTCATTGGACAGTCCTCTCCCCCTTCCAACTGAGGAGTAACAGCGAAAAGACCTACCCCTCCAAGGTGTGCAATTGGGGCAGTTTTGTGGCTGTCTAATAGCAGCACCAAGCTGCCACTTTAGAGGTCTGTAATTTCTCTAGGTTCTCGTCAGCCTTGCTACAAAATAAATGTATAGCATCGGGCATGTTAAGCATTCTGGACTGCACATTTGGAGCAAAACCAGACTCTCTTAACCATGCAAATGTATGCATAACTGTACTAGCCACCATGGACCTGCTGATGCTGTCAGCAGTGTCAAGACCTGTCTGGAGGGATTAGCACATTGCATCTTTCCCTTCCGTGACTAGATTTAAAAACCTGTCCCTTTCCTCCCCTTCAGGGATATGATCAGCCGCCATTGCTGCACATTCCCAGATAGTGTGAGTGAAATCTAGCCAATGTGCAACTAGCATTTGCTGACTTTAGGGACATACTTCCCCGCAGAGAAAACCTTTGTGGCCCAAGCATTGTAACGCTTGTCATGTCTGTCTGGGGTAGTAGTTGGGTATCCGTTCTGTTTAGAGGTTGATGTGGCAGCAGACCTTCTAGTTCTAGTTCGATCAGATGCAGAGGGGTCCAGCGGGATGACAGCGGGCTCAGGGTGCCAAACCTTCCAGCGGGTCACCAGTGGTTCCTCTACTCGGCTTCTTAGTTTCAGGATGCTTGAATTCTATCCTTCTTTCAGTGAGAACTCAAGAGATCGACATGGTATGGGTGTTTGGAGCCTTCTCTTATCCAGAATCTCCTTCGCGGCAAAACGAAGAGGACTCAATGGGAGATCTGCTCACATGCAGGCACATCATACGTGGACCAATCATGGACCACAGTGGTCCCAGCAATTCACAGCACACCAGGCTCTCTGGAACCAAGGATGTGTATTGGAACCAGACAGTACTGCCCACATCGTGGAAGCACACACACAAGGCATGCAGAAGCCCGCGAAAGCTTGGTGTTTCACAGGAAAATGCAAGCCCAAATAAGGACTGACCTGGGTCGGCTCGACATGGGGAAGGTGAAGGAGCAAGATGGCCAAAGGACAGGGAAAAGAACATGGTGGCATGGCCACTTTGGAGCCAGGCCACCTATTTGTGCCAAACGAGGTAAACACGGTTTACCTGGCAGGAAAAGTTAAAGATACATGAAGAGATAAGCTGCCACCAGCCCTGTCCAAGGCACATCTGCACTTCTCCTAAAAAATCCTTCGAGAGTATCTAGGGCCTTGTAACGCTCACCTGATTCCCACGGAGGCGCTGACCCAAACTGGACTGCTACAGTTGCTTCTATGACTATGATGAGGCGTAGAACTCGGAATATGCTCTCGGCAGGACCTCCGGATATTGACTGTCTGGCTTGTAAGGTGAGTTTTCTGCAGGTGGAAGAAAAAGGGGTAATTACAAGCTGGTTGGATAAGTTCTCCCACCAATCTTCTGCTTTTCCCACTTCTTGGTTCTCGACTGGTCTCCACGAACTCTCACCTTTGGTTTAGTAAAGCCGAGCTCTCCATCCTGCTTCTGGTGCAGGGGCGCGTGGAATCCAGTTACGTCACTGGATGATTTCAGTGTTTAGGCTCAGTGTCCTTTTGTGGCTTGTAATAGTCCTTCAGGTGCCGAGGAGCTGTTGGCGACACCACCACTGCTGTGCAAGAAGAGGCTCGTGAGTATAGAAGAACTGAGGCCGCTTCTAAACGAGCACCCTTTTATAATGTCCTTTTCTGTCTTTCAGGTGCCGAGATGCTGTGGGCGATGCCGCCGCTGTTGCACGTGCGGAGGCACGTAAGTATAACTGATCTTTCCTGGGGTCCGTAGCCTTTCCAGTCGATTAGGTAGAATAGTTTTGATTTGATGATCTTGGAGTCCAAAATGTTTTTAACTTCAAATTGGGGCTCTCCATTCACCTGAAAGGGTTCTGGAGGTCTGGTCAGTCTGGTTCCAGGTTGCATGGGTTTCAAAAGAGATACGTGAAACACAGGATGTATTCTCATATGGGTTGGCAAATCTAATTTAACGGCCACTGGATTAATTATGGCCGTAATTGAATATGGTCCCAGGTATTTGGGGTTGAAGGTGCAAGGTCCTTTTAGCGATAAATGTTTGGTGGACAACCAGACTTGATCCCCAACCTGGTATTGAGGGGCATCGCTTCGGTGTTGGTCTGCTCCTTTTTTGTACCTTTCTTTAGCTTGTTGTAGATGTGCAGTCGCTTCCTTGAAAGCTTGGGTAATAACAGAGTGCAACTGATCTACGGCGGGTGTTCCAAGATCTTGAGGCGGGTCGAGGTTGGAGGTTCGAGGATGAATTCCATACAAGATGTAGAAGGGACTCTTCCCGGTTCCCGAATGAACTGAATTGTTGTATGCATATTCAGCTATCCAATGGATGTCCTTCCAGTTGCTTTCAGACTGTTGTAGCATGCATCGTAAATATTGTTCGAGAGTCTGGTTTGTTCTCTCGGTTTGCCCGTTGGTCTGTGGGTGATGGCTGGTTGAAAGTCTTACATCGATTTGAGCTGACCAATAACAACTACGCCAAAAGTGAGAAATAAACTGGCTTCCTCTATCAGAGATTAGTACCGACGGGAAGCTGTGTAACCGGACAATGTTTTCAAGGAATTCTCTAGCTAGTACTGAAGCTGAAGGTAAGCCTTTTAGCGGGATGAAGTGGGCCATTTTAGAAAACAAATCCACAATAACGAGAATAGTGTTGTACCCGGAACAAGAGGGTAAGTCGGTGATGAAGTCCATGGAAAGGGTATGCCAGGGACACGGTGGAATGTCTAATGGTTGCAGAAGACCAGCCAGCCTTTTCTTTTGACCCTTGTTTTGAGCGCACACACCACAGGACATCACAAATTCTTTTATGTCTTTTCTCCATGAAGGCCACCAGAAGTGTCTCTTCACTTTTTTTGTGGTTTTGGCGATGCCAGGGTGACCCTCCATTAATGAATCATGATAACAGGAGATTACCTGTTTTTGTAAATCGGCGTGTGGTAGGAATAATCGTCCTTGGAAATAAGGCAAGTCATTGTTTACGGTGAAGTTCTCTCCTCTTTGTAACCAGCTTTGTAAGTCTCATGGGGTCACAAGTTGTTTAGTTTTTGCCTCAATATCCTCGATGGATTGCGAAGAAATCAGACCCAAGATCCTTTGTTCAGGAATTATTGGTACGGGTTCGGGATTGACAACGTTATCCCCCATTCCAATTCGGGAAAGAGCATCCGCTTTGCCGTTCTTGTTGCCCGGCGGTAAGTGATCACGAAGTCAAATTCAGAAAAGAATAGAGCCCAGCGAAGCTGTCTGGAGGATTGAGCTTTGGCGGTTTTCAGATACTGTAGATTTCGATGATCGGTGATCACCGTAACGGTGTGTTTGGCCCCGAGGAGATAATACCGCCAGGCCTTAAAGGCGGATTTAATAGCTAAAAGCTCTTTGTCCGTGATGGTGTAATTAATCTCAGGTGCCGAGAACTTTCGAGACCGAAACGCCACAGGATGCAGTTGGTTAGTCTCTGGATCCCTTTGTGATAGAACTGCTCCCATTGCTAAGCTGGAGGCGTCGGTTTCAATGATGTAAGGGAGATCCGGGCGTGGGTGTTTCAGTATTGGCGCCGAGGTGAACTTGGCCTTTAGCTCTTGGAAGGCTTGTTCAGCTTCTGCAGACCATTCAAAGCGCTTATTTTTTCTTAAGAGGGATGTGATGGGTTGTACCACTCGTGAAAACTCTGGAATAAATCTGCGGTAAAAATTGGCAAAGCCTAGCATGCTTTGAACGCCTTTCACGGAAGTAGGAGATGGCCATTTGAGGATTGCGTCAACTTTTCTCGAGTCCATGTGGACTCCTTTGGGTGTCAGAATAAATCCCAGAAATTCGACCTCGGTGACATGAAAGGCACATTTCTCGAGCTTGGCAAAGAGTTTATGTTGGTGAAGTTTTTCAAGGACCGCCCTAACATGATTTCGATGATCAGCTT
This sequence comes from Ambystoma mexicanum, assembly GCF_040938575.1. Taxonomy (NCBI): domain Eukaryota; kingdom Metazoa; phylum Chordata; class Amphibia; order Caudata; family Ambystomatidae; genus Ambystoma; species Ambystoma mexicanum. The sequence goes on along the minus strand of NC_090928.1, from coordinate 952,192,178 downwards.
CCGAAGATGAGTACACAAGAATGTCGTCTATGTAGACGACAACACAGACATCAATGAGCTCTCTGAGGACGTCATTCGTGAAATATTGGAAGGCGGTCGGCGCATTGCATAGTCCGAAGGGCATCACTTGGTATTCAAATAGCCCATACTTAGCGCAAAATGCCGTCTTCCATTCATCACCTTCCTTGATCCGTACCAAATGATAAGCTCCCCGGAGATCAAGCTTGGTATAAATACAGGCGTTTTTCACCTGGTCGAGGAGTTCTGGGATCAGAGGTAAGGGGTATCTGTTTTTTACTGTTATCTGATTCAGAGCACGGTAATCAATACAGGTTCTGAGGTCACCTTCTTTTTTTGGTACGAAGGACAGAGCCGAAGATGCAGGAGACTTTGACGGACGGATAAAGCCATTGGCCAGATACTGGTCTAAATACTGTCGCAGATGAAGGTTCTCAGGCTCGGTGAGGGCGTAAATCCTACTGCAAGGGGGAGTTGCACCGGGTATCAGATCTATCTGACAATCGTATGATCTGTGAGGTGGCAAGGTGTTAGCCTGTTCCTTTTGAAAAACATCTTGGAACTCTCGATACTCTTGAGGTAATTGTGGACCGTCAGTCGTTGCTGACGCTAGGCCAATGCTGGGTCGTGGATAGCAGGTTGGTGCACACTCAGGGAACATTATCGTCTTTGCTCGCCAATCAATCTGAGGGTTGTGTTTCTCCAACCAAGGGATTCCTAGGATTACTTGGAATTGAGGAGCCTTGATCACGTCGAACACAATAACCTCCCGATGCCTGTCTTGGCCTAGTAACGTCACTTCAGCAGTGGTATGGGTTACCGCTCCGGAGGCGATTTCGGTCCCATCCACCGTGGTAATGACGTCTTTAACCGCCTTTGGACAAAGAGGTAGGTTCATCCTGGAAGCCAATTCGTGGTCCACGTAATTTCCTATTGCTCCACTATCAATGTATGCTTTAATAGCATGCAAACGTTCTGGTTGCTTTGGGTTTACGAGGACCATAGGCATTATGAAGTGCGAGGTCAAAGAACTGATTTTTAAGCTCGGCAAGCGGACCTCTACACTTGTCGGGCGAGGTCGTTTCCCGGCTCAGGCTTTTCAGAGTTCTTGTCAGAAGCTCCTACTGTCTTCTTAGGTGGTTTTACCGGGCAATTCCGAAGAAAATGTCCAGAGTTTCAACAATAGAGGCACAATTGCATCTGTCGTCTTCTGTCACGCTCTTTCTGGGTTAAGGGTCCCTTTACGGCCCCAATCTGCATAGGTTCAACTGTGTCGACCCCTTTGGCGTTGCTTTGTGTTTTCGTGAATACTCGGGTTTCAAACCTGGATCGGTCCGCCTTTCTGTTTTGGAGCCTATGATCGAATTGGACCACCAAATCAATATATTCCGAACAGTCCTGAGGAGGATTCACGACCTGGGCAAGGACGTCTTTAAGTTCACCACGCAGACCTCTGTGAAATAGCGTGATCCTCTTATCCTCGGGCCATCTAGTTTCCACGATTAACCTATTAAAAGATGCAATGTAGGCTAAGAGGTCCTGGTTGCCCTGTCGCAGGGAGAGGAGTTCGTTGTCCAGGGCCTGCCCTTAGGAATGTCTTGCAAAAAGTCTCTCCATACTCGCCTGGAAGGCTGAGAAGTTCCGAAGAATTGGGTCATCCTGTGTAACCAGAGGGATCGACCAATCAGCGGCGCTGCCACTAAGATACGAAAGTACAAAGGCTACCTTGGTCTGGTCAGTTGGAAAGGCTGCGGGTCTACAAAGAAAGTGCAGTCGGCATTGATTTATAAACACTGCAAATCTTTTAGGGTCAGCAGAAAAGCGTTCAGGTGGTGCCAAAGGCACATTTCCAGGTAGGTTGATTTGAACGGGATTGGTTGAAGTAACTGGGGTATAATTCCCCCCTGAGTTAGGTAGAGGAGTTTGCCCCGCTTGACTCTGTAATAACTGTCTGGCGAGATCGTCAGTTCGTTCTTTTGACATTATCAATTCCCTCTTAAGGGCGTTCGTTTCCTGGTGAGCAGCATGGACTTCCGCTCTTAATTCCCCCAACAACTGGGCCAATTGGTCTGTGTCGGAAGTTTCCATAGCGCCTGGGTAGGAGATTATGGGTAGGCTTCGCGTTCTGTAACGCTCACCTGATTCCCACGGAGGCGCTGACCCAAACTGGACTGCTACAGTTGCTTCTATGACTATGATGAGGCGTAGAACTCGGAAGACGCTCTGGGCAGGACCTCCGAATATTGACTGTCTGGCTTGTAAGGTGAGTTTTCTGCAGGTGTAAGAAAAAGGGGTAATTACAAGCTGGTTGGATAAGTTCTCCCACCAATCTTCTGCTTTTCCCACTTCTTGGTTCTTGACTGGTCTCCACGAACTCTCACCTTTGGTTTAGTAAAGCTAAGCTCTCCATCCTGCTTCTGGTGCAGGGGTGCGTGGAATCCAGTTACGTCACTGGATGATTTCAGTGTTTAGGCTCAGTGTCCTTTTGTGGCTTGTAATAGTCCTTCAGGTGCCGAGGAGCTGTTGGCGACACCACCACTGCTGTGCAAGAAGAGGCTCGTGAGTATAGAAGATCCGAGGCCGCTTCTAAAGGAGCACCCTTTTATAATGTCATTTTCTGTCTTTCAGGTGCCGAGATGCTGTGGGCGATGCCGCCGCTGTTGCACGTGCGAAGGTACGTAAGTATAACTGAATTGTGGCCGTTTCCAAATGGGTGCCTCTGATAATGTCTTTTCCTTCCTTTCAGGTGCCGAAATGCTGAGGGCGATGCTGCCGCTGCTGCGCGTGAAGAAGCGCGTAAGTATAACTGAGTTGCGAACCCTTCGGCTCGGACACCACTAACAATGTCTTTTGTCTTCCAGGTGCTGGGATGCTGCCGAAGCGAAGGCCGCGGTGAACTCCGGTGTGATCACGGATGGATAAGGTAAGCGAGCGCAGCTGCAAGCGTGTTGCCCGTTTTCTAACCTTATGTCTTTATTTGCAGGTTGTCGGAGACTGGACTCTTGTGGCTGAATTCTGGTGAGTAGATGTTCCTGTGCCTTTTCTTCATCCACAGGTTACTGCTCGAGAAGCTGAGGGTGTGTCTGGACCTGGAATGCAGGAGCCGACTCGGTGAGCGTCCTGCTGCTGTTGCAGAATAACGCGAAGCACGTGAATTCTATCGGGCGTGGTTTAAATAGTGGAGAAGTGCTTTGGTGCGTATTCTTCCTCCAGCCTCACCCAGGTAAGAAAAGAGTTCCAGTGTCAGAGGATTAGCATCAGCCCCACCCAGGTAAGAAAAGAGTGCCTGTAACAGAGGATTGGTCCCTCCCAGCCAGTGGCTGGGATTTCACCCAGCTTGAATTGTTCTAGGTGAGTATGCAGCATGGTCTGCCACAGGTAAGTCCACCCAATCACTACTGCACACTTTAAGAATATAAGCCCGGCGGCCATGGCGCCGGGACTGTGGTTCCTTATGAGCCTGGCGCCAGAGGCGCCAGGACATGGTCCAAAGGGCCCCTGTAGGGGTCTGCTGGAACCGGGGGTGTGGATGATGAGCCTGCTTACGGGGACGCTGGGCCAGTCTTGGCTCCTCGGGAGTAGCGCTCATGACAGGCCTTTAGAAATGACAGGAAGTCCCAAGTGCACTATACTGTAAGGTACATTGTGCACTTGCAAAATGGACAAGGACTAAGGAAAACAAAGTCTCCCAGTACTGACTGTCTTCAAGGGCATGTCAGTTTCCCCATAACAAAGTGAACGAAAAGCCCAGGGGAGTGCAGCTGAAGGCTGTGCTCCTCTGGCAAAGTCAGACTAAGGTGTTTAACAGCAGCAAAATGTTGGGGGTTCACAACTGGAGGGAAAATTACACATGAAATGGAAATCGTTTCTAACATTGGTAGGCTCACCGGCACCCTTGTTTCCGGACAAGCAAACTATGTGTTTGCCGGCCATGGCCGCTGCGCCCGACCGGTATGACCCTGCCGGGCACAGCAGCCACAGTAGCCAGACCCTTCTATGGGAATGGAGACTTAGATTTTACCGGCGCTTGACTTACCGGGCTTCCGGACTTGTAATCAGGCACCAGGAAGTCAGGCACCAGTAAAATATTATGAGTCCGGCGGCAACTCACCAGTAGTAATGAGGCTCTATATAGCTCAGTCAATTGAGTTTGTACATTCAGATGAGGCAGAGCCATCAATGGATGAGGCGACGATCGTGCGTGAAGGCCTCATAGGGATTGTAGCTTTAATAAAGGATGCAGCCTCAGACAGGGAGATGGAGAAGTAAACGTGAGATTGGTGCTGACTGTTCAGTTTGGCAGGGATGAGCCTGGCACATGCTACTTGCCGCTGTCATGGAAGGCGCCCTAGAGATTTTACAGTTTTAATGCACATTTTGTACTGATGGGCGGAAAAAATCAGGATAGAGAACCACATGGTTGTAATCACAATACCTCTCAAACCACTCCCTGGCTAGCTTCAAAATGAGGTCTCGGTCTGCAGTTTAATTGGCATGCCACTATATGCCGAAGTGGGCATCCATGCTTGATTTTTGGTTGCAAAGAACAATGAGCTAATTCGACTAAGTACAGAGGTGAAAAGTTCAGGTTAGGAAGAAAGCAAATCTTCAACAAAAGCTTCCATTGACCCCATGGAAGCATTTTCAGATATGTCAATAATGTGGATGTTTTCCATCTAGATCTTGATTCCAAATCCTCACACATTTTCCTAACGGCAGAGGGATCATTACTGAGGGTATTGTGAAATACCTGAGGGTATCTCACATAACAAACCTCGAGAACACATATTCAGGTGGCCAATGAAGGGCTGATCCGCTCAGATCCCAACTCTAGAGGTGAAAGAGGTAGAAAGTCTCACCGGGATGGGGGAACCCGAGGTTGTGCTCAGGAGAATAATCGAAGGGAGACGCTGTATTGTACCTGAGAAAGAGAGGATCCATTAGATCTCTCCTGTCCCAATCCGAGATCCCCTCCATATCTGGTAAATACCCTAGGAGCCCAGACGCTCCTAGGGTATTTACTAGGGTATTTACACTCCAGAATCCCTTTTTTTCTGTTCCCTACCCGCATATTCCCGCTCATTCTTTACCACACCCCTCTAGTCACTATTCCCTGCACTCCCCATCTGCTCAAACAAAACACTACCAATCCCACAAATCCCCCTGTTCACTTCATACTAATAATTCTGGTAATTCCCATTTGCCTAACAAACCTTTCTACTAATTTCAAAACCTACCCTTCCGAGATCACCAGAAGAAAAAACATATACAAGAGTCGTAATTCCATATAGTACCGTTTCCCCATCCTGCAGAAATGCCGGGGGAGGCAACTTGCATTATGGAGATCTTGAGTACTTCCTTGATCCTCGTCACCAATTATGATGCGGCTTCACATAAAACGCAACACACTGTTCAGGGAGGGTGACTTGTTTAATCACATTCACGTAATTCACTTATGTACATAAGGCAGTTGCTTCCCTGTTCTTGGTGTCCATTCACGCCCTGTGATAATCTCAGTGGGGACACCAGTTAGGTTCCGGCTCAGGCCTTGTAGGATGCCGGGGTGCATCCTCTTTCTCCCTTCACTGGGTAACAAAATATCCTCACTGAGTGCCGGGGTGCGTGCAGGCGCACTTGAGTCTTGCGAGGTTGCGGAGGCCGCCATAATCCCACGAGATTACGTCCTCACAAACACCTTGTGGGGATTAAAGCAGGGGTCGGATGGGGGAACAGGGAGAAGAGGGGAGTTGCACCTTGTCGTCTAAGTATAAGCTACGAGGTAAAGCAACTATAGTGCTCAGTAGAGGATATATCCCCCTTATCAAGACAACCTCGGTGGGTAAGAAAGTTGCGGGAAGGTGGAGCAATAGTGTGGCAAAAAAGATTCCTCCACAATTAAAGATGTACTCAGAGCATTGGTGCCGAATCCCATTAGTACAGGAATGGCTCACTGTAACTGGGTTCCTGTGTGCGCAGCGTACAAACTCAGCAGTAATTGGCAGGCCAGCAGCGGACAGAGTATCAGAGTCACCAATGCTGCATAACCGCAGGCTGAAACCTTCACATTGTATATCAAAGATTGCTCTGCACTTGGCCTCCGGGACAGAGGCGAAGTCGGAGCGGGAGCCTGTCTCTGCACAGCATAGTGTGTCAAGAGGCAGCAGAGTCCAGGAAAGAAGGAAGTATTGGAGATGCTGCAGTACCTCAATTTGTCAGTTAAATTCTCAATCGGCCACCAAGCGCATTTAAAAAGAGCCGTAGGGAGGAATAAAATGTAAGGAATTAGGTCGAGTTGGAGAGCTCCAGAGTTTTTGGCTACCTTGACAGGAACTCAGCAGTTATTCTTTTTTTATTTTTTTTATTTTTACATTTGTATAGCGCACAAACAGCCCATGGGCATCGTGGCGCTGTTACTTGCAGGGAACTTAGTTACAAAATACAAATTTACATTTTACATACTTTACATTATTAGCACATTAATGCAGTAAGCTAGTTGTAGGTACATTTGCAGGTTTATCAGGAGATGTGGCGAGAAGTTCTATAGGGACTGTGGTGTTGATCAGGCGAACAGTGTGGTTCTCATGGCTTTGCGGAAGGCAATGAGTGAGGCTTCGGCACGAAGCGTCATAGGAAGGGTGTTCCAGTGTAGGGAGGCAAGGTAAGGGAAACTAACGCCTCCTGCCCTGGCTCTTTTTACCCTGGGCACAGTGAGCATGTTTGTGTAGGGTGTTCTGGTTGGCCCCGTAGATGTGGCGGGTGGATTCTTTGTGAAAGGTAAGCTGGTGCAGAGAGGTGGATGCATTTATGGGTAAGAGTCAGGGTTTTTAATATAACCCTCTCCTTTACTGGCAGTACACCCCCCCCCACCCCCCAAACATCATTATTTCTACAATAAATTAACTAGGGATAATCTTACTTTAAAAATTAAAGATTTGTGTAATGTTTGCATATTAATATGAATGCAGGAGAAAGATGGAGGAAAAGAGGATGTTGCTCTTTATTGCATGGCATTTGAGAACGTAAAAATAGACTAACGTTATAACATAGTACTGTGTAGGGCACTCCTCCCATTTCTAGCACCGAAAAAATTGATGTTGGTACCCAATTTGACCATGCTCAATTTGTTGGGCTCAAAAAGCCGAAGGACTGAGCCAGTCCTGCTGGCATTTAAACCTCTGGAGGGGTGTTGCACACGTGTCCAAGGCGAGAACTCAATTCGCTGAGCTATTTTACCGGATACATCATGCACACGTAATGCACACTATAGCAGTGGAAACAATCCCCTACAATACTCACAATCTGGAGTGAAGGAGGTCAAGAAAGAGGGTGAAAATAATGTAGACCCGCCTCAGACTAACTGGGAAGACTACCAATGAACATGTGCTGCGGTGGGGGGGGGACATGACAAGTAATAAAAGAGATCGCCAAATTCCTTTCACAAACACTTCGCAACATGCATCAGATGACCACTGCCCCAGTTTATCGATGTTAAGATGGTCATCCGTAGGTAAAACTTTTCAGTTTCAAAATTACACTGGGAAATACCATTTTATAAATCAGGTCTTAGTGACTGCATGTTGAACAATAATGACTAAATCACGCATAACACGTCATAGGTGTTTTTAAATGTAAATATATGCTGGTGTGTTGTGCTTTTGATCTTGTAAACAAGAGCTTGCTGAAAAAATAAAAGGCGGCTTTAACAGCTGCACCGTGATACAGGAGATGGTGGCGGAAAGCCTTGTAAATTATTAAAACCTTTTTTTTAATTACGAGGGCCGAGAGGATGCTGGCTGTCACCTTTTCTACTTCAATCTAAGCACGTTGCCTTGATCTCTTTGCAACACAAGACTTCAGCAAGGCCCTGGAAAGTCTCTGCTCAGCTCGCCTGCTATTTAGTCTTAACCCAGATGCATTAATGCCGGAATGACGGGGGCGTAAACCTGGGCAAGTCAGCCATTTTCAGAGAGATTTTGCAAACCGCCTTCCCGAAGAAGGTTACAGTTAAAGGGGACGTATATTATAATGGTAATGCGCATGGGCAATCGGTTACGTACGTTCAGCACGTTATCAATATGTGGTAAACTATGCACAACACCAGACCTCTTAACCATGGAAACACGAGCCCACCAGCTCAAGAGAGAGTGACACGATGTATGTATATCCCGCACAATTCTGAATATGGCAACGCTACATTATGAGAGACAGACTCATTCTGCTTCAAACACACCGTTGCAACATACTAGTAGGGCGATTTAACGACCTCCACCCCCATTCCAATAACTAAGAAGACAAAAGGGCACACTTGCTCGCAAGTGAAACCCTCAAGATGTGTCTATTATGGTTCGTTTTTAGCATGGCATGCACATAAATCAGGTAAGCAATAAGCCGAAACTATTACATTAGAGTACAGATATGGAGAAATGGCATATGAGGAGGGAGACACAGCGTGAGGCTGTTTGGTTATTTGCCCACCCCTGCCCAAAACACATTCTCCTGGGTTTTCTTTGAGCTCACTTTAATCAAGCCTTACCATCAAACTTTGCACTCAAAGTGCTACCCAGTTTTTCCAAAGCAGTCTTCTCAGAGTTAAAGACCTAACTGGGGGCGATAAAAATATCTTAACCAGGTCTGCCTTCAGCCACTCGCTTTATGAGCACTATGCGTGCCCTTAACTGAAGTCCTGTTAAAACAAGCATTGGCAAAGCCAACAGTTTTGGCTTTCGTGTAAGCATTAGGTATTTGCCAGGCACTGCCATTAGATGCCCCGGTACACGCAACATTTTGCATCTGCTCCCATCAAAAACCAGTTACGGCAGTGCCTGGCAAGTGCCTTTCCCATGCCTACAAACAAGCCTAAACTGTTGCCACTCTTCTTTCGGCCCCAGAGAAGCATCCAGCTGGTAAGGTTTTTCTTTCTTCTTCCCCGTGGTACGGTGCTGCTGCACCATTAGCCTTCCTGGGTACCACCTACACCCTGCCATCACCTGCATTGACTGGCCTCCATTGGCCAGAGCCTCAGCCCACGTGACTGGAACACCTTATGAACTGGAGGCTTATCCTCTGTGTGCTAAGCTCTCGTGGGCACTTTTCCATCGGCCCCAGAGAAGAACAAATTACTTACCCGTGGTAATGTTCTTTCTGATGAATGTTCCTCCCACAGATTCCTCATCTTTGATGTATCCGATATCCTGCTTGCAGCTTGGAAATCTTTCGACAACAGAGGGCGCCATTCATCGTTGACTCAAGGTCCTTTGGTGGCTTCCGTCTGCTCGTGGCCGTGACATCAACGCTGGTATAAACGGCACGCAACACGCCCGTTGCCTCAATTCATCTTTTTCCCCTCTTTATGCACAGTCATCTCGTAAGTTATAGAAACGCAGACGTTGAAAGAGAGGAAGACATAAACCATGGAAATTCTCCCACAGATAGAGGAGCAGGTTGGGAGGGCAATGAGGAATCTGTGGGAGGAACATCCATCAGAAACAAACATTTCCAGGGGTAAGTAATTTGTTCTTCTAATAGAACGCGTCCTCCCATGGATTTCTCATTTTTGATAGAGTCCCGGAGCACTTTGTAGATGGAAGTGGGAATAGAGAATTTACTATTGATTTATGCTGTGGAAAACAGCTTTGTTAAATTTAGCCTCCCGACCTGACACATAATACAGGCAATTATGTTTTGTAAAGGTGTGCAGCGAAGATCAGGTTTCAGCATTGCAAATGTCTTGTAACGGCACCCCTCTTTGAAGGGCCAAAGATGTAGAGACTCCTCTTGTTGAATGTGCTCATAAACCAATCGGTATATCCCTGCCAGCTAAAGCGTAGCACTGTGTGATGCACAGAATAATAGAAAGGGATAATGTCTGTTTGGTAACAGCTTGTCCCAACTCATGACGAGTATAGCCCACAAAGAGCTGGTCATCTTGTCTGACTTTAGCAAGTCTGCTAATGTAATAGCTCAATACTTTATTTGGCAAGACAATATTTTGTGACAGGTGAAACTCAAATGAACCGTCAAAACAACCTTTTCCTTATAGAAGATAGTGAACAGTAGTTTGCAAGATAAAGCCTTAAGCTTGCTTACTCTGCAAGCTAAAGTGATCGCTGTTAAAAAGGCAGTTGTCAAAGTCAACATCCTAAGTGTACACAAAAATGAAGAGGCTCAATTGGAGCTCCCATTATGAAGTTTAACAATAAATTAAGGTCCAAAACCGGAAATATAAACAGTACCAGTGGGAAGAGGTTCATCAGTCCCTTCAGGAACTAGATAACCTTTCACAGTGGAAACCTGTAGCCCTTGATGGGCAAGTTGTAACAAGAAAGATAACACTGATGGTGTGTCACAACCAAAAGGTCTATATTCTTAGCTCTGCACTAGCTGCTAAGTGTGTTCCATCTGCAGCAGTATAGAACCTTTGATGCTGACCTTCTGGCCGAAAGCAATACCTCCATAACATCTTCTGGGAGGTCCCAATCTCTGTATCTCAAACTCTCAGAAACCAGGCTCAGGGTTCTGATTTCTGGGTGGAGAAGGCAACATCCTTCTTGAGTGAGCAGATCTGCTCTTTGTGGAAGACGAATCAGGGGGCAGTGGACATGTCCATAAGAACTGGGTACCATGTCCTCCTGGCCCAATATAGAGCAATCAGGATCATGGACTTCCTGAACCTTCTCAACCTTCTGATGACATGAGGAATGACAGGGACTGGAGGGAACGCATACAGGAGTGGACAATCCCAATCCACCACACACGCGGCCCAGAGCTCTTCTCCGAGGAAATTCCCTGGAGCAGAACCTGTTGCAATTACTGTTGATACTGGACACAAACAGATCCACTTGAGGGGTTCCCCAAAGGGTAGTGATCTCTAGATGAACTTCCGAAGCTAACCCCCACTTGTGGGAGACTGTGCTCGGCCTGCTCAGAGCATCCGCCACTGTGTTCTCTTCTGCTAGGTGAACAGCTAACAAAGAGATTATTTCTTGCAGTGCCCAAAACCAGAGCTGCATTGTCTCTCTGCACAGTTGTAGTGACCCTACACCTTCTCCCTTGTTGAGATAATGCATAGCCACTGTGTTGTCTGTCATTATCAGGATGTTCTTCCCCCGTGAAGAAAGCAGAAAGGTCATCAGCGCTAGTTTGATTGCCCTTAGCTCCAAAAGATTTAGATGTAGTTTGGACTCCGATGGAGACCAGCGACCACTGATCGTCAGATCGTTTGCATGAGCTCCCCAACCTGTGAGGGAGGCATCTGTAACTATAGTTATCCCCGACCATAGTTGCCAAAAAGGCTCTCCTTTCATCATGTTTTCCTTGCAGGCCCACCACAGGTGATCCTGTGCAACCTTGCTGGGGACTTGAAGAGCAAGATCCTTTGGCTGAACAACTGTGACCATTGGGATCTGAGGGCCCACTGGAAGGACCTCATCCTAAAATGGGCCTATGGAACCAGGAAAATGCAAGATGTCATGAGGCCGAGCAACCTCAGAAAATCTAAGGCTGAGAGATACTGGGCATTCTGCAATTTCTCGACCAACTGCAGAATATGCTGAGCTTTCACCTCGGGGGGCAAGGCTTTCCCCGATGAAGAATCCAGGACTGCTCCAATGAATTGAATTGAAGCTTTTGCGAAGGTGTCATGTGGGACATCTTGAAATTGAGGTAGAAATACTGTTTGTGAAGTGAGTGGCAGGTGTTGCTGGGATGTTCCAGAGCCTGTTCTGGTGAACAAGCTCTGATCATCCAATCGTCCAGAAAGGGATAGATGTGAATCCCTCTCCTCCTTAGATTCGCTGCCACCACCGCCATCAACTTGGTGAAAATCCTCGGGCGGAGGTGAACCCGAATGGTAGAATCCGAAATTGAATGTGAGAATTTCCAATGGCAAACATTAGGTACTTCCTGAGCTTGGAATGTATAGGCACATGAAAGTAAGCATCCTGAAGATCCAGTGACACTGTCCCGGGAAGCTAGCTCAGTGCCAACGTGTTCGCCTTGGAAGCATGACCACACGAAGCAACACAGGTTCGATCCCGGGTCGCGCTTAGAAACCTCTGGGTATTTAAGTGCGTTATAAATACCCAACTAAGACAAAAAAAACTATTCCTGTAACAGCGCCTCGATGCCCGCGGGCTGTGTGAGCGCTTTAAAAAATGCAATTAAAAAAATCCAATCCTGGAACCGAAGGGCCTGGAAGATCTGCGATAGAGTTACCATCTTGAACTTGTCCTTCCTAAGGAACTTGTTCAAACATCTCAAGTCCAAAATGGGTTGCAGTCCTCCGTCCTTTTTGGGAATTGGAAAGTAAGAGTACCACCATCCTTGGTTCCTCTCCGCTACAGATTCTATATCTATTGCACCTTTCTCCAACAGAGTGAGAATTTCCTGTAGGAAGAGCGGATCTGTTTCCTGCAAAGATTGGCTTCTTGGCGGACAATCCAGAGGCCTTTTCAAGAATGGAAGACAGTAAACCTGGGCTACTGTTTGCAGTGCCCAAACATCTGAAGTAATGCCTTGCCATTCTTCTAAATGCTGTGTCAAACGGCCTCCTACTACCGTCCTGTGGGCTAAAGCCTCAAAGCGGTTTTGGTGCTGTGGCTGCTACAGAGGTGCAAGAGGCAGTGGCTGTGTGGGTAGCTTTACCTCCACAACCTTGTGCACCACGAAGCAGCCTTCTCTGGCCTCTGAGATATTTGTCAGCTTGTTCTGCCAAAAGAAGAGTAGAACTGAAAAGGAACGACCCCTCCAATTCTGAGAGGCTGTATGGGCTTGTTGTAGCAGCAAACCCGCTTCTCACAGTGACTTAGCAGCTGCCTTGAATACCTGGAGATTTTCCAAGCTCTCATCAGCTTTAGAGACAAACAGCTGTGAACCATCAAAGGGCATATCCAAAAATTCCACCTGAACATCTGGGACAAACCGTGAGCTGCACACCCACCCAAATCTCCCTGTAACAGCACTTACTGCCATAGCACAACTTACGCAATCAGGAGTCTAAGCCTAACTGCAGATACTGGCACATTGTGCCTTTGCCATCCTGAATGGTGTTGAGGAAACCTTTCCTCTCTTCACCCTCAGGAATGTGTTGCACAGCCATTGCCACAACTTCCCAAAGTGTAAATGATTATTTTACCAGGGCCCACATAGCATTAATGGCCTTAAGAGCCATGCTACTCACAGAAACAGGGCATCAAATATTTTGTCATCCCTATCTGGAGGGATCTTTGGGTAGGCAGCCGCCTTGGAGGTAGACGTGGCCACTTGTACCATGAAACATTCTGGAGTGGGATGCCTAGATAAAAGCTCTGGATCGATAGCTGAGGGCCTGTACGTTTTCGTGAAATATTTATTCACTGCTGGTATAAAGACCGGCTTCTGCCAATTCTCCAGGATTCAATTTTTCAATGCTGTATGAAAAGGCAGCACAGGATCCTTAGGAGAACCCTTATCTAAGGTGTCAGTGAGATCATCATTTTCATATTCTGCAACAGGCCTACTCCAGCCTAGGTACTCAATCACTTTGCCCATGACTGATCTATATGAGTCATCCGCATGCCCAGTTGAGCCTGGGGTGGCAATCTCAACTTCAGGTGAAGTATCAAGTCCACTGGCATCCTTTAAGGAGTCCACTTGGTTCTGCAACCATGACTCTTCAGAAATCAATTCCTATGGCACATTTGGATTTCCAAACTCCAGGCCAAATGGAGGGCTATCCTTAACTTCCTCATCCTGAAATATTGAGCCCATTGACTTGAAAAAGTCTTTCTTGGGTAAGCGCTTAAAAAACTTCGGTTCCGCTGAAGACGTTGATGGCTTGGACGTCCTCGACGCCGACTCCTTTGATGGAGCAGAAGAGGAAGGCAGTGGCTTCGAGGACTTGCTACCCGGGCACTTGGGCGCACAAGTAAAAGTCTTCATCGACTCCCTGTCTGCCCCACGATGCTCAATAAGGTCTGAAGCCTTTTTTTGGTTCCTTCGAGGGGGCGGGCAGAGCTGCCTTCTTTGGAGGCAAAATTCCTCCTAATTGGCTTTAGATGCCAATTTGCCAGGAAAACATACACTTTTCCTGTTAGGTGAGGAGTCGGCCGAAGACAACTAGGAGCGATGACATCGCTCCTTTGATTTTTTATGGGAGGATGATGACTACAAGTGTCTTGAGCGCTTGGAATGTTTAGAGCATTTTCTAGCTCTTTGAGTTGAAATATTGCTCAAGCTTTTCTCGTAAGACGACGTCTTCTTTAATGAGGCAGTCGAAGGAGATTTAGACGAGAACATACCCAGGGCAAGTTTCCCCTTTCTCTCCCTCAGGCAAGGCCTTAATGGTCAGCGACCGGCAAGAGCCACAGCCCACCACCAAGCACCAGAGGCAAATTCGGTGTGGATCTGTGATGGACATTTTCGACCCACAGTCCAAACACTTCTTGAATCCGGTCTTCAGAGTAGACATAACGAAGATTCAGAGAAAACACAGTAGAAAAGCACTGAGGTGATCGAACCGTTCTTAGCGTGCTGTGCATGCGGAAAAACAGAACTGAGGCAACGGGCATGGTGTGTGCCATTTATACCAGTGCCGACATCAAGGCCGAGAGCAGATGGAAGTCGCTGAGGGACCTCGAGTCGACGACGTACAGTGCCAAAGGCTGTCAAAAAGTTTCCAAAGTGGCAAGCAGGATATCGGATATATCAAAGATGAGGAATCCGTGGGAGGACACGTTCCATTAGAAGCATCCAGCAGGGACGGCTATTCGCCTGCCCAGTGCTTTTATTTTATTTCGTCTTCCCTGTGCCTTGCTATACCTGCACCCTTTGCCTTCCTGCATCCCACCTCCACCCTCCCAATTCCCGCCTTGACTGGCCTACATTGGCTGGAGCCCCGGCCCACGTGACCAGAAAACCCCACTTCTGGGACTCTTCCAGGGCAGCCGGCTGAGTGCCAAAGGCAAAGGGAAGCTCCTTTGGGCAGCTACCCACTGCCTGTTTGCCTGTTCACTGTGGAAGCCCATCCACAACAGTCTACTGCTACAAACAGGTAAGGTGGTAGGAATTGGGAGCACAGCCAGCGCTGTACTTCCTAAACCTTCCCGCTACTTATTGCTTTATCACTAACATGCAATCCTTGCCACTGTGTTGACCCTCTCTGCTGTCCAAAGCTAGTCAATGTATTGCACTTAGAAGAATGTTGAGGATAGCCAATACACAGCATCTAGCTGAGCATTTGTGGTGTAGACACTGTATCGAATTTAGGTGCACTTTGGAGCATAGTGTTAGGCAGAAACCTGTGCAGTTCCCTCTGAGACCACTGCAAAAGATTTAGGACTACAGGTGTTTGGCAGTAAACCCACTTGGTAGCAGTCTGTACCACACAGATTCACTTGGTAGCTGTGCCTGAGCAGTCAGACTTCCCTCAAGAGGAGTTAGGCAGTATACAGAGTATTCACAATAGGTCAAGAGAACACAATAGAACAAGTAAACACTGACCAGGGCTTGGTGTAAAAGAGATATAAATATTTATTGAAAAACCACATCTAGAAAAACACACAAGCACTAATAGTAAGCAATTCAAAAACACGGTCACTAAAAGATATACACTCCCTTAAAAGAATATTAGACAAGTCTTAAGTAAAGCCCCACTTATTTTCAGACAGCGGTAAGCGCTTAACGTAGATGGTACTCTAATAGTTTGTTTTAACAAGGAAGAGAAAAGCAGAGAACAAGTTGAAACAGATCCCAACACTTTTACAAGAACATAACAAGAGAGGAAGGCAAAGTAGAACCGTGAATTCAGAGTCAGTAGGCTTGATCCGCTTTAAGAGGATCAAAACGAAATGTGTCCATGGTCACACGGTTGCAGTGCACGAAAAGTCTTGTAACTGTTCAAAAAGGAGTTGGACCAAAGAAAGGGACCAGTTAGGGGGTCAAGGTGGCCAGCCCAGTCCAGAAGGTTAAGGGGTTATAATTATCTTGTAGCAATCTTTAGAAAGGGAGGCCTGGCGGACACGGTACCTTACGTGGTGAGAACACTCCAGCGGGGGCAGTTGTTCGTGGCAGCGGGTGCAAGTCGGTGCTTCGTCTGGGGGAAGAGAGGATCTCGTCGTGGAGGAAGACAGGAGTCTGTTGCACTGCCAGGGAAGAAACCAGCCGCAGAGTTTCTCAGGTACAAGGAGCGGTCCGTTGATTCGCGGTTCAGTGGTGAGTGGCTATCCGGCTGCCAGGGTGCTTGGCACGGGCAGTTCTACCACAAACCGGTCTGGGGTGCGAAGAAGGAAAGGTAAACTGGTTGTGCCCACCAGTCAGGGGAAGAAGCCTCTCCAGCCGGGAGATCTTCTCTGTCGTCGGGAAGTGGTGAGTCGGTTCTGCAGGGCTCCACCAGTGGTGTCGTCGTGGTAGGTCGGCTCAGCTTCGCACTCATCGGATTCTCAGGTCCTGTGGCGACTTCTGAAGTTCCAGTCCCCAAAGCCCTGCTTTTATGCAGCATACCCCCATTCACTCAGCCTAGCTGTCAATCAAACATGCTAAGTGGTGAGCCGGCCGGCTCACCACTTGGGCCACTCACACAAGAGTGCGACTTGAGTTACCAAGGTAACTCAGTCCAGGGTGCCTAAACCCCTTCCCACACCCCCTGTGGTACCCAGACAGAGTAGCACCACTTTTGGAGGCTTCTGTGGAGACGCCCGCCAAAAAGTGGAACAAAGGGCTCGACTTGGGTTGGAGTCACAGAAGAGAACACAAACGCCATTTTAGAATCGAGTCTTGGCAAAAAATACCAACCGGAGAATTAATATTAATTAAATAAACCGGCGGTATGTTCGAGGCTATGAGAATTAAATAATTAAAGTTGGTAGCCTCGAACAATGGGAAAATCCCATAGGGAAATATTCACGGTCGAATATAAAAAGTAGTTTCCACTGCCACCAGCCAAAACTCGATCAGGGGGGACAGAGACGTGCCCCCTCGACTAACAGACCCCGGGGCAATCGAATTGCCCCGAACAGTATGTCCACAATATGATGGTTTGTACTGGTTTCTGTTAATAATTTGGGACTAGTAAAGCCAATGGTGACTTTACATGCCCTGGGAGACAGTAGTCAGTCCCAGGGTATGGAGTCTATGGTGGGGTGCCACTATGACACCCTGTGTTACTGCACGGAGGGTGCTGTGTAACACACATAGAAAAAACACATGAGACCCTATGGAGTAAAAGACCCCATAGTCCATAAAACACATAAGCAGTCAAAGGAACATCATAAATCATGTCCAAGAGTGGGAGGAAAAGAGTCTCACTCTTGGCAGGAGGAAAAGAACAAACTCCAGAAATCCAGCAAAGCTGCTGGGGGACTCACTAGGTTAGGAAATTCAGCCTAAAGAGAGAAATTCTCCCTAACACTCGCCCCCCCCAGACTAAGGGACAGGAGGATTTAATCCACTCCTGGATGAATCTCATACCTCTAGTCGATGACATACATCCTAGAGAAACCATCAGCATTTTGGTGGTGACACCCTGACCTGTGCTCAATGGTGAAATCAAACCCTTGCAGGCAGATTGACCATCTCAATAGTTTTGGGTTTTCCCCTTTCATTTGCATTAACCATCTAGAGGGTTGGTGGTCAGTCTGAATGACAAAAGTATAACCATACAAGTATGGCCTAAACGTCTTCAGAGCCCACACAATAGCAAAACACTCTCGTTCAATGGTTGCCCACCTTGTTTCAGGATCCTTCAGTTTTCTACTGGTGAAGCAAATGGGGTGCTCCCTACCTTTCCCATCCAGTTGACTGAGGACTGCACCTATTCCTACATTTGACGCATCTGTTTGCACAATGAAAGTTTGGTGATAGTCAGGAGCTCTGAGTACTGGGGCTTGGCAAAGAGCCTTTTTCAGGGTTTCAAAGGCCTGATTGCATTCCTCATTCCACCTAACCTTTTTAGGGAATTTAGGAGAGGAGATGACATTCAGTGGAGAAGCTATGGACCCATAGTTCTCAATGAAATTCCTGTAATACCCAATGAGACCTAAGAAGGCTCTCACCTGGGTCTGAGTAGTAGGTGTTGTCCAATTCTGCACAGCTTCAATCTTACTGGGCAAAGGCCTTATTTCTCCACCTCCTACCTCATGTCCAAGGTAGACCACTTTACTCTGTCCAATCTGGCATTTACTTGCCTTTATGGTCAGATTGGCCTTTCCAAGAGCCTGCAAAACATATCTCAGGTGGTCCACATGTTCTTCCCAGGAATTGCTGAACACTGCTATGTCATCCAAGTATGCCATGCAGAAGTCCTCCATCCCATTCAGAACCTGGTTTACCATCCTTTGAAATGTAGCAGGTGCATTTGTCAATCCAAAAGGCATAAACTTAAACTGGTATAAGCCAACTGGGGTAGAAAATGCAGTTTTCTCCTTGGCATGGTCTGTCAGGTCTATTTGCCAATAGCCTGACGTCAGGTCAAATGTGCTGAGGAACTTGGCTGCACCAAGTCTATCCACCAACTCATCTGTCCTTGGCAAAGGGTGGGCATAAGTCTTAGTGACTGCATTAAGAGCTCTGTAATCCACACAGCATCTAAGTTCTTTAGATCCTGCCTTTGGTACTAACACAACTTGGCTAGACCATGTACTAGTAGAGGGCTCTATTACCCCGAGATCAAGCATCTTGTTGACCTCACCTTTGATGTGGGTTCTTACATTTTCTGACATTCGATATCCTCTGCTTTTGACTGGCAGACAGTCACCAGTGAGTATGTCATGCTGCCCCCAAGGGGTCAAGCTTGGTGAAAGTGAGAACAGAGAGGCAAACTGATTTAACATAGATTTGCACTCTTCCTGTTGCTCAGGTGTCAGATTTGAAGAGAGATTTACTCCTTCAATCTTTTCGTCTAAAGGTAAGCCTCTGAGGAGATCAGGAAGAGCTTCACTCTCTTCTTCTTCCTCTGATGATGCTAGAAGCAAAGCTCCTACATCAGGTCTGGAGACATACGCTTTTAGCCTGTTGGTGTGGAAGACTGTCGGAGCCTCCTTGGGGTTGCCCAAATCCACCATATAGTTGATCTATCCAAGTTTACCCAAAACTTTGAAGGGTCCCATCTATTTGTCTTGCAAGGCCCTCTGCCTTATTGGAATCATAACAAGAACTAGCTGGTCTTGAGTAAACTCAACCATGTTAGCCTTTTGGTCATGCCAGTGTTTGACCAATGCTTGTCCAGCTTTCAAGTTATCACTTGCTTCTGCCATCATTTGTGACATTCTCCTCCGGAGACCTATCACATAGTCAGTCACTCTGACTGGCTTGGGGCAAGGAGCACTCTCCAACCCCTCCTTGATCAGGGCCAATGGACCTCTGACCGGATGACCATAAAGAAGTTCAAAGGGAGAATAACCTACTCCCTCCTGAGGGATTTCTCTATAAGCAAAGAGAAGGCATGGCAGTAGAAGGTCCCACTTTCTTTTAAGGGGGTCCTCTAAAGCACCTATCATGCTCTTCATGGTTCTGTTGAACCTTTCAACCAACCCATTTGTCTGAGGGTGGTAGGCGGTTGAGAATTTGTAAGTAACTCCGCAGGTTTTCCACATGGCTTTCATGTAATGGGACATACAATTTGACCCCCTGTCAGAGATTACTTCCTTAGGAAACCCAACCCTGGTAAAAATACCAAGGAGGGCCTTAGCCACAGCCGGAGCTGTAACAGTCCTCATAGGAATTGCCTCAGGGTATCTAGTAGCATGGTCTACTACAACAAGTATAAACCTGTTGCCTGAGGAAGTTGGAGGATCAAGGGGACCAACAATGTCAATCCCTACTCTCTCAAATGGGACTCCGGCACTAAAGGTTCCACATTCTTGGAACCAACCTTACCAGAAGTCTGGCAGGTGTAGCAGCTCCTGCAGTATTTATCTACTTCAGACCCCATCTTTGGCCAATAAAAGTAGAGTGAGAGCCTTTCCTTAGTCTTCTTGAAACTCAAGTGACCAGCCAAAGGAATCTCATGGGCTAACTGTAAGAACTGTGGTCTGTTCTCTTGGAGTACTACAAGTCGTTTGTTTTCCCCAGGTGCAGACTCGGTTGGTTCACTGTCAAAGAGGCCATCTTCCCAGTGTAACCTATATTTCCCAGGCTCTTGCCCTTCAGCCTGAGCATCTGCCTGGTGGCGAAGACCTTCCAGAGTTGGACATTCTCTCTGTCCCTTACTGAAGTCTGCCCTGTTGGGTCCACCTTCTGCCAGTAAAGACTGCAGCTCAGGATGGTCAACAGGATCCAGATCTCCAATGAGTTCCTGGCCTTCCACTAGCTCTTCTTCAGAGTCTAGTTCAACCACACAGGGTTGTACCTCCCTCTCAGCCTCAGCTGGAGGGGGAGTTACTGGTGTAACTTTGGACAACCTAGGGGAAGTCCGTGTTGGCTGCACTGGAGTGCTGGCTGTGGGCTTCTTTTTAGAAGCTTTAGGTTTCCCTTTTTCTTCTATTTTCTTAGAGACAGCAGCTGACATCTCCAGTGGAGCAGGAGTGATCTCTTTCTTCATCATCTCCTTGGGAGTACCTCTCATGGTTCTCTCCCTTGCAGGTCTGGTGAGCTCCTGTACCCTTTTACTAGGAGGTCTGGGGGTGTGTGACACTACTCCAAGAGTTTTCAAGTCATTACCCAGCAGAACCCTTCCTGGCACCTCACTTTGTATGCTGACAGGTATCTTCACAGTCATGTCATTACACTGGATGAGAACTGGTAATTGCGGAAGCATCTGCACAGGCCCTCCAGCTAACTTGGTGAGGCATTTGGGTGCCTTAGCAACATCCTCAGCCTGAAAAAATTATTTGTCCACCACAGTTATGCTGGCCCCAGTGTCCCTGATGGCAGGAGTCTCCTGGCCATTCACCTGGACACTGTCCTTATAATACTCTTTAGTATTATCTGGGATAGAATTATAGACATCTAAGTTCTGTTGTTCCCACAGACCCAGAGACACTAAAGAAACACTGGCTGAGACTCCGATGGGTTCATCAGACAGTAATAGAAAGTTTCCTCTTGCCATGTGTACTTCCTCCTCTGGAGCGTAGGCTAATGAGACAAGCTGGACCCCTGAAGGTTTACCCTTACATCTGGGATCTCCCTTCACATGGTCAGTAGAGCCACAAACAAAGCATTTACCAAATGCTTTCTGGAATGGTGGCTTGTTCTGACCTCCTTCTGGTTTGGCACCAGGAGGTACACTAGCCTGATTTGGCTTCACTGGTGGCTTACCCTTTTGGTTTTGTTTGGGGCCCTCTTTGGAATTTGAATTATTAGAATTCTCTTTGGAGTCCATTTTCGTCTGTTTTCCCTCATCCTTTTTCTGAATAGCCCCAGAATCCTTGTGAGTGGCCCTGTTGGCAACCCACAAGTCAGCAGCCTTAGCTAACTTCCTGGAATCGAATTCCTTTGAATCAGCCAAGTGCTGTCTGAGCTCAGGAGAGCAGGCATCATAAATTGACTCCAACGTTACAAGATTCTTCATTCCTTCATAAGTGTTAACTCTGTAACCCTTAATCCATCCCTCTAAGTTTTTCAAACTTTCACTCACCCAGGTAGCCCAAGGGGTACCATCATGCTTTTTGAGGGTCCTAAACCTCTTAAGGTACTGGGAACAGGTCTTCCCAAATCTAGCTATCAAAGCTAGTTTCACACATTCATAATCCTTCTTATCCACCTCCCCCAACTCCATTACCACATCAGTTGCAACAGGGGGGAGCCTAGAGAACAACCAGGGAAGTAACTCATTCCCTTTGATATCCTGGAGCCCATGATTATACTCAAACATGTTCAACCAATCCAACACATCCAATCTAGGTTCATACATACCCACTAATTCCTTAGGCATCCGGGGTCTTTTGGGACTGGAACTCCTAGAAGAACCAGAGGAGAGAGAAGCATTTTCCACAGACAACTTTTTCATTTCTAATTCATGATTGAGCTCTATTTCTCTGAGTCTTAACTCAGCTTGCTTCTGCTCAGCCTGGGCATTCATTCTTCTGAACTCTAGCTCTTGGTTTCTTTCAGATTGAGCAATAAAACGTTTGTACTCTAATTCAAGCTTCATTTTTTCTAGTTCAAAATAAGCAGGGTTACATGTAGGACCTGGTATAGGCCCAGTAGGTACAGTAGGTAAGGCAGACAGAGGCTCAGAGTGGCTAACTTCATTAGGTTCACTTTCCTCTTCTGACTCATTATCATGACTTTGATTCAGATCAATAACATCACTGTTGTCTACATTTGCTGGGGGGGGGGGGGTAGATTCCTCTGTACCACCCAGACTTTGGCTTTCTAACAATCTTTCGATAAGTTCCATTTTCTTGCCCTTCTCAGAGAGATTCTTATGTCTATACAATACTTTTAAGTAATCAGTAGTTTTGGCAGACAATGATTCTAGGGTATAACTCTCCATAGCAGACATAGTTAGAAAATCAGCTTTTCAGTCCTAAACTCTGTGGTTAGTTGTCCTAAAGTGTTCAACAAGCACTCTAAAGTGTATACTCAATACAAATCCCACCGCTGTACACCAGTGTTAGGCAGAAACCTGTGCAGTTCCCTCTGGGACCACTGCAAAAGATTTAGGACTACAGGTGTTTGGCAGTAAACCCACTTGGTAGCAGTCTGTACCACACAGATTTACTTGGTAGCTGTGGCTGAGCAGTCAGACTTCCCTCAAGAAGAGGTAGGCAGTATACAGAGTATTCACAATAGGTTAAGAGAACACAATAGAACAAGTAAACACTGACCAGGGCTTGGTGTAAAAGAGACATAATTATTTATTGAAAAACCACATCTAGAAAAACACATAGGCACTAATAGTAAGCAATTCAAAAACACGGTCACTAAAGATATACACTCCCTTAAAAGAATATTAGACAAGTCTTAAGTAAAGCCCCACTTATTTTCAGACAGAGGTGAGCGCTTAACGTAGATGGTACTCTAATAGTTCGTTTTAACAAGGGAGAGAAAAGCAGAGAACAAGTTGAAACAGATCCCAAAACTTTTACAAGAACATAACAAGAGAGGAAGGCAAAGTAGAACCGTGAATTCACAGTCAGTAGGCTGGATCTGCTTTAAGAGGATCGAAACGAAATGTGTCCAAGGTCACACGGTTGCAGTGCACGAAAAGTCTTGTAACGGTTCAAAAAGGAGTTGGACCAAAGAAAGGGACCAGTTAGGGGGTCAAGGCGGCCAGCCCAGTCCAGAAGGTTAAGGGATTATTATTACCTTGTAGCAATCTTTATAAAGGGAGGCCTGGCGGACACGGTACCTTAAAGTGGTGGGAACACTCCAGAAGGGGGCAGTTGTTCATGGCAGCGGGTGCAAGTCGGTGCTTCGTCCTGGGGAAGAGAGAATCTCGTCGTGGAGGAAGACAGGAGTCCGTTGCACTGCCAGGGAAGAAACCAGCCGCGGAGTTTCTCAGGTACACAGAGCGGTCCGTTGATTCGCGGTTCAGTGGTGAGTGGCTATCCGGCCGCCGGGGTGCTTGGCACGGGCAGTTCAACCACAAACCGGTCTGGGGTGCGAAGAAGGAAGGTAAAACTGGTTGTGCCCACCAGTCAGGGGAAGAAGCCTCTCCAGCCGTGAGATCTTCTCTGTCGTCGGGAAGTGGTGAGTCGGTTCCGCAGGGCTCCACCGCTGGTGTTGTCGTGGTAGGTCGGCTCAGCTTCTCCCTCGTCGGATTCTCAGGTCCTGTGGCGACTTCTGAAGTTCCAGTCCCCAAAGCCCTGCTTTTATGCAGCATACCCCCATTCACTCAGCCTAGCTGTCAATCAAACATGCTAAGTGGTGAGCCGGCCGGCTCACCACTTGGGCCAATCACACAAGAGTGCGACTTGAGTTACCAAGATAACTCAGTCCAGGGTGCCTAAACCCCCTCCCACGCCCCCTGTGGTACCCAGACAGAGTGGCACCACTTTTGGAGGCTTCTGTGGAGAAGCCCGCCAAAAAGTGGAACAAAGGGCTCGACTTGGGTTGGAGTCACAGAAGAGAACACAGACGCCATTTTAGAATCGAGTCCTGGCAAAAAATACCAACCGGCGAATTAATATTAAATAAATAAACCGGCGGTATGTTCGAGGCTATGAGAATTAAAAAATAAAGTTAGTAGCCTCGAACAATGGGAAAATCCCATAGGAAAATATTTGCGGTCGAATATAAAAAGTAGTTTCCACTGCCACCAGCCAAAACTCGATCAGGGGGGACGGAGACGTGCCCCCTCGACTACCAGACCCTGGGGCAATCGAATTGCCCCGACCAGTACGTCCACAATATGATGGTTTGTACTGGTTTCTGTTAATAATTTGGGACTAGTAAAGCCAATGGTGACTTTACATGCCCTGGGAGACAGTAGTCAGTCCGAGGGTATGGAGTCTATGGTGGGGGGTCACTATGACACCCCTGTGTTACTGCACGGAGGGTGCTGTGTAACACACATAATAAAAACACATGAGACCCTATGGAGTAAAGGACCCCATAGCCCATAAAACACATTAACAGTCAAAGGAACACCATAAACATGTCCAAGAGTGGGAAAAAAAGAGTCTCACTCTTGGCAGGAGGAAAAAAACAAACTCCAGAAATCCAGCAAAGCTGCTGGGGGACTCACTAGGTTAGGAAATTCAGCCTAAAGAGAGAATTCTCCCTAACAGAAGGCAACCAGGTCCAGCCAGACCGCCTTCCCCTCCAGCAAGCTTATGTGTTCCTGAGACTCTGTGGGAGTCCACAGTCTGCTCAGTATCAGGTAATATTATCCCCAATAATATTGCCATATATATGGTCGTCGGTAACGGCCATAGGCGATATTATTAGTGGGGATAATTTTTGGGGTAAATGGGAGCAGAGGTTGCAGCGGTGTCCCCTGCTCCCTTTAAAATAATATGGGGGTTGCAGGGGTGTCCCCCGCAGGTTTGATGGGATAATATTGCCGCAGAAATATGGAGCCATTCTTGTACGGCAATATTTTTGCAGGGATATTAACACATGGAACTACCTGCTCACCGTTAGGTATGACAGGTGAAGGCACCAAAAAGTCAGAGATGCATCCGTGACCTCCAACACCTTGGGCCAAGGTTGGCAAAACGACATGCTCTTCAGCAAGTTGTCTCGCAGGGCCCACCACGCAAGATACTGAGGCACTTGATCCGAGACCTGCAAGGGGTCCGACTTATGGCCCTGAAACTGTGACCATTGGCAACGGAGAAGCCACTGAAGTGATATCATGGGCAGCCTTACCTCCAGTATCTCTAGAATGCAGGAGGCCATGAGGTTGAGAAGGTGCAGGAAGGCTGAAGCTGGGACTTGTCCCAGTGATTGGAGGGCATTGACCATCCGAAAGATGTTCGTCACTCAATCCTCGGGTGTGTTTGTCCAACTCGGCACCAATAAATCGAAGGGACTGAGATGGCGAAACCAAAGACCTTTTGAAGTTCAGGGAAAAGCCCAGCCTGTGTAAAAGAGTGCATGTGCAGAGAAGGTGGTCCGACAGTCGTCCAGGTAGGGAAATACATGAATGCCCTCCCTCCTGAGGCGAGCCACTTCCACTGTCAGCAGCTTGGTGAAACCCCTTGGAGCCAAGGAGAGACGAAACGGCAGAACCTTGAATTGGTAATGGTGTTGGCCCACTACGTACCTCAGATACTTCCTGTGCTTTAGATGAATTGGCACATGGAAGTTGGCGCCCTGAAGGTGCAGAGAAACCAACCAGTTCATCAGATCGAGGGCTTGCAGAATCTGGGCTAGAGTAACCATCCTGAACTTGTCCTTGAGTAGGAACAAGTTCAGCAGCTGAAGATCCAGAATTGGACTCAAGCCGCTGTCTTTCTTTGGCACCAGAAAATACGTGAACCACTACCTCTTCCCTCGATATGTGCGGGGAACCAGCTCGATCATACTTTTCAACAGAAGAGAAAAGGACCTCTTCCAGGAGGATGGGGTCCGGACATAAGGTGTTGGCCCAAGGTCCGGGGGCGCTGATGGAATGGAAGGCAATATCCCTGCCAAATGACATGTAAGGACAAGTGTCAGGCTTGGTCTTCAACCATTCCGGGCTGAGCAGACAAAGCCTCCCCCCTCTGTTAATGAATGGCAAAGCATGTCATTGAGATTTGACACCCTGGAGTGCAGCGGGGACAACAGCTGTTGCAACACCCTCTCGCTGGGCACCCTTTCCTCTTCCTCTCAGACATCTGCTTTGTCCTCTTCCCAGCGCAGACTGACCATCGCCCCTCAAGGCGAAGGTGGTATAGGGATGAAAACCCCTGCCTGAGTCGATGTCTGTGAAGAAGGCTGTTGCACTGCTAGCCCCAAAGACTTAACAGTCGCCTTGGATGAAAACCTTCTGTAGAGCTTTGCCAGTCTTAGCTTTAAAATGTTTATGGCTATCAAAAGGCATACCCAGCGGTCTGGATGTCGGCAGCAAGGCATAAAATCCATATCCACAAGTGGCGCCTGACCACTATGCTACTGGCCATGGCCCATCAAAACAGTCCACCACGTCCAGTCCCGACGGCAGTATCTGGCATGCAGCCTCTTTGCCATCTGAAACCAAGGACTGGAAACCGTCCCTCATCTCTCCGGGGCATACTCAGCCGCATCGGCCACCGCAGACCAAAGGACAAAAAAGAACTTTGCCATGGTGCAAGTGGCATTCGCGGTCCACAGTGCAAGACTGCTTGACACAAACACCTTCTTGCCCCATGCGTCAAACTTCTTACTTCCAGTGGAAGGGACAGAAATGTAGAAGTCTTCAGGCTAGCCGTTGCAGGCTGCACCACCAAGCGTTCAGGCGAATCATGGGAAGAAAGAAAGGCCGGATCGGGACAGTGTTTCCTTGCCAGATCCCTGTCCACTGCCAGAACAGAGGCAGTTTTCTCCCACACCTCCAATACGGGGGCCTCTACTGCCACATTTAAGATCAAGAGCATCTGCTTCTTGGGAACCATGTCCAGAATGTGCCAAAGTTTGTACTGAAGCTTGGACCTGGATGGAGCAGATAACCCCAGAGTACTGGGCACCTTAGCCATCAAGTGCTGGAAGACGGCGTGAGGCTTTCCTGGTGTGATAGCAGGCCCAAATTTCATTTCTGTGGTGGTGTCCAGGCCAATGGCCCCCTGCAGGTCCTCTGCAAGGCCCAGCATGTCCTCATCTTCACCGTAGAATTCCTCCTGGAAATCCCTCCTCTCATTAGAACCCATAGGTTAAAACCCAGAAGGGATCTGGCCGCCATCCTTGCCACGACGATACCCAGCTCATTTTCAGGCTACCCTCGGCCTCCTCCTCTCCTTCCCTCATCTCTGACTGTCTGTCTGCTATCCAGGAATGGTGTGCCGCAAATGACCTCTGCCTTAATGCCAGTAAGACTGAGATTCTACTCATCTGCACATCCACCCCCTCCTTCCCTGCAGCTCACTGGCCGGCCTCTCTTGGCCCTCTTCCTGCTCCTACCTGCAAGGCAAAAAACCTCGGGGTTATCTTCGACTCCACACTCTCCTTCTCTCCTCATATATCTGACGTCTCTAAAAAGTCACACTACCAACTGCACCTCCTCAGAGGTATTCTTCCCTTCCTCTCCTTCCCCCAGAAGCTCACTGTCTCCCGAGCCCTGGTTCTCTTAAAGCTGGACTACTGTAACAGCCTCTATCTTAATCTGCCTGCCTCCACTCTCCGCCCTCTGCAACTCATCCAGAACAGAACTGCGAGACTTGTCCTTGGCCTCAAGCCCAAGGACCGCATCTCTCCAGGACTGAAATCTCTACACTGGCTCCCAGTGGCTGAGAGGATAAAGTTCAAAGACCCCTGCATTGTCCACAAGGCCTTCTGGGGCCTAAATACTTTCCACTCTCTCTTCCTAAATCTCTTCCTTCCCGAGCCCTTCGCTCATCTGTCTCCAACTCCCTCAGGGTCAGCCGCTTCTCGAAGCTACGAGCTGGGGGTAGATTTCTCTCCGCGGCAGGGGCCTCCCTCTGGAACAGCCTTCCTGCCTCCCTGAAACTTGAGGAGAACCATCTCCGGTTCCGGAAGCACCTCAAAACCTTCCTCTTTGCTTCTGCTTTCTCTCTCCCTCTCCCCTGCTAATTCTTCGCTGAAACTGCACTGAATCTGCAACTGGGCCACTCTCACAGACCCCGGTCCTGGGCCCAGCCACTTTCCACTTGCACTGCCTCCCTGGCAACCCCTGCACTGCGGGACTGTCTCTGTATCCCTACAGCCCCCCCTTCCCAGCACTTGTCTGCACCTACCTTGCACTTGCCACCAGCTGGCCCTCTTTATTTATTTATTTTATTTTATTCTTCTTACCTTGTACTGCACTTCCCCCCTCCCCTTCCCCAAGCACTTTCTCCCTTCCCCCTACCCCTGCACTTGCGCGATCTGAATGACACCTGGCCTATTAGGATCGTTGTCTGTCTTCCCCTTGTTCCCCCCTCCCTGCCTCATCGCGCCTTGAAACACTTGTGTATAGGCACGTTACGAATGCCATATCATATATCATATCATAGATGTCACACATCCTTCACAAGAAGGCATCCCTAGGTAGTAGGGCGTATACCAGTAGAGTCACGGTGCTGAGTGACAAGTCTGCCACTCCTGAAGGCGAATCCTATCAGTGCCAAGAGACATCTGTCTGGTCCACTCTCGAGCTCTTAAGCCAGTCGAAACAGACACAGAGGGACCCTGCGGCACCATAGCCAGAACGAGCCAGTGACTGTGCCACAAGAGCCAGAGCCTTGGCAAAGATGTCTAAAATCTTTTTGCAGAAGCTCTCCGATTCCTACGGCGTGGAGGACTGAGTAGGAAAAAGCACCTGCGCCGAACGCTCAGGGCACCCAAGACAGCAGCCGTGTGACCTCGAACAAGACTGCAGAGCTTCACCCTTCGTCTTGTGGATGGAGGTATATATCTTCGCCGCCCTCTTCCAGAGGGCCTTCGGATACATGGACTGGCATGACCCTCAATCCTGGATGTCATGGGCCTCGCTCAAGCAAAACAAAGAAATCTGCTGTAGATCCGAAACCGACATTTCCCAACCACATTCTGCGCACAGCTTGAAGCCTGATGCATTGGACAGAATAGGCATGGCGTACTTCAAAAATAAGTAAGAAAAACTCAACAAGCGTGTTCCAATCAGCGAACAGAGTGCACGGAATAAAGGAACTGAGGTCACGGAGCGTGGCTTCACTATATATGCAGGCCCCGCCAACGTCATATCAGGTGTGGGCACATAGAGGCATCGGACAGAGCCAACGCAGAGCCGTGCTGCGCCCCCTGGCAGCAGAAAGGTTTACGAAGAACAGCTACGCTGCAATAGGGATATCCTAGATGAGGAATCAGTGGGAGGAAGGACCCATAGCAAATACAGCTTCCTCCCTCACTACAAAAGTTCAGGAAATAATTTAAGACACTTTAGTTCACTCTTCACTACCACTCCTCACAACTCTACTGGCATTATTGAATCTTGTAAGCAGTGTGCTCCGTACCCTTCCACGCTGCATCAACCTCGCCTGCACTCCTCTCCCCAATCACTGTAACTTCCTGTTCTCTGAACATACTTGAGCGTGCATCTGTAACCTGCACAAGTATGGATGTGCCATCATTGAGCTAAAAAAGCCATCACCTGCTCCGATGGCCAATGTCCATGTTAAATGAATAATAGCAATACAAAAAAAATAATTATACTTTTAAAAAAGGCACATTTTTTAGAATGAGACACCCCTTTGTAGAAGCACGGTGTGTGGGCTACTGGAGTTGTGGCAAAAAATGTCCTGATACCAAAGAGATGCTTTCCATCTGTATGGGCAACCCATCCCGAACACGGCTGAGAATCATTACCAACCATGGCAGTATGAAAAAGCATGTTTTGCCTTGCTCTCACTACACATGTTCTTTGTATTAACAGAAGACTTGGATTTCAAATGTAGTGCAGTGCTTTTTACGAGAAGTAAATTCAAACAAGAACCTTTGATGAAAGAACAGATCAGACCATGGTGTTATGACAATAATTACCCCTTTGCGAACAGAACATAGAAAACCAATTCACATTGAGGAAATCACTTCCTTTGTTTACGGGTAAATAAATATAAGTGCCCTCTGAAAACGGGACACATTTTTCACCTTAAACATTGCATATCATTTAAAAAAAGGAATTCAATACTAGTTTGTAGACAAATATCAAGAGCATAGATTGATTTGCACTGCTGGACAGAGGTCCCACAAAAGATGACAAGGTTGCTATTATAAAGAAATGGAATTTCAGTAAAGTCAGATTAGGTAGAGTGGAAATGTCTGATTTACAGGACACTATTGCTCGAGATGAAAAAAGTAGCGTAAAGAAGTGCAGATTGTGCAGAAAAGTTGATATAAAGGTGAGCATCACCGGAAACTAAAGTCCCCTTTACCTCTGCCAGGTGCCTTCTTGTGCTTTTCTTTTGATTCTTTGGAACTTCTGTCTGGTGATTCTTTAGAACTTTTCTCTGGATCTTTGCTGCGAGTCTGCTTTTTATCCTTTCCCTTTTTACTTTCTTTCGCAGCTGCGTTGGATGGATGTGGTTCATTATTAATTAAGGACTCGCCTTTGCTGTCTGCAGTAGTTTTGCGCTTCACATTTTTTGTCTCGTTGGCAGAATCTACGGAATTGTGTGTTTTTTTCCCACTAGCCCCTTGGAACTTCTCTTTCGTCGCGTGAATGCCTTTCTCTTCTGGATTCTTCAGCCCACTGGAGGAATGTGATCCTTTTGGCTCCTTAACTTTCTTAGGAGTGTGCTCTTTGGATATGGCAGCATTCAAGCCATTGCTTAGGTCTTGGATAGCAGCACACTCCTCTGTCGTAGATTTTCCACTCATTACTAAAGGGGTCTGTTTACTATTTTCGTCCTTCTTTCTTTTATTTTCTGTCAGATCAGTAGTTTTCTCCTCTTTCAAGGGCTTGTTTTCAGTGGTTTGTGTTTTGTTTCGGTGTCTTCTTTTTGTGTCTATATCATCCGCCTCCTGTGGATTTTGCCGTTCTCGTCCTCTTTTTGCTTTCTCATTCTCAGAATGTTCATTATAGTGCTGTCCTGTAGATTCACTTACATGAGCGTAGCCGTCATATTTCACTGGGTGTACGTTTTCTTGATAGGAAGTGTGAATTTCTCCTGTACCATGCCTTCGATCTTTATTGATAGAGTCTTTTGGTGTTTCCAATGGTGGTGCTAATTCGTCTTTGGAAGCTTTCTCTTCCTGAGCTTTGGAGGCTTCTTCATCTTCTGCCCGAAGATTATGCATCATACTTGTTACATGTTCCGTGACAGAATCGCTCACATTATAGCTAACCTCTCCAACAGCACTAGTTAGGTCATCTACTGCATTACTGAGGGAATCAACAAGAGATGACATAGTTGGAAGGTTCAGGTTTTGTTGAAAATTCCTGAAAAAGGACATCTTTCCAGGCTTCTAATTCCAATGTGATGAGATGTGTGATGTGTATTTCCAGCTTATTCTACAACACCACTCGATTTCAAATTATTTATTCACACATTCATTCAATGATGACACCTTGAAAGTTGAAGTGTTTCCTACTTGCAAACCGTGGGGAATTCTGGTTTTGACTTATTCCCAATTGTAATCTTTGACCAACCTTGTAGCACTCAGAACAAGGACATTTTCCCCTCCACATTAGAACGGTTCCAGAAGGTTCACCATAGAGTAGCTCTTAACCAAGTGGCAAAAATGTCGCTTCTAAAAAATAAAACATTTCAAGGAACTTGTGAATCTTTTTTTCCAAACCTGTGAAAAGAAGTTTTAAAGTTTTTAATGTCCACTTTATTACTAGGCATATAGTAGTACTGGGTTATATACATTAGTTGTCAGGGTTATGCAGAAAGGTTTGGCTACAAACGGGTATGCCTTATCCCCATCACATTTTCCTGCATTGCTGTTAGAGCTAGAAATACAATTGTGTTAATGGGATTTTATTGAAACTTCATTAGGGGCAGGTAGGTATCCCAATGAACCATATCATGTTTGTCCATTTGTAAACATGTCACACATGGCAACACAACACCTAATGAAAAGGCAAAACAGCAAATGAATGCCCTAAAGCAAACCTGTCCAACATAGTACAGCATCTGTCATAGGCTTTAATATTCTAAACTGTCCAACAATAGTAGGACTACTGTGTCCTAGGGAAACATGTTTTAACCAACTGGCCAAAATATAAACAGTGAGATATTTGCATTCATCCTAAACAATCAAACTAGTATCTAAACACATTTGAAATCTAACTAGCAGTGCACCCAAATGTATACACACCAGCAGAGAAATAAGCAAGGGTACTCCACATGCCTTGCCCAATATTGCACATTTTGTCATGGCGATTCATCATGATGAAGTATTTCCACACTACATTTCTGTGGTAACGAAGGACCCTTTGCCTTCCTCCATTTTGAACCATTCAGGAAACCAGTGATGATCCTTTCATAGGCAGCTGGGGTAAGTATGCATTGATATATGTAACCTCTTAGGCCTGTATTCTCTATGGGGCAGATTCGGTTGACAATAACTCATTAGATGGGTTGTTACTGTGCTCCCACATTCTTGTTAGATTCCCTGCATAGTCCGAGTACAACACAGTGAAAGGCCTAACAAACCAAAGTTTCCTCATGGGGTTTCCCTGTGCTGCGTGTGAAATCCAAATGCAGGAACATCCGTATTCTGACCCCAGCAGATAGAATGGGTTTTCTGGCGAACATGCCAATTTCCCCTTTGACCGGAAAACAGAGACACATCCAAGGAAATCCATTAGCAATAGTGGAATGCATGAATGGCAAAGATCCAAGAAAATCCATTAGCAATAGTGGAATGCATGAATGGCAAAGATCCAAGAAAATCCATTAGCAATAGTGGAATGCATGAATGGCAAAGATCACCCTGTTGTGGTGGTTTCTAATTTGTGGCAGTTGGCTTAATATTTCATGGCTTTGGTGTGCACAGCTAACTTTAATATACACGATTAAATTACATCACATAGACCACCCATTACATCACCTGTGGGGATGACCCTTAATAATTCTCAACCAGAGAAGGGATCTACAACCCACATCGTTGAGTTATAAAATAAGAGGATGGGTATATATCAAGGAGGGGAGAAATTACATATATTGAGGAGGGGAGAAATAACATAATGGAGAAGAGTTATAGCAACCACTGAAAAATAAAAAGTCTGTCTTTTTTTGATGTTAGTTGCCATTTCACATGGCCCCTACAGACAGGTATAACTATAGGTTAATATGCTCAAGTGAAGCCCCGTATTCTCAGGTGCAGCCTGATTAGGTCCAGAGTAATATTCCTAGGTGTCTCCTGTAAACATACATGCCCAGTTACAGTATCACATATTCAGGCACTGCCACGGTATGCCAAGTACAGATGCATAAGACCTGATGCAGGCAACATATACCCAACCCACCTTAATGTGCACCCACATATGGGCAGCTACAGCCATCATATGGCCACATACAATATCATATTGGAGGTACAGTCTCACATGCCATCATTACATGCTAAATAATCATAACTATTAATATACAGTTATATGGAAAAGGGTCCCAAATGATGCCATGACAGGGAATATAACTTACAATTGTCTTAAGCCCTAGATATTTAAATGAAACCGTTTCTTAGCCAAACACAAGAACGCATCCTATCGCAGATCTGCACAACACCTTACAGTCACGTAAAATAAAATAAAAAGTATTTTGGAGTGCGTTTGTTGTGAAATTTGGGACCTTCTGAGGTCTTTTGGGTTGTGCCATTTTCCCTCAAATCCACAAATTCAATAGTACTCGTGGCTAGCCCCAAACCGTGTGCTAATGTATTTTGTATAATTAATGCTAATTAGCACCTTCTGTGTTTCAGAGTGACATTTGGACATTTGCATTTTTGTCACTGCAAATGCTATTCTTGGGAAGCAATTCCCAAATGGAAAATCCCTGCGGCAAATGGCGCCCTTGACCAAACATTGAACTGCAGATATATTCCCACACCATGATTGCAACTGTCATGATGGTCAAGCACTGGGCCAAGACAAAAGAAGACATCAGCTCCCTCATTTCCGAATCACATTCCTGCGTGTCAACAAACATATTATACATTCAGAAAGACTGCAATCATTTGCTAACCTGATACATAATGTACAATTGCCCTTTCTAATACATTTATCACATTGCGCAAACTTACAAAATCATGGGATTTATTTTTTAAAGAAAAAACAGAATCTAACAACACAATACAATATGAAAACATTTATAAGGGCACACCACACAGAGGGAATTCGTGAATAGATATAGTCAACACTTTTACATATGCTAGAAAAACAATGGCTCAAATCCATTCAAAGATTTCCACCACTGCTCCACAAGTTGTTTTTCCTTTTGCTTTTGACAGA
Source organism: Ambystoma mexicanum (assembly GCF_040938575.1). Lineage (NCBI taxonomy): Eukaryota > Metazoa > Chordata > Amphibia > Caudata > Ambystomatidae > Ambystoma > Ambystoma mexicanum. Next base: position 952,157,749 of record NC_090928.1, on the reverse strand, counting down.
ACAGCCTGAGAAGCAGCAAAAAAGGTGAGTGTGTCATGAGCGAAATGCAGCTGATCCTATCAGGAGAAAGGGTACATTGAGTGAGTGCAGAGATTACAAATGTCAATGACCAGCATAGTAGTGGTGTGGTTTTCAAGTATTGGCACAAGACACACAACAGCATATACAGCCAGCCAACTCATATTTGGGAGCTTAAGGCTATGTTTAACAAAACTAACTGCATTGGTGTGCAAGTAAAATTACCTTTATGAAAAATGCATGAATGTTCTTGTAGAGTTACCAATTGCAGGCTTCATCTGAAGTTAATTATTGTGATTGACTTGACTGCATTCATGTATTAGGTTTTGTTTTGTTTGAGGATATTTGCTGGGTATACAGGGTTGCACCACATTAACAGCCTCATTTTATATGCAGTGCGACTAACACAGGAAGGGCCGTGCCCACTAAAATGTACGTGTCCCCAGCCCTACCCATGTAATTTTGACTGTTTTTCGTTATGGCAGCTAACATGAATGGGAATCTGGGCAGTTAGCATTCTTGTGCCTTTTTACACTCTTAACGAAAAACATGCAGTAAGGCCGGCCCCCATGGACGGGCATGGCAACCAGCATTAAAATGAATCCCTATAGATTCCGTCAGTCCTGTCAAATGGATCCTACAGCAATGCCCATGCCTGAAACACTTTCTTTGGAAGGCATCTCGAGCGGTGCAGAGGGGCTGGTGGCAACAGACAGATGACACGACATGTTGTGTAGAGCTCCCCGCCTGGCACTGCAGTAGAAGAGACTCCGCCCATCAGGAACATGAATCAAACACACACATTGTCACATAGATCAATCAAAGAAAGAGGTCCAAGGACATGAACACCAAGGTGTGAGGGTTGGTAGAGCGTCTTCATCGAGACTACTGGAAATGTCTCGTTATACGTTATGGATAGTTATGCTGTATCTTTCTCAACTTGTATTGACAACAGCAAAGCAAAACATTTTTAGTAAACTGTATTTGACAAAGAAATGGGTTACAGACAAACCAACTTTACATAGTGGAATCAACCAATCGTAGCCCATCACAGTCAATAACCTCGATGCAAGCACCCTGGAACTTCATGTTCCCTTGCTTCTGAAAGCAGAAATTGAGTGGGTTTCAGAAGAACTGTGGGACCTTGCATGGGAATGATTTGAGACCTCAGGAGTTGGCATGGGCTCCAATCACGTATGCTCTTTACCAAATATTCCAAGATGGTGCCCATCAAGCAGACAACCTAACTGTACAGATTGCCTGGGGGCCCCACTTGATACTCTACACAGGTGATATTTATGTATTCATTTTGAGCATTTATGGAGTTCAACATTCATCAACCATTTGGTCTCTAAGTGCTAATGATCAAAGTTGGCGAAGACAGGTATCCGAGATATGGTATTTGTTTCAGGAGCCAGGTTTTTCAGTCACAGTAGAAGGAGAGGTGATCAGTAATATTTTTGATCCCTGGGCCTTTCCAGAATCTTAGGTAACTAGAGTTAAACATTGTCTGGCCATGCCTAAACCGGTCAGGTGGCACAGCGAGTAGAGCGCTTGCTTTGACATCCGTGCAGATCCTGCTGACGCAGGTTTGAATCCCGGCGGGGCCAAACTCAGCCTTTTATCCTTCCGAGGTCGATAAATGAGTACCACACACCGTGGGTAATATTAAGCAGCACTCAGATACCTGAGGGTTCGTAGCGCTATATAAGTGCCAAATTATTATTATTATTATTTATTATCATGCATGATTTGCTGAAAGCAGGGGGAGGGATCTGCATGAAGATAAAACGTTTCTCAAAGCAGTGTATTAATAAAAGCGAGTTTGTGGAAGGGGGTCAGTCTTGCAGAAGGTGTGGTGAGTGATGCAGAGGAATTGGAAGTTCTGTTTGGGAACAGGCAGCCAATGAAGGGAGCTAGAGTGATATGGTTAGCGCTATTTAGGTGTAGGAGAAGGCGAGCAGCGGGAGACTGGATTATTTGAAGCCCGTAGATGACATACTCAGGTAAATACTGTTTCCATAGTCCAGCCTAGATGAGATTGGTGGGTTGGGAACTGATTGTGTGGGGAAACATCTATGTGAGAAATCGCCTGAGCGAGATGAAGTGAAAGAAGAAGACGTTGACAATGGAGCTGATGATTCGGGAGGAAAGTGATCGTTCATTGTTGAGGCAGAAGCACAGGTTTTTGATTGGGGCTGAGAGTTGGAGGTAAAATAAAGGCAAGTCACTTGTGTAGGGTGATAGTTTGATGAGCAGCTAGGTATTGTCCCAATTCCTTTAAGACAGCTGTCTTGTATCTAGAGGTGGATGAGACCCAGGTCTCAATAAAGGTTGTCAGACGTTGCATCAGGGGCTATGTCTATGTACAGATTCAGGGGGCTCTTCACAGTTCAAAAAGGCAGTTTTAATTTCACCCCTGGTCATCTGCTGGACATAACACGCTCCTGTTGGACTGTACCTTTAAATGTTATCAGAGTGTTATTTCAATTATAATGATGATTTTAATAGTAAGCCTCTGGCTCTAGAATGCATTAGTTTTTTTAGTGTTTTAGTTTAGTTATAATTTGATTTAATTTTAAGCCTGCTAGCGAAGTGATGTCTAGCCCAGTTTATCTCGGATTATGCATTTAATCTTTCACTGGGCCTCATTACGACCCCGGCGCTAAACCATGGTGCTATTAGCACCATGGTCCATGCCGGGGTCCGCCATGGTGAATGGCGGGAATTGGTGTCCAGTCAATTGGTCGAAAAAAAACTGGTCGACTGCAATTTGGTCGACGCAATTTGGTTGAAAACCAAATGGTCGAATTTTTTTTTTTATTTATATATTTATTTTTCGGGTTTTCGTTTAGTAAAAAAAAGGGGTTTCTAGAGAAAAAAAAGGGGTTGGGTGGGGGACCCCCCCCCAAAAAAAAAAAAAAGGGTTAAAATAAAAAAAATAAAAAATTCGACCATTTGGTTTTCGACCAAATTGGTTCGACCATTTGTCTGGTCGACCAATTTTTTTTGACCAAATGTCTGCCAACCGGCAGAATTACCACCCCATTCCAAGTTTGGCGGGGCGGTAATTCCCCATTCACCATGGGCCCTTCCCCATACCCATTTTTGCCCCATAGGGCTCAATGGGAATGGGGAAGGCGCTAAGTACGGTGCCACAAATAGCGGCACCGTACTTAGCACCAAGGTCCCTTTGCGGGTTGGATTTTAACACCTGCAAAAAGCAGGCGTTAAAATCGCCAAACCGCAAAGGGACCTAGTAATCAGGCGTTAGGGGGTTAACGGCACCTCCACCTTTTGTGGCGCTGTTAACCCCTTAACGCCAGGGTTGTAATGAGGCCCACTGTTTTTTAGGACCGCGCTTGGTTACGCAATTTGTCTGAACTCCGATCCCATTTTGCACTTTGTACAACCCAGCAGACGGCCCAACTGCCCATGTAGCTGGGGTCTCCTGGCTCTCTACTGCAGACCTTATATGCACACATGGGTCAGGTCAAGGATTCTTGTCTCTGCACCTACCAACCTGCGCTTCGACAAATACTCAACCAACAATGTTGCTCTTGCTGAAATGCCAACTCCTCTCCCCCTCTGACACGCTAAACATCATTGCCTCTGCAAGTTCCTTTCTTTCCTGCTAGTTCACCCTCTCCTCTCTGAAAAGAAGTGTGATTAGATGATTAGATGACACAAACAGAGAAAACTTAGATCATGGCAACGCCATCTGTAAACTAAAAGAGGAATTTCAATAGGCTGACTCCGAAACACAAAACTATCAATCAAGACAGTGACACTTCCCGTCCTAAATGCAGAGAGGCGACAGATTCATTCTTTCACAGGTTTTGGTCATGACTTAAGTGCAGAATTCTGGGTGCAGATTTTACGAACAATATTTCAGATCCTTTGGGATGTTTACTTGGTGGGATTTCCAGTCTGTCGAAAGACATGTATAAGCTGGTGTCATTCGCTTTGGTAATTGCTAAAACATGTATTCTTATGATGTGAAACTGAAAACAATCTGTGAATAAATCGCTGCAAGTATATGGAGCAATGATCAAGAGAAACAAAGTGAGTTGATACCGCTCGGATAGTGCTTGAGGGATACCGGAACACATTTACAACGGTTTCTGCTGGAAATTAATGAAACTAGTTCCTCTTCGGAGCATACTATTGATTCAGCTTCAGTACCTTATGTTAATGCAAACACAAACACTAACACAATTTACAAAAAGAAGTAGATATGAACACCAAACACCTTACTGACAATAACCCGAATTGCAATAATAGTAGAATCTACTAAAAAAAGGCACTGACATGACGCAAAATACAAGAGTAGTAGCACAAAACACCAGCACTAGAATAACAGACACCAACCCCACAACCCCCACAAAATGACCAACCAAAACCAGACAAACACAAGCAGGACAAAACACAATGTACCAATAAACTAAAAACAGTTCATCCACACCTGGGGTAAATCTACAGCACCTCTGTACCCTCATATCAATTTGAAGAAGAGTATCTAGTTAATGGCATTATGTATATGTCCGGACAAAGATACTTAGTCATTAATGAGGATTGCCCAGAATTTTTTTTAGGAAATGTTAAAAAAAACACAACACATGTTGAAATAAGTTCAAACATGTCATTATTTAAGTTAAACATGTCGTTTTCATCAAAAATGCACCAACATAAAAAATGCAGAATCTTGAAAAAATTTAAAAAGTGTCTGAAAAATCTGAAATCGTGCCACCTTATTCCAAAATGAACAGAAATGCTGAAGGGATGGTCACAAATCAATGGAAAATGTTTTAAAAGTTTGGGTTAATACCAATAAAAAGTTAAAATCTACTTAAGTTAAGAATGTCAATGTTAAGATTTAACTTTAAATAAAACCAACTTTATTTATTTATTATAGTGTGTTATATTTAGCTATAACTTTCCACACTGAAAACATCAAATATAAAATACATCAAATATAAAGTCAAATAAATACAATACAATAAAATACAGTACGATAAAATACTAAGACATTAACGCATACTAGAAACACAAAAGATAACAAAGGGAGATTTAATCACAGCATATATGTATGCAGTAACAATATTTAACTTATACGGTTTTACTGCTCCATACCGCATGCACTCATAATGTAATTTCCCACCCTCTCTGCCCGCACACATGAGACATCAACCATCGTTCATTCTACTCATGTAGGTTGGGTTCATAGCCCTTCACATCGCAACCACTGACTGGTCTGACCCATGCCGCGCACTTTCACACTACCACTCAGGCGATAGCAAGGCCTCCACAATCACCAATATTCTGGTAATAGCCAGCACCATAGACAAGATAAACCATGAGATGCCGCGCAGCCAAAACACTTCACATCCAATCTCATGTAGATCCTCCACGTGAGGATAATATAATCTACAGGTGCTTAATAATGAAGGGCAAGATGTTAAAACATGCCTGCTGGTCTCCACCTCGTTGGCATCACCACAGAGATAAGTGCGATCTTCCCTTGCTACCCCCATCCTCAGCCCCAGAGTTAAAAGCAAGTAAAATACTGACCTACATAGTGACCTACATTAGTAATACCAGTCTGCATTTACTTCCTTAAGTTGGTATGACACTTTTTACTTTGCATCAAGTCTAAAGAAAACAAGTGTTATTACGAGGCTAGCTTGGCCTATGTTGTCAATTACAATTACTTTCTTACTGTGGCATGACATTTGTTACTTTTTATTTGGCATTAAGGGTAAAGCGAATGTGAAGAGTGGTAGACTGGCTTACATTGATGGCTCCAGTCTAGCCATATATTCTTTGTGTCTCATTGTTGGGTGTCCTGACCCACGTTTGAGCTATCATGCTGCAACATTTGGTGCTGTGGGCTTAGAAAATCCAAGATGGCCAAAAAGCCCACATGTATGCCAGAATAGGAAAACTGTGCAGTACGGGCATGGAAACCATCATGATGGCCAGAACTTCCCAGAAAATGCACAGGGAAATGCATGAAGAATAGGCTGCCACCCATTTTTGCCTAGGTTGTGAGCACAGGAGGGCACTGCCTAAAACCACCATTGGGCTACCCACACAGTAGCCTGAAACCATTGGGAATGGCAATGCTGATTGCCAAAAGCAACCTAGAACTGTGGGGAATTCATTTTCTTAAATCCCAAAAATGGTTGCATTACCAGTACTCACCACTATCAGAAATCCGGCGTTTTAAAACCACCAGACTTTTGTGTAAAACTGAACAAATGAAACAAAACCAGACCAAGGAAAGACTTGCTAAGAGGTGGATACAATGTAAAACTATACTCTGAAATGACTTGAAGGAAGTAATTATTTAATGTGTATGTAAAAATCGTAATAGACTTAAACTGGGGGACAAAAAGTGACATTTAGCTGAAACCTGGCTTAATGAAACTGAATTCTGCCTGACATCTACCCCCACAGGAGTTAAAACCTGCTCAGCCACTCTTCCCCTTGCCAAAAGGAGTTGTCACCTCTCTGATTAGATTAGGGGTAGAGCAGCTACAGGGAGTTGAACAAAGGCCTGTCCTGGGCCCAGGCAGATGGTTTATTGGGGGGATCGTAAATGGCTTCCTTTTGAACAAAGCCCTTCCTTGACTCAGGCAGAAGTTATATTGGGGGCGTCGTAAAAGTGGCTTCCTCTTGGCAGAAACGGGGAGGGGCAGCCCCCTCTGAGGACAGGCTGAGCTTAAAGAAAGTGGATAGACTGGTTTCTCCACCATGTGACCTGGAAAGACACACCCCTGTTGGCCAGAATATGATTTTAAGAAAGATGTATAACTCATGGTGCGGACTTGTCAAAATTATCTAAATGATACCATAATTCATGTGATTTTTCTGCCCACATTTTAAGAGGTTTTAGGACCCGGTGGTATGGTCTGGGGGGTTGCTAGCAGAAAATAGGGTTCACTCCAAATGTCTGCATGTTAAAAATCTGACACTTCATCAATTAATGTCCATACTCCTTGCGCACATGTGTGTAAATTTCGGTAAATGTCCGATATTGCAAAACCAGTTAAAAAGTGCAAAATGTTGCCATTTCTGAATGCAAGCCCCCAGGAAGAGCAGAGTTTGAACAGAGTATACCTCATGTGATATGTGATGGGTGCATGTAATTTTAAACAACTGTGTATCTGTGCAATATGTATTTGAATCAAATATAGATTTGTGGGCAAACTGACCAGGGGAGGATCCTCTGACCCATAAAACCTACAGCATCACTCTGACTCACATTTCCTTCCCCCAATCATGGGAGAGGGGAGAATTGGGCCAATGACACGTAGAGAGGGGCAGGCTTAGCTAGGCCCAGGCACACACCCATTTTCAAAACACATAAAAAGAGACTGCTGGGACAGGTAGAGACATTCAATTCCATTTGCTGCGGAGCATGCTGACCGACGACTTCACATCCAGAGATCCTACACTTAGACTTCCAAGCTAAACAGAGACTACAGAACTTTGAACCAAGAAGGCCCACTGCAAGCAAAAGTATTTGTCAGCAGGCCCAAAATCATTTGCAGACTATTCACAGCCGGGCTGAGCTGTTGATTCTGGCCTGAAACCCTGCGCCAGAAAGATCCAGAAGCAGTGCTGTACCCAGAGAAAGCAGAGCAGTATCCAGAACCAGAGGCCAGAGATCCAGAGTGACCCAGACCGCTGTTAGCAGAACCAGAGAGCTGACCCAGATCACTGTGAAGTGCCGAGACCAGAACCGGAGTCCAGTCCAAAACCTGACCAGATCCGTGGCGAGGCCTATTTCAAAAATATATTGTGAGTACCTAGCAGAACTGTGCAGAACCAATCTCTTAGTTAAAATAATCTAATCCAAACTATTTTAATCTAACCAGAACTGCCTCCTAGAAGTTGTCACTTGTCATTTTGTAAAGCTGCACCACTGTCACTTGTCAATTCTGAAGCTGCAAGCTGTCACCTGTCATTTTGAGTTTACTTTAAATCCAAAATACTACCTTTATTTAATCGTCCGTATCCCTGGAACCGTTTGGGCTAGGAACTTGGTTTAACTTTCCTCTGAAAGCTTAGAATCTTACCTTTCCAAGAACCGACTTCCTACTCCTTATACTTTTTCCGCAATCACGATTCACGCACTTGCGAATTTTACCGCGATTTGCGATTTGGTTAAAAATCCAGCCACGTGTCAGCAGTCATTTCTTTCCTTGCTAAAAATTTGTTTGCCTCTTAATCACCATCTCTGAATCATTGCTAAAGTGAGCCTGCACTCATCCCTAGTATCTCTCACTCACCCTGAACCTCCTAAAGGGAATTAAAAGCATTTTCAGCATATTTCTCACTTCATTGCCACCACATTCAAAGCACTTAGGCCTGTGTTTTAAAACTCATACCGGTTTTCTCTAAGCTTGCTGGGGGGGAACTGAATTTCGTATTGTATTTGATTGCATTCCTGAGAACTGTGTGCTCCTCTTTCCATCTACTTCCATGTCTTACATTGCATAGGGGAGGGGGGTGAATTGCCACCAGGGGAAAAGTGAACATATGATATCTTGTGAAACCATATTAGTTAGTTCTGTACTGCATTTTCATTCAACATTGCATCCATTTGAAATCATAAAAGTATTTTTGCTACTTGATCCATCCTATACTAACTCCTCATTGATTGTAAAGAAGTGTGCTAGTGCCAGATTACCCATTGTTGATCAACATCATATGCCTAAGTGTACTATCAGATATTAATTTATTATAAAGTGTGATATATATATATATATATATATAGTTTAAATTCTCAAATAAACCTTTTAAACTTGCAAAACAGAACTACTTCTTGGCTCAGTGGGGTCAGGGGGATTCCAAGAGAGGGGTGTTATATAGGGGTAGTCATCCAGAACTCATGAACTGGACATAAAGATATATCAATAAGGGTTTCCATTCAGTATCCCAGACTAGGCATTTACTTAGCTGTAGTGTTGAATTGAATCTTCTTACATCATGGTATTTTTTTATTTTATTTTGTTATTTACTTGCATATAATCATATAAGGTTTTTACAAGAACGTTCTCAACAGGAAAGAACAAAATCGTGTAGTAGAGCCGCATCTAATGTTCAAGACTGGAAAGGAAAACACGCAAGACAAACGAAAAAGTCTTCTATACAAATATGTTTTCAGGTGGAAATTGCAGAGGGATCAGAGATGGTTTTGTCTTGTCCATAGCTGTGCTCAAATGTTTAGCCGTCGCTATTAACCATCTGGTTTTAGCTCCTGTAATGAGGCGGTTACACCATATTTCTTCGTCATTTACAAAAGAGGTTAGAAGCAGAGGATTGAAAAAGGCATTCCTTTCCAGGTTCACTGCAGGACATCTCATCAAAAGGTGTTTAATCGTTTCTGTCTTTTGTGGATCTTTACAAAGACTGCATGTCTTTTCATCACTCGCTGTCATTATTGCTAAAATTTCCTGAGTAGGGAGTAAGTTGAGACGCGCTTTCACTAAAGTTTTCATTAAAGGTTTGCTCAGATATTTTGCACAGTATGCCATAGGTTCCTTGATTTTGTTAAAAATCATTGGTAGGTGGCTTAATAGTTTGTTTGCAACTGGTTTCGCATTTGTGTCAATCCAATCTTGACATTCCATTTTTGTCTTAATCCTGAGTGGGTTTTGCAGCAGCTCCTCTTCTGTACAAGCAATCTCGCACAGTTTGTTCTTTTGGGCCTTGGCCCAGTCGTTTAGGAGATGGTTGGTTCCTTTAGCAATTTCTTTGGTTATCATTCGGTATATTGGTAGGCTCTCTGGGTGCTGGATTTTTTCTAAACAGTTGCATAGTGCTTTGTTCCACAACCGCATTTAATGAGAGTAGGCCTAGTTCTCTTCTTATCGCAGCAGGAGATGTTGAGTTAGGAAGCCCTAGTACAGATCTCCATATGAAACCTTCCAGCTTTAACCACAGTGAAGGTGGAACAGACGGCGTTGCATACATCCCATAGGTCAATGATGGGATGACTTTTCCTTATAAAACTGGATAGCTGGCAATAAGGAAAATGTACCATACTTTCTGTCGACTGCTCGTATCTGGGCAGTTAGATTATTTGCCTTTGCCCAGAGAGTATGCTGCATTTTCAATGCTTTCTTGGTACTGTCAATTTGGACGCCCAAATACTTGAACGCTGGGACGATTTCGATTTTGGTCTTGTGCAGATACCACTGCAGGTTTTCTTTCTTTTTTTCCCCGGTTTATGAAAAATCTGAATTTTGGTTTTTGTTTTATTGATCTCCAGTTTATTGTCTTTGATGTATTGTGTAAGATTATCAAGTTGGCGCTGGAGACCACTCTGGGTATGATCCAGTAGTATCAGGTCATCTGCGTATAGAAGTCTTGGCACCGTCTCCTTCCCTATTTTAGGTGGAAAAGACCTGATCTTGGCTTGCGTGTCCTTGAAATCGCAGAGAAAAGATATAAAAAGAGCAGGTGCCAAGTGGCAACCCTGCTTCACTCCGCGTTGTGAAGGTATAGCTTCAGAGAGTAAGCCTTGAAGGTTTAGGCGAACACTTACATTGGTGTTAGAGTGTAGGGCGATTATAGGGTCCAGGATGGCTTCAGGGCAGTTCCACGCCTTTAATTTGGCCCAGAGTTTTTGTCTGTCGACTCTATCAAAGGCTTGTGATAGGTCGACAAAGGCTAGCAAGACCCGCGGTGCTCCTGACAGAACTTTTGCCTTAATTATGTTTAATAGCATTATGTTGGCTCCCGTACTGGCATTCTTCTGAAACCCTGTTTGGAGAGGATCAGCGCTGGGGGAAGTGTGTGTCCATTTGTGAAAGTAGCTCAGAAGCATTGTTGCAAAAACCTTTCCAATGATATCACGGAGAGCTATGGGCCGATAATTAGAAGGGTCTTCTCTGTTGCCCTTTTTAAATATCGGAACGATTACTGCTTGGGACCAGGAATCAGGGATTATTTTACTTTCTTTACAGTCTTTGAAGATCATACTGATTAAAGTTGCCCAGTCGTCTGGATGTTGTTTTAGGTCAGTGTTTGCAAGGCCGTCTGGTCCTGGCGCTCTCGACAGCTTCAGCTTTTGTATGACTTTTTTAATCTCTTCTTTGTCTGCGAGGTCCACCCAGTTTCCGTCTGTTATGCAGCTGGTCAAGTTATTGATCTGTGTAGGGAGCTCAAAAAGTCGAGAAAAATGCTTGATCCAATTTGCTTCTGAGACTGCATTGATCATTTGGCTATTTGGATGTTTGTCTGATTTATTAATAAGAGACCAGAACTCGCAAGATTTCTTGTTAGTTAGTGCTTTAAGCATATCTTCTGCGTCGGATTGTTATAAAGCAGATATTGTGTTTCTGAGCCATTGTTTGTTTTTTCTTGTATCCACGTGGAAAATCTCCCACGCTGTTGTTGTATTCAGGGTGACTGCTTCTCTCTTTAGTTTCCTCAAACCTCTTTGTTTGGCTACCAAATTCACGTTGTAAGTGTGATTGTGGTCAGAGGTGAGTTTGTGAGGTCCCCTCGTGGGTTTTTTAAATTCGAGTGGCAGCGGTATGTAACTTGCCCGGAAGGTTTGCTTCTTGAGCGTCAATGTTTGACGTTAAGATTTTGTATCTTCCAGGAAGGTTTCGGATGTCTGTGGTGGTCATGCGCAGACGAGTTTGCTGAGTGTTGGTCTCAATAGATGTTCTGTAAATGTGATGGAATTGTGCACTAGTGCTGCAGATAAGGTTCAGCAAATTGTGATCACTCTCCCTAGTTCTAATTACCTCGAAGGAGATGCACAGTTCTGGAGGTAAAAATATAGTCAAGTGTAGCCAATGATCTATCACGCTCCCACGTAGGTATCAAAGGTTGGTCATTATTTGTGATTGCTGCATTAAGGAGGTTCTTGGATTTCATTAGGTTCATCCATGCCAAACCTCTGATTTCCGTCAAGGTGGTGGGGGGGTGATTTTGTGGCAAGAGAGATGGATTCCATACATTTAGCATTAAGGTCTCCACAGATAAGGATGTTAGAGGTCTGATATTTGATCGCAATTTCATCGATGGAGTTAGCCACTGTGTCACAGAAGTTCGCTGTTGACGTTTTTTGGGGATTCCAATAGCTGTTGATGATGGCCAAGGAGTCAGTAGGGGATGTCTTTTCAGTAGGGGTTTCATGAGTCCACATAGTAAGGACAGCCAAGAGTTCATAGCATTCCGCTATTTTCTTTATGATGGTTATGCCTGATCCTAAACGGGTGGCTATCAGGAGGCCAGATGAAGGGTGGCCTAACGGTCCTTTGGATGCCGGCGAGATTTCAATGGTAAAGCCGTCAAGGGCCGGTTTTTCCAACAACCAAGTTTCCTGTAGGAATAGAACATCATAAGCTCCCATATTGTGGCCATCGGTGGACATGGCTCTGGTGTTCCATGAGGCTATGCTCAGAGTAGTTTTTGAATGATCATCGTAGTTTGGTCGGGGTGGCTGTAATTATGGAACAACACCCCCTGGTGGTTGCTATCTTTTCTATCTATCAAGGTATTTTTGTACTTTGCATCAAGGGTCAAAGCAATTGTAACTGTGATTGTATGGTATGGAGAAAGTTACACAGCTACACTGTGCAATTGCAATAAATTTAATATGCACAAAGAACAAATTCTCAGGCTGAACAATGCGGACACGTGTTTCGACCCAACGGTTTTTTCCAGGCAGCAAAATTCAAAAACACCCTCTTAGTAATGAGGGAACCAATTGCTGCTAATAACTGCTGCTTGTGCGCCAACAATTCTGTGCTGAATGTGATTTTTCCAACCATGAGTGCGGACCGCCACAATGTCACAAAGCTTTTCAGCTGCCACATCAAAGAAACAGATTGTATGGTACACTGGCCTATCTTGGTATAATCAGTCTGGATATACTTTTTTTCTGTTGCATGGCATTTTGTAGTGGCTGGGCTGCTTTATATGGTAACACTGGCATATATTGGTGCAAATATGGGCATGGACATATATGGGCACAACCAGCATGAACATGTTTTATATACTGGCATATGTTGTGGGCAAAGGCATCATGAAAATGTGTTGCAAAATGGTCATGTGCACTGTTGGTGACGTGCATCTATTGGAGTTTTCATGTGCTACAAAACTGATGGCAAACTGTGCAGCTTTGTACCCAATGTTTCACAGAAAGTGCTGTAAAATACACAATTGTAACCCAATATTTAGCACATTTTCTCAGCAGAGACTCCCCGAAGCCCACTTGTTTGGGTTGGGTTCCCTCTCTCTGGTTGGTCGCTCCTGCATATTAGGGGCATTCATTTACACCCCTCCAGTCACAAAGTTCACCAGCTACCAGTGGTGCCTACAAGGTTGTGTAACAACCGCACCAGGCCATATGTGGTTTCCTTAAACTCTTTGTTTTTCTCTTGAGCCAAGGCAAGTTCACTCAAGACCAATCTCTGCAAGGAATACCTCATCGATAAAATATTCACTGACTACACTTCTTTATTATTTATTTATTTATTTATTGGGTATTTATAATGTGCCTATATAGCAAAATGGTGTTTCAAGGCGCATCAAGACAAGGAAAGGGGAGGTACAGGGAAAAAACAACAACATTCCTACTAGGTCTTGAGACATTCGGATCGTGCAAGTGCAATAACAAGATTGCACGGGGGGGTCTAGGTTGGGAGTGAACAGAGAAGAAGACAAACAAAAACGTTCCTACTAGGTCTTGAGACCATTCAGAGTGGGCAAGTGCAGTAACAGATGAGGAGGGAGGGGAAGGAGGGGAAGTGCAGGGTGGGGACCAACAGGGAAGAAGACTGCAAAGTGTGATGGGAAGTGCTCTGCAGTGTTACCCAAGACGCTGCTAGTAATGCTTCTGCTGCTTTCCTTACCGGTATTGGTGCCGTTGTATACCCTTAAGGAATCTAGAGAGGAGGACTCAAAAACCCATCTTTGCCACGAAGCACACCGCAAAGTGTGACGGGAAGTGTTCTGCAGTCTTCTGCTAGGTTCTGCTGTGACTGGGACTACGACATAGGAATCAGTTGTGGTCTACAGATGCCCCGAACTGATGGCGATCGATGAACCAGTGACCTGGCAGAAAAGAAGACATTGTGACGCAGTGACCTCTGGCTCAGGCTCCAGCTTGAACTGGCATGAAGAGGTGAGTGGCTCCGGCCACTTGTTTTGCCCTGTACAAGCACAGGCCCTTACTTGTCCACCGGCCCTGACACCAACCTTGACTGTGCTTGAATCTATATCACTCAATCTACCCTCCTCCCCAGAATTATGCATGACCCCAAGTAACATTAACAATAGTTTAAGGTCAGCTTGGACAACAAACAACGATACATCTATGATGCCGGGCAACGCATCAGACATTGGCCCATCAGTCCCAGCTGTCCCTCTGCCTCCCCCGGCCTTCACTACCATGCTTACGCCCACTCACAGACCTCCAGACATTGTTTATACTTGAAAATGATAAGTGGGAAAGAACTATCGCAGTGCCGTCACCTAGAGGGTGTGCGGCGGTTTTGGCACTAAACTCGGCTCCTGTTTCTATGATGACTGGTGATGATGCAGGCGAAGGGCACTGTACAACTCCCAGATGGACAGTGGAAACACAATCTCAACTTCTCAATCTACTGATATCTGTGAGATTACAAAAAAACAAAGCCCAAATAAACCACATCTAATCAAAAGTATGCTCTGACACAAATAACGAGGATTAGAAACAAACAACATGGAATTAAGCCAAGTATCTAAACCACAGAGATCCCTTATTAGTGACCCAACAGCTCAAGTAATAGCATGTCTACCTTCGACATGTCTGGACTTAAACACTGTGATAAATGCAAGTGAAAAATATTGTCTGTACCTCGCTTGAGCGTCTTTTTGCGAACTCTACCTCCTTCCTTGAAGAACATCTGGAGGAGGAGCCTCTCTATGCAAGCAGACATGGACGGAAAATAGTCTCGACCCCCACAAAACTCTGATCCCTCACAAAATCTATTAGTGGATCGCTTGAAACGAGATATGGCAGATTTGAAAGACAACCTTGCGTCCTATCCCAACAACAGTCCAAAGCTTGCACACCACCATCTAAAATCCACAGCAAGAGACTCTTCAAGCAAGATAAAGGAAAAGGTGAAGATAGATGAGAAGACCCCAGTCTATATGAGACCACACCTGAAACCTGCAAAAGATACAACCTTGTTGCACAGAACGGAAACACATCATCAAAATGATGTGACTAAAGGAAGAGCTATTGCACCTTCTCCAATTAGGCAGGAATTAAGAACTCAAAATAAGATAATGAACAAATCCAGAATAAATGTGGAAGATGCCTTTGCAGAGATATGGAAGGGAGTGGATGGAAATGTCAATCTTATGTAGACTGGAAGCTGTCCCCTGCACATGGCTCTGATTCTTTTCGCGAGGGCTCAAATTAAACCGTCTACCTATCGCTAGAAGCTGTTACCATGTTACATAACTCTATGATGGCGGCTCTTACAATCTCAGTCGCACCGTTGACCAAATTATATGAGTCCTAACATGATGATCTAAAATATCAAGCAACCCTTCTGGCCATGACTCACACCAAACTTTTGGACTTCAAACCTTCACAACCAGAGTTCAGGAGAGACTAGATAAAGAGGCTGAAATCTCATTGATGTGGCAAAATAGGCTATGCGATCTGGCAAGACTTGAGGAATGCGACAAAGCCACTATGATGACTGCCATCTTAGAAAATTGCAAATGGATGCATCATCGATTTCCAGAGACAAAAAGAGGCAACGATAAACTAGAACCCAAAAAACACCCAGACCACACTCCAACAAGAAAAACCTGCTGACTCGATCCAACCAGCTATAGATACCAGAGAGCCTGCAGGAGAGCCAAATAACTTTTAACTGCCCGCAACCAAATGACCTCCTTACACAGAGGGCCATAACTGCAAAACAGAGTATTAATAAACAAGGGACACATTGAGATAAACCTTTCAGTGATTCGTCGATTTTATAAGCAACAAAATTAGCTGATGCATTAAATCTAACATCGGCAATAAATCAGCTTCCCTCCCATGACGACAAAATCTTCCCTGATAAAACATGAGATAAACAATTTGCGGTATTTCACAACAAGACCAATAAGAAAGATCTTACATTACCAAGCAAAGCTACGCAACAACAGATAAAGAAAACTAAAAATCAACAAATTACTAAAACTACAAAGTCAAATGATTCGCGAACTTTCCTAAAGAACATAAGAATTCCACAGGATCAGTCAATAAAAAGTAAGGACAACCATGTTACAAGTCCTCAGCATAATCGATATGTCGATCAAAATGTAATATTCGTAAAAAACCATGAGACAGCGATTCCGGTATCTGACTGTACCCTAGATCAAGACGATCTTACTACCTTGTTGCAAGTACTAAATGAGCAAGAATATCAGGAAGACATACAACAGACGGAACCAGTGACCTCTGCCATGTTTAATTGCTCACCTTGTCGGCCAATTAAAAGAGATCCGCCCACATCTAGCGCACCCGTGGCGATTCGGAGGGGCTCTATTACTAATTCTAGTTCAAGAACTGGTTTTGTGACACTTGAAGAATGGTGGAATGGGACGCTTCGAAGGAGTGTTGATGCCCCACTTCCTTCAAAAAGCGACTTTAAGACAACCCAAGATATGCATAAAGACACGGAGAGACACAGCCTCTCTGCTAGATAAATGACAATCTAATAACCGTAGAGAGAATTATTTGATCAAAGCACGATTTTATATTAAATCACAGAACTGTCCTGAAATTACTCCATCACAGTCCTCACTTCAGATATATAACATTAGATGACATAAAGATTATTCAATTCATTAATGAAACAAGATTAGACTGGGTGGTTCTTCACCTAAATTCAACCTTAGCGAAACAGGCATTGTTAGAGTGGATTGTGGACTTCCCATGGCTTGGTTTTGAAATCTCAAACTATAACGAACAAACTATTAAAACCTGGGCTGGCTCAAGAAAAGATCCAAGACCAGCTTCAACACAAAAACAGATGGCCTTTACCTCCTGTCACACCTCGGCCGTCATCTCATGTGGGCTACTGAAGTGCAATACTGAGCAATCAGAGATGACAAGATACCTCCCCCTGAGAATCAGTATAAAACAACCTATGGAACATTCGGCCAATCAATTTAAACAAGTAGGGTGCGATAACAGGGTTCAAAAGGATGAAGACTGGTCCGGCTGACAAAGGCACTCATTTCATCACCCTCACAAAATTGTTAGAGCCAGGATCTGAGAGAGAAAGAAAGTCTGACGAATGGTCCCTGGAACATACGTGGCTTCACACATCTTTTTAAAAGCGGCAACCAGGGACTAGAAAAATAAGACGTCCTGTGTTTCCTGGAAACCTGGTTGAGAGACATTCCTGTGTGTGATGGATATGACTTTTATTTGAATCAAGCTGAAAAAGGAGAAAGGGGTAGACCCTACTCGGGTTTGCTTATTCCCGTGAAGAGATGCAGAGGCCTAATTGTGAAACATGTCCATAAACCAAATCCATATTTACAACTGGTGATAATCGGGAAAGTCAAAGACAATATGCTGGAGAACATGACGATTGCCATCTGCAACGTATATAACAATGTGGATAAGCATAATTACGATACATGCATTAATAATGAAATAATGGAACTTGTGGATGCTACACGACTAGCCAATAATGATCCCCACATTTTGGTGTGTGGTGACCTACATATGTGCTTTATATAAGACCTAGGATTGATCATCAATAAAGAGTCTCTGGCTTATAATGCGCACAGATGGATAGCTGAAACCACAAACCGTGAGCTCCACATGCTGAATGTGCAGGCCGTAAGAGATATTCCTGGAATGTGCGCATGGCACAATGGAGGAGTATTGCCTTGTATAGATTATGCATTTGGATCCTTACACGTCCTACAATTGGAATCAAAATTTCACACTAGAAAGATGCCGGCTAGTGATCATAATCTCCTTGAAATATGTTGCTCCGTTCCCACAATGAGACATGCAAACATGATTGATTATAAGTATCAGGTGGGACAAGGAAGAAATAGATCACGTCTGAAGCCCCAACATGTAATGACAATGACTAAATCATTAGACAAGCATATCAAAAAGAACATGGAGAGCTCTGAGTATGTATGGATCTTAGAGTCCTTTAAAGAAGATACTACTCGGGACTCTAAGACAGCTTTCGCTCCTCTGCATTTAAGCAATACCGAAGTTGTTGAAGCAAAAAAATCCCTGTGATCAGACCTGGGAAAAATAATTGCAAAGAAAGATCCAAGAATGTATGTGCAAATGAAAAAAAGGAAACAAAAATAAAAAAAACAAGTTAATTGTGACTAAAGCATTAAGAGCCCAACATGATGGGGAATTAATGTTAATGGTGATCGGAAACAAGAACACTAGAGGTCCAAAGGAGCTTATCAACAATGATGGCAAGTTCCATTCAGCCGTACAAGCCTCTAATGTAACGGAAGACTCATGGATAGCTCCCTTTACAAAGCTATTTGCTCTAGTGACCACTATTGAAGCAGGCCATTACTCGACAATAACACACTCCTGGGACATTGAGTATTCACTGTTGGACATCAAAATTGCAATTAAAAAACTAAATTCATCCCGGTCTGGCAAACACCATGCTGAAGGAACATAGTGAGCAGTGGATGAAATTCATCTTCCTACTCTTTAACCAGATCAAACGCACCAGAGTGATTCCATCTACCTGGAAGTGTGCAATTATCATTTCTATTTTTAAAAAAGGAAATAGAGAAGACACTCGGAAGTATTGCCCAATAGTACTTCTGGACATCATGGGCAAAATATTTGGAGGTTCAAGAGGTTTGGAGTTTTGGATGGATAGCCGGTCCCCTGTGCAGTTGAGGTTTGTTAGTGGTTGGTCATAGTATGACCTGCAGCCTGGCACATGGTTTGTCAGGGAACCAGAACACCAAAGTTCCCGAGAGGTTAATTGTTAGGTGAGGTGACAAACCTTGATTGGTGTGGGCGCTGGCAGTTGGTTATTGTACAACTCGTAGGAGATTACCATTGTACTGAGTTTTGACAGCTTGTTGGAATTATAAGTTTATTGTTGGAATTATAGACACATCATTTCTGATTTGCTTTTCATACATATTTTAATGTATTTATCAACATGTGTCAATGTCTGGCAACATGAGCCATGTGAGGTGAAACAAAAGCCGACGTGCGTTTCGACCGTATTCTTTATCAAGGCAGACAATTAGTAGTGTATCTGGTGACGGTTAGAACTTCATGCGGGCATCCCAGTTAGGGTGTGGGCTGCATGCTGGATAGCAGATCTGAATTGTGGCTGCTGGGTGACTTGCTGCCGTGGGATTCCAACCTTTTTTTTTTTCAAGCATAGTTTAATGTTTTTATCAACATGTGTCAATGCCTGGCAACATGAGCCATGTGAGGTGAAACAAAAGCCGATGTGCTTTTCGACCCTAGCCTTTATCAAGGCTGCGATGGTTGAGGTGTTGGGTGATACATGTGAAAGAAATATCGGCGCAGTGGTGGTTGTCAGATTTAAACATTCACGGTTAAAGTAGAGAAAGC
Source organism: Ambystoma mexicanum (assembly GCF_040938575.1). Classification (NCBI taxonomy): domain Eukaryota; kingdom Metazoa; phylum Chordata; class Amphibia; order Caudata; family Ambystomatidae; genus Ambystoma; species Ambystoma mexicanum. The sequence goes on along the minus strand of NC_090928.1, from coordinate 952,138,104 downwards.
AGAAGTCACATTGCTAACCGGATAAGTAAAGCAAGGAAGGCAGAAATCCTGATTAGCCGAATAGCATTTGACATGTTACATGTTCGAGTGGTGTGGGGTGAGTTGTAGTGGTGGTCATCATGTGGCAAGTTTATCAAGATGCGCAAAATAGAGATGAAATTCACAACCAGTTAGTATTGATATGTGGTAGGGATAACACAACAGCAATTTGCATAAGTAAAACAGTAAAAAAGTTCCCAGGAAGAAGGAACGGGGGGCGGAGGGGAGAGAAGTAAGGCAGGACGTTAGTGCGTTGGATTGGTGGTTATTGGAAAAGTTTGGGGAAGGTTGCTTATGCTTACCAGACAATTGGTAGTGTCTCTGGTAATGGTTAGAACTTCTGCGGGCATCCCAGTTAGGGTGCCAGCTGCATGCTGGACAGCTGATCTGGAAGCAAGGTAAGTGGAGCTATCAGGTTAGGAGCTCATTGTATGCAATTACAATTTTCAGGTAGGTGGTGCAACGCAATTCTGGTGGTATGCCCACCCTGTTCCGGTTTTAGGCGAAGGGGTTGGTTCATTGAAAGACAATGGTTGGTGGTGGTTGCTCGGCAGTGGAGAGACAGTCAATAGACAACCGCGGTGACGCCTGAGGTACACCGAGTGGGCGTGATTGGTGGTTTTGGTGAAGGTCTTACGTCAAGGAAGATTATTAATAGAGGCAAAGCATATGTGTGGCCCGGAACCAGAAGCAAGGTGGGTGGAGCAATCTGGTTAGGAACTCATGGCCTGTAGGCAACACAATTGTCTTGCAGGTGGTGAGAAGCACTAAAAGTGAGGTGCCCATCCTGTTCAGGTCATAGGCAGCTGTATTAATTCATTATGGAGCATTGGTTAATGATAAAGCTCATAAATGGGGAGGCAGTCAAATAACAACCCGCGATACCGCCTGTGTTGACCCGGGTGGGCGTGATTGGTAGCTTAGTGAAGGACTTGGTAGTGAGATTAATGATATATCTCACGGATATGTGCCCCGGATGGGTCTGGGTGAAAGTGGTTGCGATGCAGCATGCATAGTTAGCTAAGGTTTGGTGGTCGTACAATTGCGGTTTGAATTGATGCAGACGGTGGGAAGACTTGAAAAAATTTTCGGGCCGTGGCGAGTGCCAAGAAAGATAGTGGCTTGGGGGCAGGTGAGGTGAGTGAAGAGAATGAGATCGTTCCTCCTCATGAGGGGTAACCCTGCCTGGGTGTGCTGCGCGTGCCGCAAAAGGCATTGGTGAAAAGGTGCTGGCCTCGCTAAGCATGCGTCGGTACGGTGTTGCGCTGTAGCGCTAAGGTCGAGCCCAGATGAAAACCTAAGTGGTGTGGGGCAACACCACGGGTAAGTCCGTAATTGGAAAATAACCCTCTGTGGGGAATTGGCTGTGGGCATTTTCTTGGGAACAAGGTTGGCGGGGAGCCTTACCTGAATTGTGGCTGCAGGGCGACTTGCTGCCGTGGGATTCCAACCACGAAGTGAGTGTGGACCATGTAGATATAATACTCACTTCCTGATTGGTTGAAGGTAGCTCATAGCTGATTGGTTGATTACGAGGCACTGTCACTGTGATGCGGATAGCCTCAAGTGGGCAGAAGGCTCCGAGTAGCAAAGCTGGTCTCAATTGCGCCTCAGTAGTCAGCACGTTGTTATGCACATAGTAATGTTAAGGGGAAGTTGAAAAATTGGCCGGCCTCTGGTGAATTGTTGCTCATATTCGCAGTGAGGTCTAGTAATTTGTATCATGATGCTGCGAGCGTCTTATTAATTGAGAGGACAGGGAATAGCTGCATAGAGGGGTGGTCCAGTCGGGGCAGATTTCTGGGGATGATGGGTGGGAGTGGCTTTGATGTCAAGGGATGTGAGGCCTTGAAGAGGCAAGTGATTGGTAAAGGGGATAGTTAGTTACTTAGTAGGGATGACGGGCCGCGGTGGGGCTGTAGGAAAGCTCCAGATTAGAGGTGGACCTTAAGGGCAGGTACCCATTAGCGGGTTGGTCAGGTAACCTGCCTGATAGTCAGAGGGTGGCACCCTCTGAGAGATTGGCTATTTGTGGGTAAAGGTGCACCCGGTCGGGAAAAAGGGTCCCCCTGTTAGTGTCAGACAGGGGGCAGTTGGAGCAAGGCGGGACAAGTCCCGTGAATCCCCAGTGGGGCGTGGTATGCCGCTTGTGAGGAAGCAAAAGGTATTGGTGGGCCTTGGGTGCATTGATAACCAGTGTATTGGGGGCCAAGTGGTGTGGAACGTGTTGGGCCTAACTTGGTGATGGCGGGACAAGGTCCCTTGGACCCATAATAGGGCGTGGTATGCTGCTTGTGAGGAGGCCAAAGGTATTAGTGGGCCTCGAGTGCATTGGTTACCTGTTTAACCCGGATGGACTATTGGATTATTGAAGGGGGTCACTGGGCATGGAAGGTGTAAGGCCTAGACAGGTGGAAGGTCCCATGTTTGAGGGAAGAGTCGGAAGGCCAGTTGGTGGCAGGTGTTGGATAGGTGGCTATTCAGTGGAACCATTCCAACAAGTATATTTACAGAAATACATTAAATTAATGGTCCCTGTTGAGCCCAAGTGTGACGCATCTGTATTTGCAGATGAGTCTTGCTTCTTTTGGCGCAGGTAGAGTTCTCTGTCTTCTCCCCTGGCATCAGCTGCTACCGTTTCCAGTCCCACGAAGGAGATGCTCTCTTTGTTGTCCCACTGATGTTGCTCTTGCCAGTGTGTTGAAAGTGGATATTTCAACTCTTGTGAATGAAGAGAGCCCAGATGTTCACGAATTCTGGTTCGGAGCTCCCTCTTGGTACTTCCAACCTTTGATCAGCAATTAATAAATTGTTTTATATCATGTTTGTCGGAGTTACTGAAAGTAAGTGCCTTGGAATTTCTCATTTTTGCACATGGAGCATGTCCCACATTTGTAAAAGCCCACAGGTTTGGTACTTGGGAGCCAGTTTTCTGTTGTTCTTGGTGCTGGAGCCATGTGTGATGGGCTTAAGATGGTCTTTAGGGTTTTGGCCTTGGTGTAGGTCAAAGTGGGCTTTTCAGGCAACCATTTCTTGATGTCTTCGTCTATTGTCAGGATGTGCCAGTGTTCCGTTTTGCTCGTATGAATTCCCCCTTATGAATGTTATTGATGACCGATTTTTTGTGACAAAAAGCACTGAGTTGACTTCTGTTGGTTTCCTGTATGTTGAGATGATGAGTTCAGCCCCAACGGGCCTGATTGAAATGTCTAGAAAGTCTATTGCTTAATGTGCTGGTTAGTTGTAATCCAAAGTTGTTGTCGTTTAGATATTCTTTGAAGAATCCCAGTTGTTCACTTGGTCCAGACCAGATAATCAGGATATCGTCGATATACCGGAACCATTGGTGGACATATTTGTTGAAATGTTAGTTGGAGAATGCATGCACCTGCTCATATTGGTGCATGAAAAGATTGGCCATGGACGGTGCAAGGTAGCTCCCATGGCTATGCCTTTAGTTTGCTTGAAATATTGTTGGTTGAACAAAAAATTGTGTTTGTCAAATAGAATTCAAGCAGTTATTTGGCTAGTACAAGGTGTGAACAAAAAGATGCTGATGCCTTGGCGAAGGCAAAGTCAATTGCTTTTTGAGCTAGCCTGTGGTCAATGGCCGTGTATAAGGCCTAGATGTCCAAAGTCACTAGAATGTAGTTGGTTTGCCATGTAACATCTTGCAGAAGTAGTAGCGTGTGCATGGTATCGCGTAACAATGTTGGTATTTTTGGAACCTCAGGAGCCAGTACATTACTGATATATTTGTTCAAGGTTTCTGTTATCCACCCAATCCCGCTAAGGATTGGACGTCATTCTGGGATCAGGTTGAACTCTTGTGGACTGTAGGCGGAAAATATATCGTCGGCATCCTTGGGTGCAGGTATTTGTATTCCTCATCAGTCAACAAACCCCGCCGGTGCCATTTGGTCATCATGGTGTTGGCCAAATGTGTTATTTCACTTGTAGAGTTGTTAGACAGGGTTTCATAGCAACCCGGTGTTGCCAGATATGCCATTGCATGGTTATACAGTCTGTTCTGTCCATGAGGACAACATTGCCACCTTTGTCGGCTTCTTTGATTTTGATCTTGTTGTTATCTTGTAAGGCCTTGAGTGCACGCCTTTCTTGATTTGTAATGTTATCAGATATCCTGTCGTGTTTGGATTTCCGGTCTTCGAGTGTCTGTAGATCACATGTCACTGCTTGAGTGAAAATCTCTATGGCATTGTCCCCTTGCAGGTTTGGAGTGAACTTGGATTTCGCCTTAATTTCAGGTATTTTCAGGTTACTCTCCTCAATGTTTAGCTCTTGTAGAGTTTGTTGAATGGCTGACCCTGTACTCCAGGTACATCTTCCAGTGTTGCTAGTAGATGAGTGCTCTCAAGATGATCCATATTTATGTCACTAATTGTGACATGTGGTTTTCTAGTAGGTTGCCAGTTGATTTGTTTGGCAACATTTTTCTTCAGTTTCAGTTCCCTGGTATATTTATAGAGATCGATATGTGCATCCACATAGTTAGTATGAGATGAGGGTGCAAATGAGAGCCCTTGAGTACATTAATGTCACTGGTGGTAAGAGTATGACTGGAAAGGTTCATTACTAAGTGCGTGGTCTGGCTGCTTTCTGTTGCAGCTGGGTTTGAGATCTCGTCAGCCTGATCGTGCTTTCTTGTTCTTCTACTGTGTTTCGTGGTCCCCGCTTGTTTGCTTCTCTTGGATCTAATCTTGGCGGTATGTTGTCCCGGCGGGGATCTAAAAAATTGACTCTCTTTTTGGTGGGTGCACGTGTTCCTTTTTTGTAATGTTGAATTCCCACGGCAGCAAGTTGCCCAGCAGCCACAATTCAGATCAGCTATCCAGCATGCAGCCAGCACCCTAACTGGGATACCCGCAGAAGTTCTAATCGTCACCAGAGTCACTACCAATTGTCTGCCTTAATAAAGACTACGGTCGAAACGCGTGTCGGCTTTAGTTTCACCTCACATGGCTCATGTTGCCAGACATTGACACATGTTGATAAATACATTACAGAGCTCCCACGGCAAGGGTCCAAGTGAATGGGGAGTTGACCGATGCTTTCCCCCTCTCCCGAGGGACAAGACAGGGGTGCCCTCTCTCCCCTCTGATATACGTCCTCACGATAGAAGCCCTGGCTATAGCCATCAGGGCGCACCCAGGAATTAAGGGGATTAGCAGGGGGGAGGTGGAATTTAAACTCTCCTTGTTCGCAGACGACATTCTGGTCTACCTGGTAGACCCTAGCTCCTCGCTCCCCCCCCTACTGGACCTGATAACTGAATTTGGACGCTTCTCGGGCCTGAAGATCAATGCCTCGAAATCGGTCCTGCTCCCTATGAGACTCCGGGACCCGGGGCTAGACACACTGGATAGACTTCACGGGATTGCAATGGGGAAGGCTGAAATTCGATACCTGGGGGTTCTCCTCACACGGGACTTAACTAAACTGGCCACCGCGAACTATGACCCCATAATAGAAGGGATCACATCAGACTTGAGGAGGTGGGGAGGGATGATCCTCTCTTGGTATGGCAGGATGATGGCGGTTAAAATGAATGTACTGCCACGGCTCTTATATCTTTTCACGGCACTTCCAACCAATGTCCCACAGCAGACTTTCAGGGTGTTACAGAACTCCACCCGGGACTTCCTATGGCAGGGGAAAACCCCGAGGACCAGGAGGACTACGCTGACGCTGCCCAGGGAGGAGGGAGGGTTTGGACTGCCGGACTTCTGCCTGTATTTTCGGGCGGCTCAGCTACGGGTCCTCCTGGAACACATGAAGGAGGGAATGGGGACGTACTGGTCGTATCTGGAGGATGTGGATACCCACCCCCTGAAGGTTTGCGACCTCCTGTGGGCCCCACGGAGAATAATCCCGAGTCACTTGAAAGCCCACCCGACCTTGGGAGTCCTCTGGGACATTTGGAAGGAGGGCCCTCAGACGGCGCACCTCACTACATGGCCATCCCCGATGTCTTCCCTCTGGGGGCATCCCCTTAACCTGGGTAGCAAAGGGTTCAGGTTCTCCCAAGTCTGGTCGGACAAAGGATTGGAATGGGCGGGACAGCTGTTCAGGGAGGGTGAATTCCTGCCCTACGAAGAACTGAGAGACGCACTCGGCCAGGGATCCCTGTCCATCTTTGAGTACCTCCGTTTGAAGGGCATACTATGTGATCAATCGTGGGGCTCCAGTCTGAGTAGACAGCTAACTCCCTTTGAAAAGCTTATAGATGCAGCGACCTCGAGGAAAGGGGCGGTTTCTAGCATGTATAAAATTCTCAATACGTACGACCTCCAGGGAAGGAGAACCTTTCGCAAGTTCTGGGAGGAGCTGGCAGGAGAGGAGATTTCGGAGGACTCCTGGTCCAGAATATTCAAAATCGCCTTCCATGGGAACCTCTTCACAGCCGATATGGAACACAATTTCAAGGTGCTGCAAGGGTGGCATAGGGACCCAGTGAAACTGTCTAAGATGTTTTCGGGGGTGTCCCCATTGTGCCCGAGAGGGTGTGGGCAAGCAGGCTCCAGGAGTCATATGTGGTGGCACTGTCCAAAGGCACAGGTGTACTGGGGGTTGGTGAGGGGCTGGATGGCGGAAGTGATAGAGGAACTCTTACCTCTCAATCCTCTGACGATGCTGTTGGGCCTCCCCCAGAGGAAATAGAAGTTCACCGGTACCCGAGGATGTGGGAGACAATGTTGCGGGCGGGCAGAGTAGCCCTTGCACAAAAATTGAAAAGCCCGGAGCCCCCCTCCAAGGAAGAGTGGATGAAAAAGGTTAAAAACATGTTTATAATGGATAAACTGACTGCCATGGTGAACAATGACACCAGCGCTTTCTTTACAAACTGGTATGGAATACAACAATCCTGGGGATGGGAGGTCCATTGAACCTTCCGGTGAGAGAACTCGGACCCAATGGGGCAATCCAAGCGGAGAGCAGTACCTCAGTGGATGGGGATGCCCAGCACCCGGGGCGAGACGGCTCCAGGCCTAACGGCGTTAAGGGCACCAGCTGCATCACATTTGGAGGGAGAACACGCTGCGAGTCTCCCGGCACAACAGACTTGGCTTGGACACAGGACAGGGGGGGTGGGCACAAGTTGGGGTGGTGGGGGTGCGGGGTGGGGGGGACATGGGGAAACTGTTCTTTCTGTAAACCTGAATAAAAATTGAAGTTTAAAAAATATGTATGAAAAACAAATCAGGAATGATGTGTCTATAATTCCAACAAGCTGTCAAAATTCAGTACAGTGGTAATCTCCTAGGAGTTGTACAACAACCAACTGCCAGCGACCACACCAAACAAGGTTTGTGACCTCACCTAACAAAATATTTGGAACTGTTCTTTTGCGTTCTTTTGCGTGACCTCAATGAATGGGCAAGACGGAGTGGCAGGCTGGATAGCAGGCACACTGGATTTGGTAAGGGAATTGGAACATCCTTACATCTTTTCATCTTGAACATATTAAAACTTAAAGCAATTGAACAGAAAGTGTGCTTCTATCTAGATTTCATCAACCTGGAGCAGGCGTTCGATTGTGCAAACAGAGAGAGGTTATGGAGTAAACCTCATATACGGGGATGCCTTGATGACCTACTGAATGCAATTAAATCTATGTATTCTGATACAACGATTGAAGTGAGACTGTCAAAGAATGGAGAAATGACAAAGAAAATCTATACATATTGTGGCTTAAAGCAGGAGTGTCTGCTAGAAGCAACCCTATTTAATTTATATATATATATCAGATATGCAAAACTACCAAAAATATGTCATAGCATTTCCTCCGAAGATTCAAGACAAAGGAGTCCCATGGATCCTCTTTGCAGATGATCTGGTCTTCATTGACAAAACCCCCATAGGCTTACGGTGCCGATTGAACAACTTCTCACAATATACTAACAACAACGATCTAAAGATAAATGTGAAGAAGACTAACGTTATGGAATTGGCAAGCCTTGCAAAGCTCCCTTGGAAAAGAAAGGGAGCTTTTATGTGGAAACTGGGCGAGGAAAAGATAAAAAAAGCTGATTCCATAACATATTTGGGAGTCCACTTCAACAGATGAAAAATGTATGCCGAATGGAATATTATACTGAGAGCAAAGATCAAGAGCCTAGCATCACAGACGCAAGCCTTATTAAAGCGTTACAGAGCTTACACGCTAACACCTGTGATAAACTTTTGCAAACAAAAGATCCTACCGATAATTACTTACAGAGCAGAGACCCTCTGAATCTGCCATGGCAAATTTGGTCGCTCCTGGAAGGTACATTTTGGAGAGGGGTTTTAAGGCTGCCAAATAGTCTGCCGATAGCCCTGCTCAGATATGAACTTGGACTTCAATTAACGGAATCCGATGTTCTCTGGAAAACAATATCTCTTTACAGGAAAGCAATGATATATGATGTTGTCCCATCATTGGAGATCATTAGAAACTCAGGGAAGCTGAGCAACGACCCGATGATCAAAAAATGGCAACAAAACGGTGCCCTGTGGTTAACAACAAACGGGGCAACCCTTGAGATGCTGATTACCAATCCAAATGCGGTCAAAAGGAGACTAAAAGAATATGATTGGATATGCACCCAAGACCAGAGACTTAAATATAAGTTGAATATTATACATAATATGGAAAGAGGAAGGATCAACAACGTACCTAGCTATTTGCTTAAATTCCCATCACGTCAATATAGAGATCTATTCATGAGGTTTCGACTCAACATCATGCCCGTGGCTGAAGTGCACTATAATAGAAGTCCACAGCCTTTGCACACACCCTGGTGTTGATTCGGCAAAGACAGACATACCCTAGAAACCTTGCTTCATGTGACAATTGAATGCACTCACTTGTGAGATAAGAGAACCATGTACCTAGCCGACCTACTGAAAGAGACACCATCTCTATCTGCCCAAGAGTGGTGGGAGATGCTAAGGATGGGGGGAAAAAATACCCATGATCCTAGCCGTAATCAAATTTCTTGAGGAAACACTACAAACTCTTGTTTAGGGAAACCTAGGAACTCAGACAAAGGCATAATGCCTTAAGACAATTAATGAAAAGACGAGTGTAACAGTGAAAAACCTGGGGAATTGATTAACTTTGTAATGAAGGAACAGATGACAGTGTGAATCGAGAAGTGCAAAGACTAATTGTGAATTGTGATGTACAAAATCTTTTTTTGTTTTTGTTTCCTTTTGAAAGGTGTGATATAAACCAACAATTAATTAAACATTTCTTTTAAAAGCATTCCTTCTAGATCTTGAGACGATTTGGAGCGTGCAAGTGCAGTAACAGAAATGAGGGGACAATGGGAGGCAGGGAAGTGAAGGTAGGGATGAACAGGGAAGAAGACAATAATGTTCCTACTAGGTTGTGAGTAAATTGAAAGCGTGCAAGTGCAGCAACAGAAATGAGGGGGGAGGAGGGAAAATGTAGGATGGGGATGAAAGGGTAGAAAGACAAACAATAACGTGCCTACTAGGTCAGGAGACAATTCAGAGCATGCAAGTGCAGTAACAGAAAGAGGGGAGAGGGTGAGGAGGAGAAGTGAAGGACAGGGAGGAAAGGGTAAAGACCAGGCAGGAGGGAGGAGAAGGGTACATTAAGTACAAGTGAACAGGCTTTTTGAGGAGAGAGTGCAAGGCAGTGCTTGAGGAGTAGCAGGAAGGAGCCAGTGGCAAGGAGTGCATACATGGCAACCCTCCCGATTTAGGCGGGAGACTTCCAATTTTCGAGTGGAAAAATACTGCTATTTTTCACGTTCTCCCGCCTAAATAATTATTTCACAATGCATTCCAATCGCGAAATTATTGTCTCCCGATTTCGCTGTAGAAATCTCCCACTCTGCCACTTCGGAATGTTGGCATGTATGGGAGTGATTGCAGAAACAGCCAAGGCTGGAGCAAGGGAGGCAATGTTTCCCTTGATAGTCCTGGAGGAGCAGGGGAGCACATTTTAGAATGAGACGTTCATAGGACAGACTTGACTAGAGACCTCATCAGGTGATATGGGAGAGAAAGGGGACAGTAGGAGGGATGGGGAGAAGGGGGCCAAAGGAGGCCTGAGAGGGGGTGAGGGAAGAAGCATGACGCCAAGTTCAGCAAAATACTAATGCAACCATCTTGATGCAAGTGTCTAGGATAAAGGGAAAACACCTAGGTTTAAACATACAGCAGGAAGGCAAAACACCTAAATGCGTGTTTCCTGGATAGAGGAAAAAAGCCTAGGTTTCAACATATAGCAGAAAGAGCAAAAACACATAGATAAAGGTTTCCTGGATAAGGCCTAAATCCCCAAAATGGACAACATACAAGTGTGGGCGACGTGCAGCAAACTAAAGCATTTTGGTGTAAGGAGTAATAAGAGAGGTGGGACAGTTTAATAGGGAGCAGTAATGGATGTTCCCCCATCCGCACTTTGCTTACCTTCAAACAGTTGCTCCTGGTTGATGGCTCTGCTGCAGGCTCCACCGGTGAACACTGGTAAAAACCCTGAGAGAGCTGCTACTGCAGGAGCCGTCTTCTTTCCCGGGGCCCTTAGCCGGAGTGGGCTGCACGGGCAGTGGGGCTGCCCTGGATGGAGGTCCTAAAAAGGGCCTAAGTCCCAATCAGAAAGAAGGCGAGAGGCACTGTGGGCGGGCAGGGAGGTCCATGAAATACAACGGCCCAGAAACAGGCTCATAAATGAAACAGACGCTGAGGTGCGCAGAAGAGAAAATAAATCAAATGTAAGCATTTGCCTAGTCACCCAAGTTAGCAATTACAAAAAGTGGCACTCTCCCAACAGTTCCCTAAGCAAAGTGGCGGCGGCGATGCAAAACTGTGGGCTAGAGCCTCTGAAACACAAAGCAGATGTAAGGCCCAATCAGAAAGAAGGTAGGAGGTACCTTGGGGGGCAGGGAGGGCCACGAAATACAGCAACCAAGAAGTGGGTCTGTAAAAGAAACAGGCGCCTCCATCTGACCCCCTCCTCTATACAGGCACATAACCTTGAAACGTCCCCCTGAATCTATCCTTCCTCGGAAGCTTGCTTATGTTGTAATTATTGAACTCTTGTTTGCAACCTCTTACTGCTTTTAACTAGTTTTGTGTGTAACAAAATGCAAAGACAAATACAAATAGTTTGTGAATGACACAATTTGCTGTAAGGCGGTATGTAACTCCCAAAACCGCAGATCTGACATGTAGATTACATTGGGATCTGGAGGACTCATCAATGGCACTATTGCTGCTTCCCTTCAATTCTCTCCAGAATTCTCAGTGCACATGAAAAAAGGGAGGGTGCAGCATGCAGCTTTATAACAGCAGGATTTTGCTGAGACCATGAAACAGATAATACCCCTCTGAGATCCATGCTTATGAAATATGCAACACATTATCAGGGGACGCAGGAGGCTGAAGCACTGGTGAAGGAGCAGCCTTTTTTGCATGCTTCATGTAAAGATCTGGTCAATACTGCAGTGAATATGCCAGACAATTTGTGACCAGATGGTAAGCAAGGGAGCCAATGTGTCAATCAAGACTGGAGGCTAAAAGGGTGCATGAAAAGAGTAGGACAAGAGATACAATGATGAGAAAGAATGATGAGAGAGGAAACAAAAGAGTGCCTGATGAGAGAAATGGGATCTGGAACAAGTGACTGAATTTTTGAAAGAGCATTTAGAATGGGAGAGAACAATTTACCAATGAGAAAGAAATACAGAAGAATGGATTAGCAAGAGAGACTAATGACAGGATGAAGAGAGACACAATCGGAAGAGTGACCCGCACTGCATTAATGGCAGGGGACAAGAGAGAGAGCGATATGCATCATTATTTTCTATTTTTTTAATGTTTATTTTGGTTAATTAAAAGAAATAATTAACCTTTAACATCAGTAAAACTAAGAAAAAATGAATACAGAGTAGAACATTCCCAAAAATATTCCATTTTATCGAAACAAGGAGAAAATTTAAATAACAGAAACAAAATAAAAATAATATAACTTAATAAGAATAAGAATCAATGCCAATATTCAAAGATCCAATAAAAGTAGTGACAGCTACCACAATAGACATAGTTGAAGCAGACAAACAATAATTCCATGCAGATACATTACATTTTACATCGCTAATAAACAAGTGTGCAAACTCTTTAAAAGCATTGCATCTGAGTCTTTCTATAGCCGAACAAAAAAACAACAGATGTTTAGTTGTCTCCTTCTGGGTCTTAGCTTGACAGACCCTACAGAAAGCATACTACTCTTTTTCCACTCCATACCGTACCATAGTCTCTTTAGTATGAATTAAGTTCCATCGAAACCTAAGAAATAGGCGACACGTGCAACTCTCTGGGTAGATCGATAAGAATGGCGCTAAAGTACCTCGCTTCTTGGGATCCTCCCACAAATGACAGAGAGAAGTATAATGATTGAAGCCATTCACAGTATGGATCCAATCCATTTCATATAGGATATGATATTTTATTTATATAGTGCCCATACACAAGTGTTTCAGGGTGCGACGAGGCAAGGGATTGGAACAAGGGAGGACAAAACAACGATCTTACTAGGTCCAGTGGCATTGAGAACACGCAAGTGCAGGGGAGAGAGAAGGGGGAAAGTGCAAGGTGCAGGGGAGGAGTGGAAAGTGCTGAAAACATGATCAAACCAACAACAGATAGTGCGGCCAACAGGTGGTAAGTCCAAGAATAAAGTGGAGACAACAGGTCTCTAATAATTGCAGGAAGGAGACTGTAGGGTTGCAGATACAGACCCAAGTGTAGGGGTTGTCAGGAAGCAGTGCAGGTATGCGGCTGGGTGGGCAGGGATCTGGGCCCAAAATTAGAGTGTAGCCAGGTGCCCAGTGCCGATACAGACAGAGATCAGCAGGGGAGAGGTGGAGCGAAGGCAGAAGCAAAGAGGAAGGTCTTGAGGTGCTTCCAGAACCGAAGATGGCTCTCCTCAAGTTTCACAGAGGCAGGGAGGCTGTTCTAGAGGGAGGCCCTAGCCGAAGAAAGAGCTCTACTCCAACTTGTTGCTTGGAGAAGCGATTGACCCTGAGGAAGTTGGAGGTGGAAGAGTGAAGAGCTTGAGTAGGAAGGTATTTCCAAAGGGAGAGTTGAAGGTATTTCAGACCCAGGCCCCAGAAGGCCTTGTGGATAATGCAAAGGGTCTTGAACCACTGGGAGCCAATGAAGAGATTTCAGGGCTGGAGAGATATGATCCCTGGGCTTGAGGCCAAGGACAAGTCTTGCAGTCCTGTTCTGGATGAGTTGCAGAGGACGGAGAGTCGGTGCAGGCAGATTTAGAAAGAGGCTGTTGCAGTAGTCCAGCCGAGAGAGAACCAGACCTCTAGAGACAGTGAGCTTCTGTGAGAAGGAATGGAAAGGAAGAATACCTCTGATGGGGTGCAGTTGGTAGTTTCACTTCTTAGAGATGTCAGAGATGTGTGGGGAAAAGGAAAGCGTGGAGTCGAAGATGACCCCGAGGTTATTAGCCTCACAGGTGGGAGCAGGGAGAGGGACAAGGGAGACCAGCCAGAGAGTGACAGGAAAGGAAGATGCAGGTGTGCCGATGAGGAGGATCTCTGTCTTACTGGCATTAAGGCAGAGGTTGTTGGCGGCACACCACTCCTGGATTGCAGACAGGCAGTCAGAGATGAGTGAGGAAGAAGAGTTGGTAGAGGGGAGCCTGAAAACGAGCTGAGTGTCATCGGCATAGCACTGAAAATTGGATCAGAGAGCAGCAATGCCGTGGGCGAGGGGTGCCAGGTATTGGTTGAAAAGCCAGGGAGAGAGGTTAGACCCCTGGTGAACACCACAATTAGAGAGTGAGTTAGAGGAAAGGAAGGACCCAAGTTAGACCTGGGAGGGTCGGTTGGAGAGGAAGGAGGTCAGCCAGGCCAGGGCCTGATCAGTGATACCTAGGTTATCACAGCAGCGGTTGAGCAGGATGGCATGGTTGACCGTGTCAAAGGCAGAAGGGAGATCGAATAGGATGAGGACAGATGGGGGATTATCAAAGTTAGAGAGCAAGTCTTCACGGGTGTTCAGGAGAGCAGTTTCCGTGCTTCGGGCTGCTATTAATTCAGACTGATGGTCATGGAGACAACCAACAGTATCGGTGTGAAGATTAAGCTCGGAGATGGTCAGCTTTTGCAGGACTTTGCCCAGGAAAGGAGTGATAGAGATCAGGCGATAGTTAGCTCGAATGGATGGGTCGGCTGTGGGTTTCTTGAGAAGAGGGTGCACAGGACTGCTTCAGAGGGGAGGGGAAGGCTCCAGAGGCAAAGGGCGGTGCGGGAGTGAGTGTGTCAATATGGTCCTTGATGATTTTGGACGAACAGGGGAGAACCTGTTTTGACGAGACTTTCATAGATCAGACTTGTCTGGAAATCTCGTCAGGGGAGAACTGAGGAAAGGAAGAGAAAGAGGGAGGACAGGCGGCTGCAGGGGGCCGGAGGTATCAGAGAGAGGAGAGGGAAGAGGGGAGAGGACAAGAGGGTGGACAGGATGTCCTAGCTTTTAGAGATGAAATTTGAGGCCAGGGTCATGCAGAGGGCCTGGGAGGGGACCGGTAGAGACTGCAGCAGGATTGGCCAGCTCCTTGCAGACTTTAAAGAGTCTGGCAGAGTTGTTAGATGCAGCAGAGATGCGGGCTTGGATATAGAGCATGCTTTACTGTTGACAGATTCCCTATCAGTTCAGAAACATTACAACCCCATTCCACTAATAGGGAAGAACAAAATCCCTCAAGCTCCTGCAGAACTACAGACCTATTTTCTTGAGATATTTCTCTCAGGTCTCCAAATACAGAACCTTCACCAGAGGATTTTCCTATATAAAGAGAGTTATCTCCACTGAGCCCTCATTTAGAGAAATTAAACCAAGCTTGTAGCGGATAGCTAAAAGTGATATTGAGCCAGGAACATACTAGACCGTCCTCCAAATAAGGGCTTCTAGCACAGACAAATAATCATTTGTTGAGAAATCATAGACTTCTATTCCATAAAAATCTACAGCACTATTTTCCCCTCAAAGAAACGAATAAAAGGTAGAAGGGAAAATCGCCCATAACAAGAATTCACTCTGCGTAGCTACTTTGAGGGTCTGATTGCTCGAGATCGTAACCAATGCAGAATCACAGTTTTGTTATTTTTTGCATTAATAAAGAAGCCCAAATAGATGTGGGAGTCAGCAGTAATCACTGGCTCCGGTTGTATCACCACTGAAAGGTCACTTTTTTTAGAGCTAGTCAAGCGCATTACTTTAGTTTTCGTGGGATTAATTGACAGAGAGTGCACCTCAACGAAATTAGAGAAACCCACAAGCAGGCGTTGCAGACCTATGAGAGTAGAATCGAAAATCTAAAAATCATCCGCGTAAGCGATCCATAGGCTTCACAAATTATGAAGTTTCGGGGTTACTAAAGATTTAGGTTGTAAATAGTCTCCAATGTCGGCCATATACAAGTTAAATAAACAAGGGGTTTAAAACTCAGTCCTGCCTGACGCCCCTTAAAGGGTGAGATCGAGCGGGATAACTGGCCTTGATGGTTTTATCAAACTTGTATTGTAGAATGATCATATAGACTGAGGATTAGCCTCAAGAGACCAGGCGGAATACCCCATTTATTAAGTTTACACCACAACAATTTACGGTCTACCACATCAACGGCAGATGTGAGGTCAACAGAGGCAACTTAGATGGAATTACTTCCCTTCTCCCAGGCCTGACGCTGTAGGCATTTTGTCACCAGACTATTCAAACAGGTGCCCATGTTCTTCCTGAAGCCAATTTACCATTTCTCAACTCTTCCCGCACCCGCAGACCCCAATTCTAGATAATACAGCAAAATACCAGCAAATACCTTGCTGTCAGCATCCAGAATTGCAACAGACCTGTAATTAGTAGGATCTGATCTTGCTCCCTTCTTATAGATAGGGACAACATGCGTCATGGACCACAGAGATGGAAACGCATCCAAACGTATTAGGTTGTTAAATAGAATACATGCCCACGTGGTCGGATCTGATCTAACCAGGTAGTTCAAATGTTTGTTCGGTTCCGGAGCCCGGGAAGAGCAAAAACCATTGATCATCTCCAGGACAACCTCATAATTAATGATGACATTATATGTCCTGTCAACAGGATCAGAGAGGTCAGGCAAGCTTGGAGAGGTCCTAACTGGAGAGGCATATAAGGACTGGAAATGACAGACCCAATTCTCATCAGAAACAGTATTCAAGAGGCTACCCATCTGAGATGAGTCTGTATCACCCATAAGCTTCCAAAAAGCCTTGGAGTTTTTATTCTTTAATGCTGTTAATAGCCTCATCATTGTCCTGATTTCTCTGGTGGCAAGTACCACGTACCCAGTTTTTATAAGATTGTCGAATTTTCCCAATCTGAAGCTGTTTCTCTAAGTTAGAGTACTGATGATTATTCTGAGTCTGCCTAACAAGCCGTCTCATCTCTCTCTTCCTAAGGACCAGATCAATAGTATAGAGATGAAGGTGCTTCTTAATTCTCAGGTCTTGAGTCTTTTTTCCACAGTAGACTATCCTCAGTTGTATCATGCTCAAAACATTCAAAATGATCAATGGAGAAAGTGTCAGATTTCCACTCATGTGATGTCAAAGCAAGACATTGATTAAGGTTGGCATTAACTTTAGGTCAGGGCAGGACACCATGAAATTCTGTTGCCACCACTATTTACAGTTATTTCTGTCAGACCCAAATCGTGATTGGTCCGTGAGCTTCCCAATACTAAATGTACTGATGGCAAGGAATGATCACTAAAGTCGGTACTTGTTATTACCATCCCTGAACATTTCTGAAAGAGCCAACTGTACACAAAGACATACTAGATAATGGAATAAGCCGACCCATTGGACCAGGAGGGACGTGGGGGAATATCTCCATCAACAGTCCCATTTAAGGGGAACAAACCCAGACCATGAAGCCTATTCAGCCAACGTCTGCCATTTGCCAATTTCAAATGATGCTGGCTACCTCATCTCCCCTCTCCAGCAAGGTATTGCATGGAATACAATCGGAATTCAGGTCACCCTCTAATACAACACCCCTCCATCCCCGGAAACTGACTAGACCACTCATTCACAAAAGACATTATGAGGTCAAGTTCTTCATCCAAGGATCTGATACCTGAATTCCAGTGCACATTGAGAATCAGAATATTCCTCCTCCTCCAAATGTCGAGATGCACTACTAAGATACCAACACCAACCTCACAACAGGCCACCTCCCTGACCTCAGGACACAGTCTCACCAAGGTCACTAGGACCCCATAAAGGCAGTGCAAACCCCCTTTCCATGCTTCCTAAAGATAAACAGCATACCCATCCCGGGAGGGCAAAGACCTCAGGCATGTTTCCTGAAGAATAATGATTGTGTGGGTCTTAAGCTCATTACTAAATACAGGATTGTTAAAAAGATTATTATAACCACATGTTTTCAAAGAGACAATTGACAGAAAGGGAGAGCCAAAATCACCAAGAGTTGACCAGGAAGAGGACATATGAGTAATCTCAATTCGAAGCCCCCAGGAGCCAAAACCAATCTCGACTTTCCTCAGAGGCCAAGATCTTTCTCTTCAAAGAGATACCTTGTTCATCCAACATTACACTCCCCCCCCCAGTCTTTTCGCTAAGCTTACTGCCCCTGGTTCTCTCTTATCATTAGTATTACACTCACCCAAGAGCCTACTATCATTAAAAAGTAAGAGGTCAAAACCTAGCATTCTAAGTTTATCACATTCATTCAGGATTTTATCATACACAAGCTTGGACTTCACGTAAATTACTGCTCGATCCATTTTAAATTGATCCAAGAAATCAATCCTGTCCAAATCCTTAGAGGCTATATGGGCCAAAGATGAAATCTCTCTCATAAGATTAAGTATGTTGTTATGATTCAACACAACAGCTTGAGTGTCCGGAATAACACTTTCAATTAAGATCTTAAAGAGCGGATTAGAAGTGAAACCTTCTGGTTAAATACAGTTAGTTAGAGATCCAAATGGACCAGGACCGCACGGGCCAGCTGGGAACTCATAAGAGCCGTAGAGTGAGGAAGCTGCACAGAGTTCCTCGTTGTATCGATGTATAGAGGTACGTGATTCAATCCTTGGCCCTGAGAGGGAAAAGTATCTTGCATCATCTGTAAATACCCAGTAAGTCTGGTTTCACAAAAAGGCACAAAAGACTTGATTGCATTCAATACCCAGGCACTGTCTATTGAATTAGCTATCGCCCCCTCCATGTTCATTTGGGATAATGCCACAGCTGGAGCTAATGCTTCAGTGTTTGTCACTGCCACATCCATTACAGATACCTCCAGGTCAATTGGGTAATTACTATCACTAGACCCTCTAGAAGCCACTGGAGGAATTGAATGCAAGGAGGTGGCCAGGACAGCTTCACTGCCGGCTGTACAAAAATAGAGCAGAGAAAGTGACGCAAAGCTTGCTTGTTTAGCTGTTTAAATGTATTATTTTTGGCTTCTTAGTCTGAATAACCCGCTTCTTGTGGACAGGTGGAGCTTTTAAGGATGTTGCAACCGTTGTATTAGAGGCGGTATCCACGCCTCTTACAGATGACTCTACGTCTATAGTAATAACATCTGCAGATATAGTAGGGTCAACATGATGTAGTAACAACCCCCCAGAAGAGCCAACCAGCCGATTTATGGAGCTCGGCAAGAGAGAACCAGCCTGGAGGACTGCAGGGTGTGACCGATGCAGAGCAGCTGTAGTTATTAACTCACTTTCAGCCTTATGGGTCGCTAACACAGTTCTTTGTTCTTTCGTCGTCGGGCAGTATTACGACTGCCTTTTAAACGTGTATAACATTTCGAAAAAGGTTGTCAAATTTTTTTAAACCCCCCCTCCTGCCCCTATTTTTAACTATTCCTGACCCCCTCAACCCCTCATCTACCCTTTTCCATCCCCCCAAAAAAATGGATAACATTTTTCGTAATTGTATTCATGTTTAAGAGGCAGTCGTAATACTGCCTGACGATGAAACAACGGTATGCGGCTAACACAACGCCTTGCGAAGGACACCGCTCACACCTCACTGAGTCCATAAAGCATCCTTCTGCCCTGTTTTGATGTTCAGATAGATTGTGATTACTGACAGAATTCTTGGCAGAAGGTACATCTGTAGAGGCTTTCATATGAGAAAATAAGAACTCTTTTGCTGCCACGTGGAGATCAATATGATAGAATTTGAATATTAATGACCGCAGCACAACAGAGTTAGCCTTGGTTTTTCTTTGCAGACTCTCATAAAGGGAAACCAATATGTAAAGCACTTGATTGATTTCAGTAAGGAGCCCATTATGGTCCTCACTTCGTCCACCATCGAGTTTCCTCAATGCCGTTGAGAGCTGTTGAGGAGGTAATGAGATCAACGAAGAGTCAGGTGAAGGTAGAAATGAGTCAGACTCTAAAGAGTAAATCCATTTGTGAGTAGGTAGATTAGGCCCCTGGGAAAAGTCCAGAGGCGTGTCAACTGGGCTCGGACAGATCTATAGAAGGCCTGTGAGTTATGGAGGAGGTTATCATCTTTTTTGTTAATTTACTATATTGTGATTGAGAGGGCAGAGGAGGCTCCGTTAATGTTCCCTCAGAGGATGCACCTGCGGACTGTGTTAATATGCCTTCACCGGGAGGCAAGGGGAGGGGTAGATTCACTGCAGCTGTCAACATTTTAGCATTCGTAATCTGCTGATTAGGGGAAGATATCCATTTGCCGCCACTCCTTAGATCATACCTTCGCAGACACCTCAACCTCCAAAAACAGTGTGTTCACAGACCACAGTCCCAGTGTTACCCTGAGCAGCAGAGAGACTCACTACGCTGCTCGCTTGCGCAGGCGAGAGGTCATGACAAGTTACAGTTATTAAAACACTCACCGTCAGGGAGGCCCGGAGTCCAGCAACGCTGAGAAGAGGGCGAACCAACTAGAAGGAAAGCCCCACTTTTCGAATTCCAGTGTCGGGTATTTGAAGTGGTGGCTTCTCCTCCAGTTAGAAAAAGTAAACACACTCCAGGGAATGTGAGAAGTCTCCTGCCAACACTGCCACCACAAAACACACTGCTTCACACACATTATGTATCTATTCAATGGTTTTTAGTGCCACAGCACATTATTGTGTACCATTTGGCAGCAGAAAATACTGTTGGCTCCCTTGTTGAAGAGGCAATGCCTCATCCAGGAGAAGGAATATGTCATGAGTTCAGGTTAATAGAACGCCCATAAAATGAAAAAAGATTTCCTTCAGGAATCAGAATGTAGGTGTAAAGGAAGAAACAGCACAACATAAAGAAGTTAGCTTGGTGTCAGCTCTCTCCACAGGCACGTGGTCCACAAAGGTGTTCTTTTTACTACAACAACCCTGCACTTCTCAGTATTTAGGAGGTATACCCCTGGGACACAAGATCTCACGACATAGAAGAAACTGTACACGGTTTAAGGATAGGTTGGCTGATAGTTTACCGAATATAGATAAAGCAGGAGGAGAGGCTTTTAACGAACACAGTGTAAGAGATGAAAAGAAACACAAATCTGTGATGGGGTGCCTAGTCTAATGGATTGGAGGGATCTAAAGCCTATTCCTATTATATCAAAAAACGAAACGTGTTCCCAGGATCCAACAAGGACTGTGTTTGGCCAAACACAGGGAGTGGAGTGCTACTGGACACTTCAACATGCTTGGTGTCTTGTCTTGGTTGAGTCTTTGTCCAGGCTCTGCTCATTGCCCAGGCTTGTCTGTGAACTGGTGACATCTGATGAAGAGGTGTTGTCAAAAAAAGAACAAGGCGGGAGCCTAATGTGTGCGGCTACCTGGGAATGACCTTACACTCCCTTCCCCTCAAGGTGAGTGATGCTCAGCAAAGCGTATAGGTAGCTCTCCTCCTCCTTTCTCCTCTTTTCCCCTGCTCACCCATGACAATGTTTCTAGACAAGTCTGATTTATAAAAGTCTCATCAAGCAGGTTCTCCACTGCTCATCCAGAACCATCAAGGACCACACCGATACCCTTGCTCCAACCTTGCCCAATTTCTGCAATCACTCCTTTGCCACTGGATCCTTCCCCTCCTCACTTAAGCACTCCCCTGTGCACCCCCTTCATAAGAAACCCTCTGCTGATCGTTCCTCTCCGGATAAATATTGCACAATCCCCATCACTACTTTCCTGGACAAACCCCTGGAAAAACTGGACATCTCCCAGCTTAATCTGCATACGGAATCTGTTGGTTGTCAGCTGCCAGAAGCACGGAACCTGCTCACCTGTGAAGACCTGCTCTCTAATTTTGTTTCTAATCATCCTTCTGTCTTCATTCTCCTTGATCTATCCTCTGCTTTTGACATGGTCAACCATGCCATCCTGTTCAATCTCCTCTGTGTCAACTGGGGTATCATTGGTCAGGCTCTGGCCTGGTTGACCTCCATTCTTACTGATGATCCTCCCAGGTCCAACTGGGGTCTTTCCCCTCTTCTTTCCCTCTCTCTCTACTTGTGGTGTTCTCCAGGGGTCTAACCTTTCTCCCTGGTTCTTCAACCACTACCTGGCACCTCTTTCCCACTGCATTGCTACATTCTACACTGACTTTCAGTGTTGTGCGGATGACACCCAGCTCTCCTTCAGGCTCCCCTCAGCCATCTCTGCTCCTTCTCTAATACCAGACTGTCTGGCCGCCGTTCAGGAATGGTGTGCCATGAATGATCTCTGCCTTAATGTCAGTAAGACTGAGCACCTCCATGTCTGGACTCCTACTCCCTCCTTCCCCCTCTCTCTCTGGCCGCCCACCCTGGGCCCTCTTCCTACTCCTTCCTGTGAGGTTAAGAACCTTGGTGTCATCTTCGACTCCACCATCTCCATCTCTCCTCACATCTCTGACGTCTCTAAGAAGTCACACATTCAGCTGCACCCCCCAGAAGCTCACTGTCTCCAGAGCCCTGGTCCTGTCTAGGCTGGACTACTGCAACAGCCTCTTTCTAAATCTGCCTGTCTCTACTCTTTGACCTTTACAACTTATCCAGAACAGGACTGTAAGACTTGTCCTTGGCCTCAAGCCCAGGGACCGTATCTCTCCAGCTCTGAAATTTCTTCACTGGCTCCACATGGCTGCAAGGATCATGTTCAAGACCCTTTGCATCGTCCACAAGGCTTTCTGGGGCCGGGACCGCACTACCTCCAACTTTCTCTTCCTAAACATCTTCCTTCAAGCTCTCCGATCATCCACCCCCAACTATCTGAGGGTCAGACGCTTCTCCAGGCAGAGTGGGGGGCAGATCTCTTTCCTCGGCTGGGGCCTCGATCTGGAACAGCCTCCCTGCCTCTCTCAAACTTGAGCAGAACCACCTCCGGTTCCAGAAGCAACTCAAGACCTTCCTTTTCACTTCCACTTTCTCTCTTCCTCTCCCCTGCTGATGTCCCTGACTGCTCTGCGTACTGGTCACCCACTGAACTCAGGCCTAGTCTCCTGCATGCCCAGTTGCTGACGAACTGCCTCTGGGGCCCCCACAGCACTTAAGGGTCTGTATCTGCAATCCTACAGTCCCTTCTCACTGCACTTATCATCCACTGTCTGGCAGCACTTGTAGAGCTACCTGCACTTGTCCCTTCCTCCCCCTCCCCCTAGCACTTCTCCTATCCCTGTCCCCGCACTTGCGTGATCTGAATGGCACAAGGCCTAGTAAAATCATTGTTTTGTCCTCCTCCTGTTTCCCCCTCCTTGTCTTGTCGCGCCTAGAAACACTTGTGTACAGGCTTGTTATAAATGAAATATCATATCATATCATAGGTATATACCTAGGTCTGTTCTCCACTCAAAGTTGTCCATTTATTTGGGATGGTGCCACCAGTCCAGGAGCAGTGGACAACAGACAGCATCCAATCTAGTCTTAACAACTTTCCAGCTATGCATCAACTGGTATAGTTTCTCCCTTCTCTAACAATGGTTCTTAAAATGTCCTTTTTGTTGTGGCCTCTTCAGTGCTTCTTCCGTCCCTGCATGCAGCACAGTTCCAGCTCCACATTCTGCTTTAAATTCTCCTCTAGGAATATGGTTCTAGTTACCCCACACTGTGGAACTCCCTGCCTACTTATATATAGGTCTACATTGGAGGATTGACAAGTCCTCAATGCATTTCTCTACTGTGACTGGTCATTGCAACTCTGGTCGAACTCTTCCACATGTGCTTCACATGTGCACATGTGCATCAGCCCCAGATACTGCGATTTTCTCTGACACCTGTGTACATGGATTACGGGGCTCTCCCTGGGAGCTTGATTAGGGATTCATGGGGTGAAGATGGGTTCAGCCTCTGATTAATAGGGGCCTCATGAGGGGTAGGCATCATTACAGTGTTAGGAATAATCTTAAGATCGGGCACTATTTGGATCCCGTTCAATGTCCCATAGCTCTGTTCTCTGGGGAGCACCTCAATCTCTTCAAGTCTGTGCTGATCTCACAGAAATGATACAGAGAAGACACTGATTATTGTTCTCACAGTAACTTTATCAGTATATAAATTAGACATGGTTAAGGGTTTGATAAAGCCTAACAGGAGTAGGCGAAACTCTAAAACTAAAGGACAGCATATATATAAAGCCATGGCAGGGTGGGTTAACTAAATGTGATCCATTAGTGTTCCCCTACCAAAAAGTCTGGTCTGGTTCCTTACCTTGCTTGAAGCAGGTGGCAGCAAACACTTTCCATTGGTCCCAACAGGGCAGCTGCAAACAGCCCTCAGGCCAGTACCATTAGCGGTCTGACTCTCTTTAGGTCTCCTGGTATCAAGCATTCAACCCTCCTGTTAGTTCACCATTTCTACGGTCTTTAGGTTCACCCCACATAACTAAGCTCTAATATGGCATGACCTCTTCTTATTGTCTTCAGGTTCAAACTTTTATAGTGCCTAATCTGGTATGCACATCTCTTTGAGGGATCTAAGGTTCACCTCCACTGTAGGGTCTCATCTGGTATTCACCCTCTTCCAGTGACACATCATAATCCAGCAATCCGAATTTAAACACCTCTCTACTAAGGGAAAGAGAGAGTACTAATCCCTTCCTCATCTCTGAGTGTCACTAGGATCTGGCTTTGGTGCTTGACTCTGTGTCTGTCCTTGCAGGGCCCCTCAGGAATGGGCTGTAGACACAGCAGCACTCTCAGGCCTAATTAAGCAGCCAGAGCCCCCTGGCTTCTAACACACCCGCCTCCTCCTTGGGATGAAGCAACCAGATAAACACCATTCCTTCTCAGCATCAGGGGGGTTAGAGCCTCTTGTCCTTCTACTCTTCCTCAACCTCTTCTTTTGACACACTGCAACAGGGACCACCAACCGTCCTCTCAGGTCACACACCCTGTTCTGATTTCCCTCTCTTTTGTATTCGCTTAACAGGGCTTTAATTTTCCGCGTTTGGCCAGTCTCAAACATGCTCTGTCAATGCCCCATCATTGGTTCCTGGCCAGCTGAAACCTGCTCTCTCTCATCTTCCTCTTTATGCCTGCTTTCCTCTCATTGAAAAACTTGAAATGTAGTCCTTCATTCTTAGGCTAAATGAGGGCTTAAAAAGGCTACCGGTCAACTTGCATGCAGTTAGAGTCAAAATGGTGGTTCTGCAAGAAGTGCTGGTGGTGTGCTGTGAAGGCATCATGAAGTAAGACACAGACAACAGATTCAAAGTCCAAAATAAAATGATTTATCAACTCAAATATCAAGATGGTAGAAGGCCTAACTTGCCCGATACTAAGGTGGAATTTCCCTAACTGAACAAAACTAAGGGAAGTCTGAGTCAAAGAGTTCAACTTAAAAGTCTTTCTGTGTCCAAAACCTATCCTTGACCTCACAACTAAAGCTAAGCAATGTGTAGGGATGTTAATAATGAATGAAATGGTGATAACAAACTTCTGAGCTTCTTCTAGCTCTTAGCTTCCTCTTTAGCTCCTCTTCCCCAAGTTCAAGAAAGTCTCAACATTACCTTTTCCGAGTTCAAGGCAATACAGTTCCACACAATCCTCGGGGTTCCCTTCCCCAACTTCAAGGCAACACAGTTCTAAACAAAGGGGTCTTAAGGCTCCATCCTCAAGACAACATTTGTAGTTCATCAACTCTTGTATTACGGGTTCAAACACAGATCTAGGTCCACTTGACCCTCCTTCTGGCTTGCGTTACCAGTTAACTCACAGTGCTTCTTCTCGGTTTATTTCACAATGTCTTCGAATTTTACCATTTAGGGCTCACTGGTCTAGGCCCTAAATTGTCAGACCACACAGTCCACCCATCAAAGGTTGTGCATATAGGAACCCTTGTTTATTTCTCTTCGTCAACTTCTCGGATCTGTGTGCACTTTTATAGCCTGCTGGTTTCTCCTGGTTAGCCTCATGGCTTTGTCACCACGTGCTACACACTTCCTGTCAGTATTTGGTACACACTTCCTATCAGTCTTTAAGCTTGCTGCACTGCATTTATTCATAAAATTCCCTTTGTGGTGGTCTTTCTCTATCCTCACCTATGCATTGCACTTCTTTCACACGTGTGCTCTTTTCAATAAGTGGCTGGCAAATGGGCATCTTTCTTTTTGCTTTCATCTATTATTAGCTTTGCCCATCAAGTTGTATTAAATTCTGCATACAATCAGCTGACTTTCACTCTGTTTCAAGGTTTTCAATCAGATCAATATTCATTATATGTAAATCAGCTTTGTTTCACATTTTCATTTAGTTTAGTATTCAATAGAAATAATTTAGCTTTGTTTCAAAGTTCCATTTAGTTCGGTATTCAATAAATGGAATTCAGCTTTGTTTCAAAGTTTCATTTAGTTCGGTACTCAATAACCGCATACAGCATTTGATTCCCTATGCGTAGCCTGCTAAGAGCGCCCCGGTACCGAGTGACTTTCCCCGACACTCACTGGTCCTCTGCGTTCCACTCCAGGGCTCTGCTTCGACTCTTCTGCTTGTTATGTCGGTGAGCCAGCCTAAGCGAGCCCTGCTCGTCTTCTGGAGGCAGTCATACCACATGCCTGCGGCTCTGCTGCTCCGGCAAGGACGCATCAGCATCATTCTCTCCTCAGTCGCAGCTTCAGCTGCTCTCTCTCTCCCCAGCAAGGAGGCTCCCCCACATGTAGCAGCATAAAATCCCAGTTTCTGCTTGCTTTCAAAGGTATTTAGGACATCGGCCAGTGTCCTGGCTTAATCTCAGGTCCCACCACAGCTACCTCCTCACAATACGGGTCCCCTGCTGATCTCTGCCACCCAGGCCTCCCAGTTGCTCTCTCTGATGCAATTATGGTCCCCTTTTATACACCTGCAACTCTTTGACAGGTCGCAGGTGTGGATTTTCAATTTGGCTTGCCTGACCATAATTAAAAGGACACGCCTGACTTTTAAAGCACTCTACAGGCATCTTCCTCACCCCAGTACTAGAGTGGTCAAATTTAATTTGAGTGTTCATCACTCCTAGTCGCCTCTTCCTCGTCCCAGTACTGTCATAGGTAAAAGATGGGGAAAAGACGGGAAAGGTCTTGCAGTAGCCTATAAAGGCCGGGGAGGGTTAAGTTGGTCTTCAATAGGGAAAGGGAGATACCATGTCTTGCCTCCAGGCACCCCACTCCCAATCCCAAAGGACCCTCGACCCAGGCAATACCCTTCTCTTCTCCACTCCCAGGGTTAGGATCCAAGAGTGATGGCCTTTTCCTGGCCACCTAAGATGTTCCAGGGAGAGTAGGAGTGAGGATACCCTCAGATTTCTCTCAGTGCTTTGCTCTACCTCATGGATCTGCTATTTCAGCTTCTCCTGCCCTGTATTCTGTGACTGGCTGTCTTCTGTACTTTTCCAGTTCCCTCGCCTAGGTCTCCCTGCTCTCTGGTATATGCCTGTGTGTTTGTCTGTGGGGTAGTGCAGAACCCTGGAGTGGAATTCGGGAACTGTATTCACAAAACTCCAATCTCGGGGCCTGCTATCATGAGGGGACCATCTGCGAGTTATATATTTCTCCTGTCTCATTAGGGTGACCAGATGGATATAAACTGTGCATAAGTATGCTTAAAGCAAAGGAGCTTTTGCTCCGATTTCTATTACAGGTATAGCTATGTCTCAATTTTACAACCAGTCTTTATGGCACAATCAGTTAATTCATGTGGCTATTAACTGACAGGTTGGGGGTTCAAGCCCATGACAGGATGGCAGAGATCTGGCTTTAGTGATAATGTAAAATTAGGAAACTATAATAATGCTTATTTGGTGTCCAAATGTTGAAGATTGTGAAAAATGAATATCTTCCTACAGTCGAGCTGGAATTGCACCAGTCATCACACTCCCTTCCCCCAAAACCAGGCCAGGATTTTATAAATAAAAATAAAAAACTCTTTGGACCAGGGGGATTAGGGGGGATGGCAGAGGGGCCCCAATTCCAGGATTGTTCCAGCAAAACCATGACATCTGGTCACTGAATGTCTCACCCTCTTTTCCCATTTCATATTTATGCTGTCCGGAATCCAGTTTGGGTTTTTCTTCCCAGGAATTTGAGCTTTTTGGAAGTTGGAATCTAACATGACATATTTCCATATTTTGGATGTAAAAGAGGATGGGGTTTGGTTGTTCGTCTACCACTACCTCTGGATCGTATCTTGACTATCTCATGGGTCCCCCTTTCCAGGGGCACCCCACTTAAACTAACACAGATTGGGGAAATGTCACTTCACCACAGGCATCTCCTGCCAAGCCCAGGGGACACCAGGTGGGGGTCTAAAGACTTTCTCTGCAGCAGGTTGCTTGCTTTGTCGATTTTGGTTTGTTTTACAAATCAGAGGTTGTGCAGGGTTCCTGTGCTGGTGTGAGTTTTGCATTTTGGATAACATCTCCAGGATGGACCCCATAATAGAGCAAATTATGGATTTCTTGGAACAGGAGAACTCCTGATTTAGGTACAGTACCATAGAAGCAAGCAGAAAGTAATAAAGGAAGACTGGCCAAGAGGATTATATGGAAAGGTTAAAGTGTTTCCCTGCAGGTTTAGTGGAAGCAATGAATGAACGGGTGTTCCTATATGACCCCCTTGGGGTTAGTTCTGCAGTTGGGGTACCATATTTGAGCCTCTTGGCCTGGGTGTGGGATTATCAACACTGTTAGGAAGGATAGATATTTGTGGTCAAACAGGGAAAGGCAACAAGGCCTCGAAGGCAAGAGTTGGCAACCTTTGGCTCTCCAAATGCTTTGGACCACAACGTCCATCTGCCCTGTAGAGCATTGTTAATGGTGAGGGATCATGGGAGGTGTAGTCCAAAACATCTCAAAATCAACATCTTGTAGACACCTGCTCTAGGGGATCCTGTTTATGCAGTCTCAAGGGCCACCTCACAGAGAAGATGGTTCCCCTTGGTCCCCAGTCATGCTTAATGAGGGATGTCATCATACAGGAAACATTTAGAATAATGTGCAAATCCTCAAATGTTTAACAGTGGCTTGCGAGTAGTTTGTGGGCCATATTCTACAGGCATGGGCTGAAAACGCCTGCTTATACCCCGAGCTCTCCCTAAAACTCTGGTTTTAAGGGCTCTTTTGAAGACAGGTGGCCAGGGAAAGGCATGTGAGGGTCCAAGGAATTTCAGAGATAGAGACTATATATCCTGATGATTTTAACTTTACACACAAGCAGATTCAAAAAAGCTTCCCCAGTGACCCTGAGACTATTTGTATTTGGGATTTAGATAGCGCAAACCTAGCTCAGAAGAAACAGAGTTCTGGACATATATGGTGAGGGTTACAATATATGGCATGGAATGTTCCAGCTATGACAGTGAGATGTGATGTGCGAATGCAAGAAGGCTAGGTGGCACCTAGCTATTGACTGAAGAGTAGCGTTCCTTCCTCAATTGCAAGAACATTGGCATGGTTCACATCCATCCAAATGGTGTTCCAGTTGGCAGTGGCACAGCAAGAAAAGCCTGTTTCCTACTTTTTTGTATCAGTTTTATATCAGTTTTGCCTAGAAATGGCCTGGCTTCTGGAAGAGTACAACCCACTTGAGCTACAAAGTTAGGCATCTAGGTAGGCAGGTGTGCAAGCTATGGTTGTGTCACCAATAGGCCTTACCTCTTGTTTCTTTTTCCAGGAGGTGTGATGGAGATTAGGCCTATCTGTCCCAGAACCCACCATGACAGGAGAGGTAAACACACACTCCTGTCTAGATAACCCTCTGGATGGTAGGAAGGAAGTGGAAAAAAACAGGTCCCAGAAAAAACCTCCACTGGAAGTCTTCAGTAACAGCAACAACAATGAATGAGGACAAGGGCAGCTGGCAGCATGAAGAGGCAGGAAAGGATGACACGCGGCGATGGAGCAGCATGTAGAAATTGGCACCAGGGAGTCTCAATGAAGGCAAAAGAAAGGGACCAAGAAAACACAAGAGGCAAGCTGAGGAGGAGCTGAGGATGGGGAAGGTTCAGCAGCAAGCGTCCAGTAAGAGCAGCAGGAGATTGTTGCAACGCAAAGACTGCAAGATCCAACGGTTATTTAACTTCTTGGTTGTCGGAAAAAACATAGACGTCATAACACCTCCATTGGGAGGTGGGCGAATGGAGTAAATGCTGCGCCCATGATGAAATGTGCCGAAATGCTTCCAGCAAGCATACTGCATCCAATGCAGGGGCGGCAGAGTCCTGACTGTTAACTTATAGGTAATGCAGACAGTCTTAAAGAGTATTCTCACTGGGCAGACTTTATATGTATACTTGAAGAACCCCAACTCGAAAATGTGTTTTAATAGCAAGGACTCTTTGGCGAGTGTCCATTCAAAGTTCCTCCAGTGAAAGAAATCACATTAATGGAAAATGCAGAAGAAATCAGACTAAAACCAGCATTCCCACAGTCAGGCCAAAACAAGGGGGCTTTAAGGATTAGGGCGGGGAAGCTATATGAAAGCCACAACTCGGCCACTGGGTAGACTAGCCACGCAGCGAAACCTCTCAAATCTGTCTTACCCCACCTGTAAAATAATCTTTGTTTTATTTTTTACCTTGAGAGAATAGGCACATTGGTAGGTTGTGTCTAGGTCTCTTTCGGGATCTCTGGGCACCAGCTATATGAGATCGGGTGAGGATGACAACTGGGGAGCCAGAAGAAAATGAGGAAATGCAGCCCTGGGATGTGACCAACAGGCGTATATGATCCACTTTGAAGAAGAGAAGGAAGTGACAGTGATTTCTCTATTCTCCGAGTCTACCAATGCTTCTATTATGGCAGACTTAGTATATCCCAACTAAGTAATCCCGGCGGAAACAGCACAAATCATCTGCATACACCGGGATCAGAAGACCTATACAAAAGCCCATCTAGATCTTAAGGTCAACAGGGAATCTGTTTGTCTGAACAGTGATAATGCCTGGGTAACTTGAAACCATAGTCTTGGGTAAAGACCTGCAAATATGTCAATGGCAGCATTGCTAAAACTCAGATAAGACAAACGCTAGCCGCAGGGAATCCTTGTCAATTGCAGATCAAAGTTAGCTGTTTCACATGTGGTTACAACATTTTGTGCTAGAGGATTTAGAAAAGTTTCCCTATTGGCCATGCGACTTAATATCTATATCAGAAGAACCCACAACTTGCATATCCAGGATAGATCTGGAACCACATCTGTTTTAATATCTAGAGCTTCAGGGAGTACTGATTCAAAGGGGCAGGAAATCAGGGGAACATAACAGGCAGAAAAAAGGCTGTCAACATTTGGGGGTGGGGGCCCAGGGAACTACTACCCAGAGGATGTTCACAAAGGATTCCTCTGAGCCCCTTCTTGTGTACCAGGGTATCTTGTAACTGGAGCTTAATGGCTGATGCTGTGCAGCCACTACCTCGCTTCAAGGGAGATAGGATGCATAATGGGAATGTCTATCTATATCTCGCACAGACTCACCTCTGATATGGCAGTCCTTTATCAATGTAGCCCTTTGTTCACAGAATAGCAATAATAGCCTGAAAGACATAGCAACTCAAGCACAGGGGGGTTATCGTAGGATGGCTGCAGAACATTTGTTTCCCTCTCTATTCTCGGCAGGAACAAAACGGACTACCAACCACTCCAGACTTTCGTCAGCCCACTAACATGCACAAACATGACTGGCTAAAGCAGCAGATCAGAAAACAGCCACCATTGCTACTGCTGGACTTCAAAATAGCAGCACAATATTTGGAGCCTTTGGTCACCATCGCGCAGCACATTAACCACAATTACAAACATGAGACTAGAAATCACACACATGTGGAATTAATTAACGAATTAGGGTATAGGCCAATAGCCAATCACTGACAAATGTTTGGAAAGGAACCATAAGCCAGAACCAGAAATACCAAGAGAAAAAAGATGAACAGAGGATAGAAAGTATGTGACATGATGAGCAGTTTTAGCAGATTTTCCAAGACAAAATGGTGACAGAAGAGCCCGGACAAGGGAGATGAAGTCCAAACAGATGTTGAGTCGAGATTAAGATGGGTCAAGTAGTTTATAAGGCAGAAACAAAGGAGGGCTAATTACCATGATTCGTGCTCAGGTCGGTTGGGATGTTTCCAGAGTAATTGTAATTGTTTATTTGTAAAGCACTTCTACACAAGTGAAATGCTTCAAAACGCTTCAAGACGGGAAGGGATTTAGGGAATACAGAGTCATTTTTAGGCATTAAAGTTTCCGAATGATCAACAAAAAATGACTAGCATAGTAGGCCTGACGGCATTACTACTAGTGAAGTGCATGACAGGAAGGAAGGTGAACAGGGGAGAGAGGGAGAAGAGCATACAGAAACAAAAAACTACCGTACTAGGCCAGGCGAACTAGGCCTAGTGCATTCTAGGTAATGAAAGTGCGCAGGCAAGAAGTGAAAGGGAGGAGGAGAGGAACAAGTGTGCATAGTCAAGCAGTGCCCTTGGTTAAGTGCAGAGAGGATGCGCTTCTCATGAAACGAATTCCAGAAGTGCAGTAGTGATGAGCAGAGTGCAGAGGCTCGGGGGCAAGTGCAAAGACTGGCAGGGGAGCCTGGGAACTGTGAGGCTCTTTAGGTGCACCAGGCGACCAGTCAGCAAAATGGAGCAGAGTTAGGGAAGAGAAGGAGGAGGGAATAGAGAGGAGGTTAGCAAGGGAGAGGGAGAGAAGAGGAAGGTCTTGAGGAGATCATGCTCAAGACGGAGAGGGGCAGGGAAGTTGTTCCAGAGGGAAGCACCTGCGGAGGATAAAGATCCACCCCCAAATCTCTGTTTGGATAAACGACTCACCCAGAGCGAGTTGCCAGAGGATGAGCGGAGGGCTCTATATGGAGAGTATTTAGGGAGAGACAGTTGTAGGTAGAGCGGGCCCCAGCCCCAGAAAGCCTTGTGGACTTCCACTGAGTGAGTTCAAATGCAAAATCTTCACTGATAGTGTTTATGTCAGGGAGGGAGGGTAATGAAAAGCGGAAGCTGTACATTCTTAATGTATACTCACCTCCAGTGAAGAGAAAGAACGTCTTGGGAGAGCTGAGGGTTTGTTTAATGAGCTTATATGTGTGGTGACAATCCTGGAAATGTTGTTGTGAAGGGTGACTGGAACGCTAAGTTAGGCCAGAGGTATACCTAAGAGGAACCATGCTTTTGATAGATTTGATAGTATTGGTAGAGAGCTGGCACAATTTCTCACTGAATTATCTATGGTATAACTAAATGGTAGGATTGCAGGAGATGATCTCCTACAACAGATGTTTGCCAGAGGTTTTTACACATCTATCATTGACTATATACTCACTGACTGATATTTTTTTAACCGGGTGATGGATTTCAGGGTGGAAGACAGAAGGGAGAGTGACTACTTCCTATTGGCCCTACAATTAAGAGCAGGTGACGCTCCATATAGCAAAAGCCAGGGCCGGACAGGGAACTAAATGAAACAGCTGAATGGGTCCAAAATCAATATCTGCTTCAGCTGTGAAGATGTGCGCAAACAGCATCATTTGCTGCTGGATAAAGGGAATACTGCAGGCCAAACATTGGTAGCTTTTGAATCACTCACAGATGCTTCACAACAGAATATACGAGGAAGCTAATAGGCACAGCAGACCGGGTCCAGGAATAAGGAGGTATGCAAACTGGCTTGACCAGGAGTGCAAGGCTGGAAAGGCCATTTGTATGCAGCACTTAAGGACAATAACCTTTCAGCGGGATAGGGGTATTCTCTCAAAATGGAATGTAAGAACCTCCTTAAGAAAAAAGAAGCCGTAGAGAAACAATGGGATTTACTTGCTCATTCAGTTGGCAGTAATAATTGCAGGTTATACTGGAGATTAGTAACAAAAGTCTGGGACAAAATGGGGAACCAGCAGGGTGGATTAATCGGAAAATAAATCAGTGGGTGATGCACTTTAAGAATATTTTCTATATTGATAGGGAGGAGAAGATCGAGTTGCAGGTAGCTCCACAAAATCTCGTTTACTGAGGTGGATGTGTTAAGGGCCATTGACCAACTGAAAGCACAGAAAACTGTCGGCCAACCGGCTACCCTCAGAGCTGTTTGTAGGACAGGGTGATTAGTGGGTCCCTATTTTTGTAAAACTCTTTGAAGCAATAGATGGTGCTTGGATGATTCCCTTTAGGTGGCAGGTGGGATAATAGTTCCTATATTTAATAAAGGGGACACAGACCATCCCAATTGTTACCGCCCAATCACACGTCTGGATATTTCAGCTAAGATTTATGCAAAATGCATTCTAGGCAGATTGGAAGACTGAGCCCTGGAGGATAAAATACTGGACCATCTGCAAGCAGGCTTGAGGAGCGTTTTTTCAACTATAGAACACTGCTTTACTCTGTCATCAATTATCGATAAATATTGCAAACTCCGAGGTGGGGTTGAGTATGCTACCTTACTAAACTTAGAAAAGGCTTTTGATGGGATTGACAAAGGTGCGTTATGGGGAAAACTAATAAGGCTGAGGATCACGTCCAATTTACTAAGGCTGGTCCAATTATGCTACGATCAAACCAGGAAGGCAGTCAGGTTTGTCGGAGTAGGGGATAAAAATATATATTTTTTTATAGACAAAATGGGGTTAAAACAGGGATGTCCGTCCACCTGCACCACTCCTTTTTATACTTTTTTATGTCACATTATTACCCCGCAAAACACAATAACAGGGTGTTCACCAAGGCTGGTTAATAAGGAATACACTGCCTTACTTTCTGCTGTTGCCACTTAGCTTGGCTTTACGCCAGCAGGCCGTGAGCAAGGTCTCAACTATGCCAAGAATTTTTGGGAAGTAAATAAACTAAAGCTAAACAAAGACAAAACCAATATTTGTGATCTTTGGGAAAAAAGAAGACTCCAGTAAGGTGGGAATTAAAAGGGACCCCAATCGAAGCAGTGGATTCATATATCTATTTGGAATTAACATTTTCAAAGGACTACCTCTGAAAGGAACATATTAAATATCAGGCGAACAGGGTGAAAATGAGCCTTCAGGGCTTACAAAGGTTTGATTTTAAATATGGTGCCTGTAAGTGTTTAGAGATTTTTAAATGAAAGATGGTAAACCAGATGTTGTACGGTAGCAAGATCTGGGGTCACAGTTCCTGCAAACCTCTGGAGGTTGCCCAGTTGCATTTTTCCACCAAATTTTATGGCGGCCTTCGGATTGTCTGTTTATTGCCTTAAGAATAGAACTGGGGATTCAGATCATTGAGTCTTTGGGACAAACAAGACTAAATTGAAAACAGGCGATTCAAAAAATTCAAATTTACACCTAGGACTTTTAGTGAAAGAGGGCCGTCCGGAGATTCACAGGCAGCCCTGATATAAAACAGGTTGTAGGCTCTGGGAACATAGTAATGGAGAGGGGGGTGGAGGTGAAGTATGGCATAGGGATAAGTGACAATGTTCAGATTCACAAAGTAGAAAATCAAGTGAAGATGTCTGGAAGGATGGTTGAAGAGTTCAGATCGGCCCTGTGTAACAGCCTACCTGGATTCTGGCTTCTGTGTACTTTGCACAACTCAGCTTTCGAAATTAAGTGGAGCTGGGAGCTATTTAGTTCCTGCTTGTAGACTAGAAGGGTCTTGGTAGCGTGATACGAACAGCTACCAGGAGCTACTTTTAACTCCCCAGGCCAACGGTTGCCGAACAAACACACCTATATGAATGTATGTGTATGGGAGAATCTATAAATACATATTAGGGCACATTTGGACGCATTTATACGACATTTAAAGCATATGGTAAAGTCAATAATGGACACAATTATATGTTTTTATCTTATGTGGAAGTAAAATTTGTGGAACACTATGTACTAGCTCCTTGTTACCAAGCGTTAGCTCCTGGTTACTGCTAAATACCCAGGAGCTGCTTTTAGCTTCTGCTTACCCAATCATAATTTCAAACCCTGTTGTCTGATGCCTGTACCCATCCATTCTCATTAAACTCCCTTATGTTATGTTACTTGCTGACCATGCAAACAGCTGAGCGGGTGTTCAATGGGGTTGAGGGCTTGTTCTGCCTTGGAAATTGTGGTGGGTCAGAAGAAGGACTTGGACTCGATGTTCCATTTTGAATCAATCTTTATTTAAAGAAAAGATGAAAAAGCCTGACTTTCTCTAAGCCGCAGTGGTTCGCTGCTTAACCAAACTAACTAGGGTGCTTGTCAGTAGTAAGTGATCCCCAAAGGAAAGATCTATCCTGTCCAAAAAAAAACTTTAATGACCCTACAACTATAAGAATAACTAAGGCACAGGAGAATGGCTTCTGATACAGTTCACTTTAGTCAAAGGTACTTCCTGGAGACTACTTTTATCAGATCATATAGTTCATCAACATGGTGTTCCACTTTTTTCTTAGGTGTTGTTCTCTTGTCGTTTTATTCTTTTTTTTGGTTACTCTCTCTTGGTTCTCTTTTATTCCTCTTTTATTAAACACACTTGAGACACTCTCTTGACTCAATTTCCAATCTCTTCCTGGCTTAGGATAGCCAATAATGTTCTAATAATCAGTCTCACGCTTCTTATGTGTTTCCAACACCAATACTTTACTGTCATAGGAATGATTACTCATGTAACGATTCTCACTCTCCTTCCATACTACTTCTTCACTTGGACGAGTATGAGTAATCCAGTAATGATTCTCACTGGTTCTCCACACTGTTTCGTCACTGGGATGAGTATGAGTATTCACGTAATGATTCTCACTCTTCATATATACACTTGTTCCTTACTTGGACAAGTATGATTCTCTCCTTCATTATTGTTGGTATCCCTCCTGGGTCTCGTGCCTTCCCAGTTACCTCTTGCTCTAAGGGTTGGCATCACCAAGAGTACAGTCAGGACAGGACTTACTTCCCCTCTGGTCAGGTTGGCCTCTTGGCTTCCTTCTCTCCTTCACTATGCACGCCTAGCGATGCAGTTTGGTAAGTGGTCTCAGCCTTGTTCTCGGACTGTAGCATCCACCGACTCTCGGTCATGCCTCCACTTGAGGCAAACTTTCCCGTGCCAGACTTCCAACTTCTCTGGGTTATCTTTCCCTCTGGGTTCGGGTCGCACTGCAGTTTTCCTCTAGCCTTAAAAACTGCATGTCTCTCTATCAGCTTAATTCACACAGCGCTCTCTCTCTCTCTCCTTCTCTCTCTCTCTCTCTCTCTCTCGACTTCTCCTGCTAGTTGTATGACACACCCTTGGGACTTCCCTTGTGCAACATCAAAATCTTTCTTCTTTGTTCTGTTAGTAATCAGTATTACTCCAATGATTTTCTTCATCTGAGTATCAGTGGAGTTGTCTTATTCACGGTTTTCTCACAGATTCTGTTTGGCAATAACAGATATCGACTTCCGATAGTTGTGGTTACCACTGGAGTGTGAGCAAGTAACTTAGGGAACTCCTCTTCGAAACAAGAGTCCTTGTCCCCAAGGGGGAAGCTCTCTCAGTGACGTCCCGCTTGCCTCTACCCCTAGTGAGGGTATCACGTGTTGGACTCACCTCTCTAGCGTCAAAGGGAAAGGCTCTCCCTGGGGAGAAGTGACTGTATCCTACGATTCAACACAAAATGTAATGTGGTGGGATGCCACTCTGGAATGACCCATCCCGAATCCTTCTTTGGACTTTTCTGCGGACAGAAAACAGTGTACTTAAAGGCCTCTCTTCCTCTGAGACGCTGCTTCTCTGCTCTTCCTTACCGCATTAACTGCACATTGCACTCTGAAATTATTAGTCTGTATGCAACGAAACCTCGTATCAACGACTATTTAATTCCAGCTCTCCTCCCCTAGACCTCCTTGTTGTCACTGAAACCTAGATGTCTCCATCTGACACTGACACCCTGGCGGCCCTACATGACTTCAAACTATCCTTCTTTTACTCTCCTCCTCTGACTGGCAGAGGTGGCGGTGTCAAACACCTAATCTCTTCCAGTCTCAATGTCTCACAAATCCCCAATGCCACGTCCTCTCCTACCTCTTTTGAATTCACTATCTCTACTATTGCCCTTCCTCACTTGGTTCACATCATCACCATCTATCACACTCTTGTTCCCAATGGAACATTCTTTGATGCACTTGGGCCTTGATTCTCGTTCCACTATGCACCACCTCATTCTCCCTGGTGACTTTAACTTTCCCTCTGCAACTACTTCTCAGACCTTCAGTCTTTCCGTATTTTTGTAATGACCATGCTCTCCATTCTATCCATAACCTACCTACCCAACACTGGGGGTAACTCTTTGGATCGCTTATTCATCTCCACCTCTATCTCAGCCACAAGTACTACTGTCACACCATCCCTATATGATCACTCCATTGTTTCCACCACCCTCTCCTTTCCACCCTCTGACCACTCCTCACCACTTGCCTCACCTATTAATTACTAAAAGGAAATGTAAACCTTCTGTGATTCCTTCCTTTCTCTCAGACCTACAGTTCTCACTCTCCTCCTTCACACCTGATGCCTCTTCCACCAACGCTGCCTTCTCCAGTTTCCAATCACTACTATATGACTTGTTCTGCTCTCACTTCCCAGTGCTAACTTTCACCCCTACGTCTCAGGATCCTCAACCATGGATACCCAATTCATATGCTGTCTCCACACAGACAAGTGCTGGCTGCTAGACAAATGGAGGCATACCAATTCTCGGGAGGACCTGAAACTCTACCTCTCTGCCCTGAATGCTCTCAAGTGTTCTTTTGATAGAGTGAAAACCGATTTCTAGAGCACCCTCATTGACTCTCGTACCAACCATCCTTGCTGGCTACAGGGCACCCTAAACTCATTCCACTGAAACCTAGGACTATCAACTCCACTGTCAAAGCTAATGTAACATACAGCATTGTACACCTAGAACTGTTGCTAGCTTTCACCCTATGTCACTCCTTCTGCACTACTCTAAAGTGCTTGAAAGGGTTTTGTTTGCCTGTCTTACTTTCTTTCTTAGACATCCACAACCTACGAGACCCCCAACAAGCAGGTTTTTGCTCCTGTCACTCCGATGAATGTAACCATCTCCATCTCCTCTGCTAAGCACTCCAACCTATCCTCTATCCCAATTCTCCTTGACCTGTCCACTGCCTTTGACACCGTCGATCACTCTGATCTCCTGAATACTCTCTTTCTTCTTAGGATTCACGATCAAGCCCTTGCTTGCATTGAATCCTACTTGGCACCTCACCAATTATCAGTCTCCTGGAACAACAACAGCTCTCAAGACACTCCTCTAACTGTGGTGTTCCACAAGGCTCTGTCTTGGGTCCTCCCCGCTTTACATTCTACACCTCTGCTCTTGGGGCACTTATCTCTGCCTTTGGATTCTCGTGCCAACTCGGACAACATCAAAATCTTCTTTTTTTTTACTGAACTCTAGTCTGATCGCTCGATCAAAATTTGGAACTGTCTCTCTGCCATTAAATATTGGATGGCTTTGCACTCTCTGATGTTAAAACTCAACCAAATGCTCTCTCTTATCTCTTCCCTTGCCGATCCAGTTCCCACCTTACACACTCCCATATTCCCCTTGAGCTAGAAACCGCATTGTCATCTATGACCCTTCCCACACCTTCTCTACTTTCATCTCCAAAACTGCAACAGCGACTTGCCACAACCTCCTAAAGATGAGGAATATCAGGCACCTCCTACCTTTCAACACAACCAAGTATCTCTTAACCACTCTTGTTAGTCTCTAAACTGGAGCACTGTGCCGGCATTCTCTTTGGTCTCCCAAACTATGCGTTCTGTCCTCTCGACAAGATCATTAACTTTGCTACCAGGATTCCCTTTGAACTCCCTCGCTTCACACCTATTCCCTCGTACCGTTACCAGGCCGGATGGCTGACGATGCAAATCAGAACCAAATTTAAATTTCTGCTCCAAGTTCACAAATCTATCCACGGAAAGGCACCACTTTATCTATCCTCATCTATTCTCATCTACACAACTCAACAAGCCTTCTCGTAATTTCTGTTCAGCCTTTTGACTACTCACCATTGTGGCACCTCGCCCTCCCTGTGCTTCCTCTCACTTCTACTCTTTCTCTCTTCTTGCTCCACTTGCATGGAACTCTCTTCCCCCGGACATCCGAGAAACAGTCCACACCGATTTGTTCAAACCAAATGAAAAGCCTACCTCCTCACGTCAGAGTTACCCTCTTAACATACCTCTCATATACATTCTAGATAACATTTTTCCCTCACCTCTACCGTGCCTCTGTCCCACACTTTCTGCTGCCCCCACTTTAGCACTTACTCCATCATGGTCACATCCCTAACACAGATGGCCGTACCACCTCCACCTACCTGCACTTAAAAATATCGAATGTTGGTTGTCCTTAATCTATGCATGTCCACCTATGTCTTTTCCCCAGTAAAACTGTTCCATTTACAACCCCCACAAACTGGTCAGAATATCATACAAACTCACCCCATTTTAAGAAGCTCACTGCTTCCTGCCAAATCAGATTTCTTATCGATTGGATATTATTTTGTGATCAAACAAGCTTTGTTCCTTCCTGTATAAATGAATAAATGTAAGGTAAATATATGTCTGCCCTCAGGATCTACCCACCCCAGTAGCCTGCCTTCCATGTGAAATGCAAGTACCTGTATGAGTGCAGAGATGGATAGGTGAACATATGTCACACTAACCAAGTCTTGTCCAGCAATGACTGATGAGATCCCAGTGACTGATGATATCCCAGGCTCAATGGACTGTAGTAGTTACATTCACTATAGAGGAGAGAAGGCTGATATCCATGACAGTGATTTAAAGCCTCACTGCAGTGATTTTGATTCTTGAAATGTTCTCAGTCCTTTGAAATCTTCCTTTCAGGTGCAGGCCCCTTCAAGGCGCTGAGGCTCAGCAATTAAGGTTTCGCTAAAAAAAAGCGGGTTCCCTGGTGTGCTTAGTTTGCCACAATAACCTCTTGTCTTTAGTCTTGTAGCTTGTTGATATCCGGGAAAGTAGCAGGAAAATCCAGGTGCTAATATCTCACCAGCGAAAACGTAGGAAGCGACAAAGGGAAGCCGCAACATGCAAGTCTCTGTGTTTCTTCAGCAGGGGGACTAGACAGAGTGGGAACACAGAAAGGACTATCCAGGTAAGCATCCTGGAACGTCTGGCTTATTAGATGGCCTCTACAAGGAGATTATGCAAGACTTTGAGTTTTGGTGAGATTTCATCTGAAATCTCATTGCCCATTGACATCATCTTTCCTGTCCTGTGAAGTGTCGGGGAGTGTGTGGGGATGCCTGAAAACCTCCTCTTTAGCGATGTGTAAGGTTCTAAGGATGTCTCCCCTGAGGGCACCCACAATAGTACCCCCACCCATAAATATTCTTCTTGTCGTGCTCGGGGTGTTGAGTATGAAATGTGCTGACTAACCTCAGAGCCCAGATGTTGCTTGGGGATTGCAGGATCAGCACTCCAGTCCCACTGTTGTAATATGCCCACTCTTGGAGATAATAAACCCTTACCCTTACTTTCTTGTAGTCCAGTGTTTTCTTTACTTCAAACTTAGCTACCCCTTACATCACATCAGATGGAACATAGCTCAGGGTGGGCCTTATTAAATTAGAGAGATGTGGTTGACTGGGTGTATTCAAAGGGGTGATGGCAGAGTTAGTTTCATGGCAACTGCTCCTATTTTCTTTCCTACAGGGAATGACTTTCATGGTTGGAACTTGCGAGCCTCTTTTAGGTGTAGATTTAGACTGGCAAGCCATACAACTCCTTGTTCAGTGTCCTAGGGTGGGCTGTGATGTGTCAGCTTGTCTTTTATAAGCGTTTTCTTTCTTCTTCAAGTTTTCCCTGACTGGATGCATTTTTGATTGGAGCGGTTCATGATATTCATTTACAGATGGTACATTACAATGTGGTGTAATGTCAAATTATGTGCTCAGGATAACCCGCAGATTTAAGTGGCATATTATTAAACACAAATTCGGCGGCCCAGAGAACCTCTGTCCATTCCTGGTTTTCATTCTCGAGAGCCAACTGACAGCATAAATATTGTTCTAAAGCTTGATTAGTGCTCTCTGTCTGACTGTCGATTTGTGGGTGATATGCTGTGGATAATTGAAAATTAATGCCGAAGGTCGAACAAAAGGTGGTGCAACAACATGAGATGAACTGGCTGCCACAATCAGAAATGATGACCGATATGTGAAGGTATGCCATGATCTAGCTTGATCCGATGGCAGAGACGCAACAATAGTAGGAGGTTAACACCTCAGCAACATTAATAAGACAAGGGCGGATTTAGCCCCACAACCGCCAGCAACGCAGGCCTAACTGGAAGGACCAGAC
The DNA here is from genome assembly GCF_040938575.1 of Ambystoma mexicanum. Taxonomy (NCBI): domain Eukaryota; kingdom Metazoa; phylum Chordata; class Amphibia; order Caudata; family Ambystomatidae; genus Ambystoma; species Ambystoma mexicanum. Next base: position 952,096,240 of record NC_090928.1, on the reverse strand, counting down.
ATCAATGCACCTAGCATAGATCATGGCATACCTATGCCCTTCACATATCAGCCTTGAGAAAGACCTGTAAGGTCAAAACACGTGTCGGCACCACTTGATACCCCACCAATTGGACAATTCAATTGAATAAAACCTAAAAATGAAACTATGACCTTTGTGGACCTCAATTTCTTCAGGCACCAGAGCTGGAAACGATAGAGGAAACCTCTATTTTCAAATCAGCACACGCGCCGAACGAGTGGAAACTAAAAAACCAACTTCTCATGCACACAAGAGGCACCAAGAGCACGGCCTTTTAAAGTTTCCGCCAACTGCCTGCTAGTGCACTTTAAATAACAGAGATCGTAGGCGCAGCACCCCACGGTTCCTCGTGCTCCTAACAAACTCCTTGACAAAAGGTTTGTCCTTCTTTGTGGGAGTGGCCTGAAACCTTGTGGTTCATGTCCCTCTCAATCCCCCTTTCATAGGGCGTTTGTACATTTGGATTTCTCAGGCTCCTGTATCCTTGCTAGATCTCACACATGTCCCTCACAATGTTTGTATCTCTCTCAAAAGCTTGTCAGCTCTCCCCGCTGCTACTTGGCTCTACGGTCTGACGTGTGTGGAGTTCGGGGGCTCAAGCTCCTGCATACATTCTGGTCTCAGCCTCCTGGCCCACCACTGCTTGCTAGTGGTCACGCCACCAGCTAAGACGTGGGGATTCCGGTCTCAGCTGTGTCTCCGACATCGGTTCCTCAGTTGGGAAGAACGCCAATAATTAGGCGTTCGGCTAGCCACTTGCTTGCCCGCCATGCTGCCACTGGCTCTGCGGCCCAGCATAGCTCGTCCTTCCAGGACATCAATGATGCAGAGGCTCACCTCTGCATAGTGGTCTCCCTTCTTCGTGGGAGCGTCCTCTCTTATACACGTCATATAAATAGACAGTACGGTGTCCTTCCCTGACCACGGTGTTCCGGCTGTGCTCAGCATTGTCTGGAGCTAATACATGTAAAGAAGGTTCTTTGTAAAATATAGTAATTGCAGGAGATATTACCGTTGCTTCCACATCCATATACACATCCATATACACAAAGTGGTTTCCACTGGGAGTTCCACTCTGGAATGGGAGTCCTTGTACCCAAGAGGGGAGTCACTCCCAGTGAGGTCTCACTTGACCACACCCCTAGGGAGGGTCTTGCATAGCAGGCTGGTCTACCTAGCCTCGCAGGAGGTGGCTCTCCTCTGTGGAGAAGGGAGGAATTGTCCAGATTCATCACATTACATTCTGCTGGCAATTTGTGGACCAAAAGGCCACAGGATGCAGTTTGTTTGTGTGTGCATCTCTTTGTAAAAGCACAGCGCCCATAGCATGACACAATGCATCTGCTTCAACGGTGTACTGACAGGAGGGATTAGCATGTCATAAAATAGGTGCAGAGGAGAAATGCCTCTTCAACTCTTGGAAGGCCTGCTCAGCAGCAGAGGTCCAAGCAGTTTGCTGTCCCTTCTTCAGGAGCTCCGTGATAGGGTGCACCACCGAGGAAAACTCTGGAATGAGACTGGAGTAGAAATGTGCGAACCACAGGAAGCTTTGAATTTCATTGATTGAAGAGTGTGACGACCATTGCGTGACAGCTTCACCTTTCTTCAGGTCCATAGAATACCTTCAGGTGTAAGTATAGATATAGATTTGACCGATCCCAGTCCACCTGTTTCTTTCTTTTGCCATTATTACAGCTGTGTATCACAATGGCTATGACATCATGACGTTATTACGCGCATACACGATGACTTCACTAAGGCTTCATAATAAATATAAAAGATGTGTGTTTTCTGGAGCTCTGTTCCATTGAACTGCTTGCATTGATATGGCTCGGTTTCCTTTAAAAATACTGATATCTAGAAGGTAAGTCAAGCAACTAAATGCAGTTGCTCCTATATCACTAATTAGTACCTTGGAAGGGGGCGCTGGCCAATCAGGATGCTCAGAACGCAGGCTGTATTATATGGTATAAGCTTGGTGCAGCCTGGGTGCTGCTAGCCATTTCCCCCCTTCGTTCCTCGCTCTGCCTTACTTTCCCCACCCTCCCCCTAACCTCTTAGCACCCGTGTAGTTTCCTACGATGGTGCTCACAGTGTGTATTTTTTTTAAAAGAAGTAAAGAAACTTATCTTTGCTGCGTGGCCCGGTGCCACACCATGGTTCCCTGAGTCTGTTTTTAACGTTGATGATGTCGCTCGTGCCCTTAACTTGGGCAGGGGACCGTTACCAACAGGGTCGGCCCGACACCTCGGGTAAAAATCGCTCGATTAGTCTATCACCTCCTACTTGAAGTTGAACCATTCTGACCCCTATCCTTTTTCCCTTATATTTCATTTTGCTCTAGATCTCAATAGATATCAGGAGTCATTAATCCTGCTTGAATCAGGTATGCCCCTCTAAATAATAGCATATGTAAAGCTGTTATTAATAGAATCTTTGCAGCTACCACAGACAGCTTTTTTAATGTCTATTTTTGCTACTTCACTAGCCCGTTTTCCAATGAACGTGTCAGAATCATGACATGAGAGGTATGTCCTATACCCGTTCCGAACTGTGAAAAAGTAATGTCCCATACCTTGTGAGTGCACATTTCTAACATTAATCCTATTATTTACACAGATCCCATTGCCTATAGACTGCAGACTGGAGTTCTTCTGGGCCTCCTTAAACAGAAGACAATAGGATAAATCGTTTTTCCATTTCGTCTACTCTTGGGTACCCAACAAAGAAAACCTTGGTCAGCTTTTGCCCCCCACAAAAATGCTTAAAATGTTTTACTTTGTCAAATACACTGTTTACATCACCATAACTTTTTGTAATTGCCTTGTGTCATTTCACTTCTTCAAAAATCATGATATTCTACATTTCGAGTTGATTTGAGGTAGATATAAACTGTGTTGAAAAAACTGTTCCAATTGTTACCCTGTGCAGAAATTGGTAACAATTTGGTAATTCATTTCCAAAATATGCCTGGAATTGAATGTATGGGGATCCTTTATTTTCAGGCAAACTATTCATTTATTTCATATATGAACATTAACAGGCCGATTCATGGAAATACAGTCAAAAGTATCGCACGCGGCTGGCGCAGAGTGTTCCCGTGCGAATGTCTGCGGCAGCCGCGTGCGATAAAATCCATTTCAGCGCACATTGTATTCATGGATTAATCCTCCAAAACAAGCCGTGGCGCAGAGTATCGCAGCGACCCTGCAGCAGCGCCTGTAACGCCCCCAAGAACGCCCTTGCGCAAGGAAAAGCCATCAAGATCGCAAAACCATCGCAAAGGGCTGCGCCAACCCTGTACCAGTGCGAGAAGCAACACACGCGACCTGGGGGAGCGTGTGCGTGTAATTCAGGGGTGCGTGAGAAGTTCCACACACGATTGGCCTGGGCGCGTGTATTTCAGGGGCTCGCGGGTGCTTCCACACGCGATCGGGCCTGGGGGGAGCGTGTGCGTGTAATTCAGGGGTGCGCGAGAAGTTCCACACGCGATTGGCCTGGGCGCGTCTATTTCAGGGGCTTGCGGGTGCTTCCACACGCGATCGGGCCTGGGGGGAGCGTGTGCGTGTATTCCAGGGGTGCGCGAGGAGTTTTACACGTGTTAGGGCTGGGTGCGTGTATTGCAGGGGTGCGCAAGAAGTGTTACACGCGTTAGGGCTGGGTGCGTGTATTACAGGGGATCGCGAGTAATACTACACGCGAATGGGCTGGGTGCGTGTATTACAGGGGAGCGCGAGAAGTCCTACACGCGATTGGCCTGGGCGCGTGTATTCCAGGGGCTCGCGGGTGGATTCACACGCGATTGGGCTGCGTGCGTGTATTTCAGGGGTGCGCGGGAAGTTCCACACGCGATTGGCCTGGGCGCGTGTATTCCAGGGGCTCGCGGGTGGTTTCACACGCGATTGGCCTGGGCGCGTGTATTCCAGGGGCTCGCGGGTGGATTCACACGCGATTGGGCTGCGTGCGTGTATTTCAGGGGTGCGCGGGAAGTTCCACACGCGATTGGCCTGGGCGCGTGTATTCCAGGGGCTCGCGGGTGGTTACACACGCGATTGGGCTGCGTGCGTGTAATTCAGGGGTGCGCAGAAAGTTCTACAGGCGATTTCAGCAGGGTACGTGTATTGCAGGGGTGCCGGGGAGTCCTACATGTGATTTGCCAGTGTGGGTCCTCCCAGGTGTTCCCTGTACACCCTCCACAGCCCCTGCAGGCAGCCCACACCACATGGGACTACCCTGCATCCCTGGTCATGTCCCGCAGGCAGCCCACCCAACATGGGCATGCCCCCCAGCAAAGGCACATATCTCCTTGCACAAATAATCACCAACTCATGTTCCCCACCACCCCCACCCCCCAGCAGTGCAGGGGCACCCACCACCAGGCCCCCACCCATGTTCCCCACCACCCCCACCCCCCAGCACTGTGGGGCACCTGCCAGCAGGCCCCCACCCATGTCCAACTCATGTTCCCCACCACCCCCACCCCCCAGCACTGTGGGGCACCTGCCAGCAGGCCCCCACCCATGTCCAACTCATGTTCCCCACCACCCCCACCCCCCAGCAGTGTGGGGCACCTGCCAGCAGGCCCCCACCCATGTCCAACTCATGTTCCCCACCACCCCCACCCCCCAGCACTGTGGGGCACCTGCCAGCAGGCCCCCACCCATGTCCAACTCATGTTCCCCACCACCCCCACCCCCCAGCACTGTGGGGCACCTGCCAGCAGGCCCCCACCCATGTCCAACTCATGTTCCCCACCACCCCCACCCCCCAGCACTGTGGGGCACCTGCCAGCAGGCCCCCAACCATGTCCCCCTGCCCCCAGGTCCTGACGATACACAATCATGGCAGTAATGGGCAGCATACCCAGCACAAACACCCAGCCAAGGATTGCATCCACCCACATAGCAAATGCAATTACATGATACAACCCCAATGGCAAGTATGTAAATGAACACATGTCCGTCACACACACATACACAATGGGTGCAAGTGAATGTCAAAACCCATATCATGACATGCATGAAACCAATGAGAAAATACCACAAAAGAAAGTTATAAAAACATGTATTCTCGAAGAAAATGAAGTAAACTAATCAAACATACAACAATGGGGATAACAAAATAAATTGTCCATGTCCGATAAGTAATGTAAAAATCCAAAAAACAAAGGAATCCAAAAACTAATGTTGTCCAAAGCAAAATCATGGTGAAAAAAATAAGGAAAAACCATTGCCTCATGGTGAACACAAATATAAATCAAAAAAATGTATTTTAAAAAATCCAACTATACACAAGAATATTCCAGGGTCCATGAGCCCAACACTATAAATGAAACCTACTACTACCTAATAATAAAACTATATACAGAAAATTGGCCATTGTCCGAGCGGTCCAAAAAAATCTCAAAAAATAAAGGAAACCTAACACTAACTAACTAAAGAACTATATACAATGGCAGCGGGCAAGTCCTGCGGCTCACTCTGTGATGTTGCCGGCCAGGGCATCATCGAACTCCATGTCGATGTCCTGGAGGCGGGACTCTGTCCTGGCCCTGAGGTCTCGCAGGGATAACCCCATGTTCACCTCAAACTCCCTGCGAGCTTCCTCGAGGCACTCAGCCCGCCACAACGCCCGACGAATGGAGAACTCCGCCCTGACCATGGTGAGCCGCTCCTCTTCCGCCCGCTGCCGCTCCGCACCTATCCGCTGAACCAACTGCTCCCACACGGAAGACACTACCATCCCAGGGTTCTCCTGCCCTCCGGCCGATGCCTGCCCCTCTGATCTTGATGGCCCCGAGCCATGATGCCTCCCGCGTCGAGCCTGCTGCTGCCTCCGACGCCACTGCCTCTGCCAGCACGACGGCATCCAGGCTGATGGAAACCACCGACGCCGTCGTGCACGTGCCCTGCCCGATGATGCCGTCACATCCTCCATCTGCTGGGGTCCAGTTGCTGTGTTGTCCAACCCTGCTGGACCTCTGACTCCCGACTGTGGCAGGGATGGGATCCCCACCGAGCTGGCTGCATTGGTCAGGGCAGGTCCACAGGGGGCCCTGGTGGCATCTGGGCCGGAAGACGGCAAGGAGAACGACTGGCGTATAGTCTCCACAGAGGAGGAGAGGGCCGCCAGATTGGCCGACACATGCAGGAAACCCCCGAACATGGCCGATCCCAATTGGGCCACGTCGGCACGGTGCTCTTCGTGATGACGTGCGTGCTCCTCCTGGAAAGCACGCACGGCATCACGAATCACAGCCGTGCGCATCGCGACCCCAATCAGGACCTTCTCCACACGGCCAGGGGTCCCCTCGTCCGCAGGTGGAGGGGAGTCAGATGACATGGACATCCCCTCTACCTGCGGACGGGCCTGGGACGGGGCATCCCTGCTGGTGCAAGGTGGTGCACCCACAGGTTCAGGGACAGCGACATGCACAGGCCCCTCCACTGTGACCTGTGCTGCCTCCTGCCACTGCCCCTGGACTGCACCACTTGCACCAGCAGGGATGCCCCCACCAGGCCTCATGTGCGCCTCAGTGGCGGCCTCCTCCTCCTCTGTGGAAACCACCAACCTGGATGGCTCCTCACCGTCTACCGCCGTAGCAGGCCCCTGTGGGGGCTCACCCACCCCTTCCGCTGCAGCCGTGGGGGCATCCCCGCCGCCTTGCTCCACAGCGCCGTCTCCGCCCTCTCCTTCACTAGCCGCTGCGTAGAGGGAGACATAGAACACAAGCATCAGAGTACTGTACAATGGTCCCCTAGACAGGAAGCAATAGCAGATGAGTGCCACTGTCAAAGTACACTTCCATCATGTGACGCCACAACACATGTGTCAGTCCAGGCAAAACACACACAGTGACAGTCATGGTGCGTGCCATGGACATTTAAATACATGTCCAATGGACTCTCGGATCATACAATGTAATGGGACTCACATGCATCATGGGTCATGCCTATCACATGCACACACTTCACCTCAGTCACATCCATCTGGCCCCGTACACCCCAATCACAGTGCATACAAGGATGACTAGGCTGCATCAGTGAATCTGTACATTGTCACAGACATGTGTCATGCATCCATGGCACTCACAAGTCACAGACACGCAGGTCAGGCACACAGACATGGATACCACATATGTATCTGGCATCGGCACCCATCCCTCGCCCCCACCCATGTCCAGGAACAGAGACTGCCATGCTCTCATGTGTGCAATCTGCACAGGGCTCCCCATGTCGCATTCAAACACATGCAACAACCGTGCGGTTCACACATTACAGGTCGCACATGCATTCCCATGATGTCCCTGCACACATACATGCGTACATGGCCTATGTCACACATGCAGGCAAGTATCAGACTACCAGCACACTGCAACATGCCCTGTCTCACACAGCAATGCTTGGCCACTTACCACTCAACTCCAGACGGGTCTCCCTCTCAAGGACCTGGGCGTGGAGCACTGGGTGTACGCGTTCCAGGACCCTCAACTGGATGGAACTCATGCGGCCCCGGCTCCCCACCACGAGGTGCCGGGCCTTCATGAGGGTCCTAGACCTCAAGTCCTCCCAGCGCTTCTTGACCTTCTGGATGGTGCGGGTTGCCACCCCCTCCGCATTGATGGCAACCACACAGTCGGCCCAGATCCTCTCCCGTCCTTCCCTGTTGGCGCGGGACGATCCGAAGAGGGCATCATACTGCCCCAGGACTTGCTCCACCAGGACACCAACTTCGGTGGCAGTGAAGCTGGTGCCCCTCTGCCCCTCTGGCCGGGGGTTGCCACTGGTGTCAGATGTAGATGTGCCCGACATGGCAACCCCAGGGGCAGGAGTGGGTGGGCAACTGGGTCCTGGGGCTGGGCTGTGGAGCGATGTTATTCGAGTCGGGAGTCTTCTGTACCAGCAGGGGTGGACACAGCAACTGGACCCCTGCAGATGGCTGATGTGCAGGCACCAAATGGCAGGGCACGGTGGCAGCAGGCAGGCAGGCAGGCAGCAGCAGGTGGCACGTGGGAGGCTGCTCGGGGCACTGGGGGGCAGTGATTCGGCCTTCTGGGCAGGAGCGTGGTCTTCCGTGTGTTTTCGCGTGGCCAGCTTGATACGGAGTGATTTGGCACGTGAAAATCCTGCACGTCAGCGTGAAATTCGAGGAAAGGGCCCTAGCGCGTAAGCGCGTCGGCACGCGTACGCGATTTCATTGGACCAAAGGCCCTTACAGCGTAAGCGCGTCTGTGCAGTTTCGCGCACGGGCGTTGCCCTGGCAGGGCTTCTCTGTACGTGCTTTTCGTGCGGTGCGTGTGTTTTCCATCCGTTGGGGTTCACTCGCTATTACTTCGCAGCGGGTGTTGGCTACGCGTTCTTCTACATGCATGGCAGACGGTGAGTGGTACCCCGCTCCCCCCCAGGCCCCATCGCGTGTGAAACCACCCGCAGGCCCCTGAAATGCACGCACCCCGCTCCCCCAGGCCCCATCGCGTGTGAAACCACCCACAGGCCCCTGAAATACACGCACCCCGCTCCCCCAGGCCCCATCGCGTGTGAAACCACCCGCAGGCCCCTGAAATACACGCAACCCGCTCCCCCAGGCCCCATCGCGTGTGTAACCACCCGCAGGCCCCTGAAATACACGCACCCCGCTCCCCCAGGCCCCATCGCGTGTGAAACCACCCGCAGGCCCCTGAAATACACGCACCCCGCTCCCCCAGGCCCCATTGCGTGTGTAACCACCCGCAGGCCCCTGAAATACACGCACCCCGCTCCCCCAGGCCCCATCGCGTGTGAAACCACCCGCAGGCCCCTGAAATACACGCACCCCGCTCCCCCAGGCCCCATCGCATGTGTAACCACCCGCAGGCCCCCGAAATACACGCACCCTGCTCCCCCAGGCCCCATCGCGTGTGAAACCACCCGCAGGCCCCTGAAATACACGCACCCCGCTCCCCCAGGCCCCATCGCGTGTGATACTTCTCGCGCACCCCTGATATACACACACCCAGCCAAAACGCGTGTGAATCTTCTCGCGCACCCCTGAAATGCACGCACACGCTCCCCCAGGCCCGATCGCGTGTGAATCTTCTCGCGCACCCCTGAAATACACGCGCCCAGGACAATCGCGTGTGTAAACACCGGCGAGCCCCTGAAATACACGCACACGCTCCCCCAGGCCCGATCGCGTGTGAATCTTCTCGCGCACCCCTGAAATACACGCGCCCAAGACAATCGCGTGTGGAAACACCCGCGAGCCCCTGAAATACACGCGCCCAGGCCAATCGCGTGTGGAACTTCACGCGCACCCCTGAAATACACGCACACGCTCCCCCAGGCCCGATCGCGTGTGGGCCTTCTCGCGCGTGTAGGACTTTGGCGCACATTTTTTTCCTGCGCAGGGACGCTACCGCCTGCTTTCGTGTGGCGGACATGTATGGGCCTGTGCACGTCTTTGGCCGTGCGCTGTTTTTCCCTATTCGATTCCATGAATACGTGTTGTAGGCGAGCGTGTGGGCGTTCTGCGCACTTGCCTCCTGTACTTCCCCCGTGACGCCCACATTTTCAAGAGTTGTTCCCCATTCTGGGTCTGACGCCCCGTGTTATGCCTACTTTTGTTCTGTGCGCCGCGCTATGTGCGAATTCGCTGTGGCCTTATCGCACGGCGTTCGATGACCTGTGCGCCAGCGTGTGCCAGCGTGCGCCACGCACTTTCTCAGCGCACATCCCACATTTCGCACGTGCCCGTGCTTCCATGAATGGATGTGCACTGTTTTCTGTGCAATTTTCTGCGATTTTTTCTGTGCCACTGCGATTCGCACGTTTTCGCACGCGTGCGCCGGTTTTTCCGCGCACATTATTTCCATGAATCGGCCTGTTAGTGTTACATACTTAAGCAATCATTTTCCAACAGGATCCCCCCTCTTTTTGTATATAAATAAAATATTGGCATGCTCTGGGTGCATTGTATAATCCAAATGGCATTACCCTATATTCAAATAACGCATACTGTGTACAGAATGCTGTCTTTCACTGATCACCTGCACGAACAAAAAGTTAGTTCCTACCTGATGCAAGCTTTGTGTAGAGTGTAGTCTACTCAAACTGGTCTAACAGTAATGGAATCAGTGGTATTATTGGGTATTTATTCTTGATTGTAATCTTATATAAGTCTGATGAACCGGTTAGCTAAGTACTCATCTAGATATTGCCGATGGTGTCTTTGTTCAGGTTTAATTAATGCATACATCTCTTTATTGTTTTTTGTAAAAACAACAAAACAAAGACAGCATTTCCATAACACTGAGGTCATTAGTTAATGCATATACTTGACCAGACGGCAACTGGGCCCCAGGTATGAGGTCCATCTTGCCATCATATGGCCCGTGAATGTGCTTAAGTACGTCAATAGATCCGGGATGCCCTGTCTCAAACCCAATATAGTTCATTTTCCAATGCTTGTGCGTGAGCCTTGCGGGCAAAGAGCTTCCCAATTCTTCTTTGAAACCATGGTAGTCCTGCAATAGGAATGGACCAATTGGCTGCGTTACCTGCCAATTAGGAGAGCCACCTTGGTGGAGCCATTGGGAAAAGCATGAGGTCGGCACAAAATGCAGCTCACACTGGTTTCAAATTGGGCATAATTCAAGAGGTCTTCATTAAACGTTTGAACAGTGCTAAGGGCCCAGAGACTGGGGTGATACTTGTATAGGTACTGACACTGCGATAGGAGGAGCGTCTGTGGTGGGGTTTTGGGCAACCCTGGCTTGGGGTCTGTGCTGCGGCTCTATTCTCACCTGCATTTAGGTGAACCTAGCAGCCACAGCATCAGTGGCATCCCTAAGGGTGACGAGATCCTGGCGTGCTCCCTTGGTTTCTGCCCAGCTTGCCTAATCCCAGTGCATAGGTCCTCTAATAAAGAAGCCAGGTCTACCCCCATTACCAGGATTACGTCGACATCGCAGAACTGATGCCTGGAGCCTTTTCTGATGCCTGCACCCGTCCACCTCACTAAACTCCCCTGGAGTGTGAAGGAAAGGAGTAAAACTAGGTTGCAGGAAGCAGTGGTTTCGCTGGGGGGGGTTTGGGGGGGCAGCCCCCCCCTGTGCTCCCCCTTGTGCCCCCCTACCTAAAACGAGCAGTGACCATGTTCTCCCCATACTTTTGTCTGTGCTCCCCTACTTTTTTCTTTGGCCCCCGCTGTGCCCCTCCTAAATTTGATTCTTGGCGACGCCACTGGCAGGAAGGAGCTCAAGACCCTCCTATTCAAGGAATTGCTCCTCCTTACTTAAGTCTGCACGCCCTCCTGTCACCACCAAGGGGGACGATATGCTCCCCCTCGTTTCCTCCCCTTGTTGGTAACTTGTAGATTCCTTGCTGCCCAATTGCCCGCCCTCCCACTGCCCCATTCTTATCTTCCCGATCCCTTGTGTAGATCCCTTGAGACCCGCTTCTCACGCCTTGCCCTATGACTTCTAAAGCACTCTATTGCTTCCCAAAGCTCGTTCCATGCTCAATATATTATACCCTCATAATAATAATAACAATGATGATAATAAAAATAATAATAATAATAATAATAAAAATAATAATAATAATAATAATAATAATAAAAAGGTGCAAGAACTGTACACCTTACTTTTACACTCGGGGGGATGTTGCATCTATTTGGAGGCGCAGTATGGTCGGGCATAGAATGCAATATTCTTATCCGTAATGCATTTCTGTTCCACCTTCAAATACCACATGGTGTGATGTGTAAAACCAGTGGCCTCCCATGGAATCCATCCTTTTTTAGACCCTATTAAAGGTTGTACGATTCCATGGGAATCCAGTGTAAATCCGGTCTGCGCTCTGTAAATGGTCGGTGGCATTTACACTTTTTGCAAAAACGGAGTGCAAAAACAAAGCGTGAAGGCGATTGGGACAGTTTTTACACATTATTTAAATTCCATTTTGCAAATGATACAAACTACATGGAGTGGACACAACATAATTTGTAAGGTTGGCGAGCCCCTCGAAACAATTAGCTAGTTTTGTAAAATGACACCCAATGAATACACTTTCAACACACACAAATCTAATCAGTGACTGCCCTTGCACCAATGAAATGTGCGTTAGTGCACACAGGAAAGCATGTTGGTGGAAACTGGAATGTACACATATTGTGCAATCAATGGATTTATAAAAGGCACTTTCCAGAGTGCATCCACACACGTCCACAAACTCACAAATGTCTACACCTATCCAAAAAGTTGAGTGGTTGTAGAGGTGGTCTGGCTCATTGGCAAGGCATCCATGGTTCATAGAGGGAAGTGCGACCACTTAGCATCCCGCCGCCTTCTTTCACCATTACGAAATCTATATGAAATCACATTGCACACTGATTGCACAGGGCAGTGTGTGTAGCGTGATCACGAGTTGGTCGGTATTCTTGATTATGCTGCTTGACCAGGCGCACTGGTGTTACGGGATATGGCAGCCATATCCACCTTGATCAAGGTATACGCTCGGACACCCTTGGCCAAGAAAAGCAGACACGTAAGGAGCTGCAGAGCTGTGACTCGCAGCAGCATAATCTTCTAAATCCTGTACCACATTGAGAAGCGTTTCCACTTGTGGGTGTAGCACAAGAATGTAGAAAGGCTCTAGCCTTGGGCAGGTTCTTCTTGCATTCCAGCGACAGGGAATAATGCCCAAACTCTAGGGCTGCAGGAGCCGGGCCGTGACGCCCAGAGACGCTGGGTCATGGTGCAGTATGGTTCTGTGTTCTCTGGAGAGGAGATCAGGGAGTGGATGCAGCCGGATGGACTGGGCCACCGACAGACAGAGAAGGTCCGTGTACCAGATCTGCCATGGCAACGCCGTAACGATGAGTATCATCCTGCAATGGTATTGTCTAAGTGTGTTGATCACACGTAGCAGGAGCGGGATCGTCAGGAATGCGTACCGGAAGAGCCCCTTCCATGGGAACGAGAAGGCGCCCCATAGACCCTTCAGTGAGGGAACCTGCTGGTGAACCTCTGGCACTTGGATTTGGCTGCTGCCGCAAAGAGGTCAAGTCGGGGGTTGACCCCACTTGCTGAAGAGAAAGAATACTTGAACCCGACAAAGCTTCCACTCGTGGCAGGACCATAGCTCCCTGCTGAGCGAGTCTGCGGTAGCGTTCTTCGTGCCTGTCAGGTGAAAAGAGATGAGGAACACCTCCTGAAGAATGGCCCAGTGCCACAGAGACTGAACCTCCAGGGAGCTCGCCAGGAGGATGCAGAACATGGTGGTGTTGTCCGTGAAGATCCTCACCACCTTCCCTGCAGTTGAGGCAGGAATGATTTGAGGGCCCAGAATACTGCATGGAGCTCCAGGACGTTAAAGTGAAGGTCCAGAGGCCTCTGGCATGTGACTGTCCGGTGTGGCCCCACCACCCTTACAGAGAGAAATCCTTGGTGAACGTGGCCTGGTACAGTGGGACCTGACATGGAGCTCCTTGCGTCAGATGTGGGCGCATTCCTCACCATCATAGAGCTTGTCGGAACTCCTGTGTGAGGGAGATCTTGTACGTCCAAGAGCCCATGACTTGCAGCCTCCACGCATCCAAGAACTCTTAAAGAGGTCTCACCTGGAGCCTGCAGATTGGAATGAGGTGGATGCAGGAGGACATCATGCCCAACAGCGACTTGATGGCTTGCATTGTCACAGATTGCACTGAAGACAGGCGCTGTACCTTCCCCAGGATGGCCGTCACCCTTTCTTCTGAGGGGGTCGCCAGGCACGCAACCGTGTTGAGACGAGCACCCAGGAACAGAGCGTTCTGCGATGGCTCAACACAGGACTTCGGATAGTTGAGGGAGAATCTGAGCTCCATGAGAAGGCGAATGGTCTCCACCATGTGCTGGATTTCCAGTGTGTGAGAGTGGGAGCGGATGAGCCAGTTGTCCAGATAAGGATAGGCGTGGATACCCTTGAGAGGAAAGTGCACTGCCAGCTGAGCCAAGCACCTTGTGAACACCCTTGGTGCGGATTTCAGGGCCTTGAACTGATAGTGCTGTCTCTGGACCACAAACCGCAGGTACTTTCGGGGCTTTGGATAAATGGGAACAAACCAAGTGGGCATCCTCCAGGTCCAAGGTCGCCAGGCAATCCCCTTCCTCCAGCTGGTCGAGCACATGCTAAATCATGACCATCCTGAACTTCTGGGTTTTCAAATACTTGTTGAGGTGACTCAAGTATAGGATTGGCTGCCACCCTCCTGACTTTTTCTGAACAAGAAAGTATCTGGAGTACACTGTGGAGCCCTGGAGGCACTGAGAGACGGGCTCTATCGCCCCCTTTCTTAACATGGTCTGAACCTCCTGCAGCAGTTTGGCCATGTGTAGTTCCTGACACGCTACAGGAGGAATACGAGGACACCTGTTAACGAATTCCAAGGTGGGGCCCTGATGAAGAACGTCCAGCGCCCATTTGTCTGTGGTGATGGATATCCACTTAACGACAAAGTTCGCTAGCTAGCCACCCACTGAGGTGCGAAAGCGGGGGCCCGGAGCCACAGCCAGTTCAGGCCTGCTTGGGTGTCTGCGTCGTGGCCTGTGGACGATGACAGGTCGGTCCTCCACAACCAAAGGCTTGCAATCTCCTCCTGTAGGCTTCCTGGGTGGTAGAGCGGGAGGGTTGACGATAGGGTGCAGAGTACCCCTTGGAAACCTGCCTGACTTCCCTCTGGAAAAACGAAAGGACTGTGATCGCCTCTGTCTCAGTGTCCCAAGAGAACATGCCATCTCTGTGTCAGTCTTAATCGATTGGAGCATTTCATTAACAGCCTTTGCAAACAAATTGTCCCCATCGGAATGCATGTTCACCACATTGGACTGTACATCAGCCTTGAAGTTTGTAGCCTTCAGCCAACTTTGGTGCCAAGGGCTACCCCATCTGGAAGAAGCCGGAGTTCGCAATATCAATGCCACGGTAATGGCATTGCCCGAGAACACCTTGCCTTCATGGAACAGA
The DNA here is from genome assembly GCF_040938575.1 of Ambystoma mexicanum. NCBI lineage: Eukaryota > Metazoa > Chordata > Amphibia > Caudata > Ambystomatidae > Ambystoma > Ambystoma mexicanum. Next base: position 952,081,235 of record NC_090928.1, on the reverse strand, counting down.
GCCAGGGCATCAGCTTTCTTGTCATCCAGCAGGAAGTTCCAGATCGGTCCAAGCTTATACCAGAGCTCCCGGTCATACCTCGACAAGATGGTTAGGGCCTTGGCAGCCTTGATGGTGGAGAATGTAGTGAAAATGAGGCACTTCCCCACTGCATTAAGCTTCTTCCCCTCCTGGTCTGAAGGCACCAAGGACGAGGATGATGGGTTCGCTGAGCGCTTCCTGGTGGCGGCAGACACCACAGAATCTGGAGAAGGCTGCAATCTCAACTACCTGGTGGCCGAATCTGGGACCCTGTATGCCAGCCTGTCTCTTTTGGGAGGGGCAGTACTTGGTGTCTTCATCAGGGCCAAACCCTCCTACCAGATGTCGTCCAGCAAAAGGACTGACATGACGGTCTTCCATGAAGACTCCCGACATTTAAAAAGGAAACCTTCCTTCTTCTCCTCCTCCGGCACGATAATGAAGAGTGCAGATGCCCTTGAGATCATGGCATGAAAAGAACCTACCTCATCCTTGGGCAACGCTCTGGCGGGCTCATCTGCACCAAGTGGTTCCCATCCGCTGGTACATAGTCATCATACTCACCCGTATGCATCGCTGTAGTGTCCGTGTCAGTACCTGTGTCGTGCATAGTGGCTCCACCACCAGCAGAGGTAAAGGCCTATAGGGCGGTGTCGGCTACAGTGGCACCGGCCGGCACTTTGGCCCTGCAAGGCTAGGCTGCTGCTTTTTTCTTGGAGGACTCGGTCTTAGAGGACTCAGCCTGCGAGGACTTCTAATTGGGGTCTAGGAGGGCTGTGGACTGGGCCAGACACATGGGCTGCCGGCAACCTCTGCTGTATTTCCAACACCAAGGTTTGGAGGGTAGTCAGAATGTCCAGTGGCACGACCATGGGCACTGGTTGAGGAACTAATGGAGCCTTTGTCATTGGTTCCGGGCTGATGCACGGATCAACCGGTAGATCAGGCTCCCTCTGAGGAGACCCCTCCCGGGACATGAGACCAAGACCTCCTTGATGATCCGAATAATAACCTTCGGGCAATTGGTTGTCATCAGAGCTTGTATACATCTGCAGGGGCCTCCTTGGGGACCCTATTAGCATAGTCAGGGACAACCTCACCGGCCTGGGAAAGAAATCAATGGGAGGCAGCAGCTCCTTCATCTTGCCTGACTCCTTTGGGAATGAGGCAACTATGGGCACCTGCAACCTGACAGGCTCATCCGCGGTGGTCGTTGACTGAGTTGCCGCAGCAGCCGGAGGCCATGGAGGCAAAGCCACCCGTGGGGTAGCCATTGTCTTGACCGTAGACACCACAGTAGTTGAAGGATCTCCCCTCAAAAAAGTAATAATGGTCGTCGACGGGATCGTTGATGAAGCTGGAGCATGCAAGGTGGTTGATGGAGTCGTGGTCGTTGACGGAGCTGTGGTCAGCATCCTGGAAGACAAAGTAGTAGTTGACGAAGCGGTCATCAACGGGGCTTTCGACAGCTCACCTGAAGACCTTTCCTTCGTAGCATTGTCCTTGGACAAAGATCGGTGCTTCAAAGGGGTCAAAGACTTCCTTGCAGAAGGCACCCGCCCAACAGGTAGGCTCTCCGTGGACGGAAATGGAGATGAGGAATGGGTCCTACCAGAACTAGGCGACCATAGCGGGTTCATCATCACAGTGTTTAGCCTTCTTTTGGATGCCCTGGGAAGGGGCATATTCAAAGGACCTCAGCCTCTTTTTATCAGTGGGAGCATGCTCGTTGGACCGGCCAGCCCTAGACGAGGCATGACTGCGCCCGGTGGCTGAGTCAGAGGCCTTTCCCTCTTTGGGCCACGCCACCAACCTTCGATAGTGCTCCTGCTTTGTCTTTGCTGGGAATCCGCAGCAAATCTCGCATCCGTCCTCGTTGTGGTCTGGATGTAGGCAACATAGGCACTTGAGGTGCCGATCCTTGGTGTAAACGTTCCTTAGTCCACATTTCGTGTACATTTTGAGAAGACTCCTCTTCTCCTCCGACATCATTGAGGTGTGAAGTAAGCCCAAGTCTGGGCCTTCAGAAACTCAAATTGAAGATCTGGCGATGAAAGTAGATCTTCGCCGTCAATGGGTCCCCGGTGTTGATAGTCAATCGGCGGTCGACGATGGAAAGATTTGGGGAAAATAAAAAATGTATTGGAAAAAAAAAATGAAAATTCTGCAAATACTCAAAGACCAAGACGAGAGGACTCCCAACACTGAAAGGTGTGGTAAAAGTCTGAAGATGGCCACCAGGGGAGGAGCTTAGGGAGACGACTGTCATAGGACAGTGATGGTTGGTTATATAGGGGAAATGCAGTTTTCAGGCTGGAGCAAAGCTGCTTTTCTTTTTTACTGAGGATTCCCAGCCTGACGACGGGGAATATTCATGAGCATGTGAATCCATGCCAAACCCCATGCTGGAGAATATGAGATTTCATGGATCCACCATAATAAAGAAGATTGACAAGATTTGAGGGACAGCCCACACTATTAAAGGAGGCAGTATAGCAGTAGAAGCCAGACATGGTAAGTAGTTTTTTCTGCACTTGGGGCAACTGCAAGGGATGAAAGAAGACACAAGGTTGTGTACCATCCATACTGTCCGATGCATAAAGATGGTATGCTAGCAGATAAAATGGCTAGAATGCTGATCCCAACGACAGACAGATGGGTAACTAAAATACAATATTCCTGACCTCCTCCATCAGTGTGCTACCACTTGTTTGTAACATACTTGGTCAAGGCTTTCCGATCATGCTTTTCTTTTATAAAGCATGAACGCTAAAAGTTATATTCACCTTTAAACCCCACTTTTTATGGAAAAGAGGTGGAAATGCATACTATGTTACCTAGATGAAAAAACAAAGTGCTCATTTTTTTCAAAATCAGCAAATAAGATGTAAGCATTTTTTAAAGGATGATACCGATGAAAAGCTACTGCAAACACATGAGACTTGTGCAATATTGCACTTCTCTCTGGTGCAACCACACCCCCTGTCTCATAACCGGCCTGTCTGCATTTTCATATTGTGCTGATGCGTAGTGAGGCAGCACGATACATACCCCTTACACTGCCCCGGGTTGGTGAGTACATTGTGACTGATGTCTGAAGAATGAGTGCAAACTACACTATTTTTAAAAAATATCCCAGTGCTAATATTTAGGTGTACTCAGGCTTCTGATGACCTTCACAAATGTGAACAAAAAGTCGTGCAAGGGTCTTCAGAGGGAATGGGAAAAAGCTGCTGAGCGTTTAGCGGAATGCAAAGGGTGGAAGAATTTGTGTACACTTAAGTTGTGTGCTTGGCCTTTTTTCAAAAGGCAAGAAATGTAAACACGCCCACAAGGTAGTTTGCTTGGGTCCGATACTCTCCTAGAGACTTTAGTGTTGGATAAACAGCTCCTCCAAGTGTTAAGAGACGGAAGAGGGAAACGACTAAGTGGGGACAGTCAGGTACGTCATTTGGGGGTTGCCAGGGGTAGCATTTGCTACCCCTGGCTCCCCCTCTGCTACCCCTAGACCTGTCCTTGCGATCCCTGGCCCACTGAACAAAGAGGCAGTGCCAAGAGCAGATATCTGTGTTGCACCTGGAACAGGAGGTTGTAAATGCAGCTAAATGTGCCACAGCCTTTTCACGTGGAATCTAAATCTCGTTAGCTGGAGAAACAACAGGGATGTAGGAAAAACCATGAAGCCCCAACACAAACAGGTTGGCAGTTCATTAGTGAAGAATGCCTGAATGGTTGGGTTCAAATGTGGGGCTGTCTGTGCAGCTCATACCCAGTACTGCAGCAACAGGAAAGGCATGGGGGCTAGGTCTAGCTAGCTGGGAATGGGTAAGAGCAGCCTGCAGTACTCAGTGACAGCACAGCATGAATGCAAATCTCACTCTTTTTTTCGCTGTCTGCTTTGCGCATCCAGTGAGCCACTGGTCCTGTGATGAGAGGGGTGTGCCCCAGTGGCTTCTGCCACCAATCCTTCCTGGGCACTGTGTGACCTGACCCAGATCTGCCAGACCTGCATCACAGGTACACTATAGATAGACACAAGGTGAGATAATTAATTTACATGAAGTTGCCTTCCTCCTTTGAAGTATACCATCTGTTGCTTCCTCAAACACAATATATACATTTGGAAGGCTAGCTCAGGGGTAACGCACTTGCTTTGGGAACAAGAGGATGGAGTACAACACGGGTTCTGTTCCCGTTTCAGTGCTTAGAACCTGGAGGAGGTTGGCAATAAGCAAGATGCAAAAGATCAAAGATAATAATAGAATTGGCCTTTTCTAGGGGTGTCGTGGAGCTGCTGCTTACAATCTAAAAAAAAAAATCAAAAACTTAAATTACTGTGACCTGCAACACATCCTTCCCCTCTATATGTCATCTAACAAAAAAAATGGTGGGTTACTTACCAAATATGCAAAACAGAAAGGAGATGGCAGGAAGGTTTCAAATCATTCATAACCACTGACACAGCTCTAGGCAACCCTCCAGAACATTAGGTTTCCGCTTGCCAAGCCACTACAGAAGGAGAAAGACCATATGCAAATCATGCTTGGTCCCACCCCCAAAAGGGGCAGTCCAACCCGAACTGCTAGGAGACATCCCTTCTGCACGAGACCACAAGCATCTCCAGACATGTTCCAGCCTCATTGGGCATCATGAGTGAGGAGTAGCCTAGGCTTGTAGGCTAAGTAGGCTTTTCTAGGGGTGATGTCGTGGAGCTGCTGCTTGCATTTTAAAATAAAAACCCTGAAATTACTGTGACCTGCAACACATCCTCCAATGCATCCCTTTTGTTTCTCATCCTACAAAAAGACATGTGGGTGAACTACCAAATACGCAAAACAGCAAGGTGATAGCTGGAAGGTTTAAAATCATTCATAACACTGGCACAACTCTGGGCAACCCTACAGACCATTGTGTTTCAGCCCTCCAAGCCACTACAGGAGGGGAACGACCATATGCAAATAAGGCTTGGTCCCACCCCAAAAGGGGCTGTCCAGCCCGAACTGCTATGTCACATCCCTTCTGCACGAGACCACAAGCATCCACAGACAGTTTTCAGCCTCATTTGGCGTCATCAGTGAGAAGTAGCTTAGGTCTGTAGGCTGCTGCTTATGTTTACATTTTAAATTTTTTTTTAAAAACTGCAATTACTGTGACCTGCAACAGATCCTTCCCCTCTATGTCCAATCGAACAACAAAACTGTGGGTTACTTACCAAATAAGCAAAACAGAAAAGTGATGGCTGCAAGGTTTCCAATCATCCATAACCACTGGCACAGCTCTGGGCAACCCTCCAGACCATCGTGTTTCTGACTGGAAACAGTAACTGACCAACACAAGTCCAATCTGTGGCCAGACACTTGGCAGGCACTGGACGTCTGCGCTTTGGTTTCAGGCCTCTTCGAGATGCTCTGTTTGTTTACAATTTAGCCCGAATGATGTACAATAGTCCAGGTTGTTGTGTTGGAGGTCTGCTTACATTCACAGTAATTTGGTAATATGGGCATAAACACACTGATGTTAATGCTACATATGGTGATCCATTCTTGTATGAAAGGTATATGAGTACCACTATGTGTGATAATAATGTCTTCTGTTATTTCAGAACTCTGAGAACTATGGGTGTGTAGCACTATATAAGAAACACATTATTATTATTATTGTTATAGCATATTACAGTGATATTGTAACCATATTTTTCTTAGTGTACTGAGGAACAATGCCATGTGATGTCACTTCCTGTTTTATCAAGGGGTGAAAGGTCATGTGGCATTGCTTCCAGTGATATCACTTGGGGTGGGGTCAAATGACATCACCCCTGTGATGTCATCAGAGGTCATGCGTCATGTGATGTCACTTCCACTACCCCTGGCTTTTTGGTCAAATGACATCCCTGGGGACAGTTGAAGAGGCACACTCTTAACAGAGCAGAGTGAAAGGAGACTCCACTACAAAAAGAAATATAAAGGACGAGTTTTTGGGGGCTGATCACAGGAATGCGGTGGCACTCCACATTGAAGGGTCTAACATGTCTTTGATGGCATTGGTCTTTAAGCACTTGAACTTGAACAACCACTCCAATTCCCTTAAACTGCTTGCTGTTTGAAGAGAAAAGCCCTTACAGAGAGTAGTTGAAGGTGCTACTGATAAATGGAGTGAGCGGAGGGCACAAACTTCAATAGTATCTAGAAAGAGGACTTTGTCTTACTCTTTGTAAAGTTCGCTTTCCTATTTTCAACTCAAAGGGACCAATTATCAGGTAATGAAAATAATGGCTGAAAGGAACAGCAAGTCAGGCTTTTGGAAGAGGTCTATTGGCCCCTTGTGACTAAAAGGATTATCCCTATAGAGGCAATGCACCCAGAGCATAATACAATAATACATGAGAAGCTACACAGGATAAACCCATGTAACTCCTCTATACATGTTCTTCATGGACACGTGTCTACAAAATCACATGCATAGTTAGCATTTGAGGTGTACAACCCGTAGGTTTGTAGCGATGAAGAATATGTGAAATATTCATCTTGCGATTCAACCTTTTTATGTTGGTGCACTGGAATCCATTGCACTATGGGTGACTATATACGGGAATGTGATCTGTGTGAAGATGTACTGCACACTAAGGTATGAGGAATAGAGAGGCTAGGGATCACTGACTCTCATAATCCAGTTGGATGCCAAGAACATTCTCTCTGCATGAAACAAAAACCAACCATAGAGGACAGTCTCTCAACAAAGCCATCATAAGTAAAAGGCCATCATTAATCATGCCACGCTAAAAAAACAGATAACTGGAAGTGGGAGGGGGTGTTTTTTATGGGTCAAAGTAGCACTTTACAAAGTTCCTACTGCAGTCGGAAACACATGCAGCAAACACTGGCAAACATCTGAAAAACTGATAGGGAAATGGAGAAACAGGAGCTTCAGCTCAGAGGGTCGCCATATTCAAAACGCTGATCCCAACATAGCAGACAGTTTTCTATACTTTTGGCCCGTGGAACAAAAGCACTAGTCAGCCCTAACTAACAGAAAATGTGCAACACCTGCAAAAGACCATGAAACCTGTCCATTTATATTGGAAGGATTTAGCTAGAGGTAATCTCGAACCACAAAGTGAATAAGGAATCAGATCCGTGAGTCAGACCCCTCATTGTGCCAATCAGTCATGGTATTCAAGAAGTTACAAACCGCCCAACTTCGTCCCAAAGCGTGGGTGGTGAGATTATGCGGAGAGCCAGACAAGGAAAAGGAATGGGCAGAATGCAAGTTGACCAAGCAAAGAGGATTAGGCTGTGAGAATAAGGTGAGAAGTAGTAGAGGTGCACATGTGTTTGGCAGGTCAAGAGGATGAAAAAGAGAAGTGAGGGATATGAGGATTTGGATAAACAAGGCTTCCGAGGAGAAGCCAGGTTAAGAGAAGAGGCTAGGTGGAGAAGCCTACAGACATTAGGCCAAACAATGGTGGGAGAGCAAAGCACAAGATCCCTAAAGGACAAAGTGGAAGTCATAGTCCACACCGTGGTAGGAGTTGTGTGGCCACCAGCCCAAATAAAGACATTTTGATAATGCTTGCAAAACCAGTTTGGTGGGAGTTATAGGGGGGGCATAAATCCTACCGACAAATGCCCAGTGGCAGGGAGGATGCGTTCCAGCCTTGGTTACCTAAAAAACATAGGTTTGCCACACAGATCTTTCGCAGGAAGACGTCACGAGGATAAAGCCTTATCCTTCCATCCAGAGCCAAGACATTGACTAAAACCACACCAAACATCTGGAGTTAGCCAGGGTAATATATACAGTGAGGACAAAGACCCAGCCACAATGAGAGAACACCATCATCCAGGGACACTCTAAACCTTGTGACGTAGTGACTTGGTGAACACTGGAATTATTGTTTGGCCTTAGATAGGGATGGAGTTTGGTCATTTAAATTAGACCCTTTCAATTGTCAACCATCACCCTTCCACTAGTCCACCTAGGCTTACCAGAGTTGCATTTCAATTCTGTAGACATTTCTCCAACCACCAGTGCTACACAATAGGGCATCCCTCAAGTTATTTGAACCTTTACTTGGGGGGGGAGGGGCATCCTCCAGCTTGTACAGGAGGACCCCTGGGGGTTAACCAGTCTATTGTGGGGCTGGAATTCATATTGGGGCTTATAACCAAGTAAGCCCTCTTTTGTTGTGTCTTTTACTTTCTTTCCTACCCTTGAAAACAGAAAAAAAAAAATCTTAAGATTCCATAATATACATGTCTGCATGTTGTGTTTCTCCCAACTCGTAACATAAAACCATATTCTTATCCAAGGAGTTACATTCTTATATCATTTACTACTCCACTACCTCATTGCTTTTGTACCTCTGACTCTAAAATAGAATTCATGAAGCTCTTTTTTGGTTACATGTGATTTAATAGAATATAAAATAACGAATGGCAAAAGTAACGAAACTGAAACAACTAATGCAATAAAATCGAATTGAATGGATGCCAATGTGAAGGTGAAAAAATAACGAATAAAACAACGAACGCCAACCATGACAAATTTCACAAAAGTATTTGGAATTGCTATTTAGCCAGCATTGTAGAAAACCCCAAAACAATTCAATGGAAGGCTTGCACAACAGTCCACGCCACACATTTAGCACAATTAATCTGACACTATAGAGCTTCATTAAACATTTGAGAAATAAACACTCATTTACAGAATTGCAGATTGCACAAGCGGTGTGATGTGAAAAAACAGGAAAACATAGAAAAAGAAAATAGAGATTCAGTGAGTTGATTAAAGGAAAGCGTGCTTAATTTTTAAAAGTTGGAAGCAATATGTTATCTACAAAGTGTGGCTTTTAACTTCAAGTACTAAACCAAAAAGCAACCTCTCAGCAACACTGGTCAAAGCAGTAATAATGCCATCAAGTAGGTTCAATACTTTCGTTTGCATAGGACATATAGAGTTTGTTAGAACAGCGCTATCTCACCTTCAATTTCCAGTGTAGGTGGAGTCCCCCAGGGAGCATGCATTTACTGATTACTTTTCAACCTGTATATCAAACCACTGTGTGACCTCTTGGTGGATCTCAATGTGTTTTTTAGAAACTACGCCGATGACACACAGTTGGTACTGGAACTGTCAGGAGACTATGACCTAGACTCCTTCTCCCTCCAAACCATCTATAACCACATTAAAACATGGATGACTCGGCATTGGGTGTGCTTTAACAGCAATAAAACCGAACTGCTTACCTTCGGTACTGCTCATGCCTGCTCCGAACTTGATTCTAGATATGTGTCTCTCCCCATCAACGACTGTCACATCCATTTCTCCAAGAAAGTAAAAACTTTGGCTTCCATCTTAACTCTGCCTTAGACTCCAACTCCCATGTCAACCAGACTGTTAAAAACGATCCCCATTACCTGTGACTACTTAGGAATCTACGTTCGTTCCTCTCTGAACCAAACTGTGCCATAGTTGCCCGTGCTACCATTCTGTCTAGGTTGGATTATGGTAATGCCCTTTTAATAGGGGCCCACCAAAGAAACACACAGGCTTTGCAGGTGATACAGAACGAGGCAGTGAGGATTGTTAAGGGGAAGGCTAGAAGAGAATATATCTCACACAGCCAACAAGAACTTCACTGGTTACCCATTGATGCACAACTAAAATTCAAAGTTGCAATGTAGTGCACAAGGCTTTATATGGCAACGTCCCCTGTTACATTAAAAACCATGTGACCATGTACAAACCTATAAGAACTTTGCGCTGTTTCACTTTAGCCATGGTTAGGACACCAGCCAACAAACTCGCCAGTAGCCTGGGAAAATCTTTTCCTGTCCAAGCTGCTAAGATTTGGAATTCTCTTCCTGGGGACCAAAGACTACAAAAAGATCTAAACTGCTTTCAACGACAACTGAAAACTTTATTATTTCACTGTGCATCCTCGCCACATTGCCTAGCCAACTATAACCCGAATGAAAGAAGTAATATGACTCACCAATGTAGACTTCAACGCTGCATCAAACCAAATCCAAACGAACGTCAACTGACCCAAAAAAAGCAGTTCCCAAAAAACCCCTGAAAAATAGGCATCCAGAAACATCAGAAAAACAAGTCATCCAATCTGTAGCAAAGTGCAAAAAACCATGCCCGATCACAAAAAACGGTTAAAGATCCAGGAGAGAATCCCGAAAAATCCACAAATAAAGTATCCATTGGCCTCCAAAAAAATTAAACCAGTAAAAATCCAGGAAAGTCCTCTAACACAACCAATCGCACCCGAAAAACTGAAGGAAATGGCATATAACAGTTTCCAGTTAAGGTACAATAAAAACGCCTATGAACGCGAGCGACACACAATGGACAAATATATTATTACAATTTGCATTTCATTTCCAAAATTAGAATTATATAACTATTTACAGGCAGTGAGCTTAACATGCATAATTTGTCATTAAATGTCAGTCGAATTCGTTATTTTTTTTAATTAGTTATTAAAGAAATTCGATCTTTAATATTAGTTATTAATGTATTAGTTCTTTTTTTATTCGATATAATCGCTGCAGACCTCTTTTTTTATATGAATAATTTGCCCCTTACCTCAACATTTGTTTAAGTATAGAAGCGGTAGACAGTTTTTCGAAACACATAATCTGAGATGATGGTTCAAGTCGGCAATGGTGGGAGGAAACGTGGCTGTAAATTAAAAAAAGGTCCCTGTGGACATATGAATCTAGCTTGCTGGGTTTGGAAACTGCAGCGCCACATTTGGTTACAGAGTTCTGCACCAGGAGCCTCAAATGACTAGGCTGTGTTGTATCTGTCGATGCTGGGGTAATGTAATGCCAAAATGTGATGGATGGATGGTTTTGAATCAATCATAACTACTGAGAATTCCACCATGCACTTTGCCATTGTGCTTTGTGCCAATAGAGAAGGCGACCAACCATAAGCATGTTCGTCTTGGATCCGCCCCCATAAGAAGCAGGACAGTTCAAAGTGTCACGCCATGTCCCCTCTGCACAGGAGGATAATCAACCATAGAGCAGATCGAGCAACCCCAGACCAGTTTTGGCATGGGTGTACCCAGATGTGTGTCCCTTGTTCCCTGTATCGGACAAATCAAGGAACAACTTATAGATGCGGCGCACCAAGTCAAAAACATGTTTCAGGATGCAGAGGGGACACAGCCATCTCAGGAGGATAGCGTACTATTCGGTTTTGGGAGGGGCAAGCTCAAGCTTTGACGTTCCAGTGGATCCTCCTGCCTCCACCCTGAGGACCAGACCCTGCTGCCTCTCCAGGCACCAGTTTACATATCATTCTTGTCAGAATCACTACTCTTTCAGGATCCATCTCTGACCCCACAAAAACATAGAAACAAATAAATACTTTTCTGCTGCTGCCCTTGGTCCCTTATTGAAATCATACACTGCTCTTGTGCGCACATACAGACACAAACACACACACTACAATGTCGTCATTCCAATCAGAGAGTACAGAAGTCCAGTGTACAAATTAGAACATTATGTTTCTCCGTTCTGCTGAGTCATTACAGAATCCATGTGAGATTACTTAAATGTTAAAACCCACTACGGCCCACCGGATCAGGTGTTATGGACCCGGGTCCCGAGTTAAAGGCCTGAGTGTAGCGATGGCATTTAACGAGGGTTCCTGGGCCGATAACACCAGTTCCGGCCTGCCGGAGAGGGCCTTAATGCAATTAGCACCCTGGGTTGCCAATCCCGTTATACCTGGTATGCTGGGAGCCTTGTATTTGGTTCAATGAAGGGGATGCCTCTAAATACTTCAGTAAGATGGCCGCCATGGATATAGATGGCAGGGCTCTATATGGAGCCCCTCTTCCATTTCCATGGCGTCCACAATGGACCAACATTCAGACGCTCCCAGGAGGGAGATTTCCACAGGAAAATCGGGAGGCATACATTTCCCCATGGCAATGCATTGGGGCTATAGTTATTTTAGGCGGGAGACAGTGAAAAATAGAAATATTTTTTACTGAAAAATTGCCAGTCTCCCGCCTAAATCGGGAGGGTTGGCATGTATGGGAAATAGAAAAAAGGGAAGGGACAGTGGGGGGAAGATGGCAGGTGGGGGAAGCAGCCATCAGGCAGCTTGGAACGTGGGCTTACATCGGGAGATTCAGCCCACTTTCCTTGCGCCTGATTGGCTGCCACCCGCGTGCCGGGTGGTAATATGCATTAGGTCAGCAAGAAAGGACAATATTGCTAGCCAGTCCTCATTGTTGTACGTGGAACTCGGCAGAGCACCTTAAAAGGAGGTACAACCATAAGGGCCTGAAGGAAATGGAACCACACAGGGAATGTGGGAGGAAGAGGAGGGGCTACTAGAGACCGGGACAGAATACTGTAGAGGGTAATAAAGAAGTTTATACCCATGCCGGGCTTCACCTCATTTCTGGGTCCAGGACCGAGCCATCCACAGATCCCATGCTCTGCCCCATGTATACAAGGGGGCCCAGTTTCAGAGGGTCGAACACTCAAATATGCCTCTTTGTGGCAGCACTGACATTGTCATCCGAAAAGAAAATCATGTTTTTGATGCAATTAGCTTCCTCCTTTATGTTTGCAACTTTATTTGCTTCACCTTCTGATTTGGTAAGTGGTTAAGCTGGTTGTTTTGGCCACACCTCCCAAAGATAAACAACCAATGCATAGTAACGGCAACGATATATGCAAAAATAGCAATGAATACATGTTTGGCTCATAGGTGGGGTAGAGGAAACAATGAGGACAGTCCAGTAGTCCCTTTTTGTAGTGGTAGGATAGGGGGTGGTGAGACACTGATAAGGAGAACACGCCTCCAAAAACCAAGTTGTGAGACTTCAGCAAACCTCAGCAGCAACACAAGTGACACAAGCAAACAACAGCATTGAATCCAGACGACATATGGAAGCCAGACTTTTAAGCTTGTAGCTGTACATGCAACCCATACCTATTTCAAACTAGCAAAATATGATTTAGAACTTGCAAAGAGCTACTTGGCAACCCTAAAGTCGATCCTTGTCTGTGCAACACTTTTGCTCCAGCTTTGCTACACCACAGTCGCTCATTGCAGTGGGATGTTGTGTTCCAGCTACCATGGAAGGTTCGGGCAAAATGAAAAGTACAGCAGTACTTTAATGCCATGTTGCAACTAAAGAGCATTTGGTTAGTGGTGCACAGGTATGTGACAGTCACAACTCCAGTACTTCATACAGCACAAATGGGATTGCCCTGCCTGGTGTAAAGACACAACCCAGTTACATTTTTGTGTGTTAGACCCCAGAAACTGACTATTACTAGCTCAACAATACACTCATGTTTATTTTGGTTGTTTCTGATTGGATAAACAAAGCAAAAACTATGAACTTCAACAGTAATGTCAAATAAATATGTAATATAGACATATAATACTTACAAATGTTACCTTTTGAATTTTTTGGATCCTTCTGTTCGGAGTCTAGACCTTGATATCCTCCATTTTCAAAGCACAGTTTCTTGTTAATGTAGAGAAAAAGAAGCACCATGAGCATAAGAAACAATGCAACTGCTGTCAGGAACCCAAGAGCTTCTGGAGAGACTGAAATAAAATGAAAAAAGTTGCACTGAAATATTTGTGTTATGAAATTACTATGAACAAGGATACAATTTCATTTTTTGTCTCCGTTCTCAAGAGGCGGTTGAGTGAGCGATCAATCTATAACTCCGATGCAGGGAGAAGGATTTGACTTTTAAAGAAAGTCATACCTTAATAATGCCAGGTTCGTTACAGTACATATGTAAGCTTGGCAATCTGAGGCACCACCTCCAGAAGCACAGTAATACCATAAATGAACATGTTCGGGTCTACGGGAGTTCCGCGAACCACCACCTCCCTTGTCATTGTGTGTATTATCAGCATGCCCTTTTTGCGCACATCCCAGGCGTGGAGAAAACTATACTGCGATCTGTAAATTATATAGTCCCTGCCCAGCAAATTAACAGGGGAGCTTTCAGAGTATAGTGAGGGAGCCCGCCCCACCTTCATGTCCAGCTCCTCAGTGTATGGAACCTTGGAAATATCCGCAGAGCATCCCTGGGTGTGGAGATGTTTTCCTGATAATGGGAAATTCCCTTCTATGATTCACGATTTCGTGGCACCTGGGTCCACCATAAATATGAACTGTTTTTCTCCTATCCCCACCCCCACCAAGGGTTCCTCTTCAGTGTGGATGGTCTTTGACAAGATGGACACACGAGTGCTTTCTGTGGGCTGTCCTAGTCAGGATATGTGTTTGTTCCGGGGAACGAGAAGGGTTTACCCCCATCACTGTTGCTCCTCCAAAGAGGGTTGTGGTCCTGCTTGGACCCTATTGACTGGGGCCATCCCATCCTGCTGTTGCTGCGGCGGATGCCGTACCTGTATATCAGATACTTGAGGCTGCTGATTATACGTTTGGTGTTGCCCTTGTGGATACCCTTGCTTCTGATACCCTTGACCCTGTTGCAAACGCCCTTGGGGCCCCGGGCCCTGCTGCTGTGGCCCATCATTGTACCCCATTGCGGTTCTACTCCTGCACTCCCTTGCAAAGTGCCCCCTTGAACAATTCCAACATTGTGATGGTTCATACTCACCCCCTCTGGTGCCAAATCCTCCTCCTTTTGCTCCTCAGAAGCCCCCTCTTCCTCTCTGCGTTACTCCCTGTTGCCACTTTTGCCCCCACCCCACTGTCCTTGTCTCCCTTCGCCCCCTTGTCCCCCTTCACAACTTGTTGGGTGCTCATCCCCTCCACCTGTACAGGCGTCGACACAGGTGCTTGACCAACAACTTTTGCCAATTTCTTTTCTACCAATTTCGCTTCCCCCACCTCACGCCTTTATTTATTTATTTATTGTTTGCTTGTTAGGCGCTTATACAGCAAATACATGTTGTTTCAAAACGCCCACAGGGCAACAGGAAGGGAACATGGGATTGCAGTACAATGAAAATATACAAGAAATACAATGGGGGGAAGGGACGGCCAAACCTACTATGCCTTGTGAATATTTAGAATGTGCAAGTGCAGCAAGGGAGAGGGCAGTGGGGTAGGTGCTGGGGTGTCCATGTTCGAGGGTGAGCCACATATGAAGTGCAAGGTATGGTAAATGCTATATGGCCAGGAGCCACGTTGGGTGGAAAACTTTGAGTCTCCAGTGCAGAGGGTGTTCCGAGGCAATTGCTGAGGGTAGAGAGAAGCTGGGGAGATTGGGTGTGAGTGGTCAGGGTCTCCAAGGATGCATAAGGGTCAAAAACACCAATCACAGCAACTGTGAGATTAGCAGAGGAAGGAAGAAGGGAAGGAGGAGGAAAAGAGGAAAGTCTTGAGGTGCTTACGGAACTTAAGAAGGTCCTGCTCAAGATGCACAGGGAGGGGGAGGCTGTTCCATAGGAGGGATTCAGCTGGGAAAGGTGAAGCCTCCTGCTCTCTGTTTAGCAAAACGCTTTACACACAACAAGTTGGTGGCAGAGGAACGTAGAGGTCTGAAGGAGAGTATTTTGTAAGCAAGAGTTGCAAATAGTGTGGTCCCTGGCCCCAGACAGCCTTGTGGATGATGCAGAGGGATTATAATTTGATCCGTGCAGCGACCGGGAACCAGTGGAGACATTTTAGGGCAGGAGAGATGCGGCCCCTGGGCTTAAGGCCAAGGATAAGTCTTGCTGCTCTATTATGGATTAGCTGAAGGCGCAGAAGAATGGAAGAAGGTAGGTTGAGGAGGAAGCTGTTGCAATAGTCAAGCCCAGAATGAACCAGGGTTTAGGAGACATTGAGCCTACTTTGGGCTGTTTCCCTCTTCCAATGCTTGATCCTTTTGCAATGGTGCACTATTATACCCTGTATCTCCGGCCACCTCTTTACTTCGATACCCACAATCTTATCTAGTGTCTTCTGCATTTCCTTTGGCAAGGCCTGCTTTGCAATAAAATAGAAAAATGGTATTGAATGATCCCACCGTCCTCCTGTTTCAGCTCTCTATATCTCTTGGACTTTAAGAATAAATGTAGCTGGATCCTCATCATCGCCCCTTGTACACTGTATCAGGGACTGTAAATCAGGGGTATCTGGGAATGCCCTATGTAGCGCATCCCACACCTGTGCTCTAATTCCGTTGAATGGTGATCCATCATGTGCATTGGCCCCAGGGTTTATTCCCATATACCCAGCTTTAACCCACACATCCACAGCCTGGTCCCCAATTATAGCAACCATCAAGCTCTTGATGTCCCCTATTGCTAGTAAAGGATTGTGCATTGAACAAGCCCGTGCACTACACAGACATGCAGTGGTGGTATCCAGAGCAGCTGAGTGCCTTCATGGTCGCAGGGATGAGGATTTAGCGGGAGGCCTCCACATTGTGGGGGGCCATCTGCAGTGGTACAGCGGCAGGTCGGACCGCTGCAGCGAAGAGAGGAGATCTCCCCATCCCATGGACACCAGAATTGGAACCGAGCCAGCCACCCAGAGGGCCTAGGAGGAGAGATGAGAGGGCACAGACCGGTCTGGGGGGCCCAGCTACAGGAGATACTGCTGAAACCAAGATAAGACTCTGAACCCCTTGATACTACAGAGTCTGGGTGGTCTGGGCCACCTGGGAGCAGTCTGCCATGAACCTGCGTGCCCTTGGGCATATGGAAGAGCCGGAGGAGAGATCCAGTATGGCCATAAGCACGCCAAACTCTGGGGGACCCGAGGGGCTGGAGAGACTCCTCGCACACACTGGGACAGGGCCAGACTGTGGCGGGGGCTGGCCCAAAGTGAGGGGTGAGGGGGTACCCTATCCGGAGGAACAGCGTCTGGTGGCAACCGTGCAGCCCCTGTGGAGGGGCTAGAAGAGCCTCAATGGATCCAGGGAAGCGAGTAGGGGACCTCTAACCCTGGTCTCAGTCCCTGAAAATAAGCGGCCCGGGCCCTGTGCAGATCTATTTGGATGTCAAAAGCCACAATAAATCCCACAGTCTTCCGACAAAAGGGACCCTCTAGGCACCCTTCCCACCCTATGGGGTCCTTGAGAAACCAGAGTAAACACAAAATTTGGGAAGAGGATGGCGGGGTCAGGAGAACCCGTTGCAGCGACAGCAGGGGAGGCCCTTTCACAGTAAGACCTACACAATGACCTCAAAGACTTACAATCTTCCCTGACAAAAGCCTTTCAGGACCAGTTACAGCTGATGCACTTAGATCTCAACTCAACGTTGGCTGAGATGAAAATAGAAGTGAGCCATCTGGGTGAAAGAAAGGACCTCCTAGAAAGGGACCAACAAGAGGCTGAAATGGACTCCAGGGAGAACAGTGAAGAAATTGAGAGGCTGAATACCACCACACAGAACTTGGAACTGCAAATGGAAGATCTAGAGAATAGGTAGCGAAGGATCAACATACATATAAAAAAAACCTATCAGAGAATGTGGCGGACCAGGAGCTTAAGTCACAGGTCCAGAAGATTTTTGAGGATATACTAGGATGGATAACACCAGAAGAAGTGGGCCTGGACCACGTCCATAGAACTGACTGAGTGACAATCGGTCCTAATGGTAGGGCAAGAGATTTCCTGGCGGCATTCACGATCTACACAAAGGAGGAAGCTGTACTCTGTGCAGCGAGGGCTAAGGAGCCGTTGCAATTTCACGGAGTGCCAATCCAAATGTATCAGAACTAGCGGGAAGTGCACTGCTAAAGAGGAGATTGATGGGCCCTGTGGTTCTGGAGCTATCCAAAAGGAACATCCGATACAAATGGACATTTCCCTTTGGACTGGTGTTTGACTGGGAAGGATAGCAAAGATGCATTACATCTACCCAGGAGGGTGTAGCTTTACGCCAGCTCGACCTCGATCAGGATGAGCAGGAGGGCTCATGTCCTCCACCCGAAGCCCGCACCAGACCCAGGCCCTGGGAATGGGGGACGGCGGGGAACCACAGAGGAAAGAGAACCCTACAACGAGGACCCTTGCCAAGAAACAGAGGGGACGCCGATGCCATGACCCCTCCTGACTGAACTTATTTGGAGACCTGCTGAGAAAATATGGGGAAAACATGGAGGGGTGGCAGTATTTGTGTATTATCATTAGCCGGAGGAGTGCAGGAGGAGTGGGTGTTTGTACATCTTGATAACCGCAAGGGTGGCTGGGCCTGGTAGGGAGAATGTAGGTGGAGAAGGAGGGAGCAGGGGGGGGGTTGGGTGTCCCGGGAGTGGAGTCCAGTGTCAGCGGTGGTATGAGGGGGTTGTTGAGGGAGTTTGGGGTCACGATGAGACTTTGGGGAAGGGGGAAGTTTTGCACTGCGGGGCTCTATAGAAGGTGGCATTGGTTCTTCATTAGTGTCATGGGACTTTCGAGGAGACAGAAACTAAGGATCACAAACTTAAGTGGGCAACCCATAATGTGTGGGGCTTAAATTCCCCTCTGAAGAGGAAAACAACTTGAGCAGTTCACTAGGGCATCTAGACCAGATATGTTGGCCCTCCAAGAAACCCACCTCCTGCAGAAGGACCAGGGGAGACTCCGTCTTAAAGGTTTCTCACAGGTATACATGCTTCGGCCTCCAACAAGACGGATGGGATCACGTTCACCTTCAGAGATGGTGTGGGCCTGCGAGTTATGGAGTCCAAAGCGGACAGAGGGGGTTGGTATATGATGGTCAAAGGGGAGGCTGAAGGGAAGGCCTATACGATAGCTTCAATCTACACCCCTAGCATGGGGCAAGGAGCTTTTTTGAAAGACTTGTTGGTTACACTGGAAGGCTTCGCGAAGGGCAGCATCATAATGATGGGAGACTTTAATCTGGATTGGTCACGGGAGTCAGGTAGGAGCTCAGGAGGGGCTGCCCATAAGGGAGGTGTGGCCTCTAAATCACTATAGGAAATGTTTGTGGCCCTGGGCCGGTGAGTTGCATAGAGAAGGGTACAAGGAGGGGAGGAAGGATTCACTTTCTTCTCAAATGTCCACAGCTCCCATTCTCGTATTGACAATGTGTGGGTCTCAGCTCCCTTACTAGGCGAGATTAAGGGTACTGAGGTGGCCCGCCGCTGAGGATTGCCGGCCACGCAGTGGTCACTATGGACCTGCAAATTCCCAGACAAAAGTCAGACCTGTGGGGGTGGAGGACTTCAGGAGACTTAATAAGGGATCCCATTATTAGGAAGGATATGGAAGACAAGATAACCTGATTTCTTTACCTAAATAGCCCGGAAGACACAAGGGAGAGCACCAGGTGGGACACCTTAAAGGCCACTATGAGGGGAGAGCTCATTCCCAACTTGATTCACCCAGACCAATCAGGGTTTATTCAAGGCTGCCAGACTTTTGGGAATATAAGAAGAATTGGCCACCTGGTAGAAAAAGCACTCAAAACTTCAACCCCTTGCCATCTTCCTCTGCCTTCATGCTGAAAAAGCTTTTGACCAGGTGGAATGGTCCTTTATGTTTAAAGTTATGCAAGAGATGGGCTTGGGGGTGAGATTCATTAAGATCATCAAGGCCAACTGTCAATCTCGCCCAGCGCGGCTCCTCATTAATGGCCCCTTATCTAGGATTTTTCACCTGAATAGAGGCACCAAACAAGGGTGTCTCCTCTCACCCTTATTATACACAATCTACCTGGAACCGCTACTAAAGTCTTTACAGGAATCCAACCAAGTTCATGGGATTCCCTTAGGGGGTGCCCAACACAAGGTGGCAGCCTTTGCAGATTACATGCTGCTCACACTCACAGACCTGGTGTTGTCACTGAGGGAGTCAAGGGGGTTTTGATCAACTTCAAGATTGTCTCTGGGCTGAAAATCAACCTAGCAAAATCAGAGTTGCTAAATTTAACGAGGGGTGGGGATGCGGCACTTTGAAGGCGTCCTCACCTTTGGTACAATGCAAATCTCCCCACGATCCTGTTTATTATCAAGGCCGAACTCCACAAATGGAGCACTTTGCAGATATCCTGCGTGGGCAGATTGGCCGCTATTAAAATGGTCATCATCCCCTCCCTTCTTTATCTATTCCAGGCCCTACCAGTAAACATACCAAAGAGTTGTTTAGTAGAACTACAAAATCTCACTAGCAATTTTATTTGGTCAGGCAAGAGACCCAGGATCAGCCACCACCCCCAAAAGCCCCTAAGAAGGAAGGAGGGTTAGCCCTTCCGAATTTATATTTCAAAGCTGCCCAGATTCGGATTATAAGGGAGTTGTTCGCAGGGAACTATTGGAAGCTATAGGTGGGCATAGACCAGGCAGTCACTAAACACGAACTGAAAGATGTCCTCTGGCTCTTGAAACCAGACATACCACATCATATGTACTTAAGCTCCATCACAAAATTGGTGGCGGATACCTGGAATAAAATGGCAAAAAATACAGCATTACCTCGTTTCCTTCCCCATTTATGCCGATTTTTCTAAACCTGGGGCATTCCATAAGTGGCAGACAGGAGGGGTTGAGGGACATGTTCCATGGGCAGTTAATACAGTAATTTGCAGAATGCAAGCAGAGTTTTGGCCTAGATGAAAGGGAGAAGCTAAAATATTTTCAGATCGAACATTAGCTGTCAAGCCCGGCGGTCAAAGATGCAACACTCCGCCGGCTTACATCCCTTGAAAAGTGTATTACTACCCAGCATGGGTTACGGGGTTTTATGTCAGGTCTGTAAAAAAAACCTGCATGAGCCTAACCCTTGGAAAAGATGGCCATCATTGGACAATGTGAAAAAAAACTCAGGCGGGGGAAATACCCTGGGAAAAGTGGAAGAAGCTGTGGAGACTTGTTCCTAAACTGACTAAGCCTTCGCAGCTCTAGAGAGCATGGTACAAGATTATATAGATGCTATTACCCCCCCGGCCAGGCTGAAAAAGATGTTTCCAGAATCCTCCCAAAATTGCTGGAGGGGTTGCAGGGATACGTGCTCCTGGTCCCATGTTTGCCGGAAATGCCCCAAAATAGAGCCCTTTTGGAGGAAAGTTCAAGATGCAGAAGCCCAGGTGTTCAGGTTGGATGCATTGACAACCCCGGAGGGGGAAAGTGTTTTTGGTTTGGAAGGGGGGACCCCAGGAGGAATTACTAGACCACAATAAAAAGCCTGCATATTACTCACACTTGCTGTCATGCTCCTAATCACGCAAAGATGAAAGGGGGTGGAAATTGTCACCCTCCAAGACCAGATCGGGGAGGTCTGGGACTTTGTGGCCCTAGAATGACCAACATATGCTATAAACAATGACGTGTCTTGTTTTACTTTTAAATGGAGTGTGGTACTTTCATTTGTCAGAGAGGACTATAGAGTACAATGGTGCCCGCAGCGCCTGAAACTTTCGGAACTAACCTGATGTACTTCCCCAAAGGGGTGTCAACACCTTACTATGTTAGACTCTGAGATATCGTCGGGGCAGGAGGAAGGGAAATTAGGGGGAGCCCAATGGGGTGGGGCCCCGTATTGGCGGGTCCAGTTTTGAGATTTCGTATGAATTTCATTGTGACAGGTGAGATTATGGAAGTACGAGTGAAAGACCAACGTTCTGACAGTCAGTGTATGTTTTGCAACCAAGAAAGGAAGCAAACCTTGAAACATGTTATGATTGCATGTCCTGTGGTGGAAGTTCTGCGCCATTGATACTTAAGTCGCTTTGTAAATAATCCTCTGTGGCTTCATACTGAAGATTTCTGGGTACTGACTCTGGAGGTACTTGCAATATTAGCCGATCTGGGATTTTTGAAGAAGTCATTACTGCCTAATATGAGGGTTTGATTCATTTTTTATTGCATTTTGTAAACTTATGTTGTCTGTGTTATATATGTTTTTTTGATATGTGTGGATGCATGAAACTGTATGTGAAAAGTCACATTGTTGACTTAAACACACTAAAATAAAAAAAATACAAACTCTGGAAATTGAGGCAGCAAGTCACTAATGTCTGCCTGTTGGGAAGGTGAGAGATCGGGAGAATCTAAGGTGTTTTCAGGATGTGCATCTGTGAGGAGAGCAGCCATAGTAACAGTAGCGTGCCGGCTATGGTCCCTCTTGAACTACTTGAGCAGATTAACATGATAGATTTGTTCTTTAAGGCGTCTATCAGGTTGGGGTATAAGGTATTTTAAGGGGCCTTTTTTTTCTAGGACTTTATAGGGGCCATGCCACTTGGAAATCATTTTATTCTCTTCGACGTTGGAAGGCTTGCTCTCCAATCTTGACTCTAATCTCCCTTCTGTCCTCAGTCTTCTCGATCTGTCCTCTGCTTTTGACATGGTCAACCATGCCATCCTGCTCAATTGTCTCTGTGACAAACTTGGTATTACTGATCAGGCCCTGGCCTGGTTGACCTCCTTTCTCACTGACCGGCTCTCTCAGGTCCAACTGGGGTCTTTCCTCTCTTCTATCTCTCTCTACTTGTGGTGATCCCCAGGGGTCTAACCACTCTCCCTGGCTCTTCAACCACTGTCTGGCACCTCTGGCCCAGCACATCGCTATTTTCTGTTCCAATTTTCAATATTATGCGGATGACACTCAGCTCTCTTTCAGGCTGCCCTCAGCCACCTCTGCTTCTGCTCTCATACCAGACTGTCTGGCCGCAATTCATGAATGGTGTTCCGCCAATGATCTATGCCTTAATGCCATTAAGACTGAAATCCTCCTCATTGGGACACCCGCTCCCTCCTTTCCTCTCGCTCTTTGGCAACCCACTCTGGGCCCTCTTCCTGCTCATTCCTGTGAGGCTAAGAACCACGGCGTCATACTCGACTCCACCTTCTCCTGCTCTCCTCACATCTCTGACGTCTCTAAGAAGTCAAACTATCAGCTGCACCACCTCAGAGGTATTCTTCCTTCTCTCACTTTCCCCCAGAAGCTCACTGTCTCCAGAGCTCTGGTCCTCTCTACGCTGGACTATTGCAACATCCTCTTTCTAAATCCTCCCGCCTCTACTCTTCAACCTTTACAACTTATCCAAAACAGGACTGCGAGACTTGTCCTTAGCCTCAAGCCCAGGGATTGTATATCTCTCCAGCACTGGAAACTCTTCACTGGCTCCCTGTGGCTGCAAGGAACAACTTCAAGACCCTCTGCATTATCCACAAGGCTTTCTGGGACCTTGAACTGCTCTACCTCCAATGTTCTCTTACAAAAATCTTCCTTCTCAAGCTCTCCGCTCATCCGCCTCCAACTCTCTAAGTGTCAGGCGCTTCTCCAAGCAGAGAGTTGGGGGCAGATCTATCTCCTCTGCTGGGGCCTCTCTGTGGAATAGCCTCCCTGCCTCTCTCAAACTTGAGCAGAACCACCTCCAGTTCCGGAAGCATCTCAAGACCTTCCTTTTTGCTTCCGCTTTCTCTCTTCCTCTCCCCTGCTGATGCACCCGATTGATTCACGCACTGGTCACCCGGTCCCCCTCTGAACTCAGGCCCAGGTTCCTGCATGTCCAGTTGCCCTTGCACTGCCTGCGGGCTCCCCAGCACTTAAGGGTCTGTATCTGGAACCCTACAGTCCCTTCTATCTGCACCTAGGAGCCACCCGCTGGCTGCACTGGTGAGGTAACTGCACTGACCCCTTCCCCTTCCTTCTTCGCCGCACTTGCACAATCTGAATGATACAAGGCCTACTAAGATCGTTATTTTGTCCTCCCTTTGTTTCCCCATCCTTGTCTTGTCGCGCCTAGAAACACTTGTGTACAGGCGCGTTATAAATACCACATCATATCGTATCAAGGAGCACTAAGACTGACTGTCCTATTGAAAAGGAGTGGGGTATAGTGCGTTTATTACAAGCTGCCTGTTGTTGTTCTTAGGCCTAACTCAGATGTTTTTTTACAAGTTCACTTACCACGGCCTTATGTGATTTCAATTTCTGTGTGGTTTGGGAAATTGGTAAGCTGGACTCTCTTTCTTCCCACGTTTTCGTCAGCATGTCTAACACATTGTGGGGTTCCCTCCGATAGAGTAGTTGAAACGAGGAATATCCGAAGGATACTTGTGGGGTCTTCGTGACAGATGATAAGGCCATGGTCTAAAAACATAAGCTAAAACATGGTTGTAGACCCTCCTGAGTGGGCACCTTCCCAAAGAAAAGGGTAATTTGGCCGTGTTCCTTCTCAGTAGAGGGGCTCCCAGACCTTTTTTTGACTTTTTAGGAACTTGGGGTTTCACTCAAGGTCCAGATGTGGATCCCTTGCTCATTCTGCTTAGAGAGGCGCAGCTTCACCTGATGAGGGTTGACTAGGCCAAAACCGGTGTATGGGGTTGCTGTTGGTACTCTTGTTCAGAGGAGAATTGCGTAGCATTTCGGTACTGGACTGCCTAAGTGAGTGGGGCCAGACTGATGTGCAAATGGATATTTCTCCTCTGTGAAAGGTACAGTGAGCTAAAACATGGGCAACTTCCCAGAGAACAGGTTTTTTGGCCGTGTTCGTTCTTGGTTGAGGGGCTCTCAGGCCTTTTTCTGCAGTCTAATATATGTGCCTTGGGTAGGGGCCAAGGTAAGGCTTGTGGGGAGCAAGCGTCTTTCCTCAGGGAGAATGAAAATTTCTTTGGTGCTTTGTAAATCTAAGCCTATGGACTCCTTGGTGACTACTGCAGGGGTTTGGGGTTGGCACTTCATCTATAGATATAAATGTCAAATGTTGTGTGTGGGTTTGTGGCGCAAAGCGGTGTTCCTTATACAATTCCACAACTGTTTCACCAATCGGCAGCAGATTTTGCTTAGATACCCGTTAGGACTCTCTGGACATTACTGGCTACATGACCTTTGGACACCACACCCCTTTCCCTGGATTTCAGTGTTAGGAAAGGTTTCATATGTGCATGTAATTTTTCCCTCCATGTGTCAACCCCCAAACGTTTTGCTGCTGTTAAACACCATTGACTTTGCCAAAGAAGCACAGCCTTCAGCTGTACTCCTCTGGGCTTTCACTCACTTTTTATGGGGAAACTGACATGCCCTTAAAACAGTCAGTACTGGGAGACTTTGTTTCCCTTAGTCCTTTTCTCATGTTGCAACTTTTGTGCAACATGTAACAAGTGTGCAATGTATCTTACCATGCAGCACACTTGGGTCTATAGTCATTTCCAAAGGCCCTAGATACTCTCGCTGGACTTATTATGAACTGCGCAGATTTGTCATGGACAGGACTGGTGGCAGCTATCGTTTCACATTATTTGTAACCCTTTCCTGCCATGTTAACCGCGTTAACCGCGTTTGGCACAAATAGGTGGCCTGGCTCCAAAATGGCCATGCCACGAGGTTCTTTGTCCTGTCCTTTGGCCATCTTGCCCCTTCATCTTCCCCAGATCGAGTGGACCCGGGCCAGTCCTTATTTGGTCATGCACTGTCCCGCAAATCCCAATACTTTCGCTGGCTTCTGCATGTCTTGTGTGTGTGCCTCCAGGATGTGGGCTGGGATGTCTGGTCCCAATACACATCCTGGGTGCCAGAGAGTCTGGAGTGTCCTGAATCTCTGAGACCACCGTGGTCTGTGATTGGTCCATGTTTGGAGTGTGTGTTTGTGAGCAGATCTCCTATTGGGTCCTCTCTGTTTTGGCGCGAAGGGAACTTTGGATAAGAGGAGGCTGGAAAAACCACTAGCAGTTCGATCTCCTGAGTTCTCACTGAACAAAGGATAGGATCCAAGCATCCTGCAACTACGAACCTGAGTCGAGAAACCGCAGGTGACCCGCTGGAAGGTCTAACACCCTGAGCCCGCTTTCGTCCCGTGGGACCCCTCTGCATCTGGTGGTCTTAGAAGGTCTGCGAAGATGCTTCGACCCATTGGAATAGTGGGACCAACTATTCTTGGCATCTTTACCAAAACCAGCAAGTAAGCTTTCTCGGAAGTGTCCCTGAGCCAACCAGTGGGCTGACCAGTTTACGCAGGACCTTTGCTCTGTCTCCACCGTCATTTCGAGGAGGCTCTCGAAACTTGGTATACTACTAGCTCTGTGTCCACGGCACCCTCACACCGAATTTCATACACTTGGCATTCCCAGGTCTGAAGTGAGACGAGTGTGCCCGGACCGAAGTAAACGCGGTTACCGTGTTGCCCTGCTGCAGCAACGTCCTTTGCAAGTCTGCTGCATTTGTGACCCTCTTGCCCCTGAAGCCTGCTGCAGTGAAACTGGGGCGATTCATCCACCCGGAGCGGAGAAATTGCCACTGTCCCGTTTAGGAATCCTCGCTGGATTTCAGGAACTAAAAGGTGCCGAGACATCCTTTTTGCCGCATTCGAACTTGCAACCGAATTGGACTAACCTGCTGAAGTTGGGGTCTCCTTGCCTCAGGGACCGGTGAGTAATCAATACCCCTGCCGCTGGCTCCTAGGGCAACAGCCCATTTTTACACACAAGTGGTCCCTGGGGCCCCTCTCCTGTCCACTGCTATTGCGGAATAGCGACTCCATCCCGAACTCTCGAACTGCCTCTGCCTTCAAGTGGATGTCCTTCTTGTATTTATTGGAACTTATTCTTCATCGCCTCATCCACCTTCCCGAGCTGCTACAGACCCCTGAAGAGACCCTGTTTTGCCCATTGGAACAACCGCGTGCGTTTGCATACATGTACTATTGAGCACCAGGCTCCCCTCTTCTTAGGGCTTGGACTGCCTCTTAGTTAGGTGAATAACTGATGTTGAACTGGGCTTAAAGATTAACTGCCCTGCCAGTTTCCTTCACATCTAGGTTGTAGGCATATTTCATGCAGTCACCCGTTTAGAACCCCTGGTCTTGTATATATGGGATACATTACTCACCGTAATCGTATTTCTGATGCTTGTATCTGCTTAGATTCACATGCTGTGCATAGGCCGACATCTAGTGGAAGCTGCGGAGAATTACAGTTTGTTTTTCGAAACTCGAAAATGGGAGTCGACACAGGCGTGCCAGTAATACTATCCCTAGTGTGACGTCCACTGTACCCAAGATCCCTCACGCGTCTAGGATCCTCAGATTGTATTTTTTCTGACATGAGGAAGCATGAGGAGTAGCGTGAGTACAGATAATCCAAGCAGATAGACAGAAAGGTAAGACTACAAGCAATCATGCGCCTTCTCTCGGAGGGGAGGAAGGGTGGGTCGCATGTGAATCTAAGCAGATACAAGCATCAGAAATACGATTACGGTGAGTAATGTATCCCTTATGAGGCTTGTGGAATCTGCTTAGATCACATGCTGTGCATAGATTAGCGAGCAGTACCAGAAGAAGGAGGTGGGATGTGAGAAGGGTCATGAGCAAACAGGTGTCTTAGAACCGCTTGTCCCACTTGTGTATCTGTCTTGGAATGAGTGTCAATGCAGTAATGCTGAGTAAAAGTGTGAATAGAGCTCCAGGTAGCTGCTTTGCAAATGGTGTCGAGGGGAACATTTGCAATGAAAGCCAGAGTGGCCCCAATGGCTCTAGTAGAGTGGGCCCTTGGCGTAAAAGGCAGAGTCTTTTGAGAAAGAGAGTAACACAGCTGTATACAGTTGATAATCCACTTCAAGATAGCGCCTTTAGAGACGCGATCTCCCTCTCTGCCTGTAGCTACGGAGACAAACAGTTGATCTGTTTTCCTTAGCGGTCTGGTTTTGTTTACATAGTATAGGACCGCCCTACGCACATCTAGGGTGTGTAGTTTCACCTCAGCCGAGCTTTGCGGGTCCTGGAAGAAAGCCGGAAGCTCGATGGACTGGTTTACATGGAACTTTGATATAAATTTAGGTGAGAACCTTGGGTGTGTGTGCAAAACCAGTTTGTCCTTGTGAATAGTAAAGAAAGGATCCTGCACTGACAGAGCCTGAATTTCACTGACCCTTCTTATAGAGGTAATGGCTACTAAGAAGGCCGTTTTATAAGTCAGGTGTTTGAGACTACTCTTATGCATGGGTTCGAAGGGGGGGCCCATGAGCTTAGCTAGCACCACATTAAGGTCCCACCCTGGCGGTGGGTTTGAAATAGGAGGGTGAAGTCTCTTTACTCCTTCCATGAAGGCTTTAACTACTGGTACCTTCCACCACGACACCCTGTTATGGGATGTGGTGTAAGCCGAGAGGGCTGCCAGGTGTACTTTCAGAGAGTTAAAAACCAATCCTGCATCCAGCAGGTGGAGCATGTATGTCACGACGTTGGAAGGAGTGCAATCAACAGGGTTGATTTGTTTATTCTGGCACCAAATAACAAATCTTTTCCACTTGTCAAAGTAACAGTGCCTTGTGTTTGGTTTCCTGGATTCTTTTAGGATGTCCATACACCTCTGTGGTAGATTGAGATGTCCAAACTCTATGACTTCAGGAGCCATGCTGCCAGGTTCATTGAGTTGGGTTGTTGGTGCACTGTCTGACCTTGTTGCTGGGACAGAAGGTTGTACCAGGCTGGAAGTTTGATGGGCTCGCACACCGCCATTCTGCGTAGGTGTGGAAACCATGGTTGTCTCGCCCACATGGGAGAAACTAGGATGAGCGTCATCGATTCCTTGTTCATCTTGTACACCACCTTCCTGATGAGAGGAGTTGGTGGAAAAGCGTACGCAAACATCCCTGACCAGTTCATCCACAGGGCGTTCCCTTGGGAGTCTGGCTGGGGGAACCTGGATGCAAATCCTGGGCATTGTTTGTTTTCGCTTGTGGCGAATAAGTCTATAGTGGGGAAACCCCACTGAGAGAAGAGATCTTCTACGATCTCTCTGTGAAGGACCCATTCGTGTTCTTCTGGGAGGGATTCTCTGCTTAGAGCATCCGCTAGGGAATTGAGCTCCCCTGGAACATGTTGCGATGACAGGAAGATGTTCCGTCTGAGTGCCCATATCCAGATTTTCTGGGCAAGCTTGGACAGATTTGGCGAACGAGTCCCTCCTTGCTTGTTCAAATAGAACATGGCTGTCGTGCTGTCCGTCCGGATCTGCACCGCAAGTTTAGTAGATGGGGCTCGAACGCCCGAAGCGCTCGGAATACTGCCAGAAGCTCTAGGAGGTTGATGTGGTTCCTGGCTACTGAGTGAGACCAGAGACCCTGAGCTAAGTGGTGGAGATGGTGAGCTCCCCACCCAGTCAGGCATGCATCTGTAGTCACCACTGCCTGTACTTCGGGATCGTAAAAGGGTTTTCCCCTTGCGAGATTCTCTCTTGTCCACCAGTGTAGGTTCTGTACAAGTGTTGGCGAAACGACCACTAGATCGTCCCACTGACCACTTGCCTGAGACCACTGTTTCGCCAACCATTCCTGCATGGGACGCATGCGCAGACGCGCGTGGGGGACCAGGTAAATGCATGACGCCATCATGCCCAGTAACCGCATTGCTTTGCGTACCGTTATTTGTTGACCGGACTGATAATGTGGAATTTGCAGTAGTATATTCCGAATTCTGTCTTCCGAAGGGAAGGTCAACCCCTCCTGAGTATCTAGGATTGCTCCTAGGAACTGTTTTGAGGTGCTTGGCACCAGGCTTGACTTCTTCTCGTTGATTGAGAAGCCTAATTCGTAGAGGAGGTCGATAGTCCTTTGAATGTTTGTCCTGCAAATTCCTGGGGTTTCCCCCGTTATGAGCCAGTCGTCCAGATAAGGGTACACTGGGATTGCCTCCCTGCGTAGGTGTGCCGCTGCCACCGCCAGTACCTTGGTAAATACCCTTGGTGCTGAAGCTATCCCAAAGGGCAGTACCTTGAATTGGTAGTGGCGACTGTCCACCTTGAAGCGCAAGTACTTTCTGTGCGCCGGGAGCATGGAAATATGAAAATAAGCATCTTTCATATCCAAGGTTGCCATGTAATCCCCCTTTTTTAGGAGGGGGATTACCTCTTGTAGCGTGGTCATACGCAATTTTTGGGGCTTGACATACTTGTTGGCAGGCCGTAGGTCCAATACTGGGCGCATTGTCAAATCTTTCTTTGGCACAAGGAAATAGGTTGAATAGATACCCTTGTTTACCTGGTGTCCTGGGACGAGTTCTATCGCGTCCTTTTCTAGCAGAATGGCGATCTCCTCGAGAAGGATTTTCTGATGTTCTGGGGAGTGTACTTTTTGTCGTGGAGGATGGTTCCGGGGACGCTGCAGTAATTCTATACAATATCCTGAGGACACTGTTGACAGCACCCATCTGTCTGAGGTGATCCCTTCCCAAGCCTGGGTGAAGTTGGAAATGCGTCCCCCTACTGGGGTTGCGTGAGAAGGGACCCTGAACTGAGCGTCACTGCTTCGGTGGAGGCGTGCTACCTCCCTTGTTGGGGCTGCCTCTGCCTCTCCCACGACCTCTTTTGTTACCCCTGCCGTAACTTTGGGTAGACTGCTGGCTGTTGTTCCACTGTGTACCCTGTCCCTGGGCATAGTTGCCTCTTTGTGAATTTTGGCCGTGTGGGCGACGAAAATTACTGTTCCCCCTCTGGTTAGGGGGTTTGTTGGTTAGTTGGCCAAGGGATTTAAGTGTTTCTTATTCGTCCTTGGCGTTTTTCAGTGCGTCTTCGACCGCTTTCCCAAACAATAGATCGGGTTCGACCGGCTTGACTATTAAAGAAGCCTGAGTTTCTGTTTTGAACCCCGACTGCCGTAACCACGCATGTCTCTTGATAACAGTACCCTCTGCTATCAATCTCCCTGCGTTGTCCGCGGCGTCGAAAATTGCTTTCAATATGCAACCAGACACGGCTCTCCCTTCTGCCGAGATCCGAGCCAATTGGCCCTTTAAGGGTTCTGGAGCAGAGGCTATGAGTGCCGCGACCTCTTCCCATTGATGGCAGTTGTAGCTGGCCAACAGGGTGGTGGAGTTAGCAATCCTTGCTTGGTAGGCGGACGTTGAGGCTACCTTTCTGCCAAAGCCGTAAAGTTTCTTGCTCTCCTTGTCGGGAGGAGCTTCTGACGAAGATAAGGGTGTTCCAGCCCTCTTCCGAGTGTTGGTAATCACTAGGGAGTCTGGTTTAAGATGTCCTCTTATATAGAGAGGGTCAGATTGGGCTGCCCGGAAAAGTTTTTCGACCCTGGGGTTGACTGCTCTGGTGAGGTTTGGGTTCACCAGGGACGGATCTATTCTTCGTTGGATGGATTTAAGGATAGGGATGGTCTGAGCGACCGGCCTCCTCTCTCCTACCAACTCTTCTGTGAAGTCCCTTTCCTCCTGTACACCGTGGGTGTCGATTTGAAAATGTTCTGCCGCGCGAGCGAGAACCTCATTAAGGAGGGGCTGGTTATCGACTGGCGAGTCGGTAACTGGGGCTTCGTTCTCTACCGGGGAATCTACTCTGTAAATTTCCTGCTCATCTTCTCCCTCCTCCTGGTCCTCATCATCCGCATAGTATTCCGTCCCGGTTTGTTCCTCCATAATTTCAAACTCCTGGTCCCCCTCAGGGAAAGGCTCTCCTTGGTACCTGGGGTGTGGAGTAGAGTATGGAGTAGAGTAAGGCTGTACCTCGAAGGGTTCAGGTCTTTCGAACCGGGCCCTTTTACTTAGGGGGATGGGATCAGTGGAACCTGAGGGTGTGGCTCCCTGAGGGTCATACGAGAGGAAATGCTCTGGATTCTTGTCGTAAAAATCAGCCAAGGAAGACATCCTTGACATGACCCCGTCTATGTCTTCGCTGGACCATTCTTTGGAACAGGGGATGACTTTAGTAGGCAGTTTAGGGGACTTATCAAGGGTACCCTTGCTGGATGTTGATCTCTCAGTAGACTTGTATTTGTTTGTCTGCCTAGGGGGGAAGGATGGTCTTACAGGAGTGGAAGAATGTGCTTTCCGCTGTTTCCCCCCCTCCCCGTGCGTGGAAAAATGTTTTCCCTGTCCCTTGGAGGCCCCGGAGACTTTCGACGCCTAGCGTCGAGGATCGGGAGAGGTATCTTTGTCTTTCGAGCGTGGGGCCTCGCTGGTGTTAACTGCGGCCTCCGTCTCTTGGAGCGCGGCCTGGGGGTGGAAGTCGTCTTCGTCCTCCGACGATCGAACTTCCATTAGTCTAGGGAGCGAGGCACTCTTGGCAAGAGTGGATGATTGCCTTGCGTCATGAGGCGATCTCGATCGAGAGCGCCCAGAGGACACCGAGTCGGACCGTTCTATTTGTGCCTCTTTCCGAGAAGTATACGTCGTCGAGGTTCGGTTGGACTTAGTGTGCTTAGTGTGTGTAGGGTGTGTAGCGCTTGCGTCGCCGGGGGTCTTCCCCATAGCCGCCCTGCCGGACGACCTTCCGAGGTCGGGGACCTGCGCTCGGCTGTCTTTCGACGCCGTAATGCCCTCGCCGTCCGAAAGTACGGCGTCGCTGCCATCGCTGAAGGCGCCCTCCGCTGCCATGGCCGCCTGCCTGGCGTGGTGGGCCCAACGCTTTGTCGAACGGTCCTTGAGTGTCTTAGGTTTAAACCTACTACTCTCTCTGCAGGTCGCTTCGGGGTGGTCCCTCGGCAAACAGAGATTGCACGTGGCGTGCCTGTCGACCCAAGGGTATTTGCGGTTGCACTTGGGGCAGAATTGGAAAGGGGTACCCTCCATACGCACCTTGAGGCAGCGGGCTGATAAGTGTAGGAAATATATAAGTGTATCTATATACCAAGAGTGAAGAGTATGTACCACCCCCCACTCTCCCTACTTGCAGGGCCGAGGACAGCGGCCTACTAGGCCCGGGCCGAGGCCAGCAGCCTTCCGAGGCCCAGATCCGTCGTGCAGCAGCCGACGGTCGATGTCTTCTCCAGCCGTCGTCGATTGTTGAGGGTCGACGTTGGGGTGGGGAAGGATGTCAATAAAGAATATTAAATTTCAATAATTAGTAAAAGTATGGCTAAGGCCAGGGGACTCCGCAAGATGCTTCCGACCAGTATGGCGGAAAAAAACAATCTGAGGATCCTAGACGCGTGAGGGATCTTGGGTACAGTGGACGTCACACTAGGGATAGTATTACTGGCACGCCTGTGTCGACGCCCATTTTCGAGTTTCGAAAAACAAACTGTAATACTCCGCAGCTTCCACTAGATGTCGGCCTATGCACAGCATGTGATCTAAGCAGATTCCACAAGCCTCAGAAATATATATATATATATTGTATTGAGTGTGATGTATTGGTTTACTTAGAGTTACTGTGATTCTTTGCTATGGTCTATGTTACAAAGGCCTTGTAATAAACGTGTCTATATTTTTGATATAACACCTGTCTGAAGTAATTTGTAAGTGTCCTTGCTCTGTGTGCTCATTGAGGTCCTTCAGTCACCCTCACCCCTCCTGGGACTCAGTCTTGAACGCCTGCCATAGCTACCCTGATTGGTCTGGCTTGTCGAGAGGTTACCTTGTTCCAAGAAACTAGGTTGGCCTTCTGAACCTCTGCCCCTCCTGGTCAGAGTTCACAAATCCTTCTTAACAAATTGGTGTACAGTGGTGAGATAGGACTGAAGGTATCCAGTGTTGCATACTAGTGAAGGCATTTCAAGTTATTCGTACCAGGACACATAGTGAATTGTTGTAGTATAACTGAAAAAGGCCATAGTCCTATCAAACAGTATGGAAACAAGTACCTTGTTAACTTTAAATGCTTCTAAATCCGAAACATTGAGAAAGATGTGTGCTGAGAGAAGTGTCTCTGCTCAAGGCACAAAAATGGAAATGATCCAAAGAATCATGGACTGGCAAGAAGCTCAGCTTAGTGCCATAGCTCTTGTGGACAATACAGAAGGAGGTGGGGCTGCTCCTACTGGCAGAACTGACAGTTCTGTCGCTGCACTTGTTCATGGGACCCATGAGGATTTGCAGGATGTAATGTCCAGTGTTTCCTCTGCCAGTACTGAAGCTGAGGCCATGCTTGAATTCAAGAAGCAAGAACTGCTGTTTAGGCAGAAGGAGCTTGAATTTAACATGACCAAACTGAAAATAGAGCAGGCAGAAAAACAGAAAGACAGGGATCACCAGTTGGAACTGGCCAAGCTTCAGGTTGCCAATGGATCCAAGGGTCCTGGACATAGGTCTGGGGCCTCCTCTCATCCAAGGTTTCCTAAGGATCTGCTCAGTGTGTATGAGGAAAAGAATGACATTATGGACTGGCTGAATGCATTTGAGTATGCCTGTGAAGTTCAACAAGTTGACAATGCTGATAAAATTGCCTGGTTACTTAGCAGACTGCCCCATTCTGGCTGCAGTGCCATTATGGAAATGTCAAAATCTAAGAGAGCAGATTTTGCAATGTTGAAGCAAACTCTCATCTTAAAGTTTGGAAAGACTCCTGCCCAATACTTAAAAAGATTCAGAGAGTCCAAAAAGAAAGAAGGTGGTACTTGGGTATCCTATGTAACTGAATCCTTAAAAAACTTGACTGGCTGGGTTGAAGGTTATAAGGTATCTACTATTGAAGGTATGATATGTCTTGTCATGCTTGAACACATATTTGCCTCTTCTTCCGCTGAGCTTAAGCAGCACTTGGAAGATTCAAAGGAGATAGATCCGAAGAAACTGGCCATAGCAGCGGACGCGTGGCTGTCACATAGAGTGTCCCATAAGGACAAGACTCATCCTGGTAAGCAGGAGGAGGGAAAAAAAGTCCAAAGATAAGGAGGGTGGAGAAATTGATTAAACTTCCTCCCACAAGGGCCACAAAAGAAAAAATAAGGGTAAGACATAAGAGAACTCCCAGGGTAGTGGAGGTCAGCCTCCAAAACAGAGCTCTGGTTATAGTAAGCCTCCCTATGTAAACAGACCCAGTGGATCTTGTTTTTCTTGTGGAGCAACTGACCATGTGAAGGATCCCAGATGTAAGGTGAAAACCTTGGGGGTCCACTCTGCTAATCTGGCCTTCTCCTCCTATGAGGAAGAAGATATTACAGGGGCATCCTTCTCCTCAGACTCTTTCCCCAGTGGGATAGAAGCTGAGGTAGTTTCAATTTCCATGGGTTCCTGGGAGCCTAAAGGCTCAGAGGCTTATGCGAGGATTCCACATAATACCAAGCACTACTTTAAAGACAGCGTGCTGATCAATGGAGTAGATACCCCAGCTCTTAGGGATAGTGGGTGCAGTCGAACTGTAGTGGATTCTACCTTGGTAGACCCAGAAGAAGTTGCCAGAGATCCTCTGGCCCCCACTAAATTGGCCGATGACCTACCTCTCATGTTCCCAGTAATACCTGTTACTCTTACTATCAATGGTACAGCAGTCAGAATTCCAGTGAGCATACAGAGGAATGTACCAGGAAAGGTCTTGCTGGGAAATGATCTCAGAGCTTTAGGGCTTGTGGGAGATACAGCTGAAAGACCCTGCACAAGGTCTCAAACAAGGGCAGCACTGGCCAAGACCAATGCCATGCCCCAGCCAAAGGGGAAACCCAAGGCTAAAGGAGTAAGAAAATCCAAAAGAGGGAAAGAAAACATTTCCCCTAACTCATCTACTACTGAGGTGGAGGTAGTTGGTCAATCACCAGGACCTGACGAGGAGGTGGTGATACCTGAAGTAATTGACCCAAGTTACCATCCTGAACTAAATGATTTGTTAGTAGAAGGTGGTCCTGATAGGGAAGAATTTAGTAAGGGCCAACGTGAGTGCCCATCTCTGGAAGGCCTAAGGAGACAGGCCTGCTCCCAGCTTGAGGGTGAACCTTCTGGGAAGCACAGGATTTATTGGGAAGGTGGGCTGCTGTATAGTGAGCCTACAGAGTCTACAGAGGAAGACCATAGGAGGTTTGTGGTTCCCATTGCTGTAAGACCCTTCCTCCTGCAGCTGGCGCATGAAGTGCCCCTTGCTGGTCACCTTGGAATCAAGAGAACCAAGCAAAGGTTATCCATGCACGTCTACTGGCCCAAGATCAGGTTGCAAGTAGAAAGTCACTGCAGAAGTTGTGCCTCCTGCCAGTTATCTGGTAAGAGTGGCTCAACAATCCAAGCTCCCTTGGTACCACTCCCAGTTGTGGGGGTACCATTTGAGAGGGTAGGGATCGACATTGTTGGTCCCCTTGACCCCCAAACATCCTCAGGCAATAGGTTTATCTTGGTGCTGGTCGACCATGCCACCAGGTATCCTGAGGCCATCCCATTGAAAACTGTGACTGCCAGGTCAGTTGCAAAAGCTTTGCTTGGCATATTTACTAGGGTTGGATTCCCTAAAGAAGTTGTGTCTGACAGAGGCAGCAACTTTATGTCCAAGTATATGCAGGCCATGTGGAAGGAATGTGGGGTCACCTATACGTTTTTCTATGCATATCACCCCAGACCAATGGCCTAGCTGAACGGTTTAAGAGGACCTTGAAGAGCATGATTGGGGCTCTGGAAGAACCCCAAAGAAGAAAATGGGATCTTCTGTTGCCATGCTTACTGTTTGCCTACAGAGAGGTACCACAAGAGGGTGTTGGCTTCAGCCCCTTTCATCTTCTGTTTGGTCACCCTGTAAGGGGACCCTTAGCCATAGTCAAGGAGGGATGGGAGATGCCCATTCCCCCCATAACTACCAACGTAGTGGACTATGTGCTAGGGCTCAGAAGAAGGATGGTACTCCCGATGGGTCTGGCTAGTGAAAAGTTGAAGGCAAGGCAAGCTCTGGTGAAACATTGGTATGACCAGAAGGCGTCCCTCATCAATTTCACACCTGGTCAGTAAGTCCTGATCATGAATCCTATAAGTCCTAGAGCTTTACAAGACAAGTGGTCAGGCCCTTACACAGTGGTGGAGTCACTGGGTGAGGTCAACTATTAAGTGGACCTTGGAAGGGCTGGTCAGGCTCCAAAAGTGTTCCATGTAAATAGGTTGAAGGCTTTCATCCCAAGAGTTGAAATCGCAGCACTGCTGTTGGCTTCAGATGTTGAAGAAGAGGCGTCTGAACCTCTTCCTGACCGGTTCCAAAGCAGTCCTTCAGACAGCTCCATTGAGGGTGTCCAAGTGGCCCCTCACCTGACTTCTGATCAACAGGCTGAGGTGAAAACTTTGCTTAGGCAGTTTTCCCCCTTGTTTTCACAGTCCCCCTGGTTTGACACCTTGGTGCAAACATAACATTGACACAGGAGAAAGTGTACCTACCAAAAGTAGACACAGTACACAGTACAGAATGTCAGACAAAGTAGGGTCTTACATTAAGACAGAGGTCAACAAAATGTTGGATCTTGGGGTGATTGAACCCTCCAGTAGTCCTTGGTCGAGCCCAGTGGTTGTTTCCAAAAGCAGGTACTTCCGAACTGAGGTTCTGTGTGGATTACAGGGCGCTGAATGTTGTCACCAAGACAGATGCACACCCCTTGCTTAGAACAGATGAGCTGGTGGATACTTTGGGTGCCTCCAAGTACCTCAGCAAGTTTGACCTCACTGCAGGCTATTGGCAAATAGCTCTTGCAGAGCATGCCAAGGAGACGACAGCCTTCTCAACACCAGAGGGTCTTTACCAGTTCAGGGTAATGCCTTTTGGGTTGAAGAATGCCCCTGCCACTTTCCAGAGGCTTGTGAATCATGTGTTGAATGGGTTGGATGAATTCTGTCTTGCATATCTTTTGGATGATATAGCAGTTGTCAGTGCCACCTGCAAGACCATGTGAAACACCTTGGGATTGTGTTACAGGCTCTTCAGAAGGCCCACTTGACCATAAAGGCCAGTAAGTGCCAGAATGGACAAGGATCAGTGGTCTACCTTGGACATGAAGTAGGTGGAAGGAGGATACAGCCTCTACCCAGTAAAGTACGAGCAGTACAAGACTGGCCTATCCCCACTACACAGACCCAGGTGAGAGCCTTTTTGGGACTCGCTGGGTACTACAGAAATTTCATGGCAGACTATGGTACCATAGCTGCCCCTCTGACTGCTCTCACTACTCCAAAGAAACCCAAGAAGGTAACTTGGTCTGAAGAGTGTGAGAAGTCCTTCAATGGGTTAAAACACTCCTTGTGCCAGGCCCCTGTTCTCAGGGCCCCCGATTACCAAAGACCTTTTATTGTGCAGACAGATGCCTCTGACACTTGGATAAGAGCTGTACTATCACAAGTAGATGAGAAGGGTAAGGAACACCCTATTGGCTTCATTAGTCGCCAGCTTAAGGACAGAGAGCTCAGATGGTCCACAGTAGAGAAAGAATGTTTCTCTGTTCTATGGGTCCTAAGGAAGCTGAGGCCCTACTTCTATGGGACCCACTTCACTGTGCAAACTGACCATAAGCCCTTAAAGTGGCTAATGAACATGAAGGGAGAGAATCCAAAGTTGCTTAGGTGGTCCATAAGTCTGCAAGGCTTAGACTTCACTATTGAGCATAGGCCAGGTGTCCAACGTAGCAACGCTGATGGGTTGTCCAGAATGTTTAACCGACCTGAACAAGAAACTCATCCAGGGGTGGATTAGTTCCCCCTCTCCTAGTCTGGGAGGGGCGAGGGTTAGGAAAGATTTCATATGTGCATGTAATTTTTCCCTCCATGTGTCAACCCTCAAACGTTTTGGTACTGTTTAAACACCATTGGCTGACTTTGCCAGAGAAGCACAGCCTTGAGCTGCACTCCTCTGGGCTTTCGCTCACTTTTAATGGGGAAACTGACATGCCCTTAAAACAGTCAGTACTGGGAGACTTTGTTTCCCTTAGTCCTTTTCTCATGTTGCAACTTTTGTGCAACATGTAACAAATGTGCAATGTATCTTACCATACAGCACACTTGGGTCTATATTCATTTCCAAAGGCCCTAGATAGTTTCGCTGGACTTATTATGAACTATGCAGATGTGTCATGGACAGGGCTGATGGCAGCTATCGTTTTGCATTATTTTTAACCCTTTCCTGCCATGTTAACCGCGTTTGGCACAAATAGGTTGCCTTGGCTCCAAAATGGCCATGCCACGAGGTTCTTTGTCCTGTCCTTTGGCCATCCTGCCCCTTCATCTTCGCCAGATCGAGTGGACCCGGGCCCATTGGAACAGCCACGTGCGTTTGCATACATGTACTATTGAGCACCAGGCTCCCCCCTCTTCTTAGGGCTTGGACTGCCTCTTAGTGACTAACTGATGTTGAACTGGGCCTAAAGATTAACTGCACTGCCCGTTTCCTTCCCATCTAGGTTGTAGACATATTTTGTGCAGTCACCCGTTTAGACCCCCCTGGTCTTGTATATATATTGTATTGAGTGTGATGTATTGGTTTACTTAGTGTTACTGTGATTCTTTGCTATGGTCTATGTTACAAAGGCCTTGTAATAAATGTGTCTATATTTTTAATATAACACCTGCCTGAAGTCATTTGTAAGTGTCCTTGCTGTGTGTGCTCATTGAGGTCCTTGAGTCACCCTCACCCCTCCTGAGACTTAGGGCCTCATTACACGGATGGCGGTGGACCAAGGTGCTATTAGCACCTTGGTCCATGCCGGTAAAATACCGGAACCGCCTTGGTGGAAAGGGGAATTACCGCCCTATTCCAAGGTTGGTGAGGCGGTAATTCCCCCTTCCCCCATTGCCCTTCCCCATTCCCATTTTTGCGCCATAGGGCTCTATGGGAATGGGGAAGGTGCCAATTACGGTGCCGCAAATTGCGGTACAGTAATTAGCTCCCTGGTCCCTTTGCAGGTTGGGTTTTAACGCCTGCAAAAATTCCCCAACCCGCAAAGGGACCTCGTAGTAAGGCGGTAAGGATTTACCGGTACCGGAAAAATACCGGTACCGGTATACCCTTACCGCCTATCGTGTAATGAGGCCCTTAGTCTTGAGCGCCTGCCATAGCTACACTGATTGGTCTGGCTTGTCCAGAGGTTACCCTGAATCAGGTGAAATTACTTTTCCAGAGGATTTTTGCAAGATGGTGCCTGCCGACGAAGCCATAAACCATGTTCACTGGGAAAGGAAAAAGAAAAAAGAATTCTCATCTGGTCCCGACACAAGGAACACAACTGAAGGTCCTTACGGTACCTCAAACACCATGTTTCATGGCCCTATGATGCACAATTTCTGAGATATGTGCACCGCAATGCACTGCAATGAACTGCACCAGGCTACGGTAAGGTGGAATAACGACCTACAGGATAATTCATTTTTAACAATTAATGAGAGTGTTATCAAGTCTGTATACAGAATCCGTTCGGGGAATGGGTATTTTTGCTAGTTTATTATAAAGCACAGGTCCGCAGCTTCTATCAGTTGGTATACATCCCACTCCTGACACCCGATATGGTGGGTCAAAAGAAGGAGACGGACACACGGAGGACATTGTGAATTTGGTTTATTCAAATAATAATGTTTTTATTTTATTGGCATGCTTTTGGTTAATTAAAACCATATGCACAGTACAAACACAGAATAATTATGCAATACAAAATTTCATAGGCAAGTTGCTAGTGAAATAGACTAAACCATACAACACAATACAAACACTGTACAAAAATATTAACACAATACACACAAAAGTACAATAATTCCAGATTACCCACAAATGTAAACACATCATATAAAAACTCTTCTCCAGATATAATATGCAGCACCAACAGTAACACGAGAATCAGCAGCATAGATAGCAGCCCAAAATTGATCAGAGGCAACCATGAATAAATGGCTAACCAGACTCTTATAATCCCTATAATAATAATATGTCAGGCAAGGACATGTTGTAAGTATGTGCTTAGCCGTTTTAATTTAATGTTTACAGAAACGTCACTTTCTATCTTCACATGGTATAGCTGACATGGTCCCAACCTAATCACTATATGGTAAAATATTAAAAAGAAAAAATATAACGAATCGTTTAAAATCATAATTACAGGGTTTCAGTAAAAATTCTCAGGGTTTACCTGTAATTATTCCCTGATTGGTATAAAGTGCATTGTGTTTCTTCATACATAGAAGTTACCAAATCATGAAACTTGTCCCATTCGAGAGCTTTACTTTTCAATTGCACAAGAGAATCAGGAGGATGCGCTTCATCGTCCTGTGGAATGGTTGACTTAATATCCTGCAAAAAGGAATGTACAATAGAATGCAAGTCCAGCATCGAAGATTTGTAATGGCCACCACAGATAGCATTTGCTATGATGCCATACAAGCTTTCTCGAGTAGTATGAGCATGCATGATCTTAATGTTTAATTTCATACAGCAAATTTTCCATAATAATGCCTGACTAACCCTATCGCACATTTTCCATAATAATGCGTAACTTCCCTTATCGCGAAAGGGGTTTCCCTACCTATATAAATAACTAAAAGTGCTTGTTGGTCATCAGGAAGTCTGAACTGATGTGTCCTTCGTCCAAAAACTACTCCTACTAAAATCTTTCCCCTATTCTAGTGTAGTGGTATGTCAATGTCTCTATTAATTCGATAGTTCTCTTCTTGGAGATATCTTCGAATAGTCTCTTTCAACCTTTTTTACCACATTTCGTAGTTCTTTTACAATGTACTTAAGCTTGGTCTCCCTTCTTGAGGCAAGTATTCCACAAGTCTTAGTACCATTCCTTATTATACTTTAATTCTGGTGTAAATGTTATTTTATCTCTAGTGATTCTAGACATCTCACTATTGCCTTTATTTTCCCCCTTTCCTGTGGTTGTATCCCATTCTAAATAATTACTTTCTCAGGTTTATTCCTAACTCCTGGGACCGCTCTGTCCCATTTCCATTTTAAGGTTTCTATCTGTAATGACTTGTATATTTCACTGGGGCCAGTATCTCTTCCTGTCCACTCTGCAATACATTCTCTTTGGGCCTTATTTGTTATACTCCTGATTATGTTAATACAGTTCCACTTTAATGGCTCTGATTTTGGTACTTTGTCAATTTCACAGGGACAAGTTTCTCTTGTTCGATAATGATGCCCCAGCGGCCTCCCGGTATCCCCTTTCTTCCTATTACCTCTGTATTTGGAGGGTTTGCTTTCGGCTTGGCCTTTACTCAGGTTTTCTCCTTGGTCTCGTTCTCTTGTGCTTCTACTCCTTATTGGTATCTCGCACTTGATCCGCTTTCTCCTGGCAGCCCTGTATTACAGCAGGTCACAGGGTGCCTATCAGACTCCTGTGCTGGGTGGTTATGGCATTGTTAGACAGGCAGACTGCCCACAATGGATAGGTTGTAGTCATGCCACCGCCAGTCTACTGTTTCATTTCTTGTCTGGTTCCTGCTTCTTGGGAATGCCAGAATGCTTGTGTTTCACTATGCTGCTCAGGACTCCTTCGAAAGTCATGGGCCCCGCAACTCTCTCTCGTTCCGCCTCCTCCAGACATGACCTTGTTCAGCGATTCTACTACTTACGGTCTTCTGGCTATGCTCGCACTGTCCCTTGTCTCGCATGCTCTCCTCCCCCACCCTACTCGTCTCCATTATTTGTGTGTCTCCCCTTAAAGAGAGAGAACCTTCTCCTTGTGCATGACAGGTTATTTCAGTTTCACCTTCAGCCAAGTCTCTGGCCTGTGCAATCCTCTTCATATCTGATAGTCCCATATGTGCCACGATAGTGGAGGGTTTAAGGAATCCCTTAAAGGAACAGAAGTCATTGTCCCCTAAAGGGGGGTTTCTGCCAGTGGGGTCCCACTTGCCCAGACCCCTAGGGAAGGTCTTGCGGAGGAGGCTTTCCTCCCTATCCTCAAAGGGGGAGGCTCTCCCTTGGAAAGAAGTGACAAATACCTGTGATTAGTCTCACCACCTAACCCCACACTATATTTCACATACTTTGCTGGTACACCAGGATCGTTGTAGTCTGTTTCAGGGTGTCTAACCGGACTTGCTCTCTCCTCCGATGAGATCCTTACACTTCTGCTGGCCCCTTGGGTAGGATTAGACTGTTGACAATCATGAGCCTATCACATTGGGAAGCCCAAACTATTGTCCTGAATCCTGCTAGACTATGTTGGACTCTGCCATTTTTTTTCAATTTGGTGTCTCTTACTCAACTTCCTCATATAATTGTTCCATATTGCTTCATTTGCCTTTTTGTGTGTAACCTAAGCAATTGCTATGTCTTCTTTCAAGCGCCATGATACCCCTTAGGGGGCAAGAGTGCTCTGTACAAAATCAATATCAAAGGACAACTGTTGGCAATTACTGTCTGCATCACCAGTGAGCCAAATTTTACAAGTACGTATTTTTTCCAAGTTATTCAATGCCCTTTTGGCCAAAAAGAGAAAAAATGATTAAATTGTGTCATGCATGACATGGGGCCACCTGGCAGCTATGCTGAGGCAGCATGCATCAGAGGCAGCAGAGCTAACTTTATGCACCAAGAAAGGCAGTAAGATGTTCTGTTAACATTCTCAATCACTAAAGCTCTAACACACAGACCCACTTAAAGTTTGCATTAGAGGCCTCCAAGTTGGAAAGTCTCCTGACTTTGCCTGACTGCCACTGGAGGATAGAGCAGCAGAACCATACAAAAATAATTATTATAAATTGAAGCTGCCTTTTTCCCCTTTTGGAGGTCTCGCCTGATCCCAGAAAATCTATCAAATTATTTATCTCCTGATTTACATTTGCAGTTCAACACTTTCCTTTTGCTATTAAAGCAGCCAGGGTGTATTAAAGCATTTTTAACCCCAAGGTCAGGTAAGCCCTTAAAAAATAAAAAGAGGTGTACCAGCCACTTTTACTCCCATTAAACAGGAAAAATACTTCATTCAAAGGAAGTAGCCAGTGCACATGCTCCCAATAAGAAATAGGGCCTCATTACGACCCAGGCGCTAATGGGTTAACGGCGCTGTTAAAGGCTGCAGCGCCGTTAACCTATTAGCGCCTAATTACGAGGTCCCTTTGCAGGACCCGACCTTAACGGCTGGTTT
The DNA here is from genome assembly GCF_040938575.1 of Ambystoma mexicanum. Classification (NCBI taxonomy): domain Eukaryota; kingdom Metazoa; phylum Chordata; class Amphibia; order Caudata; family Ambystomatidae; genus Ambystoma; species Ambystoma mexicanum. The sequence goes on along the minus strand of NC_090928.1, from coordinate 952,037,604 downwards.
TACCAGCCGTTAAAGTAGGGACCCACAAAGGGATCTTGGTGCTAAGTACGGTGCCGCAATTTGCGGCACCGTACTTAGCGCCTTCCCCATTCCCATTGAGCCCTATGGGGCAAAAATGGGAATGGGGAAGGGCAATGGAGGAAGGGGGAATTACCGCCCCACCAACCTTGTAATGGGGTGGTAATTCCCCCTTTCTCCATGGCGGAGTCGGTAAATTACCGGCATGGACCATGGTGCTATTAGCACCATGGTCCTCCCGCCTGGGTCGTAATGAGGCCCATAGTCAACAGTTGACATGGTGGGAGCCTAACTCCCAGCTTCCCCCCACACATCTCTATGGATATTTACGGATCAGTGGAAACCGCTGAGGAAGGGCTATAGGAAGGTGGTCCTCATCAGTCCGCCTGCTAAACAATAACTTGTCAAACAATGGCTCAATGATATTCACCTAGAAGGATTTGATCCACAACTCTCTGACTCAGAAAAATCCTTAAGCTTCACCATTGACCACAGCCTGCCCTTCCAGAAACACATAGCCAAGAAGGTCCAAACAGCCTGGCTCCGAATTCACACTAATCGCAAAATGAAACCCCACTGCAAGACTACAGGACCATAATGCAGACCATTGCGGTCTCGCACATAGATGGGTAAAATGCCCTCCTGACAGGGCTTCCAGCTGCTCACCTGGCTCCCCTAAAAGCAGCTACCACGCTGCAGCATGTCTTATTATGGGTGCAATTACTTTTGACCAAATCTTCCCCATCCTGCGCAAACTGCAATGTCTTCCTCTCCAGGCCAGGATACTGTTCAAGACTGCATGTATCATCCACAAAGCAGTAAATAGTCGCAAACCAGCATATCTGGTGGCTAAGTTCCACATATCTGGTGGCACACGCTCCTCGAGCAGTAAATCGTCCAACTGGCTTGAATCACAACTCGTCCGCAAAGATAGGACACACAACCAATCCTTTGCTTGTCACGCACCCACCCTCTGGAACTCAATCCCGTTGTCGGCTCGGAAAGCCTCCACATTTCTTGAATTTCACAAATCGCTCAAAGCATGGCTTTAACAACAATACCTGACCAAGGACTAAATCGAATGGTTGCACATACTGACACACAGACCCTAACTCACAGTACTGCGCTACTGTTAAGGTGCCAGCTTAAATGCTGGCTACCCACACTCGGTCTGTGCTTTAAACAATAAAAGAATATACATAAATATTATATGGGATACATTACTCACCGTAATCGTATTTCTGATGCTTGTATCTGCTTAGATTCACATGCTGTGCATAGGCCGACATCTAGTGGAAGCTGCGCAGTATTACAGTTTGTTTTTCAAAACTCAAAAATGGGCATCGACACAGGGCGTGCCAGTAATACTATCCCTAGTGTGACGTTGTCATGATGCCTACCCCCGGAGCACCAGGCCAGGCCCAGCACCCCCGGAAGCAGGCATCATGCCCTCGGGTAAAAGCCCAGCGGCCCCTTATAGGGGCTCTTTGGACTCAGTCCTGGCGCCTCTGGCGCCAGGCTCATGTTGGACATCAGTCCTGGCGCCATAGGCGCCAGGCTCATAAAGGGAGGTGTTTTGTGCACTTACCTGATGCAGACCATGCTGCATGCTTCAGGCCTCCCTGAGACCTGAAAGGGACTATTTTTTCATAGGGACTATTTTTTCACTCGGGCGTGGCCAGGGAAGGATACATACCTAGTTGGGAAAGGATACATACCTGGGACTTCTTTGGAGGCTATTTAAGCCACGCCCAGACAGCAGCTCATGCTTCGCGTTGTTCTGCTTCCTGCAGCTTAACGCTCACCGTGTCTGCTCCTGGACTCCAGCCACGCCCGCCTCGAACCTGGAAGACCTGCAAGGAAGGAAGAGAAGAGAAAGGTGAAATCCAAGGACTATTTCAACCTTCTTACCTGCATCCGGAATCTTCTCGCCAGCATCCCTGAAGAAAGACTTCCATTTAAAAGCATTGCGTTGCTTGCTGCAGCGCCACGCTTCACTTACCTGTCCTCGAGACATCTCCCGGCTCCATCGCGGCTGTCAGCATCGGACGCCACATCTCTGCACCTAGGGGAGAGAGGAAGAAACAAAAGGTGAGCAGAAGGAACACAGAAGGAAAGCCTGATTAACAGCCATAATACTTACCGGCTTTTCTTCCACATTTCGGGTCGGCGCCGCCCCGTTGGCAGGTACCGTACCCCGGCCCCTATGGGGAAAGGACAAGAGACATTTCTGGGGAATGATAAGGACATATAGAGGTATCGCCCTCATCACTACTCACCTCGGCAGTTTAACCCCTCGACGCATCGCCTTCATTGTGCACCTGAAATAAAGGACAGATCACATGTTAGAAAGACAACATAAAGGGGGCCTCACTTGAACTTTGAACTTTCATACTTACGGCGGATCGCTCAGGAAAGTCAAGTGGATTTTCCCAGCGCCATTCTGAAAACCAGTGAAGTAACTGGACGAACACGCGCCCCTGCACCAGAAGCAGGATGGAGAGTTCATCCTTCCAAACCATAAGGTGAGCTTAAACCGGGGTTTGGAGGAAGTTAGAGAGGAACGAAGGGGGAAGGGGAAAAGGGGGGAGCTAGCACACTATTCTGCAGACTGTTAATCCCCTTTCTCATCTGCAGAAGGATATTCCTACGGGCCAGGCAAGCACGATTTGGAGGTCCTGTCCAATCGGTGTTCCGGGTCCCGCGCATCACGCTAGAAGAGGCCACAGCAATCCAGACTAGACCAGCGCCCCCGTGGGAACCAGGTGAGCGTTACAGAACGCAAAGCCTTCCTACAAATTCCCACCCAGGCGCTATGGAAACTTCCGAAACTGACCAGTTGGCCCAATTACTGGGGGAATTACGGGCCGAAGTACACGCCGCTCATCAAGAGACTAGTGCCCTCAGGAGGGAAGTGATTGTAATAAAGGATAGAGCTGATGACCTGGCTAGACAGCTTTTGCAAGGTCAAGCTGGACAAACTCCTTTCCCCGGTTCCGGGGGGAACCCCGCTCCTGTGGTTTCCAGTAACTCGGTGCAGATTAATCTACCTGGAAACATGCCGCTGGCCCCACCTGAACGCTTTGCTGGGGACCCCAAACGATTCGCTGTATTCATGAATCAGTGTCGTTTGCACTTCCTATGCAGACCTGGGGCCTTCCCTAATGATCAGACCAAGGTAGCCTTTGTGTTGTCATATCTCAGCGGCTGTGCTGTCGATTGGTCAGTCCCACTGGTAACTCAAGATGACCCGATTCTTCATGATTTTCAAGGATTTCAAACAAGGATCTGGATGACGAACTTCTATCTCTGCGACAGGGCAATCAAGACCTTCTATCCTACATTGCAACCTTCAATAGACTAATTGTGGAAACTGGTTGGCCAGAGGATAAAAGAATCACGTTATTCTATCGAGGTCTACGCGGAGAACTTAAAGATGTCCTGACACAAGTTGTAAATCCGCCCCAAGAATGCACTGAATATATAGACTTAGTGGTCCAATTGGATCACAGGCTGCAAAACAGAAAAGCAGATCGGTCCAAGTTTGAAACCCGGGTGTTGGCCAAGACCCACGCTAACCCCAAGGGGGCTGATGCCTCGGAGCCTATGCAAATCGGAGGTGTTAAAGGACCCCTAACTCAAAAAGAACGGGAAAGAAGACGACAGATGCAATTATGCCTTTATTGTGGGTCCTCTGGACACTTTCTACGAGATTGCCCGGTTAAGCCGCCCAAGAAGGTGGTAGGAGCCGCTGATAAAATCCATGGAAACTCTGTATCGGGAAACGACCACGCCCGGCAAGCGTAGGGGTCCGCTTGCCGAGCTTGAAAACTAACTCTCAGACCTCGCATTTCATTGTGCCAATGGTCCTCGTAGATCCGGAACAGCCTAAAAGGTTGCATGCTATAAAGGCTTACATCGATAGCGGGGCTATAGGAAACTATGTGGATCGAGAATTGGTCTCTAGGATAAACCTCCCTCTGCGTCCTAAAACCAACAAAGATGTCATCACCACAGTAGATGGAACCTAAATTGCCTCTGGACCGGTAACACATTCCACAGCTGAGGTGACACTTGTAGGTCCGGATGGCCATCGGGAGGCAGTTGTGTTTGATGTAATCAAGGCTCCACAGTTTCAGCTTATTCTCGGAATCCCTTGGTTAGAGACACATAATCCTCGAATTGATTGGCGAGCGAAGAGAATAACCTTCCCGGATTGTGCACAAACCTGCTACCCAGAAAATCCAAAGATTAATCTAGCATCAGTAACCTCTGTCCCCGTGCAACTACCTCCAGAGTACCAAGACTTTCAGGACGTCTTCCAAAAGGAACAGGCCAACACGTTACCTCCCCACAGATCGTACGATTGCCAAATCGATCTGGTGCCCGGTGCACAACCCCCTTGTAGCAGGATTTACGCCCTTACTGAACCAGAGAATCTGCATTTGAGACAATATTTAGAACAATACCTCGCCAATGGTTTCATTCGCCCGTCAAAGTCCCCGGCATCCTCAGCTTTGTTCTTCGTGCCTAAAAAAGAAGGGGACCTTAGAACTTGTATCGATTACCGCGCATTGAACCAGATAACTGTTAAAAATCGTTACCCTCTGCCTCTGATCCCTGAACTCCTTGACCAGGTGAAGGACGCTTGCGTATACACCAAGTTAGATCTCCGGGGGGCTTATCATCTGGTACGAGTAAAAGAAGGCGACGAATGGAAAACGGCCTTCCGTACAAAATATGGACTATTCGAATACCAGGTGATGCCTTTCGGGTTGTGCAACGTGCCTGCAGCCTTCCAATTCTTCATGAAAGATGTCCTTCGGGAACTCATCAATGTCTGTGTTGTCGTGTATATCGATGACATTCTTGTGTACTCCTCTTCGGAATCTGATCACAGAAAGCATGTCGGGGCCGTCCTAGAGAAACTGCGCCAGCACAAACTGTTTGCCAAGCTGGAAAAATGTGTTTTCCATACCACCAAGGTTGAGTTTCTCGGATTCATCCTGACACCTAAAGGGGTCCGAATGGATTCACGGAAAGTGGATGCCATCCTCAAATGGCCATCACCTAGTTTGGTGAAAGGTGTCCAAAGCATGCTTGGTTTTGCCAACTTTTATCGCAGGTTTATCCCGGAGTTTTCATGTGTGGGCAACCCATCACTGCACTCTTGCGAAAAAATAAACCTTTTGAATGGACCGAGGAAGCCGAGCAGGCCTTTCAGGAGTTGAAAGCTAAGTTCACGTCCGCACCTATTTTGAAGCACCCGCGTCCCGATCTCCCATATATAGTCGAAACCGACGCGTCCAGCTTAGCCATGGGAGCTGTCCTGTCTCAGAGAGACCCTGAAACCAACCAGCTGCACCCCGTAGCATTTTGGTCCAGAAAGCTCTCGCCGCCGGAGATAAATTATGCGATCACCGATAAGGAACTATTAGCCATTAAGTCCGCCTTCAAGGCTTGGCGGCATTATCTCCTCGGCGCCCGGCATACCATCACCGTGATCACTGATCACCGAAATTTACAATATTTAAAAACTGCCAAGGCTCAATCGTCTCGACAGCTCCGATGGGCTTTGTTCTTTGCGGAGTTCGATTTTGTAATCACCTACCGCCCCGGCTATAAGAATGGTAAGGCAGACGCTCTATCCCGAATTGGAATGGAAGAAAGACACAAACTCAGAACCTGTGCCGATAATTACCGAACAAAGAATTTTGGGGATAACCACTTTACAAACCCTTGAAGACATTCAAGCACGAGTGAAGCAATTCCTGGACTCTTCAGCCTTGCAGGATTGGATCAAAAGGGGGTCTAACTTTTCAGTCAAGGATGGCTTACCTTACTTCCAAGGACACTTATTTTTGCCAGAAAAGGAATTGCAAGAACTGGTTATTTCCCGTCATCATGATACCCTGATGGAAGGACATCCTGGCATTGCCAAAACAGAGGAAAAGGTTAAACGACAATTCTGGTGGCCTTCCTGGCGAAAGGATATTAAATCTTTTGTGATGTCCTGTGGAGTTTGTGCCCTAAACAAAGGTCAAAAGACAAGACCCGCCGGTCTTCTTCAGCCCTTAGACATTCCACCAGCTCCTTGGCACACCCTGTCACTAGATTTTATCACGGACCTGCCCTCTTGTAATGATTACAATACTATTCTGGTTGTGGTGGATTTATTTTCCAAAATGGCCCACTTTATTCCGTTGAAAGGATTACCTTCAGCCTTTGTTCTTGCCAAAGAATTTCTCGAAAATATCATCCGTTTGCAGGGATTCCCGTCCATACTAGTCTCCGATCGGGGAAGCCAGTTTATTTCTCATTTTTGGAAAAAGTGTTGTCAACTGGCACAAATCGACATAAGACTCTCGACCAGCCACCACCCACAGACCGATGGTCAGACGGAGAGAACGAACCAGACCCTTGAACAATATCTATGATGTATGTTGCACCAATCGGAGGGTAATTGGAAGGACATTTTATGGGTGGCAGAATATGCATACAATAACTCGATACACTCTGGAACTGGTCAGAGCCCCTTTTATACCCTATATGGACATCATCCTCGTACTTCAGACTTGGACTCACCTCTGAGCCTTGAAATGCCCGCAGTGGACCATTTGCATTCTACGATTACTCAAGCCTTCAAGGATGCAACTGCACATTTGCAACATGCAAAAGGGAAATAAAAAAAGAATGCGGATCTGCATCGAAGAGGCGCCTCCATACCAAATAGGGGATCAAGTATGGTTGGCTACCAAACACCTATCACTCAAGGGGCCTCGAACTTTTAATCCAAGGTATTTAGGCCCTTACTCGATCAAAGCTATAATCAACCCAGTGGCAGTCAAGCTCGATCTACCAGCTAACATGCGGATTCACCCCGTTTTTCATGTGTCACTTTTGAAACCAGTGCACTCAGGAGCCAGATTAACAAAGCCACCAGAACCGATTCAGATAGATGGGGAGCCTAAATTCGAGGTGAAGAACATTTTGGATTCTAAGATCTCAAAGTCAAAACTTTTCTATCTAATTGATTGGAAAGGGTACGGGCCTCAGGAAAGGTCTTGGGAACCCAGTGATCACGTACATGCATCTCGGCTGGTAAAAAGGTTCCATCGGAATTTCCCAAACAAACCGAAACCTCCAGAAGGAACGACCTTGGGAGGGGCCTTGGGGGGGGAGTGCTGTCATGATGCCTACCCCCGGAGCACCAGGCCAGGCCCAGCACCCCCGGTAGCAGGCATCATGCCCTCGGGTAAAAGCCCAGCGGCCCCTTATAGGGGCTCTTTGGACTCAGTCCTGGCGCCTTTGGCGCCAGGCTCATGTTGGACATCAGTCCTGGCGCCATAGGCGCCAGGCTCATAAAGGGAGGTGTTTTGTGCACTTACCTGATGCAGACCATGCTGCATGCTTCAGGCCTCCCTGAGACCTGAAAGGGACTATTTTTTCACTCGGGCGTGGCCAGGGAAGGATACATACCTAGTTGGGGAAGGATACATACCTGGGACTTCTTTGGTGGCTATTTAAGCCACGCTCAGACAGCAGCTCATGCTTCGCGTTGTTCTGCTTCCTGCAGCTTAACGCTCACCGTGTCTGCTCCTGCTCCTGGACTCCAGCCACGCCCGCCTCGAACCTGGAAGACCTGCAGGAAGGAAGAGAAGAGAAAGGTGAAAACCAAGGACTATTTCAAACTTCTTACCTGCATCCGGAATCTTCTCGCCAGCATCCCTGAAGAAAGACTTCCATTTAAAAGCATCGCGTTGCTCGCTGCAGCGCCACGCTTCACTTACCTGTCCTCGAGACATCTCCCGGCTCCATCGCGGCTGTCAGCATCGGACGCCACATCTCTGCACCTAGGGGAGAGAGGAAGAAACAAAAGGTGAGCAGAAGGAACACAGAAGGAAAGCCTGATTAACAGCCATAATACTTACCGGCTTTTCTTCCACATTTCGGGTCGGCGCCGCCCCGTTGGCAGGTACCGTACCCCGGCCCCTATGGGGAAAGGACAAGAGACATTTCTGGGGAATGATAAGGACATTTAGAGGGATCGCCCTCATTACTACTCACCTCGGCAGTTTAACCCCTCAACGCATCGCCTTCATTGTGCACCTGAAATAAAGGACAGATCACAGGTTAGAAAGACAATATAAAGGGGGCCTCACTTGAACTTTGAACTTTCATACTTACGGCGCATCGCTCAGGAAAGTCAAGTGGATTTTGCCAGTGCCATTCTGAAAACCAGTGAAGTAACTGGACGAACACGCGCCCCTGCACCAGAAGCAGGATGGAGAGTTCATCCTTCCAAACCATAAGGTGAGCTTAAACCGGGGTTTGGAGGAAGTTAGAGAGGAACGAAGGGGGAAGGGGAAAAGGGGGGAGCTAGCACACTATTCTGCAGACTGTTAATCCCCTTTCTCATCTGCAGAAGGATATTCCTACGGGCCAGGCAAGCACGATTTGGAGGTCCTGTCCAATCGGTGTTCCGGGTCCCGCGCATCACGCTAGAAGAGGCCACAGCAATCCAGACTAGACCAGCGCCCCCGTGGGAACCAGGTGAGCGTTACAGAACGCAAAGCCTTCCTACAAATTCCCACCCAGGCGCTATGGAAACTTCCGAAACTGACCAGTTGGCCCAATTACTGGGGGAATTACGGGCCGAAGTACACGCCGCTCATCAAGAGACTAGTGCCCTCAGGAGGGAAGTGATTGTAATAAAGGATAGAGCTGATGACCTGGCTAGACAGCTTTTGCAAGGTCAAGCTGGACAAACTCCTTTCCCCGGTTCCGGGGGGAACCCCGCTCCTGTGGTTTCCAGTAACTCGGTGCAGATTAATCTACCTGGAAACATGCCGCTGGCCCCACCTGAACGCTTTGCTGGGGACCCCAAACGATTCGCTGTATTCATGAATCAGTGTCGTTTGCACTTCCTATGCAGACCTGGGGCCTTCCCTAATGATCAGACCAAGGTAGCCTTTGTGTTGTCATATCTCAGCGGCTGTGCTGTCGATTGGTCAGTCCCACTGGTAACTCAAGATGACCCGATTCTTCATGATTTTCAAGGATTTCAAACAAGGATCTGGATGACGAACTTCTATCTCTGCGACAGGGCAATCAAGACCTTCTATCCTACATTGCAACCTTCAATAGACTAATTGTGGAAACTGGTTGGCCAGCACGATTTGGAGGTCCTGTCCAATCGTTGTTCCGGGTCCTGCGCATCACGCTAGAAGAGGCCACAGCAATCCAGACTAGACCAGCGCCCCCGTGGGAACCAGGTGAGCGTTACAGACGTCTGCTGTACCCATGATCCCTCACGCGTCTAGGACCCTCAGATTGTATTTTTTCTGACACGAGGTACCATGAGCAGTAGCGTGAGTACAGATTATCCAAGCAGATAGATAGATAGAAAGACAAGACTACAAGCATCCATGCGCCTTCTCTCAGAGGGGAGGAAGGGTGGGTTGCATGTGAATCTAAGCAGATACAAGCATCAGAAATACGATTACGGTGAGTAATGTATCCCTTCTGAGGCTTGTGGAATCTGCTTAGATCACATGCTGTGCATAGATTAGCGAGCAGTGTTAGAAGAAGGAGGTGGAATGTGAGAAGGGTCATGAGCAAATAAATGTCTTACAACCGCTTGTCCCACTTGAGTATCTGTCTTGGAATGAGTGTCAATGCAGTAGTGCTCAGTAAAGGTGTGAATAGAGCTCCAAGTAGCTGCTTTGCAAATGGTGTCAAGGGGTACATTTGCAATGAAAGCCAGAGTGGCCCCAATGCCTCTTGTAGAGTGGGCTCTTGGCCTGAAAGGCAGAGTTTTTTCAGGAAGTGAGTAACACAGCTGGATACAATTTATAATCCACTTAGAGATGGCGCCTTTAGAGACGCGATCTCCCTCTCTGCCTGGAGCTACGGAGACAAACAGTTGGTCTGTTTTCCTTAGCGGCCTGGTCTTGTCTACATAGTATAGGACCGCCCTACGCACATCTAGGGTGTGTAGTTTCACCTCAGCCCAGCTTTGGGGATCTTGGAAGAAAGCCGGAAGCTCGATGGACTGGTTAACGTGGAATTTAGAAATAAACTTAGGTGAGAACCTAGGGTGTGTTCGTAAAACCAGTTTATCTTTATGAACAGTAAAGAAAGGATCCTACACTGACAAAGCCTGAATTTCATTGACCCTTCTTATAGATGTAATGGCTACTAAGAAGGCAGTTTTATATGTCAGGTGTTTGAGACTGCTTTTATGCATGGGCTCGAATGGGGGGCCCATGAGTTTAGCCAGCACCACATTAAGGTCCCATCTTGGTGGTGGGTTAGAAATTGGAGGGAGAAGTCTCTTTAATCCTTCCATGAAGTATTTAACCACTGGTACCTTCCACCACGATACCTTGTTATGGGAGGTGGTGTATGCTGACAGAGCTGCCAGGTGTACCTTTAGTGAATTAAATACCAACCCTGCGTCCAGCAGGTGGAGCATGTAGGTGACAATAGTGGAAGGAGTGCAATCAACTGGGTTGATTTGCTTATTCTGGCACCAGATAACAAATCTTTTCCATTTGTCAAAGTAGCAGTGCCTCGTGTTTGGCTTCCTAGATTCTTTTAGGATGTCCATACATCTCTGAGGTAAATTGAGATGTCCAAACTCTATGACCTCAGGAGCCATGCTGCCAAGTTCATTGAGCTGGGTTGAGGATGCACTGTTTGACCTTGGTGCTGGGACAGTACGTTGTACCAGCACGAGAGTCTGATGGGTTCGCACACTGCTAGTCTGCGTAAGTGTGGGAACCACAGTTTCCTCGCCCACATGGGAGCAACTAGGATGAACGTCATCGATTCCCTGTGCATCTTGTTGACCACCTTCCTCATGAGAGGGGTTGGTGGAAAAGCATACGCAAACATCCCTGACCAGTTCATCCACAGGGCGTTCCCCTTGGAGTCTTGCTGAGGGAACCTGGATGCGAATCCTGGGCACTGCCTGTTTTCGCTTGTGGCGAATAGGTCTGTAGCGGGGAAACACCACTGTGAGAATATGTCTTCTACGACTTCTCTGTGTAGACACCATTCGTGTTCTCCTGGGAGAGGATCTCTGCTCAAAGCGTCCGCTAGTGAATTGAAATCCCCTGGAACATGTTGAGATGACAGGTAGATGTTCCGTCTGAGTGCCCATATCCAAATTTTCGGGGCAAGCTTGGACAGATTTGGCGAACGAGTCCCTCCCTGCTTGTTTAGGTAAAACATTGCTGTTGTGCTGTCTGTCAAGATCTGCACTGACAGGTTCAACATGTGGGGCTCGAACGCTTGAAGCGCTCTGAATACTGCCAGAAGCTCTAGCAGATAGATATGATTCTTGGCCACTGTGTGAGACCAGAGACCCTGAGCTGTGTGGTGAAGAAGGTGTGCTCCCCACTCTGACCGGGATGCGTCTGATGTGACTACAGCCTGTACCTCGGGATCGTAAAAGGGTTTCCCCTTTGACAGGTTCTCTCTTGTCCACCAGGGAAGACTTTTTACAAGTGTCAGCGAAACGACCACTAGATCGTCCCACTGACCACTTGCCTTAGACCACTGTTTTCGCCAACCATTCTTCCATGGGAAGCATGCGCAAGCGCATGTGGGGGACCAGGTAAATACATGACGCCATCATGCCTAGCAAACGCATCGCTTTGCGCACCGTTATCTGGCGACTTGCCTGATATAGAGGAATTTGCAGCAGTAGATTCCGAATTCTTTCCTCTGATGGAAAGGCCAACCCCTCTTGCGTGTTTATGACAGCACCTAGGAACTGTTTGGAGGTGCTTGGCACCAGACTTGATTTTTTCTCGTTTATGGAGAAACCCAATTCGAAGAGAAGGTCAATAGTTTTCAGAATGTTTGATCTGCAAATTACTGGGGTCTCCTCCGTGATGAGCCAGTCGTCCAGGTAAGGGTACACTGGGATTGCCTCCCTGCGTAGGTGTGCCGCCGCCACCGCCAGTACCTTGGTGAATACCCTTGGAGCCGAAGGGCAGCACCTTGAACTGGTAGTGCTGACTGTCCACCTTGAAGCGCAAGAACCTTCTGTGCGCTGGGAACATGGAAATATGAAAATAGGCATCTTTCATGTCCAATGTTGCCATTTAATCCCCCTTTTTTAGGAGGGGGATAACCTCTTGGAGAGAAGTCATGTGAAATTTTTGGAGCTTGACATACTTGTTTGCAGGGCGTAAGTCTAAAACTGGGCGCATTGTCAAATCTTTTTTTGGCACAAGGAAGTAAGTTGAATAAATACCCTTGTTTACCTGTTTGCCCAGGACGATTTCGATCGCGTCCTTTTCTAGAAGATTGACGATCTCCTCAAGGAGGATCTTCTGGTGGTCTAAGGAATGTACCTTTTGTCGTGGTGGGTGGTTTCGGGGACGCTCGAGCAGTTCTATGCAGTATCCTGCAGACACTGTGGACAGCACCCATCTGTCTGATGTGATCCCTTCCCAAGCTTGGGTGAAGTTGGTAATGCGTCCCCCTACTGGAGATGCGTGGGAAGGGACCCTGATCTCGGCGTCACTGTTTTGCGGGAGGCATGCCGCCTCTGCTGGGGCTGCCTCTACCCTTACCACCACCCCTCTTGTTTCCCCTGTTGTAACTCTGGGTAGACTGCTGGTTGTTACCCCATGGTGTACCCTGCCCCTGAGAATAGTTGGAGCCTCTTTGTGAATTTTGGCCGAGTGGGCGACGAAAATTGCCATTCCCTCTTTAATTAGGGGGCTTGTTGGTCAACTGTCGCAGGGATTTCAGAGTCTCGTACTCATCTTTGCCATTTTTTAATGCATCCTCTACCGCCTTGCCAAACAGTAGATCAGGCTCCACCGGCTTGTCTATTAAGGATCCTTGTGTCTCGGGTTTAACCAAGCATGTCACTTAATAACAGTGCTCTCTGCTATCAGCCTGCCGGCGTTATCCGCGGCATCAAAGGTTGCCTTAAGGATGCAACCAGACACGGCTCTCCCCTCCGACACGACCTGTGCCAACTTGCTTTTTAAAGGTTCCGGTGCAGAGTCGATGAGTGCAGCCACTTGTTCCCACTGGTGGCAGTTGTAACTAGCCAGCAGAGTGGTGGAGTTGGCAATCCTTGCCTGGTAGGCGGAAGTGGAGGCTACCTTCCTTCCCAACCCGTAGATCTTTTTGCTCTCCTTGTCGGGGGGAGCCTCAGACGATGATAGGGGCGTTCCCGCCCTCTTTCGGGTATTAGTCACTACCAGGGAGTCCGGTTTCAGATGCCCCCTTATGTACAGCGGGTCTGACTGGGCTGCCCTGAACAACTTTTCGATCCTGCGGTTTACTGCCCTGGTGAGGTTCGGATTGAGAAGGGAAGGATCGATTCTCCTTTGTATAGACTTGAGAATAGGGATGGCCTGGACAATGGGTCTCTTTTCTCCCACTAGTTCCTCGGCAAAGTCCCTCTCCTCCTGTGCTCCCTGAGTATCTATGCGGAAGTGTTCTGCCGCTCTAGACAAAACCTCATTTAGGAGAGGTTGGTTGTCGACTGGAGAGTCGGTAACCAGAGGTTCCTTGCCTACTGGGGAGTCTACTCTGTAGACTTCAGGGTCATCTTCGTCCTCCTCTTGGTCCTCGTCATCCCCATAGTAGTCCACCCCAGTTTGGTCGTCCAACGTTGCCAATTCTGGATCCTCATCTTGTAGTGGATCCTCATTATACTGAGAGTATGGCTGTACGTAGAAAGGGTCAGAAGACCGACTTTGCGTTGGTACCTCAACTCGAGGTTTCTTACCAGGGGGTTGCGGGTCCCTAGACCCTGAGGGAGTAGCCCCGTCAGGGGTATAGGAGAGGAAGTGATCTGGATTCTTGGCATAGAAGTCTGCTAGGGTTGACATTCTAGACATAACTCTGTCTATATCGTCACTGGACCATTCTTTAGAGCTGGGGATTACCCTTTCCTGGGAGGGTTTCCCTGTTATATCCTGGCTGGACCTATGGGCTTGTGCAGGGGTCTTGGTTTGTTTAACAGAAGACTATGAACTGTCTTTATGTATCTGTGGTGCAGATGAAGGCTGAGAATGTTTCTTCTGCTGCTTTCCCCCTTCCCCGTGAGTGGAACAGTGCTTCCCTGGTGTTTTCACCTTCTCAGAGCTTTTCGACGTCTGGCGTCGAGATTCGGGGGTAGTGTCCCTTTCCTTAGAGTGAGGATGTCGGGACACGGGAGCAGCCGTCGCGCGGGCTGCTGACGCCGACTCCTGGAGTGCGGCCTATGGATGGTGGTGGGCTTCGTTTTCCGAAGATCATACCTCCATTACTTTAGTGAGCGAGGCACTATTGGCATCAGTGGGTGGTTGCCTGGTGTCATGCGGCGATCTTGACCTGATAGTACGGCGTCGCTGCCATCACTGAAGGTGCCCTCCGCTTCCATGGCCTCTTGTTGCCTGGCGTGGTGGGCCCAACGTTTGGTCGAACGGTCCTTTAGAGTCTTAGCCTTGAACCGGCTACACGTCCTGCAGTTCGCCTCGGGGTGGTCCCTCGACAGGTTACAGGTGGCGTGTCTGTCAACCCAAGGGTACTTGCGGTTGCACTTGGGGCAAAATTGGAAAGGGGTACCCTCCATACGTACCCTGTGGCAGCGGGCTAGTGTGTGTAGGAATATATAAATATATATATGTGAGTGTAGAGTATGTACCACCCCCCACTCTCCCTACTTGCAGGGCCAAGGCCAGAGGCCTTCCAACGCCCGGGCCGAGGCCAGAGGCCTTCCGAGGCCCAAAGTCTGTCGTGCAGCTCTCAGCGGTTGTTTTCTTCTCCGGGCCGGCGTCGAGCTTCGAAATTCGGTGACTCGACGTGGGGATGGAAGAAACGGGGAAATATTATGTTATTTGCAAAATTATGGCTAAAAGCCAGGGAACTCCACGGGATGCTTCCGACAAGTATGGTGGAAAAAAACAATCTGAGGGTCCTAGACGCGTGAGGGATCATGGGTACAGGGGACGTCACACTAGGAATAGTATTACTGGCACACCCATTACTGTGTCGACGGCCATTTTTGAGTTTCGAAAAACAAACTGTAATACTCCGCAGCTTCCACTAGATGTCGGCCTATGCACAGCATGTGATCTAAGCAGATTCCACAAGCCTCCGAAATTTACATACACACACACACACAAACACACACACACACACACTAATATCTCAGCCTTGCCAAAAAGAATTCAGAGTTCCACCATTACTTTCAGATTTAACCATTTATCTAGACATCTACACACACTCACTTGTAGTATTACCTCATCCGCCATTGATATGCCTCACCTGTCAAACGTATATTATACTGTTTAATCCCACAACATTAACATTATCCTTCTCCACCACCACCCATCCATCACTTAAAACAAAGATCAATATGAACATAGTGGGCGACCCGCTGCAGTGGCATCTAAGCAATGACCAGCTGGAACTTCTCCCTTCCAGCTAAATTGGCTTCCGGGTGGCACAGAAAAAGAGTTGTGTTTGAACTGTCTGCATAAACAAGAATAATATCAGTCAACATCTTCTGTCACAGTTCTCGAGGGAGCCTAGAGGACACATTCTTTAACGGAGGATGTGTTCTGGTCCTTAGGAACTCTTCCACGGCATCCGGGTTGGGGAAAGAGGGTACGGCTGTCCAGTATATGTTACAACATAGCATATTTCATTCAAACTGCTCTGAGCTTTGTTTCACCCCCTGTAATGCTTCCTGCACTGTACGGCTCAAACCCGGGTATAATAACATTTTACGATCTCTATCATCTCTGCTCCACTCTTTCTCACAGCATTTAGTAGAACATCTCTGTCCCTGTACTGTAGAACAGGCAGTAAAATGGGATTCTTTGGAGTACCAGGTGGGGGTCTGTTGCCTAAAGCTCTGTGTGTACTCTCGATGAAGTGTGAAGTGTGAAGACACCTGAGGGTTGTCAAGAAGCTAGGGAAAGGATTCCCCA
This sequence comes from Ambystoma mexicanum, assembly GCF_040938575.1. Taxonomy (NCBI): domain Eukaryota; kingdom Metazoa; phylum Chordata; class Amphibia; order Caudata; family Ambystomatidae; genus Ambystoma; species Ambystoma mexicanum. The sequence continues at coordinate 952,021,630 of NC_090928.1, read as the reverse complement.
TAAAGCTTTCACATTTTTCCAGACATATTGTTAGACTTTAAACACTGATTATAGCTTTTTTTTCATGCAGATAACAGAATCAGATAACAGAATCCTCCTACCTGAATCAGTCAGTCTTCAAAGAAGAATTAGAATGATCCCCTTGGTGACCCTCTGGGGAAGAAAACCCTGTTGCTGTAGACGGGAAAATGGTCTTCTATGGATTCTTGATCACGGCGCAGTGTCTGCTGCAGTCTGCCGGTCGTGAACCTTTCCTGACTAGCTTCCTATATTCTACAAAACGAGAGGTCATATTCAGAACCCAAGTCCCTGATTCCCTTGTTAACGTATCAATGACTGCTTACCGGTACGCTGCAGGCGTCCGTGCGGCAGAGGAGGGAGGAATGCTGAAGTGAGTCTTCGGCGTTGCCAACGAACACTGCAATCTTTGGGGTCGTGTCTGTATCGGTAATAGTGAGAATATAGTATGAGGAGAGTAGAGGAATCAGGTATAGAAAGGAAAGGGGAAGAGAATTGTACCACTACCTGTATTAGCGAAACCCTGGCATTACTTGTTTGCACTGTTCCGGGTCTGCGAGACGCAGACACGGTTGCCGTGTCAGCCCAGTCGTGTTCGTTCAGCACTGGTGAAACTGCTAACAGATCAGACTACTGAATTACGATTACACGTTTTAGATGAGATAAATGAGTTTATGCCCCAAAGCCCAAATCCTGACTTACTAAATGGTGAGAAAGAAAGTGACTCACTCAAGGGAGATCCTTGCAACCACTGGAAACGGATGGACTTGAGCCTGGAGATTTAGATCGCGACAAGAAGGAACAAGATCAGGGACGAGAATGAAGGCAACAGGCATAGCGGGATAGATAGAGAGAGGCGAATTTATGAAGCGCGGCTCCTGAGAGAGTAGCAACGCATCAGGGTTCAGGAACAGAGGACAGATCATGGCTCCAGGGATGCAGGGGTGGAGCCAGCCAAGCAGCCAAGGAGAGACTCACTGGGAATCTGCAGCTTCTCTTTGAGGCAGCCATGTTGGGCGAGTGTAGTGAAATTGCTCGAATGCCTTTCCACCACTGCCATAAAGACCATCTTCTACCATGGGACATGAAAGTATGCCCCCTCCGAAGGACAGGCGCACCCGGTTTGCCCGGATGAAACAGATGAAAACGACAGATCAAACGGGGAGCATGTACGGCTGAAGCCAGCTCCCAACACCGGTCAGCCGGGGAGTACCCCTTCCAGTCGACCAAATACTGCAACACCCCCCATCGATAACGGGAATGACAAATACCGGATACTTCAAACTCTGGACCGGAAGAGGTAATCACAGGCGGAGGCTGGCCCCCCGGAACCCAACTGAAGCGATCCGGAACATCCTTCTTCAATTGGGAAACATGAAAAATAGGATGAATATGGGACCAGGAAGGAGGGAGGGCAAGACGATAAGCTGCTGAGCCACACAAAGCTAGCACTGGAAATGGCCCAAAGTACTGAGGCGATAGCTTGGAAGAAACCAGATGACGAGGAAGATAGCGTGAAACCAGCCACACCTTTTGCACACTGATATCACTGGAGCAGGAGTCTGACAACGGTCTGCGAAACGCTTGGCCTAATCCTGAGCAGATCGAAGTGCAGCAACAGCAGAGCGATGACCTTGCTGGACAACCTGGATCAAAGCATCAATGTACGGAAACTGTGTTGTAGATGGGGCAGCCATAGGGAAGCAGACGGGATGAAACCCATACGTTCAAAAAGAAGGGCTCACCCCCAACGCAGAGTGCGCTGCATTGTTGTAGGCAAACTCAGCCAAAGTCAATGCATCTGCCCAATTATCCTGTGCTGCTGAACTGTAACACCGTAGAAAACACTCCAGCGTCTTGTTTAGGCGTTCTGTCTGACCATTTGTCTGAGGATGGAAGCCAGAGCTCAGAGCCCGATCAATGCCCAAAATGGCACAGACTTGCATCCAACAACGAGAAGTATATTGAGACCCCCTGTCAGAAATGATGGTCTCAGGCAGTCCATTGGAGACAAAGATATGATCAATAAACACCCGTGCCATCCGAGCCGCAGAAGGGACCCCGGGCAAGGCCACAAAATGAGCCATCTTCGTGAAGAAATCAATGGTGACCATTATTGTCGTGAATGCTCGAGAAGGGGGAAGATCCACCATAATATCTGTGGAAATAACATGCCAGGGGTGGGTGGGTATGAGCATCCTAGTAAGCAAACCAAGGGGAGCAGCACGGGAACTCTTTGACTGCAGACAAACCGCACAAGAGGCAATATAGTTTAGAGCATCAGCCGCCAATGTAGGCCACCAGAATGATCAATGAAGAAGTTCTGTGGTATTTCGAATGCCTCTATGACCTGCCGCCACTGTGTCATGACACATCTGCAAGACTTCCTTTTGAAGAGGAGCAGAGGGAATGAACAACTTTTTGTCCTTAAAATAACAACCATCCTTCTGACACAAAAGGAAATGAGAGAGTTGGGAATTAGCAAGCAAAGTCTGGGACTCCAGGCGAACATGCTGTAAAAAATCTGCAATAACATGAACAAAAACATTCTTAGGGAACAAAGGTTCAGAGCAAAATCGTGAGGTCTGTCCAGGGTCCTTGCAGGACAAGGCGTACACCCGGGGATTATTCCTTCCAGGAATGAAGGTAAACCCGATATTATGAGGCAGAAAAAAATTAGCCCACCATGCCTGCCTGCTATTCCTGGTTTGGGCGTATTGCAAAGCCTGTAAGTTATGCTGATTGGTACAGACTTTAATCGGATGTTAGGCCCCCAAAAGCAGATGGCTCCATTCCTCGAATGCACGTTTGATTGCCAGAAGTTCCTTTTCCAGGACTGTGTAATTTAAATCAGCAGGAGACAGAGTCTCAGAAAGATAAGCTATTAGACACTCAATTCCATGTTTATTTTCTTGTAACAAAACTGCCCCAATAGTTTGATGGGATGCATCTGATTCGATGATGAATCTCTTTGTTTGATCTGGAGAAATCAGACAAGGAGCTCGAGTAAAGCAAGATTTGAGAGAATCAAAGGCTTGTTGTGCCTCACTAGACCATCTGAAGGGCACCCCATTCTTGAGGAGGGAGGTCAAGGGGAGACTGACCCTCGAGAAATCTGGGATAAATTGAAGATAGAAATGGGCAAATCAAAGGAATCGCTGGATATCTTTAACAGTGGTAAGTATAGGCCACTCCAAAACAGCGGTGACTTTAGCAGGGTCCATGGCGATACCATTAGATGAAAGAATATACCCAAGGTAAGTGACCTGAGTTTGGCTGAACTCACATTTCTCTTTCTTATAAAGAGATGATTCCGTTGAAGACGACTGAGCACTTTGCGCATGCGATCAACATGCTCAGATGGGGTCTTTGAAAAAACCAAAATATCATACAGATAAATGATGACGTATTGTAACAAAATATCTGAGAACAAATGGCCATAAACCACTGGAAAACGGCAGGGGCATTAGCAAGGCCGAAGGGCAGGCCTGAATGATTGAAAAAATGTTGTTAACTCGTGCCAAGCCTGAGTTGTAATCCCCTGTAAGGGGTAGGAGTATCTGGGTATCATCTGTGTTATTGGTATAGGTGATACCCAGATAGTCCAGAATGTCAAACAATGGCTTAGTAAACACATTGTACATGGTTGGCGAGACACATGAACCTTGTGGAACGCCGCAAGTAATAGGAGAAGGATCAGCCGGAGCTAGTGGAGAAAAGACTCTCATAGTCCTATTATTGAGGAACGATTGGATTCATTTTCTGGCTTTTTTGGAAAAATTGGCTGCAGTAGATAGGTGATTGCAAAGCACTTCATGGTCCACTAAGTCAAACGCTGCCGATAAGTCCAAAAGGAGCAGTAAGGTACATTGGGCGTCATCACGAGTTTGGCGGTAACCCTTAATTCCGGCGGTCGCGCTATTACCGCCAGATTTAAGGGTCCGCCAAATCAGGGCTTCGGCGGATTTCTCCCCAGCTCTGAGCTGTGGGGAAATCTGCCGAAAATTCACGCTATTACCGCCGGCGGGAAATCCGCTGGCGGTAAGAGCGTGAAAAATTCCCCATTGAGCCCAATGGGGAATGGGGCATTCCTGAATGGGCTCAGTGGGGAATGGGGAATTCCATTACCACCAAACCCGTGATCCGCCGGGGGGTTTGGCGGTAGGGCTAATACTGCCAGCGGTAATACCGCCAGTGTTACCGCCCAACTCGTGATGAGGCCCATTGTCTGGTGTCTTTTAAGAGGGCGATTTTCATTTTTAGATCAATTAAAGCTGTTTCAGTGCCGTGGAGAGGTCTGAAGCCTTATTGGATTAGTCCTAAGAGATTGCTCACCTCTACGTATGACTGTATTTGGATATATGCAGCTTTGTCAATTATTTTAGGCAAGAAGGGGACAGTCGTTATGGGCCTATAGTTCGTAGGGATGGTTGGGTCTAATGAAGCCTTCTTTAAGAACAGCATCACCCAGGCGTCCTTCAGGTTGTTAGGGACATTAAAGTTGAGGAAGGAAGCATTTATAAGTTTAGTGATAAAAGGTGCCAGGTCTTTGGCTGCCTCTTTAATGATTTGTGCTGGACAGGTGTCTCCCTGGCATCTCCAAGGTTTAAGAGAGGCAATCATCTTTTCCACCTCTTGTATAGTGACTTGCGAGAATTCGAATTTGCGGCAGAGAAGTCTAGGCCATTTTTTGGGGATTGTCATTAGTCATTTTTTTTGTGATGATGCATCTCTTAATCTCAATTTTATTTTGAAGAGAGGTAATGTTATTCGATAAGGCATTTTGGATGTTGCTATACCATATTTTATCCTTTATACAGAGGTCCTCTGGTTGAGTGGGAGATTCCAATTCCCTTAAGATTACAAAAAGTTCCTTAGTGATATAACTGGCTTTGTGGAGTCTCTCATTGTACATTACACGTTTAGTTTGTAATATTTCTGTTTTATAGTTCATGGATATTGTATTGTATACAAGTTTTGTTTATTTTCTTTGGATGGTGTGTTTTTCCACTGGGCCTCCAATTTTCTTTTCTCTGCTTGGAAGTTTTTGAGTTAGAGAGTGAACCAAGAGTTGAGATGTGCTCTGGGTTTGGCGTTACACAATTTAATAGGGGCAATAATGGCTAGGGCTTGAGTGATAGAGGAATTGTAAAGATCTACTAGTGCAGAGGGGTCAAGGGACTCCAGTGCAGCATTCAGAATGGGGGTTAGGAGCGACATGAGATTATCCACTTTGATATTTCTCTTGTTCCTAGTGGTGAGTGGTGGAGCCACAGACGTATTTTTGATAGGTGGGCGTGTGGCTGAGATGTTGAAAGAGATTAGATAGTGGTCAGTCCATGACTGGGGTTCCACAGCTGTGATTTCTGTCTCACAGTTTAAGTCTGCGACCCAGTCTAGAGTTCTACCTTTCTCATGGGTAGGTTGGTTGACATTTTGCGTAAGACCTAGTTCAGTTAGTATCTCCGGCAATCAAGGCACTACCGCCTCTGACTCTGTCAGATCTAATGATGGTATAGTTGTCAGTTAAGGCCAGTAGTAGAGCTAGTCCAGCCGCAGCATGTAGCAAGGTCTCTGTTATGGCCAGGAAGTCTAAGTCACTATACCTGAGTAGGTCCGCTATGTCTATGGCATGAGCGACCATCGATCTAGCGTTAATTAAAGCGCCTTTGATCTGATGGCTAGTGCTAGGTATGTCGCATGATGAATCTCTTTTGAGGTTAGGTCTTATACTTTTTTGTTTGCTTTGGTTATCCTTAGAGGTATTTTTAACGGATGTCCCTTGCAGGCACCTCCGGTTGTACCGTATATTAGATTGAGTTTGGAGGTTACAAGGTTTGTGGAGCATGGACAGTCTAGAGCGGAGTCTACGGTTTGTGACTTGGGTGAGGCATGGTATATTGGTCTTGAGCGGCTCTACTGACAATTTAGGGATGAGTGAGGCCGTACTGTTAGAGTTGTGGTTAGTTGGAGATACTACTTGTGGAAGGCTAAAAGGCAAGTTGAGCTTAGGTAGGAACCTTGTAGGTTTAATATGCTGCATTAGGCAATTCCTTTGGGACTGAGGGAGGAATATGGTAGGTTTGATTCCCAAGTATGACTCATTCAAGTTAGTCATGGTATGGTAACATAAGATAGTAAGCTTAGTGCTGTTATTACTTTCTGTGGGTACCAGCTCTATAGCAGTGAATAAGCCAGCAGATAGGTGGATGCATACATAATGTAAGAGGACGTCATGGAGTCTAGAGCTTGAAGAGGGGTCTCTATACTGGGAAAAGAGTTGATTTTTCAGCTTAACTCTAGGCGTATAGCAGACTATAGTATGTATATCAAGCATAGTACTGAACAGTTGGTGGCTGAAGGGTAGGGATAGATCTGCTGTCAGCAGGGAGTATCCAGTGTTATCAAAGGTCTGGCAGAGTTGCTGAAATTCATCAAGGGAGGCTCATACCGAGAGCGTTAGTAACATAGGCACCTTACTTAAGCATATTTTGCATGGACCAGGCAACAGGCAATGGCAATAATATATGTTTGCGTTTAGATAAAACAGCACTATGTACGTGGCATAAAGATACAATGCAGAATACTAATAGTACATGACGTGAAACAAACCGTGCTTAATTATGTTTGCATATGAGAAGGGTAATAGTCAGGTATATTGCCTACGGCCTAGCGTAGTTCTACAGTTTAAGAAAAGGTACATGAGATCGTTAGCGATATAGGTGCTGGTGCAGGAAGCAGAGATGATCAGATGTTCAGTCAGTATTGATGGGAACAGTTAGACGCTGCATACCAGATTACAATCATGGTTGCGTTCTGTAGTCAGAGGAAGAATGCACTCACAATAACGTTCAGTAATAAGGCAAGGCAAGCAGAAGGTTTTTACTGGTATGAAGAGAGTTCGAACATACCTAATCAAAACATAGTCAGCCAGGAAGTGGTGCTTCCAGGATGCGAACAGGGGCAAACGGGGCCTTTATCTGGCCTTCATCGTGGCCGCCGGCTTTTCCGCCTGCCGGCGGATGTTGTTGGCAAATATTCAAACAAGTTGCTTAGCAACATAATGAAGCAGAGCTTCGTTGTGGCGCCGCGCTGCGCCCAACATCTTTAAATCAGGCAAATATTAATACGATGTGGCTCCGGACACAGATCTGCTATTGCAGAGCATACACTTGGTAGCGGGGCTAATGTGCCCAGGCAGGCACACAGGGGGCTTGTGTGATACGGCCTTTTCAAATACACAGGCCTCACCAGGTGATAAGTTGGCCCGCTGCTGGGGGGATCCAAGAGGCGACAGGCTGCATGGTGCGATGCACCCGATTCCGCGTAGCTGAAGAGGCTGGTGGCTCAGGGGGCTGGTGGGGCTCCTGCCCTCTCCACCTCACAAAGGGAGGCAAGAGGGACCTAACCGGGAGAGACTCACCCCTTGGGGACAAGGACGCCAGTTCCCGTGAGGAACTTCCTGATGCCCTCAAAGTGGTGGCTTGTATGGATTTGTCTAACATAAAGGAACATTATCAATTCCATAAAGATGAAGTGAACTTATGCTATCCACAACACAAAACAAAGACTATCCCTTTAAATCAGTCCCTCAAATGGACTGTGCCGAGAATGCTGAAAAGGTATGATACGACGAGAGTGTGAGAGACGGCGAGAGAGAGCGAGATGCAGCGAGAAGCCAGAAACAGAGAGAAGCCAGAAAGCATAGAGAACCAGCGGAAGCCCCCTCTGCATGACAGAGCACAAGGGAGCTCTCGCAGAATGCAGAGCCCGCGTAAGCCAGTCAAGCTCTAACGCAGAGCCAAAGATGCTGAGGCTATGAGATTGGTGTATGAAAGCGGAAGAAAATACAACACGATTGAAGAGAGTTTCGTGGTGGGGTGACCACACAGCAACAACGGTGGGCAGTCCGCTCACAGAACAGTGCCAATACCATTGATGGCAGAAACCCACTCCTGCGCCGAGGTACAATGCAAGCTCTTTTCAGAAGACAATGATGAAACGCATGTTGTGAAACAGACGGTGCAACAAGTGAGCCGCGGAGCCAAGAAGAAACAGAGTCCAAGTGCTTACAGGTACAAGTGACGTTACACCTCGGAATAGATGGTAATACAGGGAACGGGATTACCGGACAGTTAAGAGGGACTCATAACTCAAACAAAACTTGTCCCAGTGCTAATGAGAAAAGTACTGGAAATAAGCTGAGGAATGAGAATCACGTTGATGAAAAGCAGAGCTACATGAAATACCCAAAGTGGGAGATGAGTAGAATTGAAAACTTGTTGCCTTGGGAAAAGGGAAAAGTAAGTCCAGATCCCAAAGATGAGAAGGAGAATATAATAAATAAAGACATTTGGGAAATAAACAACAAGGAGACCAGAAAGACAAAGCTCATACATAAAACAGCACTCTGGCAAGAGAGGCTAGAACCTGACAAGAAAGAGAAAAGTAACTTATACAAAAGTAAGACTGTTTGCCTAAAAGGGTAGAGGAAAACTATAAGTCCCCTACAAGAGGTACAGAAATTGATCCAGTGGATAACAAGAGACTGTTGGCGTATGGTCTATTGAACGGAACAAAAGAATATAGAAACTCCTGCGACAACACACAGCAACCAGGAACACATAAATCAGGAGAAGCGAGTCATGTTCCTGTCCTTAGTTAGTTACATCAGTGGTAGAGTCAGATAGGTTAGATTTGGACAGTGGACTGACCTATTTTTGGTCATTCGTCCTGGCTGACGAGCACTTTAATTAGTAAAATAGGTAGGGAACACCCCATAGATATAGGAAGAGTTAGGCCTTATTTTTTACTTTACAATAAATATCATGCTTAACATGTTTAAAATGTTTTCACAGCCTGTCCTCCTTCTGATCATCCACAGTTCTCAAAATGTTCCTATTTTATGCAACATAACCAGGACCCCTCAGTGGTGCCTTTTGCCACTGTCCCCTTAATCATAGTCGTATTTCAAAAGAGTACACTAGGAGAAAACCAGACGGTCCATACTGGAATGATAACCTATCAGAAAATAATGTATATGGTTACTCTAGCTTGTTATAATGTACTTTGCTTAGTAAGCCAAGGGTAAGGTTCTTACTATGATTTCAATATATACTAGAAGTGATCACTAGAAATTAACGCACACATTAAAAAAAACAGTCAGTTCACAATGTTCGTACAATTAAATAATGCCCTTTTAAAAAGCTCTAATAGCTTCTATTGCTGATAACACACACCCTTCAGTCTTTCAGATTAAAACCAATGATCTGGGAGCATCAAAGCAATGTTTAATTGTGTGTTATTGCCACAAATTGGTTGGTAGTGCTAATGTACCTGCGCATTTGTTTTAGAATGCAGACACACTAAAGGTATCAGAACCTCAGCAGCACCCTCCTCATACAGCCTATGCACATTGCCCCCAACTCGCTCGCACAGACAATACACAATTCACCCTCAGGGTGATAGTGACATTCCTTCAGGACACATGCAGTGACAAACTGTTTTTACAAATGCCAAGCCGTATCCCACCTCGGGGGATGCTTCTGTCGCAGCAGCGCTCATTATACGTTTAACCATAAAAAAAACATCCACTGATCCTCCTTCAAGATATCTGTGGTTTCTTTGGTCATGCTGCCGGTCTAGGGAGTGGTGACTACAGCAAATTCTACCCATGCAATGCTACTCTCGTGCACAGCGATAGACAGAAAGAGCGAGTCCTAGAAAATGTCATATAATATTCTGGGTACAGCTGGTTATGGTGGCTGGTAAAGTTCTTAATTGTAGGGGCATAAATGTTTCTCATGAACATTCAGGAGCAACAGAGAATAGTGAGGACGCCAAACCAACCAAGGAGGGTGCACAGGGGTTCTTCTCTGTGATAAACTGGATAAAAATCCACCCAGTTTGTAATCCGTTTTGTAGGTTTACACATGAAAAAATCCAATAGATGCCAAGTCACCAACAGTGCATGTGAGCATGTACCAACACATTTGCATGATGCCTTTGCCCACAGTACATGCCAGTTTCATGCAGCCCATAGATGTTCATGCTGGCCGCAACACTATATGTCAGTATTACAATATAGAAACATTCTCATGTTTGCTTTGCTAATAATGCCAGCAATGATACTATAAGATAAAATGTTCATGCTGGCTCTGCCAATATATGCCTGTATTCCCTAAATGTTCTCATGTTGGCTTTGCCAGTAAAATATGCCATCTCAATAAAAGAAAATATTTCTGGACAGACTGCACCAATGTAGGCCACTATGGCCAAGTAGGAACTCTCATGGAGGCTTTATACTGGATACCAGTACAACATACCATGCCACTGTAAAAAAAAGCATACCCATACTGCCTGCTCCAATATATCCACCCACCCTCATGTAAGAACACAGCACCATGTTGGCTTCATCCATTACTCAAGTAAAACCTTGTGCCATTCAACAGCAGGAAAACATATCCAGACTGGCAGCCAAAGTAGGCGAGTATGGTCACCTAAGAGCACTCAGGTTGGCTTTAGCCCTGATGCCATCAAAAATGCCAAGTAAGAAAACATGTCCAACTAGCTGAACCAATGTAGGCCAGTTTGGCCACATAACATTTGTTGGCTTTGCCCAAATGCATAATAGCATTTATTCTGGCATTATGGTCCGCCATGCTAATAACAATGCTGTTAGAGTCAGCGGGCCTCATTACATTGTTGCCGGTCCGGAAACAAGGGTGCCGGTAAACTCACTGGCACCCTTGTTTCCTTACAGGCTAACTACGTGTTTGCCTGCTGGAGTCGCTGTGCCTGACAGGTCTGACCCTGCCGGGGACAGCGGTCACGGTAGGCAAACCCTTCACGGAAGCACCGGTGCTGGTGCTTCCGTGTCCCCACTCCCATAGAGTCCTATGAGGATTAACAAATATACCAGCGCCTGACTTCCCAGCTGCCGGACTCGTAATGAGCCAGTGGCACCGGGAAGTCAGGCGCTGGTACATTTTTACGGATCCGGCAGCAACCCGCCGGTAGGGTTACCACCATACCCATAATGAGGCCCAGTGCAAGAAAACATGTCCATGCTGCCTGCCCGCCTAAAAATACAAGACAAGTACATTTTTAGTGACACCTCATATGGCTCAAGCGATGAAGGGTGCACTGGAGCCAATGGCCCGGATACTCAACAAAATCCTAATAGAGGGAGAGGTAGGGGTCAGAGAGGGGCCAATCGACAGTGCCAAAGGATGCCTTTTTTAGGGCAAGGCCCAAATCGAGGAGATTGGGACAATCAGATCAGAACAAGAAGCCGATCGAGGAATCAGTGGTGATCAATCTTTCATGTCATACCTTAAGTAGAGAAGAGGAGGCGGTCTTAAATAAAGGGCTTAATTTCGTCACCACGAAATTCCACGATCCCTTTGAATTCAGAATTGAGTTCCAGGTTTTCATGCAGAAAATCCACCTTAATAAGTATTTTAGTGAAAACCAGAAGTACACCAATAACAACTTGGTCTTCGCAATCACTTCACCTTTAATGCCCATTCAAACTCCTTTACTCCTGAATAAATGGTATTCGAACGCCAGGTCCTTGCAGAGGTATAAAAGTTGGAACAGCAGGAGAGGTCTTCTAATTCCAATTTCAGTAGTGCTCAGAGAGCTTTGACTATGAAACTAGCTAAGGACAAATCCCTAGTTATTAGACAAGCAGACAAAGGCAGGGCTATTGTCTTGATGAATCGGTGTGACTATGTCACTGAATGCGAGAGACTGTTAGCTGATGAGACTTGCTAGCTACTGAATTGATGAAGGTTATAAAAGAAAAAGTTTCGAAGGCCTTTGAATCCGAAATGATTAGCAGACATGAGCAAGAATACCTTATCAGGAAACAAGGGAGAGTTCCGGTATTTTACATCTTAATTCCATTTTGGAACTGCTGTCCAAATTTGCCGACTTTTACTTAAGACCCTTTGTCCTTAAGATGCAGAGTTATCTCAGGGACACTAATGTAACAAATTGAAGGGACTGCAATGGGGGCAGCTATGGCCCCTAATTTGGCGCATTTGTACGTTGACTTTTTTGAGAAGTCTGTCATATATCGTGCCACCAACCCTTTTGGCCATCTATTGGGAAAGTGCTACAGTATATTGGCGATGTTCTGATTGTTTGGGATGGTACTTTGGGAGAAACGAATTGCTGTGTCGCCTGGTTGAACCAACAGAATCTGTTCTTGAAGTTTATTTACCAAATCTATCGGTGATTGTGAAATAAATGTTTTGGACATCACCATTTTCCACTCTATGGGTGTGTTGAAAGTTACACCATACAGCAAGACCACTGATGAAAAATGCTTTGCTCAACTATAGTAGCCATCATGCAAAACATATGAAAACAAATTTGCCCTTTGGACAATTCCTGAGGTTAAAAAGGAATAGTAGTTCTAAAGAAGACTATAGTAAGAGTGCGACCATTCTGACACAAAAATTGTTGGTTAAGGGTTACCCATCTCAAGTGATCAGGAATGCCTCTAAGAGGGCCTATAATAACAATCGGGAAGCCATTTTAGAGAAGACCCATAAAGAGGCCAGAAAGATTGGGACGGTTTTTGTTAATACGTACTCCAATTTGTCTTACAAGATCAAAACGATCATTAAGAAAACTTGGACACAAGCTTACCATGGAAAAGATGTCCTTCCTCAGTTGGAAGCTTTCAAGAAAAGCCAGAGCCTACGGAACATGCTTATTAGAAACGATATAACAGATTCTCAGACTAGGCAGGTACGACAAACCACTTTGTGGGGGTTGCCAGAGGTGAAGGGACATTTCCCATGTGGCCAATGTAGTATGTGTGGACAAACTGAGGAGAAAAAAACTGTGCAAATCTCACCCGAACTGTTGTGGAATCTCAATGAAATTACTAAATGTAACACTCAGAATGTCATTTATTTGATTACCTGTCCTTGCGGCCTACATTATGTGGGTAAGGCAAATAGGAAATGTCGGGTTCGCATGGTCGAACACCGTAGCTGAATAAAGAACAAAGTAATTACAAAGTAATTACAGCCCCATTGGTGAAGCATTTTATGGAAAAGATACATGGGACCAGCAAGTTAGAGATTGATCGTAAATTGCTCAATTCTGAACAGAAATTAATTTTCAGACTACAGAGCCATATAGTGGGTTTGAATGTGGAAATTGATTGGCATTGGGTGAACCTAATATGAACTATAGATACTGTGGCTATTGAAGTTTTGTCACCTGGAACTCAGCACCTTTGAGGCTGAGGTGTTAACTGATTTGGCTCCTTTATTTTGTGATGCAACCTTTGATGACATCTACTTTGTAGACCAATGTTAATATGTGATGAATTACAACCCCAGGTGGGTTTTCATCTACATGTTGAGATATATATATATTCAAAATGTCTGCATATGTTTGTCTAGTAACTGTCGCCATAGTGATTTAGTGTTGAAACTTCCTAAGAATTTTTCTATGCTACAAAGCTGGCGATGCATATACCAGTTGAAATGTGTTTTCAGGTTCATTATGTGCCTCAGATATCTGACTAAGTGAAAAACATTTCCTAATGTCTCTATTACTGTTGTAATATCGACCATAAGAATCTGTTTTGTTTTGCCCTCATTTTGTGAATACTGACATAATTTTTGAACAATTGGGTGACATTGCTGCTCCATCCCCTCATTGTAGAGTTCCTCAACACGTGTTAAGGGGAGAATAATTGCATTATTCCGTATCTAGATTTCGTCCCCGCTTGTGCCTAATTACGGATGGTCGTGGACATGTTTTTCAACATTAGTCCCTCTTCTGTGGCCGTGACCGACCTGTTTGGGTCGTAGTCCTTTTTTAGTATTATGCGGCGCGTGCAGTTAAGAAGTACTCCTTTGTCGCTGACGATTCAGCGTTGCACTGATCGAACGGAGCGAGCTGTTGTTCGCCGTACTTGCGGTAAATCTAACAATTGCACCGGCTCAGTCCCCCCATTGTTTGTTTGTTTTTTAATTGTACACCGCAATCAATCACAAGGCTTTTTTGGGGTACCAGATGTAACTGAATTACAGCATCTGTAACTAACGGGCACCTGAATATCATATAAGGAGGTCTTTAATACATTTTGCGGCAGTGATTAATCACATCGATTGTAACTAACAATTTACAACCAATGGGCACTTGGTGATCTTGGTGTCGGGACGATCCGTGTGACTAGCCTAGACACAAGGTTTTAGGTCTAGCATATTAAGGGACAGTGCAAATTGGCCATATGAGTTATGGGCTTATAAGATTGTTGCCTTTATGTGCCGTTGAAGTGGATGTGGTGTTAGACTGAGTCAGTCTTTACCTGTGGTACCTACGAAAGTTTACTTTGGGCAACCACATCCAGACACATGTCAAGGTAATATAGGTTAACGGGATAACTTGTTTGTGTCGTTATGCCTACTATGGCATGAGGTGGACTTGACCTTTATTAAGAGCTTGGTATTTGGTCTGTTTGTCTCTGCAGCGTTTCTAATTGAAGACGACTTGGTTTGTGCCTGTGGTAGAAGTAGATGCATCCAGGAATTGATGCATGTGGTGAAGCATCTATCAAGAAAACGCCACTTACGAAATTCTCAGTGAAGGTAATTTTGAGCTCATTTACTGTGGATGGTGGTCTAGTTGTGGACCAATCCTCCGATTTCCATACTCCGGAAGTTGTTGCTGGATTGTATGATATATTTAGTATTGCAATACTCAACCCAGACCTTAATAAAAAATCCCACCCCCTTTTTTTGTATTTTAGGTGTACTTACATCCATTTGCGTGATGGTTTGACATGACCCCCTTAACACGGTGTTGAAGCAGTCTACAGTTTTTACAGAATTTCCCCTGAAGAATGTTCACCCTTTGAGAAATTGGAAGAACAGAAACATGTCGGTTATCATTTTTCCGACACATTTAGAATGTTGAATGTATTAGTGTATTGTCATTTGTGTTTGTTGAATTTTGTTAGGTTGTTTTAGACAAATCTTTGATGTATTAGGTTTTGTATCCACTGTGTTTTGGTCTAGGGTCTATTTAGGTTTTAATATTGAATATAATTTTTAATAAATGTATACTATGAGTTTTGATATATCTATGCATACAGTCTATTTTGTCAGGACGTAGTGTGCCGGGTAATCAGGGTTTTAGAGGTTTGGTGATGAGATGATTAGTGTATATTTTGTATCCATCTCCTTTAAAAAAAACAATATATATATTTCCCCTGCTGGTGGATTTAGATGTTGATTTACATAGGGGTATTTAAACCTATTTAAAACACAGAGGGAAGCCCCCACCTCCTGTAATTTATTTATTGGGTATTTATAAAGCACCTATACAGCAAAAGGTGTTTCAAGGCATAAGAACACTCACCGTCGATTTGTCCATAATGGCAGAAAAGACAAGTATTCCCTCGAAAATGTGTCCATGTTGTCTGCCGCTGAACCTATGTAGTCCGCCGCGCCCTGCAAATCTGACTCCCGCTCCCAGGGCAGCACACACGCAAGCACAAACATTCATACTGCACATAGACTCTCATTCACATGCTCTGCTTGCTGCAGCTCAGGGAGTGCTAAGTGTTTTCAATAGGCTGGATTGGCTCCTCTATAAAGGGTGGCCGGTCAATGTCCCATCGCCCATTATGGACGAGCTGCCACTGGTTACTAACAAAATCCTATGCAAAATGACAGTTGTCTCCATCTCCCAAATCAGGTGCATGACTGAGCAGCCTTATATTGGAGGCTTTAGACCGACTTACTAAGCACACCCCTTTTTCCTTCCAACTGAAATGTTTCTAGCTGCAACGTAATGTTGTAAATGTGTATCCTCTTTTTGCATTTGTGGCAAATTGCCTGTAACAACATACCACAAGACAAAATGCCCAGAAATCTTCCCCATATTGCAGCATGGGTGCACATTGATGCTGTGGAAAACGTTTGCTTCATGGGATGGTGCTTCAACGAGGCTGGGCCACGGAATGGGAGCTGGCCCAGTGTTCAGGTTTGGAATTCAGGCACCTAGCCAACATGCTGTCAACAGTGATAGGAGATGGTCAGAGAGTTGGTGTGGGAGTGGAGTCCAGCAACTGAGACCGAGAAGGAAAATTAAGACCCACATAGATCACTTATTGGGCACCAACGCTTTTATATGCTAGTTCGAAGCAGAATGTGACAGGGGTGGTATATCTCAGGACACGAAAAGAATACACACAATAACCTCAAGGACAATGAAAAACTAAAATGAATGAAGCAAAAAACCCTAATTATCCTGGGGAAGGTACAGAAGAAATAGATGAGATTACTTTCTAAAAAGGGGGATTGAAAAGGAGCTCAATGGACAGAATTTCTTTAAAATGCATATCCAAAAAAAGGACCCCACCAACATTGAAATATTCGAGCCACATTAAACTTGCACAGCTGTGCAGAGAGCTGCAAAGAGTGTTCACTTTAAGATAAGATGTTGATGAAGGAATATTTTATTTGCTACTATTGGAACATTTTGGGGAGTAAAAAACGCTTTGCCATTCTTGACTGGCATACTTTTTATCAATGAAAAATATGTTGATAAGTTTAACACAGATATTTTTATTTTATCCATATTTTGTTTGAATTTAGTAATTGCTGCAAATGTATAGGTATAGTTTTATCTTTAAGGTCCTCATGAAGATCATGAAACACACTTGCGGAGCTCCACATTGTGGCATGCCGTACAGATGCTACTTGTCTTAACACAGCAATGGTACATCAAGAAGTAGAAACCTGTGCAGTGCCACTCTATTTATTTTTATTGGAAGTATTAGCCTGATTTTGTGAAGTGAAATGGACAGGTATGCTGCTTGTCTGGAGCTCTGGATTTCAATATTCATGATGTGCAATTGAAGCCCTACTGCATGGTGATAACTAGCGATGAGGCAAGAAAGGCCTTTCATACATGGCTTTCAATCCTGAGAAAGCCAAGAGGCAAGGGAAGCCTCTGAGATATGGCCCTGACACCTGATCAAATTAAGTGACAGGATAAGCTACTGAGAAACGTTTTGTGAACCCTGATAAAGTCAAGGTGCAGAAGAAGCATTCTGTACAAGGTTTGCTAATCTTGATAAAGCGAAGAGGTGGGAGAAGTCCCTGTGAAACATTTGTAAAATGACTTCAGTCAAGTGGCAGGAAAACATATAAAATGTTTGTGAATATTGATAAGATCAAGAGGCAGACAAAGCTTCTGTGAAACTTTTGTGAATCTTGATAAAGTCAAGAGGCAGCGTGTTTACTGTACTTTGCAATTTTAAGTATATATTTGATTTGCAAAGGTTTACAAATGCCACATTTTGTAAATATAATGCCTTCTAGATTCTATTTTTTTATAAACACATTTTATTATTTTGCAATTGAAACAGAACACAAACCAAGATAGAACTTAACATGATCGGGTAACATGGCAGGCTGCATAATACGACCAGGAGAATTAGGGAATTAGGAACTCAGAAGGGGGCGCAGAGAATTAGGAACTCGGCAGGGGGCGCAGAGATAAACAGCTCCTCTGCGTCGCTCCTGCTTCACTGGATACTTATGGGTCCTGAGCCCCTACTATAACCCCCATTTTGGTGATTGTTTTGTAACAGATCGATTGATGAAGTCCTCCTGTGCCTCCGGATGAAGTTTGCGAACTTTAGATGCAGTACAAACGTAGCTCTGCTCGAGTAACCAAGCTCCGTGAGTGCAGGCTGAGTAACTCCCCAGCGCGGCTCCAAGCAGTTTAGAGCATAGGAGGGCACCTGAGCCGGGGTGGAGATCGGGTTGTGGGGACCCTCGTTAAACTGTGAATAACCCCCCACCCACCCAACCCCACCTTCTGCCGAACTCAGTCTACGCCACCCAGTCCAGGGAAAGCGAGAGGTCCCAAGGGAGGCCAAAAGCTGAGGCCGCCTGACTGAGGGATCCGACAAGGCGCGTGTCGGCTCGGTCAGCAGCAGAGAGGGAAGGATTCCCTGCATCCCCACTGGTGCTGTCGGTGGATGGCTTCTGGCCTCAGGGCTGCAGACAGCATAATCTGCTGCTCCTGCTCCACACGGAGATGAGGACAGGGCAGGGACTCGAGCTGCCGTAATGAACTGGCTGGCACGGCCTCAAGGTGAGGAGCCCCCCCCCCTCCCACTGTTCCAGAGTGGGGACATCCAGGCAGGTGTGAGTCACAGGACTGCAGAGAAGGAGCTGGGAGCCCAGCCCAGTGTGAGGGAAAGCCGTGAAGGCCAGAAACAGTCTGAGATTGGTCTTAGGAGTGTGAGACCCAGATCCCTTCCCAGGAGACACTGAGGGAAAGCAACAGCCGAGATTAACCGCCGTTGATCTTGGCTGCCGAGTTTCAGCAGTCAAAGAAAGGCTGGTGGCATCTGACGCATGCACTCAGGTCTTAAGCCCCACAACCCAACCACAGGCAGAGCCCGCCACAATTCGACATCAGAACAGGGCCCACAACCCCAAGAGGGCATATCCTCCTGGGCGCCCCTCATTCTCATTCCCTCAACTGCATAGCATCTAAAACTGTACTACAACTTAACCTGACACGGCCCGCCTAACAAGCATATGCTTCTTTCAACAACCTGCAGGGGAGCGACGTGCACCTAGTGGCTGGGAGTCAACGGCTACACTCGACCTGCCATCGCCTACACCTCAGTCAGGGCATCAAACGGCATTCTGCCCCATTAAGCTAACCACAATGACGGTGGAGACAAACGACCCTCTCATTGCAAAGCCCTATTGCCCCTTCAGCTTGGTTGGGAGCAAAGCCATGTTGGCTTTATCCTCACCTGATGATCAGCTCTGACTATAGAAGACTCGCAGCAGCACCCTACGTCACGCGGACCTCCATGAGAGCTCTGGTCACCCAACGTCTTACAAATCCTGTGTAGATAGAGAGTACATTATGGCTCTCTCACAACACAACTCGTCCTGCCCACCTGAGTAGTCTCATTTCATTTCCCCAGCCTCCACCACGAAAGATCATGGACCCTTATGCCCAGCCTCCACCCAGCAAAGAAACGTGAGACTTGGTCTCAGGTCAGTTAAGGTACCCCCACTATCCAACCACATATGTACCAGCATGAGTAAATGCCAAATTACGGGAAAGCTCTGTTGCCACCTATACCAACAACCCTAATAAGCATGTGTTCTCAGCAGCATCCTACTCAACCAAAGCCCATGGAAATGCCATCCATCTTACATCCACCTTCAAGTTACAGGGGCTAGATGCCTCAGGCAAGCTTCCCTGCCAGCCCAACAGACAGTCGACCAACCACCACCTTGCCCTCAAGTATACCACTCATTAGTACACCACACTTGCAGGCCACTCCCCCACATGTAACTTTCGCCTCTGCAGCAAGGCACACACCATTAGTTAAGGACCCACCATCATGTCCTTCACCTGCATTGCTGCCCCAATTACCACAGAGGAAAGAAATAAGAGACTCAACAGCAGGACCCGCCACGTCAGTAGCTTCTATACCCAATCATGTCCCAACAGAAAATTCAGCCTCGCTATCCGTAAACACATATCACCAAGAGAGCTCTGTTTCAATGGCAGGCCCTCCCTCATCCTCCTACCTACCGCCCCATCACCACAAAGAAAACAAATACGCGACTCAACAGCAGAAATTGCCAAATCAGCAGTTGCTTTGCCCAACCATATCTCGGCAGAAACTCCAGGCTCGTTAACTGCACACTCATCTCCAAGAAGGCTCTGTTGCAACAGCAGGCCCCTACCTAAACTCCTACCCAGCACCACGCATCACCCTTGCATACGCACCCTAGCTTTCCCTCACTGGTGCTTTCGGTGTCACAAAACCAACCAACACAGCACAATCCCACAGCAACCATTCATGATGTGTCCAAAATGTTCCTCCCCTTATCAAGGGTCCCCTAACCTGCAAGATCTCTCCCTGCCCACGCACTTGACATCCATGACCTCATCACCTCCCTTAATGTTGACATTCTAGCCATCACTGAATCATGGCTACATGCAGCCTCTGCCCCGGCCCTGTCCCTCGCCAACCCCACCCCCTCCCGATTCACTATCCTGAGAACAGATAGACAAGACTCCAAGGAAGGGGGTGTTGCCCTTATTTACAAAGACTCCCTTAAAATTAGACAATACACGTCCAAAGTGGAAGGTAACTGTGACCTTCTATCTGCTAAATTCACCATCTCCCACACCTGCACTATCCTTCTCAATATTATCTACAGACCGCCCGGACCAACTAACACATTCGAGGAAGACCTACTACACATAATGAAGGCCAACATCAAGCCCTCCTCCAAAATCCTCCTCCTGGGGGACCTGAATCTGGGCTTAAATGACCTCTTGGACAACAATGCCACATCCCTAGCTAACTCTCTAAGTGCCCTTGGCTTCACTCACTGTGTCAATGTCGCCAAACACTTAAAAACCTGCACCCTCAACTGGCTAGCATACCTCAAATGCAAGCTAGACATCAGAGCTATCTCCCCATGCCCCTGGTCTGACCACCATATTGTGGCATTCTCCATCCCTCAGCCTGTGGACAACACATGGGACAACCCCCACAACCCCCTGCATGGGCTTAGAGTTCTCGCAAAATTACCAAGGACAGCATCACACCTCTGTTGTCGCACCTCCATCCCAACCAGATCCTCCATTTGGCCAACGACCCGGATGCACTGGCTGACATCTACCTAAAAACTCATTGTCACCCCACTACCTATCCGCAAAGCTAAAGCTCTAACCCACAACAATTCATGGTGCTCTAGTCATCTTCAAGAACTGAGAGCCAAGAAGCGCCAGGCAGGAACGACCTGGAAATTATCCCCTTGTGAAGCCCACAAAGCCCTATTCAAATCGGCTGCCAAGACATACAAACCTGCACCCTCAACTGGCTAGCATACCTCAAATGCAAGCTAGACATCAGAGCTATCTCCCCATGCCCCTGGTCTGACCACCATATCGTGGCATTCTCCATCCCTCAGCCTGTGGACAACACATGGGACAACCCCCACAACCCCCTGCATGGGCTTAGAGTTCTCGCAAAATTACCAAGGACAGCATCACACCTCTGTTGTCGCACCTCCAACCCAACCAGATCCTCCATTTGGCCAACGACCCGGATGCACTGGCTGACATCTACCTAAAAACTCATTGTCACCCCACTACCTATCCGCAAAGCTAAAGCTCTAACCCACAACAATTCATGGTGCTCTAGTCATCTTCAAGAACTGAGAGCCAAGAAGCGCCAGGCAGGAACGACCTGGAAATTATCCCCTTGTGAAGCCCACAAAGCCCTATTCAAATCGGCTGCCAAGACATACAAATCAGCCATCATTCATTCTAAATCAACCTTATACAACCACCATATTTCCAATGCTAACTCCGCTTCCAAAGAGCTCTTCACCATCCTCAAAGAGATAGAATCGCCTACCCCACACCCCAGCCATCACTAAAGACGAAACCTGGTGTGCAAACATCCAACAGGCCCTCAACAAAATCACCTCCCTACAGGAGAAATTCCTCGCTAAACAATCTCTAATCACCGTCTCCCTGCAACCCTGAACCCCAACTACCACACCCCACCATCCAACCTCATTCCTTTTCACCAAGTATTGGAAACAGCGGTAGATGCCATCCTGAAGAGCCTCAAGCCCTCAAAATGAAGAGGGGACACCTGCCCAGCCACCATCATTAAGGATTGTGCTAAAGCCCTCACCCCATTTATCACCAGTTTCATCAATGCCTCCTTCGCCTCAAGCGTGGTCCCTGCCTTCCCCCAAGGAAGCATGAGTTCTCCCTCTGTTAAAGAAACCTATGCTAGACCCAGCAATTCCTAGTAACTACCGCCTCATCGCCACAGTTCCCTTCCTGCTGAAAATCTTATATTAAGCCACCTACACCCAAATCCAACATTTTCTGGAGAGCAACCACATCCTAGGTCTATGCCATCAGCCCTATTAGACCGCAAAAGTCAACTTGACGAAATTAAGGATGATGGCAAGCCTGCCTCCCTCCCCCTCCTAATAGACCTATTGGCCGCCTTCAACCTAGTAGACCACAAAACGATGTGCCATCACCTCACTTCAGCTGCCAACTTCTCTCCTGAAGCCACACCCTGTTTCACCTCCTTCCTGGCTGGCAGATCTATCGAGTTTTCTCCGACGTTGAATGTGCCCCACCATCCCCCATATCTTGCGTGGTGCCTCAAGGATCCTATGTGTCCCCGACACTCTACAACGTTTTCACCAAGCCCCCCTGCAACCTCCTGGACTCCATCGGTATTTCCTATACAAACTATGCCGATGGCACTCAAATTCTCCTACCACTCACAGACAACCACACCAAATACTCTCACGCCCTAAACAGAACCTTACAATCAAAGCCTGGATGGCTGCCAATGGCCTCTCTCTCAATGATGAGAAGACATACATCTTACTAGTTGGGCCATCATCAGTAATCAAAAATCTTGACTGCCAATATACCAACTTCAGCGTTGCCGGATTGCAAATACCTGTCTCAACTTCAGTAAAAACACTAGTAGTATTAGTTCCTCAACTCTACACTCTCCCCAACAACACTATCGAAACATCAGCAGCCTACACAACGAAGCTGATTACTGCAGCCAGACCATTCCCTACACCAAATAGCTGCCTCGCGATTGCCAGAGCCATTATCGGGGCTAGATTGATTACTGCAATGCCATCTTCGCATGGGACCTCGGCACACAACATTCACAAGCTCCAAGCGATACAAAACAAGGCCATACGTACGTCTCTTAACATCCCCAAAAGAGAACACATAACTGAGGCTAGAAGGAACATCCACTGGCTACCAGTCAAGGAAAGAATTATATTTAAAACTCTGTCTATCACCCACAAATGCATAGCAACTCTGCCCCACCTTACCCTGTACAAAGATTCCGAAAAGCCCAATCCACCAAAACCGTCAGAAAGGCTTACACCCACAGACTGATCCCACCCAAATATAAAAGGGTAAAGAGCGGAGGTGCAGGATTTCCACTTGTGGCAGGCAACCACTGGAACGCCCTTCTCACCTAAGGGAAGAACCCTCCTACTGGACCTTCAGATAGGCTCTGAAAACCTGGCTATTCGATATGCACCTGGACTTTGTCTGGCTACCACCCTAGCCATAAGTAGCTGACTTTCTACCACTTTGAGTGTAATTGGTTGTAACAGCGCTGTGATGTCTGAGGCTTTTGTGTGCTTTATAAATGTAAAATAAATAAATAAATTCCAACCGAGAAAAAAGAAACAAAGCAAATATACTCCAATTTGGGAACAGATAGAGGCCCCTGCCCCCTAGACTACTGCCTCCCATTTCCCCCATATTTTCAACCATTTCTCCGGGCAACCCAGCGCCTTGTACATTCTTTTTTTCCCAGTGCCATTCACCTGTCTATTTCAAAAATCGACCTAGTCAATCGAGTTAGATTTTAATTTTAAGTACATAATCAGCTTTGGTAAAACGAAAGTTCACTGAATCTTGGCATTTTAGTGTACTGAAGAGTTGAAAAGTACTGTATTGGACAGACACAGCACACAACAAATAGGTGGGTTTCAAACTGGATTTTTTAATTAACAGGAGGTAGCTGGAATACATGCATAGGGGATGTATCGACAAAACAACAAGGGTGTTACCCCCCTGGAATGTTCTAAGCAAAAGGTGACAGGATTCTCCATCTATACTCGTTTCTCTCAGCTTCCCAACAGTCTCAGTCTATTAGGAATTCATTTCCCCTCGGCCTCATACCACTCTCAATCTATTAGGGATACCAGTTTGCCTCTGCTTCATAACAGTCTCAGTCTACTAGGGATTCAGTTTCCCTTGGCTTCATAACACTCTCAATCTATTAGGGATACCAGTTTGCCTCTGCTTCATAACAGTCTTAGTCTACTAGGGATTCAGTTTCCCTTGGCATTATAACACTCTCTTCATAACAGTCTTAGTCTACTAGGGATTCAGTTTCCCTTGGCATTATAACA
The DNA here is from genome assembly GCF_040938575.1 of Ambystoma mexicanum. Lineage (NCBI taxonomy): Eukaryota > Metazoa > Chordata > Amphibia > Caudata > Ambystomatidae > Ambystoma > Ambystoma mexicanum. The sequence goes on along the minus strand of NC_090928.1, from coordinate 951,997,580 downwards.
CTCTCAATCTATTAGGGATACCAGTTTGCCTCTGCTTCATAACAGTCTCAGTCTACTAGGGATTCGATTTCCCTCGGCTTTATAACACTCTCAATCTATTAGGGATACCGGTTTGCCTCTGCTTCATAACAGTCTCAGTCTACTAGGGATTCAGTTTCCCTCGGCTTCATAACACTCTCAATCTATTAGGGATACCGGTTTGCCTCTGCTTCATAACAGTCTCAGTCTACTAGGGATTCAGTTTCCCTCGGCTTTATAACACTCTCAATCTATTTGGGATACCGGTTTGCCTCTGCTTCATAACAGTCTCAGTCTACCAGGGATTCGATTTCCCTTGGCTTTTTAACACTCTCAATCTATTAGGGATACCGGTTTGCCTCTGCTTCATAACAGTCTCAGTCTACTAGGGATTCGGTTTCCCTCGGCTTTATAACACTCACATTCTTTTAGGGATACTAGTTTGACTCAGCTTCATAACAGTCTCAGGGATATAGCAACCAGACACTTATTTTTTAAGATCACAGTTACTGGGATATAGTGCACATCTGCTTCTTTATTCCCAAACTCAATGTCAAGTAAATAGTGCTGAGCTGCTTCTTTGCGAAATTCATAGTCAGAGATCCAGCAAACAAATTGCTATTTGAATTCTAGGATGATAGTGCCTGGTTTACTGATTCCTGCTCTGCAGAAATAGTGCCCCGGTTAATTCAAAATGGGATATATTGCCACGCTTTTTTCTAAGAAAAATCATGCCCTGTTCACAGGTAAAGGACACCGTGCTATTCTAGCTCATAACGGATATAGTGCCCTTCTCATTTCCAAAGGATACAGTGCACATCTCACTAGTAAGGGATATAATGGCAAGCACATCACTAAGGGATATAGATCCAAGCTCACTAATAAGGGAAATCATATCCATTTCACTGATCAGCAATCCTTATTCTCTCAGGATTCCTGAGCCCTCCAATTCCTCAGGCCTATACGTTTTCCTAGAATCAGCAGTTTGACCACGTTGGCAGAACACTAAATACTTCTTGCTTGCCCAGCCTGCATCTTTGCTACAAATCTGGCATGTCTGCTGCAGTCACGGCTTGGCTCACTCTTGCCCCATCAATATAGTCTACTGACTCTGGGAGGACTGTTGCCCTTTCCTGCTCTTGCCCTGACCTTTTAAAAGCAATCACCTCTCTGTCATTTCCTATAGCAGTCTACCATTTGCTTCCTTCCCTTCAGGTTTAGGTTAAAATTGTATGCCGAAAAAATGGCATTAACAATTCAATTAATCAAGACCACAATTAATAAAACAACACTGCACAACAACCTATCCTAAACATCTCAGAATGGTCTTTGACATCTTCTAAAAGTGGCTTAACATATGCCTTCTTGTGTAGGCTCTCTACACGCATGCGTAGCATTTCCAATTCGAAGTTACTGCGGGACGAAGAGATAGCCTTTCTTAACTTGTGAATAGCTAGATACGGCTATCGTTTTATGAAGCTAAAACAGACAGCTTTGATCTTTCCGGCAAAATTTTGCTGTTCTTTGACTTTCATGGGCGTAGGACATGGGGAGGACAGGGGGAACAAATCCCCCCCACAATTTTAAGTGGGGGGGATGTAATGTCATTTATCCCCCCCGGAATATGTGTTTGGTGTGTCGTGCAGGGATCTGTTTTTGAAGTGGGGGGAGGGGCTGCTTACTATGTAAGCTGTCCTCTCCCCCCTGGCCCCCAAAGCATGGGGGCAATACCCTGGGGGCAGATGGGTGATCATCTGCCCCCAGGGAAGGGGGACAAAAAATAAAAAAGATTTTTTTTTAAAAACGTAGTTTTGGGTGGGGTGGGTGCGGGTGTGACCACTAGCCACCAGGGATTTTTGCAAGGGGGGTGGCCCTCTTCCCCCCCACCCTAAGTGGATGGGGCACCTTATGTAGCCCTCCTTGGGGGCAGATTTCTGCCCCTACGAAGGGGTACATGAGATGCCCTCCATCCATTTGGGGGTGGGGGAGAGGCCACTGCAAATATTGGCAGAGCCACCCCTCCCAAGCCTGGGCAGTACGTTTTGACCCCCCCTGTGATGGCCACACACATGTGCCCATCTGCCCCTAGGGAAGGGCAGAACAAAAATATAAAAATTATAACTTGTTTTGGGTGGTGGCGGGAGGGGTGCGGGGGGGCCCACTAGACCACCAGGATTTTTTGTGTGTGAAAGGGGGACGGCCTAAGTAGATGAGGGGGCACCTTATGTAGCCCTACCTGGCGGCAGATTTCTGACCCTAGGAAGGGGTACATGAGATGCCCCCATCCATTTGGGGTAAGGCGAGACGCCACTGCAAATATTGGCAGAGCCATCCCGCCCCCCAATCCTGGGGCAGTATGTTTTGCCACCCCCCTGGGGGCAGATGGTCACACACATGTGCCATCTGCCCCTAGGGAAGGGCAAAACAAAAATATATATATTATAACTTGTTTTGGGTGGGGGTGGAGGGGCCCACTAGACCACCAGGATTTTTTGTGCTTGAAAGGGGGGGTGGCCCTCTCCCCCCACCCTAAGTGGATGGGGGCACCTTATGTAGCCTTCCCTGGGGCAGAATATTGGCAAAGCCACCCCCCAAGCCTGGGGCAGTACCCCCCCCAGGGGCAGATGGCCAGACACATGTGCCCATCTGCCCCTAGGAAAGAGGCAAAACAAAAATAAAACAAATTATAACTTGTTTTGGGTGGGTGTAGGGGGCCATTGACCCACCATGGATGTTTCTAGCGGAAAGAGGGGTGGCCCTCTCCCCCCCCACCCCAAATGGATGGGGGGCATCTCATGTAGCCCTCGCTGGGGGCAGATTGCTAGCACAATCTTCCCCTAGGAAAGAGGCAAAACAAAAACAAAAATAAAAAAATGATAACTTGTTTTGGGTGGGTGTGGGGGTCACTAAACCACCATGGATATTTTTAGCTGAAAGGGGGGTGCCCACGAGTGTCTTCTTTTCAGAAATGCATGGGGTTCTCTGTTTTCCTTGGTGGCTTCGACACTCCAGGCCCAAATCTGTAGGTTGTTCACATGAGCAAAATCTGCTTTGCCGAAAGGCTTGGGGTTACCGGTGGGTTACCCTTTTCCCTTTATGCCGAGGTAGGTGCATCCACACATGTGAGGTACCATTTTCATCAGGACACCTGTGGGAATGTGGGAAGGTAGGACATCTGTTGTTGGCGGTGTGTTTTAGTGGGTGGGCAGAGGGAAATGTCTCTGAAATTTGGTGGAAAAAAAAACACAATTTTCAGACATTTCACTCTGGCCACCCACTGAAACACGCCGCCAACAACACATGTACTACCCTCCTGCGTTCCCACAGGTGTCCTGACAAAAACGGTACCTCACATGTGTGGGTGCACCTACCTGGGCGCAAAGGGAAAAGGCTAACCCACTGGAAACCCCAAGCCTTTTGGCAGAGCAGATTTTGCTCATGTGGACAACATACAGATTTAGGCCTAGGGTGTTGAAGCCACCAAGGAAAACAGGGAACCTCATGCATTTCCTAAAAGAGGACACCCGTGGGAATCCACAGAGGTCTGACTTGCGCAAATCGCCCAAGAATAAATTACCCACAATCCCAGGCAAAGTCTGAAATTTGGTGAAAAAAACTACAATTTTCAGACATTTCCCTCTTGCCACCCACCGAAACACTCCGCCAACACCACATGTCCTACCTTCCTGCGTTCCCACAGGTGTCCCGATATAAACGGTACCTCACATGTGTGGGTGCATCTACCTGGGCGCAAAGGGAAAAGGCTAAACCACTAGTAACCCCAAAGGGTTTGGGGAGACAACCTACAGATTTGGGCCTAGGGTGTCGGAGCCACGAATGAAAACAGGGTACCCCATGCATTTCCGAAAAAAAGACACCCGTGGGAATCCACAGAGGTCTGACTTGATTGAATCGCCCCAGAATGTATGACCCACAATCCCAGACAAAGTGAAAATTGTGTTTTTTCCACTAAATTTCAGACTCTGTCAGGGATTGTGGGTCATAAATTATGGGGCGATTCGCGCAAGTCAGACCTCTGTGGATTCCCACGGGTGCCTTCTTTTCGGAAATGCATGCGGTTCCCGGTTTTCCTTCGTGGCTTCGACACCCTAGGCCCAAATCTGTAGGTTGTCCACATGAACCAACTTCCTGAAAATCTGCTGTGCGAAAAGACTTGGGGTTACCAGTGTTTTAGGCTTTTCCCTTTGCACCCAGGTAGGTGCACCCACACATGTGAGATACCGTTTTCATCGGGAAACATGTGGGAACGCGGGAAGGTAGGCCATGTGTTGTTGGCTGCGTATTTCGGTGGGTGACCAGAGTGAAATGTGCAGAAATTGTGGTTTTTTTCTGTCATTTTCCCGATTCCCCCCCAAACTATTGAATGTTTCCCTACATATTTGTTGCCTGACCTGTGCAAATCACCCCTTCCTAAACTTGTAATATTGTCTACTTTTCAGAAATGTATGCCTTTCTGGCTTCCCATTCAGCTTTCCTACCATTTTCTTCCATTCCGTCCACGCATGTCCTATTGGACAAAAAACGCCAAAATCGCCTACCTCTCACAAAAAGGCTGATTAGCATATCAAAATATGTTATTTTGGTTTCCACTCAATCTGTTCGTGAAAGCCTGGAAAATGAAAAATCCAGCACAGCAAACCATTTGTTCCTAGCTCTTACAAGGAAAACACCACAGGCTTCTTTGTACAACATTTTATTGCAATTTTCTGATAGAAAACCAAATGTTCTCCTTTTTGATTATTTTATCTCACCCCCCTACAGCAAACTAGGAATCCTGGGTGGCGTTACGACCGTCTACATGTGGGAAAAAAGGGGCCAACTTGGCCGAGATATCCCATGTAACAAAGAAGTTACAAGCGATTGAACGGCGACATACCAAAATCACCAAAAAAGGCCTTGGCACTGGGGGGAAATAACCATGGCAGTTAAGGAGTTAAGACGGTAAAGCCCCAGAGGAGATATCATTTGTAAGGTAGCTCAGTTAGTTAATTCTCCAAATGCTGATTGTGCATAGGAATATGTAACACCTGTGTTCAGCACCTGGCTTAATCTTCCGGTGGGATAATAGGCAGAGTGAATGCATTCAGCTTCCGATGCAACACAACATTTTCTAGGTCAATTGGTTCAGAAAAAGTGATGGAAAACACTATTACTGTCGCTTTTTCTAATTGGCCAGATTTTCGTGCATTTTCTGGGTGGAGTTCGGGAGCCGAGTGGACACAACAGGTCCCCCTGTATTTCCTGCTCCACCAGACAAATGCGGCCTTACGGCCAGCATGGATTCTCATGCTGGAAATAAGGAAAGGGATTCCTCTGGGATCTGCTTGGAAATTAAACCTGGTAAAAGCGGGCAGAGTCCAGAGGAAGCCATTGTCAATTCCACCAGCGATCGCTAATTGCGTGCAGTATTTACACTTTGCCAAATTGGAAAAGCAATGTGATTTCACCTGACTTTTACGCTAAAATCTTCCATTTTGTGGCAGAAAAGTAAAAATGTGCGCCAATGGAAGTGGTCCACTCCATGTAGTTTACTTTGCGCCTTGATGCTTGGGGGTTTTGCGTGATGCTACACATGTAATAAATACATTTAACATGACCCCAGATAAATGCCACTTCGTGATCAGAATGGGTGAGCATGGCATGTCGCTGGTAAGAGGGTGTCCTGTGCTTCTTGAGTGCGTTGGCAAATGCCCTTAATTGCTATCTCGCGTTAAGCAGGTGCTGAAACCCATCAGTGTGGATTGCGCAATAATAAGTCGACAGAGGTATTTCAAATGACCAATTTCGCTCTTTGGGTCACATTGTCAAAGGGGGAGAATGTTACCCAGCATGTGCCACTTTCTCTGCGGAGTGAATTGTGCCCACCCCAAGGAAGAAGTGTGAAAAACCCACAAGTGCACTGAGCCCTGCTCTTTCTGTGTGTGTCTTCCCCACAGGGCGACAGATGCCGTCTCAGACATGGTTAAGTCTTAGGTGGCAAGCCTGTACCCTAGTTGATGTGGCAAAGTATTCCAGATTTCTGAGGCTGATAACATTAGTAGCATTGAGTTACATGCCACCTGACAGGTATGTGTGATAAAGTTGCAAAGCAGAGCTGTTGGTGGGCTAAAGCAGGAGGCAATGTCTGCCCACCCTCAAAGGGTACGTACAACCAAAAGTAATAGGCCCCTCCCCCTCCATCATGGCTGTAGAGGGCCAGGCTCCAAAACAGGGCAAGAATGCCCTCCAATCATCCATGCCCATGAGTAGGGCACCCCTCGTGCTCCAGGAACCCTGTTGAGCAACCTCTGTGTTTTCCAGGTGATACTAACATTATTTAAAGCCAGAAGTCTAAAAGGTAATCGCTTAATTGTAGCTGGAAATTAGCTCCTGGCGTGATCAAAATGTCTTAACCAAGTGTGACATCATCCCTTCCTTTATAAGCAATATGTGTGCTCTCGCGTTTCTTCATCACTGAATTACTGTTAGAAACAAAGGCAAGAGTTGTGTCTCTTGTGTAGGCATTAGGAAGGCAGTTGCCAGCCTCTGGCATAATGTGCCCATGTTCTTCCAATATTGGCTAGCTGTTGCCCTCTTATAGCCAGGTAGAACCATCATGGCAGTGACTGGTAAGTGCCTTTCCCCTGCAGACAGAAAAGCAGAAATAAGAGGCCAATTCAAGACACGGAACAAATAGAATTTAAGACATACTGCAGCTGCCTTTGCTGTGTTAGGGAGAATATGTTGAGTGTTCAAGCAAGGAGGTATGTATTAAGTAAGCAAGCAGTGAGACAAGGGAGTGGCAAAGAAAGGCCAGAGGGGCTCTTTGAATAATGTAACAGGGCAGAGGACCCATGATCTGCTGTCCTAGTAACATATGAGAGAATCAAAAAGATCAGTCTTTGCAGCAAATGTTAAACGAGAAAGGAACAGAGTCCAGCTCTGCATTCAGAATAACAAAGGCAAAAAAAGGCTAGGCTCTGAAGCCAGCATGGGATGGAATAAGAGGGACCAGACTCATCGTGAAAGGCTGGCCCGGCCCCCGCAGTTGCACTAGAGGGGCAGCCCACATAGCGGGCTGCCCCTCTGGTCACTCCCTGGGTCCACATACACCCCACCTACTAGGCATCCCCCGGGTCCGACACATCCGGCCGCGGACCTGGGGAGTGCTCATAAGGTGGTGGGATTGCGATTACTCATCCTTGTTTGCTGTACCTCCTACCCCCCCCCCCCGGAGGACAGTCAAAGCAGCAACATCACACACCTGGTCCCTCTACTCCCATAACAGGGCTTACTCAGAGGTACAAACAAGATTTCCTCTTTCTTTGAAACCCCCATCTTTCCATTCCAAAAGACACACACGTCTCCTTGCCCCACACAAAAAAGTAGCAACTTGCAGTTGGTAGAAAAGGCTTCAACTCCTTTATTTGGCAGGAGTCTGCTTCCAGGTGATCTGCCTCTTAACGAGCTGGCGTCCTAGCTGTGGGCCACTGGAAGTAATTGTTATTTCCTCTCTTACCATGGGCTCATAGTCAGATGAAAAAGCCAGAAATGCAACATACAAAGACATGTTCTTTGCTGCTGCATCCTTTAATTTTCTTCTGTTTTCTTTTCTTCAGTGATATTTGCAATTTAATAGGTACTGCTATTTTAATTCTAATTTTGTGAAAAGTCGAGTTCTTTGACGAAAACACAATAAATAAATAAAGCAAAGTCCCCAAGATGTCCCCGGTACCCCCAAGATTTTATGTGTCTCCTACGCCCCTGCATGCAGATCTGGATTTCTCTATGCCCTATGGGATACAGTCCGGAAATCTCCAGAGAGGCTGGCTTCACTACTTTGCATTGGTCTTTACAGCAGCTTGGTATTCACCAGAATGGTAACATCTACCTCCTGAGGAAGACGTTGTGTTAACCACCACTACACGTCGAAACCCGTCGAGATAAACTTTACAGGGATGCAATCTTTGTACTTCTTTCTTATTTGATCCACCCAGACAACAGATTGTTTGTTAATTGATTCTATTGCTTGTGAATGTTGCACCATGAATGGCAAGTATGTGTGATGATGTTTTAGCCTATTTTAGGCATATTGTTGCGGCTGTTTTGCTATGTTTAAGTGATTAGTGTTTAATCATTTGTGATTTATTCATCATTTTTCAAATTTTTTGTATCACTTTAAATACATTTTGATACATCATTATAAATATATCTTTCTCTGGACATATTTCTTCTGTTCATTGTGAACATATTCCACAACATCCTGCATAAAAACGAAATAATTATAATTCATTGTAATTGTCATAGCATCAAAGCATCACCTAATATTTCTCACAAAAAAAGGGACCAGGCCCATTTTCTTCTTAAATAATGTTTTTATTACACATCAATAAAATGTGTTCGATATCTTCATCACTAACTGACCCACATGAACATTTCTTATAAGCGCCCAACCAAGTCATGCAGGAATTCAGTGGAAGCATGTTTAACCATATAATTAACATAATCCTTCTTCATTACGGAGACTTGATTAAACTTATAACATTTTTAGGGCTCACCACTAAATGATCAAACAATTTCAATGAAGGAAGATTTTTAATGCGGCAGGTCTCACAATACTCCATTACCACAGCCCTTTTCATTGCTTTCTTTCCCTATGAAGTTATTGGAGTCTAATATTTCCCCATTGCTTTCTTCTTTTTTGCAGTCTTTTTCCTATATTGACCAGTTTCAGTCAGGTTTTCATCTAGGCCGAAGTAAAGAGAGTATCCTTGTCTCCGTAGTCGATGATTTAACCATGTTAGCTGATCAGGGCGGTGTGGCACACCTGATTTTATTAGATCTGTCAGCGGCATTTGACACGGTTGACCACACCGTCCTACTATCTCGACTACAGGAAGCCGGCCTTTCAGGTCCGGTGTTGGCCTGGTTCTCTTCTTTTCTTGCGGATAGCAGTCAATCTGTTTCTCTGCCTCCATGTTTCTCACCTTTCCGGTTTCATGCCTCTGGGGTTCCTCAGTGTTCGGCCTTGTCACCTACGTTGTTTAATATCTATATTCAGCCGCTGATTCGCCTCATCCGTTCTTTTGGTTTTCGCTGTTATTCTTATGCTGAAGACACTCAGATCCTGGTCCATTTGGATCAGGACCTTGAGACTGTGTCCACAAAATTTCGGGACTGTCTGTCAGCAGTAGGAAATTGGATGAGTGCGAATTGCCTTGAGCTGAACGGGGACAAGACCGAGGTTCTGGTGGTGGGTTGGCAGGCGAAGAACGATGGTCCGGAGGGTTGCCCAGAGCAATGCCAGTGGTTAAGATTCATTCTAAACCTTCCAGCCATCACCTCTTTGTTTTTGCGGGTTCTTCTTTGATCACAGCTGAATAGGGGGGTTCTTTCTGGCCTTCCACTCTGGGTGACTGTCCTATTCCAGTTAAGGTGGTTAAAAATCCTGGGTTCTTTCTGTCTTCTGATCTATCTATGCTACCTCATGTCAATGCGGTTTACAAAACTGGCCATTTTGTTCTTAGGGTTCTTTGCCGGGTTTTGCCTTTTCTGACGAATGATCTGCGACCCCTAGTGGTGTCCTCTTTGATCGCCAGCCGGCTGGATTATTGTAAATAACTCTATCTGGTACAACCCCTTGGGGTGGTGCCCCGTCTCCAATTGCTACAAAACCTAGCTGCCAGGGTGGCAACTGCAACACCTTATGGCGCTCACATCAGCACAGTACTGTGTGCCCTTCATTGGCTCCCGGTAGCCCAAAGGATACAGTTCAAGTCCCTGAGTTTGGTACACCAGGCCTTTTCTAAACATGGACCTGAATATCTGCAGGATAAGTTCCATCCGTATGTTCCTGGTAGACTACTGCATTCAGGAGATGCCAAGCTAGTGAATGTTAAAAAAATACAGGTGGGCCCGCCTCGGTGGACGGGCTTTTTCATATACGGCAAGTCAACTGTGGAACAAGCTGCCCGTTTGCCTGAGGGCTGTAGCAAATCATTTGCAGTTCAGGAAGGCATTCAAAACATTGATGTTTTAGGGTTGTGCGATATGGTCTGTCATCTGTAGTTGTCCTCGCGCCAAGATGCTTTCGGATGATAGTTGCGCATAAGAAGTTATCTTAACATAACATAACATAACATGGTACAGCTGACCGATTTTGTTTCACAAGCAGACAAAAGAAAAAAAGACAGATTTCCCCCAGGTACTCATCTGTCATCTTCCCGTTTGGAGACAACAACGCATGACCATGTCTGCTAAGTTTAGCATGTCACAGTTTAATGAATAATCACTTGTCGATTGGCTGTGAGAGAGACAGCACCCAGATGAGTAAGCACCCTATCAAATTACTTAGAACTTTTGATATAGTCCTAGTAGCATTAGTTTCAGCTACTTCCCCCAACTACTAAGGCAATGAAAAACGATTGTCGTCATCTCCAGCTTTTCTCTGTCATGCCACTCTCTCTGCTCAAAGTGAGCAAGGTAGTTTCTAAGTTATTTCTTTGCTGCCCACTGCTCTTAATCCTATAAATATCCGACTGGAGAGTGGGACACTCGTAGTGGGAGGTGTGATGGTTGCCCTGAAGGTGTACCTAGAAGTGCGCTGACTGATGATTAATTTGTAGGGAGAGTGATAGAAGAGTATTAGAGGCGATGTGGGGTGAAGCATAAGAGGACTGCGCTATAGCACCCAAAGTCAAATGGGTTCGTGAAGAGAGTGAATAGATAATTGATGTAGGCGATTTTTATGGCAGATGTGTGTGGGGACAAGTAAGAAGGAGGCCTTCCGAAAGATGGTGGAGACGCTGCTCTTTTCAACCCACTCATTAGAGGGGCAGTCGCGCTCAAGTTTATAAGGGGAAGGAAAAGTCATTCGATGGTGTGTCTTCCCTGGCTGCGGAGGGCTAAGTATGTTCCCATCGATGCAGGAGAGGCGTGAGATGTGTCAATGTGGTCAAAGAACAAAAGCAAGGTGTGGGCCAAACGCAGGAGTAGAGTGAAAGGTGTGAGCATAGATGTGGGTGACTATGTCAGAGTAAAGAAGGCAGTGCTAAAACGAAAGAGAGAGGGTCTGTATGAAACACCTGCGTGAGTGATTTCAAGTTTTGCAAGTTGCAGTGCGGATTGATGGAGTTCAAGTATGGAACCTAGGGAAAGTAATGCAAATGAGGGTAGACATGCTTTAAACAGGAAAGGATGTGTTGGGATACATTTCCCCCATGGAGTGTGAGAAACTGGCAGTGGGCGGTCTGATGGTTGCTCTCTATGTGTCTGCCACATAAGCCATCAGAGAAGGCTCTGAGGCACAGGGTTTCCATGGAAAAACCATGGAAGAGATTTCTACTATGATGCTTGACCAATTCCAATAATGAAGTGACCACCTACCTGGATGAGTGGGCTTGATGTTTCCCAACACTAAGAACAGGTGGATTCCATTAATATACTGTGCAATAAATTAATGACTAATACTAGAAATGCTCAGTGAATGCTCAGAGTGCATTTTTCTAATAGGATGAACAAACCAGACTGAATAACCTTAAGATATTTCTCCACGTTCAGGGTGCTATCTGAAGTTGGAGCTTTGTGAAAGGTGCCAGGTGGAAAGTGCTGGAGACTGAAAATCTCTACAGCAGGGAAAGAGTCTCTTACTGCCCCAGTCTCTATCAAATCTAGTCTCCCTAGTGTCAAAGAGATGGTGTAATAGGCTTATGTTTCACTTTTTCTCTTTAGTCGTATTATTCTTTTAAATACATTTATTGCACATATGGTTAAAAACAAACCTTATGCAATTCATCAACTGATTACATAAAAAACTGAATTTCCTACAAACAACAAAATCACATTCGCTATAAACAGCAAACAGCGTTGACAGAAGTATATTACATTCAAACATGTATCTTTGTTAAAAAATGTAAAACAGTAATGCTCGTCGAAATTTCATGTGAATTTATAATCCCAAACCAGAAAGAATAAGTATAGCTAACATTAAATAAATAGCTAACATTCGCCAAATGACACAAATTTCGTAATCATTTCTACTCTTAAAGGCTGTAGAGAAATGGCATAATGTTTCTACTTCCAATTTACAGTGCCGACACAAGCGTTCACCTCTCGGATCATTCTTACTCGCCCCCATTACTACTCGAGTTGTATATAAATTCATTTGGAACCTTAAAAACGCACATCTAAAAATCCTAGAGGGATGTTTCCATAATTAAGAAGGCAAGAGATTACGTGCTTTTATATCCAAATGAAAGTGGTAGTAAAGTCATCATACACGATCTATTGTCAATTCAATCATGCTTGCAGATTTTTTGTTTAACACTACTGGGTGAAGCTATCAGCTCCCTCTCACTTGAGTTCACTGAAGTAAGAATTTCCCTGCATTGTGAAGTTCACCCACATATGACTTTGCAAGCACAGGTCTTCTTTTGAACAGAGAGCATCCAGAATATTGATGCAACTGGAGGTTGCAACACTTTGTAATACAGTTGCATCAATTTCCAGGATCTACAAGTTCGAAGAGATACAATTCCTAACTTATAGCGTATAATGCAAATAGCCACACAACTTCGGCAACCCAAATCCCCGCTCCAGATTCAATTCTACCCCATTCCACATCCGCCATAGAAATCTCAGCCCCATACATTATTTTGCCCAATATCTTTTGTGTGTATAATCGGATAAGAGAATTGGCCATATCTATAATCAAACATCCTCATTTGGACAACTGCCACTTTTGCCACGGCGCGCCACTCATTAAAAACATCCAACTTTGCTGGTGGTAACTGAAATAATACCCCCAATGATCTAAAATTCTTTACAATCTCAATGGGACTTTTGTTTACTGAAATCTAAACTTAGGGCGGTTTACCACTCTAGACCGAACCGATCCCATGATTCAAATGTTTTCGCCACGTTTACAGTTCGGTTCAGCACTGACAAGTATGTATTAATAGCACCAAAGCCTGCTGCAAACCCACAGCAATTTGGTCACAAATGGGCAAATCATCTGCATAGGTCATATATTGTAAACGTAAAGAGCCCAAATGTGGCGGATAAGTAGAAACATTATTAAATGCACTGCCCAGATCATGAATATAAACATTTAATAAAACGTGGCCAAGATGCAGCCTTGGCGAAGCCCACGCTGTGTCTTGATCCACCAAGTAAAACTTCCCAGCTGATCCAATAGAATTCTGATCATTGTATCCGAATGTAACAAGCTAAATATTCAATAAATAAGGCAGTCAATCCTTATCAGCTAACTTCTCCCAGAATTTTGGTCTGTCCACAATATCAAAAGCCTGTGACAGATCCAGAAACTCCATATTAAGCGGCTGCCCTGTCTACCTAACTTGAGCCACCAAAATTTGCAAAATGAAGCAATTCTGTGAAGTTCCCAATGTACCTTTAAAGCCCACTTGAAAACAATAACAGACATCCACCTCCCTAGCCCATACCTGCAACTCCCTTAATACCAGTGTTCCAAACAACAAGACGAGTACAACAGGGAAATTGGACGGTAGTGTGGATTGCTCATACCACCTTGCAAAAGAGGAAGAAAGTAACAGACTTTGATACTCAAGGTTAGGGGAGGGAGATATTTACAGCTGCTCATTTCCATTGTTGTCAGAAGACATTTTAAATAAATTCTGTATTTGTATTTTGAGTTTGGTTTGTTGCTCCTGAGTGAGCTTTAAGCTATATAAGCCCAAACTTTCTGACTATGCATATAGGTGGCTAACTAGGCACAATCAGCTGTGTGCGTCTGCAAGGTTTACAGGTGATGTGATGACGGCAACAATGCCAAGTGCCTTAATTCCTGCCCGAAGGTGTGTCACTGTAGGAAAGCATAAGCTGCACAGTGATTGGCTGACTGGCCAATTGGACAGCAGCAGACAACACCACATCTGCTTCAGGGCCTACCTCACTGTGGAACAAGCTAACACAAAGACAACTAAAACCAGTCTTTTCTGCATTCACCCCCAAAAAGAAGATGTTATCTCTGTGGTGTTTTTTCACATTTTATTGGATTTAATCCAAAATCCAGAAAGCCTACTTAAAATTTGCAAAGGTTTACATTTGGTATAACAAATTAAATCATAATTTGTATGCATTATTCAGAGAAGATAGTCAAGCTCGTGACCAGACTGCATCATATCTGGACCCAACTTGCCCCTCCCGACTTTGTTAGGCCTCCTCAAACATGTTTACTGCAATATATGACAGACATACATGCGAACCATGAAGAAGGTATGTAAAAGTTTTTCATTCTCAAACAAGGAGCCTTAAAACACTCAGGGTTTCATTATTAGTTTTCAGAAACTGAGTGTGCGGTTTATACTCGGACGTGGGAGATAATAGCTCTGACTGGAATCCAATAACAAAAGGTCGGAACCACAACAACAAAGGAGACTGGGTTACCTTTACTACTGATAATAATGTCAATGTAAGATGAATCACCAAGCATTTTCAGAGAGGAACCCAGTACAGAAATATTACAATGCACAAGACTTAATCTTTTCTTGCAACCTCGTCAGAGTCTTTTGATTGATGATAGGGTTCATACTAATTGTAGGTCTCGCTCTAGAGTCAGGTACACAACAAGTCAACTGCTGCTTGTAGCCATCTGCTTAATGTAGTGAGCATGGTTGGGTGAAGCCACATTGAGGGATGTGGTACAATTATTTACAACTGGAGCAACCAGTACAAAGGGGCTCTACGGTCATGAGAGAAATAGGATTGTATTCTCTGATTGGCCATCACAGAGTTGATAAAGGAACACCAGCAAGGAGATTTAGCGAATGCTTCATTGACTATGTTAGAGTGGGTAGATTTGTCCAAAGATTTAGCAACATTCCTTAACCACTGTCTGCACTTGGTGAACAGGCACCATTTCAGGGCACATAATAGAAAGAAGCAGATGCTAGGTGGCCCCAGGTTATATTAATTGTATATCAGGAAAAATGTTTTCCACCGATTTACCTGAGACTATTGTGCAGGGCACAGTATCATGCCTAAAACAATCCCTGTCCTCTCTAAGCCTAAACTCTCTATATGGGCACTCAAAAAATATTCATTCCTACAAAATCAGATGTTTCCTTAGTTCAGAAGGTACCAAGATTAAGGGAAGACATCTGGTTCAGCGTCACAAACATCGCGAGAGCCCTACGTCAGCTGAGCCCGCAGCAACACTCAACGGTTGCAGAATAGCAATACTAATGCCAATGCTAGGCACCAGCTTTTTGTCACCGATGAGAAAAATAGAAATAGCTGCGAGGACATGCCAAGTGTCATGTAGCACCCTTTCAGAAGTCAGGTAGCACCCTTCCAGAGAAAACGCTCAGGAGGCATACTTTTCCCCAAGAAACGAGAATAGATAATTTGCTACTACTGCAATGGCATCATATACAGTGCTGCACACATTACACTATACATTACTTAGGCAGGTTATTCAGCACTAAGAATAACAGTGTTGCCTTGAGGCATACACGTGGTCAAAGCAGCCTTCACGTGGTGTGGAGATGGATTGCAAAAAAAACAATTGCTGTTGTGATGACTCTGGTACTCCTTCGCACTTCAGCTACCCCCATTTGCCAACTTGTGGGAACTGGGGACCTGCTAGCACGAAGTAACAAGCTGGCTTAGTACTACCTAGATGCATTTGTTAAATACAAAAATATACATTTGGTTCCACATAAGGTGCAGTCTACATAAGCAGCCATGCCTAATGCCATGTGTCGCATGTTCACCCCCGTAAGCACCCATAGCTGATATCAGCTTATGACGATATATTACAAATTCCTTGGTATAATATAACTCAGAGAGAAAATAAAGACTTAGAGTCTCATTATGAGTTGGGTGGAATTTTGGGAAGAGAAGCCGCCTCCACTGGTAGAATTCCTGAAAATCATACCAATTAAGAGTTTGCACCTGACCAGACGGTAACTGCAGTGGTATTGCTTGAACACTGCCACTGATATTCCAGCAATACCACTTTTTTTGTGTAAACTGTTTATCCATTTTCACTTATCAAACTGATGATAGAAATGGATAATGTTCACTAGTGGTTCAACCAATATCTTACAATTTGTAAAATGCACAAAAGGGTACATTCTGACCTCTTATGCTTTGTACGAGTAGGCTGGTGAGATGGAAACCTTTTCACCCGGTTAGAACAAGAACGGGAAACACGTTTTTGAGGGTTTTGAAGCGTAGCGCATGTGAATCCCTTCTGTACAGTAACCTCTGGGGTGGAGGTAGAAATTGGTGTATTTCGGTTTTGGAATTGCTGGAGGAATTTGGAATACTTGGAAAATATTGGAATACTGCTGAAGAGATTTCCTGCAAAACTAAGACCTGAGCAGGATGTAAGAACCTTTGTAATTGGCAAATACTGCAGGATATACTGTTACCAGTCAACACGGGATGATCCCCTTCATGTACTTCACATAAGTGTTCACAAAACCTAGACTCATCTATTATCTAACAGTAATGCACCAAAGGCTCCCTATGTTATTGTTGACTTGCATATTGATAGCATGGGCCACATTTGAGATAACAAGCACAATGCAAGATTTTAAGTTCAAGGCAAAGCCATTGTTAAGAGGGCCACCGGAGACTCGGATAATGCAGAGATTATGATTACGACCGACCATGGGAGGTGGCCCAGTGATAGCACTGCAGAATGTCAATTTGTCAGGGGTGCATTTTATAGAAGAGCTGTAGAATAGTCCCCATTATGACTGGCAGCAGAAATAGGCACGTGCTTCTTTACAACGGGATCTAGGAAGGAGGAGAGAAGGCAAGTGCAGAGTCTCTGGCTCCTAGCATTGATTTATCCACGGGTTTCAGTGTTGTTTTGGCACCAATCTCATCTCTTCAGCAGGCAGTTGATAAAGTGTAGAAAATGTACTTAATTGGGCGGCTCGTTTTGAGCCTTTTGAGGGGAAACTAAAAGGAATGGAGGTTCAGGTACTGGCATCCCAGCAAGAGACAGAGACATAGAGAGTGTCCAAAAATGAATCAAAGATACAACACTTTGAACCTTAATAAAAAATAATGTGTCCTCTATGTTATTAAGGAGTGAGGCAGTTGAGAACTTCAGGAGAGCTTCTAATCTCACAGTCTTGGGGGTGCCAGCCACAATCCCTTTAGTCGATCTATGTGTGCACTAACTACAATCCTTTTTGGCAACTAAAGTGGGTTATAAAGATGATGGAGGAGCCTTCTGGCATAAAAGAGCCTACCGCCTCCCTTCAAAGAAGTCAATGTCGCCAATGATAGGGGGCAGAGGGTGATTGTGTCGGCTTCGAGAGACGCAGAATCTATTAATGTGTTAGGTAGTGTACTTTTGTTCTTAGGTTTA
Organism: Ambystoma mexicanum; assembly: GCF_040938575.1. Lineage (NCBI taxonomy): Eukaryota > Metazoa > Chordata > Amphibia > Caudata > Ambystomatidae > Ambystoma > Ambystoma mexicanum. The sequence continues at coordinate 951,980,191 of NC_090928.1, read as the reverse complement.
TGTAAGGGTATTTTGGGGAGGGGATAAAGAATCGTACATGTTCGCAAAGGAAACGCTTGTTGCCTACTGTTTATTATGTGTTATCCTGCCAAAGCTAAAGTCAGGTATAAAACAAGTGCTTTACTGTTATAAACCCAAATCTGCCTAAAACCTTTCTTTAAAAGGTTAACGGGTACCTGTGAGCAGCAAGTTTTGCAGAGGATCCTTCTGCTGGAAAAGAGTGTACTGGGAGTCCATTTTCTCTCCTTGGGTCGATACCCCATTTAATGTCCTGCATACTTATGCTTTTTCTTTCTTGTTTATTTCATTTGTTATTTCTCACTTGTCCACATCTGGCTTTTTTTGTTGCTTCTCCTTTTCACGTTCCTCCCACTATTTTGAATGTGGCATTTTATCTAATACGAAAGGGGGAGGGAGGCGTTTCCGTCTGTAAAATGGCTATACATATACAGTGCTCAATTTTAGTGTTCTAACTCTTCAAAACATTATGAAATTACTTGATTAAAAAAAAACTTAACAGCTGTGAAAATAGGAGCAATAAAGAATCAAAAACACCCAAGCAGTGAAAGCAGAAACTGTCCAAGGCCCAGTGCATTATAATAACGTTTTTCTACAAGGGTCAATTAAAGTCCACGACAGTGGGGCAGTGTACACAAAAGTGGCAATGTATAAACAGAATTCTAACAAGGTCAAGGCTTTGGGTTTACACACGCTTGAAGGGGATCTAACTGGAATATGAAAGAGGTTTACCACACAGAGAAAAGCTACCATCACACTTGTGGGGGCAAAGTTCTCTCAGTCGAATTTCATGTGGGCACGGAGGTTCTTCCGAACAATCAGTAGTGCAAGGGAGTTTCACCGAGTGCCATATGGGCTTCCCAACATTCCTTTGATTGCCTTTTGCAGCACTTGTAGATAAACATTCCTACACTTCCAGGTTTCATGGATTTTTATTGTTAGCCTCCCAACAAACATACTGAATAGTTAGTTAGAGACTATTGCTAAACTGAATTCCTAGGAAAAGCTTGACTAATACCGTAACAAGAATAGTCGTAAAGCAAGTGAATAGCTGCACACATTTTGTTTTTCCTTCGGTTGGTGGGTGTGTCCTTGTTCTTAGGCGGCTTGTTACATACTGTAGAGCAGCAGCATGTCCCTGGCTCGGGTGAGGTCATGACCATTCTGCTGCACAATGAATGAATCATGTCAAGTGCAAGGGTCAATGTCAGGTCGGATATCGGCGTGCCTTCCTGCCTACACAGACCTTCTGTTTCAGTGTAATCATGTAGAGTGGTTGGAGCAGCAGCACGTGGCTAATTATTTATTCACTGCTCTTTCCCTTTGCAATCTGCCGGCTAATGAGTAGCAATGGAAGCAGAGAGTCCCCAAATATAGGAGTCTCGGGAGATCCTGAAAATAAGTCCGTCAAGCTCTGGAGAGAATTTCATGGAACCCTCCACTTCTCCTACAGGATCAGACTGTAGTTAAAGGTATACAATGCTGCAGACTGTTATTTCGTATGACAAAAGGGATTCAAAAGGATGAGGGATGGAGGCAAAATAAAAGAATGCGTGCAAAGGAGAAATAAGGAACTGGTGCAATGGGCACAGACATTGGGGAACTAGGAGGGCACGGTGAAGACTAATGTGATATAATACAGGGAGAATATATTGCGCATAATAACTGTCGATGAAGAAAATGTGAACAAAAGAAACTGGAATCAGCAGCAAAATAATCCATTTGTGCAGCACATTTTGTTTGTTTGAGATTTCCGTACAGACTGAATATTACGCTTTCAAACAGCCATGCCTTGAAAACATCTTGACAATATCCACTTCAATTTGCAACACACCTAAGCTTCAACCTGAAGTTGTGCACGCCAAAAATATATTTTTAAAACTAGATAATCGGATAAGCCAAACACGAGATATTCACTTTTTAAGCTAAAAAGTACTGCTATTCCAAGAAATGCAAAGTAGGGATATAGGGAGAGAAAGCAATGACATATACTGTGAAGTGAAATTAGGCCCCCAAAATGATCTGATGCACCTTAAACGTAGCAGGGTAACACAGAGCAAACTAAATGATGAATTTACTGCCAAATAAAATCCATAGCTCTCAACTCACCCGCTTTTGTCAGGTGTCACCCGCCTTGAAAGCAGATGAATCACGTCCCAAGTCCCTTATTCGCCCATTCACTTCTATGGGCCTCTCACCCGCCAAAAAGATAGTCGGGTGTTTTCACCCGCCTTGGTGACAAAAAAGGTTGGGACCTATGAAAATCACACAAAGAGTTCCACAGCACCCAGCTAATAAAATGCATATTAATGTCACAGGGACAAAGCGTAATGACAAATAAACAGCAAGATGACAAATATTTCACAAAGCACACAAGATACCACACCCAACATGTTTTAGGGAGGATGTACAAGCATAGTAGGGTTGGAGAGACAACATTTTATATTCTGCCCAAATGTGCAAAAGCATTGTAGGCCCCAAAACACAGCTATTTTTCCATGCGCAATTGGGCTGGAGGGACAAAATAAAAAACAAATGATTATACGGCAAAATGCACAAAAACATCCCAATTCCCCAATGCATGCATGCGTACATACACACGCATTCAAACCCACTTGTTCATGCGCACTAGGCCGGAGAGACAAACACAATGCCAACTATATCAAGCAACGCCCCTTATCGTCTAAGACTACAACACAAACGCCCTGGAATATGCACGATGATGCGTTGCCCCAACACACACATCAGTGCATCCCTAAAGGTTTAACACATCACATTCTAATTCCTACAAACAGCATACACACCATTTACAAAATGTTCCCCTCACACAAGCAAATGCAATGTATACAAAGAGAGATTGAGGGAAGGAAGATTTATATGTATTTCGGATGGTGTGATAATTTGGGGTTTGTTTTATTTTAGTGAGAATTCTGATGTTCGTCAGTCCAGTATGGTTAGTGTCAACCAGAATGGAAGAAACATATTGATTGGCTCTAGCCGGGGCATTACCCGGCTGGGAATCCACACCATTGTTCCTGGCGGGGGGTGTGGTAGCCCCTCAGCCAATGAGGAGGCTCGAAGCAGGGCTATCCCTGCTCCGAGCCGCCACACGACTGAGAGGCTGCCATCGTCCCCCACCGGGGATTCAGGTATGTATTGATTTTATTTCTCCACCGTTCCCGCCCTCCCCTCTCGACCCCAATTACCTTCTGATTTCTCCTTTTTCGGGAGTGAACGCTCCGGGAACACATCTGTTCCCAGTGCATCTGCTTCCCAAGGCCGCCATGGAAAGGGAAAACAGATTCCGTTTTCCCTTTCCCTGCGGCCATTTCTTTGGACTATTTTTTCTTTTCTGTGAATGCTATTAGTACCCCGGTCTTGCGGGCCAAATTATTGTCAGAGTTATTCTCAAGTATTCTTCATAAAAAGCCTTCCCTGAAACTTGGTCTGCTGCTACTATAATACTGGCCTGTAAGGGAGGCGATAGGTCATCCCCATTATTCTATAGGCCAATATCACTTTTGGATGCTTCAAATAAATTTTTTTTTAAAAATATGTTAAAAGAGCTCCAAAAGTGGGCGCAGGATTCTAATTCCTTGAACGTTTATCAAACGAGCTTTCGACAAGGTATGGGGACTGCCTTAAATAGTTTTGTCTTGGATCACCCATCAAGCAAAAGCTTAGGCCAGACCAGTGTTCCTGGCATTTCTGTATATTAGTAAGGCATTTGACCACGTAAATAGGGCCCTGCTGTGGAGAAAGATGCATGACCGGGGTTGCCCATCTTAGTTATTGGGAATATTAGAGGCAATGCATATGGGCACAAGAATTATGGTGAGGCTCGATGCCTTTGGTGGTTACACACCTTGGATTGAGACTAATAGGGGCCTACACCAGGGTTGTGTGTTGGCCCCATTCTTATTTTGTTTCTACATATGGGGTATACTGGAGAACCTGGGAAAAGTTAGAATAAACCCTCCAAGGTTGGGAGACCTGATAATTTAACACCTACTGTACGCAGATGACATTGTGCTTTGTGACTTAACTGCTATATGTCTGCAAAGAGCTTTGAGGGCAGTAGAAGAGTTCTTGGACAGCTTGGAACAGACACTAAACAGAATGAAATCAAAGGTTCTGGTATTAAAAGGAGGCAGAAAAAAATGCTAAATGATAACTTGGAAATTAAGAACTGGTAACCTTGAGCTGGTCAGTAAATTCACATATCTAGGAACCCCTGTATATGACAACTTGGCTGACCCAGAGCTTTTGGTGGACCTGAAGGCTAATTTTGTGGGAACACTTGTTAAATTGCGTCTTTTTGATGCTAAATTTGGAAGATGCTCGATTCTCCCAGCCTAAAAGCTGTATAAACAACAAATGGTCCCGAAACTTATATATGGGGCACAAACAAGAAGGTAACGAATTGATTGGTCCAAATTGAAAGGACTAATTTGGCAAGGGCTATTGCATTTACCCCAGTTGGTCCCATTAGTGGGGATACTGTATGAATTGGGACAGCCGCCGATTGAAACTGTGATTGACTGGGGTAAGTTGCAGTATTTTGGCCCCCCCGCCTGCCTCAATTTATGAAGGCTTGAATGCTGTGTGGAGGAATGGTGCATGTAGCGTATTAGTAGATTAGACATCTGAATGTCTAAAAACATTACAAATAATAGGAGCATCCAAGGAAAAATTGGGAATTACACCAGAAACAACAAAGACAAAATTAGCTAGACATGCATGGGCTAGTTTATAAGAATCCTTGCTGCAATATCAATGTTGTGGTGATCATTTTATGTACACAATAAAAAATGTGAACACTTTTGCTTCCTACTTGAAAAAGCATCCATCAAGACACTTTAGGCTTCAAATTCTAAGACTCAGGCTAAACTTGGTGCCAACGCAAGAAATTCTGGGTCATCTAAATAACTTACCATGTGAACACAGACTTTGCCGCTATTGCTATAAGCAATAGAGACTTTAAAGCACCTGTGTGTCCAGTCCCCTAGTCTGAGGATACAGCAGACTCAAATGTTAGCTATGAACTATACGGTCACAGAGCATGATTTATGGAAGAGGATTTTAATTTGCATGAAGTATGCTTTTCTAAACGTATACTGGAGTTTTTAAAGGCTTGTGCAGTGGTTGTTTAGTGGTTGATTTGTTGGAATGATGAGCAGGACGGTTAGGTTAGTTTTATGATGTGGTGACTTTTTAATGCCGTTTGTGTTAAAAGTGCAATTTGTACTGTATGACACATTAAATAAATAAATTGTACAGAAGAGGAAAATGTTTTCCTTTTCTGTATTTTCTGGCAGTGATTTAAAATTGACGGTTTTAAAGTAGAATTACATTTTTTGTTGGCATCCGGTTATATTATTTTTCTTGTGAGAATCTTCTTTGAACCTTAACGTTGGTATTTCCAATGTTTGGAGGTGTTGAATTTTTGTAGGCAGTAACAGTAACTGATATTTCAATGTAATTTTGTTTAATGTGATTATTTTTCAAAATAATGTATTGTTTTTGTTTCTGATTGCATAGAAGTTAAGAAATTAACCGGCCACTTTTCAACCTAGGTACCGGCGAAAACCTTTGAGGTCCCACCTACGGTATGAGCAATGCAGGGTGGCAGCACAAGTTATGCAAGTGTGCAGAACGTTACCAACCAGGGAATCAGCTTTGTGGGAAATTTCACACAGTGGGAAATATTTCTTCCGTTGCTATCTTTGGATTACAGGGTTCCAAATAGCACAAGCCTCGAGGGGGGAAAGAAATCAAAATTCACATATGTAATCTAAAAGAAAAAAATGACAAGCAGCCAGCTAACACCAGTTTCAAAGACTGAGTTGCCTCTGCAGGTAGAAAGCCCTGGTGCTAAACAAGCAGGCTCTCACCACCCATCAAATGTGAAACATGAATGTGCACTGTAGACCTTTAAAGTCAAGGAAACTTATTTTTGCCAAGATCAACCCACTTTGGTTAAGAAGAGAAGGCCCGATACTGATCCGAATCTTCTAGTTCTTAAATTCGCAATCTGGCTCTGGCTCCATAGCCTCTATTACTTCTCCTTGACTATTTCTAAGCAAGTCCACCATTGCTAGATAAGAAAGATGAAGCAGCTAGAGAAAACCAACATTTTGGTCGAATAGGGAACTGGAGATTAAGATCAGTGACATTATTTCACCAAATTCATACTCTTTACAAAATAGTTTATACAACCTGCCCCTTCAAAAACATCAAAGGAAGGGAGATGGTTTGCTGTTTACACAATCTTTACTGGCAACCTGGCAACGCATAATGTTGCTAAAAAGTGATTGATAATTGGGACACAACTACCAAAAGCTAAAGGCATACTCATTTAACTGATCAGTAATCAGATGGTCAATTTTGAGGGGTTACAAACATAGGTTGCAAGCATAAACAGGTGTACTTCAAAATAGCACAATTGCAATCCATAACGTCTGGTTCCTATACCATGCCCCTCTCTTCAGCATTACTTTGGTGTAATATTGCACTTTATACTGGTGTTCAGTGAGCTGGAAAGGTTAAAAGGTTTTGGTTAAATGGTGACGACTGGATTAGAACTTGGATCTTCAGGTCCTAAAGTTGGCAACTTCACTGCTAGTCTGCAGTGTCTACCCTTTTTCCTCCGAGACCAATTAATCAATCTATCAGTTATATAGCGCAAAAAGAGCTTCACCATTAGGCATTAGGATGCAGAAAATTAGACAGGAAGGACTGAGAAAGATTTTAGAAAAACAGATAAGTGCTATAAAAAGATCAAAATCCTGACTCATTCGAAAGGATACAGGAAGGAGGTTCCATAATTTTGGACCAGCCACAGAAAAGGCACATCCGCCACATTGCGCCAGGTGATCATTTGGAACTTTGAGCAGAGATCGAGAGACGGAGCATAAAGATCAGTTGGAGCAATAGGGAATAACTTTTTCCTGTAGAGCATGACAGCCTCTCTCGAAGTGCTCGGTGTATGATACGCAGGGATTTAAACTGGATCCAGGCACCAACCGGCAACCATTGCAGTTTTTGGCAGGCTGAGAAAGCTAGCATACCATGAGGAATGCCTCTTGCCAGGTGGACTGCTGCATGTTGCAGTACTTGCAACCAGTTCAATAGATGAACAAGTTACTTACACGTGATAACGCTCCTTCGATTGGATGTTCCTCCCACGTATTCCTCATCTTATGATATCTTCGTTTCCAGCTTCAGCTGCTTCAGAAATAAATGTCTCCTCGGCAGAGGGCGCTGTACGTCAATGCAGTCAACCCGATGTCCCTCGAGGGCTTCAATCTCTGTTGACATCACTGTCAGGTATATATACCACGCACAGGGCCTGTTGGCTTCAGTTCTGTTTTTTAAGCCACCCATATGCAGAATTACCAACATTATTAAGTGCCTTTAATTTATCAGACTCTAAAAGAGCGTAAAGTTTAATGCCTGGAAATTCTACCGCGGTAGGTTGGGGGGGCCGATGAGGAATACGTGGGAGGAACATCCAATCGAAAGAACGTTACCATGGGTAAGTAACTTGTTCTTGTTCTTTCTTGTTCTTTGAATGGATTGTGTCCTCCCACATATTCCTCATCCTATGATAGACTCCCAAAGCATCATTACATTTTTGGAGGAGGGTGCATGAATTTTGAATGTTATTACTTGTCAAGAATGGAGAATAGAACTGGCTTACCAAATCTTCCCACATTGTTAGAAGTATCTAGACAGTAATATCTTGTAAAAGTGTGGATGGTAGACCAGGTAGCTGCCTCGCAGGCATCCTTTATTGGAACTCCCCTCTGGAGGACAGAGGAAGTTGCCATGCTCTTAGTAGAATGAACCCTTAAGCATACTGGGGGATCTTTTCCAACTAACCTGTGACACTCTGAAATAGCCAGTTTTATCCTGCTGGATAAGGTTTGTTTGGTAACTGACAGACCTAGTTTATGTCCTGTATACCCAATGAAAAGTTGGTCATGTTGGCGTAATTTTGCCATTCTTGAAATATAAAAGCTTAGCGCTCTCCTTGGGTCTCCGAGTCTATGAAATGTTTCCTCTTCCTTGCCAAGATGAGGAGGTCGATAGAAGGTTGGAAGCACAATTGTCTGTGTTAAATGGTAATCCGATACAATTTTAGGTAGGAATGAGGGTTTGACTTTAAGGACAAGCTTATCCTTGTAAAAGGTGATACACAGAGGTTTACAGGATAAGGCCTGCAACTCAGTTTTGAAAGTTAGCAAACTTAATGGGCAGGACTAGAGTGGCTCAAAATGAGCACACATCAAAAACTTTAAAACCAAATTAAGGTCTCAAGTTGTGACTTGGAAAAATGTAGGAGGAAACACATTCGTGAGTCCCTTAACAAACTGAGTTATTAAAGGTATTTTGAAGTATGATGACTGATCTGAGGTGCGCTTGCATATGGAAAACATTGCCAGATAACCCTTAATTGTTCCAATCTGGAGCCCCAGATTTGCTAAATGTAACAAAAAAGATAACACTGTAGGTTTATCGCATTGAAAAGGGTCCACATCCTTTTCCCTACACCAGCTGCAGAACTTGCTCCAACGGCAGCCGTATAAGGATTTTGTTGCTGTCCCTCTTGCAGAAAGCAAAATCTCCATTACGTCATCCCGGGGGTCCCAATCCTTATAGTTTAATTTAGTTTGTTTATTTATAAAGCGCGCCAAACCCTCGGGTAACTGGGCACATTGTACTTAGAGCAAAAACATAGGTTACAAAATGTTGCGCATACGTGATACATAACAGGGCAATATGATAAATATTAAGGACCGGGTTACATTATGGTCCATGTCAAGGTACAGGCTAACAGGTTACATTCAATATACAGGATTCAGTGTGGTGGAGCATGCAGATATCGTGCTCTTACTGAGTAATGAGCCAGGTTTTCACCATAGCTCTGAATGTCCAGAATGATTCCTCCGATCTGATTGTAATGGGGAGTGTGTTCCAGCACTTCGCTGCTAGTACTGGGAAGCTAGATCCCCCTGCTGTTGTCCGATTGAATTTGGGAATGTTTAGTTGGTGCCTGTAGGGTGTTCGGGTAGGTCTATTGGTGCTATGCCTGGAGAATGTGTCTGATAAGTATCTGGGGGCGGACAGTGAGAGGCGGGGCGCATCTAAGTGCATTGTTCTGTAAGACCTGGAGTCTGTTCAAGTTGGTGTTGGTAGTGCCTAGGAAGAGATTATTGCAATAGTCCAGTTTAGATAGTTTCAAAGCTCTAGACAGTGTGAGGCAACTTGCGGTGGAGAGAAATGGCCTACAGGCATTAATATGTTTATTTGTGTAAGCTGTAGAGGCGATAGTTGCATTTATTTGTTTTTTGAGCAATAGAGTAGAATCAAGATACACGGCCAGTGTTTTAACTTCATTTGAAACTTTTATATTATTGCCATCAATCATGAATGATTGGTACCTAGTGTCCAGTTTGTTGAGGCGGGCTTGGGAGCTGACCATGAGCAGTTCTATCTTGTCGTCGTTCAAGCAATGGCTGCGGGTGGCCATCCATGCTTGAATTTCAAGGTAGATTTCATTGAGCTTTGCAACATCTCTCTCATAGCAGCCAGTGAGTGTGATGAGGATCTGGGTGTCGTCAGCGTAATTGGTGTATGTGACACCCAAATCGTCAAGACGGTCAAAGAGAAGCTTGGCGAAGATGTTGTAAAGCGTAGGTGAGATACAAGAATCTTGGGTGCTCCGCATTGGATTGGGACAGGGTCAGCTGCTGCTGAGGGAGCGAAGACTCTAGTTGACCTATCGGACAGGAAGGACCGAATCCAATTGGTGGCATTCTGTGAGAAGGAGGCAGCAGTGGAGAGGTGATGAGTGAGAATTTGGTGATCAACTAAGTCGAAGGCTGCAGATAGGTCCAACAGGAGCAAGATGGGCAGCTTGCCCATGTCTTTGGCTTCATCCATTTGGATTTTTAGATCCAGGAGGGCTGTTTCTGTCCCGTGCCTAGGTCTAAACCCGGATTGTCGCAGGCCTAGGAGATTATTGTCTTCCAAATGACGTTGTATTTGGAGATATGCCACTCTGTCTAGAATTTTGAGGAGAAAAGGGACGGTTGTGATGGGCCTGTAGTTTGTGGGTATATTGGGGTCTAGGTTGGGTTTTTTAAGGAGTGGAAGGGCCCAGGCTTCTTTACGGTTATTCGGTACCGATGAATTTTTGAATGAAGAATTGATCAGTGAGGTGATGAAGGGGGCTAGGTCTTTAGCTCCGTCAGAAACCATGCATAAAGATTGAGTGTCTTGACCTCTGGATGGAGAACCTGACCCTTCTCTCGTGAAAGAAAGTCTTCGCTTTGTGGAAAATGCACTGGAGGGCAGATGAACATGTCCAGAATGTCCTCCTGGCCCAATCCAGGGCAATTAGGATCATGGATTTCCCAAAAAGTAGTTCCTTTAATTTATTAAGTGCCTGGAAACGCGTACAGTAGTGGAAACTCCCGGTCCACCACAAACGCTTCTCCTAGAGCTCCTCTTGGGGGAAATTCCCTGGAGCAAAACAGTACGCACTTCCAGTTGACACTGGTCACACACAGTTCCACTTGAGGGGTTCCTCAAAGGGTGAAGATCTCTTGAAGGACTTCCTGAGCTAGTTCACACTCGTGGGAGACTGTGCCCGGCCTGCTCAGAGCATCCACTGCCATATTTTCCTCACCGGGTAGGTGAACTGCTGACAGGGATATACTGCCTTGAATTGCCCAGAACCAGAGCTGCATTCCCTCTCTGCACAGTAGTAGTGACCCTACGCCTCCTCTCTTGTTGAGGTAGTACATGGCCACTGTGTTGCCCGTCATTACCAGGACATTCTTTCCCCATACAGAGGGCAGAGAGACCTTCAACGCAAGTCTGATTGCTCTCAGCTGCAAAAGGTTGATGTGTAGTTTGGACTTCGATGGAGACCAACGACCGCTGACTGTCAGATCGTTGGCATGGGCTTGCAACCCCATGAGTGAGGCCTCCGTAACTACTGTTATCTCCGGCCATGGTTGCCAAAAAGATTTCCCCTTCATAATGTCCTCCCAGGCCCACCACAGGAGAGCCTATGCGATCTTGCTCAGAACCTGAGGTAGATCTGACATTCTGCCTGAAAATTGAGATCATTGTGTCCTGAGAACCCATTGAAGGGATCTCATTCTCATGCGAGCTTCTGGCAACAGGAAAATGCAGGATGCCATGAGGCCGAGCAACCTCAAAAAGTCGAAGGCCGGAAGATGCTGGGCACTCTGGAATTTGGTGACCATCTGCACAATGTGTTGAGCACTCACCTCGGGTGGCAAGGCTTTTTCCAAGGAATAATCCAGGACCACTCCGATGAATTGGAGCATTTGAGATGGATTCATGTAGGACTTCTTGTAATTGAGGGAGAAGCCCAGTTTGTGGTAAGAGTGACAGGTTAGGCTGAGATGCTCCAGGGCTTGTTCAGGTTAACGTACCCTGCTCAGCCAATTATCCAGGTTGGGGTAGACGTGATTCCCCCCCTCTTCTGAGACTCGCTGCCACTACTGCCATTGACTTGGTGAAAACCTTCGGGCGGAGGTCAGACCGAATGGCAGAACTCAAAACTGATAATGAGAACCAACAACGGCGAAACTCACGTACTTTCTGTGCTTGTGATGGATTGGCACATGAAAGTAAGCATCCTGAAGGTCCAATCACACCATCCAATCCTGGAGCTGGAGGGCCTGAAGGATTTGAGAAAGTGTGACCATCCTGAACTTGTCCTTCCGAGGAACTTATTCAAGCATTTCAAGACCAAGATGGATCTCAGTCCTCCGTCCTTCTTGGGGATCAGGAAATAGGGAGAGTACCATCCTTTGTTCCTCTCCATAACAGGTACTGGCTCTATAGCACCTTTCTCTAGCAGGCTAAAAATGTCCTGCAACAGAAATGGATCTGGAAAATTTAGCAAATGTCTTCCCCGTGGATGATCCTGAGGTCTCTGTATAAAGGGGAGGCAGTAACCTTGGGCTACTGCTTCCATTGCCCATGCATCTGAAGAAATACCTCGCCATTCTTTCAGATCCTGTGACAGTTGCCTCCCACCGGGATGTCATGAGTCAAGACTTCAGAGAGGTTTTGAGGCAGCTGAAGCAGCAGCAGATGGTAAAGATGCTGCTGCTTGGATGGGCTTTGCACCTCTCCCTCGTCCACTAAGAGGAAATCTTCATTGTCCTCTTTGACCCGCCTGTCTTCTCGCTCTAACAAGTGAGGAATAGAAACGAAAGGACCTATCCCTCCAAGATGATCCGCTGGGGTGAAATGACTGTCTGATGACGGCACCTAGGGACTTGGCTGCCGCTTTTGAGGTTTGCAGCCTTTCAAGGCTTACATCAAACTTATATTACCAAATAAATGAGAGCCATCAAAGGGCATGTTGAGGATTCTAGATCGCAAGTTAGTTGCAAATCATGACTTCATCAACCACGCACATTTGCGTATTACAGTGCTTGCCGCCATGGCTCTGCTGATGCTGTCAGCAGAGTCCAGATCTAACTGAAGAGACTCACACATAGCCTCTTTGCCATCTCTTATCAGGTTCATGAAGCTGTCTCTTTCCTCCCCTTCGGAGATGGGATCAGTTGCCTTAGCTATACAGTCCCACAGGGTGAATGTACATTTTGCCAGTGCACATGCAGATTTTAATGTCATGCTTCCAGCAGAAAAACATTTTTCGGCCAGGTATCAATACGTTTATCATCCCTATCTGGAGGGATAGCAGGGTACTTAGCTTGTTTAGAGGTGGACATAGCTGCCTGGACCACGAAATCTTCCTGTGTCAGAAGTTTTGACAAATAGCTTGGGTCGCTACTGTATAGCCTATATTTCCTGGTGAGATTTCCTTTAATTGCAGGACTAGATTCTGTAACCTCCAAGTTTTCCATTACTCTTTTTTGGAGCGCCACATGAAAGGGTAGTATCAGATCATTTTGTGGACCTTTGTCCAATATGTCTGTGACATCATCCTGCTAAAATGGTGGAGCAGGTCTACACCATCTTAAAAAATCTATAACCCTAGTCATGAGACTTCTGTATGATGCATCAGCATGATCAGCCGGGTCTGGCTTCCCAAAGTCCAATTCTGGAGAAGTGTCAACACCACCAGCTGTTTGTAGGGAATCCTGGAGCTCCCTGACTCTGGTTTCTTCTGAGATAAAACTTTCTGGAACATTAGGAGTACCCCTATGTATATTGGGAGTATCCAATTGAAGGCCAAAAGTTGAAATCTCATAACCCTCATATATTGACTTTTTAGGTAAAGGTTAACGTTTTTTTCCTTTTCCTTTACCTTTGGTTTTTGTGGCAAAGGCATTGATGACTCCACTGCCGGCCTCAATGTCTTGGTCTTAGACTGTATAGACGATTTTGGTGTCGACGTCCGTGGCGTTAATGGTATCGACGACTTACTCTTCGACTTATGCTTCAGGGGACCCTCTTGGACGATTTTTCGTCCCGTCAAGTACTCAAATAATTTCGAGAGCTTTTAGGCTTAAGACCCGGGATTGAGGGCGCACTGTGTTTCGCCTTGGCCCTATGCTTGTCGTCAAATGGCGCATGGCCACTTTCTTTGTGTTTCAGGGGGGACGGGGCCTCTTGGGGATTTTAACCATCTGTTTTCTGAAATATTCCCACTCATTTTTTGTAGAGGATTTAGTCGGGCAGACTAAGCCTCTTTCCTGAGGAGTATCTGAGGAAAAAGAAAGAGAAGAGGGTGATCCACAATGCCTTTTGTTTGACTATTTTGAAGATGAAGAAGAGTGTCTGATCCTGGAGTGAGATTGTGTTTTTTAATCTTCTTTAATGAGGAGATGAATCTCTCGACTCCTGGGACGCCCCCGGGATTTTGGGACAAGCCTACCTGCTGACAATTTAGCTTACTGCTCTTTTAGGGCCTTACCTGTCTTCGACTGACAAGATGAACAGTCAGAATTTCATGCTCGACACCCAGCCACCAGATGCATATTTTATGCGGGTTTGTGATGAACATTTTGGCACTGCATTTTAGGCATTTTTTAAAGCCGGTTTTTGGAGTAACAGTTGTCGAAGATGAGGCCATATTGAAACAGTTTCTGCCGAATACTGAAGCATGCTGTAATTCTCGAAGCTATCGCATTCGCGGAATAACAGAGCTGTAGCCAACAGGCGCTGCACGTGGTATATACAGTCGACAATGATGTCAACTAAGATGGCAGCCCTCAAGGGACATCAGGTCGACCGTGTCGACGCACAGCGCCCTCTGCCGAGAAGACATTTTTTTCCAAAGTTGGAAACGACGAGATCATAAAATGAGGAATACGTGGGAGGACACAATCCATTCGAAATGCTTGTTGAGCCAAGAAGGTTGTCTCTTTTTGATTTAATAGAGCACACTACTTTTGTGTTCCATTGTGTTCCGGTGATGTCTAAGTATGCTAACATTTGAAAACTGAAGTACAGATAACTAAATGCCCTTGGGCTTAGGCGCTTTACAAATGTAATAAATAAATACAAAGTATATAAATAAATTCATATTTCCAAGATCACACAATGTTGGTCATGAAGAGAAGCCTGGATTAGAATCGACATGTTCTGGTACCAAACTCCTCAGATTGGTCACAATACCACACACTTTCTCAGTTGGCCAGTCTTTCTGATTTAAAATGAAGCATTATATTGGTGGTAGTCTTATTTCAAGAATTCCCATATTTAGCAAATAATCAAACAGAAGCAGCAAGATGAATGATTTGTCCAAGTTCACGCTATATTTATTTGGGATACGAATTCATATCTACTGGGTTAACGTTTAAAACTTCTCCACTAGAACATTTACTCCCTCCCATTCTTTTCTATCCACCATTCCTTCGGGGCGATGTGAGGGGATGGTGGGCATGTGCATGCAGAAGATTGGGGTCTAGATGAATGGGAAGTATGTACATGTAAGGGGTGGATTAAGGATGCATGTGTTAGCTGGACTCGAGTTGGACCTGTGTTGGTGTGGCAAGGGTGATACTATTACCTGTGTGGAGATTGGGTGCGGATTGACAGTGAAAAGCTTCATATGTGGAAGTGATTTAATGGGGGGAAATGTGTCTATGGGAGTGGTTAAGTGGGTAGGCAAGGAGATGTTCATGTGGGATTTTTGATGGAGGGCGGGAATGCACCTGTCAGGCAATAAGAAAGATAGAGCTTGGAGCTAAATCTGTGGGGATGGGTGGAGTGTGAGAAGTGCTTTAAGTGGAATGAGAAATACAAGAAAGGGCTCCAACAAGATTGCGTGGCCAAAAAGTATTGTGCGTGGCCTAAAGCATGTCAAACATTGCCTAAAGAGAGTGCAGCCAAACAAACAGTACTTCATTGAATCCTGCAAACATGTATTGTGGGTCACTCAGCATGGTCCAAAGTGGTCTTATTTGCATTCAGTCTTCATATTGTACATACATCTCTAGCTGGGTTTGCAAATAAATCGCTGCCTGTAGATAAATTGCTGTTTCAATATATAGACAATTCAGCCTGTGAGTAAATCACCCTTATTTTGTAAATACATCACAGTGAGAAGAGAGGGGATACAAATAGCACTAATGTCTTCCTCCGAGATTTTAACATCCAAGTCTCACACCGACAACCACACTCGAAGCATGCTTTTCGCCCTGACCGGATCGATGGACTTTTTGCAATTGGTGCTCTCTTCCACCCACAACAAAGGCCAGACCCTAGATGTACTCTTTACATCACCCCCATCAGCTGTAAAAGACCCTATCTCATTAGGCGAGTCTGAGCAAGCAGCCATCCCACTGTTAATCGCCATGGACCACAAAGATGAGGCTAAAACCCCCTCATTCAGCACTTCTCCTTCTAAACCTTCCTGCCCATGAGATAGAGGTAAACTTCATAGACTTCCTCACGAGAGGGAATGCCTCTCTCCTCCTAGAATAATTCAACATCTCTGCTATGAAACTGGTAGACAATTATGCCCCCTTAAAACCAGTTGCACTATGACCAAACCATGCACCCCTTGGTCCACCCTCGACTTTACCTCCAAAAAATGCTCAATCAGGGCCCTAGAGAAACCGCAGTGCAAAAACCGTAACCTTGGAGATCTCATAAACCTCAATTCTCTCTGCGCCAGCCATAGAATTCTGGTTACTGACAAAGCTGCTCTACTCCACCACCATCACAGCAGCTTCTAACATGAGAAAGGCCATCTTTGAAGTAGTAAAGCATTGCATCAAACCCTCACCCAACCCAGAGGTGCCAGCAACTCATGAAAAATACAACGGAATCAACAATTTTTCTATTGCAAAAATAGTAAAAATACAACAAATCATCAAATGAACCTCCCACAACATTAAGAACCCCTGCACCCCCAGACGCACACTACACCTCTGGCCGAATTCTCTCCTCTTGCCCCTCAGATGTCCTAAAAACAATCGCCTCCCTCAAACCCAAGGCATAAATTAGTTTTCAAAAATTGATAAGCACTGTTTACTAATTAAAATGTTTTTGATTAGCAAACAGGCCCATTTGATTATCAATTTTGTACTAACATTGTTAATGTCGCCAAAGGTTATTTGTACCCAAGACATGAAATGAGCAACAATACAGCGGTTTTGCATACCGGTGAAATAATTGTGAGATGAGTCAAGCCCTGCAAATGTTTTAAACTTCAGCTAGACCTGCATGTCGGGTAAGTTTGTTTACCTATTCAATCTAACAGAAATACATTCGACCCATAGCAACCGAGGACAACACATTTAAAAAGAGATTCCTGTAAAATAGTGCATGTCACTACAAACCCACTTTGTTTGGCACACTTCTGCCACCCAGAGGCCAGTCATGCAAAGTGAAACTTTTATTTGACATTTACTGCAAACAAAGTAGATGTTAAATAAAAGTTTCAAACCTCTCTTGTGAATTAGACTCGCCCTTCATAAAATCTACTCGACTGTTTGAATGGGCAAAACAACTTTGCGAGCTGTTAGGCACAATTGCATGCAGTACTCGCGGGGACCACCACATACAATTAGGACTACAGGTGTAAGCAAAACCAACCTTTGGTATAAGTCTGTACTACACAGTTTGTGGTAGCGAGCTGAGCAGCCGGCTTATCTCAAGAGGGAATGTGAGCAGTATAAGGATGTTACACAGAGGTCTTACAATCACAGTGGTTCAAGTAGACACTTGCACTCAAGGTTTCTTGGTAAAACACGTATTCATTTATTACACAATCATTTAGAAAACATTCACTCATTTAGAAAACATTCACTAGAAGGAGGAAACTTAATGTTATACACAAATATACTTCAATACCAAACTAATACGTTTCTGAGTAAATCAGGCTCCCCTGAAATAGGAGCAAAATGTCATTTCAGTTACTTTCAATGGGAGTAAAAATCACAAGGTGATAGAATAGATCACAAATACTTTCTTAGGCAGTGCAAATAGTTTTAGATCAGTAGAGGACTCGATTCAGTTCAATAGGCCTAGGCCAAAGTCAATGTACTAGTGTCTTGGATAGGAAAGAGCAGTTCTTGTAGTAAACGGTAAAGTCTTTGCCAATGTTCTCAGAAGTAGTTTGTCCGAAAAAGAATCATATTTTGGGTCACAAGCTGATTAGGCCTGCAAGTTGGGAAAGTTCTGCAAACTTTCCCCGCACAAGAGGCATTCTCTCAATCCGGTTGGCACAGTACCTTAATATGAAGGAAAAGATGCAGCTGAAGACATTGGTTCCTGCCAGTTCCTGCAGATCTCACTGTTCCTGAGCCTCAGTCGTGGGGACAAGAGGGAGGACGCCGGGGGACTCCTGCACTGCACGGGTTCCTCGGAAAACACAGACAAAATGGAGTCACTTCGGTTTGAGTAGCTGTCATCAAGCACACAAGCCGGTGTCCTTACCCCTGGTTAATCCTAACCAGCTCCGAGAATGGTATCCAGGTGGCTTATAAGTTGATTGGTTCCACCAACTCAAAGGAAGAAGTCGTCCTTGAAGGGGCTTCTCTGTTGCGATGAACTTGGCAATTCGGACCTGCAGCAGGGCTTCACCGGTCAAACCAACGGTCCAGGAGTTGCAGCAGCCGTCCTCTTCCCGCTCGTCTTAGGCTCTTTCGTTCCAGTGGTCGACTCTGCTTTCCAGTCCAAGAGACTCGCCTTTTTAACAGTTTTCTCCCTTTCATTCCAGCATAGCTGCCACTCACCAGGCAGGGTGGCTGTCCTTGCCAGACAGTCAGCCGGCCAATCACACCAGCATGCATTTGGGTCTCCTAGGAGACTAAGCACAGAGTGTTCCAGGCACCTCCTCACTTCCTGCCCACCCCAGACACTCAGACGCAAGAGGCGGTCTTCAGTCCTGAAGCCCGCCAAAGGCATAGAAACAAAGGGACCAAACCTAGTTTGGCGCTCAGAGACAAACTCTAGAAGGACCTTTCCAAAAAGAAATGGTGAAAAAAGAAGACCGGGACCCGTTTAAACAAAGGGGCTTAAGGCGCCATCTTGAAAAACATGGCTCACGCGACTTTTAGCTACCCGTGTTGGCGGTCGGGAAAAATCATGGTAGTTCATTGTAAAACCACTGGCACCAGCCATTTCGATAGAAAAGTGTAGCAGTTGGCTACTACATGAGTTTCTAGACACATGGGATACTAGGTAGCCCCTCCAGAACTCTATAGGAAGATAGTGTGTACTGGGTCTAGGAATTTAAAAAGACTAGTAAAGTCAATGTAACCTTACATTCTCTGGGATCCAATAGTTTATCCCAGAGAAGGTATTTTAACCTTTGGGAAGTCCAAAAGGACATCCCTGTGTCACTGCACTGAGGGTGCTGTGTAACACACATGAAAAGATACCTATTGAGTTAACTTGAAACTCTGTAATCAAAGAACACAAGAGTAAAACACACATCAAAATACATGAAAGAGTGGAAAAAAAGGCTCACGCTCTTTCCAGGTAAAAAAATCAAGTCCTCAAAATCCAGCAAAGTTGCTGCAGGTCTCTAAGGTGAAGGGAATTAGCCCATTTATGTGAATTCTCCCTAACACGAGCCACAGCTGAGTGTCTGTAAAATGTAAAAGGTTAGCTACATGAATTGGCACAAATAAATAGATATACTAAAATGGCTCTGATAATACAATCATAAAGCAAAGCGAGCTCTAGAGGCCAACTACAGTGTTTGGTATTGCAGTAGATCTGTAGATGTACAGATTGGAAGGAACTATTGATCACTACTTTGCGTAAGCATTTAGTTTGCTTTGTGAATGTATTATGAAAGAGGCAAGAAAGAGACTAAGCATAGTGTATTGCGTAGCAGGCAGAGAACTGGCCAAACTAGTGGAATATTGTAGTTTGTGGTCATCTCACTTTCAGGGTACCTGGTATAAAGCAACAGGGTGGTAATATCAAATGTTAAGGAGTATGGGTTGAGCACCAGTTGCAAGATGTATGCAATCTGCAGGTTACAGAACTAGGTTTGCCATCAAAAGCATTTGATCATGCGATAATGTACATTTTCAAAGGTTTACTAGTCAACATGATGCATCTTCCCCAACAAAATGAAATATAGTTAATACTATGAAATTCAAATATACTAACCTAAACTTTACTGTAAAGCATGCAGAGTTTCAATACTGTAATTATGCATTATTTAACAACGTAACATTTTAGGAATGGAATTGCACGACTGTCTTTTTAAAAGATATAAAGTTGACACATACTTGTCTATGCCAGACAGGATATAAAAAGTTTAATAAAAGTATCAACCTGATTACTTCTGGTTTGCAATTATTTGAAAATGAAATTATTGCCTAGCACTCCTACACATGCCTTTGGCACTTGGGTGGAGGAGAGGATTGCTGCTGCACTTTCCCCCCATTAGCACTGAAGTGAACAAAGAAAAGAGGGTGAAGAGAGCACAGACTGCAAGAGAGGAATGCAGGGCAACCTTT
Source organism: Ambystoma mexicanum (assembly GCF_040938575.1). Lineage (NCBI taxonomy): Eukaryota > Metazoa > Chordata > Amphibia > Caudata > Ambystomatidae > Ambystoma > Ambystoma mexicanum. The sequence continues at coordinate 951,960,221 of NC_090928.1, read as the reverse complement.
GTTTTCATTGAAGAGGGCAACTTAAATAGCTAACTTTGCTACACAAGTATTCATTTGATTAGCAAACCTACAGAATTGCATAGCAAATTGCTATGCATCAGTGCTTATTTTATGCCTTGCAAACCTACTTCCTCCTTATTTTATTTATTGTATTTATTTATTTATATAGCGCTAAGGCCTGCAGGCATCGGAGCGCATTACAAAAAGACGGAACATATAGATGCAGAGTAACAAGACAGCGTGAAGATACACATAGTGATCATCTCATGGGGGCTCATCCTACTCTGACAATATAATGCTGGTCTCCATCATTAAACAACTGATGGCCTCGGTACTCAATATCAGAATTGAACAACTACACCTACACCTAATACATGACTATCGGTAGGGATTCTGTGTCAAGTGTAGCATTGAATATGCCACCATCCAGGTGGCAGATGATGCCCTCCAAATCATGGATAAGGGCGACTCGTGTCTCGTGCACATACCCTATCCCATTCGACTACTCTGACCAATCGGCCATCTCACTGTCAATTACCCACTCGACCATGGCCCACATTGGTCAGGCTAAAAAGAAAACCTCACTCAGCTCTGCTCCTTTAAAACCTTCATGATCAAAGAGCTAGAAGCAAACTTTGCAGACTTCCCCACCAGAGGGAATGCCTCGATCCTTCTAGAATTATTCAACAACTCTGCTATGAAACTGGTGGACAATTATGCCCCCCTGAAAACCAGCTGAGCAAGCCCAAACCAGAACAAAAGCATCTTCCTTGACCTCTCGGCTGCATTTGACACAGTCGACAACCGCATCTTACTCTCCCTCCTTACTGACAGGATGGGATTCTCAGTTACTGTTGTAAATTGGTTTGCCTCCTACTCTCGGCTGACACCAGGCCATCAATATGAAAACATTGAGTTCTAACCAATTCCTAGTCTCCTGTAGAGTTCTCCAAGATACCATACTCTCACCAATCCTTTATAACCTTTGGTAGAGCCTCAGGGCACACTCCTCAAAGATCCCGATGTAGCCATCCACCAATACACAGATGAAACTCAGTTGTACATGAGTGCAAAAAGCCCACAGGTCATCAGTCGCCTATGCAAATATTTAGCCATCATCCATTCCTGAACCTCGACTGCCTACCTCAAACTTAATCCATCCAATACCGAATTAATCCTTATAGATACCCCCTCTAAACACAACTTGTTCAACAATGGCTTAGTGGGGGGGGCGTGGCCAGCGAGCGACCGATGAAGACGTGAGCCCGCAGAGCTCCTGGAGCCACCAACTATATCCTGAAAAATCCTGGGGATTCTGACCCAAGACACCCTTAAAATAACATATGAGGGTTGCGGAAATCTAGCGGAACGAATTGCAGTAAATCTGATTCCAAAACGAAGCGCAGAAGCAAAGATAACTGCATTGCGAAAAAAGTAACGTAGCCGCCACCAAAACTGAAACAAGATGGCCGACGGCAACGCAGCATAACTTCCCAACGGACACCAACAGAGGGAGCGGCGGCCCGAGAGAGGCTGTGGGGGAGGAAGTGACTGCGTGCCGGACAGACGTATCGCAGCCTCGCCTGGAGGCGAAAAGACGCAGACACAGAGCGACCGGACGGCGGAGGGTCGAACAGCGCTGAGGCCCACATGGATGCGACCCGGTGCCCGGGTGCAGTCTTCCCCCTACCCCCTGACTGCAATCTTCACAATACCACTCCAGCAGCAACCCCAATCCAAGGTGAGCCGAACGACCGAGGGCGCTCTGTTTAGCGTCGAGCGCCTGCTGACCCAGGACGGCGGACACTGGTACGGAGAGCGGAGAGTTGAGACCTGGTTGTCGAGGCCCACGAGGCGGTAAGGAGATGGGAGAGCGGGAGACGAACAGTGAAAACAGCGAGACAGAATAGACTATCCGAAGATCCCTCCCCGCCTGCCCATTCCTACCGCCTATCACATAACTTACATCAAACCTCCTTGTCGCCTCTCGACAACGACCCTCCTCCCCTGATTCCACTGTATGCAGAAACTGAACGAGGGATAGGCTGCCCGCCACAAGAGCCTCCCGTGGACGAATCCGGAGAAATAGTGGAACTCCAACTAGGCCTCACCTTCTCCCTCCCCGGCTCCAACCAGCCCACGGTGAGGAGGTGGAATGGAAAACTCTGTCTAGAACGACACACGGAGGAACACAAGCACACTGAATTAAAACGCAGGAGAGGCAGGAAAGAAAGCCAGAAACACCGTCCAGCCACGTGGAGACCTTGAAAGTGGCAGGTAATCCCCCACCTATGGCTGCACCGGGCACAGAGGCAGACATGGGCAAAGACAAGGACAAAAGAGGCACAACACAAAGCAAAATGGAGCAATATGCCGTACCCACAACGGCCAAAGACCCGACACAGGAGAAAACCATGGCTGCTGAAGACGAGGAAGCCAAACCCTCCCTCAAAGACATTATGAATGCCATAGCCAATTCCAGAACCTCCATGGAAATAAAAATAGATGGCATCAGCACAGAGGTATGCCTCCTACGCCATGATCTGCAAAAACTCACATCTCGCACAGGAGAGGCGGAAACTGGCATATCCAATACGGAAGATGGTGTCCGGAACATAGGACAATAGATGACCAGGGTACTGCAGCGTGTTAAAATACTAGAGGAAAGGGTGGAAGAGGGAGAGGGCCGCTCTAGGCGAAACAATATACACATTTTGGGGCTGCCTAAGAAAAGCGAAGGCCCCTCTATGGAGCTATTTATTGAACAACTGCTAATAGACCTGTATGCCCCGAAGACGTTCTCAAAACTCTTCTCCATTGAACGTGCCCACCGAGTCCCAACGGGCAGGCCAGCCCCTGGGGCCCCACCCCGCACAGTGATTGCCAAGATTCTAATTTATAAAGACTGAGACACAGTGCTACAAATGTCAAGAACCAAAGACCCTATAACCTATAACGGCTCTAAAATCGCCTTCTTCCCAGACTTCACTAGGGAAGTACAAAAAGCACGACGATCCTTCGACCAGCTTAAAAAACGACTACAGTTGCAAAACTTCAAATACGGCCTCCTGTTCCCGGCACAGTTGAAGATCTATCATAATGGCACAACTGTGCATTTCAATGAGCCTAAAGGAGCATGGAACTGGGTGGAACGTAACCTGGAAGGGATCAGACCACGTCTGAATGGGCGACCGAACGCACAGCCAATACAAGAGCAAGAAGAACTACTACCGAGAGAAGCCGACTGATGTAAATAATCACAATCAGACCAAAACATGATCACCGATAACTACAAGGAAACCCAAACCAAGAAACCCGCCAACAATACACCACCAGATTTCCCACAAATCAACGAAATGGTGGCCCAAAACAGGCCCCCCTCCAGAAAAAGTGTCAGAAAAAGCATCACAACAGACAGAGATACACGGACACAGTTATACAAGTGTTGTATACAGCATCCCTAATGCTGAAATAGCAAGGGACAATATACGAATTGACTAATTGTTAGAAAGTTGGTTGAATGGGTGACAGATGCTTCAGTTGGGGAAGGAGTATAGGGAGAGGGAGTTGGGAGTTAAAATTGTTATTATTGTTATTTTATGTTCACAAAACATGCACGGCACACCTGCTCATATCAGAAAGAAAAGGCAAAGAAGAATTCCAGACTGCAACAAAAGAAAATGATGTCATACATGGAAACCATTCTCTCCAAAACACAGAATACCAAGAAAAGCACAATGCCTCAAACAGAATCCAACACTAGAAAGCTATCCCTCCTAACGTGGAACGTAAATGGCCAAGGCAACAGCATCAAAAGAAGACTGGTCACACGATACCTAAACCGGCAGAATCCAGGTATTGTCCTCCTAACAGAAACCCATCTGGCAGGCACAATATGCAAGTTCTTTAAGAGAACTAAATATCGCACAGCAGTGCATGCAGGATTCTCCATGGGATCGAGAGGAGTATTAACATTGATAAACAAGAAAATCCCCATTACGGTATCCAGCACCCTCCAAGATAGAAGAGGAAGATATGTACTCGTACAGGGCACCTTATGGAACCAAACCTTCGCCATACTAGCGATCTATTCACCCCCGGCTCTCATGATGACCGTACTAGAAGATATCACACCAATAATAGCAAATAACACAGCTGACACCCTAATAATAGGTGGGGACTTCAATGAAGTAATGAATATTAACATGGACCAAACAACATAAGAGGAAGAAACCCAGCGGTACCAACCAAACTAGCTACCTTTGCAACAGCACTAGGATTAAGAGACGAATGGAGAGATCTCCATCCAACGGAAAGAAAATACTCGTTCCTATCAGGCGCACACGCATCACTGTGTAGGCTGGACTACTTTTTTCTTCCTGCTGTGTTAGGCAGAATCCTGTGCAGTTCCCTTGGGGACCACTGCAAAAAGATTAAGACTACAGGAGTAGGCAGTAAACCCAAATGGTAGCAGTCTGCACCACCCAGATTTACCTGCTAGCTGTGGCTGGAGTCAAGAGTAAGTCAATATATATAGAGTATACACAATAGGGCCAAAAACACAGTGGAACAAGCAAACACTGACCAGAGCTTTGTATCAAAAGTATATAATTATTTATTTAACACACACTTTAAAAACACACTAGCACTCTAAATCAAAGGCAAGTTCAAACACAGTCAGATAAAGTATAAACACCTCCCATGATAACTATTAGACAAGTCAGAGTTAAAACACCACTATTTGTTAAAACAGATGTGAGCGCGTAACCTAAATGGCACTCCAATTGTTAGGTTAAAGGGAGAGAAAAAGGCAGAGCATAGAAATAAAACAGGTCCCAACACTTTTAGGAGTTCTCAGCAAGGGAATAAAGGCAGTATACACTGTAGAGCCAATGTTCATAGGCCAGGCCCCCTTTAAATGGAGCAAAGCGAAATGTGCCCAGGATCACGCGGTTGAAAATGCACTAAAAGTCTTTGCAGAATGTTCAAAAGAGGTTGGGGCGATTCAAGAAGACAAAGTTAGAAGGTCTGGGGCCAACCCAGATGGAAAGCCAAGGATTTAAGGGTCACCTTGGGCAAACCGAAGAAAGGGAGGCCAGGCAGGACACAGTACCTTAAAGAGAGAGGAAGCTCCAGCGGTGGCAGTTGTTCCTGGCAGTGGTTGCAGTTCATTGTTTCGACCAGGGGAAGAGAGGATCTCGTTGAGGAGGAAACGTGGAGTCGATGCACTGCACAGGGATGAAACCAGCCACAGAGTTTGTCGGTAAAAGGTGCGTTCCTTTTATTCGCTGTCAAAGTGGTGAAGCTTGGCTATCCGGCCGCCGGGGTGCTTGGCACGGGCGATTCGACCAAGAGACGTCTTTAGAAGGCGAAAGGGCGAACTGGTTGGTCCCACCAGCTCAGAGGAAGAAGACTCGTCCAGCAGAAGATCTTCTCTTGTCGTTGGGAAAGTGGTGAGTTTGTTGCAGCGGGGCTCCACCGGTGGTGTCCTCGTTGCAGATGGCTCAACTTCTTCCCTCTTTGGATTCTCAGGTCCTGTGGCGACTTCTGAAGTTCCAGTCCCAAAAGCCCTGCTTTTATGCAGAAAAACCCCCATTCAACAGCCTAGCTGTCACTCAAACATGCTAAGTGGTGAGCCGGGCGGCTCACCACTGGGCCAATCAGAATAGAGTGCGACTTGAGTTGCTAAGGTAAAGCAGTCCACGGGGCCAATTCCCCTCCCCACACATCCTATGGAACCCAGACAGAATGGCACCATTTGGAGGGCTTCTGTGGAGAAGCCAGCCAAAAAGTGGAACAAAGGGCTCGACCTTGGTCAGAGTTACAGAGACGGACACGAATGGCATTTTAGAAAAGAGTTCTGGCAAAAATACCCAACCGTGAATTTAATATTAAATAAATAAACCGGAGGTATCTTTAACATTGCACCAAAAAGTGGTGCCTTTAAAATCAATGGGAAAATCCCATAGGAAATATTCTGGTGGAATATTTTGCGTGGTAACCACTGCCACCAGCCAGAAACTCGACAAGGGGGGACTGGACAGTGCCCCCTTGGAAACAGACCCAGGGGCAATATAATTAACCCCTTGCAGTACTTCCACAATATGATGGTTTGTACTGGTTCTGTTCACAATTTAAGACTAGTAAAGTCAATGGTGACTTTACATGCCCTGGGAGACAGTAGTCAGTCCCAGGGTATGGAGTCTATGTTTGGGGGTCACTATGACACCCCTGTGTTACTGTACTGAGGGTGCTGTGTAACACATACACAAAAAACAGATGATACCCTATGGAGTAAAAGACCCCATAGCCCAAAATCACACAAATAGTCAGAGACATATCTCAAATCATGCCTAAGAGTGGGAGTAAAAGAGTCTCACTCTTAGCAGGAGAAAAAAACAAACCCTAAAAATCCAGCAAAGCTGCTGGGGGACTCACTAGGTTTGGGAAATTAGCCTTATAAGAGAATTCTCCCTAACATGCTGTGAATATACATAAAGTAGTAGAAGCAACCCTACTCCCATGAGGGATATCAGATCACTCACCCCTACTGATACAGCTGGAAACTGAAAGGCCACAGACCCCACCAATCTGGCGACTGAATCCATACTACTTAGGCCTTCCCGAATTAGTGGAAGTAATTCAAGAAGCAACAACCACATACTTTGAGATAAATCAAAATTCGGTATCTGATAATGGGATACTATGGGAAGCATACAAGGCAAGCTTGAGGGGAGTGATCCTGAGCTGGACAGCAGCATACAAAAAACAGCATAGAAAAGATGTAGAAGATGCAGAAACCGAGGTGCAAAATACAGAAGAACAATACATTAATTCAGGAACAATTGAAGACAATAGAGCCCTGATCCTAGCGCAAAGGAAACTACAGAACATAACCTTAACCTGTGCATAACAGGCACATAGAACAATGAGAGCCAGGCTATACGAGACTGGGGACAAAGCCAGCAAGATGCTAGCATGGCTGGAGAAACGAGATGAAGGGCACTTTCAAGTCAGAAGAATAAATAAGGAAAATAAAGAGCAAACCTTGACCGACTCAGAAATCGCAGAATGCTTTGCAGCCTACTATGAAACACTATACGCCGCCCCACCAACCCAGATAGACCCCGCCATACTGGACAAAATCCCCCTCCTGTCCCTGGATGATACTCAAAGACTGAATTTAGAAGCAGAAATCACAGAAGAAGAACTGACAACGGCCCTATCCCAACTACAAAACGGGAAAACTCCCGGACCTAATGGCTTCCCAGCAGAAATGTGGGAAAAAATAAGGGAGTAGTGAGGTAGCATCACACATGCTCAAGATGTTTCGAAACGCGAAGAAAACAGGGATTCTCCCCCCAGATCTAAGAAAGGCTTGCATAGTGGTAATACACAAAGAAGGTAAACCACCAGATGCATGTAGTTCCTACTGACCGATTTTGCTTATAAACACAGAGGCTAAAATCCTAGCGAAGATACTTGCAAATAGGCTGCAAAGGGTGATAATGACCCTCATCCACCCAGACCAATGTGGCTTTATGCTGCAGAGATCCACGCGGATGAACATCCATAGGCTACACGTTACCATTGAAAGAGCACCAACACTAAAAGAGGCACTTGCGCTTCTCACCATTGACTTTGAAAAGGCTTTTGATTCCGTCCATTGGGAGGCTCTGTGGGTGATAATGAACAAAATGTGATTCAGCGATCAATTTATGAGCTGGGTCAAACTCCTATATAAAGCCCCGACAGCTGTGATTAGAGTAAACGGATGGTCCTCACGCAGTATTAATTTAGGGAAGGGAACAAGGCTAGGATGCCCCTTATCCGCAATGCTGTTTGAGCTAGTGATCGAACCCCTGGCAATAATGCTGAGGGATACACAGTCATGGAAGGTATTCCAGTGGGCCCAGGGATGGGAGGACAGGGTGTCCCTATACGCCGATGATTTACTCATCTATATGAGCAATCCGAAAGAATCATGTCCTATTGTCACTCACCTACTGAATAGATACGGGTCGTTTAGTGGGCTGAAGGTAAACTACCACACATCCATATTATTCCCAATTAAGGGACTAAACGAGGCAATCCCAAATAACTGTCCATTTCAAGTAGTAACCACACAATTCAAGTACCTTGGTGTGCAAATAACGACTGATCTTACAGAATATGTCCACAAAAACCTCTACCCGATCATAGATAGATTCACTAATGATGTGAAGCATTGGATGGCCCTCCCTGTAACTATACTGGGCAGAGCGGCCTTGTTTAAGATGCTAGCTCTCCCGCGCTTTCTATACATCCTGCAGAATGCACCACTATCCATACATAAAACAGAATTCTCCAAAATTGATGGAATTCTTAGGAAATTGCTGTGGGGAGGTGGTCACCCTTGAATAGCCCTGCGCACGTTGCAACGCTCCACGTGGGAGGAAGGGATCGGACTCCCCCATCTTCAGACATATTATTGGGCTTCCCAGATGGCAATAGTAAATGACATCCTACACAGCAACCCAGAGCAGCCACATATTCGAGTGGACACAAGAGCAAGACAGGGATCCTCCCCACTAGAGAGACTATACCAACATATACCACGACAAACCCCAAACACAATCAAAGCTCATAGAACACGGATATGGAGAGATATACATAAACATTTAGGCTGGTAGGGGAAAATCACACCGGTGCAACCACTGTGGAGGAATAGGCACCTCCCTGAACTTAACAGGCTTCCGAAATGGGCAACCTGGGAAACAGCTGGGATCTCCACGATTGGAGACATAATACAAGACGGCGCAATGCTGTCCTTCCAATCCCTAAGAGAGAAGTTTGACCTACCCATGACAGAACATTTCCACTACAGGCAGCTGGCACACACGTTCACAACATATAGAGTAGATCTGTCTGTTATGCCCGAGTCCACACCAATAGCGAGAAACATTGTACTTGAGCGTATAAATAATAAGGTAACCTCCACAATGTATAACGCAATCTCCTCATTTGCAACACCAGAGCTCCACGGTTTGAAAGCCAAATGGGAACAGGACGTAGGACTAAGACAACTAGAAGATTGGGTTACGACTCTTATGTATCCCAGAGAAACAGCCATATCCACCAGAATCAGACTGATCCAGCTCAAAATACTACACAGGATATATTATTCGAGAGAGGATTTATACCGATGGGGGAGAGCAACAAACCCCAACTGCCTTAGATGTGGGCAAGAGAGAGGGACCTTCTTCCACATCCTATGGGAATGCCCACAAATCCAAACGTTCTGGCAGAGATGCTGTAGCAGACTCTCAATAGTCACCGGCCCAGATATACCATGGGACCCCTAAATACTACCACTGGGAATAGAGGAAGACATTGCTCTATCTCGATTTGAAAAGCTTCTATTCTCAACAGCCACAGGCCTAGCAAAAAGATATATAGCTCAGCTATGGGGCTCACCCTCCTCCCCACAATATGATCAATGGGTAACGGATGTGGACGCATGCATAGTAATGGAAACAAGAGTATATACCACCAGAGGCTGCCCTGAGAAAGCACGCAAGATCTGGCAAAAATGGGAAGACAACTAAAGACAATAACTGACAAAGCATAACCTGTAATGAACTGCCATAAGGACTTTTACTATAACTTTCATATGAGATCATGGTTCACATACGATCTGCAGAATTACCTGGACAAATACCCTCAGGTGCATGCTATGCAATGTAAATGTGTATACGTTTGAAAGTTTGTATGTTTAATGCACTGATTGAGTAAACCAATAAAATATGTTTAAAAAAAAATAATAAAAAAAAACAATGGCTTAGTGATATGCACCAAGAAGGATTTGACTCGCAGGTCTCAGATTCAGCTAGATGATTAGGATTCACCATAGAAAGCAGCCTGCCCTTACAGAAACACATAGCCAAGATGGCCCAAATGTCCTGGCTCTAAATCTCCACTCTTTACAAAAATCAAACCCTTCATCCCTTTGCAGGACTTCTGAAATTGTAGTGCAAGTGCTTGTGGTCTTGCACATCGATGGGGGAAATGCCCTACTGTTAGGCCTCCTAACTGCTCCCCCAAAAGTAATCCACAGCACTGCAGAAAGTCTTCCTCTACAAGCCGGGATACTGTTCAAGACTGTATGCATCATCTACAAACAGGTCACGAGTAGCACACCAGCATACCTGGAAGCTAAGCTCCACATATCTGATGGCACACACTCCTCACACAGCAAATCGACAAACTCAGGCTCGAATCACAACTTGTCTGCAAAGAGAGCACTCACAAAAAATCCTTCTTTTGTCTCACATTCACCCTCTGGAACTCGATCCAGTTATAGGCTCGGACTACCCCCACAATTCTCCTGTTTCACAAATCTCTGAAACCTTGTCTTTAACAACACCTGACCAAAGACTAATCTCAACTGTCACACAGGCCACAACTACAGAACAACACTACTGTTAAAAGTGCCGACTATCCACACCCTGTACAGCGCTCCGCTGCTCTCGAGCTAGGTCCACGCTTTAAACAATAAAATAAAAATAAAAGTGGGTTTCAGGCTGCTTTGAATAAAATCAAAGAACCTTTTGGGGACATAAGAATGACAACAGATTTTTATATCTGACAACTATATCTGTGGAAATTCAAGCAGGTAACCCTTCTGGGTATATAATGTACAGCAAATTGAACCCTTGAACCCTGCCTTTGTCAGGTGGATATAAAAAACCCACTGGGCAGGTGATGGGAGAAGGTGTCACACAGCTACTCCTGACTTGGATAAGGTAATCAAACAGGACCTGAATTCTCACCTTCCCCTGCCTGTGCCAAAATGCTGCTGTGCAGAACACGTATTGCTCATGCCATGCCTCAAACAAGTACTTGCCAGTCTCCTCTTATCTTTCGCAGGACCTGTATGCCAGACAATGAGGAACTGAAAACCGCACAAAACGCACAGCAGGAGACAGACTCAGCAGTAAACTTAGTAGACAGTAGACCTTGCGACCAGCAAACAGACTGCTTTCTCATTTGGTGGTGCCAGTACAGACTGCGCTGAGCTCCCATCCTACCAGAGCGAGCTTGTATGAAACTCGACCAGCCGCCTAGACCACTGGAGGTCGGAACAGAGAACGAACACCACCCTTTTCCATAGGACTTAACAGATAACCCCATGGAACGGGGTGCGGAAACACAAAGGTGAAAATTGGCCTTTCCACGCCACTAGGCTCAATATGTGCTTTTCGTGGCCATCCTTGCTAGGGGTGAGTTCTCCTTGTGTCTCCTAGGGCACCAGGGATATATATTTTTTGAAAACGCATTTCGGCCCCCCAGCGCCTGGCACCCGCTCCCCCTGTCACCTTGTCCTTGCTTCCTGCTCCCCCCATCCTCCCTTGCTCCCGCCCACTGCGCTCCCATTGGATAACGGGCCCGTTCCCCACCGAGGGTCTACACCCTCCGGGCTCTGTTTTTTCTGCATTTCGTGGCCATCCTTGCTGGGGGTGAGTTCTTCCTGTGTCTCCTGAGGCACCAGGGATATATATTTTTTTAAGCGCATTTTGGTACCCCAGTGCTGGCACCCGCTCCCCCTCTCCCCTTGTCATCGCTTCCTGCTCTCCCCCACTCTCATCCCTCCCCCGTCCACTGCACTCCCATTGGATAACTGGGCCCTTATTGAACTTCAATCCAGGCAGCCCCTGGCGTGGCAGCTCTTTGCAGCTAAGAGCACGAGGCTAAGGGCCCGAGGCTAAGGACAGCCCCTCTCAAGCAGCTGCAGCTGATGTCTGCTGGTGTCTGCCGTGGTAGCGAGAAGCCTGCAGCCTGTTGCGACCTATCAGGTAAGTTGAATCTGGGTGTTTTTCATTGTGCTGTGTTTAAACACTGCCCCTTTCTCCCCCCACCCGCACCCACTCTAGGAAAGTTGAATCTGGGTGTTCTGCACAGTGCTGTGTTTAAAAACAGAGCCCCCCGCCCCTTCTAGAAAAGTTGAATCTGGGTGTTTTGCATTGTGCTGTGTTTAAAAACAGAACCTCCTCTCCCCTCTCTCCCCCTCCCCTCTCTCAAAGTTGAATCTGGGTGTTTTGCATTGTGCTGTGTTTAAAAACAGAGCCCCCCCCCCTTCTAGGAAAGTTGAATCTGAGTTTTTTGCATTGTGCTGTGTCTAAAAACTGAGCCTCAACACCCCCCCCTCCTTCTAGAAAAGTTGAATCTGGGTGTTTTGCATTGTGCTGTGTTTAAAAGCAGAACCTCCTCTCCCCTCTCGAAAAGTTGAATCTGGGTGTTTTGCATTGTGCTGTGTTTAAAAACAGAGCCCCCCCCCTTCTAGGAAAGTTGAATCAGGGCGTTCTGCACAGTGCTATGTTTAAAAACTGAGCCTTATCCCCCCCTTCTAGGAAAGTTGAATCTGGGTGTTTTGCAATGTGCTGTGTTTATAAACAGAGCCTTCCCCCTCCCTTCGAGGAAAGTTGAATCTGGGTGTTTTGCATTGTGCAGTGTTTATAAACAGAGCCTTCCCCCTCCCTTCGAGGAAAGTTGAATCTGGGTGTTTTGCATTGTGCAGTGTTTAAAAACTGAGACTTTTTGCACTCCTCTAGGAAGGTTGAATCTGGTGTTTTGTAGTCTGGTAACTGTGGCACTGTTACTGGGTCTCTTTGGGCTCCCTCCCACCCTAACATCTCCCGCAAGGCGCGCTGTTCACAGTTGTGTGTTACTTGTTCTCCCCCTGTGTCTTCCTTTGTTGTGACTCCGGCCTCCCTTCCCACTGCGCCTCCCGAGTTGTGTGCCACAGGTCTGACCTTCTCTCTCTCTCTTGCCTCAGCCCATCTCCTGCCTCCTACCTCCTTCGCACCCACTATGGTGCTCACTGTTTCTCCCATCTTCTCTAACTGCTACTCTATCTCCTATCATATCACTCTCACTAAGTCAGGTAGGAGGAAGTTCAAAAAGGACATCATGGTCTCCAACACAGGCCTCCCTATCGCTGATACCTACACACCAGCGCTTCCTCCAGAGAGACACTTACCGACATCCTCTTTGTCGTTCCCTCTCCAGGGCTAGGGACCCACCGTATGGTCTCTGTTCCCTCGGTGGGAGGTCCTCCTGGCCCCCTTCCACTCCTCCAATACCATCATTAATGTCTATCTGAATGGCACTGTCTTGGTCCAGGGCCCTCAGCCCAATCTCCTCCTTTTCAATAGGCATTTTCCTGCTTCTTATCAAGTTCCTTCCTTCTTCTGGTCCTCCTACCTACACCCCTTTGCTCCTCCGCTACGTCCCTCTTCCACCACCTCTCTGGCATCCTCCTCATCCTCTCTGACTAATCTGCCATCTTTTTCCTCTGCCACCTCTCTGGCACGCTCTCCATCCTCTCTGTCTACTCTGCCATCTCCTTCTTCCTCCTCTAACCCCTCTCTGGAGTCCCTCTACCACCTCCACAGGGCTGACCTCTTGCCTGTACCTCTCCACGGAAGTCTGTCAAATGTGGCAATCTGCTCCGTGTCGCAATTCTCAACTCTCGCTCTGCTGTCAAACAATCCGCCAAAATCTGCCAACTTCTCAAAGAACCTGATCTTAAAGTCCTCTGTCTCACCGAGACATGGATCACGGCCAGCTCTGCCACGAGTTCTGACACTCTCCTCCCCGATGGTTACAAGATCTTCTCCGAACCCAGAACAAACCGTCCAGGAGGTGGATTAGCTCTGATCTTTCCGGAGTGAATCCCTACTTCTGTCATTCCTATACAGGGCTACTCCTCCTTTGGATGCCATGTCCGCAGGCTCTCTAGCTCTTTTGGCCTCTGTATCACTGTGGCCACAATTTACAGGCCACCTGGCCAGGTTGCCATCTTCCTCTCAGAGTGGGCCAACCTCTCCTCCTCTCTCCTTGCTTCTACCTTTCAATGTCTCATCCTTGGAGATCTCAACATCCATATGGATGCTTCTAACCCCTCCTCAGGGCTCTTTCTTTTTCTATTCTACCCTCTGGCCCAACACACTCCGTCAGTTCTCATCTCCTCTAACATCCCTGTTATGCTCACCTGGTCTCTGCAAAGGTGTTGGGGCACGGTTGCAGCCCTCCCTGAACTTGAATCACCCCCTTCAGGCCTCTCCCGCAGTAGAAAAGCTCTGAGCGGTGGTACAGGTTGATACTGCTCCTGCGTGCAGATAACAGTGTGTGAGTATGCCAATCTGTGATTGTTGTACCTCTCGAACCCTTCACCCCAAAGTACGGTTTCTGTGAGCATACGCCGCCCCATAAAGCTCACCTGTGAATTATGGAAGATAAGCTCTCCGTCCTGCTACTTCTGGCAGGGGCACGACGAATGGGATCTAGTTCCTTCACTGATCCCTGATAAGGATTAGTCCACTCCAGCTGCGACTATGCTTCTCCTTATGATTGGTAAGTCTTTCTTGAGCTCTTGTGATGCTGTTCGTTCTGTTTAATGTCTTTATATGTTGCTCCTATTTATGCCCGCAATAATATCTCTCTTCTGTTTTCTTCCCTTAGATGGAAATGCGGCCTCAATGCAGCTGTGAGATGCGAGACGGGGCCAGATGGAAGATGGATGCTACCGCAATGTTCGACAGCATGTAAGTGATGGTTTAAGGAAAAGCGCAAAGTATGGCGAAGCGCAACCTTAAACTGACAGTTTTTTCGATGTCTAACCTTGCCTTCTGTTTTTCCTTGCATGCACTGCTGTCGACGATGGAGCATGTTGTGCTGCGGTGCCAAGATGAAGATTTCGGCATTCCGGAAAGTGTAAACATGAATACTTGGTTCGCAGAAGAGATGTACAGGTAAGAACAGCTTCCTCCAGTTGGTAAGTATGCTGGCAGGAAGCAGGATGTCCAGGAAGCAGGATCTTCAAAGGGAAGTCTGACCTCAGGCGACGGTGAGCGTTACGCGGCTTGCAAGTGCAGAATAACGCAAAGCGGGTGTCTTGCGGATCGGGGCAGTTTATGAGATCGTGGGCACGCCCATTAGGGCCGGCTTACCAGCCACACTAAGCCACTACTAGAGGGTGAGCATGTGCAAAGGCAATCCATTAGCAGCCACACCCAAGAATACACTTGGGGCTGCTTAATGGATGGAATGCTCAAGGTTAATGCATCCTGCTTAATGGATGGAATGTTCAAGGTTAATGCATCTGAAGTGCTATGTCAATAATAAAAGCTTTTTGGTGTTAAATGGATGTTCTTGTTTACTTTTGTTCATGAGCCTGGCGCCAAAGGCACCAGGACAGTGTCCACCCAGGTCTCATGTGCATGCGACCCCTGTATGCCTGTGCCCCCGACTTCATGACCATGACAATCCCCCTCTCAAACCCTCTCACCACTCCTCTTTCTTGGACCAACCACTTTCTTCTCTCTTCCCACCGGACGCTCTCTGTGCCCCAGATGAGGACGACCCCAGCACTGCCACCCACCTTCTCGGCCATCTGGCCCATGAAGTGTGTCAGTGGAGGCTTTCGCCATTACTTTCTCGCCTCCTCTACGCCTGCGGCTGACTCACACTCTGACACAACCCTCTCGAACCTGCATCTCTCATCACTAACACTCTTGATGTCCTTGCCCCTGTCATGAGGATATGTTTGAAGCCCACCTCCAAGAGCAACTCTTGGTATAACTCCGACATTGCAACCCTTAAATGCAAGTGCAGGTTGGCCGAGAAGAAGTGAAAGGCATCATGCGCATCCTTTGACAAATTGGCCTGTCGCCTTCTCCAAAGGCAATACAGACTCTCTGTCCTGTCCAAGAAGAGACCCTACATCCATGCCTCTTTGCGGCCTTGAACAACACAGTCAAACTCTTCAGAATCTGCAAGGAGCTTGCCAATCCTGCTGCAGTCTCCACCTCTTCTGTTCCCTCCAAGGCCCTCTGCACAGCACTGGCTTCTCATTTCACCACTAAAGCTCAGGTCATCATGTCCTTTCCTCTCCCTCTACCTCTCTTGGCCCCTCTATGGCCACCTCTCCCTCTCCTCCGCTGTTCTCCTATTTCCCTCTGTTCAACTCCTGACAATGTTTGTAGAAAAGTCAGATCTATGAAGTATCGTCCAAGCAGGTGCTCCCCTGCTCCTTCAGAACCATCAAGAACTATGACGCCCTCGCTCCAGCCTTGTCAGATTTCTGCAATCACTCTTTTCCCCCCTAAAGCACTCCCTTGTGCTCCCCCTCCTGAAGTAGCCTTCTGCCGATCCTTCCTCTCTGGCAAACTACTGCCCGATATCTATCACTCCTTTCCTGGGCAACCTCCTGGAAAAGCTGGGCATCTCCCAGCTTAATCTCCACACCGAAGCTGTTGGTTGTCTCCATGACAATCAGTCTGGCTTTAGATCAGCCAAAAGCGCAGAAACTGCTCTCCTGAACAACTGTGAAGACCTGCTCTCAAATCTCGACTCTAGCCTTCCTTCTGTCCTCATCGTTCTTGATCTTTCCTCAACCACGCCATCCTGATCAATCGTCTCTGTGACAACCTGTACAGCACGGGTCAGGCCTAGCCTGGTTGGTTTCTTCCTCTCAGATCGAACCTCCTTTCTTGTCACCACCTCTTTTTCTACATGTGGTTTCCCCAGGGCTCTAACCTCTCACCCTGGCTCTTCAACCTTTACTTAGCACCTGTGGCCCATCTCATTTCCACCTTCTCTACTAACAGACTCTAGACCCGGCCATACCGACTAATTACTGGCCCATCACCACAGTGCCATTTCTCCTCAAAATAATAGACAAGGTTGCCTACATACAAATTCAGAAATACCATGTGAGTTTCTACCCTCAGCAGCTGCAGATCCTATCCCCATCACTTGCTTCTGATCCACTCTGTACAACATATTCACCAAGCCCCTTTTCGATAAACTGGACCATCTTGGCATCATCTACACTAATTCTGCAGAGGATGCTCAGATTCTCCTACCACTTAGTGGGGATGATGATAAGGATTTGGCCTTGGTGTACAAAGTCTACCTCAACATCCAGGCATGGATGGCAACACACGGTCTATGCCTGAACTCATCATTCTGGGTACCACCCCAAACCTTAAAAAACTAGGCCATCAATACACAGATTTCAACATCGACGGCAACTCTATTAAAGTTGCCAAAGAGGTAAAAACTTTAGGCTTCTACCTCGCTTCCACTCTCAGATTCACTAAGCAAGTAAATACCATGGCGTCCGCCACTGCATATACATGCAAACTTACCAAAGCGGGTAAACCATTCTTATCTAAGAATAGCTGTATTATCCTTGCCTGAGCCCTCATCCTGTCCAAATTGGACTATTGTAACTCCCTATACATTGGGGCCAATAAGTACATTACCAGAAGAATTCAAACACTCCAAAATAATACCCTCAGAGCTGCCCTCGGCATAGCACGGAGAGAGCACATCTCTGAGACCAGGAGGCAGAACAACTGGCTATCTACATAAGACAAAATCAGACTAAAACTGCATTGCTTACCTACAAATGTCTGAACAATGCTGCACCTTGCTACCTTACTGAGAGATTCCTCAGAAAATCCTATCTTAGGCCCACTACAACAGCTTATACTAACTGTCTGACTGTCCCAAGATTCAAGCTATCCACAGTCGGGGGGTAGCAGCTTTCCAGTTAAAGCAGCCCAGCCGTGGAACTCCCTGCCCCTATCCCTGCGATTGGATCAATCCTACATTAACTTCAGACAGAATTCCATCAATTGGCTTAAAGACAATGACCAATAATTCCCTATCACCTACCTCATCCTACTGTAAACAGATTGCAGCGCCCTGTTATCATGCTGTCTGTATAGTGCTCTTCTTGTATCGCCTTTCCCTTGTACATTATGCATCACGTACCTGTATTTCCGTGACATCTTGACTTGTATATGTGCTTGTATATTTGAGATATGTACATTGGGTTTTCTGTATTTTCTAGATCTCGTGATTTGGATATTTGTCATGTGCAACCTAAGCTGAAAGACTTCATGTATCTTCTGCACCCTGATACCTCAGGGTCTGGTGTGCAATATAAATAAACAAACAAACAAACTTTCTGTGTTATGCGGATGATGACACTCAGCTCTCCTTCAGGCTCCCCTCAGCCTCCTCTCCTCTCTCGCTCATTCCTGATGGTCTATCCGCGATTCAGGAATGGTGTGCCTCTAAGGATCTCTGCCTGAATGCCAGTAAGACGGAGATCCTTCTCATTGGGACCCCTGCTTCCGCTTTCCCTCTTTCACTCTGGCCGCCCTCCTTGGGCCCTCTAGCTGCACCTTCCTGCGAGACAAAAAACCTTGGTGTCATCTTCGAGTCCTCTCTCTCCTTCTCTCCGCACATCACAGACGTCTCTAGGAAGTCCCACTACCAGCTGAAACTCTTAAGAGGTAATCTTCCTTTTCTCACTTTCCCCCAGAAGCTCACTGTCTCAAGAGCCCTGGTTCTCTCTAGGCTGGACTACTACAACAGCCTCTTTCAAAATCTGCCTGCATCGACTCTTGGCCCCCTGCCACTAATCCAAAATAGGACTGCAAGACTTGACCTCGGCCACAAGCCCAGTGATCATATCTCAGCCCATAAATCTCTCCACTCGCTCCCGGCGGTTGCAAGGATCAAGTTTAAGACCCTCTGCATTGTCCACAATGCTTTCTGGGGCCGGGAACCACACTACATCCAACTCTCTCTTCCTAGCACTTTCCTTCTCGAGCCCTCTGCTCAACCACCTCCAACTCTCTGAGGATCAAACGCTTCTCCAGGCTGAGACTGGGGGCAGATCTCTCTCCTCGGCTGCTGACTCCCTCTGGAACAGCCTCCCTGCCACTCACAAACTTGAGCAGGACCACTTCAGGTTCCGGAAGCAACTCAAGACCTTCTTTTTCACCTCTGCTTTCTCTCTCTCTCTCCTGCTGATGTTCTTGTCTGCTGCACTAACTGGTTACCTGGCCTCCATCTGAACCTTACGGGGACCACGCTCCTTCACGACCAGTAGCCCCATGCACTGCCTCCGGGCCTACCGTGAACTAGGGACTGTATCTGCAACCCTACATTGCCCTGCCTCCTTGCACTTACTTAGAACCGGCCGCCCCCAGAGGCACTTGCTTGAGCTTTCCTATTGCACTCTCCCTTCCCCTCCCCCTTGCACTTGCACAATCTGAATGACACAAGGCCTAGTAAGATTGTTTGTTTTGTTCCCCTATGTCTTCCCCTTCCTTGTATTGTTGTGCCTAGAAATACTTGTGTACAGGCGCGTTATAAATGACATACCATATCATATGGTAAACATATGTGGCAGATCCGCCTGGATTAAGGGGCGGGGCCTAGTCACCTTCTTTGGCCACACACACATGTCCTAGGTGGGGAAGACATGGCCAGATTGGTCAGGCAAAGCCAACCAATCCCAACAAAGGGAGAGGATTCTAAACTGGAAGCAGGTAGAGTGGGTTTTTCTAGTGAGATCAGGGGTGTAGGTAGAGGACGACCAAGAGACTGCAGGTGGAAGGAAGGAGCGGCGGAGTGTACAAGCAAATTATTGAACATGTGAGGTACTGGCTTAGGTGTGATAGAGGTTCTGCAGTGTGAGTGTGCATATCTGTGGGACAGGTGAGTAGAATAGTTTAGTGTAAGGAGTGAACGTGACTTAAATGGTACAGAGTGAAAAGAGGGTGCTTTTTGGTGGGAGGAGAATGTAGTAGTTTGGAGGAGGGAGTAGTAGTAGAGAGGAGGGAATAGGGGTGTGGAGGAGGGGAATAGGGGTGTGGAGGAGGGAAATAGGGGTGTGAAAGAGCGGAATAACAGTGTGGAGGAGGGGAGTAGTGGTAAAGAGAAAGCAGTAGCAGTGGAGGGAAGGAGTAGTGTAGTGGGAGGGGAGTAACATCAAAAGGTGGAGTGAGGACTGGATTACATGAGAGGCCGAAGGGACAGGAGAACAAAGGAAGAGGAAAGGCAGGAGGACTGGAGTCAGAGTGTGTAGGAAGGCGGAGAGAAGGAAGAGGAGAGACTAGGCATGGAAGATAATGAATCTTATAGAGTGGCTACAAGGCACTTCCCGGTTCCCTGTAAAACACTAACATCTGGCTAGAGTAGGGACAGTTGGAAAGTTCCTAAGGGAATTTAGAGGGTCATCGTTTTAGGAAACCATCAGTAGCCTAAGGTAGCCACAAGACAGTAGGGGTTACACCATGCAGTACTACTATCCTGGGGTTACGGAAGCCTGGCTTAGGGAGGAAATCTGACAGGAGATGAGAGAGAAAGGGACGCCTTAGGCCCCACAATAATTTTAATAATGACCCTTGAACCATAATGAAACTCGGGAGTGATGTGTGTGCCATTTATGGCAATGGTTTGCTGGAAATGTCTTGTTTGACAGAAGATTCTGCAGGGCATGAGTTATTGTTGCACAGCCTACCATACCTGCCGAATTTCTGTGGTTTTTAGATTTTGTACTGCATCCATAACTCCCCTTTAACAAAATGTGTTCACTGAATTTGCATCCTAGTTCATAGTAGAAGATAACGTGTCGGAAGAAGCTGCTCATAGATGTCGAGGCAGCATGGCTTGATGCTTCCTGAGGACATTGTTCCGCAAACCTATACTCTGATATACAGTAGCGTGGTATGGTCTGGTGTGACAGCTGTACCCAAAGCAATAGGTGGTGACGCTGAGGCATTAGCCACCTGGAGATGCCCAGGCAATGCACTGTCACTGGTGCTGCACAGGAACACCTTAGCACTGACCACCACCATTGAACATTGATCAGCTCTGGTAGGCGGGCAGGCTACCTAAGTCCGGCCTCTGTTGCTGGTGTATAATGCAGAGCACCAAACCTGGTAACCGGATGGTTGGTCGCGGGCAGCCATCTACACTTTCACAAGTAATTCCCAGATAACACGGAGCAGAGTGCCAGAGAGTGTAGTTGTGAGTGGTTGAGAGCTGGGGTGTGTGAGTTAATTCAAGGTAAGCAGCTGCACGCACCACTCCTCTCCTTACTTGCAGGACAGGAGGAACAAGTAAATAACAAACCCTTTGCCACTTGTCCTTCTCTCACACACTACTGAATCTTTGCTTGAATTATAAACAATCTCAGGAGTAGAAAAACAGAGTCTGGTTGAGTGTCGTATCCACCGGAAAACATTTCTCTTTCAATGGTCCCCCACACAGCTCTTTCAGTTGTTTCTAACAGTGTTGCCATAATTGATCCCAAGTCAACTATCACTGAATCGGTGAAGAGTGCTTTCAAAATAAGGAAAGCGATCCAGGGTTTTATTTAATACAAAATCACTTAACAAGGAAGCTCTTCCCTGAGAAAGCACTGAGCAGACCAGGCTGAATACTGCCGATGACCTTAGTATGGGTGAATACGATTTGTAACAGTTGTTTATTAGCTAGATTAATTCTCAAGTGAATAATACAGATTCCCCACTGTGTATGGAACCTGCCGTAACATCATCACAGGTCTTCTGGAATCACTGGAAGAAACACAGTCTATTTTTACAGTGTACCCATTGGAGTCCACATCAGAATCCTCATTTACATCTACTCCACATCAAGAGAAAACATCCACTACAGCCGTATTGGATCTGAGAGAAATCACTTACTTGGGACTTACATCCATATCAGCATTTACTATGATGTGTTCAACAATGGCCAACCTCTATGCCAACATAAGGGCTGAGCTGAAAATACATACGGAGCTCAAACATTCAAGTAAAATCTGTATGAACATGTGGCCACCTGCTCACTTTCCTTGCCTCTCTGAACAAGGTCTGCATAATATATTAGATACCACTGTTCCTGAGCAACTTGAAGGGCTTGCACCATTAATTACGGGCGACATTTCGTTCAACTTGGCTACACAATGTCTTAGTGGTGGTACCCTTCTCACTGAGGAACAAGGACATTCGATCAGTATTGAAGAACATGAGGCTCTCATTGTAGAACCTGAATTCTGACAGAGAGGGACGAAGGCCCAACCCAAAAGAAAATCAAGAAATATGAAAATCCTCAAGAACATTTGTATGAGCCTTGACTATAAAGGATCCTTGTGCCAAAAAACCTCCTAGAAGACACCTGGTGCAGACTAAAATCACAGACTGCAATATTGACAAAGCAAGTCTTAATATGTCAAGCCAAGTTCGATTGGCTATCGATATGGGTCCCTTGGAAGAAGATCCTAGCTGCCTTAATATGGTACCAGTTCATTTACCAGAGGTGGCACTTACTCAACCTTGTTGTACTATCTATGAGCCTGGTACACAAATATGCGAAGACCCTTAACAGCCTTCTAGTGGTATAAGGGTGATAGGGATGCAAAAGTCTGACATTAATTTCATTAATTTAACTAGTATTGCCCCATTTATCAGCCACAACCAATCTATTCCTTTTGATGACCACTTACACTACTATAATTAAAAAAATGGCCCATCCTGAGCACTTAAACTCCAAGATTAATCAGGGAAGTTTGAATCCATTTAATAACTCTCAGCTTGCAACGAGCGTGGCTTTGGAGTTTATACTGCCTGACAGGCAGTTAATTGCTCAAACATCCTCGCCTTATTTTATGGAATACGTTATACTTTTCCTTTTGGGTTTTGGACATTGAGTTTATGGAATTCTTGAACTTGGACCGTCCTGAGTTAGTCTCTCTTGTGATTCCATCAAGAATTATATGTGATGTGATACTGCATTCATTGTGTCCCTTTATGTATTATTTTATTGTTGTATTCACAAAAATACTTCAATTCGAAGTTTCTTTTTCAATAATCAACTGTTATGTGACATGGATTAGATTATTACGAGGCTACAGATCACTTTTGATATGTTGTAAATGAGACTGTAAGCAAGTGCCCCTTATACCGACGTTCCATTTGCATCGTTATCGAGTAGTAAGATCATATGTGATGTCATCATTGATGTCGTCAATGTCATTTGTAAATGAGACTGTAAGCAGTACCCCTTATACCGACGTTCCATTTGCATTGTTATGCAGTAGTAATATCATATGGGATGTCATCAGTGAGGTCATCAATGTCATTTGTGACATCATCTTTGATGTCACATATCCTCCCCTCTGGGCCAACACACCCTGCAGGACACACACTTGATGTCCTGATCTCCTCTGGCCTCCCCCTCTCTATTCCTCTGACCACTCCTCTCTCCTGGAGTGGCCACTGCCTTCTCTTCTCTCATCTCTCACTCTCTTCCCCCCAAGCCAAGCTCACCCCAACACTGCCACCTACCTTCTTGGACATCCGGCCTATGAAGCATGTGTCAGCTGAGGCTTCCGCTGCTACCTTCTCTCCCCCATCTCCTCCTCTGGCTGACTCACACCCTGACACAACCATGTTCCTTCTCTACTCTTCCATTTCTGATACTCTTGATGCTCTTGCCCCTGTCATGAGAATCCACTTGAAGTCCAAAGCCAAGTGTAACTCCTGGTACAACTCTGACCTAGCTACACTTAAACGTAAGTGTAGGGCGGCTGAGAGGAAATGGGGGGCTTCTTGTTCATCCTCTGACAAACTGGTCGGCGCCTGCTCCAAAGGCAATACTGACTCTCTGTCCGTACCAAGAAGAGAGTCCACATTCAAGCCTGTGTCTCTGTGGCATCTAACAACTTGGCTGAACTCTTCAAAATCTGCAATGGGCTTGCCAACCCTGCTGCCGTCTCTACCCTTCCTCTTGCCTCCCAAGCTCTCTGCAATGACCTTGCCTCTCACTTTATTTCAAAACCCCAGGAAATCTTGTCCACTCTCTCCTCCTCTACCCCTCCTATTCCTCCTCAGTCTGCGCTTGCTAACCCTCCCCTTTAACCACCGCCCCTCCCTCCTTCTCTTCCTTTCCTCTCTTCTCCCCTGATGAGGTCACTAGACAAGTCTGATCTATGAAAGCCTTGTCAAAAATAGGTTCATCCCTGTTCCTCTAAAACCATCAAGGACCACATTGACACCCTCGCTCCAGCCCTTGCAGATATCCTTCCCCTCCCCTCTGAAACACTCGCTTGTGCATCCTCTTCTCAAGAAACCCACAGCTGATCCTTCCTGTCTGGCTAACTATCGCCCAATCTCCATTACTCCCTTTCTGGGCAAACTCCTGAAAAAGCTGGCCATCTCTCATCTTAACCTTCCTTCTGATTCTGTTGGCTGTCTCCATGACCACCAGTCTGGTTTCAGAGCAGCCAGAAGCACGGAAACTGCTCCCCTGAACATCTGTGAAGATCTGCTCTCCTGAACATCCATGAAGATCTGCTCTCCAACCTTGACTCTAACATTCCCTCTGTCCTCATCCTAGTCGATCTCTCTTCTGCCTTCGACACAGTCAACCATACCATCCTGCTCAACCGTTTCTGTGAGAACATGGGTATCACTGATCAGGCTCTGGCCTGGCTGACCTCCTTCCTCTCTGATCGACCCTCCCAGGGGTCCTTTCTATCCTCCATCTTCCTCTCTACCGGTGGTGTTTCCCAGGGGTCTAACCTCTCGGCCTGGCTTTTCAATACCTGGCAACTCTCGCCCACTGCATTGCCATTCTATGCTCAAATTTCCAGTGCTACGCTAACGACACTCAACTCATTTTCAGGCTGCCCTCGGCCACCTCCTCTCTCTCCCTCATCTCTGATTGCCTAACTGCCATTCAAGATTGGTGTGCCGCCAATGATCTCTGTCTGAATGCCAGCAAGACGGAGATCCTCCTCATCGGGAACCCTTCTCCATCCTTTCCCATTTCTCTGGCTGGCCTCGATTGGCCCTCCTCCTATCCCCACCTGTGAGGCTAAGAACCTTGCGGTCCTCTTTGACTCACACTTTCCTTCTCCGCCCACATCTTTGAGGTCTCTAAAAAGTAAAACTTCCTACTGCACCTCCTCAGAGGTACTCTTCCTTTCCTCTCCTTCCCCCAGAAGCTCACTGTCTCGCAAGCTCTGGTTCTCTCTAGATTGGACTATTGTAACAGCCTCCTTCTAAATCTACTTAACTCTACTCTTCGCCCTCTGCAACTAATCAAGAACAGGACTGCAAGACTTGTCCTTGTCCTCAAGCCCTGGGATCGTATCTCTCCAGCTCTGAAATCTCTCCATTGGCTCCCAGTGGATGCGAGGATTAATTTTAAAACCCTCTCCATTGTCCACAAGGCTTTCTGGGGCCTGGGTCCAAAATACCTTCAGCTATCCCTCCGCAAATACCTCCCCTCTCAAGCTCTTCGCTCCTCTACCTCTAACCCCCTCAGGGTCAGTCGTTTCTAAAAGAGATGAGCTGGGGCAGATCTCTGTCTTCGGCCGGGGCCTCCCTCTGGAACAGCCTCTCTGCCACTCTAAAACTTGAGGAGAACCTTCTCCGGTTCCGGAAGCACCTCAAGACCTTGCTCTTTGCATCTGCCTTTGCTCCCCTTCTCCCTTGCTGATCTGCTCTCTCTCGGCACTGTGCACCTGGCCACCCTTTGTCCTAGGTACCTGCTCACCCTGCCACTCTTCTAACTGCCTCCGGCCACCCCTTACACTGGGGACTGTATCTGTACCCATACAGTCCCCCACACCCCTCCCCCACTTTCTTCTTTTTATGCACTTATCAGACTTACCCAGTTCTGCTGCCGTAAACACAGCACTTGACACTTGCTGGCTGCACTACCTCTGTTTATTGCTCCATTATCGATTTCATTTTGTATTTATTATCATTTATCTGTCTATCGTCTGCTCCGCACTGTTCACTCTCCCCCTCCATGCACTTTTCCCTGTTTCCCTTTCCCATGCACTGGCACGTTCTCAATGTCACTGGGCCTAGTAAGATCGTTGTTTTGTTTTCCCCTGTTCCCCTCCCTTGCCTTGTTGCGCTCTGAAACACCCGTGTACGAGCGCGATACAAATAAAATATCATATCATGTCATGTCCTCGGTGTTAGTGTTAGCAGTGCATGGCGGTGGCACGAGCTATGGTTATGATTGCATAGCTTACCATATCTGGCGAATTTCTTGGATTTATTTATTTTACTTGTAAACCATAACATCCCTTTAACAAGGTTAGTGCACTTAACCATAACATTCCTTCAAAAAAAAAAGAATTCTGTCACAGAATTTCATAGTTTTTTATTAGTGCATCTTAATCTGACCAATGGCCAGTGCGCATGGCTTGCAGCCATGACCAGTCTCCGCGATCCATGGGGCATGGGCTTCAGCCATTCCCCAATAAGCAAATCAGAGTAGACATTTGTCCTTGCCGAGGGCCAGGCCCACTGCCCAGGCAATAAAGTTATATCGCTATTTTTTGTACTTACATTTTGATACTTTCCAAAATGTAAAACACAGTACATATTTGCAAAACCATGCTTTCAGGTCCTTCCTGATGATCGTCGCGCAAGCTTGCTGCAATCCCATCTAGCAATTCGGGCTGCAGCCGCAAGCAGTATTTTTTTCCCATTTAAACCTAGAGCAGAGTGCATTTTAACCATAACGTCCCTTTAACGTTGTTTGAGTAGATTTCATAGGTTTTTGTGAGTGAAAATGTTACATCGCTGTATACAAGTTATAAATGATTCCTCTTTTAACATTTATAAAAGAACTATAAACCTCCTTTAACAAACATATTTTTTGCAAAGCATACTGATGTGTATCGTTATCAGCATGCTCGCTGGGAATACAAGTCATGGTTGCATTGCCTAGGGCATGAGGCTCGATGATGACCCAAGCCCCACCAAACCACCCTCGTTATGATATGATATGATAGGTTATTTATAACGCGCTTAATACCCAGAGGTTTCTAAGCACAGACCCGTGGATCGAACCTGTGCTGCTATGTGTCACCTTGCTTCCAAAGCGAGCACGTTGCCTCTGAGCTATCCTCCCGAGACATCCACTGCACCTACCCTGCATCCTAGTTCAGTGTCCACTATACCCTCAGAATGTGACCAATGGCCAGTGTTCATGGCTTGCAGCCATGGCCAGTCGCCACAATCCATGGGGCATGGGCTTCAGCCATGCTGCATTCCCCAATAAGCAAATCAGAGTAGGCATTTGTCCTTGGCGAGGTCCAGGCCCACTGCCCAGCCAGCAAAGTTATATCACTATTTTTTGTACTAACATGTTGATACTTTCCAAAATGTAAAACACAGGACATAATTTCAAATGCATGCTTTCAGGCCCTTCCTGATACTCCTCGTGCAGATTTGCTGCAATTCCATCCAGCACTTTGGGTCGCAGCCGCAAACAGAATTTTTTTCCCATTTAAACCGAGCCCTTCGGCCATGCCGCATGCCCCAATAAGTAAATCAGAGTAGGCATTCATCCTTGCCGAGGGCCTGGCCCACTGTCCAGGAACCAAAGTTATATCACTATTTGTTGTACTTACATTTTGACACTTTGGAATTTGAGGTCCTTGCTGATGCTCCTCGCGCATATTTGCTGCAATCCCGTCCAGTTCTTCGGGCTGTAGCCACGAGCAGACTTTTTTTTCCCATTGAAACCTATCCTGATTTCGAAAAACCTTACCACAGAGCCGGTCACTGATGGCCATGCCCACTTTAACCCTATTGCCATTCCCTCGTGGTCATGGCCAGTGGCCAGATTGTCCGGTACATGGCCGCCATGGCCACAGGCTATACCTCAGTCAGCAAAGGTATATCACTATTTTTTGTACCTACATTATGACACTTTTCAAAAAATAAAACACGGACAGACTTGCGAAACCATGCTTTCGGGTCCTTGGCAAAGCTCCTTGGAAAATTTGCTGCATATCCGTCCATGTTTGTTTTGTTTTTTAAATGTCAAAATGTACGTACAAAGAATAGTCATATAACTTAGCCCCCACTCAACAAAATCCATTCAGACTTTGCACAAACATTCAAGTTCGGGTGTATGATCTTTCTGAAAACGTTTCTGCTGATTCGTCAAATGGCACCAAACTTATAAGCCAACTACAAACATTGATACCCCCCCTCTAATTTTGCCCCTATTGACAAAATCCCACCAAACTTTGCAAACGCATTCAACTTTGGATCTAAAATCGGTTTGAAAACTTTTGTGCAGATTTGTCAAACGGCACCAGGTTTAAAATCCTTTCAAATATTTTGAGACCGCTTTCTAATTTTGCTCCCTTTTGGCGAAACAGCACCAAACTTTGCAGAACCATTCAAGGCCGGGTCTAAAATGATACTGTAAATTCATTCAGTTCCATTGAGTGGCGCCAAAGTTATAAGCCATCCAAAAACTGTTTATCACCAACCCTATAATGCAGAATTCTGCATGGAAGTCCCTGAACATCTGATAAATGCCCCTGAACATCTGAGAAAAGCACCCGATTTTTGGCTTTTTATGGCCATATCCCATCCCCTCCCTTCCTCATCACCACTCGCCTCCCCAGAGATTGTTTAATTATTTTGACAAATGTAATATATTGGGCTTTTAAAAATGTTTTTACCTCGTACTACGGGTGCATTCCGCAGATCCAACACGGCGACCGTTCCAAACGTTTTGATGCACCTCGCGTTTTTAATTGACCAATCAGCAACCGCGCATGATGTCTGAACGTCAATCTGATTGGTCCAGAGCTGTCCTTGGACACCGAATCAGGAAGTGAGTCCACGGACCAGACACAGATATCACTATTTTTTTCCAACCTACTTTTTGCCCATTTAAAGAAAAAAACGACAGGACCGATTTACACCCAATTTGCAAAAGCATGCTTTTGGGTCAAGCCGCTGCTCCTCGCGCATGTTTGGTGCTAATACGTGCTGCGGTTTGGTCTGTAGGCATGAACAAACATTTTTTTCCATTATGTCTATGAGAATTTCAAAAGTTTTGGGACCCCTGTATAACTTTGCCCCCCCTTGACAAAATCACACCAAACATTGCATAATCATTCGGAGGTGGCCGTATGAAAAGTTTGGTGAGGATTCGTCAAACAGCACCAAAGATATAAGCTGCCCAAAAAGTGCTCTTCCTATGAGTTGAGCGTCTTCACCATAACTACACGGCCACTACTGCATGGCGTGTAAATATATATATATATCATTTTTTTCCAAGGAAAAACTTTAGTTGCAAGGACATTAAGGTAAGAAGTTCACACAACAAAACCCCTGAAGTCAGCTAAAGCTACCTTAACTTCATGCCCCCTGTTGCCCAGCCTATGACCACAATGATGACAGAGATCACATCACTGATGACATCACTGATGACATCACAGAGTACATTACAACAACAATCGGCAATAACCATGGCCTTCCGCCATGGTCCGTGTGCATGGCAAAATATATTTGAACTCTGAGTAAGGAAGGTTATCCACTAATACTCTGGAAACAGAAGAAGTCCCATAAAGAAAACCATAGTGACTGAAGAGCAAGGTAGAGCGCCACATAACATAATTTTAAACTGAAATGGCGCCCGATACCGATCAGAAGAAAAACTAAACACTAACGGTTTGAAAGGAACACTATGGAATGACCAATTAAGGAAAATGACACCGTAATAGTCTGGTAATAAATATAAGCAACAGCGATATACTATCTACCCTAGGCGGCATTTAATAATGTGCTGCAGTTATGATCAGAAGTTAAGGACTCCCCAGAGTAATTTTTAAATACGTGAACGGAGGCAAGCAAAGGTGCTGCACCGTTCACCTATTTGTGGGGTTTCATACAACAAACTGTAGTTACAATCAGAAAGGTAGAACTACTATAGCAACTTTCAAACTTTTTAATGGTCAAAAGTAGTAAAATGAAGAAAAAAGGAATTAACTATAGAACTTTTCAATTTTGTGCCTTTATTGGCAGGCGTCAAAGGGAACTGGACAGGTATAAAATACCTATAGTGCACAGAGGATTGCAGCAAACCCACAGCCAATTGTGCACATGGTACAGTTAAAGAAATAACAACAGATAAGACCTGGATTGAACTCCAGATAACCCACAAATGCAGATGGGTTGAAAGTGACTATTCACTGTAAACTCTATATTGTAACTAAAACCATAGATGTCAGGACATGAGAGAAAAGAGCAACACTATGTTGCAAGCGGTTAAAGCAAATTTATTTTACTTTATACAGATGCACATGGAGGAATTGACTATTTTATAGTCCACCCCACCCCACCACACAGATACCGCCCCCACAGACCGACTCATGTAATAAAATCCAGAGTTATAGGTTCATGGTCTCAATTGACCTATCCAGTAAACTAGCATAATTAGCTAACACTGATGTTTGTTTATATTGACAGCTCAAAGATTACTATCCTAATTGTAGATAAGCAAGTGGAGGATCAATTGAAACCTTGAAATAGAACAGTGACTACAAATCGATATCTCCTGAAGAATGTTTACTATTCGCAGATCCTGAACAGAAACATGTTGAGAGCATAACTCTCTATAATTACATATAAAGGTCAGACGCTATAGGCATAAAACCTTGAAAGGAATTATAAATAAATAGATTTCAATCCCTCGACTAATTAACTCTATTGTAAAGAGATTATCACAGAGGATCATCTGGTCACACACTATTTTTATAATAGTTTCTTTACATATGATGACAGTTTGAATGTATTAATGATTGTTTTATACTGTGTTTTAACACTATGTATTATTTCTAATTACTGTATGTATCATTGAACTGTCAGATTCTATCTACATCTATATTTGATACAAACATATTTTAACACATACATGGGAACTAATCATGGCCTTCAGTTATGACAGTGGCTACAACCGTCACCCATGTGCACTGTATATTTGAAAACACTAATAGGCCACCAACCATAGATTTTGGCCTTCACCAGTGGCTACAGCTTTCAACTGTGTCCACTGTATATTATATATACTAATCAACTACTAGCCATGGGCTTTAGCACAATACTGCCCAGTGGCCACAACCTTTGGCTGTGCCCACTATATATTCTAACATATAATTGGGCCACTAGCCATGGCATGTGTAATTGTTTTATTTTTATTTAATATTAATGTGTTCAGTTCATACAAACTTTTCAAATATAGATAAATAATATCACATACACAATAATACAACTCAAATATCACCTAACAGATATCCAATTACATTTCCAAATTACAATTACATATCTCATCCATACAATCATATCCATTCAACTCCATCATAAAGTGTTTAATTCAAATGTATTTCTTATAATTCATCCCATACTTAACAAGAGCGTTCTGTTCATTCCCTTATTTCAACAGAGGAGCAATCCTCAACCATACATTATATAACGCAAAAAGTAGGGATTTGTTTTCCGTGTTCATACAATTTCCCCAAAAAAACATCACTCTTGATACTATCATAATTGTTTATGAACATTCCAAAAGCAGCCATATATATGGGCCCATTTACCAGGCTTTCCGTTAATAAATGTTGTGCAGTTTCTAGCATATCTTTGGAGGTCTATATACGACAAGTTATATTGCTTTTAATAAACCCTAGCTCCGGGCCTACGTATGTCAATGCTGGGAATTCGTTTATTCTGAAAAGCATCAGAAATGTCTGCAGGTCTGGTGAAGCACACAACTTAACTCTGTGGCACTTATATAAATGTATTTGTTTTATGGTTTCAACATAGTTTTTCAATGTTGCTAAATGTGTATAATTTAATGCCCAATCCCACCTGTCTAGTTTGTTTATAAAGGTATCTAGTAAACTATGGTATTCCATCTCCCAATCCAGAGCCCAATTTATTTCTAAACACCTTCTTTTTACAGCCTGTGTAGGCAAAGATATTAGTCCCAATTCCAACCTTAGCAACTCTATTGGGACACTGAGTCCGAGTCTAAATATGGTTCTCCAAAACTTGCCTCTGATAACTTTCAGCCAGGTTAAAACCTGCATCGACAATGCTTCATGGCCATAGAGCATAGGAGCACAAAAACATTGTTTGGACAAAAGCAAGATACCATACCAACTATATCCGGAATAATCTCTTAAAGTCTTGGTTTCCATTACCGCTAGAGAAATTGCCTTTCTTTTCTTCTCCTGTACTATTTCTGCATAATCACCCTTAATGCTAAACACAATCCACAATTTAACTTTCTCAAATTGTTGTCCCATAATTACTACTTTAGGCACGTTTTTTTTTCTATATGAAAATTACATAAATCTTGTCTTTCCATAGTTTAAAATTAAATCATTTTCTTCTGCATACCTAGGTAGCTGTTTTAATGTTTAAGTGATCTCTGAATGTGTCCGATCACAAATTATCAAGTCGTCTGCATACGAGATACAGGCACAATTTTAAACTTTGAAGGACAGTTTTGTACTTTGGCCAATTTTGTGGGAAAATCTGAAAGGTAGATATTGAACAGTAGGGGCGCCAACACGCAACCCTGCTTCACCTTTACTAGTGGGAATGGGTTCTGTGAAGGCGCCCCCTCTGTCAAATCTCACCTCCACTAATGTGTGCTCATATAAGCCTTGCATTGCACCTAGAATATTATCAGGAAAACCGTAAGCTTAACAGTGTTGAACGCAGCTCGAAAATCCACCATCACTACATATAGATATGGGCCATTTTTTTCTTTTAGACTCAATAATTAATCTGTCCATCAGACTTAAGCAATGGCTAGTACTAGAATTGGATCTAAACTCCATTTGATGTTATTTTGGTTTGCTCATTTTGTTAATTGTTTTAATACTTATTATTATTTAATATTTTTCCTGTTGTGTCCGACATGGCCAATAATCGATAGTTATTAGGGTTAAGTCAACTTTTTTTCTTATATATTGGGACTAATAATGATCTCTTCCATGTTTTCAGTATTATTCCTCCATTAGAAACCTTAGTAAATAGTACACAGAGTAATTTAGACCAAGATTCCGGATCTCTCTTCAACACTATATCCGCAAGCCCATTTAGGCACGGTGTTCTTGAATTTTTCAGCTTTGATATTCTATGCTTTATTTCATCAATATCAAATTGCAATTCAAAACTTTTATGTTTATGCTCTCGAATATTATATTCATGTTGATGGGTTGAGTAAAAGGTGTGTCTAATGTGAAGGTGTGTCTTATGTGACACATCCATTCATGCGCACCAATGCTGCTGACTCATTGCTCAACTTTATTGGTTTACATCCATTAAGCAATTGCCACATTTTACTGATTTTTTTTGTCTTGGCTATCACTATTAGGTGTTGCCATTGCGCATTCTTATGTGATGTATGTCAGCATTCAACCCACCTTCGATATTTGTTTTTGATGGAACATTTAGCCTGGTGAGTGTAGGTTACGGATTTTCTTTGTCTTTTTACTTTACGTATATTTAACTGTAGCAAACCTGGACTTTTTAAAGATATCCAAGTCTTAATCTCATCAGCCATCAGATAATCAAAGTATCAAAGTATTTAACATTGTTCTCATTATTCCTACTCATATAATTCTCATTTTTTAGAAAAATGTATCCAATACTATCTTATTCTATTACCACTAGGGTGTACCTCTAGTTCACCCATGTGTGCAATCTTTTCTCTTTCCATTGTACTTTCCAAAGTTATTATTTCTTTCGACCTAGTCACTAAATTTGTTATCTTTTATACTCAGCTTTCTTATATATGGGCTCACCATATTGTTTGTAAAAAAAGTAGTCCAAGCTGGCTGTTTTGGTACCATTCTTCCATGTTTTCCCAGCCGGTATATGTCCACTATGCCGACCCTTTGACATATGACATCCCCAATCTTCTATAAAATCAACCCAATGTGCTCCTTTCCAGTTTACATCGTGTTTTTCCTTAGTATTCAGACTGTTCACAAATTTTGTTTCTGGGCAACCACTATTACCTTTACACCGTGCGTTAAAGTGACCCCCAATGATAATGGATGCCTTTCCCAGGGATGACTTATGATTACTGATAACCTCAGATATTGTTTGCATGATGTTATTTGTATATTTTTGCCCCAGTGGGTCAAATACATTGATTATCAGCCACTCTATATTATCTTTACGGCACCAAAACTTTACCACCAAATACAAGGATTATCAACACCAAGATCACATTTGGTTGCTCGTAAGTCAATTTTAACCCCTATAGCAAATCCCCCATATGGCCATCCCTTAAGATCCTTCTTTGGCATGGATTAAAACATTTGGTAGCCATCCACACAAAACTCTATCGTTAACCACGTTTCCGGTAATAGGAAAACATCATTCTGTTGTAAATATGTTAACAAGCCCTTTTCTCTTAAGAAATGCTGATGACCTCTGGTATTACAGGAACTAAGAGTCCAGTTTCATTCTTTAACATTGCCCTTTAATGCCGCCAACTCAACCAACCATTTCAGAGTTCCCAGAATATTTTCCTAGGCTGTATCTGAATTAATGCTTACGTTGGCAGCGGGATTCATGAAAGTGAGCGTCCCCCAATAAGGCATTTGGAACACCCCAGTGAGAGTCAATAATGGACACACCCCAAATGGGAATGAGACCAAGACCAAGTGCGGGTGAAGTAAAAAGGTAAAAGTTTATCTAAACCAATATAGGGCAAGCAGAGAACTCTGCGAACTCTGAGAGCGCTCTACCGGACAATAGAAAGACATTCATATTTATTACAAAATAATGTCATCAGTGAGATAAGCTATAGGGGGCACATAGTGAAACACTTGTGTATAGGCGCGTTACAAATGCCATATCATATCATATCATATCATAGTTGTGGCGAATGGGTGGCGAAGACTAGTTACTCAGTATTGTATAAGGGCGGTGCTCCATGATTGGCGGAGATCCACGTGGTGCCAGTGGGGGGTGCTTGGGTCAGCTGGGCTCATCTGGGTGGAGCGTCGGGTCCGAGGAAGTCCGAGCTGTTACAATTTATGCTACATAACAGTTGCCCTTGTGGCCACACATACTTTGACCAACATCTATCTACGTTAACACATGAGAGACACACTCTTGATCTGTACAATAAAAGTGAGAACACATGGGTTCAAGTAGCAAGATTATGGTGTCACATTCACCAATCATTCTGTTAGATCTCCTAAGGCAATTATTTATTTTTTGTTTGTGTGAGAAGAATATATTACCACACAGGGGATCAGGGGTGAGCTGGTGCGGTATACTTCAGGATGGGCATGCACTCTTACTTAAATAAAAAAGCATTACGATTAAGATGAGGGGCTTACTGCCCATATTTCATTAACCAGAGACTGGGGGTGCTAGGCAGATTCGTGGTAGTATCGTGAGTTGTGGGGGCTGAGGGGAGGGTGCATGCTTGGTGCAGGCTTAACGAAAGGGGTGAGAGGTTATAGTTGTAGCATCACATCATTCACAGGGCTGAGGCTTCGAATCCTGGCCTGGCCAGAGGGGGAGGGTCGGTGGGGTCTGTGCACACGGTGGTATCTGAGAGGGGTGAGGGGAGAAACGGCCCAGTAGCATGTTGGGCCGTACATTCTCTACGTTGTGTGGGGAACACATAGAGCTTAAACTTCAAAATGAGGTAGAAATAGGTTAGTGTGTGCATTGGTAAAGTGAAAAGTCTGCAACGTTCTGCTTATAATATGACGTGCGTAACTCAACGCTCAGAGGGTAAACAAATGCTACAATAGACAATCTATTATACAGTCGGCACCCATTTCATTAAAACCATACATATTGCAATACTTAATTGAATACATTTGAAATCGTACATTTTTAGGACATCATTGTGTAAATATGGATATCATACATTACTTTGTGTATTGTGCAGCAACAGTAATCCTTGATTAGTAATGAGAGGCTTGATCATACACTTCATGGTTTCGTGTGCGATCTGGGATGGGTGAGGGCCATCTTATTTGAATATGTACAATCAATCTCATGGACTTGAAGCAAATTTATCGTCCCTTCAGATGGCTTAGCTGCATAGGTGAAACAGGGTGGCACACAGGCTTAGCATACATGTCTGGCACTTCAAACGGGTAACAGAGTTGGGGGTTATCCACAGTATATGTCATGAATGTGGGGTCTGCGAGAGGACAGGATAAGTTTTATAGAGGTAGCTTGTTTTTCTCAGACCCCAGCTTCAGCCCGATCATCTGCAGGTCAATGATGGACTGCGGAAGGTGAAACATACAGTGTTTGTAATGTAGCTTGTTCGCGCCTAGTCTCCCGTGAGAACAGGCCTGTAGCAGAGCCACCAAGGGGAGGAGGGTGAGGGAAGCGCCGGGCTCCCTTTGCGCAGTCAGGAGGGGAGAGCTGCAGCCCTGCAGAATGCATGTGCCAGAGAGGTCTAAATTATCATGTTCAAAATGGAGTCTGAGTGTATCACAAAGTGAAGTCTGGTACCATCCTAACAGATGAGCATTGCAGCAACATGTGTCGGCCCGCAGTCATCCTGCATCCCTGCCCACCGGCGCGCGGGTGGCTGCTGGACGAGTCATAGTCTGAATGCTTGGAGAGAATGGAGGGGTGGGGGGCCATAAAGACCTTTCCTCCCATACACTCACAATCCTCCCCCTGCATAATTTTATCAAGCATTTGTAATATTATTTGTGCTTTCTGTATCTTCCTTTGCATCAAGTTCATAACTCAATTCCAATATACGACAAATCATATCAGCCACCTCAATGGATTTACAGTGCACCCTACTCATGAGGTGTTTTCGGTTCTTAATTAGTTCTACATATTCAAAATCTTTAATATCCAATATGCGCAGGGGGGAAATTGAGTGCAAAATATCCATCAACTTAGCTCTGTTTATGTGAGTATTCTTATCCACCTCTTTTACTAAGCTCTTAAGAGTAACATTATTTGTCCCTTTAGATGGTAATGTCCCCTCTGGTTTGGCTGAATCCTTCGTCGTAATCCCATTTGTCGTGGCAGGTAATGATGCGAGTTGCACCTTAGGAATTGCTGACACTATCTGGGCCCCAGATGGCATTTCAACTACATTCACTGCATCAGTGGGCATAATATGATCTATGGAAACATCAGCTGGTTCGGTTCTTGTTTTATCATTAATTAGCCAGCTAAACAGTATTCCATTTAACTGCATTATTCAGAAGAAGAGGCGGGCCAAACTTCTTACCTTGCAGGCCTGTAAATTTGCCAAAAGCTCTGCAGGGTTTAGTATTGCGGGTATTATCAAACTGTATCAGCAGTGCTTCGCTCCGGCAATCCTGTATGGCCTGGAGGCATTAGCCATCCAGGATTTGAATTGGCTCAGTGTGTTAGAGGGCCAATATTGGCGCGCAGTACTGGGTATGGGCCCAGCCTGTTCTGTCCAGTATTTCAGAGTAGAGCTAGGTTTAACCTCATTGAAAGGTACGGCCTTGCGAGCCCGAGGTGTGTTCTACTTGAAAACTGTCTTTACTTCCACATGTAGATTGCTTAGCTTGGCCAGTACTAATTTCGATAATGAAAAGTCGCCCCAGGGTAACAGTTAAAAGCAGCTAAATGAGTCCTTTTCTACCGAAATAGACTGGTCTTATGATAAGAAGTGTCCCACGACATTCATACATCTAAAAAAATCCTTTATACATAAAATCAATAGATGGGATTGGACCCAGAATTACATCTATCTGTCCACCCTGAAGGTGTATGAAGCGGTAACACATGTAATTCATAGATACAGAAAGCCCCAACAATACCCGTTACTATGCCCTGACCCGGAGGTACGGCATTTCATGCTAAGGTTAAGGACAAACCAACTCCAGGTACTAGCAATTACTGGGCCTCGGCTGGGTATTCCAATAAAGCACAGGTATTGTCTTATCTGTATGAAGGATGAACATCTTGAAACCTCTAGGCACATTTTAACAATGTGCCCTCAATTAGGTCCACTATATATGTGCCTGCTGGGAAAGTTGGTAAGCAACTATGATACCATCAAGGGAGAGTCCTTCTGGGACTACTGTTTAGATTCAGACTCTATTGGGACCCAATTGGCATTATATAGGGTCTGGGTCACAGTCAAAAGTTTATTACCAAATCAACTGGCCATAGTGTATTCTACAGTGGTTCCCTAGGGCCGGGCCTACATGCCTGACGCTTGATGCCTGTTTCTCTGATGTCTACCCGTTTGGCCTTTAGGCCTGACGCATGACGCTGGTGTGGTGCCTAGTGCCTAGTGTCCCCAGTGTCCCTTGTGATTATTCTGCCACAGGTACCTCTATGTATGCATGGGTTGCATAGGATGTACAACAGTGAGACCTGTATTACCTATTCAGGCAGTCATGTATTGCATTGCACTCGGATTTATTTGTTATGTTACACGTTTAAATGTTGTGTTTATTTAAAGTGTAATGTGTAGATTGAATGTAGGTATTAACTTAATTTAAATTATTAGATATATTCTGTATTTTATATTGATTGTGTAAAGTTCAATTTGAACTAATTCACAATAAATGTATTATTATTATTATTTAATTGCATCTTTTTTCTGTTTTATTCAATTAGTCTTCTTAGGCTTTTCAGTTCCAACAACATTTTCTCCTATATTCTTATTCCTATTGAATCTGTTCCTTCATGCATTCTGTTTTTAACTTCGTCTTCCTTTCCGCTTTAATAATCTCCTTTGCTTTCTGTTTAAGTATACTAAGGAGTCATCATGTATGGACACACTTATAGCTGGTTCCTCTATTCTCATGTCTTGAACTTGAATTACGGATTTGGTCACATTATTTTATGAGCATGGAAGTGTGTGATGCTTGATTTTCCACCTCTGCTATAAGTGCATCCCAATCACAGTTCTCTGCATGTTCTTGTTGATTTGTGAGAATAATACTTGGTATTACATTCAATTGTATTGAAGCCAATTGCGCCTGCATTTCATTATGCACACTATTTATTTCTGCTGTGTCACTGAGCGCCTTATCGGTCTTCTGCTGTATAAACAGATTTGGCACAGCTGAGAGTCTTTATTTGGGTACGTTGTTATAGGCAGATCTTGCATGTTCTCTTTATTGATACAGTCAATCTTTTTCCGTAGTCTGTCTTCTATGACCACATTAGTATTAACTCCTGTTTCCATTCCAAACGTTTTTTTCAGCGTATAACATAACCTTAATAGGGAATTGTTATCATCAACGGCTACTAATGAGTGGTCTATCATATCATTGGAAGTGTTTGTTCTGACATTAATGATCCCAGATTCATTTGACCCCTTTTTCGCTTGGCCGTCAGTTGTTTGTGTAGCAACCCCAATGGAAAAGAATGCTGTAATCTTTCCAGTATCGGTTTAGTGCAATGTTTTCTTACACCGTGAGCTTGTTACTAAGTGTCCTTGTTTTTGACCCTTAGTATTAGCTGCTCCACTCATTTTGGTATTTTCATAGGGGACATTGTTCCGCAAATTATAGGCATTTGATCTTGCCCTTTCTTTGCCCGGCATGCTGCAATGGCTTCCCAGATACCAAATATAAGTTTAACAGTACCTCACATGCTCAGGTTAATTTAGATTGTTGTTGTAGCTGTATATCTCTCACAAGCTTCAAATTATACTTGTTACGCGTTAGCGATTAATGTGATTGCAAGTGTAGATAATACAATTGGTCATCAGGCCCCAAGTATATGAGCATTCACCCTCTCCACGTTCGCTCTTTCCACATGTCAACGCTCACCATGCAATTCAGCTTTTCCCACTGGTCCGGCGTCTGACTGTGTCAGACTGATACTTTGCCGGTACTTTGCGCTGGCACTTTGAACCGGCTGCTGTTTTTATGGTCTCCTCCTCCTGCTTGTTGTTTGAGGATTTAAAGGTGCAGTCTCTATTATACTGCTGATGGTTACAAAGCTTAAGTCCTCTTTCACTTCACACAAAGCCATGTCAGACTGATACTTTGCCAATACTTTGCACCTGCACTTTTCGACGGCTGCTGTTTATATAGTCTCCTCCTCCTGCTCGTTGGTGGAGGATGTAAAGGTGCAGTCTCTATTATACTGCTGCTGGTTAGAAAGCTCACGTCCCATTTCACATAAAGCTGTGTCAGACTGATAATTTGCTGATACTTCGCATGGCCTTTGACCACGAGCAGTTTGCAAATGTTTGCCATGTCGACTGTACATTTTAAAATACTAACATGCTACTAGGTATGGCCTTCGGCTGTGCCCACTGACGCTGAGAGTCTTCGTGTGGGTACGTTGTTATTTTCCCTAGGCAGATCTTGCATGTTCTCTTTATTGATACATTCAATGTTTTCCCATAGTCTGTCTTCTATGACCACATTAGTATTAACTCCTGTTTCCTTTCCAAGCGTTTTCTGCAGCATATAACATAACGTTAATAGGGAATTGTTGTTATCAATGGCTACTAATGAGGGGTCTGTCATATCATTGGAATTAATGATCCCGGATTCATTTGACCCCTTTTTCGCTTGCGCCCCAGTTCTTTGTGCAGCAAACCCAACGGAAAAGAATGCTGTAATCTTTCCAGTATCTGTTTTGTGCGATGTTTTCTTACACAGTGAGCTTGTTAATAATTGTCCTTGTTTTCGGCCCTTATTATTAGCTCCTCCACTCATTTTGTTCTTTTTATAGGGGACATTGTTGTGCAAATTATAGGCCTTTGATCTTGAACTTACTTTGCCCGGAATACTACAATGGCTTCCCAGCTACCAAATATAAGTTTAACAGTACCTCACATGCACAGGTCAATTTAGCCTGTTGTTGTGTCTGTATATCGCCCACAAGCTTCAATTTATGCTCGTTACGCGTTAGCAATTAATATGATTGCAAGTGTAAATAATAAAATTGTTCATCAGGCCCCAAGTATATGAGCACTCGCCCTCTCCACATTCGTTCTTTCCACGTGTCAACGCTCAACAGACAATTCACCTGTTCCCAATGGTCCTGTGTCTGACTGTGTCAGACTGAAACTTTGCCGGTACTTTGCGCTGGCACTTTGAACCGGCTGCTGTTTTTATGGTCTCCTCCTCCTGCTTATTGGTTGAGGATTTAAAGGTGCAGCCTCTATTATACTGCTGTTGGTAGAAAGCTCATGCTCTCTTTCACACAAAGCTGTGTCAGACTGATACTTTGCCGATACTTCACGCCTGTGCTTCGCGCCAGCTGCTGTTGATATAGTCTCCTCCTCCTGCTCGTTGGTTGTGGATTTAAAGGTGCAGTCTCTATTATACTGCTACTGGTTGGAAAGCTCACGTCCCCTTTCACACAAAGCTGTGTCAGACTGAAACTTTGCCAATACTTTGCATGGCCATTGACCATGAACAGTGTTTACATCTTTTTGCCATGTCCACTGTACATTTTAAAATACTAACATGATACTCATCACGACTTTGGCGGTAACCCTTAAATCCGGCGGTAGCGTTATTACCGCCGGATTTAAGGGTCCGCCAAATCAGGACTGAGCTGCGAGGAAATCCGCCGAAAATTCACGCTATTACCGCCGGCGGGAAATGCGCCGGCGGTAAGAGCGCGAATTTTCCCCATTGAGCCCAATGGGGAATGGGGCATTCCCAAATGGGCTCAATGGGGAATGGGGATTTACTTTACCGCCAAACTCGTGATCCGGCACTATTAGCGCCAGGGAGTTCGGCGGTAGGGCTAATACCGTCGGCGGTAATACCACCGGGGTTACCACCCAAGTCATGATGAGGCCCGGTATGGTCTTTGGCCGTGCCCACTGTATATTGTATACACTAACAAGCCACTAGCCATGGTCTTCAACACACTATTATACAGTGGTCACTGTATATTCTAACATATTAATGGGCACTAGCTATGGCATTTAGCCACAGTCACCGACTACAGCTTTCAACGTTGCCCACTATATATTTTAAAACAGCAATGGGCTATTAGGCATAGCTTTTAAACATGCATATTGGTCTTTTGCTCTCTGAGTGCAATATTTTCAAGGACTGACAGTAGCACGGTTTAAAATAAATAATGTGGATGCCATGTGTTTTCTTAGTGTTCTATGAGATATTGAAAAACAAAGAAAACACACAACACCAGACTGTGGTCTGTCTCCCATCCATACAGTAAATGGGGCCAGCCCTGCTAAGCTTAAAAATGAGAAAGGGGACGGCCCCCTCACGCCATGTTGTTCTAAGTGTTCTTGTAACTTGGGATAACTTATTAGGCAACATGGCCTGAGGGGGCTTGCCTTATCCTCGCTATGAAGCTTAGAAGGGTTGGTCCTGGTTACTGCATCGTTGGGAGACCGAGGCCACCAATGATTTTTCACCCCCGATGTCACTGTAACTGTAGCTGTAAAAATAAATATTTTTTTTATTATGTATAAAAGATTGCAGGCTTTGAGAATTCACAATAAATTCACAATGTTTTTAGTTAATGAGATGTGCGTTTAAATTATTTTCCAAGGATCACACAATTTGGTTAAGCAGCATACTACAAGCCCCTTTTATCATGGCAGGTATCTTGTTGAATGATGTGATACATTGCACGACCCAAACTACTGCATTTAAGCAACATGGAAAAAGGACAATATGACCGGCTGCTTCAAGAAAATATACCCAGGCACTTGTGCCCCCATAATGAAAATCCAAAGCTGGCACCAATGAATAGACGTTCAGGTAGTGAACATATATCTTAAAGTGAAATAAACCAATGTCATTCAATAGACCTTCCCCTTAGAAGAAAGTGCGCAAAACAAAATTGCATTGGACTTTTAAAAAGGTAATTAACAGCAGAAAAATAACCTCTCAGAGGAAATGTTCCAATAAATATGCTGGCAAAGTATTAAACATGCTCACCTTCTAAACTCAGCAATCTTTTGTAAAATGTTCCCTGGTAAACAAAATCCCAAACTGCGTGTTGTCTTGTGGGTTAGCGTCTGCACTGGGAACATGACAACCTGAGTAAAATCCTGGTAGCCAAATACTTGAGCAAGTTTGCCAACCTCAAAACAAACCAAGGGGTTTCGTCCGCCCTCTAAAAAAAAGTTACACTGTCCACCCACATGTGTCTTTTACTTGTGCCCTGAAAATCAGCCACAATCAGGAGAAAATAACTGCACCAGTGTCCAGGATTGCAAACTATGTTGCCACATCATGGGCAAATACTCATGACTTACTTGCCCTTTCATTTCCCCTCCTCACCCACATGTCTAGCTTTCAACCGTACTCTGTTTTATAAAGATAACTTGAAAAGTACACATACCATATTGTCACTCAAATATATACATCATTATCGACCTATATTAGGCAAAGAGTGTACAATTGTGGTATTATCCCCCCCCATCTTGGCTGGGAAAGTACAAATAACAGAATGCAATTCAACAAAAGAATGGTCTTTAAGTCCAATACTTTCAAGGACTAACATTAGCACGTTTAAAAATAGAATGTGGATGCCATATGTTTTCTTATTTTGTTATGAGATATTTACAACTATGAAAACACACAGCATCTGGAACTCTGGACTGTCTCCCATCCATGCAGTAACCAGGAGCTACCCTGCTTAGTTTCAAAGCAAGGAAGGTACCTGACCCCTCAGGCCATATTGCTCTAAGTGGTCTTTTAACTTGTGAGCATTTATTAGGCAACATAGCCTAAGGGTGCCAGCTGCTACCTTGCTTTGAAGCTAAGCAGATCCAGTTCCAGATAGTGCCTGAGTGGGAGTCCCGAATGCCTACTGTGTCAGTCAGTGATTTTTCACCCCTGATGTCACTGTACCTGTCCACATATATTTTTTTATTTTTGTTACATTTTTTCTGTAGCTGCGGGTACAGAACTACAGATAACTACAGATAACTTCGGCTATCTGTAGTCATGTTATGTATGAACTACAGATAGCGGTTATTTATAGTTTTCTATAGCTGCGAATATCGGAAAAACGACCAAAACAAATGCTTTCTTGGCCCTCACCAAGTGCCCCCATCATCTGTGCCAGTTCCCCTCACTCCCTAGATGGCCTCCTCACCTCCCCTGCCCTCTTCATTTTCCCCCACAAC
The DNA here is from genome assembly GCF_040938575.1 of Ambystoma mexicanum. NCBI lineage: Eukaryota > Metazoa > Chordata > Amphibia > Caudata > Ambystomatidae > Ambystoma > Ambystoma mexicanum. The sequence goes on along the minus strand of NC_090928.1, from coordinate 951,916,442 downwards.
ACATGCTGTTTCTGTGAAGCAGTTTACTTTGAGAAGTCGGCTATTCGCGGATATAGCAGAGGTTTCAGAAACGCTTTGTGTTGCGAACTCAGTCCCTAGACCCTCCAACTCCCAAATATCACTTGGTGCCCTGCAGCCACCCCCCTGCACCTCTAGGCTGATTGAACTTGCATATTTCTTGCAATGCAACAGTCTTTTTTTGCTGTGTTTCATTTTCCGATAAACTCGGCTATCTCTTGCATTGAGCAAAAACAAAGATGGTGGTTGTTTCATTTTTAAAAACCCCCGGTTTTGGCAATTTACCCGAGATATAGCTATCTATTTTTGAGAAGGGGCACCCCCTTCATTGTCAAATATTTAAAAATCTACTGCACGGAATAACCCTAAACCACAAAAGACCTCTTTTAAATGCTTCATGGCCAAGTTCTTTCGGACCTGATCCAAACCCATCCAGCGGTTTGGGCTGTGCGTTCCGGCAGAAATTGACCTTGTTTGTCTATGGGAAAATGAATGGTAAGTAGGCCGCAACTTTGGAATTTAAATTTTATTTTTTAACAAATCTTTACGAAACTTTGCAGTCTGGGGCGGGGGGGCACGCGCATCCCTAACCAACTTGAGGATTTCGGCCAAATCTGTTGCTTAAATCCAACATTATTAACAATCAAATTTTTTGAGGTTCCTATGGGAGTCCTTAACTATAGGACAGTGAATGCCACCCTATAATATATGTGAATAAATCACTGCTGTTGGATAAATTAAGGATTTGGAAGATCCCAGAGGGTCTTTTGGCCACCCATGTCTATCTACATATGGATACAGAGATCCAGATGAGGCTTAATCAGCAGGGTGCACTACCATGGGACTTCCATACATTCTGAGGTTTGCAACAGGTATGCTTATTGGCTCCCAGTCTGTTCAACCTCTACATGTCGGATGTGGGGGGACTCTTAGGCCAGGGGTTCCTTTGCTGCACCCTGTATTGATTTTATTAAGCTTTGTTGGTTAGCCTGCACAGATTATATAATTTTATTAGATTATACAGTGGGGACTTCTAACGCTGTGGAGCAATAAGCAATCAAATATGATCTGGTGATAAACCACAATAAAACAAAGATAATAAGATTTTCTAAGACAAACTGTAAACCAAGTAACTATATCAGGAAAAATAGCAATTATATTTACCAATTGGTGACTCACCTAAAATATCTATTGTTCCAACTTTGGTTCAACATCCAACAAAATGTCCATTTTAACAAATTTAAAAGAGAAGGTAATTTTATTTGTCTTGCAAATGACGCATATTGATAAGTCATATGCAAGATTTTCGATAATACAGCTGGTTAAAAATGAAAAGTAGTCCCATAGTTACAATATGGGCTGGAAGTGTCTCATTTGGCCAATGATATTGATCTTGGAAAAATAGAGGTTCTCATCTGGAAAATAACACTTTATTGCCCATTTGTCTCAATTGCCAGGGTGTGTTACAAACTTGGCTTGGTTTCTTTAGTAGGCTGGTTCAACTGGGAAGTTTTACTTTTCTACAAACTCTTTGTTAATCCCCCTCTGAACTTGTGAGAAAATTGAGGGTGTTCTCACATGTAGTCCCTGGGAAATCCTTTATTCAGGTGGCCAGGGGAGGGCAATCCCTTCTGGATTCCAACCCTGGGGGTAGAAAAGCGATGGAGGATCACTGGAGTAGAGGGTCCTCGAGGATTGCGAAGGGAATCGCCAAGGGTGAGACATGGTATCCCCCGATTCAAGTCCCGATCCATCCTAGCCTCTCTCTACCGTCATAGGATATTGTCACGCATGTCCTGTACTACCCCAGGACTTGCCCTCAAACTCAAACACTAACCTTGAGAAGGGGAAAAGAAAACTAACAGTAATACCATCTTTCTGGTATAAGGGCACCCCAGAACTAAGACAAGGTATCCCCCATCCTCTGATAGTAACCTATCCAACCCCATATCAGCCTTTAGAGGATATATTAAGGCACACAGTCCTAATTTCCCCAGGTACCACTCAAGTACTGTAACGAAGAAGAGGAAGTCAAGAAGAGTACAGATTTCCTATGAGAAACACCTCTATGGTACTGGGACGAAGAAGATGCAGATAGAGGCACACCAACATCAAAATAAGACATGTCACACTAACAAGGTCAGGCAGGGTCAGGCAATTGAAATCAGCCATGCCCACCTGCAGCCTATCAAGTCTTCAGGAGAGTATAAAAGGAACACTAGCGTTCAGGAGGAAGAGCGAGTTGCGAAGAAAGCTGAGGATCCGTGGCAGCCCAGGATCAGCTGGAAGAAACAGAGACGCTCAGATGCCGAGGGTCTGTGTGAGGAAGCATCCGAGAGAAGCGTGTCCACAGACCGCTGTTTCCAGCAAAGAAGAGAAGTCCAAAGAATGGAGCCGAGAGCCGTGTTGATCCCTTGTTACATTGGTAAAATGAAATGCTCATTGCCCTGGGCCAAGACAGGAATCCAGGATTGTATGAGCGGTAGGTGGGGAGTCCCTGACCTCAGATAACAAACACATTAACCCAAGAACGAAGAAAACCCCACCGGTAAGTGAAGCGCAGTGAGAGCCCGATGTGCACTTAAGTAAGCAAGCAAGATACAAATTTGCAGCCCGAACGCGAAAGAGTGGAGACATGTCAGGAGAAATTGCCAAATGGAGTAGCAAGGATACATAGTGGCAGAGAGGTTGCGTGTATGATTACACGTTCTCGAATTAATGTGAAAAGAAAGGAAGTGTCTGCCAAGAGGGGAGATGAGCGCAGGCATAAAAAGTGAGCAAAATAGAGATCCTAAAAAGGCAAAGCTGTGCGAGAAATGAAGCGGGAGAAAAAAAACGGATAGAAAAGTGTTGACAGTAAAGTGTTTTGGAAAAGCATTGGAGTTGCCACCAGGTGGGAGATTGATCCAGGTTGGCCGCAGAGACCCCAGTATAAGGAAAAGAGAACTCTATTAAGGATGAGCAACCTGTAATCGGTGGACCGTGCGGTCTTACAACTGCACCACGACCAGGGTAGCCCAATTGAAAGCAGGGCGCTGCATGATAGTGTGAACTAGAGGTCTTCTGGGTTCACAGAAATGAGACCTAGATAAGCCTAAACAACTCAACAGGAAAAGGCACAGTGAACTTATTTTGCCAAGTGAATTTTATGCAGTTCCATGTGATAATATCCCCGCAAAAATGTCGCCATACAAGAATGGCGCCGTTTTTTTGCAGTGATATTACCCCATGGAACCTGCAGGGGACACCCCCGCAACCCTTACATTTTTTTTAAATAGAGCGGGCGGGACACCCACCGCACCCCTGCTCCCATTTACCCCATATATTAGCCCCCTAAATAAGGTTGCCTATGCTGTTTCCCTGCCACTATATGTATGGCAACATTATTTAAGGGGATAATATTACCCAATACCCTTTTTGCCAAGAGAACATTGTGCCAAGTGAACTTTTCTTTGCCAAGGGAAACCTGGGAGACTTGTGGAACTTTATAATCCTGAGTGCCTTAAACTTGGGGAAGGGAGCTGCAGAAAGGCCCCATTGTTACATTAACTTTACTTTGATCACTATTGAGTAAACCAAATCCCATTCACCCTATTAGTCTGTAGAAGTGAGGACAAGCATAGGGTATAACACAGACAGTATTTTGTTTTGGATTGACAAACTTAGACTTCCGTTCGTTTTCTTTCCGTTAGGGAACATTCCAATCTTAGAGTTAGGACACGTTAGGTGTTACACCATCCTGACCATTGAGAATAAAGGTTTTCCAACTATGTTTCACTTGTCTGTGTTGGCTCTTAATCCCATGCCTGTCTCACAGCTTTCAAAAAGGTAATGTACAAGGGTAATTCTGGTGCTTCTTATATAGTTTAGGAACAGATGTTATGGCTTAGTAGCATCTTTATCTTCATCTGCAGAGGTGTAAAAGTAACTCTTTACAAGAGATTGGGGGGATACCATTAATATCAGTAAGAGGCATACATCATCTGGACACTGGGTGTGGGGAGAAACAAGTTTGGGATATCTCCTGCGATACTTATGCAGATTTCCTAACTCCTACTGGAGATCACAGTTTTTACGCTTTAGAATGAATTTACTACCAATGGGTGAAATTGTTAATATTTACACTAAAACAAAAGATTTGGACTCTCGATGCTCTTATTGTGATCAGCCAAACACTACTGAATCTATATCATAACTGCGCTGCCCGTAACTGCGCCGACGAAAATGTCGACACCAATTAAGGCGAGGCACAGTGATCAGAGAGATCACTTTTCCCCCCTCAATACTCCAACCCCCACACCACTGACCTTATCGTGGCACACTTCTGTGTGCACCGCCATCTCCCTTGTACCCCTGTAGCGTCAGTTTCTCCACTTACGTGGGGGTGGTGCGGACGCTGCAGGGACAATTTTTAAAAAATATATATTTTCTTTTTCCTGTCCCCCGCTTACCATAGTGGTAAGCGGGGGACACCGCCGCAACCCCGACTCCCATTATTGTGACCAAGGAGAGCGGGGGACACCCCCGCAACCCCTGCTCCACTTGGGCGCAGTAATGGGAGTCGGCATACTCTAAATTGCTGACAGCGCAGTAAAATCGATGTCAGCATTTTAGAGTCGCAGTTTTGGTATGTTTCTCTGAATCTTTATATCATTTGTTAAAACATTGTCCAATGCTAAATAATTTGAGGATTACTCGATTTGGAAAATGTGTACTTGAAGAAACTTGTCTCTCTACTAGTGAATTTTGGCAATGCTTGTCGAATAGACTTGAAATCCCACTATCTTTGCCTGAAATTACATTTCTATACAAGTTAGTTTGATAAACCTGAGATGGTGATAGTTTCTGTAATGTCTACAAAGGCACATTGTAGAATGCCTTTTTTGGTCTACAGGTAGAATTTAATTCCATTGAGCATCAATTGTTATGGCAAGTGCTTTTGAAAATAAGTATCCGGGGTTATGGGCAGTAAAACCAGTATTGAATGATAACAACTATGGTAGGTCTTGGTAACAAACTATCTCCAGCAATAGATATAGTTTGCAGGGTCGGTCAAGGATGTGTTTTGTCAGCTATTATTTTGTTTAATTTGTTCATATAAAACCTTGAAATTTGCCTGCTCCCAGTAACTCCAGATGTATCGATCTTCCAAGGTAAGCCTATACATATACATATGGAGATCATTCCATTATAATGTCCAGCACCGTGACGGGACCGCCTAGTTTCGTGCATGCAATGGCTGAATACTTCACTAAGTAGAGGTTAGAAATCAATGTAGGTAAAGCTAAGGTGATAATCTTGGAAGAAGCCCCACCTCCATAAAAGACATCTAGGCTTAAAGGTTAGCTACCCCATTCTGATTATCTATGAATACGATTTCCCAAATGTGATGGTTAGACCAGATGAAGGTGACGTCTCAGTACGCTTGCTCCCTACTCCGTTTTGGTAGATGATGTTATAACTAGTTAGCCTGCGAAGAAGGCTTAACAGGATGATGTTGTGTCTGTTGTCCTATAAAGGGCAGGAATATGGAGTGAACCTTTCTCCCAGATACCGTAAACAGTGCACACCTGAAAATAATAAAAGGTCTCGAAGACAAAAGGCAGTTTTATGGTCTATCGTCTATAGAGAGTCAGACCAATCTCTGCAAAATTAGCACTGTTCTCCCGCTTCCACCAGCCTTCTGTAGCACAGCATTTTTAATCACTACTATTATTCCTAGATGTGGCAGCCACAATGAGCTACATACAATGGAGTGTGCTGTATTTTTCCAATGCTTTGTTCACAAAGAATTCCTTTTTACAATTCTTTTTAATTAGCATTTTATGACTAATTCTTAGTGGGATGAATCTGGCAGACTTATGGCACACCCCAGACACGTTGGATAATCAGTACATGACAAGTGAAGGTGCAGTTGGGAAAGACAGGATCATTTTTATTTTATTTTTTATTTATTTTAATTGTTTTTTTATAACACGCTTAATACATGAGTTTGGTTTCTAAGCGTGGATCCGGGATTCAAACCTCTGTTGCTCTGCGTGATCTTGCTTCCAAGACCAGCACGTTGCCCCTGTGCTATCCTCCATTCACAATAATGAGTTCTACAGAAGTATAGCTGAAAGTTGCTTTACATGACAGCAAGTAGGACGACATCAAAAAAGATATAACATCTAGCTTGATCTAATAATTAAAAGAAAACGGTTATGTGTAAACTTCTGGATGACCAAGTCAATCTCAATGATCATCCGTCAATCAGGAACACCAAAACTGATAAATGTGGATGATGTGGTTGTGCTAGAGGAAATATAAAAACCATTTCTTATTAGCGTGTCCCTTTTCCAAATCCTTGTGAAAGCATTTTTCATATTGCTCAATCTTTTATCTATAAAAGTATGATATAGAAAGATTGGGGAATGTGTTACAATTAGGTCACTCAACAGCGACTATTTATGTCCTGTTAAATGTTTGACTATACATATTGCAGGCATTGAAGATGCAAAATCATGGTCAAAGGAATAGTTACTTAGGTTAGGGAACAGAGTAATCATTACAAGATGTATACAACCTGTCTAATTTACAATTTTGCAGTTTTGGGTCTTAAGGATGTTTATTGTGGGATGCGATTCTTTTTGGTTTAGGGGAAGTGGGATGTTGGGAAAGGTGTAGTGGAATTTTCAATTATGGAATTATATGTAGAATATAAAATGCACCACATGGCAGTAAGGGGAGCGTCTGAATTGGATCACAATGTGCAAGGGGTGGTGGACCCTTAAGGGTGGCAGAGGAGCTCGGGGACAGGGGGCGCAATATATTGGGATCAGCAAGGGCGATGAGGCCCGGTGGGGGGGGAAGGGAAAGAGCGGAGGGGGCATTTGCTCTGGGGGGCGGTCAGGCTGAGGGGGGAGGGGGCGGTCTCACCCTAAGTTGGGGAAGGAGGGCGGGCTGGCCAAGAGGAAGGGGGGGTCGGGCAAGGGGGGAGAGGGGAGAGGGCGGCCTCACCCACAGTTGGGGTTTCTGGGTGGAGGAAGGAGGAGGGGGGAAGGGAGTGGGGGTTCGATGAAACCATAGTTGCCAATGGAGTAGGATGGAGCTCTGGGCTGGGCAGAATGAATATGAAAGGGGCAGAAGGAAGGGCAGGATGTATGCACCCTCCCCAGGAGGGGAAGGGGAGGTGTGGTAAGGGCAAAATGGGGGCGCGGCTGGCGAGTTGCACCTCAACGCAGCATTCAGGTGGCTAACACATAATGTGAGGGGGCTGAACTCCCCCCTCAAACGAACAAAGTTGGAGCTATTCACTAAGTCTCAAAAGCCGGATGTGCTGGCATTACAAGAGACGCATTTATTAAAGCGGGACCAGGGTCGCCTGCGCCTAAGGGGCTTCCCACTGATATTGTTTGCATTGGGCCCCACGAAGAAGGGGGGAGTTGCCCTGGCTTTTGGGAAGGGAATTAATTTTAGACGCCATGATAGCCTCAGGGACAGTAATGGGAGATACATTATGGTGAGGGGGGAGATAATGGGGTCTCACTATACTATTGCTTCGGTGTACGCCCCTAATGCGGGCCAGGACCAATTCTTGCGGGATACTTTGGGCATTTTAGAGAACTTTGCAAGGGGACAGGTGATATTGATGGGGGACTTTAATCTTGCTTGGAATAGGAAGGGGGACCGGTCCCGACACGAAAGGGAATGGGGCGGTGCTGTGGCATCTCCTCAGTTGAGGGCAAGATGGGAGGAGGCCGGGCTACGCAATGTATGGCGTGCAATACGGGATGATGAGGAGGGGTTTAACTTTCTCTCAGATGTCCACAGAACACAGTCCCGAATTGATTTCATCTGGATCTCTGGGGAGGTGGGCCCCCTAGGGATAGCGGACCACAAGGTTGTGCAAATGACTATGCGGCTCGGGAGGCGAAGGCCGGGGGTGTGGAGTTGGAGATTCCCGGGGGAGCTCTTAAGGGATCAAGCATTACGGGAGGAGATAGGAGGCAGGATCCGGGATTTCTTCGAGAGGAACAATAGCTTGGAAACAAGTCAGAGTCTGAGGTGGGATGCCTTTAAGGCAACCTTGAGGGGGGAACTCATCGCTATGAAAGCGGAGAGAAATAGATTACTGAGAGGTCTGGAAACTCAGCTGGAAAATGAGGTCGAAGCAGCCAGGGCGCGGGTACGGGAGACCCCTGCTGGGAAGACATATAGGGAATATAGGCTGGCGGAAGGCCAGTTGGGGATCTTGCGGACTAAAAAAGCGGAAGAGGCTATGCTCAAGGTCAGGCAAAAATTCTTCGCTAAGGCCAACAAGGCAGATTCACTCCTAGCTCACCTCCTGAGGGGACAAAGGGAGCAGAAGGTTATAACAGCAATTAAAGATGAGGGGGGCAAGAGGCTCACTCAGGCCGAAGAGATAAAGGAGAGGTTGGTAGAATTTTATGGAGTGCTGTACTCTTCACAGTGCCCACACACGCAGCCGCAGAAAGAGTTCCTGGGGGGGTCTCCCTCTTCTGCGATTATCTAGAGAGGAAGGCGAGGATCTGGGCCGGCCTATTACAGAGGATGAGGTTAGAGCCACCATAGCAACGCTCCCCCTCAACAAGGCACCCAGGCCTGATGGTTACCCGGCCTCCTCCTTTAAAGCTTTCTCTCACCTTTTGGTTCCGCATTTAACGCACCTGTTTAATACATTTGGCGAGGGGGGTGGAATTACCCCTTCGATGGAGGAGGCCAAAATTTCCCTCATCCACAAAGTAGGGAAGGACCCGGAGGAATGTACTTCATACCGTCCCATCGCCCTTATAAACACGGAGGCAAACATTTTCACCAAAATTCTGGCGAAGTGCCTGGAAAGGCACCTACCCTTTTTGATCGACCAGGACCAGGCAGGTTTTGTTGTGGGGAGACAAACCGCTGATAATATCAGAAGGGCAGCCCACTTGGTGGAGAAATCGCGTAAGACGACCACTCCGGCGATCCTTTTGGCGCTTGACGCCGAAAAGGCATTTGATCGGGTGGAGTGGTCGTTCTTATTCCAGGTGATAGAAAAGATAGGCCTGGGAACAGGGTTTATAAAAATGATCTCATGAAATTATAAAAATCCCACATCGCGGATCCTAGTGAACGGGGAGATGTCTCAGCCATTTAGATTGGAGCGGGGGACAAAGCAGGGGTGCCCCCTCTCCCCTTTACTTTACGCAATATATCTGGAACCACTTCTCCTGGCCATACGTGAGGCAGTGGAGATTCAGGGAATACCTTTTGGGGGGGCAGCATAAAGTAGCGGCTTTTGACGATGACATGTTGCTCACCCTCAAGAACCCAAAAGACTCCATCAGGGCACGCATAGAACTACTGACCAAATTTGGAGAGCTTTCTGGTTTACGAGTCAATTTTCAGAAGTCTGAGCTTATGAACCTGTCCCTTGGGGAGCAAGAGGCGAAAGAGACGAGGGCGATTTTCCATTTCAAGTGGAGCCCCTCTTGGCTGCGCTACCTGAGAGTCAGGATCACACCCTCTATGGCAGGCTGGTATGGGGCTAACTATGAGCCCATATTGTTGACAATCAAGAAAGATTTAAGGAGATGAGGCGCTCTAAGAGTATCCTGGTTGAGAAGGGGTGCTGTCCTCAAAATGGTGGTTCTTCCCCGGGTACTGTATCTTTTCCAAGCCATCCCCCTGCCGGTCCCGGAAAGTTTCTTCAAGAGACTAGATAAGGCAGCCAAAGAGTTCATCTGTGAGGTCAAGAGGCCGCGTCTGTCCAGGCGGCTGCTAGTGGCTTCCAGAGGAAGGGGGGGGCTTGGCATTCCCTGACTTTCGCCGCTATCATGAAGCAGCTCAACTAAGGGTAATCAGGGAATGGTTTTCAGAGGCCTATCTTAAGCACTGGGTAAAAATAGATAGAGCTGTAGCTCGGCACCATTTGGGGGAAGTACTGTGGCTCCCACGTAGACTGAGGCCATCCCATCTATACTTAAAGTGCGATTACGAAGGGAGTGGTGGATAATTGGGACAGGGCAGTGGAGAAGAGGGGGATCACGACCTTCCCATCCCCGTTCACCCCAATCTTCAATAATGGGGACTTCACGCCAGTGCTGGAGAGAGGGGCATTTCTACAGTGGGAGAGAGGGGGCTGTAGAACCTTGAGGGATATGCTTATTGGTGAAAGGGTGAAAATGATTGAGGAATGCAAGCAGGAGTTTGGGGTGAGTGAACGGGAGAGACATCGATACTTCCAGATTAGGCATTGGGTAATGTCTGGGGAAATAAGGAAGGCTGCGACCCGGGACCTCACGCAATTTGAACGGTTTCTCACCACCCACGAGGGGTCCAAAGGGTTAATCTCAGACCTGTATAGACAACTAGAGTATGCATGCCCAGAAACCACTTGGGTGTACATGAGGGGCTGGCAACAGCAGCCGGGGGTCAGTATGGGACAAGAGGACTGGGAGAGGCTTTGGAAGATGATCCCAAAGGTGGCAAGGGCGATCCAGCTGCAAGAGGCTTGGTATAAATATTTGTATGGTTGGCACTATACTCCGGCTCGCCTGCACGCGATGTACCCGGCAACCGAGGAAAAATGTTCATTCAGTTTGATGCTGGTTCTTGTTTTGCGTTCTCTTCTTTTCCTTTCTCCTGTCTTTGATTATTATGATGAAAACAATAAAAAGAAATAAGATATAACTGTGAATACATATTAATTATTGGTCATTTCGGAACTGAAGTGAACTGAACAGTAGTGGATACTGTTGCACTATGGCGTTGATAATATCACACTATTCAGAAACTACATTTACATCTGCTCCGGAGTCTGTGGCTCCTTGCATAGCATATTGTCTAACCATGCAATGCAAGATTGCTGCAACATGCTGGTGAAGTTGTTGCACCTCTCAGTTGAAGCGGTCAGATGATGCATGAACGGCTGTGGCAACATGCAGAGAAGTTGTTCCTCTACTCTATAGGGAAGGCTGTGGCACCCAAGACAGGTTTGAGATCTGTAAATGTGAGTTTGTTTTAACGTTCATGAGATTGTACAGTATTTGAAGACGGTCGTGCCACACATGAGAGGTTGCTGTATCATGCAGACAAGGCTGGTGCACTATGCAGATGAAACTGTCATGTAAGACAAGGGAGATCCACCATAAAATGTAGGCTGTGGACCATGAACAGGATATGATTGATTGATTGATATTTTATTTCTATCGCGCTCATACACAAGTGTTTCAGAGCGCGACAAGAAAAGGGAGGGGAACAGGGGAGAACAAAACAGCGATATAACGCACCATGCCTGGGATTTTATACCACCCTGTAAGTGAGCACGCTGTGCCATGCTGTGAAGGTAGCAATCTGGGGTGACAAACACCATGCAGAATAGACTGCCCAATTATTCAGGGAAGGCTGTCACAAGTTTTTGGAGGATGTGTTCCCATACAGGGAAGGAGGTTGCACCATGCTGCCAAAGAGGTTGACATCCAGGGAAGTCTGTCCAATGGAAGGACATTCACACCATGCTGGGAAGGTCATCCACATCGGGAGAGGCGGTTTCTGCACCATGTTGGACAGCAGTAGAGACGTGACAGACACACAATACAACGGTGTCTATTGTACCATTAAAGACATTACACCATGCAGGCAAAGGAGTCTTATCATTTACGGGGTGCTTTTAAACTATGCAGGGTAGACTGGACAGTGGTGCACCATGCAGAGGAGGTAGTCACACCACACAAGGGGGGTGATCATAACACACATCAGAGGCACTTGCACTTTGCAGTGGAGGCTGTCACACCATACGTGGAAAACCTTTGTATTGTGCAGGTGAAGGTGTTCACAAGGGAGGCTGTGACATTGTATAGGTGAGATTTTCACACCATAGAGGGAAGCGGTTACAGCAAGGAGGTGAATTGTTGCCCTATGCAGGGTGTTATGGCACAGGCCCAGTGACACTAGGGCCCTGCGCTAAATAAAGATGGCCACACAGATATTGAGGTCAGGCATGAATTGCCGTTCTTTATTCATGGGCCTTGCCACATCCCAACTGGTCACATGACCCCTTAGGCTCCCCATGCCCCACATCAAGTGACTCTTGCGTGACGTGACATCAAATCTCCCCCCAAAACAACAACGTCCTACCCCATCTCTTTAATCCGAAGCCGGGTTCTTTTTATGGTCCGGCTTGGTCGTCCTTCTGCTCGTGTGCGATCCTCGCTGTGTTCACCACCTCCTTCTGGTGCAGACACTTCCTTGTCTCCCGTGTACCCCGACTCGTCTCTCTTGTACTCTTCATAGTCACTTCCCTCTTCCATCTGCTTTTTTCACTCTCCGAAAGAGGTGTTCCTAGTCACTCATTTATCAGCACGTGCCGCTGTGATCATGGATCCATTTTTGTTTGTTATTGTAGGTGGGTGTGGATCAAATCGTGGCATCTCCTTGTGAGTGACCGTTTGCCACACAATAACACTTTCCCCTAGCTGGAATTGAGAGGCCTGTGCTTTGTGGTGGTGATCGGCATGCTCTCGCATTTTCACGTTTGCAACCTGATCTCTCGCTCTGATGTCCTGATCGTGGCCGTTCTCTGGTCTTTGATCCATGTCCTGGGGAAGCCTTGTGTGGACTAGGCGACCAAACCTCAGTTTGGCGTGGCATGTAGTCTCGTAGGAGTTGATAGAGTTTTGTTCCAGCGGCTCGTGTGTGATTTTTGCTACTCTCATCGCTCTTTTCGCGTTTGCCATGAACCACTCAACCGTGCCATTAGCCTGCTGCCATATCGGGGTCACCTTTTGGTGGTGGAAGCCCATGTATTGAACCCCTAAAGCTGGAACTTGTGAATGGTGGCCCATTGTCAGATTTGACTACCTTTGGTATGCCCGAGGCTGAGAATATTCTGTCGAGCGCTGGGATCACAGTGGTGGCTGCAGTGGACTGTAGAATTTCCAACTCCGGGAACCGGAAATGTTCATCAACGGCCACTAGTATATATACGCCGGACCGGAGGAGCCGGAAGAATTCAATGGCCACTTCTTCCCAGACGTGGTCAGGCAGTGGCATTGTTTGTAGAGGATCTGGGACTGTGTGGGGTTGTAGACTGAGGCATATGTGGCATGACTTGGGCGTGTCCTCGATCATGTTGTCCATGGCAGGGAACCATACCTTCTTCCTTAATTGTCTCTTGGTTGATACGATCCCACGGTGCCCTTCTTGGGCTACATCCTCCGCATGTTGTTGTAGTGGTGCTGGCGACACTATGCTATCACCCTTCAGCAATAGGTTTGATGGCGTGAGGGGCAGTTTGTCTCTCACTCTCACGTGTTTTCTGCAACCTGCTGTCCACAGCCGGGTTCGACTTCACGGCTTGCTCCACTGCCCTCCATTTCCCGCCTCGAATGCAGGACGCTGCAAGTACACAGGTCAGGGCCTCAGCTGTCACTCGTTTGTGCTCCTCTAATGAGATTGTTGGTGGTATGGCATGGTGGACCACATAGTTGACATACCCATCCACTCTGTTTGATGGTCGGGAGCATGTCGGGACAGGAAGTCTGCTGGGTTGGACGCTTTTCCTGGATTGTGAACTATGTTAATTCTATATTCCAAAAGGCGTAGGCTCCATCGGACGATGCGGGGAGTCATCTGTGCTGTAGGTTTGACGTATTTTGTCATGAGGGCCTGATGGTCGTGACAATGGTAAACGGTTTGCCATACAGGAACAGGTGGACATGTTCACATGCCCATACGACAGCAAGGCTTTCCTTCTCTGCCTGTGAGTGCCATTGCTCTGTCTCTGTCAAGCTCTTGCTGGCGTCTGACACAATCTTTCTTGGGGCATGGTTGCTGCCAGAATGTTGAGCTAGGATGGCGCCTAAACCTAAGTGATCTTGTCCACCGTGACTTTGTTATGTAGGTTGGGGTCAAAGTATGGTGGCATGCACATGGATGTCGCAATCTCTTTCCTGATTCTGTCGAAAACCTTTTGATGCATCTGTGTCCATGCAAATGGTTGGTCCTCTTTCGTCAGTGTTCTTAGCAGAGCACTGGTGGATGCAAATTCTGGGAGGTAACACGTGCAATAGCTCACAGGCACAGAAATAAGTGAGCCTGTGCCACGTTAGCATGGGGCTTTGGTCAATGCCTTGATCTTGACCGGGCCAGGTTCTATGCCCTTATCAGTGAATATGTGGTCGAAGAACTTCAGCGTAGATTTATTGAACACGCATTGCTCTATGTTGAGGGTAAGATTTGCCTCATGTAGGGATCGGCATACTTTCAATAGGGTGGCATCTGAGAATTCCTGCAACCGTACAAATATGAGGATATCATCACTGTAGTTGATGCAATGTGGTATGTGACATATCACCTTCTGAATCTCCTCTTGGAAGATTTCAGCTGCATACAATACACAGAAGTGTAAACGTTTGTATCGGAACAGCTCAAGGTGTGTAGTGAAGGTAGTTATGTACCAGGACTCTTCACTCATCTCTACCTTGAGATACCCCTTGTTGAGGTCAAGTTTTGGTCCCTTTCAACAGGTGTGTCATGTCCGTGATGCGCAGGAACTGGTAATGTTCCATCTGTATGGCCTGGTTCGGAACACACATGTCCACGTACATCCTTATCTGTACTTCCGAGCCCTTATTTGGGACTAGCACAATTGGCAATATCCAAGGAGTGCCGCCAACGGCTGGCTCTATAATGTCAGTATCGATGAGTGCCTGCAATTCTTTTTTTCGACTTGATGTTATATCTTAAACGGTATGCTCCTGCAGTGTTGTGCTGTGCTGTGGGCTTCACCGATGTGTCAATGAGGAGGTGATTCTTCTGCCCCTTCTGCTTTCCAATCTGATTAAATAGCGCTGGGAATGCTGCTTCAACTTTAGCAGCCGGCGTGATGTACTTGCTGGCCATGAGGTTTCACAGAATGTGAATGAGCCCCACCTGAACTGCTGGCTGGAAGCCGAGGATGCATCCGCAGGCAGCCTCCATGTCTATGACTTGGATGTGATGCGGTCTTGTTTCTCTTTGTGTGTGTGCAAGCTGCTGTGAATGCCCATATGCAGGGCAGCGGCTGTTTTGCCCCACAGGCATAAATGTGGACTTGTGCTTTCTTGCGACGGGGAGGTTGTGCTATCTTCTGGAATTCCTTTGCTGGCATCACATTTACGGTCGCTCCAGAGTAAGAATTCAAATTCTGTCCCTCTCTCTGTGATTGGGAGCGCCAGTTTGTGTTCTGCCACTGTGGGATTTCCCAGGGCATACAGATATCCTCTTTTTTTCTGCTCTGCGCTGGACGGAGACTCTGGGCCTCAATATGAGTCCGGCGGTAACCGCGGCGGTAAAACCGCCTGGTTACCGCCCGACTCGTATTACAATTCCGCCTCCGTGATTCCCGGAATTACCAGGGCATTAAAACCCCGGTTTTCCGGGAATCATGGAGGCGGAATGGTGTTAATCCCCATTCCCATTGAGTCCTATGGGACTCAATGGGAATGGGGATCATGGAAACACCGGCAGCATCTCGTAATGCTGCCGGTGTTTCCTCGTCCGCCTGCAGGCGTTGTGATCGCCCGGCATGGAAACAACGGTGGCGGCGGGTTTACCGCCACCGTTGTTTCCATACCGGGCGATTTGTAATGAGGCCCTCTGACTCACTTGTGGAGGGGGAGGCCATGCATAGGTGGTGTACTCTCCTTCTTACTCTCTGCTGTGCTTCGGGTGATGGTGAGTGCTGGGGCCTGACGCAGCATCCCTCTCTGGCATAATATTTCCTCTCTGTTTGTTTCTGGCTGCCCTTTCCTGACGAGGGGGCAATTTGTACCTGTGTGTCTTGTGTTCTGTAGGTTCTTGGCAAGGTGTCCTGGGTACGTGGCACATGGACATGGAGTGATCTTCCCCTCTGCATGCAGTGCATTCTTGCCTATAGCCGGGCACGTGCCCTCATGAGGGAATTCGTATCCACACCGGAAACATAGATATCCATGGTCCTTTGCTGCGGGTGGTTGGGTAGCTATTTTGTGCAAGACTTCTTCCTTGATGGTGACCAGAGGCCCAATGTGTAATTTAGTCATGGTCGAAACTTGAAGCTCCAATGCCACCATCGTCCTTATCAGGAGCAGAATCTCAGCCAGTGACTGGGGTTTTTATAAAAATGTCTTCTTGAGGGCTACGGATTTACACCCTGCAATGACCTGCAATTTTATGGCTTCTTCATTGGAATATTGATGAAAATCGCAGTGCTTGACTTTTGCCCTCAATTGTGTCGCAAATTTGTCCATGGTTTCTCCTGGTAGCTGCTGGTAGTGTGGAATATGTGATGCTCATAGTTGATGTTTTTGTGAATGGCAAAATGTTCGCTCAGGGTGCACTTCAGGTCCACATAGGTGTACTTCACATCTTCTGGTAGCTCGAAAATGATGTCTCTGACTATTGTGCCAGCCATCAGGGTGAGTAGCCCAGTCACCCACTTGTCATCATGTCACCAAGCAAGAGTGGGTAAGAGATGCTTGGCAGTGTTGAAAGGACATAGGTGCCTGAATTTCCTAATATTTACGAGCTGCGCAGAGCAGCTGTTGCTGTTTTGGAGATGAAAGTAGAAAAGATGTGAGAAGGGTCATAGATGACGCAGAGGTTTCTAGCTGAAGAAGAGTAGGGGAGAGTGTCAGGTGGGAACTGGATAGGCAGGGGAAGAGATGAGATCGAGTATTTGGCAGGAAAGAAGAGCCCCTATGTGTTGATAATGTGTTAGAATGTAACATCAGAGCATGCAAAGACATCCAACATTTAATGACAGAGACTCCGTTGGAAACTTTGATAGAGAGATCAGAGGAGAGTTCCGGAAAAGAGAAGAAGATTTGGGTGTCCTCCGCAAAGAGTTGGTACGAGAACCCAAAGGAGGAGATTAGTGCCCCAAGAGCAGAGATGTAGAGTGTACAGAGGAGAGGATCCAAGACAGAGCCTTGTTGAACACCAACAGTGAGGAGAGTGAGTTGAGAGGTGTTGTTGCTCCAGGTGTCTGAGAATTGGGAAGGTGCTAGGTAAGATTCAATCGAGGCCAAGGCTTGATCACGAATCCCAAGAAGAAAGAGTGATCGACAGTGTCAAAGGAAGTGGACAGGCCAAGTAGAATTAGGGTAGAGGATTGGTTGGCGAGCTTGGCAGTGGCAATGAATTTGAGACATTCATAAGAGCAGTTTTCATGGAGGGACGGAAGCAGAAGCCTGCTTGTAGAGAGGTCTCAAAGGTTGTGGATGTCGGAGTAATGTGCAAGATTTAGTTATTTATTGCATTTGTGTAGCACACACAAACCCTCAGGCATCAGGGCGCTTGTGGAAACTAGTTCCGTGAGGCCCGTAGTCAGGTAAGGTACCAAGTTCAAGGCCCTAATGTTTACATGTTTTAGAATTATAAACAGAGCATAGAGTTGCATAAACAGAGGTAAAGTCACATAAAAATACAATTTGTTACATAGATGAAACAGCGTTTAGTGGCAGAATTACATATATGACCTAGCTAAATACTTTGCTGCAAACATTTTCAAAATTAGAGACTCTCTCGTGACCTTTCTCACACTCCATCCTCAACATTCTACACTCTGCCTACTCTACCATCATCCACTGCCTCTAGCTCCCACTTTAGTTAGTCTAATACTGAGTAAGTCTAAGTCCTATCTCTACTGACGAAGGCTAACCTCTCTTGTGCCCCATCAGACTCCCTTGCTCCTCAGTTAGTCAATCCCATTTCCCCTTAAGTGACCTCTCGTCTCGCTGAACTCTTCAACCTGTCCTACTCTGCTTGCTTTCCCTCTATTTTCAAAACTGCCATGGTCATCCCTCGTCCTGAAAAAGAAAGGGGCAGACCCGAACCTATCGACTAATGTTTGCCCTGTGTCTCTTCCTCTGCACTACTCTAAAGTGCTTGAAGGGTTGGCTCAACCATCAGGCATTGTTTGATCTAGTCTTAAAGAAGAACAAGTTACTCTCTTACCTGGTAACGTTCTGTCAATGGGATGGTCCGACGACGTATTCCATATCTATGGCAGTAATCACCTCAGCTGTGCTGCTTCGGAAAATCTTTCGGCGTCTGCGTCCTGTGTCGATAACGTCGATACGCCGCCCTCGAGGACCTCCTCCGACGGCTGACGTCACTGGATGTTATAAGTAGGATGCACGAGGCCCATAGCCTCAGTTGTAGTTTTTTCCCAGAACACGTGGCACCAGTCTTCTGCCAGTCTGACCACACAAAGCCTTGCGGAAACGTAAGCTGCAATCACATAAGAAATTCTGTAGCGGGGAAGGCAGGGAGGGAGCGATATGGAATACGTCATCGGACCATCCCATTGAAAGAACGTTACCAGGTAAGAGAGTAACTTGTTCTTCAAAAGGATTGGGTCCTCCGACGTATTCCATATCTATGACAGACTCCCAAAGCAGTACCAATGCAAGGAGGTGGGAAAAGAATTTAGAATACAGAAATTTAAAAATGCAGAATCAAATTGCAGAGCAAAGGACCGCCTTGCCAAAGGCCAGATCCTGCCCACGGATGGAATCGAGGGAGTAGTGACGTACAAAAGTATGGTCCGAAGCCCAGGTGGCTGCATCAGAGATGTTACGAATAGGAACACCCCTCTGTAGGGCAGTAGAGGCAGCCATACCCCTGGTAGAATGGGCACGCAAGCCGACCGGTGGGTCCTTACCCGCCAAGCAATAGCACTCAGAAATAGCCAGAAAATCCAGCGAGACAAAGTCTGCTTAGTCACAGCTTGTCCCAAACGCTTTCCGGCGTAACCAATGAAGAGTTGATCGTCCACTCTGACCAGAGACATGCGTGAAATATAAAAGCTTAAAGCTCTCCTAGGATCGAGCCTATGGAGCCTCTCCTCTTCCTTACCAGGATATGGAGGAAGATAAAATGCCAGAAGAACAACCTTCTGGCCTAAATGAAATTCCGACACCACCTTCGGAAGAAAGGAAGGACGAACTCTAAGGACAACCCTGTCCTTATGAAATACAGTGAAGGGTGGCTTAACTGAAAGTGCCTGTAACTCTCTCACTCTGCGAGCGGAAGTGACCACAACCAAAATTACAGTTTTAAGAGTTAACAGTCTCAAAGGGCATGGATGCAAAGGCTCAAATGGAGCACCCATCAGAAACTTGAGGACAAGGTTCAAATCCCAACCGGGCACCTGGAATGGTGACGGAGGGAACACATTAGTGAGCCCTTTTAGAAACTGAGAAATTAAAGCAATTTTAAAATAAGAACACTCTTCAGATGAGCGCTTAAATATGGACAGCGCCGCCAGGTAACTTTTAACCGTACCCACTTGCAAGCCCCTGTGGGCTAAAGAAAGCAAAAAAGACAGAACCACAGGAATGTCACATGCAAAAGGATCCACATTCTTAACCCTGCACCAGTCGCAAAACTTTCGCCAACAGCAACAGTACAGGGACTTAGATGCGGGCCTTCTGGCCGAAAGCAACACCTCCATCACGTCTTCAGGGAGGTTCCAATCCTTATACATCAACCTTTCAGAAACCAAGCGTGAAGGTTGAGGGATCTGACCTCTGCATGGAGAATTTGACCCCCCTCCCGTGAGAGCAGATCGTCTCAGTAGGGACGACGACGTAGAGGGCAGATGGACAAGTTGAGAAGGTCCGGGTACCACGTCCTCCGGGCCCATGCCGGAGCAATGAGGATCATCCGGGAACCGAACCTTCGTAACCTCTGCAGCACTTGCGGGATGACGGGGACTGGAGGAAATGCATACAGCAGTGGGAATGCCCACTCCACCACGAACGCGTCACCTAAGGCTCCTTTTGGAGGAAATTCCCGCAAGCAGAACCTTTCGCACTTCCGGTTGACACTGGAGGCGAAGAGATCCACTTGAGGGGTCCCCCAAAGGGCAAAGATCTCCTGGAGAATCTCCTGAGCCAACTCTCACTCGTGAGAGATCGCGCTCTGCCTGCTCAGAGCGTCCGCCGTCTGGTTTTCGTCTCCGGCCAGATGAACTGCCGAGATCGAAACTTCCTGCTGGATTGCCCAGAACCAGAGCTGCATCGACTCCCTGCACAGAGGAAGTGACCCTGCCCCCCCTTTTTGTTGAGGTAGTGCATGGCCAGTGTGTTGTCCGTCAGGATCAGGACATTCTTTCCTCGCACAGTCGGGAGAAAAGCCTTCAGGGCAAGCCTGACGGCCCTCAGCTCCAACAGATTGATATGGAGTCTGGACTCTGACGGAGACCAACGACCGCTGACTGTCAACTCGTTGGCATGAACTCCCCATCCTGTGAGGGATGTGTCCGTCACGATCGTCACCTCCGGCTAGGGTAGCCAAAAAGGAGCCCCCTTCATCAAATTGCCTTTGACGGCCCACCACAGAAGGTCCTGGGAGACCGAGGACGGCACCTGAACAGGGTCCGACATCCTGCCGGAGGACTTGCCCACTGCCGGGAGACTCTCTGGAGCAGTCGAATCCGCCACCACCCTCCTCTGTAGAGCCATATGGAACAGCAGTACCGGGTCAGTTGGTGGACCTGGTCGAGGATATCCGTAAGGTCATCCTGAAGAAAATCCCCTGGGGGAGCAGACCACCCCAAGTACTCGGTGACCCTAGACATAAGGCGCCGGTACGAGGAGTCGGCATGAGTGCCAGGCTCAGGCCTACAAAACTCCACCTCCGGAGAGGTGTCCAGACCACTGGCATCGTGCAGGGACTGACGCAGGTCCTCAATTTGGCTATGGGCCGAGAGAATCTCATCTGGCACCGTATCAGGAACCACGCCATCATCAGGGCCCTCATCCACCTCTGAAATGTACTCAAGACGGCGGTAAGAGGGCACAGAATGGGGAACAAAGCCATGCTTGACCTTGGCCAGAGCCTTTCTAGGGGGTTCCACCATGCCTTGGGGTACCCCTGTCGAAATAGCCTCGAAAGGCGTCGAGGGCGTCGAGTGAATCAGCGTCGACGCCGATGCCGAACACGGCGCAGACAGCATCGACGGCGTCGACACAGGCCTCGAGGGTGGAGCCCCGAGCGTGTCCCTCGACAGCCTGGGCGCCGATGGCGTCGACGACTTCTTCGGAGGCAGAGCCTCGAAAGAGTCCGTCGGCGACCTCAGCGCCACAGGCGTCGACGTCTTCCTCGAAGACACCACAGGTGCACACAGTCTCGAGCGTGTCGAGGACCGGTACATGGAACGGGCATGACGAGAATGATTCCCCTTGTCCGAGCGGGACCCTTCCCGCGAATCGTGCCGACCACCCGAGCCCGAAGGCGTACGAGCGGTGTCTCTCGACCGATCATGACCGAGCCCAAACGGAGGCGCGGACGGACCAGCGCCCTGCGATTCGAGAATCGCTAGCATTTTCTTACCGAAGGAAGCTCATTCCTCCAGCGTTGCATGCTTGGTGGGATAAGCGACCCGCCGACGGGTGGAGTCCTTGGATGAGGATGGGGAAGGCGACCGATGACGGCGCTTCTGGGAGTGCCTCGAAGA
This sequence comes from Ambystoma mexicanum, assembly GCF_040938575.1. Classification (NCBI taxonomy): domain Eukaryota; kingdom Metazoa; phylum Chordata; class Amphibia; order Caudata; family Ambystomatidae; genus Ambystoma; species Ambystoma mexicanum. The sequence goes on along the minus strand of NC_090928.1, from coordinate 951,894,955 downwards.
GGCAGAGGAGTGGCGGGACCTACTCCGGGACCGAGACCCACTGGACTTCCAACGACGATGCAGAGAGTCGCCCCTCGAATCATCCATCGAAAGCCCCGTAGACCTCGACTTCCGTGGCTTGGACACCTTACCTCCCGACAGTTTCTTCTTGGGCTCCCGCAAGGCTTTGGACGTAAGCGACTGGCAGTCGACACAATCATCCGTGTCATGGGCCTCCCCGAGGCACCAGAGGCAGGCGTCGTGCAAGTCCATCACCGACATCTTGGACCCACAGTCCCCGCATTTTTTTTTAAGCCCGGACGCAGGGTGGAAGACGAGGTAGACATCACGAAGGATAACTTCACAAAGTAACAGGTTCGAAGAACCGAAATAACAGAAACTCCAAAGAGTCAAGGCGCACCGAGATCTCCGAAGCGAACACGTTCGCAGAAAAAACGGAACTGATGCTACGGGCGTCGTGTGTCCTACTTATAACATCCAGTGACGTCGGCCTTCGGAGGAGGTCCTCGAGGGCGGCGTATCGGCGTCGACGCAGGACGCAGACACCGAAAGATTTTCCGAAGCAGCACAGCTGTGGTGATTACTGTCATAGATATGGAATACGTCGGAGGACGCAATCCCCTCGAAGCTTGGGTTCTACCTCTTCTAAAAAAAAATTTAAACGACCTCGACCCAGCCCTACTCAATAACTACAGGCCCATCACCACAGTTCAATTCCTACTGAACATACTAGAGATAGCAGCCGATTTCCAGATATAATGCCATCTAGAGTCCAACCACATCCTAGGTGTCTGTCAGTCAGGGTTCCGTCCAGGCCACAGCACGCAGTCCGCACTGCTAGATCTCAAGAACCAGATGGACGAGATGAGGGAAAGCCTGCCTTGCTTCTCCTACTGGACAAGTCTGCTGTGTTTGATTTAGTCGACCACAACATACTATGCCACTATGCATGGGCAGAGACGTTCTAATTGAAGGGAGTAAGTTTACCGCCCAAAAGGCCTTGGGCAGTGCATGGGGGATGGGGTGCTGGTGGCGATTGGGGGAGCCTGGATCCTGTTTGGACTCTTGAGGAACCAGACCAACAATCTCAGCGACTGAAGGGATGGTTAGCACGCAAGGACCAGAGGGAAGGAGGAGAGTAGACTGGTCTTCAGTGGTTTGCAGAATTTAAGGTGGTTTGGTTCAAGATGGAGACAGAGAGGGAGGCTGTTCCATAAGAGGGAGCCAGCTGAGGAGAATGATCTGCCGCCATCTCTCTGCTTGGAGAAACGTTTGACCAGCAGAGAGTTGGAGCCAGAGGAACAAAGAGACCTGGAAGGAGAGTATTTAGTGAGAGAGAGCTGCAGGCAGAGTGGTCCCAGGCCCCAGACAGCCTTGTGGGTGATGCAAAGGGTCTTGAATTTAATCCTTGCAGCAACCGGGAGCCAGTGGAGGATTTTAGGGCTGGAGAGATACGGTCCCCGGGCTTGAGACGAAGGAGAAGTCTTGCAGCCCTATTCTGGATTAGTTGAAGATGACGGAGTGGATAAAGAGGCAGGTTGAGGAAGCGGCTGTAACAGTAATCCAGCCTGGAGAGGCCCAGAGCTCTAGAGCCATTGAGCTTCTGAGGGAAAGGTCATTATCCGTGAGAGTGTAGTTGATTGTCGTAGGTTTAGGAGGAGTAAGTTTAGGATTAGGAATGTACTCCTCAAAGAACATCCTACCAATTTCTGGTCACCAGGGACAGCTTCTCCATGATGTTCAATGTGACGCTGACACACCACCATTGCCCATTATGTACGAACCAAAGCCAGGCCAGCGAAAGTGCTCCCGAGTGTTTCTGGGCTGGCTTTTACCTGCAATGCAGTTACCCAGAGAGCATGCCCAATTTCTCATGAAAGGTAGGGGGTGTTTTGCTTCCCCAGACTTGCACAGCCCATTGGGAAGGCAGGTTTGGGAATTGCATACCTAAATGTACTTAGAGGGAGCTCCTGCACCTCCCCGCACATTTAGGTCTCCTTGGGCGGTGTTGAGGAGGTCATTTGGAACCATGTATGCCCTCGGGAATCAGTGAGCGGTCTCTGCTTTGTAGTCCCTGTTTATGCTACGCAGGAGCCCAAGTGCCATTGTAACAGCCAGGTAAGGAAATAAATGTGTTTATGTGTGTATGTATGCATGCAAAGGTTAGTATCTGTAAGTGTGTGCGAGTGAATGAGAGAGTGTCTGTTGTATGTGTGCACGAGTGAATGCTACTAAGGAATGGATTTCTGAATAAGTATTAATAAGAGAACTAAATTAATCTATGAATGGGGGCATGTGTGCGCCACTGATTGTGCGATGATGGGATGGGGGGGATTATTTGTGCAGCGCCAAACAGGGTAATCATCCACTCTTTGACAGGTTTATCTTGTTTGTGTCATGTTGGCGCCCTTAAGGCCTTCGAGTACCTGGTGCGTGGTAGAAAAGAAAAAAAAGGGTGTGTGGCATTTATTTACTGGCAATCAAAGGTAAAGTAAATGTGGTAAGTGTTATTACGTGGATAGACTGGCCTACGCTGGTGGGCCAGTCTGGATATATTTTCTTTTTAAATCCCTTACATACACACTGCTGTGTTCACTGACAAAACGCAGAATCCTTTCTGTGCCAACTATCCATAACCTAACATTTCTGTGCTAAAAAGCCAGAACTGAATCCAGCATTGCCGTGTCGGCCGGGCATTTTAGAATCTAGCCCTTCCATGTTAACGGGCGTGTTGAAACCCAGCATTGCTGGGCTAACTGGGTATAGAGGGATCTAGCCTTGTTCCATTACCTGGGTGCCAGTGAAGCACTATATAATAGAATGTGCCAACTGAACATAATGGAATCTGGCCCGGTTATTCAAGCATATCCCTGGTAACAGTGCAGATGGAAAGGGTACCTGGGGTTGCCTGGGTTCCTTTCATCCTGTGAACACTAACGGATGATCGAGTCTATGAGACTTTGAAAGCTAATTGATTGTACCATTTCAGCATATAATATGTGTGCAATAAACACTATAAAAACTTTGATTTTGTGTGATTCTAATAACTGACAATGATGTTAGTCCGTTGGCTTTTGATGGGAGAACCTACCTGGACCTGGTGGGAGTACGTGATCTTTTGATGGAAATACTACATATGAATGGCTGTTCTATGAAGTGACTAAGCACCGCAACCTATCGTGGAAACAACTCGGCAAGGGGGGCACCGGGGGGAACGTGAAGCGTTTCCCCCCGGGGAAGTTTTTGGCGCTGCACACGGCCAGCGAGTGGCCGCGGGGGCAGAGCGCCGCTCCAGAGTATTTAAGGGGCTGGGGAAGGTTCGGGAGGCAGGTGACGGTTGGACTTGTCGATGGACTTGGCGATTGTCTGGAGTCCGTGTCACCTGCTCCCGAGCCTTTCCCTGGTAGCGGTGGTGTCGTCTTAGTTCGGTGAGGTAGCATAGGTGAGGGGGTTAGAGTGAGAGTGGGGGAGGTTAGGTTTAGTGAGCGTTAGCATTTAATTTCAATTTTATAATTTGGCACTGCATTTTAAGTTTGTGCATAGCCGGGGCACCATACATAAGGTGCTCCCATTCTTACCGGTGTTTTGTCATTTGCCTGGTGTGCCGTCTGCACCTTGGGGGCAGGAGTTTTTGGGCTTCCTCGTATCCGGGGGCCCCCCGGGAGTTGGTCTGGAGGGAGCGGAGAGCGTTCGGTCGGGAGTCACCCGCCCCCTTTAGGCGTGGGTCCGTGAGGGATTTGAGCCTGCTGCCCGTGCCCGGCTCTTGGTGGTGGGCTGGATCACTGCCGTCGCGGGCTGTCATTGGAAGGGCAGTGCCGAGCGGTGGCGCGAACGGCAAGGCCTTAGGGTAGCGCCGTGGGGGGAAAGGAGTGCGGCTATCCCGCGTGGGTGCCTGCTCCAGGTCGACTGGGCGGGAGCGCGGTATCAGCCTCCGGCCAGAAGGGGCGATGCGGGAGCCTTAAAGGGCCTGCGGCCGTTTGAAGGAAGGGGAGTGCGGTGCGCACGGCAAGCCGCCAGAGGGCGGAGTGGCCCACGTCCTTTTTTGTCAGAAGTTGGAGTGCGTGTGGAAGCTCTGGGCAGGGGCATTGTTTGGGGGATAGGGGAATTTCTAAGAGGGGTCCACAGGGTGGGTTAAGCCAGGGGAATTAATTAGGTTTTTTGGGGGCACCAGGGGGGCTGTGCAGGTAGGGGGTATTATATAAAAAAAATTACAAAAAAAGCTTTTGTGCTTGGTTAGGGTGGGGAGTATTTAACTGTACTATTATACCTTTTGTTAGGTAATCCTTTATCTCTAAGACAGTGGTTTTAGATATAGGGGCATTTTGGGTCCAGGGGTACCCAATTTTTAGGTCCTTGTCCACGGGTAGTTTCTGGCTCGGGGGTTTAGTTAGTTAGCGGTAGGGGTTTTAAACTGGTGCACAGTCCGGATTAGTGGTGCACAATGGTGGGACGGGGAGCAGGCAAGAAGGCCCTGGTAGATGCTAAGGCGCTGAGGGAGGCCTTGGAAATTATTAGTAGGGCATCTAGGGCCCAGTTGGGGGGGGGCAGTGGGGGAGGTCACGGGGGGTGAGGTCACTGGTGAGGGGGGATAAGTGGGGGTAGGACGCAGCGCAGAGCGGCTGCGGATGGGGCTCTTGCGGCAGTGGTAGCTTGCAGCCCTGCGGCGGGGAGGGGTGAGGTGTGGGAATACAGGGGCAGGAGGAGGAGGAGGGAATTGGACAGGAGGGCGTCCGGGGGGGAAATGAGTTCGGGGGGACAGCCATCGAGGGTGGGAGTGGTTGATAATACTAGGGAGGATGGGAGTGCGCAAAAGGAGGTGGCTCCAAGGAACCACAGCGGGCCGGGGATGGGGCGCAAAAGGGGGGGGGCAGGACAGAAAGGTAGAGGGGGTAAATACCTGCAGAAGAGTGCAGGCGAGAGGAGGAGGGGAGGTCCCCGTCAATGGAGGAGGGTAGGGAGGGGCGCTGCGCAGCCCCCGCTGGTCCAGTGGAGGGAGAGGGCTTCAGAGCGGCCCATCCCCGGTCATCGCATGGAGAGCCTAGAGGGTGCAGCACGGCCCCTAGCAATGAGGACTCCAGGGTGGAGGTCGGAACGCCTCGCCCGAGTGAAGAGGACCAGGGAGGGGTTTCCGCGGCCCCGGCGAGAAGACGTCAAAGGAGTGACGGGGCGGACGCCCCGGGCTCGCAGGAGGATGATCGAATCGACTGGGGCACAAGCCCGCAGCCACAATGGTATTTGAGGGGCGATGAAGTTGGTTTGGAGGATTATGCGGGGCTATGGGAGGTGGAAGGTTATAGGGTGGTGGGGGAAAGGGGGGAGGAGAGAAGATATTGGGGGTGGGACCTGGATAGGCAGTTGCAGGGGGGTCGGAGGGTAGGAGGGCAGGGGAACTGTTGGTTGGGTGAGTCTGCTGACATGTTTTGTCCTCACAGTAGGAGCCCTCTAAGAAAAGAGATGAGGAGCATTGGTGTGGACGCCAGACCGCAGATGGCCGGTGTGGAAAGAGGTGAGCTTGAAAGGGAATGGTCCTCTGCATGGCAGGGAGGGGTCACGGAAAGGGGGTCGGAAAATGTAGGATTGGGAAGACAAGGGGCGGTGAAGGAAGTTGGTGTGCAGGCCATTGGAGCCTTGGGGGTTGAGAAGAGCATTTGCTCAGTGGAGAGTCAAACGGACAAGGTGGTGGAGCCATTGGGGCTCGAAGTGCAAGTTGGGAAAGAAAAAGAAGTTGAAGTGAAAGGCAAGGAGAAAAAACTGCCATACATGGGGATAACAAAACCGTTGGGGGTGCACCTGATGGCAGCGACCAGGGAGAAGATTCAGGAAGGGGAATTCGTAGACCTTTTTAAATTGCTCCATAGGGAAGTGAGAGCTAAGGAGGGGTCTAAAGAAGAGGAGAGGGAACTGGCTGCGCGCCCAAGGTTACTGGTGACTATCGAGGACCCTGTGTAGGTTCAGGCATGAGTGTAGCAAGTGTGGAGGAAAACACCCTCTTACGCAGTGTTTCCAACAGGGAGACAGGGGGAGGGGGAGAGGTTCAGGAAAAGGGGTTGTGGGGAAAAGCTTCTACGCCAGTTAAAGTGGGGGTGCTGCAGAAATGGTTGCAATTTTATCCGGAAAGGGAAGGGGCGAAGATTTTGAGTGAGGGGTTTAGTGAAGGTTTTAGATTGGGGTACCAGGGCCCAAGGGTGCGACGGTGGGCTGAAAATTTGAAGTCAGTCAAAGAAAATGTTGAAGTGGTAAGGAATAAATTGAACAGAGAAATAGCGGCGGGAAGGATTGTAGGGCCATTTGATGACCTGCTGGGTGATTTAGTGATATCCCCACTGGGGGTGGTGCCCAAGAAAGCTCCGGGGGAGTTTCGATTAATACACCATCTGTCATGGCCGGAGGGCATGTCAGTCAATGATTTCATTGCCCCGGAAGAATGTGGGGTTGTATATGCAAGTGTTGATCAGGCAGTGGAGCTGGTGAGGAAAGAGGGGCGGGGGGCCTTCATGGCCAAGTGTGACATCAAAGCGGCTTTCAGGTTATTGCCGGTGCACCCGGAGGATTTTTGGTTGTTAGGCTTGCAGTTTGAAGACTGCATATACATAGACAAAGCCTTGCCAATGGGGTGCGCAATTTCCTGCGCGTTGTTTGAACGGTTCAGCTCCTTTTTACAGTGGGTTTTTTCATTTACCTCGGGGTGGGAGAGTGTGCTGCACTATCTGGACGATTTTTTGTTCATTAGCGGGGCATATAGAGAGGGTGAGTGCAAAGAAATGCTAAAGTTGTTCCAGGAGCTAATGGAGGAGTTGGGCGTGCCGTTGGCGGAAGACAAAATGGAAGGGCCGGCAGTGGTGTTGACATTTCTGGGAATTGAATTGGATTCAGTGGCTATGACCTCACGCTTGCCGCACGACAAGGTGAGCAAACTGGTGGTGTTGCTGGAAAAGGCGGTAGGGGCTAAGAAAATGACGCTGGTTGACATGCAGAGATTGGTAGGGCATTTGAATTTTGCATGTAAGGTGGTGGCCCCAGGACGGACGTTCTGTAAGAACATGGCGAGGGCGATGGCGGGGGCAAAGTGCCCACATCACCGGATAAGAGTATCGGGGTCAGTGGGAGGACTGTAGAATATGGCTGCGTTTTTTGGAGAAGTTTAATGGGGTGTCAATGTGGTTGCAGGGAGACCCGGTGACATGGGAAGTACAGATATTCTCGGACGCAGCAGGAGTAGGCGGTTTCGGAGTATTTTGGGGGGGGAAATGGTGTGCTGAGAAATGGCCGGACCTGTGGTTGAAGGAGGGAAGGAGTATAGCATTTCTGGAATTTTTCCCATTACTGGTGGCTTTGGAGTTGTGGGGGAAGGATTTGCGGGATAGGAAAGTGAATTTCAATGTGGACAATGAAGCAGTGGTCCACGTGGTAAACAGGCAGTCAGCTAGAGACCAGAGGGTGGCAAGACTCATGAGGGAGTTCGTGCTGCGTTGCATGGAATTGAATGTGGTGTTTAAGGCAACACATGTGCCAGGGAAGGATAATGGCATCGCTGATGCATTATCTCGTTTTCAGTGGCAGAGATTCCGTGGATTGGCTCCAGATGCGGATCAAGAGGGGCGGCAGATTCCGGAGGAGCTGTGGAAGATAGAAAGATGAGAGCGCTGGTTTTGGTGGAGGGTTCATTGTCCGGGGCATCTAAGGAGTCATACAGGAGGGCCTGGGAGGATTTTATCGGGGGGGAGCGCGTAGTTGGAAGGGTAGATGGGATGTGGAAGAGAGGAGGAGGGATGATGTCATGAACTTCCTACTGAGGTGCATGGACAGGGGCTGGTCGAGAGCAACTATAGCAGGAAAGTTAGCTGGAATTGCTTTCTACGGGAAATGGTTTTGGGGTTTCCAGCCGAGTGGGGGGTAAATGGCGAGTAGGATGTTAGAAGGATGGGCAAGGGAAAGCAAGAGGGACAAGGACAGGAGGAGGCCGATATCAGCTGAATTATTGCAGAGGTTGGTTAAGGCAGTAGGGGGAGTTTGCTGGTCAATATGGGAAGGGGAGCTTTTTGCAACCTGTTTTACATGGTTATTTTTCGGGGCTTTCCGGGTGTCGGAGTTGGTGGGGGGAAAGGAGGGGTCTGGGGGATTGCAGTGGGAGGATGTGCAAATAACAGAAAGGGCTTTGGACATCAAGATTAACAAGTCTAAAACGGACCAGAGGGGGAAGGGTTCTTGGGTTTTGTTGGGGCAGGGGAGCAAGGATTTATGCCCGGTGCAGGCAGGCAGGTTGTGGAAGGAGCGGTGTGGAGGGAAGACAGGCTTGGTGTTTAAGCATGAGGATGGGTCGCCGGTTTCAGCGGCACAAGTTTTGGGGGTATTGCGGAAGGCTCTGCTAGTGGTTGGAGAAAAGGGGGAGGATTTTGGTACACATTCATTCAGGATGGGTGCAGCATCGGAGGGTAACAGGTTGGGTTTTTCGGAGGATAAGGTGAAAAGTTTGGGGCGTTGGAGGTCTGGGAGATACAAGGGATTTTCATAAAGGGGAATGTTGAAAGAAAGTGGCAGAATATGGCGGACAACGGCGTGAGGGTGGTTGTATTGTGGTGGTAATTTTGTAATTTCTTTTTCAGATGCTGTGCGAAAGGAGGGGGAGTTGGCGCAAGTGTGGATTGTCGGCCATTCAATTGTTAAATGGGCTGGGAAAGAAGCGGAGAAAAGGGTTATGGGCAGGCAATTGGGGTGCAGCTACAAGGAGGTGGTGGTAAGATAGTACGGTTTAGGGGGCCTGCCTGGGACCAGTTGCTGCCTATGTTGGCGGGGTTGCGGGAACGCTAAGGGGCGCCGGAGGTGTTGATTATTCACGCTGGGGAGAATGATCTAGTAAGGGATACGGGGGTGGCACTGCTGAGGAAAATGAAAAGGGACTTAGTATGGGTGCGGGAGATGTGGCCCAAGGCAGAGGTATTATGGACTAAGTTGTTGCCGCGCAGAGTGTGGAGGGGGGCAAAGAGCGAGGGAGCGATAGAGCGGGCTAGAAAGGGGATCAACAGAGAAATGGTGAAGTTTTGTGCCTCGGTGGGGGTGCAGGTGATGGAACATAATGAAATAGTGTATGAGGGCTTTATGATCTTTAGGGAGGATGGTGTACACTTGTCGATTTATGGGAACAACCACTATTTGGCGGATCTGGGCTCTTGGCTAGGAGACTGGTTAAAGAGTTGGAAATAAAGTATAGTTGTGGGGTGGGGGCAGAAAGAACACCTCAGGGGAGGGTTTTTCTGGTGCCGGGGGCATGGGCCCTTTTGATGTGGGGGGAGGGAAGCACAATGGGGGAATGGCACGGGAAAGGATGGGGTGGTGCTGTTTGCACAAGCGGGCCACCCCGGGGGAACAGGTATTGAGCCTGGAGGGGCATGGCCCCAGGGAGAAAGCGGGACGCCTGGAAAAGGGGTAAGGGGATGATAGTGTCCAAGGGACAGTTAGGGAGGAAATGGCTTTATTTAACTATTTAATTGTTGGGGGAAATGAAAATGTGTAATTAGTTAATTGGTTGTTTAAATATTTCGTTAGTCTGTAAGGCCATGGAGCCAGGTAAGCGTTTAATTGTAAGCTTTGGCCTGTCACATTAAAGCAACCTTTTCCACTTTTAAATGAGTCTGGGTTTTTGTGCAGTAAGCCAAAATGGCGGTATTTTCTGGGCATGTGATGGAAAAAGAGGGGGCACCAGAAGCGAGAATAGGTCTCCAAAGAAGGTAATAAAAAGGGAGGTTGTGGGTGTGCATTTGCAGCACACAATGAACACACTGGAACACTTTGGCAAATATAATCCACAACTGAGAAAAATTATTACATAACGCATTTGTACATTTACAACGTCACAACATACAGTTCAGACTTTAAAAGAACTGACTGGCTTATACAAATAGGACGAGCAATCAGCCTCAGCATTGCGTCCTAATGTTGTTCATACCAACACACGCCAAATCATGTATGTAACTCCGAAAATAAAAAAGCTGGGGAAAAAATCGACGATCGTCTACTCCCCCAAATAGACTGCCACAAAAACACTCATCCTTTTCAGAGCAACCGTTTGGAAAGCATTACAAATTTAAAAACACGGAATAACATGTGAAATTGTGTTTTTTTTCTTCTTTTTTTTTTTTAAAGTGAAACCTGGTACGTCCCTAGAGCTTGGCCATGTTTAGTTACAGAAGGTTGTTTTTCTGCTTCAGAAACGAGGAGAGCCTTTTTTTCTGAGAGTGAGGGAATTATTCATACAACAGAACCTATCGTTTTACGCTTCCGTAATCATACACTATCAATGCAAATGCGTCATCTGTTGTAAAGGTGACTTTTATGGCGCGTAAAGTACGTATGAAGCACCAACTGTATTCAGTAATACATATTTCACAACCGTTGCACTACAACACAAACAAACCAATATATTTAAAAGATAAAAGACGACAACAAAACCAAATAGAGGGTAAGTGCAAGGAGTGGAAGCGGGGCGTAATGATGTCTCCAATGACCAGTGCCTCTTCAAAATCAAATACACGTGAAGGAAGGGGACCTGAAGAAAGGCTATTAAAGGATGAGGAGCAGGCACGTTCATTGTTTAAATGAGATTGTATTTAGAGGCATCTACTTGGATTCGAAGTCATATTCTTCAGGACTAATATTGCATTTGTGGCTCTTATTTTCAAGAACAACAAAACAGGTTAACCAGTTTACGTCTTTTAACAAATAGGGGGTTTCTTCTCCAAAGTGTTTACCGTTGATGTGCCTGTGGTGCGTACAGGTCAACAAAACAACAACAACCGGTCCCGTGGCGTGCTCTGCATGCTTTCATGGAGTCCTCCAGGAGGGGCGTACCTTCTACAAGACTTTACAGAAGTGTTTCAATGGACACAAATACTATTTTAGTTGCACGTTCTTGGAGGTAGCAAGCACGGGGGCACCAGGGCACTTTTTTAAAACAATCATTCAATTGTACGCCCTCCACAAATAGAAGAAAAAAAAGTTATCATGAAATTTAAAAATATTTGAAATAGCTTTAGTAAATGTGATGTAGTTTGCGTCTCTGTACACTACACTAAAATAGCATTTGTGAAAATATCTTCATCCGTTTTTAGTACTATATATATTTGTAATGAGCAAACCTATTCAGTTGACATTTTTACCCTGCTTTTTTCCCTAGGTTTAATGTTAGTGTTTCATTCCTTTTAAATTAAAGGTTTAAGGCTATATTCGTGCGTTTTGTTACAAAAACTCTGCTTTACCTGAAAAAAGCAGTTTATAACGATCACACTAACTTAAAGTGAGCGCATTTTTAAAGAGAAAATAAACAAACTTACAGAATGCAAATGTTCCTCGAGCATTAGGCGCAGTATTTGGAAATGAATGAGAGTCCTGCCATAGTCACGAGGAGTGCGCGCGGTTCAGCTCTCACCTGTCCAGTACCAACCGAAGCCATATGGCCATCTGCATATATGTCAATGACGCGTTAATAATTCATTTCCTCAGGGAAATTCAATCCACCTCAGACAAAAACTTGGAAAGAACGTCGAAGCCACGCGGATAAACACACGGATAAACATGCACCTGTTTTGGCTTTGCTCAACATGCTATTTTCCAACAGCTTCGTTCACCACATTGAAGTATTTCAAGTTACTCTTCCGTGACATATTAATGCTGCGTTGAGTCATGCATGACACATTTGAAACAAGAAGTGGCAATACCAACAGTTCAGTCTTTTGTGCAGGCATAAGAATGGCACTTGTCAGGCACAGCCGCAGTGGTATTAAATGGCCATTGATGGTAGCAGGTGCAAAATGGTGCGAGTACCTGGGCATCTAGTAGCAGTGCCTGCAAAAGCGTAATACTTATACTCACGTTTTAACAGGACTTCAGTGAAGGACATGCGGAGTGCTTATACATTGAGTGGCTGCCATTTTTTATTACAGCAGTAGCGAGTTTACAACTCTAATTAAGTCATTAACTGTCCCTCCTCATATTCCATTCCTCCCCATCTGTACTCTAATGCAGTGATCACCAAAGTGTAGCTCGGGAACAACATGTTGCTTGCAGCACTCTAAATTCTATGACAAGACTGGAGGCGAGCATTATGCTTCATCTTCACTTTATTCTACTCTTCACAGCAGTTCAACAAACACAATAAAAATCTTGAAAAGTGTCCAACAACAAAACTTTTCTCTTAACACACTACAAAGTCCATGAGCCTCTGCAGTCCAAGCTCCTTCAGTCAGCCACAACCCACTTCCTGTGCATGGGCTCCTCCTCTTCTTTTACTGCTCTTCAAGCAGATAAGTACCATATTTTTCCTCTCCGTGTGTCTGTGGGGATTGACTGGAGAGAGTGGTTATTGGGACAGCTAATAGCTTTACCAGTACAGAGTTGTGCGCTAATAGGCGAGCAGAGGTTGTTTCTGCCTCTATAGGCAGTGTTCGGAGATTACGCGCGGGCGGCGCGTCAGGCACTGTAGGTGTTTGGTGTTAGGGTACGGCGACCCCGTCGCAGGGTCCCACAGGGGAGTAGCGTTTCCGAGGGGACGCAGTTCAGTAGGCTCGCGAGGCGGCGACCCCGTGTCGCATTACCGGCACTTCGGGGGTGCGGCCGGCCTCGCGAGCGTCGCAGCGAGCTCATTGCTGCTCGCGCAACGGCCCCCTCCTTCGGAGGGGAGGAGCCAGCACACGCGAGCGCGGGATGCGCCGATCGCAGCGAGAGCCCCACCCGCGGGTGGGCGGAGCTACGCTCGGGAGGCCGAGCGAATAGCGCTCCCGCGAGCGAGCCCCCACCCGCAGGTGGGAGGAGCCAATCGCGAGTTCTGCCTCGCGCGGAAGCCGATCGTCGTTTCGAAGCGACAGTATTAAGGGAAAGGCTTCGAGAGGGAGAGATCACAGCTTTAGCTGTAACACATTAAGCGATCCCTCAGTCGCAGCGCTTCAGAACAACAGCTGAGTGAGATCAGCTGGAGGAGAGGGGCAGTGAGAAGCCCTGTACACAGGAAAGACAGCGCATTGAAGCGAGGTGTCTCGCAGCTGGCCAGAAGGCAAAGGAGGTCGGTGCAGCCACAAAAAAGAAAAAAAAAAAAAGAAAAATATTCTATAGCAGTGCATCTAAGGGAGCAGGGGCGTGCTAAGACACCTGTGGCAGGTATTTTGGGCACAGAGCACAACAACATAATGTCGGAGTTCGAGTGGAGCGAGGAGGAACAGAATGAGGACCTCGCTGCCAGCTTTAAGAAAGTGCTGGGTACCTCCCTAGTAGATGCAGTGGCCGAAGGGGTCAGGCCCCTGCAGAAGAGACTGGAGTCGTTGGAAGCGTGGCTATCCCAACCCAGTACAAGCACCAAGACCTGGAAAAGCACGCCCGCAGAACCCTCGGAAGAGGGGAGTAAGGGGAGTAAGACAGCCCTTAAGAGAAAATTCTCTGACGACCCCCGGGGCTCTTTTTGGAAGGGGCAGAAGACAAGGCCCCAGAGGTGGTTGACGCGTTTGCGAAGTTGAAGGAGGCTTATATGCAGCGTCAAACAGTGCCACACCTCTTGACCCCATCTCCAGGGGAAGAAAACGCTGGAGAAGACCCAAGCTCGGAAGAAGAGCTGGTAGAGGATCGGACCTCGCAGGGAGACGAGGAAGTCGCAGAAGACGACTGGGCCATCCCGAGCGGGGGAAAGAAGGTACGAAAAGAGAAACATCTCCTGGAGCCCCAGGACGATATGTTCGACCCAGACAGTATCCGCAACCCAAGGTCCTCCGAATGGCAGCCATGTCCCCGGGTGACGCAATATATGGCAGCGAGAATGCGCAAGGCGCTAGATAAAGAAGTAAGACAGCGCCTTCGGGCTGAGTGTCCACGCCCGGACCTTCCAGGGAAGGTAGCTGAGGCCCCCGAACTCGACCCAAAGATGTTGACCTTTGTTTCGAAATCAGTCAAGGACCCGCGCAAGGGCATCGATAGATCCTGGAGAAGCTGCCAGGAAAAAGTTTTGGACCTGGCGGTCCGCTGGCGAAGATTATGGACCTCGCAGAGAGGGCAAAGGATACCGGGGAAGAGGTGGACCCCGAGGCTCTCGCCGGCTGGGCCCAGAGGGCAGTCTGCCTTCTGGGGAACGCTAACTGCGGCATTGCGTCAGAGCGGCGGAGAGGTCTCCTTCTGAAGATAGACTCTAAGCTTAGTGATTTGGCTTCTTATGAAGCGGGAGAAGGAGCTCAGGGTCTCCTGTTTGGTGAGACATTTGGGAAGGAGATGGGACGCTTTGTCGGAACGTATGCGTCCTTAGAGAAGGCCCAGGCATCGATCCGCAGGATCTTCCCGAGTAGAGTTTTTGGCGGGACCGGCCGTTTCAGGGGTCGAGCAGCCGGTCGCGGCCAAGGGGAAGAAGATACCAAACATCCAGAGCCCAATACTGGGAGAACAAGGGCCAAGACACCTTTTTCCCGTCCAGAGGGAGGTTCCCGAGAGGACGCAGATCCAGAGGATCAGGGCGAGGCCAAGGTTTTACACCAGGTGAGAGCGAAGGAGTATCCCCCCGTAGGAGGGAGGACGCGCATGTTTTTGGAGAATTGGCGCGCGCTTTCAAGCGATTCCTGGGTATTGCAGACCGTCAGAGGTTTGCTCCTAGATTTTGTAGAAAACCCAGTACAGTTCAGCAGACCCCAGAGGCAGAAGCTGGCGCAAGCAGAGCAAGCATGCTTAGACAGCGAGTTAGCGCAATTAGTGCGCAAGCGAGCGATAGAGAAGTGCGAGTCAGCTCCAAGGTTTGTGAGCAACATGTTCCTGGTCCGCAGGAAGGAGAAAGTGCGACCAGTTATAAATCTCAAAGAGCTCAACGGATGGATTGTATACCGACATTTCAAGATGGAGGGTATCCATCAGCTAAGGGACTCCCTGAGAGAGGGAGACTGGTTGACGCGTCTCGACTTGAAGGACGCATACCTGACAATCCCAGTTCTCAAGGAGTACAGATCATTCCTAGCTTTTCACTGGCAGGGGCAGTTCTGGCAATTCAAGACGATGCCATTCGGTCTTGCATCAGCTCCTTGGGCTTTCACGAAGCTGATGAAGCCGGTAGCGCCGGCAATCAGAGAGAAGGGAGTGAGGATGATCATTTATCTGGACGATCTCTTACTCTTAGCAGAGGATCGGGAGGTGCTGGTTTATCAGACACAGTGGGTGCAGGACCTTCTGGGATCACTAGAGTTTCTGGTGAATACAGAGAAGTCCGACACCACGCCAGCACAAAGGTTAGATTTCCTGGGGTTCGTGCTAGATACCAGGAAAGCGACGCTAGAACTCCCACCTCGAAAGATAAAAGATATCAAGAGGGAGATCAGGGCATGCTTAGAGAAGCGGCAGGTATCACTCAGGACTTTGGCGCGGATAGTAGGGTTGCTGGCAGCATCTATCCAGGCCATATTTCCGGGCCCGTTGCATTACAGAGCGCTGCAGAGGTTGAAGATCAGACACCTCCAGCAGGGGTTGAAGTATCATCAGTCGGTACCCCTACATTCGGAATCCATTACGGAACTAGAATGGTGGTTGAGGAATATGGACGCCTGGAATGGGCGAGCCATATTCGGAGACAGTCCGGATCTGATCGTAGAATCAGATGCCAGCCGGAAGGGCTGGGGAGCCAGATGTGGGTCTTTACAGACCGGAGGCAAGTGGAGCGAAGAGGAACTTCGCCTTCATATAAATTGTCTGGAGCTCCTAGCGGGTTCGTTTGCGATCAAGGCATTCACGAGAGACAGAGTAAAATCTTGTGTCCTGTTGAAGATGGACAACATATCGGCTGTACGATATATCAACCACCTAGGGGGGACAAGGTCCAAGATGTTAGCGGAGCTAGCAAAGGATTTGTGGCACTTCTGCCTAGAATCGAAGACGTCAGTGACAGCAGAATATCTACCAGGCGCCCTGAATTCGGTGGTGGACTGGAACACGCGGTATCTGACGGACTCCAGCGACTGGAGACTAGATCCAGTAGTCTTTCGAGAATTGAACGCGAGATGGGGCCCGGTGCACATAGACCTATTTGCCTCCCGGCTCAACGCTCAGACAAGGGATTACTTCAGCTGGAGGTTAGACCCAGGAGCACAAGGAACAGATGCCTTCCTGCAGGAGTGGTCCGGAGGCACTCACTACGCTTTCCCTCCCTTTGTAATGCTGAACAGAGTTCTAGCGAAATGTCGGAGGGAGAAGGCGGAGCTTGTGATAGTTGTGCCCGGGTGGAAGTCCCAGGTATGGTTCTCGACGCTCATGGAGTTAGTGACGGACATACCCAGGGTACTACCAGAAGGAGAGCCACTACTCACGGACCCAGTTGGGTCATCTCATCCTCTGAGAGTGAGAGGGACACTCCCGTTAGTCACGTGCAGAATATCAGGAGATGCTGGGCGCTGCCAGGAATTTCGAAGCAAGCTGCGGAGCTTATCGCTGAATCCTGGGCGCCATCCACTAGGAGGAGCTATGACGCAGCTTGGGCTAGGTGGTCCAGCTGGTGTAAGAACAGAGGTGTTCATCCCATTTCAGCGCCTGTAGTGGAAATTTTGAACTTCTTAGCGCATTTGTTGCAGGACGGAAGAGCTTTCCGTACTATAGGGGTATACAGATCGGCCATTTCAGCAGGCCATTTGCCGATTGAAGGAGCGCCGGCAGGAGAACACCCTGCAGTAGTAAGGCTCATTAGAGGAGCAAAGTTTAAAGTGCCACCGGAGCCCAGATATAGCTCAACGTGGGACGTAGCGGTAGTGCTACGATTACTAACGGATTGGCCATCAGATAGGTATCTCTCACTCAAGCAGCTATCAGGCAAGCTAGCTATGCTATTGTGCTTGGTATCCTGCAAACGAGTGTCGGACGTGAGAGCGTTGGAGGTGTCCAGGAGGTCGTTCGGGCCGGAGGGAGTGACTTTCTCGATAGTGAAGAGAACTAAGACAGGGACCACCTCGGTACATTATCCCTATTTTCCGAGTAATGTGAAATGGTGCGTTGCACGTTGCATTAAGGAATACGAGAGCAGGACGGCGGAATATAGAGCAGCTTCTGATAGCTCGTAGGAAGCCTTTTCACGCAGTAACTACTGCAACTATCGCGAGATGGGTCAAAGAGATTATGCAGGCTGCAGGAGTGAATGTGAGCATGTATGGAGCTCATTCTGTGAGAGGGGCAATGGCCTCGAGAGCCGTAAGGGCCGGTGTATCTTTAAGGGAAATAATGTTAGCAGCAGACTGGTCGTGTGAACGCACGTTTAAAGAGTTCTATTTTAAACCAACAGAGAATGTAGCAGTTACGGTGTTGGGGAGCTTTGAACAAGCATAATGTTCGCCTCCAGTCTTGTCATAGAATGTAGATTACCCCTGCTAGCTGCGCAGGGAGTATTAATTCTATTAAAGACTAGGAGGCGAGCATTAAATTCCCACCCGAGTATTGTACTGTCGATTTACATTTGTATTGCTCTTATGATAGTAAATACAACATGTAGACACCACCCTAAAGACTTTCTATTTGTTTTGATTATTAGGGGAAGACCAGAAGAGTAACTGAAGACAAAGGAATCTAGAAGGCCGAGTTTTCGGCAGTTGAGTTATCAAGTTAATGAAGGCTTCGCGTCGTTAGCGAGGAACAGTTATGGAAGTTATATGGACATTCAGAGCAAGTAAAAGCAGAGGAGGAGCCCATGCACAGGAAGTGGGTTGTGGCTGACTGAAGGAGCTTGGACTGCAGAGGCTCATGGACTTTGTAGTGTGTTAAGAGAAAAGTTTTGTTGTTGGACACTTTTCAAGAGTTTTATTGTGTTTGTTGAACTGCTGTGAAGAGTAGAATAAAGTGAAGATGAAGCATAATGCTCGCCTCCTAGTCTTTAATAGAATTAATACTCCCTGCGCAGCTAGCAGGGGTAATCTACATTGTTGCTCACCAGTTGCTCTGGGCCATGGTGCAGAGGCCTAGAAGGAGGTGCTGAAGGGATGAGACCTCAGTCGCAGTGTAACCAGGACAGAGTCCTGGACTGTGCAAAAATGTTGCCCAATGAGCCTGCTATGACTTATTTTTTATATGTGAAAGATTTGAGTTTGTTGCCACCATGCAAATTATTGTTCAGTAAATGTTCTTATTTATTGTAGCAGTGTCATTGTTAAAACCGTGTCATATTCAGATAGTTTGCCCGGCTGACAAATGTATTCATTAGCAAAATATTTGAACCATGTTTGTGTCCTGGAGAAAATTGTCATATTCTGTTCCTTTGTACAGCTGGTGGAGCATAATGGACACATAGGTGGCATGCATGCCCAAATTACCTTTAATAATAAATAATGTGCATGCACTGTGTTTTGTACAAGTGAGGTTTTTGTTTGATCCCACCATGTTTTGTATTTATCGAAAATATGAATTTTAGAGCCACCAATGTTTATTTGCATATAGTTTCATAGTGGAAAAATTGTCATTGTTTTATAGTCTGCCCATCTGGCATGTCAATAATGGGCAGATAAGGTAAATGGCATGCCACATAGTTCACAATGAATTTGCCCTATATTCAAATCCAATTAAGTTACTGTTAATATGTTTATATTAACAAGCCAACTAATAAATCCAAATACTTAGTTCATATTTTAAAAAAGGTAGCAGGCGCTCCTCTCCAGAAAGAACATAGCATGATAACCTGTTCTGAGATGAGAGTTTGCAGCACACGCTTATTGCTCACTGTACCTTTCACAGATGGGAAATATCCATTTGCATATCAGTCTTTGTCCTGCCCACATGGGCAGTCCAGCACCGAAATGCTATGGCAATTCCTCTCTGAACAAGAGTACCACCAGCAAACCCATAAACGTGTTTCAGCCTTGTTGGGCCTCATCAGTGAGGTGAAGCTGTGCCTCTCTGAGCACAGTGAGCAGGGAGTCCACGTCTGGTTGCCCCCAGGTAACTCAGGGTGACCAACCCCAAGTTCCTTGCAAATATTTTAAAAAAGGTAGCCGGCGCTCCTCTCCAGAAAGAACATGGCATGGTAACCTGTTCTGAGGTGAGAGTTTGCAGCACACGCTTTTTGCTCACTGTGCCTTTCACAGATGGGAAATATCCATTTGCATATCAGTCTTTGTCCTGCCCACACGGGCAGTCCAGCACCAAAATGCTATGCCAATTCCTCTCTGAACAAGAGTACCACCAGCAACCCCATACACGTGGTCACCCTGAGTTACCTGGGGGCAACCAGGCGTGGACTCCCTTCTCATGGTGCTCAGAGATGCAAAGCTTCACCTCACTGATGAGGCCCAACAAGGCTGAAACACGTGTATGGGGTTGCTTTTGGTACTCTTGTTCAGAGAGGAATTGCCATAGCATTTCGGTGCTGGACTGCCCATGTGGGCGGGACAAAGACTGATATGCAAATAGATATTTCCCACATCTCGCTGTCCGGTGTCCCACTTCCACTCCCCGAAGACCCCCCATCCAGGTGATCCTCCCGCACTGATCCACCCTCAGGAACTGGATCCAAAAGCGATGGCCGTGTCCTGGCCACCTGGACGACAGATCCATGGGGACTAGCGGGTGAGACACATTCAAGTTTCTCACAGTACCCTTCAGAGAGGGTGGATTAAGAGAAGTACTAGAATGAACGTCCGAAAGGAATACATTGCGGCCAACTGACATCCCTGCTTTTCACCTTTATTGGTGTATTGTATTGGATTAAGACTTAATAAAGCGCAAACAAGATCGTTAAGGCATCAAGGCGCTGGGAAGACAAGAGGGAGAGAGCATCCAGAGGTACTAGAATAAGAAGGTTTTTAGACGTTTTCGAAAAGAGAAAAAGTGAGGGTTATTGCGAATTTCATCAGGAAGAGCATTCCATAGGGTAGGACCCAACACAGAGAAGGACCTTCCTCCGGCACGAGTCCGGAGGAATCGAGGAATACTGAGAAACGAAAGATTGGCTGAGCGGAGAGCTCTGCAGGGTCTGTACAGTACCAATTTAGATTTCAGGAACTCTGCCCCAACGTTGTGATTAGCTCAATGCACGAGACAGAGGGCCTTAAACTTAATACAGCTTTTCACTGGGAGCTAATGAAGTTGGCAGAGGAGCTCCTGAGAATGAGCCAATCTGGTGGCATTCAGAGCAAAACAGGCATCCGAATTTTGGAGACTCTGCAGGCGTTGAAGAAATTCAGGCTGGCCAAGTTAGATGCTGTTACAGTAATCAATAGACCCCATAATAGAGGCCGTAACAATTTTGGACCTAGAATCAATCGGAAGGAAAGGGAGAACCTTGTTTAGAAGTTTGAGTTTGGCAAAGCTGGTTTGGCAAATTGCCGACACTTGGGCTGATCTGGATGGGGAGGACATGATTTGAATGCCTAGACTTTTAACAACAGAAGCGGGTTCAGGGTATGGGCCAAGACAGGAGGGCCAGTATTCGGAGGTCCAGAGTGAATTGGGGCAGGCAGAACCAACCAACAGTATCTCAGTTTTATCACTGTTGAGCTTAAGCCAGTTGTTGGACATCCAGTTAGCATTTCTTTAGCTTATGTGGAGGATCAGTGGAAGGAGCATTAAGATGAAAAAGAATGTGAGTGTTATTGGCATAAGAAGAAAAATGAATGCTGTGACTAGAGATCAGTTTTGCAAGGGCCAGCATAAACAAATTAAACAAAAGAGGGGAGAGAGCTGATCCCTGCGGGACCCCACAGTCCAGAGTAATGGGGAAGAAGCAAAGGGGGAAAGAGAGACTGTCTGAACTCGGTTCGAGAGCAAAGATGAGAACCGTTTCAGGGGGGTGCCAGAGATTCCAGCCTCATGAAGACAATGAAGAAGTCTGTGATGGTCAACCGTGTCAAAGGCTGCAGAGAGGAAAAACAATGTATAATTCTCCAGCATGGGGTCTGGCATGGATTCACATGTTCATGAATATTCCCTGTCTTCAGGCTGGGAATCCTCGGTAAAAGAAAAAACTGTTTCACTTTCACATTAAAACTGTATTTCTCCTCTAAACCAATCACTGTACTATGAGTCATACTGCCCCCATCCAATGACAGTCCTCTCCCTAAGCCCCGTTTTTGACTGCACGCTTCAGTCTTGGGAGTCCTCGAGTTGCTCTCTGATCTATTTGTATGTTTTTTCCAAATGTTTTTTTTTCATTGGTTTAGTTTCTTTATTTGTACTGCGCACCAAACCCTGAGGTAACCCAAATAACTCTGCTATCAATTGTTTCCAGGCTATCGGGGTCTCAGCCTCTTCCTCCCCCCCAACATTACTTGCATCCTGCCATACCACAGTTTCCACTTCGGCCCATTTCTGCAGATCTTTCCACCATGCTTCCAGTCTTGGTCTGTGACAGGCCTTCCACTCCATAGCAATTCTCCTCTTTGCAAGCGCATACGCTAAATCCTTTAATTTACTCACATGCTTGAGTTTATGCGGTCTCGGAAACCCTTCCATCAAACAGGCACACCGTATCCACCACAATTTTGATTCCTTTTTCGCCAACTTGTGCGCCACCTCGCCCCAAAAACGCTCAATAACTGGCCATGACCAAAACATGTGCACTATTCCGGCATTTTCCTCATCACATTTGGGGCATGCTTGTCGTCCCACATTTTTGAATTTAGCTATTCTCTGGGGCGTCATATACGTCCTATGGGTTACGTACAGTTGTATCTGTTGCAGTCTCGCATTTCTCGACAATTTTTTGTGGTACCTTTGGGCTCTTTCCCACATCCCATCACTCAATGGGGCTCCTACCTCCTCTTCCCAGTGCTGTCTCAGTTGCGCCACTTCCTTCCCCACCTTGGACATCATCAACTCATATATTCTAGATATCTCGTGTCCCCCCTCTGCAACGTCGTATATTGTGTCTATAGTAATGTCCGGTTCTTCTGCTAGTGCTAATTCGGACCATGTCTCCTTGATTTTCCACACCACCCTGTGGTATGTAATATACTAGCCCGTATGTAACCCAGTTTCTTCCTCTAATATCGCAAAGTCCCTTATGTCCCCCTCCTGCCATATATCGCCCATGGTTGCTATCCCCACCGGTTCCCAGTGTTTCCTAATCATCATCCTTAATTGCTTGTCTTTGCCGGTCAACTCCACTAGTGGTACCTGCGGGGAGCACGGGAATGAATTCACCATCAGCTTGCAGGCCCTGCGCCATATCTTCCACCCTAGTAACATCATCTTTGGGCGTCCTTCCATGTCTGCCTTAGGCAGCCACATCATTTCCTTTAGGAAGTATGGGGCACAGTCCTGTCGGAACAGCCTGGACTCCGAGGTTGACTCTTCAGAGAGCCATTTATCTACATATTGCAGCTGGCTTGCTATATTGTAAATTTCGTAGTTCAACAGTTTTATTCCCCCTTTTTCGTATGAGTTTTTGCAGCTTCCAAAGGGCTACCCTATTCCTCGTCCCATGCCAGAGGAAGTCCCTGCACATGCTCTCTATCTTGTCAAAGGTCCGCCTTGTTATAAGATATGGGATATTTCCAAAATAATGCAAGAGTCTCGGTGGGACCACCATTTTCAACATTGCACCTCAACCCATCATCGCTAGAGGTAGTTTCACCCAGAACTTCATACTATTTTCCTGATCGCCTCCTCTGTATTATACTGGTGTTCCTCTTCCACCGTATGGTATACATCTATTCCAAGATATCGGAACGTGCGGGGTCACTTTGTACCTGTCGAGTGGAAATATGCTAGATTTTTGGGGGTTCACGGCTATGCCAGACAGCTTTGCATATCCCTCCATCACTTCCAGAATGTACTGGAGGTTTTCTTCTGGAGGCCTTAAATACAACAACATGTCATCCGCATACAAAGAGATTAGATGCGGTTCTCCTCCTACAGCAATGCCTATCGGGTCATACTGTTGCCTCAGGTATATGGCCAAGGGTTCCAGGGCAAGAATATACAACATAGGAGACCATGGGCATCCTTGCCTAGTACCTCTCTGAAGCTGCCACCTCCCTGATATCACCGACCCTGTTTTAACTATAGCCAACGGAGCGCTATATAGCATTTTAGCCCACTGTAAGTACCCAGGCCCTATCCCATAGCCAGCCAGGGCCGCCATCAGCCACGGCCATTTGATCGAATCAAAGGCCTTTATTGCGTATAGCGGTATAATTGCCAGTTCACCTTCGTCTTCATTTGCATACTCAACAACTCGTGGAGTCGCCTGAGATTGTTGGATATGCTCCTGTTCGGAACATAGCCAGTCTGGTCGGGATGTATTTTTTTTCCAAGTGTTTTCACAGGAAAGTTACATTTTTGTTTACATCAGAGCGTGTGTGGTCTATACTCATCGGCCGGCAACAGGGACCCATTGTTGGTGACGTTTTGCGCCCATCAAGGGCAAAGATTTGTTGAGGTTTCTGGAAGCCCAGCTTGGGCCTACTTCGTGCCCTCTGACCATGACGGAGAGGAAAAAGGAGGGAAGGACCCTCTTCAGGCCCTGCACCAAATGCAGGCTACAGAACGTCTTCATGGAGGACAAACATCTACGGATCACAACGAGGATGGGAGCGAGATATGCCTGGGCTTCTCGTAGAAGACAAAGAAAGACAGGCACAGCAGGCTGGCGGCATGGCTCAATTCGAGCAAGGCCTCTGCCCTGTGCTCCTAGCAGGGGCATGCCTCGCCCAGGACCGGCCGGTCCAAAGAGTGGTCTCCTCTGGGAAGAGATCAAAGTCCTTTGAGGTCGACGCATCCGCGGGGGTCCAAGATACACACGCTGCTGGTTACACATCCCCCAGCCAGGTGTTCTCCTCAGGCCTAACGCAGCCACAATCGATCTGGATAAATCCTGCCAGAACGAACACATACTATTGATCTCCCAACCACCACACCTACCGCTAAGAAGCAGCTATCACACGAATGACACACCAGCTGCACACATATCCGGTGCTCACACACACCTTCGACTCTCTCTACTGACTTGAACTTCGGTTCTCAAGGGCGTTCAACCTACCAGCGCCTTCAGACCATACCAATGGTACATAAGGCGCTATATAAATGCAAAGTAACATAACATAAGGCCAAGAACTGCAAGTCCGATTCCACCGGGTTCGCCGCTGATGTGGGTCCCAGGTTGGATAGGCCGTGATCACCATTGGTCACCATTGCTGTCCGCCTCCGTAGCCAGCCTGCCATCAAGCTCCTACTCAAAGAGGAAGTCATCCACCCTGGCCAAGTTACGGGAGAAATCAGAAAAGCCTAGGCCGGAGTAAGAGAAGAAGGCCGTGCAGACCTAGTAGGCTCAAACGGTGCAGCCAAAATCCTCGTCGACCAATCTGTCGACACCTGCTGTGATGACCACAGCGGTGGTAGGTTCTGATCCAACAAGGGTGGCTACTACGGCACAAAGGGTATCCCTGCCTCCAAGGTGCTACACGGCCGCTGAGGCAGCAGCGAGGGCTGCAAGCACCCCTGGGAGTGGAGGGAGACACCGGTCCAGATCCTGTTTCAAAACCCTCCGTGATGAAAAGGGGGGGCAAGGAGGCACCAAAACAGCCCTCCAAGGTTTGTGTTCAACTGATGGACATCTCATCCATGGTCGACGAGGACCAAGAGTCCGTCCATACGGTCCACGAGGATGATGATGGCGGTGCAGGGCCTAGTGCTCCATCGTTCCCTCTGCAATCGAGTGACATATCCATGGACATTCTGTCGACTCTCCACGCACAGAGATCCAGCAGAGGGTGCCCCCAGCACTGACACTGTTGGTGCCGCATGTTAGGACAGTTTTTCTGAAGTCCAACTAAGGGCTCAGTAAAACCATTCAACTGAGACAGTACAAGACTCCTCTCTTAGTATAAGGATGTACCATCTGAGTACAGTGTAGCGTAGACAGAGCAGCCAGGCTTATCCTAGGAGGGAGAGAGGGCTGTAGAATCAGTACAACGAAACTGCATTATACATATGGTCCAAAGAAACACTGACACACTATGTATTGTAAAAATCAAGGGTTTATATTATATACAAGCAGACCAAGAGATTCTTGGGTAAGTAAGTACTATCATAAAGCATATAAACACATAAAAACACCACACTGTTTTAAATACACAGATCAAAGCACAGACCTTATTTAGAACACCTAACAGTATTTCTCGGTAAGTCAGACCTTTGTATACACATTCAGTATAGGGCACACCTATCCTTAGGGAGTAAAACCATAAGTTACTTTCAGATTACTTTACAGTAATTCAAGGGTAGTAGGCCCTAGCAGTTGTACCGTGACGCTCAGCAAGGAAATCACATAGTAAATCAACTGGACAATATACTTTTCAGAATAGTGGGACACTTATTAAAGTAACAGTAAAAACCTATAACAACATTTGTGATAACACACAGTTATACTAGGTGAGTAAAACCTAAGGGTGTAATATCTCTTGTAACTTATTTTATGATGGCACGTAGCTTACTCAAGGTAAGTAAAACGTATACACTTTTTAAAGGAGCTATCAGCGACTTAAAGGCAGGTGTAAATCTGACTCTTTTTGTGTCTGTTTAAAACAGACCAGGGAAAGCAAAACCCAATGTTACTCTTTATGAACGACTCAGTTATTATAGGGAGGTAAAACCTAAGGCAGACTTATTCTGAATAGGCTAACAGCAAGTCAGAGGAAGCACGACCCGAGTACACTCATACATTTATCCTAAAAGGAATAGTGAAGTGAAATAAACAGCATTACATTTGGGGAAGAGGCACAACCAGTTCACAGGTGAGTAACTTAACCTTATATATTCTTTTCAGAATAGTGCAACACGCATTCAAGGTAAATAAGAACTTTAGTAACTGTGCACTCTGAGTTACAGTAACCAACTTCTTTTACAAGTAAGTCACTTTTTCACACTTAATTCTTTTCAAGGCAGAACCCTTTTCTTATCCATTCTTTCCATTATTCTATAGCATGAGTTCACTCAGAGGCAGTAGAGGACCCTAGTGGTCTAGGTGCCAGCTGCAGGCAGGGTGACAATAGGGTTCAGTTGCAGGCAAAGTCAGAGTTCCAGAGAAACACTGGTCAAACAAGTAAGTATTTCACTTTGAAGTTAGTTGAGGGTCCAAGGACTTCAGAGAAGACACCCTGGGAGGATTCCTCAGTGGGCCTGGGTGAACTGAATGATGACTAATCACAGAAAACACCCCAAAGCTATACCGCAGAATGGCTTGAGGTCCCAGGGTATTGGGTTATTGCAGCCCTGCTAGGTCACAGCACAACGTGGGATGGCTCAGCATGCAGATCTTCCTGAGACTATTGAGTCTCACCAGGTTCTGGATCAGGACCACGGTTTTCTGAGTCCCCAGGTCGATTGGAAGGAAGGGCTACAGCAGGCTCAGGTTACACAGCAGGCTCTCCAGTCACTGGAAATCGTCTCAGCTGCAGTTTCATCATCTTCCTCTTCAGTTTTTGTTCCAGTGGTCGACTCACTCCAGATTCCAGGATCAGACTTTTATGCAGGAACCCAGCCAATCAAACAGCCTTTCAACATTCAAACTGGGGGGTTGGCAGTCCTTCCAGGACAACCAGCCTTCCAATTTGTACTGGATTCTTGCAGTCAGGCTGGAAGACAAAGGGCTGTAGAGTTGTGGACTCCTCTCTCACTTCCTGCATTCACAGACATTCTGGAGCCTGGCCGGGGAGTCCACAGGACTCCCACCAAAGATAAAAATCACACAAAGGAATTTCCCACCCTGGATGTCAAGAGAAGGAACAAGAAAGGACAAGGAATGCTAAAATGGCGAAAAAAGAAGATGGAGCCATTTTGGTAAAATGAGCACCCATGGGTGCCTTTACCTGGACTGTGGAAAAAGCCCACGCTAAAGGTGCAACGAATTAGTAAAAAGGTTCACTGCCACCAGCCATTAAAGCCAAGTTTGTTCTTGTAACATGAATGTTACATTGAAAATTGAGAAAGGGTATACTCAGTATCTCCCCGGAACTCCACATACGGTGGGGGGTGCTGGTCTCACCTTATAAAATGCAAAAGAGATCCAAAGATCCTTTCTAACCTTGGGAACTGTAGTTCTCACAAGGTTAGCCAGAGAAAGTTAAAAGGCGAGCCCCTAGGGCTACCCAGCAACAATAGGCACTTATTGTCAAAAAGTTGTCAAAGAGGATAACGTTTAAAAGAGACTATGGAGAGTCTTAAAAATGACACCCATAAAAAGAGTAAAATATTCTATGAGTGTGGAAAAAGGTTCTCACTCTCACTCACTCTCACTCTGAGGTATAGGGGAAAATAATCTGCCAGTCCACCAAAAAGTTCTGGGGTTGATACAGTTCAGGAAGATTTATCATTAATATGAAAATCTTACCTAACACTGCTGGCCCCTGATCAGCCTCTGCGTAAGAAGAGAAAGTGTCATCTGACGCCTCCTCATCAGCCTCCTCCACCACGTCGGGCCCCGACTCCACCAGCAGACCCAGATGCGCACACGAAAACTGGTACAGCGACAGCCACGGAAACCGGTGAATTGAGGATTTTGTCCCGGCAGACAATGAATCACTGCCTCTGCACGCCCCTCATAAAGTCTCTCCACTAGACAAGGTGAGATCATTCCACTCAATGATCTCCAGGGCTTCTGAGCTGTTCCAGCTGGTGCCTGAGGAAACCTAGTAAGAGGGCTTCTTGTATCAGCGGCTAGAGTCCAAGAGGAAGACGATCATGGCGGTACCCTTTCTGGATGACATTTGAGAGGAATTTCTAGCCCTCCCAGGCCTACAGTAGCAGAGGTCAGCGCCAGCACCCAAGCAAGCCTGAACCGGCCAAGACATCAGCCCCCCACTCGGGCACCCCGGTGGGACTAGGTTTGTCAGCGAGTGGAAGACGATCACCACCGACAGATGGATGCTGGACGCTCTCGCCCACGGTCACACCTTAGAGTTCCAACGCAAGGGCCCATGTATTCCACTGGATCCCCATCAGGAGCTTCACAACCCTCAACTCTTGGAAGAAGTGCGAGCTATGTTACGGAAAGTCTATTCCAGATACTTTCGGGTAAGAAAGAAGACAGGGGGTTGTAGACCCATCCTGGAACTTCGCCGTCTGAATAAAAACCTGAAGTCTCAAAGATACAAGATGGTCACGTTGCAGCACATGCTCGGCCAACTGGAAAAAGAGGATTTCTTGACGTCGTTGGACCTAGAGGATGCCTACTTCCATGTCACGATCCACCGGAAACATCTAAAGTTCCTACTGTTTGTGGTGCAAGGCCAGCACTACCGGTTCAAGGCCCTACCATTCGGCTTGAAATCAGCCCGAGAGTGTTTACAAAATGCCTTGCCCCGGTGGCGGCCCATCTGCACATGCAGAGCATACATGTATACCCGGACCTGGATGATTGGCATACATGTGCCCGTTCTTGGAAAAAGGCCGACGAGCACATGAAGGAAACCGCCCGATTACTGACAGAGCTAGGATTCTCTGTAAGGTATCCAAAGTCCTGCTTATCGCCATCTCAGAATGCGCTGAACCTTGGCGCCAGACTCAACAAGGTGTCACCCTCGGATGATAGGCTAGCAGCCATTCAGGGGAAGGTGCAGTGACTGTTGTCGGCGAAGACAGCCAGTGCGGGCAATCAAGTAATTGTTGGGCATGATGTCATCCTGCATCTACCTCGTCCGTCTCTGCAGGTTGCAGATGCTTCCCCTACAGGAATTCTTGGATGCACGTCGGATACAAGTGAACAAGAGTTTTGCGAACAAGGTCCTCACAACGAGGAGTTGCGGAATGGCAGGAGGTGCTGAGAGGGTGCGCTCCCACATCTCCCAGGGGATGGGTTTTCAAACCAGCCACACCAGGAGACTTTCACCATGGACGCCTCTCTGGAAGGTTGGGGGACTGACGCCAGAGGTTTGTGGCTTCCAGAGAAGGATCTGCACATCAACATCCTGGAGCTATAGGCAGTGTTCTGGGCCCTCAAGTCTTTCTTACCGTCAACGGACAACACCACCAACATGTTCTACATCAGGAAGCAAGGGGGCACTCAATCCTCAGTGCTCTCCAAGGAAACTCAGGACTTGTGGCACTGGGCCATCAGACATGGGTGTTCCTCATCGCTCTCTACCTGGCATGTGTCGAGAACACCAGTGCAGACTCCCTCAGCAGGGAACTGCGCTCCTGCCACGAATGGGAACTTTGTCAGGACCAGGTGGACCGCCTGTTCATCAAATGGGGCAGACCCCCCGAACAATCTTTTTGCCACAGCGGCAAACTCCAAATGCCAGAAGTTTGCCAGCAGATTCCACCATCCGAGGAGCTTGGGGGATGCATTCTCCTTCCCTTGGGAAGGGCTGTTTCTGTACGCTTTTCCCCCGTTTCCTCTCCTGCTACATGTCATTAAAACACTTGGACAGTGTCGATGCAAGATGATACTCATTGCCCCGGCTTGTCCGAGCCAGATTTGATATCCGGGCCTACTCATCGTGTCAGTGTTGCCTCCAGTCAAGTTGCCAGTACTTCCAGATCTGCTCACCAGAGAGGGAGGCACAATACTTCATTGTGACCCAGGATCGCCAAGCCTGAAGGCATGGATCCTGCAGCCTTAAGTTTGGAGGTTATGAGTTGCCAGCGTACTGCAGAGAAGACCTTGCCAAAGCCAGGGAGTCAAAGACTCTAAAGTGCTACGGCCATAAATGGAAGGGTTTTGCTACGTGGTGCCGGTCGCAAAAGATTACCTCTCTGAGGGTCACAGCTCCACAGATTCTTCCATACTTGCTGTCCTTGGTAAAAGCTGGACTGGCTCATGCATCCAAGGTACACCTGGTGGCTAGTTCACGCTATACCAGATCCCCAGGTAGATCCTCGCTGTGGTCCCACAGACTCATCAAGGAGTTCCTCATGGGGATTTCTCAATCTTTCCCGCCAGTGAAGGCTCCTGCCCCTGGATGGGAACTTAACGTGGTCCTGACGAGGCTTGTGGGGGCACCTTTCAGACATATACATCAAGCCCCACTCAAGTCTCTCTCACGAAAAACAGCTTTCCTTGTGGCCATCACCTCTGCCAAATGTGTGGGTGAGATCCAGGCCCTATCCTGCAAGCAACCATATCTGACTTTCCACGAATCGAGGATGGTACTGCATACACCCCCCTCTTTCATGCGGAAGGTTCCATTGGAATTCCACCCCAACGAGCCCTTGGTGTTGCCTGTTTTCTTCCCAAAACCTACGTCACTGGTGGAGAGGGCTGTGCATTCGCTGGACGTTGCTCATGCCTTGAAGTTCTATGTAACACGCGCAAAGCTTTTTCGGAAGACTTCACAATTGTTTGTGAACTTTGGGACTGTAAACCATGGGAATGCCTTGTCCAAGGCTTCCATTTCAATGTGGCTTTCCAGCTGCATCATGCACTGTCATCGGCTGGCGAATCGAACTCTGCCGGGCCGTCCGAGAGCCCATTCCACCAGAGCGATCGCTGCTATGCCGGTGTTCCTTTCTGGTGTTCCCCTGCTTGACATCTGCAGGGCTGCAACGTGGAGGTTCACGCATAGCTTAATGAAGGTCTACTGCGTTGACAGGGATTCCAGGTAGGAGTCCAGAGTCGGCCAGGCAGTGCTACACAATCTGTTCGCTTGAGGTGAGTCTGTTCCAGGGGTAAGTAGATAATTGCTTCTGTTGAGTCTTGCCACCTCCCGTGGTTGTATAATGCGGTACTGCTGTGTATTCGTTATTCATGAGAATATGAATCCATGCCAGTCTCCATGATGGAAAAGGTTTAAGTTACTACCTGTAGCTATTGTTCTCCAGCACGGGTCTGGTATGGATTCACATACGAACCCTCCCTCTGGCTCTTCTTGGTCAAGCTGCCACTTTACGTGCTTACTAAATCTGAAGATGGCTGCCAGAGGCGGGGTTTAGGGAGCGGACTATCATTGGATGGGGGTTGCCCATAGTTGGGCCCGTGGTTATGATTAATTCAAAACCTTCCAGCCATCACCTTTTTGTTTTGGGAAATACCCATGACCTTTTCACCGATAAACTGCATCTTTCATGAGCCTTCAAAAGCAGGAAACTTAAGACCTGGAATTAAAGCTAAAGTATCCTTGATTGTGTGTCGGAGGTACCCGGGACTCTCCCGCATCGATATTCAAGGCGCATAGAAGCGTCTGCCACTGTGGTACTGTCATTTGCTCTTGCAACAAAGCAGCACCAGTGAAGTCAGCACAGCCGGTGAGTTGGGGAGACTGATACCAGACCGGTCTGTGTGGAAACCAATGTTGCAAACAGCAACATTGCATGAAGAAGATTATTAAGACAGCAGATGAGTGACTGAAATTTGAAGCTAAAATACGATACCGTATACAGAGTGGTCCGGCATCACGTGAGTGCTCATTCAAAAGTCTCTGTTAGGTATCCAACCGAAAGGGTGTGAACGTTAAAACAAAGAGAATTGTAAAATCAAAGTGGTCCTGCAAACAGGTCAAGCCAAACCCTGTGCACATTCAAAAGTCTTCGATACTTGATGTAAAATTGACATTGGTCCAAGCCCGGCGAGGGAGACTAATTGTGTAAAAGGGATCTGAGCCCGGCAGAGGGGAATCCGGGGTAAACCGTGAGTCACCCGAAAAGGAAGAACCTACGAACATTGTGCGATAAAGTGAAAGGTGAAAGACAGGCAGAGGGAAGCCTGTGCAGAACTTTATGCTAAAAGGATCCAATTCTGGTTGAGGGGGTTCCAGGGTGGATAGTGAATCACCCGAAGTGAATACTTGTGAAAATCTCGAAGGGAAAAGAACTTGTTGTCTATTCGGTTGCATCAGGCCCTTTGAGTGCAGAGCATTTTGATAAGCAAGGAGACTTACGCTACGGAGGCCTTGATGCTGAGTGAACTGCAAGCTCGTACTAAAGAAGCCAGAGAATGTGCTATGCTCGAGTGAACTGCATTATCGCGTGCTAAAAATGTGGGGAAGGGAGGCCAACAGCCTGAAAACCGGACATGTCATTTTGAACACTTCTTTTTCGTAACATTATTTCCCACACTATTTGTATTTAGAGCTAATGATTGGCAATAGGGTTTTTTAGTATAGGCCCTTTTATTTTCACAAGACATCACTAGGACAGCGTTATTATTTTTGATGGTCGCAGCTTGCTCCCATCTTTTAATTTAGGTTTATATAGGCGTTTATCACATCCTTTTTGAAGTTCAATAAACACCCTTGAACTGTGGTCACTTGTGTGTCTTACTGTTGATGCTATGCCTTCCTTATAGTACATTTTATAGCATGCTTCTTTATGCCGAAGACACAGCTATTTTGGACTTAACACTGGCAGGTCTCCAACAGGGCCTGTTAAGCACAAATGACTATGGAAATATAGTTTGAAATTAAATATGATAAAAACATAAATGATGGTGTTTGGGAAAAGGGTGAAAACTTGTAGCTAGTTCTTAAATCAATTTAGAGATGAGGTGGCAGTCTCATTTTTATTTGAGCCTACTCTTCTCAAAGAGCAGTGCTTGGGTCAATCATTTTAAGAAGGCAACTGAAAGGGCTTCATTAAGGATTAAAGGGCTTTTTTACATTGTTATTTAACATTTGAGGCATTTTGATTGGACAAGTGCCTGGATGGATATATGGCAATGGTCTGTTCCATGATTTTATGGCAGCGAAATCTAGGGTGGTTCAAACTGTCAGGTCATAGAGGATTTGCAAAATAAATTCCTGTGCCAAACAGCAGATCTCCATGCAGAAACACCTGATAGTGCCTTATGAGCTGAATTGGGGTGTTCAGTTTGAAGGTGTCAGGCCACTTACAATGTTTTACTTATTCTTTAAACGCACATCTGGAATGTTCTGCTAATCAAAGGGAATTTCAGTGTAGGTGTGATTGCAGCCTACCCTGGTAATGAAAAGGACTTGTGGTATAGGTGGGGGAAAGGAGGTGTTGTAAGAAACTCTCGATAGGGGGGGGTGGGATATTACTAAATTTGGCGCATTCAGTCAACTTATAATAGCTCTTAAAGCAAGAACTTGTACAATAGGGAGAAAGGCAGATGTCCTAAAAAAATATGCATAGGCTGCCCTTTTAAGCATTATATGCAGACTTAGTACACATATAAGATGGCAAGGAGAAATCTGTGAAATAAGATCCCCAGAATTCTGGAGACTGATGCTAATTGGAAGTTTAAATGTACCCACACCTCAATAAATTAAGGTGTGCAGGAGGAAGCACAAAGCGACACTGCAAAACAGGAGTCGATGAAGATTTAGTTAATTTTCTGTTAATTTCTCGTTGTTTCTGGTTTGCCTAAGCATGAACATGCATGGGAACTATGTTTTATATCATTAATTCTAATGATTAGGGTTTTTATATATAGCTTGTTTGAATATGTTAAGGCTGCTTTTTTTTTTTTTTGCTTGTTCTATGTGAATTTTATGAAATATGATAAATAAAATGTAAATGTTGCTAACTTAATGGAGAAATAAGGTGAAATAAATATTGATTGAGTAATACTGGTTATTACATGCTAAGCTTTAAAGATCACTTCAATGGGGCTTTGGAGGTCCCCTCCTAAGAATTATTTTTGCATGTAATGGCAAATGGTCAATTTTAAAGCTGCAGAGGAATGTTACATCGGGGAATAATTGATTAGGAATAATAATTATATTTTTCTGAAGGATTTTTAGTCTTTTCTCTGCCCAAAAGGGTTTTTTCAATAAGCTTAGTGGCAATCATTGGTCACAAATTTGAGCATATGATGACCACTTCATTCAGGAGTATGGCAGTGTTAACTAAGTATTTGGATTTATTAATTGGCTTGTTAATTTAAATGTATTACAGTAACTTAATTGGATTTGAATATAGGACAAATTAATTGTGAAATATGTGGCATGCCATTTACATTATCTGCCCATTATCGACATGCCAGATGGGTAGGCTATCAAACAATGAACATTTTTCCACTAGGACACTATATACCAATAAATATTGGTGGCACTAAAATTCATATCTCCGATAAATACAATGCATGATGGCATCAAACAAAAACCTTGCTTGTACAAAACGAAGTGCATGCATATTTTTTATTAAAGGTAAGTTGGGCATGTATGCAACTTATTTTTCCATGATGCTCCTACTAGCTGTACAAAGGAACAGAATATGACAATTTTCTCCAGGACACAAACATTTTTTGCTCATTAATACATTTGTCACCCGGGCAAAATATCTGAATACGACAGGGTTTTAACAATGACACTGCTATAATAAATAAGAACATTTACTGAAACATAATTTGCATGGTGGCAACAAACTCAAATTTTTCACATATAAAAAATATGTTTTTATTGGCCAATATTCTCGCACAGTCCAGTACTCAGTCCTGGCTATACTGTGACTGAGGTCTCATCCCTTCAGCACCTCCTTCTAGACCTCCACACCACGGCCCAGAGCAACTGGCGAGCAACAATTTAGAGTGCTGCAAGCAACACGTTGTTCCCGAGCTACACGTTGGCGATCACTGCCTTACCCAGTTGCATGAAAACAGCTTCCAACCCACCTTCATTCCCCCTCAACCTCCTACCTCTGCCACTACCCCTGACTCCGCTCTCAGCAACCGCCACCTTACCGTCACCAATAACCTTGACATTCTCGCCCCATTCATGAGGATCCACCTGAAACCTGCCTCTAAGCGTAACACCTGGCACGACTTAGAATTTGCAGCCTTGAAACTAAAGTCCAGGGCAGCGGCACAGAAGTGGCAAACTTCAGGCTCACCCTCTGACAAACTGGCCTGCACCTGCTCCAAATGCAATACAGACACTCCATCCATGCCAAGAAAAGAGCCCACATACAGGCACTGGTTTCTCCCTTGCTAGCCAACCTCCGAACCAATCCCTCACCCCCTTGACCCTGGATATGATATGATGAAGCATTTATAACACGCCTGTAAACAAGTGTTTCTAGATGAGCCCTCACCCTCCTCCTTCCTCCTCCTTCTCCCCCGTCACACCTGAAGAAGTTACCAGATTGTCCGCTCAATGTAGGTCTCTTCTAAACAGGTTTCCGCTTGCTCATCCAGGGCCATCAAGGATAACATTTGCTCCCTTGCCCCCGCACTCTCTGATTTCTGCAATCGCCCTTTTGACAATGGATTTTTCCCCTCCTCCCTTTAGCACTCCCTTGTGCACCCACTCCTGAAAAAACCTTCAGCAGACCCTACATGCCCTGCCAACTACCGCCCTATTTCCATCACCCCCTTCCAGGGTAAGCTGCTGGAAAAGCTGGCATTACCCCAACTCAACTCACACACTGAACTTGCTGACCGTCTCCACGACAATCAATCTGGATTCCGAGCATCCAGAGGCACAGAAACTACTCTTCTGAACACCCGTGAAGAACTGCTTGCATCTCTGGACTTCAACTCCCTTTCTGTCCTCCTCCTTCTCGATCTCTCCTCTTTCTTTGACGCAGTCAACCATTCCATCCTCATACAAAGGCTCCACGATACACTTGGTAACTCGGAACAGGCACTGGACTGGCTGACATGCTTCCATACTGACTGCTTTTCCCAAGTCATCTTGGGCACCTTCTCCTCTCCACCTGTGGTGTCCCCCAGGGTTCTATCCTCTCCTCTTGGCTCTTTAACATCTACCGCGTGCAGCTATGGAAATCTCTTTCCCTGAGCCCCGGGGTAAAGTCTTGATTATTGAAAACAGGAGTCAAAGGGTCCTGGCTTCTCAAACCCTGTCCCAGGTGATGCAATGTAATTGTGGTAGCTGCTAATAAAGGGGTTCCATGAGTTTGGGCTGTGGATGTCATGAATGGTAGGGTGTGTAGAGATGAGTAATCTGTGCCGCAATGTTGGTCAAATCTGGAACGCCATACATCCCAAGTGAGCATCTCCAAACATCACCGCCCTAGCTATTAAGGGGTTCTCTGCCCTTCCATATGAATCGGGGTGTCAGATTCTGTAGTTGTTTTATAGCCGGCACTGGGATCTTGACAGAAAGCGTAGAACAAAAATAAAGGAACCTAGGCAACAAGTTAATTTTTACTGCTGTGATTCGGCCCATAAGGGATATCGCCTGCTGTTCCCATCGTTTGAGGTCACACTCTCCGATTTTAAAGAGTATTGGAAAATGGTCCTGGTAGATCGTTTTGGGACAAGGCAAGATCCAAACCCACAGGTACTCCACCACCTCTGCCCCTACAGGTCAATGGACATCGCAAGCGTAAGGATCATATGTCATGTCCCGTCAATGTTATTCCCAAGGCTGACGATTTCTGATAGTTAATCGCGAAAACTGCTGTTCTCTTGAAGTGGCCTAGTTCTGACATGGTCTCTGGGATTGAGAAACGCAGGTTTGTCAGTGTTAACATAAAGTCGTCTGTGTACAGGGATATTTTTTATTGCCGCCTCTTCGTGTTAACCCCTGCAATATTGGGTTTATCTCTAACCCTCTTAGCAAAAGATTCCATTGATAATGCAAAGATTAGTGGAGACAGGGGGGCCTCCCTGTCTCGTGCCACAGGAGATTGGTATAAAGTTAGTGCACATATGACTCACCCAAACATTTGTAATAGGGGTATTATAATTGGCCAGAATCAACCGCTGAAATGCAGCGTCACAGTTAAGCTTGAAGCCTAGAGCGCATAAAAGCCTAGTCCAGCCTATCAAATGCTTTGGTGGCATCCAGCGTTAGTGCAGCCATTTTCAGTTGCTTTTAGCTATTCTGATATGGTTTAGTGCCCTGGGAATGTTGCTGGAGGAGGTTCTTCCTTTAATGAAACCTGTGATCAGGGTCCACCAATGATGGCATTACTTCTGCCAGTCTATTAAGTAGAATTTTAAAGTAGATATTAGCATCTATATTGAATAGTGAGATAGGCCTAATGGAAGTGCAATCCTGGGATCCTTCCCCAATATTAGTAATAGTATAGTGGCCGATTCTTCCATCATGCTGGTCCCCCTTTTTGTCTGGAGGAACGAATTATACAGTTAAGTGAGGGGTTTAAGTAGTTGGACTCTAAATGTCTTATAAAACAGCAGGGTGTGAACACCTGTACATGGAGCGCTCTTTTTGAGAGATTTACTCGCCCTGTCTACCTCTTCTATACTAATTTGGCGATTTAGCTACACCCTGTCTGATTCCTAAAGCCGAGGGAGCCCAGCATCTTCTATGTATTGTTTTTGTTACGATTGCGGGTGGTCTGCAGCCCTCATAGTCGTCATCAGCCCCACTATTGTGTTTCTGCTTTTAATGCCAGACAACTTTCTGACAAGGCATTTATTTGCCTTATTCCCTTAGGAATAATACTATTGTTTCATTTTGGCTATCAATTCAGCTGTCTCCTCTACCAAATGCGCCTCCAGTTTATTCCGAGCTAATCTCATATGACGTTGTGTTTTGGGGTAGCATCGTTTTATGTGAGCTACTTCACAGCCATTAACTATACTGTCTAGTTCTGCGTTGAGGTTTTTCATGCATTTCATATAAGCCACAGAGTGGGCGATCAGCTCGCTCCTGATGACCAACTTAATGGCGTCTCATATTGTTGCATGATAAAGCAGATCCGTAGCATTTTTGTGAAAATAGTTCTAGTTCGTCTTTGCAATGTCATAACGGAGGGTGAAGTCACTAAGAATGGGGTCATACACTTTCCATGGGGGTCTCTCAGAGGTGGCTGGAACAAGGATTTTCATGTGTGCTATCACTAGTGCATGATCTGACAGAACATTTAGTACCTATTAGCTCCTCGTCTGAGTTGGCGTTATTTAAATCTAGCAGGGAAGGGGAATGAGTTTTGTCGGCGTTCAGGTGTGGGAACGCATTAAAATCCCCTTCAATCACTATTTGGCCTTGACAAACGGGGCCAGTTCTGTAATTGGGTCAGTCAAGAATTCATCATTCTTTTGTCATTGGTGGTATACACTCACATGAAGGTGAAGATTTGCCCACGCAGCAAACCTTTAATTCTTATATATATGCCCCCTGGATCCCTCTTATTTGTCACTTTAACAAACAGGACTCCCTTTCTATAAGGATAGCGGTCTCTCCTTTTTCTGAGTCACTGGATGCTAAAAATTGTAGGGCATAGTGTCTGCTACATAGCCTGGTCAGATCGGGGGAGCCAGGTGCATTGCTTGCAATAAGGCAATCGTAAACCCCCTATCTGAAAGCCACTGTATGATTGATTTGCGACCAATGCAGGTTATAAGAATCACAGATGTTTTGAGTAGATCTTCACTTGGACACATATTAATCAGAAATAAATAAACGCTGATTGATTGAAATGTATATATAGGGCCTCATTACGGGTCGGGCAGTCCGGAAATAACAGTGGCGGTAAACCCGCCACCACTGTTATTTCCGGACTGCACGATCTCGAGTCCTGCAGGCGGGAGGTGGCGTTCCCGCCAGGTCTGACCTGGCGGGTTTAACACCGCCCGCCTGCAGGCGGACATGGAAGCACCAGCACCATCACGAGATGGTGCCGGTGTTTCGACTCCCCCATTCCCATTGAGTCCTACTGGAGTCAATGGGAATGGCGATTTACCGAATTCCGCCTCCGGAATTCCCGGGACACCGGGGTCGTAATGCCCCAGTAATCCCAGGAATCACGGAGGCAGAATGTTAATACGAGTCTGGCGGTAACCGAGCCGGAAAAATCGACAGGTTACTGCCGGACTCGTAATGAGGCCCATTGTCTTGTTGGAGCAAGGTACGGTTAAGCATATCCAGAACGGAGCCCAAATCCCAACATTGCTGAGAAGCAACGGTTCTGTATTTCACGTTAGTCGCTAAAGTGAACATGTCCACCCCAGGGAGAACTTGTTTCTGGAATATCTGATGAAGGATTAAGTTCCCACTTTGGTTTGTACTAAATAAGCTTGCTCAGCCCGTCTGCTTCCATGTTCTTTACCCCTGGAAGATGAATGGCTTTCAGTAGGATGTGGTGGTGAAGTGCCCACTCCCAACCTAAGACCTGGTGCCTTGCTTATTGATGTATGCTTATTGATGTAATACATAATGCATGGTACAGAGCTTTGCACATCTGGGGATTTGTCCCAGGATTCTGCAAAAAGTAGCTGTGTATCTCATTTCCCATCTGGTGAATGGCACTGCCAGCATCCAAGACACCATCGACAGAGATGCCGCTCAAACCACCAAGCCAATTCCAGTTTAAAAATAATCCAACTGTTGCTATGATGTCTGATATTTGCTGTTGGGAGCACCAGTGCCCACGCAGACTTCCACAAGAAGCCTTTGAATCTTGATCGCTTGCAGACCAGCTGAGACTTCTGTTGCATTACAGACAATCCCAGACTGATCAATAAATTCAAAAGGACCTGAAGGGATGCTTACATTTCCTTAGCTGAGGGGGCTTGGAACGGCCAGTCTAAATATTGAATATATATGTGGCCAGGCAGAGATGAACTCAGATTGCCCACAAATTTCTTTTTCTTTTTTAATACCCTCAGCACTACATTCTGGCCAAAGGGCAATAAAAGTAACTGGAAGAGAGAATCCCCCAATGACAGAAAAAGAAACTGTCTGACGGGATGCCAAAAAGGGACATGCAGATATGCGCCCTTCAGGCTGACTGCGTATAACCAGTCTCATTGATTTAGCAAGGAATGGATTGGAAGAGGCGTGGTCATGCTACATTTATGTAGGTCAAGGAAAGAGTTGAGAGAGGATAGCTCTAGCATTGTTCTCAGTCCCGCCAGGTTCTTTTTGGGAAGAGTGGAGTAAAAGCCCTGGCCTTTCTCCGAAATGGGAATCAACCTCTAAACCCAGGAAGAACCAACCTGATCTGATACAGAGGAGGAGAGGGAGTGAATGGAGTGAGGTCCAGCCTGTAGCTCCTTGCAACCACAGACAGAACCCAAGAAAACATGGAGATAAAACCCAGCCTGCTATGAAATCTGCAGTTCTCCACCCAACAGGGGACTCGTTGTCCTGGACACAAATCTCATTTCTGCTTCTTTTTTCTCAGAGCAGACGTGCACATTGGCTGGTTGTCCAAAAAAGGAGTTTAGTGTGGTTCTCAACTTCTTCCACACTGCGAACGGTGGGGGGTCCTTTGCTGCTGTTTTAAGAACTCTCAAAAATCTCAGGATGTCCTATTTGTAAAGTCTTGCATGAAGCTGGCTGAAAGGTCTTCTGTGCAAGTTTGGTCAAAATGACCAAAGAGTTGGCTATGAGTGTGAAAGTATTTTTCCTCATCAGCTCTTCTTCATTGGTGTTGTTGAATAAATGTGTGCCCTCAATAGCAGTAGATTCTTTTTTCTGTACACACTGTGAGAGATTTGAAGAGTGTAACCAAGCCATTCTTCCCGTATCGGCTTCTAGGCACATGCCTCTGATCGCAGTGTTGATATGAAGGGCAGAGGCCTCTAAAAGGTCTTGTGCAATAGTCCTGGCCTCCACAACACTTGTCTAAAAATCTGCCTGCTCTTCCTGAGGGAAGGTCCGCCTGAAACACTGTCAATTCTCTCCAGAGACGATGGCAGACCATCAGCATTACCTTGTCTGAGATTCTGAGATGGAGAGCAGAACTGGCATACTCGTTCTAGCCTAGAGCATCAAGTAACTGTTCTTCTTTCCACAGAGAATTAGAAGAAGAGGTAAAAGTGGAGGAGGTGGACCAGCAGAGGTGTAGGATCCTCGGCCGGCCCCACCTGAGGAGCCAGACATAGCAGAGCAAATGGCTCTGATTGCTTCTTGAGCAACCCCTTGAAATAGGAGGACATAGCTGGTGATCTCACTAGTGTACCAAATAGGTCCATAAACCAATCCTCACAAGCATCCTGTGAAGAGATAGCTGCTGAGGAAAAGGTCCAAGAAGTAAGAGTCCAGAAGGAGGCCTGAGAACGGTACTAGTCGAGATGTCTAAGGTGCCCTCAGGTCAGCAAACCCAAGTGGTCGCAGTCATGGGGAGGCCAATCCATTTGAAGGAGAGAAGGACATCTAAATAGAGTAAGTGGGAGCCTCAAAGGGCAAGCACATTGCATAGGATCTCCCATAAGAGTAAATTAATCATGGGCTGAATCCTGAGCGGGAGTCTGTGTCCTGAGGAGACAACATTGCACTGTAGTCTGACCCTGCCTCAGAGCAAGCCACCATTTTAATCAGCTGAGGCTTGTGATGCACGTGAGGACTTTAGGGACTTCTAAGATCCAGTGAATTTCATCTTTGGTTTAACAAGGCCCTGATGAAATGCCTCCGAAAAACCAGTGGAGACCTTGAAGCAAGCTTTGGTGGGCATTACGGGGCCTTTGTGGTACGAAGCCCCAATAATCTATGAAAGCAGGGTCCCCAGCAAGAGCATCAGAAGCTTTGATAGCCTCTGAGTTGCCCCCACTAGAGGGGAAGAGAAACCACAGAAGGACTTGGAAGTTCCCTCCCGAACACATCGTCTTTTGATAAGGAGTCGCCGTGTCACTGTGTCCTAGAACAGATGAGGGTCACTTAACTTTCCTCCTCAGATCTCAACAAAGCATCATAGATACTCCAAAGGTAATAATTGGAAGGTAACTTCCCAGCAGTGAAGTCCTGTTATGAAAGTGCATATCAGGCTGTGCATATGTCCCTGCATTGGTTGGGACCCACACACTCCAAGAAGGACTGTGAGTCCCATGCAGAGCGGTGACATGCACAGGATATGCAGACAGAAAAACCAGCTTTTGTCCCAGCGTTAAAAATGGCGAAAAGGAAAGGTGGGTGCCCACAATAGATTAGATAAATGAGAAAACTGAGTGAACAAAAAACACTGACAGAAGCACTGCTGTGTATGACAGACTACTTGTCATGGTTCGCTCCCTCCCAGCGTTCCGACCAGCGTCAGAACAAGTAACCAAACGATTCAGTCTCTGTGTCTCTCTCACTCTCTCATGTTGGTCAGCTGTGTCAGTTTTAAATTTCCAAGTCTTGAGTAGGAGTTTCCAAAGAATAGAACGTGGCTTTGGCTTACCGCTTCTGGTCATCTTCATTCCTCCATCTCTCTTCCTCGTCTCAGTACTAAAAAGGGTGGCAAGGGGTG
The DNA here is from genome assembly GCF_040938575.1 of Ambystoma mexicanum. Taxonomy (NCBI): domain Eukaryota; kingdom Metazoa; phylum Chordata; class Amphibia; order Caudata; family Ambystomatidae; genus Ambystoma; species Ambystoma mexicanum. The sequence continues at coordinate 951,852,982 of NC_090928.1, read as the reverse complement.
AATAGGATGTTTGGCTGACAAGACCCGGACATACTTAATCTACATCACAAAAAGCCATACAGGTATGTTGCAGAGGTACCTGGATGTCACTAGGAATTGGGGTTGCACAGTTATTTTGGTCTAGTATGTTCCAGCCTCTCTGGAGTTGGTCTTCTGTTATGTGATCCTCCGGCACAGAGCGAGGGTTAGAGTCAGGTATCTTCTGTCTTTCCCATGCCACGTAAGAGAAGCTTCCCTGCAGAGAATCAGTGACGACATTGCTAGATTCGTCACAATGGTTGCAAACGAGACTGTAAAATTCATGTCTGATGTCACAACTTTGAATGGAGTAAAATGTGCAAAAATCATAATAATAATGATTTCTTTTTACTTAAAATAAAATGTAATTTATATTCTGGTGCCGCTCACAGTGGTGTAGGTGCATTAACAAACTTTCCATTGTGGTTAATGGCAAACCACCTAGTGGTAGCTATAATAAAAGGTGGCTGTTGAAGGTAACCGGTCTACAATAAATAGATGCACTGTAAACTCCTGGACAGTACTTTTGCTGGTGGTGGTATTGTCTTGCAAGTGCTGTATCAGAAGTGGGCATTGTGGTGGACCAGAAGGAGTCGTCGAACACACGTTGGACGTTTCTTTGGGTTTTGTTCAAATAAGCAAAACAAAACAAACTCGCCCTATTGCTAAGGGAATGATCCCTACCTAACCAAACTAACTAATGGGGATGGTCTGTCATCAAAAGTCCAAATCAAACTTCCACAGTCCAAAACCTACTTCTATCTGACCGTGCCATTAGAACTAATAACTAAAGACTGCCAGAATATCTCTCTTCTGGCACCTTCCTTTTTTCGTGGGTTTCCTGGCCTTGTTTCAGGTTTAGTCCAAATGCAACCAGTTCTGGAAATTGAATCAACTCCATAGTGTCTCTCTATGCAGGTTACAAGTTCTCTTTCATGAACTTTTCCAGCTATTGGTACATATTTATAGGCCAGATATCCCAGAGTTTGGTAGACCTATCAATGTCCTAAATGTCCTTCTTAAAACCTTTCCGTATATTGGAGCTCATTATGAGTTTGACCATAAAACAGCAGAAACATTGGTGGGCCGGTGTTACCATTACCGACAGGGCAACCGCTGAAGTTACCAGCGAGTCCTTGGACACGCACACCCCCTCCCGCCACAAACGGTAATTCCGGCACGCCGGTATCACCAGCATCAACAACCATCAGCTTGTGTCAATTTATGCCGGTAATACAGATACCACCCCTAAACTGCCAGAATTACCAGCACTGAAAATTGTGGCACAGCCGAAACTGGAAGTTCGCCGGAGGCCATCTTTAAAACTCAATCCATTCCCGAACGCCCCATTTACACTTGCCATCCAGTTCCAGAAGAGGTGCCAAAAGAATGTCCCAGCAAAAGAAGCCCCGGGTCCCTGATCACCGGCTCCGCAAGCCCAAATTCACAGACACAGAGCTGACTGCATTGACCGATCCCGTGGTCAAACACTCTGATGCTCTGTTTGGCGCATGCACTGGAGGAAGTCTGTCATTTATGCAGCGGTGATGACAAGGGTGACGGCTGTGGGGACTGTCCCCCGCACGTCATGCGATTGCACACCGGTGGGACGACCTAAAAGCAAGGGTACGCAGCCTCATTGCAGAGCACAGGCAGGAGAGAGCCGCCACAGGAAGAGGGACGGTGGAACCCCTCTGCCTCATGCCCTAGGAGGAGACAGCCAGGTTCTATACTCCACAGCAGGGCATCAAGGTAGTTGGGAGTGCAGAGGCTGGAGCAGGGACCCAAGACGGTGGGGGTACGTGCAACAGACACTATGTCCAAATGAATGCATCCCCCAGCAGAGAAGCACCAAATGGGCAATGGAATTGGTCCAACACATTTCAGTCACAGCAAATTGCCAATGAACACACACGTGCCAGGGGATGCGGGTAGATGCACCCATGCACAAGCACCATAGCCCAAATGTGCAGCCCAACATATGGACACACGTGAAGCACCCATGTGTGCCAAGTGAGCCCATGTTGAATTGATGGCCCACAGCCAACACAACAACAAGCCACCTTGGCAGTCCAACAGGCATGTGCACTCCCACAACCTACATGTAAGAGCACACACTGGAGACAACACACCCAAGTAATCCACATGAAATGAGCCGCTTCAGGACACACACAATGTCACATGAGTGTAATGCAAGCCTGCAGACATGACTCCAAGATGACTAACTGCATGCCATTCCATTCTCAACAGGCACACAGTCCATGGACAGTAACAGAGCTGGACCATCAACATCTGGCATATTAGCTGCATCCCAGTCTGCTCAGGCCACACCCCTTTCCAGCAGGGCTAGAGAGCAGGGCAACCTCTGCCACCATCACCACCATCAACACCTCTGCCACCACCACCACTATCACCCTACTGCCAACATCAGCACCTTCAACCAACCACTGTAACTGGAACACCAGCAGTACCTGCGGCTTTTGCTATCCCCAAAGCAGTGCTCAGTGGCCCCTCCACCAGCCAGCGGGGAGACGCGCCAGTTGGCAAAGCCACCACCGCGAGGCCTGATCAAGCCTGTCAAGGGACACAGTGCTGCCGTCCCTCCCATGTCCGGTAGTGGCCAGGTCCCAGGCACGCCCACATCACCATCACGGGCAGTGCAGCCACCAGGCCATCGTGGCAGGTCTTATGTGCCCCCGACTGATGAGGAGGAGGATGATGACGCCTCATTTCCATTGGCATGCTACAGCCTCGGGTCACGGCACAGCCCTCCACCTTTACCTGTGCCCACTTTGTGGCCCATGGATGCACTCCTGCGTGCCACTGAGATGCAATAGTCTGCCATAGCTGAACTTACTTTTATGTTTATTGTATTAATATAGCGCTTTAATCCAAAGCACTTTACAATATAACAACAAGACACAAGAATAATGAAAGAAGCATATATACAATCATGAAACAAACCAATGAAACAATATATAGAACAATTTACCTGGATGGCAGAAGGTGAGGGGAAGGGTGGAGAGGAGGGAGAGAGGAGGTTGTCGAGGGAAGGGATGAAGTATCAAATTTCAATTATCAGATTCAATTTTCAAGGGGTGGGGGGAAGGGGTGGAAGAGGAGGCAAGGAAGGGACTAGGAAGGAGAGTGGGGAGTAGGTGAGGAGTGAGGTAGGGAAGGAAGGAGGTCAAGGGGGGGTGGAAAAGAAGAGATTTCAAGGAGGTGTGGAAGGAAGTGTAGGTGGGGATGGAGCAGATAGAGAGTGGTAAGGAGTTCCCATGTAGGGGGGCCAAGAGCTGAAAGGAATGGAATTGTGAAGATGTGCATGGGGAGGGGGGGACGTTGAGTAAGAAGAGGTCTTGCAGGCCAGCAGCTCCAGGAAATACGTGCAATGCTCAAGTGCGTGCAGGGGTGCAGTCATAGGATAGCCTGGCCTCTTGTCCATGCCACCGCCACCCAGAGAGTGTGGGAGCACACAGATTCCTCCTCGGTCAGTGCTGAGGTGGTCAACCAAGCAATACAGCTGAACCTGTAGCACATGCAGCCCAGGGATCAGGGTCCTCCACCTCTGTGAACCTCCCTCCCCCTCCGAGGGCTCCTTGCCTAGAACCCCAAGGCTCCACTCTTAGCACCTACTAACTGGAAAGGAACCTGTGAAGAGCCCAATGCCCAGGAGGAAATAACAGTTGGACAATGCCAGGATGGGTACACTGTTGTGTTTGGGGAGGGTGTGCTGAGGGTGGGTGTTTGGGGAGGGTGTGCTGAGGGTGGGTGTTTGGGGAGGGTATGTTTAGGGTGGGTGTTTGCGGAGTGTGTGCTGAGGGTGTGTGTTTGGGGAGGGTGTGTTGAGGGTGGGGAGTTGGGAAGCTGTTTTTGTGTAGTGCATTTCAGATATCACATTGACACATAAATCAGATGTGTATGCCAGGTTGTATGCCACTTCCTGTGGCATCTGGGGATTCCTCAAAAGGGTCATCAGCCATGGTAGCGGCGTGTATCCAGAGTCACCTGCAAGGGGGAAAGACACATGTGTGATTCATGAGGATCTGCGGATGTGTTGCCTGTTACAGCAGCATCTCCATACATAGTCTGTGCATGCATCTCCCACGCGTCATTGGACCACACTGTTTCACATTCCAGTCTTTGCATGTGGATTGCATTGCTCAAGGGTGTCCAGTCTGAAATAGAGCTATTTGCACACATCTCACGGCTAACAATCATTGCTTTCAGGGTCCATGACAGACAGGGCAACATTCCACAGTGGATGGTTTGGGCCTGTGCATTGCTCCCATGCATTGTCCCTGATGGGAGTCTCGGTTCCATGTGCAGGTCGTCTGTGTGGCATCCATGATGGGGTGGATTGCAGGGGAAACTGAGTGCATGCCATGTCAAATGCAAGGGACATGTCCCTCAGTTGCAGTTTTGCAATATGTCATCTGATGAACAGGGGTTTTATTGGGAGCTTAATTTCACAGGCACCCCATAGCCTCCGTTTGTGTTTGTAAGCCCTGCACCTAGTCGTCCTCCCCACCCCACACCTCACGCCAAGGGTGTCTGGGCCTGGCCAGGCTATTCAGGTAAACCGAGTGAGTTGGGGCAACTGAGGTATGTGTGTGGCATTGTACTGTGTGGATTTTACTCAGCAGGGACGTCGACCTTGGTCATTATTCTTGTTGTCCCATGTCATCTTCACCCTTATCCCTTGGCTCTTGACAGTGCCCCTAGACATACTTCGGACAGCCTTAGGTGGCCTAGGCCACCACTTTGCTGACCAGGCATGTTGTGGGATGTGTGCTGTTGCATTCTGGCTCCTGTAGTGCATTGTGTGTTGCTGGCCCGTTGGGGTTGCATGGGCTGGCCAGGGACTGCTGCATCTCTAGTCATATAATCCTCCTGTAGGTTCTGGCATGTCATTTATGGGGTGCGCTGGTGGGTCCTGCATGTACAGGGCCTTGTCAGGTTGTTAGGGAGAATTCTCTTAAAAGGCTAATTTCCCAAGCCTAGTGAGTCCCCAGCAGCTTTGCTGGATTTTTTGGGGTTTGTTTTTTACTCCTGCTAAGAGTGAGACTCTTTTCCTCCCACTCTTAGGCATGATTTGAGGTATGTCTTTGACCTTTTGTGTGCTTATGGGCTATGGGGTCTTTTACTCCATAGGATAGCATCTGTTTTTGTGTATGTGTTACACAGCACCCTCAGTGCAGTAACACAGGGGTGTCATAGTGACTCCCAAACATAGACTCCATACCCTGGGACCGACTACTGTCTCCCAGGGCATGTAAAGTCACCATTGACTTTACAAGTCCAAAATTGTGAACAGAACCAGTACAAACCATCATATTGTGGAAGTACTAGAAGGGATTAATTCGATTACCCCTGGGTCTGTTTCCAAGGGGGCACTGTCCAGTCCCCCCTTGTCGAGTTTCTGGCTGGTGGCAGTGGTTACCACGCAATATTTTCCACCGGAATATTTCCTGAGGGATTTTCCCATTGATTTTAAACACACCACTTTTTTGGTGCAATGTTAAAGATACCGCCGGTTTATTTATTTATTAAATCACCGGCTGGGTCTTTTTGCCAGAACTCTTTTCTAAAATGGCGTTTGTGTCCGTCTCTGTAACTCTGACCAAGGTCGAGCCCTTTGTTCCACTTTTTTGACGGGCTTCTCCACAGAAGCCCTCCAAATGGTGCCACTCTGTCTGGGTTCCACAGGATGTGTGGGGAGGGGAATTGGCACCCTGGACTGCATTGCCTTAGCAACTCAAGTCACACTCTATACTGATTGGGTCAGCGGTGAGCCGTCCAGCTCACCACTTAGCATGTTTGAGTGACAGCTAGGCTGTTGAATGGGGGTTTTTCTGCATAAAAGCAGGGCTTTTGGGACTGGAACTTCAGAAGTCGCCACAGGACCTAAGAATCCGAAGAGGGAAGAAGCGGAGCCATCTGCAACGAGGACACCACCGGTGGAGCCCTGCTGCAACAAACTCACCACTTTCCCAACGACAAGAGAAGATCTTCTGCTGGACGAGTCTTCTTCCTGTGAGCTGGTGGGACCAACCAGTTCACCCTTTCGCCTTCTAAAGATGTCTCTTGGTCGAATCGCCCGTGCCAAGCACCCCGGCGGCCGGATAGCCAAGCTTCACCACTTTGACCGCGAATAAAAAGAACGCACCTTTTACCGACAAACTCCGCGGCTGGCTTCATCCCTGTGCAGTGCTCCACGTTTCCTCCTCGACGAGATCCTCTCTTCCCCTGGTCGAAACAACGAGCTGCAACCACTGCCAGGAACAACTGCGGCCACTGGAGCTTCCTCTCTCTTTAAGGTACTGTGTCCTGCATGGCCTCCCTTTCTTCGGTTTGCCCAAGGTGACCCTTAAATCCTTGGCTTTCCAACTGGGTTGGCCCCAGACCTTCTAACTTTAACTTCTTGAATCACCCCAACCTCTTTTGAACATTCTACAAAGACTTTTAGTGCATTTTAAACCGTTTGATCCTGGGCACATTTCGCTTTGCTCTATTTAAAGTGGGCCTGGCCTATGAACTTTGGCTGTACAGTGTATACTGCCTTTAATCCCTTGCTGTGAACTCCTAAAAGTGTTGGGACCTGTTTTATTGCTATGCTCTGCCTTTAACTTAACTATTGGAGTGCCATCTAGGTTACGCGCTCACATCTGTTTTAACAAATCGTGGTGTTTTAACTTTGACTTGTCTAATAGTTATCAAGGGAGGTGTGTGTACTTTACCTGACTGTGTTTTAACTTGCTTTTGATTTAGAGTTCTAGTGTATTGCCTAAAGTGAGTTTTAAATAAATAATTATATACTTTTGATACAAAGCTCTGACCAGTGTTTGTTTGCTCTACTGTGTTTTTAGCCCTATTGTGTATACTCTATATACTGCCTAACTCTTCTTGAGAGAGGTCTGACTGCTCAGCCACAGCTACCAGGTAAATCTGGGTGGTACGGACTGCTACCAATTGGGTTTACTGCTTACTCCTGTAGTCTTAATCTTCTTGCAGTGGTCCCCAAGGGAATTGCACAGGATTCTGCCTAACACAGGTCATGAAATCACAACACCCCCCGCCCCCTTTTGCATGCCACTCATATAGCAAGGTAAGTGAGATTGAACATGTACTCATCCAACATCCATGTCTGTTGCCCTGTGTCCCTCCATGTATGCTGGAAGCGTGCTGTTCCGCAGGATCATTGGGCAGTGTGTTGCTCCACATGGCGCAGGAGTGCCTCCAGCACATGACCCAGCACTGTGGAGAAGGCAGACTGCAAAATGCCATGCAGTTGACTCACAGAGTGATGGAATGTGCCTATGTAGAAGAAGTACAGGATCAACACCACCTTGACCAATGGTGGTATGGCTGTCCTGATGCTGTCCCTGCTCCCTATGCCCCCCTGGATGTCGGCGAGGAGTTGTGTTATCCTCTTCCTGTACAGGCAGTACAGGGTGAGGAATTGTGTGTCTGTGAGGGTCCATGGTGTGGCTCATTCGTGGGGTATGGCTGCACGCCTTGCATGGCATCTTTCAACCAGCATCCTCCTCCTAATCTTCTCCAATGCCTCCTGTTGCCTCTGGTGGTCATCCAGCCCCTGCTGCTCTAGGTTGGCCTGGAGCAGCTCCATGTCCATGTACAGTGTAATGACCGACAGCATGGTTGTGTAGGGAAGTATTTTATGGGGAAGGTGTGGTCCTTTTGTAGTCTTCCTGTGTGCAGTGGGTGCACATGGGGGGATTGGGTGCACATGGGGCCTCATTTCCATCGTCTGTGTGCATTTACTGCCTGCTATGAAATATAGGAATCTCTGTCTTGGTGTTGCTGGTATTACAGCCTAAAAAACACCTGCATTACCAGCGTTTTCCTTCTTATAATTGGCCGCTAATACCGTTGTGCGAGTAATACCGGTGCTTGTGGCTGTGTTATCAGTAATTGTGTTGCCGGTATTACCTGCACTGGTATTTCCAGTGGTGGGTGTACCAGCACCGGTAATACTGGCAACGAAATTACCAGCACTTTTACAGTATACCAGCAAACTCGTAACGAGCCCCATAGTCTCTTATACTTCTTCCTATCAATTTTAGTCCTTCAGACTCTTTCCATTCGATTCCTTTTCTATTGGGCTTCTGTATGTCCTTTGTTTCCCCTCTTCTTTCTCTAGGGTTGGTACCTGAACTTAATTCAGAGGGTTACACAACTTCTTTCACAAATAGATTCCAGTGTTCATAAACAGTTATTCTTGGCAACCTTCTTGGTGCTTCACAACATATAGGCTTGCGTTTTCTTCATGATCCACGGTAAATAGTGCAGTTCATTTTATGTAGTGCATAAAGTCCCTGTGGACTCCCCCTCTTCTTATCCACCCTGGTACCTGCATGTGACGTGGGAGGACTCACAACGTGTGCCATCGAGACAGATTTGTTTCCTCTCATCTCTCCCTGCTTTCTCAGCTGCAGTGCAGAGGCTGTTTGGGTGTTCAGCATAGGTCTGCCGATGCAAGGTTTTGTCCCTCCAACTCCTTCTGGTTTCGGCGCTGTTGATCGGGCCACCGGTCCACCATGGCTTTCCTGTGGTCACGCCCCCATGGAGGACGGTCACCAGAACTCTGTCTTGACAGCGGTTTCTCCACTGTTCACTGCGGCAGACCTCTGGCGTCCTTCTATGGCATTCTCTCCCTCGCGGGTTGCCGCAGGCTCCACTCTGCTCCACCTCTCCAAGACGTGACTACATCAGAGGGCTTCCCATCCAATCGATAGGTTTGTCACTGTTACATACAAGTCTTTGTTCAAGGGGGCATTTCGTTTTCCTTCCGATATCACATTCACTCCAGGATTACCTGCACCCAATGGAGAGGACTATAACTAAAGGGACACCCCTTAATAGTCAGGAGCTGGGGACAGGGTACAAACAACATATTACAAAGTACTTTATCAATTGTTGATGGAATAATGCTGCTAGCCAGAGTTTGAATACATTTTAACACGTTTTACATTGTTTGAAATTTTGACTTATTACATTTACAAATAAATAGTATGTTTCGCAGTTTTGTGTCTTACTGCTGCAATATGTTGGCTGAAAGATTCATTAGGAGTGAGCCATTTAGCCTGCTTATGTCAGGAGCCCCCTTTGTAATATGCCAATGAAGAGAAAGGCACATTACCTATTACGCAGGTAATCCCATAGCAGCAGATAGAGTTGTTGGAATAGGGAGTTCCCTGTGGGAATGAGACTCCTTGTCCCATAGAGGGGAGTAACTCCCAGTGAGATCCCACTTGCCCAGCCCCCTAGGGAGGGTCTTGGTGAGCGGGCTGACCCCTCTAACATGGGCTGGTTCGTGCCCTGGGAGAAGGGACGAATACTCTCAATTTGTCACCGCATATAGTTAGAATCCAGACTGGTTCTATTAGAAGGTTTTCAGGTCAAAATTAGAATGATGGCATTATTTAAATTATATAATACTTATGCTTACCTCTGATAAGGCAGACAAATATCATCCTATCCATCCTTCAGCCCCATTTCAAATCTGCTTCTCACAGCCAAACAGTTGGAAAAGGAGCTCACATCAGCTGCATAGACTTCAGTCTAGTCAGTAGTAGGACTCATTCGATGATGAACTGAGAGAGGCCCTTATACTCATCCTACCTCATCACTCAGCCAAATGGAATGGAGGAATGAACTGGGTAATAGGATTGAAAGTGTGGGGAACAGAGAGTTGCAGTCCATATGCACCCAAAAGATGATGAAAGGTGGTAATAGAAGATCCATTCCAAATCTTAACTTGTTTTTACTAAAGGTTCCCCTGAAAGGAAATTCCTCTCACTGGCCACATTCAGTGTCTGCAACAAATAATACTTTGAAGTGTATCAGAAGGTTCCCCCAAAAAGTACCAGCAAAATAAGGCCAGACCAGTGACTGCCCACAACATACTCTAATAAAAGGGAGATACCAACCGAGTGAAGCCCTTCATCAAGAAAATGCATGTCAGGAACAAAACCTGCGTCCTCAAACCAATGGTTGAATGTATTAGACTTGTCCTGCACTGAAAGGAGAAGTGATAAGGAATTGATTATCAATACTGCAACAGGGATTAGTTTAAATCCCAGGCAGTCTTTAAATGATTTGCAACTTCTCACACAGACAAATGGCAAGACTGGTGCATTTGCATAAGGCTTCCATAATCCCCTGATGAAAATCGCTAATACCACAGTTAGAAAAAACCTCAGTTACATACTTGGCTGAATGATTTTCTTATACATTCTAATTATTAGAAAGTCATGTACAAGAAGAGAGAGAATTCTCACTTATATGATGAAATGTGGGCAGCTTTCAATGAACTGTATGTCTAACCTCGGTTTGAGTCATGTGATATTTTGCTTTTGAGTATGAAATGGCATATTTTTCATTTATTCATTTATTTATTGTTGTGTGTGTTCAGTGTTTGTTTGTCTTGTACATGTTTCATTCTCTGGATTGTACTCCGCTGTAGCTTGGAAATGTTAAAGCATGTTAAAGCATCCTTTTATTATCTTTAAGTAGAGTTGAAAGTTGACATTTTTGTTTTTCCTTCTAAACCATAACCGGGTTAGCTGTGTTGCTGTATGTTATATATTGAGCTGGTTTATGGTACTTTGAAAGATTATGAGTTGTGCACACCATTATTAAACTGGTTATAGTACTTGCTGTACACGAAAGTTATGAATAAAATAAATAAAAATACAAAATACCACTTTTATCCTATGCTAATTGATGTTTCCTTAGTTGCCCATTAGCTGATAAGCACCGAGGGTGCGTTCATTTTACCCAGGGGGGTGGAGCGTTGAGCTATAAAAAGCACTGTTCTACTAAGCAGCCGTCTGAAGCTAGTGCTCTCCCTACCATTCTGTACAAAATGTTCCAGGTGAAAACATATGGCTGGTATTGAGCCTGCTGGAAAATGCCCTTATGTAAGCCCCTAGGTCCATCTAACCTACAGTGTTGATTGCTCATTGCTCCTAATCATCTGGAGTAACGTGCGGGTGCAGCAGCGGAATGTGGCGAGACCCTCTGGTGATGCCTGGCCATGGACAGTTTGCCTGAATGAGGAGCAGTAAAGCACAGTAGGCATCCTTGTCCCTGCAGAATGGTGGAAATGATCTACCGATTGCTTGCTTCTGCTGAAGGAAGCAGAAGAGGTTGGGCGGCCGTGTAAGCTAAGTAGGCAACAGGGCTTCCAGGTGCATGTCCAAGGTGAGTCCGGATGCAGCATCACTGGCTTTCCAGTGGAAGGTCCCATGTCTGACTATTGGAAGTGGAAGGTCAGAGGATGTGGTGAAAGCATTGTTTACAGAGCTTTAGGCAAGACTAAACGCAACTGGTTCCAGGCTCAACAATCACACTTGTAAAGTTGAGAAAATTCAGACACATTTTGTCAGCATCACGTTTCTCCCACTTTTTGAGACTGAAGCAAGGGGTGCTCAGGTTTAGGCAGCATGGATGTAGGTTTGGAAGACCAAGCTGTTTAAGAGCAAACTTTGATGCTCAGATTCAGGGGCAAAAAAGGGCCCTACGGCGCCGGGTGCATATTCTGAGAAAAGGAGACATTGGTTGTGAAACTGTCAGGCAGCGAATTAAACCGCTTCGGCAATAGTTTAAAAGTTGTCCGCGAGGTAAGAAAGCTAGGATCTATCAGTTTGAAGGTAAATGTCCTGATATAAAGGTTTCAAAGGCATACTGGAACATGGTTAATGATGATCCTGCCCATCAGGCTGCCTTCTTGATAAATCTAATTTCCGAGGATGTATGGTTGGAGTTTTTACAATCTGCGTACAAGGACAGGGTGGGAAACAAAGGTGCATTATTGCACAAAGGGACCATTCTTCACCAATGGTGAAGATCTCCCAGAACATCTGCTTGAATCCCTTGCCCAGCGATGGTCTAAAGAAATGACATACAGAAACATGAAGCGGCTTGACGCCCTTAATGAAGCCTCCAACTCCCCGATACCAACATGGTCACGTGGAACTAGTACTGGGATCATCGACTATATATATCGATCGGGGAATATTAAAAATCCCTTAGGTCGGATGGAAAACATTGCCACAAAGGATAGCGACCACTATATCTTGATTAGATCGTGGTCCAACAGCAGAGAAACACCACTGCGACTACACCTACCAGAGTTGGAAGCCAATTCTAGGGCAACGAGATTGAAACACACAACCCGAAACAAAGTCCCTTCCGGATATATTTAAGAACACTTCGATGACAGACGAATGCAAACTAAACTATGAATGGATATTACAACATTTCCACCAAGGTCCAGCTTCCATACACACTCAGAGAAGTGAACACCACCACGCATACAGCCGCACAATCGTCCTAAGGAAAAAAGCCTAAGAACTCAGATCAAGCAATTAATGAAACAACCTAATACAGCTAAGTATAATAAGATCAAACAGATTAAACAAAGACACAAGAACTGGCTGAAAAAATGACCCAGGAACAAAATGACACAGAGACCATGTTAAGAGCTATGGGTACGAGGAATTCACGAGACCTCTGGCAACTGCTGAATGAAACAACAAATAAACCTGACAATATGATTTCCAAGGTCCCTGAGACAAGCTGGATAAATCATTACCACCACCTTTACCAAAAACGTTTACCAGTCGGCAACGATGAACCAACAAGCCTGCAAGCTAACTGGTCGTTTGAGTGGGACCCTGCGGATATAAATGATGCAATATGCCAACTAAATGTATCTCGGGCCCCTGGACCAGATGGTCTATCAAATGCCATTATAAAAAAAAACCCTGACACATATGCAGCCTTCTGTAGCCACTTATCTGACTTGCTAAATCGTACAAAACATATCCCTGCCACATGGCAAAGATCGATAATAACCCCTATCTATAAGCAAGGGCCAACTGAAAATCCGTCTAATTACAGGCCCATTGCGCTATTGGACCCTTTGGGAAAAGTCTTTGCAAACATCCTCCTCCTCAAACTGAACAAATGGGCCACCACAGCGAACAGACATGCCACCCGTCAAACCGGCTTTGTAAAAAACATTGGGACCAACATCAATCTACTCATCCTAAACCTGCTTAAACATGAAACCATCAGATCCAGCACTCCTACATATGGGGCCTTCATTGACCTGCATCTCGCCTTTGATAAAATCAACAGAAACATCCTATGGGAGAAATTGTCAAAATGGGGCTGCCCAAAAAACATACTTGAACCAATAAGGTTGGTATATTCAAATACACAAGTGCAGATACGACTAAGCAAGAGTGGCCTTGTAACGAAACCGATAAAAACATGGCATGGGCTTAAACAAGGCTGCCCATTGGCTGCAGCCCTGTACAACTTGTTTACCTCAGATTTTGAAGAGACAATAGCTACCCCACAAATGAATCCACCAAAATTAAACTCAACAGCAATCCCAATGATACTCTATGCTGATGATATTGCAACCTTTGCCAAAACACCAAGAGGCTTACAGACAGCCCTGAACAATATTCAAGAATACATGGACAAAAATCAGCTGGAAATAAACACCAAAAAGACTAAGATAATGACATTATCTAGACTATTAGACCCCACTCAGAAAATACCATCATTCTTTCTACGTAAGGAAAAAATGGAGCAAGTTCAAACAATCAAATACTTAGGGGTCTGGCTCAATAAATCTACTGTCGAGCAACCATGGATTGACCATCTGAAAGGCAAAGCCCACTCTCTAGCTCGTTAAGGACTAGTACTTCATAAAAAATGTGGGAAATATTCCATGAAACCAATCGTAACTTTTTACAAACAAAAAGTCGCACCCATACTGACATACAGCGGAGAGTCAATGATAAATTTACAAACAACCGTATGGGACCAACTTGAGCGAATCTTTTGAACAAAGGTCTTAGCCATCCCAAAATCCATTCCATCATCACGAATTCTTTTCGAACTTGGCCTGCAATCACTGCTATCAATTATAAGTTGGAAACAACTTGACCTTCTCAGAAACAAATAATAATGAGAAGATTCCAGCTCTGAACATTCTCCGCCCAATTGCTGGAAACATTAATGCAATGGCACTGAATAAATGGAAGGAATTCCTCAATCATGAATGGATAAGATGCGATATGTCATTCGAAACTCTACTTTGTAGACCCCAAAGGGCCAAAATCCAAATTGCAAGACTCGACTGGATATCAACGATAAAAGAAAAAGGTGGATACAAACTTACGTTGAACTGCACTAGCGAAGTCAGAGCCCTAAATGTGATGCCTCATTACCTCAACCTGTTTCCTGATCGCCTCATCCGGGACACCTTTATGCGGCTTCGCCTCAATGCTCATCCAACACAGCAAATTCATGGGATATGAGCCCAAAAAACTCTTTGAGATCAGATATGCAGGCACTGCAGGGAAGAAGATACTATTGAAAGTCTCCATCATCTAATAATGCAATGTCCTGCCCTAGCAGATGAATGTATTGAAGTTGGCAGGCTCTACATGAAATCCAACAAACCTTTGGACCCTGAGAAACGAATGGCACTTATATTATCTGGCAATAATAACTCAATGACGACTGCGGTTATCCGCTTCTGGCAAGAAATCCAAACACAATTAACGTCTGGACATGGACAATTACCTTTCAGTGGATAATTAATGTAAAAATGTTAAAATGTTACTGTACGAAATTATGTAATGAGATTAAGACAAATGTAAGGTTTAAAGATATAAACCATATGCATTTTTAAATAAAAAAATGGTACCATTTGGGTTGTAGACTTTTATAAAGATGACATGGTGCTTCTAATAAAAGCTGCCAATGTTTCTAGAGCGCCTGGCCCCACTGGACTTCCTAATGTGGTTTTTAAGGGTGCCCCTTTGTTAAGGGCAGAGATTTTACTGCAACTATTTAACAACAAAAATGATTCTGGACTCCTGGCATACAGCTATTGTAGTCCGTATTTTTAAAATAGGAGACGAAATGTTACTTGTCAACTACAGGCCGATTGCACTTTCGGATTCATCTAGTAAACTTTTTTCAGCTATAGTACTTAAAGAATTGAATAAATGGGCTTCATCTGCGGGGGGAGAGCAGATGTGCATCAGGCAGGGTTCAGAAGATTGGGAACCCTGCTGAATGAGTTCCTTCTGTCACTCGTGATTTAGACTAAGAGATGGGGGAAAAACACTATACATGATATTTGTTGACAACATCGGCCTTCGATAGGGTAAACAGAAATATCCTCTGGGAGAATTCCACCTCCCCCTTTAGACATTTTGATAACAATGCATACGGAGACCAAAGTTAGAGTGAGGCTCGATGGAAAAGGCACTGTGTCTGCTCTGGTTGGTACAGAACGAGGCTTACGTCAGGGGTGCATACTCACATCAGCACTTTTTAACCTCTACCTGGCAGATTTGGGATTATCTCTTTCAAGTGCAAATGCTTTTCCACCCTCTCTTGGCTCTACTGCAATTCAGTTCCTTGCATATGCTAACAATTTAGTAATTTTAGATCAAACACCAATTTGTTTCCAAAGGACACTCAACATTTTGGCAAAATGTAAGGATTTGAATGATCTTGCAATAAATACAGCTAAGACCAAGGTTATGATGGGCTGTAACGGTAGGAAAAAACTTCCTTTTACATGCCATTTGAAGGGTGTTAAACTGGATGTGGTGGATAGTTAATATTACTTGGGCTTTTCTATTTACAACGGTCCTAAGAAAACTGAACACTTTAGCAATTTAGATGAACTGTGTTCACTTTGCGGCACAAATGAGGAGACTGAATTGTAAATTATGGAAATTCTCACAGTCTCCAGTAATTAATTACTATTGAGCCACGGTGTTGCCGCCGCTACTCTACAATACCGACATATTAGCAAACTATCATGATAAAGATTGCCACATTTTGAGGGAGGCATTTGGCGAACAGTGCTAGCATTACCAAAATGTGTCCCAATGTATTAAGTTCGAAAGAAATGCTGGAGCGTTCTGCAAACTTGATGTTTAGTGGTTTGAACGTTCAATGGAATAATGGAAACTTGCAATGTTTATCTGAATGGTTGACTAGTTGTGCCTCGATTCTTTGTCAGGTTAACAAGTTATCGACATTTATGGAAGAGCACTCTCGTAAGACAAAAAGGGCGTTATGGGAACTTGATTGGTGTCATACACGCACAATTGCTATGAATATTTCTCTTTTTAGCATCTTAATCTCGCGTGAAAGACCATTCAATGATTCTGAAATGTATATCAAAAGGTTCCCTTACCCTAAGTCTAGAGTTACATTTTTAAGATTCTGTTTTAACTTGTTACCAACGATGGAATGGAAGTTGAGGGTGCTAGAAAGGGGCTGGAAATGACTCAAAGATGTTGCTGGTTATGCAAAATGAAAGACCAACTAGAGACATTGGAACACCTGATGCTGGGATGCCCTATGAGTTATTCTAAAAGGAGCAAACACTTTTATACCTTTTTAAGGAATTAAAGAGTATATGATCAAAGGGATTTTTGGATGGAGATTCTAAACGGTTCTGGAGATTCCACATGGTTCCGAAACTTCCCTCTCATTAGCTGAGGATTTTTTCTTGCATCATTTTAATATCTGTATATTTTAGGAAGTGTTTCATACTGTAAGTTTTTGTAGCAGTTCCATTTTTATATTTGTAAGGTTTTTAATCAATATGATGTCTGTTTTTCTTTTATTTTATTTGATATGGTTTGATATGGTTTACAGCAAACCTTACAAAAAATACAATCAAGAAGAAAAAACGATTACACAATTCAATACACAATAGAACATTTAACAGATGATATCAATTAATCTAAAACACAGAGAATATAAAACTGTATAAAACTGTAAAAAAACTGTCTTTACTAAAAGTCATACTGTTAAAAAACGGTACAAAGCGATACTAAGTGACACATTTTCTCCCCACATCAACCTGGACCAAAACAAATGTATTGAGTACTGATTGTCTGAATACACCCCTTCGTAAAAAACATAAATCTATTGGAATTAAAAAATGAACAAGCCACTGATAAATGAATATTGGGATGTGAATTATATATTTTTTATTGAAAAAAGGAGGGGGAGGGCTAGGGACTTGGATGTGTTTTGTTGTCTTTCGTGTTGTCTTGTCTTATTATGTTGTTTGTGATGTTGTGTTAATTTGTGTCTTTAGAGAAACTGAGTTTGGTTTTTGGGTGATGAATATACTGCTGTGATTTCTTGGTTATATTGCTTGTACATAAATTGTTATTGTAACTGTACATAGTTCAAGCTCAGTATTTGGTTGTTACATGATTTTAATACTTTAATGAAAATTATAAAGAGTTTAAAAAAAAAACAAAAGGACAAGCCGTAACCCAATGTTTTAGAGTATCAATCAAAATGGGACTAGTGCAACATCTACAACCCTACAAAGTGCTTTGTGCATTACTGCCCATCCAATGTTTGGTCCTTCCCTAGAATGCAATTGGTTCATCTTAACGCATACATAGGGTGCAAACCTTACTGCAAGGCAAACTCTGCAGATACAAAGGTAAACATCCTCTTTTACAGGGGAATTTTGCATATTCAGAATATGTGGAAAATGAATTGATAGAGTCAATGGTCAACACCCAGTCATGCTTAAAAGGTTTCTGCTTTACCGCTCCTGGGCGATGCAAAAGCTCTTCTTCAGATGGGCAAATCTCAGCTAGAAGAACATGCATCTTACTCTTAAAACAGATAATCGAGTTAATATTTGCTTCCTTCATGATGATATCCAAATCACCATATAGTGAATTATCCAGAGGGTACACCATTTTTGAATATATTAACAACTGTCTCCAGGAAAATCGTGAACTTAAAGAGGTAAAACAAAGCTTGTGTTGCATAATAGAATTAGGTATTGATAATGATAGACGCAACACTTCGTTCCACATCGTCCCCTGGATTGCATTCCGAAATTCCCCAAGTCAACTAAACACATATCAAGACCACATAGTACGATGGGCTCAATCTTCTGGAGATAGAATCGTAAAATTGATAAAATTGAGAATGTGCACACCTTAAGAAAGAGACATTTAATATGTGAAATTAGCAGACGACTCTTGACATTGAGGTTATCCTTCCCACTTGCATTGATGCCCTATTTGACAAATTGTATCCCCGATATCTTAGAGATGAAACCATATCAATTTTCTCAGAGCCCAATGTCCAAAGCATAATCTTTGGCTTCTGGCAAATGGAAAAGATAGCCACTTTTGATTTAGATCCATTTGGTATGAAGTTATTGGCTAATGCATATTGGGCAAATAGATACAGCTTGTGTTGGGAGGCCCAAAGCCTTTCTGTCAAAAAGAATAAAATCATCAGCGAAAGCTAGCCAATCTAAACGTAGATTCCCCAGCCTAGCCTATGATATGGATGGCCCCTGCCACATGGAGTCTACATCGCTCACATAAAGATTAAATAACATAGACGCAAGATTGCACCCCTGTTTTAGGCCCACATGTGAATCAATAGCACTAGAGAGAGACCCTTCCCATGTTAAACGGATCCTCATTGTGATGTTAGTGTGCAAAAGACCAAGTAAGTGCACCAATTTGGGGGATATATTAAATTTTAACAATTTGGTCCACAGAACTGAATGAATAACACAGCCGAAAGCACTCGACATATCCAGGGAGGCCATATATACAGAGCTTACCTTGTTTTGCTTCACATTTTGCATTAGATGGACCAACACAGTTACATTCAGTGAAGTCTCCATACATTTTCTGAACCCGACTTGATATCTCGAGACAGCTTGAGACTGTTGTATAGCAAGATTTAAATCACTCAAGAGTAACCGTTACGCTCACCTGGACCCTACAGGGGTGTCGATCGGACCCGGACAGCTGCGGTCTCCGTCAACGTGATGCGTAGTGCAGAGATGACTGTCTGGACTGGCCCGCCTAGTCTTGTCTGCAGGACCCGAAGAAGTATTTTCCTGCAAGTGGAGACAGGGATTAGCCACCTGTGGGTTTTAGGATGGCCTCCCAACTGTTCTCGCTCTCCCCCACTAATCACCTCCGATATCCCCTTAGTAACCTCACCTTATGTTTGTAAAAGATGAGCTCTCCATCCTGCGTGTCTTGCAGGGGCGCGTAGATACCAGTTACTTCACTGGTTTGAAGGCGTTGGGAGAGTTCCGGTAAGCATTGACTCTGAAGTCCCAGGCGGGATTGGTAAGTATCAAGTTCAAAGAGTTCAATGTGCCCGATGTTCACTCTTGTCCCCTTCCTTCCTTAAGTTGCAACTGAGTTCGTGAGAAGAAGGTCTCGTAGTTGCTGCTGGCGTTCAGGTAAGAGTCTGTGTTACCCAACGCTGTCCGGTAACTATTGCATGCGTTAACGTGTTGTTTTTCTCCCTCTTTACAGATGCAGCATATGAAGATATGGAGAATAATACCGCCGGTGGTAAATCAGGTAAGTCTATGGTGGTAAGAGGTATTTGTTGATTCCCTTGGCTCACCTTGTTATTCTTGTGCCCCTAGGTGCCGGAGTACGGCGAAGAAATGATGGAGACAGTGCCGGATCGAAAGATGCTGTGAGAACTGGTGAGTATGGCGCCGTGCTGGAGCTGGCGAAGCGACGCGTGCAGGACTGATGTACTTTCCAGGTCGGGAGATGAAATGGATCCGGAATCAGGTGAGGAATTTGAAATAAGTTCGTTTTCTAACCTTGTCCTTTTCTTCCTCTTTATTCTAGGCGCTCCGGATTCCAGGCGGGCGTGGCAGAAGACTGGATGCTGGCTGCAGGCACGCGGGCGTGGCAGAAGACTGGATGCTGGCTGCAGGCACGGTGAGAGTCACGCTGCTGGATGCAGAATAACACGAAGCATGTGCTGCTGTTCGGGCGTGGTTTAAATAGCCTCCAAAGTAGTCCCAGGAAAGAAGTTCCCCAGGACCACACCCGAGTAAAAAATAGTCCCTGTAGTAAAATAGTCCCATCCAGGCCTCACGTTGGCTTGGATTTATTTGCAGCATGGTCTGCATGAGGTAAGTAATGTCTAAGAACCTGGCGCCTATGGCGCCAGGACTGAACCCAGACAGCCCCTAGCTGGGGCTGCTGGGGTTTTTGTAAATGTCTGGATGTCTGCTCCCGGGGCTGATGGGCTTGATCCGGATGCCCGGGGGTAGGCATCATGACAGTAACACAGCAAAAACCTTGCTAATAGCATCAGTTAACACTATGGGCCTATAGTTGATCAGATTAAGAGGGTCTCCTTTTTTGAAAATAGGAATAATAACGAGTAGAGCTTGAAAGTTGTATAGCAAGATTTAAATCACTCAAGAGCAACTAGCAAAGACCTTGCTAATAGCATCAGTTAACACTATGGGCCTATAGTTGATCAGATTAAGAGGGTCACCTTTTTTGAAAATAGAAATAATACCGATTGCTCCAAGTGGGAGTATGATGTCTGTTGATATGTTGATAATATTGTATGTGATATAATATAATTCATGTGTAAGGTTACTTGTTAACCAAAAACACAATTAAAAAAAAATGAAATTCAGACACATTGGATTAACAAGGCAATCACCTGGATGAGCTTGAGAAATGTGTCTTTACGTTGGAGATTCAAAATCAGATGAGAGTCACACCCCTTAAGAAAACTGGTTAAATTGTGAAGGTGATCATAGCCAAAAATGGGGACCTAGAGGGATGCTCCCAGAGAGAGGAGCCCGAGTAGAAATATGGAGTGTATGTGGATTCCCTGCTTGCAGAAACATGCAACAAAACAATGCTCTCCTTATTTGTGGCCGAGGGAACCCTAAGAGCTTTGGTGCCCAAACCAGTTCTAGGAGCAGTCTGATGTCTACCATCCCAAAGCTCCTGTACTATAAAAACAGAGCAACCATTTCACACAGCCAGAAATAAGGGCTTGCTGGCATACTTTGGCACAACACTTATGAGAATTCAATATTAGCCCCACACTGAACTTCCAAGACAAGATGTGGTGGGTCCATGAAGGGATAACACACTTTTTCAAGCAAATGGAAGCAGTCAGTGACTTTTCTCTCAAGTTATAAAAGCTGCAAGTCTTTCTATAAACCAAAGAAGAAGCAAGCTAACAATGATTTCAACCTACCCCAAACTGTGTGGTGACTTAGCCTTTACTAGAAATGGTGTCTAAAGGGGGTTGAGGATAATGGTGGTTCTGCATGGTGTATCTCTCACTTAGTGCATATATCATGGTCCTAATTGTATCTTCAATCATCCAGAAAAGGGATTCACTCACTTTATGGAGTAACCAAGGAATTTGCCATTGCTCTAATTCTTTTGGATTGTTTTTCTTCAATCTGGTTTCTTCTGGTTCCTATACTGGGGCTAGGGATGGTGATGGCTTCACTGAATGATGGCGAGATTGTCAATGTGGATGGTGGGTGTAGATGACTTAGGAGAGTTTTAAAACATAATGCAACGTTGATATGGTTAAAGGATGGTTGAGCAACTTCTAATTTTGCACATGTGGTATCTGCACATACATTGACTCAAGGGGAGTTAGCTAAGGGAAGTGGGAGGAGAAAAATTAAGCTGAATGTGCTCACTTGGGATACTAGTGGCTTAGGACAGCCAATTAGGATGAAGATGGTTATAGTAACATGGTTTTAATGGAAGACACACACTTAACTGGATCATTTTACTTCGGGCAGAAGGTGGGGGAATCACAGATTGTTCTTCGACTCTTCAAAACACTCAGGAGGAAATTGTACACTTTTTTTTTTTAGTGGACCCCACATTGCAGGGCAATTACTAACAGTCTTGGGGCGGTCAAGTGGTGGCAGCATTTCTGCGTGTGACCCATCCTGGGATAGGGGCCTACCAGGGCAATGCCGGAGCCAGACCTATCCCAGAGTCGGTGTGGGAGAGTTGAGGAGGAACTCAACTGCATTTATATGTGTACCTCTTTCCCTGACCCAGTGCCTATCGGCTTCTGTCCTGTCCAGGTCTCGCTCTCTCTAACCTTTCAGGTGGTTCCTAAGAGGCAGTACCATCCAAATAAAACCAGCACTACATGTACTGCAGTGTACCGGGGTCCAATGGATAAGACCCAGACCAGAACAAGGGGGGAACAACCTAATTGCCCCACAGGAACAGACGAAGCTTCCACATTCAGAAGTCACATGGGAGACCAAACACTCTCTACAGCCTGACCGGGCTTGCAATATGTACGTCAGGGAACGTCAGTAGACCTGGAACCAGCAGAGAAAGAGCACTTGGGGAGACCAGTGAACCCTCCCTAAGTGTTGGAGGACACTGACACACTTGGTCCATTATAGAACCAGAGAACAAATGATAACAGTGACTGCATGGCTTGATGGAGGAAATTAGAAAGAGGGCTGTGTTTTCAAGCTCTTATGAAGACCACCTGAGGAAGACCTCAGGGGGAAAGGAGATGGCAAAAGATGGAAATAGCTTACACAGAGATTGACCTAGGAAAGCAGGTGACTCAGGTGCCCAATGGCAGCAGAGAGAACCTGGGCAGGAAAGGGAGTACCATAAAAAGCCAGCATGGACTGTCTGCAATGAGAGGTGTTTGGGTGACGTTGGAAGGAGACCAAACCAGAAGAGAAGTGTGCAGCAGGTGGAGGTGGACTTGGATAAGACTTTTGGCACATTTGGAGAGGGTGAAGTTAAGATGCCGAGATTGAGAGAGGGGTACCAATGTTTGTTGTATGTTTGGGGTGGGGTAAGAGAGAGAGATTGAGGATACTTTAGGAAGGAGATTAGGTGAGGAGACGCTGAGAGTGGTTGGGGGAGAGCCAGAGGGACAGAGAGCGAGAGAAAGATGCAAGATCAGGGATGTTCTGCAGGAGTGGAGATAGGGGGTACGAGGTAGCCCAGCAAAGGGAGGCGGAGAAGTGGGAGAGAGATATAAGAGAGTGAAGTAGTGATGGGAGTAAGATCAGGATGGAGGTGCAGACATGAGAAGTGGGAGAAGTGATAAGGAGGAGGAGGATAGAAAGGCAGAGTGAAAGGTAGAGAAGGAAAAAGGGAGACATCTCAAAGGATAAGAACTGAAATGTTATAACCAGAAACCAGACATGAGAGGGCAATTAGACTATGCCTGATCAGGTCATGAGAAAGTCCTTGAGGGAGGTAGATAAGGCTACGGTCATTCGACCAACCTACAACAGGGCCAGTTTAGGCAGAACATTTGAGAGTAGGGGAGACTGGGCAAGGAGATTGGAAACCCTTTGCAAGGTCAATGCAAGGTCAATGCAAGAGTACATGGACAACCCTAGATTTGCAGAACCCATGGCCATTTTCTTGTACATCTTTGCAATAAAAATTGAAAGTATTTACTTGCCACGTGAATTATTGGGAATCTTGTTACAAGTGGTGTCATCATGCTTTCATTTAGGCCCCAACAAAAGGCCACCCAAAAGTGGAGATCAATGTTATACACAGTCCCAAATAAAAAGAAGCCAGCCCTTCAGAAGCAGGAGAGTACTGGGTCACAACTGCTACCAAAACTATTGACAGAGGAGTCTGAGAAGTTGTAGTGGGCCTAGAGTTTCTAAGGCTAGAAACTCCATCTGACAAGTATGACGATTCTTGTCAGCTGGGTCAAGGGAACCCTTACCCATGGGACCATACAGTCCTGGCAGGGAACCCACAACCCAAGCAGTTGGAACAGATATGTGAAGACTGGAAATGCTTACAAGGACTAGAAAGGGCCAAGACAGCAGGAGTGGACTCCAAGCAATCCCAGGCACACCCACCTTCCAACAGTGGACAGATACCAGCCTTGGTAACAAGAAGAAGAGAGAGGAAAA
Source organism: Ambystoma mexicanum (assembly GCF_040938575.1). Taxonomy (NCBI): domain Eukaryota; kingdom Metazoa; phylum Chordata; class Amphibia; order Caudata; family Ambystomatidae; genus Ambystoma; species Ambystoma mexicanum. The sequence continues at coordinate 951,829,149 of NC_090928.1, read as the reverse complement.
ATCCCATTTGAGCAACTCAAGGGATGGGAGAGGGTGTTACGCTCACCTGGTATCCACGGGGACGCCACCCAGCTGTATGGACTCTGGTATCCTTCTCAGCGGTTCCCAGATGTGGCCAGTGGGGGAGGTTCTGCCTGTAATACAGGAGGGCTATGTTCAAGACTGACCAACTGGGGGAATTAGCTTCCCACCACCCCGTATGCCGTCAGCCCCTCTGAGGCCTCTCCTCACCTTATTGTTAATTCAGGTGTGCTCTCCGTCCTGCTTTCTTGACAGGGGCGCGTTGTCCTTTGTGGGCGGATGCGATCTAGTTACTTCACTGATGCCGGCCCGTTTGATGTCTTTCAGGTAGGTCTTATTACTGTCGTATAGTGCTGTTAGTCCTGCATGCCTTTCTTGGTTTAATAATGTCTCTTTCTCTTCCTTAGATATGCAGAAGTTCAGTGTGGTGTATTGGCTGAAGTGGGTCTCGCCGGTAAATGATGGCGCGTAATGAGCGCTATGATGCGGTAAGTAGGCGCTATGCACAGCGCAGTGATGCCTTGCCTTTGCTAACCTGTTTTCTTTTCCCATAGATCGCGGTGTTCACCCAGGGTGTGGAATTCCGTGGTGATCCTGGTCGAGGGGCGACCTGCCAGGTAAGCCTTTCGGCACAGTTCGCAATGTGGTAAAGTCTCTAATACCTTGTTTCTTTCCTTTTTTCAGATCCGTCGACCGGGAGACACACTGATCCTAGGAAGCTGTTTGCAGGAGCTGTGGGCAGCTAAAGATGAACATTGCAGGTAAGATGCTGCTGCTAACAATGTTCCTTTTGCTCCTTACAGGTGCTGCTTCTCCGAGGTTCGCGGGTATAGCTGGACACGATGAACGTCACGTTGCAAGATTGCAAAGTAACGCGAAGCGTGTTATCGAAGTCGGGTGTGGTTTAAATAGTTTCAAGAAAGCAGTCCAGGTAAAGTAGTCCCTAGGCTACCACACCCAAAACACTATACCGCATAGCTTGGTTCCTAGGAGCCAAGCTATGTGGATGCCTCCATGTTGGCTGGCAGCTTCAAAATAAAGTAGTTCCCCAAGCACATGTCTTCACTGTGTATGAGCCTGGCTCCAAGAGGGCCTAGGAAGTGGATGCCAAGGTTTATTGGAGACTGAGCCAAGACCTCTCCTGGCCTATGGGCTTGCCAGAGGGGTTTTCGGATGTGGGTCATGACAGAGGGCCCAGAGTCCCAGGACAGAACCCACCCCAGTCACCATGAAAGATCGGCTGAAGGCTCTGGAATATGGACAGCTAGCAATGCATCATACCACCAAGGGACTCAGACATCCCTTCTTAGAGCCCTGGTGGGGCGTAAGCACCATGTAGTACCACCTGTGGTACTGCACAAGCTGGGAAGTGACAACACTGTGCAGCATTCTTTAGAAACTTCAAGAGATGGCTGAGACAGCCGGATTGCCCAGGGTCTATTGGGCACACTACATAGTATGTTATGTATACAGCGCACTGTCACCACCGGAGTGGTACTCTGGTGCTCTGGCGGGTCTGGGAAGCAAGAGGGTAGGGTAAGTTAGTAGGACTGAGCAGAAGAAGCGCAAGAGAGCTGTAATGTGCTGTTGCCAGCTTCAGTTCTGTTTACACCGTTCGCTAAGTGTAGGTACGATTTTTCAGTCAGTAGTTATCTTGTGCTGTTGTGTGAGGCTATGTCTGGTTTGTTTTGTTATTGTGGTGTAGTGAAGTGCATGTGGTTTGTTGTGCAATATAGGTATGGTTGTGTTATGTTTAGAATTTGAGAGGTGTAAACAGAGGGATGCGATTGTTTGTGGGTTGGTTAGTGGTGGCGCTTCATCATACCTCCTCCGCTTTGACTGCCATTGAATGTGATGCAACGAGAATTTTGTCACGGAGGCTATACAGTCCCACAATTATTCATTTGTTAAAGAACGCAAGCTTGATTTATAAATGGGTGGCTCATAATGGAATTACAGAGCAATTCCCCTATTACTCATCGGTACTCAATGAAGCCAAGTGAATACATGAATAGTTTGTATATTAGGTTAACAATTGTTTGAGTCTTTGCAGAATCACTGCTGGCCATTCCCTTGTATTAACTAGCATTTTCTCTGATTAGCCATAGAGATTAGGGGTTTAAAAGGGAGAACTTGGCTGACCTGGTATTCTGAAAGGATCTCTGTCAGGAAACTCCTGACCACTTTCTAATGTGGGTGTAGTAGTTTTGGAAGCTTTTAAATTATTCATAAGGAGGTCATCATAACATTGACATGGACGCCATATGCTCTGGAAGTTAAGGCAGGCTCTTGTTAAATTGGAATCCAAACTTTGAAATCACCTAACACCTAGGGGTACATGCACATAGTGGAAGGATAGGATACAAGGTGGTCTGGAGGTATTTTGAGAACAGTCGAGAGGAAGGGTATTTGTTTAGAAAAGCTGTCACTGTTACGTCATAAGGGGAAAGATCGGGGTGGGTCATATTATAAGGGCTTAGAAAGGAAAGGTGTTCTTCATATGTAAGGGAAATCAAAATTTGTAAAGTACTTATGCATCTTCCGATTGTCTTTCAATAAGGTAGTCTCTGAATGGGCCCCATATGTCCTTAAGTCTATTTGTTGCATTGACAGACCATGCATATTTCTCTTCCATCTCGTTCACAAAGGTCCTCTCTCTCAACCATTCCTCTCTAGTCGGTGCCCCCCTGGATTTCCACTTCATCAAGATACATGTTTTAGCAATTATGCACCCCATGTTAAATAGCCTATGTACCTTTTTTGTTACTTTGCCTATGTCTCCCAATAGATATTTCAATGGAGAAAGTAAAACTGTGCTATATTTGGGCAATTCCAGTACATGTGTGTTAGGCAAGATTGTATGCAGTACCTTTTGGGTGCACTAAAACAACCCTGAACTCCTGGCAATAGGAACCCAACCTTTGGTGTATGTCTGTACTACACAGGTTGGTAGTGTGTTGAGCAGCCAGGCTTATCGCAAGAGGGGTCAATGTGAGCTCTAGGGGAGTTACACAGACATTCACAGAGACAAGTATTCAAATAAACTCTTACACATAAGGTTTCTTGATTAAACAATTATTAATTTATTTAACAGTCCGTTAGAGTAGGCCTCCTTCAGAAGGGGCTTCTCTGTCAATACAAATTCGGAGTTTCAGCACAGCAGCAGGGCTTCACCGGGCTAACCAACGGTCCAGGAGTTGCAGCAGGCGTCCTTTTCAAGTTCTTCTTCGGATTCCTTCGTCCAGTGGTCGGCTCTGCCTTCCAAGCCAAAAACCCTTGCCTTTTATGCAGCTTTCTCGCATTCATTCCCATTCATCCAGCCAGATAGCCAATCACCTAAGAGTGCATTCCTGTCTCCTAGGAGAATAAGCACAGGGAGTTTAGGGCACCTCCCTCGCTTGCTGCCCCTGCCAGACACCCAGGAGCCAGAGGCGGGATTCACTCGTGAATCCCACCAAAGACAAAATGAACAAAGGGACCAAACCTGGTTTGGCGCACAGAGTAAATCTTAAGAAGGACGTTTCCACAAAGAAATGGCGAAAAAAGAAGACCAGGACCATTTTGACAAAAATGGCACCCATGGGTGCTTTACTGCAGCTGCAAATGCAGCCCGCGGTAAATGCACACCAGAGTAGTTAAAAGTAAACCACTGCCACTAGCCATTCGTTGAGGAAAGGGTAACATAAAATTGTTACATGAGAAGTTAGACAAAGGGGATACTAAGTAACCCCTCCAGCACTCTGTTGTAAGATAGTGTGTGCTGGGTCTAGAAAGTTACAAATATACGTAAAGTCAATTTCACTTTACTGCTCTGGGAAACAGTAGTTCATCCCAGAGAAAGTATTTAAACCTTGGGAAATCTGAAAGACTTTCCTGTGCCACTGCACTGAAGGTGCTGTGTGACATAATGTAAAAGATGATGCCTATGGAGTTCGTCAGACTCCTTAACCAAAAGAAACACAGAGTTCAAAATCACATTAAGATACATGAGAGAGTGGGAAAAAGGGCCTCACTCTCTCCAGATTAAAAATGCAAGTCCTCATAATCCAGCAAAGTTGCTGGGGTCTCTAAGGTAGAGAGGAATTAGCACATTTCTGAGAATTCTCCCTAACAATGTGGATTGAGTCTGCTTCCTCGCTTCCACATTTCATACATTCATCTAATTAACCAGGGAAGAATCGCGAGATTCTTGTCGGTGTGTAGTGCAATCGGTACAGTATTTTAAACTGTATGAGACGTAGGCGTGCATTTAATGAAACCTCTTTTGTCAATAAACAATACCTTTGCCATTTGGTTTCTTCAATATTAACTGCTAAATCTATTTCCCATTTAACCATCGCTTTATTCTGTAGTGGTTGTCCTGCCTGTATTCTCTTATATAGTTTGGCGATCAGACCCCTTGGCAGCTATTACAACATCCATTCATATACAGGACTCTGGTTCCTGTGGGAATGAGGACCATCTTTGGCGTGCTGCCGCCCTAATGCAAAAATATTGTAATAGCCTGACGGGGCTGTTTCCCAGTTTCTCTGTGAACTCCTCTTGGGTCGCGAATGTCCCTCCCAGAAACAAGTCGCCCAGTCTCATCTTCCCTTCGGGGTCCCATGCCTTTCTTATATCAGGGTCATTGGTTGGGGGGAGCGCTGGGCAATTCCATAGCTGTATCCTGCCATTGTATGCTGTATTTGTGTTCAGGCACTTGAATATCCATGCCCATGCGTTGACTGTTGTACATACCGGATCAAACGCACATGAATCCTCGTACCTGTCTTCGTGGATTACGTCCCTAAGGTCAGTGGGGGCTGCACCATAACGCTTTAATGACAAGTGAGTTGAGGTCCAGTCTTGTGCATACCAATACCCTGCATATTGTGCCTGTGCTACCATGTAATATAGTTCAAAGTCTGGGGCAGCCAATCCCCCCGTTCATATGGTTCGGTCGATCCCTCCCAGCACATTCTGGGCACATCTCCTCCCCATGTAAATTGTATTTCCATGGATCTTAGTCTAGTAAAGAATTTGTGTCTGAGCTATATTGGGATTGTGGAAAAGTAATAAAGTAATTTGGGCACCACTATCATTTTCGACAAGGGCAGCCTACCATATAGGGACAACAGGAGTCTGGTCCATGCTATCAGTTTTGTTGGTAATGTATTGAGATACGTTTCGTGGTTATCCTCGTAAAGAGCCTGTTGTTTACGGGAGATTATAACACCTAGGTATTTAAGACTGGTCGGGGCCCATTTGAATCCCATTCGCTCGGTAGGTTCGGTTATGTTCTCTGTTAACAGGAATAATTCAGATTTAGAATTATTTATCTTGTATCGCGAGTGTATCGTGAACTCGCCCACATCCTCCATCACTGGCCCGAGGTTTTCTTCAGGGTTTCGTAAATATAGCAGTGTGTCGTCGGAGTATAGAGATACTATCTGCTATATGTATTCCTCTATGTGCATGTCACTCGTCTATCCTCCGGGCCAGGTGCTCTATCGTGAGTGCGAATAGTAAGGGGGGAAAAGGGCAACCCTGTCTCGTAAACCGATGCAGTGCAAACTCCTGAGATAACATCCAGTTAGTGCAGACTCTGGCAGTTGGGTTGGTATAAAACAGCCGAACATATCCAATGAAATTGTTCCCCAGCCCGCAGTGATTACGTACCTGAAACAGGAAGTTTCATGACACAGAGTGAAAGGCTTTCTTGCCGTCTAGGGTCACTGCTGCTGCCCTCGCACTTGGGTTGATTTGTGAAATAATGCCAAACAGGCGTTGCAGATTGAGGGCTGTCGGACGTGTAGGGATGACGCCCACTTGATGTGGGTGCACCAGTCTCTGCATGTGTGCAAGAAGTCTATTTGCCAACACTTTGGCGAAAACCTTGGCGTCTGTATTAATGAAAGACAGTGGGCGGTATGAGGCAATGTTGTTCTGTGGCCTTACTGGTTTTAAAAGTGCTGTAATTACAGCTTCTGTCAATGATGGTGGGAGACGTCCTCACTCTAGTGCCTCCTCCCAGACTTTAAATAGTTGCAGGACTAGGATTTCTTTGTACACCTTATATAGTTCGATGCCTAGTCCATCGGGCCCGGGGCTTTTCCTGCAGCTAGTGAATTTATTGCCTCTCCTATTTACTCTAACATAACTGGTCTATTTATTTCCTCTGGTTGTTTCTGATGGGGGGCTTGTGAAGGAGTCTTTCTTTAGATATTGTTTTCTCTCTTTGTTTGTACTGTCATCTGCATTAGCGTATAATGCCATATAATATTTCTGGAATCTTTCTTATTGAGTCGTCTGCCGTTATGAACCAGCCTGAGGTCCCTTCGATACCAGTTATGATCTGCATCCCGCTCTCGCCTCTCACCACTCCTGCCAGCAACTTCCCAGGACGGTCTACCTCCCCTTATCTGCGCCCTTGGGCCGGATTAGCCATATAGCGTACCTCCTGGTCTGCCAGTTCACAGAATTCCATCAGGTTCCCACTAATGATTCCCAGCAGTGCCTTATCTTTAGTTATGCCATATTGGTTCTCTAGTGTTCGTAAAGCCCTCTCGACTTCCCATAATTCTCGTCTCGTGTCTTTCAGTACACCGGTGGTGGTAGAGATCGTCGTGCCCCTTAACCATACTTTAAATGTTTCTCAGATCGTGGCATATCGTGATACTCTTCCCGTATTTGTCTCAAAGAACCCTTCTATTTTCTCCCACAGGGACGTGACTAGTGAGTCATCTTGCAATACTGATGTTGACATGCTCCACATGGGGCAGGGTTTCGGTGTTTCCTTCAACAATAGAGTCAACATCACTGGTGAGTGGTCTGAGAGGGTACGTGATAGTATTTTTGCTGCCTAGACGCCCATACAGCTGAGATCAGCCAGAGGTCCATTCGGGACATTGCGTCATGTACAGTTGAATAATACGTGTATTCGGCTCTCCTAGGGTGTTCGATTCGCCATACATCAATCAACCAGTTGATCCATGATCTGTCTTATCATCTGGCTTCATTAGATGGTTTTCGCTGTGCAGTCTTTGATCTATTTTGTACTACGTCTAGAACTGTGTTGAAATCACCACCCCCCATATAATGGGGGCCTCCATCTTCCTTGCTAGTTTCTCGGAAATCCCATTATAAAAGCCTTGGTCATCTATATTGGGCCTATATGAGTTCACCAGTCTTTCCCGGCTAATTCTCCCCTCACTATTATGTATCTTCCCTCAGGGTCTATTTGGACCTCTTTGGAGCGGAAGGGTAGTGATCGGTGCACTAGTATCAGCACTGCCCTGGCTTGGGAGGAATAAGAGGTATAGAATCTTTGTCTTCCCCACTTAGGGGCAAAGTATTTGTGTAGTGGACCCAGTTCGTGTGTTTCTTGTAGCATCATTATTTTGGGAGTGGCAGTCTATATATGCAAGTATCTTCCTGGCTTTTATAGGATTATTGAGGCCCCTTACATGAAATCATTCCTATTGATTCGTCCATTTGTTATCTCGCATTTGATTTTTTATGTTCGTGTGCTTTGCAAAGTGCAGTTTGGGCTCGGGTGCTCTAGTATCATTCCGCCAACCTGTCAGCCAAATTTCTTTTAACTTTAAACATCCTCCAACTCCAATCCCTCCGCCCCCTTCGATAAACTGCTCTTTTGAGGCCATTGTGTTATCCCATTTGCATTCCTCCACCCTCACCATCTGCCCCAACTCGATGATATACCCCTTGTTTAACTCTGGAGCTTTCCTGGGGGGCTCTGTGAGCAGACCTCACTTACTGTAACACACCCAGTGCTCACCACAGCGCTCACGTTCCCCAGCATTATCTAATCTAACATTTATGCTGTGGGCCATTTTACCTATAGATTGCATTGTCGTATATCTGAGGGATCAAAGGCGGGATTCTTAGTTCACTCTCCCCCGTTATACTGTGCGTCTTTGATTCCGTGGGCAGGGCTTTCATTGTTGTTTCTTTCCCGTGGTGGAAGTGGAATGGACGATTCCACATAAGCCATGGCATCTGCTGGATTTTTAAAAAAATGTGCTCGGCCACTGTGTTGTATCCTAAGTTTGGCCAGAAATATCAGAGCATACGGGACATGTCTTGTACGGAGCATTTAATTCACCTTGTCATTTGATCTCCGTTGTGTCTGGGCTCTAATCGAAAAGTCCGAGTATATATGGACATTGCTTGATTCATAGCTTAGCGCCCCCTTCTCTTTGGAGAGTTTTAGGATATGGTCTCTGTCCCTGTAATTGAGTAGTCGTGCTATAATGGTTTGTGATGGGGCACCAGGTCTGGGAATCAGGGCCAGGGTGTGGTGCGCACGTTCCGCCAAAAAGTGTGTTGAAAAAGGTGCTGCCTCGAAAAGGGTCTTCAGAAGTGTCATGATGCCTACCCCCGGAGCACCAGGCCAGGCCCAGCACCCCCGGAAGCAGGCATCATGCCCTCGGGTAAAAGCCCAGCGGCCCCTTATAGGGGCTCTTTGGACCCAATCCTGGCGCCTTTGGCAGCCAGGCTCATGTTGGACATCAGTCCTGGCGCCATAGGCGCCAGGCTCATAAAGGGAGGTGTTTTGTGCACTTACCTGATGCAGACCATGCTGCACGCTTCAGGCCTCCCTGAGACCTGAAAAGGACTATTTTTTCATAGGGACTATTTTTTCACTCAGGCGTGGCCAGGGAAGGATACATACCTAGTTGGGGAAGGATACATACCTGGGACTTCTTTGGAGGCTATTTAAGCCACGCCCAGACAGCAGCTCATGCTTCGCGTTGTTCTGCTTCCTGCAGCTTAACGCTCACCGTGTCTCCTCCTGCTCCTGGACTCCAGCCACGCCCGCCTCGAACCTGGAAGACCTGCAAGGAAGGAAGAGAAGAGAAAGGTGAAAACCAAGGACTATTTCAAACTTCTTACCTGCATCCGGAATCTTCTCGCCAGCATCCCTGAAGAAAGACTTCCATTTAAAAGCATCGGACGCCACATCTCTGCACCTAGGGGAGAGAGGAAGAAACAAAAGGTGAGCAGAAGGAACACAGAAGGAAAGCCTGATTACCAGCCATAATACTTACCGGCTTTTCTTCCACATTTCGGGTCGGCGCCCTCCCGTTGGCAGGTACCGTACCCCGGCCCCTATGGGGAAAGGACAAGAGACATTTCTGGGGAATGATAAGGACATTTAGAGGGATCGCCCTCATCACTACTCACCTCGGCAGTTTAACCCCTCGACGCATCGCCTTCATTCTGCACCTGAAATAAAGGACAGATCACAGGTTAGAAAGACAACATAAAGGGGGCCTCACTTGAACTTTGAACTTTCATACTTACGGCGCATCGCTCAGGAAAGTCAAGTGGATTTTGCCAGCGCCATTCTGAAAACCAGTGAAATAACTGGACGAACACGCGCCCCTGCACCAGAAGCAGGATGGAGAGTTCATCCTTCCAAACCATAAGGTGAGCTTAAACCGGGGTTTGGAGGAAGTTAGAGAGGAACGAAGGGGGAAGTGGGAAAGGGGGGAGCTAGCACACTATTCTGCAGACTGTTAATCCCCTTTCTCATCTGCAGAAGGATATTCCTACGGGCCAGGCAAGCACGATTTGGAGGTCCTGTCCAATCGGTGTTCCGGGTCCTGCGCATCACGCTAGAAGAGGCCACAGCAATCCAGACTAGACCAGCGCCCCCGTGGGAACCAGGTGAGCGTTACAAGAAGGTTCACTGTGAATGATTTCATGGGTCCCTTGCATGCTGCCTCTGGTATCTCCACAATACTGATATTGTTACGCCGTGATCATGTCTCAAGGTCCTCCCATTTGCCACTGGGTTTGCCCAATTCGGTTCTCAGTTCAGCTAGGACCCGGTCATGTTGGTCCACTTTGTCAACTTCCCCAATCCTGGTTTCAGACTTGTTTATCCGGCCACTCTATTTTCTAGTTTAGCCTTCAGTGAGCTGATTGTTGTCACTATGTCGTCTAGCTTGACATTTACCAACATAAATCCGCTCTGCATTGCCAGCAATAGTTTGTCGTCCTGGTTTTCCACTGGATTCACTTCTGCGTTTCCGCTAGTCCCCTGGTCTTCCATCCCAGTGGCCTTTGCCGTGGCGTTCGTATAGGAGTCCATTGGGCTGCGTTTCTTGAGCCCCCTTCGTCATGCCATAGCTCTGGTCTTGATCCCGGTCTGGAGAGTTTGCTACTGATACGTGTCTACTCCGCTGAGATCATTTCTTCCCACCTGCTCACTGGCAGGAGTGTGTTGGTGGCCGAGAGTGTCCCGTATCGTCTCCCTTATCTCAATCACGCCTGTCAGGTAGTCTGCACCTGCTGATCGTGTTTGCCATTCTTAACCTGTTTCGATTTGAATATTTGTTTTCTCTGGTGGACTCTGCATCCACACCACAGAGGGATCAGTTACTTTCCCTGGCCCCTCCCAGTGTGTCGTGGTCTGTTCCTGGGGGGACTATCCACTGCCGGGTAGGAGATCACTCGATGGCTAATCTATTTGACAGCCTGTTCTTTTACTTCCTCAGTCAGGATTCATGTTGGCTGCACTCCCTTTATATGCTTTGGGCCTCTCCAACCCTTCAACACTGCTTTTGGGCTTTATGAATTGTGATCCGGGAGGGGTGAGCGTGGAGTATTGCTAAGACTGGTGTGTGTGTCACTTGCAATGTTCATGCTGCACTGCCAGCCGTGAGTTCCAGCTTTACTTTGCGCTTGTTTGCCTTGGCGGGCACTGGTTTCCTGCTTCCACTTCCCCACTGGGGGCCTGGGTACTACTGCGGTTCATTGCTGCCTATTTCCAGCAGCGTTGGTTTATATGTAGTCACCAGCGATGAAGCGTTGGGAGTTCCGACTCTGCTCTGTCCTCCCAGTGTGTGCTAGAGGACACTGTTCCCCACCCCCAGTGCGCCGTGCACTTCTCCGTCCCTCTGCGCTGCGCTGGTTCCTGCACGGTATTCTGTTATATGCTGGGGGAGGAGCGGGTGGCTCCACACCATTTAAATGATGTGCTTCAGCCTCACCTGTACAGCATGCGGCCTTAGCAGGGATATGATATATTTTATTTGTATCGCGCTTGTACACAAGTGTTTCAGAGCGCGACTAGGCAAGGGAGGGGAACAAGGGAGAACACAGCACAACATAAAAACGATCTTACTAGGCCCAGTGACATTGAGAACGCGCAAGTCCATGGGAAAGGGAAAAAGTGCATGGAAGGGGGAGAGTGGAAAGTGCAGAAGCCGAGGAGCGCAGATAAATAAAATAAATAGAAAATTGTAACCAGTGTCTGCTCTCGCAGTAGCTGATAGTCTGGGTCTGTATGGGCCCAGTTATCAGTCGCCTCTGGGTGGATTCCCCCGCTGGGCACCAGCAACGTGACCCGGAGCATGCTCCGGTTATCCGGGAGGCCGGCAGCTAGAGCGGGCCGGGGTGTTGTTATTGCCGTAGGCTCCCGCGTCAGTAGTTCGTCAGCACTCCGGATCTTGCATTAGCTGGAGTTACAGTCAGGAGAGGGCCTTGCTGCCAGCCCGCTGATGGTTTTTACTGCAGTATCGACCTTAAGACACAACGGATCTGAATGATTTTTGTTGCTTGCCTTCTCCTTTACTTCCGTTGCTGGTTTATTCGTTCCACTGTGTCGCAGCTGGCACTTAGCAGGATATTACAGACATTTAGGATGTTGCCGGGGCCGTAGCTACGCTCAGGCAGCCATTCCTTCTTGCTTCTGAATTTGATTTACAGTAGATTTATACAGCTCCCTCTATGAAACACAGTCACTAAGCGGCACTGCAAGTGATAAGGGGGAAAGGAGAAGGAGTGATCTTCAAAGCTGTGGCACATTCACATCCGGTAAAAGAGCATGTGGATAGGCTAAGTGCTAGTGGCAACCAATTATAATTGTTCTTTTTTTGTCTTGAATGAAAAGTCTAAGAAGTGCACGTATAGGCAAGTACCATAACAGAAGTGAACACAACAACCCAAAACACATACAACACAGGTACTAGAAAACCAAGCCAAGTGCAAAAAGGTAGCATAAGTGCAAGTGTACACAGGTACCGGGTGAATAGAGCAAGTTTAGGGAACACCCTTGGAGGGAAGAGGACTAGTAGACTGGCTGAATTCTAGGGGGCAAGCAAGATAGGACTAAGATGGCCTAAGATGAGCTAAAGCAGTAAACCCAGAGGGGTACATACTATGCAGAAGCAAGCATAGACAGTTCAGAGCAAATGAGAATGATGTCCAAGCACAGGCAGAAGCAGATCTAAGGGTCAAATCGGTCTTTGAAAATTAAAGGCTTCAGTTGCTTCCTAAAGTGGGGATGGTCCTCTTCTTCACTCAGAGGAAGTAATAAGGCCCCAAGGGCCCCACCACCACATTTTTCTTCTTATGGCAACAGATGAGTGAACTGGAGAAAGTGGATCCTAAAGTCCTATACAGGGGGAATTTCTGACTGCTCTGGTAGGCCTGAGAAATGAAACAGAGGACCTTGAAGGGCATTCTAGCTTCCAGAGGGAGACAATGGAGGGGTTTAAAGGCAGGGCTGATGCTGTAATTAGGTCTGATGCCAAGGAGGAGTTCGTCTGCCTTGCTCTGTATGACCTGAAGCATATAAAGTCAGCATTTAGGGAGGCCAATGCAGCCTATTGCAGTAGCCAAGCCTCAAGAGTACAAAAGCCCTTTTCACCTCCACTTTATGCAGAAAATTAAGGACGGGAAGAATGTGCCTGAAGAGGTGAGCTGGAAGTGAGATTTACTAGCGAGTTCAAGTATCAAAAGAGTCTCTAACTTATCAAAGATAATCCCCAGAAGGAACTAGAGTAGGAGGAGAGCCCAAAGATATGGGCCAGTGAAACAGTAGAGAGGGGGTAAACATGGAGGCTAGGAAGAGGATTTCAGTCTGTCAGGCACTGAGGAAAAAGTTGTTGTGCGACATCCAAGCCTGGCTGCGAGGGTACGACGTTGTTTCATCAACAGTTGTTTTCTCGGCAGGTGTTTATACAAAAACACTTTGCCGAAAAAACAAATTGCAATTTCGGTGCGGGTAAGCAGGGGGTGGCGAAGGACAGATAAGGAATTGGGGGTCAGGAACAGTTAAAAATAGGTGTGGGAGGGGCGGTTGGTGGGGAACTCCCCCCAACATTTTTTGTAAAAAAAAAGTCAATGACTATTTTTGGCAAAATGCTTTCGGAAAAACGCCCGTCGCTAAAATTGCTGTCGATGATATGACAGAACCGATGAGAGAGGCAGGCTGCAATCATTCTAGCAGCAAATGAGAGGACTCTATACAGTATGGAGGCTATTTTCCTTTGCCATGGAGCATGTGTCACATGTTCACCCAATTTTCTTATTTATATTCAGCCACCCAAAAGAGACCTTTAGCAGTTCTCGAGTCTTAATGATTCCTAGTGTCCAACTAGTCATGACACCACGTTAGGGATATATGATGCATGTTGGGAGAAACAAAACTGTACCTGCATTGCCGGTCCATTCTTAAGAGGTCTGCCTCTTTTAGCCATTGATGTATTGCATGCATTGTCAGTCTAATGGATAACTGTTAAAACATCAGACTCACATGGTGGAATTATATGCTTGAACTGTTCTTCTATTGGGTTAACTGTTGACACAGGGTACCTGGTACACAGGGTACCTGGATTAAATGTTTGTTTTTTCCCAGAGATAGCCTTTGGATGGAAGGTTACAAAATTCTTTAATCCTACAGGTACTGATTTACCTACTCCCCCACTTGCATCGGGGTAGGCTTACTGACCCTACCTCCCAAAATAAGACATGCACTATCTTTACTTACCCAGACGCTCCGGTTTCTATATTCTCACCGTGACAACTCCAGCCATCTTCGCTGGACGTGGACAATTATAGCCAGGTACGTTTTTCTGTAATTACTAAATTTAGGCTAATGATGAACCAACATCAGACATGTAGGTAACCTTCTGGTACCCCCCCCAGATATATGACTAGCATGGATTCATTGCTTTCCTGCCAGTACTACGAAAAGGCTGAACCTACTAACTCCAAGTTCACCGACGACATTACAAAGGTAGGCCTTGATACGCAGCTCCACTTTACAGATTATCACTCTGCAGTCACCCATCCCTGACACACATTCTGTCATTTTGTCATCTGCTTCCTTAGGCGGTCACACTGCTTGATCAAAAAGTGACCGCGTCCTGATGACAGTTTGGACCCTTCCCCGTATCTGCTATCCTTTAGCTTTCGCCGAAGGCTATTAACACCCCGAACCAGAAACACCAACCTGTTTATGTGTCGACAACAATAGCAAAATACTACTTGAAAGTAGTGTATGAATTTGCACAAATATCTATGCTACTAACCCTCACTTAAATGTGAAGTGTAAATATTGGAGTTCTTTTATCGCCCTCTCGGGCATATATGTACCTTTTAAGGTCCAACCTTGTGTATTTGGACCCGCAGATTTTAAATGTGTTTTGATTAAATTAAATTGTTTCCTTAAAATCTCTCCAGCCTTTATGTGACCGCCTCCAGCTAGTATTTGTTAAACCTAATCTACTGCTCTTCATACCTACGGCTAATGCGTAGTTGAACAGGGGTAGATGTTGACTCTGTCTCTCTCTCTCTATATGTAATTTGCCCTCTTGAGTCAAGCCCCCCCTAAAACAAAAAAGAGGCTACCCCCTTTTTGCCCTATCTATCTCCTGCTCTCTAGACAACCCCACGGTTGTTGGGCATAAGTAAATTCCTCCAATTAATGGAGAACGTAAACATCGTCGGTTTCTCAGACGATCCTTATAAAAAACTACTTGATACGCCATCCCTGTTGGGTAACTAAACACCAACAGAGACACCAGTTCAAAACCCAGGCACCAATGAATTTAGACAATTTGTGCGCAAAGAAAAAGAATCTTGTGAGGACCGAGTCCCATGGACACTTAATGCTTGAATACCTCAAAGCCGGTCTAATCCCGGAAGGCCTACAAGTTAGAAATATCCTGCGTGTATTTTTGGAAAATCCTAGATTTTTGACCAAATTTAGTCGAGTGGGAAACAAATGCTCACGTGACTGGGTCATTCTCATCATAGAGACAGCAGAAGAAGAAACCAAAATCCAAAAAGAAGAACTCCAAGTCCTAGAAGAAAAAATAAAGACTGAAAATATAATCCCAGATATAAAAACCCAACTTGAAAAGATTGAAGAAGAGATAACAAAATTCCAGAAGTTCACAATTGATAAAAAACTATGGAAACTTCAAAATGATATAAAGAATTATAAGGAAGAAATAACATACCCCTACCTTGTACCAGACTTCTACAACCAAGCCAATCAAAATATACAACAAAAAAAACGAAACCCACGTCGCCCACAAAAAAAGTTTGTGACCTTCTCCAATAGTTCAAATAGTAGTGATTCGGGTTCAACTAACTCAGCACCATCCACTTCGAACCAAGTTTCTCAACAACAGTTTTTTCAAGGACGTTGACAAAGAGGCAGACCACGACAACAACAGCAACATCCCATGAGAACTCGCCAATTTTGGTGATACCAATTTTCAACCTGAGTGATCACAACCTCTCGATTGATGAGATCAGCATCTTGAATAAAGGTCTCAGTTTCATCCCCACTACACCAGCGGACAGATTTAAAACTGAGATAGAACTTCAAAAAAAATTCCGGACAATCAGACTGAAGTACTTCTTCAGAGAAAACCCTGAAAAAGACCCTCCCAAATCGACAGGATTAAGACCACCTTCGACCTTCACTCCACTGTCGCATATGGCATGTCCAGAAATTTTGGCTTATGAAAACCGTATCCTTTTGGAAACCAACCAACTCTTCGATAAACACATAAAGTACCCATTCAATTTGAACAAAAAAAGAACGTCTGGCATTAAAGAACCTCGAAAATAATCACGATTTTCTCATCAAACCCGCTGATAAGGGCGGAGGAATTGTGCTTTGGGCAAAGAGTCTCTATGACACGAAGTTCAAAAACATCTCACTAATATGAAGGTCAACAGACAAATTCCGACTGATCCTACAACCAGACTACTCACAGAAATAGAGAGCCTGATTTGCCACGCTTGGCAAGAAGGGTGGATCGATGATGATGAGAAACTCTTTCTAGTTAATCACAGCCCTATACTACCGGCCTTTTACCTCATACGAAAAATCCATAAGGACACACACGTCCCACCTGGCAGACCGATAGTGGATGGCATAGGATCAGTTCTTGAGCCTTTGTCAATTTACATCGATCATTTCCTACAACCATTCATTGGCCAGATGCGCTCGTTTGTCCAAGACACCACATCCACAATCAAGAAGTTAAACACATTACTTATAGATCAAGAAAACTTGCTAGTCACTCTGGACCTTGAATCACTATACACCAGCATCCCACAACGCGAATGCATCGAAGTACTTGCTACATTCCTTGATAAAAGAACCATCCAGGAACCACCAACAGCTTTTCTGCTTGAATGCATTCGAATTGCCCTTACTGAAAACTACTTTATTTTTGAAAAAACATTCTACCAACAGTGCCATGGTACCAGCATGGAGGCTACCTTTGCGCCTGATATAGCCAATCTTTTTATGGACTCTTTTGAGACGAAATCCATATTTGATATCAGCAATCCTTTCAAGATGCAGATAGGACTCTGGATTCGCTACATCGACGATGTTCTGATGACATGGAAGGGAAACGAAACACAACTTCAGGAATTCTTCACCTGGCTAAACACCCGTGACAGATGTATTAAATTCACCATACAATATGACAAACAATCCATTTCTTTTTGGATCTCACCGTCTATAAGACAACCTCAAACACTTTGGTGACGACTCTATACCGAAAACCAACCTCAAGGAACACACTGATGGAGTTTCACAGTTGCCATCCAGCGGCCTTGAAAGAAAACTTACCTTTTGGACAATTTCTTCGCCTTAGATGCAACTGTACCACAAAAGAAGACTACAATACCACCAGTCAACAGTTGTCAACCAGACTGAAAGCCAGAGGGTATCCTAGTCACGTGATCCACAGAGCCCAAAAAAGAGAAAAAAACACAAGCAGAGAAACTTGTCTCACTCCAACTCCACGCAAAATATCGAACCCACTGCACCACCCAATCGACAACTGACATTGTGGAATCTACCACCAGTTATAGGACACTACAAATGCGGATCCTGCTCAGTATGCTGCTTAACAAAAGATAGGAAATTCATCAATCTGAATGGCAAAACATGAACTTTCAATACCTTTTCTAACTGCAAAAGCAAATGGGCAGTTTACGCCATTCAATGCCCATGTAAATTGCTATATATAGGAAAAAGCAAATGAGAAATTAGACAGCGAATATGTGAGCACAGATCATACATTAAAAATGCCTTACCAGACAAACCAATGGTGGCACTTTCAAGAGAAAAATCACAGCCACAACGATATGTTTTGGTTCATTCTCCAAACAGCCAAGAATCCTTTCAGTGGGGGCGACAGAGATTTAGCCCTTCGGAAATTAAAACAACAATGGATTTTCCGTCTGAATTCAATGAAACAAGGTTTAAACATTGCAATTGAATGGAACCTTTTTTTCAGATAGACTCCTTACAACCATAACACCTATAGACTTTGAAATTGTTGTTAACTACCTCCTGTAATACAGGGTTCAATACTACTGCCACATTTTGTTGAAAAAACTCTTTCAACTATTTGTGAGCAGGACCCTCATATATTCGTGAAATACAATTTTGTTCCAAACCCTTCTGGTGTGGCACATTAACTAATAATGTACAACTGTTTATGCATCTCCTATGCAATATAATGTACCTCCAGCAAGAATGAAACAGTAGCACATCAACACTGTGTGCCCTGTGTTTGCTATTTATGTACAACTATTCATATATCCCTTACGTGACTTAATATAGCTCCATCTATAATGAAAAAGTGACACATCCACTTTATGTGCCCTGTATGTGTTAAAAAATGTAAAAAAAAAAACAACAATGAAACATTCCGTAGCAAGCGCAGTTTATTTAATTTTCAGTTTTGTACTAGCAAAACCCTTGTTATCAATTGTGTTTCACTGGCTATACAATTAAGACACCCAATCCCGGACGTTCCTTTAACATAACACCCAGTGCTCTGCGTACATGCACTGCTCTTTCTCAATAAAGTATCTCTCAACTCACAGCATTAAAAACCACGCATGCACCTCTTTTCCTCTGATAGTGTTCACACGTCTCATCCCGCAGCTATTAAGTACGAACACACGACGACCAGTTCACTGTTCTGCAAGTCACCCAACAGCTCGCTAGATGTACAGACAGCTCCGATCCCTGTGAATAGGTAAGATCAGTTCACTGGCTCACCCAGATGTTACGAGCCCTAGGAACCCCACCATCCTGGTCATTACTTATACATTCTAGACACTGGAACACCCACTGGTATAAGCCTTTTTTCTAGAATCAGACAGTAATAATTTCTGTTTAACCTCTGTGCACCATTCGACCGGCTAACCCTCTGTAGTGCTCAATCACGGTCAGCTCTTTAAATCCTCACTCGGCTCAGTTTTATCAGAGCTTTCCATTCTGCACATCATTGTGTACCTTGTGCTCACTAGCCCATTAAATAGCATCCAGCACTCGGCTCATTTTTATCAGAGCATTCACAATGCACGTTGTATACTCTTGTGCTCCCTAGCTTATAACTAGCAACCAACCCTTTTCCCACTCTGAGCACCTACAATCCAGCGTAATAGTGTCTCCCAAAATAAGACATGCACTATATTTACTTACCCAGACGCTCCGGTTTCTATTTTCTCACCGGGACAACTCCAGCCATCTTCGCTGGACGTGGACAATTATAGCCAGGTACGTTTTTCTGCAATTACTAAATTTAGGATAATGATGAACCAACATCAGACATTTGGTAACCTTCTGGTACCCCTGCCCCCCAGTTATCTGACTCACACGGATCCATTGCTTTCCTGCCAGTACTACGAACAGGTTGAACCTACTAACTCCAAGTTCAAGGCCTACAAAGGTAGGCCTTGATACGCAGCTCCACTTCACAGATTATCACTGTGCGGTCACCCATCCCTGACACACATTCTGTCATTTTGTCATCTGCTTCCTTAGGCGGTCACACTGCTTGGTCAACAAGTGACCACGTCCTGATGACAGTTCGGGCCCTTTCCCGCATCTGCTATCCTTTAGCTTTTGCCGAAGGCTATTAACATCCTGAACCAGAAACACCAACCTGTTTATGTGTCGACAACAACAGCACACTACTACTTGAAAGTAGTGTATGTATTTGCACAAATATCTATGCTACTAACCCTCACTTAAATGTGAAGTGTAAATATTGGAGTTCTTTTATCGCCCTCTCGGGCATATATGTACCTTTTAAGGTCCAACCTTGTGTATTTGGACCCGCAGATTTTAAATGTGTGTCTAAAGTTTTGATTAAATTAAATTGTTTCCTTAAAATCTCTCCAGGCTTTATGTGACCGCCTCCAGCTAGTATTTGTTAAACCTAGCCTTCTGTAGTTGAACAGGGGTAGCTGTTGACTCTGTCTCTCTCTCTATATGTAATTTTCCCTCTTGAGTCAAGCCCCCCCTAAAACAAAAAAGAGGCAACCCCCTTTTTGCCCTTTCTATCTCCTGCTCCTGGAGTTAGACATGTGTGCTGTCCCGGTCCTGCACGTGGCTTGTGTATCGTTTTATTGTCTGCATTCCCTTTTTATGTTGTGGTAGTTGTTGTCCTCTCCTCCTCCACTTTGTGCGACTCTTTATGCCTTCTTTGGTTCTCCAATTTGTTCTGTTGGGGGTGGGGGTGTATCCGTTTGTTCTGTGCCCTCTGCTTTATATTGCACTTCTTGTTGTGACAGGTGTGCTATTCCTCTCCGTCCCCCCTTTGCCTGTTTCTTTATGCTCACTCGGTTTCTCCTCTATTTTCTTCCTGGGTGGGGGTACCCGGGGGGCCTTTGGTGGTGTTGTGTCCCCTCTCCTATGGCCTCGCGTCTCTTTTGGTGGGTCTGGGTCTCATGATGCCTACCCCCGAGGACCCAGACCAAGTCCAGCAACCCCGGAAGCAGGCATCAAGTTATCCTAAGCAAGCCCAACAACCCCTGCTAGGGGCTATTTGGGTCCAGTCCTGGCGCCTATGGCGCCAGGCTCATGTGGAGAGTCAGTCCTGGCGCCATAGGCGCCAGGCTCATAGATTAAAACTTACCTGATGCAGACCATGCTGCAAACTTACCTGATGCAGACCATGCTGCAAGAGCTCCAAGCCAAAAGAGGCTTGGAAGGGACTACTTTACTTAGGGACTATTTTTTTCTCGGGCGGGGCTGGGGAGGAATACTTACCTGGGACTACTTTGGCGGCTATTTAAACCACGCCCGAAGAGCAGCACACGCTTCACGTTATTCTGCATCCAGCAGCGTAACGCTCACCGTGCCTGCAAGTCTGCCATTCCCGCCTCTAGTTTGGAGCTCCTAGAAAAAGGGAGAAATAAGGAGAAAAGGTTTGGACAAAGAGCAATACCTTTGATCCTTACCTGAATTCCCGATCCATCGCGCCTTCGAGCTGGAAGAAAGAAGCTATTTATGTGCGTCGCCTCGCCTGCTGCAGCGCCTCGCTGAACTCACCGGCCTTCGCAGCATCTTCACATTCCACCGCATCCTCCTGCATGTTCCTGCCGCACTCCGGCACCTAAGGAGAAGACAACAGCAAGGTGAGCCAAGGGAATACACAGAGGAATATTAGTTACCCCCCCATAGACTTACCTGATTTTATCACCGGGGGTACTATTCCTCTTCACGGGTCGGCGCAGCTTCCACTGCATCTTCGCCGAACCCCGGCCCCTAAGGGGAAACAAAAGGACAGCAAGGTGAAACAAAGGGACTAATAAGGGGAACCCTCCACACCACAATAGACTTACCTGATTTTACCGCCGGAGGTATTATTTCCCGAGACCTCATACTTTCTCTCAGCGCCTGAATAAGGGAGAAAGCAACAGGTTACATATTGACATTATTTTATCGAACTGTATTGGAAAATACAAATCCTTACCAGAATACTACCGGTTGCCACGAGGAACTCTTCATTAGGGTAAAGCTGCAACCTGCAAGGAATCGGACAAGAGTGAAAGTCAGGCATTTGACCTCTTACGAACTACATACTTATGGCGTCTTGCCTGGAATCTCGGAGTCAATATTGTTCTGGAACTCACCAATTCCTTCGAGCCAGTGAAGCAACTGGTTATCAACGCGCCCCTGCGCTCAATGCAGGATGGAGAGCTCATCTTTTCAAACCATCAGGTGAGACTATAAGAGGGGACATCAAAGGTGATCTGTGGGGAGAACAGCGGGGGTGGGGGGATTTACGCTCAACTCCACGGGTGGTTAATTCCCTTTCTCCATTTGCAGAAGAATATTCCTACGGGCCAAGCAAACGAAGCTAGGTGGGCCAGTCCAGTCCGTCATCTCGGCCCTACGCGTCACATTGGTGGAGACCGGAGCTGTCCAGTTCCGATCGACGCCTCTGTGGGAGCCAAGTGAGCGTAACACTGGGAGGCTGACTCCTCCTGTGGTGTATCTGGGGCCCACTGGAGAGCTATGTCTCCTAATTTTCTTTCTAGGGGGGGGTTCCGGGGATCTTCTGTGATGTGGTTGTTGGGTTCTTTCTGTTGTCCCCTTATAGTTTTCTGGTGGGTCCGAGATGTTGTGTCTTCCTGTGTTTCCCCAGAGGTCCTCTCTAGTGTGGTGTATGGGGTTATGTGTTTCCCCCGTGGGGAGCCGTTTTACGTGCCTCCTCACCTCTTGTGCTCCAGTTTGTAGATCGAGTGTTGGCCCTCTCGAATGCGACTCCTCCGCTGGCCGGCTGTTCGTTTGCCCTGTTGGGCTCTGGGTCCGCTTGCTGTGTCGTCTGCCGTTTCTTCGGGTCCTGTGTTACGCAGGCCTGTGTTATGCGGGCTTGATTGTGGCCTGTATTGCTGGGGTGTGTGGGGGGTTAGGTTCTCCCTGTGTGCCTCGCGTCCTCTTTTTTAGTCGTTTTAGACTCCGGTCCGCTCTTCGCCCGTCAGTCCTGGCGGAGGGGACCAGATGTCTGGGCTGCTCCTTCCCCCACGTAGGGCCACTCCTCAGGTGTGGGGGTTCCCGCCCGTGGCCGGCGTGTGCCTACTCTCGGGTGCACTCCAGTCCCGCCTCCACTCATTCCTGTCTCGCGGATCCCCTTGGGCAAGACGTGCATTTTCGATAGTGCAGTTGGCAAGTGCAGTTACAGCAGTGTAGCAGTGTGGATCCAGGACCCTGTGAATGGTCTTCAAATACTACATTACGCTTTCTGCTGGAAGGAATCCTCAGGACTTGGACTTATTGACACATATTCATGCAGAGTGTTATGAGTTTACTTATAATTGTGTTCTGATTTCATTGTAGGTGTATAATTGTGTTAAAACACCATAAGAGGACAAACCCTGCCCACTTTTACCCAGAATTCCATATAATCGCATTTTTGAAAGCGCAATTACAGCAGTTAAAGTGGGTGAGCGGGCAAGGGCTGTCCTATAACGTCTATGGTTGTTTTTATTCGTATAACTGAATTTGCACTGCTTGACTAGATACACTAGGGGGAAGTCTAACAATTGTAATCATTGTAGCCGGTGAATTATTGGCAGCCTAGTCTTCCATGCCGGGGGTGTATACTCTATCATCAGGAATGCCTACGAAGCGGGAACTATCGAACCTGTTTGACGTAAATCTTATTACACCTAAGCGAACGTCACAAAAGATTAACCTCACACGAAGTATGAATGCCATACATCAAATGCAACACAAATTAGCAGTCTCGGACATTCAAAATATTTATCTGAGTGAGGGAATCCAGTTAACAAAAGCACTAACAAGAATGGTCATGTGCAAATGATAAACGTAGACAATGGGATAGTTTCAAATCCACAGACCGAAAGTGAGAAAGAGGTGCTGCCTGACTCTTTAATGGAAGCAGGATTTGTCATGGAATGAGTTCTGAATGAAGTAACAATCCCGGAAACAACATTAGCTACAGATACACTCGCGATAGCCCAAATTCATGCTGTTCCCTCTGGCTGTCCTTCTCTCATGAGCAAGAACAACATAGGGCAAATGGATGCTAATGAAAGAGCACCCACAGACATAACATTGATACCAGTCTTAATAGATCCCATAACAAATGCAGAAAATAGTCTCAATTCCGTTGCCGTAGAGCCCGTTCATGATGATCTTTCACAATCACTGGCACTATTTTCAATGTCGGTGCATGATTCGTCTGTTTTATCAATCTCATTCACGCAACCGACCCCAAGGAAGGTGCAAAGCTTACCTCACCAAAAAGTTGTGAACACACCATTGCCCATTCCAGCAGGCTCTGAAATAAACACTTCAGGCTATGAAAACGGCCTTATTCACTTCAGCCAAACTATATGAAACTTTGGATACAAGGCTGTATGAGCAATCCAATATGCTTTCATCAATATGGCAATGGCAAAACACTCAAACACTAAAGAATGTAGAAATGGATACATGGAGGAAAAATGTGGGAGGAGAGAGCGGGGTGGGAAGTAATGATAATACTGAAAATGTGTTGAGTAGCTAAGACAAGGAATGTAACAAAAGTGCTAATGGTAGAGGTGTTTTAGAAGCAGAGGTGAACCAAGTAATAGAAATATGCTCTTCTAATAACAATAGAAAGAACAGAAGAAAATAATTAGACAAGAATAGAATAAACAAACACTAGTGGGGACAAAAGAAGCACATGTAGCTTGTCACCTAGAGACTATTGATGTTTTGGATACAGTCCCGACAGAGGGGATAAGTATTTATAAAATGTTCTCAGAAAAACAAGTTAAGGTAAGGGTAACAATATGTCACAAGAAAAGTCAAAACATTAAAATGCCACCAAGTCAGAAAAAGTCAAACATGAGTCAGTTTATTAATAAACTGCCGCTGCCAAAACCGAACTCCAAGGTGGCAAGTGTGACTGTAATAAAGAAATATAACAAGATGGCTCCGAACAAAGCAATATTAAAAAATACTGAAAAAAAGATCAGCCCAACTCAAAATAAATCCGACACTAGTCTCGAATATGAACCGTTAGATGCACTATTAGAAGTAGCCGAGCAACATGAGCAACTAGGGCAGGTAGTGACGAACAGACAAACAAAACTACAAACAGGGAAAGACGTACCCAAAGAACAAAGAAACAAAAGGCAAGGAAATAATAAGGTTGCAAATAAACAGGATGAAACATTAAAAATATCAGAAACAGAAATCAAGGCTTTTTTGACTCTGGAACAGAGGAGAGGGGAATTATCACGTTCAATCAGCCATATATGAGAAACCACCCGGTAGAAATACCATTTTCAAATAATCTTGGTAGGGGTTCATGTACACAGTCAAAAGTAGATGTTAGATACAAGCAAGACAACAGCCCACAACAAAGGCTGGGACAATTGGAATGTCCACGGACTAAGGATAACAAGTAGTAAATAAAAGAGAATCAGTTACTCATTATTTGACAATGCAGTGTAGAGGCAATACCTTCCCAGAGTATGATTTGAATAGAACAAGTGTTCTAAATATTATGGGAGAAATACCAATGTTGGAAGACTTAAGCTCTAGCGATTTTGACCATTGAATTAATCGACGAAAACAACTCGTCCATAGAGAAACTGTGGATGGCGTCATGGATAGTGATGAACCTAATATGGCAAGCAAGAGCTGATCTATTCGCAATGGGCTTTATGATCAGTAAACAACCAGTGAGAGATATGATAAGTCATGATAGATGGGTCCAGCAACAGAGAACAGATATGGGCAATAATCTGTCATATCAAAATACTAAATTGACTGACTCCCAAAATACTAACAGAGGGCGAGTCTCAGTATCTAAATTCAATTAACAACTCAGCACCTTTAAAACATCAACCTGCTCCTTTACCTCGTGGAACACGAGAGGTCATAAGCATATTACATCCGCTGGCTTAAATCCTCTTTGCAATTATGACATAATATAATTACAAAAGGTATGGCTAACAACACCTCCAATCTGGGAAGATCATTATATTGCTTTGATACCGGCAAAACTTCCAGTGAAAGGATGTCCAATGGCAGGTTTGATGATAGCAGTTAAGAACTCAGCCAATTTGCAGATTACTCCATAGTTGTCACCATATATGTTTCTACAATTAGTAAAAATTACATCCTCTAGCTGTACTGCAGCTCTGTTAAATAAGTATTGGAAACATGTGGGAATTGCTGATGAGGAATTCCTTAGGGATGTTGAAACAGTATTGAATGCGATAGTATTAGACTCAACAATTAACCAAACAGTATTAGCAGGTGACTTAAATATCAGATGCCTGGTAGAGAATGAGAGTCAATTATCCACCCTGGCAAAAAGTTGGATGAAGGAAAGGGATTTGGTTATGGTGAATGGTGCGGTACAGGGAGATATCCCTCCTAGGTATACCTGGCAAAAGGGTAATCAAAAGGTCCTGATAGACTATATCTATGTAAACCGTAATCTATTCACACATATAAGATCACTGGACATGTTGAGTCAAACCAATAGCGATCATGATCTGTTAACACTAACATGGGACTGCAATCACGCTAAAGCGAGTGTTGAACAGTCTTGCCTTAGGGGGTTAATCACAGCCAATTCCAAGAACCGATTTCGGTGGACATCTGAATCATTGATAGAGCTGGAAGAAAGGTTAGCGTATACTACAATATCCTACAAATATCCTTTATCCCAATCTTGAAGTGGCAAGTGGACTATATATCGAAGTTATGGAAAAATACAAGAATAATAACACTTGAGTGTTAATAACAAGACATCAGGACATCTTCATACATATGAAGTTGATTGGTTAACTCCAAAGCAAAATATTGAGCAAATAGACGGGCCAAATTAAAAAGCGCAATCGATGGAAATGCAGCAAAGTTTAATATCTTTGAGGAATAAATATAAAAACTGGGTGGGCAATAGAATGGCAAAACTATATCAACAAGACTCAGAGATAATGCTTAGAATGTTAAAAACGAAAAACTCAGGACTTCTATGGGGACTGTTAAATCAAGTACAGGGTTCCCATCAGATAAACATGCAAATGAATGCTGAACCCGAGGAAGTCTGGGTGGTTTATTATAAATCTTTATATGCGAACATGAATTTACCCCAAGGGGGGAAGGTATTAGATCTCAAGGGGTCGATTGCTACTAGCATTGAATTCAATACAAAAGATATAATGTTCCATATAAGTAAATTGAGCTCATCACGCGCCACAGGCCCGGATGGGTTGTCTGATTGCATGAGGAAGAAACATCCCAATGCTTGGGCGTGGATACTGATTGACATATTTAGGCAAGTCCTGAAGTGCGGTAAAGTGCCCCCGTCTTGGCAAAAGTCGATTGTAATACCTCTGTATAAAAAGGGTGATCGACAAGCGCCTGAAAATTATAGACCCGTGACACTTTTAGACGTACCCGGAAAGCTATTTTCTAGGATAATACTAAAACAATTCTTGGTGTGGGTAAACACTGCTGCAACTTTAGATCCATATCAGACAGGATTTGTGGTAGGCCTGGGTACAGCTGTAAACGTAATGGTCCGAAACGCAATTAATCTGAAAGTGGAGAGGTGGGCACAACCATCTGTATTTTGCTTGCTTTCCAGCGTTCATATACATTTATTTTCTGTGTAAGTTAATACTAGGGGCTCCCAGATAGAATGAACCCTATGACACAAGAGCACAAGAGTCCAAAAATAGACAATCCAACAAAAACTCGAGTGGAAACCACCTGAAAGTAGCTGGTGCTCACAAATTGCTCCTGTTGAGCTCAATTCATTCCTGAAATACTTTTTTCATTCTTTAGAAAAGTGTCGATAATAATCTTGTTTTGGATCTCATATCCTTTTGACCAAAGGAACCAGTATCTTTCATTCATCCAAAACATTTCTAATTAATGTAACACTTTTTTCCACACTTTTTTACTGTGTAGAATTTTCTCAAAAACGGGTTTATTCACACGATTGTAGAGGCAAAAAAGACCATGTGGTCAATATAGGACACAAATAAGCCAACGCATTTCGGTGCTATGCACCATCGTCAGGACTTTATGTCTGTGTCTGTGCTTGTATGGGAACTCGCATATGCGATTCCCAACTGTTCACCTTTCAAACTAGAGCGTTGTGATAACCTGCATGTTAATTTCTCTTCGAATAACTGCTCTCTGGTGCACACGCAGGACCGAAATGCATTGGCCTATATGTGTCCTACATTGACCACATGGTCTTTTTTGCTTCTACAATCGTGTAAAGAAACACGCTTTTGAGAACATTCTACACAGGAAAAAAGTATTACATTCACTTAAACATTTTTGGATGAATGAAAGATACTGGTTCCTTTGGTCAACAGGATATGAGATCCAAAACAAGATTATTATCGACACTTTTCTAAAGAATTAAAAAAGTATTTCAGGAATAAATTGAGCTCAACAGGAGAAATTTGTGAGCACCAGCTACATTCAGGTGGTTTCCACTTGAGTTTTTGTTGGATTGCCTAAACGCAATTAGACAACATGAAAGCGAAAAGAAACAAATAGTGTACATGGCCTTCATAGATTTCAAAGCCGCCTTTGATTCTATATCAAGGGAGCTATTGAGGGAGAAACTACAGAAGACCAAATGTCCATCAGCAATAAGGTATTGGCTAGACCAACTACATAGCAATACATCTAGACAAATTCACCTAACACTGCATGGTACTCTATCTGCCCCTGTTTCAACCTTTAGGGGATTGAAGCAGGGTTGTATTTTGGCGTCAGCTCTTTTTGAGTTTTTTCACGCCGGATATGAGGTTTTCCTTTGCTGAAGTGAGATCTGACTCTCCAAGGTTGGGTGGGCGGAGCATCCACTGGTTGTTTTACGCTGACAATTTGGTGCTGTTGGCAAAAACACCCAGGGGTTTGCAAGCCCTTTTGGTACAGCTTAGCAAATATGCAGAGCAGAACCACCTGATAATTAATGTACAATCTTGATTAACAACCCAAGTAAAAAAGAAACGAGGAGAAATATCTTGCACTGGGTATTACAAGAGAAACAACTTATAGTAATAGACAAATATAAATACCTGGGTATGAATCCAAATAATCACAACACTGATGGTCCTTATCATGCTGAGGTTCAGAATAAACTTAGGACGGCAATATCACAGACTCGAGTGATACAAAAAAGTATAGCAAATTCTCTATTGTACCAGCGATAACTTTTTTCAGGCAGAAGGTGGTCCCTATATTAATATATGGGGCCGAAACAAGAACATGCAAAGGAGAAATATACTGGACTCGCTTAGAGGGTTGTTTTTGGAGGAATGTTTTAAATTTGCCTCAGTCTCAAGCAGTATGTGCAATCAGGCATGAATTGGGTTTGGTTTCACTGAGTGCGATATATGTGTGGAAAGTGCTATCATTCTATCGCAAATGCCTTTTAGCAGTAAATGACAATGCAATTATGAGTGTTGTCGCTAATTACATATTGGGAACCCCAAACAAAAAGATGCATGAATGGTTGCAAAAGGCACCCGAATGTATGAAGGATGCGGATATACCAGAAACATTATTAAAAACCAATCCTAATAAGTATAAAAATAAACTGTATCAGAGAGACTGGATTATGAATCGAGAAAAATGCATGAAATTAAACATATTCAATCGGCATGCCTTCATGATTAAAAAAGTAAATACGGTGGAATCTTACTTAGTGCAGTCACCCAATAGTAATCTGAGAAATCAATATTTGAGGTTCAGATTGAATTTATGGAGTACTAAGGAGGTGCAGGCCGTGTGACAATTATGTGCGAAAAATGAAAACTATTGCAGATTTTGCAAAAAATGTGTGCAATTAGAAATGTTAAAACACCTGTTAACAGAATGTTATGTACTGAGAGATTTGAGAGTGAAATACTTTCGACATTTCTTTGTTGATTATTGTTTTGTAACCCCAGATATAATGTAGGATGTGCTTCTTCATTGTCAGCCAACAGCCATAAATGTGGCTCTTGTGAAATACTTGGAATTTCTAAACCTATCAGAAAAATAAGATTTTGTAACATCGATTGATTGTTAGGGAAGATATTCTGAAAACTGTTTATTAATTGTTTAGATTAAGATAAAAGGACTGCACTCAATTGCACTGGGGTATTGTAGACTGATCAATGACGAAGTCCTTTAAATCATGTATGATAACTTATATTTTGTGATATTTTTGTCAATTTACAGTTCGAAAATCAGAAAAAGCAAGAAATCATTCTGTGGGAACCGAATCCAAAATGCTTGCAACCCAAGTAAGGAACTACATGAAATCATAGCAGAATTCAAAACCCCCTCATGCTCTCGCCTGTCCATTCCAAGCTCTCAAGCCTTATGAGACACCCTCTCGCTCCACTTCTACAATGCCGCCAACGAAAGACACAACGCCATTATAGCCAAACTAAAAATCCTACAGCTTCCGCCCGTAGCTCCCATCCAACCCCCCCCGCCACCCACAATCGCAATCTTCTTTTGACTCTTTCTCTCCCAACACACACCAAGAATTCCTCTCGCTGGTAGCAGTCAGCCGCCTGTTAGGCTCCCCGGAAGACCCATGCCCACCCTCAATGCTCAAAACAATACTGATCTCCACCTGTGCAGGAACGTCGCACGCACAATCCTTAATCACTCACTCACATCAGGATCCTTCCGGAAAAACCCTAAAAACATCCTACGCTTGACCCACTCCTCCCCCAAAACTACCAACCTATCTCCAATACGTGTTTCACCGCAAAATAGATTGACTGCGCGGCTTACAAACAGCTTGACCATTTTGCCAAAGCCAACAACCTCCTAGACCCAGCGCAATCAGGTTTCAGGCCACTAAGGGGAACAGAATCCTCCCTAGTCTCCATCTGGGACAACATAAAAAGAACAGACGATGCGGACGGCTGCGCGGTTCTCATCCTGCTAGACCTTTCTGCAGCCTTCGATACCATTGATCAATCGATTCTATTAGTCAGACTACAAACACTAGGAATCAAAAGCACAACCTTTTCGTGGATCCCCTCCTTTATCTCTAACCAGTCGCAAATCATGCACCTCGACCAATTCACATCGATCTCACGTCCAGTTTGTAAAGGTGTCCTCCAAGGAGCGTCTGTTTACTGTATTATTAAACCTACTGCATTGTGACACCTAGGCCTCTCTCACACTATACAGGATTCTCAAATCTAGGTGTAGCCTCCATCGCCGTTTAATATATGTGGATACCTGCTACAGTATGAAAGCTAGGCCCATTGGTATAGGACTCTCAATTCCAGACCTGGACATATACTGACCCAGCCGAGCAATCTCGTAGCCTACGGTACGTATATCCTCACACCACTAGTGTGGACACAGGCCGCAGGCACGAGCAAGCATCCATGCACGATAGAATATGGCTATGGCCAAGCACATCCAGTCTAGTGCACACATATCCGTCTGGACTGAAACACCTGACACACCTCAACACCTCTGCCCACTAGCATACAGTGACCACTGCCCGAAAGGGAACCGGTATAGCTGGTGTCACATAGACTCTCTCAACAATAGCATTCTATCGCTAACCCTCAACAGCACCCACCCATGTGTCTGTCCTCTCTTGGGCTGCTTAGTCGAGCCTTGCCAGCCACCTAAGTCCTAGAACGGCAACATGCACACATGCAGCTACTAAGCTAAACTCCCTAGACTCTCCAACCACATCGACTATGGTCACCAAGGGTGTTCCAACTGAGGAAAAGGCACATGGAGGTCACACAAGTGGGGAAAGAGCGCTATATAAATAACCAAATACAATACAATACAATACGAATTACAAAAGTCTTTCTTTGTTTTGGAGTAGATTGTATAATAGGAAATGTACTTTATTTTTTATGTATTAATCTTATGTTTTCTTATATAAAAATTGAAAGGTTGACTTGTCAGCTAAATCAATAAAAAAAAATGTTTTAAAAAATGATATTGAAGGGGGCCGGCGGAGATACATGCTCCCTGTGGTACTCCATAGGTGATAGAGGCTGGGTCTGAGCAGGCTGTACCCCAGCCTATTCTGGAAGTTCTGTCACTTAAAAACGATTTTATCCGATCAATTACATTATTGTAACAGTTTCCTGAGATGGCTAATGTTTCTAACAATCAAGGAGGTCCAGTAAATCAAATGCCGCAGAGAGATCTATTAAATCGAGCAGTCCGGTCTTTCCTTCGTCTAGTCTCTCTAGCATGTGAGTCTGTAAATCCAATAAGGCGCTTTCTGTCCCATGATTACTATGGAAACCCGATTGTTTTTGATGGAAAGCTGGGGATGTTTCAAGGTGTGCCTGTAGTTGGAGGGTGGATGCCTTTTCCAGAATTTTCATTAAGAAGGGGGTGTTTGTTATTGGGTGCAAATTAGCTGGGTCTTGTGCACTATATTCAGGTTTCTTGGTGATAGGGGTGACTGCTACTTCTTTGATGGACATAGGCACGTTCCTGTGCTTGAAAGAGGCATTAATCAGTCTACTTAGGAAAGAGGCAAAGTTACTGATGTTTTTAAGAATTAATTTGGCGGGAAGGAGATCTGTTATACAAGAGGTAGGTTTAGTGTTAGCTAATATCTTGGTGGTGTCTTCACTGGTAATGGGATTGAAGCAGAACCTAGAGGGCATGTGCTCCCCTTTAATGCCTACCACCTGTTTGTTTGGGATTTTATTGGTGTTTATTTTACTTTGAGTTTTATTTCGAGCCAATGTGACCTTCTCCTGGAAAGCTTTTTGTTCTCTGGCACAATCTTCGCCATTGGGGACAAAGGAGCGAGTGAGGGCATTAGGTTTTTCCCATGATTTATACAACTCAAATAGTGTCTTAGTATTGTTTTCTGCCTTTCCAATTTGGTCATCGTAGTAGAGTTTTTTTGCCTCCAGGATCTTTTCCTTATATACCCTTTCTATAGATTTCCATTTATCCTTATTTTCTGTATTTTGCTTTTCTCCCATGCTCGTTCTGCTTGTCTTTTTACTCTTTTTAAGGTAGTTAGATCTGAGGTAAACCAATTTTGCTTGTTAGGGCAGTCACGTATTGTCTTAGTCCGTAGTGGTGCATTTTCGTCTAGTAGGTTAGTGACCTGGAGGTTGTAAATGTCTACTAGCCTACACGTAGGGTCAGTGTCTGTGGAGTTGTTCATGACGTGCTGCATACATGTTTCGAGATCAGCAGTACAGATTTTACTGTAGTTTCTATTTGCATTTTCTTTTTGGGATGGCTGTTTGAACTTCTAATGCCTGGCAAGCATGTTATTTCTGCCAAACAGGTAGAATGGCGAGGCAGATCTATAAAAAGGGACACACCCTATATGGGTGTTCTGTACAAGGGTGCTCCTAATACTCATCCAAATCACTGGAGACCACAAACCTGACTCCAAAGCACTAAATGACATATATCTGGTCATCCAGGGCTGGATGGCTCCACATGGGCTCCGTCTTAACGACGATAAGACAGAGCTACTCCTCTGAGGATCCCAACCAAGACTTAATAAATAAACTAGATCCAGCCTTTAACTCTTTCATCATTGATGGCAACACCATCAAGGTATCCCACAACACAAAAACCCTTTGCATATATCTAGACTCTACACTATCCTTAACAAGGCAAACCAATGCCATAACCTCCTCAACAGCCTATATGCGTAAACTCATCACAGTCTGTCGACCATTCCTCACCACTACAAACTGCATTACCATTGCTAGAACCCTTATGTCGGAACTCGACTATTGCAACGCCCTCTAGCTAGGGACCAGCCAACGGAACTTAAACTACAAGTAACACAAAACAAGGCCATCCGGGCAGCATTAAATATCCCTAGAAATCATCACATTCCTGACACCAGGCGTAGCCTACACTGGCTATCGGTCACTCAAAGAATCACCCTCAAATCACTGTCTCTTACGCATAAATGCCTCGCCAATCAGGCACCAAAATATCTTTCCAACCGTTTCACACGCAACACCTCTGATCGCCCTCATAGAGCAGCCCAAGTGCATTGCCTACTATGACCTAGGTTTAGGCTTCAGAAAGCAGTTTCCCGGTGCTCGCCGCAAGGATGTGGAACTCGTTACCCGACCCACTAAAATCAGAATCCTCATTCCACTCTTTCAAAAGCAAAGCCAATACTTGGCTCGCAGTGCAGGACCATTAGAGCCAACACCAGCCACCTTGACCACAATAACCTATGCTCTTATCCTGATATATGTTATGCTCCCCTGTGAACACCCTTGTAAATGGTGGAACACCCTTGTAAATACCTACCGTATGTAAATGGTTATGTAAAATGATATATATATATGCTTCACTGTAAATCTTTGTAACTGTAACCTTTAAGAAATGCGCCCAGATGCCCTTGGGCTAGACGCGCTATACAAATAAAAAAAATACAAATACATATTGTACTGTAACTAAAAAAAAACATATACTGTAGTATGGCCGGTTTGGAAATGTCTTCTTTTGGTAGACTATCAGTGAAGAATTCTAAAAAGATAGGATTTGGATTTTATCAACATGTGCACCTTATTGTACAGAATTTAGAGTAATAGCATTACCTCATCCCAACCTGATCACAGAAGCTGGAACAGCACCTCCATGGAAGAAGGGCATATGCAAGCAATTGTAGTGAGTGAGCACGACAACATTGTAAAGTTCTGTAATCAACAAGGCCAACATTCTTTTTTAAAAATGTGCACCTGGCCTGGAGGTCAGTAACGCTGCTGTAGACTGGCCTTGGGCCAATAGGTGACACAGCATGGACACGGTTATTCTCCAGGACATGGGTGCGGGAGCTGCCGAATATGAACAATTTAATTTTCATTTTTCATGACTCACCAAATATTGAATTCTGTGAGTAAACATACCACCTGGACTTCCAAATTCCAAATTAGACAATGGAAATGCGATGCTAGCTGGCATCCCTGAAAAGCAGATAACATGTCTCCAGTTCACACAAAATGCAGAAGTTCGATTAATTTGCAGTTTGTCCCAATATCATCTTCAATCTCACAACTCTGTTGATCACTCCACTGGCTACGAGTTAATCAGAGAATCCAGTTTAAGATACTCCGCCGGGTATATAAATACATTAATGGATTAGCACCAGCACACCTGGTGGCTAAGATCCATGTCTATCGGCAAACTCTACCTCTTTGTTCTGACAAACAACGTCTGCTTGATGTACCGGTACATTACCATATCCACAGAGGTACCAGACTGTTTCTGGTTCTGGGGGGTCCCGTCTCTGGAACTCCCTACGTATTGACCTAAGAACCACAGTCCACCGTCTCTGGGGCAGAAGGGCAGAGGTGCAGATTGCATCCACTGATGAGTCAGGCGAAATAACGCAAAGTGAAAATTAGCAGTATTAGTTAGAAGAAACACACAGTATAGAGGAACAGGATAATGCTTTTCTGGAATAAGATTATTTTTTCTCCTAAGCCTTGCTGCTCCCTAGGACTGGGACTGCTACTAGTGATGCCATCATGTACCACCTGTTAACAGTATGTGATAATATACTCTGGAGGATGGCCTGTGTTTCATGGGCATTTTGAAAAGTGTCAGCTGGTGGTGGGAGTCCTGAGCCATTTGCCCAGGGGTCTTTTCCTTAATTAGGTACACATTATAAACTAGTGTTATACCATGTGATTGGCACTCCTGTAAGGCTGTATCTGGGATGGTCCCTCATTTATTTTACCCAGACGCTCTTCAAAGTTCAGCGAGACCGCTGATGATGATGACGAGGTAGACCTACTCGAGTCCAAGCAGCATCAACATATGTATGGGGAGGGAGGAGAATACGACAGGGAGGAGAATACCACAGTTAGCAATAGTAAGGAATGACAAAGCTATTCCACTATGTGTGTATAGTGTTTTTAAAAGAAACTGCAAACTATCAAGTCCAATGCAGACACCGCCACATTTGGTCAGAGGAGCAAAATAGGAAACATCTTAGCCCACCACAAATAAACCAAGTGTGAATTTTCTTTCCAACTAAGACAACGATTAACAACAACGCACAGCTTGCACTTGGAAAGAGCACTATGTGCCTGTGAAAGGGGTTGGACCAATTTGGGTACCACATCTTTGTGCCCCCACATTACTTGTAACCATGCACAGGAATGGGATAAAACTACAAGACCTCCATTGCAGCCCGCAGTAGCTAATCACTATACCACACAGAGCCCATACTTTCACCCCAGAAAACATTGTTGCTGTACTGACATTATTTTGAATGCAAAGCCTCTGCTTCCATTCCTGCAGGATTACTGCTCCTAAGCACTAGTCTGTGTGATGGAGTGCTGTAATGTGAGTTTGTCTTGTTATGTATCACTCGCCAGGAGTGCATGCTGATAGAATGTTGGTGTATGTATGATAGACAACTCAGGAGAATATTGAGTGAGTGTTGTGTTTGAGTGTTCCATGAATGTCAGTTGGGGGCCTGAGCTGGAGGTGAGAGCATGGCTGATGGGTCTGTCCCTTATATGTCTATTGATGTCTGCCTGATCTTGTTATGTACCTACCTGCAAGTAACTGGAGTTGTACATTTGTAGCTATGTATAATAAAGTATCCTAGTTCAACCTACATGGCTCCACAGCTGATCTGTGTATTTATGGTCCGAGACATATGTGTTTGAGCGCAGACAAAAATATCAGAGATTGCTGACAGAGTGCACTTGCTCACTGCAAACATGGCTGTCAGTTTGTCAATGGAACTCATGCAGTATCCTTTTGCGAAAACCCTACTTTCCATCAGTTCATGGATAACGCTGTTCATGGGGGGAAATTCACACGTAGCTTTATTTTGCTTACAAGGCAATACCGGAGTTGTTGAACAGGGTACTTTTTGCTTTTTCCAAGGAACTACATATGTCAGAGGGTCAGAAAGTACACTTCATCAGGATTAGTGGACCAGCTGACATAGCATTGACTACATGGCAATGACCGCACACTGGGTGATCTTACATTGTCTTGTCAGCCACTAGTGGTCCGGATGTAAATAATCCATGGAGGCAGAAGATGCAAGCAGTTCGGCAGCAGGCCACATTGAAGGTGCAAGGATTTTAAGGAAGAATCTACAAGGGTTGACGTGTGAGAGGTGAAGGAGGCAATGGCACAGGGAATAAGCCTGCAACATGGTTGCCGTTAAGACAGCTCAGAGGGTTGAGTGCTCACTGTTGCGATCCGTGAGTGATCTGGAGGTCGGAGGTTCGAATCCCGGCAAGGCCAACTCAGCCTTTCATCCTTCCGAGGTCGATAAATGAGTACCAACTTCGGTTGGGTATTGCTGCGTACAATGGGTCTAATCACCCTGCTGGCATCCAAATTTGATAGACCATGCATGTTACTTGTTTGTCACACATCTTTCACCTTGTAATTAAACAATTCATCACCAATTGCCATCAAGGAAGGAAAAGATTGCTGTGGCCCAGTAGATTGCCTCACACTTCCACTGGACCTACAGTGCAAATAAAAGAGCAACAATTTTAGGTGTCATGGAACAACTTGAAGACTGGAAGTGCCTCAAGCTGGAATTCTGCATAATGAAATTCCATCACTAACTATGGCAACAGTCAAGCATAAGATCAGGCATTCTTTACACCAAGCCAGTGGCAGCTGCTGTCCGATGCTGGTTGTGTGCTCCTGCCTTTTGAAGATGCCACCAAGCATGTTAGCAGGCATAATGCATCGCTCAGTGAGGTACTGCCACTGTTGTAACTGCTTGAACCTGTCCAATATAACTGCCCGTTAGAGTCTAAGAGATTCTTTAGTGTTTATAGGGCTATTTAATCATCTGACCGCAGGAGAAGCCTTGCAGTCCAGTCCTCTATGTTGAATAAACATTGCAACAGGGTCATGGATTTGATCCTATCAGGAGGGGAGAGGACACCTCGCAACCTGGGGGAAGGGAAGAGGCCTAACAAGGTGTTCACCAGTGCCAGACTGGACACAGAGGTGGTGTGCGGGAGTTGAAAGATCCCAGAGTCCCCCCTGTTTGTGCCTTGTTCCAAGTGGAGGGTACCACTAGCTATCAACCAGTGCCCGAAAGACCTTATATTGCTCAGAGTTCTGTTTGTTTCATTTCGGACTACAGACAGAAGAAAGTGAAAAGTGCTGGTAGAAGGGCTTGTTAACTTCATACCGGACACAGGACCAGCGACAAGAACCCCACAAACACTTGCCACAGTGAAAAGAAACTCAACATGTCTCTGCAAGGGTGAGACAGTTAAATTGTTCACCTGTTCTTTGGGCCCAAACAAGCAAATAACAAGTGGGGGGAAGGTGAAGATCAAAACAAGTGATGGGTATAAAAACCCTGCATTAGACAGCAGGAGTTTGGGTGGTTTGTGATGTCGAGTGCAGGTGGATGAAGAGACCAGGCAGAGGAAGGGCAGTGGTGCAGAGCATTGGGAAGAGTGTGGTCGAGATTGTTGAAGGTGAAGCATTGGCTGTCAGAGTGAGTGGTACCTTGCTGTGTATGAGAGTATTGTGACGATTCATAGGATCTTGTTACTGTTCCCCAGAGCTGAGCCCTTCCCAGTGAGGCTGGGGAGGTGAGCCCGCTATGCAATAGTCCACCTAGAGCTGCCAGTAAGCTCCACCTAGAGCTGCCAGTAAGCGGGACCTACCAGCAAGTGACTCCACTTATGGGACAAGGAATCCCGCTCCGTCAAGGAACTACCTAAGCCTCTTTATGAGGAGCCACTAATACCATCAGAGCTTCATAAGAACTGTTCCCAAAAAAGTCACTGTTTGTTATTCTAACAGCATACAAAATAACTAACAGAAAGACAAACATACTGAGAAGAAGAGTGTGCAGGAAATGGAGATTACTCAGTGGCTGAAAGCAAAACATACTGGGACAAAGAAGATTGAGCGAGTAACAAAGGACACTCAGGGAAGAGAGACAAAAGACTACTGGTTTACGCTGGGGAGGACCCAGCACTTCCCAATAAAAAGGAAAGAAGGGCCAATAAAAAGGAAAGAAGGATCAATGTACAATTTCGGTGAAGCCTGGGAGTTTCAAACCCAAAGAGAGCAAGAAACCAGGAGAGTCCGAGAGGTCCTCGACGAGAGGACCCTGGCAACCAAGAAGGGAAAGAGACATGGAGAGGGCAGGGAGCCAATCCGTGTATGCCCAAGGAAAGTTGAGGTGGTGGCGTGACCCAGAGTAGGAGGACGCTCTGGTTCTCAAGCGGTGTCAAGACCCAGTATAACAGGCTCTGTGGAGTCGCACATTGAAACAGGAAGAAAGATGAGATGCTAAAAGCGTTCAAGCTATGAGAGAGGGCCCGAACCCACAGGAAGAAACAGTGATGCCAACAAGACAGAACAAAAGGTAGCAGGAGCCGCAGCAGACCCGGAACAGGGCAAGAAGAGTATAACAGGACTCATCATGTTGGTCCCAGTAGTCATAAATACTTAAAAGAAAGTGAAGAGTACCAATGTAATGCTAGTGTGTAAAATGTGAGCCAGAATAATATGGCGTCGATGCGCAGCCATTTTGAACACTCATCTACCATTGCAGTAATAAAGTCTTCGCTTCCTCACAGAATGAACAAGTAGCAGGGAAAACAGAGCAAGGTCACATAGATATTTTGCAAGCGGACTGAATACAGAGAATAGTTATTGTATTGTCCAGTGAAGGACAAATACAGAAGGGGAGTTGGAGTGCGCTGCAGCTGCACGATAAGGGGTCTGGGAATGCATGCAAGTAGAGAAGCGCTGGGTTTTTCCACTTTCAACTGGATTTCTCCACCCTTTGTCTCTTCGACTTGTGATCTGCCTTTCGGCCGAGGGCAGAACGCAATTTGGAGGTGGGTGGGGAGATGCCCCATAAAGGAGAGGGCATCACGGAAAGGTTGTTGTTAGATGTTGAACCCCGGGTGTTGTAGTCTCGCTGATAAGGGAGGACGCTCTGCTTCAGACCCTGTTGACCCTAACAATCTCTTCGCCTACCTGCTGAGGGACTAAGCAGTCTTGTTTGGTGGCCAAGATGAAGTTTTCCTCTGCCTCATGGATCACGGTGATGCAACTTATATTCTAATCTATCTATCTGTGTGTACATGTTTGCATGAATTAGTGTTCTATTTGTTTATTATTAGTTATTTGATATTAATAAACAGCCTATAATGAGCCATTTTTTTATAACTTATATGGTGCTATTGCGAAAAGGAGCTGGGGAGACGTAAGTGTTTGTGTTTTTCCCTTATAGCCAAATAGACCCAATACAACCAATTAACTCATCTTACTCAGCCCCGTGGTTGTGAATACCTTAAAGACAGTGAAGAATACCAAGGGACCCATCATACTTGTCCCAGTGGTGCTGAATACTTTAAAGAATGTGAAGAGTATAACAGGACTCATTATACTCGTCTCAGTGGTTGTGAATAATTTGAAGAAAGTGAAGAGCATAAATGGACTCATCATACTTGTCACACTAGTTGTGAACACTTTACAGAAAGTGAAGACTACAGAGGGACTCAGTATACCCATCCCATTGAGTATGAATATCGTAAAGATTATAAAGAATCCTTTGAAACACAGTTCATTCAGCTCAGGAAATGTTTGAAACCAAACCAAGGATAGAAAGTAAGAAAGAGACACTGCAAGATTTCCAAAGGAATACGGGTCAAGACCCTATCTTGATAAACCAAGGAACTGTGTTTAAAGATCGACAGGGCAGACCCAAGAAATGGAAGAGCCTGCTAAAAAAAAAAACAAAGGAACTGTTTGATGTAATCACAAATAACTATTTAAAGGTAGAATATTGAGGCTAGAGATCCCGGTCCAGGAGGAGGGAGTCCTACTCCTGGACCTCTTTTCTTTTGGGGGCAGCTGAAAACATTCTTCTAAATGACAGTTTGGTCCAGAATGCTAAAAACAAATTAGAGTTGATCCCAAAAACAACAGGGCACATTTGTGAAAATATGAACTAACAAAAAAATGGACAAGCTGAAGAAAAATTTGTCTCAGTTCGATAAGGAGAAAGTTTATCCTTATCTACAGGCTGACTATCAGGGGCAAACATTATGTGGCCCTATGCAATTGGAGCATGAACATTTCAAGAAACAAGTTACTTTTTCTGATTCATCATCAGGCTCAGACTTAGAACTGGACCACTACTGGGAAGCTGATAACTATTCTAGAAGAGGCAACAGATGCCCTTTTTTAGGAAGGAGCAGATTTCGAAAAAGAGGAAGAGGCAGAGGGGATTCTTTTCTGCCACCACAGGCATCAGCCGAATTCCCCTTAGTAGCTCACCAGTTACCTCAACCTCGGACATCCGACACCAGAAACCGCTTGTACCGCAGGTAGAAGCAGTATCTCCTATTTTTTTTAAACTCTTTTTATTAGTAGTCACAAAAGATACACAGCACTTATCACATCATTTTCACAGCATACAACAAGTACATGATATATATCTCGTTTGAGTGTTCATGATTACATAGTCTCATCTTCCTCCGAAATCATATCACATAAGTACATCCTGAAGGGACCCCAGATGTCTTTGGGCCTGCTCGTAGTTGGGCGGGTAAGAACAAACTGTTCCTCTGTTTCGTTTACATATGTTAATTCTCGAAGGAACTGTTTCATGTTGGGTGGGGCAGCACTCTTCCAATTTTGCAAAATACATTTTTTGTCTACCGCACATGAGATGTTAAACAATCTCCTGATTTTTTCAGAGCATTTGCCTATGTCACCAAAAAGGTATTTCTGTGGCCTTAGCACCGGGGGGAACCTGTGTGATTTCCTCCAACATCCCCGCCACCTCTCTCCAGAAGTCCGCAACCACCGGACACACCCAGTACATGTGGAATGCACCCGCCTGAGGTGCTTTATATTTGGGGCATTCACCCGAACCCACCAGCTTGAACTTGGCTATTTTGGCTGGAGTGTAGTGTAGTCTGTTTAAAATCCTAAACTGGATCAAGCGTAAACCAGCGTTCAAGGATAACTTTTTGGTAAGTGAGCAGTATCTGTCCAAGGTCTTATCATCAATGAGGGCCTGCAGATCTCTTTCCCATTTGCCTTTGACCTGGTTCGTTGTGGGAGAGTGTGCCTGGACCGCCGTATACAGTTTGGAGATCCCCAGGTTGTCCACAGCCGTTATCAGCTGTATACATGGATGTGTGGGGGCTCATCCGGGAAGAGGGGCCAGTGTTTCTGAAAAGCTGATCTCATGTGATAGTATTGGAGTGTTTTGAGTGGTCCCCCTCCCAGCGCCCTCAGTGTGTCTTGCAGGGTTGCAAATCTCCCGTCAATAAACATATCACCCAGTTTCATTTCCTCACTGGGATCCCAGGCTTCCCGCAGGTTACAATCTTGTGTTGGAGGTATGCCCGGGTAATTCCAGAGGGAGACCTCTGGGTTATAGGGGGTTTCCACTCCCAGTCTTTTAAATATAGCCTTCCATGCCCCAACCGTACAACTCACTGGGTTATAATCACATGTGTCTCTATAATGCCTATCATAAATTACAGACTTTATACTCGCGTGGTGTGTGGTGTATTCTTCTATCCACACGTGAGGGGGGTCTTCAGTCTCTCCATACCAGTATCTTGCGAACTGGGCTTGGGCAACGTAATAATACAGTTAAAAATCGGGCACCGTTATGCCGCCTGAGGAGTATGGTTCAGTCATTTTTTCCCATCCTATCCTTGCAGTTTTACCATTCCACAGAAAAGTTACCACCATCGATCAAAGCCTAGCAAAGAAGGGCCGTTCCGGCCATATAGGGATATTGACAAAAAAATATAGCAGTTTGGGCAAGATTATCATTTTAAGGACTGCGACTATACCATGCAGTGAGATCGGAAGGCGTCCCCACATCGACAATTTGATACTTAAGGTGTGTAGTGTGCTCTCATAATTATCTGTGTATCCTGTATGTCTGTCTCTAGAGACCAGTATTCCCAGGTATCTAATGTTTTGTTCAGACCATTTGAGTCCAGATAGATTATCTGGACATTTGGTTGCCGGAGTAAGCGGGAATATCTCCGATTTGGTCTTATTTATAGTATATCCGGAGTAAACCGTGAAGTTCTGAATCTCTGCCATTATGGGTGCAATATTGTTTTCTGGTTCACGGACGTACAAGAGCGTATGACCGCATATATGGAGATTAATTGGGTAGAGCCTTTCAAATGTATCCCCCTACATGAGTGTCTCAGCCTAATCGCGACTGCCATTGGTTCTATTGTCAATGCAAATAATATTGGCGTGAATGGGGACCCCTGCCTTGTGGCCCTCCCCAGCAGGAACAGCTCCGAGATGGTTCGGTTAGTCAAAACTCGTGCCCCAGGTTCAGTGTATAACAGCTTCACATATCTGAAGAAGTTCGGGCCCATCCCAAATGTTTCTAGCACTGCTAGCAAATAAGCCCACGACACCGAATCAAAGGCCTTTTCGGCATCTAGGGATATGGCCACTGCGTTCCTCTGAGGGTCAATTTGTGCCATAATACCAAAACGTCTACGGAGATTAAGGGCCGTGGATCTAGTGGGGATAAACCAGTTTTGGTCGGGATGGACAAGTGCAGGCACTTCCGGTAGGAGCTGGCTCGCCAGCACCCTTGCAAATATTTTGGCATTGGTGTTTATGAGAGAAAGGGGCCTATATGATGATATATTTTGAGGTGAGCGACGAGGTTTAGGGAGTACGATTATTATGGCTTCTCTCATTGTCGGGGGCAGTATGTTGCTCTGGATTGCTTCCTCCCACACATGCAACAGTACTGGCACCAGCTCTTCGCGGAACTCCTTGTAGAGTTCCGCGCCCAATCCGTCAGACACTGGAGCCTTACCCGAGGCCAATGCTTTAATCGCCTCCGCGATTTCCTCAGCGGTGACCGTCTGTTCCATTGCCAGTCTGGCCTCCTCAGAGAGTTTGGGCATTGCAAGTGCCTCTAAATAGGATTTGATTTCCGGGCTTGCCTTAGTGTCTTTGTTGCTATATAATTCTTGGTAGAATTTAGTGAACTCATTGTTGATATCTTGCTCCCCCAGGAGTACCTCCCCCTGTGATGTTTGTATGCTTGCAATCAGGTTAGTTTGCCTATCTTGTTTGAGCAAGTTGGACAGTGTCCTCCCGGCTTTGTTCCCCTCACCATATCTACGGGCACTGACCGGTGCCGCCATATATTGCACTTCTCTTGTGGCCAACTTGCCAAATTCGTGAAGCCATGCCTGAATTTCAGCCAGTATTGCCTTATCTTGTGTACGAGTGTAGGTTTCTTCAAGATCCCCCGGTCTACTTTCGATTTTGGTTAATTCAGCTCGGAC
Organism: Ambystoma mexicanum; assembly: GCF_040938575.1. Lineage (NCBI taxonomy): Eukaryota > Metazoa > Chordata > Amphibia > Caudata > Ambystomatidae > Ambystoma > Ambystoma mexicanum. The sequence continues at coordinate 951,785,742 of NC_090928.1, read as the reverse complement.
CCCTTTCAGGAGCCCCACGGAGTTAGATATCAAGGTTCCTCTGACCCAGACCTTAAAGGATTCCCAAACAGTAGAGTATCTGTCGACTGACCCGATATTGTTGGTGAAGAACTCTGTTACTTCTGTGTGTAACTCTTCCACAACCCCAGAATCGCTCAATATTCCTCCCGGCATTCTCCATCTTTTTACAGGTCTGGGGCAGTTGCGAAACTCAACCTCCATCAACACAGGGGAATGATCGGACAGTGTGCGGGATAGTATTTCGCATGCCTGCAATGCAATGTTCGCAGCAGGGGGGACGAACCAGTAATCGATTCTAGACTCAGAGTCATGAACTGAGGAGTGATACGTGTATCCCCTTCTATTCGGGTGCAGCAAACGCCAGGCATCTTCAAGTTAAAGCTCAGGTAGAATGTGTTTCAGGGTAACAACCGTTTTGCTAGGTGACCTGATGGCAGTACTGGATCTATCTAATCCGGGATCAAGGGCAACATTAAAATCTCCTCCACACAGTATGGTGGGCACATCTATTGACACAATCAACTGATATATAGACGTATAAAAGAAAGGGTCATCAATATTAGAACCGTATGTGTTTACCAGTAGTATTTGCTGACCCGTGACCTCACCCCAGACCAGTACATATCTGCTAAGTGGGTTAATCTTTTGGCCCAACAACTTGAACCCCAATCCTGGATGAATAATTGAATGACCCCCCCCCCCTGGACTGGGATGAATAATTAGTATGGAATCTCAATTTGCCCCATTTGGGCAATATTTGCTCGTTATTTGCATTCATCATGTGTGTTTCTTGTAACATAACAATCTGGGCACCGTGCCTGGCTATATAGTTGCCTACTTTCTTAGTTTTCAATTGGTTATTTAGCACCCTTACATTCCATGACAACAGCCTCACTTTTAACCCATCACCAATGCATCATGGAGAAATGTTTCGTTGACACCATGCATCTTAGGAATATACTGTTTGTACAGTGCGGGTAGCGCTAGCATCTGTGTGACAACTGGTTTAACCATTAACAAACATTCTACTTCTTTCATCCTTACCTCCGGACGGGGCTCCTGAATGTGGGGCCCATTTACCGTCTCAAACCGTGAGTCTGTGTAACAACCACAACATACTGTGTACCCTCTAACCAACCCCCCCGCCCCCTCATCATCACCCCCAACTTGACGATGTTCCCATTTCAACTTGTGGAATTTTCCAGGGGTAATCATGTTGCCTCACATGACCGCCAATTCCGGTTCCCATCACCCCACCAATCAACGGATCATGAGGCCGTCCTAGGCACCATTCAGCCTCACCTTGGACCAAAAAAAACATTTTGAGGAAAAACTGGCAGCCCAAGCACAGTTGAATTTATCCCATGTTGTTAGTCTGCCGGACGGGGTCTGTTGTTCTGTGCCGGTCTGTCCCCTCTGGGAGGAAGGGGTATAGAGGACTCTATATACGCTAAGGCTTCAGTCGGGTTTTCAAAAAAGTGTGCTCTTCCTGCATGTTGAATCCTCATCTTGGCTGGGAACATCAGAGCATAAGAGATCCGGCGTGCTTTCAGAAGTTTCTTAACTGGTTCGTAGGATTGTCTGCTTGCCTGAACCGTGGCAGAGAAGTCTGGGTATATATGTATGCAGTCCCCCTCATAATACAGTGTTACAGTTTCTCTTGCCAGGCATAGGATAGTATCTCTGTCTCTGAAGTTAAGGAGACGTGCAATTATCGTACGCGGTGGTGCGCCTGGTTTGGGCAAGCGTGCAGTGTGCTCTCTCCACCAGGAAATGTTCGAAGAATGCCGCAGGCTCCAACAGGGTTTTGAATAGTGCCTCTAGTTGTTTCTCCATTTGCCCCTTCCCAAAAGACTCCGCTACGCCCACCACCCTAACATTGTTCCTCCTTGATCTGGATTCAAGATCCTCACATTTATTTTGCAACGTGCGCATTGTTTCCTTGATATGAGTAATGTCCCGACCGTGATGAGCAATAGTATCTTCATTTACACTTATTCTGTTCTCACTGTCCGTGATACGTGCGCTCTCCTTATCTATTCTTGCCCTCATGGGGCCTATAGTGGCCACTATCTCATCTAGTTTCGTTTTTACTGCCAGGAACCCATTCTGCACCAGCGTCACCAGTTTGTCCTCTCTCTCCTCATTTTCTTCGCGATTTAAACTGGGCTGCGGGTGCATCTCAACTGTCACGTTTTGATTTTGGCCACTGGTAGAAGTGTCCATTGGTCCCTTTTTCTTGTTTCCAGGGGTCCTGGATGCTTTGCCTGTTTTATGTGGTTCCCCCATTTCGCCGCAAGGTTGTGCGTCACTCCCAGCTGCACCCCTGTTAATGTTCAAGACAAGGATGCTTATTGTTTGCTCCTTAGTAATGTGTTTCGTGTGGCCTACAAGGGATGAAGCTACGGGTATGTCCGTGTTCTTTTTCGAGCCTCAGGTCACCAAGGTGTATTGGTCACAAGTGGACTGTGCTCTCCCCCGTATGTGATATTGTGATGGTACTATCACACAGTTTTTAGTTCAGCTTTCTCCCTTGGAACCCATATGCATTGCAGGTGTCCTTCTTAATATTAATTTAGTTTTGTTGTCTATTGGCCCTGGGTTCTCTCTGTCTCTCAGATTCTATGTATGAATCTCGTGTTCCAATACAGGGCCGTGTGTACAGTCCTTGCGCGTTTCCTGGTGACCAACCAATGCCCCCGTGCCCGGCAGTAGTGTGGAGGCGCCAGCGCACCCCTGAATTATAGTGTGTCTCCCCGGGTGCCCCGCACTGCACACACTGTCTCTTTGAGAACATGTCGACACATGTGTACCCGCCACAGGGGTCTGCGTATCACCGTTAAAAATGTTCAGGGAAATGCAGTCTGCCCCAGGCTAGGATATTTTGTAGTTTGCAGGGCCCAGGCGATCAGAGGCTATAAGCAACCAAGGATCATTCCCTTTACAAGTTGTACATCTATGTTAACCGCCCTTCCGCTCTGTTCATGTCCCCACTGCAGGCTCGGGTGACGGCCGTCCTCAGCCGCCCATGATACACGCGGCCACCGCAGCCGCGAGGCCGAGCTTCAGTGTAGGCGGGAGCCAGCAGCGGCAGCAAGCCCCACACCCAGTCGGAGCCACTCTCCCTTGTTCGCTCACCCAGAGTCTCGGGTCCGTGCCGCTTCACCCCCGGAGAGCCACAGTGGCCGCAGTGGCATTCAAGGATCCGCTGTAGAGTCCCCTCCTATCGTGGTGTCTGAGAAGGGAACCAAGGCGCCTCTCGCTCTCCGGTATCAGGAGTGTCACAAAGGTCTCATTCCTGCATCGGGTCCACTTGCCAGTATGGGACGTAGCCGACTTCCAGCTCGGCGTAGTCAGTACTTGTGTGTCGGGTCGGGCGCGAGCCACGTCCGAAGGCTCCGCCCCCCTGTGGCCTTCTACCACTCTGCGACCTCGGCCAGCGGGTGTTTCTGTCTGGTTCTTTATACCGGATCGCAGCAGTGCAAGGTGTCGGTCAATGTTTCCAAGGCTGTATCTCAGTAGCCATGTGCCGTAGCTGCTCAGGATTTTCTATGCATGTGCTCGGATGTCCTGGCCACCGGCGGCGCAGCCTCCCAGGTGGTCTCCAAAAGTATAGATTGGCGCAGGATATTTCAGTGGAGCGGAAGCTCCGAAATCAGGCGGCCATTTTCCTCGTGCACAGCAGCGCCCCCCCCCCAGTATCTCCTATCTTTAACATTTCCTCTAGAAGGCGGACAGATGAAGAACTGTCGGTACTCAATTGGGTCTTTCATTTGTTCCCACCCAGGAAATATCCAAAATGTCCCACAAAATTGAAAAAAGACAGTTTTTGAGGAAGGTCCGTTTAAAGGGGGACTTTTTTTGAGACAATGACAGTGCACCTCCTGATTTAGGATTTACCCCTTTCACATCTAAATCCATTTTTACACCTTCTGCTAATCTGGTCTTCAAAGAGGTTATAGTTTTTGAAAAGGACGTTCTAAAAGAATGATATCATCACTTTGCCCAGTGTCCATTATCGAGTACTAGTAACTTTGGGCAAAACAGGAACAAGATCATTTGGTCACTCAAAGCCGATCCCAATGTTGTCATTAAAAACGCTGACAAGGGAGGGGGCATCATAGTGATGGCTAGTGATACATATTATGCTGATGTTTTGAGAATTTTGACTGATGTAGACACTTACCAACCCCCCTTTCCATAGAATTCCATTGAACTCAGTATCCTTGAAATTTCAAAGGAAGGGAAGGAGGTTGGTTTTCTAACTGATAAAGAATATATTTTTTTGAATCCAATGGACAGTAGGACTCCCCTCTTTTACAACACTCCCAAAATTCAAAAAGACACCCTTAATCCTCCTGCATGCCCAATTGTTTCCCTGTGTATTTCGATATTAGAAACCGCAGGGAAATATAGATTTTTTCCTGAAACCTTTAGCAATGGTCACTCCGTCTTTCTTGGCAGACTCCAGAGATATTATTGTACAAGTTAGAGGCCCTTTGATTCCCAACATAATCTCCCGGTTACTCTGGATCTGGCCAGCACTGCACATGTTACCCACCAGGTTTATTGTAGCCCTACTTGAGATTGCCTTAAGAAAGAACTACTCTCAATTTAAAAGCAACTATTTTCTGCTAAAGAAGGGTACTGCAATGGGGGGAGCGATTGCCCCCAATCTGACTAACCTATATATGGCCAAATTTGAAGATTTATATGTCTTGAACATCACCAACCCTTTTCTAGTGGCCATTAAACTCTAGAAACGGTACACAGACAATGGTCCTCATTACGAGTCCGGCTGTAACCGCAGCGGTAAAACCGCCTGGTTACCACAGGACTCGTATTACCATTCCGCCTCCGTGACTCCCGGAAATACCAGGGCATTACGACCCTGGTGTCCTGGGAATCCCGGAGGCGGAATGGTGTAAATCCCCATTCCCATTGAGTCCCATAGGACTCAATGGGAATGGGGAAGTGGAAACACCGGCACCATCTCGTGATGGTGCCGGTGTTTCCACGTCCGCCTGCAGGCGGGAGGTGTTCAACCCGCCGGTTCAGACCTGGTGGGAAGATCACCTCCCGCCTGCAAGACTCGGGATCGGGCGGTCAGGAATTAACAGTGGCGGCGGGTTTACCACCACTGTTAATTCCGGACCGCCCGACCTGTAATGAGGCCCAATATCTTCTTAATTTGGGACACAATAGCAGGTGACATTGGTGCTTTCTTTTTGTGGATTAATGCCTTCATTCTCATTTGCATTTTACCATGTACATAGACCATTTCAAACTTCCATTTCTAGGTTTGTTTATAAGGGCCATAAAAGGCAAATTGGAATCAGGTGTATATAGAAAACCTACAGACAGAAATACGATTTTGCACTTCAGCAGCTATCATGCTAAAGCCCAGAAACAAAATATTCCATTCGGCCGATTCCTACGAATTCACCGTAATTGTACTAGAATAGTGGAATTCAATAGGTAAGCCGACAGCATGGATCACAGGTTTTCACCAAACATATTATGAGGCAAACTAGGAAGAGAGCTAAACACTACAACTGAGGAAGACTTCTCGAAAAAATCTGATGGATCAGAATCTGCAGGCAACAATGCCAAATTGGTATGTGTAAGTACGTTTTGCCCTTTGGGCAACTCTATACAAAACTTATTTACAAAAACCTGCACATAATTCAACTGTTGAACTTGACTTGCACCAACCTCTAGTATCATTTAAAAGAGGCAGAAATTTGAAACAAATGCTAGTCAGAGCAGACAGACAACAACCACCGCCATGCAGTGGTTGTTCAGTCTGTAGATTTACTATCATAAAGCACAGTATGAGAGTTAACAACAAGGAATGGAAATTCCAATTCCACAGTAACTGCAGAAGTAATAACGTTATTTAGGTTATTCAGTGCCCGTGTGCAAAACTGTATATGGGCAAAGCAACTAGACAAGTTTGTACTCGAATCACGGAGCACAGATAAAAATTAAGGACAAACAATCTGACGGCCCCCTTAGTTCAACACTATCGACAAATGGGGCACAGCCCGGATCAGATTTTATGGTGGGTCATTGAAAAGCCACAAGCTGTGGATGTAAGGTCTCTAGAGAGGGTACTAGCCCTTAGGGAACAATACTGGATGTACTACTTGGGTGCCCTTTATGAGGGCCTTAATTCAAGAGCTGAATGCCACCCTTTAGGATGCATTTGATGGATCCGGAATTAATTTTGTGGTGATTTGGCAGTTTAATTTTTTTATTTTAATGATTTTTTATTGTTCAAGATACTGATAATGATACATGTGTTAGCACGTTACAGACTTTGAGTGGAACAGGTAACCATAAAGGATGAACAGAGTTAACAATCTTAACAAGGAAGAATATGATCTTTATCCAAGACATTCATTAATCGAATTAACTAATTGTACCAATTTGAACAAGAATAGAATAGAAGTTGGAGGTAGTGCTGATTAAACATGGATTATTATAAAACATGCCTGTAAAGAGTAACTAATATGGAGATAAGAATAGAAATATGGGGAGACATACTGGGAGACAAAGATGAGACATACAAGAAACAGATGGGAGCAGGGTGAAGGGGGGAAGATGGGTATAATAAATTATTTCATAAAACTGATCTTTCCATTTCTATAATAATATAAAACAGGCATTTGAATATAAATATAGTCATCGGGTTAGTGAAGTAAGCATGAGAATATATGTTCAGGAGCCATGAGCAGTTGCATTAAAATAGTTAAGATAACAGGTGAAATAGTACCATTTAGCATTGTATTTAGGAATTGTATTTTGATTATTAGACATGCACATTTCCAATTTATGAGTATGACAAATAGCGTTCCACCATGCTCCAGTAGAGAGCGATCGAAAGTCTTTCCTGTTCGCTGCGATACATTTTAAGGCTATACAGATAAATAGATCGTATAATCTGGCAGAGTCAGGTGGAATATATGTTGTAATGGCCAGACAACCTAAAAATATACTCACAGAAGAAAAACGGAACATCTACAGAGAAGATAAGCTTAATGAACTTCCAAATACCATGCCAAAATTTGAAAATATATGAACATTCAAAGAACATATGCATATATGTAGCAGGAGGTAAGCCACATGACCAACATTTAGCATCATAATTCTGGTTAGCCTTCGCTAATTTAGCCGGAGTAATAAATGCTCTATGAATAAAGAAGTAATAGTGTTGTGTAATGTTTGCTGAGACCGATAATTGTTTAATTTTAGAAAACAGGCAAATCCATATATTCAAACATATATCCCAAGTCAAATTCCCACTTCAGGCGAATTGGGCATATATTAAATGTTGAGGTTAGCATTTTATATATTTTTGAGGCTCTAACCTCACCGGTCATGGTTAGCTGTAGTAGTCTGAGGGCGTCTGGAGAAAGAATCTCGTAGGAAAAGTGACCAACTGCATCAAGACAGGAGTTGATCAATTTATTGTAAAACTGAAAGTCAGTCTTGGGTATGGTAAATATGGTAGAGAATTGCTGGAAGGAGAGAAAAGAAGGGCCATCTATAATGTGTTGGATGAATCTGATTCCTTTTTTGATCCATGCTTTGCGACTAAGGATATTTTTATTTATTACTATATTCTTATTATGCCATAGTAAAGGGGAAAGGTATTTATTGGGAGTTTTGGTATGGGGGAAGAGAAAGGTTTGAAGGGCTAAAACGGATGCTTTAATAGATTCCAAGATGTTCTCTGTGGTATGTTTAAAGATGTATATATAATCAGTAATATTGTGTGGATGAACTGTGTGTTTTTCTAATGTACACCATGTAGGGGTATCGGCGAATTCAGGATCTGTGAACCATTGGCGAGACTGTTTTATGAGAAATGCAGAGTGATATAGCTTAAAGTCAGGGAATCTAACACCTCCCATTTCATAAGGTGCTTTAAGTTTAGTTAGCGCAATTCTTTTGATTTTTCCTACTCCCCAAAGAAAATTTTGTAGTACTGAATATATAGATTTGAAAAAGGAAAGGGATAGTGGAACGGATAGAAGTTGAAGATAATATAGTACAATAGGGGATAGCATAATTTTAATTGTATTCAAACGCCCCCACCAGGAACGGTAAAGGGAGGACCATCTGGATGTAAGGTCCTTAAGAGTGTCCAGTAACGTTTTAGTGTTGAGCTTGATAGTTTCTTGGATTGTAGGGGCAAAACGAAGTCCTAAGTATTTGATGGAACCACTGCACCATTTGAGGCCGAAAATGTCGATGTCATGCTTGAGGAAGTAGGGATTTAAGGGCATAATTTCTGATTTTTGCCTGTTTAGTTTATATCCCGATACATGACCAAACTGAGATCGTGCATCTAAGAGGTTAGGTATATGAAGTTTGGGGTTTTTGATTAAGATAAGAATATCATCAGCATATGCAGCAATTTTGGTAATTGAGGCACCTGCTTGAATTCCCGGGATATTTTTGTTTGATCTTATTCATTCCAGTAACGGTTCAAGTGAAAGAATATATAATAACGGTGAGAAGGGGCAGCCCTGCCGCATGCAAGGGAAAGAATGAGGATATTTGTCCATTTAAATAAATAGCGGATTTAGGGGCTGAATAAAGGATTTTAACAAGTGAAATACATTTGTCACCACATCCGTGCCAGCGTAGGGTTTGGAACATAAAATTCCAATCTACACGATCAAAAGCTTACTCTGCATCCAATGCAATGGCAGCATAGCCTTGTCTGTCTTTTTTGTCTTAAGCTGCTAGGTTAATGGCATTAAGTAGAAGTCTAGCATTAGAGGATATGTTACGTCCTTTTACATAGCCAGTTTGATCCGCTTTAACCAGATTTGGGAGTGAGGATTCAATTCTATTAGCAAGTATGTTAGCACAAATTTTACTTTCTATGTTGATAAGGGAAATGGGTTGATAGTTACTGGGGAGTAAAGGGTCTTTGTCTGGTTTAGGGAAATTGATAAGTAAAGCTTCTGAGAATGAACCAGAGGAAGATTTTTGTGATATAAAGTGTGAAAAAAGTGTTTAAGTTTTGGGGTTAATACTTGGGATAAATTGATGTAGAATTTGGTGGATAGTCCATCTGGGCCGGGTACTTTGCCTTTACCCAGGCTGTGAATAGCTTTAGTGATCTCTGAGCAGGTAATATCATTGTCAAGGTGAGAAAGGTCTATTCTGGGGTATGAAATGCGACTGAAATTTTTAAGAAAGGAATCAATATTGTCTTTGGGAATAGAGTTTTCTGGAGTATAGAGATCAGCATAACATTTCCTGAAGCATTCAGGTATTTCATCAGAACGGTGATGAGATATGCCTCGAGTGTCTTTAATATGAGAAATTTGAACTTTTTCCTTTTTGGTTTTTAAATAAGAAGCAAGCATTTTGCCTGGTTTATTTGAAGTTTGATATATCTTTGTTTTGTATTTAAGTATGGTACTTGCTGCAAGTTCTGTGATTTCTTTATTGATTTGAAAGTGTAGTTTTATTACTTGTCGTAAGTTGGTTGAGTTAGTGTCTTCATAGTAGCGTTGTTCTGCAAGGGTGAGTTTAGAGTAAAGGTCATTTAGGTGTTTTTTCTTAAATATTTTGTTCCTACCGGAGAGGGCCATTATTTGAATGCATCCCAATTATTAACAACCGAGGTATCACAGTCTTGATTGTTAGTAAAATATTGTTGGATGAAAGCTTGAACGGATTGATTAAACTGTGGGTCATTTAGAAGGAAATTATTAAGTTTCCATCTGGTAGAAACTTTGTTCGCATCTGTAAGGCAAAAGGATGTGATAACCGGTGCATGATCTGATATAATAATATTAGAGATTTTAGAATCTATAATGGATCCAGATAGGGTTTTGATTGCAAAGCTATAGTCAAGGCGTGACAATGTATTGTGTGGGGGAGAATGGAAGGTATAGTCTAATTTTATGGGATGGGATAGTCTCCATGTGTCGATTAATCCCATCTCCGCTAGGCAATTAAAAAAAGGACTTGTGAGTTTTATTGGATTTGAACATGCAGCTGGATTTTCGGTCTAAAAAAGGGTCAAGGACCTGATTGACATCTCTGCACATTATCAAATTGGTAAAGTTATTTTTAAGTATCATTTGTTTGATTGCGATCCAAAAGGGGGGGTCTGGTAGTGTGGGCCGATAGATGTTTAGGATTGATACTTGTGTAGAATCAATTAAAGGTTTTACCCAAACCCATCTGCCATTAGTGTCAGCATCTTGGACAAGAATTTTGAAGGGTTGTTTTTTACTTATTAATATAGCAACTCTATTTTTCTTAGATATAGTAGGACTGGAAATAACCTCCTTGACCCAGAGAGACTTGAGCTTCATTGTTTCTTTGTTGGATAAATGAGTTTCTTGTAGGCAAGCAACCGTTGGCTTAAATGTGTTCAAGTGAGATATAACTTTGCATCTTTTAATGGGATTCTTACATTCCTTGATGTTCCATGTTATGCATTTAAAGATAATTTAGTCAGATACATATTGATAGACATGCAACTTATAGCTGTAGAACGATAATAGAGACAGATCCTTAGTCTTGTGGTTTAAGACATATATAACCAAATAGTTATCCAGGAGGATAGAACATTGAGGGTCAGGGAGGGGAGAAAGGGGTTTGATCATACATTGGGAAGATTCAGACAACGAAATCCAGGTTTTTTTAGAGATCAAACAGGACATAGGAGAAGGATCAGGGAGGAGAGATATACCGGGGATAGGTAGCGCCAACTGGGTCGCCAAAAGGAGGAGAACGACCATCAGTGGAAGAGGGACACCAAAAGAGTGCCCACCCCAATATATTATAGTAATTGGATAGTCATTGCATTAGGTTAATAATAATATTTTTTTTAAAAAGAAAATTGAACAATTGGACAATTTGTATAGGTTATGAGGTCAATATTTCAAGTGGTAGATGATGTTGAGGCCATTGCAGGAGAGGAGGTGTCCATAGAGTCAGTTTTTATGGATTGTATGAAGGATCTCAAATCGGCTGGATCATCAAACACTGCAGTGTGACCTTCGTGTGTTACTTTAAAGGAGCATGGGTGGTATAATCCATATCTGATATTTAGTTGCTTTAAACAGGACGAAAGGATAGAAAGACTTTTCTTCTTTGAGCCGTGCTTCTAGTCACATCTTGTGAAATAAAAAGCTTGCTGCCATGCCAAATCAGTGATTTGCGCTCTCTTGCTGTGGAAATGTTGAGTTGTAATTGTGAATATTCCAACAGATAAAATATGATAGTACTAGGTTGCGGACGAGGTGTGGAAGAGGCTGTATGTTGACTAATTCTACGGGCCCGTTGCATGTTACATTTTGTTTCCAAGGGCAAATGTAGAATTGCTGGCAAGAATTTCTGTAGGAAAACAATAGGGTCAGTTCCTTCTGAACCCTCTGGTAAGCCTGAGATATGTAGGTTATTGCAGCTACTGCGATTTTCCAAGTCTTCATTGTGTCTTTGGAGGTCTTTAATAGATTTTTCCAATTGTGCAACTCTAGGGGATATGTTCTCAAGAACACCAACTCTTTTCTCTACCTCCTCCACTCTATTGTTAACCCCCATCCACATTTCATCTAATTGCTGTAGCTTAGTGTTTGTGGTTTCAAAAAAGGGTTTGAGTGCCCTGATTTCAGCTAGAATGGCTTCAATGGCAGGATCGGAAATGCCTAGTGGAGGTGGTGAGTCACTTTTTGGTCTTTTAAGATTTGTTACAGAGGAGGTGGCATCTTTAGCAGAGGAAGCATTTTTCTGATTAGCTTTGTTAGCTGCCATAGTTGACGATTGTTGACTGAAGCTTGTTATTGGGGCGTTTGGCTGAGGTTCAGAGTAGAAGGCAGATAAATATCAGAACTATATTCAGCTTGTGTTTATTTATATGACCGCTTTATTATAATATGTTAGAGTGACTTCTTAACTTAGAAGTCTTTAGCGGTACCTCTTTGTTGATATTTTCTGTGATGTCTCCTAGTACCCAATTATTATCTTCATATTATTTATCATGTATTACTCTTAGGTAGAGAAACCAAACTAGAAAGACAGAGAATAATAAGGCGTATACTATTGAAGCTAAAAAGTTGAAGAGATCCTGTAGGTAATAATGATATTGTAAAGGATTCCAGGAGCCGGCTTCCAGAGCAGAATATAATAAGGAGAAGAGCAAACATGGAGAGCTGTGGAGGTGTGAGGATTGGGGGTTAGTATTCTAAGCCGTGTGGTAAGCAGATAAAGATTGCTGGTGAGATAATGTGGCACTTATTTATAATATTTAGAGGAGAGGAGTGTATTGGCGAGAAGTATACAATGTATGGTGCAGGGGTCTTAGATTTCAACAGTAGATGTCTTTTTTTTCCCTTTCCCTTCTCTTCATTTCTCTTCACCTCTTATTACTCACTCCTCTTCTTCTTACCACCCCCTCCTCCACTTCCTCTCACCTGCTTGTCTTTCTTTATCTGTGCCTTTCTCTTCTCTGTATTCCTGGTTAAGCTGGTAAGTTAATTTCTTTTCATTTCTTTTTTTTTTTATTTGTCAACCGGGTGGCGCACTTTGTTTGAATGAGCCCGTGAGACTAGGCCCAAGCTGGCGCGTTACTTTAAGCGCGACGCTGCACCTCTCTACATGAGGGGCGGCGCGCTTTCAACAGAATCTCAATGCCTTTTCACTGGATGCGACGCAGCTGCTGAAAAGGCTCACCACCACATCCGAGCGGCGCCAAAACTCCGCAAACCCACCCGTTCGGAGCTGTTTCAATAGAAGAAACACGCAAAGAAGGTAAGTTTAAATTAAAAAAATAAAGAACCTAATGCATTTAGTAATTTTTTTGAGGCAGAACGGCACCTCTAGGCGGCCATCTTTCCAGGCATGTAGCCACGCCCCCGGCAGTTTAATTTTAATATAGCAAAAAGACATATTCCACAAGAACAGCTACCCTTCCTAACAAGCTCAGGCTTTGAGTATCCACATCACATAGATTTAGTGAACTGTCATATTTAATTCAGACAGAGGTACACAAACTTAAAAATATACATATTTTAATCTTTACATACAAAAAGTCATACACATACTAAAACACATAAAAAACACATGAAATTATTTAATTTCATGTGTTTTTTGTATGTTCTAGTATCACTGAATCAATGTGATGTGGATACTCAAAGCCTGAGCGTGTTAGGAAGGGTAGCTGTTCTTGTGGAATATGTCTTTTTGCTATATATATATATATATATATATATATATATATATATTGGTCCTCATCCACACAGACCCTGGAAAATAAAAGAGGACAAGTTTAATTTTACTTAAAATGTTCAATTTTGAACTGACAAGATACACTATATTTTTTGGTTACAAAACACATGCCTCAATTTCATGATGCTTCATCAGAATGGCAGTTCAAAGCTCGACACATTGTTGATGCACATTCAATGCACCAGCTTTCTTCAGGTTATGTGAATGTCACAAGTTCCATTAGTAATGCCCTTTACAATACCGTGGGAACGGCACTTCTCATACGGAGTACAGAGTGTGGTTCCTCAAGTAAGTGGGGGTCTTCAGCACTCTTGACTATATTACACAAGCATGAAACTAACAGCACCTCGTAGATGGCACGGGGCAGGTAGAATATAATCTAGGAAGACGCGGCTTGGCCATTCTATAAGGCTTAGATCAACCAAATCTCTTTTAAAGCATAATTCAGAGCATCTTGAAAGAAATTAAATTTCTAGATAATATTTTTTTTGTCATATGCGGTATATATTTTCTCTAAAATGGCCTTTCGGGGTCAAAAGAGTGGACACATGAGGACCCATGAGATATATGGAAAACGGCTACCACATGCTTCCTTGACATGTATACAACGCGACATGTATTATTTTATACATATCAAGCAAGGATGTTGAGGCTGCATGCTGAATTGGGTACAGTGTTATTATACAGAGTGCTTGTTTCTTTTCCTCCAGCTTTTATCTGAGAAAGATTGAAACCTTAGTTTGTGCTTGAGCCAATCTAACAGATGGCTCAAAGGAACAGTGAGTTTTAATATTTTTATATCACTCAGGTTTGGGTGCACCTATTAACTCAAATGGTACATTATCATGCTAATTTGTTGTTTTTCAGCATGAGCTTCGATTTACTATGCAGACGTTTGATTTGATACTCATTTAAGATGAGCCAGAATAAGTTCTCGCACTGGGTATCACATGTTGGATATTTAGATTCAGTGGTATTGGTTATTCAACAACATCTGTGATTTTTTTCTAGATCAATTTTGAAACCATGTGTCTAATGTCCTGACGAAAACGACAGGATTCACAGTATTACTGTTGAAACTAGAGGGGAGGGCACTAGACGGATGTCTCCCAAATGAGCTCGCCTTAGAAGACAACTAGTTGGTTTTTTATGTCTTTAGTGGTTTCTGCTGGCCTGAGGCACACAGTGAGGCTGTGAGTAAACTGCTCGTGCTAGCGAGGTTTGTGTTTCATCTGCATTCAAACTGAAAATTGTTATAATTGTGTGTTTAACATCTGCGTCGCAACCTCTTTCTTTTGCATACCCCTCCACACCACTTTTGGAAAGTCGAATCTGGGTGTTTTGCATTGCTGCTGTGTTTAAAAAATGTGGGCCTCTCCCCTTCTGGTAGGGTTGAATCTGGGTGTTCTCGCTGTGCTTTGTCCCCTCCCCTTTCGTCCCCTGTCCTCCGTCCTCGCTAGCCCTTCATGCCCCTGTAGTGTGTTAACTGCTTGTGCCTCTTGTGCGCCCCTTTCTGTGTGAACCCTCCCCCTCCGGTGCTTCCCGTGGTGTGTGGCTCTGGGCTGTGCTTCTCCTCCCTCACACTCCCCTCTTGCCTCTTCGCACCCTCTATGGGGCTCTCAATCTCTCCCATCTTCTCAAACTGCTACGCTATCACCTATCCTATCCCTCTCACTAAGTCTGGAAGAAACACTTTCAAGAGGGATATCCTGGTCTCCAATCCAGGCCTTTCTATTGCTGATACCTACACCATCGCTTCCTCCAGACAGACTCTCACTGACATCCTCTTTGTCGTTCCCTCTCCAGACCTATGGACCCCTAATATGGTCTCCGTTCTCTTTCCTTTCTCCTCCTCTCCCATTAATGTTGGCACCCGGTTGGGGGCCCTATTGGCCTACTTCCAATCCTCTAAGACAATCATCAATGTCTATCTAAATGGTACCGTCATGGTCCAGGGTCCTCAGCCCAATCTCCTCCTGCGTCTTATCAACTTCCTCCTTTCTCCTGCTAGCACTTCTCTGGATCTTCTGCCACCTCCATCCTCCTCCTCTGCTTCCACTCTGGAACCCCCCTCTCTGGCCCCTATGCCACATCGGCCTACTACCTCTGCCCACTCTCTGGCCCCTCTACCGCTTCCGTTGGGTGTACCTCACTCCTGTACCCCACCCCAGAAATCTTTCAAAAGTGGCAACCTGCTCCACGTTGCTACTCTCAACTCTCGCTCTGCTGTTAAACACTCCTCTGACATCTGTCACATCCTCGAAGACCTTGACCTGGATGTCTTCGCACTCACAGAGACTTGGTTCACAGCCATTTATGTCACGAGTTTTGACACTCTCCTCCCTGAGGGCTACAAGATCCTCTCCAAGACCCGAACCAACCGGCCCGTAGGTGGAGAGCCCCTGATCTTTTCTGAGTGGGTCCCTGCTTCTGTCATTCCTACGCAGGCCTATTCCTCATTTGAATGCCTGGTCTGCAGTCTGTCTATTTCTCCTAGCCTCTCTCTGACTGTGGCCACCATCTACAGGCCACCAGGCCAGATCACCCTCTTCCTCTCAGAATGGGCTGACCTCTCCTCTTCTTTCCTTGCCTCAACCTCTCATCTTCTCCTCCTCGGAGACCTCAACATTCACCTGGATGCATCTTTTTTTTTGTTTTAGCATTTTTTATTTGAAACAAAACGTACACAAGGCATATAATAAATACATCAAATGCTTTAAGATAATGTGAGCCAAATATATGTATGACGCTATTGTATAAAGGAATTCAAAACTTTTGAATAAGGGGATAAGTATAACAGAACAAGAGGGGGCGTGTCTACATGGCCACAGAGTAGGCTGCGACTCCTGGGTGCTCCTGCGGATCCGTCTGTCATCCTGATCAGAAAAAGCATTTAAAACTGACTGCCAATATTCACAATATACCTAAAGATGTAGGAACATAATCAGGATGCAATGGTGGCATCTCCGGTGAAATCGTCAGTAAAGAAATCAAGAGGCAAGTGATCGAAGTTCAGAGAGCCCAGGCTGCTGGAGAAACAAAGATGGCGGCGCAAGAACAAAGGTGAAGATTAATACGGCTGTGTGGCCGATTTCAGAGACAGCAGACAGTTCCACCATTAATAGATGCAAGATCCGCGAACCGGACTAAGGGGGAGGCAAGCCGTCTGTGTCCGACAGCTGAATAGAAGAGAGCTTGGCAGAAGCTGGTCGGAGTCGAGACTTTACTGCATGCCTGAGAGCCCCTTTCGAAACGGAACAGCTGCTGGCATGGGAGCGTAACGCTACGAAGACCCCGTCGGGAAGCGGAACGGAGAAAGGTAACTGCAGAGGGGACCGTCCCGTCTGATCAGCTGGAGTGCAAAGCGATCAGGCGGTCAAATCACTGAGGCTGACATGAGGTCGGAATCACCCGCATAGAGTATAAAGAGGAGCAATATTGTGGCCGAAGCAAAATTGACATTACTGAGGACGCGCATGATAAGGGAACATATGGGAGGACAGCACTGGCACGGTGGCTCCCATAACAGAAGCCCAGGTGGAGTGCACTGCGGAGTGTGGGGGAAACGCTGAAGATATGCGTCTGAAATTAAATTGGGGAGAGTGAAGTGGCATTGTCCGATTGGGAAAGTGGACTGGGCCCAGGATATCTAGCAATCAGCTGTGGATGAAACAGTTGCCAGTTCACTGCCCATTTGTTCAGATCAGCCAAGCTCAAGTGAGATCCCTGAGCAGGAGTGGCCTGTGTTAGCCGAAGTGGCTGTGCAGACAGATTGGCCCAGGATTAAGGCAGGGCGCAGGGTGCACTCGCAACTGAGCCTGCAGTGAGCCCCGGTGAGTCGGAAATTTCCAGAGGGAGAGAGGGGCCCAAAGAAGACTGGCCCCGGCCACAAGCTGATACCGGGCTGTAAGAAGGCCTCACCGGGCTGTGAGAGGGCCTTACCGCATGGTGCACCACACAAGCCCGACACTCCGCATGAAGCAGAGCCAGAGCGGCAACTAAATATCCCAGGTGATACTTGGGGTAGATACCGGAAATCGGGGCAGCTGGGACCCCGCGCAGAGTGGCAAACTAGACCACTGCTGGCGAATATGTCCAATAAACCCATCAGACAGAAAGGCAAGCAGCCCACCCTGGACGATTTTGCCAAAACACCATCAGGAGCTGAAGGGGCCAGGAAGAAAGACAAGACCCCCGACGTGGGCCCAGACACTATGGGCAACCAGGAGGTACTTGCGGCAACTGCAGACCTTAAAGTGGCCTGGGAGACTAAACTGGGCCTTGCAATGAACGAACTGAAAGCTGCACTTGAGCTCAAAGTCGGAGCAGTGCAGGAGGACGTAAACCTTCTCCGGCAAGACGTACGGTCACTAGCTCAGCGCACGGGGAACCTAGAAAAAGAGGTGGCCCCGAACACGGTGGCCTGCGCGGCCCACAAATCGGGACTTCACGGCCTAGTGCAACGTGTAGGCAACCTGGAGAACAGGGCGGAGGAAGCAGAGGGACGCGCCCGAAGAAATAATATTCGCATTGTCCGATTGCCAGAAGGTGCTGAGGGAACTAACCCCACAGAATACATTGAGTCCATGCTAGTGCAGGAGATAACTTGGGGAGCCCTGTCCCAGGGGTTCACTGTAGAGAGGGCACACAGGGCTCTGACGAGGAAGCCGCCGCCGGGAAACCCCCCCAGGCCAGTGATCGCTAACATCCTAAACTACCGAGAAAAAATCCTCAAACACTTTCGGAAGGGTGGCACGATTCAAAGGGGAGCAGCGAACATAACGGCGTACCCGGATTATACCTTGCAAGTACAGTGCAGCCGCATGAACTTTGGGTACGTGAAAAGAAGATTGCGGGAAGCGGGCTACAAGTACATGTTGCTTTACCCAGCGAAACTGAAGGTATTCCACAAGAGCAGAACCTTGTTTTTCGACACCCCAGAGGACGCCATGGGATAGTTGGATGCGCAGAGTTGCCCCCAAGAACCGAATATCTAGGACAACGAAGGCGGAGATAAGTAATATGCAGCTGGAGCACCCTAGGTGCTGCAGCTTATGACACTAGGACTTCAATATAGCACTGCATATAACTGGCGGGGGAGCATGCTTAGAGCTACAGTTATAAGTATGATCAGGTGACACTGGAAATTTTGATATTAAAATAGGAACTACACGGAGCTTGACCTCACACCCCCACAACGGGAAGTTTAGTTAGGTCCCTGGTAGTCCGGTGACACCCAACTGGGTTCTGGGCCTGAGCTTTCTGGGGCAGAACCAGACGCGGGGGGGGCCTGAGATCCAGGGATGGAGCTGGGAATTTGTTGGAGTTGGGGCCGAGGCTGGGGGGGAGGGGTTAGGGCAGAGGGGGTGTGCAGTGGTTTGATGTTGGGGCATCGGGTGTTGGGAAGTGGGTGGGGGGGAGTTGGTAGGGAAGGAAAGGGTAATGAGCCAAAACGTGAATCTAAACAGGCGGGATAAGAGGCGGAGATGGAGGGCGAGATACCGAAGTTATGGCGCCAGGGTGCCTTAGAGTGGTAACCTGGAACGTCAGGGGCCTCAACAGCTATCTGAAATGTAACAAGGTGATGATGTATCTGAAAAGGATGAGGATTGATATAGCGTTATTACAAGAGACACACCTCACCAGGGAGAAATTGGAGGTGGTCAAGAAGAAGTGGAGGGGGTGTCTGGCAGGAGCCGCATACTCGGCCTACGCTAGAGGAGTTGTCATCTGGGTGGCCCTGCATGTACCATTTCAGCTGCTTCAGGTTACAGGAGACTCAGACGGCAGATTGATCGTAATGAAGGGAATATTGGAAAACTCAGAAGTGTGTATAGTAAATTTATACGCCCCTAACCAGGACACAGCGGCTTACTTTAGGACTCTGTATGGTAGGGTCAGCCCCCTACTAGGTGATGGGATCCTGTGGGGTGGAGACTTTAACTGCGTACTTAATCCTAAGGTTGACAGATCGGATGGTAAAATAGACAAACCCACCCCAGCAGCAAAGATGCTACAGGCCCTCCTAAGAGACTTCGACCTAGTTGATGTTTGGAGGCAGCTGCATCCTGTAGATAGGCAATACTCGCATTATACAGCACCACACGACCTTCACACGAGATTGGGCTAAGTGTTCCCTACCACAGAGTTGGCAGAAGAGATGGAAAGCACGGAATATAAAGCCAGGGTGCTCTCGGACCACTCGCCCCTGGTCCTGGAGTGGCGACACCAACCTCCCAGGGCGCGGATTCCCACATGGAAGCTCAGAGCCGTGGCTCTGCATGACCCGGGATTCCGGGAGAATTTAAGAGAGGCGATCACGGAGTACTTTGAGATCAATACTGGCAGTGTTAGATCTATGGAAACTGTGTGGGAGGCGTTTAAGGTGGTTTTGCGGGGGGTTGCCATATCGAAATCTAGGGGGCTCCAGGGGGGCATAGAGCAAGAGTTGAAGGACATTGAGGAGGAGCTGGAGGAAATGATGCACGGGGGAGGCACCTATAATGATGATAGAGATAGGATGGGGCAGCTGCAACAGGCTAGTGGGAAACGCTGGGACAGGTTATGTAAAATAAGGTACAAAAAATATGTGGAGAGACAGCACGCAGGGGGAGATAAGCCGGGCAGGTTGTTGGCCTGGCTATACAAGAACGAGACGCCGCGATCGGTGATCAGGGAAATCAAAGGGGAAGGAGGGCGGACCCAGAATACCCAGGAGGGGGTGAATGAAGAGTTCCTGAGATACTATAAACATCTCTATGAGGACCCGGGCGGTTCGAGAGACCACTAAATCCAGGAAACGCTGGAGGATATGGGCCTACCCACCCTAGATGAGGCAGAACGCGCAGACCTGGTTGCCCCTATTACAATGGAAGAACTTGAGCTAGTGGTTCAGCACCTGCCCACCTGTAAGGCCCCTGGGTCTGATGGGCTTCCGAGTGAATTCTACAAAACTTATAAACAGGAGTTGCTTCCCCCGCTGCTGGCCATGCTTAACGAGTCGTACGAGCAAGGCAGGCTACCAGAGTCCCTACGAGAGGTGGTGATTATCCCGCTTTTAAAGCCGGGCAAACCTAGCACGGACTGTGGGTCGTACAGACCCATATCGATGCTTAATCAGGACAGTAAAATCCTCACTGCTATGCTGGCAAATAGGCTCAAGGCCGTCATTGGTAAACTGATACACACCGATCAAACAGGCTACCTCCCGGGCAGGAACATAACGGATAATCTTAGAAGATTGCATCATATCATTGATCGAACAAAAGAAGACCCAGGGGAATTGGCAGTAGTTTCACTAGACGCGGTCAAGGCCTTCGATTCAATAAGATGACCCTGGCTGATCGCGACCTTAGAGGGCTATGGAATGGGGCCGGGGTACCTCAGGTGGGTGAAAATGTTATACAGCTCCCCGATCGCCAGGGTTAAAACGGGCGCCATCATATCGGATAAGTGGCAACTAAGCAGGGGCACTAGACAGGGCTGCCCGTGGTCGCCCATGTTATACATACTAGCGTTGGAACCATTGGCCATCTGTCTAAGACAGCAATAAGAGGAGATAGGTATCCGTACAGCGGGTGGTATGCATCTTGTTCTTTATATGCTGGTTACATACTGCTGTACCTGCGCTACCCAGAAGAGAACATGCAATATATCCTGGACGTGATGGAGCAATTTGCTGCCCTTTCCGGCATAGCGGTCAACCCCAAGAAGTCTAGCGTGTTCCCCCTGGGGAGATACAGGCTTGCCTTGCCCGGGAGCTTGCCAATATTACCGATACCCTGGCGCACCAAGCCGTTCCAATACCTCAGAATTGATATATACCATACGGCAGGAGAAGAACATACACACAATACAGTAAAGGCAGTGGAAGGAATTAAAAATAGCATGGGATTTTGGTCCAGGCTACCCATGGCTATGATGGGGAGGGCTGCTCTGCTTAAAATGGTAGTCTTGCCCAGACTGTTGCATTTTCTTTGTTAATATCCTGTATGTGATCCCGAGGCGCTTTTTCGCTAGTCTCAACAGTCTGTTGTAGGGGGGAATTCTCCTTCTAGGGCTAATTTCCCTCACCTAGTGAGTCCCCCAGCAGCTTTGCTGGATTTCTGGAGTTTATTTTTCCACCTGGTAAGAGTGTACCTCTTTTTCCACTCTTACATGTGTTTTGGCCTATGTGTTTTTACTCATTGTGTGATCTTGGGCACTGGAGCACACCACTCCAGGTGCCCCTGTTCTTGTATGGGTTACACTGCACCCTCAGTGTAGTAACCCAGGGTTGTCTTTTGGACTTCCCTCTGACTCCATTTCGCTGGGGCCGACTACTGTCCCCTAGAGAAAGGTAAAGTTGCCATTTACTTTACATAGTCATTGTTACCACAGACCCAGTACACCCCATCTTACATGGAGTACTGGAAAGGGCTAATCGGTACACCTTTTCTGTCTGTACCTCCCTGAGCATTGTTTTCTCTTTTAACATTTAGACTTGGCTGGTGGCAGTGGTATCTACCCTAACTTTTCTACCGCAATTATATTAGATAAACATGGTACTGTTCTTGGCTATTATATTAGCCTCGAACATAAACCCGCTTGACCAAATCGTCTTTCTTTTGGCTCCGGTTGGGTTTATTCGCCATTTCTTTTTGTTAAAGTCCTTCTTGTGTTTTACTTTGCGTGGCAAACTAGGTTTGCCTTCTTTGTTCACTGTCTTTTGGCGGGCTTCTGCCCAGAAGCCCTCCTCAAGGCGCCTGGGTGTCTAGGTGGGCTGAAAGTGAGGGAGGGGTGTAGTCACCCCCTGCACAGGGTATCCTAGGAAACCCAAGTCGCACTTTATCATGATTGGCCAGGGTAGTTGTCCGGGCTGGACAACCCCCCTGCTGAGGGATTGACAGCCAGGCTACGTGAATGGGGGTTTTTCGCATAAAAGGCAGGTCTCTTGGGCTAGAAGTCAGAGAGTCACCACTGGAACTACAAGGAACCGAAGAGAAGCAGAAAGAACAACGTCTGCTGCAACTACCCCGTCCCGGTGAAGCCCTGCTGCAGTCCTGAGCTATCTGCCCTTCAATGACTCAGAGAAGATCCAGTCCAGAGTCTTCTTCCCTTGAGCTTGGTGGGGATAACCAGCTCATCTCCTTCAGCCAGAGGATCCTCTTCCATGGTCGAAATCGCTGCACACTGCTGTAGTGGTCCGGATAGCCACCTGAAGAGCCTCTCCTGTTTTTAAGGAGCGAACCTTTTATTCTGTGTCGCTGCTGCCGGCCTCATCCCTGTGTGGTGCAGACCCCCTTCAGACGTCCTCCTTCTCGACGAAGCTCCAGGAATCGTGGGTCTGCGGGAAACCAACAGGAACAACTGCCAGGGCTCCAGCTGCATCGTGGAAATAAGCTACTGTGTTCTACTCGAGGAAACTGGGTGAACCCCTTTTCTTCATCTCCAAGGCTCGTCCTTGTCTTCCCTCCTTCTTATAACTTTTGCTTCTGAACATTGACAATATTCAAGTACTCTTGGGCTATACGGAATCGTGAACTGTCTAACGGTGTGATCTTCGGCACAGGCCTGCGGTGTCATCTAAACCTGGCTCCGACCCTTTGACTTTTGAACTCCTGTTTCTGAGTGTTTCTCGATACTGTCTGCCTAACCTAAATATTGCCTGTGATTTTTGCCTCCAACTCCCTCTGGGTATCTCAGGTGCTAAGTGTGTTCTTGGGCCGGTAGCATTTCATGTACGGATACGTGTTTATTTAGTAAACCGAACTGTCAAAAAGTGATCACAACCGTATCCGCGGTATTGTGTTTTGTTCATAACACCGGTTCATTCAAACACAGGGTACTTACCTTGAGAATTACTGTACAAAGTGAATTGGTTAGTTGTAGTATATTTAAAGTGTGGTTTTGTTTAAAGTTTAATAGAGGTGCTGTGTTTATAACTGATGGTTTAAGAATAAATGTACTTATATTTTTTACCTGAAACCTTGAGTCAGTGTTTGCTTGAGTCACAGTAATTGTGGTCCCTTTGTGTAATCTCTGCTACTGCTCGTATACTCTTGAGATAAGCCTGGCTGCTCTGCTACTGCTACCACTATAACTTAGTAGTACAGGCGTGTACCAAAGGTAAAACTTGTATTTCCACCTGTAGTCTTAATTGTGTGTAGTGGTCCCTAAGGGCACTGCACAGGATTCTGCCTAACACCTGTGCAAGGGCTTCATTTGGAACAACATCAGGAATAGAGTGGCCCTCTGGAAACTGCTGAGCTCGTGTGACAGGGGAGGGATAAACTTGCTGAATTCTGAGCTATACTATTTGGCAGGACAGCTGCAGTATGGAGCGAGATGGCTGTCGGATGAGGAGACGGCAGAATCCAGGCTGCTGTGCAAGGAACCGGCTCCCTTCTTCCTCAGAGAAGTGGTGTGGCTGTCCAAACCAAGGGCCCTGGGGATGGCAGGGCTTCTGGCACTGGGCTGGGAGATGTGGCATAGAGCGTGGCAGATAGCGGGATACCCAGTTCCATAAGTGGAGAGGATCCCCAGCTGATACAGGGGGTCCGCAGATACTGGGAACCAGTGGGCCTGGCCACCCTGGGAGACATATGGCAAGAGGGGGAGGCATTGGAGTTCCCATAATTGATAGAAGATATTGGGGTGCATAAGGGGCAGTATATAACTTACACCAGAATTGTTAAAAGAGTGCGAGCGAAGTGGCTAACAGCGGTGCTCAATGACCAACCGGATGCCACTATGGAGACAATATATGATATTTCAGAGGGTGGGCATGAGATCTCCCGCATATATGAGCTGTTGGGGTCTAAGGTGGGGAAGTAACTGACCCAATTGAGACAACTTTGGGAAGAAGAGGTGGGAGAGCCCATGTCGGATGGGCTCTGGGAAAGAGCCCAAAGATACCATAAAAAAGTGTCCCGGAACGCAAGGCTCCAGCAAATCCAATTGTATGTCACACATAGAGCATACCTCACCCCCAGTAAGATCGCCAGGTTTGGAGGCCAGATGACCCAGAGATGCCCTAGGTGCGGGGAGGAGGAGGCTGGGCTGCTACACATGTTCTGGGCCTGCCCGGAGGTGGGAAGGTTTTGGTCAGAATTGAAGACACGTTTTTGGAGGTGGAGTCGGCCTGGGCATGCATGTTGGGGGGTTTCCCTAGGCCACGCAACTTGAGGCACATAAGAAAATTAAAGACTTAGCATACATCCTGGCCAAACAAAGGATATCAATGTGCTGGAAGGCAGCCCAGAGACCAAGGATAGAATTGTGGTGGGCTGACCTCTTGAAATGGGCAGAGGCAAAAACGGCTGTTTGGTTTGACACGGTTTGTAGGGGAGGGGAGGAGGAGGTAGGACCCCTACTTGAATGGAGGCAGCTGGTGGCTGCTATGAGAGCCCCCCTTTCCCCCCAGTCCGATCAGAGTGATGCTGATACGGATAACGAGACAACGATAAACCCGCCTGAAGAATCACAGGCTGATGACATGGATACACTGGCTCAAGTTGGGGGGATGGGAGGGTGCGGGACTGAATAACGCTGACTGTAACGTTATGATGTTGAATTTGAATAAGGAAGTCCCAAGTATTGTAAAGTTTGGTGTGTTGTTATATAAAATAAAAACTGTTTAAAAAAAATATAAAGTATAACAGAACAAAAAGACATACCAAACAGAACATGAAAAGAGTACACAGAAAATATACAATGGGGGCGGGGGAGATGCAGAATCATCCATGGAAAAACCATGCCCAAAAGGTATTAATGGGGGTTCATGTTAGAAAGAAAGCTTAGAAAAGACTGCCATTTCAACTGATGCATAAGTAGTAGACCAGGAGAGGAAGCATTACATCTTTCCAATCTATGGATATTACAAATGGAGTTCCACCACAGTTTAAAATGAATACGATCCACATTTTTCCAGTTGGCGGTAACAGTGGGGATTGCAACCAAATGAAAAGGTCAAACAGGTAACAAGTATTCTTATTCATAGTATCTTGTAATGATGAGCTGCCAAAAATGAGAAACTCAAAACAAAAAATCTTGTTGTAGGTTAAAAATACCTTCGACAGTATTCCACATGCAATTCCAAAATGGTTTAACATGTTGACATTCCACCAACATATGTTTGAAAGAGCCCTGAGCATGTAGGCAGCACCAGCATATGTCATTGAGCGCTACTTTACATTTGAAGAGTGATACAGGAGTAATAAAAGCTCTGTGATGAAAAAAGAAGAGGGTTTGGAGCAAGCTGGCTGAAGTGGTAACCTTGGAGATATTCCTCCATTATAGTGGCCAATGTAGTTGGTTATCTAGTAGCATACAGTCTTGCTGCCTATCAATGTGGAGATCTTCTGTGGTTCTTTCAGACAGGACTTTGTAAAACATGTAGGCAGTAATGTCAGAGTTTAGCATGTGTAGCAATCTCTGCGCATTAGTAATGTTGGAATTACTCATTAAAACCTCATAGTTTCCCACAATTGCATAAGTAACATTCAAATATTGCTGCATAAGAGACAGGAATGTGAAAATGAGTGGCAAATTCATTAAAAGTGATTGGCAACCGTGCAGAAAAAAACGATTGATAAACGTAATGTCCCTAGAGAGCCATGGAAACACTGCAGCTTTTCGGGACAGAAAATAAAATGGATTCCGTTTTCCCTTTCCATGGCGGCCATCGGGAGCAGACGTGCTGGGAACAGAAGTGTTCCCTGCGTGTCCGTTCCCAAAGACGACAGAGAAGAAGGTAAGTGGGGTTAAGGAGAAAAAAAAAAGACGCACCAGAATCCCCGGCGGCGGACGATGGTAGCCTCCAGCCATGTGGAGGCGCAGATCGGGGATGGCCCGCTTCGAGTCTCCACACGGCTGGAGGCTGCCACGCAACCCGCTGTGGACAAGGGAAGCAGAAGGTAAGTGGGCTGGGGAGGGCAGGGAGGTGGGAGGAAAGGGGAAGAAGAAAAAAAAAAGGGTGGAGAAGGCAGCTTCTCAGCCGTGGGGAGGCTCGGAGCGGGGATGGCTCCATTTCGAGCCTCCTCATTGGCTAAGGTGTTTCCCCGCCCCCCGCCGTGGACAAGGCGGCTGGAATCCCGGTCGAGAATCAAGGGATTCTCGGCTGGGTAATGACCCGGTGAGAGCCAATCGGAATGCTTGCTACAGACATACTTGAGACGGGAACAGTGCAGACAATCATGACAAGATGCATGTTCAAGTGGTAACAGGGGAACAGGATTGAAAGAGTATAACATGTTACATGTAGGTGAACAGATTAGTTGAACAACTTAGTTTTCAGTTTTTTTACGGAACATGGTGTAGGACTTTTCATTTCTGAGTGTAGCGGGGAGGGCGTTCCAGTTTTTAGGTACTAGTTGTTGAAAACTGGAGCCTCCTGCTTTGGATCTTTTGAAAGAAAGAGGGGACATAGATTTGGTTAGTGAGGTGATCTAGTAGGTCTGGACGAAGAGATGGGGGTGATCCTTTCAGATAGGTGGGGGGTGTTAAGTGAGAGGCATTTGCATTTAATAGGAAACACTTGCATTTTAGCTTTTCTATTCTCAATGGTTATGTACTCACTTCACATGACAGGAGTCAAGGGAGCAGAGCAGGATGGGAAAAAGTTACTGAGATGGAATTTTTAGAGGCAACAGAACTCAAAAGAAAGGACAGGGAAGCTCCCTTCAATTCACTACTCAAGAGGAGGGGTATATGGACAACAAGATTTCTTGAAAGTGGACGGTTGTATGGCACAAGAGGAGGAAGAGGCGGACTGCTCTACTGAGAGGCCAATAAAGAGAACCTCTAACTCCCTGTACCTGGTAGCCATATGGGGATAAACCCTAAAAAAAGTACCTGAAGCCTGAGAAGGACTTTGAGAGCCCTGAAACGTGCCTCGAGCCTGAGAGGGGCACAGAGTTCTGGAAAGCATGTACAATGAGAAATTGGGCTGAAACGCCCCGAGAAACAGTGAAGCTGGAAAATAATGGAGAGACACTTGAGAGAGACTAGTAACCAAATTAACCAAATATTTAAGTTTTTTAAATAAAGGTTTGAAACCTATTCCTTGTAGTTGAATCCTTTATGAACACTACATTACAACACTGGCCTGGTTTTAAGGGGCCTAGTGAAATTTAAAGCCCCATGCTTTACATTTTTAAAGGGCATACACTTGCACCTGAACATTGTTCCAAAGACAATTGCGAGCAAAGCCCTGTCCTCGTACCCAACATGCCCCATTAAACCAAAAGTCTGCATATTCTGCGTTATTTCATTACAGGCTTGGGTTATTTATTATTAGTTGGATTAAAGACTTGTATTTTTTATAGACCCTTGACTGCACATTTCCTTTACTTTGGATCCACAGTACTGTTGAGGTTTTGGATATTTTGGAGATTTCCTTCAGTCTACCTTAAACAGGCGAAGGTAGTGTATAGTTATGTTGTATCTATTTCACCTCTATGAATTACTTCTGATTTAGCTGTAGTGTAGGACCGAGTAGAAATTTAGAAATCATTTTTCATCCCAGTACCACTGCAAAGAAGTAGTCATTTTGTCATATTCTCAAACTAAATCGTCGTGTAAAGAAACATGACAAGGCCACTTTTCCGGCCCTGTCGGGTGAGGAAGGGAGCCTAATCCTCAACCCCTATGCCGGAGTATGTGGGGGTGGACCCCAACCCAACACCTCCTGACCTGCAGCAGTGATGGTGCCTCAGTGGGATGGCAAAGAGAGGAGGCTGTGCTGTCCAGGCCGGTTTGGCATCCAGCAGGACACCCGACACGTCAGCCCTGGAGGACTGCCAGCAGGAACAGGCGTGGCGATATCCACGGGCTGATGGGAAAAGAGTAGCCGGGCAACACCGGGGAAAGAGAAGACAACATGGGAAAGCCACAGACCAGTGCCATATCTGAGAGAGGAGCATGGCACCAGCTTGTGCTACGGGTAAAAGAGGGGAGAGGACTCACTAAACCACCAGGGAATATATTATTAAAAATAAGCCCAAAAGAAGGCCTCCAGGAAGGCCATACCAATAGGGAATAGGAGTTACCTATGAGCCGCTACATGACCCATATCAGAAGCGTGGCAGGTCCGCATGGAGAAGGGGGCAGGGCTTATACGCCCTTAAGTAGCCTCCCATATAGCTCCCCTATCACACCCCTCAGCTCAGGCGAGTTATTGGATACGGAGAGATGGTTAATCATGCAAGGGGAAGGGTATTTAGAAAGCAGCCCTGGAATTGTTTGCGTGTGGGTTAATTGGGTGAGCATAGGAGGTGGAAGGAGGACATCCGAGAGACAAGCAGAGGAAAGAGTGGAAGAAGTGCGGAGGTTGTTGGAGAGGGGGGTCTGTGGAGTTGTTGTGCATGAGTGAGAGGAGCGAGTGAACTAGTGGTAGACTAAGAGTAATGTGGAGGTAGTAGTGTTTGTAAGTGGAGGCAGCAGTAGTGAAAGGTAGACAGTGGGTAGTACTACAGCAAGAGGAGAGAAGTTAAAGTAAAAGGGGTAGAAGAATAGTGGTTGGAAGAAGAGGTAGGGGTAATAGTGTTAAAAGCAGAGGGTAGAAGTGGGAGTGCGGAGAAGCGGGAGTGGTGAAGAGGTCACAGAGAAGTGATAGTGGCAAGGAGGTGAAGTAGTAATAGCAAAGAGAAAGCAGCACAGTGGTAGTAGTGAGTGGAGGAGTAGAGCAGGGAGAAAGTGAGAGGAGGAAAGAAAGTAACATCAAAGGCAGAGTGTAACATTGGAGGGATAGTAGTCTGTTGGAGAGAAGAACATTATGGGCCACCAGTGTTGAAGGGCAAGGTGAGGGCGTGCATGTCGAGGGGCTCTAATTGGGTGGAAGAAGACACCATCCTAGCACTCCAGTAGAACACCAAGCGGGGCTAGGAAAGGGAACGTTTAGAAGACCCATATGGAGTTAGAATTTACACATTTCTATTTATTTGTAGTTTATATAGCGCCTTAAGCCAAGGCGCTGTACAGAGAATCAAAACGGAGAAAAAAAATGAATAGCAATAACAATAAAAGCAACCTGTCATATTAACCAGGGTAAAGAAAATGGGAATACAGCGACTTACGAAATAAAGAACAGACAGAAATAGATTGAAGAGAATAAGGAAGCGCATTCCAATGTAGGGGAGCCAGGAGGGCGTAGGACCAAAAGCGAGACTGAGCACATGGAAGACATGAAGCTACGAGAAGAAGAACAAAGAGATTGGGAAGAAGTATAGAATGACACCAGAGAAAAGAGATAGTCAGGTGTAAAACCATAGAGAGACTTGAAAACACATACAAAGTTACATTTAATTTGAGATTGGAAAGCTAGCCAGCCAAGAGTAGAAAGAGAAGAAGAAATTGAGTCACGAAAAGGAGAGAAGACCAAGAAGGTGAATGGAGGCATTAAAGACGGATTTCAGGGGAGCAAGACGAGTAATTGGAAGAGTAAAGAGGGTGGTTGCACAATAAAACAGTCGGGAGAGGATCAGAGGGGAAATCAACAATGTTGTGGCTTAAAAAGTCAGAAAGGGACGAGCTTCACAGATATTGTATAAATGGAAGCGACAGGCACGCGACGACAGAGAGATATGGTGGGTAAAGGATAAGGCAGAATCAAGATGAAGCCCCAACGTGGCTTTCCTAAGGTGTTTGCTCTCTAAGTGAAGAATAGAGCAGTAGAGGTTATCACGTCCTAGTACTAACCAGGATTAGGGGCACTGGGTGGTGGAAGTGCAAGCAAGACGTGAGAGCCTCAGCGTCACATTCCCCAAGCTCCAAGTTAGCCCTGGAATCCACAGAAAACCCAATCAGCCAATCAGTTTATTTTTGACTAAAGAAACATCCTTGGAATCTTCTCGGAGCCGCAAGAGTGTTTATTTGTGTTGACCGCCGTAAAAAAAAAAAAACAGGAAAGAGAATGGACTCCACAGGAATGTCGATGGACTGAAAAAATATTAGCCATTCAGCCTCACAAATTACATGCTGGATGAACTTCATTACCGTACATTTATCAAAAATAGCTTTATTATGAAAGGGTGAAGACATTGCCTGACAGAACTATCTCCCTGAAAAGCACCTAATTAAGGGTCTGATGCTGATTAAGTTGCTCTTTGTTTACATCTAATGAGCACTGCCTTTCAAAATGCAGCACTGTAAACGCATAAAAAGACTACAGAGCAGACACATCTGGCATACTGCCAGAACAATCTATTTCACAAGGCATTGGAATCGAGCCGCACTCTGAGAAAATTATATAACTGCAATGGCTCTATGGTTGTAGCTTAGTAAATAATGGGTTTATTTTCAGACCATTCAATTTCAAATTATGTAAACAACATTGCAAATGGCTCCTACTAAAATAAAACTGAGGTCACTGGAGGTGGAGTAGAAACAGCAGAATCAGTTATAGTGGATAATGTTTTCCCATTTTCTCAACGGAATATTACTGAGGCTGAGTGTCAACAATATCATTAAAAGTCAAATCATAACTACGCTCTGTGTACTCTATTAGGTAAGCATAACATAGGAAAATCCTGAAGCATTGATAGAAATTTCAATTATATACAAATGTTGCCATAGAACTAGCAAAACATTTCTCCCTGGTGTCAAATATTGTGATTCGGGTAAGGAGCGGATGGTAATAAAAATGGAAATTAAAGGGTTGGACAGTCATAAAGACCTCAATGTTTAGTTCTACAATAATCAGCTCGAAAGATAATAGATTTACAGAGAGCCCAACAACAAAACAAATGAGAAGATCCAGCATCCTGACTTCTTGAGAAAAGGGGAGGGACCAGAGACTTCACTCTGCACACAGGACAGCATTGCTGTACTGCTAACGTCACAAGCACAATCTTTGAATTGACATCCAATACAATATCAATGGAATAGGTGCCTTTACATGAACACTGGTCAGACATCCCATGGAAAAAAAGTGTGCGTTCAACAAAAGGTATAAAATAAATGCATTCGAAATATAGACCAATTCAAAGTTGGTTAAAAAACATATTGGCAAGAGGAAACCTTGCTGCTAGACATGTTATTGAAGGCCCTGATTGGTTGGAAGATAGGTTGCACATGTTCTATTATGAGGTTCTTTTCAATCGCATCTGAGACTGGCAAGGCAGCATCCTGGCATGAGCCCCTATTAGCACTCTTGGCGGGTGCGGCAATCACCCAGGTTGGCCAAAAACCTGGGCTGAATCTAATGATGCAAGTGTGGGTTCGGAGCAGCCTGAGTGCTCTATGCACCCACCCTCCACCCTGCCCCTGTTGTTCTCCCCCATCCGCATGCCTCCTGCCCCATATCCAACCCCTCAACACCCTCCCAACTAATCTCCTTACCTGAAAAGGGCTCCTCCGCCCTGGCCGCATTGCGCTTGGCTTCCTGTTCAAGCCATGGACATGGAAGAGGGTCTCAGAGCAGAGCCCCGCCTTACATTTCCAAGGCAATCCTGACTCATCCCAGCTGCCGCTGCAAAAAAAGCAGTGCAGGTGGGTTTAAAAAAAAAATGCTATTAACACCTAAAGTGTTTCTCCCAGGGAGCTAATGGTAATAACGTGTTCTGTGGGGTTCACCGGCCGATAATGGCACTGGGGCCCGCTGTTAAGGTTGTTGCTTCGCTTGGTCCTATAGCGTGTGCTCCGGGCCGTTACCGACCAGTGAAGCTTGCACAGCATGTTATTATTACCATATTAGCACATGGAGATCGTTACTGACCTCCTCTTAACCAATCAGAAGGTTTAGATTGCAGTCAATAACTACTGGTATTGACACATTCGAAGATTCCGTCTTCAGAAGCAGACAGGGAAACAGCAATGCAATTTCCAGGCAAGATTCTTTTCAACAAGACACTTCCTCTCTGGGATTCCCTTTTTTTGGCTGCAATATGCTATTTAACACACGGAACAGAAAGCTAAAACATTGGAAAGTGCTTTCACATTCATATAGAGAAACAGTTAACTTTTAAATTACAACTAGTGAATGCTCATGTTAAACCTGTTGCAGTCCAACCAAGCTGCAATTAAAATGCTTAATTCCTGAAGACAACCATGTTATTTAAATGCGCAAAATAAAATCACGTCATTTTTTTTAACTCAGTTTGTCTAAACATGTATTACTACCACCACCATGAGCCAATAGCCATATAGACCTCGGGAGGGGTCATATTGCTTTGAATAATGACCCTTTCCAATTCATGGCCATCGCCGTTATACCGCAATAACGACCTTTCCTTTGATCTATATATAGAAATCCTGTCTCAGCTAGGTAACTTGTAAATGGTTCACTGTGATTTTATTGCGGAAAAAACTGTGACGTACAATTATAAAGTGTAATAAATATTGCATGAAAAAATATTGAAATGCCTTTTACAGTGCACATTGTAAAAATACCTATTTTCGTTGAGGGTGGGGGGGCGGGGCAAACCCGAAAATACTCACCTACTAATAAACTCTCCTTGTCTCCCTCCCCTTTATCCCAAGTTTAACCTAAATCTGTATTTTTTTACACCTAAAACACCCCCCCTATCACCCACCCCTATCATTACATTTTCTTTTCTTTATTTCGGTATTGTTTCTGATTTTAGGTATTTTTCACCCAATCTGTTATTTCTTGCAATATTTTTTAATCTTTGTAAATTCATCTATTATTTCCTGCAATATTATGACTGGATACCGTGATTTTACCGAAATGTTTTGCGTTGAGGCATTTTTTTACTGAAACAATTTTATCAAGAAAATACTGATTTTTAAATAAAATTATTTGGGGGGGCTCACCCCACCAACCCCCGGTTTCCCAATGTTTTTACCCCCAAAACCCCTGCCCACCAGTTTTAACCCCTTACCTCCCCATATATATATGTTCCGGTAACAAATGCCTTGAATAACAAGATTTCGGTAAAATAACTGTATAACGATTTGATCCTGGTGAACCGCTCAATCAACTATGTGAACCGTTTAGTCAACTGCAATCCAGCGTTTTTTTTCCCAGTACACAGTAGGCACTACTCATTGATTTTATTTATGCCCCCTCTTTTTTTTGGTTTGGTCAATTTATCAATCCCGCTTGCATATAGAGTCCTGTCAAAAAGGGTTTTCCAAACGCTTATTTTATGGTGCCTTCAGCTTCAGCAACCTCACAGGATAAAGTAAGGCACCATTCAATGAATGCACTCAGTATACAGCACTTTAATTAGTGTAAAGGAGCTTGGTCCAAGAGTCATGGAAGGAAAATCCCTCAATATAAGTTTTGGTGCAATGGGCAATGACAAGGGGTTGAATATCTAGAGCTAGATTGAGTGCTAGGGGTTTAAAAGCTAGGTTGAAGAGCTAGTGGGAACAAGCCAAAGACCAAACCATCAGAAATTGCCCCGTTACCAGAGATAAAATCATTAGGGCTGGCATGAAGCCCACCGAATGCCTAAAGTGGGATGGGGTTATTTTTATGGCGATTAATTAGGTCTATAAACACATTTTTTGCAAGTCATCAATAACTTTCCTGTTTTTTTATTCACCCCATTTGATTTTTGTGAATAAGATAAGGCATGTTGTCCCTTTCCAAAATAATGCAAATATTTTTGCCAACAGATTTGCATCTACATTCAATAAAGACATTGGGCGGAATTTCTCAGTCAGCGTGAGGACGCGCTGGTTAGGAATTAGGGTCATCAAGGTCTGAGTGCTGGAATCATGAATGCAACCAGTCTCTTCATTCTCAATAAGACATCATACAACACTAGGTCTAGGAATTCATAAAAGTACTGTACAACTCTACTGCGAGGCCATCAAGGCCCAGTATACTGTTGGTATCCATTAAACTGGCAGCAGTGGGGATTGCTTCCCAAGAAACACAAGCATCTCAGGCAGGTGTCACTTTAGGAACCACCAGATTCAAGAAATAAGTCTCCAGATCTTAAACTCTAGGGTCTTGGAGAAGAATGTATAGTTCACAGCTGGATGATGTCACTGTAGGAGGTAAGGACCTGCAAGTGATCAGTAATAACAGGTGCAAACTTCCTTGAATTATCCAATTTACAGACCCTAGTAGCCAAGAGTTTCCCAGCTTTCAAACTTGAATATATTAAGAGCCTTTTTCAGTCCTGTAAGGCTGTCATCACTTATTTTGTGCATACCATGCTCTGTCTCTTTAAGATCAACTATCAGGACAAGAGGCCCACTGGTCTTTATTGAAGAGTAGATTTTATACTGCATTGAGCAATGGCATTAAGGGTATGCTAAAATATAGTCTTTGTGCACCTCTAATAGATATGCCCCATTCCTACACTTAAAAAGTTAGTCAACCCCCTCACATTCCAAGACACTATGTTGACTGTTATATTCATGATAATCAGCGGGTGGAGGTTGCCTAATGATGGGGTTCAGAGAGCGAGCAGATTGCCTCGCTAGTGGATGCGAAAGTAGGTCGAGTTTTCCCATAGATAGGATGGACAGATACATTATTCACTAACCCTTCCTCCAAGATTTGCACCCCTGACTTACATAACTATGGGGCAGCTTGAGCTCAGAGGAGATGGACACTTCCTCAATTAAAATACAAGTACTATGTGTTTGTGTGGTACAGATACCGGAGGATATGAAGAACATAGAGAAGGATCAGAGGGAGCTTGACTTTATCACTGAAACCTGGTTCCATGAGCATACTAAACATGTACCGGACATATTGGTTCCACAGGAGTAGATAATATTTCATCATGAAAGGGAGCACAACGTTGGTGAGTGTGTTGCACTTGTTTAAAAACCACGCTAATTCTACTCAGGTACAAATTGTCCCTCCCTACATATTTTTTAGTATGCAGCTTTCATATTTCAAGTTACCTGTGCTGCAGCTATCAATTTGTACATGATTTATCATCCTCCTGGAAAATAAACAGTTTTTGCAGAAAAGCCTATGGAATGTATGACTCATGACTACTTCAAACCCTCTGCATCCATTTTTTATAGTGCCTTTGGATGATCCATCATGTTCTCATTTCCTCTCCTTAGACATATTTCATAGCTCACTGCATCATTGCCAAACTGGTTTCCCCCACTCACATCAAAAATGTTATCTTGCATTTGTATAGCACCCACCGCCATAGTTCATGGGGTCTAAGCGCTTTTGCCTATCAGAGGCAAAGGAGGAGCATGATAGAACATTCAGTAGAGGAAGGGAGGAAGGGAGGAGCACAGTCAGATGGATAGTTGGCATGCAGGCGAGGGATAGATAAGTTGCTGTTGGGATGCGTGGCCAGTTCCCTGGTCCCCCCAAATGGTTTAGGTTAAGAACAATACACTAACAGCATTCACAAATGATGAGATGAGACTGCAGGGGGGATGTGCACACAGGGAACGAGAGGATGTAGGAGTCTGTAGAAAGTATAACGTTTTTAAAAATGTGTTATTTTGTGCGGTATCGCCATTTTAGAAGCTAGCCCTAGAATGGTCAGTGCCCCGCACTGGAAATAATAGATATATGCCTCAGCATTAATACACTTTCCCATCCCCATTCCCATCTCAGGCAGTAGACTAGAAGGTCAGTTTATCACTTAAGACATAACCCTCCATTGTTTCACACTTCAGGCCTGTGTAACCTGAAAGGAATGTGAACAGCAAAGCGTGATTAGGGTTGCACCTGTCCCTGAAGGACGATCTCATGCGAGGCAGGGCAGAGGTTTGGAACTGCCAAAACACCCAGATTTAGAGAACCCATGGCCTCAGGCCCACAGCCATCCTATTTGAACTACCGGATGGCCACTATTAAAACTTCTAAATTCTGCAGCGTTCGATTGATTACAGGAACAGATGCAAGATGTCATGTGATTTATATTGCGAGGTGAGCGGGGTGAGAGTAATACATTTAGGCCAACAATGGGGAGTGCTGGTGGGATCGTCAGTGTGTCTGGGATCGGACGAAGCTCCTCGCATTTCAGAGAGTTATCTTGACCTGGAGAGTATCCACTGAGCTCATGTCTAATTACCAGGTGCACATTTCATGGTTAATATGTGGGGAGAGGAGCCTTTTAAATTAATGAACGAATTGTGTTGCTGGAGCCCAAAAGTCAGCAAGGCTAACGACCACGTGGACGAAGATCGACACAAGGAACTGTAACCAATCACATGACATCCGCTAAGGAGCAGGATATAAGTAAATAGGGGACAACCTATGAGGGTGATGGGATAACACTGTATACTGTTTGCGTCAAGAGTGACAATGATGTCCTTTAAAATGGCTTGTTTGCTTTCAACTAACCAGTGTGCTACATGGCAGTAGGATTTGAATGCCCCTGCTGACATGTATTTTCTTTTATGAGAATTAAAACCTTGTTATCTTTGTAAAAGGTGTACCAAGCTTTTTTCCCTAGAGGGTTGCGTTTATTCATGCCTGGTTGGTTGTCTGGAGGTCTGCCCTACAAATTTGGTGACTCCAACGTGATCCCAGATTTTACGCAAAGACGGAGGCTTCTTGGCCGCACATCTGGAGGGGCTGTGCCCACCTGCAGCCACCAGTCCGTTGTGAACAACCTGGAGTGGTTTACAGGAGCCATGTTGCCAGAATTCCTGTCTGTTCTATGGAGCGTGGCGCAGCTCCCAGAGTGTGCAGGCCATTGATGGGACCCCATGACGGAGCAACTCGAGAGAATGAACAGACGTAAGTGCATCTTTCGCTGGAGAAAACAATGTGGCAAGGGAGAAAAGGGGGGATGAGTGTGGCTGTTGAGGAGTGTGAAAGCGTTAGGTGATTGGTTGTGTGGGTGTGTGGAATGACCATGTGGCAGTTTGTTTTAATTTTGTATTATTATTATGGAGTAAGAGGATAAAGGAGTTACAGGATCCTTCCAGATTGGGGGAAGAAGGCAGAGAAACATAAAGGAAAAAGGGTAGAGGCTCTGCATGTTTAGAGGGCCTGGGATCTCCTCACCCGATATAAGGGGGGGTGTTGGTGTTGGTATGGTGGATGCTGAAGAAGGTGTTGATTTGAGGAGCAAGTGAATAGAGTAAGAGGTGGGGCATTGGGGAACGGGTAATTGCATTGAAGGGGACCAGAGGGGAAGGGGGCGACAAAATATAAGAGAGCCGCCGGGTCGGCCCTCTGACAGATGGACAGACTTTTGAGTTTCAAATAGACTGATAGGGCGAAACCGAAAATGGCCTGACCACTCCATTAGAATATATGCGTGCAGCTTTACCACTATATAAGGGTAAACAATTGAAATATCACAAGCAGTGAGTAGCCGAGACACGGGGAGGGCTGTTTCAATCGTGGCCGGAGCAGGGAACAAATAAAGAAATATTAGGGCATATGTGTACATTTTTAGCGTCCAAATACAAGGGTAAAAAGCTTAAAAAAAAGGCTGGAAGTGTTAGAATTGTGAAACATGGTAGAAGATTTAAAAGAAGCCACTCCAAGCCAAGTGGAGTTATCTGTGGGAACGCCAACTTTACAGAGTCAGACTCTCCCCACTGCCCCACCGGGGGTCGATTGTTTCGCCCCATCCGGACCAGACACAGAGATACAAAGGCCTACAAACACACCACTGTCCCCGTCAGGGGGCTACCGCACCCCTGCTGCCCACCAAACCAATGTATTCCGCCCTGCCTACCATAGTCCCACCCCCACCATCATCACAGGCTGAGTATCAAAATATTCCCAGCCCAAAGGCCTCGGCCGCAGAGAGAGAAAATGAAAAGGGGGGTCTGGATAAGAAACCCCAGAAGGAGCTAGAACAGGCTTTAAAGGCAGCACAGGAAGAATTAGCTCGATTGAGGATAGAAAAGAGGAGGGGCAGAAAGCACTACGTGGACTAAACAAGTGCAGAGTGGGAGACATTATGTTTAGGATCGGCTATCACAGATGTACATTTGGAGGAGGATAGGGGCAGTAGAAGACAGCCAGTGCGAAGTATGGATTATGTGACGGCAATGTCGGAAGACGAGATGGCTGGGGACCCAAGAGAGGAGGAGTGGGATACAGTGGGTGAGGAGGTGGACGCATTTGAAAAACAAACGGTGGGTGTCACATTGGCTGTGGGCGATTTGAAAAGCATATTCATTTCTATCTTGGGCGATCAGACTTCCGATATTTGGGCAAAAGCGGGGTACTCAGGCGTGCGATTGGGGATGTCCATGACAGTGCCAATTTTTGTGATATTAGAGCACAGGAATGTGCTGCCTTGCGCCGTGCGTACCCCAATACAACCAATCTCTAGTCCATCATGCAGTGCACAATGGGAGCTGCCGAGGACCCCGCCCAGTACCAATTACAAACTCAAGAGATGTGGAGGGCAGAAACAGGGGAATCATGGGACCGGTCAATTCCATTCTTTTATTTTGTGGTTAAGAAGGGACTTCCCAAGGAGGTCTAAAAAGCACTTGACAAAGTAGTGGGAATGGATGGGCGGAGATACAGTCTATAATTATACATCACTGTAAACTGTTGATAGAAAAAGAGAAGGAAATGGCCCAATGACTTCAGACAGAGGAAGCAAAACTGGGACAAAAGAAGTTAGCAAAGATATCAGTGCCCAGGGTAGCAGCGTTATATGACACAAAGCAGGGACAAGGGCAGTACAGGCAGACGTGAGAACAATCCCTGTGTGGGCAGGAGGATACGACTGGAACGGTGGGTTTCAGCCTCAATATCAAGGATGGCCCAAAGGAGTATATCAAAGGAGGAGAGGGGGATTTACAGGCCCGAGAGGGGGAAGAGAAGGATTTGGGGGAATGGGGATGCGGCAGTGTTGGACATGTTGAAAAGTGGGACATTTTTCACAGAAGTGCAGAAGCAGGGTCGGTGGAGGATACAACCAAAAGCCCCTATATGCTCCAGAAGCGCCAACCCCCTATCAATTTCCCTGTGCCTCTGGCCCCACCGAAGTTCCGTAAGGATCCCAACAAGCTCCTGCTCAAGTAGATCCGCCTTTGTCCTTCCCGCAGCTGCAAGTAGCAGTACCCAACAGCCAGCTGGAGTATGCTGCCCACCCTGCCCTTCTGCAGGTGCCTCAAATACCCAATAATAAGGTAGTCCCAAATGGTACGGTTACACACTATCAGGGAGCAAGTGTGCTGGGGGACAATTCTTTTTTTTCCCCAGGGACAAACACCTATCCATATAAGGACAGTCCACAGAGAGTTCTTGCATGCCCAGTCCTGTCTGTTACTGCAACCCGGAAGAGGAACCCTTGGTGGGCATGGAGATAAGCAACAAACACTTTATTTTTCTGGTGGACACAGGCACCACCAAATCATGCATTAAGGAAGTATGTTTTCCTTTATCAGGTGAGAGCATAGACAAGCAGGGCTTCTCTGGAGCATTGAAATCGGTTCCTTTCACAGAAGAATTGCCCATCAAAGTGGGGGGCAAGACAGTGCAGGCCCCCTTGCTGTTTTCAGAAACCTCCCCCGTCAATCTGTTGGGACAAGATGTGCTCAGTAAACTGAACATGACCATCTCATTTACTGAAAGGGGGGTGGTGTATTTGACCGTAGGGATGTGCCACATAAGAGCTATGGTGATTATTCATGCCCTAGGGAGTGAGCCCGGGCGGCGCAAGAGGTTCCTGTACACCCAGACCTGTTCATCTACGGAGTAACAGTGATGTTCTATGCAATCCCTTGTGTGGGAAACGATGTTGTAGAATTCCCTCAGATTTTATTTTCAGGCCTGCATTGCCCCAAAAACACGTTGCAGGGATGATTCTCATGTTGGACATTGAATGAGTATTGGTGTTGTAAACAAGAATTGTTTTGATAGCGTTAGACAGTGAGCGCACAGAGGCGCACTGTGTTATGCATTGACCCGACAAAGCCACTAAAGAAATTGACTGACTCTGATTTGTTTGAAGGCAAAGACAACAAAGGGAAAATAGTACTGGCTATTTGTGGTCCCTGGGAAGTAATGGTCCAATATCGACAGGTCTCAGGTTCCATGTTGTGCCAGAAGTGTCCCCTTGTTCACCCAAGAAGATTTGGCAGAGGTCCCATTTATTTTATGGACAACTAATCCCCATGTTGTAGGGCTTCTGTGTTATGTTGCCCCAATACGAATTACCCTTAAACCAGGTGCAGTATTGCCCCGAGTGAAGCAGTATCCACTGTCAAAGGAAGCAGAAGAATAAGAGAAGTCAGTAATGTGAGAGAGACGTCTGTTTGTGTTTTTCTCAGAATTAAACATTTTAACAGGGAGTTCCCTACCTAGTTTAGGAGCTACAGGGATCACTCCTAGCATACACAAAACTGGCCCACACAATAATCAACAGAAACATTCAAAGTAAATCAAAAACAACATAAATAAATGAATACCAACAACAAGTAATTAGGATGACATTCACCTGTCCTGGGTAAATCCCTTCCCGGGATTGTTCAAAGTCAGTTTTCCCAAATGTTCAATAAGAAAAGTAAAGTTGTGACCCAGTTCTTGTAAGTTCCAAATGAAACAAAAGTTCACCAACCAAAAATCCACTGGTAACAGTTCTTCAGCTTGCTGTTGAAAAGTTCCCATTCCATTTCCCACTAAGAAAACAGCACCAATGGTAATCCTGCGGTAACACCCATAAAAAGCAAGAAAATAAATGCTAATTGCGAGTTTAGAGCACATTCCGCATGAACAAAAATCACAAATCCCATAATGCCGAACAAGGGGAGCGGGGGATTTGGGGGTTCCCCGCCTCCTTGTTTGCCATTGGGGATTGGGGGGGAGGGGGTGTCCCCTGCTTCAATTACATGGAAAGCGGGGGACATATGTCCATTTAAATGACAGTCAAGATTTTTGTTATGTGAAGCTTTCCACTTCGGCGTGTCATTATCTGCTTAGTTATTTTAACATAGATCCAATCCTGGATATTACTCTTTCCAGGATTGTTTTGCCACACTTCAAAGAATAAATTAACAACTTCTTCGACAACTTCCCAATTATTTATGACCTCTGAAGTATTTTTGTTATAACTTCAGGATGCTTCTTCTTAGGGTGTTGCTTTCCTCTCAACAACCACCCTTCTATTACTGTTGGAACAGGTTATTTTGTTCCAAAGTATACCTCTACGTCAACCACCTTTAACGTAACATCTGTTGACATTATTATACACAACTACAGTTCCGGTACTTCTACTTTAACTTTATATTTTATGACTGCTAGGCATTTTAAAGACAAGACTATTCGGCGTCCACAGGTAGGCAAGGCACTATTCTTTCCTAGGCTATAAGAAAATAAGAAAAGGGCAGCCTATTTGGCTCTTCTGCCTGTCTTGCTGCCACTGGTATAACCTGTCTTTGCTTCCAGACTGCCTTTATCTCAGCAATACAGATTGTTGACTTAATCTTCTCTCAAGCACACATCTCCCTTCCCCCAGCTTCATTCACACCTTCTTGGTTCCAGCAGCTACCCTGAAGCTGTATGACAACACTTCCAGCTTTGGATAACAATGTCACACTTGTACAAGAGGACACTGGACCTTTAACAACTTTAACAACCTCAGAATTCAGGTGAAAAGATTTTAACAGGCTGGTTTCACTACAGAAAGGGTTCACCTCTTGGCTTGGGGCAATGCTTGTTCTTCTTGTCAGTTTTATAACTTCTACAATTGTAGAATACTTGTTCTTAATGTTACAAGGTTTAATCATCAAAAGAGAGACAGATTTAGGTACATCCGACCATTCTTTTAAGAGATTGTTATCTTTAAAGAGCCGCAAGTAATTGTATTCTGACGTAACAACACAGAGATATTCTATGCCTCCTATCAGGAACTACAATTGTTCACATGCAACCTCTCTTTGATTTAATACATCTTGTAGCTTTAAGGTTTCCAAGTGGTTTGAAAAGTGTTCCCTGGCTTAATTG
Organism: Ambystoma mexicanum; assembly: GCF_040938575.1. Taxonomy (NCBI): domain Eukaryota; kingdom Metazoa; phylum Chordata; class Amphibia; order Caudata; family Ambystomatidae; genus Ambystoma; species Ambystoma mexicanum. The sequence continues at coordinate 951,743,648 of NC_090928.1, read as the reverse complement.
GAGACACGCGACCACTCCGGCAACATTTAATGGTTCAACAACAGAAAAATAAAAGCTTTTCTTTATATGCGAGCACTCCATCTTGTACTAGAAGTAAGAGTGATACATTTCCATTGTCAGCAGGATTTCTCCCCAACGACGAACAACTTCTACTTGCTCCCACTCTTATGCAAGTTAAATTAGAGCTGATAACAGTTACCAGCAAGGTTTTCAGAGTGAACCTGAACACAGAGCTTCACTCATCGGCTCCAGGAACACTGCGGTTTCAGGCTGCTCTACTTCCCGGCTTCTTCTGCTTCTGCTACTACGTTAGGCATACTTTGGACCCACACCCCTCTGCAGCACAGGGGTCTCCGATCTGCCCTTGTCCACAGGGAGTCTCCTTCACTCCTCCGTCCCACGGCTTGCTGCTTTACATGGGCCTCGGGTTGTAGCACGATCACGGCCCTGCAATCACAGCCACTAGGCACACCTGGGAAGACTTTCAACTCCAGCACATCTCTCTCAGTACAGCCACGACAAGGCAGGGTTTGTGAATAAAGAACCCTCTCAGAACTTGCAGGTGAAATCTGCTCTGTTTGTGTCCCGGAGTCCCGTAAGTGATCACACTTCCTCATGAACCTCTCCTTCTGCTACTGCCAGCCTACCAGCTCCTGCTCCAGCTCCATCTCTCTTCCCCCTCCTGCTGCAGTCTTTTATACCTCTTAGGTAGGGCAACTGATTTCAGGTGTAGGTCATTATTGTCAATTGTCTGACCCTGGCAAGAGCTGTTAGGCCTACTTGCCTGTCCTTTACTTCTACATGCCTCTTCATCGTCTCAGTCCCAATGGGATTCTTGGACATGTAGTTCACTCCAGAAAAGTTAATTTTCCCACTTCTGGTATAATTTTAAGGGTATATTTAATTCCCTTAATATTTTTAAATGAGGGATTGTAGTTTTCAACCTTACTTGAGGAAGAAGGTGTAGAGAAGGCAACATTTCCACCATTCCTTGTAGCATACTTTTGGTATTGAGGAGAGTATTTGGTTTTGTATAATAGGTATATCCTTAGGTTTGACCACTTTAGTTTTAACAGGAGATTGAGAGATATTGAAATGACATTAAGCCATAACCTCTTCTGGCATAGTGGTAAAAATATCCCCTTCAGAGGAAAAATACTGTGGGCCTCATTACGAGGAGCGTGGTAAAAAGCGGGGTCATTATTGGCATGGACGTACTAGCGGGTCCGTGCTCGTATGACGCCGCTAATAGCGGGTGATTACGAGTGCGCAAGCACGCGCAAACCCCCATGCCAGTAATGGCCATACCGGCATGTCGCTAAAGGCCCTCCAACCCCCCGATAGCACCATCACGGGACCCGCTGATACCGCCTCCGCCTAGGAGGAACCCCTTAATACCGACCCGGTAATAACAACATGCTAATACCGGGCTCGTAATACCGGACCCGGAAGTAACGTCATCGCGTCGGAATGGGAAATGCTGCGGCGGCCATCTTTAAAAACACAATCCATTGCCATAATCCCCAAACCACCAGTTGCATTCAGGAGAGACCAGTGGCAATCCCTACACCATGTTGAAAGCTACCCGTAAAACACCCTCTGGCCTTCGCAATAAGCGTTTCTCAGACGCAAAACTTAATATGCTGGCAGACACCCTTGCCGCACATGCTGACGAGATAAATCAGCAGAACCTGAAGCGTGAGGTGCAGCAGCGCAAAAAAGGAGATCTGGGAGGAGGTAGCCCGCAAGGTCTTGGCTGTCGGAGCCACCCCACGGACAGTGAAGGATTGCAAAAAGAGGTGGGATGACCTCTGCCTCAGGGTTCGTAATATCCTGGTAAGCAACAGGAGGGAGGCCATGGCTACAGGCGGGGGTCCCCACTCTCCTGCCAAACTGACCAGCTGGGAGGAGACGGCAAGCACGTTCATCCAGATGGAGTCCATAGATGGATTTGGGGAGATGGAGACGGGTGCGGCAACATCACCAGAAGGAGGTGAGTGACCCTGCAGATCCCTGTAGGGGAAACCATGACGTAGCACAAGTGATGTGGAAGAGAGTCTAGGCAAGGCAATGCATGTCCCAACACACACATTAACATATTCTTGTCCAGATGGAGGGCCAAACCTTGTGAGACTGAAATGCATGCTGAGTGCAAATCCCATTACCAACACACAGCCAACACATGCGGACCCATGTAATATATCACACAAACCCCAATACAACGGCATGCCACCTGCCATGCAGCAAATGCCAAAATGCCCCCTCCATACTACCCTGTGTGACACACCTGTAAGATATGAATGCATGATAAATGAAATACTCCTCAGCACCATATAATGCATCTAGCATGTAACACCATCACTGATGCCCTGCATCTCATCTACCCCCCCAGGCACCGATGAAAAAGATGCCAGCCAGGATCCCACCAAAAGGGCATCCACGTCCCAGCCAAAGGCAACGGCCAGCGACAACACTACCTCCGGGGCAGCCTCGCAGCCCACACCAACACCCAGTGAGCCTGACACCGTGGACACTGAGCTGCCTACACCTACACCAGTGGAAGGCAAAGCCGTAGAACCACTGACCAACACTGATGATGCAGAGGAGGAGTATGTGGACCAGGAAGGACAAGCATGTGGCATGTCCACACACCCCAAGCCCTGTGCCCGCCCCCCCACACCACATTCAGTCCTCACCCACCTGCGCAAGTGCGAATCCTTGCCTGCACAATTCAGACCTAAGCAGCATCCATGAGAACAGCACTGCCATTGCAGGCCCCGTCACAGCACCCTCGACCACTACTGCTCCCACCATCAGCCTTGAGGCACGGCTGGCGAGGGTGGAGGCCAGACAGGACTCTATGTTGGACCTGCTCCGGCATTATATAGCGGAAGGGGAGGACACCAGGCGTGGGATAGCCTAGGCTATAGCGGGACCACAGCCGCCATAGCGGCAAACACAGCAGCCATAGCGGCCAACACAGCCGCCGTCAATACCTCGGCATTGTTGATGAGAGACTGTCTGGGGGCCATCATGCAGGTCCTCACATCCATCCTGCTGCACATGCAGCAGCCACAACACGCACCAGCCGTGCAAATGACCATGACTTCCTCCCCATCCACCACATCCGCTTCCTCTGCCCCCCCCCCCTTCCTCTGGACCCTCTAGCCCTGTGCGTCAAACAAGGCTCAGTGCGAGGCACCCTGAAATGCCGCCCCGGTCACCAAGAAGTCACGGAAATAGTGTGGGAGAACTATTGGAGTGGGTCAGACAGTGTTGGCGGTGAACGGGAGTATTAGGGGGAGTACATTGGGGTGTCTTGGGAGTACATTGGTGTGTTTTGGGAGTACATTGGGGTGTTTTGGGAGTTCACCTGGGTGTTTTGGGAGTTCACTGGGGGTTGGGGGTGGGGGTGTTGCACTTTCTTCAGTTGAAATCAATACACCCGTTGTGTTAAAAAAGAAATCAAGGGTTGGACATTATTCATTTCGTCTGTATCAATTTAATGTATGACGGGGTACAGTGTCCAACTCCCCACATTCCCTGTGTGCATGTCCACATGGACACAATGTACAATGTGTCACTGACACATATCTATCAAGGTCCCTTTGGGTCAGAAGTATTCGTCAATCAGTGATTGGCATACTGCACGGCCATCCCGTGCATCACGTACTGGCAGGGGTGTTGCTTCTCCTCCATCAGCGGAACCGCGCCTTCAACAGGCCAAGGGTCTGCTCAATCACAACACGGGTGCGGGTATGTACCCGATTGTACTCCTCTTCATGGCAGTTCTGTGGGTTCCGCACAGGGGTAAGTAGCCACGGCTTCAAGGGATATCCTCTATCACCTGCAAGAGAATACAGATTGGTCTATGTGAATCACTCTGAGCTGCCACCTTCAGGATACACAGTCATAGGCGCAGCTATTTGCTGTCGACCTGCACATGTTCCTGTACGTATGTATCAATATTGTTTAGATGCACTCGATACTGCAATATGGTGTGGTAGTCTGGATGGCGTTGCACAGATGATGCAGGGTGAAATCATGCATGCTGATGCGGATGTACTGTGGCTGTACGACAATGTTTTGCCTCCTATTTTTGTTGTGTATACTACACTGTGCATGGTCATCACTAGCCACATTGGCACAGTTTCAATCCTGTCTAGTCATGCATTGCTTGACATACACATGGTGGCCAGGTTGTGCGTCTTACATGTGGTCATTGATATACGTAATTGATCAAATGTGTGCCAGTGATGTGTCATGTTGGGGTTGGGAGGTTCAGGTCAGGAGTCATTAGCTCTGCGTGCATTCTCCACTCACCATCCATTCCCACCCAGGTGGAGTATGCATCCCCCCCATTCCCACCCAGGTGGAGTATGCACCCCTCCCCATTCCCACCCAGGTGGAGTATGCATCCCAACACATCACTACCCCAAAGCACTGCCATGGGCCAGTTAGATAACTCACCAAGCAGGCAGGCACGTGGTCCAGCATGTCGTTCCATGTGACAGGTTAGCGTGGAGTTGCGCAGCACCATGGCATCATGTGTTGATCTGGGAAATCGGGCGCAGCAATGTGGGATGATCTTGCTGGAGTCACATACCATCTGCACATTGACGGAGTGGTATTGCTTGCGATTGCGGTACACCGCCTCTATGGCATGGGGGACTACCAATTCCACATGGGTGCAGTCCAGGGCACCAACACAATTGGGCATGCCTGCCAGTGCATGGACGCCTACTTTGGTGTTGGCTATCTCCTGGGCAGACTGCGGTAGGGATATGTGGGTGCTAGCGTGCTTCAGGAGGGCATCCAGCACTTGGTTCAGCATACGTTAAAATAGTGGTTGCGAAATGCCATGCAGCTGCCCCACTGTGTGCTGGTAGGTACCTGTGGCCAGGAAGTGGAGCACAGACACCACCTTTAGTAGCGGGGGGATGGCAGTGCATATTTCTATGAGGCTGGCAATGTCATTGCCTATCATGTCCACTATGGTGGTGATGGTGTCCCGGTCCAACCGGTACAGGGTATGGATCTGGTCAGGGGTTAGATTTAATAGACTGGGTCTGATGCAAGGGATTGGTGGCTGCCTACGAGGTACTACTGGCTGCACTGGTGGTAATTGCTGGGCCTGTCTCGCCCTCCTTCACCTCCTGCGTCTCCTCTGTGCTGCCTGTTGCTGCTGCTGTAGTTGTTGTTGTAGTTGCTGTTGTTGCTGTAGTTGTAGCAGTATAAGCATGTCCTCCAACGCCATGACTGCAACAGCTAGTTTTGGTGTAGGAAGGGGTGTGGTGTGTGGGTGTACTCTTTTTATACTGGGCCAGGCTCCATTGAGTCCACCTGTGGTGATTGTGTGCACCTGTGGAAGTTGGCTTGATTGCTGTTTAAGGGTGGTCCGCGATGCCTGTATGGCCGCCATCGTGCATGCCCTGATTACTGCCTTCGGGATGCCGGTATTTGCATGCCCGTGTGAGTTGTGATGTCCTCCTATTACCGTCATGCCGGTATTTATTCCCCGAAGGGGCGCGTGTATGCGCCCATGCCGGTATGAGGGGGCACGGTACGGGCGGTGCCGGTATTGGCAGGTTGTCGGGTCGTAATGCCCCGGATCCGTTAACGATGCTGGTATTACCATTCCGCCTTCCTTTTTCTCGTAATGAGGCCCTGTGTCTTATCCCACGGAATCTCCCCACTACCTCCGGCCTTGTCTCCACCCAGGTGATCCTCCCACAGTACAGGAAGCGCCTGCCCTCTCCTGGCCACCTGGGAGGAGACGTTAGGCAGCGTTTCAGTGAAGGATCCTCAGGATTCTTCACAAGAAGGAATACATCGCACCATTAGTGCACTGTTGCAACAAGGCATTATTGTATCTTCAAATTCACCCTGCAAAACGGCCATATATCCTACTAAGAAATCAAAAGTCCAGTTGGAGAATGATTAAGGACCTGCATCCTCTGAACGACATAGTACAGGCAGAATTTCCATTTGTCCCGAACCCTGCAACATTACTATGCAACATACCCACGAAAGCCACTCATTTTACTGTTATACTTTAAAACTCTCAGTACTTCACAGCTTTTATCCATGGCGGGAGGAGATTCCTGCATACAAGGTTGCTCCAGGGGTATTGTGAATCCCCAGTAATTTTAACAGGGCGTTATATGCAGACTTGGAGAATATACAAGTACCCAGTAGCATTATTCAGTATAGTACCATTATTCAGTATGTGGATAATTTGTTAGTATGTATTACCAATGAAAGCCAGTGCAGAGCTGATTCTCTAGGGCGCCCTTGCCCTCTGTGGACCCTCCTTCACTGGCTCCCTTGCCATCTAATATTGTCCCAGCTCCCTTGCCTGCACTCCCTGCAGCCACTCTGCCTTCTCTTGCCCCTATCTCTTTGGCACACACGCCGCTTACGGTTGGGACCTCTGTCCCCTGTATCCCCCACCCCCGTAAGTCCTTCAGGCAATCTGCTCCACGTTGCCACACTTAACTCTTGCTCTGCAGTCAAGCACTCCTCTGACATATGTCACCTCCTTGAACACCTGGACCTTGATGTTCTTGCTCTCACTGATACATGGCTTAAGGACAGCTCTGTCATGAGTTTTGAGACACTTCTCCCTGAAGGTTACAAGATCCTCCCTGAGCCCAGGCTTAACAGGCCAGGAGGGGGAATTGCCCTGATATTTCCAGAGTGGATCCCTGTTTCTACCTGTTGTAATGTGCTTGGTGTGAATGCAGGTGTTTGGGAATACATAAGAGAATGTTGGTGTGCCTGAGAGAATGTTTAGCTGTGAGTGTAGGAATGCCTGTAGTGAAGGTTCCACTGCGTGTCAGTTGGAGAGCCCCACCCTGGGCGATGGGACCCAGTGGTTCATACTTGACATCTTAAATGAACTTTGTGTATGATGGAATAAAGCTGACTAATGGAACTTACTTGATGTGTCCTAAGGATCTTTGATTATTACACTGGCGATGAGCTGGTCAAAATTAGAGGCCTGGAGCCGGACCTATGTGGGAAAAGAGTGATAAAGGTGACCAGCCTACTGCGGGGGGTACAGAAAAGAAGGAAAGGAACCACTGCTCCCACACAAGTAAGTCCCATCAACCAGGGCCAAGAAATGGGGGAGCCACATCTTTAGAATACCCAGAAAAGAAGAAACAGGAGAGCTCCAAGTGCTGAGCAAGGAATAGGGGGAGCTGCGCCTCAACTGGAGAACCAGGGCCAGGAAAGAGGGGTAGCCTGATCAACCCCTGGGTACTGAAGAAAAGGCAAGCTGGCCCACTAGTTGACCCCAGAGTCATGAAATGCACAAGGCCAGCATCGAGGCAGAACAGAGAAAAGGGTAGCTGCACCCATTAACTGCCCAGCAGAAGGAAAGAGGAGCTGCAATGCAAAAGTGGGGACCATTGTGTTCTCAGAGATAGCAGGATGAGGATGTCCGAGAGCAGGAAACACACAGGGAACACTCTTACAGGGAACCTTTTTTGTGAGAGCTGCAACTAAAAAATAAGGCGGAGGGCGTCCCACCTCTAACACACTGGCTGTGCCTACAACAACAGCCACTCACTCTGACGGAAGGTGACCTCCCCTTTCTGCCCATACGCTACATCTCCTGGTCATGTGAATATGGGAAGGCGTCCCAGGTTAAAAGATGTTTTCAGTTGGGGATTTTTAGGGCAATGTCAAAAAAAAGTTAAAATGTCATTGTACAAGTATTCTAGAGTGTTTTAAAGATTGTTGTGTGAGATATGTATGGTATGTTAAGGTACCTCCCTAGTGTGAGGGGGTTACTAGTTCGTGGCGACACCACAACAACACAATTGTGTGTATGGAATGGAGAGGGACCTCTCCTCCGGTGTGAGGTTTGGTCACTGGTGTTTTTGGATCACACTTTCTGGACAGGGCAGAGTTTAATTGAAGTGAGGAATTGGTCAGATGTGTAAGTGTGTAAGGGGGAGACGCCTTCCCATATTCACGTGACTAGGAGATATAGAGTATGGGCAGATTCAGAGGTTAAAGAACTCTTTAAAATACTTAAAGAGCAGGAGACCTCAGGTTTCTCTGATTTGGCCCACGTTGTCAAGGATGCCGCTTGGTGCCTGGGCATTCAAGGCGCTATGTCGAATAAATTGAAAGGCATCAGGGCTGACCTGACTCGTAGGAAAAAAGAGCTGCCGACAATTTCCAACAAGAAGGGGACAGATTCCTTTACAAGAAACTCTGCTATTCCTCAATGTAACTTTTCCCCCATCTTGGAGGAGGAGTTATAAGGCATTGTGAAACATCTCAAAGTCGCTACTTCCGATCCTTGTTCCGCCTTAATCATTAAAACCTGTCCATTGGCTCTATTGACCGCTATTTGCCAATTTGTCAATGCTTCTCTTTATCAAGTTTTGTGCCTAAGAACCTCAAGAAAGCATGGGTTACCCCCATCATGAAAAAACCTGGCCTCTGTCCTGAGAATCCCCTCAACTATAGGCAAATTGCAAACACGCCTTTTCTTTTATAAATCTTGGATAGGATCGCCTATGAACAGCTTGGACAACACCTTAATAACTTTCCTGTGCTGAGCCCTCGTCAGCCAGGTTTCAGAGTTGGTTTTGGGACAGAAACCGCACTACTGGAATTAAAATCCAGGCTTTTTGTGAGGATGGATAAGGGCCTTGCCTCCATGTTAATGCTGCTTGACCTATTTGCTGCCTTCGACCTGGTCGACCACTCTATTTTGGTCAACAGGTTGGAGGCAGTAGCTAACTTCTCCCCTATGGCAGCACAATGGATCGCATCTTTTTTGAATAACCGTGAAATCAGAATCTTCTCAGGGGAAGCAGAGGCTCCCCTGATTCCCATTGAATATGGCATTCCACAGGGTGGTTGTCTACCCCCCTTTCTCTACAACATATTCATTGTCCCCTTCTTTGCCATGTTGGATTAAGAGGGGATCATGTTCACCAACTACGCGGACAATACCCAGTGTGTTGTCCCTGTGAGTGGTACGCATGCAAGGGATGAGGCAGAATTAAATAGAGTGTACTCGTCTATGGAGGACTGGATGCTAAGGAACAATTTAGCTCTCAATAAGAGCAAGACCGAGCTCCTAATCGTGGGCTCACCATCCATGTAGTTTAAGCTGGGCCTACCCTATCGGAGCTTCCAACTTGGAGATGTCAAAATAGCATCCTTGAAAAAGGTTAAAACCTTGGGGGTTATTCTAGACCAGCAGCTCTCGATGAAGGCACATGTGGGAAGTTTACTCTTTGCTGCAGCATTTTACATTAAATAGCTAGCACATCTCAGGCCCTTCAGTAATCAGGCTAATGCTGAAACCATTGCCCGAGCGATTATCAGAGCCAAAATTGACTAGTGTCATAGACTACTGGCGGGCCTGAATAAAACTGAAGTGAACAGACTTCAAGTCATACAGAATAGTGCTGTGATCACGTCTCTGACGCAAGGAGAGGATTGTATTGGCTCCCTGTGGAGGCTCGAGTGCGCTGTTGATTACTGGTGATCACTTTTAAATGAATCCAAGGCACTATGCCCAGTTATCTGAAACTATTTATTGTGGACAAAACCCAAAGTCGATCTTTAAGATCCAGTAACCAGAAACTCCTAATGCTCCCCAGAAGCAGAACCAGAAGGGCTGAAAAAGGAGCTTTCTACCTCTCAGCCCCTATTTGATATTTGATATTTTATTTCTATCGAGCTCGTACGAAAGTGTTTCAGAGCGCGACAAGGCAAGGGAGGGGAACAGGGGAGAACAAAACAGCGATCTTACTAGGCCCAGTGACATTGAGAACGCGCAAGTGCATGGGAGAGGGGGAGGGGAAAAGTGCATGGAAGGGGGAGAAGTGGAAAGTGCGAAGCAGAGGAGAAACAGATAAATAACAATAAATAAATAATAAAGGCAACAAACCGTTTTAGTGCAGCCAGCAATTTGCAAGTGCTAGGTTTAAGGCCGCAGACAGGGTAGGTCTGATAAGTGCAGGAAGAAAAAGGGGGGGTCTATATGGGTACAGATAGAGACCCCAGTGCAAGGGGTGGCCCAGAGGCAGTGCGGGAGGGTGGCAGGGTGAGCAGGTACCTGGGCCCAGAGGACTGAGGGTGACCAGGTGCACGGTGCCAAAAGAGAACAGAACAGCAGGGGAGAAGGGGAGCGAAGGCAGAAGAAAAGAGGAAGGTCTTGAGGTGCTTCCAGAGATGGTTCTCCTCTAGTTTTAGAGTGCAGGGAGGCTGTTCCAGAGGGAGACCCAAGCAAAGAGAGATCTACCCCCAGTTCGTTTCTTTGAAAAACGACTGATCCTGAGGGAGTTGGAGGTAGAGGAGTGAAGAGCTCGAGAGGGAGCTATTTGCGGAGGGATAGCTGAAGGTATTTTGGACCCAGGCCCCAGAAAGCCTTGTGGACAATGCAGAGGGTTTTGAATTTAATCCTTGCATCCACTGGGAGCCAATGGAGAGATTTCAGAGCTGGAGAGATACGATCCCAGGGCTTGAGGCCAAGGACAAGTCTCGCAGTCCTGTTCTGGATTAGTTGCAGAGGGTGTAGAGTAGAGGCAGGTAGATTTAGAAAGAGGCTGTTACAATAGTCCAAGCTAGAGAGAACCAGAGCTTGGGATGTCGTGAGCTTCTGGGGGAAGGAGAGGAAAGGCAGAGTACCTCTGAGTAGGTGCAGTCGGAAATTTGACTTTTTAGAGACCTCAGAGATTTGGGAGGAGAAGGAAAGGGTGGAGTCAAAGATGTCCCCGAGGTTCTTAGCCTCGCAGGTGGGGGTAGGAGGAGGGCCAAGGGAGGCTGGCCAGAGAGTGAGGGGAAAGGATGGTGAAGGTGTGCCGATGAGGAGGATCTCCGTCTTGCAGGCCTGGAACAACCTCCCACCAGCCCTCAGAGACCAGCCTAACTTAGCGTCCTTTAAAAGGAATCTGAAAACTTGGCTGTTTATCTAAATGGTTACGTCCCCTTTTGGCTCTCTGTTCCTACCTGGCTCCATCCTAAAGTTTCTTTCTAACTCTATGTTGTTGTCAGCACCCTAATGCTTAATGGTCCATGGCTTGCACTATACAAGTGTTATAAAGTAAAGCAAAAAGGGGGTGGGGGAGAAGTGGCTGTTGTTAGAGGCACAGCCAGTGTGTATTTTTGAGTTGCAACTCTCACAAAAAAGGTGCCCCATATGAGTGTTCCCTGTGTTTCCTCCTGTGGATTTGTGTGTGTGAAGAAGGGAGATGTGTTGTAATGTGCTTGGCGTGAATGCAGGTGTTTGGGAATGCATGAGAAAATGTTGGTGTGCCTGAGAGAATGTTTAACTGTAGTGGGGGTTTCACTGCTCGTCAGTTGGCGAGCCCCCACCCTGCGTGAAGGGACCCGGTGGTTCATACTTGACATCTTAAAGGAACTTTGTGTAACATGGAATAAAGCTGACTAACTTACCTGATGTGTCCAAAGGATCTTTGATTATTACACTACCATTCCCATTCAGGCCTATTCCTCTTCCGAATGCCTCGTCTGCAAGCTCCCTCTCTCCGGTCTCCTCTCTTACTCTGGCAACCTTCTATCGGCCGTCAGGCCAGTCCACACTCTTCCTCTCGGAATGGGCTTACCTGACATCCTCTCTCCTTTCCTCCGCCTCCCAACTCCTCCTATTGGGGGATCTAAACATCCATTTTGACTCTCTTGACGCTTCAGGAGCTTTCTGCAACCCATGCGACTCACTCTCTCTCTCTCTCTCTCCATTCTACCCGCTGGTCCACCACACACTGCTGGCCACACCTTGGATGCTCTCATCTCCACAGACATCTGTCTCTCTATCCCACTCATTAACTCACTCTCAGTTACTGATCACTCTCTTGTCTCCTCTCACTTGAAGCTCTCTTCTTCTTTAACACTGGCACACCCTGCACCTTCTCCCACCTACACGGTCTTCCGACCCATGAAAAAAAAGTGTCAGTGGCTGCCTTTGCCTCCGCCTACTCCACTCCTCCCACTCTTGCGACTGACTCCCACCCTGACACAGCCCTCTCTAACTTACACATTTCCATCTCCAATACTCTCGACATACTTGCCACTGTCATGAGGGTCTGACTGAAGCCTCCCAAAAAGTGCAACTCTTGGTATGACTCTGATCTTGCTGACTTTAAACGCACTTTCAGGGCAGCAGAAAGGAAATGGGGATCTTCAGGTGCACCCTCTGACAAGCTGGGCTGCTGCCTTCTGCAAAGGCAATATAGACTCTACATCAGACGCAAGAAAATAGTCCATAATCAAGCCTCCGCGGCATCCAACCACACGGCCAAACTTTTCAAAGTCTGTAAGGAGCAGGCCAAACCTACTGCAGCCTCATCCTCTATTGCACCCACTCAGGTCCTTTGCGGGGCCCTTCCTGCACACTTTACAGCCACAACACAGGACATCCTGTCTTCTCTCTCCTCCGCACTCACTCATGTACCATCATCTCCTGGGCTCCCCTCGGCCGCCCCCACCACACCCCCTCTTCTCTCCCCCCTCTCCCCTGTAACACCCGAGGAGGTTTCTAGTCAAGTCCGATCTATGAAAGCATCTTCCAACCAGGTGGACCCTTGCCCCTCCAAAAACCTCAAGGACAACACTGACTCTCTAGCTCCAGCATTGGCAGACCTCTGCAACCTCTCCTTCGCCACTGGAGTTTTCCCCACTTCCCTCACGCATTCTCTTGTGCACAGTCTGCTCAAAAAACCCTCTGCCGACCCTCCTATTTTGGCTAACTATCGCCCGTTCTCCGTCCCTCCTTTTCCGGGAAAACTCCTGGAGTTGTTGGCTATCTCTTAGCTTACCCTCCACACTGAATCTGTTGGTTGTCTCCATGACCCTCAGTCTGGCTTTAGAGCATCCAGAGGCATGGAAACTGCTTTTCTGAACACCTGTGAAGACCTGCTCTCAAACCTTTACTCTAACTCTCCCTCTGTCCTCATTCTCCTTGACCTCTCCTCTGCTTTTGATACAGTAAACCACAACATCCTGATCACCCATCTCCGTGATACCCTGGGCATCACAGATCAGGCCCTGGCGTGGCTTGCGTCCTTTCTCTCGGACATACTTGCCAGGTCGAACTTGGGTCCTTTCTCTCCACTATCACTCTCTCTACTTGTGGTGTCCTCCTGGGATCTAATCTATCCCCCTGCTTTTTCAATGTCTATATGGCCCCTTTGGCCCACAAGATCTCCGCCTTCACCTCCAGCTTTCAGTGTTATGCGGATGACACACAGCTCTCTTTCAGGCTACCCTCGGCCTCTTCAACCTCCTCACTCATTCCTGGCTGTCTGTCCGCAATTCAGTCCTGGTGTGCTGCAATCGATCTTTGACTTAATGCCAGCAAGACAGAGATCATCCTCATTGGAACCCCTGCTCCCACTCTGGCCGGCCTCCGTTGGTCCTGCGCCCCCACCCACCAGTGAGGCAAACATTCTGGGGTTATCTTCGACTCTACTCTCTCCTTCTCTTCTCACATCTCAGACATGGCCAAAATGTCTCACTACCAGCGTCACCTCCTCAGAGGTATTCTACCCTTTCTCACCTTCGCCCACAGGCTCACTGTCTCCAGAGCCCTCATTCTCTCCAGACTGGACTACTGCAACCTCTCCGACCTCTTCAACTTATCCAGAACAGAATTGCAAGACTTATCCTTGGCTCTCCAGCACGGAAATCACTCCACTGGCTCCACGTGGCTGCAAGCATCAAGTTCAAGTCCCTCTGCATAGTCCACAAGGCTTTCTGGGGCTGGGGCCCTCACTATCTACAGCGCTCTCTTCCCAAATACTCTCCTTCTAGAGTCCTACGCTCGGCCTCCTCCAACTCTCTGCGGGTGAGCCGTTTCTCCAAACAGAGATAAGGGGGTAGATACTTATCTTCTGCAGGTGCCTACCTCTGGAACAGCATACCTACCTTTCTCCATCTTGAGCCGGACCTCCTTAAGTTCTGGAAACTCAAGAGCTACATCTTCTCTTGCTCTTTCTCTCTCCCTCTCCCCTGCTAACATCCTTTCTTTCCCACCCTCCTTCTCTTCCCCAACCTGCTCAGTTAGCGGCCTGGTCGCCTGATGCACCTCCAGAGCCCCCCAGGCTCCCCTGCCAGTCCTGCACTTGTCTCTGGGCCTCTGCACTCTGCCTGGCACTACTGCATTATACTCCATGAGAGGGGCAACCACTCTGCACTTAACCCATGCTGGACTGGGCATACTTATCCCGCTCCCCCTCCCTCGCACTTCCTGTTCTGCACACTTGCACAACCTTGACCTTGAATGTTTGGTCCTCCCCCCCGTCTCCTCTCCCTAGCTTGGTCATGCTTGAAATACTCATGCATAAGCGCATTGGATGACCAACTACCAAGCAGTCTGAAATGTCGCCAGGCCAGTACTGTAGTTTATTGATCTGTATGCTCCTCTCCCTCACCCCCCCCCACTTTTTTCTCCTTTTTTGTCAAGCACTTCACTAGTAGATATGCCTCTGGCCTAGTATGCTAGCAATTGCTGTTAGATCATTCAGAACGTTCAATGCCTAAGAATGACAACTGTATTACCTTGTTCCCTTCCCACTTTGAAGCACTTCACTTTTGTATAAGCGCTTTACAAACAAACAATTACAAATCTATCACTCTTTTGCAATTGTTGTCTGACAAGGGGTACAAGTTGGACAGTGCCAAATTGCAGTATTGCCATCAGAAGTGCCATGCCCAGGTCAGCTCATTTCTGTCCACGGGAAGAAGACACCACCGGAACATGCAGTTGCATGCACTGTACAACCAAGCCAGTGACAGTAAAAGACATGCAGAAGATTCTGGGGCTATGAAATTCCTGCAGGGCTTGCATTTGTGACTATACCACTTACACACAATCATTGTTACATGCATTGAAAGAGGCCCAAAAGGCAAAAGGTAGCATCACATGGACCGAGTACATGCTCACTAGTTTCAAAGAGCTTAGAGGTGATTGCCACAGCCCCAGTGTTAGCTACACCTGACTACACACAGTACTTTTACCTTTTTCACACTCTGACGGGCAGATAATGACAGCTGTACTGACACGAAAGAGCACAATGGGCCACAAGCCCTTGGCCTATTATAGTGGTATGCTGGACTCAGTAATGCAGCGTCTGTTCCCGTGCGAGAAGGTACTAGCTGATGCAGCATTTGCTATAGAGAAGTCAGCAATGATTACCATGGGGTGTTCAGTGATGCTGTATGTAGAGCATGCACTTTTTGCCATCTTAGAAAGATCCAAATCCACATTGACTATGTAGAGAGCCTCAGCATATGAGATAATACTGTCCAGTCCCAATATGAAACACAGTGAACCCTGCAACCTTTCTGGTGCAGACGACAAGCTGCATGACTGTGCCACTTATGAGGGACCAGATGATGACACCCCAAAAGCATGGGATGAGGGCTATGTGTTTTTTGTTGATGGGTCGGATACAATTGATCAAGAGACAGGGAGAAGACATACGGGTGCAGCCACGGTTTGCCTAGTAGATGGAGTATGAGACACTACTATGGAAATGGTTGTCTATGTATTATTCGGCCCAGGCAGATGAATTGATTGCATTTACAGGGGCTCTGGAAGCATCTCAGCGATGCAGAGTGACAATTTACTCTGATTCAGCATACGTCACTACTACGGGACATTCCGCGTTGGCTCGATGGAAAAGGAGGGGATTTAAAAGAGCATATGGGTCCCCTGTACAGCATGCTGCCTTGCTAAACAGACTAATATATGCCCTGTCACGGCACACTCTAGTAGCAGGGGTGAAATGTGCCGCCCACACCAATAACACAAATTAAAGTTCCCTCGGGAATGCTGCCGCAGGTGAAGCAGCCAAACATGCAGCATACCTTCCCATACCCGAAGTAGCTGAGCACCCTGAAATTGCGAATATACAAGTACAGTTGCCAGCTCCATATACATCCTTGCCAACTAGTGAGATAACTGAGTTACATGGACGGGCCTCACAAGATGAGAAATTACTGTGGCAGAAGAGAGGATATGTGCAGTCCCCCACAGATTTGATTTGGAGGCAGGGCACCCACGACAGGCATGGTGGTGATGCCCAATGAGTTGATGGTCATTGTGTTTGAGCAATTTCACTATCCTCATGAGTCTAAACAGCATATCGCTGGAGATACACAGGAGGACTGGTTTTTCAACAATTTGCAAGAATTACTGAACTTGTTCTTTTTCATCTAGACGGTGATTTTCAAAAGGATGGTGTGTCAAAGTTATAGTACTGGGCAACCACTACGGACAATAAATGGCCCTTGCCCCATCCCACTAGGCTGTTCTGTGAGCTCCACAACAACTACGCTGACATGGGAGAACAGTGCAACACGTACTGATACCTAATAGTGTGCCCCTTCTCCCGTTGGGTTGAGGCTGGTCCTTATACACATATAGATGCCAAGTTGGCCACAAAGTTTTTAGTGAGAGAGGTATTTCCTTGCTAGGGTGTGTGCAATACATTAAGATCGGATAACGGCACACACTTCTTTAATGAGTTGTTCAAAGAAATAACTACCTTATTAGGCATTAAGCATAAGATGTGCTCAATTTAACATCCCCAGAGCATCGGCATAGCTGAATGGATCAATGGCCTCTTAAAGGCAAAATTATCCATTTGTGTGCTACCATTAAGAAAAACTGGCTCTACTGTTTGCTCTTGGCCCTTTTTTGGCATGCGGACGCAACCCTGTAAGGATCATCATTTGTCACCCCATAAAAATAGTGACGGTTGGCGTATGCATACGACAGTATCACCAATTAGAAGTGCCTCTGATGCTCACAGGGATGCTTTCATCTTGGGGGATGAATATAAACAGCACTTGTCTATGTTGATGGGCTTAACCAAACTTATTTCTCAACAGATAGTGCCACGACATTCAGAAGAAGATACTAGAGCCAAGAGATACCATTAAAGTTCTGAACTTTGTCCACAGGTGAGTGAACCCAGGTACAATGGTCCATTCATGGTTGTGTATGCGACTCCATTTGCGGTCAAGGTAAAAGAGCTGTGCTATTGGGTGCACCTTTTGGATGTCCGACGGGCCCCCAGACCGCCCCCCCACGCTGCACCTAACATCTTGCCAGCATCCATTGAACAATGATGCGTTTTTCTTTTGGTCATGTATGACCTACCGATGAGGTGTTAAAAGAACCAAGCATACTACAAAGAGAAAAGTGTGGATTATTTTAAAAAAAAAAAAAACAGTGGCCCGAAAGGGCAAATGTACATACATTTTGGTTTTTGCATTGCAACAAGTGTACCTAATCAGTGCAATAGTGCAACCGAATTTCAGCACACTCTGTTCTGATAGGCGTTATTCATTTTCAGTTTTGGTTTTGAATACCTTTTTGTTATTATGATGGTTACGAACAGTACAAATGTTTATTTTCCTAAGAAAAAATATTTTATCACCATTATCCATATCCATATATAAGTAGTAGTTTTATATGGGGGAGTCATATAAAGGGAGTGTGTGATAGGGGTGGATGTGTTGAGGTGGGAGAGAGTTTGATGACAGAAATGGATTCTGAAATATTACTTAGAGCACAAACAAGTACTGTTATTGGGCTATGTAGGATAAGAAGAAAAGTGGGTACTGTAAGGAAGACATGGTATCAAGAATAGACAGACACAAGTGATCACAGTTCAAGGGTGTTTATTAAACTGTATAGGTAGGTTGGAAAAACACCTAATCTAAACCTAAATCTAAGATGGGAGCAAGCTACAACCATCAAATGATAATAAGGCAATCCTAGTGGCGTCTTGTCAAATAAAAAGGACCTATTCTAAAAAAAAAAAGAAAACTATTGCCACTCCTTACAACTAAATACAAAAAGAGTGTGGGATTGTGGGACAGGGTTCACAAGAAAGAAAGAAGTGTTAATAAATGATAAGTCAGGATGTGTTAGCGAGTGTCTCCCTTCCCCACGTTTTGAGCACGGAACAAGGCAGGACCACACGCTCAAGCTTTTCCAGCACAAGACTAAAGTTCCATTCTAAGGTATCAGGACCTCTGGTGGTTAAGTCTCTTTTCTACAAAAAAGTCTCTTGCCTCCGAGGACCTGATGTGGTCAAAATAACAAACAAAACGTTCCCTGTTCATAGGTATGTTGGGTGATGACGTTTTACCCCCGGATTCCCCTCTTTCGGACTCAGATCCACAAAAAGTTTCTAGCAGTATCAGGACCTTTGGTGGTTCAGTATCTTGCTTCTGGGGGCCTGGTAAATTCAAAATAATAAACAAAAGTTCCTTTCTGATTGCATTTGGGTTACGAGTCTTCACCCCTGGGTCCCCCTCTTCCGGGCTCAGACCCCTCTCGAATCTCAGCTTCCCTCCATCGGATTCACTATGGCTTGTATCTATAACAACTTTAACCGGTATATTGACGTGTCGGCGGGTGATGGCTTTTCACCCCTGGATCTCCCTCTTCCGGGCTCAGACCCTTCTTGAATGTCAGACTCCCTCCGTCGGGTTCACTATGACTTGTATTCAAAGATATTTTCACTTTTCTCTTTCACAAGTCTTAATGTCTTTTTAAGCAATCCATTGTGGACAACCCTCTGTCGGATTCACTCTTGGTCAACACAATGTTCATTGGGCATAATGCTTAGCACCATTCTGCAGGTATCCCTCCGTCATGTTCATGGTTGCCAATCTTACAGTTCCTTCTATTTTCTCACTATGCAGGATTCGCTCCCCTCAGTTTTCCAATAATCTGTCGGTCAAAGACTTTCGACTGTACAGAGGATTTTGCTAGTCCCCTGTATGACCACTTTGACCTTTCCCTTGCGGCTTTCCTACATCCTTCTGGTTTTGGTAGTTTTAACAAACAGGCACCGGTCAGAGTCTTTCGAATGAATGCCCATGTGGCATCAGACCACTCTGCATCTGGACGTTATCTAGGCTTTCTTAAAAGTTCAAAACACACACAAGTTCTATGTTCACTAGTCCTTGCATTAACAATATGTTGCTGATTGCAACCTTCAACTCAACACAGTCTGGCTTACGATCTGCTCTCTCTGACTCACTGGCTGTGTTGAACTCTTTGGTATTCCTTGTTTCAGGAGTCAAGGACGGTACCACGGTAGCCACCATGCCTCCCCGCCAGGGCTATCAGCATGGGAGGCCCCTGTGCACCATTCACATCTGCCACGCCACACACCAGCTGTATATCCCAGTGCTATGATTCCTTTTGCAGAGGTTTTGCAGGTCTGGGTTGAAAAGGGCAAGGGCACTTGCCTCCTTGTCGTCCTCTCTGGTCTCGCCGTCTTGTATCTCTGTTTGAACTGCTGGTTTGCAATAGCTGCTACCTCGTGTTGTTGGCCTTGCTCTAAGTGTGCTTTCGTGCTTCGCCTTTTCTCCCTGTAGGGAAGAGCCTTCCTCCATGGCCCTCCCTGCCCCCTCCACTGTAGCTAGGAATTTTGGAGTCATCTTCGACTCCTCCCTTTTCCTTCATCCCACATATTCAGGACATTGTCAAGAAGTCCCACGTTCAGTTCTTCCTTCTCTAAGGGACTCAACCTTTACTCACCTTGCCCCATAGACTCAATGTTACCCGTGCTCTGGTTCTTTCCAGGCTAGACTATTGAAATAGCCTCCTCCTCAATCTTCCTTCCTCCACCCTGCAACCTGTCCAGCTAACCCAGAATAGGGCAGCAAGACCTATCCTTGGACTCAAGCCTAGGGTCTGTATCTCTCCTGCCCTACAAAGCCTTCACTGGCTCCCGGTCTCAGCACTGATTAAATTAAAGTCCCTCTGTATCATACACAAGCCTATCTGGGGCCGCGGACCACTCTATCTTTAATGCTTCCTGACCAAATACTCTCCTACTAGACTCCTCTGTTCCTCTGGCACCTGCCTGCAGGTTAAGCGCTTTGCCAAACAGAGCTGGTGGACGATCACTTTCCTCTGCTGACTCTCTCCTGTAGAACAGCCTCCCTCTCCCTCTATGTCTTGTGCAAGACCTCCTTAAGCTCCGAAAAAAAACTCAAGACCTTTCTCTTTACCTCTTCCTTGTCCTCCTCTCTTCCCTTCTAATCTTACAGCAGTGTGACTGATGTGCAGGGCCCTTATGTGTCCTCGGGGACTTGAACCCTCACATCTCTATCCCAGCCGCTGTCTTCTGCTGCACTTACTTGGCTCTCCCTACCCATGGGTGGTTGCACTTATGTTCCTCCCCTTTTAGCACTTATCCGGAGCACTTCTCCATGAGCATCAAAGCATCTTGTCCCTCCCCTTACCCCCTCTGAACTTCTTAGTAGGGTCTTCCCTTTAGTTTCAGTTTTTGTTTTGTACTATTAATGCAATTATTTATCCTTGCTGTAATTCATTGTCTACCTTCCCCTGTCCACACCCTGTTTGTCCTGTGGCGCATTGAAACAGTTTTGCTAATTGTATAACTGCCTAATAAGTGAACAATAAAATAAAAAAATAAAGGCCCGTCAGGTGTGTGCAGTTGTTGTCAATTGCCTGACTTTGCCTGACCCTTGTGTTTGTGTGTTTGGACATGTCAGGTAAATGGCTCTGGTGTTAGTCTGTTGTTTGTCACAGTGTAGGAAAGTGTTCATGTTGGAAAAGGGGGGGGTAGAGTGTCTAGATATCCTATGAGTAGGATGGGGAATAGGTGTTACAGGGAAGGGGGTACCGCGTCTCACCCATCGGCATCCCACTTCCACTCCCCGAAAACCCCTCATCCAGGTGATCCTCCCCCATTGGTCCACCCCTAGGAACTGTATCCAATAGCGATAGCCGTGTCCTGGCCACCTGGATGACAGATCCCTGGTTTCTAAGGTTTCTCAAAGTACCAGAAGAAATTATGATAAATACAGGGGTCTTGGTCTAAATACAATGAAAGACGTGCACCATCCTGAATTTAGTAACATGTGGTACAATGACATGCACTCAGTGGGGAAAGAGAGAACAAATGGAAGCTGCTGTGTCTGCTTCGTGATCCCCCACTCATCAGGGGTGCCCAAAATGTAGTGCCCCAGGAAACATCATAGTGAGATGCCCAGTGCTTAGTCCATCTAGCATTTTGTTGAGTGCAAAGGTTGTTCCAGGCGCATGTAATACGGTTTGTGTTGATGGACAGAGATGATGAAAGGTGTGCCAAGAACATTAAAGACACGCAAAGCACGCTATACCCACTCAAGAAGATAGATGGTGTATTGTTTGTATCCAACCAATGGGAAGGAGCAGTGGTTAGCTTTACAGCAGGGGGGCTGGCGGGGTTCGACGAAGAAGTGATATGGGAAGTTAACAATCTGGGTCATGACATCTGGATGGCACACGTCTCCAAGCTAACATGGATCGAAGCATAACAAATTTAGTAACAGTGCAAATGCATGAAGAATACCAGTTCTGTTTTCAAGGGGTTGGAACCATTTCTGTAGGAAAAAACAATAAATGCAATAAGACTCTGTACATTCCATATCTAAGGAAGGGCACCGAGGGCTCATGGACATGTATTGGGTGTGCGGGCAGCAGGCGTATCTGCACCTGCCACCATCATGGAGGGGCACATGCTCATTGGCTACCGTGCATTCAGCCATCCTTGTGGTTCCTGAGGTGCACCTTGTGATCGTGCCAACCACTGGAACAACCCACACCACATCCCTTGCGAGTGAAGAAAGGCTCACTAAGAAGACAGAAGAGGTGCTCAATCAACCTATCTGAGGACAAATATTGCTGTACAACAAAGCTGAGGTCTTCTTTGTGTCGATACTGTTACCAGGAGCCCAGACCACAGCAAATGCAAAATGGTTAGAGAGAGCAAGGCGGAAAGTAATCCAATTGGCCAACGATACAGAGCAATGACTAAATGCTATCCAGAGTGAATCGTAGGCCATTGGGTTGATGAAGCTCCAGAACCGCTATGTTCTGGATCTGCTAACGGCCGTGGAAGGGGGAGTTTGCAAAAGAATTGGACTGTTGTGCTGTACCTATACACCCCAAAATGATGCAGCAAATGGGTCCCTGACAGCAGTGGTCAAAGTGTACGAAAGGCAGTAGTTATGTTATGTTATATGAATTTATTAAGCGTGCAGTCACCCAAAGGTATCATGGCACTATAGGAGAGAGGTCAGAGTCCCTAAGCCCGCAACCAGCATCTAAAACAGGTGAGGTTTTAAGGTGTTTCTAAAAGCCAGGTGGTTGGACAGATTCTTTAATGTGTAAGAAAGATCCTTCCATGGTCTGCCCCCGCTACCCACAAACCCCATCGCCACGCCCCCTGCCATGCACAATACAAACCCCCAAACACATGTGCCTGCTGTTTAAGGGAACGTTCAGTGCAATGCCCTGAAAGTGCAAGTTTTAACTTCTTCCTACACTTTTATTTTAAAACGAAACCATTCCGGAACTATTTCATTTTAAAAATAAAAATAAATCTGAATTTGCCAATTTTTGCAACAGCTCCCTAAAGAGCAAGCAAAAAAACTCACATTTGTTGGTTTCCTCATTTCTTTATATCATGGTCACCAAAACCCTAGGCTTGTGGGCAAAGTGCTTAAGAACAGCAAGCCGGTCTACGGCTTAGCAGTAGTTAGACATCTAAGCCTTCCACAGTGGTATGGTGAGCCAAGGCATGTAGAAACCATGCCCAAGAAAACAGTGTCCAAAGCCCTTCTATTCACCCCCCCCCCCACCCCCAAAACCCCTATCTGCCACAAACAGCCACGTTGTATAGATGGGAAAGCTGGGGCGAAATATGGCTTCCTTGGGAGCAGAAGCCTGAGCCCAGCCTTCCTGGAGGTCCCAGAGTCCTGCTAGAACCTTTGAGGTAATGGTTATTTTGGTGTGTGATATGGGAACCCTCTTAGATGGAGGTTGGGCGCCTACCGTAGTTAAGTTACATAATCCCACCTTTGACTAGCCTGCTCATCCTGTGGCTGCATTTACTGTGCCCCGTTAATAGAGGGCATCATGCAAAAGTTACTTCAATACAGTGGTCTATGATCTATTTAACAGATCACATTTCCTAGTAATAAACTTGACTGGGCTGTCAGACCATGGAATCTCATTAAGAAGGTTGTAACTGATGTGTTAATTGGTCTGACAATTTAACAGTCCGTTATTAGTTTTGAAGTACAAACCGCCACTTAATGTGGCCCAGAGAACAAAACCTGTATCTTAAACAAGACTCCTCACCTGTCACATACAAATCTCTTTCCTTTGTATTAAGGAGTATTTATTGTGGCATATGGCTCTTCCTCTAGTAATGATTTCTTTGCAGAGATTAAGACAGGCATTGCTAAAGTTCTTGATCTTATTGCTTCTCTTAATTAAAGAGATTATATACAAATCCCCCCCACACCTTGACTTAATCTGGAACGTCAACAGATTGGTTGTCTTGAATGTAAATGGCTTACTGAGCCTCTGCCTTCTAAACTTTTGATTGTAAAAGATGCATGTCAGATCTATTCTGATGATATTAGGACTCCAAAAAGGACTACTCCTGTAATTTTATTGAATCTTCAGTTTATCGACACAAAGCTCAATGCTTGGTTTTAAAAAACCTTGAAAAATCAGACTCTGCCTTGCCAAATTTGTTGAATGAAAAATGTCAGGATTTCACTGATCTTTCATCTAATTAAATCTAAAATATTCTTCAGAATATATATTTGGAGTAAGCCATATAAATCTATGCAATAAAGCATCTGAAATTGGGTTGGATTATCTTCCCCTAAACGTAAAATCTCTTTTGTCAGCAATGTCTAAAACTAAACTGACTTATTACGCTGATGGTCAATGTCAGGCATAGCCGTTTAATGAATGTTCTTTATCCTTCGCTTTTTTAATTCTTCAATTTCACTTGGGCATGTTGACCTTTTTAATGACAATCAAGAGCAAAGACATTAATATCTCCCTAGAGATAGATATGTATTTCAAATGGTCGCAAATGTGGAGCAAAAAGTACAGGAAATCTTTTGCCACATATTAGATACTATCAGCTACCTCTTCCATTGGCTCATATGAAGCATACGTTATGGGGAGCTGTAATGCATCAGGCAGGATTATACTTACAATGACCTTTTTGTACACGAAGCAGATATAGGCACTAAAATGGTATCTTCACAGAGGATAAATACCAACCCACTTAGGCAGACCCTTTTAATGTGGAAAGATTGACTCTTTCCCATTTCTCATGCAAGTCTCAGATTTAGATACCTTATTTCTCATGCCAAAGAAAACCACCAAATGTAGCACCCATGACACAATAGGCTTCATCACAGAAACTGATTTCAAAGTGCCCACATGAACAGATATGTTTATATTTTAATATTTAAAGTTTAAATGAACAATAGGACAAGACACTTGGAAAGGTAAACGTATATAAAAACAATTAAAATTACTTGAGTATGCAAGCACAACCATCTCTTAGTCAGCAAGATTTAATGAAGATACCCATTTAAACAATATTACTACTTTAAACTTAAAGAGGTGAACAACAGATACGACACAAGTACGTGAATAGGAGAATGAGAGCCAACAGAAACACAGACAGACAGACACACACACACACACCTCTTCCCCTCCACCCCTCACTGTGACTGAGCACAAAGGTCTTGGAGCGAAAACCACATCTCCTCATTTCCAGTTTTTAAACTTATAAATAAACAACACATTCAATGTGGCTGCTACTGATCAAAGCTCACATCTCAAGTTATGTGTTTAAACCCGATTTCCAAATTCAAAAAGGGGCTGTCAGCAAAGCTCATTAGAACCAGTGACTCTGATATTTAGAATTCTGTACAGTTTGTAAATTGCCGGAACAAACATTGCCACCTTTTAATGTTAGATGCATATATTTCGGAGCACATTCAAGATAAACAATAGGTTACATTTTAAAATACTATATATACATCATTGTAATATCATCCCCAGTGATATATCCCCACACTAACAACATGCCGTAAAATCAAGTGTTCCCATAACATACCAAGTGTAACATTTATGATTTTCTATGTAAAAGCATATACATTTAGTATAATAATACAAGAGTTCACCACATCAAGAATGTAATATATTGTCAAACATCTTGTATTGTTTTATTGTGACAAAGTGACTTTTGGACTGTGCATTACTGCAGTATTTGGTAGGTAGCACTACTGTTCAAAACCAGAATTGCTGAACAGACCATATCCATAAAAAACATGTCAGGTCAGTAGTTTCCTCTACAAACAAGGGCACATAGAAGAGTATTGCACCTTAATTGCATCTAAGCCAAGGTTGACTGGTATCTCAGGCAGGGCAACCAATACAGTGGTCTGATTGGTTTAAAAATGAGGGTCAAGAGGCTTTTATGATATAAATGTGCTTTTTATTTTAGAATGAGCCATAGTGTCCTGTAGTTGTAGGATGATTACATGAGTCACAGTGAGAGTTTGGCGTGCGTTGAGCTGCAGCAGGTGGCAAGACTGACCAAGTCATAATGCGCACCAGTTCCTTTAGCCTTGCAGGGGCTTTGGTGAGCTGAAGTAGGTAACTGGAGAATTCTCCAGAGCCCCTCTCCTCTGGTTCCAGTCCCTCTGGTTTTGGCCACCAAAAGGTAAAGACTGGCAGAAACCTCTCACAGTCATTTGCCTTAAATGGAGCTCTGTCCCCAATCACCTGTACAGACTTCCACTTCTATGTATGGGTTATGCTCAACAATTGAGAGGGGTGTTTAAGAACTGCTGCTCTGTTGCAAGATGGAGCAATCCCCTTCCCAAGTACAGCACTTTTTCCATGCTGGCTCCTGGTGGAGGAACAAATCCATTCACTTTATTCCTAAACTGCTGCAAGCTGCCGTGGAAACAGTGGGACTTCAAATGGTGGGGGACGAGCCATTTAAACACTTGGTCACCGCCGCAGCAATGTTATTTTATGTTTGCTCACTTTATTTTGAAAGCTTGGCAGCAAACCACATAGCATACACCGGTCTATATTGCATTTCAGTGTACGTGAACATTACACATGCTGTTGCTAGTGAACATATACTTTAAGTCCTGTACCCTAGAATACTGGGACGTGCGAAGAGACTTTTTTGAGACCATGAGCCGCATCATGTCAGCATATATCTGTGGTTGGTGTAGCTTTTGTCTGTAGATAAGTACAATAATCGTCCCATATGTCTTTTGGTCGACTGGCTATGGGCATCAGTGACATACAAGTCTCCTCATTATTGTTGGCCCAGGTTAGGTCTGCTAGCCATTGCCTTAATGTGGGAGATTTCTGCTGCTTCTATCACATCAGAATAGCTCTCTTTGCTGTTAGGGAGCCCAGATATAATAATGAATATTCTACTTGTGACATTCTATTGTAGCGTCCCATTAAGCACCACATGGGATCCTATGGAACTTCCTCACCCCCATCAGAGACAGTTCTGCACACACGCTGGGACAAAGATCCCTTAGCACAGGGCATTACCACATCACATGCATGTAATTCACATCAATTATGCTACAGCTATTGAAACTGGCACTCGCATCTGTGTTGAATGCATTAATTATCGCTGGTGTTTAGTGGATCACATGTAATATCTTCGATTGTATGGCCTTAACATTTGAATTGATGGATATGTCTTTAGTTAATATTGTTATTTCATTCCATATTCCATCTTCCAGATCTACTCCCAGCTTCTTAAACCATTTCTCGCAAGTTTTTGACGTGACACTGTACAATGGCGTAAAATGCTGGCGCAAAGTGACGACAAGACTGAAATGGCCAGGAATTGGATACATATATGCGTTTTTGGGCTTCAAAGGACAATGTACCCATTAGTAACGAAGGCTGATCGTAGGCAGAGGTACTGTGACTAGCTAACTGTGCACGAATCTTGGCTGCATGTCCGCCAACTTGACTAAATTGTTTACAGACAAATGATTTAGTATGTCAAAGCCTGCCTCTTTCCAATGGCCTTGTATTGCTTTGTCCAATGAGGGTGGCATATTCAATATACCCCATTTAGGGCGTTGCCATGGTACACATCAATCAGACCTATTTATTTTATGATCCTATACCAGGCCTTTAGTGTGGTGTGTAGCAGGTGATAAGGGCAGTAATCTATATAACCTGTGCTATATAACCTGTGTTTAGAGTTGCAGAGTTCAGATTCATACTCCCCCACCACTTTTAGTTCTAGCCTAACATGTGGGTATTCTTTAGATCCATTCAACCAGTAAAAGATGAAGCTTGTTTGTGCAACCACATAGTACAGCTTGAAAACACCACCACACGAATGTTAATTAAGCCCAATTACGGACAGGAACCAAATAAGAAATACTATCATTACAGTTCAGAGAAATACATTATCGGCCACCACTATATCAATTTGAGAGTTATGGAGTCTTTAGGTCGACATCCATTAGATCGCCATTTTTTGGCCAACATACATTAAGGTCGACCTGATTTGACATCCCTCGTTTCATGTCCATCCTAAATTATCAAAGGGAGGGTTTGAAAACACTCATTAAAAAAAAAAGCTTTCAATAATAATAGGTAGTAAGACCTGGCCACCCAAAAATGTCTATCTTCTACCTTCCTATCTAATAGATCTAGACCAAAATATCTACAACCCTCCCTTATGCATGCATTAAGCTGATTCACCTACATTCATGCATACACAATGGCTTCCATATTTAATAGTGATATTTGCCCACATCCATTGCATTCTACCAGTTACGTGATCACTTTGGAAGTCAGAAATATGTTTGTGAAGGAACAAGACTGGGGGTACATGAGCACTTTTTAAAATTGTATTAAAAACAGGACAACAAGAGAAGGGATTCAAATATCTATGCATTTGTATCCAATACCAAAATGTATGCCTTTCAGACCTGCAGTCTTACTTTTCTTGGTTGCTTAGAAAGATGAGCTCACCATCTAGTTACGAGCGTACTGTATCAATCAGCAAGTGAGACAAATCAACACAATCAATACTATCCAGGTAGGTTGTCATGCAGATGGGATATCCGGAACTATCGCCCCAATTCCTTTAAAAAAAAGAAATTATAAAAGCTGACTGAATATCCAATGGATAGAATCTGTGCTCTGATTTAATTCCTCAAATACACTTTTTCGCTTGCCCTTTTTAGGTCTGGCTAGCAAGGGGAGTCCACACTTCAACATACTGAAAGACCATACTTTTCTCTTCTGTACTTTTCGCCAATTCTTGTGTATAGGAAAGTGCTAAATTCTTGCATTTTCTGAAAATCAGCAGTGTGGTAATTTTATGAGAAAACCAGTCTGAGCAAATTAAGTGCTACCAATGTTCATCCATATTGAATATATTCAGTTTTAGATTAGGTTGAAATAGTGATTCAATTATGTTGTACCCATGATTGGATTGTTGAAGAGTTTAAAGAATCATCCAATGCCTTTGTCACAGTACTGTACCCCTGTGCTGTGGTCTACCAGAAGATCATGCAGCATTGTCATGTAAATATTAAAGAGTAGTAATGATGATGAGGACTGAGTGATAGTGTAGGTTATGCTTGCTCGAAATGACTTGATATGCTCTAAGCAAATGTAAGATATCTAAGAGTCATGTGCTAAATTGTGCTTAAAGAGGTTCAGATGCATCAATATCACATTGTAGTTGGGTGAAAATTAGTTTTTGTTCATCAGTGTGCAGGGGTCCTCCTCTTATTCTAAAAGCCAGGTAAGAGCAGAAACTCCCACTAGCCAATGGCAGATCTGGCCCTCAGTAATGATGATGAGGACTGAGTGATAGTGTAGGTTATGCTTGCTCGAAATGACTTGATATGCTCTAAGCAAATGTAAGATATGTAAGAGTCATGTGCTAAATTGTGCTTAAAGAGGTTCAGATGCATCAATATCACATTGTAGTTGGGTGAAAATTAGTTTTTGTTCATCAGTATTAAAGAAAAAGACATTGTTTAAAACAGGCATGCAAGGACAGCAATATTCATAGCAATAAAACCTACCTGAAAGACTGAAGACGGGCCATCATCAGTGAAGCAACTCGATCGCCATTGCCCACCAAGCACAACGCGCCCCTGCCAAGACAGCAGGACGGAGAACCCGCCAAAATCTAAAACAAGGTGAGGAGAAGTCCAGAAGGGTCGCAGACCTACAGGGAGGTGGGAGGCTGTTTACCCCGGTTGCCCAGTCCTGAACATAGCTTACCTGTATTCCAGGAAGAACTCTTCCGCTGGTCGCATCTGGGCATTGCAAGGAGGGACATCTGAACCCCAACTGCTGGGTGGCACCCCCGTGAAACCAGGTGAGCATAACAGTAAGTTTCGCTACAACTCACCCCGTACTATGGTTCTTCACAGGACTTGGCAGGTCAGTTTAGGAGAGTTCAAGGTCGCTTTTCCCACTCTTAGCCTCAGTCCTTGATTCCCAGGGGTGGCAGGTTCGAGCAGTTCTCTGGTTGGTGCCTATTGCTGGTGCAAGGTCTCTAGGTTGAAAAATGAACTCGATGCAGGGCCCTTCTCAGGACAGGACTGGATGCAGGTAAGCAGTTTCGGACGACAGCCACAGATGCACAGTGATGCAAAGGCAGGACTTTACTTCATATCTTGGGCAGACTTTACTTCCTATCTCGGCCAGACTTTACTTTCTATCTCGGGTACCCTTGAAGGTCCACAAAACTGCGCAGAGGCCACTCTTGCTGCACAATCTGAAGATCCCACAAGTTCCAGGCCCCAACCCGGAACAGCAACGTCTGGAGAACGGTAGCCCAAACTTCAGAACTGTTCAGCTACCAGGTGGTTCAGAGGCACCTCCAGCTCCTCTTCTTAGGACTCAGAGCTGACGTCAAGAATGGATGTTCCCTCCACTCCAAGGGTTGCAGCTCCCACGCAGGACTGCTAGAGATCTTCCACTGGACAGGGCTCTACCAGGACAGCAGCAGAGGTTGGTTGCCAGGCCCTTCCTCAAAGGGGTCTCTGGACTGCTCGTGGGTCTTGCGGCTGGACAGGAGTCTTGGCTCCTTCAATTTCTTCCAGCATCTCTCTAGAGTGTGCAGGGGTCCTCCACTTATTCTAAAAGCCAGGTAAGAGCAGAAACTCCCACTAGCCAATGACAGATCTGGCCCTCAGTAATGATGATGAGGACTGAGTGATAGTGTAGGTTATGCTTGCTCGAAATGACTTGATATGCTCTAAGCAAATGTAAGATATGTAAGAGTAATGTGCTAAATTGTGCTTAAAGAGGTTCAGATGCATCAATATCACATTGTAGTTGGGTGAAAATTAGTTTTTGTTCATCAGTATTATATGGGGTATACTGTGTCACCCCAGCAGTGGTCCAATCAGGACCAGTTTGTGGAATGGGACCAGACAATCCCCATCCACATCCTGGCAGCAAACATGCATAGCCCTCCAGTATCCCGCCAAAGGTCTCTGCTTTCCCAGGCACTGGAAGTCCATGTATGGATTTTCCTGGCCTCACAGGCAAGGAAGAAGGCTAAAAAGACAAGATGGCCAAAGGATAAGTGAAAAACAACGTGGCATGGCCATATTTTGCCACTTTTGATGGGAGAGGGGGAGGGGAAAAGTGCATGGAAGGGGGGAGAAGTGGAAAGTGCGAAGCAGAGGAGAAACAAATAAATAACAATAAATAAATAAATAATAAAGGCAACAAACAGTGTTAGTGCAGCCGGCAATTTGCAAGTGCTAGGTTTAAGGCAGCAGACAGGGTAGGTCTGATAAGTGCAGGAAGAAAAAGGGGGGGCTGTATGGGTACAGATACAGACCCCAGTGCAAGGGGTGGCCCGGAGGCAGTGTGGGAGGGTGGCAGGGTGAGCAGGTACGTGGGCCCTGAGGACTGAGGGTGGCCAGGTGCACAGTGCCAAGAGAGAATAGATCAGCAGGGGAGAGGGGGAGCGAAGGCAGAAGAAAAGAGGAAGGTCTTGAGGTGCTTCCGGAACCGGAGATGGTTCTCCTCAAGTTTTAGAGTGGGCAGGGAGGCTGTTCCAGAGGGAGGCCCCAGACAAAGACAGAGATCTACCCCTAGCTCGTTTCTTTGAAAAACGACTGACCCTGAGGGAGTTGAGGTATAGGAGCAAAGAGCTTGAGAGGGGAGGTATTTGCAGAGGGATAGCTGAAGGTATTTTGGACCCAGGCCCCAGAAAGCCTTGTGGACAATGCAGAGGGTTTTGATTTTAATCCTTGCAACAACTGGGAGCCAATGGAGAGATTTCAGAGCTGGAGAGATACGATCCCAGGGCTTGAGGCCAAGGACAAGTCTTGCAGTCCTGTTCTGGATTAGTTGCAGAGGGCAGAGACTAGAGGCAGGTAGATTTAGAAAGAGGCTGTTACAATAGTCCAAACTAGAGAGAACCAGAGCTTGGGATACCATGAGCCTCTGGGGCAAGGAGAGGAAAGGCAGAATACCTCTGAGGAGGTGCAATAGGAAATGTGACTTTTTAGAGACCTCAGGGATGTGGGCAGAGAAGGAAAGGGTGGAGTCAAAGATTCTTAGCCTCGCTGGTGGGGGTAGGAGGAGGGCCAAGTGAGGCCGGCCAGAGAGTGAGGGGAAAGGATGGTGAAGTAATGATTTCTTTGCAGAGATTAAGACAGGCATTGCTAAAGTTCTTGATCTTATTGCTTCTCTTAATTAAAGAGATTATATACAAATCCCCCCCACACCTTGACTTAATCTGGAACGTCAACAGATTGGTTGTCTTGAATGTAAATGGCTTACTGAGCCTCTGCCTTCTAAACTTTTGATTGTAAAAGATGCATGTCAGATCTATTCTGATGATATTAGGACTCCAAAAAGGACTACTCCTGTAATTTTATTGAATCTTCAGTTTATCGACACAAAGCTCAATGCTTGGTTTTAAAAAACCTTGAAAAATCAGACTCTGCCTTGCCAAATTTGTTGAATGAAAAATGTCAGGATTTCACTGATCTTTCATCTAATTAAATCTAAAATATTCTTCAGAATATATATTTGGAGTAAGCCATATAAATCTATGCAATAAAGCATCTGAAATTGGGTTGGATTATCTTCCCCTAAACGTAAAATCTCTTTTGTCAGCAATGTCTAAAACTAAACTGACTTATTACGCTGATGGTCAATGTCAGGCATAGCCGTTTAATGAATGTTCTTTATCCTTCGCTTTTTTAATTCTTCAATTTCACTTGGGCATGTTGACCTTTTTAATGACAATCAAGAGCAAAGACATTAATATCTCCCTAGAGATAGATATGTATTTCAAATGGTCGCAAATGTGGAGCAAAAAGTACAGGAAATCTTTTGCCACATATTAGATACTATCAGCTACCTCTTCCATTGGCTCATATGAAGCATACGTTATGGGGAGCTGTAATGCATCAGGCAGGATTATACTTACAATGACCTTTTTGTACACGAAGCAGATATAGGCACTAAAATGGTATCTTCACAGAGGATAAATACCAACCCACTTAGGCAGACCCTTTTAATGTGGAAAGATTGACTCTTTCCCATTTCTCATGCAAGTCTCAGATTTAGATACCTTATTTCTCATGCCAAAGAAAACCACCAAATGTAGCACCCATGACACAATAGGCTTCATCACAGAAACTGATTTCAAAGTGCCCACATGAACAGATATGTTTATATTTTAATATTTAAAGTTTAAATGAACAATAGGACAAGACACTTGGAAAGGTAAACGTATATAAAAACAATTAAAATTACTTGAGTATGCAAGCACAACCATCTCTTAGTCAGCAAGATTTAATGAAGATACCCATTTAAACAATATTACTACTTTAAACTTAAAGAGGTGAACAACAGATACGACACAAGTACGTGAATAGGAGAATGAGAGCCAACAGAAACACAGACAGACAGACACACACACACACACCTCTTCCCCTCCACCCCTCACTGTGACTGAGCACAAAGGTCTTGGAGCGAAAACCACATCTCCTCATTTCCAGTTTTTAAACTTATAAATAAACAACACATTCAATGTGGCTGCTACTGATCAAAGCTCACATCTCAAGTTATGTGTTTAAACCCGATTTCCAAATTCAAAAAGGGGCTGTCAGCAAAGCTCATTAGAACCAGTGACTCTGATATTTAGAATTCTGTACAGTTTGTAAATTGCCGGAACAAACATTGCCACCTTTTAATGTTAGATGCATATATTTCGGAGCACATTCAAGATAAACAATAGGTTACATTTTAAAATACTATATATACATCATTGTAATATCATCCCCAGTGATATATCCCCACACTAACAACATGCCGTAAAATCAAGTGTTCCCATAACATACCAAGTGTAACATTTATGATTTTCTATGTAAAAGCATATACATTTAGTATAATAATACAAGAGTTCACCACATCAAGAATGTAATATATTGTCAAACATCTTGTATTGTTTTATTGTGACAAAGTGACTTTTGGACTGTGCATTACTGCAGTATTTGGTAGGTAGCACTACTGTTCAAAACCAGAATTGCTGAACAGACCATATCCATAAAAAACATGTCAGGTCAGTAGTTTCCTCTACAAACAAGGGCACATAGAAGAGTATTGCACCTTAATTGCATCTAAGCCAAGGTTGACTGGTATCTCAGGCAGGGCAACCAATACAGTGGTCTGACTGGTTTAAAAATGAGGGTCAAGAGGCTTTTATGATATAAATGTGCTTTTTATTTTAGAATGAGCCATAGTGTCCTGTAGTTGTAGGATGATTACATGAGTCACAGTGAGAGTTTGGCGTGCGTTGAGCTGCAGCAGGTGGCAAGACTGACCAAGTCATAATGCGCACCAGTTCCTTTAGCCTTGCAGGGGCTTTGGTGAGCTGAAGTAGGTAACTGGAGAATTCTCCAGAGCCCCTCTCCTCTGGTTCCAGTCCCTCTGGTTTTGGCCACCAAAAGGTAAAGACTGGCAGAAACCTCTCACAGTCATTTGCCTTAAATGGAGCTCTGTCCCCAATCACCTGTACAGACTTCCACTTCTATGTATGGGTTATGCTCAACAATTGAGAGGGGTGTTTAAGAACTGCTGCTCTGTTGCAAGATGGAGCAATCCCCTTCCCAAGTACAGCACTTTTTCCATGCTGGCTCCTGGTGGAGGAACAAATCCATTCACTTTATTCCTAAACTGCTGCAAGCTGCCGTGGAAACAGTGGGACTTCAAATGGTGGGGGACGAGCCATTTAAACACTTGGTCACCGCCGCAGCAATGTTATTTTATGTTTGCTCACTTTATTTTGAAAGCTTGGCAGCAAACCACATAGCATACACCGGTCTATATTGCATTTCAGTGTACGTGAACATTACACATGCTGTTGCTAGTGAACATATACTTTAAGTCCTGTACCCTAGAATACTGGGACGTGCGAAGAGACTTTTTTGAGACCATGAGCCGCATCATGTCAGCATATATCTGTGGTTGGTGTAGCTTTTGTCTGTAGATAAGTACAATAATCGTCCCATATGTCTTTTGGTCGACTGGCTATGGGCATCAGTGACATACAAGTCTCCTCATTATTGTTGGCCCAGGTTAGGTCTGCTAGCCATTGCCTTAATGTGGGAGATTTCTGCTGCTTCTATCACATCAGAATAGCTCTCTTTGCTGTTAGGGAGCCCAGATATAATAATGAATATTCTACTTGTGACATTCTATTGTAGCGTCCCATTAAGCACCACATGGGATCCTATGGAACTTCCTCACCCCCATCAGAGACAGTTCTGCACACACGCTGGGACAAAGATCCCTTAGCACAGGGCATTACCACATCACATGCATGTAATTCACATCAATTATGCTACAGCTATTGAAACTGGCACTCGCATCTGTGTTGAATGCATTAATTATCGCTGGTGTTTAGTGGATCACATGTAATATCTTCGATTGTATGGCCTTAACATTTGAATTGATGGATATGTCTTTAGTTAATATTGTTATTTCATTCCATATTCCATCTTCCAGATCTACTCCCAGCTTCTTAAACCATTTCTCGCAAGTTTTTGACGTGACACTGTACAATGGCGTAAAATGCTGGCGCAAAGTGACGACAAGACTGAAATGGCCAGGAATTGGATACATATATGCGTTTTTGGGCTTCAAAGGACAATGTACCCATTAGTAACGAAGGCTGATCGTAGGCAGAGGTACTGTGACTAGCTAACTGTGCACGAATCTTGGCTGCATGTCCGCCAACTTGACTAAATTGTTTACAGACAAATGATTTAGTATGTCAAAGCCTGCCTCTTTCCAATGGCCTTGTATTGCTTTGTCCAATGAGGGTGGCATATTCAATATACCCCATTTAGGGCGTTGCCATGGTACACATCAATCAGACCTATTTATTTTATGATCCTATACCAGGCCTTTAGTGTGGTGTGTAGCAGGTGATAAGGGCAGTAATCTATATAACCTGTGCTATATAACCTGTGTTTAGAGTTGCAGAGTTCAGATTCATACTCCCCCACCACTTTTAGTTCTAGCCTAACATGTGGGTATTCTTTAGATCCATTCAACCAGTAAAAGATGAAGCTTGTTTGTGCAACCACATAGTACAGCTTGAAAACACCACCACACGAATGTTAATTAAGCCCAATTACGGACAGGAACCAAATAAGAAATACTATCATTACAGTTCAGAGAAATACATTATCGGCCACCACTATATCAATTTGAGAGTTATGGAGTCTTTAGGTCGACATCCATTAGATCGCCATTTTTTGGCCAACATACATTAAGGTCGACCTGATTTGACATCCCTCGTTTCATGTCCATCCTAAATTATCAAAGGGAGGGTTTGAAAACACTCATTAAAAAAAAAAGCTTTCAATAATAATAGGTAGTAAGACCTGGCCACCCAAAAATGTCTATCTTCTACCTTCCTATCTAATAGATCTAGACCAAAATATCTACAACCCTCCCTTATGCATGCATTAAGCTGATTCACCTACATTCATGCATACACAATGGCTTCCATATTTAATAGTGATATTTGCCCACATCCATTGCATTCTACCAGTTACGTGATCACTTTGGAAGTCAGAAATATGTTTGTGAAGGAACAAGACTGGGGGTACATGAGCACTTTTTAAAATTGTATTAAAAACAGGACAACAAGAGAAGGGATTCAAATATCTATGCATTTGTATCCAATACCAAAATGTATGCCTTTCAGACCTGCAGTCTTACTTTTCTTGGTTGCTTAGAAAGATGAGCTCACCATCTAGTTACGAGCGTACTGTATCAATCAGCAAGTGAGACAAATCAACACAATCAATACTATCCAGGTAGGTTGTCATGCAGATGGGATATCCGGAACTATCGCCCCAATTCCTTTAAAAAAAAGAAATTATAAAAGCTGACTGAATATCCAATGGATAGAATCTGTGCTCTGATTTAATTCCTCAAATACACTTTTTCGCTTGCCCTTTTTAGGTCTGGCTAGCAAGGGGAGTCCACACTTCAACATACTGAAAGACCATACTTTTCTCTTCTGTACTTTTCGCCAATTCTTGTGTATAGGAAAGTGCTAAATTCTTGCATTTTCTGAAAATCAGCAGTGTGGTAATTTTATGAGAAAACCAGTCTGAGCAAATTAAGTGCTACCAATGTTCATCCATATTGAATATATTCAGTTTTAGATTAGGTTGAAATAGTGATTCAATTATGTTGTACCCATGATTGGATTGTTGAAGAGTTTAAAGAATCATCCAATGCCTTTGTCACAGTACTGTACCCCTGTGCTGTGGTCTACCAGAAGATCATGCAGCATTGTCATGTAAATATTAAAGAGTAGTAATGATGATGAGGACTGAGTGATAGTGTAGGTTATGCTTGCTCGAAATGACTTGATATGCTCTAAGCAAATGTAAGATATCTAAGAGTCATGTGCTAAATTGTGCTTAAAGAGGTTCAGATGCATCAATATCACATTGTAGTTGGGTGAAAATTAGTTTTTGTTCATCAGTGTGCAGGGGTCCTCCTCTTATTCTAAAAGCCAGGTAAGAGCAGAAACTCCCACTAGCCAATGGCAGATCTGGCCCTCAGTAATGATGATGAGGACTGAGTGATAGTGTAGGTTATGCTTGCTCGAAATGACTTGATATGCTCTAAGCAAATGTAAGATATGTAAGAGTCATGTGCTAAATTGTGCTTAAAGAGGTTCAGATGCATCAATATCACATTGTAGTTGGGTGAAAATTAGTTTTTGTTCATCAGTATTAAAGAAAAAGACATTGTTTAAAACAGGCATGCAAGGACAGCAATATTCATAGCAATAAAACCTACCTGAAAGACTGAAGACGGGCCATCATCAGTGAAGCAACTCGATCGCCATTGCCCACCAAGCACAACGCGCCCCTGCCAAGACAGCAGGACGGAGAACCCGCCAAAATCTAAAACAAGGTGAGGAGAAGTCCAGAAGGGTCGCAGACCTACAGGGAGGTGGGAGGCTGTTTACCCCGGTTGCCCAGTCCTGAACATAGCTTACCTGTATTCCAGGAAGAACTCTTCCGCTGGTCGCATCTGGGCATTGCAAGGAGGGACATCTGAACCCCAACTGCTGGGTGGCACCCCCGTGAAACCAGGTGAGCATAACAGTAAGTTTCGCTACAACTCACCCCGTACTATGGTTCTTCACAGGACTTGGCAGGTCAGTTTAGGAGAGTTCAAGGTCGCTTTTCCCACTCTTAGCCTCAGTCCTTGATTCCCAGGGGTGGCAGGTTCGAGCAGTTCTCTGGTTGGTGCCTATTGCTGGTGCAAGGTCTCTAGGTTGAAAAATGAACTCGATGCAGGGCCCTTCTCAGGACAGGACTGGATGCAGGTAAGCAGTTTCGGACGACAGCCACAGATGCACAGTGATGCAAAGGCAGGACTTTACTTCATATCTTGGGCAGACTTTACTTCCTATCTCGGCCAGACTTTACTTTCTATCTCGGGTACCCTTGAAGGTCCACAAAACTGCGCAGAGGCCACTCTTGCTGCACAATCTGAAGATCCCACAAGTTCCAGGCCCCAACCCGGAACAGCAACGTCTGGAGAACGGTAGCCCAAACTTCAGAACTGTTCAGCTACCAGGTGGTTCAGAGGCACCTCCAGCTCCTCTTCTTAGGACTCAGAGCTGACGTCAAGAATGGATGTTCCCTCCACTCCAAGGGTTGCAGCTCCCACGCAGGACTGCTAGAGATCTTCCACTGGACAGGGCTCTACCAGGACAGCAGCAGAGGTTGGTTGCCAGGCCCTTCCTCAAAGGGGTCTCTGGACTGCTCGTGGGTCTTGCGGCTGGACAGGAGTCTTGGCTCCTTCAATTTCTTCCAGCATCTCTCTAGAGTGTGCAGGGGTCCTCCACTTATTCTAAAAGCCAGGTAAGAGCAGAAACTCCCACTAGCCAATGACAGATCTGGCCCTCAGTAATGATGATGAGGACTGAGTGATAGTGTAGGTTATGCTTGCTCGAAATGACTTGATATGCTCTAAGCAAATGTAAGATATGTAAGAGTAATGTGCTAAATTGTGCTTAAAGAGGTTCAGATGCATCAATATCACATTGTAGTTGGGTGAAAATTAGTTTTTGTTCATCAGTATTATATGGGGTATACTGTGTCACCCCAGCAGTGGTCCAATCAGGACCAGTTTGTGGAATGGGACCAGACAATCCCCATCCACATCCTGGCAGCAAACATGCATAGCCCTCCAGTATCCCGCCAAAGGTCTCTGCTTTCCCAGGCACTGGAAGTCCATGTATGGATTTTCCTGGCCTCACAGGCAAGGAAGAAGGCTAAAAAGACAAGATGGCCAAAGGATAAGTGAAAAACAACGTGGCATGGCCATATTTTGCCACTTTTGATGGGAGAGGGGGAGGGGAAAAGTGCATGGAAGGGGGGAGAAGTGGAAAGTGCGAAGCAGAGGAGAAACAAATAAATAACAATAAATAAATAAATAATAAAGGCAACAAACAGTGTTAGTGCAGCCGGCAATTTGCAAGTGCTAGGTTTAAGGCAGCAGACAGGGTAGGTCTGATAAGTGCAGGAAGAAAAAGGGGGGGCTGTATGGGTACAGATACAGACCCCAGTGCAAGGGGTGGCCCGGAGGCAGTGTGGGAGGGTGGCAGGGTGAGCAGGTACGTGGGCCCTGAGGACTGAGGGTGGCCAGGTGCACAGTGCCAAGAGAGAATAGATCAGCAGGGGAGAGGGGGAGCGAAGGCAGAAGAAAAGAGGAAGGTCTTGAGGTGCTTCCGGAACCGGAGATGGTTCTCCTCAAGTTTTAGAGTGGGCAGGGAGGCTGTTCCAGAGGGAGGCCCCAGACAAAGACAGAGATCTACCCCTAGCTCGTTTCTTTGAAAAACGACTGACCCTGAGGGAGTTGAGGTATAGGAGCAAAGAGCTTGAGAGGGGAGGTATTTGCAGAGGGATAGCTGAAGGTATTTTGGACCCAGGCCCCAGAAAGCCTTGTGGACAATGCAGAGGGTTTTGATTTTAATCCTTGCAACAACTGGGAGCCAATGGAGAGATTTCAGAGCTGGAGAGATACGATCCCAGGGCTTGAGGCCAAGGACAAGTCTTGCAGTCCTGTTCTGGATTAGTTGCAGAGGGCAGAGACTAGAGGCAGGTAGATTTAGAAAGAGGCTGTTACAATAGTCCAAACTAGAGAGAACCAGAGCTTGGGATACCATGAGCCTCTGGGGCAAGGAGAGGAAAGGCAGAATACCTCTGAGGAGGTGCAATAGGAAATGTGACTTTTTAGAGACCTCAGGGATGTGGGCAGAGAAGGAAAGGGTGGAGTCAAAGATTCTTAGCCTCGCTGGTGGGGGTAGGAGGAGGGCCAAGTGAGGCCGGCCAGAGAGTGAGGGGAAAGGATGGTGAAGGTGTGCCGATTAGGAGGATCTCCGTCTTGCTGGCATTCAGACAAAGATCATTGGCGGCACACCAATCTTGAATGGCAGTTAGGCAATCAGAGATGAGAGAGGGAGAGGAGGTGGCAGAGGGCAGCCTGAAGATGAGTTGAGTGTCGTCAGCGTAGCACTGGAAATTTGAGCAGAAAGTGGCAATGTAGTGGGCGAGAGTTGCCAGTATTGGTTGAAAAGCCAGGGCGAGAGGTTGGACCATTGGAAAACACCACAGGTAGAGAGGAAGATAGATGAATGGAAGGACCCAAGTTGGACCTGGGAGGGTCGATCTGAGAAGAAAGAGGTCAGCCAGGCCAGAGCCTGATCAGTGATACCCAGGTTTTCACAGAGACGGTTGAGCAGGGTGGTATGGTTGACCATGTCAAAGGCAGAAGAGAGATCGAGGAGGATGAGAACAGAAGGAATGTTAGAGTCAAGGTTGGAGAGCAGATCTTCACAGATGTTCAGGAGAGCAGTTTCCGTGCTTCTGGCAGCTCTGAAGCCAGACTGGCCACAGTTAGTAGCCAAACATGGTAAGGCTAAAACAAAATGCACCAACAAATTGTATGATTTCACTGCTGTCACAAGCTTGTCCATTTAGCCTACCTAGAGTAACCAAAAATCCTCTGAGTGTTATTCTAGGGCAAAACAAAAAGTGTACCCCATCTTACTGCATTGTAAGATGCATGGTACAATGATAAAAAGTGGTAATAAGTTACAAAATGTAGTAACAAAGTAACTAGACTAAGGGAAACGATGACCCCCAGTACTGACAGCCTGAAGCACATGTCAGTTTCCCCATAACAGATGAGCAAAAGACAGTGTAGTGAAGCTGAAGGCTTCATTGCACTGCAAAAAGAAGAGGTCAGATATAAAAATAAAAGCAAAACGTTTGGGGATCCATTGAAATGGAAGGAAAGGCACAGTAAAGAGGAATCCTTCCTAACAGTAAGGAGGAGTGGTAACCTCAGAGGGTTGCGGCAAGGGTAGGAGAAGTGAAACATCAGAGGGCGGAGGACTTTTGGGTGCAGTAATTGGAAGGGAGTGGTAGTAAGCATAGAGGAGAAGAGTGGGTGGGACTGAAGTAGTCTGAATATCACAGAGCAAATGCAAGGCACAGTAGGGGTTACTGTTTGATAGCACTAGCAGGGTTACGGATGGCTGGGTTAGGGAGGAAATTCCACGGGAGACCATAGAGTGGGGTGGCCATAGGGTGCACAAAATGGAAATAAAAACCCTTGAACTGTATCAAAGACAATTGTTTTTCTGTGTCAATGCGAAGAAATTATTAAGACACTAATGTCCCTCCTGAACGTTAAACTACTCCTCATGATAGCATGTAAAGTTGACATAGCATTACACATGGCCCTGTCATTTATTGACTACATTTAATACTGATGAACAAAAACTAATTTTCACCCAACTACAATGTGATATTGATGCATCTGAACCTCTTTAAGCACAATTTAGCACATGACTCTTACATATCTTACATTTGCTTAGAGCATATCAAGTCATTTCGAGCAAGCATAACCTACACTATCACTCAGTCCTCATCATCATTACTGAGGGCCAGATCTGTCATTGGCTAGTGGGAGTTTCTGCTCTTACCTGGCTTTTAGAATAAGAGGAGGACCCCTGCACACTCTAGAGATATGCTGGGAGAAATTGAAGGAGCCAAGACTCCTGTCCAGCCGCAAGACCCACGAGCAGTCCAGAGACCCCTTTGAGGAAGGCCTGGCAACCAACCTCTGCTGCTGTCCTGGTAGAGCCCTGTCCAGTGGAAGATCTCTAGCAGTCCTGCATGGGAGCTGCAACCCTTGGAGTGGAGGGAACATCCATTCTTGACGTCAGCTCTGAGTCCTAAGAAGAGGAGCTGGAGGTGCCTCTGAACCACCTGGTAGCTGAACAGTTCTGAAGTTTGGGCTACCGTTCTCCAGACGTTGCTGTTCCGGGTTGGGGCTTGGAACTTGTGGGATCTTCAGATTGTGCAGCAAGAGTGGCCTCTGCGCAGTTTTGTGGACCTTCAAGGGTACCCGAGATAGAAAGTAAAGTCTGGCCGAGATGGAAGTAAAGTCTGCCCAAGATATGAAGTAAAGTCCTGCCTTTGCATCACTGTGCATCTGTGGCTGTCGTCCGAAACTGCTTACCTGCATCCAGTCCTGTCCTGAGAAGGGCCCTGCATCGAGTTCATTTTTCAACCTAGAGACCTTGCACCAGCAATAGGCACCAACCAGAGAACTGCTCGAACCTGCCACCCCTGGGAATCAAGGACTGAGGCTAAGAGTGGGAAAAGCGACCTTGAACTCTCCTAAACTGACCTGCCAAGTCCTGTGAAGAACCATAGTACGGGGTGAGTTGTAGCGAAACTTACTGTTATGCTCACCTGGTTTCACGGGGGTGCCACCCAGCAGTTGGGGTTCAGATGTCCCTCCTTGCGATGCCCAGATGCGACCAGCGGAAGAGTTCTTCCTGGAATACAGGTAAGCTATGTTCAGGACTGGGCAACCGGGGTAAACAGCCTCCCACCTCCCTGTAGGTCTGCGACCCTTCTGGACTTCTCCTCACCTTGTTTTAGATTTTGGCGGGTTCTCCGTCCTGCTGTCTTGGCAGGGGCGCGTTGTGCTTGGTGGGCAATGGCGATCGAGTTGCTTCACTGATGATGGCCCGTCTTCAGTCTTTCAGGTAGGTTTTATTGCTATGAATATTGCTGTCCTTGCATGCCTGTTTTAAA
Source organism: Ambystoma mexicanum (assembly GCF_040938575.1). Taxonomy (NCBI): domain Eukaryota; kingdom Metazoa; phylum Chordata; class Amphibia; order Caudata; family Ambystomatidae; genus Ambystoma; species Ambystoma mexicanum. The sequence goes on along the minus strand of NC_090928.1, from coordinate 951,701,072 downwards.
CAATGTCTTTTTCTTCCTTAGGTATGCGGAAGTCCAATATGTGGCAAGGCGGAATCTGTATTTCGCTGGTAAGTATGGGCGTTTTTGGAGCGCCTTGATGCGGTGAGTAGGCGCTATACGCTGCGCTTAAGATGCCTTGCCTTTGCTAACCTGTTATCTTTTCCTCTCCACAGGTCGCGGTACACGGCCGGAGTATGGATGCTGATTGAGGAGCGGCTGGTGAGGTAAGCCTTTCAGCTAGGTTTGTTAATTGTACAATGTCTAATGCCTTGTTTCTTCTCTTTTACAGGTCCGTCGATCCAAAGGAGCGCTGGTTCCAGGATGATGGTCGGGAACGCTGCGGACCTCTGGCGATGAAGTTCAGGTAAGCTGATGCCTTTTCTCACAATGTTTTTTCCTTTTTTGCAGGTGCTGTTCTTCCGAGGTTCGTGGCTGAAGCTGGACACGGTGAGCGTTACGTTGCAGAAATGCAAACTAACGCGAAGCGTGTCAGTCCATTCGGGTGTGGTTTAAATAGCTTCAAGAAAGAAGTCCAGGTAAAATAGGCCCCATGGTACCACACCCAAAAACACTATACTGCAAGCCTGGTTTCAAGGAGCCAGGTTATGTGGATGCCTCCACATGACTGGCATTAACGAAAAGTAGTTCCCAAGCACAAGTCCATATTCAAACATGAGCCTGGCGCCAGAGGCGCCAGGACTGGCCCCAAGAAGGCCTAGGCTGCAAATTCTTGGGTTAAGTGGGGACTGGAGTCAAGGCTCTCCCTGGCCCGTAGGTTGGCCAGGGGGTCTTCAGAGTGTGGGTCGTGACACTTACCTGCACCCCTAACTCCCTTTTAAAACTTGTGGTAACTTTTAAAAACCTTTGAATTAATTTTGGCTTTGCCATTGAATGTTCACACAAGCACTTCAAAAGGTGGGAACATGTTTGTTAGTCAGATTAACTTGTCCCCTAAACATAGGAACTGTTCACTGGACCCTAGAAACCCTACCTTCATTTTTTCCAGCTTCACAAAACTGCATGTAACTTTGCTGAACTTTTGGGCTGAAGGCCCCATTCATCTTAGGGATGGAATTCTAAAGTTAGGATTGAACCGCTGTGGATCTGTAGTGCTTCCTTTTCAGCGGTTTGATCACTATTTTGCCTTACTCAAGTGATTGTGTATATGTATCATATTTGTAGTGTTGTGTGATATTATTACCTGTTAGTAGTCATTTTTCACTGTGTTATTTGGCCATAAGTAAAGAAGTATTTTTATACCTGATTATCTAGGTGTGTTCCTTCACTGCCTCACTGTGTGTGCTCATGTGTGTGCTCATTGTGGACCCCTTGCAAGCTCACCACCTCTTGAGACTTAGCCTAGACCACTCGCCTTGCTACCTTGAACTGGTTCGGCTACAGCTCCCGGAGTTGTCCCTGTCACAATACTAGGTTGGCCTTCTATACGTCTGTCCACCAGGCCAGAGTATAGAAAATCAGTCCTAACACTTAATACTCCCCTCTGCCTATTACTATTCTCCTCTCCCCACTTATACTCCTGTCTCCCCATTACTAAACCTACCACTCCCCATAACATTACACCTCTTTCACTCACAGACACACTACACAGGAACTCGTTACGCTAAATATATTTTAGGTCACTCACTACACAACCATGCTCACTAACATATTATCGTTGCCCTCAAAATCAAAACACCAATACTTCACCTTCTCGAGTAATAGCCGCTACACTCTACCACATCCTTGTTCCTCCTTCCTCCTTTAGGTCGCCGCTACACTCCACCACATCCTTGTTCCTCCTTCCTCCTTTAGGTCTCTTGACCTCCTGTTCCTCCTTTTGCCTCACCAGAACAACCCACACATTGCTGCCTCCTGTCCCGTCCCTTGTTCTGCACCTCACTCTGCCATTGGTCAGCTTTCCCTTATAAACCACCTGCTCTATCCCCACCTGGGAAGAGTTACATAGCACAAAATGCATAAAGGGTCATTTAGGCTCCGCCCCCTTTTCCAGCACAGAGCCGCCGCAGTGTGCCAACAAGGGTTCATAAAGTCCTATGTCCAAGTCCTTTGTCAGGGTCTAATTTTCTTTCCCTCTTGTTGGTAAGTCCAGTTTCGATTTGGACTTTAACTGTTTTCCATGGTGTTGTAGTGGGTTCTCCTTCCCTTGTGGCGGCTGTTCATTGCCGCCCAGGAGAGAAGCATGGTGTGGTTCGCCGTCGCACAACTGCAATTGTGTGCAGCTCTCCCTCTCTAACCACTCTCTTTTCCGCTGCCCTTACTCTACTGGCTGTTGCACACGGAGGGTTGCTTATGTTTTCACAGATATCTATCATTCCATGGCTTGTGAAGGGTGCTTGTGGTTTCTTGATGCTCTCCCTGTGCTCTGGTTGTAGTTTCCTGTAACACAAAGAAAGATTCTGGCAAGCAACTGTTGCCAGGTAAGGTGTGAGACAAAGCTGTACTGCTAATTTTCATGCAGGCACAAAGGGAAGGGCAAAGGCGTAGATCCTTCATAGCGGCCCTCTTACCCCCTTAGGGATAGGGCTAGCTCTGGGATTCCCACTTACAGGAAGTACTCCCACCCCCAGCTGAGAGAGGTCATTGCTCCCTTTTGACAAGGCCAGGGTATTGCCTTGTCACACACCTCTACCTTTCTCACACGTCTCTCGCCAAGTCTCTCTCTCTCTCCTCTTCCCCTCTCCACTAGCTGCCTGTGGGTTCCAGTTTAGATAATCACATTGACTTGTTTGACCACTGCTCGGTATTCCAACGTAAATGAAAATGGTTGCACAGCCAGGAACCATCGGACGTCTCAGGGTTAGTATCCTTGTCTCTTGTTATCCAGAACAAGGGGACACGATTGGTAATTAGTTTAAATGAACGGCCAGTCAAATAATATTGTAAACTGTAGACAGCTCACTTGATGGCTAGTGCCTCTAGCTCTATGATGGGGTAAATGGTTTCTCACGGATGGAGGTTTCGGCTGATGTATAATATTGCTTTTTACTTCGCTCCCCATGTACTAGCAGAGATAGGACCGCCCATAGACCAAAAGTCGAAGCATCCATTTGTAAGATAAATTATTTGCTGAAACCTGGCATGAAGAATACCCGACTCTTACACATGAATTCTTCAGTTTGAACACTGACTGGGCTCTAGTATCCCAGTGGATGGTTCTGGGGCATTTTATTTTTCAGCTTGTGCGTAAGGGGTCATGAGGTATCAAAGAACTGCCATATGAACCAGCGGTAAGAGCTGACAACACCTTAAAAAGCCAGAATGTCCTTTTTTCGTGGTCAGCTTTACTTGTTGCATAGCCCAGATCTTGGCTTCCCGCTGGAGACGTGTCGGAGCCCCAGGTATCCCCAGGTATTTCTCAGATGACACTTGGTGGGGTTGGCAGATTTACTTTTCTTAACTGCTCGCATACCCACTTCAGATGCCAGAGATGATCTTCACAATGACGCTGTACGCAATAATATCATCCAAATAGGCATTGGCGAATATTCAGCATGTGGCAAGGACTTAGTCCTATAGCCTCTAGAATTTGGCTGGGGCTCCATGGTATCCACAGGGCAGGGCAGTACATTGGAAATGGCAGTCAGGTGGCCATTTTGGCTTTTACCTTCTCTTTCAGAGGGACCTGCCATTAGCTCTTGGTTAGGTCCAGGGTGAAAATAAACTTCAGTGATCCAAGTCTCTCCACCAGCTCATCAACCCTTGGCATACAATATGCATCGAACTGCAAGGTCTCGTTCAGCCGGCAGAAGTCAATTCTAAAACACCACGTTTGGTCTGGATTTGGTACAAGGACGAGGAATAAGGGCTGTGGGATCTCTCAATTACCCATAGAATGATCATCTTCAACTTTTCCCTGATGATCCTTCTCCAGGCGTCCGGTAACCGGTAGGGTTTTAGAAGGATTGTTCTCCCAGGAGGGGTCTGTATCTGGTGAATGAACCCTTGGTGGAGAAAGGAAAAGTTACTCAGAGTAATGACTACTGTAATCCTGGTCCATAGTCCTCTTTCTTCCATACTTGTGGGATATTCAGCCCATTGAGACGGGAACAGAGCTTTCTGTAGCACCATACAAAATAAATCAAATTTTGAGTTTTCACAGGCCCATCGCGGCACAGGCTCTGCCTTCTGAAGCCCCGCCTCTGGGGCTTGTGCCTCAGTCCTTTTTCGAGCTGTGTAGGTGGGCTCCGATCTAAAAGCTAAAACATTTTAGGGTTATGGATGGAGGGTGAATGGACTAGGAGTACAGTAGTTATTATGGTGGGATGGTATAATACTTATAAAGCACAAGCTAAGGCCCAAGGGAACCAATGAGTCAACCAAACAGTGAGCTAGAACAGGTGAGTTTTCAAAACCCTATAGAACCGGTATGGTCAGTGATCTCCAAAAGCGTGGGGGAGCAGCATTCCACAGAGAAGGTACAAGAACCGAAAAGGAATGTCCCCCTGCGTGCACTCTCCGATAGTGTGGAACTATTAGTACATTTTGAGAAACTGAAGATAGGAACCTAGTGGGATGGTAAAAATTCACTTTTTATTGTAAGTACTTGGTACCTATGTTGTGAATTGCTTGTTGAGTAACAGACAGAGCCTTACATTTAATTTGAGAACTCACCGGCAGCCAGTGGCGCTTACGTAGCATGGCCTGTGAAGAGGTAAGGCGGGGGACATCCTGAGCTGACCGAGCTGCCACATTTTGTAGGGTTTGAAGTCGATGGATCTGAAAAACAGGCTAACCAAGACATATACCATTGCAATAGTCCAGAGGCCCCATAATGGATGATTTACCCACCATTAACCAGCATTCAGAAGGGAGAAAAGGAAGGATCTTCTTAAAAATGTTTGATCTAGTGAACCCGGCATTACATACTATTGTAATGTAGGTGTATCTGTAGCATGATGGCAGGAGTTTCACACCTCAGCTCCTCACTGAACTACTGTGAACAGGGTACAGCCGCAGGGAGTCAGGCCAAAAATCTGAAATCCATTTGGTATTAGGGCTGGGAGAGCCGATGACCAGGACCTCTGTTTTTTAAACTTTAGCCAGTTTTCGGGCAACCCAGTCTCCAATTGCTGATAGGCAGTTTTTCAGTTTACCAGGGGAATCCAGACAAAACACTAGCTGTGCCTCATCAGCATAGGTGTAAAAATGCACCCCGTGTTTAGAAATGAGGTCCGCCAAAGGGCGGAGATACAGATTGAAAAGAAGAGGGGACAAGGACGAACCCTGGGGGACACTGCAGGAAAGAATAGTCGGGGGAGAATAGTGGGAATGAAAACATACTGATTGCAAACAATCCGAAAGAAAAGAAGATAGCCACACCAGTGGAGTAGCAGCGATACCAGCCTCCTACAGGCCTCGCAGAAGAATATCATGATCAACTGTATCAAAGGCTGCAGAGAGGTCTAAAAGGATCAACACGCCAACCTCCCTGCAGTCCAGGGGTAATGCAAGGTCATCTAAAAGAGAAACTATAACTTATTCTGTGCCCAAACGCGGTATGAAGCCATACTGAAATGAATGTAAAAGATTATTGGCTTCCAAGAAGCAAGAGAGTTGAGGAGTAACAATTGCCTCCATAAGCTTCATAAGGACTGGTAGGAGAGATAGGGGGCGATAATTAATCGCTAAAGATGGATATAAGTGAGCTTTCTTTAGAAGTGGATAGATGAGTGCATGTTTCAAATGAGCCGGGATAACACCGGATAAAAAAGAAAGCTGACCAGCAGCAGTGAACAGGGTTATGATGAACAAGGGTATGATCTTTTGGGGGATGGCCTAAAGAATGAGAAGAGGAATAGGGTCCATAGGAGACACTGACTTGAGTTTATTAAGTGCAGCCACAACTTTATCATCAGTAATCAGTACAAATTGAAGAATAGCCGTGGGGCAAATCTGAAAATCATTAGAGATAGATTGACGATCTGGCAGATTTTCTCTGTAAAAAAGCACTTATTGAGTCGCACTGAGTTTGGGAGCCAGAGGAGTGGTTTCCTAATAAAGATAGTGAGGATAACTCTTTTGCAACTTTGAAAAGCTCTCTTGGAGAGCAAGATGCCGAAGTGATATGTGGAGTATTTTTGTCCACACCACTGCGCCACACTGCACCCCTTTGCCAATGGTCAAAGAAAACTGCCAAAAATGGAGGCAATAACCCCTGTGCGCACTAAATCTGCAAAATTGCGCAGAGTTCATAAACCACCAAAAGAGCTGCACGTCCTGCCACATACACAGGCAAAGTGGTGTAAAAGCAGGAATCACTGCTGTCATCTGTCACCTGAAACAAGGCCACAGAAGGGCCTAATCCACAAATGCCCTTAAAAAGTCTGTTACTTTCCCAGAGAATTATGAATGGAAAGCATGCTGTAACCATGAATTCTCCAGGCAGTCAGAGGAATCCAGGCATCACTGCCTGACAGCTGCCTAAGGAAATTGGCTGTCAAACCCAGTTTAAACGTATTTTCTTTTTCCTGAAAAATTGCAAAATCCACTATTTCAAACATTTTTCTGAAGGGCTAATTCTTTTAAAATGTTTAAATCCTTTATAAACTGTGCTTATATTTTATATTTGAAATGAAGACTTTAATGTCCAAGAGCCCAGTCTGGGGCCAATCCACTATGTAATTCTGATCTGACAGCCTGGCCTAGGAAAACTGACATCTCCACTTGACACTACCTTGAGAACAGGAAGGCTAATGGCTCTTAATGGTTCCCGCATAAACAAGCCACACAATGGGGCCGCATTAGACATTCGTCTGCAGGCTGACCAAAGAACAAAGGACAGGCGGAGCATTGACCTCTGCAAGGATGGGCAGGATGTGGAGGAGGTTTCTCAGTGAACTTCAAAGGACTGGACAGCTATTACCTGAAAGGGGAGGTTACACAGGAGGACTTTGCTGTGAAATCCTGATTTTGATTAAAAATTGAAAACTCTTTAACTGAACAACCTACAGAGGGATAAATCTGAAACTTGATAGACATTAAACTAATTTCAGCCATGTGATTTGAAGACATTAAGGAAACTCGTACCATGTAAGGAACCAAAGTTATGAAAAATGTCTGATTGTGGCAAAACTATTAATGTTGCAAACTTACAATTGTATGTACACGATCCACTGATAAGCGCCCAAGGATGTATCAAATTAGAAATGATTAATCCAAAGTGCTATGGGCAAAATTGATAGAAATCCATAGAATGACCAATACAGCTCTCACAAAGATGGGAAGTGAATGTAATTGTAGACAATCGAGTATAAAGTATCTGTGTCAAATGTTATGAGGTTACATAGTGGTAGAAATGTACATTTGTGCAAAAGTATGTTTGGGGTAAAAATCCAGGTGGGAGTTCTGTTCAGGCTGCCAACCAAAACAAAGCACATACTTGTAGCCACTCACAACCATGGGGGTGTGTTTTGGAGTTCTGCCCATGCCATAAACGGTGTAATGGATAAATATAGGAGTTTGACTACACATAGACACACTGCTTCCAGAACACACTGCTTCCAGAACCCATCCAGATGTCCATGCAGCACCTTATAGCAGAACTTTTCATCTTGTAGCCGACTCCAGAATCTTTGAAAGATCCAGATTTCTTTGCAGAATCCAGACTCTAGCATTGCAAAATTATTGCTAGCCTGACCCAATTGCAAACATCCCAAACTTGAAGGGATTTAATTCTGATTCAGCTTGGCTTGCTACCATTAAGGCGGGCCCGCTGAAAACTTGCATCCTGATATCTACCGTGTCCAGTAACCAGAAGGGGACCTTCCAAATCCAGGCTGAGGTGCAGTCCAAATTGACCAGAACCGCCTTGCTGATCCAATCCCGCTAGAGGTGCCCTGCTGCTGGTAGACCAGATCCAATTCATTGACCAGAGCTGACGGTCCAATTTAATAACTTCTTCTGTAAGTATTAACAGGAAGAACAGTGACCCTTAGTATATCTGCACTGTATTATCCCGATCTCAACCCATCCCATCTTTAATTCAGAACTCCAGTATTGTTAGAATCTTTCTTGCGCTGATTGTCTAATCTGTGTTCCAAAACCATAACTCCCTAGTGATTTTGGATAACTAAAGTAAATCCCAGGAAGAAGTAGAGTATCCACAACGGGAGGGATTGAGCTGATCACGTGACTGTAAGATCCATATGTGGCATTTTCTTTTTCATAGTCATAATATAGTGTAATCAAACCCATCTGTCATTTTCAAAAGCGCATTGCTGTTTTCATTTTCACGCTTATTTTGCAAAAACACCTCCCACTAAAACCTCTATAACTCCTTCAGTTTTAAATATAGAAACGACATTTCATCTCTCACTGATACCTAACATCCTTAGCTACATCCACAACTGCATCGCGGGACAGTGTATTTGACCCGTTTTTCTTCAATATCGCATAGTAAAAGTTTGCCGAGAATTTGCAAAATTCTCAAGTTTAGACGTGTCATTTCCCCATTTCAAGGTGCTTTTTCCATCCCATCCTGATCTGAAGTGTATATTGTTGTTTATATTACAGCCCATGTATGTTAGGACCTGATTAGTGTTGCTTTTCTTAGAATTTCGATCCATTTAAGCAGTTTTGCACCCTTTTGCATTATTTCACAAAGCCATTTTCACCTGTCATTTTCAAAGTGTAATTTGCCAAAATAAGGTTTTCTCTCTTGTGTGGAAGGGAGGATTGCCTATAACTCTAGACATTGTATCACATTGGTGTAGGATTGCTCCTTTGTATTGAACCAAACTTTGCAGGGGGAACATTAACCTAAATGCTATCTGTGTGCAAAACAAAATGTTCTTTTTCCCTGTGTTTTCTATTTTGCCTCCTTATAAGTGAGTTCAATTGCTTAATTGCTTTGCTTATTTCTGAATTGTATTGTCACCCTTTGGGTGATTGCTGTCCTATATATATATATATATATATATATATATATATATATATATATATATCGATAGTAACCCTATGTGTAATTAGAATATTAAACTAAATAAATAAATATTAAACCTTTACAAACTAGCCTGATTCCATGTCTTATCTCTTCCCAATAGGTGTGAAGATGGTAGATCAGAGTCGTGGAGCGAGTCCGGGGATTCCCTGAGGATGATGGAGCTCCCAAATTAGCTGGTAAATTGGCCTTTATAATGGAACTCTAGACTCAGGTACAGCGCGGCCAAGCGTTAGTTATTTATATGGCTTCTAACCTGTTGTGTTCTTTTTCCCCTTGCAGGAGAAGACTGGTGGCGTAGAGCGGAGTCTGGATGCTCGGGGGCAGCTCTGTGGCTGCAGGATGGAGGAACCGCGAAGGTGAATAAAAGAAGTGGAGGTCCAGCGTTATTGGTCGCCCGAATTAGGTGAGGAAAGGCTCCGACTCTGATAGCGATGGGATGCAGGGTCGAGGATGCCGAAGAACAGGTGCTGAAGTGAAAGCCAACTTCAAGTTCTGGAAGGCCTTTTCGGCGTCTGGAGTCCAAAAAAATGTTTTATTTTTTCTTAGTAAAGAAGTAATAGGATGAACGATTTCAGAAAATCCTGGGATGAATCGCCGGTAGAAATTGGCAACCCGAGTACGCTCCGCACTCCCTTGGTCGATGTCGGGGATGGCCACTGAAGAATAGCTTCCACCTTAAGAGTGTCCATGTGTACCCCTCGTGGGGTAAGCATGAAGCCCAAGAACTCGACTTCCGTGACATGGAAAAAACATTTTTCCAATTTGGCAAACAGCCAATGCTTACAGTGTTTTTTCCAGAACGGCCCTTATATGGCCCACGTGATCATCCTTGGATGCTGAATAGATGAGGATGTCGTCGATGTAGACAAGGACACAGACGTCCAGCAGTTCGTGGAGTACATTGTTCATAAAGAACTGGAATGCTGCTAGTGTGTTGCATAATCCAAAGGGCATGACCTGGTACTCGAAAAGTCCGTATTTGGTTCGGAATGCTGTCTTCCATTCGTCGCCTTTTTTCACTCTTACCAAATGGTAAGCTCCTTGTAGGTCCAATTTTGTATAGATTTGAGCATTCTTTACTTGGTCAAGTAGTTCCGAAATTAGTGGCAGAGGGTATCTATTCTATTCTTCACAGTAATCTGGTTAATGCCTTATAATCTATACAAGTTCTGAGGTCTCCTTCCTTCTTTGGCTTGTAGAAGAGAGCTGAGGAGGCTGGGGACTTGGATGGGCGGATGAACCCCTTAGCTAAGTACTGATCTAGATATGTTTTTAGGTGCTGATTTTCTTTCTCAGTCAGAGCGTAGATTCTGCTGCAGGGAATTTATGCTCCAGGGACCAGTTCAATTTGGCAGCCGTAACTTCTGTGTGGAGGCAGGGTGTTAGCTTGTTCCTTTTGGAACAGGTCCAGAAAACCTTGATATTCGGAAGGTAATGAACCAGAAATTCCTAGGATTGGTTTCCCCTTGAGTTGTAGATTCCTCACGTCCCTATGGTAGCAGCTCTTTGCAAATTCTTGAGGGAAGGACAGCTTTCTTGTGCACTGTTCAATCCTTGGGTTATGGGTTTCAAGCCACGAGATTCCGGGGATCATTTGGAACTGGGGGGCCCCTATAAAATCAAATGAAATGCTTTCCCCGATGACCATCCTGACATGTCAGCATCACCTTATCGGTGTGTTGAGTTACTGGCCCCGAAGACAGCTGAGAGCCATCCATGGCAGTAACGTTTTCCGAGTGTGATTTGTGCTGAAGTGGAAGGCCTATCCGTGCAGCCAGATCCTGATCGATGCAGTTTCCCACTGCCCTACTATCAATGTAGGCTTCTAGAGCATGTACTCTTGACGGTTGTTGGTGATGGGTTATTAATACCGGGATGACCAGATGGGAGGTCTGTACAACTTTCTTAATTCTGCTCGACAAGTGGACCCCTACACTTGCTGGGCACTTTTCCGACTTCTGTTCCTTTTCTTCGTTGCCACCAACTATCTTCTTGGGGGGTTTAATAGGGCAATCCCGCAAGAAATGTCCAGCCTTTCCGCAATATAAACAAAGTTGTTGTCTCCTTTTATCCCTCTCAGCCTCAGAAATGGGAGCTCGTAATCCTCCAATTTGCATAGGTTCGGTGGTTTCGTGAGCCCTGGCTTGATTGTCCCGAGGTCGCACGTAAACTGATCTCCCTTCCGCCCTCGTGGGGTCCATTTTTCGGTCTTGTAACCGGTGGTCCAATTGCACAGTTAGGTTGACATACTCCGTACAACACTCGGGCGGATTGACCACTTGAGATAGCCCCCGGTAAAAAAAGTGTGGTCCGTTTCTCCTCAGGCCAATTAGTCTGTGCAATGAGGCGGTTTGAAGGTGGCAATGTAAGTCAATAAGTCATGGTTTCCTTGTCTAGTAGATAGTAGTTTGTTGTCTAATGCTTGTCCTTGGGTGAGCTTGGCAAACAATTTTTCCAAATCTCGTTGGAATTCCCCAAAGTTACGAAGTATTGGATCTTCCTGGGTTACTAATGGTATGGACCAGTCAGCTGCACAGCCCCCCAAATAGGAAAGTACAAAGGCCACCCTTGCGCTGTCATTAGGGAAGCCTCCTGGTCGGCACAAAAAGTGGAGATGGCACTGGTTCATGAACACAGCATATTTGTTTGGGTCGCCGGAGAAGCGTTCTGGTGGAACCAGTGGAACTGATCCTGGAAGTACCACTTGCATTGGTGGTGATGGTTGAGGCAAAGGAGTTGGTGCAATCCCGGGTAATGGAACTTGTCCTGCGTGTGCCTGGAGCATTTGCCTTGCCAAATCATCCGTCCGTTCTCGGGCTACAATAAGGTCTCTCCTCAAAGAATTAGTCTCATGTCTTGAGGCATGCACTTCAGCCCGCAGTTTCCCCAGTAGTTGGGATAACTGGTCAGTTTCAGAGGTTTCCATAACGCCCAGGCAGAGATTCGGAGAGGCTTTGCGTTCTGTTATGCTCACCTGGTCTCTGCGGGGGCGTTGGGGCACGGTTGGAGCCCTCCCTCGACTTGGCTCCCCTGGATAGACTCTCTCCACCAGCTGCTGCTGAGCCTGTTGTTCTGGACGCTGGTATTGCCCCTGTGGTTTTGTAACGTTGAGCTCTCTGTCCTGCTTCTTGTAGCAGGGGCGCCTAGAGTGGACCTATTTGCTTCACTAGTCCGTGGAAGTGGTGATCCAGACCAGCTGCGACCAATCCACTTAGAAGGCAAGTCTTTTGGTTATGATTAATGTTTGTTATATTATAATGTCTTTTGCCTTGATTATTAATAGCAATTCTTGCAATGTCTTATCTCTTCCCAATAGGTGTGTGAAGATGGTAGATCAGAGTCGTGGAGCGAGTCCGGCGATTCCCTGAAGATGATTCCCGAATTAGCTGGTAAGTTGGCCTTTATAATGGAACTCTAGACTCAGGTACGGCGCGGCCAAGCGTTCGTTATTTATGTGGCTTCTAACCCGTTGTGTTCTTTTTCCACTTGCAGGAGAAGACTGGTGGCCTAGAGCGGAGTCTGGATGCTCGGGGGCCCCTCTGCGGCTGCAGGATGGAGGAACCGCAAAGGTGAAGAAAAGAAGTGGAGCTCCTGCGTTGTTGGACACCCGGATCAGGTGAGGAAAGGCTCTGACTCTGATAGCGATGGGATGCAGGTAAGATGCGCGCACAGCGATGGAGCGGGTGGAATCAGGTAAGGTGCGCCTTCAGCGATGGAGTATCTGGATTCAGGTAAGAGGCCCCTTCCGCGATGGAGTAGCTGGAATCCGATAAGATGCGCCTTCGGCGATGGAGTAGCTAAAATCAGGTAAGGTGTGCCTTCAGCGATGGAGTTGCTGGAATCAGGTAAGATGCGCCTTCCTCAATGAAGTAGCAGGATCCAGGTAAGATGGTCTTCAGTGATGGAGCAGCTGCAATCAAGTGGATGCACGATGAGATGAAGAACAGGTAAGGACAGCGGTAAGCGTTACGCTGCTGAAAGCAGAATAACGTGAACCGGAGGCATGTGAGTGGGTCGGCCTTAAATAGGCTGGCCCTGGCCCCTCCCTTTGGCCCCGCCTTGTGGCTCCACCTTGCCCCTCTCAGGGACTCTTGCACGTGCCTTCCAATGATGTTCTATGGCAACACCCGGCCCTCGGCACAGAGTGAGCAAAGCACATTTTTCCATGAGCCTGTCGCCAAAGGCACCAGGACTCAGTCCATTTGGACCTTGGGGGCGAGGAAGGCCTGGACCCTTGTCCAATGGCCATGACAACCCCATGGTTGGCCCCTGGCAGATGTTACACCTGATCCACTTCCGCATTCGCCGCTCCCGGAGTGAAGGGCTTGAAGCCACATCCCATGACCAACAGCCCATTCCCATATCGGCAGGGCCAAAAGTACCAGAGGGGGGATTTGGTCTCCCCTGTTTACTGATGTAAAACATTGAGACGGAATTGCCCATCCTGATGAACACCATCTTGCCCTGGTCATTTGGGAGAAATGCTCTCAACGCTAGGAATCTTTCAGCCCCAGGTAATTGATATGCTGAGCTTGGTTTTCCCCGACCATTGGTCAAAAATTTGACAATGGTTCATTGTTACGAAACTGGGAGGAATCCGTGGTGATAACTGCCTGTGGGGAGGGGTCTCAGAGGGGAACTCTATGCAACAGATTCTGAGGTGTGGACAACCGCATCAAATCCTGAACCAATTCTGGAGGGATTGGTATAAGATTTGACTACGGGTCCAGTTCTTGAGACCATGTCCTATGGGGCATTGGCGCAGTTGTCCGCATTTTCAATCTGGTCAGAGTAACCATCTGAACACATGATGCCATGAAACCCAACAGGCTCTGGAAAAACCAATTACTGAAACTGTTTGCGGAAAGGAAAAGTGAGCAGGTGTTCTGAAAAGTCCATCACTCTTTCCGATGTCACAAAAATCTTGGCCTATTGGGTGTCTCAGAGGAAGACTATAAAGATCAGGCGCAGGAACACTGTCAAATGAGACCTCTTCCAGTTCACCGGCAGGCCAAGATCGAAAAGCAAGTCCAGTAGATAGCAGAGTTGCACCTCCACAGTCTCTGGGAAGCGAGCTCCTAATAGCCAGTCATCCAAGTAGAGATAAACATGGACGCCTTGAAGGAGGAGATAGGAGGCAACAGATGCCACCATCTTCGTAAAGACTCTGGGTGCTGCTTTTAAACCGAAATGGAGGACTCTGTACTGGTAGTGGGAATGCCCCACCAAAAACCTAAGAAGCTTTCGATGAGCGGGGAATATAGGGATGTAAGTACACATCCTTCAGATCCACTGCACAGATCCAATCTCTCTGCTGTACAGCAGACCGGATCTGATCCGGCATGATCATCTTAGATTTCTGAAGGGGAAGGGAAAGATATAAGTCCGTCAAGTCCAGGATGGTGTGTATGGCTTCCTAATTCGACTTTGCCACCGTAACTAGATGAAAGTAAAAACCCTGGCTGACTTCTGAACTCTGCACCTCCTTTATGGCTTTCATCTAAAAGAGTTTCAAGATTTCTAGCCTCAGAGTGGGAGATCCAACCTGGTTTCTAGGAGGGTCGGACGTGAGGTAAAGGAAGTCTGTATCCCTTGCTGGTTGCCGACAGCAACCGGGAATTCATGGTTACAGTCCTCCAGGCCTCTAAATGTAGAGAGATTCTGCCCCCACCGGAGTGCTGTAGGACTGGGCAACCCCATCACTTTGAGGACTTATCAGGCGGCATAAACGAAGCAGCGGTTGATGAGGAAGGAAGGGAGAAAAAACCATGCCTGAGGTCTTCTGTTTCTTCTGTTGAGTGCTGGGTGACCTGTCCTGCTGCCTCGCCTTGCACTCTTGGAGGCCTCGTAAACCAAAGAAAGATCACGACTGAGACTCCTCTCTAGAGGTTATCTACGGCTTTACTGTTGCAGGTTTGGTTTAAACAGACGATTTGGCCGTAATCCTGCTCGCCATTTTCCTGGCTAGCTCCTCATTCGTAGAGCTATAGAAAAGATCCTTCCCATCAAATGGGAGGTTCAATGTCTTATCCTGAACCTCCTTCATAAACTTAGTGGCATGAAGGCCTGCCTGTCTGCATGCATTCGCCCCGATAGAGACTCTGCATGCAGAAGTGTGAACATGATGGGTTGCTACCTCCAGACGTTCCTGAGCAATCATTTGGGCATCAGCCAGGCCCCCCCTTAAACTGCTCCAAATGTTCTGGGTTTATGAACTCTTCAGATTCCACTAGATCCTTCCATGGCCGCAGGTTTGTGACAGATAAAACTGCTGTCGCATTAGCCTGCCTCAACTGCATCGCAGAATTTACAAAAAAGTCTTTGCCCAGGGTTTCCAGAGTCTGATTTTCCTTGCTCAAAACCTGAGAGGCGGGAGACGCAGAGGGGAGCCTTGAAAACATAGGTGGCGCCGCCACAACCGATGAAGACGGTTGAAGACAAGATGACAGGGAAACTTCCTCAGATTGGAGCAACCTCTACCTCACGTTGATTTTTCTGTTCTTGGTGGTTACTGTATGAGGTTTCATCCAAACTTTCCTTGCCTTTGCCAGAACACCTTTCTGCAGACCCACACCCATTCTTTCCCACATTCTGATGGATTGAGTCCCAGCCAAAACCCCAGTCTCAGAAAGATGAGTCTCCAGAATAGGAATTTCCAGGAAAGCCATTAAATCTGTGATTCGGTCATGGAAGGCTCTCGCCTAAGAGGAGATCTCGTCCTCTTCCTCTGGGGGGGGGTCGTCAGTACCCTCCAATAGTGGTGGAACTGCATCCTGTGGATGCAGTGTTAATGGCGGACCAGGAGTCTGAGGAATAAGTGAAGGAACTTCCAGGCACCGTGGGCAGAAGTGACACTACCTCAACCAGTCTGCGAGGTTCCTGAGGTTTAGGAATAAGCTCCAGAAACAGGTCCTTAAAATACTCCTTCATAGGATCAGAATTCATTGATGCCTCAAACCTATTAAAGAAGGCATCCTCTGAGAATCTGTGATGTGGCTGAGGCAACGGTCTCTGAGGAGGTACAGGCCTTGGCGTGAATCTGTCAAGATTAGCTGCTAAATTGGTCTCGACAGCCATGGATCCACACAATGAAGTGGAGAAGTAATGGGCACAAAGAGCAGGAGGCAGCAACATACATTCTACCATGGGAGGAAAAGGACAGCATTCAAACGTAACACTGGGTGGAGGTGCAAACTGATCTTTGCCCAAAGAAGCAGCGAGTGTGAACTTTGACTGATTTTTAACCGCTGAAAAAATGGATTCGAAAACTGCTGGTGACATTTTACGAGTGAAGGTGTCCAATCTCCTAGTGGTCGTACACCTTTGGAACTGTGTCAGCCCCAGAATCACAGAATGCAAAATGCTCAGACACAAATGGCTGGCCCATAGAGCGCAGATAGGGTCTTGCTTGTATTAACCCTTGTATTAACCTTGATAGAGGGAACCTCAGCAGTGCTGGTGCAGAATTTAGCCCTCACCAAGGGATCCATGGAATGTGTCCTGGGGAATTTAGCCCCTGACAGGGCCAAGCCGGTAACTGGATTAGCCTTCCCTGAGGGGACCTTCAGAGCAAATTCCGGTGGTGCTTTTAGACCCTGAGCATGGATCTTTGCAGCGCGCTCCAGTATCCAAAAAAGCTTGGATGGCCTTGGAACAAGTCCTGGTAGCGCTAGGATCTGAGCAATCCCTCCCCATGGCCATCCCCGACTGCGTGGAGAAAAGGACTGATTCACAAGACCCGGAGGTGGGGCTTGGGGAGGCAGAGCCTGTGGCCGCAATGCGCCGGGCCCATATTATAAACATAAAATAGCACAAATGTTTTTGTACGGTGTGTCCCACAAGTATGGATGAAAGGTGACAGGACATAGGAGTACATGTTGGGGTACTTTTTGATCCAATCTGCCAGCTCTTGATGCCATTTGGTGGTCAGACCAGGAGCAATGGTCACTCCTAAGACCTCTGTTGAAAGCAGCTCTTTCCAGGTGTCAACATACAGAAGTGTCACTGAGTTTTCCCTCTAAGCCTTGAGTCTTTTGGTGCCATATCATTTTTCTCCGGTCAGCCTGCTGTACCTTGCAGGTGAGGAATGATACCACTTCTGCGATCGTATACGGGCCATGCTATGGTCAATAGTTTATTTTGGGTCATTGGCAATAGGACCATGACTTAGTCTCCCACTTGAAAGTCTGCAGCCATGCCCTTTTTTGTAAACCCTTTCCGGCTGGGCCTGGGCTGCCACCGAATGGGTCTTCAACTTCTGCACCCATCCATATACTCCCGGGTGTTTCTTACCATAGGGTGATCACTGAATGAATGGTTGGTGGGCACATCCCATTTATCCTGAAATATACAGGAGGATGTCTCTGGGGTTGCTGCAGTTCATAAGGGCAAAACCCGGTGGAGGCTATGGAGGGGGCTGTCTTCCTTACAGGAAACAGGGCCCAGGAGACCAAGTCATTCTAATCCTTCTCGTCATCGATGACCAACCTCCTTAGAATCTGCTTCAGTGTGTTTTTGAAGCATTCAACCAGTCCATCAGTCTTGGAGTGTTAGATAGACATTTTTAAAGATGGAATTTTCATAAAGTTCCTTCATCTCATCCATGCGTCCTGGCATGAAACAAGTTCCTTGATCTTCCAAAACCTTGGTAGTTAAGCAGGCTCGAGTAAAAAAGGGAAGGAGGGCCTTCAGTATGGCCGAGGTCATGTTGCTTCTTATGGGGGAGGCCTTCTCTGGGTAGCGAGCTGCATAGTCGACCACCACAAGGCTATATTGATTTCCAGACTTTGATGATTCCGCGAATCTGACCTATACGATGGAAGGGCACTTCGATTACTGGGAGCAGAGGAATCCTGGATACATCATCCAATGATGTTTTCTGGCATGTGGGGTAGCAGGAACATAATTGTTTGATCTGTGCGTAACCCCTGGCCAGTAGAAGCAGCCAAGAGGGGTCTATTGGGTCTTCTCCAGCCCCACATGTCCAGCCGTGAGAATCAAATATGCCAATTTAAGCACAGCCCAGCGGAAGGCTTTCAGGAATAGTAACTGATGATAGCTGAGACTGCCACCTCCAGGATTCAAGCGGACTCAATAGAGCCTTCTCTCTCGATGAAGTGTGGGAACTTCATAGTTCGGCTCCCTGCCTCAGAGACCAAGTTTTTACCAGGCTTGTTCCAAGAGGGGTCCATCCTCTGGGCTTCAGCAAATTTCAAGAAAATGACTGGGGAGTTCTCCAACTGGTCTCTCGGCTTCTCTGGATTCCGTCATTTATCCAAATCCTGCTTTTGCTCATTCTGTTCTATCAATGGTTTCCACTTCTTTGATGGTCTGTATCAGGGCCAGTTCAAATAGGTTGGGCAACCGGCTGCCCTGGCATCAGGGTACAGGAGGCATTCTCGAAGTTTATCAGTAGGAACTTGATCTCTCCCAGATAATCCTGGTCAATAACTCTGGCCCTAACTTCCAGGAATTGCTTATGGGACAAGTCAGACTTTGAGGCTACCCTCGAGTAGGTCCCCTCTGGCATCTCCATCTTCAAACAAGTCCAGACAGGGGCTTGGCATCATGGTGGGATTGTCAACTCATCTGCACACAGACTGCAATGCACAGCACCCAGTGTGAGTCTGGTAGGTTAACAGGACGTGCTCATCAGACCACTCTGCATCTCGGGGCGATGGAGGCATCCGTATCAGGGCCTAGTATCCCACCACTGACACCATGTGTCACAGAAAAACACAGATTTTGAGTCCAATGGTTTTTATTTGTATCAGTCTCGCTCTTGTTTTCCAATGGATTTCTTTCCTAATCCAGGTGTCTGATAACCCCTACTGTTCAATAGCAGCTAATGGTAGCTCCCTAACTGTAGGATATATAAAGTCCCTCAGGGACGTTCTAGCTTTCCATACTCTAACTAAAGTGTTCAAATGGGAATTTGAAAAGTGTCTTGCACTTTCTCTGGAGTATTCAGACTGCTTCAGTCATGCCCACTCACCTCTTCTCCTCTACACTTACAACCACTCCCCTCCACTTAATTCTTCCAGCCATCCCTCTGATGTTTCACTCCTACCCTAGTGTCCACCTTTTTGATGTTAACAGTCCTCCCACTCCACCTTACTATTCCCCTCTATTCCACTACTCTCATCGGCCTTCCACTACTTTCATCCTTCGACCAATACTCCCCTCCTCCCACCACTACTCCCCTTCAGCCAAAACTACTCGTACCATTCCTCCCACTCTCTACAACACCACTCCTCTTTCATTCACAGACACACTACACAGCAGTCCTTACACTAAATAGTCTAAGTCACTCGCGCCACACAACCATGCTCACTCCCACTGCAGTACCCTTGCACACAAAACACCAACACCTCACCTTCTCCAGTAATAGCTTCTACACTCTGCCAAGTCCTCATTCCTCCATCTGGTGTCTTGATCCTCCTCTAACCTCACTGCCCAGGAGGTGTTATATAGCACAAAATGCACAAAGGACCACTTACCCTGTGCCCCCTTTTACCATGCGGGGTCACTGCGATGTGTCAAAGGCAGTTTTTACAGTTTTATGTTCAAGTGCTTGTTCGGTCTGAGTCTCTTTCCCCCTTGTTGCTAAGTCCAGCCTCCCTTGGGACTTTAACCATTTGTTTCATGGGATATCTTGCAGTGGCAATGTCTTGCTGTGCAAGAGTGGAGCATGATCAGGTTTGCTATTACGTGGCTCTCCCACACTTTCTCTCTCACGGGTAAGGATGCCTCTGGGTTTCCCACTTCCACTATGAACACGATTTCACAAAATCGAAATAGCGGGATTACAACAAAAATACCAGACTATTTCTATGTGCTTTCTGGAGTCAGTGGAGGGGCTGTTCAATGGGAATGTAGGATTCTGCGACTGCATATTTTATTACATGGATATATTGTTTTTTCCCAATATTTATTATTACCTAATCAAGGAAAAGAAGTGTGCCTGCCACAGTCACTTTGATCTACACTAATCTCATTTAAGGCTTTGAGTAAGTATTCGACCGAATTCCGGCTGAAATAAAGCTATTGGGCTCCGGCCGAACAGTTTCTTGCTATTCGGCTCTTGCCGAATACTTTGACATTCTCATTGAAATACAATGCAACATGAACTCAGAAAGGCAAATATAAACTTCAGTTTGCAAAACTGAATAGAATTAGACCAGACAAATTGCTATCACACAGATGAAAGATATCGTATATTGTAACCTGCTCTTTTGGGCATGTTTTGTTACAGATTCTTAGACAAAAAAGGTGCTCATCTTTTATACTTAGCAACAATATAGGAACATCTTTTCTTTTGGCGAATGTTTATATGCAATGTGCACTTTTTTCAGTTGGAAAAAACAAACTGAAAGAAATGTGCATCTATACTTTCAGTTCCTGTCATGTAGCTTCCCATTGCATACGTCATGGTCCCCCCTAATCTTTTTTTAAGGACTTGAGTCCTGAGTTTAACATTATCTGATATTGTATCAGGAATGATAAATTGCATATGTTTGTGTATCGGGGAGAAAGAGTGGCTAGGATGAGTTTGGGTGGGGTGAATAGATGTGAGATGGAGTTCAGATTTCCTCTTGACTTGTGTCCTGCATGAGCCGACATTAAACATTTTATACATTTCTATGTGAGCTGCATCGACTTTGCAACTGGATAGAGAATGCAATGCATCTGATTCACAAAGGCAGTCCTTTTGCATTTGTGAAGCCTCCTAATTTAACTGGCACTGAATAAGCAACAATCTTCTGTACATTTGGTCCCTTCATTTTGGTTAAATCTGCTTTTATTCTGACTTTTATATTTTAAATAAAGATGCTAAATTAATTACAACGACGACAAATAAAAGTCTAGAATGCATTTAAATGGTGCTTTATTTGTTTTTTTAATAAGTCTTTTTTTGGAAGTTTGGAACATGATTTATTAAATAAAACAACTATTTGACTTCATATTCTATTCGGTACAGCCCTAATCTCATTCAAGTATCATATTCACAACTGAGCATATGGGATGCAGCCTTAACTTTTTTTGCAGCATGCGAGTAAGCCACTATATACCAAAGAAATGATGCATTGTGTACTGTACTCAAGGTGTATTGTAGGATTCTATAGGTTTAAAACTTACATAATAATCTTACATATACTCATATAGCGCTTCATGCTGGATGCCTTTCTCTTCTAAATGTTGAAATAGCAGGTGCATTAACCCATTTAATGGTGCTCAATGTATCGCCCTCATAAGGATGAAGGGCTGAGTTGACTCTGCCATGGGATTTGAACTTGTGAAGTGCAGTAGGAATTTATGTGAGAGGCAAGAACTTAATTTGGATGCTACCTATATATGCACACCACTTGTTTTTGCGTAAAAAGAATGTAAAACAAACAGCGCAGCATTATTATGTATTCCTGGAGCTAGGATTTTGTACTTTTAAAAGCAACAAATATGGGTTAAATACCAGGATTCCAAAATTACGCTGGGATTCTTTCTTTACAAATATGGGGGTTATTGACAAGTGGAATTTCTCTGCGCAGGCACAGGGGTCATCAGTCTGCGGCCCCTTCAAATGCATGCATCGAAACTCTATCCAAAGTGGCTTACTGATAGGTAACAAACGTCTTCAAATGTTATGTACATCTTACCTTTCCTGATGCAGATGAGCTGATGAACTCCACAGGTTCGTTCTCCACCTGCCATAAAATGAATGAATGAAATAGAATTACAAAGAGTGGAGAACAGGCTATGAAAAGTTCAAAGCTCACATATTTATCGTGCACTAAAGAGCATGGATTGCTTGTATTGCTCTTTGCATCACTGTGCTTATTCCTCTAATGATAATTACTGTAGCGATCACCCACGCTTAGGCGGGCATTACAGGGTTGGTAATGGCCCATCAGCCTGACACTAGGCGGGCCTGAACGAAGCAAGCACCTCAGTGAGGGCTCATGGTCGTTCCTGGCCCTACACGCCCTCGAAGGGGGGGTGATTGCTATTAGCACCCAGCGGATGTCCGGGGTGCAATCAATTATTTTATTTTTAAGTCGAGCGCCCTTCCCCGGGTGGGAATCTCCAGTGAAAAAGAAACACGTCCACCACTGTAAATAGAAAAGGGACTAGACCCATTTTCTATTTCGGCAGCCTGGGAAGGAGCAGCAGTGCAAGAAGGTAAGTGGGGTGGGAGACACGGTGCAGCAGGAGGTTGGGGGTGACTTGTCGCAGAGGGTGTGATGGGGTAAGTGGGTTGTTGGTGAAGGAGCGAGAGAAAAAATGACGGGCACCCGTGCAAGGGCCTCGGGTGGCTGGAGACACGTGGGCGGTACACTGTTCTCGTCTGCGTTTCTAGCTGCCTGATAGGCTGAGCGCCCGTTCCCTGGTGCGAACGTTCTTTTTGGAATCATGAACTGGTCTGGTTTATAATGGTGTAGCTTCTTGACGCTATTTGAGAGTTGCATGTGCCGGCTGTATCTCGTAATGTATGCATTTCATAGCATCGGCATTCAAGAACACAGTATGGAAAGAAGGAATCGAGGTAAGCAACCTTGTTCACCCATCCCAAATAAAGAGGTCTTGATGCGCATTTCCTTTTATAAACCTTCTTTGCACCATGCAAAAAACTAAAGGCCAGTGAAAAAAAGAACACACATCTCAAACTGAAGACTATGAAAACAAATGGAGAAAAAAATCCCAAGATTATAAAATGGCCTTCATATACAAAAAACTGCTTGTGCTACCTTTTCACCAAGCTCATGTTAATTGTGAATGAACCGTTTCTAAATTGAAACCAGTTAGTGTATTCAAAGGAACATAATGTATGGGGATGATGGTGACCTTGTGCCTCCAGGGCTGGAATCCACAGCTACTGGCTTCCAATTAAAATAGGAACATGCAGGGTTTAGGACAGATGTGTATAATTTGGCCGTGGCACAATTGTTCGCAGCCCAATTTGGTCGCAAAGACAATTTTTCTGCAGCCAAAAATCGGGCCCAACTTAAACCGCCCACCTCCCCCAATACACTCCCCCACCCTCCCCCTACATACATTTTTGCGGTCCGCTCTTCTTCTCACCCTGCGGTGTCGGATCCGTCCCTCCTACGTGGGTCGGAAATGCCAACGCAGGGTCCGCTTATCTTTTTGTTTTTGCGTCCCCGCCTCCAAACCTCCGAAAGCGGGGGACACCCCTGCTATCCCCAAAGGCCATCACTAGCAAACATTGGGAGCGGGGGAAACCCCCGCAAACCCTGCTCTCCATGTTTACAATCTATCGAATGGTACTGGCCGAATTCGGTCAGATTTACCATACGATCGATTGTATACGATCAGTTTGGGTACTACCTTTAGGACTATTCCTAAGTTCACCCTGTGATGCACCCCAATTGAAAACTGATGCATTGCTCCTTCGTTTGCATTTGCAGTACCTGTATTGGGAAGGCAACTATCAATAGCGAAAGTAATATAAAAAGACATTTAAGACATGGAGCACAACATAATCGTTCAGCCTATCTAGCTTTACAACAGTATACAGTCTAAGACTTGGTGCAGAATTAGAACACATTGAGAGCTTAATGACAAAAGGGGAGGGGGATTTCTTAAAATACTAATAGTGGAGGTCAATGATCTTTTGGTTCAGATTAGAATGGAGACTTGCGAGGCCTGACCTTCCAGACTATTTCCCATTATGAATGGCAGCGTGGAATGTCTGAAATGGATATTCAGGCTTTCAATCGAAGGATCACGGCTGATCAGTCAAATTTATTGGAAATAATGTGTTTTTAACTGCCAATGGAGGACGTCCTTGTGAACAAATTGTTTTTCACACCCGGGAACTCCTCTCTAGAACAGGCTTTGCAAATTCATAAAAATCCCACTGCACCTGCAAGGCGAGTTTTTAGTTTGCGTACTCAACCTATGAGAAATGCACTCACCTCAAAGTGACAGTTGACAAAGTATTTACCAGTGTTTTCTGTAAAATGTTGCATGGCACCATAAGCACACTACATATTTGGTGCAATGTGGCCAGTCATGCACAGTGAAGCTTGCATTTACTGCAAACAATGATTGTTTTCAGTCAGTGCCCCAGATAAGAATTTGCAGTGGGAGTATTTTACTCCCTAATTTTTAAAGTTGGCAGTAAAATTATTTTTTAGGGAGTAAAACAGTCCCATTGCCAATGGGAGTATTTAATAAGCGAGTAAAAACATGTTTTAATGTTAAAGCAGTAATATTTTCATCTTAAACACTTCTCTGCAACTAGTTATTTATGCACATCAAAAGGGAAATGTTTCCCACTTGGATTGGGCAGTAATAATAATATTTTCTTCCTCTGTCACTATGTGTATTATTGTCCAAACATATCTTTGGAGCTGTGTGGATTAAAAAGGGAGACAAGCTGCTATGTGCCGATTTCCTATTGTTTACTCCCTATTTTTATTTTTGGGGAGTATTTGCCTATTTTTACAGATTCAAAGTGGCCAATACACCCCTTTGCCTGTAGGGCTGTTTGCAGTAAATGTCAAGTAAAAGTTTCCAACTTCCCCATATCGCCAGCAAGGTCGAGTACCATGCAAATTATTTTCCCCCTTCATAACATTTCCTCGCCAATGTGAGTGGGCTAGTAAAGTTTGCAAACCCTGTAGATGCCGGCAGCTCACAAATGCTCTCTCTACTTCTGTCTAACATGATAAAACTTTAGAAAGCTGTGGCCGTCCTAATGACCTAAACAGCAGGTATTAAAAGAATATTCCATAAGGTGTCTGCCAGAAGGAACACAAGCAGCGCACAGCCATTTCTGTGAATGCAAGCCTGTTAAAGGGATGGTCTAGTAAACATTTTTATTTAAAAAATAGATAGGCAACATAAAAAAAAAATACTAGCATTCTCTGTTTTAAAACTTCCTATGTAAAATTTTGAGCTATTCAAGCTCAAAATTCGCAAAAGCAAGCACATGGGCGCATCCATTTTGTGAAATGGATGCCCTCCTGTGCTCGCTTTGGCTTTTGCGGCACTAATGAAGGAAAAGCCAGCCAGCTGTAGTAAACAAAGGCTACCGCTGGGTGGCTTTCCCTTCATTATTGCTGTAGGCGGAGGACGGGGACCGGAGACCAGAGCAGGAAAGCTGCAGCTGAATCTCGGTAAGTGCTATTTATTTTTTTTAAAAAATAAGCACTAGCTGCATTTTTTTTTCTAAGTTTTCCGGGCTGGAGGAGCCCGGAAAACTTAGAAATAAAACGGCAGCTTTGAAAACGTTGTATTTATGTTTGCGGTCGCTTTTGAAGCGACCGCAAACATAAATACAACGTTATTGTGTTGGAAAACGCTGCAGCTTTTTCTTTCCAAGTTTCTCAGGCTCCTGAGAAACCTGGAAAGAAAAACCGCAGTGTTTTCCAACACAACCGCGTGCGTTTCTGCCTGCTGTGGCTATCACTTTGGGTCTCCGGTGCGCCAAATTAAAAGCCACAGCAGGGAGAAACACACGCGGTTATGTTTACATGGCGCGTAGTGTTTCTACCTGCAGCTGATTTCCCATTTCCCACGTGGGGAGCCCGAGAACCCCAAATGGGAAAACAGATTCAGGCAGAAACAACGCGGTTGTTTCCCGCAATGCTGCGTTGTTTCTGCCTGAATCTGCTTTACCATTTGGGGAGCCCGAGAGCCCCAAATGGGAAAGCAGATTCAGGCAGAAACAACGCGGTTGTGTTGGAAAACGCTGCGGTTTTTCTTTCTGAGTTTCTCAGGCTCCTCCGAGCCGGAGGAGCCTGAGAAACTTGGAAAGAAAAACTGCAGCGTTTTCCAACACAATAACGTTGTATTTATGTTTGCGGTCGCTTCAAAAGCGACCGCAAACATAAATACGTTTTTAAAGCTGCGGTTTTATTTCTAAGTTTTCCGAGCTCCTCCAGCCCGGAAAACTTAGAAAAAAAACCACAGCTAGTGCTTATTTAAAAAAAAAAAATAAATAGCACTTACCGAGATTCAGCTGCAGCTTTCCTGCTCTGGTCTCCTGTCCCCGTCCTCCGCCTACAGCACTAATGAAGGGAAAGCCACCCAGCAGTAGCCTTTGTTTACTACAGCTGGCTGGCTTTTCCTTCATTAGTGCCGCAAAAGCAAAAGCCAGCACAGGAGGTCCTCCATTTCACAAAATCGATGCGCCCATGTGCTTGCTTTTGCGAATTTTGATCTTGAATAGCTCCAAATTTTACATAGGAAGTTTTAAAACGGAGAATGCTAGTATTTTTTTTTTATGTTGCCTATCTATTTTTTAAATAAAAATTTAGACCATCCCTTTAAAGAGCCATCCTTATTAGCAATTAATCATTAGTGTTTCTTTGACCCAATTGAGACAAGCTTCCTTTTATGAGGAAGTATGGTCAGGAAAGTCAAGCGTCATTACTGTTGGGAATGACAGCAATGCCCACAAGCCTGCACCAGGCAGGGTTGGATTGGCACAAACAAAATATTCACTGGCACCAAAGAAAAAGCGTCCTACATTTGCAAATTGCAATTTGTGACTTTTTAGAAAACACGGTGCAGTTTCTAGGGTGCAGTTCTAGTAACGTGTGGAAATGATGAATTTTAAAGGCAATTGAGATAGAAACATTGGTTAGAACCCCCAGCAGCACATAACATTTAAATTAATGAACAAAGTAGACCACACTGGAACACAAAACCAGCTTATAGTAGCCTGTTGGACTGGCCCTTCAGGCATTGTCTGTGATCCGGGCCGCATCACTGTAGACACAGATGAGGGTCCAACGAGGAATACAATCTGCTGAAAAGTGTTAACGGCTGTGACCCCGGGAACGGGGCATAAGCGAATGCAGCAGAACAAATAAACCTTGGGGGCAATCAGCCGCAGAAAAAAATGTTTTGAAGATGACGCACCAGAGGTGTGCAGCGCTGGCGAGTGATCCTCAGCGGTTCTTCGCAAAGAAAGGGACTTGCAGTTGGGAGCAGAGAAGGGCGTGAAGGGAGGAGTCAGCCTCCCGCCCACAATCTATTAGCATTATTCGGATCACTACTGTGCAGAGTGCACCATTCCCACCCCCATAAGGACGACATAACGGACCTGGTTGACCTTCTCCAACCGACCATCCCAGGTTCAACTGGGCCCTTTTCTCTCCTCCATCACTCTCTCCACCTGTGTTAGGCAGAATCATATGCAGTACCCTTTCGGAACACCACACACAATTAAGACTACAAGTGTAAGTACAATTTCACCTTTGGTACAAGCCTGTACTACACAGTAAAGTGGTAGCAATGGCTGAGCAGCCAGACTTATCTCAAGAGTAAAGTGAGTAGTACAAGAGGTTACACAAAGGACAACAATTACTGTGGTTCAAACACTGATTCAAGATTTCTGAGTAAAAGAATATACTTTTATTTACACCATCAGTTATAAAATAATTCATTATCATAAAGCAGCAGAAAATCGCAATCTTATTTTACTACACAACACCCAATCAATTCTGGATAAGTTAAGCTCGAAATGAAGTGTGAGCAAAATGGCACTCCAGCAATTTAAAAAGGGAGGAAAAGACAAGGTTATCCAAAATCAACAACACCAACAAGTGATAGGCAGGGCAATCTAGAAAAGGCTTACTATAACTAGGATTCAAGTCAAAAGGCCTGGGCCAATGTTAGTGGTTCAGAGTCTTTGCAGAGGACCACACAGTTCAGAGTAGTTCGCGGTTAAGTCTTTGCCAAGAGTTCAAAACGAAGTTGGTCGGAGGAAAAGTTATTCAAAGGAGAAGAGAAGGACAAGCCTTCAGAGAGGCGAAAGATTTCAAACACTTTCACCGTGGTCGGACGGAACAAACGAACGGATTTGCACAGTACCTTAAATGAAGAAGAATGCTGTAGCTGAGGCGGTTGTTCCTGGCAGTTCCTGCAGGCTCACGGTTCCTGAAGCGACTGCCGAGGTGAAAAGAAGGAGGAAGACTGGAGGGTCCTGCACTGCCAAGGGAAGAAGCCAGCAGTAGAGCAAAGCGTCGAATAAAAGGTGCCCTCCTTAAAACCCAAACAGGTTCCTTTCCTCCTGGCTATCCGGTTCACTGCAGCAAGGCACAGCAAATTCGACCAGGAGAGGGAGGCCACCGTTTGGCGTTTAGCGAGCTGGTTGGTCCCACCAAGCTCAATGGGAGAAGATTCCTTGCAGATCTTATCTGTCGTCGACGTTTCAGGAGATTCAGACCTGCAGCAGGGCTTCACCAGGATGTCCAGTAGTTGCCGCAGTCTTCTTCCTTCAGCTTCTCTTCAGTTCTCTCGATCCAGTGGTGACTCTGCCTTCCAAGTACCAGACACCTGCTTTTTAGCAGTTTTCCCCCAATCACACAGGCAGGCTGTCAATCACACAGCAGGGTGGCTGTTCTGGCAGGAAAGCCACCTAGCCAATCAAACTAGAGTGCGACTTGGGTCTCCAAGGAGACCCTGTACAGGGGGCCTCAAACCGCTCCCTCACATCCTGTCCACCCAGACACTCAGGCGCCTAAGGAGGGCTTCTGTGCAGAAGCCCGCCAAAGGACGGCGAACAAAGGAACCAAACCTGGTTTGGCATGCAGAGTAAGACACGAGAAAGACCTTTACAAAAAGAAATGGTGAATAAACCCAACCGGAACCAAATAAAAATAAAAGGGGTCCAGCGGGTTAGAGTTTGAGGCTACCACCATAGCCTCTAAGGTTACCAAGGCTATTTTTATAGCTCGCGGCAGAATAGAATTGGTAAATACCACTGCCACCAGCCAAATCTTAGTGAAAGGGGAACATAAACATGTCCCATGAGAATCAGACAAAAGGGGATAACTATTAACCCCTCCAGTACTCTATTGGAAGATAGGTTGTACTGGGTCTGTAAATGTAAAAAGACTAGTAAAGTCAATGGCAACTTTACATGTTCTGGGAGACAGTAGTCAATCCCAGATAAATGGAGTTTAAAGTGGGAAGTCTGAAAAGACAAGCCTTTGTCACTGCACTGCAGGTGCTGTGTGACACACAGTAAACAGATGATGCCTATGGAGTGGGTTAGACTCCATAGCCCATGAGAATAAAATGTACAACACATATCAAAACACATGTAAGAGTGTGAAAAAAGGCTCACACTCTTACCAAGTAAAAAAGATTAAACCCTAGAAATCCAGCAAAGCTGCTGAGGGACTCAACAGGTAAGAGAAATTAGCCATTCTGGATAATTCTCCCTAACAACCTGCAACATCCCTCAGGGCCCTATCCTCTTGCTGTGGCTCTTCAACATCTACCTAGCCCCTCTAGTCCATTTGATCTCTGCCTTCTCTCTTTACTTCCAGTGTTATGCGGATGACGCGCAGCTCTCCTTCAAGCTTCCCTTCACTACCACCTCTTCTTCCTCTCTCATTCCTGACTGTCTGACTGCTATTCAGGGATGGTGTGCTGCAAACATTCTCTGCTTTAATTCCAGTAAGATTGAGATCCTTCTCATTGGGTCACCAGCTCCCTCCTCTCCCCCTCCCCTCACCCTGTGGTGAGACAAAAAACCTTGGTGTCATCAACTCCTCTCTCTCCTTCTCTCCTCACATCGCGGACCTTGCCAAGATGGCCCACTTTCAGCTGCACCTCCTCAGAGGCATATCCTTTCCTCACGTTCCCCCAGAAACTCAATGTCTCCAGAGCTCTGGTCCTTTCTAGGCTTAACTACTGCAACAGCCTCTTCCTCAGTCTGCCTAAATCCTCTGTTCGTCCCCTTCAACTAATCCAGAATAAGACTAAGATTTATCCTTGGCCTCAAACCCAGGGACTGCATCTCTCCAGCCCTAAAATCTCTCCACTAGCTCCCGGTTGTTGCGAGGATCAAGTTCAAGACCCTCTGCATCCTTCACAAGGATTGTTGGGGCCTGGTACCCCGCTACATCCAACTCTCTCTCCCCAAATACCTTCCTGCTAGAGCCCTTCAGTCCTCTAGCTCTAACTCTCTATTGATCAGATACTTTTGCAAGCAGAGAAAAGGTGGTAGATCTCCGTAGGAGCCTTCCTCTGAAATGGCCTCCCTGCCCCTCTCAGGCTTTAGCCGGATGTCCTCAAGTTCTGGAAGCTTCTCAAGACCCTCCTTTTCTCTTCTACCTTCCCTCTCCCCTGCTAATGTCCCCCCTGCCGTGTTTTGACAGGCTGCTTGGTTCCTTCTGATTCATACAGGGCAACAGGCCTTCCTTGCCCAGTGTACCCCAGCACTTTGGTCTCCCATGACAGCCCTTACCTCTCTTGCACTACCGGGCCCCCACCACCTGTACTATCCGGTGGTGTCTGCACCCCTTCTGGGCCCATTCAGCCACGTCCTCGCACTTAACTTGTGGACCGCATTCCCTGCACTTCTTGGCTACACCCCACCCCCCAACATTTGTGGGTGCGCGGTCCACTCCTTTCTGCACTTCCCTTCCCACCTTAACATTAGCACATTCCCTCTGATCGGCACTTCGCCCCTCCTCCCCACTTATTGCACTTGCATGATTCAAATGGCACAAGGCCTAGTAGGACAGTTTTTTGTTATTTCTTCCCTGCCCCTTCTTTCGTCTTAATCCGCCTTGAAACACCATTTGCTTTATAGGTGCATTATAAATACCCAATAAAAAATACTTTACCTTCAAATATAAAATAAGACTTTTGGACAGCCACATCCCTGTTCGCTCATGGACCTCTAATGGTATAGGCAACTAAATAAAAAATAAAAAAAAGCCAGCTATATTTTATTTTCTACCCAGATTTTCAAAATGAACGCATGACAGATACCTTTCAAAAGGAATGGCTCCTCCCTAATACCTAGGGGGTCCACACACTCCCCACCTAACCAGGTACTGGGTGATCTCCTCTCATCCGTTTCCTCCCAGAGTTACTCCTAGATCCCTTGCTGCCAATTTGAAAAACCCTCCATCCCTGCTTTGTTAGCTCCCCGCTCCTTACTGATGCCCTCACTGTGTACTTCCACAGGACTTGAAAATCGCTTTCTTGCTTCCCTAAGCTAGGTTCTCACTCAAATACCCTAATAACAATAGCAATAATAATAATAATAATAATAATAATAATAATAATAATAATAATAATAATATACACATTCTTGGTCAACATACAGGTTAAAAAATATATTCTATCATCCTACACTTCACTGAACCATATACAAAGTAAGCATTTAGATTTCACAACCCGTTTCACTTTGGGGATTCAAGAATGAAACAGAGCCTCTTGTTTTCTGGTGAATAGCTCATATAAATGCCCAACCCCATTCCTTCCCCCGAGGAGGTAACAGTGGACATACAGATTATGCCTTGCATCCTTGGGCATTACTCATATTGAACTCGATAGTTGTAGACTACCTCAATAATAGCTGATAATTCTCATATTGTCTCAGTACTAATGGTTAAGTTGACCCTTCATGAAAAAGCTGATTTTTGGAGTTCTGTCCAGATGGGTCAAAGTTATATTGCACTGTAAGTTACATGCGGACACTAGGCGATTTGCACTAATCTTGGATAAGAAGTTCGAGTCTGGACCAACTTAGAAACTCTGAACAGCTTGGGTTGCCAGTATATGAAACTATGCCTCTAGATTTATTGTCATCAAAGGTTGCCGCTGGGTAATAGCTTAAAAAAAATAAAAAAAATAGGTTATTGTCCAAAACATATCTTTGGAGCTGTGTGGATTAAAAAGGGAGACAAGCTGCTATGTGCCGATTTCCTATTGTTTACTCCCTATTTTTATTTTTGGGGAGTATTTGCCTATTTTTACAGATTCAAAGTGGCCAATACACCCCTTTGCCTGTAGGGCTGTTTGCAGTAAATGTCAAGTAAAAGTTTCCAACTTCCCCATATCGCCAGCAAGGTCGAGTACCATGCAAATTATTTTCCCCCTTCATAACATTTCCTCGCCAATGTGAGTGGGCTAGTAAAGTTTGCAAACCCTGTAGATGCCGGCAGCTCACAAATGCTCTCTCTACTTCTGTCTAACATGATAAAACTTTAGAAAGCTGTGGCCGTCCTAATGACCTAAACAGCAGGTATTAAAAGAATATTCCATAAGGTGTCTGCCAGAAGGAACACAAGCAGCGCACAGCCATTTCTGTGAATGCAAGCCTGTTAAAGGGATGGTCTAGTAAACATTTTTATTTAAAAAATAGATAGGCAACATAAAAAAAAAATACTAGCATTCTCCGTTTTAAAACTTCCTATGTAAAATTTTGAGCTATTCAAGCTCAAAATTCGCAAAAGCAAGCACATGGGCGCATCCATTTTGTGAAATGGATGCCCTCCTGTGCTCGCTTTGGCTTTTGCGGCACTAATGAAGGAAAAGCCAGCCAGCTGTAGTAAACAAAGGCTACCGCTGGGTGGCTTTCCCTTCATTATTGCTGTAGGCGGAGGACGGGGACCGGAGACCAGAGCAGGAAAGCTGCAGCTGAATCTCGGTAAGTGCTATTTATTTTTTTTTAAAAATAAGCACTAGCTGCATTTTTTTTTCTAAGTTTTCCGGGCTGGAGGAGCCCGGAAAACTTAGAAATAAAACCGCAGCTTTGAAAACGTTGTATTTATGTTTGCGGTCGCTTTTGAAGCGACCGCAAACATAAATACAACGTTATTGTGTTGGAAAACGCTGCAGCTTTTTCTTTCCAAGTTTCTCAGGCTCCTGAGAAACCTGGAAAGAAAAACTGCAGTGTTTTCCAACACAACCGCGTGCGTTTCTGCCTGCTGTGGCTATCACTTTGGGTCTCCGGTGCGCCAAATTAAAAGCCACAGCAGGGAGAAACACACGCGGTTATGTTTACATGGCGCGTAGTGTTTCTACCTGCAGCTGATTTCCCATTTCCCACGTGGGGAGCCCGAGAACCCCAAATGGGAAAGCAGATTCAGGCAGAAACAACGCGGTTGTTTCCCGCAATGCTGCGTTGTTTCTGCCTGAATCTGCTTTACCATTTGGGGAGCCCGAGAGCCCCAAATGGGAAAGCAGATTCAGGCAGAAACAACGCGGTTGTGTTGGAAAACGCTGCGGTTTTTCTTTCTGAGTTTCTCAGGCTCCTCCGAGCCGGAGGAGCCTGAGAAACTTGGAAAGAAAAACTGCAGCGTTTTCCAACACAATAACGTTGTATTTATGTTTGCGGTCGCTTCAAAAGCGACCGCAAACATAAATACGTTTTTAAAGCTGCGGTTTTATTTCTAAGTTTTCCGAGCTCCTCCAGCCCGGAAAACTTAGAAAAAAAACCACAGCTAGTGCTTATTTAAAAAAAAAAAATAAATAGCACTTACCGAGATTCAGCTGCAGCTTTCCTGCTCTGGTCTCCTGTCCCCGTCCTCCGCCTACAGCACTAATGAAGGGAAAGCCACCCAGCAGTAGCCTTTGTTTACTACAGCTGGCTGGCTTTTCCTTCATTAGTGCCGCAAAAGCAAAAGCCAGCACAGGAGGTCCTCCATTTCACAAAATCGATGCGCCCATGTGCTTGCTTTTGCGAATTTTGATCTTGAATAGCTCAAAATTTTACATAGGAAGTTTTAAAACGGAGAATGCTAGTATTTTTTTTTTATGTTGCCTATCTATTTTTTAAATAAAAATTTAGACCATCCCTTTAAAGAGCCATCCTTATTAGCAATTAATCATTAGTGTTTCTTTGACCCAATTGAGACAAGCTTCCTTTTATGAGGAAGTATGGTCAGGAAAGTCAAGCGTCATTACTGTTGGGAATGACAGCAATGCCCACAAGCCTGCACCAGGCAGGGTTGGATTGGCACAAACAAAATATTCACTGGCACCAAAGAAAAAGCGTCCTACATTTGCAAATTGCAATTTGTGACTTTTTAGAAAACACGGTGCAGTTTCTAGGGTGCAGTTCTAGTAACGTGTGGAAATGATGAATTTTAAAGGCAATTGAGATAGAAACATTGGTTAGAACCCCCAGCAGCACATAACATTTAAATTAATGAACAAAGTAGACCACACTGGAACACAAAACCAGCTTATAGTAGCCTGTTGGACTGGCCCTTCAGGCATTGTCTGTGATCCGGGCCGCATCACTGTAGACACAGATGAGGGTCCAACGAGGAATACAATCTGCTGAAAAGTGTTAACGGCTGTGACCCCGGGAACGGGGCATAAGCGAATGCAGCAGAACAAATAAACCTTGGGGGCAATCAGCCGCAGAAAAAAATGTTTTGAAGATGACGCACCAGAGGTGTGCAGCGCTGGCGAGTGATCCTCAGCGGTTCTTCGCAAAGAAAGGGACTTGCAGTTGGGAGCAGAGAAGGGCGTGAAGGGAGGAGTCAGCCTCCCGCCCACAATCTATTAGCATTATTCGGATCACTACTGTGCAGAGTGCACCATTCCCACCCCCATAAGGACGACATAACGGACCTGGTTGACCTTCTCCAACCGACCATCCCAGGTTCAACTGGGCCCTTTTCTATCCTCCATCACTCTCTCCACCTGTGTTAGGCAGAATCATATGCAGTACCCTTTCGGAACACCACACACAATTAAGACTACAAGTGTAAGTACAATTTCACCTTTGGTACAAGCCTGTACTACACAGTAAAGTGGTAGCAATGGCTGAGCAGCCAGACTTATCTCAAGAGTAAAGTGAGTAGTACAAGAGGTTACACAAAGGACAACAATTACTGTGGTTCAAACACTGATTCAAGATTTCTGAGTAAAAGAATATACTTTTATTTACACCATCAGTTATAAAATAATTCATTATCATAAAGCAGCAGAAAATCGCAATCTTATTTTACTACACAACACCCAATCAATTCTGGATAAGTTAAGCTCGAAATGAAGTGTGAGCAAAATGGCACTCCAGCAATTTAAAAAGGGAGGAAAAGACAAGGTTATCCAAAATCAACAACACCAACAAGTGATAGGCAGGGCAATCTAGAAAAGGCTTACTATAACTAGGATTCAAGTCAAAAGGCCTGGGCCAATGTTAGTGGTTCAGAGTCTTTGCAGAGGACCACACAGTTCAGAGTAGTTTGCGGTTAAGTCTTTGCCAAGAGTTCAAAACGAAGTTGGTCGGAGGAAAAGTTATTCAAAGGAGAAGAGAAGGACAAGCCTTCAGAGAGGCGAAAGATTTCAAACACTTTCACCGTGGTCGGACGGAACAAACGAACGGATTTGCACAGTACCTTAAATGAAGAAGAATGCTGTAGCTGAGGCGGTTGTTCCTGGCAGTTCCTGCAGGCTCACGGTTCCTGAAGCGACTGCCGAGGTGAAAAGAAGGAGGAAGACTGGAGGGTCCTGCACTGCCAAGGGAAGAAGCCAGCAGTAGAGCAAAGCGTCGAATAAAAGGTGCCCTCCTTAAAACCCAAACAGGTTCCTTTCCTCCTGGCTATCCGGTTCACTGCAGCAAGGCACAGCAAATTCGACCAGGAGAGGGAGGCCACCGTTTGGCGTTTAGCGAGCTGGTTGGTCCCACCAAGCTCAATGGGAGAAGATTCCTTGCAGATCTTATCTGTCGTCGACGTTTCAGGAGATTCAGACCTGCAGCAGGGCTTCACCAGGATGTCCAGTAGTTGCCGCAGTCTTCTTCCTTCAGCTTCTCTTCAGTTCTCTCGATCCAGTGGTGACTCTGCCTTCCAAGTACCAGACACCTGCTTTTTAGCAGTTTTCCCCCAATCACACAGGCAGGCTGTCAATCACACAGCAGGGTGGCTGTTCTGGCAGGAAAGCCACCTAGCCAATCAAACTAGAGTGCGACTTGGGTCTCCAAGGAGACCCTGTACAGGGGGCCTCAAACCGCTCCCTCACATCCTGTCCACCCAGACACTCAGGCGCCTAAGGAGGGCTTCTGTGCAGAAGCCCGCCAAAGGACGGCGAACAAAGGAACCAAACCTGGTTTGGCATGCAGAGTAAGACACGAGAAAGACCTTTACAAAAAGAAATGGTGAATAAACCCAACCGGAACCAAATAAAAATAAAAGGGGTCCAGCGGGTTAGAGTTTGAGGCTACCACCATAGCCTCTAAGGTTACCAAGGCTATTTTTATAGCTCGCGGCAGAATAGAATTGGTAAATACCACTGCCACCAGCCAAATCTTAGTGAAAGGGGAACATAAACATGTCCCATGAGAATCAGACAAAAGGGGATAACTATTAACCCCTCCAGTACTCTATTGGAAGATAGGTTGTACTGGGTCTGTAAATGTAAAAAGACTAGTAAAGTCAATGGCAACTTTACATGTTCTGGGAGACAGTAGTCAATCCCAGATAAATGGAGTTTAAAGTGGGAAGTCTGAAAAGACAAGCCTTTGTCACTGCACTGCAGGTGCTGTGTGACACACAGTAAACAGATGATGCCTATGGAGTGGGTTAGACTCCATAGCCCATGAGAATAAAATGTACAACACATCTCAAAACACATGTAAGAGTGTGAAAAAAGGCTCACACTCTTACCAAGTAAAAAAGATTAAACCCTAGAAATCCAGCAAAGCTGCTGAGGGACTCAACAGGTAAGAGAAATTAGCCATTCTGGATAATTCTCCCTAACAACCTGCAACATCCCTCAGGGCCCTATCCTCTTGCTGTGGCTCTTCAACATCTACCTAGCCCCTCTAGTCCATTTGATCTCTGCCTTCTCTCTTTACTTCCAGTGTTATGCGGATGACGCGCAGCTCTCCTTCAAGCTTCCCTTCACTACCACCTCTTCTTCCTCTCTCATTCCTGACTGTCTGACTGCTATTCAGGGATGGTGTGCTGCAAACATTCTCTGCTTTAATTCCAGTAAGATTGAGATCCTTCTCATTGGGTCACCAGCTCCCTCCTCTCCCCCTCCCCTCACCCTGTGGTGAGACAAAAAACCTTGGTGTCATCAACTCCTCTCTCTCCTTCTCTCCTCACATCGCGGACCTTGCCAAGATGGCCCACTTTCAGCTGCACCTCCTCAGAGGCATATCCTTTCCTCACGTTCCCCCAGAAACTCAATGTCTCCAGAGCTCTGGTCCTTTCTAGGCTTAACTACTGCAACAGCCTCTTCCTCAGTCTGCCTAAATCCTCTGTTCGTCCCCTTCAACTAATCCAGAATAAGACTAAGATTTATCCTTGGCCTCAAACCCAGGGACTGCATCTCTCCAGCCCTAAAATCTCTCCACTAGCTCCCGGTTGTTGCGAGGATCAAGTTCAAGACCCTCTGCATCCTCCACAAGGATTGTTGGGGCCTGGTACCCCGCTACATCCAACTCTCTCTCCCCAAATACCTTCCTGCTAGAGCCCTTCAGTCCTCTAGCTCTAACTCTCTATTGATCAGATACTTTTGCAAGCAGAGAAAAGGTGGTAGATCTCCGTAGGAGCCTTCCTCTGAAATGGCCTCCCTGCCCCTCTCAGGCTTTAGCCGGATGTCCTCAAGTTCTGGAAGCTTCTCAAGACCCTCCTTTTCTCTTCTACCTTCCCTCTCCCCTGCTAATGTCCCCCCTGCCGTGTTTTGACAGGCTGCTTGGTTCCTTCTGATTCATACAGGGCAACAGGCCTTCCTTGCCCAGTGTACCCCAGCACTTTGGTCTCCCATGACAGCCCTTACCTCTCTTGCCCTACCGGGCCCCCACCACCTGTACTATCCGGTGGTGTCTGCACCCCTTCTGGGCCCATTCAGCCACGTCCTCGCACTTAACTTGTGGACCGCATTCCCTGCACTTCTTGGCTACACCCCACCCCCCAACATTTGTGGGTGCGCGGTCCACTCCTTTCTGCACTTCCCTTCCCACCTTAACATTAGCACATTCCCTCTGATCGGCACTTCGCCCCTCCTCCCCACTTATTGCACTTGCATGATTCAAATGGCACAAGGCCTAGTAGGACAGTTTTTTGTTATTTCTTCCCTGCCCCTTCTTTCGTCTTAATCCGCCTTGAAACACCATTTGCTTTATAGGTGCATTATAAATACCCAATAAAAAATACTTTACCTTCAAATATAAAATAAGACTTTTGGACAGCCACATCCCTGTTCGCTCATGGACCTCTAATGGTATAGGCAACTAAATAAAAAATAAAAAAAAGCCAGCTATATTTTATTTTCTACCCAGATTTTCAAAATGAACGCATGACAGATACCTTTCAAAAGGAATGGCTCCTCCCTAATACCTAGGGGGTCCACACACTCCCCACCTAACCAGGTACTGGGTGATCTCCTCTCATCCGTTTCCTCCCAGAGTTACTCCTAGATCCCTTGCTGCCAATTTGAAAAACCCTCCATCCCTGCTTTGTTAGCTCCCCGCTCCTTACTGATGCCCTCACTGTGTACTTCCACAGGACTTGAAAATCGCTTTCTTGCTTCCCTAAGCTAGGTTCTCACTCAAATACCCTAATAACAATAGCAATAATAATAATAATAATAATAATAATAATAATAATAATAATATACACATTCTTGGTCAACATACAGGTTAAAAAATATATTCTATCATCCTACACTTCACTGAACCATATACAAAGTAAGCATTTAGATTTCACAACCCGTTTCACTTTGGGGATTCAAGAATGAAACAGAGCCTCTTGTTTTCTGGTGAATAGCTCATATAAATGCCCAACCCCATTCCTTCCCCCGAGGAGGTAACAGTGGACATACAGATTATGCCTTGCATCCTTGGGCATTACTCATATTGAACTCGATAGTTGTAGACTACCTCAATAATAGCTGATAATTCTCATATTGTCTCAGTACTAATGGTTAAGTTGACCCTTCATGAAAAAGCTGATTTTTGGAGTTCTGTCCAGATGGGTCAAAGTTATATTGCACTGTAAGTTACATGCGGACACTAGGCGATTTGCACTAATCTTGGATAAGAAGTTCGAGTCTGGACCAACTTAGAAACTCTGAACAGCTTGGGTTGCCAGTATATGAAACTATGCCTCTAGATTTATTGTCATCAAAGGTTGCCGCTGGGTAATAGCTTAAAAAAAATAAAAAAAATAGGTTATCAAAGAAAGGTCTACTATTCAACTGAAAGGCCATTGCATACAACCTGTATGCGGTTAACAATTATGTACACAATATGACAAGGCTGTCTTACGCATTTGCCCCAATATTAAGCAATTTGGGTACTGATTAGTAAAAGAAATTAACATTCATCCAGTCAAGTAATATCCTTTTTAATTTTCTTGTGTGTGGTA
Organism: Ambystoma mexicanum; assembly: GCF_040938575.1. Taxonomy (NCBI): domain Eukaryota; kingdom Metazoa; phylum Chordata; class Amphibia; order Caudata; family Ambystomatidae; genus Ambystoma; species Ambystoma mexicanum. The sequence goes on along the minus strand of NC_090928.1, from coordinate 951,662,006 downwards.
TGCAGACATCATGGCCATGAGTTTTGCCCCTCCACATGCTTTATCAAGGCTAAAGACGTATCAGTTGGCTCTGTACTCTTCAGAAATCATGTTCATCTTTTGTGAAAAACATAGTTAATTTGTATCCTTTGAACTGTAATAATCCTTAAGCCTATACTTTGTCTAAATAGTAGTGCAAAAAGTGTCAGCCAAAATAAAGAAAACATAACCATTGTGTGTATACAAATAAAATAAAAGTAAATAATAACAAAGGCAAATGATGAAAGACAAAAATAACAGATAAAAAATAGATTAGTAGGCTTTAAGTTTTGTATTGGTTCTGAGTCATTGATTTATATAGTTTTGAGAAAAATGAAAGGGTTGTATCTGCTCACCCCTTTTGGCCAGTATTTGAGTTGTGATCCTCGTTAATGTTGAGTGATAATTGGTCAATTACCAAAATTCAATTTCTGGTTTTAGATAAAATTCCAATGTTAAAACTAGTTGAGAGAATAGTAATTTAGAGTAACCTCATGGTTATACAATCTCATAAATATAGTATTGTAAGCCAATAGATTAGTTGTATTTAGTTATTTTTTACTCACAGTAGATAGAAGTTGTCATAGATTTGTCACTGTTGTCGGCTTGTGAGTGCTTAGTACGGCTGCTCTTGGTCGTTTATCTCCTAAACATATGATAGGTCTGCTTAATAAGATGGAGATGTCAAATGTAGATATAAATTGCAAAAAAAGTTGAGCGAGAGAGTACTTATTTATTTAAATATAGATTGGGATGATATTACATCCTGCTGTGTACGGAAATCCTTGGCTTTCCGCGTGTTAATCTGTAGTGCAATTTTGAGAACCGTTCTAAGTATCCAGTGTGATGTTAACACGTTAAAAATGCAACGTCATTTGTAAACAATTTATAGCAGCTATGATACTCCCACGAACTGTAAGAATATTGCTGAAATGATATCCAACAATGCCGCAAACCAAGGGTATCAACTAGAAATTGATAATGTAAATGCAAGGAAACAATCATACCTTGCAAATTAATGACACCCTTAAGTCTGTTTCAAGTGAGTTATAAAATACTTCATGTGTGTACATATATACATATAGTGAATACAAAAAGAAAATCATAGTACATATATTGTAACATCTTGGACAATATGACAGTTAATTGGCATAATTTGTTGGGCCATTAGTTAAACCAGTGATGGAGAAAAGTATGTATAATAATGCATCACGTAATGGAACGTAACCGTACCAAGAGTTTATGGGATAATAGAAATAATATAATGCTAGATAGAAACATCAAGTTTTTCAATCATGTATTTGTCCTAGTTGGAAGAGAAGAAAACATTTACCAAACATTTCACTGTGCAATAGAAATGTGTTAAATGTTCCGGAAAAACATAAAAGTTCCTTGTCCTTGTTAAGTCCCAAAGTTGTAGTATGAAACGTATAAATACATTCGCCTTCCAATCACCTTAGCGCTAGTTCCCTATTGCATCCTCTTGCAGGTTTGTGTTCAATTGCCAGAAATCAAACTTCTTTTTTGCAATCCATCTGGTGTTTCTCATTCCAGTACTGCGAGAGTGGTAGTCTGGGGTCTTGATTACCAATCATATTCAGATGTTCTCTTATTCTGAATACAGACGTATTTGCAATAAGGCCAACTAGGCCTTGGGCTAGGATGACAGATTTCCCCAGAAGCAACAGTTTATTTTCAATATGGTCATTTTTTAAATATAAAATACATTTTGTTGGGGTGATCGACAACAATGCATGCGTGATTTTGAGCTGTAGGAGGCATTCCACTCTGTCAGCTAAATTATTTGCTGGCCAAACTTGTATATATGCTTGATATCTACAAAAGCTTTATTGTTAGGGTGAATTTCGTGTAAAATAAAAAGGAAATGCATACCAAATCCAGCATGCATTAGGTGTTTAGTGATTCAGTCATTCAACTCTGAGACATGTATGACAGATATAAAGCTCTTTGGTCATCCTTATGTCCCCAAAATTCTCTTTAATATGCAAAACAGCCGGAACCTCATTTATTTTATTGGTGCAACTCCCCATTATCATAGGAGTTCTGTGAATCAACACACACACACACATACAATGTGCTAAGCAGTCACTTGTATGTTCAAATACACATTACATGCATTTTTTTTAAACAGTTAGTAAAGGTTAAAGATGGTGCATCATTTTACAATAGCACCCGGGGTTGGGGGAGCAGTCAATCCGGTTACATGAAACGCGGGCTGAAACTGCTAATCTCAGCCCGCGTTCCATGTAACCCGCAGGCTGCCTCCCCCGCCACAATCTTCATACTGCCATCCCTCTGCCTTATTTTCTTTTACTTTACGCAACCCCCCTTCCCCAGTCCCATTTACCTGATAGTTGCGGGCACTGGAACCCGCCACCACAGCAGCTTCCCTTCTCGCTTTTACGGCTGCCATGTTAATAGAAGAGAGGCTCCGTACGGAGCCACGCCTTCTACAATCATGGTGGTCATTTTGGATACATATTTTCATTCATTGAAAGGGACGAGTGCTAACACCAGAGCTGTAACCATAAGAAGGAGGTTGAGTTATTTTTATTCAACACTTTTATAAGATGCACCTATTCCACTTGCATATATTTCATATGTAAACTACACCATATGACAAGACCGAATGTAGAAATGTAGTTATGTTGCCTGAAACATTCATGTTACAGACCAGTCTAAGTGCTTCTCATGGGGTGACAGCAAGCAACTCATGAGAAACCAGATATTAGCATTGAAACCCAAGTTCCTCGTTCCAACCTTCCCTCACTTGTTTCCAATTATGCTCCGATCACTTCCTTTAAAAGATTGTTTTTAGACCTAACCAAAAGAAGAGAATTGGCCTCAACAACTACCTCTAGTGCATGCAACTGTAGAACACACTGCCTTCTTCAAATCTTGGGCAGCAGAGATCTGAAAATACTCTTTCAGCTAATATTGCATAGAAGATAACAGGCTTGATTGAATAGAGTAGAAGGAATAACTTTCTAAACCCTGCAGCTTGGTGTAAGGCGCTTTATAAATCAAATCAAAAACGCCTTTATGGTATTATGGAACTAAAATGGGGGACAAATGGGAGTGAACGGGCGTAGTTTGGCCACTGCGGACAGAGTCTGTTGAATGGGCAGAATCTGAGGAAGGTGCAGAGTCTGCCATAGGTGGAGTAAGGTTAGGGAGTGTGGCGCATGCACGTAGTTGTGCCTAGACCAGCAGGAAGTCTTAATACACCACTGCTTTCACCTATACAGAGTAACAGTGTAGCCATTGTCAATCAATTGTTGTGGTATTTCTGGACCTTGAAGGACAATTATTGAAGGACCCTGAGCAGAAAGAAGAGCGAGCAAACAATGGGGTGTTGATTTCAGCAACTCTGTCTTTGGGGCTTGCTGGTTATGGAAGTGATTGTTATGAGCATCCGTTAACTGAAATAGTACTAGATTTGTATTTCAGAGAGAATCACAATCCTGTTGGTTCTGACGTAGATGGGTTGGCATGGTGAATACTGACAACTACTACCTCTCCTTACAGTATGTTTGGAGAGTTGAGCCTTTCAATGCCTAATCACACATCCCTAAGAATTCCACAATAGAACATTACTGAATCCTTACCGAAACAGTTGCGGGCAGATGTAGAAACTGAGTTTGCAATTTGCAATGGCAATTGCGAATTGCATTATCAGTATTGTGCATTGCAAATGTGGGTATTTTCTAAAACCATTCCATGCACTCTGTACATCTCGCCCCAGTCTTGGGCTCTCTGTTGGCTTTTAAATGTTCCCATATCTTTATACACATTTTATAAAACCTGGGCATGTGTTCAGACTAGGAATATGGTTAAGTGTTGTTTGACTTCAAAGAGGCCAATACCCTGCAGGTTAGACTACTTTCAGCAATTGTTACAGCTTACACACATAACTTCCTACCTGGGCAGTAGTTGAATCTGCTTTTAACATCGCCAACTGGCATGCAAGCATATAGCGCTGTGTTGGTGTGCTTCCCAGCAAATTGCAGGGTCTTTAGATGCCTGCATTTTCCATGTACAGATCAGAAATCCTTAACTTTGCTAGAGCATTCCCTTACGTCTTTGGGTTGGCAAAGGGCCCAGTACTATTTGTTAGCCACCAGCAAAGGGCACGAATATGGGGCTTTCCTGTTCCTATCATACCGCAGACTGCAATGAATTTCTAGAAGCCTGTTCTCTTTTAGCAGGATAACTTTAAATAGAATTCTTTCCATAAATGTTTCCATTTCCGCATGGTTGTTAATCGGATCTGGTAAATGAGTATTCCATTGAATGATACTAGCATGTTTATTGATTTTTACCATGACCATCATTCCCTCCAGAGAAAATTGGCTTGAAGAGCTTCCAATATCATTGACTTAACACCCGGCAGCACATTACATCTTGAGAAGATTTCAGGAATACCATTGTAATGCTTCAAAGCCAACCAGAGTACATTATAATGTAAAGGAGGTGGAAAATCAGCAGTGCAACTAATAATACAGAAAGGATTTAGAAGTGAGGTGATGGAAAAACCCTAAATAAAACACAATACTCTGACAGGGTTATTTATTTTTCCATTTGAGTCTGTAGGTCATACATTTATTGGTCATTAATCTTTTATTTGCTTAAACCACCTTTGTAAGGAGAAGTGAGGTGACATGATTAAATGGAATGTTGATGCTTTCGACTATTCTAAATTGTTTGCTCAATTTGGAACGCCCATAGCTGGGGGCATCTGTGCCAGGCTGCTCTCTAGAATTGATTAGAAGGCAACGATTATCACAATCACCACATCCAATTGCAATTTAAAAAACATGTTTTCAGTATGCGTGTTTACATTTTGATGTTGAATGCTTTGACTTGAACAAGGCATTCAATATCGCTCTATTTGTACTTTTTTTTGTAAATCTTTACGTTTAATCAATACAGAAACCAGAGAATAGCAATCACCTCGTGTAGCTGTAAACATTATTGCAAACCATCATATAAATGGCTTGACTAAAAGCGCATTGTTTCAGTGCCTTGCACCATCATTACTGGGGGGAAGTTGAATTGCAAAACCAATATAGAACTTAATAATGTTATGATATCAATCCAACTATACGCAGGCCTGTGCCTATTGGATTTTGTTAAATCCTTTTTAAATTTGTGAATGAAATGACTGAAAAAACAATTATTTGCAAATGTGTGTAGCACAGTTGCTGTGCAAACTGAGTCATCTTCTGAGCCAAAGAACGACTGCATGGCATATTCAGAAAACGAAGGTTTTGAGCCCATGTTTGGATTTGCTGCATTTTGGTTGTGCAGAGAATGAATGAATAAATATGAATATGTGGTTGGCATTGCAACTAACAACATTGGAGGCATGAATTGGAAAAAGCCCAACTTGTTAGTTAAGCGACCGGTCATTTAAACCAGTGTACATGTGTTTTGCATTAACTGGGTCAGTCCTCAGTTGCCTTTCAAATCACGTGCTTTCATTCTGCTTTGGTACACAGAGATCCTTCCTTTGTTCCTGCTCAGCCCTACGATGCCTCCTGTTGCTCTCTCAGTACAGCACTGCAGGAGAGCTTAGACTTACCTGTGACTTGCTCTCCTCAAATCCCCCCTCTAGGCAACATTTTGGAAAACAACATACCACTGCCCATCCGGAGATGAGCCCTGTATCCCTGCTGTCCCAAGACAAGCAAATCTTAACAGGTTATGATTGAGATATGTTTGCTCGGGTTTTGTGGGTCTTTTTCAAAAGGAATTTGCGCTTGCTTTGAATAAGGGAGCATAAACACATGTAGAATGCAACAATGGAGAGGGTCCTGATGGAGACACTCACGGCACGCAAGATTCTTTTTCTGTAATCTCCAGACAGCAGGTAGAGATATTCATTTTTGGAGACAGGATGACAAGTAGGAATGCCCTGCTGTGTGGAGTCCACCGTCACAGCACTCCACACCCACATTTTGCACCACCTCTCCCTTGCACCACCACACCACCACCACTCTGCACCTCCACACCACCATCACACCCCAGACCACCTCACCTCTACACTACTTCTTGTCACCACTCCACGGCAGTGACCAGCAAGAAAACCTGCGACGACTGCAACAACTGCATTTACCATCCCAGATGTCCCTGACAACAAAAATGCCACCGAAAATGGCATTACCTGCTCACAGCCACAGTTCCAAACCACACCGTGGCAGCACATATGACAAAATAGCATGAAGATTGTCAACAGGCAGTAGGAAAGGTAATACAATTTGGAGTATTGGGTTTTTGCGAAACACTGCTTCCAGTCATGGGGTTCATTGCCATTGTTGTAACAAAGATTCTGCTTCCACAAATCACAAGGGATTCTGTAGTATACAGTAGAACAAGCCTTTCTTCCAGATTTGCTCACCTGTCTAGACTATATATTACATGTGCAAACACCCACACGGCACCTCATGCCCCGTGGTCAGCTCCTTGACATTGGCATGCTTAGAACTCCTCCAACCCCCACTCATGCATCTCTGACATGGCATTCCACATTCCAGCATTACAGATAGTAACAAATACCAAGAACCTATTCTGTGAAAGGAAACCAGTGCTTCATCTGTTTCAATAAATACGGTGGATCCTTATAGGTCCACTCAGAAACCATAGCTTTATCTTTCAAATGTAAGAGTGAGCACTAAAGCCAAGCTGGGGCCTGTGGCGTATTAAGGCTTGCTGCTGCCCTAGCTCCAACTAAGGGCAGGCGCCGGCCTCCCTAACTTTACTCTGCCAGACTCTGCACCTTCACCAGACTCTGTCCGCATTGGCTAAGCTACTCCCCTCACCCCCATGTTGTCCTCCATTCTGGTTCTATAACAACATAAGGATGTTTTTAAAGCTGCAGGGTTTAGAAAGTTATTGCTTCCACTCTATTCATTCAAGCCTGTTATCTTCTATGCTATGTTAGTTGAAAGAGTGTTTTCAGATCTTTGCTACCCTAGATTTGGAGAAGGCAGTGTGTTCTACAGTTGCATGCACTAGAGGTAGTTGTTCAGGGCAATTGTCTTCTTTTGGTTAGGTCGGAAAACAATATTTTAAAGGAAGCGATCAGAACATAAGCTGCCTGTCAACTAGACACAAGTGAGGGAAGGATGGAACGAGGAACTTTGGTTTCATTGCCAATATCTGGTTTCTCATTAGTTGCCTGCTGTCACCCCATGGGAAGCACCTAGACTGGTCTGTGACATGAATGTTTCAGACAACATAACTCAATTTCTACATGTGGTCCTGTCAAATGGTAAAGTTTACATATGAAATGTATGCAAGTGGAATAGGCGCATCTTATAACAATGTTGAATAAAAAGAACTCAACCTTCTTCTTAGGGTTGCAGCTCAGTGTTAGCAGGCGGCACAATGGAAATAAGGCAAGTTGCCACCTGCTGCAACCCATGTACCTCCAATCCCTTGGGCTGGAACGTCATTAAAAGATGGCAAAATCACAAGTGAAATTTGTAAACTGTGCCTGGTCATAAACACCTCAGTAGAGTAACAGCAGTTGGAAAAGATTTGTGGAACCGTTGGCTGTGCTTTCTCACATTGGAGTAATGGATAAAGGCAAACCTGAAAATTCCTGGAGGAGAAACAGCATTCCTCACAGCTGGACAATGCAGGCACCTTTTAAAACAAATAAAGTGGTACATACTGTTTACATCATTGCTGTTTGTGCCATGGTCCAAAATACCCAACACTCCAAGAGTAAAACTGAGTAATGGGTAGGGTGTTCTAGCACAGCATTACCTTTGTGGGTGTGGTTTAGGCTATAGGGTAGGGCTCAAGTTCTAATGACCCGTAACAAAAATTGAAGGCGTAAAAGCTTGAACGCCTTCCATTCACGCCACAGCTCATTTTCAATCATTTGTATGGCAGAGAGGGGGTCAGCACGCAACTTGCGTTTCCGCTGCCTTCCTTTCCTCTTCGCCATACTTGCACTGGCATGGATTTTCATGCCGGCGCAATTGCGGGAGATCTCTATGGGATCCACCCGCTTGATCCATTGTACACGCTGCCTGCCATGCTAGCATGGCAGGCAGCGTGTACAATTAAACATAAACATATCAGGCAATGTTTAATTGTGAACACTGTTCATCATGCGTGCATAGTAAGCAGCGTTCACAATTTAAATTAAACCATGCCCGACATGCGAGAATGTCAGTTAGGGTTTAATTGTAATTGTGAGCGTCGCTTCCCATGCGGGCCCGGCAAATGGCGCTCACAATTAAAAGTAAACGCTGCCTGACACGCAAGCATGCCAGACAGCATTTACTCAGTTTGGACACCGCCTTGCCCTGCAAATTTGCACTCTGCTGTGCAAGTGACGAACATTTGGGGGGAGCCGCATATGTGCATGTCAACACATAGTGGCTCTCCGATACCAAATTACACATTTTATTATAATGATCTCTGATGGGCCTTGCCAGCTTGCAGTTATGGTCATTTAAAATGTTTACTCTTTACAGTTGATTGACTGTACAATACATTGGAACATTTTGAGACTTGTGGGTTATAGATATAGATTTGCTGCTGTTGTTTGAGGTACTGTTTCATAGTAAAAGTCTAACCTTGTATTTTAAATCTAGTTCATGTAAGGTTACTTAAAAACATAACTGTTATCCACTGTGTGGCATATTTTGAGTTTCTCCTGGTGGTGCTGAACATGCAGCTGAATTTCATAAAAGAAACATGGCAAACCCAGCAGGGATGCCATTGGCCTGCTTAGCGCTGGACAGTTTCTGTAAGGATGGCTGAACTGATTTTTTTTGATGGCTCACCTCAGACTTTTCTTATTTACAGCTGTGAAACTGTGTGTACCTTTGGCACACAGTTTTTCCTCTTTCTCACCCTGCTATGGGTTGGGGTATCCTTTCACAGGTTTCTTGATGCAATTGCATATTTAGATTTACTCTTTGCCATTTATCTTCTGTACAATCTATTTCAAGCATGCACCTTTCAGGCAGCCACAGACCTCTGAAAGGTGGGGTCAGGGAAAGTAGTGCTTGCTTCTGAACATCATTTTAGCACCTGCGCGTGGGAACATCTGTGCTTGACTTAAGCATAGGCATGTGTTTAATATTGTAAAATGATGCATCATTTTTAACCTTTACTAACGGTTTAAAAAATGCTTGTAATGTGTATTTGAACATAAAAGTGACTGCTTAACACAATGTGTTTGTGTGTTGATTATAAAGAACTCCTATGATAATGGGGAGTTGCACCAATAGAATAAATGAGGTTCTGGCTGATTTGCATATTAAAGAGCATTTTGGGAACATAAGAATGACCAAAGACCTTTATATCCGTCATACATGTCTGTTAGAGTTGAATGACTGAATCACTAAACACTTAATGCATGCTGGGTTTGGTATGCGTTTCCTTTGTATTCACCCTAACAATAAAGCTTTTGTAGATAAAGCATATATACAAGTTTGGCCAGCAAAGAATTTAGCTGACAGGCTGCTAACAGCTCAATATCATGCATTGTTGTGGATCACCCTGACTCAGAGAAACAAAATCAACTTTACATTTAAAAAATGACATTGAACATAAACTGCTGCTTCTGAGGAAATGTGCTGCCCTAGGCCAGGGCCTAGTTGGCCTTATTGTAAATATGTCTGTGTATACAAGTCCCAGCTCAATACTTCTACTTCTAGTGCAAGTATCCATCATACCTTAGCTTTCTCCTTTACAGGCCATCTGTTTTCTAGTTGTTGTTGAAGCAGTATGCGCTTGACTGATGCATTTAAAGCAGCATTCGAGTTTAAGGCATGGCCCTTTCAACCTCAGAGAAATACCATTCATGTGAAGTAAGCACTTGAAAGTAATAATTTGTTTTCATTTTACATATCGCTTTATATGAACTTGCTCAACCTCAGTCATACCTCAATCAATCTCAGCCATTCTACAATAGGGTCATTTTCACTTGGTCACTCAAACTGGATTCTACTCTGCAAGTAATTAGATCGAATATACGTCTCTCCTCCGTAACAAGCATTCCAAATTAGGACGGCAATTGGAAGAGTTTTATTTTCCCACAAGCCTCCACCTTAATCCGTGTTCTTCAGCTTTTTATACGAAAGGCTGTAAAATAAAATTTAAAAAAGGCTGTATAAATACTGTACCAATTTCTTTAGTGTATGTTCCCCAAGCCGGGTGGTCACTTTCCTTGAGTTTCGGCCTCTGTGTATTAGTTTGCATGGGCAGTATAGAGAATATATAACATTTGTAGAGTTACAATGAGAGAAAAACCTCTCAGCCATTTTAATTGTGCTATATATGAGAAGTCAGTTGAACCCACAGTGAGTGAGCATGAAACACATGAAACATGCCCCACATGCAAAGTAACCATTGTCAGGCCCTTCAAGAATTGACCTATTTCCCATTCGGTATAGATTCTTACAACCTAAAGGCTGATGTTTTTTCCCATTCTTGTAGGCAAGTGGACAGAGGGCATTTGAAGACGTTTGATTTTTTTTTTAACTTACAGCTGTCCATTGTTCTCTAATCAGTCCACTCCTTGTCAATGGCTGGGCTTTAACTGGCTGCACGCATAATACACGGCCATCCTTCATTTCCCCAAGATCTTTTTGGTTTTAAAAGTGTACCCCATTCCATCTGACTTGCTCTTTTCCAAGCGTGTTGATTATGCCTTTTGGATATTTGCCATGTCTTAATTTAGACTGTAGTTTTGCACTCTTGTTCAAAGTCAGTGACTTTCTTCAAATTTCTGTCAATGAGCAAGAATTGTCCAAAAGGGAAGACCTCTTTTCAAACTCATTAGCGGGAAACGATTGTATTGAAGAAATATATTTCTGTTGATTACTTTGTGTATAACTGTGTGTCTGGCCCGCCGAATATGTAATGAATACATCAAAAATAGGAAGAACTCTGCAAACTCACCCAAAGTTTAATTTGTTGTAGCACTTCTCTGACCCCTTTCCAAACCATGAATAAGTATTCCATGAACCGCCTTCATAAGAGGATGTTCCTTAGATCAATGTTGATCTATCACTATATTGCTTCTTCCTAATTTAGCCACATTAAATTGGCTATGCTTATAAGATCGAGCCCATGCTCATACCTCTGAACTGAGGATATCGATGTTTCTTGATGATCAAGTTGTTTTAGTTTAATTAACTCTAGTTAAATTGACTCAGTATGTGCTTGCCATCTTCTTCAGTTTCAAGGGCATGAAAGAGAACTGTAATGGAATTGTTTTGCGCTATATTGGTACATTTGCAGCAGACATCCAGTGTTACAAGACTCTCTCAAATTCACTTAAATTTCCAGATCTTCCATCAGTTGGATCATATGCATTAAATCCCATACATTTCTTGATCCATTTCCTGCACATTACTGTGATGAATCCTGCGGAGTCCTCACAAAGACCCTACCTAAAGTATCCTCCCAGTTAGCCTGGAGAAGACAGGCACTACCTGATCCTAACCGTGGGATTAGTATTTGCCGGGAAGATCACCTGAGAGGAGAAGGGCCCCATGAGAATAGGAGAACTCCGTTGGGGGAGACGCAGTATTTTTCTTCCTCAGAGAGAGAGGTTTCTGTGATACCAGAGAATGCAATTGTCAGAGTGAGGTTTCTCTTCACAAAACTATACCTTTTGTTGGTTGTAAAAATTGTCATAATCAATATAGGAGACTAGGAGACAGAACCTTGATATACTAGCTTCTTATGAATCCGATTCTCCCTTGAAACAGAATCAATCATTTAAGTGAAAAATCTCAGTTTGCAAAGTTGCAAACATTTATACTTGTGAAAACTCTTGCAAACAACAGGAGAAGGACATCAGAATATTAATATCTTACATTCTGATGAAGTGAATTCTCCTTTTAATTTGAAACAATCATTGAGTCCCTTTAGAACTCTTGTTATAGGTATAGTTCATGATTAGAGTGAAGGAAGTAAAGTTGAAGACAATATTCAGAATAAAATAAATCATCTGAACATTGGGGACTTCAAGTCCCACAATTCCCAAAGTACTGGGATGAGGAAGAGGGATTCAGGTGGTTCTAATGACCCACACTTGAGCGGGACCTCTGAACAGATAGGACCCCCTCAAGTACAGGCCATAAGTAGTAGGAGGTGAAGTGGTTGCTGAGACTCCACCTTGCAGTGGAAGCAGACGACGAAGGGGAAGGGGGACGCCGAAGCCACTACTTTTTACAGAGCGGATGATGGTCCTGCGAGGGTCTCTACCCTTAGTGGCCTTGTAAGCAGAGGTTAGGCGTCAGGAAGCATGATTGCAAGAAGCTTTCTCCTGGAGAGAGAGGCTCTCCTTATTGTTAGTTGTGCTCCGGTGGCAGGCGAGCACCAGAGTGCTTCAGGAGCGAGGAACACTCCTTTCCCAACCAAAGCGAAACAAAGCAGTTTGCCGTGCAGGAGGTGGCAGAGGAAGCAGAAGACACAGGGGCAGCAGAGCGAGCAGATGCGTATACAGCAACCAGTGAGTTCACCACTGTTGGGTTTCCCCAGTAAGCTCTGTAATCGCACGCTGGACAATTATGATTATTTTGAATACCGAACTGAAAAGAGGTTGGTGTGATAAGAACTTTGTGAACTGGCAAGAAAAGAAAGTTATAATTATTATTATTATAAAGACCAACGTTACTGCCAAAGACAGGAGAGGTCAATACTAAAATCAGTGAACACTAACCAGCATTGCCAACGCCAAGAGAGGGCAATACTAGAACAAGTCAACAATAACCATCATTGTCAAAGCCAAGAAGAGGCCATATTGAAGCAAGCTAATTACAACCCTTGTTGCCAAAGTTAGGCAGAGGCAATAGTTGGAAAGGAACTCAACAAGCATTGTCTAAGCCAATGAAGTGCAAGTGTGCTAGATATTGTCAACATTTGGTTGATGTAAAAGTGGGAAAACACGAGTGGCAGGAGAGGAGCCCTTCTGATAGAAAGGTTTCAGGAGGAGAGGAGCGTTACCAGCATTGCATGTGACAATCCAAAGTGTGGAACAAATGGCACCACTGTAGTTTTCCCAGAAGAAATATTAAAGTTTGATGTTGTTGAAAGTTAAAGACTTCATCACATGGTTTGAAATGAACCTCACCACAAAAGTATGTGTAATACTGTTAGGAGTGTTTTGTCCTGGCAGGCAAGTATACAAGGAGAGGGACTTTTTAGTGGTAGCCCTGGCAGGTTAGTGGACCAGGAAGAAGTCATTAAAGTACTGTGTTGTGGTTAAAGGTTGAGAAGAAGAAGAAGTTGCTAGACCACAATTGTATTTTGTGAACTGTTGTGGAATCATCCTGACAAAACATTATTGTTGATACATATGAATGTCAAAGTGTTTTGTTCCCTAAGAATTGTTGACGTTCTGTCGAAATCATTACTATAAGTGGAGAGATAAAGATTGGTCATCCAAATGAACTGTTGGTTAAATATCCAAGTGGTGAACTTTTGAAGTTGGCTGTGTTGAACTTTTTGCTACAAGTGGAGAGATAAAGACTTCTCGTCTAGTTGAACTGTTAATCAAAGTGCAAGAGAAAGACTTTTGGAGCAAGAACAATTTATAATCCGAAATTGGTTGCAAAACAGAACTTTTATATTTTGAACTTTTGTTTGAAAATCCTGCTTTAAATCTGGGGAAGGGGATCCAACCCAGGTTACAAGAATATACAGTTATTAATTTATGCTGAACATAACTGTTATTTCTATTACATTTGAATTGCCATATATTCCCTTTATGAGTTTGATGTATGCGTAAGTGTGTGAGGAACAGATTCCTTTTGTTAGCGTCACCATGACTACCGCAACCCCAGTTGCACCTGCCACTCCGCTGCACCCCTAAGGGGATATTACTTCAGCTCACTTCTTCGTGGGTCAGTAGGCCCGTCCATGATGGTCAGTGCCCAGGGAGAGAAGGCCTCCTTGCGTCAACAGGATTCCCTATGCCTTGCAGCCTAATATACGGGTAAATGGAGCATTTGTCTCCACACCGTCCCACCACTTACTGTGATTTATAAGTGGGGGATTTTTCCCTGTGGGTCCTATAACCAACTCTGAACCTGGGCGAGGCTGTGCCACCAGTATGGACCTTCCCCTCTCTTTTGTGTGTGAAGTGAGCCTCTTTCCACCAGGCCGTGGGTACCGGATTGCCGGGCACGGCCCTGTAGAGGTTGTTGTCCCCTGCGCATCGAACCGTCAAGTGGGCGATGACTCCGATGCGAGCAGTGGCAGGCAGCACATTGTGACTCCTCCCCCTCCGGTCCATGCTGGCACAGCGTTCCCTGTTTTTATGCCCAGAAGCTCCTGCTGTTTCTCTGCTCTCTATCGACCACAGATCCACTGGGTGGGGAGGAACTTTGTACCCGAGCTGCTCCTCCACTGGAATCCACATAGTCTTACTCTCATAAAACGGTTCACCAGGATATTTTTGACAGGATGTTCAGGATGGCAGCGAGAGTGTTCCTCAAGACACAACTATCTTGCTGCGCACTCAACAGCGCCGCCTGTGACCAGGGGAGGACTGGCAACTTTTGGCCTTGTGGCAAGCTTACTTTCCTGGCTCATATTGCTAGGCCCAAGCCCCCAGTGCAGCGGCCCCAACCTCCAGGACAAGTAATCTTAATATCAGGGCTTGAGTCCTAAAAAGAAAAGTGGGGGGACTCTGACAAGCATTGGGAAGTGACATCAGGGGAAGGCAAAGCATTTTCTAAGAGAGCAGAATTTCATATTACCTTGCTGCTTAAGTATAAAATGCACACACCTTTTACGTCTGAGAACCAGTAACGCAACATGTCCCGTATAGTAGGATTTCAATATAAGACATTTTGCAGCTCCACAACCAACAGTTGCTGTGGTAAACTATCCCCATGCTCACTTGGCGCCCTGTCATGTCACCCTACATCCGGTGCCACTCCCTTCCTGCGGCATACATCAGAACTATCATACCCCTGTCTCCACACCGCTCTGCCACAATCTACTACCTCCAGGCGCTCATCTAGGCCAGGTCCTCCAGGTATGTCTGAGCACAAGAAGCCCCATCAACCCCCTGTGCTTACCTAGTGCTCCCATGGCCCAGCACTGCAAAGTCCACCTCTCTCTTAAATATTCCTGGCACGCCACAACCCCGGCCTACAACAAAATGTAATATATCACGCCTGTCTGGCCCAGTCAAGTCTTTTGTCAATGACATAACGCAGCTCCTTACTAACAGCATCAAACCTACCTCCAAAGTTATCGCCCTAGGCAACCTTAATTTGGGGTTGAATGACTCAGACAAGAAGGCTCTCTCACTTAACAACTCCCTCGTCGCTCTGGGACTCACCCAGCGCATAGCCAGCTCAACACATCATCTTGGAAAGGCACTAGACAGACTCACAAAACTAAACTGCAGTATATCCAACGTAGCCATCTTCCACAACCTGTTCTGACTACCACACCATCACCCTCACGCTACCCTTTTTCAAAGCCCATACACCTACCACTCCCCCTCTCCTCCTACCATCTCCAGATGTTTTGTAATCTCACCAAAGACAAGCTTTTCCCTGTCCTCCTAGCCGATATCTCCTCTCCAAATCCGCCTTGCCATCCACCCTGGCTGACCTGGTCAACACCTACAACATAGCCATCTTGTCAGCCATAGACGCCATGTCCCTCTCAAACCTCGGAAAGTGAAACCTACCTCACACTTGAACCTCTGGCTCACTCCAAATCTCCAGGCCATGAGAGCAAAGAAGTGTGCCCTCGAAACGTCCTGGCACAATGCGCCGTCAGCTATGAACAAAACATCCTTCCTTAACTTTTCCAAGGAATATAAGCAAGCTATCCTGACTGCCAAAGCTACACGGTTGTCAACTAGAATCTCCAACACCAAGTCCCAAACTCGTGAACTATTCACCATCATATGGTGAGCTCGAAACCCCTGTCCTACCTACCACCACCTACACCAAAGACAGCTCCTGGTGCCAAAACATTCAAAATGTACTTGCCAACAAAATTGTCACCCTCCAATCTAAAATTGAAAAGAAACAAATCACTATCCTCTCCAAGTCTCTCTCCTCCACACCCATCACTCCCCTGCTACATTTCAGGCCTTCTCCGGCTCTCGACACTGCTTTCAGTTTCAAGTTTGTCACCGAATCCGAGATCGCTAACTTCATTGCTGTTCCAAAACCCTCACGCCGTCAGGTCGATGCCTGTGCTGCACCAATTGTGAAGGACTGTGCCCTAGTCCTCGCTCCCATCATCACAGCATTTGTCAATGTCACTGAATCCGCACTTCGTAACCTGAAAAATCAACTAGATGACATTTGTGATTCTGGAAATATAGCCCTCCTCCTTCTCCTTGACTTATCGGCAGCTTTCAAACTGGTCAAACACCAAACCCTTTGTCACCATCTCATTTCAGCAGCCAACTTCCCGCCAGAGCCCTCTACATGGGTGACCTCATTCCTCGCAGACAGAACAGCCTGGGTGTACGCCGGAAGTGCTGCAGCCCACCCCACCCAAGTCTCCTGAAGTGTCGCTCAAGATTCCTGCATTTCCCCCACTTTATACATCTACACTAAACCCCTTTTTGACCTTTTTGACTCTACACCAACTATGCTGATGACACCCAGATCCTTATCCCCCCTCTCAGAAATTTACAACCAAGACACCAGCTACATTAATCCCATTTGTGACACCATTCAAGCTTGGATGGCCTCACATCAGCTCTGTCTAAACGACAGCAAAACAGAAATCCTGATCGTGGGCCTCCCCTCACGTTTTGCCAAACTCGATACTGCCTTCTGTTCATTTACCATCGAAGCTTGCCCCATTCAGGTCTCTACTTATGTCAAAACACTTGGCGTCTACCTTGACTCCATCAAGAAGTCATTGGTTGCTGGCTGGACTAATGTAATTCCCGCTTTGCTGGTACTTCAAAACACAATCTCCTCAAGCTCCAGTCCATCCAGAATAATAGCTGCATTGGGTGAATCAAAACAGGATCATGTCTCAGCCCACAGAAAAACAGCACACTGGATACCTATCAAAGAAAAGATTAACTTCAAAATGTTGTCCATAACGCACCACTTTTTCACCAACACTGTACCCATCTACCTCTCTCAAAGGATTGCTAAGACTAAGTCCTCCAGGCCCACAAGATCGCCCTACTGCAACCTACTGTTTACCTCACGCTTCAAACGCAGCAGTGCTGGAGACTCCAGCTTCCCGCCTTTGGAACAACCTTCCCACCTACCTGTGGGTCGAGCCTCGCTACTGGCCTTTCAGGAAACAACTGAAAACGTGCCTGGTTAATTGACTTTGACCAGTAAAACAAGACTCCTTTACCCTTTACAATCGGGTACTCTTCTTTTACATTGTGATGGCAACATTACTCCTCCCTCCTCAACATTGCTGTATCCTTCCCCCACCCCAGAACCACCAAACCTTCCTCCAGCTTCAGCAACTTGGTGCCTGCTTGGTTTTGTGCACTTTCCAAATGTAAAAATAAATAAATAAAATATATGTGTTACAATTTCTAATTTGTCAGCAGGCTACGTATCCTCCCATCCCATCTCATCTTTAGTTTTAGAACAATGTAAAGGTGGCAAAGCTAGATAATTCATTGGTAGAGCAGAGCCTCTGCGGGTCCAGAGTGTCTGGGATTGCTCTGAGTGTCAAACATGAGCTGGCATGGCAAAACACTTTTTGTATGAACAGACTGATTATCAAGACATTCACCAGAATATAGGGGAACCATTTCTACGGATTCAACTGAGTGCATACTCTAACAAGGTATGGACCCTTACTTTTTGGCATGTAGGAGTTGAGATAAGCTGCTGTGGATTGTAACAATGGTTAGCAGTGGTGCCAGCATTACCATCCAGGGTCACTGAATCTTAGTTAAATTAATACATTGTGACTGGGTTGTGTGAACATTCCACTGCAGCCTAGACCTCTCTTCCACCCACTCACTCACTCCGAAGGCCCATGTGTGGGGACTATCCAAGCTCATCTACATTATTGCTGAAATGAAGACAAATGCCTTCTCCTCCACAACTTTGTCAGAATGTCCCACAAATTCACCCCATTGTAAGAAGCTCATTGCTTCCCATCAAATTTGATTTCTTATCTATTGTACGTTCTTTTGTGATCAAGAGAACATTGTTCCTCCTGGAAAGAAAGAAAGAAAGAAAGAAAGAAAGAAAGAAAGAAAGAAAGAAAGAAAGAAAGAAAGAAAGAAAGAAAGAAAGAAAGAAAGAAAGAAAGAAAGAGAGAAAGAAAGAAAGAAAGAAAGTCCATGGTCATTTTTCCATGACAAAGACATTGGTGCTGGTTTTTCCAGTCAAAAGGTTTTGGGTAAAATGAATAACAAGTAACTTTTTTCTAACCCAAGTAAAACATGCTGCTTTACCAACAAAGATCATTGAATATAATGTTTACTGGTATTTGAATAAAATAGTACAGTAACACAAACTAGAGTCATATTGGTCGACAATTGCAAAGACCAAGTCCTCTCTTACATTGTGACCAGGAAAGGAATTGGGCCGGAAAAGAGACGGTGCTGCACTCCGGCAAAAATTGTCTAGCCAGTGTGCCGTTCCATGTAGCCCCGAGGCACATCCACCACATTGAGGATGCTCTCAGCCCCCGACAGCTACGAGTCTCCTAAACGCGTTGCGTTTGGAGTCTCAATGTGAATGGTGATATGCAAAGACTTCACAAACTGCATCTGAAAGTCGTCCTTTGATCACTAGTAAAATTCAACCTAAAACAATGAAACAGTCCAAAGCTGTATATATGTCTCATGCTTTGTTTTTATGTATAGCAGCGGACATCCTATATTCAGAGCACTCACATTATTTGGCACTTAGCTCTGACCCACAGTCCCACCCACACCACCGACAAGTCAGCCCCCCGTCAGCACATGAAGGGAGAAGGGTGTGCGGGGTGGGGATGTAGTTCCCCCTGTACATATTGTCAATTTCTAGCACCGCTTGTGATAGATAAAACGAGGGAAAGGGTGTAGTCAGATGGAGGGTGGTGGGGGGCAGAGGGAGGAATGTAAAGTTACTACTGGTCAAGGATAGGTCTACATAAACTGTGCTCTCGTTAGGCTCTCCTATGGAGTTGCTGTTGGATTCTAATGAAGTTCCAAGTATTCAAAACATCAATCTCAATTAATAGACAACTAAAATGTTAGATTTGCCCCTTTTCAAAGTTTTATCGTGAGGCATTAAGTGTGCCCAACTGTTCAGTGCCAAAAAAGGTTTTTGCCAAATCGTCAGGGCTATGGGGCACTGTGTAAAAAATCAAAAGAATAGTATATACGTTACAATATACATGTCAGTTTCCAAACGTGCCCACCATTGAAAGAAAATAAATTCAACGTGCAGGTGTACAACCACAAATACACGGTTATAGAATCAATCATTGAAACAAACAAAAACGCACATACATTGACCTTGCGACACACTCTGGCTTCGGACACAAGGATGCAGTTTGTTTCGTGGACCAGGGCCCACTTGGCCTTCCACAAATAGTCACTAGTTTATCCACTGGACCTCTCGGCATTCTCTCACTCCAGCCCAGGTCACCGTTTAGATTATATTATATTTGAACAAAGTTGGTTTCCTTCTGGTTGCCACAGTTCAGTATAGGTTTCCCTCTGCCGGGCTCAAACCTTTCAATCACAATTTGTGGGGGTTCCCTTCCCCAAGCTTCAATCACACTTTCATAGGCTTCCCTCCATCGGGCTCAAGCCTCCTTTCACTTTCCTTCCGCTCTCGAAAACTTTTGGAACCGCAAGTCTTTAGCTCTTACCTCGGCATGACCACTTTGACCTTAAAACGTCACTTTTTCTCTCCTGCACCAAGGCCTCTTGGTAAATGTAGTATCAAGCACAGTACTTATTTTAAAGTTCAAAGATATCTCTCACATCCAGGTTTCCCTCTCCCGGGATCAAACCTGACAACAATTCAAATCTTGCATCTCAGTTTCTTTCTTTTCCTGCTGCTTCTACAGCATCAGACATTTCACAGAGACTTTCAATTGGGCAATCTTCTGTCGCTGGACCACTCTGTTACTTTGTATCTTTAATTTACAGTTCTTTACAATGCTTTGCTTTCTCCCATGTCTTTTTTGGCACACACGCAACCTTCATTCGACGGATACTGTTGCCGTCAAATTTCATTTAACACATACCAGACTTTTATTGCTTTCATCAACTCACCGGCTGTGTTGATTCATTTTCTTCTTTCGTGGCTTTGATCCTGAAGTTAAGGCTAATACCACAACTGCTGCTGCACCTCCCCAACTCTGCTGTTCACCCGGGAGGGTGGCTGATATCCTTGAAACACAACAGGTTTGTCTCTTATCTCTAGCTGGGATTCCTTGTGCAACCTTCAAAGCCCTTCAGAGGTAACAATCTCTCGCCAGGGTGTCCACGGTTCCTCCGTACCTCGGTTCCGTCCCTCAGCCTGTCACTTTGCTCTGCCTGGTTCGCCGTCACCCTGGAAGAACTGCTCCTTCTCGTCCACCGCCTTGCTCAGAGTGTGTCTCAGTGTTCCACCTTTTAACCATGTGGGGAGAGCTAATAGGTACCAGGTGTATATAATTAAGAGGAAGTGCCTGATCCTGCCTGATCTTATTAGTGGGGCATGTCCAATGTCCAATGTAATGCATGGGCGGTACTCCTTTCAGTCTCAGACCTCCTATTCCTCGGCTCAGTGTTTGTGTAGGAAAGGGAGGGATCTGGGATGTTGGAGTATCCTTTAAAATAAGATGGGACAGGGGTATTTGGAAAGGGGAGATACCATGTTTTGTTATCAGGTGTTCCTCCCCCACTCCCTGAGGACTCTGCACCCAGGTGATCCTCCGCCACTTGTCCACCCCCAGGGTTTGGGTCCAAAGGCGATGGCTGTACCCTGGCCACCTGAGTAAAGGATCCCTGGGGTCTAGGCATTTAAACACCCTCACAGAATTCTGTCTGTACAACGGTGTCTGTGGGGTACAGAGTTACAACAGAGAACGATACAATCAGACACAACAATTCCAACAGACAGAGGGTGGGGGTGACAGGTATATCGAGTAACAGAGTTTTTAAAAAAAGGATAGATGCAGAGAGAGAGGGATACATATATAGACAGATGCATATAGAGAGATGGCTAGATAAAGATGTAGACAGAGAGATATGCATAGAGGGAGATGTATATAGAGAGATTGATACAGGGAGATTGATAAAGGGAGATAGGGAGATAGATATAGAGTGATGAATGGATAGATTGATAAAGAGATACATAGTTACATTTGCAGGGAGAGGTGGATAGAGAGCCATAGAGAAATGCACACATTGAGAAGTATAAAGGTATATAAATGGATACATAGGTTAAAATAGATAAAGAGAGACATTGAATAACATGTATAGAGAAATATGGAGAGAGATAATTAGATTCATAGATGGGGATGTATATTTAGATAGACAGACATACAGAGATGGATAGGTATCTATGAGACATGCATAGAAGGTGCTGGATATAGACAGAGACATGCATAAACAGAGAGCGATGGATGGATATATCGAGAAGAAACAGATTTATATAAATATGCGTGTGGACATAGAGAGATGAATGTTGATTGAGATATTTATAGGAGAAGTATGGCTACATAGAGATGCCAGAGATGGCTAGAGGTAGATGGACAGATTCATATACATATGGAAAGATTGCTAGAGAAGAGAAAGAAGGATGGAGCTATTCATATAGAGCGATGCAAAGAGATGTTGCATGGAGGGATAGAGAGATGGATACAGTGCGATATAGAGATGCATAGATAGAGATGTATACAAATAGACAGAGATGGATAGATTGCAGGAAATCATTATATATAGACAAGAGGAAGCAGTGGGTGTCAGATGTATAGGAAAAGAGGGGAGGAAGAGTCAGTCTTTAGTGCTCCAATCCCTTGCTATGCTACTGAGGAGACAGAGTGATAGCGTTATCTCAATGTGCCAGTGTACCTTGTTGACCTGAACACAAGTCATACACATTGACTGAATAAGATGGAGAAGAGGCTGGGCCTTAGATGCATGGTTACTGCACGCAGTATCAACCGTTGTGGGTAATATTGGGACCACTGTATCCCATATACTATTGCTCGCTTTTGATCCTCATCATCGTACCACAACTCCTACTCGTCAAGTCTGTCACAGTCCATAAATCTTTTAGTTGGTTCTTTGATACTATCTTTAGATGACCTCGTCCTTGCTTTATATAATTATTTTTTTTAGAAATGTCATATGTCATGCTCAATGGTGACTTCATTACATACATAATCTAGATCAATCTTCAATATCCATGTTACTTTATGGTGCTTATAGAAAACTGGTTTTTAATATACCAATGTTAATTTCCAGCAAAACAAAAAATCCTGGGCGATTTGTATTTGTTATTCCGCCTCTTCTTAGATATAGCGAAAAACAAGCAAAGGAAAGCCTATTACACAGCTACAATTATTTCCATGTAAAACAGTGTTAGCTGATCATACCCAGAATTCTTCAGAAAGTAAAGTCGCTGTAATTTTCCTAATTCCAATCATTTTAACATTACCACCCAACTCTCAATGACTACACTAGTATTACATGTAATGTTTCTTCCAGAACAGTCATATGTGACCAAGAAAAGACACATATTAAAAACCATAACATTCAAATATAAAAACACAATCACATGAACAGACACTACTTTGTCCCATTCACAAGTACTCTCAAACAAATCACCACAGTCAGACAAAAATAAAATACACACACAATCTCCACCTTCCTTGAAAACAAAAATAAATATTATAGGTCGCTGTTAATCCCTCTCTGTTGAACCGGTCTTTGTGTACTCCACTCGCAGTTAGCTCTGCTTCCATAAACAGCAATCTGCAGACTACTTTCCAATCAAGTGCATCTTTGTTGCATAATATAAGACAAGTACCCTCATCCTCTTGGGTCTGCATTGTCCAAGTGCAGACCCAGACCCACAATTACTAGCAACAGCACAACTAATGCTTCTTGTCCTGTCTGGCTGAGGCACACTATCAAATGAAGGTGGTCTACCTTTTACATTTGAGCCAGGGCAATGTGTTTATAAATTATAGTGTAAATCAACAAATATTAAGCATTTCAGGATTGCTTGCTAGCGAGGAGGCAATATGACAAGTGAGTTTCTTATGTTGTGGCTGGGTTGCGTTGATATGGTGGCAAGTATTATATGCTATGATATGGCATTTGTAACGTGCCTATACACAAGTGTTTCGAGGCGCGACGAGGCAGGGTGGGGGGGACACGGGGAGACAGACAACGATCCTACTAGGCCAGGTGTCATTCAGATCGCGCAAGTGCAAGGGTAGAAGGGAATGGAAAAGTGCAGGGGGGGGAACGGGAGAGGGGAAAGTGCAATACAGGGTAATAGCATACAGGATAAATAACAAGGGCCAGCTAGTGGCAAGTGCGAGGTAAGTGCAGACAAGTGCTGGGAAGGGGGGCTGTAGGGATTACAGACACAGTCCCGCAGTGCAGGGGGTGCCAGGGAGGCAGTGCAGGGCAGAATGGTTGGGCCAAGGACCGAGAACGGTGAGTGGCCCAGTTGCAGATTCAGTGCAGTTTCAGTAACTTTAGCAGGGGAGAGGGGGAGAGAAAGCGGAGGCGAAGAGGAAGGTTTTGAGGTGCTTCCGGAACCAGAGATGGATCTCCTCAAGTTTAAGGGAGGCAGGAAGGCTGTTCCAGAGGGAGGCCCCTGCAGCGTAGAGAGATCTGCCCCCAACTCGTCGTTTAGAGAAGCGGCTGACCCTGAGGGAGTTGGAGGCGGATGAGCGAAGAGCTCAAGAAGGGAGATATTTAGGAAGAGAGAGTTGAAGGTGTTTTGGCCCAAGGCCCCAGAAGGCCTTGTGGACAATGCAGAGGGTTTTGAACTTGATCCTCGCAGTCACTGGGAGCCAGTGTAGTATGGCTTTTTGGTTGTGGTGTGTGGAGGCAGGAAGGCATGCCATTAAAACATTTTGTTGTTTGATGTTCCTGCACATGTTTGACTCTTTGAACAAAGACAGACCCCCTGATTAGTCTTGATCAATCAATTCTCTAGCTTCCCCGCCTCTGCCCATTGGTCTATAAGCAGAGATGTAATGATATGGAGTTGGAGGGGAGGACATGCAGCCTGCTGTGAAATAGCAAAATGGGACATGATGACATGCCATGTGTCAGTTTTCAAATCTTTACCTAATCTAATGTGCTTTGAGATATATGTCGACTACATTTGCGCTGTGAGGTGTGGGGGGAGGTTCTATCAGAAACACCAAAAATTACTAATTGATATGTTGTTTAAAAAGAAAGTACTGTGAATAATATTGACCATATATACTTCATCATGTAAGCATGGAGTGGAGTTTGCTATTAAGTTTAGCTGCTATTGAGGTTGGGAAGTTTGCATTATCTGTGCTAGCCCCTCCAGGCCAACATTTTCAAGTTCTCCATTGTGTATATGTTTAAAGATTTACAGAGTTATGTAAATCTTTAAACATATACACAATGGAGATGCAAATTTGGTGTAAATCCGTCCAGTAGTTTTTTTTAAAATGACCAAAATGTAAGGCAATGAAATTAGTGATATCTCCGTTGGCTCTGCGGACGGACTTCCCGGTTCGCTCCGCGGACAGTGCCCTGATTGGCCGAGCAGCTTGCGTGATGTCCGCGGACAAGTGACGTGTTCGCTGATTGGACGGCGTGGTGCGTGAAGCGCATCAGATTTTCTGTGGCGCCCGCCATCTTGCATTCGCGGACAGCGCGGTGAAACTTGGATTAAAAATTGTATTTAGTAGAGTGTGTTGGTGTGTAAGAGTGTTTGGGGAGGGTGGGGAAGTATGAGATAGGTTCAATGATCTGTGTTTTTTATGTGCTAGACACTTTTGTTGTGTTCGATTTTTCTGCGGACAACACGGCTGTTCTGAAATGTTCGTAAATAAACAGAATGGATTCGGTGTCAAGTTGAAAGTGTTCTAAGAAGACTCATGGGGTCCTGGAATGTTCGCAGGGGGTGTCCTGAAGACGTTGTCTGTATTGTTCGTTGTCAAGCTGAAAGTGTTCCAAGAACACTCGCAGTGTCCTGAAATGTTCGTACATAAAGAAAATGGGGGTGTTCTCAGGACGTTGTCCGTATTGTTCGCTGGCAAGTTGAATGTGTTCTAAGAACACTTGCGGTGTCCTGAAATGTTTGAAAATAAACAAAATGGGGGTGTTATGAGGACGTTCTCCGTATTGTGTGCCTGCTTAGCTGTAGGGGATGGCACAGAGAATGAAGTGGAAATAGTAGAAGGGCTGTTTAAGAGTTATGCGGTCTGCGGACAGGGCGTGCTACATCCGGGGTTTTCCAGCAAATCCAGCATGGAAAGAAGACTGTAGGGATCAGCCAATCAGATGTTGAGGTTGTGGATTTGTGTTCAAAGAGACTGTGTGTAGTGAAGATGGCAGAAGTGGAGAAAGTCAGGGTGTTGGTGCTCGGAGATATGTTTGTGCATGGTTTACAACAGTATGCTCAATGCAGGCATGTTGCAAAGAATTTTGATGTTAAAGGAGTGGAGGTGGTGTGGAGCACTGTGCCTGATTGTAATGTACAGGGAATTGTACAAGTTTGTGAAGATATGGGCAGGATCAACAGTCCCCATGTGGTAGTTTTGCACTATGGTGCTTTCCATTTGGGCTATGTCAGTGCCCTTACTTTGTTGGCAGATTTGGAACACTTGGTTCAAGCAGTAATGAGCATCCTTCCAAATGCCAAAGTAATTTTTTCTGGATTAGTACCTAGAGCAATATGGGACAATAGTTCAGTTTTTTGTCCTCAGCAAAACAATGCTAGGTGTGTAATCAACCGAGGCATGTGTGCCTTCATGCTTAGAGCTGGTATGGTCTTCTGTAATAATGAGAATATTAATTCCAGTAATGCTGTTTATTTTAAAGAAGATGGCATTTCCTTATCTCTTATGGGAAATGCCATTCTGTTTTGGAATGTAAGGGTTGCTTTGGAGAAGGTTATGTGAAGATTTTAGGAGTAAAGTAAGAAAAATAAAAAAATAAAAATACAAAATAACAGGTGTCTGTCAAGCATCTGCAAACTCCCCCCCCCCCCTAAAAAGGGGAAATGGGGCACACTATTTAAATTTACATTCACCACGCTCAGATTTTCGATATGTCCGCGGACATGGCGGTAGTCCGCGGACATTGAAATCACTAGCTAGGGGTTCAGTATGTTCTATGTTACATGTATATCAAGTCAGGGATATTATGGTTAAGTTGTGCTACTAAAAACATGAAATTCAGTAAAACAAACTTTGTTAAAGGGACGTTATGGTTAAGTTGCGCTACTAAAAACCTATGAAATTCAGTGAAAAAACTTTGTTAAAAGGGGCGTTATGGTTAAGTTGCGCTACTAAAAACCTATCAAATTCAGTAAAAAAACTTTGTTAATATATATATATTGTGAGGTGTGAAACACATCTTCTGGTGTTTTTTACACATTCATTATGAAAAAAGAAAAGTCACTTCTTTCAATCTGTGTGAGTCCAATGCTTCACATGCGTCAGTGCTGTCCTTGATGCCTATGTTTTTTTTCTCATTTTTGACTATTGAAAAGAAACAATTAAAATAAGATTTTAACAATCAATACACTCTACAGTGAGTGTTATCAAGAATTACAGAAACAAATTTTCCTTCACATGTATTCTTAAAAATAAAAAGGTATAAGAGAAAAAATATGTAAACCGTAATGCAAGTAAACATTGACTAAGAAAAATAGACTAATTTATTTGCCACAAAATACATCAAATTCAAAAATTAAATAAATAAATATGTAATTTAAACAGAAATATGTCCAGTAAATATCTTTAAGGATTTGCATTAATTTGAAGATCAAAAAGATCTTATATAATGATTTAAACAAAACTAGGAAGACATTTTATAGGCCACTCCACTTCACTTGAATCTTGATGACAAATCTTCCACAATTTCAGATTGCGGAGGACAAACTCCTTTAGTAATGTTTGGCAGACAGTGCTCACAGGCAACACAATCTGTTGTCAGTCCGTGCGTTTGCATGGCCAGCCCAGCCAAAGTTAAATCTTGTACAGAGTCAAACTGGATCTGCTCTAACATTGGCTTACCACACATTGTTTTTTTTTAACTTTTGGTAAATGCCATGGTGTAAAGAAGCATACCAAAAGCACTAGCTGTTCTTGCTTGTTGCCTCCAACGTTCTCATTGTGAGCAAGTACAGTCAGGCTTGTTCTCGCCTCCATACTCTCTACTGTGAAAGACAACCTTTAAGGTCAGTACTTTAGATGCATTTTATAGAAAACCTCAAAATCCACATGTGGCAAAATTCAGTGAGGCCCTTTAGATCTTTGGTAAGTATTTTATTGCACACAGCCTTTTCAAGGGCTATGTGAGCAGAGTAAACATGCACCAACCACTTTTTCTTACAATCGTGTTCTTCATTTAAAGGTTCATGTACACACTCATGCTTTGTATCCACCAATGAGTGTATTTTTGAACTATGACGGAGCAGTGTACGCCACGCTTTCAACCAGAATCTGAACTGAACCCTCACACGTTTTTGACCACCACCAAAGATGGTTGCAGATGGACTGTGAACATTTTCAAATTTCTTCTGACCCTTTTTTTTTTAACTGGAGGCAGTCACTTTTTTATATTGATTTGGTGACATACCATATATAAAAGTATGCTTTAAATGAGGAGCTCCTCTCCCATGACCTTTGCCATTCCCACGTGCCTCTCCATGGCTATTATTTCTATTTGTAATCCCCTTGATTGCAGAATTTCTATTGATTTAATTAAACCATATTTCTCCATGGAAAGAGAGGATGTACATTCTGACACTTGCACCATGACAGGACACACTATTTTGTGGGTTTCCATGTCCTAGAAGTTGTAAGCGCAGTACTTTGCTGAAAATCCAGGACTGATGCACTGTCCATCACCAGCAAGCCTAAGCCTTTTCCCTTCCAGAGCGTTGTCAATCACTATCTGTTTGAGGTTTCAGGTCCATAGCAGGAAACAAGAACAGTCTCTGATATTTGTAGCATCCAGTTTTAGCAATGAACTCAAGTCCTAAAAATGCACCGAAAATTCAGATCTTGCTAAATGTTGATCCACTGAATAACAGAGCACAAGAACCAAGTACATTTCTAGCTGGTACTTTTGAAAGAATGGATTGAGCGGCCCACATAAATGTCGAATGGTCGTGCACACAACTCCCCTTGATCTTCAGGTTGGTGGCTTTGACTTCAAGTAAACTTCATCAGTGGATTCCCACAAATCCTCCCAATAGTCCTGCAGTGTAGAGGTTTCAGATTCTATGGTGATGGATAGGGTCATAGACATAGTCATCGATGATTTCAGAAGATGCCTAAGTGATATTAATCTTTGATATTTCTAGATTTTCAGACTGTATGGGTGAAACAGGGAAGATTATATCTTTCTTTGACAGGAGTAGTTTCAAAGGCATAGATTGGGTGAGAGGATCGGCAAGTGATGATGAAGTATCTTCTGTGCTATCTGTCAGTTTTGGTGGACCATGTGCTGTAACAATGTTCAATCGTTACTTTTCATGGTCGATTCTAAACCTTAAGACAAGCATTCGTGACCTCAAACAACAGTTGCTCCCAAGTGACATTGGTTTGACAAGCGACATCAATTGTTAGTGGTGTGGTCTGAGTCTTCCTGTTCTTCTTCCTAGGTCTCAAACTTATTTTTTTTTTTAGCATAATTTCTTTCCCACTTACAAAACATAGGAATATTAACCTTATATGGTAATACCAATGAACACATTTCCCAGAAAAGACTGAAAAAATATTTAAATCCCATTTCGTATTTAACCTGGTTTTCATAGTGTGTTTTGAAACAGTCAATCCTGTTGTTCACGAGTTCATTGCATCAATAACAGAACATTTGCATTAGGTTGTAAACAATCCTGATGTGAATGATACAGAAAAAGATATGAGTTGGACACAAATAAGATATTTGTGCTTCAATTAATCAATGCTCTACAAAGTAATATCTTCTCTGCCAAGTAACATAAATAGTATTACAACAAGTACACTTTTTCACTTTGTTGAACACTTTGCACAATGAAAGGATCTTAAAAGTCCAATGGGTGATAAATGACTGTCGCTATTATTTTTGTACCTGTGGTCCCTGTGCTCTTCCATTTCCACCGCTTTAGTAGTAGATTCCTTGTACATAAAAACATATGCAATAAAAATGGTATAATAAAGAGCTATTCAAATGTTAAACTTGTTTAATAACAAAAATGACATCTTGATAAGTGGCATTTTATGCATGATGAATTTCAACAACAAAGGATGCAAAGACCAAAGACAAGGTAATGATATTGAAAAGAAGTTTTAGAATGGAAAAAATATAACAATTTGTATAAAGAGAAAGTCAACCATCAAATTATGCAAAATTTTGGACAATAATTCATTATGAAATATACCTGTTGAACTTCTCTGGTGTCATACTCTCCTCCTTTAAATAAAATGAGGAATAATTATTTACACCAAAAATATGTAGTATTATAAATTTACTTTTCGTGTATTGTTCTGTAGTTCTACATTATATAAGAACAAACACAGAGCATAAATGAATCCATGAAATTGGTTTACAATCATACTTTTCGGTAATAATTACTGTCAGTGTCGGAAGGTGTATGACACAATGTTGATGATTGCATGCAATCATATTTTTCAAAACTGTTATTCATTGTAAAAAACATGTAGAACATTGAATTAATTCCACAATCCAATAGCACTTTGATTAATTTCTGTGAGAAACCAGAAGGTGTCTCACCCACTAGTCCCCGGGGAGCCATCATCCAGGTGGCTAGGACACGGCCATCACTTTGGGATCCAGTTCCTGGGGGTGGACCAGTGTGGGAGGATCACCTGGATGAAGGGTCTTTGGGAGTGGGACACCGGGCGGTGAGACGTGGTATCCCCTTCCTTATAACACCTTTACCCCATCCTACCTGGTACGATATCTAGGAACTCCACCCCCACCCCCTTTTAAAACATGAACACTTTCTCACTGACAGCCCGCTCTAAGGGAAAACAGACTTACTCCTGAGCCGTGTACCTGACATGTACCAATACTATCTAAATAAAAACTATAAAAGGAGAGGTCAGGTAATTATCGACAATCACTCACAACTGACTTACATTACATTTCCCCACACGGATAAAAGGCGGAGCACAAGAGCACACTCTGAGTGGTGCAAAGCCCACAAGGAAACAGCAGTTTCCGAGACGGCAGCTGAATATGAGAGGAAAGACGGCAAAACAGAAGAGGATCGCATGGAGGGCATTTCCCTTGACCTTTTCGACAAGGAACCATTACTTTCTAGAGTCCTCAAAGATAGAGAGCATAAGGCCAGGAAACCAGGCTGAAGTATCCTGCATTGGGTGTCGGAGATACCGTGGGCCCTCCTGTGTAAGTAATGAAGATGGAGAGAATCGCCAGCCTCTGTGGTACCGTCCTTGGCTCCAAGAAAGAAGCTGCAGTGGAATCAACACAGCCGGTGAGTTGGGGAGACCGATACAAGGCCGGTCTGTGTTGAAGCCAAGGTTGCAAGTAGCAACATTGTATGGTGAGCACTGGAACAAACATTGTTAAAAACTGTGTGATAAGAGGCGCAAGTTGAACTACGGATGAGTGATTGAACTTTAAAGCAAGCTAAAATACCTTTGACAGAGTGGTCCGGCACCACGTGGGTGCTCAATCAAAGGTCTCTGTAAGGTATCCAGCTGAGAATTGACAACAGTAGATACATGTGTTGCAAGCCTGGCGGAGTTAGATCAAATGAAAGAGAACAAATAAATGTGAATCGAAGTGGTCCTGCGACGAGTGAAGCTAAATCCTGCACACAATCGAAGGTCTTCGATTTTGATGAAGTAGAGAAAGTTTTTAAAAAGTACATGGATTTGGTCCGAGCCCGACAGAGGGAGATAAAGTGAAAGCTCTGTGTGAAAGTGGGTTTGAGCCCAGCGTAGGGGGCCTTGGGTGAGTCGAGAATCACCCAAGAAGTTGTACATGAGAATCCTGAGGAGAAAGGAACGTTTGAATGTTTGTTTGTTGCATTAGGCCCTCTGAAATAAGAGTCTTTGAATGAGAAAGAGACTTTGGAACAGAAGGCCTTTATGCTGAGATTTGAACTGCATCGTCGTGCTAGAGAAGCCAGAGAGTGTGCTAAGCTTGAGTGTGCCCCTTGCCCTGTGCTGAAAACATGGGTAAGTGGAGCCAACGGCTTGAACATCCCGACTTATCATTTCTTGAACACCTTTCTTTTTGCATAACATTTTTTCCCACACTATTTGTATTTGGGAAATAGGTTTATTAGTATAGGCCCTTTTATTTTAACAGACTCGAATAGCACTGCTTTGTTATTATTATTTGATGGTGATAGCTTGCTCCCATCTTTAGATTTAGGATTAGATAGGAATTTTCCAAACCCCATTGAAGTTCAAGAAACACCCTTGAACTGTGGTCACTTGTGTCTGTTTTACTGTTTAATACCATGCCGTCCTTACATTTCTTTTACATTTTAGTATTTGGAATCATATAATTCAAATTTAACTGAATATAATTAAATAATGTTGATTCATCACCTGTCATACCTCCTCCGCCTGACTGGTTAGAAATGAAGAGGAGCATGTTGCAGAAGTACCGGAATCCTCCTCTATATAAAATGTGGTTATATCCAATTATGTTTGATGAAAAGTATAGCAAAATAAATAACAAAAACAAAACTGTGGAAATATTCTAAATTCCAAATATTGACAAAAAATACAAAAATCTATGATACTAATCAATGAGTTAAATGTTACTTGACATTAGACATCTGTAGTATTCTTGCAGACGAATATAGAATGTAAAATTACGTGAAGGGGAAGTTTACTTTCTGTTGATTCAGCTAAAGTACAGGCTGTTTTTTATAACCTTCGGCTTCTTCGACAGGCCCTTTCCTATGTTCCCCAGAAAGACTATGCTACCGTGGTAGGAGCCCTAAAAAACTCCAGCCTAGACTACTGTACCAGTCTTCTGACCGGAGCTCCTACTAAACAAATAAATCTATTACAAAAAGCTCAGAGTGAAGCGGTTAGACTGGTTTTTGGGGTAAAATAATCTACAACTATATCCGGCCTGAGCCGGTCCATCAATTGTTTGGCAGTGGAGGACCAGATAAAGTTTAAAATTGGCTGCATGATATTTAATTGTCTGAACAATCGAGCACCTATTTACTTATTGGACAAATTAAGTACCAACCTACCCGGTCTTTAAGATCAGAGGACAAGCACCTGTTGTCCGTTCACCCTACACAATGTGTGTTCAGAGGAGACTGTATATTTTCTGTATTTGGCCCAAAACTCTGGAATAGTCTCTCTCTGGAGCTGAGAAAACTGGATTCCTTGACAGCATTTCGGAAAAAATTAAAAACGTACTTGTTTAAATAAGGTCTTGAAGTTAGATCAAGATGAAAGAGCAACCCTGATGCCACACGATTGTTACGGAATTACTCCCGCTATACTTCCATCAGTGCCTTAATGCGATTTGGTGCGTCCAGTTGCGCAGTGCAAATATCCCAAAAAAAAAGAAAATCAATCTCAATCAAATCCTGAATAGTTGTTGATGATGAAGCTTGATCCTTTTGTCAATTGATATTGTCATGATAACAGTCAAAACATAAAACAAACATATTATTTATAAAACATAGACAATCGAATACACTACATAGCAATTTATCTGCATGTCAGTGTGGCTCAGTGTTTGGATAGTGGAAGTACATGTCGTTTCTTCAGAGGTAACAACCGTCTGCGCTTCCATCAGTGTGTTCAACATAATTAAAGACATTTTAATCAATAAATTATCAAAACCAGCCAAAGTACAGTTACTACAACGTTTGGCAAAAAGGGTCACCTTGCGGTGACCCTTTTGTCTATCCAATAATTAGGAATATATTCCAGCTCAAAGGGTAAAATGTAAAGACGTGTAAATTCAATCAGAATTAGAAAATTTTACAATAAAAAAGAATACAATATATTTTTTATTAGATGCCATCATCGGAGTAGAAATTGGCACAGATTTTGAAGAGATGGTGTGATCTGTTTGTATATATGTGCATATACAAGCATACAATAATCATTCATGGTTCCTACTTACCTGACTGTGTGTGATGAAACACAGCTGGAACAATGTTGGAAAGTAACTCACAAGTGAACTTTGATGTTTCATACATATCTTCAGAGAAGAGCATGCTGCAGACGCGGAATCGATTGCCCCTTATGTCTTCCAATACATACTTGGCTCTGCTATCAATCTCAGATACTGGAAAGCCAAAGTTGAGCAACCATGTTCATATCAACGACCTATCCCTAGGGAAAATGTGCACCACTATACCAGGAGTCATATTATGGCTGATATTAGGGCAACCCAAAACAGTACATGAAAGCATTGTTGTATGCTCAGGAATATCTAGTAAAAATTACAAAGAGAAAATAATTATTACAATTATGACAGTGATTTATACAACAATAAAAACCTTGCAAGTACATAGCCCTTTAGAGTGTGGTAACTGCCCTGTAAGCAAGTCTGACCTGCAGGCTACCCATCCCCTTAAATGTCAATGGTCTGTCACGAGGAAAGGAATTTCAGATACTTTTATCACCCATAGTGCCAAAAAAAGATAAGAGCAATGACAAAACCTTACACAATTAAAAAATACGATATGATAATGGATAAGTAATTGAGAAATCTGAAAAGAACATTTGGATGCAAATGTGTTAAAACGCACTATACATGTGCAAAGTTGAAGCTGTTTCGAAAATGAGGTGATTCAGCAACGAAGATAAGCCGTGCAATGATGATATCCGTAGACTGCATAAATGTTAGTTTGCTGCATTGATGTTTGATTGCTAAAGATTTGAAGTTGTTTATAAACACTTTGAAAAATGGGTGTGTATGTGACTTTCTCGTGTGGAAGGACTGCCCTTAAATTTCGTTTTTTTTATTTTTTAGGAGCGTGATGCAGTATCCAGACAGCCATATTTGGGTATGTGTAGAGATTGATGAGGGTGAATGACTGATGATGTAAAATTTCATAAAAGAAAGTGGGCACATACCAACAACCATTGAGTGCACAAGGTCCAAGTGAGAACAGCTTTTCATAAAGGACGGGCCGAATAAGGATGAAGTAAGAGGAAAACGTCCAGGGTCTCGTGAATGGTGATATACATATCTTGATTGCAGGGACAGGGGGTTTGAAAGTCGCATATAGAGAAAAACGGTCTAGGGTGGCCATGTGGCCAATGGTCCCGAGCTAAAGATACCTTAGAGTTGTACATGGTATCCGCCACCTTGTGCATGCACAAACACCCACCCATCCCCATTGCAAGCGTATGGCCCAAGTGGGAATTGATTTTGATAAGGGAGAGTGGTGGGTAAGTAGGATGCAAGCAGAATAGGCTTGGGACCTTGTCAAAGGACACAGATATCTTGATTGCAGCGACAGGGTTTTTAATAGGTCAGTTTGGAGACACTGGGTCTTGGGTGACCATGTGGCTAATGGTGCCCAGGCGAAAGACCGCTTTGAGTTGTACATGGTGTTCGGCACACACCCACCCATCCGCATTGAGAGTGCATGGCCTAAGTGAGAAATGCCTTAAATAAGGGAGGGGAGATGGATCCAGACGTAACGAGTGGAAAAGGCCTGGCACCTTGTCAAAGGCCACACAGATATGTTGATTGCAGGGATGGGGTCATCAAAGTGGAGTATAGTAACAGTGGGTCTGGGGTGGCCAAATGTCGATAGAGTCAAGAATACGTTGTGCTGTACATTCACTTACGCTCTGGTGGGCCTGCTGGTCCAAAAAACAGCTTAAACGAAAAGGCATGGACAGACTGATAACAGTGCATTGATAAGGGCGAAGTGTTTGGATAGATTATGATCAACTGTGATTAACATAGGTGTAGATTTGGTAGAGTTAGTGGCTTGGACAACCCTTTCATTCACTTGTCATTATAATACGTCATTGCTTTTACTTCCTACGACTGTGAAGTCTAACGATTGTTAACATTTAATGAGACTTGTGTATTCCAAAAAACAATCAAATTAAATTCAGAGTACTTGAAAGAAGTAACATGTGAAGAAATAAGAATATGACACGCAATCCCCCTTAGAATGCAAGTTCTGAGTATTTGGTACTGTGACTTTAGGTTTTGTGCCTTGGTGTATGTTATTTGGGAACATATGAGAAAAATGTAAAGCCATTAGCAAGACTAAAAACTTAAAATTAAATACACTTAGTTGAAATAATTATAAAGTAAACCATTCCAAATTATTAGTGACAAAGCTCTTATTGTTGCAACGAATACATATGTAATAAAAACATTTTTCTTAAAAAGAGGTTGATGGTACAGGACAAAGACTGATATGCAGGGATATTTCTCCTCTGTGAAAGGGACAGTGAGCTAAAGACTTGGTTGAGACTCTCCTGGGGATCCATCCACCCAAGAATAGGTCAATGAGCTGTGTTTGTGCCGGTTGTGAGACAGAATTGCATGCAGTTCCCTCTGGGACCACCACATACAATTAGGGCTACAGGTGTAAGCAAAACCAACCTTTGGTATAAGTCTGTACTACACAGTTTATGGTAGCAGGGCTGAGCAGCCAGGCTTATCTCAAGAGGGAATGTGAGCAGTACAAGATATTACACAGAGGACTTACAATCACAGTGGTTCAAGTAGGCATTTATACTCAAGGTTTCTTGGTAATAAACTTATTAATTTATTTACACAATCATTTATAAAACATTCACTAGTGTTAGGCAACTTAATAATATACACAGATATACTTCAGTACTAAACCAATACGTTTCTGAACAAGTTAGGCTCCACTAAAGTGGGAGCAAAATGGCACTTCAGTAACTTTCAAAAGGAGTAAAAAGTAGCAGAATAGAGCACATATACTTGGTAGACAGTGCAAATAGTTTCAGTTCACCAGAATAGTTCAATTTAAGTCAATAGGCCAGGCCAAAGTCAATGGGCTATTGTTCTGGATACGAAAGACCATTTCTGATATCAAATGGTAAAGTCTTCGCAAAGGTTTTTAGAAGTAGATTTGGCAAAATGGAATCATATTTTGGGTCACAAGCTGATTAGGCCTGCAAGTTGGGAATGTTTCACGAACTTTCACCGCAAGAGAGAGGTTTTCTCAATCGAATGGGCACAGTACCTTATTATGAAGAAACAAATGCTGCTGAAGTCGTGGTTTCCTGGCAGTTCCTGCAGATCTCACTGTTCATGAGCCTCAGTCGTGGGGACAAGAGGGAGGACGTCGGGGGACTCCTGCACTGCACAGGATCGTTCAAGAAAGTAAACAAGTTGGAGTCACTTCAGTTTCCTGTAGCTGTAGATTCAAGAACACAGGCTGGTGTCCCATTCCCTGGTTAATCCTAACCAGCCTTGAGAATGGTATCCAGGTGTCTTACGAGTTGATTGGTCCCACCAACTCAAGGGAAGAAGCCGTCCTTGAAGGAGCTTCTCTGTCGAATGGAGCTTTGGCAATTCGGTCCTGCAGCAGGACTTCACCGGGCAAACCAATGGTCCAGGAGTTGCAGCAGCCGTCCTCTTCCAGCTCGTCTTCAGTTCGTTCGTTCCAGTGGTCGACTCTGCCTTCCAGTCCAGGAGACTCACCTTTTAAACAGTTTTCTCCCATTCATTCCAGCCTAGCTGTCACTCTCCCAGCAGGGTGGCTGTCCTTGCCGGACAGTCAGCCATCCAATCATGGCAGAGTGCATTTGGGTCTCCTCGGAGACTAAGCACAGGGAGTTACGGGCACCTGCCTCACTTCCTACCCACCCCAGACACTCAGACGCCAGAGGTGGTCTTCAGTTCTGAAGCCCGCCAAAGGCAAACGAACAAAGGGACCAAACCTGGTTTGGCACGCAGAGGCAAACTCTAAAAGGACCTTTCCAAAAAGAAAAAGCAAAAAAAGAAGACCGGGACCTGTTTTAACAAAGGGGCTTAAGGCGCCATCTTTAAAAACATGGCTCCCGTGATTTTTAGCTACAGGTGTTCGCGGTTGGGATAAATCATGGTAGTTCATTGTAAAACTACTGCCACCAGCCTTTTCAATAGGAAAGAGTAGCATTTGACTGCTACATGAGTATTTAGACACAGGGGATACTATGTAACCCCTGCAGCACTCCATTGTAAGATGGTGTGTGCTGGGTCTAGGAATTTGGAAAGACTAGTAAAGTTAATTTCACTTTACATTCTCCGGGAAACAGTAGTTCATCCCAGAGAAGGTATTTAAACCTTTGGGAAGTCTCATAGACATCGCTGTGTCACTGCACTGAAGATGACGTGTAAAACAAATAAAATAAATGATGCCTATGGAGTTGGTTAGACTCTATAACCAAAAGAATAAACACAGAAAACACATTGAAAAGTTCAAAGTCCCAAAGTTTAGCAAAAGAGCTGGAGGGCTCTAAGGTAGAGGGAATTAGCACAATGATGAGAATTCTCCCTAACACCGGTAGAGGGACTCACAGAACCCCCCTTGTTTTGCATATTAAGTTGCTTTGGGTTCACCCTAAGTTACCAGGAGAACCCAGATATGGACCCCTTGCTCACTGTTCTTAGAGAGGCACAGCACCACCTCACTGATTAGGCCCGATTAGGCCAAAACATGTGTCTGGGGTTGCTGTTGATACTCTTGTTCAGAGAAGAATTGCCTTGCATTTCGGTGCTGGACTGCCTCTGGGCAGGACAAAGACTGATATGCAGGGATATTTCTCCTCTGTGAAAGGGACAGTGAGCTAAAGACTTGGTTGAGCCTCTCCTGGGGGCCATCCGACCCAAGAACAGGTCAATGGGCTGCGTTTGTGCCGGTAGAGGGACTCCCAGAACCCCCCTTGTGTTACAAATTATAATGATATGGCAGTGGCACTGCCTGTAAAAAAAATATTCTATTGTCCGGTAGCACTGGGAAATTGTTCACGCATGGCTCGAAAGGCATGGGCAGGCATGATACGTCAAACGTGGAATACCAGTCTTCCATGTATCCACCTGGTAAACGCTCGACAGGCCACAAGCATGTACCATCAGTGTAAAAGAGAGAAATAGTTTTGCTGAATTAATATAATAATTGCATTTATCTTGTTTGACATATCTTTGAAAAGATAAGGCATAGATGGGAATACAAAAACATACTTTGTGAGAGTAAAGGAGTCAGTGCAATATTTTTGCAATTATGATACTATAAAAAGGTATACAAGCTTTGGAAAAAAAACAAGATAGGAAGATCATTTGGTCATAGCTTGTAATTGAAAAGAAAAGTGTGTTGACTCTAAAAATAGAAGATAGAATCGTTTAGCATGAAAAAATAACAATATATCAAAATATACATAGTGAGTGAATCCATGATATCACAATGGTGTTGTAGAAAAACTTAAAAAGCTATAGTGCAAATTTGGCACAGATCAAACGGATATACACAATTCATACTCATTACTAGAAACACGGGGCCAAACTATTGGAATAAGTTAAGGCTGCCCTGAAGTCTTGCTGCTGGGTCACACATAGTGGTGGACGTTCTTCTTCAGCTATGCAGGCCAAGCAGCCAGAGTTTTCTCAGCAGCAAGTGTTCTCCACCAAAGTTGGCATTACTTCCCATTGATGGCTCGTACACCAAGTGGAAACGTTTTCCATGCAATGAGGATCAGGCTCCTGCAAGCCATCGTCACCACTTCATTCACCATCTTGTCACCGACTTTTTCCTCTCACGCATTTCCTTTTCAGTATACTCAGGCTCGTAAAGGAACGGTTGAATTAATGCCATAGTTATTGAG
Organism: Ambystoma mexicanum; assembly: GCF_040938575.1. NCBI lineage: Eukaryota > Metazoa > Chordata > Amphibia > Caudata > Ambystomatidae > Ambystoma > Ambystoma mexicanum. The sequence goes on along the minus strand of NC_090928.1, from coordinate 951,623,021 downwards.
TATTGAGAAAGGAGAATATGAACTCTGTGGGAGAAAGAAATGTTAGTAATTTAAATCAAAGTATACATTGATGTTTTATTTTCAAATGGCATGTTTAAAAAAAGTAAGAGGAGAAGACATAGACATGTTATAAAAACCCATAGTGCAAAGACAACATAAATAGGCCCAAAGTTGGAAAGTTCTCATTGGAACATTACATTTTTTTATCTAAGAATACAATTTATAGCTAGTTTAGCAAAGACATTTGTCAATTATTCCAAAATTATTGAAAGCCAAAGCGCTTGTAGAGCAAAGTGTTTGTAGAGAAAGGTCCTTAGAACTAGTATAAGTAAGTTTTCCTGTTCTATTCATCGTAGTTGTTAGGTAGCTGAACAGAGCAAGGAGTTGTGAAGGCTCTCAACGAAATAGACAGACATGAAGGCAAGAGAAACTCCAATGTTGTCTGATCAGAAAAGATTAGTTGATATTTATAGAGTAAAGAGGCGTCTTGGAATTTCCATGGAGACACGTCAATAGATTGTGCACAGAAGATGTTCGAATAAGACGTGCACTGGCGTGGTGACAAGGGGCGTAAGCTTAAAGTTAGCGTCTGCTGATGTCAGCTTGAGGGGCACTTAAACTTAGGCCGATTAATCAATGAATAGGATTACCCGTGCGGTTCGATGTCTAAAAGGTCAGAAAATCGAAGGTAAGATGGATTGTAAAAAAAATGTGATTGATCGATATATGCTTAAAAAAACATGCCTTATACACTGGGCCAATACAATTGCTGAGAGAACTTCTCCTTTAAGCGATTTTCAATGCCTCAGTTAAAAAACATAGAAATATTGGTGATTTATACAGCGCTTCATGCTGGATTCCTTCAGCTTTTAAGTGCAAAACCATGTATTAAACCTACTGCAAGGCATCAACCAGTTCCAAAGGCAAACGTGTTGCTCGAGCTATCCTCCAAGCTTACCAAGGTGACAAGGTATGGTACACCTAGTACCTAGATAGCATTTTTAGTGGACCACTCCTTGCAACTGGAACACCAGTTTCTTCACATTTTTATTTCACATCTAATTTTTGCTCAGACAACATTTGTATCTCGTAAACAATGGAAACTGTGCACAATATACTGTTTTAAGCCTTAACTACATGGAACATTTTAGCATCATTTTTTGAAACAGCATTCTATTAACAGCCCCTGCATCAAGCTTTGTTTCCTTTGTAAATATGAGATACAGGGATACAAACAGTTTCTAGATTTAGGTTCATTGCAATCAGAGTGGTCAATGTCAAGCTGCCCAATATGAGATCATCTTATGCAAACATATTACTTGCCCCTTTTCACTTTACCATTCTCCATTGCTCTAACTCCGAATTGAAAGTAGTTAGGTGAGATATAGCACCCTCAGGAAAGGACTCTTGTACCCACGTGGGATAGGTGCAGCATTTACACAGCATCAAAATATTGAGTGCTCATTGGAAATCTTCAAAAGCTTTTTTGTGCTGAGCCCCCCTTTGAGTTCAAATATTTTGCCAGTCCTACCCAAGGGCAATAACTGCTTATATTGTCTATTAAAAGCAGTCACTGTACTCCCTTTTGAAGATCAATGTTCTCTATGGTGATGCACGAGAGGAGCTTTGAAGAACGAAGGCCACAAATGTTTGTAGATACAGTGCACTGCAGCACCCCTTAATGGCAATGCGCGACATTGCTCGCAAACCTATCCCCTTCAGAGCTCATGTCTGTGACTCTCTCTGTGGCACCTTTTCAATTGTCAGTACTCTGGATGCATGACACCCCCACCCCGTCAAACAGCACCTGACTTGCCAGAATTTCAGCAGATGTCTGCAATCCCTACCAGTACTGTTCGAGCGCTGGCACCATGTGAAAATATGCAGCTTCACAGTCCCAGACATAACAACGAAAGAGTTGGGGGCAATGGAAAGTTCTCTTAAAGATGCTTCTCTAGTTGCACATTGCCTCAGCAACCGTTCATTTTTAGTTTCGGCTGTGAGGTGGCACTGAAAACCCTACCTATAAAGCCGAAACTATTGTTATTAAAATAAGAGCTTTAACATGAGAGCTTCAAATAGGGGCTTTGAATGCAGGTTTGTAATGCTTTTAAATGCAGGTTGACATAAAATATGGATATATGTAGTTTGGCTATGTGCACCACCCATTTCACGCCCATTGCTAAGTGAAATCTATAGGATTTGCCTCACATTCCCACCCATTTTCCCTCCAACCACACCTCTTTTTGCACTCTTTGGCCGATTTTCTACTGTGTGGTGAATTTGTCAGCCATTTTTTAATATTATTTTTAAGTATTTTGACTTGATTGATGCTTTAAAATAGATTTACTGCAGCTTTCAAGTTATGGTACTTATTTTACAGTATGTATTAATTAAAAATAAACAAGGTAGTGTAGAGTTATGTTTTTGTTTAAAAAGGCACTGAAAATGTGCATCTAGTAATTTGTGGGGGATTGGGCAGTGTTTTAGATGCAAGGAGCACCGGGTTGGCTGTTCAGTTAATGTGATTAATGCGCAGTGTGTGTTTGTTGCTAGAAAGAAGCCATTTTTTTCTATATTGCAAGCTGAGGACAAGTATATGAATTTGTGTTCTTTGTATTTTTAGTTTTTTTCATAAAAGTTGCAAATCTGTGCTGGCACTAGCTTAACAACATCAATTTGCCGCTGGCACATATTTGCAACGTTAGTTCAATTAATTGAATGTCGGCGGTGGCTTGGCTTTTTCAATGCCGCCGACATATAATTTGTTTTACTAACGTTAAAAATATATGCCGGTGGCTGATTAATGTTGTTAACCCGCTGCCGGTACATAGTTTTCAATGTTAGTGAAACTAATTCAGAGCCGCCGGCTGTGAGTTTGTTTTACTAAAGTTGCAAATATGTACAACGTTAGTGAAACTAATTCAGAGCAGGCGACGGCTTGGCTTTCCCAATGCTGCAGCTAGCTCTGAGTTCGTTTTACTAACGTTAGAAATATTTGCAAAGTTAGTGAAAGTGGGATGGGATTCAAAGTCAAACCCTTGTGTTAAGCCTTAGACCAATTTGAAAAAGTGCAAAAATAATACAACTATGACCGCTATTACAGCAGCTTTATTGAATGTCTCGAATAAACAGTATTTAGCCGTCTAGTGAGGCTGGGATGATAGCTCAGGGGAAACGCGTTTGTCTTGGAAGCAAGACAACGCATAGCAATACAGGTTTGAATCTCGGGTTCATGCTCAAAAACTGGTCCCCAGGATTAAGCGTGTTATAAATTAGCAATTATAAAAAATTATAAAAAAAAAAAAAAAAAAGAATGTGTGTGGCTGGAATAAGTATTTGAACGGACCCTGTGAAAAATATTCTAATAAATATATAATAACCACTTTATTTTTGTCTGCTTGCTATCAAACAATAAATTACTTGTATGAGCTGCATGTCACACTTACCGTTCAAAAGATATAGTTTCATGATAAATTTTAAATTGCACAAGTTTCAAAGTAAAGAAAGAACATTGTGCTCCTCTCACAAATGCAGAATTGTTTTGTTAAGGATTGAAATGACAGGAAGACGGACAGGCAGCTGGCCATGCAAAAGAAATAGATTCATAGCATCAGAAACAGTTATGCTAACAAAAGAAAAAGAAACAGATGGGATTCCAATCCAGGCTCTAACAGACAACAGAGAAAGAATGCAAATCTGCATAAAAAATACCAAGATCATAAGTGGTTGAGAGAAATGTGGCACAGGTGATGAATCTTTAGAATACATCATATTCATACAATCTACGAGGTGTCCCATCTCTTTTGCATTCCATCTTCTAATGTCTGTCGCACATTTGGACAGAACCCTTTGCATGCACCCACAACCACTTAGAAAAAAACATCACCTGGGCGTACAATAGGAGTGCCTGGCAAATGTCTAATACTTATTCAAAAGCCAAAACTGTTGGCTTTGCCAATGCTTGTATGGCAAGGGACCACTCAACGACCACTCAACGCATGTTCTGGGTCTTGAGGCGCTGGAAAAAGTATTGTTTCCTCTGTACATCAAAGTCCCACACCCCACAAAGGCCTGGCCTTCTTAGGACAGACCTGTGCTCCACGGACACTGTGGACCTGCACAGGGGCGTAGGAGACACATAAAATCTGGGGGGGACAGGGCATATCTTGGGGACTTTGCTTTATTTATTTATTGTGTTTTCGTCAAAGAACTCGACTTTTCACAAAATTAGAATTAAAATAGCAGTACCTATTAAATTGCAAATATCACTGTATAAAACAAGAGAAAAGAAAACAGAAGAAAATTAAAGGATGCAGCAGCAAAGAACATGTCTTTGTATGTTGCATTTCTGGATTTTTGATCTGACTATGAGCCCATGGTAAGAGAGGAAATAACAATTACTTCTAGTGGGCCACAGCTAGGACGCCAGCTCGTTAAGAGGCAGATCACCTGTAAGCAGACTCCTGCCAAATAAAGGAGTTGAAGCCTTTTCTACCAACTGCAAGTTGCTACCTTTTTTGTGTGGGGCAAGGAGACGTGTGTGTCTTTTGGAATGGAAAGATGGGGGTTTCAAAGAAACAGGAAATCTTGTTTGTACCTCTGAGTAAGCCCTGTTACGGGAGTAGAGGGACCAGGTGTGTGATGTTGCTGCTTTGACTGTCCTCCGGGGGAGGGGAGTAGGAGGTACAGCAAACAACAAGGATGAGCAATCGCAATCCCATCCCCTTATGAGCACTCCCCAGGTCCGCGGCTGGATGTGTCGGACCCGGGGGATGCCTAGTAGGTGGGGTGTATGTGGTCCCAGGGGGTGGCCAGAGGGGCAGCCCGCTATGTGGGCTGCCCCTCTAGCGCCCCTGCGGGGGCCGGGCCAGCCTCTCACGATGAGTCTGGTCCCTCTTATTCCATCCCATGCTGGCTTCAGAGCCCAGCCTTTCTTTGCTTTTGTTATTCTGAATGCAGAGCTGGACTCTGTTCCTTTTTCGTTTAACATTTGCTGCAAAGCCTAATCTTTTTGATTCTCTCATATGTTACTAGGACAGCAGAGCATGGGTCCTCTGCCCTGTTACATCATTCAAAGAGCCCCTCTGGCCTTTCTTTGCCACTCCCTTGTCTCACTGCTTGCTTACTTAATACATACCTCTTTGCTTGAACACTCAACATATTCTCCCTAACACAGCAAAGGCAGCTGCAGTCTGTCTTAAATTCTGTTTGTTCCGTGTCTTGAATTGGCCTCTTATTTCCGCTTTTCTGTCTGCAGGGGAAAAGCACTTGCCAGTCACTGCCATGATGGTTCTACCTGGCCATAAGAGGGCAACAGCTAGCCAATATTGGAAGAACATGGGCACATTATGCCAGAGGCTGGCAACTGCTTTCCTAATGCCGAAACAAGAGACACAACTCTTGCCTTTGTTTCTAACAGTAATTCAGTGATGAAGAAACGTGAGAACACACATATTGCTTATAAAGGAAGGGATGATGTCACACTTGGTTAAGACATTTTGATCACGCCAGGAGCTAATTTCCAGCTACAATTAAGCGATTACCTTTTAGACTTCTGGCTTTAAATAACGTTAGTATCACCTGGAAAACACAGAGGTTGCTCAACAGGGTTCCTGGAGCACGAAGGGTACCCTACTCATGGGCATGGATGATTGGAGGGCATTCTTTCCCTGTTTTGGAGCCTGGCCCTCTACACCATGATGGGGGGGAGGGGCCTATTACTTTTGGTTGTACGTACCCTTTGAGGGTGGGCAGACATTGCCTCCTGCTTTAGCCCACTAACAGCTCTGCTTTGCAACTTTATCACACATACCTGTCAGGTGGCATGTAACTCAATGCTACTAATGTTATCAACCTCAGAAATCTGTAATACTTTGCCACATCAACTAGGGTACAGGCTTGCCACCTGAGACTTATCCTTGTCTGAGTCGGCATCTGTCGCCCTGTGGGGAAGACACACACAGAAAGAGCAGGGCACAGTGCCCTTGTGGGTTTTTCACACTTCTTCCTCGGGGTGGGCACAATTCACTCCGCAGAGAATGTGGCACATGCTGGGCAACATTCTCCCCCTTTGATAATGTGACCCAAAGAGCGAAATTGGTCATTTGAAATACCTCTGTCGACTTATTATTGCGCAATCCACACTGATGGGTTTCAGCACCTGCTTAACGCGAGATAGCAATTAAGGGCATTTGCCAACACACACAAGAAGCACAGGACACCCTCTTACCAGCGACATGCCGTGCTCACCCAATCTGATCATGAATTGGCATTTATCTGGGGTCATGTTAAATGTATTTATTACATGTGTAGCATCACGCAAAACCCCCAAGCATCAAGGCGCAAAGTAAACTACATGGAGTGGACCACTTCCATTGGCGCACATTTTTACTTTTCTGCCACAAAATGGAAGATTTTAGCGTAAAAGTCAGGTGAAATCACATTGCTTTTCCACTTTGGAAAAGTGTAAATACCGCACACAATTAGCGATCGCTGGTGGAATTGACAATGGCTTTCTCTGGACTCTACCCGCTTTTACCAGGTTTCATTTCCAAGCAGATCCCAGAGGAATCCCTTTCCTTATTTCCAGCATGAGAATCCATGCCTGCAGTAAGGCCGCATTTGTCTGGTGGAGCGGGAAATACAGGGGGTCCTGGTGTGTCCACTCGGCTCCCGAACTCCACCCAGAAAATGCACGAAAATCTGGCCAATTAGAAAAATCGACAGTAATAGTGTTTTCCATCACTTTTTCTGAACCAATTGACCTAGAAAATGCTGTGTTGCATCGGAAGCTTTATGCATTCACTCTGCCTATTATCCCACCGGAAGATTAAGCCAGGTGCTGAACACAGGTGTTACATATTCCTGTGAACAATCAGCATTTGGAGAATTAACTAACTGAGCTACCTTACAAATGATAACTCCTCTATGGCTTTACCGTCTTAACTCCTTAACTGCCATGGGTATTTCCCCCCCAGCGCCAAGGCCTTTTTTGGTGATTTTGTTATGTCGCCATTCAATGCCTTGTAACTCCTTTGTTACATGAGATATCTCGGCCAAAGTTGGCCCCTTTTTTCCCACATGTAGACGGTCGTAACCCCACCCAGGATTCCTAGTTTGCTGTAGGGGGGTGAGATAAAATAACCAAAAAGGAGAACATTTGGTTTTCTATCAGAAAATGCCAATAAAATGTTGTACCAAGAAGCCTGTGGTGTTTTCCTTGTAAGAGCTAGGAACAAATGGTTTGCTGTGCTGGATTCGCCATTTTCCAGGCTTTCAAGAACAGATTGAGTGGAAACCCAAATAACATATTTTGATATGCTAATCAGCCTTTTTGTGAGAGGTAGGCGATTTTGGCGTTTTTTGTCCAATAGGACATGCGTGGACGGAATGGAAGAAAATGGTAGGGAAGCTGAATGGGAAGCCAGAAAGGCATACATTTCTGAAAACTAGACAATATTCCAAGTTTAGGAAGGGGTGATTTGCACAGGTCAGGCAATAAATATGTAGGGAAAGATTCCATAGTTTGGGGGGAAATCAGGAAAATGACAGAAAAAAAAACACAATTTCTGCACATTTCACTCTGGTCACCCACCGAAACACGCAGCCAACAACACATGGCCTACCTTCCCGCGTTCCCACATGTTTCTCGATGAAAACGGTATCTCACATGTGTGGGTGCACCTACCTGGATGCAAAGGGAAAAGCCTAAAACACTGGTAACCCCAAGTATTTTCGCACAGCAGATTTTCAGGAAGTTGGCTCATGTGGACAACCTACAGATTTGGGCCTAGGGTGTCGAAGCCACGAAGGAAAACCGGGAACCGCATGCATTTCCGAAAAGAAGACACCCGTGGGAATCCACAGAGGTCTGACTTGCGCGAATCGCCCCATAATTTATGACCCACAATCCCTGACAAAGTCTGAAATTTAGTGGAAAAAACACAATTTTCACTATGTCTGGGATTGTGGGTCATAAATTCTGGGGCCATTCAATCAAGTCAGACCTCTGTGGATTCCCACGGGTGTCTTCTTTTCGGAAATGCATGGGGTACCCTGTTTTCATTCGTGGCTTCGATACAGTAGGCCCAAATCTGTAGGCTGTCTCCCCAAACCCTTTGGGGGTTATTAGTGGTTTAGCCTTTTCCCTTTGCGCCCAGGTAGATGCACCCACACATGTGAGGTACCGTTTATATCAGGACACCTGTGGGAATGCGGGAAGGTAGGATATGTGGTGTTGGCGGCGTGTTTCGGTGGGTGGCAAGAGGGAAATGTCTGAAAATTGTAGTTTTTTCACCAAATTTCAAACTTTGCCTGGGATTGTGGGTAATTTATTCTTTGGCGATTTGCGCAAGTCAGACCTCTGTGGATTCCCACGGGTGTCCTCTTTTTGGAAATGCATGAGGTTCCCTGTTTTCCTTGGTGGCTTCAACACCCTAGGCCCAAATCTGTATGTTGTCCACATGAGCAAAATCTGCTCTGCCAAAAGGCTTGGGGTTACCAGTGGGTTAGCCTTTTCCCTTTGTGCCCAGGTAGATGCACCCACACATGTGAGGTACCGTTTTTGTCGGGACACCTGTGGGAACGCAGGAGGGTAGTACATGTGTTGTTGGTGGCGTGTTTCAGTGGGTGGCCAGAGTGAAATGTCTGAAAATTGTGGTTTTTTTCCACCAAATCTCAGAGACATTTCCCTACATAAGGTGCCCCCTCATCCACTTACCGTCCCCCTTTCAAACACAAAAAATCCTGGTGGTCTAGTGGGCCCCCCGCACCCCTTCCGCCACCACCCAAAACAAGTTATAATTTTTATATTTTTGTTCTGCCCTTCCCTAGGGGCAGATGGGCACATGAGTGTGGCCATCACAGGGGGGGTCAAAACGCACTGCCCCAGGGTTGGGAGGGGTGGCTCTGCCAATATTTGCAGTGGCCTCTCCCCCCACCCGCAAATGGATGGAGGGCATCTCATGTACCCCTTCGTAGCGGCAGAAATCTGCCCCCAGGGAGGGCTACATAAGGTGCCCCACCCACTAAGGGTGGGGGGGAGAGGGCCACCCCCCTTGCAAAAATCCCTGGTGGCTAGTGGTCCCACCCACACCCACCCCACCCAAAACTACGTTTTTAAAAAATAATCTTTTTTTTTGTTTGACCCCCCTTCCCTGGGGTCAGATGATCACCCATCTGCCCCCAGGGTATTGCCCCCATGCTTTGGGTGTCAGGGGGGGAGAGGACAGCTTACATAGTAAGCAGCCCCTCCCCCCACTTCAAAAACAGATCCCTGCACGACACACCAAACACGTATTCTGGGGGGGATAAATGACATTACATCCCCCCCACTTAAAATTGTGGGGGGGATTTCTTCCACCTGTCCCCCCCATGTCCTACGCCCATGGGCCTGCAGTGTCTCCTTCCCTTCCTTCCAGGCAATGTACTGTGGACACCATTTCAGTAAAGGGAGCGGCCAGCCAGAATGGGCCCTAGAGACCGGTGAAAGCAGTACACATGTACATCACATTTGTGGGCATTTGGAAAAAATATGGTAAGTGTTCAGCCTTTAGTTGTATGAGACATGCAAGCACCCCAGCTAGCACAAGTATATTAACTGTGTGGCTCACGTCCACAATTGCAGCACTTCGCTATTGTGTCTTTCACATGGGAATGGGATGCCTACTAATGTCTACAGTATGGCTCAGTGGTGTTCTCACAGAGTAAAGTGTTTCCCATTCAATCGTTTATGTGCAACATTCTAGTAGTGTTTCCATGGGAGATGCGTGCCCTAGGGTACAGCAGATTGACTACTCCCAGCAAGGTGAATGGTGTTTCCTATTGACTGGAATGCATTTTCAGTTTGATGTTTTTACAGCCCTTGTGTAGACCGTGTTTTTGATAATGTAATTCCATTCCACTAGCCCGGAGTGGGGTCACTCATTTACAAGTGTAATTCTCTCTATGTTTACACTCCTTGACTATTAATGGTGCTCCAATGCAATAAATGTAATTTCCATATAGTGCTTGATAGGATGTATGTGATTTTTTCGAAAATATCCATTTAACCGAAAAACGAAATTAACTATTTACTTTTTCTCCTTTTTTATAATGCAGGGGTTACCCGTTGCAGTCCCCCTCACCTCTCCCTACCCTAACTTCTACCCTTAGCCCACACCCCACCTATTATACATAGAGTCCGGGTTGCAGCCCATTTGTGCTTCTTTCAATTGTGTCCTGGTAAATTCTCGCTTTTCAGTCACTCATGGCACACTGTTGGTTTTGCTAATTACAGAATTTACTTAATCTTGATTATTTTGTTCATTACAGGATCATGGTACGAGGACTTGGTGGGCCCAGCTAAACTTCAATTGTCTCTGAAAACAAATCGAACAGGTAAGGATTTAGCAATTATCTTCAAAACTCAGCTTTCATTCAATATGGTTCAATCATGTAGGACTAATTCTTTCTGAGTTTTGCTGGAAAGAAATGCTTTCTCGCCTCGATTATTGCTTAACCTGAGCACCTAGGTAAATGCCCCTGTAAAGGTACTAAAAGTCCCTATTGTGGGAGTGTGCTTACCCTAGTCAGCGGTGGTGTGCCGCATATCTAGGTGAAAAGTTAGAAAGAGAAAGCTGTCCTTATCTGATCTGACATTCGTTTTGAAAAAGCAGTGTTTTATAACTAATACACAGTTAAACATTAATGATTAAAAAAGTAGTGTGGAACTTCGTCCCTATGTTCTTTATTCCTGGCCATCAACCAACTTATCCAATCCTTTCTATTAGTAGATATATGCTAGTATTTTATCCCATCTTCTTGCTTTCCATTCTTCATGACATGAAGAAACGGATGTGATAGCAAGAGGAATACACCGTACACAAAACTTGACTTTTATGATTCATTTCAATTGAAGATTTTCTCACTTGTTTGTTGTTTTTTTGCCAAAGTCAATTAAAGACAAATGGAAAGCAAGAAGATGGGATAAAATACTAGCAAATATCTACTAATAGACATAGAAGTATCCCATAACAAGAAACTTCTTTGCTATGTCCAATTTAGAAAATAGAAAGGTTTGGATAACTGGGTGGATGGTCAGGAATTAAGAACATACAGACTAAGTTCCACACTACCTTTTTATTCATTCATTTCTAACTGTGTATTAGTTATAAAACATTGCTTTGCAAAAATGACATTTGTATATCACTAACCACAGGTGAGACGATACAGCCTTAAAGAGGTAGCTGCTGGGAGGAAGGCAAGACAAAAGACCACCAGGAGAAGAGAGACATTTTCTTGGCCTATTTTGAGTTATTCACATTGGTTGGAGGGTCAGGGAGAGTTCGGTTTGAGACAGAGGACAACCTATACAGACGAGCACCTTTAGTTCATTTAGAAAGTCAGGGGATCCCTTAAGCAATAGGGAAAGATAGTGTGATGAAGCTTGCAGAGTCATCACTGATTCCCAGCCTAAAGTCTTCTCCCATGTGGCCAGGGGAAGGAAGCGGTTACCTGATCCTGCCCCTGGGGGTGGCATTCTGAGGGTGTATCACATGGGAGGAGATGTCTGTCAGGGGAGAGTGGTGACTCCACAAGGAGAGAAGCAGTGTACTTCTCTTTATTATGAAGACGATCCTGTAATTACAGAGTTTTGGACAGCTTGTTGACAACATTCAAAACCATCTAATTTTAAAACTCTACTCTGATTAAACATACTCTATTCAGTTTTCATGTATACATGTCAAACCTAGAACATGTGAAACAGCTGATGTTTATGGTGATTGTTATTTTATTGCAACTGTTCTACCATGTGATACAAAATCCTGTTGGGACAAACTCCCAGGTATGCCAGAGGGCCACTAGGAGTTCGCAGACTCTCGGAAGGCCCAACACCTTCCACAGGAGGAACGTAAGACTCAGTCAAGCGGCAAGTTCAAACTTCAGTTTATTACAGCAAAAATCAACAGGGATCAGTACAAGAACAGAAGAAATCAGTGGACGTCTCAACTTCTCCTGGCTCACAGGCCAGTTTTGACCTAAAATTGTGTCAGAGTGATGTCACAACCTGGAGCCCTCTCTAGAAAACATATCAGCCTATTGGATTGGTTGTCAGGAGCCTAATAACCTATATATTCGCCTATATGTGTTATTCTACTGGCTCTCGCATGTCAGGTGGCTAGCCTGGTCCATCCCCAAGTCACTATCTCTAACAATGCTGCAGTGTGAGGGTCTTACCATTGGTTCTTGTCCGCTGCTACCCAGCCCTAGGATACTGAACTTTGATTGGCTAGAGCTGAAGTCCCCGGGCCTGGGATCCGCAAAGGTTCTCAGCTCTTGGTGTACCTTCTCAAGGTAATAAGAACGACTATGTATCTGCATTGTAACTCGTGTGTACCACCTTATTCTATGAGAGTGCTTGTTCGCTCTGTGCAACACTTGTCTCACATTGTAACATTTTTGTTGAGAGCTTCTGTCTGGCAGCGTGAGATCGGCTCCCTTTCCCAGCGCTGGTTGCTGTCCATTGTCTGAGTCGGCCGGGTCACGTGTTTGGAGACCATGATTTGGAGCTCTGCATCTCTGAATTATGAAGAATTATTCACATTTAGTGCAGCTGGTTTTAGTGTCGTTCAGGGAATGGAATGACATTTGTATCTGGTGGCCTTGGCGGCGGGTCCTGTCTCACACGTTTGCTCTTGTCCAGCCTGAATTCAACTCAGCTCATCTCTTGCTGAGAGGCTTGTGGTCTGCTGTAATTTTCCTCAACCATTATGCGGTTTCTACAGCGTCCATGCTATTCTATATTCCCCATGCGTTAGTCACACTTGGCTCTGCCAGGTGCCATAGGTGCTCCTGCAGCTCCATGAGGTTATTTGCATATAAGCATCTGCAAGCTTTACTCAGGATCTCTTGCTTCTTGCGATTTCTGCATTGGTGCATCCAGCTAATGGCAAAATAATAAAGCAATGACAGTATGTATATGTATCTGTCCTCTTATCTATAGAACTGTACGCGTGTGTTCTTCATGTATTCGAGTGTGTGTTTGTGTCCCAATGTGCGGATGGCACGTGTGCTTCATGTCTAATGCTGTTAAGTCGTGGTGTCTCTAACGACGTAAGCAACATGGCTTCTCGGCACTTTAGTCAATATTGTCAATTGAGGTGTCTTTGGTTGCAGCCTGGGGCTCCTCGTCCACACTGGGGTAGACTTGTACCGCACCTGGCCTGTAGGGCTGGCTGAGGGGGTACCTCACGACATACTTGTCTATCACTGGAGCAATAGGAATTGGTCTGATATAGTATGGGCATACACGGCATCTCCTGGCCTTCTTCTGTGTCATATATCTTATAGAAAGGGGAGAACTTCCCTAGCCTCAAGCACTGTGGCGAGGAAGAAGAGCAAGGAATGTGACTCTAATAATACTATGCAGTCTAGTTGTCATGAGTCCAGTCAGCTGCGTGGGACCATTACGTTTCCAAATCACCTGCAGCAAGTAGACCAAGAAGAATGCAGAAAGAGAGAGAAGGAAGGCTGCAGAGTGAGCGGAGCGGGAAGCGTGACTAGTGGCAGAGGAAATCCCACAAGGAGCCTTGGGGAGAGATGGTCGCCAGAAGCAGGTTGGCAGCATTCGGGACCGGAGGAGAGGAGCACCAAAAGAAGAGAGAAAGCAGATGGTGCACAGAAGGGCTGTTTAAGGAGACGCATTTCTGCAGAGCTGCACTGGTCTTGGTGGCAAAGGATAGAGGAGCCGACAAAGAGACCCAACGAGACTCTGCCTAGAAGGGGAAGCTGCCCCTCAAAACACTGTTCAATTGTCGCACAGTGAACCAGTGAGTCGGCCTAATTGCATATGGGGCACCAGGATATGCAAATATGCTAAAAAATAATTTTGAAAGCATGTTTGAATATCAACATAGTAGAATTAAAAGGAAAAGGTGAATGTGGTGCAGTTCTCCTGACCTGATATGTCAGTTGGGGGAAACTTGCAACCAGCATTGCCCAAGCCAAATGACATTGCCAGAAAAACAACAGGTGCAAATATGGTACAATTCTCCTGACATAAGGGGTTAGTTGAGAGAAATCTGGAACCGACATTGGCAAGAGTCAAAAGAGATTGTGAGAAAGATAAGAGGCAACATTTGTACAATTCTCCTGACATGAGATGTCATTTGGGGGAAACCCGGAACAAGCACTGCCAAGAGTCTAGAGAGATTGAAAGAAAGGTTGACAGACAGAGCTTGAACAAGCCCTCAGACATGGGATGTCAGGTTGGGGGAAATTGGCACAAGTAACAACTGAAGTCAATAAGAGTATGCTTGTGAAGAAGCACAGTCGTGTGATACTGAAGGAGAAGGTGAATGTTGCAGAGAAACCTGATAAGGATATTAGGTAGCAAAGCCTTTTTGGAAGTAGATACCTTGCAAGCAAGTACACCAGGCGATCTAAGTGAACCAAAAGGGGGATGTTCCTGGCAGGAGAGTAAACCAGGTTATCAGGAGTTTTCAGTCAAGGAGTTTCCTGCCAGGAGTATGTATCTGGAAACTCACTTTGAATTGGTGTGTTAAAAAGAAACTTGGTCACATTAAGTTCTTGTTTTCGTTGAACATTTTATCAACCAGAAACTTTGAAAAGACTTGCCTTTTGCCAGATTTTAATCTCTGTTGTGAAGGAAACATTTGTTTTGCCATCCTGAAAAGTAGTAAAGACTTTCCTTTGCCTTTTTCCAACCAGCATTGTGGAAAAGACATTTTGTTATGCCATTCTTAGAGACTAGGAGACACTTCCTCTTTTCCAATAAATCTTTTAGAAGGAACATTTGTTCTGGCATCCTGAAAAGAGGATTAAGTAACAGAGGCATCTGTAAATCCTTTACAGACAGAATATTGTGCAAACTTTACTTGAAATAATCCAGGGGAAGGGAGCCAACCCTTGGATACAAGAATAGTTTTGGTTGAAGTTATATGTTTTAGCTATTGCACTTTTCTGTTCTTTGAAACATTAACCTTGCACATTTTGTTTGTCTCAGGAGGATAGCTCAGGGGCAACACGCTCGCCTTGGATGCAAGGCGATGCGGAGCATCACAGGTTCGATCCAGGAGTCCACGCTTAGAAACCTCTGGGTATTAAGCGCGTTATAAATAACCAATTACAATTAGTGTGAGGGTCAGATTGAATTTGGACACAAGGCCATCTTGCTTTAGTTTTAGTTTCATAGGAAAGGACATTCATGTTAGGATAGGAAAAGTTAGGCCTTTATCTAAACCCCTTTCTCTTAATAAAATGGCTAACGTTGAGAATGATTCCTCTTTGCGTCCCCCTCTCATATCTGACCCCTCACAATAGGCCTTTGTCTTATATTTTCATTAAAGAAAGAAAAAGTAGCATGCCTTCAATGTGTGCAACTCCTTCTTCCAACCTGCCACATATGTTAAGCTAAAAGAATATCAGTGCAGATTTATTTTAAGTCCAAGACTGCAAAATAATGAAAGTCTGAAAAATCATCTATTTAACACCACTGTACTTTCACCACTTTCAGACACACACGCTGAAAGCAGTTGGGTAATACATTGAGTTAGATTCTTAAAAGGACACTTTATTCTGTTACTTAATTTAACTGATTTTGAACTGAGCATGGATTTGCAAGATAACTGCTGCTGTTTCTTTGGAAATGTCCTATCACGCAAAAGAAATGCATTTCGAGGTTGTTAGCTCACTGGCTGCAGATCCAGGATGTTTTGTGTGTATCTCGGCAGCGGACTCTGCCTTTAGAAAGAAAATGCACCCATGACTCCTTTCGTGAGCCTTTGGAGTAAAGATGCGCATTTTGTATGTACTAATTGTTTTACACTTTCACCCCTGGATGCATATGAACAATTTATTTTCAAATACACTGCTGTGTCTGGTGAGTAGCCCAAGAAGCCACAACCCACACACTCATGTAATTTCCCACACAAATAGGTTTTTGGGTAGCCCAATTGTGCGGAAAAAGGCCCAATCTGGCAACCCTGCATGGAAGAGAGTTTATTTTATTTATTTTTTTTGTATCAAGCACGGACCCAGCTCAAGAGCAGCAGAGTGCTCTATAGAGTGTGGGTAGACCGTATTTGGGCTGCCATCTTTTAACAGTAGCGTAGTGCTGCGGGTTGGGTCTGTGTGCGCGTACATTTGAGTTAGTCCTTGGTCGGATGTTATTGGAAAAAATACATGTGCAATATTGGAGGATTTCACAGGGATCGAGTTCTAGAAGGTTGGTGCGTGACAAGAAAAGGATTGTGTGCATGTCCTCTCTTTGCGGACGAATTGTGATTCAAGCCTGTTGGTCAATTTGCTGCGCAAGGTGTGTGTGTGCGACCAGATATGTGGAGCTTAGCTGCCAGGTACGCTGGTGTGCTACTTGTTACTGCTTTGCAGATAATACATGCAGTCTTGAATAGTATCGTGGCCTGGTGAGGAAGCCAATTTAGTTCCGGGGGTGATTTGGTCATATTTCCGTGCACATGTAATAAGACGTGCTGCAGCACAGTGGACTGCTTTAAGGGGTGTCAGGTGAGCTGCAAAGGGAGTCAGGTGAGCAGCAAACAGACATATGAGAAGTGAGTAGTCAAAGGAGAAATCACTTATACCAGTACATAATGAAAGCATATGCTTTCCAACTAGACTCCTGATTGGGAGAAACATTGCAACACCCCCAAACATTGGTTTAAACGGCCCTGGGACACAAACAATTATATTTTCTGATGCAGCAATACATACGTGTGCATTTCCAACTACCATGTCAACAAGATATCCTTCTACTGAAACCCCATGCTTCTTTCTTGTGTTAGCAACGATTTGCCACATAAGTGGCGCTAGGGCCACAATATGTGCCAAAACCACAAAACCAGAAGCAAACAGAAAGGTTTAATCAAGGCCGACCCTAGGATTTGCAGGACACTGTGCAGCAAAGGATTTGCGGGCACCATAATTAGCATATGTAAAAACATCATAGATAATTGTATGAAAAAAGTAGTCTTTGAGACTCGGGGTGGAGGAGGGAGAATGATAGCTTACGTTAAAAGAAGATCTGATGTACAAATTATTAATGGTCACTGTTATTATTATAATTGGGGCCATATCATGAGTGAGGCTTTTTGGAGTAGTGAACAGTGTGAGCTGAACCACGTGTAGAGTCTTGGAATTTTGTCAGATAAAGCACAGTGAGATTACATGCTTTTCCAGGAAGCAAATACTTTGGTTAAGGGCTGATGTCGGAATTTAAAATGAGCATGCAACTCAAGCACTTAAACACATATCGTACAGCCGTAGTTGAAAAAAAGATTGTTTTCCGCAGGCCCTTTGAAACCTTTGTTTGAAAATACGATCTGAATTTGGAATGCAGTGGAAAGAATTGTGATTGTGTTTTGCTAACTGGATTAAACTGCTTTTTTCATAGGTTTTATGATTACTATTATTTTTATGTCGAACATATCTAGCCATATTGACCAAACTAGATATATGCTTTTAAAGGAATGGTTCGGTCAGAAATATTATTGTCCCTATGGTTCGGCCATGTGGTTTTAACCATAATTCGATTGATCGTACAAACATTTCCTATGCACCTTACCCGAGTTTTCGTCTGTTGAACACGAGCAAAATCAGGCAGCAGGGCACAGCTATCTTGTGATAATCTTATCACTTGCTGCATCGCCCTGGGTGACCTGCGTTTGCGGCACTAAATCATATCCCCGCATCTGAGCCTGACATCACCAAATCATTTATATTCCCCGCCTCTCTCCGTGACGTTGCTGGGTAGCGTGGCCAAACGCACCCAGTCGTCACCTACGGGACTAGACGCGGAACCCGGAAAACAACACACATCATCTCACAGCGTGGCGCGTCACAATTAGGAATATGAAACTGTACTTTAAGAGGAGACAGCAAGACTGTACAATTGGTAAAGTACATTTATTTCACATTAAATGTTTCGATAACAATCGGCGTGTGACCTAATCAATTAAAATAGAACTTTTTTTCTTTGCTCTAGTTTAATAAATCCACAAATGTTTATCGTGAGTCACGCGCTGTTCCTTTCGGGTAAACAGGGTTTTCATTTTGGGTAATCGAAGCACTTCGGTCGCACAGTGAATTGCAAGCATGGTGCTTCAATTTGGCACTAGAGCCCCGTAAAGGTTGTTATGTTGCTCCTAGCCGCTGGTACCGCGTACGGACAGATTGGACCTTGTCTGTCGTCCCAAAATACGGTCAAGTAGATCCAGCAATTGACATGTAGCTGCAGCTGGCGGTTGAAGAAGCCATCGTTCAGGGTCTGGAATAGATGACAATCGCAGAACGGCATGATGTACCTGTTTGCAAAAGATAAAAATCGAAAAGTGTCTCAGTAGCCGATCTTTATTACAATTATTCATTTCCTTTATTAGCGCAGAGGTGACACAATGTGAACCGAGAGAATACAACGTGGAATATCAAAGTACTTTGCTATTTGCTTCCGCGGATAGTGCGAATGAGAATGTTGAGCACTAACCGTAATGCGTAAACTGGAGCAAGAATTCGAGGTGCAAAAACAATGTAACGATTTATTAGCGTAGAGCCAGGGAGAAACGAGTGGTGGTCTACATGCGTCTCGATGCTGGCCTGCCCCTGTTGCCAGAGGCGTGGCCAGGATTGTCTAACAAGTGGGGCCTGAAGCTAATGTAGTTGGGCCCACCACCGTGACATTGGCATCTGTAAATTCCTACACAGTGCTGCTGAGTGAACGTCTAGAAATTTTAGGTGGGCCTTGCCCCTCATGCCCTACCCTGTCTACGTCTCTGCCTGTTGCCCGGTAGATAGAAGTACTAGCACTTCATTCCAATATGCCAAACAGAACGAACAAGTACAATGTCACCCATCAGTAACGGTCAGCTATTCGTATTTCGATTAGTTCTGGTATGAAATCGTCTAAAGAGAAACATTATATTCGCAATTTCCATTCTCTAGGCGTAATGCAGACCGTCATGCAGAATCCTCTGTTCGTGTCAACGTTTTCTCAAAAACTGAACTTATATGTAACTAGGGGCAGTTTCGGAATGGGCAACCTTATATCATAAGTTATTACACCCCCCTTCAATTCAATCCCTTTCGGAAAGGTCCCTGCCTCTCAAGGTCAAAAAACAATAGAACCTTATACTGTGCGAGGGACGCGTGGGGCCTCACAGCTCCCAAGCCGAAATTCAAAGCTGGTGACCTTCACTCAAAATGAACGTACATTCTTGTTTTGCAACATCCCGTGTCAACGCATCCATGAGAAAATTAATTTTGAGAAACGGGCTCAGGAAATAGGGGTCCGCTCGTTGTTTGTGGCGCTGCTCAGCTGTAGGTGAAATTTGCCAATAGGGCCATGTCTGCTTATCTCATGGCTTCCTACCCCATGGCATGTTTTCACAGTCAGTACTTCTTGCGTGCCTAGGTCTAATCCCTTTTGTAGGTCCAGCAGTTATTCAGCTTTTTGCTGAACTTTATTGCAAGTCAACTGCCAAAACCCAAACATTGTTACACACTGTTACCCATTATTCATTAACACGAAAAATGAAGGTCCCACAGTATCTCAACTAAACTGTGAAAGCAAATCGTAATAATTGTAATATATTTTTAAGAAAAGGACTGAGAGGATAGATTTCAAAAGACAAAATGCATAGTTTATTTATACAGATTATAGAAACATTTTTTGCAAAAATAATAACAGACGGTCATCATTTGAACGATTTGACAAGCTCCGCTTTGGATGGACATGGGATTCTGGCTATGTTTTGTGGCAATGTATGTGTGCTCTGAACAGATTTGTGCGCGATTCCATGACTATGCATCTCGACGACATTAACAATGAGATCTTTCACAAAATCGAATTCCATTTCATCATATAGTGGCTTAACTACCCATTTTTTGCTTCTTTTTGTAAAGGCCATATTGTAGCGACGCATCCCTAAGTTTCCAACTGTCCTAGATTGTTCACGGCCCACATTTTCATTATGCGCTAATACTGCTAGTAAAGTCCTACATTTCATCCCCTGGATGCCAAAATGCAATCTCTTTGGCCTGTACTTTATGCACATATTGTGGAACACCTCCAAATCTCCTGTGTGACAGAATTCTGTGAGTCCCTTCAGATCTAGTGATAGAGTTTTATCAAACACAATCTTCTCAAGGGCTTTGTGTGGAGCTGAAGATGGTATCAACCACTTCTTCTTCAGTGCCTGCTCTGGGGACAAAGGGCCATGTTCACATTGGTGGAAATATTGGTGTTCTGTCCAGTGGTGAACGTTGGAACAGTGGTGCATCAGTGAGCGCCATTTTTCCAGTAGAAATTCCACAGACCCATCACATGTTTTGGAGCTCTACCAAAGATGGTTGCTGAAAGACTGGGACCATTGCGAAATACTTTCAAAACTTTTTTTTTTCCTGCATCCGAGATGTTTTTATTAATTGATTTGGCAACATGCCATACATCAAACTGATGTTTAATATTTGGATACTGCCCTCTCATTGTCTTGGCTATTGAAACGTGTCTGTCCGTGGCGGCTATGAGTTTGATTTGCATTCCCCTCATTTGTAGATCTTCCAGTGATTTCATAAAACCAAGTTTCTCCATGGCCACTGAGGGTTTACATTGGGACACCTGCGCGACCACCGAACTCACAATTTTCTTACTTTCCATGTCGTGAAGGTGGTAGGTGCAGTACTTAGCAGAAAATCCAGGGCTGTCACACTGTCCATCGCCGGCTAGCTGGAACGTTTGTCGGGGAATGTACTTTCAATAGCCGATTGGTCCATTTTCCAAGCATCACTGATGGCAGGGAATAGATAATCACGTTGGTAATTGTAGTATTGCGTTTTGGAAATGAAATGGAGTCCCACAAACTGAAAGAAACTGGATAACTTCGTGAAACTAGAGCCACTGAAAAGTAAAGCTGAAAGCTGATGCACACGTAGATTGCCAGCTGGCAGTTTCCCCAGCATCGGTTGAGAGGACCATGAAAATGCTTTATGTGACTTTTCACAAGTGGCATGTATTTTCACGTTACTGCCTTGTGTTAGACGAGTCACGTTCATCAATGGCTTTCCACATACTTCCCCTCCCACTGAATGCACACATTTCACCATCTTTATTATCTCCATCAAGCTGCTGTTGAATACTATGTATTTGGCCTCTTTTATAATAATGTCATCACGCAACATTGTTGTTTCGGACTGACCCGTGGTGGACATATCAGCGAAACAGGACATACTACAGTTGATATCTTTGTCTGTTTCGTCGATAATAGTGTTGATGCTTCAGTTTCTGTCATTTCAACATCTGTTACTTGACGATGGATAGGAGAAAACATCAATGTGGACTGTTTTTTGGGGGGCACTTTTTTGGCGGGTGTCAATTGTGTCAAGTTCTTATCGAGTAATGTAAAACTATCTTCTATAAATTCAATTGCACCTTCCTCTGGCGGAGCGGCCGCATTGTAGCAATGGTCCAAGAACACTTTGCTGGAATGGCCGGTCTTATTAAATTAATTTTCTGGCCATTGGACATAGGCATCTCGAGTGTGAACACGACACGCCTCAATGAATAGTTCCTCCATGGTGAAAACAGTTTGGCAAGCAGCATCCGTCATTTGTATCGCTTTCTGTGTCTGCATAGTCCGTACTCGATTGTGCAACTACAGGACAGATAGGAAAAGGGATGTTCAGTGTAAATCCAACATACAGTGTTGTACAAATGACATTAAAAAAAGCATATAATCAAGGCCTTGCCACAAAACTTTTGCCAACAATAGAAAGTGTTTATAACTAATCTTATTTTTTTTTCTTTTCTTTGAAACCTTCTTTACTCTAACATCAGCAAACTGGTGGACCAACTCTGATACACGTTCCTCCGGTTCAATATACGGATCTTGTATACATCCCTACAAAAAATAGTATCCATTTATAATAAGTCACTGGCATTACACCGACTTTCTTTTATTCAATGGTACTGTCAGTGCGCATACCTCTGGCTCCGGAGCAACTGTATAGTCTGGTTCCGGAACACCCACAATGGATAATGTAATTGTAGAGGACGCTGCAGCATCTCCCTGAAACACAGTACTTGCATTAGTAAGGTCGAAAAGATTGGAAACGGGCCAAAGACGACAAATGTACATATCAACAGTAAAGTGACAAAGAAACATTGTGCAATGCAATGAAACATTGCGAAAATATGATCAGATCATCTCGTCCTATTGAGCTATGAAGACCCATACCACTGACACCGTATCTACTACGAGGGGTGTTCGTATTGTAGTGGACGCTTCAGCATCTCCCTGAAACATAGTACTTGCATTAGTAAGGTCGAAAAGATTGGAAACGGGACAAAGACGACAAAGGTACATATCAACAGTAAAGTGGCAAAGAAACATTGTGCAATGCAATGATACGTTGCGAAAATATGATCAGATTATCTCGTCCTATTGAGCTATGAAGACCCATACCACTGACACCGGATGTCGAAAAGATTGGAAACGGAACACACAATTTTGAAAGACCACATAGATACTTATCAACAGTAAAGTGGTAAAGAAACATTATGTAATGCAATTATAGGTTGCAAAAATATGATCACATTATCTAGAATTCCGTACATAAAACCAGTCTGGAACAGAATAGCTAGGTAAGATTACCTGATACGCGCTCAAAGTGGTTGATGACTCCAGGCAAGAAATGGTTGTTGAATCTTGTTCCTTCATATTCGGTGGATAGTCATGGAGTGGTAAAGGGAAAGTATTATTCGATTTAGAAATTCCAACATTACAAAACAGCATGTAAGGAGACTGAATAAGAGATACTGACACTTATTGAAACGCATAATATAACATAGTTATCCATCCCCATAAATCATTTTTCTAAGTGGGTTCTACAAAACAAGGACTGATGTTTAGCAAAAAAGTCATTATTTCAACAGCTATTCAATCACATAAATATTGAAAGTACTATAAGTGGCATTTACACCGAAAATACAGGCGTAAAGCTAAATCCGCAAGCGTGACTCACCTGTGGCAGCATTTTCACGAGTAAAGTCGGAATAGCGTTTGGGAGCAATTTCTGAGTTTTTCTCGGTTGATTCCTCTTTGTGTACAAGGATGTGTCGTACATATCCGGTGAGAAGTGCAGGCTGCAGATGCGGTATCGATTACCCCTCTAGTCCTCCAATACTTGGTTGACTCTACTTTCAAGGTCTTCCAGTGGATATCCGCAACGTCTGACCCATTCTCTTATTCGATCAACAGTCTAAGGGAATACATGCATTGTAATGCCTTCGGATTTGTCATGGGTCTTCGAAGGGCAACCGAAAATAAAACATACAGGCATTGTTCTAAATTCTGCAAAATAAAGGTCAACATTATTAGACAATTATTTTGCATAAGCATGTGCGAAAGAATGAATTGGACCATACATTGTTCGATGCACGCTTTCTTTTGGGCACCACAGCAAAACCAGTGCAGCGTGTGCGGCTGTATTATAGGATAAATTTCACAAACGATTCATTGATGTGTTGAAAATCAGAACATGTTACTCGTCCCTTGAATGTTCTATCATGCACGAAAATGAAACATGCTTATACTATAGGCATGGTCCACGAAGGATGCAATACGATGCCAATTGACAATGATAAAAATTGATATACCGATAACATAACAAAAGAAACTCAAGTCAATAGCAATGATACAAATTAACATAGCATTACGGAGTTAGATACTTCGAAATAGATATAAATTTACAAATGAAGGAGATATGATTAGGATACATGTCCTTACCTTTACCAACAAACAGTTGGATTCAGCAAGTGGATTCAGCAAGCAGAGTAATTAGTGGCAGGAGAACAGGGAGATGTTCACAGGTAGCACACTGACGAGTTTGTTGGAAGCGGTCACAGAGTAGCACGTTCACGAGTTGACTTGCAGTGCTCAAGGCTGTTCTCATGGTAAATATCAAGTGGTTTATAAAGAATAACAAAAAGGGGTGTGTTTGTGAATGAATGACGTGTATATGCCGTGGCATTATGTAAATTGCAGGGGCACGGTCTGCTTCAGGGGAGGCCTGCCTGGAGACACGGGGTCTGAGGAGGCCATGTGAGCAATGGCCCCTGGGCGTGGGATACCTTTTGAAGTGTACATGTTGTTTGGCACCTTGGCCGTTTGCGCCCCGGACAGCCCCCCATGGCAGCGCACATCCACTGGTGCGAACTGCCTTTGATAGTGGGGGGTGGGATGGATGGGCCGGGAGGCGTGCAGACAAGGCACCGGAACACTGCTGAATGGAGACACACTTATGTGGATTGCAGGGGCGCGGTCTGCTTCGGGGGAGGCCCGCCTGGAGACACGGGGTCTGAGGAGGCCATGTGAGCAATGGCCCCTGGGCGTGGGATACCTTTTGAAGTGTACATGTTGTTTGGCACCTTGGCCGTTTGCGCCGCCGACAGCCCCCCATGGCAGCGCACATCCACTAGCTGCGAACTGCCTTTGATAGTGGGGGGTGGGATGGATGGGCCAGGAGGCGTGCAGACAAGGCACCAGAACATTATGCTACTTTGCCTTACCGTGATCATGTTCCCCTTCTGTGTCATGCAAAGCAATATACTCTGCAACGGTAACAGCTACTTAACCCATAAAAATGGACTAGCTAGACCCGCCTGCCCAAGACACTACCCTATCGTTTGCCCCACACCATTCCTGCCCACTACTCCAGCCTTCCTCCCGGTCCCACAATCTGCCTATCCTACCTATGACCATGCACAATTTTACGATGTCCTAAACAACAAGAGTGCAGATAGATCCAAGCAGAACCCAACAGACACTAGAGCACCCTGCCCCACCCATCATTACAGCCTCTCCACGATGACTGACCTTACTGTCTCTCAAACAACCACCCTTATCCCCACCGATCGCAACAATAGACTTGGTGCCAGAATCCACCACAAAACGAGCAAACGCCCACCTAAACCACCCAACAAAACCAACAAGTACACTATAACCCCCATCATCTCGACCCTCCATACACTAAAAGGAGCTCTTCTAAATGTTAGATCCCTGGTCGCCCATTCTACAGAAGTCGCCGACATCATCCTGACTAACAACCTAGACTTCCTTGCTATGACAGAAACTTGGCTACATGAGGCTGCGGGACCATCCCTTACCCTATCCATCCCTGACAACTATACTATCCTCAGAGTAGACAGACCTAACGCTCGAGGAGGTGGTGTAGCCCTCATCTTCAAGTCCTCACTCGATATCAGACTAGGCTCCTCTCCTCCACTCAAATCATGTGAACACCTCACAGTTAAACTACAAACCTCCCCAAAGAGTACGATCACTATGCACATAATCTACAGACCCCCGGGCCCACCGGGCTCTTTTGAGGAAGACATCACCTCCCTAGTAGCCGAAAGCTCCAAACCTTCAGCTCAAATAATTATACTGGGAGACTTCAATCTTGGGTTTAATGACCCTCACGACTCCCCCGCCACTGCCCTGGCCACGGCATTAGAGGAGCATGGCCTCCTTCAACTCTGCTCTAAACCCACCCACTCGAAAGGCAGAATCCTTGACTGGGTTACCGCCCTCAATTGCAACATTACCCTAAAGGACCCTGTACAACTCATCTGGACGGATCACCACTTCCTCCCCCTTGACATTAATATAAACAACCTAGTGCACAAAAAGCCTATTATTGCTCCGGCCTGCCAAACTAGGAAAAAGAGTAACATTACAGCTGAAGCCTTAATGCCTCTGGTGACCCCCATTCTGAACGCCCTACCAAATACAACTGACTTAAACTCGATGGTCAACACCTATAATGACTCCATGGCTAAAGCTATCGACACCATTGCCCCACTAAAAATGCGTAAAGGGAAACCTAAAGCGCACCTGAATACATGGTACACCCCAGAGCTCAAACTTCTCCGACTACAAAAAAGCAAAGTGGAATCACTATGGAAATCGGTGCCTTCAGCAGACAATAGAACTAACCTCACCAACTTCTCCACCCACTACAAAAATGAGATCACGCGTGCTAAGAAAGAATCTCTTAATTCCAGGATTTCACAGGCAGGCTCCAGCACAAAAGAGCTCTTTAACATCTTAAAGGAATTAGAAAACCCCACTCCTCCTGAAGATACCTGCACATAGGATAAACCTTGGTGCACAGGGATCCAGAACGCCCTTGCCAACAAAATCTCAGGGCTCCAAACTAAAATTGAAAACAAACGGCAACAGCTCACTCACGACCCCTCCTCCAGACCCACCCATCCCCCACTCACCGCCTCTAGCTCAGGCTTCACCTTCAAAAAGGTGACCACACTTGAAGTACAAAAAATTATAGCATCCTTGAAACCCTCGAATTGCAAGGGGGATAGCTGCCCCGCACAGATAATCAAGGATGCTGCCAGGGATCTCTCCCCCTTCATCACCAAATTAATAAACTTGTCTTTTTCTAACAATATGGTCCCAAGTAATCTGAAACAATCCTTGGTCCTACCCTTGCTAAAAAAACAGACCCTCGACCCAGACATACCCACAAATTATAGACCCATTACCACTGTCCCATTTTTACTAAAGATCCTTGACAGAGTGGCCTATTTACAAATTCAGGATTACCTTGAAACTAACCGATTACTAGGTACTCGCCAATCTGGCTTTCGTCCCCAACATGGCGGGAACGGCCCTTGTTGATCTCGAAAGCCAGATAGACGAAATCAAAGATAAAGGGAGAGCTGCTATCCTGCTTCTCCTCGACCTTTCCGCTGCCTTTGACCTGGTTGACCACAAAATCCTGTGCAACCACCTATCATCGGCAGCACACTTCTCCCACTCGGCGGTCACATGGATCCAATCCTTCCTGGACAATAGGACCATGCGAGTCTTCTCACCCATTGCAGCAGCCGACCCTATTCCCATTACCTGCGGTGTCCCACAAGGATCGTGTGTTTCACCCACCTTGTATAATATATTCACAAAGCCCCTATTCGATAAACTGGACCATCTGGGTGTCACCTACACTAACTACGCAGATGACACCCAGATACTCCTCACTTTATCAGGCAACCACAACACGGATGCCAACAGGATCGGTGAAGTCTTCTCCATCGTTCAGGCATGGATGGCCACACATGGCCTCTGCCTGAATGATGACAAGACCGAACTGCTCCTTGTCGGCTCACCCAACACTATCCGGAATCTCAGCCCGAGCTACTCTAGCTTCATCATTGACGGCAACACCATTCCCACTGCCAAAAGTGTAAAAACTCTTGGTTTCTATCTCGACACTAACACCAACCTCGCCAAACAAATTAATATGACCGCCTCAGCCACTGCTTACACTGGGAAACTAATCAGAGCCTGCAGACCTCTGATATCCCCCAACAACTGCCTTACTCTAGCCAGAGCACTTATACAATCCAAACTGGATTATTGCAACAGCCTGTATGTAGGTGCCAATAAAACGGTTGTTAACAAACTACAAGTTCTACAAAATAATGCACTCCGCGCCGCCCTTAATATTCCCAGAAGAGAACACATCTCAGCCACAAGAATCACATGCAAATGGCTCTCCATCCAACAAAAAATAGACCTAAAAACTATCTGCCTCACCTACAAAGCTCTTAACCACCTGGCCCCACCTTATTTAACCGATAAATTCATCTTAAGACAGAATATTAGAACCACCAGATCCTCTAATACACTACAACTGACAGTGCCCAAATACTCCCTCAATAGAGCCGGCGGATCCAGTTTCCCAGTTCTAGCTTCACAATTATGGAACACTATCCCATCGGACATCAAATCTACCCCTACATTTCAACCTTTCAGAACTAAGATCATCACCTGGTTACTTAACAATTAACTAGCACCGTATGTATGTATGTCACTCAGTCTACTATAACTGCTGTCATAACCGATGTTGTAACTATACTTACATTGCACAATTGTACAAATGTTCCTACCTATGCCTGTAACTTGATGCTCAAGCGCCCATATACCTCTGGGTCAGGTGCGCTATACAAATAAATAATCAAACAAACAAACAAACACTGCTGAATGGAGACACACTTAAGAGGATTGCAGGGGCGCGGTCTGCTTCGGGAGAGGTGTGCCTGGAGATACGGGGTCTGAGGAGGCCATGTGAGCAATGGCCTCTGGGCGTGGGATACCTTTTGAAGTGTACATGTTGTTTGGCACCTTGGCCGTTTGCGCCCCTGACAGCCCCCAATGGCAGCACACATCCACTGGTGCGAACTGCCTTTGATAGTGGGGGGGTAGGATGGATGGGACGGGAGGCGTGCAGACAAGGCACCGGAACACTGCTGAATGGAAACACACTTGATTCACTTAGAAACTGAAACAACCATTGATAGAATATATGTTGTGTTTTATTTGGTTTCTTATTTTGATGGCACAAAAATACTACACATTGTAAAGGTCTGGTTGCAGCTCGGTGAGGGAAAATCCCCTGTACTGACCACTGTCGCTGGGGAAAGTTTGTCTAATGGCGCCAATGACACAGGCGGGTATTACTCGTCCAACGCGGTGTCCAAGCCTCCCATGTAGCCACCATGGGTACGAACGATAGGCCACCAGCCGGTACCTCCTATGAAAGAGAAAGATACAATCTGTTTTTAAATGTCCAAGATAAGTGTATTAAACCTTGGTTGTCAATGACAATTCTTGTATGCAATGGCATTTTTGCCAGGACAAATGTTAACTAGACACTGCACAATATTGAACGACTTTTATGCGACTATTACTAAAGAATTGCAAGACTAAACGGATATGACAATGATATCTTGAAGTTACGAGAATATAGGGGACAACCGTGAAATAGTAGTGGCCTAACTGACATCACAACCAGACTACACTTACTCGTTACTTGGATTACGAGGGCGAACTGTTGTGTAAAGTTCGTGCATAAGCACCATCAAAATCCTCAACACGGACCGTGTGAGACAGACTGCAGTGAAGTCTGGCAGCTCGGTAACGCATTGCGGCTGTGGATCGCCTTGCGATATGTAGGACAAGCATCCAGAGTTTTCTCGGCAGCAGCAGTTCTCCACCTCGGTTGGCATTAGCGCGCACCGATTGCAGGTACACCAGGTGGAAACTCCGTACATGCGACTAGGCCCAGGCTCTTCATCTGTTGAAACGTCCGCCCAACTGTTGTCCAAATCCCCATCGTCTACAGAGATTGCTCTTTCCAGTAATTCCTCCTCGGAATACTCAGGCTCGTACAGGTAGGGCATTATTGTTGCCATTGTGTGGTAAAGAAACGAAAATAATGTACAGCGGTCGTACTGGCATCTGTTCACACGGGCTACAAGCAACAAAGGTAGCTGACCAGAGCACAGAAACGAGTCACAGAATACTCAAAGAAATACAGCGAGAGGAATGGAAAAGAAAATCTGCTGTTTTGTGTTGTGAAACGCTCTGTTTATACTTGTCGAGGAAAGAGGCTTCCTGCCGTTTCCATGGCGACACGTCATTAGCTGAGGACAGAGAATGTTGACACGAGACGTGCTTTGGCGTTGTGAAATGGGCGGTACGCGTCTAGTGATGTCAGGCTCAGGGATGGGTGATATGATTTAGTGCTGCAAACGCAGGTCACCCAGGGCGATTCGGCAAGTGATAGGATGATCACAAAATGGCCGCGCCCTGCTGCCTGATTTTGCTTGTGTTCAACAGACAAAAACTTGGGTAAGGTGCATAGGAAATGTTAGTACGATCGATCGAATTATGATTAAAAGCACATGGCCAACCCATAGGGACAATAATATTTTTTGACCAAACCATTCCTGTAATTATGGAAATAGAAATTAGGATTATTTTGGCTGTCAAAAGAAATTAATTTCCAAAGAATGATTTTCTTAAACATAAGGTGAGCTACATTCCTAAATAATATCTCCTGCTGTGGCCACAGATTCCCAAGGATATCGGGGCAGGGATTTGACCTGTGATCGAAGCCGCGCCTACTTGCCAGGGAATTCTTGAGGCAGTGAGATTAAGAAATTTCACAAGTCTTCAAATGTTAACAAAATTAGCAGTGGGACCATGGAAAACATCTCTGCACCTGGCACATCATCATGACCCACTTACCCTGTCTTACGTTAGCCCTCCTCACCGCATGTTTGGCTTTCAGCAGTTCTCAATTTTATAGTGATGTCTTGAAAAACACACAAATCATAAAAATCACTGGGACTAATATATAGACCCTTACAGAAATATGTTAGTGTTATTGCTACCATTTTCAATGTAAGGCAACAAACACCAGAGTGCAGAGTGCAATTCAGTGTGGGGCTAAAAGAACTCTACCAATGTATGAACACTAGCAACCTCAAAATCTACCCGGGCAAGACGGAAATCAGGATTACATCAAACAACCAAGGAAGCAAAGCAACCAGTACATCCCATGGCCCACAGAACTAGGAACAGCACACACACCATCTGGAATTATCAAAAACCTTGGAATCCTAATGGACAATGAGCTAACGCTAGAACTGCAAGTAAACATGATAATCAAGAAATGCTTCTTCCATCTACACATGATCAAAAAGATTCTACCATTCCCCTCCTTCACGCACAAAACACTGCCCATCATCTCCCTCATCATGTCCAGGATAGACTACGCCAACAGCTTATATCTCGGAATGTTAGATTAAGAAACTGCAACGTATACAGACGCAGCTGCCAGACTTCTGCTCAAACTCTCACAAAGGGACCACATCATTGTAGCACTAAAGATGGTACATTGGCTCCCAGTCAAAAAACAAAATCACCTTCAAAACAATTTGCATAACACACAGAGCAATCTACAGCCTAGAAGCGGAATTTATACAAAAGAAAATCACCATCTACCAGCTGACTAGAACGCTCAGATCCCGAGACGGCATCCACCTAGAACGTGAACTACATACAAGGAAAAAACGTGGTCGATCAGCATTCTCTTGCTTAGCCGTAAAACTTTCCCAGAGAAATACAAGCCATGAAGGACCATCTTAAATTCAGAAAACTTCTAAAAACCTGGCTCTTCAACTTAGAACGGGACGAACACAAATAAACAACACCCACGCCCCATGAAATGAACACACAACTGATAAGGACTGGGAAGTAGGCCAGAACGGAGTGAAGTGCAGGGAAGTAGAGAGGTGCCTGAATGGGAGGGAGACCCAGATGTACCCATCCCCATAGAGTCAAACCGGAAACAGGGAAGAAACAGGGGAGAGAGATGGGTCCAACTTAATTGGACAATGGATGGAGGGCCTTGGATGAAAAAGGGTAGAGGGATATGTCCGGAACGCAGAACTGATGGACCATGGGACACAGGAGCACGGGGGGGGCCATGGGAGTGGTGGTTGCTGCACACCGGGGTGTGCTAGGGGGGAAGGAATGTGGGCAGCAATTGGTCTGAACACTGGGGGTGGAGAGGGTGCTGCCACTGAAAAGCCCTGTTGATGACCCGCACCTCTGCACACAACATAGAAGTGGTAATTGTAACACACCAGAATGTACGACAGGGGAAGGCATATGTGCCGCTGGCAGTCAAAACAGGAGGTAGGATGGGGGTAGAAACATCTCAATACATATCTTTTCAGATAATGTACAGAGTTAGGCTTCCTTTCTTCTCTCCTCTAACACCTTCTGCTTTGTCGGCGCCCGTATGCCTCTTGGGTCACTTTGGTTGTGCCTTAGAAATAATATAAAGTAAAGTAAAGTACTGCCACTAACCAACCGTACTAAAAAACACATCCTTCTGCATACACCAAACACAACCATACCTCTAAAGCACACCATACTGCATGCACTTCACCACACCACAACAATGAAACAAACCGCAGATAGCCTCGCCCCACAGCACCAGGCGGCTACCAACTGAAAAACACTCCTATGCTCAGTGAACGGTGTAAACCGAACTAAAGCTGCCAACAGCACAGCGCAGCTGTCTTGCTCTTTTCTCCCGCTCGGTCCTACTAACTTCTTCTCCCTGTCCTCTCCTCCCTCGCTTTACAGATAAGCCAGAGCGCCAACAAACAACACAGGTGGCAACAGTGTGCGGTACAAGAAAATTCAACCTCACAACAAAAGATGTATGAAAAGGTAACCTGCATGTTTCTCACTGTTTGACAAACGCACGTTTTATAACTGTGAGGAAATTGAGACAGTCTACGCAAAATACATTTTTGGTTTCAAATAAGTATAAATAAAAGTAAGGCAGATAGTTACAAACTTATTTGTTTGACACTTTTTAAAAATGCCCCTAATGCAGTTCTTATCACCTAAAGGTTAAAGGTTAATGCTAAAAAGAACGGTTAATCAAATGAGCATTACATACAAATAGCTTCCGATTTAAATGCTCAATTACAACCAAGAAAGGTGTTAAATGCTGAACTATTGGCAGGCCAAAGTGGGGCCTGCAGTTCAGCATTTGCTGGGCCACTGGGAAGACAGGGCAGAGGATATCTCAGCAGTGCCTCAAAGGGGGTTTTGGAGGAGACTCCACTGCGTGGCCAGGGCAGGCAGAAAAAAAAGAACTTCACGCCCACAAAGCAT
This sequence comes from Ambystoma mexicanum, assembly GCF_040938575.1. Classification (NCBI taxonomy): domain Eukaryota; kingdom Metazoa; phylum Chordata; class Amphibia; order Caudata; family Ambystomatidae; genus Ambystoma; species Ambystoma mexicanum. The sequence continues at coordinate 951,590,445 of NC_090928.1, read as the reverse complement.
TGTAGCTAGACCAGGGAATTTGTGTGTAGGGTCGAACCGAGCCCAAGAAATGCAAAAAAGGGGAGGGTCCTGTGTCAGTGGCTGGGGGTAAGGGGCAAGTAAATGGATTGGGTGCAATAAGAGGGGCGAAACAGGAATGGGGCAACATTGGCTAAAGGAATTGGGGAGTATAAAAAGGGTTGAAAGAGGGAAAAGTGAGGCAAGAAATTGGGCCGGGAAAGAAAAAAGTGCTTGCGCAATAAATTGGTGCAACAAAGGGCTCTAATGTGTATGGGGTGACAAAAGGGGCTAAGGGGGTAAGACCAGGAGCTAAAGGGGCCAGGGGCAGCTAAAAGGAGCTGGAGGAAGACAAAAGGGGCTGGAGGCTGAGAAAAGGACTGTGGAGGAACAGGCCCAGTGCTTTTTGAGTGGCAACGGGAAGGGTAGGTAGAGAACAAAAGGGAGGGCTCCAACCACATGTAAAATGTTGTACACTCTAACCTTAATTGGAGTGTTTACTGTGCTGTATCAGTCTTCATTGTCTATTAGTGCCACAAAAGTAAGCTGAGTATGCAATAGTAGGGTTATCTGACTCTGGATTCAAATTCCATACACATATCTTGAGACATTACTTTCGTGCTCGGAAGAAACTGCTTTTATTTAGCAGATCCAGTCCTCTGGCTGGATTTACATCCATCATATTCACATCTCAATAAATTAACATAGTATAGATAGTGTAATGTTTCAAACAGTACTCAAGCCACATCACAGCGTATAAATCAAGGGTGTGTTAGTACTGTTTGTGAGGTAAATATTACATCATATTTACGTTTTTATAGAAAAACAACAACCGAAAGACAAAGTACCAGTGTTCAGAAAAGCCGCACTTTATACAGTATTTCTATATATATATGTTCCCTTATATTGCTCCAAAGTAGGGATGTGTTCATGCACCTTGTCTTCAGGAAGAAAGTATAATGATACAGGGTAATCCAAAAGTTCTAGGGTAGCTGTAGAGCTGGGGCTAGTTAAAGTAGCCAGCTCTGAGGTGGGTTAAAATATTCCCACCGAGTACCAAACCGCTGGTCTACGCCAGGGGGAGGCACCCCCTAAGAAGTTCAGGTGGATTGTTTAGCAAAGTCTTATGCTTGAACCACAGGCGTTTCGGCTCCTTGGTGAAAAGCCTTCATCTGGGTTTGTTTCTCTGGAGGAAAAGAAAGCAGGGAGGGGGTAGGAGAGAGAAAAAAGGGGAAAGTGAGACTTAAACTTAGTCTCTTAATGTTGAAATGTACATTGTAAAAACCCTGCTACTGCATGGCTCGAAGGCTGTGCAGTGTAAGGGGTACTCTAAAAAATGTCCTACCAGACCATGTTAAATCTGGTTTATATGGGAAGGGTAGGAGCAGATGAGGATCGCAAGGGGAGTGAGTGAGGCAGGAGCACAAAGAAGTGGTAGGCATTGCCTGGCACCTATTTGTGCTCCATTTCACATCACTTACCTTGAAATCTGCCGCCACCCCAGCCGCTGCACATTCCTGTGATAGCCAATCTATGAGCGGCTGGGGCGAGTCAGGGGCCGCCCGACTTCCGGTCCTGGTCGCCTGACATCCTTTCCCGCTCCAAGACAGGACAAAGTTTTTCTTTCCCCGTCTGGCGGGTGAGCAGCCGATGGGGCTCATGGCCAGCCCCTGCTTCGGGCAGGTACTGACCCGAGAAGAGCTGCACCCCGGCTGCCTGAGCCAGGCTCGCTCAGCTCCAATTGTAGCCTGTTTAAATGCGCTCTGTAGTGCTTTCAATGCACTAGGTAGCTGGTCGGGCAGCTGCTGCCTGCGGGTCATGGGCGACAGAATAGACGGCCCATGCCCAGGGCCTGCCCTGGGTCTAATAAAATTAAAGATGACTCAAAAGTCAAAGCTTTGTGCTCTGCAGGATGTGGCTAAAAAGTATAAATGCAGCAGTAACTGCAACCAGGCACACCAAAACAGCATAACTTCTGTGGATCAGTTCTGAGGAAAACTTCGCACAAAATGCATGGGTCGTACCGGCTGTGCTAACTTGTACTACTTGTATTTCTATTAGTGGAGAAGCTATATATCCCAGCAGCTGATCGGCCAACGCTAGTAAAGCGAAACCGACATACCTACAAGACATTCATTGCGTTTTATTAGAAGAGGAAATTAAATCAGATTGGCCCTGCTGCGAGTAATGATATAATGTTGCTAAGAAAAATGTGGTTTGACGTGCAGCACAGCTACCTTTTGTTAAACTACCGACAAACATTGGAAAACGACCACACTAGTGGGGTATAGCCATGGACCGGGGTAGGAGGGCCGGCCACGCTACAGTAATAAGACACGCACTCTCGTTAACTGTGTTACTCGCACTGGGCCCGCTCTGGCGGGCCATACTTCTTTTATTCTTACAGCCCCGTCATGATGCAACATGTCATGACGCCTCTCTCTCTTTTACTCTACACCACATCCCTCCCCAATTTGGATAAAACATTTTCAGCTCACAGTTCGCTGATATATTCAGTGCAGGACGAAATCCCTCAGCTTTGTGGACGGCTGTGGCCTCGCTCTCAGCGAGTACCTCGACCTGCTTTCACTGGGTACTTCACGGGGGAATCGCCCTGGACCTCTGCCTGCTCCTGACAAAGGCTCGGAGATGCCTGGACAGGACTCGCAGGATTGAGGATAGACTCACAGTGCCCATTGCCTGTCCCACTCCTTGGTGTCTCCGGGGGACTGCCTCAACCTGGTGTCAGCTCGAGTATTGGCAAAGGAACTTCCTTCCACATTGTGGATGGCACTTTCTGAAAGTGCGATGCGTTTCTCGTTACTGTCTCTTGATCTCTACTTGCCGTCACCATGCCATGGTCATTGTTTGTTATCGTCCAGGGTTGAGGTTCATAAGCCATGGCCAACTTCTTCGGTGACGACCTGTTTTTCACTAGCACAGTATCTCCTGGGGTTAGGTTGCTGGAGTGGGCTCTTTGGACCGTGCTTCCCCTCTCATTCCTGGCTTGTCTGTTCCGCTCAACTTGCTTATTGTTTATGTCCGGTGCGGTCCAGCCGAGGTGCACGGGAACCCCAAACATGAGGGCTGCGGAGCACACCAGTGCTGAGGAATGTGGTGTCTGAAGGTAGGATTAAACACAACAAGAGGCTGAGGGAGTGGCACTGCCCACTGCTAACCAACCGTCGTTAAGCTTTTTCACTTTTAAGTACAGACACAAGTGTTAGACAAGCTACCACTACTGTTGTCACCAGGTGATGCCGGAGGTGAACCAGAGACCTTCACAGCCTGTTTGTGCTTCATAATTTAATGTATTGCAAGCACTAACAGGTATATCTTCAAAATAGACAATTTTATTCAAATACAGAAAATATATATTTGTGCAGTGTCATAAGAGGCCACTGTAGTAAATAAAAACTTGAGATGGTTATTCACAAATGTTAAGACAACACAAATTTGAGTTAATAAGGACAGTGCAGTTTTGATGCAAACAGTAAAAGGATAGGACAAGGGTTGTAAATCGATTGACCTAAAGTGTCAGTGGTGTCATGAAAGTGTCATGTGCTGTGCAAATACGCATGTAAACTGAATCTAACACTCCATTCAAACTCTCCATTACTCATTCATCCACATACAATCAAATCACTCCAACATGTTTCTTTCCAGAAGGTAAGGGTGCAAAATGTGCAAGGCAATTTGTCATGGACTATCAAGACGAAACAACATAAAGAGCACTGTACTGAACAATGTGCAAATCTGCTAAACAAGAAAAGTTGTGTTCTTGACAATTCTGAAGGCAATCTAAATTTGGCATGTGCACTCCAAGGAGTGCTAAAAAGGAACACTTCTTACACATATAATGCTCAATATTAGGTTGATGCTGTGTCCAGGACGTGGCTATTGGTAACAACGCGGATCACCTGAGAACAATAGAGAAGGACAATGGGATGAATTACCATTTGTCTAATATATTTATGTCTAGATATCGACACAACGTTTAAGTGGCCCGAATAAGTAATGTGCCAATATAAAAGGGGGGCACCTCAGTGGCCCTAAAAGCATAGGTAGGTCCAGAGGGATCTGTACACCTCAGGTAGCAACGGGACACGCTGGTCTTTTACCATCCGTATCACTTTGTTCAACGAGGCCATGAAACATTTGGCATCTCCGTTGGCCTGGGGCCAGTATGGGGCGATTCTGCCATGCTGTATGTCCAAATTGTCCAAAAACAATATGAAAGTCCCTTCTTTTAAATGGAGGACCATTGTCGCTCTTAATTTTGTTTGGTATGCCGTGAATGGTGAACATCTTCTCAGGCGCGGTTATCACCGACATTGCATCAGTGGACCTCACCGACTCAACCTCGGGATACCTGCTGAACTTGTCCACTGCCACCAGAAGGTACGCTTGGTTGGCCACCGAGCAGAAGTCTATGCTTATCGTGTCCCACCTCTGTTGGCTGTGTGGGGCACTAGCAATCAGCTCGGGGGGGGCCTTGTCATTTGGTCGCTTGGCAAGCTGCGTCGGATCCTACTAGCGCTACCACTTTCTGTTGGATGTTTGGCAGCCACACACTTGACTTGAGGAAAGCCTGTGTTTTGTTGATCCCCTGATGGCCTTCGTGTGCTAGCCACAGCGCTCGTTCCTCTAACGTTGTTGGCAACACAATGCAGTAACCCTTCATTATGGCGGAAAGCTCATGGTGTACTCCAAACAGGCCCTGCAGCAGTTCTTGGGCTGCCGTTGTGCAGTGCAGTGCATCGCCGCTGCCAGACAGTTTCTCCAGTCGCCTGACAGGATGGATTTTTTCACGAGCTGGAGGCACATGTTTCGCATAGTTTTGCTGATGATTTTGGCTAGTTTCATCAGTTCAAGTCAGGTGCATGCGACCACATGACAGACGTGTTCATCTGTCTCCTGTGTCGCTTCTCAATCCGATGGTGTCGCAGGCTGTGGGTGTTGAGAGAAATAGTCTGCTGGGTTAACTCCACCGGATCAGTATAGAACCTCTATATCGAATGTTTGTAACTGGAGCATCCAGCGTTCCAGTCTCACCAGCGGGTGTGGGGCCAAACCCTTCAAAATCGTCACAAGCAGCTGGTGGTCCATGTAGATGGTAGCATTATGTCCCAGAAGTTACACTTGAAAATGTCAGCACCCTCACAGGATGGCGAGGGCCTCCCGCTCAATGTGTGCATAGTTTTTTTCAGTCTTTGTCAGTGCCCAGCTGGCAAAAGCGATGGGTGCGGGACTCCCTCTTGGTCCGTTAGGGTGAGAACTGCTCCCAATCCCACCGGGTTGGCATCCACCAATAGTTCTGTTTTCCAGGCTGTGTTGAAGAATGCCATTATAGTGTTGGTCATGAGTACGTCATTTATTTGCTGAAATGCACTGGCATGCTCCTTACCCCATGACGCGTCCTTCCTGGTGAGGTCCCATAGGGGTGTGCAAGCGTTGCTAAGTCTGGTATGAACCGGCTGCAGTATGTGGACATACCGAGGAAGCTGCAGCCAGTGTTTCTTTGCACTCTTGACATCCACTACCTTGGTCAGATCAGGGAATACACCATTTGCATTGAAGACATATCTGAAAAATGGAAGCTCCCTTTTCCTGAACTCACAGTTTTTGCTGTGCATGGTCAAACTCAACACTTCTAGTCGCTGCAGTACGACTGCCAGGCCCGTGTTGTGCTCTTACTGTACACTAAGATGTCATCACTGATATTCAGGTGCCGGGTAGGTCTTGCAGCACCTTGTGTATCTCGTTTTGGAAAACCCCGGCTGCCAACGAAATGCTGAAGTTGAGTCAACGGTACCTACGGAGCCCCAGATGCGAGGAGAAAGTCATGATGTACCTCAACTCTTTGGACAGCTTGATTTGATGGCAGCTCGACCGGATATCCAGTTTGCCGAAGGCAGTGGCTCCAGTTAGGTCCACGATCATTCAATCTATTGTGGAATTGATGTGCCGCTCACGTCTGATTGCAAGATTGGGGAGCCTCATGCCGATACATATCGGTACAGCATTCAACTTTTTTGGTGACAACCATCTGGGACACCCACGGGGTGGGCCTTGACATCTTTTTAATTATGTTCAATTCTTCCAACTTCTTTTAGTTCTTCCTCCACGGCTGCCTGCATATGGAAAGGAACACTCCTATGTCGGACTGCTTTTTGTTCTACCGTGGGGTCTATGTGGAGCATGACAGTTCGGTTTTTCAGACAACCGATCCCATGATATAGTATTGCTTGATTTTCTAACAATTTGCTGATGGCTGGTTTTTGCATGTGGAAAGAAAAATGAATGAACTTCAATTTGTCTGCTGTTCTGCAGCTTAGCGGAATCTCTATGCCTGCTTCAACGATATCCTGGTGTGACACGCTTCCCCCTTGCAGGTCACTTCAACTTTACCGGGAGGGACTGTTTGCTGTCATATGGGTAGAGCCGAACCATTTTGCTGTGCAGTTGGGGGCTCCCTGGCATTATTCTGAACTTGATCAGTGTCATCACATCCACGGTGGCTACGGCGTCTATGATCCTTCTTGAGGGCGTGCTGTTCACGAGTATGGTGTATGTCGGCTGGGACCTGCATTTGGTTCTTCCGGTGCTCTTAGGTGATTCCACTGCCGATGAGGCGCACCCTCTCGCCCATCTCTTCTGGTGTGTTGTGCGTCGCTCTGGAGAAAATTCACCCTCTGACTGTTCGATGTCCTCATTGTCGCTATCCCACAGACTTTGGCCTCGCACCTCTGTTCTTACTTCCCCTGGTTTACTCTTTTGATAGACTGTTTTTGATATCCGGGTCTCTCATGAGTGTGATCTGCAAGGTTGCTGCTGGAACCTGGAGCTGAGGCAGACAGAGGCGAAGTTATCTATCTTCCTGCACTTGCAGCATGTTGCCCCAATGACTGGGCACGGTTCTTCTTTGTGCCAGGCCTCTCTGCACCATTTGCACAAATGCTGTGTCCATGGAGGATGCTTTGGTAAAGCAGGGGCTCTACCTCTTTCCCATTGCGGCAATCACAGCAGTGCTCGTGGAGGGCTTGTCTCCATTGATCGGCAGGCGACTCATGGGTACCTCTATCGCACTACCTGAGAATCGGTCCTTTCTCTCTGTCATCCCATCTCCAGAATCTGTTCAAGAGACAGGTTTCTCTCCGATAGGATGGCTCTCCTGAGCTTTTCGGACAAGATATCATTGATGATTTGTTGTCACAGTGAGAACTCCTTGTCAGGGAATTCACATCCCACACCCAATTCCCACACCCTTGTGTGAAAATCGTCTATTTTCTCTGTGGACTGCTGCCTTAGCAGGCTCAGTTGGAATCTCTAGTAACCTAGATTCAGCTGGGGCTTAAACTTGTTGAGTGCTGTTCTGGCTGCTTAGTGGTCGTCTTCCAGACCCCTGTTGAGTAGGGCATTGAACAGCCACAGGGCTAGTGTTCCCAGATTCAGCATGAGGAATGTGCATTTTTCCTCAGCTGCCACGATTTACTTCGACATGAGGTGTAATTCAAACTGCTGCAACGACATTTCTCACCATAAGGCGGCTCCTTCTGTGTATGGGCCGAAAGGCTTTATGAACAAGCCTTTTGACGAGTCTTGCCACGTGGCGGCTCCTGCACGGGCCTCCTGCCTTCTGGAGGACTCTCCTGGTGACTCATGGATGTTGCCACGTGCCATCGGTGACTGCTGCTCTTCCGACATGCTACCTATAGATTAATACGCTGTACCTTTTCCAAGTTTTTAAACGTGGGTCACCGGTGATCTGGTGTGCGCCCTTGCTGGTGGTTGTTAGTGGTTTGTTGTGCTCTTGCCTTCTCCCCCTCTTGCCGCCTTGCAGGGTCAGGAATGTGCAGGCCTCAATGAGGCTGGTGCTGGCACACACATGCAGGCATGCACTGTGTCACGTGGTTGATGTGCAAGATGGATGTCACGTAGGGTGGTGTTGTGCGGCTGCTCCCTAGATGATGTCTGCTCTGTCCTTCAGTCTTCTGTGTGCCTCACTCGGCAGAAAAGGCTAGTGCAAGATCAGCTGATGCGATGCTGTCTTTTACACTGCTGGGGCCACGGGTCCGACTGGCTCATCGTAAGTGGCAGCTGCGAGTTGTACTGTGCATGATTGTGCAGGCATGAGTTGCGTGCCCACTTCATCGCCAGTGGGGTGTAGCCAAGGACCGGCCCAAAGGAGGGCGGACCACACTATAGAAATAAGACACTCATGCTTGTTAGCGGAGTTACTCGCACTGTTCCTGTTTTGGGGGGCCATGCTTCTTTTATTCGTACAGCAACGTCATAACGTAAAACGTCATGACGCCTCCCGCTCTTTTATTCTACACCACAACTAAGTGAATCGAAATGTATGAAGTGCAGAAAAACAGACACACAATGTATTTCTATGCAGCCTTATAATTTAATTCTTTAGGAATACAAATGAACTTCTTCAAGTATGAGTTTTAATTACCAGCTACAACAATCTTCAGAGACATCCTGCTCGCTTAACTGCATGCAGCGTCTGTCATTGGTCAACAACATTTCATACAAAGAAAGGAAATTAGGGAGAATATCTAAGGCACCAGTGGATTTGGATATTAAAGAGAAAAAAACAAACATTGGTATCCACTGAGCTAGAAGTTTTGTTTGAAAAATAGTTTAAATTGATTTCAAATAATGATGTGTATCCTAAACGGATATCAAAATTGATTAAAGCATGTATAGATACTGAAAACAATCCAGAAGGTAAATTTGTTAACGATTTTTTAATTATGTTTGAAATGAGAAAAACAACAAATTTTAAAATCAGCAAAAGAAAACAGTTTTCGAACACAAAATTCAAATGGAATTTTTCTTAGAGGGAAAAATGTAATAATCAAAGTATCAAATTCAATCAGTAAAAAGAAAGAAAATTCAAAATAGCAAAAAAGAAAGAAAAAAGTAGACGTGGATCAATCCGAAATGCAAAAGAAAAACATTTTTTAAATCAAAAGAGCAAAATAAAGATGGGTGGCATATATAATAATACTTAGGGTGCCACTCATATAACTACTTATTTGGTTAGACAAACTGTTGTTTGTCAAATGCAGGTCTGCCGATGTGCTTGTGTACAAGAAAGTCCAATTGAGCTAGACTTCAAAAGTGAAAACAAAGTCAGTTGAGGAACCTTTTCACAAAGGACACTTATTAAAGTAGACCTCAGCGCCCTTTTGTTTTCTTTGGTGAGATCCCAATATTATTATTCGATCATATTAGTTGTTATGGATAATCTACCATGTAAATAACCTGTGTTTAGCTGTGATTTACATCTGTTTACCCCATTTATCTAACGGAAAATGTATTTACAATATCAACATTAACAATACGAGTTGCTACGGCCACTCGAAATGCTAATAGCCTGTGCTTAAGCTTTGACTTGCTATAGTCACTTTCAGTACTTTGGCCATGTCATTAATTTAAAGCGGCGTTAATTTAGCAATCACTTACATTATTAGCAATATTTTTAGTCCGCGCGATAATTCCAAGTGTCTTTGCAATTTCAAAAACATTTGAATTGTTATGATAATAGCTCACGCGTTTGATCTCAGACTATTTGGTGACATCCATACTAAGAGAATAATATAGGATGTTTTTAACTCTTACTCATTACATGCTCCACTTTAAATTGGGAATACACTAATATGTCACTACATACACTGAGTACTATGGGCACATATGGCTGCAAGTTGAAGTCTGTGCTCTTTGAGCCCATAACAGGGCGCTCATATTAGAAATTGAAGAAGGACTGTAATGGTCGCCGTGGAAACCTAAACCACAACAGTTAAGTCCACCATCTTTGTGGATGGACGAAAGAGGTAAGAGGCCAGGTTTGACAATCTGTATTCTTGGTCCGCATGACACGCGGAACAATTAAGGATTATGCACTTGCTAATTATTCATTTATAAGGGCAATTAGATCTCATTAATACAGACTTTGGCCATGGAATTAGTATAGCTTGCGCAGCTTTTTTGACCAAATGAACGGCACTGAAATACGAGCACAATTTATGATATAAACCCGTTCTTCCGTTTCACTAATTAAACGGAAAGTACAAATCAAGCCCATACTGACCCACATAGATACGCAAAAATCGGCTAATATTATGCAGTTAACCGAAAATATAACTAAATATAACTTTTACTTGGCAGGCGGGGATTGAGCCCATGACACAATATAACTAATTATCCGAAGTTTTACTTGGCAGGCGGGGATTGAGCCCATGACACATTTTTTTGATCTGCTGAAAAGCTATGTTCCGAAATAGATAATAACACTATTAGGTAAGACTTATTCTTTTTGCTCCAAGTTGAAGTTCATTTATTATCGGGTCTTTTACCTTTTATTGTATTTTGCAAACAGATATCTTTTAGACAAATGAACTCATGATAAATACATATTTTTTTCTCTTCCCCATTTATTATTTTTCTCTTTTCCCTTTCTCTCATTGTCATTGTTTTGATTTCATTTTTATGACTTTCATTCTTAATTTGGTTCAAATGCAACACTGTTTATCCATTTTTATCCTCCTCTAATCCCCTTCCCTTGATGTCTGTGTTACATACTACATTCTTTTTTTGTTGCACCAATTGTTTATTGCCAAATGAATGCAAATGTTTATGTTCTTGAATATATGATTTTTGCCTAACTAGCCCCGATTGGAAAAAGACGGCTGAGCCTGTTAAAACACGTGTCATCATAAAGGGCACTTGCTTACTATAAAGTTAAAATTTCAAAAACCAGACCTTGATTAAGTGTAGTCTTTACAAGCTTCAACTGGCGCATGAGTGATATTAAGTAACCACCTTCTCACTACAGACTTCAAAAGTGTTCAGACAAAACATCCGTGGCATGGATGGTTTTGTGTCCGAGAAGAGTCCAAATGAACTTCAAAAGTATTTGAAACAACATTCAAATCACGTTTCGGTGAAACTGCCACCTGCTGGGCAAAACATTCTGATAGTGGCCATCATCAGGGCGAAAAAAAGAACTGGACCCCTAATAGAGAACAACAAATATATGTGTGCTCACTGGAATCTAGCTATGGTGTCCCTGTGGTTCGAGGTGCACGCCACGGGCAAGAAGACAATCAGGCTCAGGTCTCAAAAGAGGCGATGTAAGTTTTGAATGAAAAACTCACCTGGAGATTGTGGAACTGTAGAGTTGGGCATTGTTGTTATTGGCTCCAATCTTGCGGTCCCATATAGATAGCAAGGTCATCTGTTTACGTGTTTCCTTGCAGGGTTGCTTGCACTCGGTTAGCAAAATTCAGCTTGTGTGGTTTGAACGCGGCGGCCCCGCCATGTCAACAACATGCCATGTCTTTCAGTGCTTTCCTCTAATATGATATGGTGAAGTAGTGAGGGTGCTGGTGAAGTGGGGTTGGCAAATGCAGCTGCCGCTAAATTCAGTGGCTATTCTGCTGGTGTGAATCCATCTTTTCTGAGTAACGAACAGGAGATGATTAATACGTTGTCCAAAGACACGCAACAACCGTTCTAATAAATGCATTACCCAATATGCTGTAAATTCAGTCTGCAGATGCAGAGCTAATTTCACGACCGCTCGCCACGGGAAATGCCATGAACGTTGTGCTGGAGGCATTGAAATAGCCCAATCTGATGGAGTTCACAAACAGAGGAGGGGTGGGAGGGTAAAGGAAGAATCACTACGCCAGTATAGGAGGGAAGCATGTGTTTTCCAGAAGTGGCCCAGGGACACAAAAAATAAAATGTTCTGATGCAGCAAATTCATGCCTGAGCATTTCCTGTTCCCATATCAACCAGAATCCTGCTACTGAATACCCATGCTTCTTTGTGCTAGCAATGCTGTTCGACATAGGTATCGCTAGCGCCTGTATATGTGCCAAAAACAAAAATGCTTTGTCCCAGACAGGTAGGATACAAACTTCAATATCACTTTAACTCATTCTCTCATCTCCCTGTATTATATTAAAGTAGTACTGACAACAGTCTAGTCTATTTACTTAACGTTTTTATCGACGTCTGACATGTTTATGTATGTAGGTGGTACCTGGGTCGAACAATATCGGATCACTCCCCACTAATAGTGGCGTGGAACCTAAGAAGCCCCAGCCACCCCATCCCAATGTGGCATATGCCAGCGGATGCCATGACTGACCAAATCTTAAGGGATAAACTGCAGATAAAACTGGTTGAATTTTTAGAACATAATGTGGGCAGTGTAAAGGAGTGGGGTACTGTGTGGGAAGTCCTGAAAGTGGTGGTCAGAGGAGATGTTATAGCCAGTGCGGGGGGTATCTGCAGAACGTGGAGGGCTGAATTGGCAATGTTGGAGGATGAAACCCAAGACATGGAGGCTCTGAACGCAAGTCAGCAGCCAAGTGAGGAGAGGTTGGCCGAAACCCAGTAAGGCTGCCTTGAGATGTGGGAAATGTTATCCAAATTCGATTACACTGCAAGTACTACCAGAGCCGTGCAGGGGGAGATAGACCTGGATGGCTTTTATCATTGCTCTGTAGGAGAGAAACAACCTAGACACTTGACCACAGAGCTAAGAGAGGAGAATGGGAGCATATGCAGGACACAACTCGAAATTAATAATATTTCAGTACTACTCCCAATTATACAGTCATGATGAGCAAGTCCCTCTAGAAGACGTGATGGATACCCTCTCATTAATTGTGCTCCCCAAAGTAGAGGTCGCACAGCAGGCTGCAATACACCAGCCCATCACTGTTGAAGAAGTGTGTGATGCGATTGCTTCACTCACTTCTAGTAAAACACTGGGTAGTGATGGACTTCCATCTGAATTTTATAAAACATATAATTCGGCAGTCCCCAGTGTTGACAGGGTCTTTGAGGAAGCCTACTCCAAAGGCGTACTCCCGGCAAGTATGCAGGAAACTTTGGTGGTTTTGATTCCTATGCCAGGGGAACCCATGGATAGATGTGAATCTTATCGGCCCCTGGCCATGTTAAATTATTACATGAAAATATTAACCACGATACTGGCAGGGTGGCTTTGCAAAGAGATTGCGGGTCTGATACACAGCGATCATACTGGTTTTATCCCAGGCCGAAGCACCACCCTGAATTTACGCCGACTGCAACACAATATTGCACAGGCCAATGAATGCCCCGAGCTGTGCGCAGTGGTATCACTGGATGCTCTTAAAGCTTTCGATTTGCTTTATTGGGAATGGCTGTTTGCAGTACTGCAGGAATTTGGGTTTGGCAAGCAGTTTATACGTTGGGTAAAGATACTATACTCATACCCGACTGCAAGAGTCAAATCTGGGAGACAGGTGTCGTTGGCGTGGGACATACAAAGGGGAAGGCGGCAGGGATGTCCGCTATCACACATGTTGTATGTATTGGCACTGGAGCCCTTAGAGGTCTATCTATGCCAAAAATTCATAAAGGCAGGTATTTCGGTTGGTGGCACTAGACATTTAATATTGTTGTATGCCGACGACTTCTGCTCTATGTTGAACAATCTGCCAATGGTTATGGAGGTATTGGACAACTTCGCTAAAGTGTCTGGAATATCTTTCAACAGTGTGAAGTCTTGCCTATTCCCACTGGCGGGACTCTGTGGGGTCAGGGTTGATGCTCTGCCGAAATTGGGGCTCTCGTGGAATGTGGGATCCTTTAAATACTTATGGGTACACATTATGCATAAGCCTAAAGACATGCACACGTGAAACACAGCTGGGGTGATGAAAGAAGACCTGAGAAGGTCTATAACATTAAGTCTAGGCTTCCATTGTCATTGATGAGTAGGGTTGCCATTATAAAAATGATTGTTCTACCTAGATTTCTGTATTTCTTTACTAACATCCATCATTACATTAACGTCTCCTTCTTCGGCTTATTGAACTCGTTGATCAGGGAATTTCTATGGGGCTCATCTCGTCACAAGATTGCCCTCGCAACACTGTACCTACCTTACAAGCAGGGTGGCGTGCAACTTCCGAATCTGGAATGTTATTACCTGGCGGCGCAACTTAGTTTTATTGCGAAATGGTTATCAGATGACGTTATGTCTGAGTCGCTATTGCTACAGCAGCTTCTGGACCCTGCCCGCCTTAAAGACGTGAGATGGCTGCTGCTGAGCTGCCTGGACTCTACACCCTTATTAGTTAGCTTGGGCAGGAAGGTGTGGCTTAGAACGCTGAAACTACCGAAGATTGATTGCCCGTCGATGGCCAAGTCTCGTTTTCTTGAAAGTCTCTTGCCTTCGAGGACCTGACATATTTAACTAACAAAAACAAACCCACAGTCCCTTTTCCATGGGTGTTGAGTGACGACGTCCACCCTGGGATTCCCCTCTTCTGGGCGCTAATGCCTCGAAGGTTCTTTAATGATATCAAGACCCCAGATAGCTATGTTTTCTTGCTTTCGAGGGTCTATCAGGTTCCAAAGTACAGTTCAAACAAAGAAAGTTCTTTTAACAAATGAAAGCTTGTTTCCTATGTTCACCAGGTGATTGGTTCACCCCTCGATCCCCCTCTTCTGGGCGCTGACCTTTCTCAACTTTTAACCTCCCTTTTCTGCTTCTCCTTTACTCACAAATCTTGAGGTCTTTTCAAACCATTCTAATGGACATCCCTCCACCGGGTTCACTCTTGTCGACACACTGTTTCTTGGGACTTTAGACTTGTCCCCTTCTCATTAGCATCCCTCGGTCGGGCTCCCTCTTTCCAACTTCACATTCGCTGGTATTAGCGGGATTCACTTCCCTTGCTTTCTCATATGGTGGGATTTTTTTCGCTTGCTTTCACATTCACTGCAGGATTCACTTCCCTTTCTTTCCTTTTGCAGATTGTATATCAAAGTCTTTCGATTGTACTGGGATTTTGCTTGACCTCACATAAGACCACTTTCACATCTTTTAGCGATTCTCCTACGGCCTTCTGGTACCCGTAGTTTCGCTAAAATGGGGATCGACAAGAGTCTCTTGAATTAGCACCCACGTAGTGATGGTTTTCCCTCGGCAGCTGGTCTCTCCTTAACACTTTTTACAGTTCATTAAACTTGGTTAAAAAAATGGCCCTTTACGCTTTTCATTCAACACAACCCAGTTCTTATCGATTCTCCCCTCGACTCACCGGCTGTGATGAACCGCTTGGCTTTTGGCTTTCCTGGAGTGAAGGCCGGTACCACGGGTGCAGGAGCTTCCCTCGCTCCTGCTTATCGGCATAGTCTTGCCCTGTGTAACGTTGACATCTGCTGCAAGACACTCATGCTATTGTTAGCAGTTTTAGGATCTCTTCCATGAAGGTTCCGCATGCCTGGGATGAAAAGGGCAAGGTTGCTTCTCTCCTCGCCACCCTCTTGATTCCTGCCGCCTTTCTCCTTCTCTTGAACTGCCGTGTGGTAGCCATCTCGTCGGGCTGTCTGCCATACTTGCCTTGCTCATACTGTGCTCTCAGGCTCCACCTTTTATCCGTAAGGGAAAGGGCCGTCAGGTGTGTGTAATTCTGATCAATTGCCTGATTGCCTGACCCTCGTATTCGGACATGTCAGATTAACAGCTCTGGTGTTAGTCTGTTGTCCTTGTGTTGTGCAAAAGCATTAGAATCAGAAGTGGGGGGCTAGTGGTTTGGAATGTCCTACATGGGAGGATGGGGAAAAGGTGTCAAAGGAAGGGGAATACTGCGTCACACCCGTCAGTGTCCCGCTACCTGAGGACCCCCATCCAGGTGATCACTCCCTCACTGGTCCACCCCCAGAAACTGGATCCAATAGGCCGTGTCATGGCCACCTAGATGGCAGATCCCCAGGGACCAGCTAGGGAGACACTTTCAGGTTTCTCACAGCACTCGCTACCATCCAATGGGTCTCACCAGTATCAGGTCAGTAACAGTTGCAGCTTTCCATGCATCTGGGCCGTGTCACCTTCTCTTCCCCATGCAGTACCAAAGGAGGGAACAAAAACAACAAAAAAGGGGGCCTGTAGTAACTATTGAAACCCCATCACGATTTCCTGTCGGGTTAAATGCCGCCGTTGTCAGTCTTTGTTAACTTGTTAAAGCAGTGCTCCTCACGAGGAATGCTGCATCCAGGAACCGAGGCCACCTCAGCTCCGATGCAGGTCCCGCTCCTGCGCTAGTGCAGCCTTTGCTTTGATCCCAGTTCCCTGGCCATGATGCTGCAGTGCGGCAACCAACTCCGGTGGTGAACTCGGACCACTCCCCACAGTGACCCACTGGGTCCCCCGCCACTGGCTCTTCATTCTTACTCACTGCGAAAGCCAGTAATGGTGAGCCAGCGGTCGCGAGCTCCTGGAGGCAGGTTAATGTGAAGTGTGCACGGTCAAGCACATTCCAGCTTACTTGTAGGATCTCACCAGCACTCCACACGCAGGCCCTGTCACCCTCGGGGGAACGCCTTTCCATCACCACTCCGTGGATCACAGAAAAGGCAGGGCCAAGCACCCCCAGATTGAACAGGAACAAACACCAAGCTTTGACGCGGCTGATGGCTGCTTATCAAAGTGTCAGCGAGTCGGAGATCAGCAGGCTAATGACCAGATTAATTAGGGTGCCTGGGAGCTCACAGGCTTGCGGCCATATTGGCTGGGCTCTCCCCCGCCCCTGTGCCAGGGATTCTTAATGGTCTGTCGGAATCTAATATGACTTAGCTGGAGAGACTGGAGGCAAAACCTTTGTGCTCCATATTGGGTGTCCCTAGCTCAGTTCCCGTGAGGCTTTAAGGTGCGAACTTGGCCTTTCCTCGCTCCACTGCCTATGGCTGCTGCAGTGTTGAAAGCTTTTTCTTGCCCTCATTTCTTCTCAGACTACATCAGTAACTCTGTTGGGCCTTCTTGCTAAGCAGTTCCGACAAGAGTGTTTGAACCCTTTTCTATCTGAATTACGCTCCACTGTAATACATCACTTGGGGAATTTAGGCATTCTGTTGGAGCAATTGATTGATTCCCATAATGTTCTAGCGATATTAAAAAACAAAACTAAGGACTGGGTCGTGGTTCTTAACATTGACAAACCCTCTAGTAAGATAATATATCAGAGGTACTGTATTCAAGAGTTTCCGAACTGAGCTACCTTGCACTTACCGTACTAAATTGTGCTCATTCCAAGTGAGGAGATGTATTACTTATTTGGGTTTTAATATCCTTCCAACTCATGAATACACTGGCAGCTGGTCTGGGATGCCATCTAATGATAGGCTACCTCGCCTTTGTAACTTGACGGTAGAAACTGCTCGTCATATTGTGAAAGCATGCCCTAAATTGAAGTCTCAATACATAAAAAGCTATCTCCATTTTACTGCCAATGTGGAATGTATGGAGTCAGATCAATGTTGGAGCAGAATCTACGGGGCTGCGTCGCTCGTAATCTCTGCAGCTGCCCATCATGTTTGGAGGGAGGTGTTACATCTCCCCGCCAGCACCTCCACATCTCCCTGCCAGCACCTCCTAGCCTTTGAATGAACAATGTGGGCAGGCAGTTTTTGCTTTGGTTATATATGCTGCTTGGCCTGGCTCTCTTTTACTCTGTGAGTCTTTTTAATGATTTGACGGTCATATCCTGTATTATGCACCTGGCACATATTTTTAATGATTTGAGGGTCTTATACTGTATTATGCACCTGGCACTTATTTTTAATGATTTGAGGGTCTTATACTGTATTATGCACCTGGCACTTATTTTTAATGATTTGAGGGTCTTATACTGTATTATGCACCTGGCACTTATTTTTAATGATTTGACGGTCATATCCTGTATTATGCACCTGGCACTTATTTTTAATGATTTGAGGGTCTTATACTGTATTATGCACCTGGCACTTATTTTTAATGATTTGAGGTTCTAATACTGCATTATGCACCTGGCACTATGATATTTGTGCTGCTATTTAATGCGTCATGTTTGGATGGTTTTATTGCACTATGCACATGGCACTTGGAAACCTCGGCTGCTACTGATTTACCGCTCTAATACATTAATTATTTGACTAAACCGCTGCATTGAGGACGATATTCGTATAGCATATGTCTAGGCATAGCCACCTTCTGTTTTTATTATATAGGCAGATTCTTTTTCTAACCTAGTTTGTTCGGGAGGTTTGCATCATGTAAATCCCTGCACTTTGATAATCCTCCAGGAAACCTAACATTGTCTTATTGTTTTGGATTGTTATAGTCTTTTTTATGGGGATTGTTCTGATATTGATCACTATGTGTAATGCTTCGTTGATTCTCTATTGAGGTTTTATTATTTTATGGTATTTGATGTGACGGTTTCATTATGATTTGTTTTCTTCAATATCTACGTGCTTAAGGTTTGTTTCTATAACCAAATGCGCAATAAACATTTGTTTTCAAAGGAAACAGGCAGCCAATCGCAGAGGTGAAATGCTAGGGAGGCTGTTTAGAAACATGCAAGGTCACCGAGCCCACAGCCACTGTGCCTTTGCGACCTCTCCAAGAAAAAGGAAACGCGCCCCCTCCAAGCGAAACTAAGCCAGAAGGTCGGAGGAGAAAAGAACCCGAGATGCGCGACCACTTGCCTGAGTCACAGACCAGCTGACGCGCAGGTCACTAAATCAACGTGCTTTCTCACGTTGTCTGGATACAAATATATGAACAAGAAATAAAAAAAAGGTGTGCAATGAGGCATGAACAGCAGAGCGGTGGAGGCCGGGGGGAGGGGTGCGTGTGCCCCCCCCCCCTTTACCGGCTAGCTATCCATATCTGTCAATTCCATTATTGATTTCTGACACACTCTCACATCAGCCTATTGAGGGACCCTATAAAAAGCAATGAAAAAGAAATCTATCAGAGCTCACAAATCTAGCCATGGTTAGCGGCTAAGAATGGGGGTGGGATATGGGATAGTGGCAAATGATTCATTGTCGAGTAGCTGCCGCCTTCTTTACACAGTGTACAATTCCGAATAACACTGAAGCGCGCCGTGTAAGCTTCAGTGAACTGCACAACACGAGGAGTTTAAGGCAATACCATCCACAAGGACCAGGATCCCAGACACACAAGCATTGGCAATGCCAATAGTTTTGGCGTTTACTGATGGTCTTTGCATGCTGCATTCACGGGCGCACGGGCGCAATGAGGAGAGTGCAACGTTTTAAAGGAGGATGCGATGAGCGGTGCAGAATGAGAAGGGGAAGAGAGCAAGGGAGGAAGCCACGTATGATGAGCAAGAGGAAATATGAGCGAGAAAAGGTATGCGAGAGAGGGTAATAAATAGAGAGTGAGAGGGGATAGGGAGAGGGGTAATGTCGATGGAGGAATAGAGGGGGTAGAGTGGGGTAAGCTGTGGGGGGAATAAAGGGTGTAGGGTGGGTGGATCCAGAGGGAGGGGGGTGCAGTGCTACATCAAGGGATTTCAGCATAGCATGAAGGTACACACAGAAACTGTGTGTACAAAACATGCCCGGGAAAACGCCCACATTTAAGCGCTGCTTGGTACTTTGGCAGAGGGGGGAGACAATCATTGATAATCTGTGAATCCTTAAAAGAATGAGAGTTAGAGCGAATACAAGTGGTAAGGTAAAGAGGAGAGAGATAATGAGAAAGGAGAAAGCAAACGACAAAACGCTAGGCCCAAAGAAAACTGAGGACGATTACAAAAATATATGCCAAGATCACTCTAAAAAGTCTAGTCACAATAATTTGTAGCAATAAAAGCAGCGATTCATTTGAACGTGCAAGTTAAAAAGCCTTGGCTTGTTTGTTTGAATCCAAAACTAAAATAGAGAAAGTGTGGCTAGACTGGGGCAGCTGTAGGATTGGATGCAGAGGGGCAAGTGAAATAAGATGTATAAAATCACTAATAAGCAAGATCAGAGGTGGGTAAAAAATACTTGTATGTGCCACACATTCAGGCGGTCTGGGATGTGAAGAAAATACAATAGTGCATGAATGTAAACATTCCTCAATCCATTCAGGAGATGCTAGTCCAATCCTGAGTTTAACTTTGCATTCTGAGGCTTGTAGTCATGGCTTTCCCGTTATAATACCAGGAATACAACTCACAGAATGTTAAGCTAAATGCAGGACTGGACTACCAATATCCCCAAAAGAATGGGCCCTGTTGGCATTTATGATGGTAGCTCGGACATGATGAAGCCTTAAATGTAGAGTAACAACATTTGCCAATGAAATCCAGGATATCATACAAAGAGCCGCAAAATAGGATCCACCAGAAAGGCTAACCCTACAAAATTATAGGTACATCAGAATTTACGTGAAATTTCAGCTACTTTTTGCTTTCTCACTGGCCCTTTTGAGCAGTGCTAGGCTTATTGTAGCAAGTGGGTCCACATTAAACATTTCCGTTGCCCACTAAGCAACCCTCTGCTTTCCAGTAGAGTAAGTGGTTTGCAGCTGTCACTTCAGCATCAGTTTCCACTGGTGCTCTTCAGTATTATGAAACATTGCAAGGCTTTTGAACAGTCTGGTCCTGACGGGTTTACCTTATTGTAGTTTGTAAGGGAGGCATGGTATCACAAGTACTGACACAAGAGTTACAAGTTTCAAAACCTTTATTATCTTTTTGGGGTTTGGAGAAATTCCTACTCTACCCTATAGCTAAGATGGCAGTAGTCTCTACCATCAAATAATAAAGAGAATACAGTCCTAATCAGTCTATGTCAAATCAAAATGGCCTAACAAAACCTAATGCCGGCCCCATCTTTTATACAAAAAGTGTGTTAGGGGGAATATGTACACAAAGGAATGTCAGTGATATAACAAAGAATCAACGTAGATCGAGGCCCGCTTGGCTCCCATGTTAAAGTCGCTTATTCCAGATTTCAAAAGTTATTTCACAGTTCAACAAAAGTTCACACAGGTCTCCCTCGGTCGGGCTCGGACCTCTCGAAGCAAAAGGTTCATGTAGGTCTCCCTCGGTTGGGCTTGGACCTTTTGACCAAAAAGTACCTGATTCAACATAGATCTCCCTCAGTTTTGAGAGGACAGTTTCCTGTCACCGGACCACTCCGCTACTCTGTATCACTGACTTCACAGTTATCAATAATTTAAAGTTCACCACAGGTCTGCCTTCCTTTGCGTCTCATTAGCACGCATGCAGCCTTCAATCATGAGATTTATTGTTGGAACTTCAATACTTCCTTAACACACACCAGCCTTTCATGGCATTCGCTAACTCACCGGCTGTGTGCATTCCTTTCTTGTCTTTGCAGCTTTAATTCACGAATCAAGGTTAATACCACATGCTTAGCCTCGCCTCCCCAACTTTCTCGTTCACCCGGGAGGGTCGCTGGCGTCCTTGAAAAACAATGCAGTCTTCTTGTATGGAATTTGGCCATCTCCACGTATCTTTCACGGCTCTTCGACGGCAACAACATCCTGCAGGGATCTCCTGGGTTTCCCTACCCCTTTCTCTCATCCCTCGATCAGTCGTTCTGATCGTGTGGTTGCGCCTTTGCCCCAGAAGATCTGTTCCTTCTTGTGTTCTACTTTGTACAGTGTGTCTCTATGTTCCGCTTTTTATCTGTGTGAGGAGAGCTAAGGAGTATCAGATGTATGTGTTTAAAGTCAAGTGCCTGACTTTGCCTGACCCGATTAGCGGACATGTCCAATGAAATATGTAAGTGTTAGCCTCTTTACTCTCTGTCACCCTCTTCCTCGGCCCAGTGTTTGTGCAGAAAGGGGTGGGGTGAGTTGGGAAATTGGAGAATCCCATAAAATAGGATGGGGCATGGGTATGGGAAAGGGGGGGGGGAATACCGCGTCTTGCCATCGATTGCCTCACCCACACTCCCCGAAGACCCCTCTCCCAGGTGATCCTCCCGCACTAGTCCACCCCCAGGGTCTAGATCCAAAGGCGATAGCCATGCCCTGGTGACCTGAGAGACAGATCCCCGTGGACTAGCAGGTGAGACACCCTTTGGTTTCTCACAGGTTGAATAAATCAATGTGCTTGTCATGTAATTGTTCAGCCACCTATTTTGTTCTAACGAGGTGACAATTTGCCCTGAAAATGTTTCCCTTGCAAAATGAGGTTACTGTGCCTTAATTCACATGTGTTAGGGAGAATTCTCTCTTTAGGCTGAATTTCCTAACCTAGTGAGTCCCCCAGCAGCTTTGCTGGATTTCTGGAGTTTGTTTTTTTTCCTGCCACGAGTGAGACTCTTTTTCTCCCACTCTTGGACATGATTTATGGTGTTCCTCTGACTGTTAATGTGTTTTATGGGCTATGGGGTCCTTTACTCCATAGGGTCTCATGTGTTTTTCTTATGTGTGTTACACAGCACCCTCCGTGCAGTAACACAGGGGTGTCATAGTGACACCCCACCATAGACTCCATACCCTGGGACTGACTACTGTCTCCCAGGGCATGTAAAGTCACCATTGGCTTTACTAGTCCCAAATTATTAACAGAAACCAGTACAAACCATCATATTGTGGACATACTGGTCGGGGCAATTCGATTGCCCCGGGGTCTGTTAGTCGAGGGGGCACGTCTCCGTCCCCCCTGATCGAGTTTTGGCTGGTGGCAGTGGAAACTACTTTTTATATTCGACCGCAAATAATTTCCTATGGGATTTTCCCATTGTTCGAGGCTACCAAATTTAATTACTTCATTCTCATAGCCTCGAACAGCCGCCGGTTTATTTAATTAATATTAATTCGCCGGTTGGTATTTTTTGCCAGGACTCGATTCTAAAATGGCGTTTGTGTTCTCTTCTGTGACTCCGACCCAAGTCGAGCCCTTTGTTCCACTTTTTGGCGGGCTTCTCCACAGAAGCCTCCAAAAGTGGTGCCACTCTGCCTGGGTACCACAGGGGGTGTCGGAGGGGGTTTAGGCACCCTGGACTGAGTTACCTTGGTAACTCAAGTCACACTCTTGTGTGATTGGCCCAAGTGGTGAGCCGGCCGGCTCACCACTTAGCATGTTTGATTGACAGCTAGGCTGAGTGAATGGGGGTATGCTGCATTAAAGCAGGGCTTTGTGGACTGGAACTTCAGAAGTCACCACAGGACATGAGAATCCGACGAGGGAGAAGCTGAGCCGACCTACCACGACGACACCACCGGTGGAGCCCTGCGGGACCGACTCACCACTTCCCGACGACAGAGAAGATCTCCCGGCTGGAGAGGCTTCTTCCTCTGACTGGTGGGCACAACCAGTTTTACCTTCTTTCTTCGCACCCCAGACCGGTTTGTGGTCGAACTGCCCGTGCCAAGCACCCGGGCAGCCGGATAGCCACTCACCACTGAACCACGAATCAACGGACCGCTCCTTGTACCTGAGAAACTCAGCGGCTGGTTTCTTCCCTGGCAGTGCAATGGACTCCTGTCTTCCTCCACGACGAGAACCTCTCTTCCCCCGGACGAAGCACCGACTTGCATCCGCTGCCAGGAACAACTGCCCCCGCTGGAGTATTCTCACCACTTTAAGGTACCGTGTCCGCCAGGCCTCCCTTTCTAAAGATTGCTACAAGGTAATAATAACCCCTTAACCTTTCTGGACTGGGCTGGCCACCTTGACCCTCTAACTGGTCCCTTTCTTTGGTCCAACTCCTTTTTTGAACCTTTACAAGACTTTTGTGCACTGCAACCGTGTGACCTTGGACACATTTCGTTTCGATCCTCTTAAAGTGGATCCGGCCTACTGACTCTGAATTCACGGTTTTACTTTGCCTTCCTCTCTTGTTATGTTCAATTTATTCTCTGCTTTTCTCTCCCTTTTTAAAAACGAACTATTAGAGTGCCATCTACGTTAAGCGCTCACCGCTGTCTGAAAATAAGTGGGGCTTTACTTAAGACTTGTCTAACATTCTTTTAAGGGAGTGTATATCTTTTAGTGACCAGGTTTTTGAATTGCTTACTATTAGTGCCTGTGTGTTTTTCTAGATGTGGTTTTAAATAAATAATTATATCTCTTTTACACCAAGCCCTGGTCAGCGTTTACTTGTTCTACTGTGTTCTCTTGACCTATTGTGAACACTCTGTATACTGCCTAACTCTTCTTGAGGGAAGTCTGACTGCTCAGCCACAGCTACCAAGTGAATCTGTGTGGTACAGACTGCTACCAAGTGGGTTTACTGCCAAACACCTGTAGTCTTAAATCTTTTGCAGTGGTCCCAGAGGGAACTGCACAGGTTTCTGCCTAACAACATGATGTGCTGACTCTCTTGTCTGGTAAGAGAACGGGAGCCGACAGGTGTAATAACCATACTTGTTATTCAACAATGCTCACAAAGCTGAAAAGCTGAGTCCTAGGCTATAATTGAAACCCATGACCTACCGGAATACAAATATGTCAGCTGGAGGTGCATTAACTAACTGAGCAATCTCTCTCAGATTAGTGTTGGGAGAATTGTCCGTCAACACTAAACTCCGAAGGTGGGGAATCGGATCGAAACTCACACAGAAGATTTCTTTGTGCACACGCACAAAAACACTATCTTTTCAGTA
The DNA here is from genome assembly GCF_040938575.1 of Ambystoma mexicanum. NCBI lineage: Eukaryota > Metazoa > Chordata > Amphibia > Caudata > Ambystomatidae > Ambystoma > Ambystoma mexicanum. Next base: position 951,566,003 of record NC_090928.1, on the reverse strand, counting down.
TGTTTCATTCTGCCCTTAAACCACTCAACACTGCTGCCTTGAATTACAGCAGTGGTGCTGACTGTGGCACAATGATGATGCACACACACTTCTCTACCTGGTTAATGACATGTTCCATATTACACCCATCACTGCGCAACTTTCAAAATATAATCTGATATTTATTAAGCACGCACATGTTGTCCGGCTGGCCTCTCGTGCACATCATGTATCCATCACCCGTCCCCCTTTCCTCCACCACATGGACCTGTGCCCCCAGGTAAAAAAGGTGACAAGCCCAAAGAAGGGGCAGCTCGAGTCGTTCACAGTGCACACTGTATAGAGACCGTCAAGGCAACTACCCGTGCAAATATCTCTGCCCCCAACCAGTGAAGGAATCTTAATTTCCACATGATCAAACCCCATTGTTGCTTGCACCACCTGTGCGCAAAAGCTGAGAGGGTGAAAGTAAAATGGCAAGGAACGCACAAGTCGTGTGTGGGGGAAGGAGGGTGGAAGCATGAGAGCAGGGGATCACGCCTGCAGTGGCTCTTGACACGCCTGCAGTGGCTCTTGACTGTGGGAAGGGTGGAAGGGGTAGAGGGGAACAACAGCATCGCTGGCGCTGGAAATTGGGAGGTCATGGGAGCCATGGGTGGAGGGACTGACTCGACCCACAGGGTCCAGTATGTTGGGGTGTTGGGGCGAGCGCAACACCTGGCAAAATGGTGCCAGCAGACGTGAGGGCAGAGTGCAGACTCGCGTCACGAGTGCCACGGCAAATCACTACGCAGCTGGGAAATGGGAGGCACGACAGATTTGCTACTTACAAAGCTGCTGGTTGCAGCAAATCTTGTTTGGGAGCTCCTTATTGGGTAATACAGCGGAGAAGTTCGGCATTAGATTTTAGTGAGTCGGCCCATTTCAATTCGTGGCATTGCTGGTTGCTGTGGCGTTGCCCGATGACGGGCGAACGCAGCGGCGTGACGCATCACGCCGCCGCGTGGTGTTTAAATAAAGGGGGCGTTCCCGGCCGCGGCAGAGCGACCGGGAAGCCCGAACGAACAACACCGTGTCTCCGTGTGCTGTCTGTTTCGGGGCTTGCGGGACCGCATCGGGGGCGCAGATGCAGCCCCCCAACAGTGGCGACGAGGTGTAGAGGAGACCCGGGCCCGGCGGTGAATAATTTTGCCACAATTTTTCTCGTGGGAGCGGATCGAAGATTCGCTCCGATCAAGGCCGGGTCGCGAGGACGCACACGCGGCCGGCGGCCATTTTGTTTGAAGGCCATAAATCTTTCCCAGGCTCCGGTTTGGAGCGGAATCACTTTATGAGCCCAATTTTTGGACACATCAGGAGCGGACAGCTCAATCTGCACGCCCATACCAGTATTATGGATTTTTGAGTTTTTCTGGGACTCATACGTCGTGTGGAAGCTCGGAGAAGGATTGCCATGACTGGGTTTGCCTGATACCAATCCAATGCTCCAGGCTTAATTTTTGGAACTTTCTAAGTTGGAAGGGACACTACACAGTGGCTGCATGACAATTTCTTCATCACCTTCATCATCAGTGTGCTGTGTACTTCTCTTCGTCTCCTTCATCATCAGGTACACCTGAAGTGCTGAGTCTTGCCGGCACTGCCCCATGGTGGCTGGTGGTATGCTCGGATGACCAAAGTGGAGCTGCTGCACGAGCCCCGGAGGGGTCGTGGGTCTGAGTTGCGGCCCCCAACGCTGTGGCCGGGGGTGCCTGTGCGCTCAAGTCCATGGACGGTTCTGATGGTGCTGACAGCGACTCCTCATCAACGTCGCAGCCCCGGGATCGTAGCCAGGTAACTGCCCCGCCGACCTACCAACAGCCGGCTGCTGCAACCCCAGGTCTGCCGCTAGGTCAACCCGCACCCCCCATCATGGCTCAACTCCCAGTGCCCACCGCACATGCAGCTCTGCAGCCCATTCCGGAGTTTGATGCATCAGGTCCACCCTCAAGCATGGGGCCTCGATGGAGGAGATGGGTGAGTCGTCTGGATATGTACTTCAGGGCGGCACACGTAACGGACGACGACAGTCGAATCGCCACTATGCTGTACTCGGCTGGGTCGGCAGTCCAAGACATTTTTGAGTCCATGACGCCTGCCAATAACACGTATGATGCGGCCAAAGCGGCACTCCTGAATCATTTTATCCCCCTCGCCAACGCGGACTATGAGAGGTTTGTCATGCTCTCGGCCAAACAGAAGGAGGAGGAGACGCTGGACACTTTCTATGGTCGCCTACGCCGTCTCTCTCTGGGATGTGCATGGGGTGATGCGGACGACATGATGCGCACCATGCTCATTCAAGCATGTTCGTCCGGGAAACTCAGGAGACAAGTCCTCAGGGAGCCCGGTATCACGCTACCGCGCATACTGGAGCTAGGCCGGTGCCATGAGGTAGCGGAAGCCAGGGCTGTCAAGATGGAATCTGGATCTCGATCAGTGAGGTCAGAGGAGGTGTGTGTCGTATGGCGAGGTGGCCGAGGAGTGAGGCGTCCAGGCGGAGGGCCCCGAGACAGGGCAGGGAGAGCCGGTGAGTCATGCCAAAAGTGTGGCTACGACCTCCCTCATACCGCGGAGTGCCCGGCGGCCGGAAAGGTTTGCGGGAGGTGTGGACTGGCAGATCACTTCTCGAGGGTGTGCCGGGCCGCCCTGCCCGTGATGGTGCCGAGAGGTCAGGCTCGGATATGGGCCCCTCGCCAATACCAGCAGCCCAGCGTAGCCCAGGTGGAACAGGGTGAGGGTGATCCTCAGGCGGAGGTGGCTGATGAAGAGGACGAGGAAAACATATTTATCATCTCGAGTGTGGAGATACTCAAAGGAAAGAGCAGAAGGCAGCCACGGTGTATCGTAGAGATCAACAACGCCCCGGTCCCAGTCCTGGTGGACACAGGTGCATCGGTCAATGTGATGGCCAGGGAACATTATGACTCTCTCAGGCCCCCCCCAGGGTTGGTAACGCCGAGGGCCCGCATATTTGCGTTCGGTGGTCAAGATCCTATACCACTGGACGGGGCATTTATAGCGAAGGTGGAACATGATGGGTCGCACATCAAGGCTAGATTCTACGTAACACCAATCAGTAGCAACACCTTGCTCAGTTGTGCGGCTGCGGAGGCGTTGGGGATCGTAAAATTTGCGTACGCCGTGCACCGAGAGGACATCAACGACCTCCTAGACCGCTATGCTAAACTCTTCAAGGGGATCGGCAAGATGGCTGGAGAACCGATCCGATTGCATATTGATGAGTCCGTGCAACCGGTTGCGCTGAAACACCGCAGAGTGCCCTTCCACCTCAGAGAACTTGTTGACAAAGAGCTAGACAATCTGGTACAACTCGACATCATCGAGAAAGTGGAGGGCCCGACACCTTGGGTGTCCCCGATCGTGGTTGCCAGAAAGCCCAAGCAACCTGACTCAGTGCGCATTTGCGTCGACATGAGGCTCCCCAATAAAGCCATCCGGAGGGAGCGGCACCTCACACCGACGATCGATGACATCATTGCGGAGGTCCAAGGGGCTCGTGTGTTCTCCAAGCTGGACCTCCGAGCGGGCTATCATCAAGTCGTACTCCACCCTGAGTCCCGGTACATTACAACCTTCACTACTCATCGGGGATTGTACCGGTACAAGCGGCTGAGCTTTGGGGTGTCGTCGGCCGCCGAGGTATTCCAGAATATCATCAGGGGCGCACTGGCAGATCTGGAAGGCGTCCTAAATATAAGCGATGATATTCTGGTGTTTGCCAAGACCGAAGCGGACCATATGCAGAGACTGGGCAAGACCCTGGAACGCCTCCTGTCGCTGGGCCTCACCCTTCACAGGGAGAAATGTGAGTTCCTGCGCTCGTCTATCGAGTTCTTTGGTTTCATATTTAAGGAGGGTGGGGTGTCGCCAGATCCAAAGAAAGTCCAAGACATTAAGGCGGCGAAGGCACCTGAGTCAGTCACGGAGGTGAGGAGCTTCCTAGGTATGGTCACATACTGTGGGCGGTTCATCCAAAGTCTGGCCTCAAGATCGGAACCCCTCCGGGCGCTCACCAAGAAGGACACGCTGTGGCACTGGGGCCCACTGGAACAAGCTGCCTTCGAAGACATCAAAGGCGCTCTCACCATGGAGGACACTATGGCGTTCTTCGACCCAGCGCTGGAGTCGGAAATTGTGGTCGACGCGAGCCCTTTCGGGCTGGGCGCTGTGTTGACCCAAATTGACATCACTGGGACCATTAAACCTGTGGCGTACGCCAGCAAGGCTCTCACGGACACGGAGCAGAGATACTCCCAAATTGAACGGGAGGCCCTAGCGGTGTTATGGGGCTGCCGCCACTTCCGGCTCTACGTGCTGGGGCGCCCCGTGACGGTGGTAACAGACCACAAACCACTGATCCCAATACTGGCAGGGTCCTCATCTAAACCCCCGGCAAGGATCGAGAGATGGATGCTCGCCCTACTGGAATACTCCGTAACCCTTGTTTACAGACCAGGAGCCAACAATGCGGCGGACTATCTATCCCGCCATCCTGGAGCGAGTGGGGGAGAGGGGTGCGAGGCCTGTGAAGAGGAAGCTGACAGTCATATACGCATGGTCGTGGAGGCGGCAACACCTAACGCGATGTCCATAGAAGAACTGGAAGTCGCCGCAGCAGGAGATGAGTGTTTTCAAATTCTGAAACAATCAATGCACAGTGGGTCCTGGAAGTCCGTTCTGGAGGCAGTGGCCGGACGCACGCCAGGAGCGAGAGCATCCCTGGAACAATTGTGGAAGGTCAAGGAAGAATTATCCTTCTCTAACTCAGGGCTGCTGCTCCGGGGGGACCGCATTGTCGTTCCACTGTCAAAGGTCCGTGAGGTAATCAGTCTCGCACACCATGGACATCAAGGGGCCGCCAAGACCAAGGCGCGACTCCGCTTGAAGGTTTGGTTTCCCGAGCTCGAGAGAAAGGTCGACGAGTTCGTGGCAGCATGTGTGTGGTGTCAAGCGGCATCCCCTCTCCAACGGGAGCCTGCCATTGAGGCCATGCCCCGGGGCACGAGGCCGTGGGAGATCGTCCATGCGGACTTTGGCTCGACGTCAGTGGGGACCCATTTCCTGGTGATCATAGATGAATACTCCAGATATCCAGAGGTTGAGTTCGTGGAGTCCGTAGCATTCGAACATGTGGTGATCGCTGTTGAAAAAATCTTTGCGGCCCATGGCTTCCCACACACACTCTGCTCCGACAATGGTTCACCGTTTCAAAGTGAGAGATTCTCTGAGCTGATGGAGAGCTGTGGAGTACATCACAGAAAGGTGTCCCCCCTGTGGCCCCGGGCGAATGGGGATGCCGAGAGACTCATGCGGACCTTGAACAAAACATTCCGGATTGCTCAGGGACAGGGCCAATCATTACAACGGGCCCTATACCAGTTTCTCCGTGTGTACCGCACCACTCCCCATGCCGCTACTGGAGTGGCCCCGGCGGAGGTGTTGTTCCAGAGATGCCCCCGGGGACTGCTGCCGGAAGTGGGGGACAGGGAACCAGGGGTCATTGATGACAATCGAGTTGAGAGTGAACGACGGCTTCGGATTGAGCAGGAAAATCTACGACGGGGCCTTCAACCACAGAGTCTCGAACCAGGGGATGAGGTTCTAATCCGGAATAGACGTCCCCAGGGCAAACTCTCACTACCCTACGAACCCGAACCACTGGACGTGGTGGCGGTGAAAGGTTCTATGGTCACGGCCTCGGACGGCAGGTCGGCCGTCACACGGAACGTCAGTTTCTTTAAGAAGTTGGGTGATTCGCGAACTGAAACCCCCCCTGAACCTGATCCTCCCTACACCTCGTTCAATGACAGCTTCCCGGACGAGGTGCCGGAGTCTCCCATCCGAGGTGAAGGAGCCGAAGGACATCAAGTGCCAGAGGTAGGCCGGAGGTACCCCCAGCGATCTGGGCGCGGGAAGCCCGCCTACCTCAGTGAATATGTTGTTGGACAGATAGCCCCTGAGTCGGGGGATCCTAATGGGGGCGGCTGTCATTAAAGGGGTCTACTAGTCTGGGTGTGCAGTGAAGTTTTCATAAGTGTGAGTTTTGAGTTAATAAAGTTGAAAGTGTTGCAATGTTTGTTGATCCTCCCGGAAAAGGAGGAGTGTGGCGTTGCCCGATGACGGGCGAACGCGGCGGCGTGACGCATCACGCCGCCGCGTGGTGTTTAAATAAAGGGGGCGTTCCCGGCCGCGGCAGAGCGACCGGGAAGCCCGAACGAACAACACCGTGTCTCCGTGTGCTGTCTGTTTCGGGGCTTGCGGGACCGCATCGGGGGCGCAGATGCAGCCCCCCAACAGTTGCTATACCAACCGGATATTCAGTGTTCAGAACTCATTTCCCTCTCTCTTTTAACAATGGTTTCGGCAAATGTGTGGCTTTTGCGCCACAAAAATTCACCAAAACCAAAAAGGAAGCTCCAGTTTAGCATGGAAGGATATGCTGTCAGTAGCAAAGGCCGACATGGGAAAAGGACTGGGACATTTCTGGAAATTTACAAAGTGCCCGAAAAAAAAGCATACATGTAAGACGGAAGAACAACGTTCAGCTGAAAAGTGTGTGTGTTTCACGCCATGATGACATGTATAACAGTAAAAAGCACGTTTTTGTCAAGGGGTCAGACACTCCCCATTTCTCAACCCTCGCATAGGATGGTGCAGTCCGAAGCTGTACTTCCATCGGGAGGCATCGTTTGAGGGGCAAGGGGAACAAAAAGACCACAGGGAAAAGATTAATTAAGATTGACAGCATCTCTGTCAAACGAGCAAAGGGACAATGCTGTGTTAGACTGGATAAAACAGTAGGGGCCTGATTTACAAACACATCTTTACAACGGGACTTTCCCACGTGTCAAAACAGGGCCTGGGCTTTTAATAGTAAGGGCTAGATTGGCTGTAAATGTCAAGTTGCAAGCTACTAGCTAGGCATAAAAAGCCCCCGTCCCCCAGTTCTGGGCAATGCTGTAGGGCCTCCCAAAGCGAGGCAGGGTAAATGCTGGTACCATCCAGCAGGCCCAGGAGAGGGGCAGCTCCCTCCCCCAAACCCGGCCCCTCTCCTCCACTCACACAGAGACAGCAGTCTCGTCCTCTAATAAGCAAGGGAAGGGTGAGGTGTGAACAATCACCTCACCCTTCCACAAAGCAGCAGGGTGCTAAGCACCCAGAGGAAACTAACAGTCAAGCAAATGGCCTGCCCTCCTCCCTGGGGGGGCCAGACAGTCGGCTACTGCCAGCCTGGGGGTTGGGCTCCAGCCCCCACAGACACACTTCAAAGGCCCAGCTCACCAAAAATACAAACTGTTTGTCGACCCTGAACGGGGACCCAAACAGTCAGGAGGTTCACTCTTAACTCAGTGTCTTCCACCCTTTCTTCTTTTCCCTCTTGGTGAAGTTTGCTTTTAACTGAGGATCTTCCCGTGGCTTTCCCTACCTTGGGCCCTTTGTTTCCAAGTTCGCTGCACCCGTGGTGTCTTTTCCTCTCTTGAACATCGTCCTGTTCGAAAAAATAAGCCAGGAGAGCGGAAGGCAGAATCACACAAGGAGCCTTCCAGTCGGAGCACGCGGCAGAAGAGCAAGCAGACCGAGGAAGCAAACCGAGCAGCCCGGTGCAGGCGGCGTTCCATTTGCCCTTTTCAAGTAAGTGAGCCCCTGCGCCAGGTTGCGTGGCAACAGGCAGCAGGCCGATCGCTCAGCGGAAATAGTAAACATTCCCATTGGAAGCAAGCCAACACACAGCAACGCTCCAGACACTGCGTGCGCGTTTTACAAAATGCAGTTTAATAGAGACAATGTTTGAAACACGTACTTTAATAGACGGTACAAACACGAGGATTTGTGCATTTTAAAACAAAACAGAGTCGGATTTTTCAAACCGCAGCACAATCCTGTTTTTGTACAGTATAGACACAAAGTCAATTCAAGCGCACTGCCAGGAAATTCCTCATATGTAAACAGAAAACGGGGGAAAAGAAGTACGAATCCCCACAGCAGGAAACCTGTCGGACACGCTTTGCTAGAACAAAGGAAAGTTTTTAAGCAAATTTAAAACTCAGAACCACGCATAGATAATTTTTCTTTAAGCCCTGCGGCACAGTCAGCAAGCGTTGTGACTTATACCGAAAGGTTGGGGGGCCAAGCCATTTAAACAAAATACAGGTCTCCCCATAACATTTTTCAACAGCTTGCAAAATAAATTGTAAAGGTCACTTCCAGCAGGCAGTTACCTAGATACGGGCAACAACTAAATTTCAGCAAAACATCTGCACATGCATGTAAGGCAGCCACCAGAGTTAATTTTATAAAGACAAAAAATAAAAAATGTGTTTCTTTTCACAAACAGGCAGATGGCTCCCAAACGAAAAACACAGGTACCTGCAAGCTCACCACCGAAGCCTAAATCACCTCATCTAGTCACAGCAATTGAGGCAGCGGAACACTACGGTTGGGGTTGGGTCAGGGAAAATCTATATGGCCTACCAAAGTAAGGGGTGTCCATGCCATCAGGGGTGGGGGACAGCCCACCACCTACAAAGAAGAGGAAGTCAAGCGAATGAGCAAGCAAAGGTAACAACAGTAGTATTTTGTCAAAGCTATGCGATAACATGAGGGACATGCAACAAATGATGCTAGAAATTAGAGACAAACAACAACTCCCCACAGGTGCAAATAACCCAACAAGCCACAACATTCCTTTGGAACCCACAGTTATTACAAACCCTCCCTGCCCACAATAATACCAATTACAGTAGACCCTGCAACACCGGCAACAAGCCCGCCCCCACACAACTACTGCCACCCCAGCAGCACGAGCCACAAGCCCAATTGGGCCTACAACAGCAACAACCACCACACCAAACCTGGGTGGTGCACTGAAAGCATGGGCAACCCCCAATGCTAGCAGGCCAGGACAAACAGATGCAAATAAAAACAGCTGAGCCGAAATGGTGATGATTAGCAGTGCTCAACTGGACCAAAAGTTGAAATCGTTCCACACAGAAATTCTGAATAGATACAAAAGAGGTTTAGCATGGAACATAGACACTACAATTAAAGAGGCCATATGGGCAAAAGAATTCATCGAAATCTTTTCACTGATAGAAGCCCAACAAAAGGGGAGAGATGCCTTTAGGGACCCCAAGAAAATAGAGGAAAAGGCGATAGCTAGGAACGCCCAGGTAGAACAGAACTGGGACAACTGGCTGAAATCCTTCGCCATTTTAGCAACTATATATTTAGAAAAGGTTCACGGGGACGGTGCCCAGCTATGGACCTACATAGATAAAGTCAGAGAAGTAAAAATCGCCCAAAAAGGCAGAATCTGGTTAGCAGGGGATATCGGATTCAGACGGAGTATGCCTGAGAGGCAAGCCATAGAATGGGATGAGGTAAGGCCTATACATATTAAACGCAGAGCTTCCATCCGAGGAAGAATTTACCCAAACAACAACCAAACCCAGGGTAACTGCTGGTACCACCCAGCAGGCCCAGGAGAGGGGCAGCTCCCTCCCCCAAACCTGGCCCCTCCACTCACACAGAGACAGCAGTCTCGTCCTCTACAAAGCAAGGGAAGGTTGAGGTGTGAACAATCACCTCACTCTTCCACAAAGCAGCAGGGTGATAAGCACCCAGAGGAAAGAAACAGTCAGGCAGGGAGAGCACATGACCTGCCCCCCTCCCTGGGGGGCCAGACAGTCGGCTACTGCCAGCCTGGGGGTTGGGCTCCAGCCCCCACAGACACACTTCAAAGACAAAAAGAGCTGCACAGCTCACCAAAAATACAAACTGTTTGTCGACCCTGAACGGGGACCCAAACAGTCAGGAGGTTCACTGTTAACTCAGTGTCTTCCACTCTTTCTTCTTTTCCACAAAGCCCTCCCACCCTAGAAAAGAAGGGAGAAGAACAAAGGAAGAGAAAAACAGGACTCTGTACGGTGACCACAACAAGTCGTGGGACAAGAAAGGCGGCACGGGCCAGAGGGGGTTACATCAGGACCCAGTGCCCAAAAGTATAATATCATATGGATATTGTTTCCATAACCATATCTGTAACAATACATTCCTACAGCCTTTCATTGCCAACACTTGTAACCTGTGTGGTCCAACTCTTTTTCTCCAGGGAGGGTGGGTCGGCCTTGGAACTTGCATGCATATGGGTCCAGCAGTTATCCCAATGCACGCTACACATCATTTCTTACTCAGAGTAAAAATCTTACTACTTGCCTACAAATAGAGAGTAAACATTTTGAGCCCTGCACCAAGTCATTTAGCAGAAGAGAGGCGAGTCACCACTCTACTGAATTGAAAGTGGGTGTTCAGTTTAAAGGCTCAGGCAGTTCTATTCATAAAACGGCTGCATAGTTAGAAAGGGCGTGATCCCAGAAGTAATTTTAGAGTGTTTTCAGAATTGCAAGCCTTTGGAGCATATTCAATGAAAATAAATTACATTGGAAGGCCCAGATGGCCGCTATTCGAATAATCAAGAGAAGACAAGCTCAGATAGATGGCAGCTTGAACAATGTACAGAAAGCTAAGCAGTGGAAACATTATTTTCAGTTTTTTGTTTTTTATTTAATAAGTGCGGGAGTGGGTGGAGCCTACAATGATTCCATATGGGAATTCAGGACGAACATACACACCCGTTAGAACTTAAGTGGTTAAGCATCTTTTTCCCAACTTCACTAATTTGATAACGATGGAAAGTTCTGAATCCATGAACTCCCAAATTATTTACTACTAATGAGGGTTGCCAAGAGGTCCCTAGACAGAGGGGATGAGGGAGGGGTGAATAGGAAGTGGAGGGGGGGGGGGAGCAACAGGCCATGTAGCAGCTGCTTTGCCCAACACCAATATTTCAGGCTTTGTCGGATTCATTTTCAGGGAGTTGTGTTGCATCCACTTCTGGATAGCTAGCAAGCAGTCCACAAATGCAGAGGACCCAGCGAGGGGGAGAATTACAAATTCTAATGGGCATTGGCTGCATAATTAGGTTATGTGACAAATTTTCTAGACTAAGAGCATCACCACCACTGTGACAGGGTCTGGGACTGGATGGGGCAGAGACCCCTCCCGACCTGGGGCGTGCCACAGCAAATGCCAGAGCCAGCCCAGTCCCAGAGATTGTCTCTGAAATGTGCCTTGAATGTTCATTTGGGTACCACCATCTGTCACATAATGCATTGTTCTGTTTCTAGCAAGAGTTCTCTCTTGTTCAGGACAACTCCCAAAATGCACCTGTGCGCAAACATGAAAACCGGAACCAGGTGAATTGAATGGATTGGGATCTTTCTTGCCAAACAGAAATAAGACACCCAACACCTGGCTTACCAACCCCAAACCGACCCCAGGCAAATGGTGGGGCAACAAAATGCAAAGAGAGTGTGAAGAGACTGCAGGGGATTAGGCGAGACACAGAAACCCTCCCGAAACCACACTGGAAGCAACACAAGTATGTCCCAAGGAAAAAGAGCAGCCTGAGCACCCGGCTGCTACTGTACAAATGGAGACTGAAAAGGGGGCGTGGCTAGCAGGTTTTTAAAGCCCCTAAGGACAGCTTAGCCAGAGAATAACTGAGGGGAGCATGTGCCAAAGGGAGCGAGAGAGAGAGAGACTCGGAGAGAGACATAGAGGAGAGGTGTAGGGAGATTTAGAGTGAGGGTGATATGGAAAGTGTATCGAAGAGGTCGTTCACACACAATTCAAAACTGTCTGGCCACCGTCGCATTTAAGCTGCAAACTTCAACTGGCCTTATAACAGGTGATACAATTTAGTTCACGACTGACAATGAGTACTATGCGAGTGCCAGCAAGTAACCTGTATAAAATAGACTACGTACCTCACATGCTTTTCAGCCTTTCACTTCCTATTAGCTCATTCCCTCCTTGCACTTCTATTTTCCATCTCTTCCTTTTCTGGCAATGGGAGTCATCCCGGCACGTTTCTGTCTCTCTCTAGGTATTAACTGTGTCTCAGTGCTACAGCCAATGGTGTGGTGACAAAGGGGTAGCCACAAACCTTTGTCTGGCCCAAAGTGCTGTCTCGGTGCTCTAGCACAGGGTATAGTGGAGCAGCGGCATTGACTGTGTAGCAATCATTCCCTGTTAAAATAGGCAGTCAAATCAAGTGTCACTTCCTCTGGAATCCAGCTTCTTTTATGGGCCTAAACTGGTTTCATGTCATTGGGCCTCATTACACGGACGGCGGTAACCATGGCGCTATTAGCGCCATGGTTGCCGCTGGTATTTTACCGAGTCCGCCTTGGTGAATGGGAGAATTACCGCCCCATTCCAAGATTGGCGGGGCGGTAATTCCCCATTCACCAAGGCCCTTCCCCATTCCCATTTGAGCCCCCATAGGGCTCAATGGGAATGGGGAAGGAGCAAATAACGGTACCACTATTAGCGGTACCGTTATTTGCCCTGAAGTCCCTCAGCGGGTCCCTTCCTTAACGTGTGGTCTGGCCACACGTTCAGAACAGGACCCGCTGCGGGGCCTCGTAGTATGGCGCTAAGGGATTACCGGCACTGGTGCCCTTACCGTTGCCGGTAATCCCTTAGCGCCATCCGTGTAATGAGGCTCATTGTCCTGCTTTCTGAAAAAAGACCCTTTTTTCAGTAGATTTTGTGCAGCCCTCAGAAAGCGGGAAAAGGACATGGCTGTGTTTTTTAAAATTTTATTAGGGATTTTACCCCCAGCACCCCTTTGCTCCTACACAATTCCCTGAACTAGGCACATTTGATCTAGATATCATCCGCTTATGGAGAGCACTTAATGATGCTTTAAAATGACAGACAGAGGCTAAAACTAGCGCTCTTAAAGATACCCAGAGGTGGAAGAGCAACTAATATAAAAAGTATCTCCTTCCATTTATACAAGAAGGATTATGAAGAACAGGAGAGCAGGCCCTGCCTTCTCAAAGACACAATTGTCATTCTCTTTATTTCATACGTCTCCACTTTCAACATGCACAGCACTCCCAAAATCATCTTGAACAGCAATCCTGTCTGAGGATTTAGAGTCTGCTTTGTGGACAATTCCTGGGCATCTAATCCTATTCCCAATTCCCACAGGCATTTCCGTCTCACGTACACAGTCCAACCGGTCAAAGCCATTCTTGGTCTTGCACCCTTCATTATAAACCTGCTCACTCCCCCCTTTGGATATTAACATCCGTAACTGCAGACCTTCCCATCAGTCCCAGGCAAAACCTGGTGTAGGTTTGCGTCTTCTCAGAACCTCAAACGGTTAGACACCAATGGAGGGATGGGGTGCCAAACTGTATTGAGATGATATGATATGTCATTTCTAACACACCATGACTGCTCTGGCCCAATCACCTTCCGTTCTCACTGCAATGCAAATAGCATCCATAAGTACGGGGTTAAACTATTACACAGATATTTCCTTTGGGATGATACAAGGATGAGGCGACATGCTTGATCCCATGACCTGCAAGGATCTTATCCCATCTGCTGAGGTCCATTATCAGTGATAATATTCCCATGGCCCCTCTCACCAAAATACTGACTCCAAGAAATTGATTATGAGCCAGCATCACTCAAAACACAAACCGCTGGCCAATTTGAAAGAAGATCGACTACAACCACTAAAGAGGAGTCACGTGCCCCTCTGAAAATGAGGGCACCCAAAAGATTCAGATCACTTCATCCCACGGAATTTCGGGACATTGGGCCCAGCCATGGAGGAGTGGTGTAGGAACTCTGCAAGTGCAGGAAGAAAAGAACCAGAAGGAATGCATATGTCCCCAGATTCTGGAAGCTCCTCCAAGTCAGCACCAGACACACCCTCAGTTCTACATTTTAGAAGGAGCTCAAGACCCTTTTCAATGAATGGCTCCTTGCTAAACACCCAGGTCCACACACCCTCCACCTCCCACCTAACCGAAGAATGGGTGAACTGCATCCCTCCCCTTACCCCCCATTTTCCTCACTGGGTTCCATTTAGATACATTACTGCCAAATTGCCTGGCCTCCTTGGTTGTTAGCTCCCAGCTCCCTTGCATCTCCACTGCCCTTGCAGTGTACTTCCCCCATGACTTTTAAAGCACTTGGTTGCTTCCTGAAGCCAGGCCAGGCCCACGCTCAATAAATACCCTAATAACAATAAACAGGGCTCCTTTCGATACAAGCATCCGCCGCATGCCACCAAATGTCCTTTCTAATCGCGCCTCGTGACTTGCTCTCACGCAGATGCTGCCATTCCCAAAGCCCAAAGGCACAACCAGGTGGTGTCCTCAAGACATACTGCGTTTGTATTTCAAACCCCTCCTTGACTCTCTTGTAGCTTCCGAGACTGTCCTCAAGACATTCCACAGGCCATTTCTCCTATATATGCTACCTCGCCTTCCCGTAAACTTCATCCTCCTGACAACACACCCCCAATCCATTTCTTTTAGCCACTTTGAAAACTAAACTCTTCTTAACGTTCCTTTGTCCACCCCACTCGTCATTATATTCCCTTCCCCTAGAGTGCATTCCTGGACATTGTACCTGCCACAGAAACATGCACAAGGGTAAAGTCAAGCCATTGAAGGCCAGTGATCCAAACAACCCAAAGGATGCAATGAAGGTTGTGACATTCATAGTGTATGAATGCAAACTCACTTGATGCGCCAACTTGTCAAGAAGCAATAACATGATGGCTCCAGACATTTCTGAAAGGAGTTCACATCTTTGGGTGAGGACATTTCTCTGCCAACAGTGTAGCTGCGACCTCCTGCATCAATATAAATACAAAAATGACAAGAAGGTTCTGAACAGGCAAAATACCCCCCGAAACAAAGTAATGATGAAGTTTTAGAAAAACAAGATTGGAGATGGCTGGCACTATCATTGCATGATGCAATCTCCAACCTAAAAGAATTGGTTAAACCTGCATAGCTAGTAAACACAATTTGAAGCTGCTTTGCTGGAATTCGCGAGGCAACTTCAATCTTTTCAATAATGAACAACTGATGAAAGAGTTGGATGGATTTGATTTTTTAATGTTACAGGAAACTTGGCTTACTTCGCGTGTAGGTTTGGTAGACTTTGTGGTGGACGACCTATGTGCCAAAAAGGGACCAAAAGGTAGACCAAAGGGTGGTATAATTACTGCATCTAAAGTTTCCTCAAGTATCTCGAAGATAAATTCTCAGAAACAAGGTCACTCCTTTCTCATTACGGAATATGTGGTTGGTGAGAAGTCGAACTGTTTCTCTTTACTGGTCATTAATGTATACTGGAATGCCAATGAATTAAGAGATCAACAGCTCGAAACTAACTTAATCGATCTAGGTACTATAATTGACCAGTGGACATTAACAAACCTTGATGGTCAGATTATTATAGCAGGTGACCTTAATGCTGATTGTAGCGTAGATAAACTGACAGGAGAACTTTTGTATCTCCAAGTAGCATCTAGTTTGTTTGGCAACCAGAAACTTAGAGGCTTTTTATGGCTAAAATATACTGAAATGTGGGGACTAAAGCAGATACCCAATGATCATTATACTTGGAATGCGAGAGGTTGTGTGTCCACGATTGATTATATTTTTCTGAGTGCCAAACTGAGTTATTCAATGTCCAAATTAGAAGTAAGAAATGTGGCGACGAGTGACCATTGCATGCTGATAGCGGACTTTGAATCTACAATTTATGAGAAAACTAAACGAAGTTACAATAAGGAACTATTGGTCAATACTGCCAACAATAGAATAAAATGGTCTTTTAACACTACCAATAAATTTATATCGACTCTGGTTGCTGAATACGATAACACTAAGTTGGAACAACGTCTCCAAATGTTCTCTGTACCAGAATTCAATTCTACTATTGGAACCAAAATTAAAAGTGTAATGAAGTATGATAAAAAAATTCAACCCATACTCCATAGACACTCTATGGATATAGAGGTCTATGAAAGAAAAAGAGAGCTGAATAGGGAGATCCGTAGACTACGCAAATTGAGTAGAACTGATGCCAGTGCCTGGATTGATATTAAACGTCTGAAACAATCTTATAAAAATTGGCTGATTAGCCATAAAGGTATCATTGCCCAACGCGATGGAGAAAGTATTTTGAATGCTACGAGGGGGGTGACATCCTCAAACTTTTGGCAATTAATGAACAATGTTGATTCATCTCAGGTGATGACAACGGTAAACCCAATTCCTGAAAGTACTTGGGCGGGTCATTTTGCAGAGCTATATAAATCCAATGAACAAAGTCAAGCATTTCTGAGATTGGGATCTTCTGAATGGTCTATGAGATGCGAGGTGGATATAATTAGGAGTCTTATAATGAAATCTAAAAACACGGGGGCCCCGGGCCTCAATAACTTAAGTAATAAGGTATTGAAATGTAACCCACTATTGTGGGCAAAAATATTATGTATTCTATTTAAGGATGTGTGTATGTCGAAAACTATCCCTCTTTCTTGGAGAGTCTCTGTGGTTATTCCGATATTTAAAAAAGGCTCAAGATTATTGCCCACCAACTACAGACCAATAGCGATTGCAGATTCGGACTCCAAAATATTTGCTTCTTTGGTTCTTATTGATATTCAGAGATGGATGGATCAGAATCAGATCTTGAGTATGAATCAAATTGGCTTTAGAAAATATTGTGGTACTGACTGTGGTGGATTGATTTTGAAATGTCTGCAAAGTAAAACCTGGACTAAAGGAAAGGGCCAAACTTACGTTGCATCTATGGACCTTAGCCAGGCATTTGATCTTGTGGACAGACAAAGGCTATGTCACAAATTACAATCCTTAAAAATGCCAAACCATTTATTAGACATCGTTATAGAGTTGTACACGGACACAAGACTAGTGGTACGAATGAATGCGGGGGGAGATCTATCCACGGAGTTTGTAACCAATAACGGACTACGCCAAGAGTGCATGTTGGCACCGACAATCTTTAATCTGTATGTTAGTGGAGCCCAATTTGCTTTTGTAAATGGAGGTTTGATTTCGCCTAAATTGAATGGGAAGGAAATATCTTGGTTGTCCTATGCCGACGATTTCATTCTCATGGACAATACCAAGGTGGGCTTACAGCGACTGATTGTCATTTTTGAACAATTTATACGTAATTTGTTTTTGAAAATCAATCCTGATAAAACGACTATTATACGAATGGGACGAGTAAACAAGAAACAAGATTCTTACTCTTGGTTTTGTGAGGGTAAACGAATTAAGATACAGAAAGCATTCAAGTTTCTTGGATACTGTTTTACAGGCGTAGAATCAGTCAGTTTACTCAAAAACCAATTGAAGACTAAAGCAGAGGTGGCCCTAAGACAGATGAGAATGCTAGAGAGAAAATTTGGGGGGTTTTCTTTGAAACCGATGAGAGTTTTATTTAAGAAAGGTGGTCCCGCGGATCACTTATGGTTTGGAATTCTATCATGTAGGTATTGTAGACTTTTTGAAATCTCTGGAAAGTCTAATATGGAGGGGTCTATTATTCTTTCTGCCTAGCTGTATACCCTTTGAAGTGCTAAGGTATGAATTGGGTTTACAATCACTTCATTCACTTGTTGTAACCAAAAGATGCATGTTATGGAGAAAATGTAGGTTATTAGGCCCCACAAACTTTTATTTGGAAGCAGGCATCGACACTTCATGTCCTTTTATGCTTGACCTAAATAAATCCATTGAATCCACGATTGAGGACTGTGGTATAGCTAAATGCACAGTGATAAATAAACCTAACAAATGTAAAAGGATTTTAAAAGGGATGGATTGGTCTCTTACCAAATCAAAAGTATATGCTTCTAAATTGTATAATCAGGTTCACTCTTTCTGGAAACTTGATATGGTTATGGAAAACTACTTAAACAAATATCCATCTAGAAGGTATAGAAATTCTTTTATGCGATTTAGACTTAATGTTATGTAGACTCGTAGTATATTAAACTTAAGGAATCCTTTGGAAGAAAAGAGATGGTGTCGCTTTTGTAACATCTCAGAAATGGAAGAGACTTTAGAACATATTTTGGTGAAATGTTCCTATTTGCGTAAACAAAGATCAGATTATTTTATGGAGTTATTTGATAATGGTACTTGTAATGACCCTAAGTTCATATGGTATAGAATGAGAAATGGTTACTCATCGACTCTGACTATTCGATTAATTACGTTTTTAAAAACAGTATGTGATTTGAGTTAGAAATGTTTTTATCTTTTCTAAATGTGTATATGGTTCGGTTTCTGATGCTTTCGTTATGATTTTGATTGTAAATTCTTAACAGTGTTTTGTTCTTTTTTGTCTTTTCATTTTAAAAAAGTGTTATTTTGTAAGATCGATTTTGTAAAGGTTTGTTTAAACCAAGAACAAATAAACAAACAAAAACAAATACAAAATCTGCAACCCACAGAGGAGAGGTTTCCTGGGGATGGTTAGTTATTGTCTGCAATAAATAAAGGGTTATGCTCTATGTTGAGGTATTTTAGGCCATACCCCTAAAAGGCAGACACCATTTCTGTAGCAAAAAGGTTGTTCAAGAAATGAATTCCCCAGTTTGGTCTTCCAGTCAATATAAACAGTTACCCGGGGACCCATTTCACTGGCCGAGCCATTAGAAATGTTTGCTTGGCTCTAAACATTACACAGCGCTTTCATCCCAGTCCAGTGGTATAGTAGAAAAAATAAATGAGGACATTAAGATGAGGGTCTCCAAGACTTTGCACGATTCCTGTTTCAAATGCCCAGAAGCATTGCCTCTTGTTCTGCTCCACATACACAACAATGCCAGCCACAAGCCGTGGTTGTCACCCCATGAGATTCTGAAAAGGCGATCCATGTGCATGGCCACCACCCCTTCACAAGTGCCTTATTAAATGAATTTGCAACTTCGCAGTGACTGCATTGAAAACTACTGTAAGTTCCTTGAAAAATTTCCCAGATCTACCCACTTCCCGAGGGTCCCTGCAGACCCTGCCATGGTCTCAATCAAACAGACCGGGCCGGGTCCACAAACATGTGAACCAGAGAAAGTCTATGCTTCAACACGGGGGGGCACGGGCTGCATAGAATTCAACTCATTACCAAAACTGAAGTAATGTGTCGGGGACAGTCTTCATGGACGCATACATCTTCATGTAAGAAAACCTGGCCTCCGACTAAAGCCCCAGTGCTGCAAGCCCCAGTGCTGCAGGTGCCCCCAAAAGCCTTAGCGCCAGCCACACTTTTTTTTAGCGTGGCTGCACTACCGTGTTCAGCTGCAGCTGAATCAATCTCTACACTAGCACCTGCACCAATGACACGTTGCCTTTGCAGATCCATGGGGATACGGCTCAGACATCAGCTTCCATCGATTTTCCTGCCACAGCAAGTTCACATACCGCTCAAGAAGGCGAACGGCAGCACACTCCTGCTGCTCAAGAAGCAGAGATAACAACAGCCTCACACTGGTACAACATTCATCCTGTCTCGGACAGAATTTTCCTGCATTTCTGATTTTGACAAAAGATGCCTTTTGCACCTATAACACACACTTTCTGCTGACATTATGTTTGCTGTTGAAGTGACCAAAGGTGTGACTGCATAGAGTCGCCACAAAGAACTCCAGTGCTCGTGATTCTACATGCCTCTGTGCAACATCTTCGAGTGTTAGTTGGCTGTCAGGATTCTCACGCTGGTGCATATGCACAGCATTCTATGATGAAAGCATATAGCAAGACCTCCTAAGCCATCCCTTGTGGCTCGCTGTTTCATAATAAATCGGAATGTATGCTGCCTGCCGTGACCTCGAAACTCTGGAAAGAATGAGAATTGTCCAATGAGCAGCGGCTGAACTTTGTTGTGCACCTGAATATAGACTGAGTAGTAACGGAACATAAAACATGCCATTGTTTTGCCCCATTACCATGCTCCTACTGTTTGCCATAAAGTGAAATGAAAAGAAATCAACAGTACCTTGCCTGCACCCTGCAAGAACACCTGTATCCGGAACATAACCCAGCTACTGGATCTGCACACATCTTCCCCCACGACCTTGACTCTGGATTCTCAGTGTGTCCTTTCCCTTTGATTGGAGGACATTTGCACTGACGTAAGGCTTGTGTCTATGTTAGTATGGCCTAAATGCCTGAAAATGCATTGGCACTTGCTTGGTTTCACTGAACCTACTGATATAAGAAAGAACATCCCCCTATCAGATTGACCTATAGACCTATATGACTATAGGTCCCCTCTGTTGTGTAAACCATCGCACAATATTAATGGGTATTAGCAAACGTAGGTATGCACCGTTACAAAGAATGGCATCAAAGAATGTCAGGATCAGAAGAGTTCCTTTCTTTTTTTACAAAAGGGATTTTCTTTCACTGAATCAGGCTATGCCACACAACATGGTACCCATTTTATGTGCAAAACCTCTGCTTACAGCTGTCATCGCTCCCGAAGACCAACACGCAACTTAGCCGAGGCTCACAGAAGCAGGAGAGAAAACAGACAGAGAGCTGAAGAACCGCTGCAGAGCCTGCAGCTGCAAGAGGGAGCTACCGCAGAGAACCGCTGCAGAGCCTGCAGCTGCAAGAGGGAGCTAGCGCAGAGAACTGGTGCAGAGCCTGACAGCAAGAGGGAGCTACCGCAGAGAACCGCTGCAGAGCCTGCAGCTGCAAGAGGGAGCTACCGCAGAGAACCGCTGCAGAGCCTGACAGCAAGAGGGAGCTACCGCAGAGAACCGCTGCAGAGCCTGCAGCTGCGAGAGGGAGCTACCGCAGAGAACTGGTGCAGAGCCTGACAGCAAGAGGGAGCTACCGCAGAGAACCGCTGCAGAGCCTGCAGCTGCAAGAGGGAGCTACCGCAGAGAACCGCTGCAGAGCCTGACAGCAAGAGGGAGCTACCGCAGAGAACCGCTGCAGAGCCTGCAGCTGCAAGAGGGAGCTACCGCAGAGAACCGCTGCAGAGCCTGCAGCTGCAAGAGGGAGCTACCGCAGAGAACCGGTGAGTTGGCAGAGTGTAAAGGCTGACCCCGGGGCGCTCCTTACACGAAAGCTGTTACGATGCAATCACTTTGAATACCGAACAATTGACAAATCAAAGCTGAATGTATTTTCTGAAAGCCGAATAGTTGAAGAAAACGAAGCTAAGTGGCAAAAAAGAAAGTTACAAGAGGAGATTGTTAATAACCAGTCGTACCTGCAGCCAAGAGGCTATCAAAAGAATTTGGGAGAACTATCAGTGGGGGAAGTCTGTAACAAATATTACCTACAGCCAAGAGGCTACGAGAAACCCTTTTCATGACAACCACTGGGAAAAGCTCATAACCAGAATTACCATCAGCCAAGAAGATGTGAGAACATCCTAACAAAGCAACCAAGACCTAAAACTCCTTTTGAGAGATAGGGAAAGCATGTATCCCACATTGCCAACATCCATTGTGAAATCATACTAAGGTGACAAGGGCGCAACTCTTTCTTTTTTGGGATTTCAATTGGCGGAAGCTTGTAACCCAAACAGCCATCAGTCAAAAGGCTGTCTAGAAGTCATTGAAAGACCCTTTGAGAATATTGCTTGTACATTTTGTTATCAGTTTATGGAAAACTGGAACACAAGAGTCCAGAGACTATAAGAAAAGGTATTTATTGGTTAAACCTCCTTCCAAGAGGGATTGGTGTGGAGAATCTTGCAATCAATATGGCCAGCAAGTTTGAAGTTAGCTGTAGGAGTTTTCTTTCTTCCTGGCAGGCAGGTATTCCTGGAAAGGGCTTATAGTGGTTAGTCCTGGCAGGCGAGTGAACAGGAAAGAAGATGGTGGTTTGATATCCTTGTGGCAGAACAATATGTGGAAAAGAACCTTTGTTGAATTAAGATCATTCATGTAATTTATCATTTGACAAGCAGTAGCCACACATTGCTTTTTGCAATCCTGACAAAATTGTTTTACTTCAAGAAGCAGCATTGAGAAAGATGGAAGTGCGATCTTGACAAAATGTAGTTCCTTTGAAGAAAGTGTTATATCATAACAGAACAATTGCATTTGTTTTGGAAGCTGTGTTTTTGGGAGGGAAATCATCCTTTCAAGAAGGATATTGGGGAAGACATTAATTGGTTTTGAATTATTAACCAACTATGGTGAAAAGGATATTTGTTGTTTCTCCAAGAAAGACACAGTGAGTGGAAAAGACTTTTCTATTATCTTGAAGAGAACTTAACTTTGCTGAATCAGAACTGTAATCTAAGTATTCCTGAACTGATCACGGGGAATGGAATAAAACCCCGGACACAAGGAGTGCTTTCAATAACATTTGGGTTTGAATTACTAAACTGTTTTGTTGAACTAAAATGTACCCATATTTTCATTGTATCATTTTATTGTGTGCGTTAGTGTGAGGGCCAGAGATACTTTGGACACTAGGTCATTTTTATTTAGTTTTAGTTTGCTAGACAGGGACCTCTCTATCAGGTTAGGGAAAGTTAGGGGGTTCTCAAAACCCCCCTTTTACATTGAATAAATGGCAAACCTTTAGAAAACTTTACCTTTGAGCCCATCTCGCATTTCCGACCCCTCACAGAGTCCTGCCTTCACAGTCCTGCCAATAGTTTGTTTGTTTGTTTGTTTATTTTATTTGTATAGCGCTCCAAACCAAGGGGTAGAAGGGCGCTTAAGAATACGTTTACAGCGTTGAGAAGTATCTTTGTGTTGCATACTTCGTAATACTTATAATACATACATATATATACAGTTATCAGTAAACAATACACATACAATACCCACAATATACACTTTACAATATAAATACAGTACATAAACCAGGTGCCGGACAGGGGTGTGGGGACTGGTGTTAGTGGGGCTACTCTTTGTTTAGGAGCCAGCTGATGACCTGCTTCCTGAAGATCTGGAAGGACTCAATAGTTTTGATGTTGAGAGGTAGGGTGTTCCAGAGTTGGGGGGCAAGTACTGTGAAGCTTGCCCCTCCAGCTCTTATTAGGTGGAATCTGGGCACTGTCAAGCATAGAGTATTGAAGGATCTGGTGGATCTGGTAGCAGGTTTCATGGTGAATTTGTTAGCTAGATATGGTGGTGCTAGATGATTGAGGGTGTTGTACGTGAGGCAGATTGTTTTTAAATCAATTTTTTGGCGTATGGATAGCCATTTGCAGGCTTTCCTAGTTGTGGAGATATGCTCTCGTCTGGGAATGTTGAGGGCTGCGCACAGTGCATTATTTTGTATTACCTGCACCTTGTTAAGTATGGATTGGTTAGCACCTAGGTACAGGCTGTTGCAGTAATCCAGTTTGGATTGTATGAGGGCTCTGGCAAGGGTGAGGCAGCTGTTGGGTGATAGGAATGGTCTGCTGGCCCTGATTAGCTTGCAGGTGTAAGCAGCGGCTGAGGCGGTCATATGGATGTGTTTAGAGAGGTTGGTGTTGGCGTCTAGATAGAAGCCAAGGGTTTCCACGCTTTTGGCAATAGGGATGGTGTGACCTTCATTGATGGATGTTATTGTAGCTAGGATTGAGTTTAATTAGGGTGTTGGGGTAGCCGACAACGAGGAGCTCTGTCTTCTCATCATTCAGGCAGAGGCCATGCGAGGCCATCCATGCCTGAATGATGGGGAATATTTTGTTGATCCGGGCGACATCTACTTGGTAATTGCCTGTGATGGTGAGGAGTATCTGGGTGTCATCTGCGTAATTTGTGTAGGTGACACCCAGACGGTCCAGTGGATCAAATAGAGGCTTTGTAAATATATTGTACAAAGTGTGGGATACTGGATCACATTCAGGGAGGCGTTGAATTAGGCTTCAAAGTTTTTCCCGAAGTGTTATTCGAAACAATGTTTTAACACACAAGAACACTTATTGGGGTCCACCTTTTCAGTGTGGAGACTGATCCTTATTTTGGTACCATTTAATGGGTGACCTCAGAGGATAGGTTTCACAGAAGATTCCTCATAATGTATGGGGGCTCCTGTCCTTAGGCATGCGGTGCATGGGGCTGTTGCCCATTTCAGAGACAATTGTGTTGTTTCATAAGAATTTGGGGCCACATTTCAGTGAGGAACTATTTTTTCTTTTTATTCGACCTTCATAAGAAGTGTGTGGTCCCCGAATTATAAATCACTCGGTGATTCTTCAAGAGTGAGGTTTTCGTAGGAAATTTTTTTAAAAGCAACGAACTTCGTCCATAGTGCAGAGTTATATGGTGTTGTTCACAGGGTATCCCGGGTTGGTTTTTGGGATATCCTTAGTTAAAAAATGGTCGACCGGTTTCGATGAATTTAATTGATCATCTTCTTCAGGACCTTGATTTTGGCTTGTCTCTATGAGATCAGGGGTATGGGAGGGGCATAGACACCATCATCCCTTTTACCTAAGAGAAATCAAACCGAAATGGGTTTTAGATCTTGGGGTCACAGTGATTCTTGAAGTTTTATTCTATAGTACTTTCTATTGATTTTACACAATTAAATTGATATGCTAAAATTTTTTTGACAGTCATTTGGCTATTTGGGCTAAAGTGGACATAGAAGGCAGCTGGTGATTACCTTATATATATAGACGCTGACAGGCGGGTCTTTTTTGTATCATGCGTGTCTCCAGTCCTGCAAGACATTAACAAGGCGTATTTTAGAAGACAAAAAAGCCTGCATGAGACCTCGTGGTGCTGTATCATAAGTGAGTCGTAATACGATTATAGGGATGTCTGGCACCGTCTGTTTTGGGGTTGACAGACGGAGCGCTGGTGTGCGCTCATATCTCTGTATTTGCTTCCATTCGCATGTGCAGCTGTTGGTGTGGCGGTTCGCGGCACAGTGCGGGGAAACCATTTGTTCTAAGGAACGCCGCTTTCTTGTGAAGAGGGGCCATCCCAGTCACATGCGCGTTGATATGCGCCCGAATGCTTGTAAAGATACCGATCGCGTGCGCGGCTGCTATCCCAATAACAGTTCGCGGTCGTGCGCGAGGGATCTTAATTCTAAAAGGGCCATGAGTGTCGACGCATGAATCGCGCTCGACTAGGAGATCACTCACCGTGTGTCACGAATGCTTGCTGGTGTCTGTGAGACGCCGGAGGAGTTGTTCTGTTTTAGCAACCGTTGCCCGGCAACGGCGGCATTTATACGTTGGCCGTTTTCGCTGTTGATGATCCTCGTTTTTGGGGGCCATCTTAGAGTGACTAGAGTTACATTTAGGGGATATACATTTTTGCATAGGCGGTTTAGTAGCGGGCTGCAAAAATAGCTGGTGCAGCAGCCTTATTTTCTTTTAACTCCTGTATTCATTACGGCAATCCTTTTTAAGACACAGTGGTCTCGTTCCCTTATTTGGTTTTTGAAAAAGGGGAAAAGGCAAAGATAATTTGTTATTCTAAGCAGTGTCCATATTTTATTTATACCACCTACATATGTATTCGCCTTCTGTCTTCATCACGGGTGCTGGGCAGGGGACTTGGGCGTAATTGCGATTCCTTATTTGGGTAGCTTGGTGATTGTGTTATGTGTAAGGGGGGGGGACGGGGCGGGGCCTCAGCACCACTTGACTGCGGAGAGGAGGTTCCACATATGTAGGGGGTGTACATTATCATTTTTTTATCATTTTTCAGGTGCATCCCCAGTAGACGAAATCCCATGTGGAGTTTCTTGTCATGCTTCTTCATCTCTTTTTTGAACAATATCTTCATTTCATTAGAGCCAGGCTGTTCCACTGGATTTCTCCATTGAGTCCATTTTTCTCTCTATTGAGTCTAAAAATCCAGAGTTGTTCTCGTTTCAGGAGCATTTTTCCAAAATCCCCGCCCCTTCTGGGTGGGGTTAATTTTTCCAAGATGGTCCATGTGAAGTCTTCTTGTTTGTGACCTTTTTTCACGAAATGGTTCACAAGGGGGGCTGTCAATTTTTTTGTACGAATACATGATTTGTGTTCAATAAGTCTTGTTTTTACTTCTCTCGCTGTCATGCCTACGTATGGGCACGTGATGAGGTAAATTACCCCTTTGGATTTGCAATTGGTGAAACTCCTCTGTTGCCATGGATTTGCTACGTGTAGTTTGGGTGCACATTGAGCACCATCCACATGGTGTGTGTCCCGTTGGTTTGTTGGCTCCCCAGATTGTGTTCTCCGACTCATTGTTGCTTGGTTCTCTCATAGTGTGGACCAGACTATCCCTTAGGTTTCTGCGTCTTTTGATGGCAAAGGACGGTAGAGCCAAGGAGCTGGAGCCTGTGTTTAGGATGGGCCAAAGTTTTTTTTATTTCTTTTTTGATGCGGTTGAACATGGGGGAATAACTCATTACTGCTGTTGTTTCTTCTCTTTTTTCATCTTTTTTGTGTTGTTGGAGAGTAAGTGTGGGATTCACAGGATCCTTGTGGGACCCCGCCTGTGATGGGGATGGGGTCTGCTGCAGCTGTTGTTGAGAAAACCCGCATAGTTCTGTTTGCCAGGAAGGATTGTATCCATGTGATGGCAGAGGAGGAGAAGTGGGCTGTGGTGGCTAGGTGACTACAAAGGATTTCATGGCTAACCAGGTCAAAGGCCGCTGAGAGGTCTAGAAGGAGTAGGATTGCGGCATTGCCTTTGTCTTTTTCTTTTTTTGACAAATTTATTTAAAGATTTATCAAAAGAAATACATATCATTCCAAAACAACAATTATGATAACAACAAAACGACAAATAAAACGAAAAAAGCATTATACAAGTTGATACAAATAGTACAGAATAAATAAGAAAAACCTATCAATTATCTCTACTAATCGCAACAAACCTAATTTGAAATGAGAACTAGCAATAAATCAGAGGAAAACAAGAGAGAAAAAAAACACAAACACACAACCACACAACACAAGACAAACAATAAAAAGAACACAATAGTAAATTAACCACTCTGAAACAAAAACCATCGCCCATCAGCACTTAATTCACACATAGAGTTCATTAAAAGCCTCCCACTGTTCCTTATAAAATTCTTCTTTATGTAAAGCATAATACTTAATCCTCTCAAATCTTGACAGCAACTGCACCTGCGATAACCATTCATCAATACTTGGTTTCTTTCTCGTCTTCCAGAGGCGTAAAATTTGACGAGTCGCCACCAAAAACATCTTATTAGCCCAACACAGAGTCGCATAGCTAAAGTGACGAGTGCCCACTGGTGATTTCAAAAGAACTGATGATGGTTTCCTTGGAAAAGAGATGTTCCCGACCAAATCAACTCTATCCAAAACCTCACTCCAAAAACCTTTAACCCTCGAACAATTCCATAACATGTGAAGCAAAGTGCCTTCCTCCGTAGAACAACTCCAACACATACTATCCTCCCTTAAGCCAAATCTGTGCATTTTAACTGGAGTCCAAAACAGACGCCCCAAAATCCTCTGTTGAATATATCGTAAATTTAGATCAATTTTCATCCTAACTGGAACCTTCCATAGAACCTCCCAATCCTGCATAGAAATATCTCCACCAAGTTCAGCACACCACATAATTCGAAGAGCATTCCATGAAGATCTAAATTTCTCTTCTACCGGGAACAACCTCAAATAACTAGACACTGCACGAGGCGCAACTACAATAAAACTACACCTTTCTGGTCTTTCTAACAAAGGGTCAGTAAGCATTAATACTCTCTCAGAAATCAAATCTCTCAACAATCTATATCTCCCGATTTCCCTATTATGTAGCATAAACTTCCGCTTCAGAGACTCAAAAGATATCATACCGTCATCATCCCATATGTCTCTAATAAGTAATATACCCTTGTTCATCCAACTCCTCCAGCATAGCATCTTATTATTGATCTGCAACCCGGGATTCTGCCAAATGGAGGCCTCCCCATAGAAATGAAGTCCCTGCCCTCCACTTACAATCAATGATGTGACTGCATCTTTGGAAGCATGGAAAGCCTGCAATGTACTGACCGATTTAGGTAACTTTCCAAGAGAGTACAGTGATTCAATTCGGAAGGGTCTCATCTTAAACTCTATTATCTGAGCCCAAATTGGAATGTCTGATTCATTCAACGAGAAATATGATATACATTTTTTAATCAAAAAACTTTTGTAGTAATTTTCTTTGTCTTTAATTTCATCAATCTGGCTTTTGAGATCAACAAGGGCGGTTTCTGTTCTGTGTTGAGGTCTGAAGCCAGATTGACGTATTCCTAGCAGTTGGTTGGATTCCAAGTATTCCTGAATTTGGATGTAGGCAACTCTGTCCAGGATTTTTAGTAGGAAGGGGACTGTGGTGATGGGCCTGTAGTTGGTGGGTATGGCTGGGTCGAGGGATTGTTTTTTCAGGAGTGGGAGAACCCATGATTGTTTTAGGTTGCTAGGGATCAAGTTATTGGTGAAGGATAGGTTGATAAGTTTGGTGATGAAGGGGGAGAGCTCTCTGGCTGCATCTTTTATGATCTGTGCAGGGCAGCTGTCTCCTTTGCAGTTTGAGGGTTTCAAGGAGGTGATGATTTTTTGGACTTCCGTGATGGTGACTTTCTTAAACGAGAAGCCTGAACTAGTATTGTTAGGCGTGGGTGGGCTAGGGTTGGTGACCTTGCTATTGGAGAGTTGTTGGCGTTTGTCCTCAATTTTGGTTTGGAGTCCTGAGATTTTATTGTTGAGGGCGTTTTGGATGCTGGTGCACCAGGATTTGTCTTTCGGCAGGTATCTGGAGGTGAAATAGGGTTTTCTAGTTCCTTCAGAATTTTAAATAATTCTTTGGTGGAGGATCCTGCCTGAACAATCCTGGTGTTGTATACATCTTTTTTGGTGCAGATTATTTCGCTTTTGTAAAGTGAGGATAAGTTTGTGAGGTTGGATTTGTTTTCTGCGGTGGGGTTATCCTTCCAAGTGTGTTGTGCCTTGGCTTTCTCTTTTCTGAGTAATTTGAGCTCAGGGCTCTACCACGAGTTCAGATGAGCTTTAGGTCTGTCCTTGCGTATTTTCAGGGAGGCAACGGTATCCACTGCCCTGGCCATGGAATCATTGAAGGTGTCGATCAGCAGGTTTAAGTCAGCGTTAACTGGGAGATCATTGAGGGTGGGTAGGACCAATGGTATTAGGGCTTCATCAGTGATGTTGCGTTTATTCCTGGTGGGACAGGCTGGTGCCGGGGGGTGTTTGTTGGACAATACCTGATTGGTTTTGACCTCAAGAGGGATTATGTGATGATCGGTCCATGCCAGAGGTTGGGGGTCTTTGCAGGTTGTATTGCAGTTGTAGGTTGTTACCCAATCAAGGGTTCTGCCTTTTTGGTGGGTGGGGAGTACAATGCGTTGAGTGAAATCATGTTCAGTTAGGACATTGGCTAGGGATGCAGCATCATGATTTGTGCTGATGGTTTGGAATTTTCGGTGATGAGGGATGTGATGTCTTTTTCAAAGGCCCGAGGAGGGCCTGGGGGTCTATATATGAGGTGGAGGGTGATAGTGGTTGTGGGGGAGGTTTGCAGTTTGGCTGTTAGTAACTCGCAGGATGTGAGTGACACTGTGGAGGTTGATCTGAGGTCTAGGGAGGATTTGAAAATGATCGCTACACCTCCACCTCTAGCGTTAGGTATATCAGCTCTGAGGATAGAGTATTTGTTTGGGATGGCTAGCGATAGATGTGGTCCAGATGCCTCATGAAGCCAGGTTTCTGTTAGGGCTAGGAAGTCGAGGTTGTTGGTAATGATGATGTCTGCAATTTCTGTGGGGTGGGCAGCCAGGGATCTGACATTGAGTAGGGCACCTTTTAGAGGGGGAGGTGTGGGCTTGTTTGGCGCATTGTGCTTTGAATTGTTTTTGGTGCTAGGTTTGGAATTGGGCCTAGTGGTTGTGGTGGGGAACCTGGAGCCTAATCTGTCATTGCGGGCTGTGAGGTTGGGAGTAATGGAGGGGGGGTTAGGCCGGGAGGCTTGGGGCGGGTGGGAGGTTTGGTATTCAGTTTAGTTTGGTTGGACTTGGCTATAGGACTGGGGTGGCTGTGTGTAGTGTTGGTAGGGGGGCCTGGGTTGACATGGGAGGTGTGAGGGTGGTGATGAGTGGGAGGGAAGGGGGATGCGGAGGGTAGGAACGGTGTAGGGCAGGGGATAGGGTGATGTCTCCGGCACCCTAGTTTAGCCAGGCCGTTCTGGTGGGCTATGTAGCTGTTACTGCTACAGGGTACGTCGTTCAGCATTATGCAGAAAGGGAATATGATTAGGGCAAGCCAGAGGATCATGGTCTGGTAATAACGGTGCATAATACTGGAGACTAGTGGCACTAGTGGGGGAGCAGGCCAAGCTATGATAGTTAGTGGCTAGTTTGATCTGGCAAGAATTGGTCAAAGTACGCCTTGGAGCGCTATAGTAACTAGGTTGAAAACATATCTAGATTCGAAATTGCACATAGGTTTAGAATACACCTAGATTTGTGAGTACACTTGGCTAGAAAGAGACCAGGTTCAAGCACAATTGGTCAAGTACACCTTGGAACGCTATAGTAAGTGGGTTGAAAACACATCTAGATTCGAGATTGCACTTAGGTTAGTGTTGTTCTTTTGGAGTTTGATCTATGAGGATTACATCATCTGCATTTCCCAACCTCTGTAGGCGTTTAAATCCTAGTTTAGGGGAGCGCGGCATGCCTCTGAATGTAATGTCATAATATAAATTAAATAATGTTAGAGCTAAGATGAAGCCCAGCTTTAATCCTACATAAGTAGGTATGGAGCTTGTCAAGTAACCCATTGGACTCAGCCTGACCATAACTGAAATATTAAAGTGTAACTCCATGATCATCTGTAAAAGGCCTGACAGACTACCTTAGTCTCGTAATTTCCACCAAAGCAGTTCGCAGTTGACTGTGTCAAACGCTGCACTGACATTGACATAAGCAGCATATACTGGTTGATCATATGATGTCCAGACCAGATGCGTTCTATTATCGTAGTTAAAGCCAGTATGTTGTCTACTCTTGCCAAACCTTTGCAGAAGCATCTAGCCTAGTATACAGTAGTTCTTGGTTTCATCCCTGTAACTCTGTTACACTAATGGAATAAAACAGTGAGCGTAGCATACTACCCCATGCCCTGTGATTCTTTTTCATAAGGTCATTAGAATTGAAAAATTACTTTTTACAATTACAAATATATAATTCAGTAACAATAAACATAAAATACAGTATAGAGCATAAACATAAAACATACACTAAACATATTCTGTGTACAATATAATAAACACCATTTAGTAATATGTATTTCAACAAATAACCAATATATGCACAACTTACACAATTTGCAAACTTAGTAACATTAAAATCATGATAGTCATACTTTAAATAAACACAAATACAAACATCCAATTGCTACTCAAAAATAATTACTAAATATTGCAAAACATAAATAGCAACAAACGCAGCCAATATACAATGCAGATAAAAATAATTTCACATTTTGTTCAAACACAAACACATATTTATAAAACTAATTACATCACCTTCACAGTAAAAAGAAATGTTTAGAACCCAAGCTAAATATTACAAAACAAAAACAGGGGGAGTTAAGATTACCACCATGATATTTAATTTAAATGTGATATTTTAAAAAATATATTGATAATATATCTGAATGTTACCTTGACGTTATGATTTTAAAGGTTTGTAGACTATGTTTTTGTTGGTTTAACCTCAACTCTTTTGTACATTATTTTTCGCAAATATTGATTAGTAGGAGGGACAATCTAGAAACCTGCAGAACTCCCTGTTCAAGCGAAGCAACCCGAAAAAAATACTCAAGCCATTTCAAGGCCCTACCCCTCAGCCCATCTCAATTAGACTGGTTAGCAAAAGGCTCTGGGATTCCATATCGAAGGCTGCAGACAGTTACAGGCGCACCACAGCACGTGTGGCCCACTGGTCGCTCCACAGACGAAGGGCTTCCAAAATTGATGTTCTGAATAATCAGATCCCATGAAGAGTTTGGAAGCCGCCTGCATGTGGTTAAACATGCTATTGGCCTCCAAAGCGCCATTCTTTCAACACATTTAGCTAAATTAAATGTGTGTGCGTATGTGGAGTGTGTGAGATAAGTTTCTGTGTGTATAAAAAAAATGTGTGTCCACATAACATGTCTAAATGCCCCCCAAAATCTTTTGGTTTTGCCCATGCCCCTAGTATCAAGACCTACCATTTTACCACTCCCTTATATTTTCCCCCAATATCAAAGACATCGTTCATGGTCTGTAGACTGTGAACCCAGAAGCTCGAAACATCAAAGGCTGTGCGCAGAAGCGGCAGTGTGCTGTGCGTCAGACTTCCGGATCAGAACCTGCCGAACACGAGCAGAGGCAGCTCGAGCCCGCAGCAGGTAAGTGGAGGGGTGAGGGAAGACCACCCCAAAAGGACTAGGAGAAGGCCAGGAACAAAATACAGAACCTGCGGGTGTGGCCTTCTCGTCCTGGAATCTGCATGGTCGTCTCTTTTTTCCCCCTGCCTTTAAAAATACATCCCAAAGAAATACCGGCTGCCCTGCCACTCTCTCCTACCTGCCCCAGTTTATGCTACCACTCCCATTGCTGCCTTTGAAAGCAGTGCCCTGTGTACCAAATGACAGAGCTGTGGCCACGAACCTGTCACAGGCTTTAGGT
This sequence comes from Ambystoma mexicanum, assembly GCF_040938575.1. Classification (NCBI taxonomy): domain Eukaryota; kingdom Metazoa; phylum Chordata; class Amphibia; order Caudata; family Ambystomatidae; genus Ambystoma; species Ambystoma mexicanum. Next base: position 951,533,410 of record NC_090928.1, on the reverse strand, counting down.
TCCAGCTCTTACAGTAAAGGAGGATGTGCACAGAAGCAGACCTCTGACACAGGGGCAAACTGCGGAGAGTGTCAGTGCTCTTTTAGATCCCACGAGCCAGAGGTCTGTTTCTTTGTCATATCCATCCCTCCAGTGCGGCCACAGAGCAAGAATGACTTTAGAGTTTACTTGTTTTGGAAGATAGTTCTTAGTGCTGTTTATCAGTCAATGGGCATTAACAGACTGCAACCTCCAATCCTGGGCAACGCCTCAGGCACCAGGCGAGGCCTGGTAACCTGTGCCCCATGGCAACCAGGCAGGGGAGAGGGGGAGCAGCAGCCCAACAAATGGGCCAGTGCTCCCCCTCTCCCCCACCAAACTACAAAGGCGATGCGCAGTCGCCGAACTAGGAAACACAGAGGGAAGGGCAAGGTGTTGATCCTCCCTCAGGGATGCGAAGCACCAGGGCCCCCAAAGACAGAAGTAGGCTGGGGAGCAGTCGTTAGGCACCATACAGTGCAATTTGTTGTCTGCATCAGCCGGCCAGGGCGCTGGCACCACAGCCCCCCACCACACAGAAGGACCCAGGGGACAATCCCTCGGTCCCATATAAGGAGCTGCTTGTGGCAGCAGAAAACAGAATCAGCTTGTGGTCCCTGTGCGGGACCCAAGCGAACCAGTTTGTGGTGCCTGCACGGGGACCCAAACCAAAGAGTACTCTGTGCACTCAGAGTCTCTTCTTTTTCTCAGAACCCTCCCACCCTAAGAAAAAGGACGAGAAGAAAGAGAAAAAAAGACAGGTCACTGTACGGTGACCACACTATCGTGGGACAAGAATGGCGGCACGGGCCAGAGGGGGTAACCTCGGGACCCGATGCCTTAAAGTACAGCATATTATGGTTACTGTAATTACGATTATGTTTGTTATGACCATAATTGTGCAATAAAATCCCACAGTCTTTTATTGCCAACACTTACCCAATGTCTCGTGTACTAACTGGGGGGGGGGCATAGGGCGTATTGTCACCCAGGTCATGGTACCACCCTGCCTGCATATGGGTCCACTGGTTATCAGAAGAACACAAATAAGTGCCAGTTATCAGTCACATTCAGAGGAGAGAAGAGTCCATGCCACTTACATTTTCTCTAAAGTCCATGAAAGAATAACACTTATCATTGTTAAATTCGGTGTACTTTAAAGAAAATGCGCAAACCAAAGAACCTCCTTGTGGTGTGTGACCCTCCAAAGTGTCTTGCCCCCTTAAGGGGATGTGTCCCTCCTAGTAGTATTTCCCTTTTAATGTGGGCCATGACCGTGCATTGGCCCAAGCTAATAAAAGGAGCCCCTGCAGGCACGTGCAACAGAACAGCTGCAAACACCCGAAGAGGAACTCCTGAGTCCTTCTCTCATTCATTTAGGCCTGCAGGCCCACACGTGTACTGGTAACTGGAGGGAAGGCCCTAAAAGGGTCAGGACTTTGGGCTATTTAAACGTGGTACAAGGGAGGTTGTCTAAGTTGCCATTCTTTCTGGCCGATCTTAAATGAGTTAATTTTCTTAGTAAAGCGGCATACTGTGCATGTGCCGCATGGGTGATGGCCTCTTATCGCTCGCATATTCCAGATAGTCGATCTTTGAGTCTTGTTATCAAGTCTGGCATGTGTTAGCATGTCCTTGAGGTTTTTGGATCTTTTCAAGGTCATCCTGGCCACTTTTACTTCTGGTAGGATCAGTTGAACCAGAGGCCAGAATTTTCTCAGTATTCCTTTGAGTTTGGTGGTATCGGGACCAAAGGTAGACACAAAAGTAAGGGTGTTGTCGCTGTTGGGGCTGTCTATTTTGGGTGTTAGTAGGCTCTCTCTAGGTACGTATTTGGCTCTTATTGTTGTTTTCTTGATACGTTTTTTCGGGTATCCTCTTTCTTGTAATTTGCTTTGCAGAACCTTTGCATGTTTGTTATATTGGTCTACTTCTGTGCAGTTGCATTTTAACCTCAGGAATTGGCCGTAAGGAAGATTGTCACACAGACTTTTCGGGTGGTGGCTGTTGTAATGAAGCAGAGTTTTTCTGTCCGTCTCCTTGGTAAAGAGGTTGCACATCAAGGTTCCATTTTTGACTGAAATGGATAGGTCCAAGAAGTTGATTGTTGTGTTGCTGCTTAGCATGGTGAATTTTATTTCTTGGGTCTTGGTATTGAGCCAGTTGAAAAAGTCGACAAGGCTGTTTTCATCTCCTTTTCATATTAGGATGATATCGTCGCTATACCTATAACATGAAGTGATTTTTTCTTGAAGCGGTTTGAGATGTTGTGAACATAGAGGCACTCGAATTCTGCCATAAAGATGACTGCCAGGCTAGGTGCAAATGCTGCTCCCATGGCCTTCCCACTTGTTTGGAGGTAAAAGGTGTCATTAAATGAGAAAAAGTTATTGGTCAAAGCAAGTTCCAACAGTTCCACTATAAAGTTCGTGGGAACTCTTTTCTGTAGCATGAAGTGAGTCAGGTGATCTCTTATGCATTCCACCGCTGCCTCTTGGGGGATGCTTGTATATAAGATGACTATGTCCATGGTGACTAAGAGTTCTTGATCTTTTTTGAATGGTTGTCCTTCAAATTTTGTTATGGTAGACATGGTGTCTTTCAAGTTTGTAGGTGTTTTCTGACTGAGTGGCTTGAGGAAGTGGCCTATGAACTTGCAGACAGGTTCAAGTATCGAGCCGGACCCTGACACAATTGGTCTGCCTGGAGGAGTTTGCCTGTTTTTGTGAAGTTTGGGCAGTGCATATAGTGCGGGAGTCCTGTTTTCCGAAGTATTTAGGAAGGTTTCTTCTCTGTCTGTGATCCAGTTTTGCTCTAGTGCATATCTTGTTACTTCCTGGATTTTGGTCTTGAGTTCTGCTGTTGGATCCTTCCTGAGTTTTTTTATAATTTCCCTGTTGATTGAGTAAGAGCATTACCATCTCTTTGTATTGTGTGATATTTTGGATAACAATTCCTCCACCTTTATCCACTGATTTTATAATCAGTTGTTTATTCTCGGCTAGAGTTGTTAGTGCCTTGCGTTCACCTAGTGTTAGGTTGTTCCTTTTGTGTTGGGGTTTATCCTGTAGTTTTTTGACTCTAAGACCTGAGTCATCTATTTCCGGGCAGATGTCTTTGAAATACACCTTTCTTCGAATACTCCTGAATAAATTGAAGACTTCTATGTCCAGTTTGAACCAGTCCGTTTGGTTAGTAGGTACAAAAGATAAGCCTTTAGTGAGGATAGAGATTTCTTCTTTGGAGAGTTCCACTCCTGATAGGTTGAATATTGGAATTTCTTTCAATGCCTCCAGTTGGTCCGTCTTCGCCGATTGCGTTGTCCCCGCTGTGGGTAATTGAAGAACTGCACTGCCTGTGGATGTGGTGGTGGCCCCCAGTATGCTCCTCTGGGGGCCATTTGCCCTAAAAAAAAGGCATCTGAAGAGGTGGCTGGTGTTGGCCTTGTGTATTTCTATTTCTGGCTTGGTTGGGGTCTCCTGATGAGGAGTCCAAGCAGGAGGTGTCCGAGAATGAGACCCATTTGCGCCTGTTTCGGGTGGCGGATGTTTGGTTGGCCAGTCTTTCTTTTTCTTTCTTATCTTTGTATTCAGCTGAACAGTATGGATAGACCTGTTCAATTTTAAAGTTGGTAATATCTTTTGCAGATTTTTTGTGCTTCTTCTCCAATGTAGTTGATGCAAATTGTTCTAAGGCTTTATCAATTTCTTTCAGTTTCTCTCTAGCATTGGTAAAGCTGTCGTCATTCAGGAATTTAGACTCTTCCTCTTTAAAGTCTTGTTGTATTTTCGTGTGAATGCGTTTTTCTGTTGTGATAGTTAGGGCCATTAAATCCCTGCTACATTTAGTTGAAATCTTGCTAAACCCCAGCATGTATTCTTTATCTTCTAGAAATAGTGCCGGTTCGTTTCTCACTATTAGTCCCAATGGTACAAGATTAACTCTGAGATATTCCCAGAGAAAATGGCCATGGACTTCAGACTGCAAGCATTTTTTCTTTAGGTTTAATAGTTCGTCCCCTGAGGCTGTAGACGCTATATGCTGCTATGTGCCATATTAAAAAGGGATGATCCTTCTATAATACTGTTGATCTCTTCTTCTGTAAACGATAGCATTTGATCAATTTTTGCTAATAGTTGGCGATGAATCCCCTTCGGGTATAGTATTTTGCTTGGCTTGAGTGGGTGTAAAGATGCGAAGGCCTGATAGGTAGGCTCCAAGAGCTAGAATCTGTTTGAAAAGTCCCTATTATAGCATGGTGCTATATCTAAGTACTGGTAACTGGAGGGAGGCCCTAAAAGGGTCAGGCATTTGGGCTATTTAAATGTGGTACAAGGGGGGTTGTACTGACGACTGTGTTTAAACGGTCTACTTTCTTATTACTGTAAACCCAAAGTTGTTCTGTCATGTAACATACATTCGATTTTCTTTTGTATGTAGTAGTGCTAAAGCAATCAATTGAGGGTGCAGACAAAAATAGAAAATAAATGCAGCTTTTATTTATCTTTATAAATTATTTATTTAGCTGTTCATGCATTTCGTAGTCATGCATTTAAACTGTTGTTTGGAAAGATTTTGGTATATAAAAGTTCAGTTTACCAAGTGTAATTTGTTTCATAACATTTACAAATCCTTTGCAGCAACACGTGTAAGCACGGGCCTGTAGGCCATGATGCAGTGGGGCAACCTCGTGCCAGTACGGTGGCAGAGGTCCGCATGGTCATGAGTATGGCTCGCCCTGCCCCCACTCCAGATGGTGCTGATGCTCATAGCACCCTGGGGCCTGCTGGATGTCCATAGCAGCCCCTCCCACCCCACCCACACAACACTCCTTGACCACAAATTATAATTTAAAATGCATCAGGAGTTCCCTCTGGCTTAAGAAAAAATACAGAAATAAGCTATTTATTACGCAAAACGTACTCGAGCTAGATTCTGTTGAAGGTGATACAAGCATGCACATGCAATTTCAGCCACTGTTGTTGGTGATAAGGTGAACTGTGTGTATGCATTTTGCTTTTACAATATTGAGATGTCACTGGAGTATACAAATACAGTTGCTCATTCTATAAAAATTGTTGAAAGACAAGTATGTTTCATTTCTATTTTGCAGAAAAAGCATGGGCAATTTTACCAAGAAGACGACAGCTAGAAACACAGATTGTGAATACGTACATTTAACACATAGTTATTCATAAAAACATTAGAGAATGAGACATTGTTATCGTGGCAAAATAGTCTTGATGAAAATGCAATTGTATGATGCCCACACGATGTCCCCTTTTCCGTCTACAGTCCTAATCGTGTTTTCATATTTGCAGGAACGTGCTGCGTCACATGACTTGTAAGCCTGCTTATTAGTGACAGTAGCAGCGCTGCCGCTAGAACACAGGGTGTGAGCTGGAGCGGATTACAAGCTCACAGTGAGGATTGGAATAGCTGCTAAAAAGGTAGCTCAGCTGCTCGAATGACAACAGTCTGATCACTTGTATCGGGCAAGCAAAAAGCAAGCAGCTATGTAACAGCGCGCGTTAGCAATAGCAGCACAAGGAGGGGATAAGGCTGGAGAAGAGCAGGACACAGATCTTTAGTCGGGTAAATACAAGTGCATATATAAAGCACGAGGCAGGTATATATACCAGCACACATGTAAGGTAAGAGTTTTGAAGCCGCAGGTAGGTGTTCCTGTGCCGGGAGGGCACAGACACTGATGGGGGCATGAGAAAGGTATGTGCTCTAGCTCAAATACAGTAAAGGAGATATGAGGCAAGTACACACAGCTCCAATGACACAGCAGCACATCACAGAATCCGACTACAGGAGACAAATTGGAAGCAACAAGGAAGGTACACATACCATAACACAGCATAGATAGATTAGACCGATTACAAAAGTTACAACGAACGTACGCTTATCCAAACACTGACTGAGATAAGAAGAGGGAAATAGGTTTAAGGTGGGTTGCAATGAGTAAGCTAAGATAAAAATGACTTCCTGGTGTGCAATATATGAATGGTCACTATTATCTTATATGAAGCAACACTGTAGCTACATTAACCTTGTGTGTTGATATTTTGAAGAGTGCATACTGAGAACTAAATCACCTGGACTGTCAATTTTGAAATACTTATAAACTGGCAATTCAGACAGGTTAGGCATTGTGAGAATAAATCAGTTGCCCAGTATTAGGCATTTTGTGTAGGTGGAAAAGCTGAAATGTGAAGCCAGTATGTAATTTCGGCCCTTTGCCACATTGTTTACGAGTTGTCATAAAGCATGGCACAATTATTGGTGGACGCTTGACTTTCAAAAACTAAAATTATGTACCATATGTTGGAAAGTGCACAAATCACATGATGAACCAATATGATAATATAAAACAAATTCAATTCTACAACTCCCAGAATCTTAATTGATGGGAGATTAAAACACATCTCATCTCAGTTTTACTCCTGTGGTTTAAAATGTAAATACACCCCTAAGCATAAACTGTAATAAGGGTGCTGCATATAGTCCTTGTTTTGCAGGTAGTATTCAGGATACAGGATATGAAGAACAGTGGACATTAAAAAAAATGAATTTAAACATGTTTCTGTCAAATAAGAAGAACTGAAAATAGGCTCACACGTGGCCTGTGGCCTTTGGTCTGCTCTCTGTGCAGAGCAACCTTCATTCAAATGGCTGCCATGAATAATAATAATAATTAAAAAAATAGAAACACTGTGGCGTAATTATGTTAAAAACATGAAAAGAAGAAGCAGGCCATTCATTGACGAATTCCACCAGAAGATAAGAAAGTAAACCTACTCCATCAGACATAACACAGTACTGTTATGTTATGTGATTGCTTATTACGCGCCGGTAGCCCGCAGTCAACAGGGCGCGGTAACCAAGAAAAGTCAAAAACACAACGTTCTCCTCATTGAATTAGATTGAGATCCTGGGGAGGAAGACTCCAATTACTCATTGAAACAAAGAGGTTTTAAGTTGTTTCCTAAAACTCTGATAGTTTACTTCTAACCGTAAGGTCATCGGCAGCTTGTTCCAGAGGTCTACTGCTTTAACCGGGAAGGATTTACCTTGCCTAGATAGGCTCTTGGCCGTGGGAAAATTCAGAGTGCCCCTGTCGGCTGATCTTAGGCATCTTCCAGGTGAGTAAAAAGAAAAGTGTTTTTTAAAATAGCTGGGGGCCTCTCCATAAAGGCATCTATGAATTATTGTCATGGCCTTGAACTTGACTCTATCCTCCACTCTTAACCAATGTAGGTCTCTTCTCCCTGTTGACACATGTTCTCTATTTTTTAAATTCTTGACTATCCGAACTGCGTCATTTTGTATAACTTGGCACTTTCGAATTTCTCTTCTTGTGGCTCCTAACAAGAGAGCATTGCCATAGTCAAGCCGCGACAGGATGATGGCTCTAGCAATTGTTGCAGCATTGATTTCATTAATGAAGGGTCATATTGCTCTCAAAAGACGCAGGTAGTAGGCGTTATTTTTCTGCAAGTAACCTACCTGTGCCTCCGAGCCCACCGAAGCTTCCACCATCATCCCGAGAGTTTTGACATGCGACATCACCGGAATGATGGCGTCTTTGATAGAGAAGGACTTATATTCGTTCCCCAGCTTGCATCTAGCCTGTCGAGTACCAAATATCAACAGTTCCGTTTTGGTATTGTTTAAACACATCCAATGATGTTGCATCCAGTGATCTATGATGTGATAGACCTCTGAAATGTTCGCACTGTCAATGGTGTAATCGCCTGTGAGTTCAAAAACGAGCTGCGTATCATCAGCGTAGTTCGTGAAGAATACGCCGATGTGTTCTAAGTGTTCGCAGAGGCTTCTCAGATATAAATTAAACAAAAGAGTACAGTGAAATAAGATCATCTGTCCACGATAACACTTGTGTCCGGTGGCAAGGCTGTGGTATGAGACAAGACACTCCACATTGGAGACAGTGCATCTGGCTACCTAACCGCCTCCACCGACTAATGAATTAAGCTCTTTTTTGGGGGGGTTCTAAACATATTGCCATTTTGGATGCTGCCCAGGTTTCCAACCCTCAAATGGGAGTTACAGAGTTCTTAGATCTGCACCATACCATTGCCATGTTAGTTTGTATGATTAACACTTTCTGGTGTGGGTACCTTTTTGAAGCACAGTTTATCAACGTCAGAGAGGAAAGTCTATGTGTACTGTGATCTGGCATGTGAACAGAGATCACTGCAAAAAGTGGTTAGGTCTCCTTTAACCGTGTGGAACTCAAACTTAAAAACGTGCATTTCAAGTTCAATTACTACAAGAGATTGCCCATATAAAAGGGGAAAACACCACACACTGGGTAGTGAACACACTAGAATTACTACAATGAACAGTGAGCACTCATCGATCGGAAATGAGCGGTTACTACTGCCAGGCTGCAGACTGGATCTCCTGTCTCTCTGGGTGTTTCTTTTCCTTCACAAGATTTCTTGTCACGGAGATCTGGAAGAGCACGTGAAAAGTAAAACAAACACGAATGGAGCTGCATGTGTCTGTGACTGTGGTCAGCTCGCCATATTGACTCACTTATGTGTGTGCCCAATGCAATGTCTCCTTGCCAAACGTGAGGGTACATTTGAAGGCCTGCCATATGAATTTGCGTTGTCTTGTATTTTGTTTTTCAGTGTTTGGACTCTTCTGAACGCGACCCGCAGGTCATATCAGATCACTGGTATGATAGTTTACTTATATAGCGCCTATACACAATGAGTTTCAAAGTGCTTCAAGGCAAGGGAGAAATCCAGGGAAAATACAATGACATTCTTAAAGGCCATGAACAGTAAAGATCTTGAATTAACTATCGTACTCGGCCTGACAACATTTCAGATAGTGCAAGAGCTAAGACATAGATAAGGAAGGGAGGGGGAGAGTGGGAAGGAAATGGAAACAGACAGGGGACTACCGCACTAGGCCTGACGACATTTCTGGTAGAGCCGGAGAAAGACAGAAGGTGAGGGAGAGGAGTGCAGAAAGGGAGGGGAGGAACAAAACAAGTGACTATCGCGCTATGACACATTTCAGATAGTACTGGAGGGGCCGGAGGAGGAAAAAAACAAGTAAGGGGAGGGGGAGGAGACAGACGAGGTTGCTATCATACACGGTCCAGGACAATTCTGATAGAGTAAGTTCATAGAAGAAAGTAAGGGGAGGAGGGGAAGAGATAGGAAAAGGGAGAAAGGGAGAGGAGGAGAGAACAGAGAGTAAGCAGTCAAAAAGAGTGAAGAAGCAAGAAGGGAGAGAGAATACAATTGCAGAAGTCAGTAGTAACACATAAGCCTGGATACAAGATTAAAGGATAGTTCTGGGACTTTTTTTTTTTTATTGTCCCTACGGTTCGGCCATGTGTTTTTAAGCATAAATCGGTAGATCGTAGAAAACTTTCCTATGGACCTTACCCGACTTTTCGTCCATTAACGCACTCGAAATCAGCCGCCATTTTCTGATAATCCTATCATTTCCCCGCCTCGACCTGGCTCACCTGCTTTTGCGGCACTAAATCAAATCCCCCGCCCCTGAAACAGACTTTATCAAAACATTCATATTCCCCGCCTCTATCCGTGACGTGACTGAGCTGCGTAGGCAAACGCGCCCAGGCGTCTTCTACGCGACTCCACACAGAACCCGGAAATCAACACAGATGAGCTCACACAACACAGCGCGCCACAATCGGGAATATGAAACTGTACTTTTAAATTAAACTTCAAGATTGTAAATTTGGTAAAGTACATTTATTTGACATCAAATGTTTTGAGAATATTCAGCGATTTTCATTTTTATTTGCTCACTTTCCAAAAAGTTCGTTTTGAGGCACGCGATGTTCCTTTGCTGTACACAGGGTCTTAGATCATCTCACAATACAGCGCCACAATTCGGAATATGAAACTGTGGTTTAAAAGCAAACGGCAAGATTGTACATTTGGCAAAGTACATTTATTCGACATCAAATGTTTAGAGAATATTCAGCGATTTGCATTTTTCTTTGCTCTCGATCCAAAATAGTTCGTCTTGAGGCAAGCGATGTTCGTGTGCAGTACACAGGGTGTTGGTTTACGATAAAATAAGCTCTTCGGTCGCACTGATAATCGCATGGCTGTTCCAACAACGAGGCACTAGGCCACCACAACGGTCTGTATGTTGCATCTAGCCGTTAGTACCGCGTAAGGGCATACTTGTACTTGGCGATCGTCCCATAAAATGGTCAGGGTGGCAACGTTGTTCACGCGGAGAAGCAACTGGCGGTTAAAAAAACCATCCGCCGGTGTCTGGTACTCGTGACACATGCAGTAATGCATGATGTACCTGTTTGAAAAACATAAAAAATGAAATTAGTCTCACCATCAGATCTTTATTAAAATTATTCATTTTATATATTAGGTCGGGAAATTATTTCATAGCTAGGACAGTGCAACTGGGTATTATACATCAAGGGGGGGCTGTAGGATACTGAGACAGTCCCCCAGTGCAGGGGTTGACAGGGAGGCAGTGCAGGTGGAGAGTGGAAGGGCCCAGGACCGAGGTCGCAGACAGTGGACCAGTTGTAGCAGAGAAGAGGGAGAGAGAAAGCAGAAGCAAAGAGGAAGGTTTTGAGGTGCTTCCGTAAAAGGAGATGGTTCTCCTCAAGATAGTGGCGGTACAAAACAATATGCCACATAGAACGAACAAGTACAACTTAACCCGTCTTTAAAGCTACTGTATAGTAATTAAATTGCGGTATAAACTCATCTAAAGAGTTACTTACATTATATTTGCATTTTCCATTGTGTCTGTGCGTAGGGCAGCCCCGAAATACCACTACTTCTATGCCGACGTTATTTCTTCTAATGAACGAACATGAAATGGCTTCATTATCGTTTCTTACGTTATTGCCCCACACCCCCAAAAAGAAGTCTTTCGGGATGGTCCCGGCCTGTCAAGGTCAAATAACAATACAACCTTATACTGAGTCGTGGGCCATTCCGGCACCCGAGCAAAAAATCAAAGCAGCTGACCTTCACTTTGAACGAGCGCACATTCCTATTTAGCTACATTCAGTGTAAGGCCATCTCACAGGACTTGAAATTTACACTCCATTTTTGCATTTTGTCTGCGTGCTTTGCAGCCCCAGAGAACCATAAATACGGAGACATTCTATATTTTTTGAAAAATGATTTATAATACTGTTTGGTTTAATTTAATGCGCAGATGAACAAGGTTGGATAGACACATTGCATGTACACTGAGCAATCACTTTAATTTACACATTACATAGATACACATATTCAATGGGCCTGCGACATGAGGAGACTCGAGAGAACAGACAATCAAATTACAATCATTTAAACCGTGATGTGTATTTCTCAATGAGCTCTTCTTTAGGTGGACATGGAACAGAGGCAATGTTGGGTGGCAATGCAGTTGTCCCCTGCACAGGTTCGTTCACAACTCCATTTATGTGCCTATCTAGGACGTCAACAATAAGTCTCTCAATAAACTCATATTGCATATCCTCAAACACTGGTTTGATCACCCATTGTTTACTTCTTTTAGTGAAGGCCTTATTGTAGCGAAGCGTCCCTAAAGTTCCGGTCGTCCTACTTTGTTGACGTCCAACATTATGGTTATGTGCCAAGACCGCTAGAAGAGTCCGATTTATCATGCCCTCCATGCCAAAATGCAATCGTTTTGGCCTGTACTTTAGGCACATATTGTGGAACACCTCCAAATCTCCTGTGTGGCAGAATTCTGTGAGTCCCCTCAAATCTCTTGTTATAGTTTTATCAAATACAATCTTTTCAATGGCTTTGTGAGTGGGTGATGAAGGAATCAACCACTTCTTCTTCCGTGCCTCCTCTGTGGACAAATGGCCATGTTCACAATTGTGGAAATGTTGGTTTGTGTTCCAACGGTGAACGTTTGTACAGTGTAGCATTACTGACCGCCATTTTTCCAGTAGAATTTCCAACGACCCTCCACATGTTTTTGAGCTCCACCAAAGATGGTTGCTGATTGACTTGGACCACTGTGAAATACCTTGCGTTTCTTTTTTTTTACCTGCAGCAGACATTTTTTTATTGATTGTTTTTGCAAGATGCCAAACGTCAAATTGGTGATTTATATTTTTGTACTCTTCTCTCATTGTCTTGCCAATTGAAACGTGTCTGTCCGTGGCTATCAGGTCGATCACCATTCCCCGCGATTGTAGTTCTTGCAATGATGCTACAAAGCCAACTTTCTCCATGGCCACTGAGGATGTACTTTGTGACACCTGCACGACCACCGAACTCACAATTTTCTTCCTTTCCATGTCCTGAAAGTGGTAGGTGCAGTACTTGGCTGAAAATCCTGGGCTGTCGCACTGTCCATCACCGGCTAGCCTGAACAGTTTGCCCGCGAATGTACTATCAATAGACATTTTTTCCATTCTCCAAGTTTCGCTAATGGCTGGAAATAGATAATCGGTTTGGTATTTGTAGAACTGAGTTTTCGCAATGAAATGGATTCCCACAAACTGAAAGAAAGACTCTAACTTTTTAAAACTTGAACCACTAAAAAGTGCAGCCGCTGCACAAAGTAGATTGCCTGCTGGCAGTTGCCCCAGCATGGGTTGTGCAGACCATGAGAAAGGATGATATTTTGTACAGGTGGCATGTATTTTAAGGTTAGTGCCTCGAATTGCACGAGTCACATTAATCAATGGCTCCCCACATACTTCCCCACCAACCGAATGCCCACATTTCATCCGAATAATAATATCAATCAAACAACTATCGAATACAATGAATTTGGCCTCTTTCCTTATACTGTCACTCTGCATCCCAGCTGGTTCGGCCTGTAACGTTGAGGACATGTCACTCACATGAAAGGTAGAATCTCTGATATCGTCTTCCGCTATGTTCAGTGATATTGATGGTGTTTCATTGTCGTCCACTTCATTCTCTTCCATTGCAACATCTGTTCCTTCTCCGGCGATGGGTGAATAAGACAATTTCTTCAACTTTCTCGCGGTCTTAGTTTTTGCGGGTGTGGATTCTGTGAACTGATCTCCGACTGCATCCGAACTACCAGGAGGACATTCACTATCAATGGCTGGATGTGGTATAGCTCCGTTGTCAATCACTTCATATTCTTCCCACTGGCACGATGCATCTCCAGTCTCAAGTCCCTGCCAAAAGGTTTGACAAACAACATCTATCGTTCGCTTCACTGTCTGTGTAGATCTAGTTCGTACACCCACTCGCAACTAGAGGACAGATTGGAAAAGGGATGTTCAGTTTAAACACAACTTACAGTATTGAACTATTAACAGTGAAAAACAACATAATATAGTGACCAGGACACTAACCTTCTTTTGCTTTCTTTTCTTTGAAACTTTCTTGCCTCGAACTTCAACATCAGGATGCTGTTGCTCCGACTCATGTGTGCATGTCTCCACTTCCTCTTGCGCTGCAACGACTATATTTTCATGATAAGCACATCCATCACGCACTGACGCTCCATCGACTCCCTGAAACATAGAACTTTCATTAGTATGTATAATAATATCGAATATCGAGTCCGATCACTCCCAGCTCATGCCTCTGATATCCATGACATTATAACCAGTAATAACATTGACCTGTTAGCCATCACCGAAACATGGTTACATGAAGCATCAGGCCCTGCCGTTACACTTGCACTACCACCGGGCTTCTCCATACTCAGACAAGATAGGCCAGATCGAATAGGAGGCGGAGTAGCCCTCATCTACAAAGAGAACCTACAGCTCCGACCTATCAGTCACCCTTCAACCAACAACTCTGACCTCTTATCGGCCAAACTCACATTGTCACCCAACAGCACCATCAACATTCACCTACTATACCGCCCCCCAGGCAATTCCCCAGACTCCCAGGACAACATCTTACACATCCTTAGCAACAACATCAAAAGCTCCACCAAAACCATTCTACTAGGGGACCTCAACCTCGGATTTAATGATCCCAAGGACAAATCTGCAGCCACTCTCACCAAGGAACTCAATGACCTGGGCTTCATCCAAAAAGTAGAAAGTCCTACTCACATCAAAGGCCGCATACTTGACTGGATCGCAGACCATAACTGCCTCTCCTCTATCACCTCCAACTCCTCACTGCCTTGGACTGACCACAACTGCATAGAGTTCTCTATTCCTATCACCAAAAACCTTAAGACTCTGACCCCTGCCAGCGCTGCCCAAGTCAGAAGCTCAAAGAAACTCACAGAGGAGAACCTACGCCCATACCTCAATACCCCAGTGTTAGCCCCCCCATTCGCTAGTGACCCCAACATCCTAGCAGACATATATAAAGATGTCCTCACCAAAGCCATCAATCTAATAGCGCCACTTGAATGGAAAAAAGAAAAGAAATCCTTACACTCCAACTCCTGGTTTACTGAAGAACTGCACTCAATGCGATCCCACAAAAGAGCAGCACTAAAAAACTGGCAATCTGACCCCTGCACCAATACCAAAAACATATTCAATTTAATCTCCCACCAATACAAGAGAGCTATCACCATTGCCAAAGCCAACGCCTTCAACACTCGTATCACCAATGCCAAGTCACACTCCAAAGAGATTTTCGCAATCTTTAACGAGCTCATCTCCCCCCCTAACACTCCAGATGAAATAATCAAAGATGAAGCTTGGTGTACCAGCATTCAAGCTGCCATGCTTCACAAAATTGACCTTCTCCAAAAGAAAATCAAAGACCACTGCAAAGCACTTCCTCACCAGACAGGAACCAAACCGACTAACACCCCACCCCCTTCCTCCAAGCCCACCATACCTGACTTCTCCTTCAGAGATGTCACTGAAACAGAAGTTATTAACCTTCTAACAAACCTCAAACCCTCCCCATGCAAAGGCGACATTTGCCCACCTAAACTAGTCAAAGACTGCGCAGACTGCCTTGCGCCGCTCCTCACGGCATTTATCAATGCGTCTTTTAAAACAGGCATCATCCCAGCCAACCTCAAAGAGGCTTGGGTCCGGCCTCTCCTAAAAAAACCAACTCTTGACCCCTCACAACCCAACAACTATAGACCAATAACCACTGTGCCATTCTTGCTGAAATTACTGGACAAAGCCGCACACTGCCAAATCCAACACTTTCTGGAAACCCACTCCATCCTCGGGACGAGGCAATCGGGCTTCCGGAAAGGACATGGCACAGAAACAGCCCTGGTAGATCTGAAGAGCCAGATCACCCAAATCATGGACAAAGGCAAACCGGCTCTTCTGCTTCTTCTAGATCTCTCAGCCGCGTTTGATCTAGTCGATCACAAGACTCTCACCTCCCACCTCACGCACTCAGCCAACTTCTCCAAAGAAGCAGCCGCCTGGATCACCTCCTTCCTCGAAGGTAGGGCCATGAAAGTCTTCTCGGACATCGCTAACGCCACACCGACGACAATCCACTGCGGGGTCCCTCAAGGTTCCTGCACTGCACCCACACTCTATAACTTGTTCACCAAGCCCCTCTTTGACAAACTTGACTCATACGGCATCACCTACACGAACTACGCGGACGACACACAAGTACTTCTACCCCTCTCAGGCTCATACAACGAAGACGCAAAGGCACTCCACACTATCTACTCCATCATCAAGGCATGGATGGCAATTAATGGCCTCTGCCTTAATGGTGACAAGACCGAAATCCTGATACTAGGTCAACAGAACACCTTAGACAAACTGGACAAACTGTACACCAACTTCTCAATTGACAACTCCATCATCCCCGTGTCCACAGCCGTCAAGGCACTTGGAGTATACCTTGACTCTTCGCTATCTATGACTAGACAAGTCAGCGCTATCACTTCCGCATCCGCACACACCACCAAACTTATAAACGCCATCAAGCCCTACCTCTCTAAACCTAACTGCCTCTCCATAGCAAGGGCAACCATTGGAGCCAAATTGGACTACTGCAATGCTCTCCTAGCAGGCACATCAGCCAAAAACATAAATAGACTACAAATCACACAGAACAACGCTCTCCGGGCCGCTCTCAGTATCCCAAGAAGAGAGCATATCACCCAGGCCAGGCTCTCAGCCCAATGGCTCCCAGTCAAAGAACGGATCACCCTCAAAATCCTCACCCTCACTCACAAATACCTCTCCTTCTCCGCCCCGCCCTATCTTTCAGATGCCATCCTCAAACCTTCCTCCACACGTCCCACTAGGACGCAATACGCTAACCTACTCTGCACCCCACGCATCAAAAAAGCCAAAGCTGGAGGTCTAGGTTTTCCCTACATTGCAGCACAGACATGGAACGCTCTCCCCTCAGACATCCGAACGGAAAACTCACTTCCCATCTTTCGCAGGAAACTGAAAACCTCGTTCCTGCTAAATAACTAGCAAACTCTCAGGAAGCCATGTAATTATACTGCCTTGCTATTGTATATATTTCCCCTGTAATTTATGTACTGCTTGTAACTACGGTTTCCTCTGCAACTAAGATGTCTGTAACAAGCGCCACGATGCCTCTGGGCTGATGTGCGCTCAACAAATTTGAATAAATAAATAAACAAAATGTACTTGGGGACCAATACCCACGTACATCTCAATAGCAAAACACGAATGAACGCTTTGTGTAGAACATTCAAACGACAATTATTCACGCATTGTTGATCTAGTTAGATGGAACTGTCAAGATCCATACCTCGGGCTCCTCATAGACTTCCATTGATGATATTATTGAAGATGATGCTTCAGTAACTCCCTGAAACACAGTAATTGCATTAGTATGGTTTTCTATTTTGTTAAAAAGAACATAAACTTTGTGCAGGCGTCAACGGCTCATCTAAATAGACCTGCACAAATGATCAGTTGTCTAAAATAAATAATGGATATGTAAATATGATTCGATTTGCTCGATCGTTGGAAGTGTCACCACCCAGAGATCTGCATCAACTACTAGGGGTGATGTCCTTGTAGAAGAAGCTCCGTCATCTCCCTGAAACATAGTACTTGCGTTAATAAAGATGGAAGTATAGCGGATGTAATCATGTCATATGATTTCGCTTGATCGAAATGTCAGTATCCATACCTCGAAATCCATAAGAACATCAAGGGACGATGTAACTGCGGTGCACACTTCTGCAAGCTGTTGCGCCGACCCGTAACTGCATGCTCCCCCTTCTTCTTGGACTAATGCTCCATCGACTCCCTGAAACGTAGGACTTTCATTAGTAATGAACACAATATTGAAAAAAGAAGACACATAGGAGGGCGACGACAGAAGGACATATCAATGGCTAAAAACGAAAGAAACATTGTGTGTAACAATCACGCTACAAGAATGCAAGATCTGATGATCTCCATCGATGGAACTGTCCGGAAACGTACCTCGAGCATCTGAGTGACATCAACGGTTGTCGTAAATACGTTGGACTCCTCAGCATCTCCCTGAAAGACAGTACTTGCATTATTTTGGATAACAATAATTATAACTGAAAACAAAGACTAGAGGACGAGTACAAGGGTGTACCATTAGGTAAAATAATTACATGATAAATTAAAACTATTGATTTACATGCCTAAAAAAAGTCAGTGGCAGAATAGCCAAGTAAGATTACCCGATAGGCGCTTGAAGTGGCTGATGACTGCAATAACGACACGGATGGAGAATCTTCCGCCTTCATATTGAGTGGATACATAAATGGGGAAATTATTGTTAGCTAATGCTACACACTACCGCAAGGCCGAGAGATAAATACGTAAACTTGACTCACCAGTGGAGGGATGTGGACGAATAGAGTGGGAATAGCGGTTGAGAGCAATTTTCGCCTCGCTCGCGGTGTGTTCTTCTTTATTAGCAATGATGTGGAGTACATGTCTGAGCTAAAGTGCCTGCTGCTGATGCGGTATCGATCACCCCTCTTGTCCGCAAAGACTTCTAGGACTCTACTTTCAAGCTCAGACGGTGGATATCCGCAATATCGGACCCATTCTCTTATCTGATCTATTGTTTTAGGGAAAACATGCATTATAGTACCTTCAGATTTATTATGGGTCTTCGAAGGGCAACCACCAATGGAACAGGCAGGCATTGTGGAAAGTTCTGAAAAGTAAAGATCAACAATTCTCTATGAATACCAATGTAAACTCAGAACATGTGACTAGTTCCTTGCATGTACTGTCTTGAACAAAAAGAAATTGGACGCAAAATGATTATGGTACATGGCCTTACCTTGACGAACAAACAGTTAGATGCAGGGATCAGAGTACTTTCTTGTCGTACAACAGGGAGCAGTTCACCGGTTGCAAACTGAGGAGTTTCCTCGGAGTGGTCACGGAAGTTCACAGAGACGAAGAGCAGATAACCAGCACCTTCACGGGTTGACTAGCAAAGCGCAAAGAAGTGCTCATTAGAAATATGAAGTGGGTTATAAAGAATTCGAAACAGGGGTGTGTTTGTGAATGAATGACGTCTATATGTCGTGGCATTATGCGGATTGCAGGGGGCCGTCCAGCGTGAGGGGGGATGCTTGGCAGGAGACACGGGGTCTGGAGGTAGACATGGGAACAACAACCCATGCTCTATAGACCACTTTGAAGTGTACATGGTCTTTGGCACCTCTTGGCCTTTATCGCTCCCTGACAGCTCCACTTGGCAGCACAAGTACCCCGGTGCGAACTGCCTTTGATAGGGCGGGGGGTGGATTGGGGCGCTGGTCGTGCAGACAAGACTTGATTGCCGCAGGGCCTCACCAAGGAGAGGCCATCTAACTGCATGTAAGAGGCAGGCTGCAGGATCTAGTACATGGAAGGCAGGGGGGTGACTTTATAAATACCTCACCCTCCCAGGAGAATATATGGGTGCAAAGGTTATGTGGATTGAAGGTGGGCGGCCAGCGTGAGGGAGGATGCTGGCCGGAGACATGTGGTGTGACAAGACAAGGCACAGGAAGACTATTCAATGGAGACACACTAGATTAATTTAAAAAATGAAAACAACCATTGTTAAAATATATGTTGGGTTTTATTTTAGATCTTAATTTCAATTGAACATAAATAATAAACATTACACATTGTAAAGTTCCGGTTGCAGCACATCCAGGGAAAATCTGCGGTATTGTCCACTGTCGCTTGGGAAATGTTGTCTAATGGCAAGTACTGCACAGGCAGGTATTACTCTCCGAACGCGGTGTCCGAGCCTCCCGTGAAGCCACCAAGTGAAGCAACGATAGGCCACCAGCCTGTACCACCTGTGAAAATGAAAGATGCAAACTGTATTAAAATGACAAAACTTTCTTATCATTCTGCTTTGAAAAAAATTCTATCTAGAAAATGCACAATATGGACCCAATTTACATGCATTCGAATGATATGTAGATGTAATTTTATATGTGGGAGACGACCATGACATAGTAGTGGCATCACTGACATCAAAACCAGAGTATACTTACTCGTTACTCGGATTACGCGGACGAACAGTGCCGCGAAGTTCGTGCATAAGCACCATCATCATCCTCAACACGGTCCGTGAGAGACAGGCTTCCCTGAACTCTGGCAGCTCGGTGATGCATTGCGGACTTGGCTCGCCTTCCGAAATGTAGGCCAAGCACCCGGAATTTTCACGGCAGCAGCAGTTCTCCTCCTCAGTTGGCATTAGCTCGCACCGATTGCACGTGCACCAGGTGGAGACGCCGTCCATGCGACATGGTCCAGGCTCTTCATCCGTTGACTGGTCCTCCCAACTGCCGTCCGAATCCCCATCGTTTTCGCGTGCTTGCCTTTCCAGTAGTTCTTCCTCGGTGTACTCGGGCTCGCACATATACGGCATTATTGTAGCCATTGTGTGGTAAAGAAAGTAAAATAATTTACAGAGATGGTACAGGTGTTCACAAGGCCTAGAAGTGGCGAAGGTAGCTGACCAGAGCACAGAAACGAGTCACAGAATACTCAAAGTAACACAGAGAGAATAATGGTATCGAAAATCTGCTGCTGTGTGTTGTGAAACGGTGTGTTTATACTTATTGAGGAAAGAGGCGTCCTGCCATTTCCATGGCGACACGTCATTAGCTGAGGCGCAGGGATTGTTGACACGAAACGTGCTTTGGCGTTGGGAAATGGGCGGTACGCGTCTGCTGATGTCAGGCTCAGGGGCGGGGGATTTGATTTAGTGCCGCAAAAGCAGGTGATCCAGGGCGATGCGGCAAGTGATAGGATTATCAGAAAATGGCGGCTGATTTCGAGTGCGTTAATGGACGAAAAGTCGGGTATGGTCCATAGGAAAGTTTTCTACGATCTACCGATTTATGCTTAAAAACACATGGCCGAACCGTAGGGACAATAAAAAAAAAGTCCCGGAACTATCCTTTAAGATGGGAATAGCATGATTCAGGGCCAGCATGAGAAAGGGTGATGCACCGTGAATCAATGAAGTCCATAAAAGTCAAATCCAGCATTGGCCACAAGACGGTGATGCTGAAACCAGAATGTATCAGGACAGACTCCTGCTCCCCATCTGCAAAGGAAAAGAGGCTGCAGGGATCCTTAAGTAGGCAAAAAGAGTGGCAACCTGGAAGGCACCAGTTGGGCAGCGCATGCTAAGTGGGGAAAAAGAGCGGCAACAAGGAAGGCACCAGGTGGGTGGGGCTTAGGCCAGGTGACCAAGATCCACTTGCACCTGCTCCCCATCTTCAAAGGAAAGGAAGCTGGAGGGCTCCTTAAGTAGGGAAAAAGAGTGGCAACCAGGAAAGCACCAGGTGGGCGGGGCTTGCTAAGTGGGAAAAAAGAACAGCAACCTGGAAGGCACCAGGTGGGCAGGGCTTAGGCCAGGGGACCAAGATCCACTTGCACCTGCCCCCATCTGCAAAGGAAAAGAGGCTGGAAGGCTCCTTGAGTAGGGAAAAAGAGCGGCAACCAGGAAGGCACTAGGTGGGTGGGGCTTGCTAAGTCGAGAAAAAGAGCAGCAACCAGGAAGGCACCAGGTGGAAGTGTTGGAAGCCTGGGGAAGAACTACATTAACAGCGAGAGAAAAAGAACAAAGTCTGTGATCCGTTTGGAGCAATGAACAGGTCTGTCTTCATGACTCTTCTAAACTTCATTCACTCAGACTAGTTTGAGACAAAGTACTCAGCAGAATATTTTCAGAGGGAGGTGTCTTGAGAGAGGTACCCCTATAATGAGGTTATAGCCATAAATAATAAAGCTAAACAATCAAGGGCATTGGAATGACAATACTGTAATTAGTCATACTAATGATGAGAAGATAGGAAGGCTCTAAATCGCCATACACTCAGTGATAATTGTAAAATGCTGCTGGTTCCATTCAGGCAGTGAACGGATTAATCCGTGGCATAATCTGCCTGCTTCTAGGAAGGCCATGGAGTATGAACATCGCTGTACCAAATTCCTTTCTGGGAGGTCCATGATTAAGGCATTTCTGAGAGCTTGGGAGATCCCATTTTGAGATGCCCTGAAAGCATTGCAGGGGTAAAATCATTTTAAGATGGCAGCAAGAGTCCCAGGAATTCAGCAACAACAATGGCTAAATTGCTTGCTCTTCAATTTCCATGGGAAGCCAAAAACCTATTTTTATTTATTGTATTTTTGGTTTATATAAACCTTTAAAACAAAGAAAAAAACAGTAAAGAAAACAAAGACTACAATAAACCATGTAAATAGGATGTTACTAAAATAACAATAGCGATACAGTCAATCAATACAACAATCTGTAAAAATGTGTCCCTACTCCTTTAAACAAATTATATTGAAAGCAAGCATTGTGGAAGCCAATAGTTTTAGATATGGTGAACATTTTTCCTGAAGTCATGCATAGGCACACCTAGGCAGATTGGGGATACGTTGAGGGGAACGCAGTCAGAGAGAGGGTGTATGGGTTGGACGAAGGAATGCAAATGTGAGGCTTCATGAATCAGAGTAGGGGAGGGTGTATGAGTGAACAATTGAGGATCGATGAATGAGTAAGTGCTGAGGAATGAATGAAAGATTTTGAAGCTTGAACAATGAATGAACGCTTAAGGCCATATGATAATATGAGGTTGTATGGATGAATATATGCTTAAATGTGAAAATGATGAACACATCACTGAACACATGGAGATGGATAAATGAGTATCATTGTGGGCAAATGACTGGTGTGCAAAGACTTGTGTGTCAGAATACGTGAAGGACACAGCCAGGACATGGTACGCGACTCCACTGTTAACCGTGCAGCAGTCAGCAAATGCGAGCATGTGCAACAGCGCATGCACCCACAACACCGAAAACCTGGTACATGATAGGATGCGTGACGGTCTTTCAACAGCAGCCTTCCTTCCCTGTTTACACAATTTGAATTTGCGTTGAGAGGGATGAAGGATGGACTTCAGATGCTAATCCTACTATAATCCCTCTCCTAAAATGTAGTCAGTGGACACGGCCGGTCCTACCCACACAATGCAAGACTTCAGTGATAGAGTGGAGGGATGGATGGATCCTGAGGAGGCACCAGCATTCTAAAGGATTCAAGGCTGGAGCATAAGCACTCAGTGGAAGAGCATTACAAATAGCACCAGGGACCCCCGAATATGAAAGGTGGGTTCAGTGTGGGTACCCCAGAGACATTACTGAAAACAACGGGTTACAATTGTGCATTCTAATGCACAATGAGAACAATTGGGTAAAAAGCTGCACAATTTAAAATCGGTTCTCTGTGGTTACAAATGAAAACAAATCCAATAGATATCAGGTAACCAAAAGTATGCGTGTGTATCTTACAATATGTTTCCATTACCTCTGCCCACACTGTATGCCAGCATTGTCCTTTTAAATCACTTTCATAAGACTGGGACCCTTATATGTCGAGGCAGTGCATCTGTACATTACGTTCATGATGTAGCATTCACAATATATGTGAACAACCACACTTTAAATGACTGATGATGTTGTAGCCACAATATATGCCGGCATTTACAGTGTAAGTCACTTTAATTATGTTGCACTCACAATACATATACAAACACTCTGACAGTTAATGTATACCCACAGTGTATGCAGGCACTAGTACTGTAAATCACTTTCGCAATGTTGCACACACAATATATGGCTGCATTCCGACCGAAAATCATATACATAATGCTGCACAGACATGGTGTAATGCTACAGCGATTTACAATACCTGCAGGCATTATCACTGGTGTTGCACACACCCATATGGCATCGTTCCCACTGAAAAGCACTTTCATGATGCTACAGATACAATATATGCAAGCACTGAAACCATAAATCACTTTCTAATATTGCACCCTAAATATCTGCCAGCAGCCTCACTGAAAACCCCTTTCATAATGCTGCACACAAAATACATGCATTCATTGTCACCACAAATCACTCCGATGCTGCACCCAAAATATAGTAACGCTGTTCACGGAAAATCATGTTTAACATGTTGCACCCACAACATACGACAGCACTTTCACTCAAAATTGCGTTCATAACGCTGGCACACAATGTAGGCGGGCACTGTAAATCATAATAGAGATGTTGGAGCTACAATTTATGACAGCTTTCCACCTGCAAATATATGTCATGGTACTTGTGCTCCCCCCTCTCCTCCCAGAAACACATGCACTACACACGCACGCAGTAGCTCAGTCATACAAAAATATGCATACACGCTGATTTAAAATCTTGCATGCAGTCACAAACACACTCACAGAAACATATGCATGCAAGCATGCATGCACACACACGAGTACAAATGCATCTTCAAACTCTCGCACGCACACAGCCACACACACACTCTGCATAAGATTCTAAGCACGCACGCATACAAACATGTGTAAACTTACCTTCTCTCCGGTCCTGCGAGACATCGGGATCCATCACTGAGAGGCGGGAGGGCTGCAGGGAGGAGGAAAACAGGTTGCCAGAAAGAGGAACACACGCGGGCGCTAAAGGAATGACCGGAGGAACATGACAACGGGCGGCGGGGCTAAAGGATGGAGTCGAAGAACAGGAAGAGAAAATCCAGGAGCAAAACGGAATGAGTGTTGCCAGGGTAATGGCTAGTTCTCATCCGAGAAACGGACCCTAGCAACGCCCCGCCCCCTCCTCCTCACGCAGGTTGCACGTTACATGATGTATATACGTTCAACGCTGCTCTACCTTGTGATCTACCAATTCTGCAGCGGGAATTAGCTGCTAATTGAAGTTACTAGCGAGCTCAGTGTGTGCAGTAGCAGGGAGCTGGTCCAGGCAGGCACATAGGCACATCTCCATTCTTTGGCGAACGATGCGAAGATTCACTTTTTTAAGGAGTTGAGCCCACTGCAGAGTCTATTGTACAATCCATTAATCCGTTCCCTCATCTCGATATTGCGACAAGCATGAGAATAACATGCAACTTAAAATACATGACATTTGAACCAGCTTCCATCACCCCCTCCGCCCCAACACTCTCTGTATGGGGGGTGGTGAGCGGGTACAATATAGGCCACACCTGCTTTATTAGGCATGAGTTATCTTACAGGTGATCCATAACTTAACATCACAGCTTCAGTAGTTCTATGCCTAGCTAGCATACTAACTGCACCCCCAAGCACAGAATGTATTTAATTTAATTGGTTTTCTATAACGCACCTAATACCATACCTGGTGAAATTGAAGAAACAAAATTGAAGTGGGTAGGGACCACCACTCTAGTAAACACAGTATGTTGTATAATAGTCCAAAGAATATCTTGATTGAAAGATTTCCTGAAGAGCTCATATAAGTGTTATAAGAGATGAGTTTATTCAAAGTAAGGACAGCCGACACATGTTTCGACCTACGGGTCGTCCTCAATGCGCAATTGACAAGTTCCAGTTCAAATACTTCAAGTTACAGTGCCGTCCTCTTATTCAGGCAAAAGTAAAGAATCATTGCAATTGAATGCATCCCTCCAGTGGGACACAACGTCAGACCTTCAAAAAATAAATAACCCGACAAATCGGTATCCGTCCCGAAATCAAATGGCCCAACTGGAGGGATGCATTCAATTGCAATGATTCTGGTATTCTGTGTTTACTAGAGCGGTGGTCCCTACCCACTTCAATTTTGTTTATTCAATTTCACCAACTCCTAGTGCATGAGTTGGAGTGTGTGGTGATAACGCTGCCAGTAATTTCAGAATCTTGTCATACTGTTCACATAATTCAAGGAGAGGTCAAGAGCGCACAGCTTCACTTTATCGAATCCACATCTTTTTAATACTTAATACCATACCTGAGTACAGTTTCTAATTGCTGATCCGGGATTCAAAACTGTTGCGTGTTGCCGCTGTGCTATTCCTCGCAAGGGATTTCCCCGATCTAAAACTCCCTCAAATCCCTCACTACCTCTCTGTACACCATATATATTTCAACTTTTTACGTTCTTTTGTCACTTTTTTTGGTTATTCTCACAGTTTGTTTTTTGTGACACTTGTGCTTAATTTCCCTCCCACAGATGTCAGGCCGGAAGGAGTTCCTACCCCCGCCGTCAAAATCCCATGGCCTTACAGAGGTCCAGCACCCCTGAGCACTGTGACTAAGCTTGTGGTGGGCAATGCTGCATGGGCCTCCCACAAGCGAGGCAGGGTAACTGCTGTTACCATCGGCAGCTGGGAGAGGGGCAGCCCCAACCCCCAGCGCCTGCTCCTCTCCTTCCCCCCAGCTACGGAGACACGCAGTCTCGGCAGCACAAAAGCCACAAAAGGGTAAGGTGCGAACAGTCATCGCACCCTTCCTCCAAACAGCAAGGTGCTAAGCGCCATAAGGAAACAACCATCAGGTAGGGCCCAGGTTCAAACATCTGCCCCCACCACGGGGTCAGACAGTCGGCTATCCGGCCGGGGGCTCCGACAACAGCAGCCCCCACCACATACACAACAAAGACGCAGGGCCTCCCTGGGTCCTATAAATGAGAGCAGCATGCTCAGAATAAACACAATCTGTTTGTGGACCCTGAGCGGGGACCCAAGCAAACAGGAGGTTCACTGTTTACTCAGTGTCTTCCAAATCTTCTTGCTTCTTTACCACAGAACCCACCCACCCTACAAAAAGGGGAGAAGAACAAAAAGAAGTACAAGGCACTGTACGGTGCCCACAACAAGTCGTGGGACACAAGAAGGCGGTACGGGTCAGAGGGGGTAACCTCAGGACCCGGTGCCCAAAAGTATGATACCATCATGATATGTGATATTGTTATTGTCATAACCCATATCTGTACAATAAAATCCTACGGCCTTTTATTGCCAACACTTGAAACAAGTTGTGAGCCTATCATTATGGGTGAGGGTTTGGGGTTCGGCCATTACCAATGCATGCATATGGGTTCAGCAGTTACTGTGCTTCACCCTTGTGGTTCTTTCTCATTGTATGCACCATGTAACTCCGCCAAGACTCTGGCAGCTACCGACACCTTAGAGTTCTCTACTCCTAGCTGTAGTCTCGTAATGCACCCTTGCGTGCAAGCCACTTGCAAAGTGAAAAACAGTATTTATTCTTTGGCTGCTGACCCTTTAAGCAGAGTAACCTGCCTCTCCTGAAAGGGTCCCTCTGGCCCACCTGACACTGTTGGATCAGAGCACCTCCCTCCCTTGCGCCTATACGCCTCTGAGAGAAAGGGGTGCAGCTGGGCAGGCCGCTACACTCCCTAAGAGAATTCTTTTGAGCTACGTGACTGCATCCTTGGCCAAGTTAACCCGCCGAATGCCCATTTATGTCAACCTAAACTATACGGTCCAATACTTTGGGATTATGTAGTATTCTTCCTGTCAGAATGTTTGTGTCCAGGTGATGCATCTTTGGAATGTAAGAGCGTTCGCCTGGGTGAATGTTCCATTGAGTGGTAGTTTAAGCCGAGCTAGCTGTGGTGCTTGAATGGGGGTCATGGACAACGTCCCTCAGTAACTGACCTACCGGGCGGAGGCAGACCAGGCAGCACAAGCATCAGCGAGTTAGGAGCTGGCAGGTGGAGGGGGCAATGGAGCACGGTCCCCACAGAACCTGCAGGCCGGGCAGTGCAGGTACCGGCAGGAGGAGGGACCAGGCAGGAGTAACTGAGGTAGCTGAAGAGCTGCCGTTTAGGAGCTGTGAAATGCATTTTCTATGAGCGCATACTGTTAATGAACCATAGAGAAATACACATCAATATGTAATGCTGCGTTCCCTTTGGATGCATATTGTTGTAATCTGCCCGTTTGGATGCATATTTATGTAATCTGCCCGTTATTACCTCCCTCCCCATTCCCATTGAGCCCTATGGGGGCTCAAGTGGGAATGGGGATGGGTTCCTGCAAGAAGGACTTATCGGGTCCTTCTATGGCAGAGTAACCCAGTAAGTCCCCATTGCAGGTCCCCGGTAATGGAGCCCGGAACGGAGGCAGCCATGGAGCTCATAGCTCCATGGCTATCTCCATTCTCGTAATGAGGCCCCTTGTATTGTTTAACTTATATGGGAACCCTAGCAATACTGCCTGCTCTAACTTTGTGGAAACTGTTACAAACCAGATTGATCAAATCTACGCAAATTATCAAGAACCAACTTTCAACCTCTGTGGAGACCTGAATATAGACTGTCTGGCATATGAGAATGAAACAAAGCAATCAGCTATATCAGGAAACCCTGAAAAGAAGGATCAGCTCAATCAACTGACAAAGGCAATGGACATGAGACAGCTCCATATGCTAAATGGTAGCACATATGGAGATATTCTTGTTGCTAAAACCTGGAAAAATGGCGCTTGTGAAGCTACATTAGATTACTTTTTTTGTCTCTGCTAACTTTGTAGATCAAGTAATGTCCTTGAAAGTTGTGCCAACCTCGGCCAGCGACCATGAGCCAATCATTCTCTCATGAGTTATACAAAAAAAGAGACTGGCAAAAATCTGGCCATACCAGATCGAAGTGGATTTCACCCTCACTTGAGTGCGGTTAAACTCAAAATATCCAAAACAGCTCCCTTAGAAATTACACATCTGGCTAGAAAACCAGAAGATCAGCACAAATTACACACAAGTGTTAGCTGCTTCTAACATGCCAAGTAAAACATGTACCAAATATTTTCCCATCGCAAAACACAGCTTTGACAAATCATTGATTGGACAAAAGCGTATCATGCGCAGAGGTGAGAGAACTTTGGCATTCCCCACCAAGAAGTGATTTAATCGGGAAAAGGAGGCAGAAATACCGAATCTGGTTACTCACAACCATGTAATGCTTCAGAATGATTCTGAGAAAATGATGAAAGCAATGGAAGAAAAAACAACCGAAATGTCTGGCAACTGTTGAATGGCAGAAATTGAAATTCTTGCTCGTCCTTATCGAATGTCATCCCTGAACAAATTTGGGCATCACACTTCACAACTTTATATAATAATTATGCTGGGAATTTACCAGTAAAACTTCCAACAAATATCTCTACCTCATGGAACCTTAACTGAACCTTAACTTTGATGCAGATGAAATTCTTGCAATCATAGAAAAAAGTGAGCACATCTAGAGCCCCGGGCCCTGATGGGCTGACTAATGCAATTCTAAGAGCTGCCCCTGAAGAATGGGCTCAATTTAGCTATAAGCTATTCCATCGGACCACCCTAGAGAGCCATGTGCCGGCTTCCTGGAAAAAAAGCATCATTATCCCTATATTTAAAGAGGGAGACTGCATGAACCCTGCCAATTACAGGCCAATCACCCTGTTGGACGTTCTAGGTAGGATCTTTATATCCGTGCACCTAAGACGCTTAACTGAATGGGCACTTAGAATTGGGGCCCTGGATAATAGACAGACTGATTTTGTCAAAGGTGTAAGGTGTAACTTGAACCTTTTTCTGCTGAACCTATTGAAATTGAAGATCCTGCAAGAGGATTTTAAAATCAACTTGGCAAGTATTGACCTTGAATGTGCATTTGACAGTATTAAGAGGGAACGTCTTTGGTCGAAGATGACAATGCCCCGTGCCCGTACCACCTCTTAAATGCAACTAAAGCCTTATAAACTGGCACATCATTGCACATCAGACTCAACCATGAAGGCCTACTGACCAAATCCATCAAAACTACGAAGGGCCTAAAGAAAGGATGGCCAATTGCAGCCTTTTTGTTAAATTTCTTTATTGCAGACATTCAACACATTATGGATCTGACACCCTCTTGCTCACCCAAATTAAACAACCAAATGATTGGGTGGATTTTTTAAGCAGACGATTTGATGATCCTGGATCGAACACCCCGTGAGCTACAACAAAAACTGGAAATTATCCAGAAATACGTCCACCTAAATGGTCCACGCATTAACCCAAAGAAATCAGAAGTATTAATTTTGTAAAAAAGAAGCTCACGGAAAACTTAAAACCTTGCTTGGTTCCTAAATAGTCATCGCCTGCACCGAGTCTCCACCATAGAGTATCTTGGCATCATGATCAGCGCAAACGTAAATGAAGTTCCATGGAAAGAACACTTGGACAGAAAGGTAATCCAACTATCAGCACAAGCCAAACTCTTAGGGTATAAATATGGAAAGTTGTCCCTCCTCCCTACCGTACGCTTCTACAACTAAAAAGTCTTTCCCACCTTTACATATGGAGCAGAAGCTTGTCTTAGCCTTCCTTGGGATACATGGGATCATCTAGGAGGGAAATTTTGGCGGACAGTACTACATTTGCCGAATGTAGTTCCCATAGCTGTCATCCGCCATGAGATTGAGCTGCTTTCCCTTTATGCAAGAGTTAATTGGAATACACTACAACTTTTCTTTTTTTTTTTTCAGCGTTATTGACCTTTTCGTAAACATAACAGAAACAAGGCTACACATCCACAGTGCAATCACCACAATACAAACCTCTAAAAAGTAGCAATTTAACAATCCAACTAACTGCTTTTAACTGAAAACCCCTCCCTTACGCCCCCATACTCCCATCACCCTCCTTCTCCCTCCAACATTTACCTGATCCGACCAATCCTCCTATCTTAGTCCAATACTGTTCTGCTCTGATTTCCTTTGTAAATAATCATATTTCAGTTCCAGTTTAGATATAGTTTCTTCCCATTTCCATCACTTGGGGTGTGGGGGTAAGGGGGAGGGGGTCAGCCTCCCCCAATCCCTAATCCCCTGCCATATTTCTAACCTCTTGTTGTAAGTATGCCGAACAGAAGTCTGACCATTCTGCCTCCATCGGTCCGTTATTCCCATGGTGTGCCGCTGTTATCTGCTCCATCAGGTATATATTTCAGGGCCACGTTAATCCATTCCCTCTTTCCCGGTAACTGAATTCCCTTCCAAGGTGTTGCCAGGCACGCCCTTCCCACCAGGAGAAGGCTGTGCACCATACACGGCACCCAAACATATTCTCCCTCCATTTCTTCCAACCTAAAGAGGACCAGCATGGGAGCCTTCACTCTATTAACCCCATCCAGATCCCTGATCCATTTCAAAACCTCATTCCAATAGGACTAGACCTCCCGGCATCCCCACCACATGTGCCAGTAATCGGCTCTCATTCCACATTAATGCCAGCACAGCAGACTCACAGCCTGATACATTCTTGACAGCCTAACTGGGTCATATTGCCATCTGGGTAATAGCTTTATGGCGTGCAGTTTATATTGGCAGGACACAGAGGCCTTGAAGGCCCCCCGACACATACTTAGCCATAGTTCCGGGTCAAGTTCCATCCCCATGTCCCTTTCCCATTTCATCCTTAACCCATCTATTGACTCCTTTCTTGCATCCCCCAAGGCCCTCTACATCATCCCAATCACTCACTTGGACTCCGTAAGTGTATCCAGTCATTTCTCAAAGGGGGTGAGCTCCCTCTGTATCTTACTTTTCCATGCCTCCTTAGTCAAGACCAACTTAAGCTACAAATACAAAAAGGGGGGGAGTGTACTTATCCCCAAGGCCTCCTCCAGTTCTACCACAGTAATAGATATTCCACCCTTACACAATTGTCCGATCCTATCCAGGCCCACCTCATAACATGCCTGGAATCTGGAGGGATCCAGGATTTCATCTCGAACTCCCGGCAGCCAAAGATGGCCTAAGGGTGCAGGCCACAATGTTATCTCAGACATCCCTTTACCTGGTCGCCAGATACTCCAGATAGTGCCCAGCATTGGGTGCTCGCGTATCCTATGTATTAACTTTGCCCTGGGCACCATAGCCACTCTCCCACCATTGCGGGCCTTAAGTAATAGTTGTCAAGTCCCACCCATTGTAGGTCCCTCTGTCCCCTAAGGTGTGGAATCAGCAATCTTAACCTGGTGGCCTTGTAGTATAAATATATATCTGGGAGCCCAACAACCCCACAGGAACCGTAAAAGAGTCCCCTTTGTCACTCTGAAGTAATGGTCGGGAATCTGAATAGGCAGCATCTGGAACAAATACAGTATCTTTGGGAGGACTACCATCTTGAGCGCATTCAACCGTCCCATCCAAGAGATGGTCAGCCTCTTCCATTTTCCCAGGTCTTTCTCCAGGGCTGTCATTAGTGGGGGGAAGTTGGCCTCATACAAACGCTCAAGCTCTCTTATGACATTGATATCGAGATACCTCAAAGACCCCACGCTGACCTCCATGCCCATTGGATTAAAGTGTCCCAGATCATTGTCCTTACTTCTGTCCAGGGGAAACAGTACCAACTTGCCCTTATTAATTTTAAAGTCTGCCAGGTTCCCATACTCCTCAATCAGCTCCACCGCTGCAGGGACCGATGTCAATGGGTTTACCAGATGGAGGAGCATGTCATCGTGTACAGCCCTACCTTATACAACTTCTTGCCCACCCTAATCCCCTCAATTGTATCATCCTCCCTCAACCTGTTGGCCAGTGGTTCCAATGATAGTACAAATAAAGTCAGGGAGAGCAGACACCCCTGCCTTGTCCCTCTTTCCAATTTAAACCAGCGCGAGTATCCCCCATTCATAGCAACAAATGCCCTGGGGGAGGAGCAGAGCACCATAATACCGCTTATGAGACCCTTACTTACCCCAAACCTAATTAGTACTGCCTCCAAAAAGAAACTCTCCACCCTGTCAAAGGCCTTCTCAACATCTACGGAGAGAAGTGTGGGATGGACTTCACAGCCCTCAACCTCATTAATCAAGTGTAGCATCTTCCTCATGGTGTCGGCCCCCTGCCTCCCTTTCACAAACCCCACATGGTCCGAATGGACCAGTCTCGGCAGATGTCCCTCCATCCTTGCGGCTAGTACTCTGGCATACATTTTGGCATCTATATTTAATAGGGAAATCGGACGATAAGAGCCACACGCCCGGGGATCCCTTCCCTCCTTCGGTATCACCATGTAACGCTCACCTGACTCCCACGGAGACGCTGACCAGGTCTGGACTGCTGCGGCCTCTTCTGAGGTGATGCGCAGAACTCGGAAGACCGACTGGACAGGACCCCCAAATCTCGCTTGTCTGACTCACAGGAGAATCCTTCTGCAGATGGAGAAAGGGGATTAACTACCTGCAGAGTAGCGCGTCGGCCTCCCACTTCCCTCTTTCACTCTCCTCAGACCACCTCCGAAATTCCCTGTTAACTCTCACCTTAAGGTTTGAAAGGACGAGCTCTCCATCCTGCTTCTGGTGCAGGGGTGCGATTATATCCAGTTACTTCACTGGTGTTCGGATTGGTGAGGATCCAAGCTTACTTGACTTTCCTGGCAAGGTTCCGTTAGTATACTGTTGTAAAAGTTCAAGAGTTGGCCTGTTCTATTTGCCTTTATATTCAGTAGTCCGTCTCATCCCTTTTATCACAGGTGCTGAGTGAAGATTTCGCATAGAGGAAACAATTCGCCGAAGGTAAACTCAGGTGAGTTTATGATGGGCGGCTCCTTTAATGTCCTTATATTCACCCACTAATGCGTGTGTCTTTTTTCCCCATAGGGGCCGGGGTACAGTACTGCCGAAGAAGCGGCGCTGACCCGAGATGAGGAAAGATTCTCCCAACAATAATCAGGTAAGTCTTATGGTGAAAATCTGGCTTTCCTCAATATGTTCCTTTTGCTCACCTTTTGTTCTTCTCTTCCCCCTTAGGCGCAGGTATGCGGCGGATCGTGCAGATGGTCGCTAAGGAGCACGGAGATGCCTCGTGAACAGGTGAGTGGAACGCGGCGCTGCAGCGAGCAACGCGATGCGTCTTTAAAATAAATGTCCTCCCTTAGGATCGCCGGAGTGATGACTCCGGACTTCGGGTAGAAGCAGGTAATGTTCTTCTGTTCACCTTTTCCCTTCTCTTCTTTCCTTTCAGGTGTTCCAGGATGGAGGCGGGCGTGGCTGTAGTCAGGATGCAGGAGCAGACACGGTGAGCATCCAGCTGCTAGGTGCAGAACAACGCGAAGCGTGAGCTGCTGTCTGGGCGTGGCTTAAATAGCCCCCAAAGTAGTTCCAGGTACGTATTCTTCCCCGGCCACGCCCGAGTGGCAAAATAGTCCCACAGGTAAAATAGTCCCTTTCAGGCCTCAAAGAGGTCTGGATCTGGCAGCACGGTCTGCATCAGGTAAGTTCACATAAACACTCCCTTTATGAGCCTGGCGCCTATGGCGCCAGGACTGAGGTCCAAAATGAGCCTCGCGCCAAAGGCGCCAGGACAGTGTCCAAAGGGCCCCTACTAGGGGTTGCTGGCCTTTTCCCCGGGTACATGATGTCTGCTTCCGGGGACGCTGGTCCTGGACTGGTTCCCCGGGAGTAGGCATCATGACACACCATGATTAGAGCCCGCGCAAAAGAGTCTGGTGCTTTCTCTGTAGTCAGGGTGTCATTAAACAATGTCATTAGGAAGGGGAGCAGAGCCGGAAGGAAGGACTTATAAAATCCTGGTGTGAAGCTGTCCTCCCCCGGAGCCTTACCTAGCTTCAACCACCCAATAGCCGACCTCATTTCATCCCCCGTGATTGGCGTTTCCAGGTCTTCTGATTCCCGTTTTGTGAGCCGGGGGAGATTGGAGTCTGCCAGATAGTTCCCAATTTCCTCACTGACCGCTCCCCCTTCACACCTGTACAGGTCCTCATAAATAACGCAAATGTCTCCAAGATCCCTTCCTCCATGCCCTTGGAGGTCCTCCCCCTTCCCTCCACGTCCGCAACCCACCTCTCCGCCTGCTGACCCCTTGACCTGGCTACCAAGAGAGCGTCTGCCTTATCCCCTTTCTCATAATACTTCTGTTTAAAGAATTGTAGAATGCGGACTATCTTTCCCTCCTCGAGGATTCCCAGTTCCTCCCTCACTCCCCTCAACTCCTGTATGATGTCCCCCCTTCCAGCTGTAGTCAACTGCGCCCACTCCTCCGGAACCCTTATTTTGTCCCTCAATTCTCTTTCTATGAGAGTGCGCTCCCTCTTTCTGCGTGCCCCTTCTCTAATCAGTATCCCTCTCCATGTAGCCTTTGCCGCATCCCACACAATGTCCTTACGTTCCCCCCCTGTGTCGTTCAGTTAAAAACACTCTGTGATACCCTTCTCCATCTCATCCCTAAATCATGGGTCCTTCCATAGAGACTTGTTGCACCTCCACTTCGAGCCCCTGGGACAAACCAATATCAACCAATACCATGTCATGATCAGACCAACTAATAGGGTGGATGGTTGACCCCCGTGCGGATTCCCATAGGTCCCTAGATATATAAAGGTAATCTATTCTCGTCAAAGTTCCATCTGGGCAGAATAGAAGGTGAACCCCCTGACCTGTGGGTGGAAGTTCTGCCATACATCCCGCATCCTGTAGAGCTCCATCATCATTCCCATTTCCCTACCCGCCTGATTTTGGGGCTCCTGCTCCCCGGGCACCCGGACTCCTGGTCCAAACTGATATCCCTCCAGACATTGAAGTCTCTCCCCAATATGAAGTGACCCACTCCCTCATTCATATTTTTTCCAGGGTTCTCTGTAAGAACCTCCCTTGACCTTGATTGGGGGCGTACATCGTGACAAATGTGAATCTGAGTCCCCGAATCAGACCCGAGATCAAAACCGCCCTTCCCTCCACATCAGACCACACTTTATTGACTTCCAGTCGCAGCCCCTTACGGACCAGAATCCCAACCCCGGCCTTCCTCATTATCCCAGAGCCCCAGTATTCTCCCCCCACCAAACCACAGGGGATCCTCCTCTCTTCACCCCTCAAATATTGTGTCTCCTGGAGGAATAGGACATCTATCCCTGATCTTCTAAATTCCCTTGCAACCAGGGACCGCTTGGCTGGGGAGTTTAGCCCTTTCACATTCAGCGTGCATAGCCTCAGGCTGTCCACCTTATTGCCCATGCCCCCTTGAGTCAGCCATAACTCAAACTTGTCTCCCAGCTCATTAACCACCTGAGAGATGACCCTCCAAGTTGTGCCTTCTGAGAACGGAAATGTGCGTGTATAGGTGTCGGATCAAGACATTCCAAAAGCCCTGTAACCCTCAAAAATCCCTTCCCTCAATCCCCCCATTAGGCACCCGGCTCCCTCCAGTTACTTTCCCTAGAAGAGTGCCAAACCACCAAGCAGGCCCGACACCCAGGCCCCAGCTCATGCACCTCAATCCCCAATGCCCCCACTCATGCCCTCCACTTCAACGAGCGTTCCAAACTTACAGCTGAATCTGGACCCGTTGATCCCAGATAGCCCATTGTCTGTATAACGCTTACTGTTACGCTCACCTGGTTCCCGCGGGGGCGTCGACCGGAACTGGGCCGCTGTTGTTTCCACCAGCGTGACGTGTAGCGCCGAGATGACTGACTGGACTGGCCCGCTCAGCCTAGTTTGTCTGGCTCGCAAGAATATTCTTCTGCAAAGGAGAAGAGGAATTAACCACTCGTGGAATTGAGTGTCAACCCACCTTCCCCACTCCCGTTGTCTTCCCACAGATCACTCTTGATGTCCCCTCCTTAGTCTCACCTGATGGTTTGGAAGGATGAGCGCTCCATCCTGCGTCGACCGCAGGGGCGCGTTGATGACCAGTTACTTCACTGGCGTAGAGGAATTGGTGAGTTCCAGTATTGACTCCAAAGTCCAATTGTTCATAAGAGTTCAAATGTCTGATCTTCACTCTGTCCGATTCCTTGCAGGTTGCCGATTAATCCACTCGAAGATTTCCAAATGCACTCGGTAAGCTTCAGGTAAGCCAATTGTGGTTTTCCCCTTAGGGGCCGGGGTACGGCGATGAAGCAGAGTTGACTGCGCCGACCCGAGATGAGGTGAGTACCTCCCGTGGCAAATTTGGTAAGTCCTTGGGGGTAGCTTGTATAGCCTTAGAGAGTCCCCTTGCTCACCTTGCTGTCTTTGTCTCCTTAGGTGTCGGAGGGCGGCCGCGAGATGGAGAGAGCGTGATGGAATGCTGAAGTACCGCCAAGCAGGTGAGATCAGCGTGGCGCCGTAGGAATGCGAAGCAATGCTTCAAAGACTTCTGTCTTTCAGTTCCGTGGCGAAATGGATCAGGATTCAGGTAAGGATTAAAGTTAAAACTCCTGTTCTAACCTTTATCCTTCTTTTCTTCTTGTTTCAGGAGTCCCAGGACTGAAGCGGGCGTGGCTGAAGACTGGAGCTGCTGAAAACACGGTGAGCGTTACGCTGCAGCAAGCAGAATAACGCAAACGTGTGGCTGTCCGGGCATGGTTTAAATAGCCTTGGAAGAAGATCCAGGTAAGTATTCTTCCACAGCCCACCCAAGTAACAAAATAGTCCCTTCAGTAAAATAGTCCCTCCTAAGCCTCTTTTGGCTTGAGTCTTCATGCAGCATGGTCTGCCTCAGGTGAGTATGCAGCATGGTCTGCTTCAGGTAAGTTATCAATAATGAGCCTGGCGCCCATGGCGCCAGGACTGACTTTATCTTTATGAGCCTGGCGCCATAGGCGCCAGGACTGCACCCAAACAGCCCCTAACTGGGGCTTTTGGGCATGCTCCAAGTGGCATGATGCCTGCTTCCGGGGCTGCTGGGCCTGGTCTGGTCTTCCGGGGGCAGGCATCATGACAGCACTCCCCCTCAAGGCCCCTCCTAAAGTCGTTCTCTCCCTTGGCCGTGGTTTGTCTGGAAATTCCCGATGGAACCTCTTCACTAAACGAGGAGCATGCACGTGGTCACTAGGTTCCCAAGACCTTTCCTGCGGACCATAACCTTTCCAGTCAATTAGGTAAAAGAGTTTTGATCTCACTCTTTTTGAGTCCAAAATATTCTTGACTTCGAACTCGGGCTCCCCGTCTATGAGGATAGGTTCAGGTGGAGTGGTTAGCCTAGTTCCTGGTTGCACTGGCTTCAAAAGAGACACGTAGAAGACGGGATGGATTCGCATATGAGCAGGTAGGTCCAACTTGACGGCCACTGGGTTAATAATTGCCTTGACAGAAAAAGGTCCCAAATACCTGGGGTTAAAGGTCCGAGTCCCCTTGAGTGGTAAGTGCTTAGTGGCTAACCATACTTGGTCCTCTATTTGGTATTGAGGAGCTTCACTTCTGTGCTGATCCGCATCCTTTTTGTATTTTTCCTTAGCCTTTTGCAAATGGATGGTTGCTTCTTTAAAGGCTTGTGTAATAACAGCGTGGAGATGGTCCACTGCGGGCATCTCTACATGCTGGGGTGAGTCCAAATCCGAGGTTCGAGGATGGTGCCCATAAATGGTAAAAAAAGGACTTTGTCCAGTTCCTGAGTGTACGGAATTATTGTACGCATACTCTGCGATCCACAGAATGTCTTTCCAATTCCCCTCAGACTGATGTAGCATACAACGGAGGTACTGTTCGAGAGTCTGGTTGGTCCTCTCCGTTTGACCGTCGGTCTGAGGGTGGTGACTGGTCGAAAGCCTAACATCAATTTGTGCCAGTTGGCAGCATTTCCTCCAAAAATGTGAAATGAATTGACTGCCCCCATCTGAAATTAACACTGAAGGAAAGCCATGCAGGGGGACAACATTTTCAAGGAATTCCTTGGCCAGGATTGAAGCTGAAGGTATCCCTTTTAAAGGAATGAAGTGGGCCATTTTAGAATAAAGATCTACAATAACTAGAATGGTATTGTAACCTTGGTACGGGGGTAAATCCGTGATGAAGTCTAATGACAAGGTATGCCAAGGGGTAGGTGGTATGTCTAATGGTTGCAATAATCCAGCAGGTTTTTTCTTTTGTCCTTTATTTTGTGCGCAAATGCCACAAGACATGACAAATGACTTGACATCCTTCCGCCAGGTGGGCCACCAAAATTGCTTCCTAATTTTAGCTTCGGTTTTTGCAATACCCGGATGCCCTTCTATTAAGGTGTCATGGTAATGGTAAATGACAAGTTCCTGTAGTTCCGTTTGCGGTAAAAATAGCCGGCCTTGGTAATAAGGTAAATCATCGATGACAGAGTACTCTGGACCTTTCTTTGCCCAGTCCTGTAGGGCAACGGAATCAAAGAGTTGGTGGATCTTGTTTTGAATGTCCTCCAGTGTCTGTATGGATGTCAGGCCAAGGATTCTCTGTTCCGGAATTATGGGTACGGGTTCTAAAGTTATTTCTGCTTCTCCCATTCCAATCCGGGACAAGGCGTCTGCTTTACCATTCTTACAACCTGGTCGATAGGTTATTACAAAATCAAACTCGGCGAAGAACAATGCCCAACGGAGTTGGCGCGAAGATTGAGCTTTGGCTGTCTTTAGGTATTGTAAGTTGCGGTGATCGGTGATGACCGTGATGGTATGTCTGGCACCCAGTAGATAGTGCGGCCAAGCCTTGAAGGCAGACTTGATGGCCAGCAGCTCCTTGTCGGTTATGGCATAGTTTAATTCGGGGGCTGAACATTTTCTTGACCAAAAAGCCACTGGGTGAAGCTGGTTAGTTTCGGGATCCTTTTGGGAAAGGACTGCTCCCATGGCTGAACTGGATGCATCTGTTTCCACTATGTAGGGAAGCTCGGGGCGCGGGTGTCTTAATATGTGAGCAGATGTGAATTTAGCTTTTAACTCTTGGAAGGCGTTCTCGGCTTCCTCTGTCCACACAAAGCGTTTGTTTTTTCGCAATAGCGTTGTAATGGGATGTACGATGTGTGAGAAGTCCGGGATAAACCTGCGGTAGAAATTGGCAAAGCCAAGCATGCTTTGAACTCCTTTGATTGAACTTGGCGAAGGCCAATTAAGAATGGCATCCACTTTTCGTGTATCCATCCGGATTCCTCTCGGGGTCAGAATAAATCCAAGGAATTCCACTTCCGTAGTGTGGAAGATGCACTTTTCCAGTTTAGCATATCATTTATGCTGGCGTAACTTCTCTAGGCTGCTCGGACGTGTTTTACATGCTCAGATTCTGATAAAGAGTATACTAAGATGTCGTCGATGTAAACGACCACACAAACGTCGATAAGCTCTCGGAGGACATCGTTCATGAAGAACTGGAAGGCTGCTGGTGCATTGCATAGTCCGAAGGGCATCACCTGGTACTCAAATAGTCTGTACTTGGTGCGAAAAGCAGTCTTCCATTCGTCACCCTCTTTGACACGTACCAGATGATATTTCCCCCGAAGGTCTAGTTTCGTGTATATACAAGCGTCCTTCACCTGGTCTAGTAGTTCTGGGATCAAAGGCAATGGGTATCGATTCTTGATGGTTATCTGATTCAGTGCGCGGTAGTCTATACATGTTCTAAGGTCGCCTTCCTTTTTCGGTACGAAGAACAAAGCTGAAGATGCAGGGGACTTGGACGGGCGAATGAAGCCATTAGCAAGGTACTGGTCTAGGTACTGGCGCAAATGGAGATTTTCGGGTTCCGTAAGGGCATAGATTCTGCTGCAAGGTGGTTGTGCTCCAGGTACAAGATCTATTTGACAATCATACGATCTGTGAGGTGGTAAGGTGTTTGCCTGTTCCTTTTGGAAGACATCCTGAAAGTCTTGGTATTCAACAGGTAATTGTATGGCTACTGGAATTACTGGGGCCAGGACTGAGTTTTGAGTTTTCCTTGGGTAGCAGGTGTGAGCACATTCTGGGAAGGTTAGTCTCTTCTCTCGCCAATCAATACAGGGATTATGTTTTTCCAACCAAGGTATCCCCAGTATCAGCTGAAACTGTGGGGCCTTGATTAAGTCAAACATCATAGCCTCTCGATGCCCATCTTGACTCAGCAATGTCATCTCTGCAGTGGAATGAGTTACGGGTCCAGAGGCAATTTCCGTTCCATCTACAGTGGGGACAACATCGGCCGTGGTCTTGCGGGTGAGAGATAGATTCATCCTGGTAGCCTATTCCCAGTCCAAGTAATTTCCTATGGCTCCACTGTCTACGTACGCCTTTACCGCGTGCATGCGTGATGGCTGCTCTGGATCTACAAGGACCATGGGTATGGTGAAATGCGAGGTCAGAGTGTCCTTCTTTAAGCTCGGCAAGCGGACCTCTACGCTTGCCGGGCGTGGTCGTTTCCCGAGTCAGATTTCACATGGTTTTCGTCTGCTGCTCCTATAACTTTCTTGGGTGGTTTTACAGGGCAGTTCCGAAGAAAATGACCAGTAGTTCCGCAATATAAACATAATTGCAGTTGCCGTCTTCTATCTCTCTCCTTTTGGGTTAAGGGTCCTTTAACCCCCCCGATTTGCATAGGTTCTGAGACATCTACTCCCTTGGAGCTTACGTGGGTTTTAACCAACACCCTGTTCTCAAACTTGGTTCGGTCAGCCTTCCTGGTTTGTAGTCTGTGATCGAGCTGGACCACTAGATCTATATATTCAGCACAGTCTTGAGGCGGGTTCACGATTTGGGCCAAAACATCTTTGAGTTCTCCCCGAAGTCCTCGATGGAATAATGTGATTCGCTTGGCTTCAGGCCATTCGGTTTCCACTACTAATCTATTGAAAGTTGCAATGTAAGATAAAAGATCCTGGTTACCTTGGCGTAGGGATAAAAGTTTGTTGTCCAAAGCCTGTCCTCGGGAGTGTCGGGCGAATAGTCTTTCCATGCTTGTTCGAAAACCCTGGAAATCTCGAAGAATCGGGTCATCCTGGTTAACTAGTGGAATGGACCAATCCGCCGCACTGCCGCTGAGATATGACAGTACAAAGGCTACCTTGGCCTGATCGTTTGGGAAAGCTCCAGGTCTACATAAAAAGTGCAAGCGGCATTGATTCATGAATGTTGCAAACCCTTTTGGGTCTCCGGCAAAGCGTTCAGGTGGAGCCAAAGGAACGGCTCCAGGTAAATTTATCTGCACCGGGTTACTCGATGGTACAGGAGCTGGACTTGCCCCAAGTCCTGCTAGAGGTGTTTGTCCAGCCTGGCTCTGTAATAGTTGTCTGGCCAACTCATCAGTTCGTTCTTTTGACACTATCAGTTCCCTCCTGAGGGCATTGGTTTCTTGGCGGGTGGAATGCACTTCGGCCCTTAATTCCCCTAATAATTGGGCCAACTGATCAGTTTCCGAGGTCTCCATGACGCCCAGGTGGGTATTAGTGGGTAGGCTTCGCGTTCTGTTACGCTCACCTGGTTCCCACGGGGGCGTCGACCGGAACTGGGCCGCTGTTGTTTCCACCAGCGTGACGTGTAGCGCCGAGATGACTGACTGGACTGGCCCGCTCAGCCTAGTTTGTCTGGCTCGCAAGAATATTCTTCTGCAAAGGAGAAGAGGAATTAACCACCCGTGGAATTGAGTGTCAACCCACCTTCCCCACTCCCGTTGTCTTCCCACAGATCACTCTTGATGTCCCCTCCTTAGTCTCACCTGATGGTTTGGAAGGATGAGCGCACCATCCTGCGCCGACCATAGGGGCGCGTTGATGACCAGTTACTTCACTGGCGTAGAGGAATTGGTGAGTTCCAGTATTGACTATAAAGTCCAATTGTTCATAAGAGTTCAAATGTCTGATCTTCACTCTGTCCGATTCCTTGCAGGTTGCCGATTAATCCACTCGAAGATTTCCAAATGCACTCGGTAAGATTCAGGTAAGCCTATTGTGGTTTTCCCCTTAGGGGCCGGGGTACGGCGATGAAGCAGAGTTGACTGCGCCGACCCGAGATGAGGTGAGTACCTCCCGTGGTAAATTTGGTAAGTCCTTGGGGGTAGCTTGTATAGCCTTAGAGAGTCCCCTTGCTCACCTTGCTGTCTTTGTCTCCTTAGGTGTCGGAGGGCGGCCGCGAGATGGAGAGAGCGTGATGGAATGCTGAAGTATCGCCAAGCAGGTGAGTTCAGCGTGGCGCCGTAGGAATGCGAAGCAATGCTTCAAAGACTTCTGTCTTTCAGTTCCGTGGCGAAATGGATCAGGATTCAGGTAAGGATTAAAGTTAAAACTCCTGTTCTAACCTTTATCCTTCTTTTCTTCTTGTTTTAGGAGTCCCAGGACTGAAGCGGGCGTGGCTGAAGACTGGAGCTGCTGAAAACACAGTGAGCGTTACGCTGCAGCAAGCAGAATAAAGCGAAGCACGTGTGGCTGTCCGGGCGTGGTTTAAATAGCCTTGGAAGAAGATCCAGGTAAG
The DNA here is from genome assembly GCF_040938575.1 of Ambystoma mexicanum. Classification (NCBI taxonomy): domain Eukaryota; kingdom Metazoa; phylum Chordata; class Amphibia; order Caudata; family Ambystomatidae; genus Ambystoma; species Ambystoma mexicanum. Next base: position 951,490,960 of record NC_090928.1, on the reverse strand, counting down.
TATTCTTCCACAGCCCACCCAAGTAACAAAATAGTCCCTTCAGTAAAATAGTCCCTCCTAAGCCTCTTTTGGCTTGAGTCTTTATGCAGCATGGTCTGCCTCAGGTGAGTATGCAGCATGGTCTGCTTCAGGTAAGTTATCAATAATGAGCCTGGCGCCCATGGCGCCAGGACTGACTTTATCTTTATGAGCCTGGCGCCATAGGCGCCAGGACTGCACCCAAACAGCCCCTAACTGGGGCTTTTGGGCATGCTCCAAGTGGCATGATGCCTGCTTCCGGGGCTGCTGGGCCTGGTCTGGTCTTCCGGGGGCAGGCATCATGACACTTACCTTCTGATGTCCTGCAGGAGCGCCGTTCTTAGGTTGCCAGCTGCATGTCTGTGACTCCCCTCCCGTGGTTAGGTGTGATGTATAGTTCAAAACACTCCCTTCCAACAGTATTCATTGAATGGCACGATGGCCCAGCACACAGTGCAGTTGGGAGTTTTTTGTGTGTAATTCCCTGCTCTAGTTGAGGTTGTTGTGGGTTGGCCGCTGAATGACATTTGCTGCCGTGCTTCTGTCCAACAACGGGTCCCATGCCACATTAAAATCCCCTGTTATTATAATTTATCCTAATGCAAAGTTCTCCAGTTTGTTCAACACTTCCTGCAAAAATCCATCTTGGCCCCCATTAGACGCATAAAGAATGGCTATTGTATACCATGAACCCCCCATCTGAATGCAAACAAAGATATATCTACTGTCCTTATCCACTTCTTTCGCAGTTATTTGCAGTGCCGCAAGTCCCTTAAAGGCTATAAGGACCCCTCTGGTTTTCCCCTTGTTTAAATATGTGGGTCTCTTGTAGTGCCACAATATCTGGGTTTCCCCTCCCTAATAATGTGTCTACCTTGCATCTATTAACCAGGGAGTTTAGGCCCCTTACATTCAGCGACAGGAGTTGGAAGCTTCCGTTATCCCCCATAAACCGTTTTGACACATTAATACTTTCTTTAGTGGCCACCCCTCCCCTATCCCCTTTTAACCTCAACCCTCCCCCCGCACACGCTCCGTTCGGACTCACCCCTCTGCTTCCCCCCCATGCAACAAACCATGGAGCCTGCGTGTCATTACACACCCAGAGACAAAATGTGTGGGTCTACTAGGACCCATACCCTCCCAAATTCCAAGTGCCGGGATCACCTCACACCTACCACAGCACCACCACTCCTCCATTCTGCACCCTCTGGGTAAGTATTTTCCTTTCCCCCCAAACATTCCAGAATATGCCCGCTCCCAGTACCTATTCGTCCTCCCAAAGGGGTTGTGCTGCCCATAATTTACCCAGACCAGATGGAACCTTCTTCTTTGATGGTAGCTTGCAGACTTTCCTCCATTCTCATTGTTTAGTCTTTGTTTTCTCTGACGGCCTTGAATCCTGTTGTTCACCCCCATCTTTGTCAATTTTCATAATCCTGAGTCCTTCTTCACAAGAGGTGATGCGATGTTGACGTCCCTCCCAAGAAAACAACAATCTAAATGGGAATGTCCATCTGTAGCCTATTTGAGCCTGCATCAGAGCTTTAACCACCGGCTTCATAAATATCCGCTTCACCAAAGTGGACTGCAGAAAATTCTAATATAACTATTTCAATCCCATTCACGTTGATGGGACTTGCCTTTCTTGTCTCTTGTAAAATCTCCTCCTTTTCTCTGTATCGCTGGAGTGTGGTTACTACATCGTGGGATCTGGCACCGGGTTCTACTCTTCTAGGACCCACGATGAGTACGGTCCAGGGGTACAACCTCTCCAGTCTCCAGTTCCAGTAAGTCAGCAAAAACTCTTTGCATTGTGTCTTTCAAATCTCAAACCTCTACTCCCCTTGAGAGCCCTTTAACCCTAATGTTGATTCTCCTTGAACGGTTTTCATGGTCTTCAATCTGGTTCTCCAAATATTGTGTGGCCTTGAAAAATGGTCAGTTAAAACATCTATTTTACGAGTATCATCTGACAGCTCCTGAATGGTGTTTTCGGTAATATCAAGTTGCACCCCCATTGCAGCTACATCCCCTTTCACCTGCTGCAGGGAATGAGCCAGCTCCGCGCTGATCATACTCAGTTGCGATTGTAGGGTCTCTGTCTTCTACTAACTAAAAGCCTTAAAACATTGCTGGAAGGGAGACTCTAAGGGGGCGCGGAGTGATGGCCGCCTATGCTGTTGGTTCCTTCATCCGCCATGGAATAACGGCCAAATATGCCGGCATCTCGTGCCTGAGCCACCTGCCTCCATGCTGAAGGGTACCGGAGGTGACTGAAGAGCAAATGGGAAGCGCTGGAAACGGGCGGCTGATGGGAGCTGAGAGCTATGCTGTGCCAGCCCTGATGGCAAGTTCTGCGCTTGTTCTGGTGCTGGAACCCAGACAGGGGAGAGAAGACGCTGGAGTACTGGACCCAGAGTGCCCCCCCAAGTAAGGAGTTTAGGGAGGGAGGGGGGGTCTGGAGACAGTGGCAACCCGGCATCCAGGCCGGGCTGGGTTAGAGCTGCCCCTGCATCGCTGTGGCCCGCACGTTGAATGCGGCTGCCTGCTGGGGCCCAGCGCTGGGGAGCTGGGGCAGACCGCGTGGCCGCGGCGGTTCATGGCCAAATCATAGCTGGCAGCCTGGGTGAAAACACACACGGAACCAGCTTCGCCGCACAGACAAGTCATCCTGGCGGAGGAAGCTTGTAACAGGACTCATTGGGCAAGTGTTAAATTGACAGGCTCAGCTGCACTGGGGCGAGTGCTACTCATCCACATATTGGACCGCCTGGGTGAAAGGGCTGGGAGTCTCATGGGGAGGTCAGCCCTGTCCTGGAAATGACATATGGGGAGGCAGACTCCTGCCCCCAACACAACGGAGATAAACTGGAGGGTGATCCAGGCGAAGGAGTCCCCCCATTGGATGAATAACCAGCACAGGTGAAGTAGTCTGGCTGGGCTGAGTCCCCTGTGATCACCAAGAGGTATTGGTTCTGGATACACAGTAGGAGACATATTGGCCACAATAGCCTTGGATAGGGACCAGGAGTGGAGGGACTCGTAGAGGGGAATGGCCCTGGCATACCCAGGCAGGAGATACCTGGTCATCTGTGGACAGAAAAAGGGCTAGCGTCTGCGGTGGTAGCATACATGCCAATATTCTGTGACCAAAAATCTGTAGGAATCTTAAGGGTTCAAAAATAGTAATTAGCATAATGATGACATCACAGGAAATGATGTCACATCAAGTTGACCCAATGAAATGATAGGACATGCCATCACAGGAAATGTGACGTGAACATTGACCTTATGACATCACATCACATGGTTCTTTTCTCCTGCTAAGTGAATGGGGGCTTGAGGGAAGACGTTGGTCCCTCAAAATACAGCATTAGCTGCTGCAGTGAGTACACAGCACTGACCAGGCCCTTGCTGACTGAACCACGAGCAATGAGATGTGCGAGTCCAGACGAGGATGGGTCCATGATTAGTGCGCTGCAGGGGCTGCTGTTGGACGAGACATTGCTGGCTTGGTGGGGTGCCAGGAGGTGGGCGCACATTTTCAGTGTGTTCTTATGGCACAGACCGTACTGCTCTGTGTAATTGTGAGGGATGATTTTTTTCCGGGGTGAACCGTGGCCATACTGTGGCCTTACGGGACGAACTACTTCGCCAGACACACATGTCAAGTGACAACATAGTCTCAAATATGCATACAAGGCACAGCATAACAAGCCAAGTATATACACAATAGAAATATACACAAAGGCTTAAAAAATACATCCAGACCCATGGGAAAATAAACAACATAAACTTACAAATGCACAGGATACAATCACACACATGCACAAACACATACACAAATGCGCGCCATAAACCAAAATAAACTCGAATGCACACACAAAACAACGTGAACGTTGAAATACACGCATGCAGAGAAAAACAAACACGCAAACACACACTAACCAATACAAGCCCAGCATATTCAAACGCACACTATAACAACCCTACAATGTGAATGCATTAATCAAAACACAAATGGAAAAGGACCGAAGACAAAACCCCCATTCAAAATGAAGTTGAAATCATAAATAACCAACGATGCACAAATTCAAAGCATACAAGGCACATACAGATGATGATCCAAAACATGGACACAAACAAGTTTAAAAGTAGTTACCTCATGACAACCAGCGTTTCACAGAGCAGCTAGCAAGCTCAGTATGTTCTGCAGCAGAGCTCAGCTGAATTCGGAAGAATTAGAAGCTGCTCACCGCCCCCGAACCTCCAGTGGAGTCGTACAAGAGACCTGGTTGGCAGCTAGCTGAGAGGCACGGGATCTCTGACACTAGACTGCATGGGCCAGGGGTGCACAGGGCAGAGCCGGAGTGTCTGTTTCACGCAGGCCTGGCCGCCTGTCATCAATCAAAATGATGATATGGGCCATTAACACGCCCCTTTGATGCTGCAGTGCTCTGCTCTCTGGGCCTCAGGCAGACAACCCTTTCAAATCTGCAGTGCTGACAGGAAAGTCGGTAGGCGGTAGGACTGCTTAAAAAGCGGTATCCTACCGCCTAAATCGGAAGGGTTGGCAAGTATGAGGTAGCGTTCAGCCAGCTACATATGAAAGGGGCCCCTAGGGGTCCCTCGTGCTATGGAAACAAGGCAATAACCATCCACGAAAAGATGCGCCAGACACGAGGTTCAAATTCCCAATGCTAGGGTTTATTGCAAGCAAAAATAGTCTCAACTGGCCAATTCTGGTCTCACGCCCCACGACGTGAGTTTCCTAGACCTCGAGGGATGCAAGAGAGCGAATTACGTACATCAGTTACATATATACAAAATGCATATCATACAATCAGCAATGTCATGTTTAACACCCCTCTTTATTAAGTTTCTTTGAACTCGGGATGACGATGGACATATCCGACGAGTATGACAATTATGACACTTTCGATGTCTATTATAGTAACAATGTGCAATTAGAAAGTGCAGAGGCATCTTTTAGTTGTTGAACAGAACACGGTGGTTCTGTTCTTGGAAGCTAGCTGCACACGGGGGAGGAGCCACATTCCATACTTTGCTATCTATGAGGTACTATTCGTGTCCTGGGAGCCGACACGCTCTAAAGGGTTTTGCGAAGGGGGGCCGTAGGAAGAGTATAATTCAAGCCTTTAGCTGTTTTATTCTAACATATTCCACCATCGTACGAGACTGGCTGGCAGCTGTGAAGTGATTAAATGCCCTGCAGCTCTCTCTCAAGGCTACGGAGAGGGAGGGTGGGCATTCCTTTCTGGGCTACTCATGAGGAGTTTCAACGAAATCCTCAGTCCCGCAACCTTGTCCTTTCATATTCAGACAACAATGTTAACAGTTGAGCAGAGTAAGCAGAATTCGCAAGAATTGCAAGCTGCAAAGCAGTTTAGACAGAAAGCAATGAGCAATGGTTAACAAGCAAAATGGCGATTCTTGCTACGTTTAAAATGGCCGCTTGTTGGTCAAGCATAGCAGTCTATATTTCTATAATTCGGTGCAGAAGACGGTTGGCCTACGGCCATCAAGTTACGTCTGTCATTCAAATGAAGGGTATTCACTTTTTCAGATTGACAAACCCTCCTTTTGGCCGTATGCCAAACGTCTTATTCTTTCATTGTATCCTCCTCCGATGAAGATAAGTCTGGGGTATCTATGTCTGAACCATCTTCATCATTAATGTCTATAGCCATGAATTGTTTTACTGTTTTTGTTTCCTCAGTGTCTCTGTTATTTTGGCCATGCGTTTGTTTTCCTCTCGACACCATGTGCATACATCCCTTAGTACATCCATCAGTTATTTCAGTGCAAACTATTGGTAAGCACTGTATGCAACAGCAACATGTTATGAATATACCAAGTACCATCATTAGTATCGAAATTAACTTCCATCCCCAAGACCGCAATAATCCCCAAAACCAGGATCCTATCCCCCAACCCCCTTCTTCAGTGGAGAGTGTGGAACTTATGACATGTAATTTCCGGATCGCTTTAAATATCGTAGGGGAATAATCATCTATATACACACAGCATGCAGTTTTTACGAGTTTGCAAACTCCCCCATGATCAACTAATATTATATCGAGAGCCATCCTGTTTTGGAGTGCCATTAGTCTTATTCCCTTTTCTTCTAACGTCATATTCAATAAAATATCCGTTGTTGAATCTGTTGTTTTTTTTAATATTCCAGACAGTTTTCTTATATTGTAAGAATTTTCTACTTGGGACAAGAATGGTATAAATGATTTGGCTATATCCATTGCTATCATTCCATCCTCGCTACTCCTTTGAGTTCTACCTTTTGTTCGTCTGGCTACTTCTGCTGTCTCCAAGAGGAACACTCCTGGAAACAGTAGACCTAGGTAGCATGTACCTCCCCAGTTCCTAGGTAACCATGGATATGCTTTTTCTCCACATATAAAGTAAACAGGGTCCCCTACGTACACGGGTTCTATTTCGTGTTTTAAAACCACTATGTTCAGGCAGTTGCTAAACGTTCCTACTTTATAGGAACCCTTTTTCTGTAAACATAGGGGAGCAGTTTTGGGGCTATGATCCACTGTATAGGCAGGGGGCACAGCATCTTTATTCCATTCATCCCTCATCCGAAATGTCATTACTGATTTTTTTTCTGCTGGCGGGGTTGGTCTATTTTGCCTATGTAATCTATCTAGTCTTGTTATCTTTCGTGTATTCTTCCTCATGGGTTCTAGTGAAAACACACGAGATTTTTGGAATATGGAACAACCCACAGGTCTCATGATCACTTCCTCAAATTCATTCATATTGGTCTCATCTAGCTGACCCGTATTACTCTTGTTCCATTTCCCAAAGAACATTACACTCAATGTTACTTCACATGAATAAATGTAACGCTCACCTGATTCCCGCAGAGGCGCCGGTCTTGACTGGGTGAATGCTGTATCTTCAAAGGTGATGTGTAACACACGGTTGGCTCTTTGGGCTGGACCTCTGTGCACTGTATGTCTGACTCGAAGAGTAAGATGTCTGCAGATAGAAAATATGGGATTAATGAACTGGGGTTATTGGGTGCCTCTCTCCTCTTCCCTTTCTCTTCTCCTGTAGAACCCCAAAGGTTAACGCCCTCACCTTAGGTAAGTGAACGCCGAGCTCTCCATCTGCCTCGGGGCAGGGTGCCGTAACCAGTTTCTTCACTGGATAAGGGTGCAGGCCTCTTGACCTCAGAGGACTGCTGTCCGTCGTTAACTGCACGAACGGTAAGTTCTGGGCACTTCAAATGTCTTAAAAGTCTTTTGTAATGATATCTCTTGTTTTGCAGGGTTCCGGCGATGGCGGATGGCGGGCTGATGAGAGTTGAGGATCGAACCCGCGTGAGGAATAGAAGCGCCTGGAAGCACGTAAGTAAGCGCTTGTAGCCTGCTTCACGATGCGCACTAACTGTCCCTTTTATCTTGCAGGTACAAGTTCGGAGCTTTAGAGAAGCTGAAGGGTGCTGGAATACCCACTGGATTCGGCGTGGGAAGGAGTAATGGCACGTGAGTAATAAAGTTGCCCAATGTCTTTAAACGCACCTTCTTTTGTCTTTCAGATGCGGGATGCAGCGCCGAAGGCCTCCGGAGCGTGCGAAGAGCTGGTAAGCTTTTGTCTTTCAGATGCCGGAATGCAGTGCGAAGACCTCCGGAGCATGCGAAGAGTAGGTAAGCCTTTGTCTTTCAGATGCCAGAATGCAGCGCGAGGCGTTGGTGACAGCCGCTGGACCAGGTAAGAGATGCGCTGCCACTGAAGACCGTAGTGCTAACCTGTTCTTTCTTTGTCTTTACAGGTGCTGCTGAAGACTGGATTCCAGGATGGTAAGCCTTTGTTCCCTTAGGCCCAGGATCAGAAGCAGAAGACACGATGAGCGTTCTGCTGCAGAGAATGCAGAATAACACAAAGCAAGATTCATCCATCGGGTGTGGTTTAAATAGCCTCCTGTAGTGCTTAGGTGTCTCCTTCCACAGCCACGCCTAGGTAAGAAAAGAGTTCCTGCTTTCCAGAAGAGTTCCAGTGTTCTGAACCTAGGGAGTGGCTCCTGCCCCACCCAACAGGAAAAGTAGTCCCAAACAGAAGAGGATCAGGGGTTCAACTGGCAGGTAAGTAAGCAGCATGGTCTGCTGCAGGTAAGTCCACCCAAGCATTATGAGACCGGCGCTTCCAGCGCTGGGACTGGGCATCTTTATGAGCCTGGTGTCACTGGCGCCAGGACAGGGTCCAAAAGGTCCCAATTGGGACTGGCTGGCACTCGGAACCGGGGTTATGGGTCTGCTTCCAAGGGAGTCGGGCAAGTCCTGATCTTTTGGAAGCAGAGATCATGACAGCACCCCCCCTCAAGGCCCCTCCCAAACCGGGCTTCTCCGGGGGTTTGGGCTTGTTAGGAAATGTTCGATGAAATCTTTTGATTAGACGAGGCGCGTGGACATATTCTGCAGGTTCCCAGGATCTTTCTTGGGGACCGTAGCCTTTCCAGTCAATCAGGTAAAATAGTTTAGATTTGGAGATCTTGGAATCCAGGATGCTTTTGACTTCAAACTCGAGTTCTCCATCAACTAGAATAGGTTTTGGAGATGTAGTTAGTCGGGTTTGAGGTTGCACGGGTTTTAATAGAGAGACGTGGAAGACCGGATGTATCTTCATGTGAGGGGGCAAGTCCAACTTGACCGCTACTGGATTTACTATGGTAGTGATGGAATAGGGACCAAGGTATCTTGGGTTGAATGTGCGTGGTCCTTTTAGAGGTAGATATTTGGTGGATAACCAGACTTGATCTCCTACTTGATATTGGGGGGCTTCCTTCCGATGTTGGTCTGCTCCTTTCTTGTATTGTTCTTTAGCCCTTTGAAGGTGAGAAACGGCTTCTTTAAAGGCTTGGGTGATTGTAGAATGCAGGTGGTTTACTGCTGGTGTTCCAAGATCTTGGAGTGGATCCAACTCCGAGGTTCGAGGGTGACTACCGTATAAAAGAAAAAACGGGGTTTTCCCAGTTCCCGAGTGGACAGAGTTATTGTAGGCATATTCGGCTATCCAAAGGATATCTTTCCAAGTTTTTTCAGTTTGTTGTAGCATGCAGCACAAATACTGTTCCAGAGTTTGATTGGTCCTCTCGGTTTGTCCGTCGGTTTGAGGGTGGTGGCTGGTCGAAAGTCTCACATCAATTTGAGCCGACCGACAGCAACTTCGCCAAAAATGAGAAATAAATTGACTACCTCGATCCGAAATTAGAACTGAAGGAAAACCGTGCAGTCGGACGATGTTTTCGAGAAATTCTCGGGCCAGAGTTGCTGCTGTTGGTAAGCCTTTGAGTGGAATGAAATGCGCCATCTTGGAGAATAGGTCCACGATTACTAGGATCGTATTGTATCCGGAGCATGGAGGTAGATCGGTGATGAAGTCCATAGAAAGCGTATGCCAAGGGCGAGGCGGGATGTCAATAGGGCGTAAGAGGCCGGCTGGTTTTTCCTTTTGACTCTTGTTTTGGGCGCATACTCCACAGGACATTATAAAGTCTCTGATATCTTTTTCCAAGACGGCCACCAGAAGTAGCGCTTGATCTTTTCCGAGGTCTTGGTCATACCGGGATGTCCTTCCATTAAAGAATCGTGATAACAAGAGATTACCTTTTTCTGTAAATCTGTGCTGGGCAGGTATAACCGTTCTTGGAAATATAATAGGTTGTCCTTCACCGTAAAGTCCTTTCCCTGCAGATGCCAATTCTGTATGTCTGCTGGAGTTACCAGTAGCCTGGCTTTATCCTTAACTTCCTCTATGGATTGTGTGGCGATTACACCTAGAATTCTTTGTTCGGGAATGATAGGTACAGGTTTAGGATTGATCAAATGTACTTCCACTCCCATCCGAGAAAGGGCATCAGCTTTACCGTTTTTTGTACCAGGTCGATAGGTAATTATGAAGTCAAACTCGGCAAAGAATAGTGCCCAACGGAGTTGCCTAGAGGATTGAGCTTTTGCGGTTTTCAAATATTGCAGGTTTCGGTGATCTGTAATCACAGTAACGGTGTGTCGGGCCCCCAGAAGATAATGCCGCCAAGCCTTAAAGGCGGACTTGATAGCTAGAAGATCCTTATCAGTAATAGTGTAATTGATTTCAGGAGGCGAGAATTTGCGGGACCAAAATGCCACGGGATGCAACTGATTGGTTACTGGGTCCTTTTGTGATAGAACTGCCCCCATGGCAAGGCTCGAAGCATCAGTTTCAACGATGTAGGGAAGTTCTGGGCGAGGATGTTTTAAGATCGGTGCAGAGATAAATCTAGTCTTCAAATTCTGGAAAGCTTGTTCCGCCTCGGTAGACCATTCAAAACGTTTGTTTTTCTTTAACAAGGCGGTGATGGGTTGGACTATTCGAGAGAATTCGGGGATAAACCTGCGGTAAAAGTTAGCGAAGCCTAACATGCTTTGAACACCTTTTACGGAGGATGGCGATGGCCATTTGAGAATTGCATCGACCTTCTTTGAATCCATACGCACTCCGCTAGGTGATAATATGAATCCCAAGAATTCAACTTCAGTCACGTTGAAAACACATTTTTCCAACTTGGCGAAAAGTTTGTGTTGACGCAATCTCTCGAGGACCATTTTCACGTGTTTCCGATGTTCAGTTTCCGATGAAGAATAAACGAGTATGTCGTCAATGTAAACAACAACACACACATCTATGAGCTCTCTGAGGACATCGTTCATAAAATATTGAAAGGCGGCCGGGGCATTGCAAAGTCCGAAGGGCATGACCTGATATTCAAATAGCCCATACTTGGTGCGGAAGGCCGTCTTCCATTCATCGCCCTCTTTTACTCGTACCAAGTGGTAGGCTCCTCTAAGATCCAGCTTTGTATATATGCATGCTTTTCTGACTTGGTCCAGGAGTTCAGGGATCAAAGGTAACGGATATCTATTCTTAACGGTGATCTGGTTCAGGGCGCGATAATCTATACAAGTTCTAAGGTCCCCTTCTTTTTTTGGAACGAAGAACAAAGCTGAGGAAGCAGGGGACTTGGAAGGACGAATAAACCCATTCGCTAGGTATTGATCCAGGTATTGTCGGAGGTGAAGATTCTCAGGCTCGGTGAGGGCATAAATTCTACTACAAGGAGGAGTAGATCCAGGTATCAGGTCTATCTGGCAGTCATAAGACCTATGAGGAGGTAGAGAGTTAGCCCGATCCTTCCGGAAAACATCTTGGAATTCTAGGTATTCAGGAGGTAACTGGGGAGCCTCCGAGGAAATTGCTGCCAGTGCAACACCAGGTCGAGGGTGACAAGTAGAGACACATTCTGGAAACTGAACCGTTCTTGCTCGCCAATCGATCTGAGGATTGTGCTTCTCTAACCAAGGAATTCCTAGAATAATCTGGAACTGAGGGGCCTTGATCACATCGAACACGATCTTCTCAAGGTGTCCATCTTGACTTACTAGCGTCACTTCTTGGGTGGTATGCGTTACTGGTCTGGAGGCTATCTCCGTACCATCCACCGTAGTAATGACGTCCTTTACAGCCTTTGGACAAAGAGTCAGATTCATCCTCAAAACCATTTCATGATCCACATAATTGCCGATGGCACCGCTGTCGACGTAAGCTTCAATCGCATGTAATCGATCCGGATGTTCAGGGCTAATGAGGACCATAGGTATCACGAAATGCGAGGTCACGGAACTGGTTTTAACGCTCGGCAAGAGGACCTCTATTCTTGTCGGGCGAGGTCGTTTCCCTGCTCAGAGTTTGTGACCCTGGTAACTGCAGCTCCTACTGCCTTCTTGGCTGGTTTCACCGGACAGTCTCGAAGAAAGTGCCCCGAGTTTCCGCAATAGAGGCATAATTGCAGCTGTTTTCTCCTTTCCCGCTCCTTTTGTGTTAGTGGTCCTTTCAGGCCCCCTATTTGCATGGGTTCCCCGGAGTCTACTCCTTTGGTAGGAGTTGGTGGTTTGGAAAATACTCGAGCATCAAACTTGGAACGATCGGCCTTCCTGTTCTGCAGTCTGTGGTCAATTTGAACGACTAAGTCAATATAGTCCGAACAGTCTTGCGGGGGATTCACTACTTGGGCTAACACATCTTTGAGCTCTCCACGTAGACCTCTATAAAACAGCGTAATCCTTTTGTTCTCAGGCCATCGAGTTTCCACTATCAGTCTGTTGAAAGACGCAATATAAGCCAAAAGGTCTTGATTACCTTGTCGCAATGAAAGGAGCTCATTGTCCAAGGCTGCCCCTGTGAATGTCTTGCAGTTTTTCCATACTGAGCTGAAAAGCTTGAAAATCATGGAGAACCGGATCATCTTGATTAACTAGAGGGATCGACCAGTCTGCCGCATTGCCACTAAGGTACGAAAGCACGAAAGCTACCTTAGCTTGATCAGTTGGAAAGGCTGCTGGCCGGCATAAGAAGTGCAACCGGCACTGATTAATAAATACTGCAAACCTCTTTGGGTCACCAGAAAATCGTTCGGGCGGAGCCAGAGGTACATTCCCAGGTAGGTTGATCTGCACTTGGTTCGTAGAGGATGTTGAAGGAAGATTTGCCCCTGATGCGGGTAACGGAGTTTGTCCGGCTTGTGACTGTAGCAATTGTCTAGCGAGATCGTCTGTTCGCTCCTTGGAAATAATCAGTTCCCTTCTTAGAGCATTCGTTTCCTGACGGGCTGCATGCACTTCTGCTCTTAGTTCCCCAAGTAACTGGGCTAGCTGGTCGGTATCCGAGGTTTCCATAGCGCCTGGGTGGGAGTTTTGCGGTAGGCTTTGTGTTCTGTAACGCTCACCTGATTCCCGCAGAGGCGCCGGTCTTGACTGGGTGAATGCTGTATCTTCAAAGGTGATGTGTAACACACGGTTGGCTCTTTGGGCTGGACCTCTGTGCACTGTATGTCTGACTCGAAGAGTAAGATGTCTGCAGATAGAAAATATGGGATTAATGAACTGGGGTTATTGGGTGCCTCTCTCCTCTTCCCTTTCTCTTCTCCTGTAGAACCCCAAAGGTTAACGCCCTCACCTTAGGTAAGTGAACGCCGAGCTCTCCATCTGCCTCGGGGCAGGGTGCCGTAACCAGTTTCTTCACTGGATAAGGGTGCAAGCCTCTTGACCTCAGAGGACTGCTGTCCGTCGTTAACTGCACGAACGGTAAGTTCTGGGCACTTCAAATGTCTTAAAAGTCTTTTGTAATGATATCTCTTGTTTTGCAGGGTTCCGGCGATGGCGGATGGCGGGCTGATGAGAGTTGAGGATCGAACCCGCGTGAGGAATAGAAGCGCCTGGAAGCACGTAAGTAAGCGCTTGTAGCCTGCTTCACAATGCGCACTAACTGTCCCTTTTATCTTGCAGGTACAAGTTCGGAGCTTTAGAGAAGCTGAAGGGTGCTGGAATACCCACTGGATTCGGCGTGGGAAGGAGTAATGGCACGTGAGTAATAAAGTTGCCCAATGTCTTTAAACGCACCTTCTTTTGTCTTTCAGATGCGGGATGCAGCGCCGAAGGCCTCCGGAGCGTGCGAAGAGCTGGTAAGCTTTTGTCTTTCAGATGCCGGAATGCAGTGCGAAGACCTCCGGAGCATGCGAAGAGTAGGTAAGCCTTTGTCTTTCAGATGCCAGAATGCAGCGACGCGTTGGTGACAGCCGATGGACCAGGTAAGAGATGCGCTGCCACTGAAGACCGTAGTGCTAACCTGTTCTTTCTTTGTCTTTACAGGTGCTGCTGAAGACTGGATTCCAGGATGGTAAGCCTTTGTTCCCTTAGGCCCAGGATCAGAAGCAGAAGACACGATGAGCGTTCTGCTGCAGAGAATGCAGAATAACACAAAGCAAGATTCATCCATCGGGTGTGGTTTAAATAGCCTCCTGTAGTGCTTAGGTGTCTCCTTCCACAGCCACGCCTAGGTAAGAAAAGAGTTCCTGCTTTCCAGAAGAGTTCCAGTGTTCTGAACCTAGGGAGTGGCTCCTGCCCCACCCAACAGGAAAAGTAGTCCCAAACAGAAGAGGATCAGGGGTTCAACTGGCAGGTAAGTAAGCAGCATGGTCTGCTGCAGGTAAGTCCACCCAAGCATTATGAGCCCGGCGCTTCCAGCACTGGGACTGGGCATCTTTATGAGCCTGGTGCCACTGGCGCCAGGACAGGGTCCAAAAGGTCCCAATTGGGACTGGCTGGCACTCGGAACCGGGGTTATGGGTCTGCTTCCAAGGGAGTCGGGCAAGTCCTGATCTTTTGGAAGCAGAGATCATGACAGCAAATTAATGGTAACGGTTGTACATACCAGCCTATCCCTTTCCCACCGTTCTGTGGTAAATGGGCGCAAACCCAGCAATCTTTTTTCTTTAAAACCGCATGGGTCATGTTCATGATAAGCAAAAATGTATTGTTGCCGTATCCTTCTCTATGTCTCTCTTCCATTGGGGGCAAAGTACCAGTAATTACATGAACCGGGCTTTCAGGAGCTGCTTTTGGCAAAAGTGTTTCTAATGGGTGCACATACTCTAGGTACCATAGTGTAATAGCTGTTATTGTTGGTACTACCATACTTAAGAAACACAGGACCAATGTCCAAATCAGTACCTTATTCCTTTTACCATGCTTTTTCCCTAAATTTACAGTCTCTAAATCTATCATCTTTTCAGCAGGGGTGCAGGAGGAGGCTGAAACCGGTCTTGACTTGTTCTTCATCGTCCTTCTTCTTGCTGGCAAAGTTCGTCGCAAATGTCCCTCGTTCTTGATGCCAGAAAAGTTCAACTAAAAATGTCACAGTTCAATTCTGCCAGCCCTTTCACAGCCTGGATCACCTATCCACTCCGAACAAAATAAGTTTCTCTTTCTCCCACTGCTCAGACGATTTCTGAACAGTTCTTTATCAATAGAGTACTATGTGCATCCAGCTTGTCCCGCTCTGGCTTAGGACACATGTACTCTATCAGCCTTAGTACTTATGTGCGTCCAGCTTGTCCTGCTCTGGCTCCTGACACATGTACTTTTATGAGCGCACCGAGGAGCCGTGAGTCTTGAATTGTCCGACTTGCACAACTCTCACACTTCTCTCCTCTACGCCCCTGGCTCCTACTCCGTCCGTGAGTGGAACCAAAGGCAAAAGAAAAGCACCAAAGATCTGTGGATCACTTTGCCCGTCGAGGCCGCAAATTATACCGATTCACTCCTGGTATTGTATGATCCGTGAATAGTGCCGTTGCACTTCCAGTATCAGGCTCAGTGTCAGCCTGTGGCACAATGATGGGTAGCGATGAGCGCCGTGGCAATGATGTAGTTTCTTTCTCTGGCTTTGGTGCATTTGTAGAAACTGGTGGGCGCCAAAGGGGTACACGTGTTGTTTCTGCTCATTTTTGTAATGCAGGGTTTGTGTCGATCGGCAGTGATGTTGTTTCTGCTGAGCAATGTTGGGGCACTTTTCGCCCTCTCCCCTTACTGGCAGCCTCCTCAGGCTCTGTTTTGAGTTTCACTTCTCGCTTGGGCTTTGTTTCAACTTTCACTTCTCGCTCAGGCTGATGCTGTGGCAATGGACTGGCAACAGTTTCTTTTGTTTCCGAGACCGTTTCCTTTCTCTGGTCGTCGGAAGTTGTCAGCAGTCCTGGGAATCTTTTTGCATGTGTCGCGTGGATCCATGCCTTCCGTCCGTCTACTCGGATGGCCGTTTGCGTCGCCAAAAGTACTTGGTAGGGGCCGCGCCACCTGGGTGCTAATGCTGTCTTCCGGTCAAAGTTCTTTATTAAGACCCAACTTCCAGGCTCCAGTGAGTGCCCCGGTCCGGTATATCGCACTGGTAACGCCTCCTGCACCTGCTGATGAATCAAACACAACTTCTGTATTAAAAGTCCACAGTATGTGCTTAACATAGGATGCTCGACCTCACATAATCTTTTGGGCTGTGGTGCGCACCATACATTTGCTGGTCTCCCCATTATAATCTCATAGGGGGAGAGCCCAGTCTTAGCCTGCACAGACGTGCGCATGCACAATAGCGCTAGGGGTAATGCATCCACCCAACTCAACTTGCTCCCAGTGCAGATTTGAGCTATTTTTGACTTTAAGATTCCGTTATGTCTCTCCACAAGCCCGGCAGAACTGGGATGCCTGGAACTGTGGAATCTCTTCTCTATCTGCAGACCTGCACAGATCTGTAGCACTACTGCGCCCACAAAGTGTGGGCCGTTGTCTGACCACAGGACACGGGGCAACCCAAACCGGGAGAAATACTCCTTTAACATTACTTTTGCCGTTGACATGGCAGTACAGTCTTTTAAAGGATATGCCTCCACCCACTTGCTGAATGCACAAATCACCACTAACACATATTTGTAGTTCTGGCACCTTTCCATTTCTATGAAATCAAAATGGACCACCTCAAATGGCATAGAGGGTGGGCCGAAACTACCTGCTGGAGTCACGGTTCCCTTCCCTACATTGTGTTGCAGGCACATAATACAATTCTGCACTAGTCTTTCTGCATTCTTTTTTATGTGCTCATTTTTCCATTCTGTGGATAAATGCTGTACCATCTTCTTCTCGCAAATGTGGGTAGGGCTATGCGCCATTATGACCATTGCAGTCACGTAACAATTAAGGCAACATCCAGTTCTTGGTCTCTTTGTCCACCCAACATCCCTCCAAATCTAACTCAGCAGAGCCCTCAGCCCACCCCTGAATCTCTTTGGTCGTGGCCTCAGCCTGCATTTCTTTGACTGTGGCAACTCCATTCTCTATCATACACGGTACTTCCTCAGTCTGCACTGTCATCATTTTATTTCCCAAATCTGTGGCTGTTTGCTTCGCAATCCTGTCTGCAAATGTGTTTCCCTCTCCCACTTTACATGTTACCTTTTTATGCGCCTCGCACTTCACAATAGCTAGGCGCTTTGGAAACGTAAGTGCAGACAACAATCGCAAAATCAAAGGGCCATGCTGAATCCTGGCCCCATGTGATGTCAAGAAACCCCTCTCAGCCCAAAGTCGGCCAAAGTTATGAACCACGCCAAAGGTGTACTGGCTGTCAGTATAAATATTCACATTCAAATTCTCAGAGAGTTCACAGGCTCGGGTCAGTGCTATTATTTCTGCGGCTTGTGCCGAATTGTAGGTGATTCTTCTGCTTTCTACAACACTCTCTAGGGTAGTAATTGCATATGCGGCCGTTGATGTGCCATCAGGTAATTTAAAACAAGAGCCGTCACAAAATAACTCCCCATCTGGCTCTTTCTGTGGGATGTCGCTCAAGTCAATTCTTCCCTTAGTTTCTTCTTCGGTGACCATTAAACAATCATGGGGTGGTGATTCGTTGTCACCAATTTCTGCTATGGGCAGTGGCATTAATTCTGCAGGATTCAATGCGCTACACCTCATAATTTGGATGTGGGGTGCAAACAAGATGAGCTCATATCTTGTCAGTCTAGCTGAGGTGAGGTGTTGCGTCTGTGTCCTATTTAATAGAACGTCTATAGCATGTGGCACCATCAGAATTAAAGTGTGCCCCAATACCATTCCTTCCGTTTGTTTCACTGACGCAGCAGCCACTGCGACGGATCGCAAACATCGTGGTAGTGCGCGCTACATGGTCCAACGCGCAAGAATAATAGCCGCACGGCCTATTTCTTCCAACTTGTTCCTGTGTCAAAACCGCCAATGCACATCCTTCACTCTCACTCACAAATAGTCTGAAGATCTTTTTATAGTTAGGAGTGCCTAAAACTGGCACAGCACACAATGCAGCTTTCAATTGCTCAAACGCTTTCTGACATTCCTCATCCCACTGTAAAGGCATCACTGCATCCTTTTTAGTCAACTTTATCATCGGCTTCACAATCAACGCAACGCAAAATTACTGATCCACTGCTGACAATAAGAGGCCATGCCTATTACAGCTCTCACTCCTTTTTGAGTTTTTGGAATAGGCATACTAGAAATACTTTCTATGCGTTCTGGTGTTGTTTAATGCGCGCAGATCAATTATGAAACGATAGGGTACTTCATTGCCTCCTTTCTTGTAAACCGGAAGAATCGTGCTGTTGCACGTGCTACCTGCAATTTCTTCAACCACCCCCAATCTTACCAGGTCAGTAACAATGCTTTTCAATCCCTTCTCACCTTCAACAGAAATTTTATACTGGGGAATTTGTGGTAGTGTGACACCTTCTTTCAAAGTTACTTTTGCTGGCTCTATTTCCAAGCATCCTACATCGTTATCATGCATTGCCCACAGAGAGGTTGGTACTCTACTTAGCTCTTCTGGTAACGCTTTTGACATAAATTCCGTCACCGGTGTATCGTGAGGCCACATCGTGAGGAACACCCCGTCTGCCGTACAATGTATCACTGCCCCCAATGTTCTCAACAAATTTAATCCTGGCAAGTTCTCTCCACAATTTTCTGTCAAAAGAAATGGACACTGTTCCGTAAATGGTCCTATTGTAATTGGGACAGCTTCGGACATGGGGTTAATTACTGGTGTACCTGCGAACCCTACAGAAACATTCTTTTGCCCCGACAGTGCTATCTCCGGAACCAAGTGGTGGTCTATCGAGCACTTCTGTGCCCCTGTATCTACAAGGAAACGCTGCTCCTTATTCCCGACACTCATTTCTACATAGGGTCCTCTCTGATTCACGGGAATAGACACTAGTTCCGACCCCTGCCGTGGGCTGTCCTATAGCGAAAATAACACATCGTTCGATGTGTAGTCACCGCTGCTGCTATAATACGTGTTTGGCTGTGTATCAAAAATATTCCCATTTCCCCCTCGGTTTCCTCCACTCTGATTGTTTCTCTGTTGGCCCTGCCCGCCCTGATTTTGGTTCGAAACACTTTGGTTCAATGCCTCGTTCTGTTGCGCTTGGTTTTGACCATAGGATTGGTTTTGAGGACCTCCATTGGTATATGCCTGCTGCTGCTGCGTGCTATTTCTGCTTGGGCCGTTTGACCCCTGATGTCCTCTATGAGGCCTTCTCTGACCAAACCCACCTCTATTCTGTAGGTGCGGGCATTGCGCTCGCCAGTGTCCTTCCTCCTTACAGTACGCAGATTGATTTACTCCCAATGACACCCCATGCATATTATTCAAATTTCCTTTGCCCTGTGCATTTCCTCTACCTCTATTGTATCCAATGACCTGCTGCAGTAACACCCCTACTATCGTTCGCATCACTTCTTTTCTCATCTCCAATGGGTGCCCATTACATATCTCACTTACTTCCTTTACTTCCTTTACTGACGTTCTTTTGTTCGACATCCATCGCATTGTTTCCCCCACCCATACCTGCAATCTTTGTTTATCCCCTATTTGTCCCGGTACCGGCAAATGCTTTGTATCCCCTGAAAAAACTCTCGGCCACGATTTTTACATACACAACCTCAACGCCTCCTTCCTACCTTTCTTAAAGGCATGGTCTAGTAAAAATGTTTATTGTCCCTAAGGGTCGGCCATGTTTTTTTAAGCCTAAGTGGCTCGATTTTAGAAAACTTTCCTATGGACCTTACCTGAGTTTTCGGCCATTAAACGCACGCGAAAACAAGCACCAGGGAGCCGCCATTTTCTGATAATCCTATCTTTTCCCCCATCGCCCTGGCTGACCTGTTTTTGCGGCACTAAATCAATTCCCCCGCCCCTGAGCCTGACATTATCAAAACATTCATATTCCCCGCCTCTCTCCGTGACGTTACTGTGCTGCGTAGGCAAACGCGCCCAGTCGTCTTCTGCGCGACTCCACACAGAACCCGGAAACCAACACAGATCAACTCACAACACAGCGCGCCACAATTCGGAATATGAAACTGTACTTTAAAATGAAACAGCAACACAGTGCATTTGGTAAAGTACATTTATTTGACATTCAATGTTTAGAGAATATTCAGCAATTGCCATATGAACTCCGGAAGCCATTTATTTTCTTTTATCTGTATCCGCAATAACTGTTCCGTTTCATCTTGAGTCACGCGCTGTTCCTTTATGGTACACAGGGTGTTCATTTTCGTAAAAAGAATCACTTTGGAAGCACGGTGAACCGCAAGGTTGTTCCATCAACTAGGCACTAGTCCAGCCTAAAGGTTGATATGTTGCTTCTAGCCACTAGTACAGCATAAGGGCATGTGGGCCCTTGGCGATCGTCCCATAATATGGTGATCGTGCTCCAGTTTTTGACACGAAGCTGCAGGTGTCTGCTGAAAAATCCATCCGCCGGTGTCTCAAACAGATGGCAGTGGCAGAATGGGATCAAATACCTGTTATGAAAACAAAAAAATTATAATTATTCTCGCTAGCCAAACTTCATTAATATTACTCATTTTATTTATTATGGCCGATCAGAAACTATTTGCTTGCAAGGATAGTTCAATGGAGTATGTTCGTCTCTAAAATCAATGCGAAAAGTAAACGAGATAAATCGAGGCAAACACACAATGATAAACGACAGTTAGTCTACATGCGTGAGGAATGATATGATATATGATATGGCATTTGTAACGCGCCTATACTCAAGTGTTTCTAGGCGTGATGAGGCAGGTGGGGAACAAGGGCAGACAGACAACGATCCTACTAGGCCAGGTGTCTTTCTGATCACGCATGGGGAAAGGCTGTACATGGTTAGTTGAATACAAATTAAATAATAGGGCCAGCTGGTGGCAAGTGCAAGGTAAATGCCGGAAGAAGGGGCTGAAGGATACAGAGACAGTCCCGTAGTGCAGGTAGGCAGTGCAGGGAAAAGTGGCTGGCCAAGGACCGAGATCGGTGAGACCAGTGGACCTGCATGCCCATGTGCCCACTACGAAGATGTTTTACTTGCTTTTCCTAGCTCTTCATTCATTCATTTATTCATGCATCCATTCATTAAATCTTCATTCCGGTATAAAAGCGTATAAAGATTTACTTACATTATATTTGAAATTTCCATTGTGTCTCTTCGTAATGCAGTCTGTAAAACGGACCGTGCTCTTGGCAACGATTTTTCGTATACTGAACTAAAATGAAACGCGGTCTAGTTTCTGAATTTTCTGCCTTATCGTCTCTTATGTTATTGCGCACTCCCTTCAAATGTAGTTCTTTCGGCATGGTCCCTGTCTCAAGGTCAAAAAACAATAGACCCTTATACTTCCAGTGCGACTTGTGGGCCTCATCTGGGCGCTGTCCTTCGCATTCTTTATTTGCAACATCACGTAGTATAGGCATCTGTGAGAACTTGAAGTTTAGAATCCGTCTATGTAGTGCGCCTCAATGTGCAAATGCAAACTGGCTTCTCTCCCAAATGCCACGGCCCGCTTGGCTGGCGCGTTCTAAGTGCCCCAATTTTGTCCCCGTTGTCTGCGAGCTTTGCAGCCCAAATTGAGACATTTAATTTTTTGCGGAAGGTCAGGGAAAGTATAAAGTACCACAGGAGTTGAGTTAAAAGTGAGATTTATTGTTTGTTTGTTTGTTTTATTATTTGCAATACGCAAGCCTCCCCTCCGTTAACAGTGCGCAGCATTTACATTTACATGAGATGAGACATGAGAAAAATATATACATACACATATGTGAGGTGAATAGAGAGAATTCAAAGATGACACCCAGCTTGTTCGCCACCCATGATGGTGAAGGTAGGGGTTAGGTTTACAGGTACACTGTACAATAACATTTATTTACAAAAAGACAATCATATTGCAATTATTTAAACTGGGATTTGTACTTCACAATCAGCTGTGTTTCGGGTGGGCATGGCACAGTCGCAATGTTCGGTGGCAATGGATCACTGCTCTGCACAGAAACGTCCAAAATTCCATATCTGTGCTTCTCTAACACAGCAACAATAAGGCCTTTCACAAAGTCGAACTGCATTTCATCATAGACTGGTTTGATCACCCATTGCTTACTTCGTTTTGAAAACACCTTAGTGTAGCGAGGCATCCTTACTTTACCCCTAGTCCTAGATTGTTCACGTCCGACAATGCTGTTATGGGCCAAGACCGCTAGTAGAGTGCGATGTTTCATGCCCCGAAAGCTAAAAAGCAAGCGCTTTGGCCCGTACTTTAGGCACATATTGTGGAACACCTCCAAATCTCCTGTGTGACAGAATTCTGTCAGTCCTCTCAAATCTCTTGATAGAGTTTTGTCGAAAACAATCTTCTCAATGGCTTTGTGTGTCGGTGAAGATGGAATCAACCACTTCTTCTTCCGTGCCTCCTCTGGGGACAAAGGGCCATGTTCACATTGATGGAAATGTTCATTTGCTGTCCAGCGGTGAACGTTGGTACAGTGGTGCATCAGTGACCGCCATTTTTCAAGTAGTATTTCAACTGACCCCTCACAAGTTTTTGAGCTGCACCAAAGACGGTTGGTGATAGAATGTGACCACTGCAGAATACTTTCAAAACCTTTTTTTTTCCCTGCAGCCGAGATTTTCTTATTGATTGATTTAGCAAGATGCCATATGTCAAATTGATGTTTAATATGTGGGAACTGCTCTCTCATTGTCTTGGCAATTGAAACGTGTCTATCCGTGGCTATGAGGTCGATGTGCATTCCCCTTGATTGTAGATATTCCACTGATTTTATAAATCCTAGTTTCTCCATGGCCACTGACGATGTACATTGTGTTACCTGCACGACCACCAAACTCACAATTTTCTTACTATCCATGTCCTGAAAGTGGTAGGTGCAGTACTTGGCAGAAAATCCAGGGCTGTCGCACTGTCCATCGCTGGCTAGCCTGAATCGTTTGCCTTCGAATGTACTTTCTAGAGACAATTGTTCAATTTTCCAAGCATCACTAATGGCCGGAAACAGATAATCACGTTGGTACATGTAGTACAGCGCTTTAGAAATGAAATGGAGTCCTACAAACTGAAAGAAAGCCTCTAACTTTCTAAAACTGGAGCCACTAAAAAGTGATGCAGCTGCACACAGTAGATTGCCTGCTGGCAGTTTCCCCAGCATTGGTTGTGCAGACCATGAGAACCTATAATTTAATCTACAGGCGGCATTTATTTTGACGTTACTGCATTTTATTTGACGAGTCACATTAATCAATGGCTTCCCACATACTTTCCCTCTAATGGAATGCACACATTTCAGCATACTTATAAATTCCATCAAACAACTGTCGAATACAATGTATTTGCTCTCTTTCATTAGACTGTCATCCTGCGTCAACGTTGTTTCGGCCTGTGACGTTGTGGAGATTTCAACACATTGGAAAGTAATATTGCTGATATCAAGTTCTGATGCGTCTATGGATGCTGCAGCTGGTTCATTCTCTGTCATTTCGACATCTATTACTTCAACATTGATGGGAGAACACAACAATGTCGACAGGTTTTTTGGTGGCAAATTTTTGGCGGGTGTAGATTGTGTAAATTGATCTGCAACTACTTCAGAGCTATCTTCAATACATTCAATAACATCTTCTTGTGGTGGTGCGGTCGCACAGTAGCTATGGTCCAATGCAACTTTGCTGTAGTCTCCAAACACAGTTAATTCATGTTCTGGCCATTGGACATGAGCATGTCGAGCCTGAACACGCCTCGCCTCAATTAATAGTTCCTCCATAGTGTACACGGTCTGGCAAGCCACATCTCTCATTCGCTTCACTGTCTGTGTGTGTATAGTTCTGACACCCACGGGTAACTGGAGGAGATATTGGAAAAGGGATGTTCAGTTTAAACACAAGATGGAGTGTAGTAGAATTGACTGGAAAATAACATAAAATAGTCCCCAGCACAAACATTTTTTTTAAAGTTATGAACTGTTTGTAACAAACCTTTTTTTGTTTTTTTTTCTTTGCAACTTTTTTGAATCGACCTTCAACATCTGCACGCTGTAGCTCCGATTCGTTTCCGCATGTCCTCCCTTCCTCTTGCGCTGCAACGACTATATTTTCTTTTTCTTTTATTTTATGTTTCAGGGAGACGATGGAGCCTCATTCCGTGCTGTCTATGCGGATACAGAAAAGGAGTTGATGAATTTGCACGGGGTTGTTGGGCAGTTCATTTGGAAAGGGAAACGCCTGAGAATCTCGCGCCAAACGCATCTTAGGACAAAGGAATTAGGAGGATTGGGGGTTCCCTCTGTACACCGATATTACCGTGCAACCCAGGTGGCCCCTATGCTGGTCTGGAGTTCGGGTGAAATCAAACCGAAATGGGTGGAGACGGAGCAGGAGGCGTCTGACATACCCTTAGCTAATTTGCCCTTCCTAAATAGACAGGCCAGGGTGGGCTTGCTTGAATCTACACGCACAACAATAAGCACCTGGGACGGGGCCTGGGGATGAATAGGAATAAAAGCTAAGCTAGGCTCCTTGATTCTGGCATTGCAGAACCCAGAGTTCACACCAGGCCAGACACAGGAATTGTTCACTCACTACGAATCCTGGGGTCTGAAGTCTGAGACTTAGGGACCTATGTAAGGAGGGGGGCCCCTTGACTTTCCCAGAATGTAAAGCCAAATTCACCCTTCCAGAATCAGAGCGCTTCAGGTACTGCCAAATCAGACACTGGGCCTCCAACCGGAAGGTAAAACAGGCGGGTGCACGCCCCCCAGAGGCATCGAAATCCAGCTAATAGAAGGGCTAACTTCCCACAGGATTTTCCATTGCTACCATCTTCTGGACACAGCACAGGGGGAAGACAAGCTCTCCTACATTACATAGTGGGAGGCCGACGTGGGAGGAGAGATCCAATTAAACTCCTGGCAACACATATGGGCCTGCACTAATAAGAGCTCCAGGTGCACAGGATATAAGGAATGTGCTGTTAAAATCTGACGGTGGGGCCTGCATGCAATCTCAACAGACCGTTCAGGCCACTGCTGGCTCGGGTTCAGCCAACTAGGGAACTTCTTTCACATGTGGTGGCGGTGTCCAGTAATCCAAACATACAGGGAGGAAATTAAATCTCGTATCAAATATATCACTGGAGTGTCACTTCCGCTGTGCCCCCGAGTCATGTTGTTTGGGGAGGTCCCCGAAGATGGCACAGATCCAGCCTCAGGCCCCAGGGCAGATATGATCACACAACTGTTGCTGGCAGCAAAACTTAAAAGGGCGAGGTTCTGGAAGACTTAGGGGGGGCCGCCAACATCATATTGGTGGATCAAAATTTGGGACATTCTTGCAATGGACAAATTAACGGTACACATAATTAGAAAAGCTGACCATCTCCCAGCTCAATCTTCATACTGAATCTGTTGGTTGTCTCCATGATCATCAGTGTGGCTTCAGAGCTGCCAGAAGCACGGAAACTGCTCTCCTGAACATCCGTGAAGACCTGCTCTCCAACCTTGATTCCAATACCCCTTGTGTCCTCACACTACTTGATCTCTCTTCTGCATTTGACACGGTCAACCATGCCATCCTACTCAACCGTCTACGTGATAATCTGGGTATCACCGGTTAGGCCCTGGCGTGGTTGACTTCTTTCCTCTCTGATCGACCCTCCCAGGTTTAACTTGGTTCCTTCCTCTCCTCCATCTCTATCTCTACCTGTGGTGTTCCCCAGGGGCCTAACCTCTCTCCCTGGCTGTTCAACCGATACCTGGTACTTCTTTCCCACCGCATTGCTGCACTCTGCCCCAACTTCTTGTGCTATGCGGATGACACTCATTTTCAGGCTACCTTCAGCCACCTCTTCTCCCTCACTCATCTCTAACTGCCCGTCTGCCATCCAGGAGTGGTGTGTCGCCAATGATCTCTGCCTTATTGCCATTAAGACCAAAATTCTCCTCATTGGAACACCCACTCCCTCCTTTCCTGTCACTCTGTGGCGGGCCTCCCTTGGCCCTCCTCCCATCTGTGAGGCTAAAAACGTCAGGGTCATCTTCGACTCCACTCTCTCCTTCTCTCCTCACATCTCTAAGAAGTCACACTACCAGCTGCACCGCTTCAGAGGTATTCTTCCTTTCCTCTTCTTCTCCCAGAAGGTCACTGTCTCCAGAGCTCTGGTTCTCTCTAGGCTGGACTATTCCAACAGCCTCTTTCTAAATCTGCCTGCTTCTACTCTCTGCCCTCTGCAACTCATCCAGAACAGGACTGCAAGACTTGTCCTTGGCCTCAAGCCCAGGGATCGTATCTCTCCAGGACTGAAATCTCTGCACTGGCTCCCAGTGGCTGCGCGGATTAAGTTAAAAACCCTCTGCATTGTCCACAAGGCCTTCTAGGGCCTGGGGCCTCAATACCTTCAGCTCTCTTTTCCTAAATATCTTCCTTCTCGAGCTCTTCGCTCATCCGCCTCCAACTTCCCCAGGGTCAGTCGCTTCCCCAAGCAACGAGTTGGTGGTAGATCTCTTTCCTCTGCTGGGGCCTCCCTCTGGAACAGCCTCCATGCCTCCCTGAAACTTGAGGAAGCCATCTACGATTCCGGAAGCACCTCAAAACCTTTCTCTTTGATTCTACTTTTTCTTCTCCTCTCCCCTGCTGACTTCCTGGCTGAAACTGCAGTGGTTACCTGGCCGCCCTCTCATCTCAGACCCAGGTCCTCTCCCCCACCAGTCACACACCTGCACTGCCTTCCTGACAACCCCCGCACTTAGGGCGTTTTCTGTATCTCTACAGTTCCACTACCAGCACTTGACACCTGATGTCTGCACTTACCCTTGCACTTGCCACCAGCTGGCCGTACTATACTTATTGTTTATTATTCCTTATCCCATGTACTGCACTTTCTCCCCTCCCGCCTCCCATGCACTTGCGTGATCTACAATGATAGCTGGCCTAGTAGGATCGTTGTCTGTCTTCCCTCTGTTCCCCCTCCCTTGCCTCGTCGCGCCTTGTAATACTTGTGTATAGGGGCGTTATAAATGCCATATCATATTGTAAGAGGATTCAATTCAACACTACAGCTAAGTCAATGCCTAGTCTGGGATACTGAATGGAAACCCTTATTGATATATCTTTATGTCCAGTTCATGCGTTCTGGATGACTACCCCTATATAACACCCCTCTCTCAGAATCCCCCTGACCCCACTGAGCCAAGAAGTAGTTCTGTTTTGCAAATTAAAAGGTTTATTTGAGAAGTAAAGCAATATATATCTATCACACTTTATAATAAATTAATAATTGAATATCACACTTAATCTGATATGATAAAGATTAACAACGGAGAATCTGGCACTAGCACACTTCTTGATAATCACTAAGGAGTTGACATGAAATGGATAAGGTAGCAACAATACTTTTATGGTTTCAAATGGATGCAATGTGGAATGAAATGCAGTACAGAAAATAACTTGATAGGATTTCAGCAAAAGACAATGTAATCACTTTCTTGGACAATTCACCCCCCCTTTTTTTTTTTTTGTTTTTTTTTTTTTAATCTTTAAGATTTTTACAAAGGAAGGAATAATTCTTCGTTGCTAACTTCATGTCCTGAGTCTCTCTGAAACTATCAGCGGAGACACTTTTGTTTTAATGTGGAGAAGACGTTTGTGGAGAGCAAGACACCACTACGTTTGGAGGGGCCTGCAGGATTTCCTGTAAGTTGCGTAAAATGTTGTAGGATGCTATCAGCCATGAGGTCTTGTCGCCCGCTATTAGTCTTGACCAACAGAGTGCTTCATCCTGCAGCGCGTAGTCCGAGAAGATGTATCTCAGGTGCAGGGCTCTTAACTTCGCGGTTTCGGGACAAGAAAGCAACAAATGACGGATGGTTTCTGTTTCTTTTGTTTGGCCCCCCCCTTTTATGCAATGCTGGGAAATGGAAGGAAGGCACACAGTTCTCAGAAATGCAATTAAATGTGATTCAGTTCACCCCAGCAACTTAGACTACAGACGTTGAAAACACAGGCAAAATGCTTTTATATGTGCTGGCAATTAAGTGAAAAATATGCTAAATTGCTTTTAGTTCCCTCTAGAGGTTTAGGGTGAGTGGTATCTAGTTAATATTAGATCAGGCTCACTCTAGCAGTGATGCAGGGATAGTTTTTATGAGGCAAACGATTTTTTTCAGAGGAAAGCAAAAGCAGCTATCTTTTTGCAAGTGGAGAAATTTGCAAATCGCGGTGAAATTCGCGAATGCGTCTGGCGCGATTACAGAGGAACTACAAGGACTATCACTATCGTTTTGGGGTCCTAAGAAAGCCTAGGATCTCAGCTTTCAGATGAAAGTTACTGCAAGTCTCTAGCACAAACGGTTACGGAGATATGAGCGATTAAATAAAGGTCGTTTTTCAGATTTGAAATTTTAAAGTTCAAAAAGACAAGTGCAGCTTGCAACTAGAAAATGACAGGTGACAGCTTTACAAATGACAGGTGACAGTTAGGAGGCAGTTCTACTTAGATTAAGCTAGATTGAATTATATTATTTTAACTAGGAGATTGGTTCTGCACAGTTTTCTAGGTACTCACACTATATTCTTGAGTGAAATGGGCCTCGCCATGGATCTGGTCAGGTTTTAGACGGGACTCTGGTCTCTGCACTTCACAGTGATCTGGGTCTGCTCTCTCTCTGGATTCTGAAGATTGAGGGATTTAAAGTCTGGATCTTTCTGCACAGCTTTCTCTGGAGATTGATGGAGGTAAAGTATGGATTTTCCCGGCAGAGCTTCCAGCTGCAAATGGATTTGAAAAGTCCCTATCTGTCCTGTCTCTCTGCTTTTATGTGTTTTGAAAATGGGTGTGTGTGAGCAGCATCACTAGCCAGCCCCTCTCCACTTATCATTGGCCAAGCTTTCATTTCTCCCCTGATTGGGGAAGGAACTATGAGTCAGAGCGATGTCATTTTATGGCTTGCAGAGAGGACACCCCCCTGTCAAATTGCACATAAATCTAGATTTGAACCAAATACATATTTGCAGAGGTACATATTGTTTTAAAATTACACGCACCCTTCACATATCACAGGAGGTATACCCTGTCCAAATCTGCTCTTCCTGGGGGCTTGCATTCAAAAATGGCACATATTTCACTTTTTAACTGGTTTCGCAATTTCGGACATTAACCCAAATTTACACACATGTGCGCAAGGAGTATGGACATTAGTTGATGAAGTGTCAGATTTTTCACATGCACACATTTTGAGTAATATCCTCTTTTCCGCTAAAACCCCCCTGAACATACCACCGGGTCCTAGCACGTCTTAAAACGTGGGCAGAAAAATCACAAGAATTATGGTATCATTTATAAAATTTTCACATGTCCGCTCTATGAGTTATTCATCTTTTCAGAGTTATGTTCTGGCCCCAAAGGGGTGTGGTTTTCCTCCAGCACAAGGTTGAATTTCTGGTTTTTCCAGTTCTGCCAAGCCAGCTTGCTCTCACAGGCAGTGCCCCTCCCCTGTGCTTCCAGGAGAAATCTCCATTTACGACTCCCGCCATAAAACATTTGCCTGAGTCAAGACAGGGCTTTGTTCAATTTCCTGCAGAGCCCAGGTAATTCAATCAGGGAAGTGTCATATCCCTTTTGGTGTGAGCAGCAAAAGGGCAGATAGGCCTGGGAACACAGCTGTGACTCAAGTTTCACTCCTGATGGGGGTAGTTGCCAGGCAGAATTCAGTTCCTTAAGCCAGGGTTCAGATAAAATGTCACTTCTGTTCCCCAGTTTTCTGCATTCAAATAAAACTAAACATTTTTACATATGCAGCTAGAATGCTGATTCTAAGTTCAAAACTATGACATTTAAACAATTGCAACCTATGTGACACTCAAAGTAGGTCACTCATTTCTTTTAAACATTTAGATTTTTTTTTTAGTGTCTTTCAGTCCAAATTTACTTAAACTGCTGAAATCCACAGCTCAGCCAGTCTTGTTATAAACCTTCAAGTCACTTCAGAATATAACTTTACATTGGATCCACCTCTTAAAATGTCTTTCTTTGGCATGTTTTGGGTTCATTTATTCAGTTTTCTACAAAAAAGTAAAATCTGGTGGTTTTAAAACGCCGGCTTTTGGATAGTGGTGAGTACTGGTACTGCACCCCTTTTTGGGATTTAAGAAAATGAATTCCCAACAGTTATGGGTTTGCTTTTGGCAATCAGCATTGCCACTCCCAATGGTTTCAGACTACTGTGTGGGTAGTCCAATGGTGGTTTTAGGCAGCGTCCTTCTGTGCCCATAACATCGGCAAAAATGAGTGGCAGCCTATTCTTCATGCATTTCCCTGTGCATTTTCTGGGAAGCTCTGGCCATCATGATGTTTTCCATGTCAATACTGCACAGTTTTGAGGTAGGGCTCGGATGCATGGGTAAATACATCCCACAAGCCCCCCTCTTGCGATGGCCATTCTATTTCACGAATGGGACTCGCAAGACCTGGGATGTTTCCTCATCTTCTTCCAATAGATGGCACAGTTCAGCATCTTTTCCTCCATCCGGTACTGATCGATCGGTTCTCCTCGCCGGTCCTGATGGGAATATTGGGCGGTACACCGGGCCCGTTGCGTCTCTGCTCCCGGTCTCCGGATCGTCCTCCTTGGCCCGTCTCCAGGTTTTCTTTCTCCTAGGACGACAAAGGAAGAGCGGCAATACCTATTCATAGACGTTTTTTCCACCACTGTTGAGATAGTGGGGCAGCATATGCATTTCATCATAACGAAACATTACATTCTTATTTTGAAAAAAAAACAGTATAACTAAGATACAGTTTCATGCAAATCACAATATTTTAGAGACTAGATGTGGTATGTTTTATGATTGTAACTGAATTAGTCTGAGACAGTACCCGCTAGGATTCCAGAGGATTCCTCCAGTTGTTGCAGAGCGTGCCTGGGATGGCAACATTTCAACTGGTTTATGTGGACCCACTTGTCTTCCCCCTCTGCCAAAGGACCTTTGGGGATGTGGATTTTGTAGGCCACAGGGGAGATCTTGTCGATGATCTCAAAGGGTCCCTTCCATGTAGGCAAAAATTTCCGCTGTTTTGCCTGGTTTCTTTGGAAGTTGTATAGATAGACCCGGTCCCCCACCTGATATTCCTTCCTGGAAGTCTTCAGGTCATAGTGGGTCTTCATGCTATCAGCTGATCTTTCTAGATTCCGCTGAGCATAAGCAAAAGCATGTTGAAGGTGTTTCCTTAAATTCTCCACATACTCATGAGTAGTGGAGGCATTTATCAGTGTCTGCTCTTGGGTCCTATAGAGCAAATGCTGAGGAAGCACCATCTTGCGCCCAGTCATCAACTCAAATGGTGACATTTTGGTTGCAGATGAAGGGGTAGATCTGATGGCCATTAGGACCAGAGGTAATCGGATATCCCAACTTGGCCCAGAATCTGCCACAAACTTCTTTAATACGCTCACAATGGTTCGGTTATATCTCTCTACTGCCCCAGAAGAAGCTGGCCGGTAAGCAATATGCAACTTCCTTTTGACCCCCAGTATCTCCCACATCTTTGTCATTACTTCACTGGTGAAGTGGATACCCCTGTCTGACTCAATCCTTTGAGGTAGACCGAAACGGGAAAAGATGTGGTTAATCATCAAGGCAGCTGCGGTTTCTGCCTTGCAATTTGGGGCTGGGAGACATTCCACCCACTTGGTGAACAAGCATGTGACGGTCAACATGTACTTATTCCCCCTAGCAGAGCGAATCACGGGGCCTACAAAGTCGATTTGTAAATCTGACCATGGCAGTGTCATCCCCCTCTTTTGGAGAGGCGCACGGTGCATGAGGGATGATGGCTGAAATTGTGCACACACAAGACACCCCTTCAAGTATTGGTCGAGGTCCTGCCCCATGTGTGGCCAGTATGCAACCTCTCTTAAGATTTCCAATGTTGTGTGAAACCCCCTATGACCGGCGGTGGCCGCATCATGGGCGTGACTTAACATCAGGCTTCGGAATGAGGTAGGAA
Organism: Ambystoma mexicanum; assembly: GCF_040938575.1. Lineage (NCBI taxonomy): Eukaryota > Metazoa > Chordata > Amphibia > Caudata > Ambystomatidae > Ambystoma > Ambystoma mexicanum. Next base: position 951,459,155 of record NC_090928.1, on the reverse strand, counting down.
CCACCCACTGATCATGGCCAGCTTTGGATTTCCTTACCAGCAAACCGTCTTGGATTCGGAACATTTTTGGACATTTCATCAACACTCTTAGGTCCTCTTTCCCAATGTAATCGGTATCCGTCAGGGGAAAGTTCTCAGGGTGCTCAAGGTGCTGGTAAAACTTACCAATAATTGGATCCCCCTTCTGAGCGGTAATCAAATCAGCATCAGGGGTCTCCTTGCTCCATTGTGCAATTGAAAGGTCGTTGTGAGCATTTGTCTGGGACCTAGTGATAGCAGTGACCTGGATTTCCCCCAACAGGGACTCAATCTCAATTAGATCCCCTTGGATGGCCCCGGTTTTGGCCAGCTGATCAGCTAAGTCGTTTCCAGTTTTGTCTGGCCCCTCTACTTTGGAATGACCCTTGATCTTTTTCCAATAGATGGTCATCTCATTCGAGGTGACCAGGTCGTCAATGTTTTGAATCAACTTCCCATGTTTCAAGGGTTTGTTGTTAGCACATAACATGCCTCTGGTTTTCCATTTAACCAGGTGCTCCACGAACCCGTTCCGTACATAATCCGAATCTGTGATTATGACCAGTTCGTGGAGTTGATGCTGGACAGCAGTGAGGATGGCCTGATGCACAGCCATCAATTCTGCCACCTGACTACTTCGGGGACCAATTTTGTATCCAGCGGAGGGTTCTGGGGACTCATTCACCCATGCATTTCCTACGCCGGCCACCAGTTCTTTCTCCCCGTTGTTGTCAACATGGTAAGAGCATCCATCCACATAGACAGTGGGCATTCCCTCACACTTGTCCTCTTCAAAGACTTTGTGTGGGGAATTAAGGTATGCCTCCATGTTGTCCTTGATTTTTAGACTTTCGTCCTCGAGATAGTTTTCTCTGGCACAATCATGCAAGTCAGCCAGACCTTGCGCGAGGGGACTCTTCTTGTTTTTGCCATATCTGACCTCCACAGGAAAGCCTTGCATTGTCAGAATCCAGGAAGTAATTCGGGAATTACTCACATTTCCGGCCCGGATTCTGTCACTTTGGAGATATTGCAGAGGCTGATGTGGAGTCTCCACTATGATGTGTTCCCCCTGGATAAACGGGCGGTAATTCTTCAATGCCCACACCGTTGCCAGGAGTGCCTTCTCACAATCGTTGAATTTTTCCTCCACAGAGGATAAAGTTTTGCTCGCATAGGAGATTACTTTATTGACCTTGTCATGCTTTTGGTATAATACTGCCGTCAAGCACGTATTAGAGAACCCTGTCTCCAGGAAGAACTCCTTGTTTCTGACAGGGTAAGCTAGGCAAGGCGCTTGTGAGAGGCTTCTTTTGAGTTGTCTTACTGCCTCGGCTTGTTCTGGACCCCATTCCCACTTGACCCCCCCCTTGAGGAGATGAATCAGGGGTCTGGTGATCTCTGCGTATCCCTCAATGAACTTTCTGCTGTAATTAGTCAGTCCAAGGAGGCTCCTTAGTTCCCGCAGAGTTGTGGGGTCTTTCAGTTTCTGAAGTGCTTCCACTTTCTTTTCCTGGGGACAGAGACCCTGAGGAGTAATCTCATGCCCCAAGAAATTAACACGGGTTCTACACCACTGTGCTTTCTGAAAGGAAAGTTTTGCTCCGGCGGCCCTCAACTGTGTCAGAACATAACGGATCTCCGCTATGTGTTCCTCCACAGATGAACTTTTGATGAGGACATCATCTACATAAGCCAGGTTACCCCTCGCACCCAGGTCGGGCATGGCCTTATGTAGGAAAATGTTGAATTCATTGCCGGAGTTGAGGTATCCGAAGGGAGTCCGGGTCCATGTGTACTGCTGGCCCCCAAAGGTAAAAGCCAGTTTGTATTGGTCCTCCCTGCTGACAGGCACGGTCCAGTATCCATTGGTCAGGTCTATTGCAGTGAATACCTGTGACCCCTGGATCTGGGCCAGCCCTTGGTCAATGTAGGGCAGAGGCCATCGGGAAGTATGGACCCGTTTGTTGAGCTCCCTGAGGTCAGCACAGAGTCTCCACTGGCCGTTTGGCTTCAATATTCCCAGCACCGGATTATTGAAGGTGCTGTGGACTGGACGGATTATTCCCCGGGACTCAAGGTTCTTAATTATTTCAGTAAGGGACTCCATGGATGCGAGAGGCAAGCGATATTGCTTCACAAACACAGGAGTCATGCCAGGGTCCGTGGGGATTGTTGTTGTGTGGATGTCGGTGCGACCACAGTCATATGAGTCTACCGCAAAGAGATCTTGGAAATCCAAGAAAACTTGTTTCAACTTTTGCTTTTGTTCCAGAGTCACACAGGCATCAGCTAGGTTGACTCTCTCTTCCACCATCTGCCTGAAGCCTGGAAAGACTTCTGGTTTGGCTATCTCCGCGGCCTCCTCCAGCTGGGTGGAGAAGTCCCTGGTCAGAGTGCTGATTTGGACCGGAGGCTTCAGGTGGGAAAGGCAGCCCTCATGGACCTGGAAAATCACCTCATCCCTCCTGAAGTCACAAGTCACATCTTCCTTACCATAAGGGCAAGAAGTGTACACCAGGAAGTTCCCCCCATGCCGGGTAAAAATCCTGTCTGGTGTTGTATTGTCCTCACTGTCACTGTCAAAACAGTCCTTGGGGATTGGTCCTAACAGTTCATTTACTAAGTCGATGGAAAAATGTCGGTCATCAACCGCCATTCCAATAATGGTGCCTGCGGCTAGAGTAATACTCTTCAAGTCGCTGTTATCCACCTCTATTGGAATGGTGTCATGTTCTATGTTGACTAATGGAGTTGGGTTTACCCCCAACCCTTGCTGTTGGAGAGAAGCGTTTAGATGTATGTGAGCATCAGGGTTTTGCAAATATTGTCCTCTTTTAGCTTTCACTTCCAGGGAGAATTGTCGGGTCCTTTCTGGGATGGTGACTTCCTCTTTAATCTGAATTTCAACTGCATAAGGTAGCAATTGAGCTGACCTAAATGCTTTTTCTGGATCATCAAAGCCCATGGGATTATCCGCTAATCGGGACCAAGCTTTGAAGTTTATTAGGTCCAAACTAATGGCAAAGCGATTGAGAATGTCACTGCCTAAATAAAAGGCGGCAGGGACGTCTCGCACGACCCAACAATTGTGGACTATGCTCTTGTTGCCAATGGAGATTTTGAGCATACACCTGCTTGGCAGGAGATGTTTGGAATTGGGTGCTTCCAGGTCCATTTCCCATTTGTCTATCAGTTTGAATGTGGGAATGGCCGGATCTTTTGGGAGTTGGCGGAACATGGCTTCGCTGATGAAGCTCTTACCGTTGTTCACACACACTCGAGCGAGAACAGAGTCCTTCCCATCATTTAACTGGACAGGGATGAACAACTGCTCTCCAATTTGCTGAATATCAGCCAGGCTCTGAGCTGATTTCACATCTTTCTGGACTATAGGAGTGGGAGTTTCTGATTGTGGATTAGTATAGAATCTCAGAGTGTTTCCTTCCAGCGTGGAGTACCACTTTAGACTGGAAGGGAGGTTGATTTTCAGAAATAGAGAGGACCCTCCATCACCAGTCTGTTGTCCTACTGCTATTACTGTCACGTCTGGAATCTGGTTGTTCTGGAAGTGAAATTCTACTTGGTCAGATTTTTGTTCAACCATGTGGCAGGTGCCGTTTAAACTAACATGGTTGACACTCTGTTTTAATTTTATTGGTCGGCTAGTCTGGGTCCAGAGGACCTTGTTTACACAATCTATTAGGGGTGACAACCTTCTCAGGAGGTCATTCCCCAGTAAACAAGGGGTGCCCTCTGGGGTCACAACTATGACCGGGTGTTTCAACTTGTGTCGCCCAATTTTAATGTCCAAATCTGCAGTCCCCTCAACGGGAATTTCCTTACCGTCAAAGTTCTGGAGTTGTCCAGGAAGAGAGGTGAGAGGAATTTGGTAATTCTCTCCCCTTCCTGCATTCAGTTCATCAAAGGCCCTTCTGGACAGAAGGGTAGCTTGAGATCCCGTGTCCACCAGCGCTAAAATTGTACCCTGCCCCTGTACTTGTACCGGGGCATAATACCTTCCCTCCTTCTCCTCAAGGGGGCACAGATAATGTACATTTTTGGACAACTGGTGGGCTAACTTTCTGGTTTTGGACATCGCTAGCGAAGAGATTTGGGCAGGATTCTGTGGAGAGCCTTGGGAATCTGAAAGAAAAAGTTGGCAACTGGAGATCAGAGCCATTGTGGGTTCCCCTGGCTCCGGTTCTGGGCCCCCCCCCCTTTTTGGAGGCAGTCACCAGGATTGGTTTGAACCAGGGGATTTTCTTGCTGTTGGTTCTGGGATGAGATGGTGGGCGGCGGTAGCTCAGTCTCCACATCTCCCCAGTCTGGATTTGCATCCCTAGGGACCCATTTTTCTTTGGGAGGAGTTCCCCCCTCTCTGAAGGAGAAGATCCTTTTCCCAGGATCCTCTGAGGATCCCTCTCCCTCAAATTGGAAGATCTGTACCTCCTCCTCAAACTGAGTCTGTTTGGGTCTTTTGTTTCTCCTACCCCCCCTCTGCTCCTTAGGAGGCAGACTTTCAGGGGCAAGAGATTTTGTTTCCGGTTCCTGGGTTTCCAGGGGCTGTTTACAAGTGAGGAAGGAAGCTTCCTCCAAGGCTTTACACCCCCCTTCCCTTTGTGCCTCCTCCCTGGGAACCGGTGAGTTATCGGGGTGCTGCCCCCGTCATTGTTCTGGGGCACCAGGTCCAGAGTTGGGTGCGTTCTGCGCCGGCACGCCCATCTGGGGGTTCTGCTGAGCCCTCAGTATGTGACCCAGATCCCGCGCCATGTTTTGAACCTGGCGCTCTAACTGGGAAACCCGCTCAGGCTGATACGGGGCCCTGTTTTCTCCCCTGGGCTGATCCCGGGAAGGGTAGCTGTCCCTTCTCTGGTAATACCCAGGATTGGGAAGATTTGGGTACCCCTCCACCCTTGGCCTCCCCTCTCCCGGATTAGGTTGTCTGGGCTCAGGGAATTGGGGAAAGAAGGATGGATGATTTTGGGGTTGGAAATTGGGTGGATACCTGGGGAAAAAGTTCTGCCCAGGATTTGGAGAATTTCTGCCCTCCTGTGGGAAGTTGGGAGGGAAGTTCCCTGGGTTAGGTGCTTGGCTGGATCCCCCCCCTTGGGCTGGAGGAGTCCACACATAACCCAGGATGGGTCGATTTCCCTTGTAACGGGGACTTACATAATCAGGAGAGCGAGGGACCCCATTTGTGGGGCTGCCTCCCTGGCTCCCTGTCTGTGACTGGCCCGAGGACCTTCTGGGCCTAGCATTATTAGGTGCAGGTAGGTTTTTAGGCCCCCCCATCTCCAAATCCAAAACGGGGGTGACCTTTACCTCTGCCACCTTGGCAGCAGCAGGGGTGCTGTTGGCTTTGGGTTTTTTCTGGGCATTACTTTTGCTATCTACCGGTTTCTGCACCTCATAGATCCGGGTAGCCTGTTCAATGACCCAGTCTAAAGATCTTTTCTCGTGAAAATCCCTCACGAGCTGGGTCATTATGTATTTGGGCAAGGCATGAAAAAATGTATTAATGAATTCTCTACTGTCTGTGCGCACCCTTCTGGTGGTCTGCGCAAAAGCACGTTTCAGTTCTTGCACAAATTCTTGTGGGGCCTGATCCTCCCCACATTGCAAATTGTAGGCTGCCTTGCGAGCCTCTTGAGGATTTCTATGAATGGAAAAATGTTTCAAGATGGCCGCCTTATAGGTTGACCATCTTAAATGATTTTGGTCCTCCAGCCCCGCAAAGAAACTGGAGTATTCCGGGGAGAAGGTCCACTTTACATATTGAATACAGCTTTGGCTGTCCTTCAAATGGAAAGTCTCCATCATTTGCTCAAACAACTCTAAGTGCTCCCAAACAGAATACTTAGCGTTCTTATGGTAAGGCGTGATGACGCTCCTGATCGCCTTAATCTGCTTTAAGGGGTCCTTAAGCAAGGCCCTTTTTGCCTTATTGGCCTTTTTGGTTCGGGTAACCCTTGTCCATTCATCCTCTGACTCAGAGGCACTGCTCCCAGAGGTTCCTGTCTGTTCTTCCAGGTTTTCCCGGATTCTGCGAGCCTGGGAATGGCTGGCAGAATGTGGGGACCTGGTCTCCTGTGTCCTGCGCAGTTCAGAGGAGTCTTCAGATTCCTCCTTGCTGCCAGGATTTGATGGGTACCCCCTCCACTGACCTAACTGGGCAGAGGTTTTCAGGATGCCCTTAATGGGCCTACTCTCCTGGGGTTCCCCATTAAATTGCACTGTGCTTGGGTGCCCATACCCGGATGCCCGCCCCTCCATTCCTGGGTGGTACTGGCCTATGAGCCCCATGCTTCTGGCTGGATAGTAATCTGCCATCCCTGTGGCCCTGTGCTCATGTGCGCCAGGGGACATGGGGGTGGCAGAGTCCAGGGACTGAGAGGTATGAGGGCCTCTAGTACTAGGGCTCCCGAGGTTATGCTCCGGAGTTTCCATTTCCCAGCGAACCTCATCTCTATCCGCCCCTGCTCCCTGTTGCAATGCAAGAGCCTGCATTTGTGCCTTCAGTTCCTCAGTTAAGGCCTTACTAGACTCTATCAGTCTCTGCTGCATCGCTACCTGTTGTTGGAGCCTATCATTGTGTTGACAGAGGGCCTCATTTTCCCTCTGTGCTTCCTGGTTGGTCCTGGAGAACTGGGCCAGTCTTTGCTGCAGGAGGGTTACCTCCTGGGCTGTGTCCCTATTGGCCTGCTCCTTTCTTGCTAGAGCATCCTCCACCCTCCTGGTGTGCTCTAACAAGTTCCGGTTTTCTTTTTGGAGGTCACCCAGCCCCTGGAGGGCCAGGTGATTTTCTTCAATTTCCTTTTTTAAGTGGCAGACTTCCTGGCCTAAAGTGTCTCTTTCCTGACTGAGAGCCTGCATCTGTGCTGCCAGGTCGTCCCTCTGTCGTTGAAAGGCACCAGCTTTTTGGCGCTCCTCATCAAACTCTGCCTGGGTATCCAGGTCTTTCAGAATCAGTTTATTGCTCTCCTCTTTCTCTCTATCTAGCTGGCTTTGCAGGGTGACTACCTGCTCCGCGCATGCCCTGTTGAAATTGATCTGTTGCTCCAACTTTTTCTGGTTCTGCAGTAAGGAGTCCAAACTGTCTTGGTGCTCCTTCTGCAGGGCCAGAAATCTGGTATCCTGGTCTGTCTTTTCCTGTTGTAGGATGCCCATATCCTCTTTTATTTTAATGATATATTGCCTACTATCATTTTCTGACTCCTGGCTCCTCTGCAGCCTCTGCTCAGAAGAGGCCAGATCAGATCGGGCCTTCTCTAATGCCATCTGTTGCCTATTTGCCAGATCTTGGCTTTCAGTGCATTTATCCTGCATGGCTCCCATATATAGGTACAGGTATGCTGCTATCCTGACAATCTTATTGTGTTCATCTTTGGCTTTAGGAGCCATATATAGTTCACTCAGGGCCACATGTAATGGACCCTGATCTCTCCATAGGTCTGACCCTGTTTCAGTGACCTGTCGCGTGATGGCCTGCAACCAGGCATCCTGGCCCTGTTCAGTCCATTCACCTCTCACAAATAGTTTATGTAAGAGGTGCTCTCTGGCTATTTTCATGTCTACTAAGGTCGTCATTCTAGAGATTGGTCTCTGTCCTGACTTATAGAAGTTTGTATTTTATTTTTGCAAAACAGACCTTTTTCTTAGAGCGTTCCTTTGAGAAGTGCTTTACAGCGTAACACAGCGTGGTGATCCGACCGGATATGTGTATCTGGTCAGCTGGCACGCTGTATTAATCTGCACAAATGGTAGATCTAACCCAAACGTCCGGCACGAGCCCCCAATTTGTAAGAGGATTCAATTCAACACTACAGCTAAGTCAATGCCTAGTCTGGGATACTGAATGGAAACCCTTATTGATATATCTTTATGTCCAGTTCATGCGTTCTGGATGACTACCCCTATATAACACCCCTCTCTCAGAATCCCCCTGACCCCACTGAGCCAAGAAGTAGTTCTGTTTTGCAAATTAAAAGGTTTATTTGAGAAGTAAAGCAATATATATCTATCACACTTTATAATAAATTAATAATTGAATATCACACTTAATCTGAAATGATAAAGATTAACAACGGAGAATCTGGCACTAGCACACTTCTTGATAATCACTAAGGAGTTGACATGAAATGGATAAGGTAGCAACAATACTTTTATGGTTTCAAATGGATGCAATGTGGAATGAAATGCAGTACAGAAAATAACTTGATAGGATTTCAGCAAAAGACAATGTAATCACTTTCTTGGACAATTCACCCCCCCTTTTATGCAATGCTGGGAAATGGAAGGAAGGCACACAGTTCTCAGAAATGCAATTAAATGTGATTCAGTTCACCCCAGCAACTTAGACTACAGACGTTGAAAACACAGGCAAAATGCTTTTATATGTGCTGGCAATTAAGTGAAAAATATGCTAAATTGCTTTTAGTTCCCTCTAGAGGTTTAGGGTGAGTGGTATCTAGTTAATATTAGCTCAGGCTCACTCTAGCAGTGATGCAGGGATAGTTTTTATGAGGCAAACGATTTTTTCAGAGGAAAGCAAAAGCAGCTATCTTTTTGCAAGTGGAGAAATTTGCAAATCGCGGTGAAATTCGCGAATGCGTCTGGCGCGATTACAGAGGAACTACAAGGACTATCACTATCGTTTTGGGGTCATAAGAAAGCCTAGGATCTCAGCTTTCAGATGAAAGTTACTGTAAGTCTCTAGCACAAACGGTTACGGAGATATGAGCGATTAAATAAAGGTCGTTTTTCAGATTTGAAATTTTAAAGTTCAAAAAGACAAGTGCAGCTTGCAACTAGAAAATGACAGGTGACAGCTTTACAAATGACAGGTGACAGTTAGGAGGCAGTTCTACTTAGATTAAGCTAGATTGAATTATATTATTTTAACTAGGAGATTGGTTCTGCACAGTTTTCTAGGTACTCACACTATATTCTTGAGTGAAATGGGCCTCGCCATGGATCTGGTCAGGTTTTAGACGGGACTCTGGTCTCTGCACTTCACAGTGATCTGGGTCTGCTCTCTCTCTGGATTCTGAAGATTGAGGGATTTAAAGTCTGGATCTTTCTGCACAGCTTTCTCTGGAGATTGATGGAGGTAAAGTATGGATTTTCCCGGCAGAGCTTCCAGCTGCAAATGGATTTGAAAAGTCCCTATCTGTCCTGTCTCTCTGCTTTTATGTGTTTTGAAAATGGGTGTGTGTGAGCAGCATCACTAGCCAGCCCCTCTCCACTTATCATTGGCCAAGCTTTCATTTCTCCCCTGATTGGGGAAGGAACTATGAGTCAGAGCGATGTCATTTTATGGCTTGCAGAGAGGACACCCCCTGTCAAATTGCACATAAATCTAGATTTGAACCAAATACATATTTGCAGAGGTACATATTGTTTTAAAATTACACGCACCCTTCACATATCACAGGAGGTATACCCTGTCCAAATCTGCTCTTCCTGGGGGCTTGCATTCAAAAATGGCACATATTTCACTTTTTAACTGGTTTCGCAATTTCGGACATTAACCCAAATTTACACACATGTGCGCAAGGAGTATGGACATTAGTTGATGAAGTGTCAGATTTTTCACATGCACACATTTTGAGTAATATCCTCTTTTCCGCTAAAACCCCCCTGAACATACCACCGGGTCCTAGCACGTCTTAAAACGTGGGCAGAAAAATCACAAGAATTATGGTATCATTTATAAAATGTTCACATGTCCGCTCTATGAGTTATTCATCTTTTTAGAGTTATGTTCTGGCCCCAAAGGGGTGTGGTTTTCCTCCAGCACAAGGTTGAATTTCTGGTTTTTCCAGTTCTGCCAAGCCAGCTTGCTCTCACAGGCAGTGCCCCTCCCCTGTGCTTCCAGGAGAAATCTCCATTTACGACTCCCGCCATAAAACATTTGCCTGAGTCAAGACAGGGCTTTGTTCAATTTCCTGCAGAGCCCAGGTAATTCAATCAGGGAAGTGTCATATCCCTTTTGGTGTGAGCAGCAAAAGGGCAGCTAGGCCTGGGAACACAGCTGTGACTCAAGTTTCACTCCTGATGGGGGTAGTTGCCAGGCAGAATTCAGTTCCTTAAGCCAGGGTTCAGATAAAATGTCACTTCTGTTCCCCAGTTTTCTGCATTCAAATAAAACTAAACATTTTTACATATGCAGCTAGAATGCTGATTCTAAGTTCAAAACTATGACATTTAAACAATTGCAACCTATGTGACACTCAAAGTAGGTCACTCATTTCTTTTAAACATTTAGATTTTTTCTTTAGTGTCTTTCAGTCCAAATTTACTTAAACTGCTGAAATCCACAGCTCAGCCAGTCTTGTTATAAACCTTCAAGTCACTTCAGAATATAACTTTACATTGGATCCACCTCTTAAAATGTCTTTCTTTGGCATGTTTTGGGTTCATTTATTCAGTTTTCTACAAAAAAGTAAAATCTGGTGGTTTTAAAACGCCGGCTTTTGGATAGTGGTGAGTACTGGTACTGCACCCCTTTTTGGGATTTAAGAAAATGAATTCCCAACAGTTATGGGTTTGCTTTTGGCAATCAGCATTGCCACTCCCAATGGTTTCAGACTACTGTGTGGGTAGTCCAATGGTGGTTTTAGGCAGCGTCCTTCTGTGCCCATAACATCGGCAAAAATGAGTGGCAGCCTATTCTTCATGCATTTCCCTGTGCATTTTCTGGGAAGCTCTGGCCATCATGATGTTTTCCATGTCAATACTGCACAGTTTTGAGGTAGGGCTTGGATGCATGGGTAAATACATCCCACAATATATGTAAAAAAACAGACAAGCTATTGGTATCAACCACTGCGCATAGACCATTGATCAATCCTCTCCTTAATATACAATGTTATCAATAGCTATCAGTTTTCTTTCCAGTTTTTCGCAAATGAGAGTTTTCAACAGATTCTTCACGTTCAAATTTAATTTCAATTGGTGATTAATATGCTCCTGCCAGTGGTTGAACCAATACCTTGTCTGTTGATTTACCACTTTTTAGGCTCATCAAGGACTCTATATGGACAAAACCCTGCAGCAATGATGTTCTTAGGTTGAATATTTGAGCAATATTTTGCGTGGTTGCGCATCGGAGTAGCAGTCGCTCAGCCCTCATTTTTGAGGGGGAAATTATTTTCTTTCATATCAAAGATGGCACGGGTTTCTTGCACCTGGGCTCCATTCCGTGACTTTGTACAAGAAAGGGAACAGTTGTGCTTCCACCCGCAAACTTTGAGGGTGGGTGGGGAATATTGCTCTCTTAATTAGTATGTGGAAGAGAAGTGCTCCTATTTACATTGCTTAAGCCTTGTAAACCAAAGTTGTTGTTAGATTTGCTGGGGGGGTTGAAAGTTATGAACCGTAAAAGAAGATTCCGATGACACTTGATGTTCTGTTTGGGCCTTGCAAATGGCTTTGTTGTACGTAATCTCGATAACAATTATATTGCATGAAAAAAACCATGGCTGGAACACTTCTTTAGTCACCTCTTGTCCAGTTGACCATATTGGTGAGCTTCTTGAGATCTCTTGTTCCTGAGGGATTTGTTCTTCTGCCGACCCCGCCTCTCCCTCCTTCCTCCAAAGCTTTGACAATGCCCCATCTTGTTGTTTCTTTGCCCCTTTAGGACTAGGGGCCCCTTCCTTGGATTATTTTGGTCTGTTTCTCGACATTTGTAGGAATGTGTGAGGGGGACTTTCTTATCCCCACTGTGGTCGGATCACCTAGAGAAATCTGAGTCCTTTGTCCTTATGTTGACCAACCTGAAGAATATCACACAATTCAGTCCAACTGCCCTTGCACACTCTGTTTGGATTCACCAAAAGGCCTACTCATGTGTTTTGCCACGCTCAATCCAGCGTTCACCAGTCCTTTTTCTGCTGCCAGGAGCAGTTTCTTTTTGACCCCTCAGCCTTTATTCACATATTCCACCTCGGTCGATCCCCTTCCACTGTGCCCTTCAAACTGCTCCAGTTGCCTCAGTAGGCAACACGCCCATTTGCCTTGTAACAAAGCCAGCTATGCTACATGATGCAGTCCAACCCCCTCCTCTTCCAGCCATGGAAGGGAGGGGGTCAAGCCAATCCCCCATGGCCCCTCTTAAATCAATGTTTCCAAATAGTCAAAATGTCACGATTGGGTGGGGCACTGCCTGTTTCAGAAGCTAACCATTGCCAATCCACCAGAATCCACTGCAATCTCGACTTCCTTGGGTTCCAAAGTGAACGGTGGGTCACTTCATGACTTCATCTTCTACCCAGCTGGGTTCCTAATGTTAAATTTTCATTGTTATTGGAAGTGCCAGGCAGGAGCTCACTCCTCACGATGAAAGCAATCCGGCAGCCATCTTGAAATGTAGTTAATATTTTTTGACAGCCAATACGTTTTTGGAGCAGCTCACAACTTTGCTGAACAAGAGTTTCAGGAATGGAAACACACTGGGATATATGTAGGTGGTTATTGGCTAGATATGCAAGATGAGGGAAAATGGATATTACCACATATTAATAACCTTATAATATAATTATAATCACACCTTATAATATAATTATAATATAATATAACCTTTAATGTTTTCCTATGCTCATGGCCCGTCTCATATAGGTGCAGAAGGAATGTGTAGAATTTCTCACTATAAAGACCAGTCACGATTGCTTTTCATAAACTGTTTATTATTTGTGTCCTATAACATTGGGAAGAGTCAGGTAGCCCCAAAAAGACATTTTCGATCACCTAAGTTTCTTTTGAAGCATTACAGCTAGAGTTTATTTAAGTTGCCTCCCTGGGAAGGCAGAACTGCATTAAGCATTGTAAAAAGAAATATATACCTGTAAAAGAGTATGTACCCCGATGTGGACTGCCTTACACTGTTTGGAGCAACAGTAATGTATATTTTGTTCATGGTGCAACAGAATGTGTGCATTGAGGTGCTGGTTTGTCTCCTTACAAAGTAGTTATGGGAAGCCTAGCAAATTAATTGGGTGTGCCAAATTTCAAAATATGTGTTATATCCGCTGTGAATCAACTACTGTAAGAGTTAGCTAAACACCTGTACATTCTCTGTAAACAGGTTGCTGACTAGAGTATTTTTCTAAACATCATTGGGGAGGCCAGGACACAGCATCCAGGCAGATGACTGGGTATTTGTTGAGCATTAGGACTGCACCCCAGGTGAAAAAGCAGCGTTGCAGCCATTGCTCACCACTCAGACAGCAGCAAAGATATTGTGGCTGCTAGTTTTGGGTCCACGCTTTACACATAAAAGCAAGCATCCTGCTCTTTTGCTGTGCTTTGCAGTAAAAAGCACCCCTTCTGCTGAGACGTTGGACATTTGCATCATTGTCATTCATCCACAAAGACATTTCTGGAGCAAGAGAGTGGGTGATATAACTCGAGACCCAGGAAACTGCGACTCAACGGCAACTGGACTGCAAACTGCAAAAAAGGAATCCCTTGCCGTAAGAAACAGCTACCAGTTGCACAAGCCCACCATCTCTAAATGAACTACCTAAAGGGCTGAGGTAATAAGAGACACTCTAAGGGGAAAATGAGCTCCATGAAACATGTCCTGATGGAATTTCTTTTGGCTGTTTGTTATGCTCCATACACAAGTTCACGTCTATGGCTATTTCATCCCAAAGAGTATTCATGTATCTTTATGCTCCTAACAGAAGAAAAAAGTCAAATGTGTTGTCTCAAAGGAGTTTATGCAGTACTGTGAGGAGTGAATGTTTATGGCTCTGATTATAACCCTAGGAGTTGCTTTTTTCGGGAACCCGTCAATGAGGAATTACTGGGTAATTCCGACATTGCCGGACCCGGTAATTCCTGCGTTTCCGGGTGCCCACAGGGCTCATTGGGGATGGGGACGTTGGATGCACAGGCACCATCAAAGACGGTGCCAGGGCATCCGACATGCTTAGCTCACGGGTGCCGCTTTGACTGCCAGGCCAGACATGGTGGGCTGAGAGGCGCCCGCGAGCACAGCTCGTAGTATGGCGGTCTGGGAACTACGGTACCGGCATGCTTACCGGTACCATAGTTCCTGGACCGCCATGCTTATAATGAGGCCCAATGTGTTAGGTAGGTTATTATCAATGGAATGTTATGTAGCGCTATCCTTGTTTAGTATAATAAAAAGTGTCCCAAATGCAACTATGTCACAGAACTTCAAAATCCACCACAAATGTTTTTATGCAGAAGAATGTTATTAGGGAAATTTAGGTCATAGATGTAGCAGATTAATTTACTTATTGAGGTAGATATATTTAGAGAACTATTTAAAAAAAAGGACAGATTGTTAGTAATATGTATTAGAAGTATAGGTTTTGGAAGTTGTTTAACATAGGTGCTCTAAACGGATAACTGCGAACATATTCTTTTTAAAGATGCCCTTAGCCTGCAAAAACATAGAATGTTCTTTTTAGGATTCAGCTGTTGACACGTGCTCTCGAAGCAGGCCCAGTGTGATATATTAGCATAGGAGCAGCAGCGTGAAGTAAGGCGAAACCCAGGCTGGAGTTCAATTTTAGCTCTGAGTCCATGGCCTGTTGTAATACTACGTGGATTGTAAATGTATAAAGATGTGTCTCTTGTCAATGGGGAGTGAGAGAGAGAAGGAAGTTCAAATGGTGGCTTGAAACCATGCTAAGTTCGCTGCAGCGGAATAAATCTGTCCCTCTGAGCTTTAAAAACAAACATTCTGTTCTGGTGTTTCATTTTGTCTTAAAGTTATTTTTTTAACACAGGCGGGAATACTTAAAGTTATTTTCTCACAGTTGCGTAGTCAGGCGTATCTGGTTTCAAGTTTGGCCTGACGTTAGTTTTCTTATGGGGTTTATTGTGACCAGTGTGGGTGTTGGTGCGGTTCTGGTTTAAGTTGTCATTTATGGGTGGTCAGATTGTCGTGTTTTATGTCTGTCAGGTTTGTGGACGGTTGTGTAGTTGCTCAGGGAAGAGCATGGTTCATGCCTGGGCATGGCAGTCCTAGGACTCTTGGGTGGCAGCCCGGGGTAAAAGGAGTTCAGTTGTGTCTGTTAGTCTAGTGTGTAGAGAGCAAGTCTGTGCCTGGGTGGGCAGGCCTAGGACTCTGGGGTGGCAACTCGGAGGACAAGAAGTTTTGAGTTTTTTTTGTGTTGTCATCCTTTCGATTACTTTGACAGTTATGGTGGTCCTTTAGTCATTTCGGTGGGCTCCATGTCTGCCGCTGTTGTGCATTGGTGGTGTGTTAAGGAGGGATGTAGGTTGGTACTTATAGTGGCATTAGTTGCTTATGGACTGCACTTTTGTTTGTCCACTATTTGGGAACGCCGCTGTGTTGAGGTGGAGATTTGGAGATTTTGTTAAGAGCTCCTGGTCATCTTTCACTGGCCATGAATGATTCCTTGGAGATTTTATCAGGTTGTTTTGGTACTTCTGGTTTAGTGACGCGCTCAGGTTGGTGACTCGTTTCCCGTTGGCAATTTTGAATATGTACGGAGGGAGAGATTTAGTATTCTGCCTGTGAGAATGTTGGTGTGCAGGTGATGCATTTTAGGAATGTGAGATTGTTAGCCTGGGTGAGTGTTCTACTGAGTGGTAGTTTAAGCTGAGCTGGCTGTGGTGTTGGATGGTGGTGGCCGTACCTGTGTACTTTGCTATCTGGTACCTGGCAATAAAGGCACTCACTACTTGGTCCTGGTGTGGTATTTGGCAGAGGGGAAGGACCCTACTACAGATTATTACCTTGTCCTCCCTCCCCATTCACTCAGGGGGCACCCAGCCCCTGCAGCTGGCTACCTCTATAGCGACACACCTTTTGGTTTACATGTGATCTCCTTGGACATGGGACCCACCTGTGCTCTGCAGGTTGAATCCTTTATCAGGTCTGACCCACCCCATTCCCACAATACCCCACTTGCCGACTAATGACACCTGTTTCATCACAGGTTTTCTTTGCGCGTATGATATGATATGGCATTTATAATGCGCCTATACACAAGTGTTTCAAGGCGCGATGAGGCAAGGGAGGGGAACAGAGGGAAGACTGAGATAGTGATCCTACTAGGCCAGGTGACATTGAGGTCATGCAAGTGCAGGCGAGGGGGGGAAGGGGAAAAGTGTGGGGGAAAGGGGAGGGGGCAGTGGAGTACATAGGATAAAAAAAAAAAAAATAAGACAATAAATAATGGATAAAGGTGTGGCCAGCTGGTGGCAAGTGCAGGGGTAAGTGCAGATATCCTGTGTCAAGTGCTAGTAGGTGCTGTAGAGATACAGAACAGACCCGAGTGCAAGGTTGCCAGGGGGGCAGTGCAGGTGTGCAACTGGAGGGGAGGGGACCTGGGCCTGAGGTCAGAGGGTAGCCAGGTAACCAGTACAGTTTTGGTTTGTCTGGGGTTGCTTGTGTTTCCGTGCAGTGGGGACCTGGCCTAGCAGTTCGGGCTGGGCTGCTACCATTGGTGGCAGTACCTGACTGATTTGCATATGGCTGGACCCCTTTTGCAATGGCGCAGGCGGGCTAAAAACCGGTGGTGTGGAAGTTTGTCCAGAGCATTGCCAGTGGTACAAATTCATTCAAAACCTTCCACCCATCACTTTTGTGATCACAGTTTGTCTCACTATGTGGGAGAGGGTATGCCCAGACGTGGGTCCCTTGCTCGCTGCGCCATATGTAACCAAGCTGCACCTCACTGAGGAGGCCCAACAAGGCCGAAACATGTCTGGGGTTGCTTGTGCTTCCGTGCAGAGAGGACCTGGCCTAGCAGTTCGGGCTGGGCTGCTACCATTGGTGGCAGTACCTGACTGATTTGCATATGGCTGGACCCCTTTTGCAATGGCGCAGACGGGCTAAAAAACGGTGGTGTGGAAGGTTGCCCAGAGCATTGCCAGTGGTACAGATTCATTCAAAACCTTCCACCCATCACTTTTGTGGTCACAGTTTGTCTCACTATGTGAGAGAGGGTATGCCCAGACGTGGGTCCCTTGCTCGCTGCGCCATAGGGAACCAAGCTGCACCTCACTGAGGAGGCCCAACAAGGCCGAAACATGTATGGAGTTGCTTGTGTTTCCGTGCAGAGGGGACCTGGCCTAGCAGTTTGGGCTGGGCTGCTACCATTGGTGGCAGTACCTTACTGATTTGCATGTGGCTGGACCCCTTTTGCAATGGCGCAGACGGGCCAAAAAACGGTGGTGTGGAAGGTTGCCCAGAGCATTGCCAGTGGTACAGATTCATTCCAAACCTTCCACCCATCACTTTTGTGGTCACAGTTTGTCTCACTATGTGAGAGAGGGTATGCCCAGACGTGGGTCCCTTGCTCGCTGCGCCATAGGGAACCAAGCTGCACCTCACTGAGGAGGCCCAACAAGGCCGAAACACATCTGGGGTTGCTTGTGTTTCCATGCAGAGGGGACCTGGCCTAGCAGTTCTGGATGGGCTGCTACCATTGGTGGCAGTACCTGACTGATTTGCATATGGCTGGACCCCTTTTGCAATGGCGCAGACGGGCTACAAAACGGTGGTGTGGAAGGTTGCCCAGAGCATTGCCAGTGGTACAGATTCATTCAAAACCTTCCACGCATCACTTTTGTGGTCACAGTTTTGGTTTCAGCCAGGCGATCAGCAGGGGAGAGGAGAGAGAAATCAGAAGCAAAGAGGAAGGTCTTGAGGTGCTTCTGGAACCTGAGATGGTTCTCCTCAAGTTTTAGTGAGGCAGGGAGGCTGTTCCAGAGGGAGGCCCCAGCAGAAGAAGGGATCTACCACCACACCAACTCACTGCTTGGAGAAGCGACTAACCCTTAGGGAGTCGGAGGTGGATGAGCGAAGAGCTCGAGAAGGAAGATATTTAGAAAGAGAGAGTTGAAGTTATAGAGGCCCCAGGCCTCAGAAGTCCTTGTGGACAATGCAGAGGGTTTTGAACTTAATCCTCACCACCACTGGGAGCCAGCGCAGAGATTTCAGTGCTGGAGAGATATGATCCCTGGGCTTGAGGCCAAGGACAAGACTTGCAGTCCTGTTTTGGATGAGTTGTAGCGGGCGGAGAGCAGAGGAAAGCAGATTTAGAAAGTGGCTGTTACTGTAGTCCAGCCTAGAGAGAACCAGAGATCTGGAGACAGTGAGCTTCTGGGGGAAGGAGAGGAAAGGAAGAATACCTCTGAGGAGGTGTGGCTGGTAGTGTGACTTCTTAGAGATGTCAGAGATATGAGGAGATAAGGAAAGGGTGGAATTGAAGATGACCCTGAGGTTTTTAGCCTCACAGGTGGGTGCAGGAAGAGGGCCACGAGAGGCAGGCCAGACAGTGACTGGAAAGGACGGAGCAGGTGTGCCGATGAGGAGAATTTTGGTCTTAATGGCATTAAGGCAGAGATCATTGGCAGTGGACAACTCCTGGATGGTGGACTGACAGTCGGAGATGAGAGAAGGAGAAGAGGTGGCTGAAGGGAACCTGAAAATGAGTTGAGTGTTATCCTCATAGCACTGAAAGTTGGGGCAGAGAGCGGAAATGCAGTGGGCAAGAAGTATCAGGTATTGAACAGCCAAGGAGAGAGGTTAGACCCCTGGGGAACACCACAGGTAGAGATAGAGATAGGGGAGAGGAAGGACCCAAGTTGGACCTGGGAGGGTCGATCAGAGAGGAAGGAGGTCAGCCAAGCCAGGGCCTGATCAGTGATACCTAGGTTGTCACAGAGACGGTTGAGCAGGTTGGCATAATTGACCATGTCAAAGGCAGAAGAGAGATCAAGTAAGATGAGGACACAGGGGGTGTTGGATTCAAGGTTGGATAGCTAGTCTTCACGGATGTTCAGGAGAGCAGTTTCCATGCGTATGCAGCTCTGAAGCCAGACTGATGGTCATGAAGACAGCCAACAGATTCAGTGTGGAGATTAAGCTGGGAAATGGCCAGGTTCTCCAGAAACTTGCCCAGGAAGGGAGTGATGGAGATTGGGCGATAGTTAGCCGGGCAGGAGGGATCGGCAGAGGGTTTCTAAAGAAGAGGGTGCACAAGGGAGTGCTTCAGGGGATAGGGGAAGACTCCAGTACCGAAGGAGTCGTTGCAGACGTCAGCCAGAGAAGGAGCAAGGGTGTCAATGTGGTTTTGGAGGAACAGGGTTGAACCTGTTTTGACAAGACTTTCATAGATCGGACTTGTCTAGAAACCTCACCTGAGGAGAACAGGAGAAAGGCAGAGAAGGAGGGGGAGAGGTGGCCGAAGAAGAGCCAGAGGAAGAGCAGAGAGTAGAGGGAGGAGGGGGAGAGGAAGAGAGAGAGGACAGGATGTCCTGAGTTTTAGAGATGAAATGAGAAGCCAGGGCCCTGCAGCGGGCCTGGGAGGGGATAGGATAGGTAGAGACTGCAGCAGGATTGACCAGCTCCTTGTGGATTTTAAAGAGTTCGACCGAGTTGTTAAAGGCTGCAGAGACGCAGGCTTGGATGTGGGCTCTCTTCTTGGTGCGGACAGAGAGCCAGTATTGCCTTTGGAGCAGGCAGCAGGCCAGTTTGTCAGAGGATGTACCGGAAGCATGCCATTTCCTCTCAGCCACCCTGCACTTGCGTTTAAGGGTGACGAGGTCTGAGTTGTACCTAGAGTTGCACTTGGCTTTGACCCAGAATGCGCATACCAGTGAACTGGAATCTGTAGTCTTGAATTACCGTTGTGTGAACTAAAGCTCCCTTAGCTCCACAAATCATTAAATAGATGTACATATGCTTAGAGTACTCCTTTATGCTGTGGGCTTTCATGTCATCCTGAAAACAGTATTGCTGAAAGGAATATGAAGGTGAGGAAGGAGCGGTGTGACAGAAGTGCCAGACAACATCCTAAAACTGAATAGAGCGTATAGTTTGCATACGTATTTATTGGGGGAAAAGGCAATGCTTGTCCAAAAGAGGGCACATCAGAGCACATATATATATTTGTTTTAATTGTACTCATTTTAACACTTCTACCTTGTAGAGAAATGTGAAGGCTTTATTTGAGACTGTAGAGCCCAAAGAGTGGAATTGTGTAGGGGCGGTGGAGATGATTTAGAGTTATACATGTTACATATCGTAGAGTGAGTAAAAGTGTAAGAATAGAGGCAGAACATTTGCGAGAGAATACAGTCTGTGGCGTAGAGAAACTGGGATTTAGAATTATAGGTGGAGTAACAACTCAGAGCACAGGAGGTTACTGAGGAAAGCAGACAGGGAGGGTGCATGGGGTGGACGAAGGAATGCAAATGTGAGGCTTGATCAATCAGAGTAGGGAAAGATGTGTGACTGAACAATTGAGGATCGATGAATGAGTAAGTGCTGAGGAATGAATGAACATTTAAGGCCATATGACAGTGTGAGGCTGTATATATGCTTAAATGTGTAAATGATGAATGGATAACTGAACACAAGCGTAGAGATGGATAAGTGAGTGTCAGGGAGGGGGCAACATGCAGAGAGGGCATTCAAGGGCAGGTTCATTTTTTTTTAATTTTTAAATAACACTTGGGAATCCCAACTGTGGCCTGTACGGAGTAGGCACAGATATTTATCCTGTTGAGCTTTCTCAAAATTGTAAGAAGTGACCACTTGAGTTCATTGACCGGATGCCAAGCACCTAGGGACTTGAGCACTTTGATAAATGTGTTTACACCGTATCATACAGACAACGCAGATATGATATAAGTCATTTCTAATGTGCCTGTACACAAGTGTTTCTAGGCACGACAAGACAAGGAGGGTGAAAGAAGGAGGGACAAAACAACGATCTCACTAGGCCTTGTTTCATTCAGATCGCGCAAGTGCGGGGAAGAGGGAGGGGAGAAGTGCCATGGGGTTGGGGGTAATGGAGAAGTGCAGGTAACTCATAAGTGCTGCCGGAGGGTGGCTCATAAGTGCAGAGAGACAAGGGACTGCAGGGTTACAGATACAGACCCTTAAGCGCTGGCAGAGCCGGGAGGAAGTGCAAGGGCAACTGGACATGCAGGAGACTGGGCCCGGCTTCAGTGGGTGTCCAGGTGACCAGTGTGCAGAGCCGTCCGGGACATCAGCAGGGCAGAGGAAAAGAGAAAGCGGAAGCGAAAAGGAATGTCTTAAGTTTCTTTATGAACCACAGGTGGTTCTGCTCAAGTTTGGGAGAGGCCCCAGCCACGAAGAGTTCTACCCTCCACTCTCTGCTTGGAGAAGCATCTGACCCTCAGAGAGCAGGAGGTGGATGACCAGAGAGCTCGAAAAGGCAAAGTTGGAGGTAGTACAGTCCAAGGCCCCAACCCATAAGAATACCCAACCAACATGACCCATGCTGGCGGGGGCAGGGTGCTGGAAATGTGGTTACTACTTGCGAGTTTGGTGTACACACCAGATAGGCATTTTTGAACCCCCAAAGGGAGCGTAATTGAGTTTTTCTTTAATTTAATACGAGCACTCAAAGCCTTGAAGTTAAGTAAACGTTTTCTCTGTTTGTGGCATGTAAGTTCTACGGGCCAAGTGCTAATAAGCTGTAAAACCATGTAGCACTTCTTAAACGGGCCTTGAGAATCGAGCAGTCCCTCGCTGCGAGACCATACACTGGGCCTGCAGTGCCACTGTTTTCCCCATTCTCAGACTGTATTAAAGGAAAACCATTCCTCCCTGATCACAGGTATCGCCTCCATGTGGTGGGTAACACGACCGTCCAACTCCCCACCTCCCCCTTGCAGTTCAATATAAGTAGTAGGTAGCAGCCCCCAATAGAGCGCGGCCATGCTTCGCCATTACCTCATGAAAGTCGACTGTTTAATGGAGTATATGAATGCCACACAAACATGCAGGATATGCTAATTTCTGGCAATGTTGCATCCCATTGCGTTGGTTGATGAGTCCCCCCACTTTAATTTTTAGGACTTGACCCCTGACAGCAAGCAGAGCGCTCGCTTTGACATCCGTGCAGAGCCTGCCAACGCAGGTTCGAATGCTGGCGGGGCCGAACGCAGCCTTTCATCCTTCCGAGGTTGATAAATGAGCACCACACACCGTGTGTAATAATAAGCAGCGCTCAGATAACGCTATATAAATGCCAATTATTATAAAAAATCAAGCTCGATGCCAACACATTGAGAGGCATTGTGTTAGTTGTGGTTGTCTGGTGGCAAATACTGGCAATTGTGTGAGTACCTTACTTACCTTACCATATGCTAACAATACTTGTAATAAGACTAACATTTACTCGTTTCAAAACATGCCCAAGGATTGTTGCTGTCTAAATCTAGTCCAAAATGTTCAACGGCCCAGCACTGGGAGTGTGTACTAAAATTCTTTATAAAGTCTTAGGCACCTATCCACACAAACACCAGATCATTTCAGAAATGTACTTTACCATGCCAACTTCCCTACTTAAGAGGAAGAATGGGAGAGAATAACGTAAGCCAATTTCTCCTTTCAGTAACATGAGTCTGGTGGGACTGGTTCAGGTCAGGCCTGGAGCAATAAATAAGACATGGACACAGGCGTGTGTCTCCACGGGTCACCTGCTCCAACTGGCGCTTGCGTCGCAGGGGCCCACCTTTATTGTCACACAGTCCCTTAAAAGGGCCCACTACACCCCTCCCTTTTCATATTTTCAAACTAACAACAAATGGAACCCATGCACTTATTACACAACACAACCATGTAACGTAAGTAACCAAGTTCAGCAATGCCACCTGGATAGCTGCACCAACGGGTGCCCTTGGGTATCGGGGAGATCTACTTCAAAGTCACACAGGTAGCTGGGCTGCATGTGGCGTTCTCGTACAGGATAGCGCCTCTCTCCGCCAGGATCATCCTCTGCAGAGTCCAAACCTCCTCCTTGGTCAGTCGGGCCACCTTCCTCGCTGCTGGATGCCGAGCCTTCCTGGCTGGTTCCTTCTCTATGTCTAGGCTCGCCCACCTTCGGTAGAGGCTCAGGCCTTCGGCGTCATTCGGGGCTTGATTCTGGCGACTGTCGCATCTTCCTGAAGTCGCAGGAGTTCCTGGTCACTGTTGTGTTGCCATCCGATGCGGTCACCATCAATCCCTTAGTATCCATCACTCTGAGTGGGATCGGCTCATGGGGCAAGGGCAACTTACCTCTCACATTTCTGGTTCTCACCAGCACCCAGCCACCTATCTCCAGGCGTGCACTTCTCAGTCTGCTCCGATCGTTCTCCCTCTCATTGGCTCTTCTTCTTCCCCCGGATACTGCGTCATCATCAATGACTCTGGGTGCTCGTGGTGTTTCATCTGGCAGAAGCCCTTGCAGGAGCCACTGGAATAGCACCGCAGCTGGGGATACCCCTGTGGAATAGTGGGGTTTGCAAGATATTCCGCCAAGAACTGGTAGAGGGCGTGCTTCTCACCCTCCCCTTGTCCATGGGCTATCCTGAAGACTTTGTTCAGTGTGCGCATCAGTCTTTCAGCCTCCCTGTTTGCCCTGGGACACAGCGATGTGATATTTCGGTGAGTGAACCTGCGGTACCGCAAGTATTCCACAAACCCTCGACCTTGAAATGGGTGCCTGTTGTCAGAAACATATTTCCACTGGAAGTCCATGAGTGGCAAAAGCCTTCTCCAACGCCAGTATTACATCCTCCATGGATGTGGAGCCGATGAACTCAACCTCAGGGTACCTCGACCACTGATCGACGAGGACCATGAAGAGATTGTCCCGGAAGGTCGACATTTAGTCCATGTGTATCGTGCCCCAGGGTACACAGTTCCTCTCCATCGACTCAATGCGGGGCTCTCATCGGTGTGGCAGCACCATGTGGAACCACACACAGCTGCAGACAAACCTCTTCCACCCACTCCTCTAGGCCGGGAAACCACACCTTCATGCAGAGAAGCGCCTTGGTCTTGGCTATGCCTTGGTGACCCTTGTGTGCCAGTTCCAGTGACCGCTCCACGAGACTGGGAGGAACCACCATCTTCGTGCCTGTTAACACCAGGCCATCTTCCATGAACATGAGCTCCCCCTCACTCTCCACATCTGCTCTAGTGCCTTTCTCGCCTCGATGGTGCGTTTGTCAAGCCTTTCGAGGACTCCTCGCCAGGCACCCTTTGTTCCTGTGGCCTGGAGTATCTTGAAACACTCGTCCTCGACCGAGGCCTTTCTAATGTCATTAATTGACATGGAGACGGGGTCGCTGATTCCGCTAAGCTATGCAGGTATTCCTTTGTTTCTGCCCCTTCTGTACTCTCATTACCACGACTAGCGTGGCGTGACAGGTAGTCTCCCGTGTTGGTGTTCTCAGGACTGAATGTCAGTTCCATCACGTACTCCTGCAGAGCGAGCAGCCACTTTCTCGATCCTCGCCGGCGGCTTGGAGGAGGAACCGGTCATGATCAGTGATGACCTTCACAGGTTTACCGTAGACGTATTGGTGGTAATGTCTGCATCCCCATAGCACCACCAGAGCCTCCCTTTCAATCTGTGAATATCTCTCTTCCTTTGCCTAAAGTGCTCTGCTGGCGAATGCCACTGGTCGATCTGATCCACTCACATTCGACTCCATAAGCACAGCTCCCAACCCAAACGGGCTGGCGTCGACTGTGATCTGTGACCTCTTCTCCGGCTTGAAAAACGCCATTGTGTCCTCTGCCGTTAGGGCTCCTTTTATGTCGCCAAACATGCTATGTTCAAGTGCCGTTGACCTCCACACACCTTCCTTCTTCATGAGGCCCCTGAGTGGTTCAGCTAGGGTGGCCAGGTTCCGAATGAATCTGCCACAATCCGTGGCAGCCCAAGGAAGCTACGCTCCTCTGACATGTCCACCGGGGCACAGGCCTCTCGTATGTCCTTTACTTTTGCCAGGTCTGGGGAGATGCCACCTTCCTGGAACACAAATCCGAGGAATTCGATCTTCCTCTGCATGAGCGCACACTTGTCCCTGCGTAGGATGAGACCTAAATGTTGGATGCGCTTTAGCACATTCTCGAGTCTCTCCAGGTGTTCTTGTTCAGAATCTGTGTAGACCAAAATGTTGTCGCTGATATTTATCGCCCGTTTCAGGCTGACGAGCACCCCTCTGATGGTGTTTTAGAAAACCTCCGGAGCGGATTATACCCCGAAACTCAGGCGCTTATTACTGTACAGGCCTTTGAGTGTGGTGAATGTGGTGATGCAGCGTGATTCGGGATCCAGCACCAGCTGATGGTATCCGTCATGGAGGACCAGCATGGAAAAGTATTGTGTGCCCTGGAGGTCTGCCAAGACGTCGTCTAGGGTGGGCGTGATGTGTGTCCCCCGTCAGATGGTCCTATTCGGGAGGTGCATGTCCACACAGATGCGTATGGCATCGGGTTGTTTGGGTTTTCTTGCAACCACATTGAGAGCAACCCACATTGTTGGTCCATCCACCTTCTCAATGATGTCCAATCGGACCAGATTGTCCAGTTCCTGTTCTACGCATTCCCTCAGATGGAATGGCACCCTCTGATATTTCAGCACGATGGGCTGCACCGTGCTGTCAATGTGCAACTGCACAGGGTCACCCACCACCTTCCCAATACCGGTGAAGACACTTGCATACCTGGTGAGCCGGGTCTGGACGTCCCCCAGGTACACCCCAAACTCAAAATTCACTATATGCAACGCATCAGCGGTGCGCATCCCAAAAGCGTCACTTCGCTCTCTTTGGAGACAAAGAAACAGGCTTTGATGACGGACACGGGCCACAAACGCCTTGGTGTAAAGCGCTCTATAAATCAATAAATCAATCAATCAATCAATCAAACAAACACACCTTCCAGGTGCAGTGGGTGTTTCCCGCCGAACGTAAATATGCATACTCAGGCGCTTATTACAGTACAGGCCTTTGAGTGTGGTGAATGTGGTGATGCAGCGTGATTCGGGATCCAGCACAGCTGATGGTATCCGTCATGGAGGACCAGCATGGAAAAGTATTGGGTGCCCTGGAGGTCTGCCAGGACGTCGTCTAGGGTGGGCGTTATGTGTGTCTCCCGTCAGATGGTCCTATTCAGGAGGTGCATGTCCACACAGATGCGTATGGCATCGGGTGGTTTGGGTTTTCTTGCAACCACAATGGGAGCAACCCACATTGTTGGTCCATCCACCTTCTCAATGATGTCCAATCTGACCAGATTGTCCAGTTCCTGTTCTACGCATTCCCTCAGATCGAATGGCACCCTCTGATATTTCAGCACGATGGGCTGCACTGTGCTGTCAATGTGCAACCGCACAGGGTCACCCACCACCTTCCCAATACCGGTGAAGACACTGGCATACCTGGTGAGCCGGGTCTGGACATCCTCCAGGTACACCCCAAACGCAAAATTCACTATATGCAATGCATCAGCGGTGCGGATCCCAAAAGCGTCACTTCGCTCTCTTTGGAGACAAAGAAACAGGCTTTGATGACGGACACGGGCCACAAACGCCTTGGTGTAAAGCGCTCTATAAATCAATAAATCAATCAATCAATCAAACAAACACACCTTCCAAGGGCAGTGGGTGTTTCCTGCCGAACGTAAATATGCATACATTAGTCTTGCTTAGGGGTGGGGGATTGTTCCCAGTATCAATCAGTACGCAAATGCCGACCACGCACTTGGGCTGGCAGTGTCTTGACTGTTGCAGCACAGACATGCTCGAGATGAAGAACACATCCTCCTCATCTTCTTCAAGCTCCTCGTGTTCGTCCTCCTCCCCCGGCGGTTGTTCCACTTGTGCCACCTTGCATTTCGCTCTCTGCATCACTGTCCTCGTGGATGCCTGCCCCCTCGATTGCATCAATGGTGCTTGTGCCCTGTAGACACTCGTGCAATGGTTTGCTATGCCACAGCGTCCGCACACGTGGCCTTTCACTGGCCATTCCTTGGGATGGTAGAATTAGGACAACGGTGCACACCTATAAGTATAAGAAAAGTTTTTAAGTGATTTAGAGTATACCACTTGTGAATATTTTAGGTGCGGGGGAGGAACTGGGATCTTGGCACAAAATCCCTACAATAAATAGTGAGAGAAAGAACATTCTGCCTAGGAATCCTCCCGTCCCCTGCACACTTTCAATTGTTTGGACAGAAGTCCACTACTATAGGTGGGTAAAGGAATGCAATAATATATTAAATACATTCAAATGCACATAAGTAAGAGACAAAATTTCACCAAGGGATTGTTTTTATTAGCAAAGTATATAATTAAAAACATATATATATTATTTACAAGAAGGAAGACAAAATAGCATCATAGTTTACATAAAGAAAATGAAGATAGAGTCAGTTATATTCGGCAATGCGTTTCGAGGTAAAAATCCTCTTCTTCAGATGGCCAACAAGGACTCTTTAAATAAAAGGAAAAACATAATGATGTATAAAAGTGTACTCAAAAAGATATATACAGTAATTCACTTTGTTCATTCAGTTTAACACAATCTAGATACCAGGTTATTGTGGCAATTTCACCTTATGATAATGATAACTCATCCAATGAATCACAGGTATTTGGCTGAATCATGGTTCAATTCATCAATCCAAAGTCAAATTAAAATTAGATTGGGGAATTCATGTATAACAACTATCCCCACGTTACTGGTAAGTCGGTTGGAGGCTAGAATGCTAATGTGATAGAAGTAAATTGATGGTGAAGATATAGACAGAATTCCAAGCTAGAGAATATGTATTTCTCCAGTGTACGTTACTAGATGATAGCTTTTATCTTAATCTCAAGTCTACCTTGTTAGAGTGTAAAGGAAAAAATATAGAACAGTAAAAACATATTTACCCTAGAAGGTGCGTAATAGAAGTCACGGGCTGTGCACCCATAGAATCGAATGTCTAAGTAGGACAATTAGATAATGGGAGGAACATTTTGATCCAAAAATGGTCTCTGTAATGATTCCATGCATCAATTCCAGGCTAAAGGAATAAGTACGGACAAATAAGAATAATACATTAGCGGATAATTGCTAAATGCATAATGCAGTGCAAAAACCAACCTAATTGGCATCAAGGGAGAAGTGTAGAGCGTACATACAGGGCGCCACGAAAAATTCCAAATTAACGTAAGCAATCGGTAAATCTCTTTCGATTGCAGAATTCAATGCCATCTGGGGAATAACAAAATCATGGATCACTGAAAGGTGATGGGACCCCATGAGGAGTAAATAAGGTAAAAATAACAAGAAAGTTCATACATACTCAAAATGAAAGTGCAGAGCGCGCCACAGTGAGTCTGAAAAAGCAACGTCCCAAAGTGTCTGAAAGCTGTGGCTATCTTTAACGTGTTGTTACGGCAAGTCCGTGTCCACAATTCTAAAATAAATGTATAGAATATAAGTGAGCACCTGATAGTTTGCAGAGGATCCCTAGGGGGGTACATCCAATGACTAGCTGGTGCGTACCTTCGATTAGGAAGAGCGTCTAACAGGGTCTCAATGTTACATGGCCGCATCCATGCTGGTTGCCATGGAGACAGCCGGTGCCATTTTCTAAATAATTTTATAGTGCTGGGGTGCTAGAAATAGAGGAAGGACTGCAAGTATCGGCACATAGTTTCAGCCATGTTTTCAGCCATGTTGGTGGTATAGATATAGAAAGCGTGCAGGAACGTACGGTGTGAAGAGGATCAGTGCATAAGAGTCATATTGTTAAAATGCCCAGAGGCAAGGGGCTATAATATAGAAAGTCCACAGGAGAAATAAATGCACACCATTAAATTACTATCAAGCACAGTTGCGTCTGCGATATCTGTGTTGTTTAATGGAGAATTAGTAAAACACTTGCAAAGTAGCTAAATGATAAAAAGAAAAAGAAATTTTAATGGTGAAAAGAATTTTTTTTGCCAATCTACAGACTAACTTAAGCATGATTCAGTGCTATATCTGGAGATTCATAAAAGATCAGTGAGTCATTATGTACAATTTTAGAAGTAATATTTTACAACTTGAAAAAAACAAACAAACTGAGTCGAGGTCTATTTACCAACATTCAGTGAGAACTCACATCTCGTAATATGTATAATGGAAAAGACATATTAATGGATAATTAGATTAACCACCAGTAGGTTATATATTATTTCCACTATTCAGAGCAGAGGAACAAAATTGTTAGAGAGACGATTCACATGAGTTGGATGCAATTCTAAAAAGTTCACATTTTTCCAAAAAGTTAAAAAGAGAAAAACACAGAGAATGTGTGAACTAATAGTCTTGTCTGAAGAAAAGTGATCCAGAAGATCCACTTGTGAAAATGTTAGGATACATTTTGACAAAATTACAAGTAACAATTTAGGGAAAAATCTTCATTAAGACCCCATGGGTGTAGGGAATCCATCATATTGATCCAATAAGCTTCCCTTTGTAATAGGAGATCTTGAAAGTTACCCCCTCTTGGGGGGTGCTTAACAACTTCAGGGATCTGGAACTTCAATTGTGCAACTGTATGCTTCTGTGAATTGAAATGTCGGGCCACTGGTGAATGCTGATTGTTGCACCTTATATTAGACTTATGTTCAGTCAACCTTGATTTGACTTGTCTTTTGGTTTGTCCGACATACACTTTGCCACATGGGTATTTTATAAGGTAAATTACACCTGAAGACATATAGGTTTAATAGTCTCTCAGTTTGATTTTTTTGCCCGTCCTAGGGTGAGTTACAAAATTCCCTTTAATTACATTGTTACAATGTGTGCATGCTAAACATGGGAAGGGTCCCAATTTTCTGGCGGATAGGAATTGTTGTTTGTATTTTGGAGTCCTTTTCGCTTTAATCAGTTTATCCCTAATGTTCTTACCCCTTTTAAAACACATCATGGGGGGTGTAGGGAACAGTCTTAATAAGGTTGGATCATTATGCAAAATATTCCAATGTTTCTTGATACTTTTGGATATTTGAAGGCTTTGTCTAGAGAACTTAGATATAAAGAGCAGCAGTGTTTCATTGGACTTTATCTTGGTTTTGAGTAAATCAGTACGTGTTATCTCTGCAGCTCTGTCTTTGGCTTCTTCTAAGATCTCAGGGGGATACCCTCTCTTCTGAAATTTACTACCCAGATCTGCACATTCCGTGTGATGTTCTTCTGGGTCAGAGGTAATTCTCTTAAGTCTTAAGATCTGACTGTAAGGTAGACTCTGTAGCATTGCTCTCGGGTGAAAACTTGAATAGTTTAATAGATTGTTGGTATCAGTTGGTTTATGGTAAACAGATGTATTGATTCTGTTATCAATGATTTTTAGATTCACATCTAGGAAGTGTAATGCAGGATCACCAATTTCTATGATGAACTTACGTGGGTGTATCAAGTTCAAGTATTCAAAGAACAAGCATAAGTCATCCTTCGTACCACACCAGATACCAAAGATATCATTGATGAATCTTTTCCATGTGAGAATATATGAGGATCATACTGGGTTTGCTTGTGGTGCTGATGAAGAGGCTGTCCCTCAAAAGAAATGCTAGCAGCACATTGTGCTGATGGAGGGGCTGTCCCTCAGAAGAAAAGCTGGGTGTCGCTTGATACGCGGATCGCAGAGAACGTAATGGAGAGAGCCTAAGCCCCTGCACATGTTCCAACGTGTGAGCACTGCAATCCGGCGTACCCGGATTAACTTCACTTGCTTTTTTTTATCCCGCACCAGAGATTGAAGCAGGGTGATGGGCCCCTCCCCTCAGCATTCTCCTGGCTTCTGGCATCGCCGGTAGCCCGGGCCGTGAGGCACCGGAGGCGGAGGAGGGGATGCAAGGCTGCTGGAGCGGGCCAGCGAGCCAGGTACCTGCGGCAAGCAGGAACGAGCCACCGTGCACATGAGGGATAACCCTCCTGGTCCAGGTCAGGCCCAGAGCAATAAATAAGACACAAACACAGGCTTGTGTCTCAATGGGTCCCCTGCTCCAACTGGTGCATGCGCCACAGGGGCCTACCTTTATTGGGCGAACACCACGTTTTTGTGTGCGTCACACAGTCCCTTAAAGGGGCACACTACAATGAGGGCGTGCTTTACTTATTTACTGTCTTTGTATGGTGCCAATCGTACTCCTCTTTGGGTCTAGCGAAAACGGCTAAACTTAGCTCTGGCCCCCGCGGCAAGCGCCCAATCCGCTGAGCTAACTTGCAAAGGCAATATGGTAGCTAACAATTCCAATGGGGCTGCACATCATGCAACCAGCAGAGGAGACAAGAATAAAGGCGGGGGATCCTGTGCCCCTTTTGAGAAAACAAAGGCTTCTCTCCGGCAAAACAACTGGAACAAAGGAAAGAAAGCACAAAAACGAAAAGCAAAGTGGAACCTGACTTTGCATCGATGC
The DNA here is from genome assembly GCF_040938575.1 of Ambystoma mexicanum. Lineage (NCBI taxonomy): Eukaryota > Metazoa > Chordata > Amphibia > Caudata > Ambystomatidae > Ambystoma > Ambystoma mexicanum. Next base: position 951,427,911 of record NC_090928.1, on the reverse strand, counting down.
AGATTTGTCTACAGCAAGTTAGTTGTGAAAAGAGGAACCAGTGGAGAAACGCGAACCACAGCGGGAAGCAATTCCATGTAAAGGAAACTGCAACCATACTCCTTCCCAAAGCCACTCAAACACAAAGAACAGGTAGGTAGTACTCAAGCACTCGGCTGGTGAGCCACAGCGGATGCCTTTCTTGCTTTAAATAGTCCTCCAGGAAACAAACAAACAGGAACGGCATGAGATCAAGACACCTACGCAAAGAGAAATAATGTAAGCATCGGAAGACATACACAAATATACCTAATTTACAATTGTATTAGCTCAAAGAACCATACCGGGGCATGGCATGTAATCTGACACGCAGATTGAGAAACAAGATGAAGTACACTAGCCCACACAAACAAAGCACCCCTATGTTAAAAATGACAACAGGCAGCAACTGAATTTTCTCAACTTTTTTTTAATGGACACTATAAAGCAAGACAATTGGTTCATACACTATATTTTTAATTTTATTATTTATTAATGCATTATGGCTAAAATAATGAAGCCGTTTGCACATGAATCACACTACAATATACACAAAATGGTTCAGAGGCAAGAAAACACTTTACATATAAAATAACCAGCAGTAAAAAATCGACAAAACACTTTCCATATAAGTCCATCAAATAAAATCGTCAGGCAATTCATATACTATCAATTAAATCTTTGCCATTCGGTTGCATACCATGAACATTACACAATTAAAAAAATAATGATTATATAAAACTTCATTTCCATTCGTATCACTTTATCCATGAATGCCCGTAGTCAACAGCCGTACCTATTCAAGTGATGGGTGTCACTGCCACCTCTGTACTCTTTGGGCTATTCTATCAATTCAATGCCTAGTTTCGAGTATTATAGCCTGTATACTTTCCCAGACATGCTTAGCTGCTGCAGTAATTACAAGAGATTCTGCTGCCGGAATCGTGCACCAAAACTGGTCCGTTACGGTGCTATTTAGTGATGTGCAAAAACGCTCATAGCCCTTTTAATAGAGATCAGTTACCTTTTCACATGAGGTCAGAATGTCTTTGCTAGTTTCGATAGACTTGGCACACATATGGCATAATCTTCTTCGCAGGGAACGTTCTGCCACGCACCAATATAGTCCATTGCTTTCAAAATATGTTGTCGCAGATACATAATAAAGCGTCTTAATGTGTGATCACTGCGCCGCCAGTAATTCCGCTGCAGAAAATCTCGACGACCATTACGGTGCAGGTGCAGTGGTCAGATAGATCACTGTGGCCTGCCTCCCCATACCCCGCTACCTCCTGGGCCACTTACCTTAACGGCGGCACACACAGAAGTGTGCCACCGACTTCCCTAGATCCCTGGGCCGTCAGTTTCCACCTACTTCCGTGGGTCCGCGCTGCAGCCGCAGGGTCCTTCTTTTTCCTTCTTTTCTTTTTCTTAAATCTTTCTTGTCCCCCGCTTTCCATGTAACGGAAGCGGGGGACACCTTGCAACCCCTGACCCCCATTACCATGACTAAGAGGAGCAGGAGGCACCCCTGGAACCCTGCTTCCCTCATTTGCAGTAATGGGGGTCGGCATGTCTTTGCTGCACAAAGGCGCAGTTTCGTACCAAGTGGCATAGTGTTGTCGCAGCAATGGTACTTTTCCACTTTAATCAAATGTGTGCGAGGTTTAAGATGTACAAAACTGCAACTGCCGAGGGATGCAGACGTGAGTCTCTCAGGCTCCCGTGGCCACCCAAAGTATCCTGATCAAATATCCTGTTATCCTGTGGAGAGCATAGTAATATCAGCACCATTTAATGCAATAGATGACCGAGATCTGACTGGTGCAGAATCAACCCTGCAGCTCCGACCCTTGCTGAGAAATCCGGAGCGGAAACTTGGTAGGACGGTGTGCCGTCTCCCCGACAAGATGGCCGCGACCCAAAGACTGGAGGGAGGACGGACAAACACGATGCAGCAAGTGCGCCTACTATGAGAGCTTGTTTGGCTGGCATCTTCCCTCCGGCCCGACAGAAGAACACCCCATGTACTAAACAACGGGGCACAGATTTACATCCACCAGTGCACCACTGGCGGGGTGTGGAGCTTCGGAAAGGCGGCAAGATACAAAACGGCTGTACGGGGCTACTGCAGCTAAACGCAGTTCAAAACATCAAGCAAATGCAGACGAGGGTGCACAACGACCAACTGGACGCAGCGGGACCTCTCCATGCACGGCAGAGACTCTAAAGACGACAAGCCCGGCAGGGAAAATACAAAATAGCCGCCACTGTGCCCCCATGGGTCGTGAACGGTCTGCCCGGAGTGGGAAAGGAGTGCAATGACAGAGATGGGGATGGCCTGTGAGAACCTGGCTGTTTACCGGCATGCTAATATACAGGGCTAGAGAACAGAACCATTCCCCAGCCGGCCCTAGAACTGTCTGAGAGCTACGAGGAAAGGCGTTAGGGAACTCCTTAAGGGATTACAGCACCAAACCCAAAGCCCAACATGTGGTAAGAAGCTGCGGTGACGACGACACCAGGAACCACTCGCCTGGTTCTTGACCCGGCCCTCAGCGATCTCCAGATCTATTACGGCTGAGGTGAAGGAGTGCACCTCTGCGAATATCACTTCATAAAGCCTTGGGGAATAATCACTGTCTGCCACCGAGACACTGTGCTAACAGACAAGCCGATGATGTGCTGGAGAAGGAAGTGCAGCGAATGACGTGGAGGCGAGAAACAGAAGCTGTAAAGAAACTCCTGGGGAAGGGAACCCTCGAAACAGGCGTTGCCCCTAAAAGAACACAGTGAGCACTGCCACAAAGCAATGACCTGCTGATGTACCGAAGCAACACAGTAGGTTACTTGCCCCCGCGGTTGTAGCACCGGCCTGTACTGACAGCAAACTCGCAAGATGATGTCCCCCCCTTGCACTGTCTTGGACATTCATAGACAGCGGCTGGACTGTGCAACTCAGAAACTGTGAGAACGCTCAGAGCGGGACATCACAACAATTAGCCTGGACTTGCTGCCTCATACTGAGTTCTCTGACCCACGCGCCGAAAGAGAACGGGGAGATAATCCATCCCCCTCTGGCACTGACAATGATAAATCACTGGGGGTGATCCTGCAAACGCCGTTACAAATTGAGATTAAGGGTACATTGAAGCCCCAGCAGTGCACTAGACTCGGTGGATCCGCCAGTTTACAGTGACCTAGGTGGGATTAGGCTGCAGTTCGTTGGCGTGGACCAGGCTGGAGACTACGACCGACCCCGGAGAAACCGCCCAATCCTCACGAGACAACCATCGACCCCGAGACCAGCAGTAGCCATGGTGGAAGACCGGAAGATACGCAGCATTGACTCAAGGTACGATACACAGTTGTTCTGCTGTGGCCCCACCCCTGGGGATGAGCAATGATGAGTTTGTCTATGGGGACCAAACCACGAGGGACGATTCACTGTTTTGAGGCACCCACAGGGTGGAACTAACATTACTGCAACCTGTCTGCAGAGTTTGCACGCAATCATAAAGGTGCAACAATTGGTTGGGCCCATCCGCATACATAAAAAAACACCCTCCTCTTCTTCTCCCCCCCCCCACCAAGGCAGCACACACTTACACAGTGAGCTGGGCCCTAGAGACACCAGTTGAGTAACAAGTCTTTGCAGATAGCACAGCATATGACCGACAATGAACGTCCACAACCAACCCACACTGTTAGTGACGCCGCAGCATATGAGACAAGGGCCCTGCAGCACTACATAAGGAACGTTGCAAAATTGTGTCCTGGTAGTCCTGCACTGCGCAAGGCTAACACAAGCAGGAACTAACAGTCGTCTATCTGATGTCGGAGCCCTGGGGTGCAGCTGCAAAACCCTCACGATAGAAGATAGAAAGCATGTCTGTGTACCACAGGAGATGAAACACAAATGGCACACCGGGAACCCATGAGACTACGCCATATAGCAAGGCCACGTTCACGACCGCCTGCAAGCATTACACAGAGCGAACATGACTGCTTTGCTTACCACTGGGAACAACGCTGAGTAGAACAAGAAGATAGAGACTTGTCGCATGCCTAGAGCCCAGAGCCTATAGCACCCAGAATAGGACCTGAACAATAAGATGAGAGCAGAGGTCCCTGTTCCACTGCGGAATACTCTGCAATCCTTTTCTGACTATTATTTGGAACCGCAACCTGTAATAGGCCCTCGCCCGCTGCGACCCAGCGCTGCTGTGCTGCAGACTACAACAGTGGTCTGAAACATTTCAATAAACGGCTGCTCGCATCCGACGCTGACAAGGCCCACATTTATCATGGGCAAAGATAAAGCCAAGAAACACTCCATACAACCCAAAATGAACCAATACACCACATCATCCACGCAGAATCAGGATGAGCTAGAACCGACCACTGGCACTTCTGGCCCAGAAACCACACTATCCTTAAAAGATGTCATGCCGCCATAGCAGACTCACGTGTCTCTATGGAGCAGAAAATGGACGGCATAAGCATGGATGTATCGCTGCTCCGTCACGACTTGCAAAAACGGACGTCTCGTACTGGGGAAGCGGGGCAGCGCATCTCTAATGCAGAGGATGGAATACGGGACTTACAACAACAGCTGGCTAGTGTCAAAACAGAACTTAAAACAATGGCTGACCGGGTGGATGAGGGTGAAGGCCGGTCAAGGCACAACAATGTCAGGATCCTTGGCTTGCCTGAAAAGGGCCGAACATGGAAATATTCATTGAACAATGGCTCATGGACATGTTCGAACCTGACTCCTTCTACAAATTCTTCTCAATCGAGAGAGCACATTCCATGCCTTCCGGAAAACCAATCCCTGGGGCACCTCCCCAAACTGTGATTGCAAAACTCCTCAACTATAGAGATCGTGACGCGCTACCCCAGAGAGCACGAGCCATGGGCATGCTGACTTGCAACAGTGCAAGAATTGCCTTCTTCCTTGATTACACAAGGGAGGTTCAGAAAGCTAGACAATCTTTCGATCAGCTAAAGAAACAACTACAGGTCCTCAATATTAAATATGGCCTACTTTTCCCAGCCCAGCTCAAAATATATTACAATGGAACAACAGTCCACTTTGCTGACACAAAGGAGGCCTGGAGATTGACAGAACAGCACATCGAGGGAGACTGGAGACCGCTGAGAAACAATAGACAGAGGAACCCTCAAGCACGACAAGAAAGTGGTCCGCCACCTTCGCAGCAACCAGTGGTGGACCCCCAAGATTAGGAGATGGGGTGATCATGGGTGATACCCACCAGACATGGTATGTGCAATGCTATATGTTCACCAAGATGGGAAACATTACGGTGGCCGCTGTGAAGGTGCCCCCCCGCGCAATGTTTGATTGTTTATCTGCTGGCTATGTTGGCTAGCTTTAGTTGTTGTGAAATATTCAGGCGACAGATACTTCGAGTTGGGTGGAGTATAGGGAGGGAGAGGGGTTGGTTAATTGTTAATATGTTTGCGATTAAGCGGGTCCGGAAAACTACTCTTACACATCCTACAGGAACCCTACACACCGTAAAACGACTGACACTGCATCCGCGTGCAATGCGCGAGAAAACACTCACTGCCTCGAACACCACATTGAATGGCCTCCACTAACACTGAGGTTCGGACTCTCCGATTCTTGACCTGGAATGTCAATGGGCTGGACACATGCCGGATGTAGTCTTCTTGACCGAGTCACATCTAGCAGGTACCGCATGTAATCTGTTCAAACGCACCAACTACAGACTGTCAACACATGCTGGCTTTACCATGGGCTGCCGGGGCGTCCTTGTACTGGTGCACAAAAGGCTACCCTTTACCCTTGCGAGAGTGATACAGGACACCAGTGGCAGATTTGCATATATCACAGGATCTCTATGAAATCAGACAATTGCAATGCTGGTGGTCTATGCGCCCCCGGCATTATTTTCTACGCTAAAAGATGATATAACGCCCATAATCACCAAGGATGAGTCCGATCTAATTATTATCGGTGGGGACTTCAATGAAGTTATGGAAGTAGAACCAGACCGCACGCACCTAAGGGGGAGAAAACCCTCCACCTGTACCAAACTGGTCACATTTACCGCAGCATTAGGTCTCCGCGATGTGTGGCGAGACCTGCATCTAGGAGTGAGAGAATATTCATTTAGTTCTGGAGCACACGCTTCATTGTCAAGACTAGATTAATTCTTTCTCCAAGCACCAGATATACACAGAGCATCCATGGCGACTTTGCTGCCCCGTGGCATATCGGACCATTCCCCCTTACTGATTGAGCTAAGTACAACTAGACCACGCTCCCCTCCCACGTGGCGTTTGAACAATTATAACCTAGGCTTCCCGGAGCTCTTAGAACAGATACAACTAGCGACAACAACATACTTTGAGCTAAACACCGGCTCAGTTGATGATCCAGGTGTGATGTGGGAGGCAGTTAAACCGCTACTGCGGGGCGAGATCATCTCTTGGACCGGCGAACATTAAAAAACACCAGCAAGATCTGCTTGAAGCTGAATTACAGGTTACACGAGCTGAAATGTATCACCTGACCCTCGACCAGCCTGAAACCCATCACTTGCTGATGTTGGCTCAAAAACACATTCATAATGTGACGCTAGACTGTGTTAAGCAGGCCCACAGAACGATGCGGGCTAGGATATATGAAACTGGCGACAAAGCAGGCACAATCCTAGCATGGTTGGAAAAGAGAGATGAGGGTAGTCGCCTAGTACGATCGATCAGAACAGAGAGCTTGGAACCATTGGTGACTGATCGAGACATAGCTGAAAGTTTTGCCTCTTATTACGTGGAACTATACAAATCTCCCACGGCACTGATTGATACCTCCATTCTAAATGAGATTGATCTTCCCTCCCTTAATGCAGAACAACAAATCCTTTTAGAAAAGGATATCATGGAAGAAGAACTAGCAACAGCCATGTTGGTGCTCCAGGCTGGGAAAACACCTGGACCGAATGGCTTCCCGACAGAATGGTGGCGCAAACTGGGAACAAATGTAATCGCCCCACATCTGTTGCAAATGTATTCGCACTCTAATACTCAGGGCTGTCTGCCCGCGGTCCTTAGAAGAGCCATGATAATAGTGATCCCGAAAACAGATAAACCACCTGACCACTGCAGCTCAGATAGACCAATCTCCCTTGTCAACACTGAGACCCAAATCTTGGCAAAGGTACTTGCCAATAGATTGCAACAGGTTATAACATCACTGATCCACCCCGACCAATGCGGATTTATGCCACAGAGGTCTACCCGCATTAACATACGCAGGCTACACTCAGCACTAGAAAGAGCCCCCACTATATGAGGCTCCCTAGCGTTACTCGCAATAGATTTTGAAAAAGCTTTTGATTCTGTACATTGGGAGGCTGTATGGGAAATAATGCATCGTATGGGATTCGGGCCGCAATACATGAGCTGGGTGCAGCTACTATATGAGTCCCCGAAGGCAGAAATGCGCGTCAATGGATGGCCCTCTAGACCTTTTAAACTGGGAAAAGGAACTAGGCAAGTGTGCCCCCTATCTGCAATGATCTTTGCACTGGCTATTGAACCCCTGGCGGCACTGTTTCGAATATCAATGTCATGGACTGGTTTCCGTTGGGCTGAAGACAGAGAAGATAAAGTTTCTTTATATGCCGATGATTTACTCATTTATCTGAAAGACCCGCACAACTCCTACTCTATAATAACGAGTCTACTGAACAACTCTGACACCTTGAAACACTTGTCTATAGGTGCGTTATAAATGCCATATCATATCATATAGTGGATCACATGTGAATTAGTCCAAATCAATACTATTCCCGTTAGACAAATTGAACTTAACAGTACCAGATAACTGCCCATACCGAATCTTGATGACTCAATTTCGGTACCTTGGCATACAGGTTGCGAGTGATCTGGGGGAATACATGGATATAAATCTCCACCCGATAACGGCAAAATTCACAGAGGATGTTTGACAATGGGTCACCCTTCCATTAACTCTGTTAGGTAGAGCTGCGCTCTTTGAAATCATGGCCCTCCCCCGCTTCCTATATATACTACAAAATGCCCCGTTGCACATCCCACTGGAAGAATTTCAAAAAATCGACCGCACCCTCAGGAAGCTGTTGTGGTACGGTGGACACCCCCGTATTGCATTGTGTACCCTTCAATGTGCCATATGGGAGGCAAGGATCGGCCTCCCACACCTACAGTCCTATTACTGGGCCAGCAAAATGGCCGTGGTTAATGATATGCTGCCTGGGGATAAGTTACTGCCACACACAGAGTAACGAACGTAGGAGAGCAGGGTGGGACCCAGCTCGAGCATCTTTATAGACCAACAAGCCGCACGTCCCCCTGGACCATGCTGTTACATGTTTCACTGGTCTGGAAAGCAGCACATAATTACATAGGTTGGGATGAGAAAATCACTCCACTGCAACCATTATGGGGAAACAGGAACCTTCTTAAAGTAAGCAAACTCCCAAGATGGAACAGTTGGGTGAACCTGGGAATTAGCACAGTTGGGGATGTCATCACTGACGGTACGTTGGTGTTTTTTAAATCCTTAGCGTCCTGCTTTTGCCTCCCACTTACCAAACGCTATCACTACACACAACTACAACACGCATTGAGGTCCCATATCCCAGACTTAGTGAATATGTCAGAAAGCACCCCTCTTGAGAGGAACATAGTCCAGGCAAAAGTTGACACCAAAACCACATATATAATGTATAATGTCATAACCTCCTTTGCCACCACTGAATTATTGAGCCTGAAATCAAAATGGGAGAGAGATGTCGGAACCATACAATTGGAAGATTGGGTAGCGACCCTCATGTACCCCCGTGAGATAGCAATCTCTGCCAGACTCTGATTTATACAGTTTAAAATACTAAATAGGATATATTACCCCAGGGTAGCGCTCTATAGATGGGGGGAAATTACCGACCCATGCTGCCTACGCTGCAAAAGAGAGGAGGGCACCTTCTTTCACATACTATGGAGATGTGATAGCATCCAATAGTACCGGCAACAGTGTTGCAATGAGCTCTCGTGAGTTCTTGGGAAGAAGATATGTAGAGATCCGAAACAGTTGCTGCTTGGGATGGAGGGGGAGGAAGACTTATCCAGATATGAGAAACTGTTCTTGTCAACAACCACAGCATTAATCAAAAGGAACATTGCAAAGTTGTGGGGCTCTGCAATAAACCCTCAATATGAACAATGGATTGCAGACGTGAATATGTGCATTATGCTGGAGTGCAGGGTGTACGCAGCCAGAGGATGCCTGAAAAAAGCAGAAAAAATATGGCAAAAATGGGAAGATGCGCAATGAACATTGCAACCGCCAGGGTGGATAAACATAAAATGTATGGTGGAAGGCACAGCCTGGTAAACATCTTGTGTAAGTGGTGGAAGGACTTTCGAGACCCAATTTTATATGTGTGAGAGATAATTGCTAAAGGTCTTTCTGGCCTAAGTTTGATTTTGATGTTTTGTTGTTTGTAAATGTTCTAAATGCAAAAACAATAAAATGTGTTAAATAAAGATGTACAAAACTTTGAACGTACTCCTCACAAAGCCTTTTTTTTCTCGTGTACCTATAAACCTCACTCTGTCCCATTCCAATGTCTTGTGCTTAAGTTAACGTAGTTAGGAACCTATGTCAGCTGCCTCTCTCAGTGAAAATCTGATGTTGTTGAAATGACCTTGTACTGAATGTGCCAGCAAAATATATGCTTTATTGCTCCTACGATAATAATATACATGAGTCTTAGTCATCAAAAATGTGTCGGGTAATTCAGCTGTTTTGGTTGCTTGATTTATTTTAAGAAATAACTTGCTAAAAGACTATGCTCTAGTGGTTTGTAAGGAAGTAGTACCCAGTTCCATTATCATGGTAGCTACGGAAACTGTTGATGGTAATCCCAGAAGAGATCTAAGGATTTTTCCTTCTAGTTTATCTAGCCAACCCACATGCCTTTCTGGAAGCGTTTCTAGCCCATATATATTACAGCGGACAATGGCCTTAGTGAAGACTTCCAGTAGTCCCTCAACAGAGTATCCTCCCACTCTCTTAATAAAACCCCTCAGTACCAGACATCGTAGCATTGCTTTAGTTTTAATATAGGTGTAATATTGTGCGACAGAGGGGGCCCTATAGAACGGTAAACCAAGATACACATGGGTCTTAAACAACTCTAATTTAATACCACTAATATACCAGCTGAACTTCGTGGTACGCTGCCCTTTACCATGGATATGCATAAGCTTAGTCTTTGTGTAATTGATCTTCAAGCGGTTTACTCCTGCAAACTGGGCCAGGGTGACATTCGATCTTTGTAGACCAAGGGGGTGCGGTCCAGTAAAGCTATGCCATCCCCGAAGGTGATCCACAACACCACTACCCCACCCATATGCGGCGTAAAAGCCTGCTTTGAACTGAAATGCTCCCCCATGTCAGCCACATAGAGGTTGAATATCAGGGGTGCAAGAACGCATCCTCGCTTTAATCCTCTAATGGTAGGCATGGGGGAGGAGATATCCCGCTCTTGCGACAGGCGGAGAGAAACAGTTCTATCCATGTATAGGGCCTATATAAAGTATAGCAGATATTTATCTATACCCCATCTTTCCAGCATTGTCCATAGGATTTGGGGGTCGACACAGTCAAATGCTGTCGTGTAATCGACAAAGCCTAGAAAAAGGTCAACGTCTGTCTCACTTAACACATCAGCCACCAACAGGCGCACAGACCATATGGCCTGAATAGTAAAATAGACTTTCCTAAATCCTAGCTGAAAAAGTTTGAGTAGTTGTTTGTCTTTGTTTGGCTTTGCACCACTACTCGTAGTATTGCTGCAAAGAGTTTCCTGCTTGCATGTAGCATAGCCAACAGCCTGTACTGATTGGGATCAGTTTGTGAGCCACGTTTATGTATAGATACCAATATTGAATTATGCCAAGTCCTGCAAATAATTCCCAGGGTACATATTTGAGTATAGAATTGGTACAACACACTGACCCAGAACAGTGGATTTGACTTCAGTACAGCGTTGGCTAATCCATGCGATCCCGGGCCCCTCGAAGGTTTTATTCTTGTCAAAATATTTAAGATGTCAATGGGTTCAAAATTCAGTACTAGGCCTCCCTGATATTCAAAAGAGGATTTACATTTCACATTAGATTGGTCTGAATAAAGCCTGGTTACATGTGCCTTTCATTCTACTTCTGCTATGGCACAGATTTCCTTTGGTGTCATTATAGCCAAATAGGTAGGATAAAAGTACGAACATTTCTGTAAGTAGTGCATCATGTGTATCAGGCCATATGCCATTTTTCAGTTTGCTGAGCCAAGGTTGGTTTTATGGCTACAAAGCCAGTTCTTGTATTTCGAATACTCAGTGCCAATATTAGATTTTTGTTCTAAATGGGTCAAGTTGTTATTTTTCTTAATGGCTATCGCTTGCTTACATAACTTGCGCTTTTAAATGTAAATCTTGTAGTCAAAGATTGGCAGGTTATCCTTGCTTTGTATTAACATTGCTGTCAAAGAAATTCTTAATTTCCACTGCTAAACCATAGTAACAGGCAACACCAGAGTTATACCCCACTTCTTCATGACCTTGCATAGTCCACACTTGAGCTTCTTTATCTGGGCCATGGTGGCTGGGAGTAAAAATATTTGATAACTGATGTGGCAGGATTGTTATGTTATGGTAAACTACATTATGCTCTCTGATACATTTAGGCCCCAGATCCTCCATTTTGCCTTTGCCTGAGGCCTCCTTCTGCACTCAGCTCCTCTGACTAGCCCAAATCCCGCCTGGTGCAGATTAGACCAAGACCCCGTAACAAGGCAAAGGGACACATCAGGCCTTCTCTTCTGTTTGCTCTCTAGAAGTGTAGCATTAGCACCATCTATGGTAGATAACAATAGAGTTTCTGCCAATGACGCTTATCCATATTACAACACAATGTATCCGCAAGCCTTTTTCACAAGGTCACAAGTGAGATGGTGACAGTTATTGCCAAACGTCTGTAATGTCATGCTAAGTTCTACCCACAATTGTGATAATGCTACATAATATTAGTGATTGCTTATGATATGCTATATAACCTGCACTCTAAGGGCTGTCCATTCAGAGCTCTGTGTGACAACTGCCGTGACGCTTGTCCTTCTGTAGTTCTTGCTTATCAGCTGATAATTTCTCCCTATTCTGTTAATTTTCTATCTAATAAAAGAAGCTTGGTTTAACCATCTGTCTGGTGTCTAATCTCCTTATTGCTGCTAATTGAAGCTGAGGCCAAGGTGACCCTTGGGAAGGGGCCCGCCTTAGCTATCACAAAATGGTGCCCGTGTCTCTGGCCTGACTGCAAAGGAGGTCTCTGCAGACTGCCCTCGACCGCAACCACAAGGCCAAGTATTATTATTATTATTTATTCAGATTTGTAGAGCGCTCATCAGCCCGGGGGCATCGTGGCGCTTGTTACAGACAATATCTTAGTTACATAGGATACAGTAATACATACAAGTACAGTATTTACAGTGGACAAGAATACATTAGCAATGCAGTATATTTACATGGATTCCTGAGAGTTTCTTATTTATTATACTAGGAAGGAGGTTTTCAGTTTCCTGCGAAAAATAGGGAGTGAGTTTTCCGCTCTAATGTCAGCAGGAAGAGCATTCCAGGTCTTGGCTGCAATGTAGGGGAAGCTTAGGCCTCCGGCTTTTGCTTTTTTGATGCGTGGGATGTAGATTAGATTGGAGTAATGCGATCTAGTGGGACGGGAGGAGGATGGTTTGAAGATGGTTTCTGATAGATAGGACGGGGCAGAGAGAGACAGGCATTTGTGAGTGAGGGTGAGGATTTTGAGAGTGATCCGCTCTTTGACCGGGAGCCATTGGGCTGAGACCTTGGCCTGGGTGATATGCTCTCTTCTTGGGATACTAAGAGCGGCCCGGAGAGCATTGTTCTGAGTGACTTGAAGTCTGTTTAGGTTTTTGGCTGATGTGCCTGCTAGGAGTGCGTTGCAATAGTCCAGTTTGGCTCCAATGGTTGCCCTCGCTATAGAGAGGCAATTGGGTTTAGAGAGGTAGGGCTTGATGGCGTTTATGAGTTTGGTGGTGTGTGCAGATGCGGAAGTGATTGCGCTGACTTGTCTGGTCATCAATAGTGACGAGTCAAGGTATACTCCCAGGGTCTTTACAGCTGTGGATACTGGGATGATGGAGTTGTCAATGGAGTAGTTAGCGTACAGTTTGTCAAGTTTGTCTAGGATGTTCTGTTGACCTACTATCATGATTTCCATCTTGTCTCCATTGAGGCAGAGGCCATTAACTGCCATCCATGCCTTGATGACGGAGTAGATTGTGTGGAGTGCCTTGGTGTCTTCGTTGTATGATCCTGAAAGGGGTAGAAGTACTTGTGTGTCGTCCGCGTAGTTCGTGTATGTGATACCGTATGAGTCAAGTTTGTCAAAGAGGGGCTTGGTGAACAGGTTATAGAGTGTGGGTGCAGTGCATGATCCTTGAGGGACCCCGCAGTGGATTGTCGTGGGAGTGGCGTTGGCGATGTCCGAGAAGACTTTCATGGCTCTTCCCTCTAGGAAGGAGGTGATCCAGAGGGCTGCTTCTTTAGAGAAGTTGGCTGAGTGTGTGGGGTGTGAGGTGAGAGTCTTGTGTTCAACCAGATCAAAAGCGGCTGAGAGATCTTAAAGGGGCAAAAGAGCGGGCTTGCCTTTGTCCATGATTTGAGTGATCTGATTCTTGAGATCTACCAGAGCTGTTTCAGTGCCATGTCCTTTCCGGAAGCCTGATTGCCTAGTCCCGAGGATGGAGTGTGTTTCCAGAAAGTGTTGGATTTGGCAGTGTGCAGCTTTGTCCAGTAATTTCAGCAGGAATGGCACCGTGGTTATAGGTCTGTAGTTGTTTGGTTGTAAGGGGTCGAGAGTAGGTCTTTTTAGGAGAGGCCGGACCTAGGCCTCTTTGAGGTTAGCTGGGATGATGCCTGTTTTAAAGGACGCATTGATGAAAGCTGTGAAGAGAGGCGCAAAGCAGCCTGCGCAGTCTTTGACTAGTTTTGGTGGGCAAATATCGCCTTTACAGGGGGAGGGTTTGAGATTTTTTAGTAGGTTGATAACTTCTGATTCAGTGACGTTTCTGAAAGAGAAGTCAGGTATGGTGGGCTTGGACGAGGTGGGTGGGGTGTTGGTACGTTTAGTTCCTGTCTGATGAGGAAGGGTTTTGCAGTGGCCTTTGATTTTCTTTTGGATAAGGTCAATTTTGTGTAGCATGGCAGCTTGAATGCTGGTACACCAAGCTTCATCTTTGATAATTTCATCCGGTGTATTGGGGGGGGGGATGAGCTCATTAAAAATGGCAAAGATCTCTTTGGAGTGTGATTTGGCATTGGAGATTCGAGTGTTGAAAGCGTTGGCTTTGGCATCGTTGATAGCTGTCTTGTATTGGTGGGAGATTAAACTGAATTTGTTTTTGGTACTGGTGCAGGGGTCAGATTGCCAGTTTATTAGTGCTGCTCTTTTGTGGGATCGCATGGAGTGCAGTTCCTCAGTAAACCATGAGTTGGTGTGTAGGGATTTCTTCTCTTTTTTCCATTCGAGTGGTGCTATTTCATTGATAGCTTTGGTGATGCCGTCTTTGTAGATGTCTGCTAGGATATTTGGGTCTTTAGCGAATGGGGGAGCTAACTCGGGGGTATTGAGGTATGGGCGCAGGTTCTCCTCTCTGAGTTTTTTAGAGCTTCTGACTTGTGCAGTGCTAGCAGGGGTCAGAGTTTTGTGGTGTTTGGTTGTAGGAATGAAGAACTCGATGCAGTTGTGGTCAGTCCAGGGCAGTGAGAAGTTGGAGGTGATAGTGGAAAGGCAATTATGGTCTGCAATCCAGTCAAGAATGCGGCCTTTGGTGTGAGTAGGGCTTACTACTTTTTGGGTGAAGCCCAAGTCATTGAGTTCCTTGGTGAGAGTGGCTGCATGTTTGTCCTTAGTGTCGTTGAACCCGAGATTGAGGTCTCCTAATGGAAGGGTTTTGGTGGTGCTTTTGATATTATTGCTGAGGATGTGAATGATGTTATCCTGGGAGTCTGGGGTATTGCCTGGGCGGCGGTATAGTAGGTGAATGTTGATGGTGCAGTTGGGTGACAGTGCGAGTTTGGCTGATAAAAGGTCAGAGTTGTTGGTCGAGGGGTGACTGACAATTCGGAGCTGGAGGTTCTCCTTGTAGTTGAGGGCTACTCCGCCTCCTATTCGATCTGGCCTATCTTGTCTGAGTATGGTGAAGCCGGGTGGTAGTGTCAGTGCAACAGCGGGGCCTGATGCTTCATGTAACCATGTTTCAGTGATGGCTAGTAGGTCAATGTTATTGTTGGTTATGAGGTCATGAATATCAGGTGCATGAGCTGGGAGGGATCGGACATTGAGGAGGGCACATTTGATGTGAGGTGTGTTTGGTTTGTTTGTGGAAGTGCGCATGGTGGTCGTATCTGATATGTTATGTGATGTGGTATTGTGGGATGAGGCGATGGGAGTGGGTGGTGGGCTGTGGGAGAGTGGGTGTTCCATGCGGAGTCAGCGTTTGGAGGCGGTACGGGAACTCAGTCGATAGTTTCTATGTTCTGTGGGGAGGGGTAGTGTGCTAAGTTCTGTGATCTGTGTGCGAGCTCTAAGTCTTTCTAGTCTATGTCTAATTACGACACAGGGTGTGCGATGTGGCATGGTTAGTGTGGTGTCCGGGGTAGCGAGAAGTTTGTGGAAGGGAAGTGGTGTGGGTATGAGGGGATGGATGGGAGTATAGAGTTTGAGAGCAGTGAGTGTTGCAAGGAGAGCGAGCAGCGTGGTGGTGGCACCGGTAGGCTTGCAGGACGCTGTGGGCATGATTGTATGCTGGGCGGGGCTGTGTGTGGAGGAGGATACAGTCAGGTAGGCTGGACCTGGCTTAAGGTGGCAGGAGTGGATAGGTTCAGAGTGGGTTGAAAGGCCTCCTGGGGTACTGGGGGTATCAGTGTGGCTAGGCTCTTCAAGAGGTATTGGTCGGATCGCAGATGAGCAACTATAAGGCACAACACAATTCGAGTATGGTCTGTGAGCGACCAAAGGGCACAGCACAGTTCAAATGTGGTCTGAAGGCGACCATAAGGCACAACACAGTTCAAATGTGGTCTGAAGGCGACCATAGGGCACAACACAGTTCAAATGTGGTCTGAAGGCGACCATGGGGCACAACACGGTTCAAATGTGGTCGAAGGCGACCATAGGGCACAACACGGTTCAAATGTAGTCTGAAGGCGACCATAAGGCACATCACGGTTCAAATGGGGTCTGAAGGCGACCATAAGGCACAACACAGTTCAGATGTGGTCTGAAAGCGACCATAGGGCACAACACAGTTCAAATGTGGTCTGAAGGCGACCATAAGGCACAACACAGTTCAAATGTGGTCTGAAGGCGACCATAAGGCACAACACAGTTCAAATGTGGTCTGAAGGCGACCATAGGGCACAACACAGTTCAAATGTGGTCTGGAGGCGACCATGGGGCACAACACGGTTCAAATGTGGTCGAAGGCGACCATAGGGCACAACACAGTTCAAATGTAGTCTGAAGGCGACCATAAGGCACAACACGGTTCAAATGTGGTCTGAAGGTGACCATAAGGCACAACACGGTTCAAATGTGGTCTGAAGGCGACCATAGGGCACAACACAGTTCAAAAGTGAGGCAGCATTGACCAAAATCCAATGCAAGTACATAGGTCAGGGTGACATTGTGAGGTATTGATGATGAAATGTGAGGTCAATGGCATGCACAGTGATATGCCTAAGGTGTTGATGCTCGTACATGCAGCAATGTGCTATCATGATGAGTTAAAATACTGGGATGGTTGTGCAGACGCATAGGGTCATTGGTCACTTACTGGTGAGTCATAGGGTGCAGCATGTCATGTGGAACTGGGCAGTGTGCCCAAGTGGACAGAGGCTGTAGAAGCATAGTAGCGTGGCGCAACGGGGATCATCATAATGTTAAGGCAGGATAGCTTACCTAATAGTTAATAGTTCTAGGCGTTCACGTGGCAACACGTTTAGCATGAAGACCTCGCAGGCGCCTCCATGCGCAAACAGGGGCAAACAGGATGGCCTTATTCGGCCTTCGTCGGCCGCCGGCTTTCTGCCTGCCGGCGAAAGTAGGTTACAAATATTATGGCGCATTGCTTAGCAACAGAGAGGCCTCCAAGCCTCGCTCTGATGCCGAGCAGCGCCCGGCATTTTGTTTCTGTATCTGGATATGCAGACCAGCTGATCTCGGTGCTAGGTGCTGCAGAGTCCAGACAGATGCAGGTAGGGCCTGTAATAAGGTAAAATTGATGCAGTGGTTGTAGTGATGGCCCACATGGTCAGCAGTGATGGCGATGGCTGGAATCAGCTGTTCTCAGCCTTGGTGAAGCGAACGGAGTACGCTGCAGTCTGCAGCCTCGTGGTCCTGCCAGAGGTTGGTGGGGGCTCCTGCCCTCGCCACCTGGACGCCGAGAGTGACGAAACGGGGCAAACAGGATGGCCTTATTCAGCCTTCGTCGGCCGCCGGCTTTCCGCCTGCCGGCGGAAGTAGGTTGTAAATATTATGGCGCATTGCTTAGCAACAGAGAGGCCTCCAAGCCTCGCTCTGATGCCGAGCAGCGCCCGGCATTTTGTTTCTGTATCTGGATATGCAGACCAGCTGATCTCGGTGCTAGGTGCTGCAGAGTCCAGACAGATGCAGGTAGGGCCTGTAATAAAGTAAAATTGATGCAGTGGTTGTAGTGATGGCCCACACGGTCAGCAGCGATGGCGATGGCTGGAATCAGCTGTTCTCAGCCTTGGTGAAGCGAACGGAGTACGCTGCAGTCTGCAGCCTCGTGGTCCTGCCAGAGGTTGGTGGGGGCTCCTGCCCTCGCCACCTGGACGCCGAGAGTGACGAAACGGGGCAAACAGGATGGCCTTCGTCGGCCTTCGTCGGCAAGTACACGAGGTCCTCACTATACCAGAGGGCTCTTCCATAAGGGTGGCACACCTGTTAAATGCGAAGTTGCCAAATCTGCAGGGTGGTTGAAGAGGTGGGCCACAGAG
This sequence comes from Ambystoma mexicanum, assembly GCF_040938575.1. Lineage (NCBI taxonomy): Eukaryota > Metazoa > Chordata > Amphibia > Caudata > Ambystomatidae > Ambystoma > Ambystoma mexicanum. The sequence continues at coordinate 951,409,741 of NC_090928.1, read as the reverse complement.
GATCTCCAGTGCAGTGCACAGCTGTGAACCTATTCCCGCTATGGATGATCGGTAAACACAACCTTCCTTCCTCTTATTTTCTGTCACTTTGTTTTACTAAGCATTGTGCTGTATTTTTCGTGTTATCATTTTGCTTCGTGCCAAGCACTTTTATCCACTGCTCGGTGTCGAATCAATGATTTGCCATTTCATTATTCGCTGTCTCTCTATGTACACAATCTGATATATTTTGCGTTCGTCTGTACCTACGTAAATAGCTGCACCACAGATATTTTTAGCTCTGTCTGTCACATTCATCGTGTCTGTCATGCTTCTCATGGTTTTTGTCATATGCACTGTTTGCTGGATCCAGTGTAGAGATATATGCACAAGTTGAGTGCCCACGTTTGAATTTAGTGCCTCAGGCTTTCCTGTGCCTAGTTATTTTTGATGCCATCACCGAGAGGCCATTAGGGTTACAAGTCTATGTACAGCAATCTTGGCAGACAAGTTCAAAACAAACAGTTAGCTATCCCACAGTTTTTATCACAGCAGCACCCTGCAGACGCGGAAGCACTGGCAGGGTGCCTGCCACAGCCCAAGACCTGAACATTTTAAAAGGGCCTTTCTTGCAAACCACTTGCCTACCATGTACATGTCATTACTGTCTAGTTGTCATATCCTGTTAAAACTGCTTCTGCTTCTGCTCATTTGGTTATCGCATTTTTGCCAGTGATGTTTTGATTCTGATTTGTGATGTTAGGTTTAACCGTTTGTTGCTGTATGTTTTGCTTTTCACACTGTTTGAAGATGATGTTTTGCTCCTCATTGCATTATTTTTGTGATTCAGGCCTACAGCCCCCGTTTGACGTCACAGTCTATTTCTGGTGTTTGCAAACTAATGGGGCATGCTACTGCCTCGAGATTGTTGAGTTTCAGAGTCACTGCACCTGTGGTTAAAGTGTGCTGCCACATAACCACGATTTGTGACCTGGCTGGGTGTATGTTACGCTCACCTGGTCTCTGCGGAAGCGTTGGGGAACGGTTGCAGCCCTTCCCGGGATGACGTCGCTCGGGTCGGACTTCGCCCTCTGCGCTTATATGGTGACTGGTGGTAATAGGTGATGCTGCTCTGAACTGCTCCTGTGTGGCGAATAGGGGGCATGAGTATGCCAGCTTGTGCGCCTGATCCCCTTCCAGACCCCTTCTCCCCAACCGTGGTACCCGTGGGATGCGCTGTCCCTGGAAAGCTCACCTCTTGATTAGTTTTGGCGAGCACTCCGTCCTGCTGTTTCTGGCAGGGGCGCTTGTATGATCTGGAGGGAGTTCCTTAACTAGTCCCTTGCACGTGGTAGTCCAGTCCTGCTGCGAATAAGCCACTATACTTCAGGTAAGTGTTCCTGTTTGCCTTTGTCTTTCCTTGTCGGTTTTGTTGTATTGTAAAGTTTGTTGTCTTGTATTGCTGTCCGTTCCGATTTTGATGTTTGCTCTTTTGCTTTCTTCCCTTGCAGGTGATGTTGCCAGCCCGGCAGAAGTTGCGGAGCTCGAGGTGGCAGCCGGAGGGAACGAAGAACGAAGATGCAGCGGTACAGTAGCTGGTAAGTTGTTAACAAGGGGCGCACGTGGTTCAAATGCGGCGCAGCCCTAGGACGGATTTTCTAACCTTGTCTTTCTTCTTCTTCACAGGGTTCGAGTTCGTGATGCGGAGTGGAGTACTGCAGCATCGGGATCAAGATCACTGGATGTCAGGAGATGAGTCTGTAGATGAGGCGATGAAGCACCGGTCTCCTGGAGGTGAGTATGCAGGAGAACGCCTGGTTTCAAAGGTAAGTAAACTGGTCCAAGCGGCAGTGAGCGTCATGTTGCACACGAGTGCACAGTAACGCGAAGCACCGGCCTTAAGTATGGAGCAGCTTATATAGCTGAGCTTCTGAAGCCACGCCCACCAGGTTCAGCCTGCCTGCCACACCCTGCCATACCCGATGAGTCAGCACATGAACACTAGGCCCAGGGAGCCACACCTGATGAGTCAGCACATGAGGATGTTCTCTGGAATAAAGGCTTTCAGCTCCTGGAAAGTTCTTGTAAAATAAAAGCACTCCTGCACTGAAATAAAGTGTTCCTGCTCACATAGGACTGAGTACAGCCAGGGCCCTTGTGTTTATGGGTCCCAAAGGGACATAAGTGAGTCAAGTGACCCATTGCCCCCATCACTAGATGGTGTGGTTTTGTGTTCTGGGGCCTTTGCCCATGACAGCGTACAGATTGGGGGTCATGGTGTATTGTTGCATGGCCCCCAGGATTGACTGAAGGTTATGATGCATTTGCACCTTGTTGTCTATTAAGCGTTCTTTCTCAGCCACCCGTCGCTCTAAGATTGTTGTGCATTCCTGGGGCTGCTGTTTCTATGGTTGCAGCTGATTGTGTTACCTTGGGCCTCATTACGACCCAGGCGGTAAGTTACCGCCTGGGTCGTACCTTTACCACCATATGTTTACGCCATGGTGGTTGGCGGACTTACCGCCCCATTCCGAGGTGAGTGGGGCGGTAAGTCCCCATTAACCCATTTACCCTTCCCCTTTCCCATTTTTGCCCCATAGGGCATAATGGGAGTGGGGAAGGCGTTAATTACGCCACCGTAAATTACGGTGGCGTAATTAACAACAAGGTCCCTTAGCGCCATGGATTTTAACACCTGCTAAAAGCAGGTGTTAAAACCTCCATGGCGCTAAGGGACCTCGGAATCAGGCGGTAAGGGTCGGCGCTGTTTACGCCGCCGTAAACCCCTTACCGCCTGGGTCCTAATGAGGCCCCTTGTGTTTGTCCTCCTCCACTGTGTTATTTTTGCCTTTCTCCGCTCCTTGGGTTTCCACTCACCACAGAAGATCACTGTAGTAGGCCATCACTATACATATCCTTGGCCTACTCCAGACGTCTTTAAATTCCTGCCTGCAGGCCTACCTTGTTTAGGGAATTTCCATATTTCCTTGGGGTTACTTGTCATTGTTCTTTTTGGGTTAATGAATTTACTTTGTGTTTTATTTCTTGATTTATTGTGGCCATTGTCAAGGTTTTGTGCTACTGGTCACCGGCACCCTTTCCATGCTACAGACAAATTAGCGCACAGACATACCTACATGCTTTGCTACCATGCTGGGGGTGGCAATGATTGCAACAAAAATAATTACAACAAAGTTTCCATGACTCGCCGCCCTTCATTACTTTATCTACTATAACACTCAGAGCCTTGCAGTTTATATCTGTGTTCTTGTTTCTGCTAATCAGGCGATGCTGATGGGACTCAGCCATTTGGGAGTTAAGTGCTGAATGTTATTGCTGAGATAAATCTGAAGCTGTTCCTCTAGTTCGTTTTGTGAATTACTATCTCTTTATATTCCGCAACCTCTATCACTCCTTGCTTGCTCCTGTTTATGCTTTTTGTAACACCTCCCTTGTTTATCTTTCCACTGTCACCAATGGTAAATACTAATTATCGTTACATTGTGTGCACCATCTCTCTTGACCTGCACTACCAGCAGGCTCATCTCCCTCTGGTTCTCCCCGCTCTTTTAATTCCTAGACTTAGCGATGGGCTCTGAGCAATCCAAAACACCACCTATACCTGCAGTAGGGACCAATGCATTCTTCATGTTTTCCAATTATGGGGCATTGAACTGTAAATATCTGAAAGATTGGAATTGTTTTACCCGCTTTCAAAAGGACTTTCAGTGGCCTCTTGAGAGCTTATTTGGTACTGATCATCTTGTGTTTTGCACGGGGCTTTGGAACAAAGAAAGTCTAAGGTGTCTGATGGTCATTGGTCAGCCTATTTCGCCTGGTACAAAGAATCAACGAACATATTGCGTGACAGTCAGACTAGATCACTTAGGAACTCTCAGACTAAGCTACAGAAGGAATTAGAACAATACAAGCATCCCTCCAAGGCCGGCAGGCCCAACAGTAAACACACTCACATAACAAGCCTCTACCGAAGTGTTTCTGCAGACACTATAAAGACTCCCTTTCAGAAGCACCTACAGCGTCACATGTTGAGCTTTTTCGATGAACTACCACCATACGCGCCTCTCCTGGTTGCCCGCACACCACTTAGTCCAAATCAGAGAAACCCTCCAACCCCCCCGCCACAGCGAGCTGCCATGCCACCCCAGTCACAGCCACCCAGTACCCACGCCCAGAGCCCTCCTCTGACTCCCACACGACCCCCAGTACCCCAATCGCCACTTTGCTTTTTGCGTTCTACTGCCAGGGCTAATCCTCTAGCTTCCTCCAACCCATTGCTCCTGCCCAAAACCAACACTGTCACAGCCTGGGACACAAGTGGACCTCTGACTACTTACAGAGATCACTTACTGCAGCACACCCAGGTTTGCCACAATTCACTACTGAGTTGCAGGAACTCACTATAAACACGACCTACAATTGTCACATGCCTTCATGTCTGCACCCACTTCGCTGCACACTATGGATGTCTCGCCATCCACCGCAGCTGACACCACCCTTCTACTTATGCACACCTACCTTCAGGCCAATACCAAGGCTGAAACTATGGGAATTTGCACTCCCTGGAGCTCCACTGACTTATGTATAGCGGGAGACTTGGTAAAAAACCAAGTCACACAGGCGCTCTCTGTTGCACCCAATCTGGGTAGTGAAATTATAAAGTTCTTAAAAACTGTATATATTTGGTAGAAATTGCAGTTATTGAAAATTACGTGAGCAGGTTGCTGAAAGGAAAGAGTCTGCATTGTTTTATAACAATGATTTTCATAAAAAAATCTCAAGGATCATCAGTAATAAACTCTTAGTGAGGAAGCGGCTGACACATCTGTCATACAAAGCAGAATTAACAAGCCAATGCATTTCGGAGAACCTTCTCCTTCATCAGGGCTAGTCTGTGGTGTAGAATATGAATAAATTACATCCATGTATTTTGTCGTAAATCAACATAATAGATAAAGTATACAAACATAATAACACAAATATAATAAAATACGACATACTGTTTGTGGATGGTTTCAAAGGTGAATGGTAGCACACAAAAAAAAGAAAGAAAAGGAAAAGCCAAGTTGAGAGGGGCAATATTATAAATAGTATCATCGGTAAAAACAAAATACCAAAATCACATCTGTTACCTGTGTGATGTGAGCAGCACAGACTAAAAGTGATGCAGAGTAATATCCGTACCGAAATAATGTACGGCGTTCCAAATGGCCACCCGGTGTACTACACATCAGAACGATCGCGCCGTTCTGTGAGAAAAATAAGGAATAGAGGATCACTGATAGAATAAGGAGGCAGTGTCAGGTAATGGAAGCAATGAACTGAGTGTACCTGGTAATACACGGAGGTCTGAGAGACAGTTCTTCGCAGGCGCGTGAACGCGGCGAGGGGCTGCAGTGTTTAAACATTTGCCAAGGCAACACTGCATATAAATAGCACGTGAAAAGTAGCGCGATGCGAAAGCAGAACACTGCTAGAGGCTAAAGCATATAAGAACAAGCTAGTAATGAATTTAGAGGACATCTGGATAATTATCAGACATTATGGAGGATAGAAACGAGCTTAATTTGGAAAAATGAAAATGGAAGGAATACTACTCAGATTCACTGTTGCTAAGGAAACGCTATACAAAATTCACTCGAAACCGTGTTGTGTCTGGAGAAAGGCGTGATGCGCGGGTGGAACACTGCCAGGGAATAAGCAGATCAGAAAAGACCAGAGAAATCAATTTAGAGGTCAACTGAAACAATATCTACAATAGTCGTAGGAAAATAAAATAAAATAACAATACTGAAAAAACAAACGAACCAATCATGGAAATAACACAAGTGCTCAGTATGAAATAGCATTATGTGCTCTCATCCAAAATCAGGTAATCGGATGTGAAAAGGTGTGAAAAGAATGACAATTTAAAAAAATGAGGGAACACCACGGTCACGGGTGTCCCGATCCCAATCCTGATGATTGTTTGGCACAACAATCTGAGATGAAAGAGAAATTTTTGGCACGTGGCTACAAGAAAGAAGAATTGGATTCAGCATCCCAGAGAGTCAACACTCTTGATCGGGACACCTTACTGTCTAACACCAAAAAAACCAAGAGAGAACTTAAATCTCCTATACATGTGTCCAAATTCTCCGTACAGAGCAATAAGATTAAGAACACCATTAAGAAACTTTGGAGTATCTTTAAGAATGATGTAAGGGTACAAAATCTGTTTGACAAATTGCCAGTATTTACCTACCAAAGAAGTAGGAACCTATGGGATGAATTAGACTGCCAACAAAAGAACCAATCACACAGCGAACCGGGACATTTCCCTGTCTTAGCCTGGCTCCTAATGGTCTCAATGAGGAGATCAACTATTATTGTTATGTTTGAAATTTAATCTGTTCTCTGATTTGATCTATTACGCATCCTGTCACATGTGGACTCATTTCATATTCTACTTTCTTGATCCATTATGTATTCCACTTTATTATTTTACAAGTAAGACTTATTTCACTGATTTTCAGTTGGTTACCTCATGGACGTTGTTTGGAACATATGTCCCTCTGTGGTTTTCTTAAGATATGGTCTCTTAAATATTCTCACGTTGATCCAGGAACCATCATTACGGACCCTGTCACTAGTACTTATTAGCTCTGTGCATACAGCATCCTTGAATTTGGATTCATCCCCCAGCACAGGGGTTCTGTAACTTGAGAGCACCATGGCCACTGATCCCGGACTGCTTGTCTGGGACCCGAGGTGCCACCCGCCGGTGGCACCACCCGTGACCATGGGGTTCCCTCATTTTTTTAAATTGTCATTCTTTTCACACCTTTTCACATCCCATTACCTGATTTTGGATCAGGGCACATAATGCTATTTCATGCTGAGCACTTGTGTTATTTCCATGCTTGGTTAGTTTGTTTTTTCAGTATTGTTATTTTATTTTATTTTCCTACCACTATTGTAGACATTGTTTCAGTTGACCTCTAAATTGATTTCTCTGTTCTTTTCTGATCTGCTTATTCCCTGGCAGTGTTCCACCCACGCATCGCGCCTTTCTCCAGACACAACGCGGTTTTGAGTGAATTTTGTAAAGCGTTTCCTTAGCAACAGTGAATGTGAGTAGTATTTCTTCCATTTTCATTTTTCCAAATTAAGCTTGTTTTTATCCTCCATAATTTCTGATAATTATCCAGATGTCCTCTAAATTTATTACTTTAGCTTGTTCTTATATGCTTCAGCCTCTAGCAGTGTTCTGCCTCCTCATCGCGCTACTTTTCGGGCACGATGTGGTCACGTGCTATTTATATGCAGCGTTGCCTTGGCAACAGATTAAACTCTGCAGCACCTCACCGCGTTCACGCGCCTGTGAAGAGCTGTCTCTCAGACCTGCGTGTATTACCAGGTACACTCTGTTCATTTCTCCCATTCCCTGACACTGCCTCCTCATTCTATCACTGATCCTCTATTCCTTATTTTTCTCACAGAACGGCACGATCGTTCTGATGTGTAGTACACCGGGTGGCCATTTGGAAGGCCGTACATTATTTCGGTACGGATATTACTCTGCATCACTTTTAGTCTGTGCTGCTCACATCACACAGGTAACAGATGTGATTTTGGTATTTTGTTTTTACCGATGATACTATTTATAATATTGCCCCTCTCAACTTGGCTTTTCCTTATCTTTCTTTTTTTTGTGTGCTACCATTCACCTTTGAAACCATCCACAAACGGTATGTTGTATTTAATTATATTTGTGTTATTATGTTTGTATACGTTATCTATTATATTGATTTACGACAAAATACATGGATGTAATTTATTCATATTCTACACCACAGACTAGCCTTGATGAAGGAGAAGGTTCTCTGAAATGCATTGGCTGTTAAGTCTGCTTTGTACGACAGATGTGTCAGCCGCTTCCCCGCTAAGAGTTTATTAGTGATGCTCCTTGAGATTTTTTTTATAAAAATCATTGTTGTAGAACAACGAAGACTCTTTCCTTTCAGCAACCTGCTCTCCTAATTTTGAATAACTGCAATTTCTACCAAATATATACAGCTTTGAAGAACTTTATAATTTCACTACCCAGATTGGGTGCAACAGAGAGCGGCTGTGTGACTTGGTACTTTACCAAGTCTCCCGCTATACATGTTTTTCATGTCAGGGTGTCTCCAGACTCATCCCAGCCAGCACCTGGAAAATTTACTTTGAAAATCTAATTATCGTAATTTTCAATTTTTTCAATTTGAACTATCGAATCTAAACGGATTATCTAAAGTGGTGCCTGCTTTTTTCTATTTAAAAAAAGAAAATGTTTTGTTCAACTGACTTATACCATATGGCACAACAATTCCCCACATTGCCTGACAACCCCACTGCTTTCATGGAACATTTGAACACGTGATTGTCTGCTGCGACCCCACCATTGGAGACCTTATACAACTCCTATGAGCTGTGCTCAAAGAAACTCTATACAAACAAATTATGTAAAAACTACAATGGCCTGACACACTGGCGTAAGGTGATGCAATTACTGCTAATATTATTGCACTTGCCACCCTCATCAATGAAAAATACCCTGTCAAATCTGGTAAAAATTGCAGCCTGCAAGCGGAACCAGTCTGATTCTTCCTCTGACTACCTATCTAAATTGACTGACTGTTTCACTAAATACTCTGTTATTGCAAACGCTGGGGAGCAAGCTAAACCTGCATTCGTTTCTAATTTTGTGAATAGTCTCCGTCCTGAAATTTCAAACAATATTCAAAACGTTCAGATTGGGTGTCAAGCTGAATCTATTGAAAAAGCTTTGCAAGCAGCTCAACATTTCTATGACAAGATCAAATGCCAGGAGCAAGATGGTGTCACCCGCCTCATGGCTTTGCAAATACAGCATGCTCAACAAATAACTATCTCTGGGGGCCAGGGACGCTCGGGTACACCACGTCAAGCCTACACTTAACAGGCTCTTCCCGATTTTCACCTGGGCCACCAGCCACAACAGACTTTTGCACACTCATTTTTGGCTGCCTAATAACCCCTGCCAGGGCAACCATTCTGCAGATATTGTAAACAGACGGGCCATCTCATCCAACAATACCCTACCAAACCTTGCAGACCACAGAAATATGGTCCCACTACTCCACGCAATGATTTAATTCCTCCAGGAAATTCGAATTTCTACCCTCCAACCCCATCACCACTCCCTGAGCCTCTGCCTGCTCCTAACAGGGGCTACCAGGATATGTATATCTCCTATGGTCCACAATGACATTGGGGGGCCCCGCCGTGTTGTCTGCTGATTTGCTCCCGCTGGACCAGTCTGGTCCCTATCTCAAATGATACATCCAAGGAAAAAATGTAAATTGTTTAATTGACACAGGTGCTAGGAGTTCGACGCCACGAGCTGTAGATTTCCACAGGTTAAAGTTTCCAGAGAAATTGTAAATTTGTTTGGTATGTCTGGCACCACCATCCCGGCCCCGTTGTCCAATGAATTATCTGTTTGTATTGATCCCTTCAGTGAGCATCATGACTTTCTACTGAGCCCTTGCTCACCTGCAAATTCGTTGGGTATTGATCTTCTATGCAAAATGCATTGTCATTTATTGTTCTCTGAATAGTATTTATCTAGAGGTTCCACAGTTTAGACAAGCTGAATGTGTGTTCCTCCTCCAACAGCCCATGCACTCGGAGCCTCCTCCAGAGCATCCATCACTACTCACACCCACCCAAGCTACACAGGTATGACACCTTATTAACTAATTGCCAGTTGCCTTCTGGGCTTTAGCACCAATTATGTAGGCCACATTCTCTCTGCCAAACCTGTTTGGATCACTCTAATCCTGAGGTCCCTCTGCCATGAGTACCTCACTATAGGATCTCCCCACAAGCAGAGGAAGGTGTTAAGCCGGTCATCTCCTCCCTCATTGACCAGGGCATCCTCTACCACACCACTAGCCCTTGCAATACTCTGATACACCCCAGAGAAAAAAAGGCATGGGCAAATTCCGTTTTGCTCACGAATTTGCACACTCTTAATAAGGCCATCATACCCTCACATCCAGTGGTACCGGACCCCATCAACATCCTCTCCTGTATCCCACCAAACACCCAACTTTTCATTTGCATTGATCTTGCCTCTGCCTTTTTCTCTCTCCCCATCCACCCTGACTCTCAGTACCCCTTTGCCTTCACATACAATGGACATCAGCTCACCTACAGATGCATTCCCATGGGTGTTGACTCCCCATCTCTCTTCTCCCAGATTCTGCAGGAAGACGCCACTCCTGTATTCTTGATTATAGCCTCTACTGTAGCACATATGCAAAAGATGCTACATGACTCCCAACCCGACAAACTAATGTGGTTGCCTGACGCTTCCACAGCCTTCTTCAAGATCAAAACTGCCCTCTCCATTGCCCCCGCCCTCATCCTTTCTGACTACTCTAGATCATTCACCCTGTTCTTTGATGAGAAAGAGGGGTATGCCTTAGATGTACTCGCACAGAAGCACAGGGACCTACAATCCCCTGTAGCCTATTTTAGCTCACAGTTATACCCTGTAGCCTCTACCTTTCCCAAATGCATACATGCCAACATTCTGTGACCAAAAATCTGTAGGAATCTTAAAGTTTCAAAAATAGGCGAGGAGGTAATGATAGGAATATGGCGCGTCAGCAGCCCATTGTCATTGAATGAGCCCGCCGCCGCGGGTGCATTCAATGACAATGAGGCGCCTGCCACGCCTTCTGCCATCACGCCAGCTCGGGGGAGCCCTTGAAAGACTCGCCGGAGCTGGCGTGGTGGGGGGCTAAGGGCGCCTTTGGCCAAAGGCACCCGCGGTGGAGGGGCGCTTGAAAGACTCGCTGGAGCTGGCGTGGTGGGGGGCTAATGGCGCCTTTGGCCAAAGGCATCCGCGGTGGAGGGGCTCTTTTAGCCCACCGCCGTGGGTGCCTTCGACATTAAAAGCCTGCATGCAGCGCCTTCTCCCGCTACGCCAGCTCGGGGAAGTCCTTGAAAGACTCCCCCGAGTTGGCATGGTGGGGGGCTAATGGCGCCTTTTGCCAAAGGCACCCGCGGCGGAGGGGTGCTTTTAGCCCACCGCCGTGGGTGCCTTTGACATTAACAGCCTGCATGCCGCGCCTTCTCCCACTATGCCAGCTCGGGGAAGTTCTTGAAAGACTCCCCCGAGTTGGCGTGGTGGGGGCTAATGGCGCTTTTGCCAAAGGCACCCATGGTGGAGGGGCGCTTTTAGTCCACCGCCGTGGGTGCCTTTGACATTAACAGCCTGCATGCCACACCTTCTCCCGCTACGCCCGCTCGGGGAAGTCCTTGAAAGACTCCCCCGAGCTGGCGTGGTGGGGGGCTAATGGCGCCTTTTGCCAAAGGCACCCGTGGCGGAGGGGCGCTTTAGCCCACCGCCGTGGGTGCCTTAGACATTAAAAGCCTGCATGCCGCGCATTCTCCCGGTACGCCAGCTCGGGGGAGCCCTTGAAAGACTCCCCCGAGCTGGCGTGGGCAAAAAAAAAAAAATGTAAAAAACAAAAAGATTTTAATTATTATTTTTACAAAATAAATCAGTATTTGGTGTCAAAAAATAGGTAGGCGGTAGGACTGCTTAAAAAGCCGTATCCTATCGCCTAAATCGCTAGGGTTGGCAAGTATGCAAATGTCTAAGAGAGTGGTAGCTGTCGCTGCCCTTCTCCTTCCAAAATCAGACAACATTGCTCTAGTACACCACATAAACATAGCAGTGCCACACTCTGTATTGGCACTCCTCCTCAGGGGTAAAACACAACACCTATCTGCTGCATGTCTCATCAAACATGAAACAGTGCTCCTTTCTGCCACTAATATCACTGTCATCAGATGCGCCCCACTTAACCTTGCCTCCCTGCTACCCACTCCACATGACAATCACCTGCATGACTGCCTTGTAGTGGTTGACATTGTGTCATCACCAAGAGCCGACCTCAAAAATATCCACCTCCCCAACAGACCTAGTTCTCTTAATTGACAGTTCTTTTCTTAGGGACCCACAGGGTTTCTCCTGCAAGGCTTTGCAGTTTATACCTCTTTTGAAGTATTAGAAGTATTTCAGCTCCCATCAGTACAATCAGCACAAATGGCTGAACTCATTGCCCTCACAATGCACATCCACTATATCCAATGATTCACGTTGCGCCTTTTGTATCTCACACGACTATGGGACCCTCTGGAAACAGCCCAAGGTACTCCCATTCTCAATGCTCCTTATGGTGGAGCACTGCTTAATGCGATCTTGCGACCCACCGATTTGGCCATTGTGAAATGTAAGGCCCACACTTGATTTTCTGACAGCACCTCGCAGGGTAATGCATTTGCTGACTGCCATGCAATAAATGTGGCCCTCCATGGCCCTCAGGCTCCTGATTATGTGCCAGTGTTTCTCTTTTCATTTGAGGGCCCCCTAGCATCTCTTTCTGTCCAGGCGGACCTCCAAGATGCGGTCCCTCAGGCAGAGAAACAGGGCTTGGAAAGTAAAGGATGCGTTTGTTGCTGTTATCACCTGTGGCCTGATAACTCAGGCTGGTTAGTGGCCCCACTATCGTTACTACCGTACTTAGCACATGTTTCTCACCCTGTGTGCCTTTCAAGCAAGGGAAAGATGACCTCAGAGATCCAGAGATATTGGCGCTCCCCTAAGTTCCCCTGTAAATATGCTGATTTCATTACAGTGGCCAAGAAACTGCTCAGAGAATCCATCCCACGTTTTGGCCTCCCATTTTCTATAAACTCCAATAGGGTACCCATTTCACAGGACAAAATTTACAGAACATGCGCAATGCCCTAGGCATTCTACAGAATTTCCACTGCTTGCGTTGCCCGGAATAGGCCAGGTCAGTGGAACGCTGACATTTCGGCGTGAAGAACCGCCTTGCCAAAGTGTGCCAGGAAACAGGCCTAAATTGGCCTGATGCCCTCCCTCTTGCACTCATGGACTTGGAAACACTGTTAATAGAGTAGACAGCCTTTCTGAGGAGGCCCATGAGAATACCAGTGACTCCGCCACCTTCTTCTGAACTCTGTGATTTACAACTGAATGAAGATCTTGTTGTTTTCTATTGCAAAAGACTAATGCTCGTTGTCCGTGCTCTCTTCCAGCAAATCCAAGAAGCCTTTCCTCGACTGCCTGAAACACTGTGGTACAGCCTCCTGCTTTTAGACTAGGTAGTCCTGAAAGTGCATCAGCAAAAATCCTCACTGCACCCTCGGTGGAAAGGACTGTTCCAGGTCCTGCTGACAACCCACATGGCAGTACGCTGTAGAGGCCAGGACTCATGGGTCCACGCCAGCTGGGGTTTGTAAACAGCTCCTCCAATCGTTGACTAAGAACAGCAAGGGGTCCAGGGCAAAGACCCCTCAATGTCTGCAAGCACCAAAGACACAGAACCGCTGCAATCTGCAGGGGTACAGGATAAAGACACCCCTCTTTAGCTGCCCAATTGGGTCTCAGCAGCTAAAACCCCAGTGAATGCACATCCAGCACTCCTTGACGACGAAGCTCTGCTACCTGTCCCGAGGTGCAACTTGTGGAGTACGGCCACCATCTCATCTGACATCAGCAGGTGAACCACACCTACCAGCATACCACTGCTACACCTGTCTCCTATAGGTGGCCCAGTGCTCGCAATAATTTGCTACACCTGTCTCCTCCGGGTGGCCCATCGCTCGCAAAGGTTTTGCCACCAAACAACTACAATAACGCTGTGCACCTGCAGTGTATGTGCATACGAATAACACTGCTATTGCATTATTGATGCAGTCACCATTCACTGTCTGAATTGTTTCCAACATGTTGCTGGTCCTTATCATGGTACTAGCTCTGCCTCCCCCTACATTCGCCATCGGACACCCAGATTGCAACACCTTCCTCAGCTTCTCCTGGGCCTACATTGACCTAATGAATGCCTCTGATTGCTATGCATGCTCCCGCACTCCTATGTATGCCAGTGAGGGGATTCCCTGTATCCCGTCCTGTTCAATCATGATGAATGGTGTTATGAACGCATGATCAATGAGTCTTCTTGTTCCAATTTGAACCATCCCTTCCCCCAGGGATTCTTCTACCCCAGCGAAGCCAATACTTTACCTCCCAAAATACCAACCACATTTGTTCCACATGCTCTTATCTCTTTCACCGCGATAGGCACTCTGCCTTCAATGGGTATCACACCACCCACTGTTGTCCTTAACTGAAGTGCTAGCACCACCACCTATAACCACTCGGCTGTCAGTAGGATAGGCCAATTTCATAGTAATGGCACACCTAGAAATGCAGTAGCACTCTTCACCCACATAGGATTATATTTCCTTTGTGGGGCTAGTGCCTACCCATGGTTACCAGTTAACTGGACTGTTCAGTGCACCAATGGGTTCATTCGCCCAGCAATCCGTCATGTGTCTCTTTTTCCAAAGGCTCACAGACCACAAGGGGGCATGGACCAAGATGGCCGCTTAAGGAAGAAGCTCCGCCACACACCATCATAGTAGAGAGTGTAGCCTTCCCTCTGGCGCCAGTTGAGCACCAGTTCAGCAGACCTGGGCGGAGAGGGCCATCAACAGGATCAGGGAGGGCAAGGACAGCTAAACCCGGTTGGGCTCTTGAGAGGGGGCCTAGGCATCACCCCCCCACTGGAGTGCATGGGGGATGGTCAGTGGTGACAGGGTTTGCGGCCCATGACACAGGGGTGTGCCTGTAATAGGGGGAGGAAACGGTGTGGCAGAGCCCCCCCCAGCAATGCCCAGGAAAGCGCTGTCCCTCCGCGGAGACTCAGACGGCGTGGTTTGTGAAACTGTGAGGGACCCACACTGGTGAGGTTGACCAGTGGAAGGGCAAAGAAAGACATTCACGTCCAGGAAGCACCTAGTTACAACCATAGGGGCAAATCACAAACCTGAAAGGGGCAGCACAAGCAAGCAGTGGGGTACAAAGACAGGCACAGTCTTGACCAGCTGAGATTCAGCCTCACATAGCCACCCTGGAGTGCCGACAGAGTTAGGGCATACAGCGGAGGAATCCAGCGCAGGGGATAAGTTCCCTACAACGTTTCAGGAGGGAAGCAGGAAGAGACCTGGAAGGTTCTACTAGTGGGAAGGACATCATGGCGGAGGGGGCAGTGCACCGGCCCTCACCAGAGAAATCAAGGCAATCCAGACAGATATTCAGGTACCTATATGTGATCTCAAGGGGCGGGTGGACAAGCTTGAAGATAAAATGGAAGTAATGGAAAATAACCATCTCCAGGTAGATCTTCTGGACATGAAATACAAGGCGTGGCTAACAGAATTGGAGTCTAGGGAAGAGGACACACTCCTAAAACTGGATGACCTTGAAAACAGAGGATGTCAAAACAACCTATGAATTCTGGTAATTACAGAGCCATGGGGAGAGATGGCTGAAGATGTAGGGAGAACGGTCCAGGGCATGATTAACTCAATTTTCACAGATGACAGAGGAAAAAATGTCCAGTTGCAGAGAGCCCACAGAGGTGGGGGCAGAGGAGGGAGGGTCCCGATGTCAATAGTGGTCTGCTTCCTCCGCTACAGGGAGAAGATGCAAGAAGCAGGCATCGAAGAAGAAGTTCAGTATGTGCAGACTAGATCAATGACGAGGAAGAAGGAGGCAGATATGATCCAATAGACAGATAAAGAAGACATTAGACCGTGGTTCTACCAAGACACTCTTTATAGCTACTAAATAAGGAGTGAGAGAAAAAGCTATTTGTTCTTGAGCCACAGGAGTTTGTTAACATTGAACTGAGACACATTTAAGTCTTGATCGAGAAGGAAAAGATGCCAACTCTGCAATTCCTTTTCGACGACTGGAAGAGGGAACAGTTCCCCGATTCCTTTCTCACTGAGTTTCTTTTTGGAGTCATCCATGGTAGTGCCTAATGGCCATGTTCACCGGATCATTCTTGCTGTTTTTCTCTTTATTCTTCGTGCACACCCTGCACTTGTGGGGAGAACTATTAGTGTTCATCTGTTCCTGCAGGATCCTAAAAATGATCCAATAGTGAGGAGATTGCTTGCAGCCATAATAGAGCAAGTTCTCCAACTTCCCGAGTTCAGTTTGGAAAACACATCTGAGGACAATGCTAATAAACTAGTTGGAATGGTCTTTTATTTCTTGATTGAAGAACGTCCTCATCTTGTTGGAAGACAAACTTACGTTCGTACCTTCCT
Organism: Ambystoma mexicanum; assembly: GCF_040938575.1. NCBI lineage: Eukaryota > Metazoa > Chordata > Amphibia > Caudata > Ambystomatidae > Ambystoma > Ambystoma mexicanum. The sequence continues at coordinate 951,393,511 of NC_090928.1, read as the reverse complement.
GAGAGCTCCAAGGAATCTAGTGGCAATCAATCAATTGCTACGTGACATCATAGATCAAGTATGTCTATTTTCTGAAAGAATATAGAGAGCATCCTGAATGAGGCTTTCAAGGGAAAACATTCAGAGCTTACTGTCTTAATTTTGTATTACTTTCTGGAAACACATCCTCATTTGGTTTGGCGAAAGGACGACTCCTTTGTGTACATCAGGAATCCTGTTAATAGTCCTGCAATCAGCCAACTGCTTGAAGAGCTTGTGGAGCAGATCCAGGTGCTGCCAAAGTATTTTATGTGTCCTGAATAAAGTTTGTTTTTTCCTTTCTTAAAAAAGAGTGTGAATGGGCAACATCGACATTAATAATAACGTGGCTAACAACGAGAGGCCACCACGACGAGCAAGGAGCTATTGCTGCATCAAGTGGGCCTATTGGCATATCATTTATACCTGCATCTTGTTTATTGTGATTCTTCTCTCACTCAAAGTACATACTGTCTATTATGTGGACCCAAATAAAGCAAGGGTCCCTGTGTATCTTCCTATGCAGAAGGAGGGTACAGATGTGGCAACTATAAGACAGCCAAGACCTTATGTAATTGTTCCTACACAATGTGTTCCTGGCTGTGTGTATTATTGACACACATAAGATCCACACGCAAGTTGGTTGTGCTACGCGCTAAATTGATTTGACTCTTTCTTTCGGCCTACATGGGAAAGGAAGTACTGCCGACAACTGTTAATTAAGAAGGTGATTGTGCACGGTACTTTGGACGCTAGCCTGTGATGCACCAACCCGGTATCTAGCGTGACCCTCGTGCCCTTCAGGATAAGTTTCCTTTACTAACCTCCCCTCCTTTTCGTTGTTTCTATATTGGATTACTGCTGAGACCTGTTGTCGGAGCCTCCAGTTATCAGCCTCTACAGGTTAGTGTTGTTGTCCTAATTGCTGAACTAGTAGTGAGAATTAATATTGGGATACATATTCATTACGCCTTATTTTATCCTAGGCTGTCTTCCGCTGGTTTTCCCACGCCCTTTCCAGTGATTCCTCCGTCTGTCTGTTAGTCAGAGAGTGGTATCATGTGGAATGTCTATTTTGACTTCACTACCATCAAGCCGTTTGTCTAAAGGATCCGAAGAACCCTATCAATTGTTTCCTTTATGGTCATACCTGTATCCTTTATTGGGAAGTATAAAATACGTGGTTGATTTATGACACTGAGAGCCATACGACTGATGTCTCTTCAGAAAGGATACATTCTGGACATGATTACAGCCATGGATGGAGGTGTTTGTGCCAAAATTGGAGAATCATGTTGCACATTTATACCTTCTCATGATGACGAGAAAGGTGCCTTGACAGAGGCCATAGAGATGCTGACGAAGCTACACGTCCAGATGGTAGACGAAGTAGAAGATATTGCTGATGACAGTTGGATCACTCTTTTTGTGGGTTCCACAATGGATGGCAGATACGTTCAAGTTCCTTGGAGGCCTGATAGTGATGCTGTTGCTTGGATTCTGTGTAATCAGATTGGCTATTTCACAATGCAAGACAACTGCAAAGAAAGATATAGGGATGAAGATCATGACTGATGTTGAATCAGGATGGAAAACCAAGGAGCTAACAGATGAAGAAATCAGAGATCATGTGAAAGCCAGCATTCCTGCACCTGAGGGAACGAAATTTCTATACCCAAAGAACCATAAGAAGTATGTGCGAAAATGGATCTACTGTAGTCCAAATGGACAGTACATGGAACAAAGATGAGCATGTGAAATCAGCTGGATGCCTGAAAGGAGTAAAAAAGATATGGGTTCCGAAAAAACATTGCTTCAGAAAAGGATGTCTAGATGTGAAAGATACTGGGAGAGTGGTTGATGAATCGCCCAGAGGGGGGAGTGTAGAGAGGGAGCCAAGTACCCCCACCTCAATCATCACCCCCATATTGCCTATATGCTGGGACCCAGAATGTGAAATAGGTGTAGTGCCAGTGAAGATACCAATACCAAGGAAAATCCTGGAAGCAAGGTTCCCATTGAAAAAACCATACCTGCATACACAACAATATGATGGCCTTTGTTTGAAATACCAGATGAAGTGTAGAAAAATGAGCAAAAGAGCCGATTGGTGCCGTCACACGAAGCAAGCTCACGCATCCAGAAGAGATGCAGAAACAAGAGAACATAGACATTCAATAGGCATCAAGAAAGTATCAAAGATAAGTAACATTTCGGGATCAAGATGAAGATGTTTATGTTACAGAAATGATGAAGATATTAAGTCATTTTACACGTGTACAGATAAAAAGAAACACAAACAGACAAAATATTCTTGAGGCTAGCTATGTAGTAAATATATATATATATACTATATATGAGTGAGTAAACTATAGACGATTCCACTACGCATTTTAGTAGAGCTGGACTAGAAAAAGGAAGGCTTTTCCTGTTTGTCGCAGCTGAAAAGCAATCAAATTACAGAAATGAATCAAAGCAGGGTGAGGCTGGATGAGCCCCAAGAAGCCAAGGCCGCTCTGGGCCGGAATGGTCAGACAGTAGCTACAAACATGTGAAAAAACAAAGCCCTCCTCATGGGAGGGGCACGAGAACATTGAAGGCGTCAAAGGTTCAGTAAATAATAATATTTTAAATACACCAGAACTCAAAAACATGGTCTTCAGTCACATGGATGGGTGAAAATAGATAATCATTATGAGCTACACCAACGTAAGGAGACAGAGTATGCTATACTCCCTTGTATTCTCCAGAGCAAGGAACATTTCCAAGGCCAAGTTCAAAGCCTTAATTGACATGCAGACTGCAAGAGGTGATGATAGATGACATGCTAATTGGTGGGAAGCTATGGTCAAGACCAGCCCACCAGCACCTGGATGACAGCATGCGTGTTGCTGGCATATGTGGAAAAGTACTGACAGATGTAAGGATGCCAACCAATTATAGAGGGCCACGTAGTAAAGACCCCTATAGTTTGTGTAACAAATGGGACATTGTGTATTTGATGAGATTCATAGTGACCTGTTTGAGGGTAGGGCTTAGTTGCCCCACCTAACGTTAGAGACCCTATTACTCTCTTAGACAAGTATGGAACTTATACCTTGTTCCCTTAGACCCAATCACTTTTTCTAATATGTTTTTGTAGTTTGCCACGTAGGATGACGTCAGCAATGACGAGTTTTTACTATATAAGATTCTTTTTTATAAGATTTGTTGAGCGAGAAGATCGAACGAATTGTTGATGTTCGTTGTAACTCCCTGTTTTAGACAATTGTAAATAAAACAGCTTTGATTTGCCAACTTCCTGAGTTCGTATGATTATTGATGTTTGAGTATCTTCTTCATCCCCATCCATCTCAAAGTATTGCTACCTCGTCTTAAAGGGCTGGGTCGATAACCCCAGTTCTGAAGCATTCAAGAGTGCTAGGTGTCTATAATTATGTGGGTCCTCCCTAGCACCTTTTCTGAAGATGAGGACCAGGTGAGAAAGCTTCCAAGATTTGGGTGTGGTTTGTGTATGGATAATAAAGTGAGAATGTTTTAATAGCACAGAGGACCAAAGAAAAGGATTGCCCTGCAAAGTTACCGAAGCTAGACCATCAGGTCCTGAGCTTGCGAAGATTTGGCCTTCGAAATTAGATGAAAAATATCTCTGTGGTCAAAACTAAGCTCCCAATGTGGATCGATTGAGTAAAGGCCAGGAGGTGACAAAGACTCTGGTTTATCGTATAACCTAGTTAAAAAGGATTTCCATGTCGATTCAGCTATGGGGTTTAGTTGTGAACAAATCTGAGGAGTATTCAAGTTGTTGATTATAGACCAAAAACATCTGTCTTGATTGGTTTTCAAAGCATCTATCATAGCTCCGACATCACGTTGTAGTATTAGGCACTTGTCGGCTTTTAGACAATTATTGTTTCTTTGTTTGAAGAGTTTATGATTGCCTTTAGAGTTAAGTTTCTTCTCTATACCATTGGAGCACAAATTACAGTTTAGTTCTTTTTTTTTTGACCTACCTAGGTTATCATAGTAATGGATGTGATTTGAGGGAGGGAGTCTAATCCTGCATTGCAATCACTATCAAACACTATTAGAATGCTATAGTCAAGTCAAGTCTGTAATGAAGTTTGCATGAATAAAGAAGTTACCTCTCTTCATGGCCGAAGATCATGTGATGTCTCATCCTATGATGTCGTTGAGTTGGTAAGGTTTTTTGTTTATGTCAGTTCAACTAACCTCCTGATTTTGGTTAAATGACACCACGGATTGTGTGCATTTTATAATCCAACATTAAACACAAACATAGCACAGCTTTATGAACACATTTCTCTCAAGCCCGAGAGAGCATTACGTAAGAAGTGATAGGTGCCTGCCTATTTCCTCACCTTTCAAATGTGTTGTAATGCAGTTACATCAATCTATAATGATAAGTTATAATGACAAACTGTGACTGTTTCTGTCATAATGCATGTTGCATTACAGAACCTTGTGCAAACACATTCAGAAAGGGCACACGATAGATTTATATGAGGTTGGAAATTCAATGCTGTAGTCACGTGGAATATTATATGTCTGACGGTGCGCTGGATAAGTGTCTATCTCATCACACCATCCCTGAAAGCCCATTGTGGTACTTTCAAACGTGTTTGTATAGCCACACATTCCTGGACATTCAATGGCATTAACATACAGTGGGTTACACTGTGGTCTTACCCCTTGGCAACACCATTCCTGCAACTAACAAATTGAGGATGGTGGAGGCCATTGTCCTATAAGACCTAGGGAAAACCGCAACCATCTCACACAAACAGAAATGCTTTCTTACCATTTCTCAAGCACGTATCAAGCAGTTGGAATGTTTAAACAACAGTTCTCAAGCAGTGATGAGCATTTTTCTTCTACAAGCAGTTAATGTATTCTCTAATCATGGAGAAAGCCGCTTAGGAAATGTTCTCGGACTATTGAGCAATTTGCATTTTTTGTCACCTATGCATGAAAGGGTAGGGCTTAATATATGCTTAAATTAGGCAGATTGCAGTTTGCCTGCTTAGTCAATGCTTAAGAAATGCCCTTGTTATTATTATTATTATAAAATGTATAAAGCACGGACTAGGTCCCATAGGGCGTCTAAGCTCTGAGAAGGGGAGGCAGGCTCAAAGAGCAGTCAAATTGCCATATGCTCTAACAGAGAGGAAGAAAGAGAATGATTTTGACTAGGGTAACAGGGACCAGATTACAGCAATTTTGCAACGATGCAAGTGCAATGTTGCACGGCATTAGCACGAGGGGCAAAGTTTGCCCTATTTTTAAAAACACTGGGACATTTCAGAAAACGATTGCACCATGACAAGTGTAGTTTGGGATGTTATAAGCACTAAGGCAAACATTGCCCTAGTTCCAAAAAGATGCATTTCTTTTTTTATTTTAAACTTTTATTTAAAGGCGAGGGTTTACAGCAAACACACATGGTAGATAGTGATAAATAACATGCAGTAACAGCGTACATACATTCAGTAGTCCAGGACATTGCAATCTATCAAGCAGATTCGCACAGTATATCATAACAACACATGTTGCAGCTAGATCTCTTGATGCATTTTTGCATCAGGGCAAAGTTTCCCCTACTGCTAATACCATTCCGTATTAGTACTAGGGCAAACCTTGCCCCTTGTGCAAACATGCAGTGAGAATATATCTTTTTTGCACTGGGGCAATTTTTGCCCAGGTGCTTATACCATGCCAAACTGCACTCGTCATGGTGCAACGGTTTTCTAATATGTCCCAGTGTTTTTAAAATCAGGGTAAACTTTGCCCTAGTGCGAATGCCATGCAACTTTGCACTTGCGCCAGTGCAACATTTCTGTAATCTGCCCCAGATGTTTATGGTGCAGAGTGCACTAAGAAATCTCACGCTCGCTACCCTAGGCTGCACAGCTGCATTGCTCTTAACAGAGCTATCATGGTTGTATCTGATTTGTACATTTGGCGGGTGAGATTTCCTTTTCAATCGTGTTTCTCGCCATTATATCTGCTGAATTTAATCAGAATCAAACCATAGCCATTGTTTTGTCAGGTAAATTTAACACTGGCGTGGACGTTTATTTTTACAATGAACTGTTTTCTGACTGAAAGATTGGAAAGTTGGGGTAACAATTCCTCTGCTCCAATTAACTTGAGATCGAACTTACTTTTCAGTCAATTCGAATGCGTTGCTCTCTAGTGCAAGGGTCACAGAAGGAGCTCCCTTATTGACATTATGGTATATGTTCGCAATTTATTGCTCAGCCGCACATCAGCGTTTCTGACAAAAATGCAATTTACTGATAGAGCAAAGCGATAGAATTCATTATGTTTATACAAGAGAGAAATACGGCGAGATATTCCTCCTGACAGATAATTAGAGAACACTCTCTCTGGGGTACGGCTAATCTGGCGACAGCGAGACAGCCCGCACTGAAAGGAGACCCTCTGACGCAGTTATAGCACACTAAATGGAGGTCGCAGCTTGCGGGCTGACACTATGATGAATTATGGGGTCTGAGGTCTATTACTCAGAACGAGAAAATGAGCTCCCAGGCACGGGTGCTTGACGGAGAGGCACTCCACGGCCGCCATGAACCATTCATTTACCTGTTTGCACTGTCATTCTACCAACAGGTACCCATTAGGGCCTATAAATTGTGCTCGCGTGGATTACAAAATGGGCCTTACAGGTCTCGTGCGCCGGGCTATAACTGCCGATGCTCCCTTCCCCTTTGCTCATTAACAAAGAACAGGCTCTCACCAATGGCCATTGACATTGACAGGTTTTATTCTGGGAGCAAAGGTCGTGGCAGTATGATGCGGTGAGACCATGTTACTGGTACTCCATTGTTCTTGTCTTTTTGCAAATCACTGTTCATGTAACGTACCTGGGTCTGGTGTCGCCAGACGTCTGCCATTTTGGTGGCCTCTTGGCTTTATGCTGGCATCTAATTGTAGTTAAGCAAGGCTATGTATCCCAGAATATTTAGCAGTCACAAAAGAGAAGCGCCCTCGGATTAGCGTTTTGGTTATTCAAAATCAGTCATATGTAAATTATGAGATTAATTCACTAGGTAGACAATATAATTGATTTAACTCATGGCCAGTGTATGAGAAGGTTGCTGGTGCTTTTAGGATGTTTAAGAGAAATAAAAAGCTGGGAATGCGAGACATGTACGTAGAACAGCAGTGTTAAAGCAGAGTGTCAGCCGAGTGTCCCTAGTCTGAGGAAGAACTAGTCGGCAACAAGCGTGGATCTGGCAAAGTGGGTGAGGTCAGCATGCCACTTGGTTTGAGGCAGAACAGGATGGAAAGGATATTGGGCCTGGTTGTGCGTGTAAGCTTGTTGGAGGACACAATGGTTTATCTCACCAAGGCATTAAAAGATATTGCAGCTAGCGTGGGAAAAAGAAGGGTGTTCTCAAAGTAATAATATCAGAATTCATTAGATGAGAGAATCAGAACTATCTATGTGGTGACGGTAATTCAGAAATTACTGAGATGCAGCTATCAGAGTAGTTTCAGGTGGAAGGAGTGCATAGAGTGTTGGGGCCACAACCCTGCATCTAAAGCTAGTCCCCGTTATATTATTGTTTGCATTATGAACTGAAATTATCACCTGAATGTAATGCAATACTTATAGCGGCGAGGGAAGCGGGTGATCTCTAGAACGGCAAGGAAAAGATCAGCATTTACCCGGCTCTCACACTTGCTGTGCAAAACCAATAGGGGACACATCTGACTGTTAAACAGCCACATTTATTTGCATATTTTTATCACCATCCACTGTTTGGTTGATTATAAAACGTTTAAAGGTAGAAATTTGATGAGCTCTGTGACGTCTTCAGTTAAGGGCGCGCATGCGTGAGCCTCGTTTCGGGCTGCGCATGCGTGGTACCAATAAAGACTGTCTGTGCGGCAGTTGCCACCGGGACCTTGGAAAGTATAGACATGTGTGTCATTACTCCATGAGTGTATGCATGCGTGTATGAGTACAAGGCGGCCCGAGGCACGGGTGCGCCCATCACATTGGTGACGAGGATGGGATGCAACAGAGGAAGCGTTCGACACGCGCGAGCGTGTCAATCATGAGCATATTCTTCAGTATGCATCCCGGACCCGACGCGAGCGATGGCGGCCATGTTATTTTCCCACGCGGGAGGCAGTAGCGGACCGCGAGGGTGCTCGTGTGCTGCCCACGTTCTGAGGGATAGCATAACCTCAATTTTTAGAACTTTTGCAGTCCTCCAGCCCATGAGGACTGCAATTTGACCTGGGACCACAGGTTCTTGGTGGCAGGGTGCCAGGAGGACGAACCAGGGGCTGATTGCCAACCAGGTGTTGGAGGGAATCATCACCGCAGCACCACAGGGCCACAGCTCAAGCATCCAGGTACGTCAACATGTGTCTAAGCCAGGTTTGTGGCCTCTACCATCAGACTGAGGTGCCTGTGCGACCTGTGAAGATGACGGACAGTGATGGAGAAGCATCTGCGGCACCGATGGTGGTGCGTAGGGAACATGGCAGGAATTGCATGAAATGCAGGAATTAGACACTTCTGGCCCACCTTCGAAATTGGGCCCAAAATGGCTCCTGTGGATCAAGAAATTAGATATGTATTTCACAGCAACTGGAGAGATAAATGATGATGCGAAAAGAGCCACACTGCTCTAGTCAGCGGGGATGGATGTTCTCTGCATCTATGAGTCCCTAAACCTGCAGGTAGTGACGTATGCGGCCATCAAAACGGCGCTTCAAAACAATTTTATCCCATTATCCAATGTGGACTTCAATAGATTTCTCATGTGCGGGGAGAAGCAGCGTGAGGAGGAATCTCTTGATCAGTTCTGCGCACGTCTGCGACAGATGGCAACCACCTGCAGGTGGGACAACGAAGAAGTCATGGTTTGCAATCAGGTGATCCAAGGTTGCAGTTCAGGCAAACTAGGGAGGCACATACTGCGGGAACCAGGTATGACTCTAGCTCAAATATTGGACAGTGGCAGAGTATATGAGCTGGCCAAGACGAGAGGTGCGAAGATGGACGCAGCGGTGCGCCCCGGAAAATGTGAAGAGGCATTTGCAGTGGGAAAGCAAGCTACGTCAAAAGCTCGCTGGAGCCAGAAGCGCCAGGAGGTGGCTCCTGCGCATGGGTCTGCGGCCATATGCCAGTACTGTGGGTATGATTTGCCCCACTCCGAAGACTGTCCCGCCAAGTCGAGGGTCTGCGCCAGGTGCAACGATCCCAGTCACTATGCCAGGATGTGTCGCGCAGCTGCCCCGGTAACCACGCACCGAGGGCCGGCAAGGGCGAGCAGAGGTGGCTTTAGGAGACAACGCTCCATCGCTACTCTGGAGAAGGACACTCAAAGATTCAATATCAAGGAAGAAGGGGAAGGGGAGGAGGACATTTTCTTTATTTCGAATATCGCGACAGGAGTGAAGAAAAGGAGGCAGCCTACGTGCGTTGTAGACATTCAAGGTGCCCCCACCCAGGTACTGATTGACACCGGGGCCTCTGTTTGTGTACTTGCCACCGACCACTACAAGGCCATCCCGGGCCCGCCACCATTAGATGTGTCAAAGGCAAAGATATTCACTTTTGGGGGTGACACACCACTACCCATTCAAGGGGTGTTCGTGGCGCCCGTAACTCGGGGGGCCAAGACCATCAAGGCATGATTTTTCGTCACCGACGTTAGTCCACACTCACTGCTAAGCTGTGCTGCGTCAGAGGCGCTGGACATTGTGCTCTTTGCCCTCAAGGTGTACCAGGTAGACATAGACCAGTTACTAGACAAGTTTTCCAGCCTTTTTCAAGGGGTGGGCAAGTTGAAGGCTCCCCCGGTGCGTCTACACAAAATCAGACCATCAAAAGGCTGCTGGATTATTAGTACCTCTACCCATTCCACCTCGTCCGTGGCATACAATATCAATGGATTACATTGTTGAGTTACCATCTGACAAGGGATGTTCTACAATTTTGGTGGTAGTAGATATTTTTTCCAAAGCAGGACATTTCATTGCCATTAAGGGAGCGGCTACAGCTACGTCTTTAGTGCAAGCCTTTTTGAAGAATGTAGTAAAACTTCACGGCTTACCATGTCAAGTGATTTCTGATCGAGGCACACAGTTTATTTCAAAATTCTGGAAGGCATTCTGTAAGGAATTGGGAATTGAAATTAATCTGACAACTAGTTATCATCCCGAGGGAAATGGCCAAACAGAAACGGTGAATCAGGAATTAGAAAAATACATTCGTTGCTATTTAAGTTCTGATCACAGTTGGGTAGAGTTGTTGTGGTTGGCAGAATTTTGTTATAACAATACAGTGAAAGAATCAACTTCTATGTCACCATTTTTTGTGAACCAGGGATTTCATCCCATTTTTTGAGGGGAGTAGTTCTAGAGGAAGTGGAGGTTCCTGATGTGGAAAGAAGGTTGAGAACTATGGGACAAAATTTGGAAATGGCAATTCGAGCTTTGAAAGTAAGCAAATTGAGTTATAAAAAATGTGCTGATAAGAAACGTAGAGAGGCTCCTAAATATCAAGAAGGAGATAAGGTATGGTTATCCACAGAAAATGTAGCTTTGAAAGGAAAGAACAAATGTAGTCCCTGTTTTATAGGACCATTTGAAGTGGAAAAAGTATTTTCCCCAGTTACCGTGAAATTGAAGTTGCCATCTAGCATGAAGATACACCCTACATTTCATGTTAAATTATTGAAACCATGTAGAAATGACACTAGATTATTGGGAACACCTGGTCCAGTATTTTCTGATGATGATTCTGAATATGAAGTTCAAGCTATTTTGGATTCTAGAATGGTTCGAGGACATTTGCAATATTTAGTGGATTGGAAGGGGTACGGTCCTGAAGAGAGATGTTGGGTTAAAAGCGAGGATGTTCATGCTTCTAGATTAACAAAAAAGTTTCACCGCTTGCAACCTTTTAAACCTGGCCCTGGGACAGGGCTTTACGGGGGGGGTACTGTCAGGTTGTCACATTTGGTACCTCACATTGATAAGATTCCTAAGAGAATTGGTGGGAGAAGATGCGTGAAGACACTGAAAACTATGTTAGAACTTGTAAAGTTTGTAGCTGAGTAGGTCATATATTTATTAGCTCCTGTTTAATTTCAATTAAAGTTTCCATTTTAAAGGATATTAGTATCCTTTCGTTTAATTCCAAAGATATCTTAGTATTAGTTGTTTAGATAACGGCTGGATCGTCTGCAGTTGAAGAAATCCAGTTCCATTCTGTTTGCTGAACCTGTGAAGAGTCAAGTCCTAGAAAAAACTGATAAGCTAAGTGGATTTCTGTATTTTAATTGAAGACTCATTACTTTCAACTGAAGTTGTAGAGAAAAACTTGGGAAAATATACATTTGTTTATTTTTTTAACGTATATAATTGTTGATAAAAAATTCCATGAAGAAATATATATTTTTTTTATTTTAAGTGTAAATTAACTTTTTATTACTAATTAGGCGCGCGGACGGTATTCGCCGCGTTTTTAACATTTAACATAGTTCTGTTAATGAACTAACCTCATTTTTATGATTCGTTCGGTTTGCGAGAGTGCGTCGCGTATTACTGAAGATTTCCAAGCGCGGTTTAGACGAAAGGACCCAGCGAAGTCGCGCGTGCGTCGCGGCCATTTTTAATGTCAATTGTTTTTCTTCATTTATTCGTTGTCAGCCTAACGGAAGAAAGCAAAATATAGACAGCCTTTGAAGTTCGAGCGAGCAGCGATTTTTCTGAGAATTTAATTGAAAGAGACATTCTCTAGTAAGAGACAGTTTTAGAAGTACGCTGCACAATATTTTTTGGAACTTTAAAATATTCCAGTTATTTTACTAAGAGTCTTCTGAATCACAAAAGGTAATGAACATTATATATATCTTCATTCTAAAATTACAGCCTGAGTAGATTTACATAGATAATAGTGACAACAATATTTTTGGGTATTATTTCTTAAAGGAATTCAAGAAAATAAAGAGAACAAGAGTGCAGAAAGACAAATAGAGAAGAAAGTTCTATGAGTAGCTACAGTCAGCCACACAGCAACATACATAGATCTCTCTGAAGCAGCCTATTGGCAAATCAAGCTTAGGCAACAGGTAATTGTTATTTGGAGAATGTATTATATAACAGAGTGTAGTCAGAAAGATATTAAAAGAACAGATTCATTTAAAGTTGTATTTTCCTTTTAGGAACATCCCATCTGAGCCAAAACCTTCCAGGAAGACAGACTGAAGTACCTGCAGTGGGAGTTCTTATCTTTTGTTGTTTTATCCATTCCCCTTTCCCCTTGGGTTTGCCTGGCCAATAGTTTTAAAGAAGCAGGATTGTTGAGCAGGCAGGTTTAGGGGGCTAGGTGGGCCAGCTTCACTCCTGCAGGATCCCACTACTTGAGTATTCTGACACACATTGATGACACCATTCAGCCCACGGCCCTAAAGCATCGACAAATCCCTTTCCATCTTCGGGAGCAAGTAGAGAAGGAATTACAGCTACTAGTCGAGATGGACATCATAGAAAGGGTGGAAGGGCCGACGCCCTGGGTATCGCCCATTGTAGTGGTGCCAAAACCAAAACAGCCAGGTGCCGTCCGCATCTGCGTGGACATGCGTCTCCCGAACGCTGCCATCAAACGGGAAAGGCATATAACACCAACGCTCAATGACATTGTGGGAGAACTACAGGGGGCCAAAGTGTTCTCCAAGTTGGATCTGAGGTCGGGGTATCACCAGCTAGAGCTCCACCCAGACTCGAGATACATTACGACGTTTACCACACATGAGGGCCTCTATCAATTTAAACGCCTAAGCTTTGGCAGCTCTTCTGCGGCGGAAGTCTTTCAAAATGCCATTAGGGGAGCGCTGGCTGGTCTCAAAGGGGTGCTCAATATGAGTGATGACATTCTGTTTTTTTCTGAGTCCCAGGCCGAGCATATGAAGAGATTAAAATCCACTTTGCAAAGGTTGAGCGGTGTTTCGCCAGACCCGGAGAAAATCAAGGACATCCGCGAGGCTGCGGCGCCCCAATCCACCACGGAGGTACGTAGCTTCCTGTGGATGGTTAACTACTGTGGGCGGTTCATTAGAGTTCTGGCGTCCCTGTCCGAGCCTCTCAGAGCTCGGACAAAGAATGAGGCTACGTGGGTGTGGGACAAGAGAGAACAGGAGGCCTTCCAAGAGATCAAGAGGGCCCTTTCGGATCGGGACACGATGGCTTATTTTGACCCCACCGCAGAGTCCGAGATTGTTGTAGATGCCAGCCCTGTGGGACTGGGCGCAGTGCTTATGCAAGCCGATGCCAGAGGTGACATGGGCCCAATGCATACGCGAGTAAGGCTCTTACCGACACTGAAAAACGCTACTCGCAGATTGAAAGGGAGGCGTTGGCTATTCTATGGGGCTGCCGACATTTTCGTCTGTATATCCTTGGAAAACCCGTGACAGTCGTGACAGAGCATAAGCCACTTCTGCCCATCCTAGCGGGTGTGTCGTCGAAGCCCCCCCCGCGGATAAAGCGCTGGATGCTCACGCTCATCGAGTACGGGGTCAAGCTTTTGTACCGGCTAGGAAAGAACAATCCAGCGGATTACCTGTCCCATCACCCGAACTATGAGCGAGGGCAGGGACCCAGTGAACTGGTGGAATGCCAAGAGTTTGTTCACAGAATTGTGGAGAGCGCAATGCCGGTGGCATTGTCTAGGGTAGTAGTGGCCGAAGAATCGTCAACGGACGAAGTGTTCAAAATTATTCAGGCTGCCGTAAGAAGTGGGGACTGGAAAGAGGTGCTCCAGAACAACACCAGGCGGGAGGGCAGGGCCCAGAAAGATCTTCAAGCGCTCTGGAGAGTAAGGTATGAACTCTTGATATCGGATGATGGTCTGCTGCTGCGGGGACGGCAGATTGTCATTCCGTGGACACTGAGGGCTCGTGTCCTGGAATTGGCACACACAGGACATCAGGGGGTCGGAAAGACGAAGGTGTGGCTGAGGCCCAAAGTATGTTTCCCGGATCTGGAAAGCCTAGTGGAATCACACACAAGCGGCAAGTCCCATAGAGAGAGCTCCACCCATCAGCTCCATGGAAAGGAGTGAGAGCCCGTGGGGCACAGTCCGCGCTGACTTTGGGTCGACTGGGAGGGGCATGTACCTTTTGGCCATAGTCGATCAGTGGTCGAGATATACCGAAGTGGAGGTAGTGGAGTCAACGGCGAGTGATCACACCATCATGGCCCTGGACAAAATGTTTGCGACTCATGGTTTTCCCGAAATCCTGTGCTCTGACAATGGGCCGCCGTTCACGGGGAGCCAGTTTTCACAGTACCTGAGAGAGAAAGGGATCCACCACCGGAAAGTTTCGCCCCTCTGGCCTAGAGCGAATGGAGAGGCTGAAAGACTCATGAGGACCCTTAACAAAGTATTCAGAATGTCGGCATGAGGGGGTGACCTGAAGAAGAAACTGGTAGAGTTCCTGCGGGAATACCGAACCACGCCTCACCAGTCGACCGGAGTTGCCCCGGCCGAGGCCTTGTTTGGACACTGCCCGAGAGGTTTGATCCCGGAAATTGAGGGCCATGAGCCCGGGGTTATCGACAATGACAAAGTCCGTGAGGAACGAGCGGCGCACAATGTGAAGGAGAGTGCGAGGAGAGGTGCGCAAGACAGAGAGGTTGCAGTGGGATACTCAGTGCTCGTGCGTAATCGTCGACCTGAAGGGAAGCTGTCGCTCCCGTACGGACCCCATCCGTGGACCGTTACCCATGTCAAGGGGACCATGGTTACAGCGGCCAACGAGAGAGGGACCGTCACCCGCAACCGATCCTTCTTCAAAAAGGTAGATGTCCAAAGTCCGGAAGAGGAATCAGAAGAAGTTTCCCTACCTGAAGCAGTGGCTGAGAACCCGGCAGTGGACTTGCCAATGGACATGTCGCCATGAACTGATAGCCCCGTGTCGACCACACGGAGCAGCAGCCGATAACCCATGCGACATGATCGCAGACTGCCGGTTTGTCTCAAGGACTACGTCCTGGACTCAGGAGACTGAGCCGACATTCGAGTCAGGTCAGCAGCCCACGTTGGGTCCGTTTACAGTTACCATGTTTAATGTCTTGATAAAAGTTGTTTCTGTTTAAAGGAAAGGAGGGATGTGACGTCTTTAGTTAAAGGCGCGCATGCGCGAGCCTCGTTTCAGGCCGTGCATCCGCGGTACCAATAAAGACGGTCCGTGCGGCAGTTTCCCGCCAGGACCTTGGAAAGTATAGACGTGTGTGTCATTACTCAGTGAGTGTATGCATGCGTGTATGAGTACAAGGCGGCCCAAGGCACGGGTGCGCCCATCACAAGCTCGAGGCTGACAAGCGCAAGATGAAGCTGCGCTCATACAGCTTTGCTAGTGTTCTAGTGATAATCACGCCATTTACAAATGGCGGACCTCACTGTGAATAGCCTGCTAGTGGGACATATTCTTTAGACAAGCCAGACCTCCACTCTAAAATGGCTTTTCATGCGCACCCGGGGTGGCACGAGGAACCTTTGTATCCACTGGAGGAACACAGTGTGGTCTATGAGACTGAATGCTCATATTTATTGGTAAGATGTCGAACGAGTTGGCAATTGTTACTTTTTTATAATCATTATAATCAAGCAAACAGTGTAAACAGTGCTTTAAGTGGGCTGGAGCCGAACCTGGCAGTCTCCAGAAAAGGCTCCCGAGCTGGGGCCCTGCCGGGGCCCTCCCCCGACAAGCCCCAGCCATGCTGACACCCGAGGCAGCCCTTGTAGCGCTGTACGGTCACACGAACTGCCTGCAATTGGCAGCACTTCGGATTCGAAGAAAAGAAAAGGCATTGCCTTTTCTTTTTTTCTAAGCTGAAGCACGGACACCTGTAAGCAGCAGGTGTAACTGTGCAGTGTGGGCTGCCTGATGGGTCTATACTCTGAAACAGGAGGAGGGCTGGACTGGCCAGCCCTCCTTTTGTTTAAAAGGAGAGGCTGGGCGCATCAAAGGTAATAATGCCAGTGTGCCCAAGCTCTGCTTCTTTTAGCAGCCCGCACCCCTTAGGCGAGGAGGGGCTCTCGATAGGGGGCATGGCCTAAGCACACCTGTACTTAGGCCACACCCCTAACGCGAGCCCCGCCTCAATGTCTAATCCCACTTAATGCACTGGATGTAACCTTTCAGTTTGCCCCAATAGCATACCCAGTATTACTTTTTCTTGCAGACTAAGCCACAGTTGCAGATTACGTCAGCAGCTGATAGAGAGACTGCCACCTTCACAGACCCCAACCCCATGAGAATGATGAGGCCATGATTATGGTTAGTGTTCACTGTAGCATGGATGTAATCTTTCTGTAGATTATAATAAAACCTGTTGCTCATAGATTGAGATGGAGAATATATCTGTTTATCCAACCCAGGTTATGATTATTCTTTTTAGGTAAAGCAATTAACTGCCAATGAGATGACTATTAGTCCAATTTAAAGGAGACATTACTAGTGAATTGGTGAGTGTTAAACCATCTGTCTCTCCCTGTTGAATTACAGGTACACCACGAGGGTGTGGTATTTTAGCCCCATGAAGCCTGTAAGTGACTCCTGCAATTAGAAGTAAAATTGTGTATTGGGCCCTGAAGAAAGAGGGAGAAAAGACATTAGAAAACTCACTGAAAGTGGTCAACTACAGATTTGGGATTTCAGTAGTAGAAGGAGCCCGCTTTTGTCCCTATCAACATTTTGACAGGTGGACACGCCCCCTGTTTACAGTCTTAGTCCTGCCCCTTTTTGATGTGCTTTGATGTGAACTTAATATAATTTTGATATAAAAAAGGTTTGATATCGATTTTATATCAACTGTATATCTTTGATATAAAGTGAATATACATTTTATATAAAATCTATATAAAGATGGGAGCAGTGCTTGACGATGTTGCTCGGTCGAGCACCGAGACCGAAGTTAGCTCTGAAGATGGGGACTGTGAATCTAGGGTTTTGCAGAGTGACGTATTGATGACATCACAAACGGGTTCTGCCCTGGGGCGATATTAAGCGGATATACATTTTTATTTTATTTTTTCTTGTTTTAGTTGTAAAACAACTTTTTCAAAAACTTAGGTTGCAATTATATTAAGCAAACAATAAACCATTGGTATACATAAACAATTCTTACAATAAAATAAAAGAGCATCAGTTTGATGTATCAGTTCAACCAATATGATGCCAATCTAATATTCTTCCCAAAAAGCGTAGAGATAAATAGTTGTCATGTCATTCTTCTTCACAACTTCCTTTCTATTTCTGGGGTACCTGGAGATCGAATTTTTTCAAGTACCTTATAGTAGCTAGCTAGGTTTAGCAATATCTTCTGCGCATTAAAAATAATTTCCCACTTATCTTGCTGAGATAATATCTGAAATTCACAGAAAAATCTATGAAAAATATTCACGTCTTAGAACTTTCAAACTATCACATTCAACACTTAGATGTTTCAATGTTTCTCTATGTTCTGGCTTGTTACGAAAATGGCAATTGGGTTCTGAAGTAGATTTCGATCTTGAGGCTAACAATGACTTAGTAGGCCACAAATCAAACCTAAGTCTCATAATATCCGCTCTAAATGTCTGATCATGGAATTTCATTTAGTATAAAGGGGTTGTGTTTAGTTTTTTAACAGGAAAACCTCCAGCAGTGAAGACCTTGTGCGTACGACACTCATCCCAGCTGATATTCTAATCATTATGCCACAATTTAAATTTTGCTTTAACTGGACTGGATATTAATAAGTCTATGTCAGTACTGCTCATTATCTCACAGCATGCATTATTCCAAGCAGCCAGTGGTTTATTGGGGTACAAACCAGATTCAATGGCAGTCAATAATGATGCAGGATACCGTTCTTTTGTTTTACATTTAGCATATAGCATTAGCGTATTCCAAATTACTATCGCCTTTAGTGAGATCAAGCCTTATTCATACCAGACAATTTGAATCGGGAAAGAACTAGGGATAGGAAGTAGAGCTTTCCAAAAGTAGCCCTCAAGAAGATTCCACTCAAGCTGGCTCTTGGGTAGCTTGGTATGGGCTCCATATGTTACCACCGGAACCACTTTACCTTTATACAATTTTAAAACAGGGATATAGGAAAATTTCGCATATTTTGTTTGGAGTATTTTCGCTTGAGATACCAAAGCCTGAATTTTATACCACAAGTCGTTTGTATGAGGAGCTTCAGTTTTTGTGTCACTTACCACTTGACCTAAATATTTATACTTGTGTATTATTTCCATACTCATACCGCCAGATGTACACTTAAAAGATTGTGTAGATTTTTGTTTAGAACATTGCCATTTCATAATGTTAGACTTACATTTATTGAGAGCTTACTGTCTTTAGCGTACCTGGTTAAACTTTCCAGCTGCATTTGTAGGCCAATCGGAGTATGATCAATGATAACAAGATTGTCTGCATAAAATAAATGTGCAATCGAGTGGGATCCTAATTTTGGGGGAAAGGTGCTAGGGTTATGAAACCAAGGAATTCATATCTTTAATGTAAACATTAAATAAAGTCACTGCCAATATACAGCCTTGCTTCAGGCCTCGATTGGTGGGAATTGGCGCGATAAAAGCCCATCTTGAGTCAATTTAATCTGAATTGATGTGTCAGAGTAGAACTGTTGAAGTGTGTGTAAAATGTAATCAGGGCTTCCTTCCTCAGATAGCTTATCCCATAATATTTTTCGGGATATGGAGTCAAAAGCGACTATAAAGTCAATGGACGCTAGGTAGACAGGATAGTTGTAGGTCTGTGATTGTTTTTTTAGCACGGTCAACATTATGAGGTTTATTGCAGTGCCAAGACCAGGAACAAACCCGGATTGATGTGGGTCAATCAGATTTGCCATTGCTAGCCACTTGTTTAAATCCTTTAGAATTAATCTAGCATATAATTTGCCCGGGTTGTCCAGTAGGGCTTTTGGCCGGTAATCTGACGGGAGACGCCTATCCCTTTTTTTAAATATAGGCACTAGAATTGATTTTTTGCAAGTATCCGGAATCAACCCTGTTTTTGCAATTCTATTGAACACTATGGGCCTCATCACAAGTTGGGCTGTATTCCCGGCTGTAATACCGCCGACTGTAATAGCCCTAGCACCGACCAGTCCGTGGTTTTACCACCGGATCACGGGTTGGGCCTTAACGGTAAATCCCCATTCCTAATTGGGTCCATTGGATCCAATGGGGAATTTTCGGTGCTAATACTGCGGGCTGATACAGCCGGCTGCAATACAGCCAAAAACAGGGATTTTCACCTCCAGAAAAAAGCTGGAGGTAAAACAACTGATTTAGCGCCCAACTTGTGATAGGGCCAGCCCTTAAATGCGGCGGTAATACCGTTACCTCCACATTTAAGGGCTACAGCCCAACTCGTGATGAGGCCCTATATGTAAAATGTCGGTCCATTCATCTGCATTGGCCTTTAATGTCGTGTTTGATAACCCATCGGGTCCAGGAGCTCTTGAAGTACTCAATTCTTTTATGAGAAGTTTTATATCTAAATGTTCAAACATTAATGAACCCTTGTCGTCTAGGAGGAAAGTAAAGCTGGATGTGTGATCAGAATCTGACTAGATGTTTGTGTAATATGATACCCAACAGCTCCGGATAGCGAGTTTAGCATCGGAGGTGCATTGCTCTTGCTAGGGTCATCATTCAATAGTTTCCAAATAAACTTACTACATTTTGTGGCTAACGCTGTCAGCATGCGTTCATTATCTTCCTGTTTTTTCTGAGCCTTGTACTGAGCAACAAAGTTCCTATGTTTTGTGCGCATGTTTCTGGCTAAACTCTTATGATCAGTCCTGTTTTTAATTGTCTTAGATCTTTCTTTAACTTTTGTTTAGCCTTATGTATGGTTTGATCAAACGTATGTTTGTGTTTATAAGAGATGCGCATACCTTTTTTCTGTTTAGCAGCAAATACCATGAGTGAATGTGTGTAATCGGGGACACCCTCATTAATAGAGCAATTATCTTCAATTCTAAGCTTATCTAAAAGACTGTTCAGCCTTGAGGCTGCCCTTTTTGACCCTGCGATAAGGAGAGCTGGTGCCTATAGTACTGACATGTCGAAACAGTAGCTTTCTCTAGGGAAATTTCAAGAATATTGTGTTGCTTTGTCGAGTGCTGACGACTTTAAAATTAAGGACATAGGGCAAGGCTTACTCAGTGATAAATGCATAGTCGAGAATGGAAGTGGATTTATCTCTTTGCCACGTTGGATTGGGCGGAACATCATCTTTAAAGCTTCCATTCAACAATGATAGATTTCACTCTTCATTTAGATTTAGCTATCTTTTTGTTTTTGACAATACCATGACTCTCTTTGGCTCAAAACGTGATATATTTAAATCGCCTGCTAGTAAAACTGTATAGCTCTCTTGATCGCAAGCTACCAAATCTAATAGTTGTGTTTCATACTTTAAAAATTCATCATCATCCAACAGTGCAGGATTCCAGTAAACATTTACTATAGCAATTCGAGAAACCGTTGAATTGTGTGCATCACCTATACTAAGTTTGACCAACTGTAAACATGGGTGAGGAGAAGCCCAGGGGGTTAGGTTCCCTTTAAAATCTTTTTTAAGGGTGATCAAAAGACCAGACACTGATCTCCCTATAGCCTGCTTTATAGCAGGTATCCAGGCAATATCGTAATTGGACCATATGGGATACAGAGAGAGACAAGTTTCCTGCAATATTATTATATCATATGTAGTTAGATGATGCAATTCGTTGAAATCTAGGAGATGAGCAAACCCTCTGGTGTTTCACAGAGCGATCATTTATGGCGATGTAGAATTTTCCTGGCATTAATGTTTTGGTAAGCTTTTTTTTGTCCTTAAGTGTGTTTCTGAGCCAAGCCCACGATACATGTTGATCAAATTTAGTATCCTTGTTTGCTGAACTTGGCAGGTTTAAGTCATCAGGACTGCAATTAGAATCCTTATTTTCTCTGATCGTGTGTTTAGGGCAGTCTTCCATAAAGCTTACCATTCTATGAGTGGTATACCATTATCAACACAACTAGCAAGCTCCTTTTTTAAGGATCTGATGGACTGTTTCATGTTTGATATTGTCAATATTACTCATTTCTTTTCTAATTTGCATCTTTGACTCCAGATACATTCTCTCACTATTTGTGAAGGAACCCTCAGAAAAACCGTATCCAGTTTGCGAGATCTTAAACATTGAATTGCTTTAATGTCTCTGGATTCCACTTTCTTAAGATTACCACTTTCTTAAGATTATTTATTTGATGAAATACTGTCAGGATTGTGGTCCTATTCGGGAATGGGTCTCCTCGTTTTCTGTCCTTCATTTGTAGAGTTACATTTTCTTGTACCTCAATCAGGTTCCTAACTTCTGTTGTCGATGGAATTAAATGAGGGTTTCTGTTTTTTAATTTATTCTTAAGACTCATACAAGGGGAGCTTTGCAGGTTTTTCCGGACTTGTCGGCCTGATGTCTGAATACATTTGTAAATGTATAGATATCACTCTATCGAGGTCGTTAGCGATATCCGGTTTTAATTTAATGGCGACAGCAGGCCCTCAATTTCCATGATTAGCAGTGACAGTTCTTTTTTGCTGCATAGTTAAGAATTTCTCCATATCTTTGACCTGTCGCTCCACATTACTAATTATGTCATCTGCGTTACACGCCTCGTCATGCTCAGTGTCTTTATTAATATCAAGCAGTGTAGAGATGGAGTATGTTGAGCAGTTTAAGCAGTTGAATTGATCATCCAATTCTTCAGGTTTATCTACCACTATGTTTTGTGGTTGTTGATATTCCAGACAGGTGGAGACTTTTTTGGATTTATTTTTATTTTCATTTGTTTTAGGTGGAGTAGTTAGGGCATTAATGAATGTTTTAATGAGGGTTTTAGGAATTTTCCTGGTAAGGTCTTCATTTTTGGATTTTATCTTTTGCATAGTGGACTTTTTTGTTATTTTGCTCTCACTTATTAACCGAGCCTTGCTCTTCTTTTTTCTGCGCATTGTTTGAAAATCTTCAAGAGTTGCTCTTGAAAAGCCCCTCGAGGCTTACACAAACCTTCTTGCGTATTAGAAATATTCACCACTGATAAATAATCTGGTGCATTACACTCAATCACAGTTTTGGCATTATTGAGTTCAGTCAGGTGTGCGTCACTTGAGAAACCCACTTTGAAAACATCCTTCTGGGCCATATTGTCTAGTTGCAGTTCGAGCACAGGAACGATCAAATAGGTCGAGGGCAAGCTGATCTTCAAATCTTTAATGGATGCAGCCAGAGCATCCAATTTCTCATCAATATTCACTAAAAAGGTCTGTTGGCTATCAGCTTTTTTAAGCTCATATAACCTGATTAGAGTATATACGCTATTATTAAGCACAGCTAAAATAGGCTTGTGGTTTGCGGTTTGGAGTTGTTTAAACCGAAGGATGGTCGGGGTGGGTTTAGCAAATGACACACTAGTTGCAACAGACGAGTTAGTAGAAGATCTTGGAGAATCAGGGTATAAAATTGGTGAGTGAAACAAATTAAACGCCGGCAAAGACGTAGGCTCACCTAGTTGAGTGTCAGCAATGATTTTATCCACAGGATAAGGATCATGGGGCTCTTTTCCATGGCACTTATTGTTTAAAGGATAGGTTGATCCGGAAGTATCATCAACGCCTAATTGAGACTGGCTATGGCAGATAACATTGCTGGAGAATTTCATGGAGATATTGTCTGCATGAGTCCGGCAAGTGTCCTTGATTACTCTTTCTTCGCTAGTTGAGGCAGTAAGCCGTACCGGAGCCTCGAGCTGAAGTACATTTTGAGACTTGAGAACTTGCGAGTATAACAGGATATCGGGGCCATTCCTCACATGTAATTGAACGCAGTGGCATAAAGGTGGGCTGAGCAATTTATGAGGCTCAATAAAAGCGGCTTTCGCAGGCACTGAGCAGTCTAAGATCACTGATTGGGTTAGCAGGGCAAGCAAGTCCGCATTGGAAATGGAGGAGGAAGCTGCAACAATGGATTTAGAGTCATGGGTCATCAATTGCAGATTAAATGGGGCTTCCAAAGGTTGAAGACGGGTAGATGGAATCACAGAAGCATAATAGGTATGGATGTCAGAACCCAGTGATTTCGATCATGTTCGCTTCCTGTTACCTTCCATAAGGATGCCGTGGTTATCGCAGCCGGGGGTCATAGAAGTGGATGGAATACCAGGAGGTGTTACTGAAGGAGGTTGTATTGTAATTGGAGCCATGCCTGTTTTTAGGGTGTAGAGCACCATGAACAACACTTTTAGGTGCAAATCTTTATCGCATGACACAGCAGCGTGTGAAATCAGGCAGAGTGAGAGGGAGGCTGCACGGCTGCTCAGCTGAACAGCCGAACAGCACTCCCAGAGCACTCACAGGATACGCACGCGTGAATGCGCACAAGCACATGCATTAGTAGTGCACACTGGGAAGGGGGCGGGGCTCACTCTGCCGCTGTTAAATCAAAGGAGCAAATATTAAGGTACTTGTTCAGGGCTGACAAAACGTTTGTCAAGGGTAATCATCGTATTTAGCCCAGTAACGAAGGAGATTGCACAGATAAGTCCACAACGTGATATTGTCCAGGCAGTGCGTCACAAGTAGAAAATCCGGATAGATATCCAGGGAGACTCCTCCAGCCGAACAGCACTCCCAGAGCACTCACAGAATGCATGCGCGGGCATGTGTATTAGTAATGCACACTGGGAAGGGGGCGGGGATCACTCTGCCACTGCAGTATTGAAGGAGATTGCACAGATAAGTCCACAACGTGATATTGTCCAGGCAGTGCATCACAAGTAGAAAATCCAGATAGATCCAGGGAGACTCCTCAAGCTGAACAGCTCTCCCCGAGCACTCCCACTCACACCCCCAAAATATACATTTTATATCAAAATGATAACTCCCCCAAAGTTTTTGATATAAATGTTATTGAACCCTAATAATGTGTATTTACATTTTATTAGAAACAGAAAATGATATCAAACAATGTTGATAGCTTTTAGATATACATTTATATAAAAATATAAACACACTTTTTTGATATAAAAATGTACATAAAATCAGGATAAAAAAGTATATTCTTTTACATAAAAATGTATATAAAATAATAGAAATCAGATTTTTTTATATAGACATGTATATACAATTAATATTAAAAATCATATGTTTTATATAGAAATGTATATTCAAATGAATAGGTTTTTTTTATATAAAATATTCCTTTACTTTTTTTATATAAACCTATCCGAAAATGTTGATAGCAAAAATGTGTGTCAATTTTGATATACAAATGTATACAAATCTCATATGAACTGTCTTTGATACAGAGTGTAAATAATGAGAAGCAGTTTACTTTATAAGTAAAGTGTGCCTCCCAGAGCCTGAACAAAAGTCAAACTATTGTTTCTAAAGGTTCTACAGTATCTCGTGTGCGGCATACATGTGTCCCTCTATAACCCACCAAAGAGCTGTGACTTAACATTGCAGGGGTTTTACATCTACGACAAGGCCTGGGGAATCCTAGGAATGTGCTGACACACAGAATGGAATTCTATCCACATCAGAAGAAAGCACACATGGGCTTTATATTTAGCTCGCTAGAATAAAGGCTGGTTGTTCCAGCTGTATAAACAAACCACCCATGTAAATACACACAAACAATGTTTACCAACTAAAACCAAAGGTAGTTAGCAAGGTTATTTTTAACTTATGACCGAAGGCCGGCACAGGAAGCATCTGCAAGATGAACGTAATGTTAGATGTTGATATAAGGATACAGGAATCTAACTATTCACAATCTATGTTGAAACTTGCTAATTCTTGCCGAGTATGCAGGAAATAGAATGCTGTGCTTCTGTTGATAAGAAAAATGACATTGGATCCAGGAAGCATCTGCAGGGGTGAGGTTATTTTGAGATATTGCTATAATAAATAGGAAGAAGTATGCATGAAATAGAATGCTGCGTATTTAAAATCATTTTATAAGAAACCCATTTCTGCAAACTAAGCAGAATCTGTGCATTGTTGATGAAACAACATTGAGCTTAAAAGGGGTCTCTGACTCTAGCAGGGGTACGGTCAGCTCCATTGGCAGAGCGCCAGCCTCATGCACCCCTGCGGACACCGGCTAATTGACCTGGGATACTTGATTGCAACACTGCATGGTACCTTGCTTTTTTGTCAAGATTGTACACAACATCGCAAAAGTTAGAACCATATTTTAAAAAGCCCTGGCAACTCCTACCTCACACTTTTGTTTTAAAGCAGAGATTGCAGTTTTCACTTGTCAAGATGCAGCCAACACTCTGTGCTGCGCTTGCAGACAAAGCATAGACATATGTTAAAAATAGCCTTGCTAACTACCTTTGGATTTAGTTGATAAACATTGTTCATGTGTATTCACATGGTTGGTTTGTTTATACAGCTGGCACAAACATCCTGTATTCCGGCCAGCTAAATATGAAGACCTTCTGTGCTTTCTGCTGATGTGGATAGAATGCTGCTCTGTCTGTCAGTACATTCCTAGGATTCACCAGGGCTTGTTGTAGATATAAAACCACTGCAGTGTTGATTCGCAACTCTTTGGTGGGTTACAGAGGGACACATGTATGCCACGCACAAGATGCTGTAGACCCTTTAGAAATAATAGTTTTTTCGGGCTCTGGGAAGCCCACTTTACTTATAAAGTGAACTGCCTTCCATTATTTACACTCAGTATCAAAGCCAGTTCCATATAAGATTGGTATACATTTTTATATAAAAATTGATTAAAAAAAGTATATCAAATCTTTCAGGGAAGTTTATGCAAAACATTTAAATGAATATTTTATACAATAAAACATGATTTTATATACATTTCTATTTTTAATATTATTTGTATATACATGTCTATAACAAAAAATCTGATTTCTATTATTTGTATATACATTTTTTATATCCAAAATTATGATGTGTTATATTGATTTGTACATACATGTTTATATAAAAAATATTTGTATGTTTTATTTACATTTCTTTATCAAAAAGATATCAACATTGTTTGATATCTTTTTCAGCTTCCTCGAAAGTTTATATACAAATTATTGGGGTCAATAAAATTGCTAGTAAAACTTTGGGGGGTTATCAATCTAATATAAAATGAATATCTGCTTCCTATCACCCTGGGTAGCAACCCCTCTGTGACATCCTCAATGCGTCACTTTTCAAAACCCTAGATTCACAGTCTGGGTCTTCAGAGCTCACTTCGCTCTCGGCGGTCTACCGAGCAAAGTCGTCGAGCGATGCTCCCATCTTTATATAGATTTGATATCAAATGTACATTCACTTTATATCAAAACTGATATAAAATACAAAACACTTCCTATAAAAGTATACATCTTTATATATAAAGCTGAATGTATGTATGTGTCTGCATGTATGTTTGTCCGTCTATAAAAATCCACACTGTTGAACCCACTGCAACCAAATTTTGCATGGATTCCTCATTTGACAGGGGCAAGATTGTAGTCTATTTTCGGATGTGAACAATTCACTCTGTAGACACCCTAATTTACTGATGCTCATCCCGATTCACTACAATAGATACTAGAAGGAGGCAACATTTGGAAAAGTGTCTGAAGCAAAATGTTCGATGTGTTGGTTAATCCTAACATTTATTACTACTGTATACAGTTCGAAAGTGTGTATTAAAGCATTTTTAAAGGGAAATTAAAAAAATAACTTATTTTATCACGCCACTCCAAATATGCGAAATGGTAAGGTTACAGTTTGCTTAAGTTCATTCACGAGAAGAGAGCACAATCAATCAATCGTTCTCAGGCATTTTCTCAAATGTACTGAAGCCATTGAGTGACTGAAACATGCTGCACAAAAAACAAACATCACCTGGAAAAGCTCCATTGGATGCAAAGCGAAAATCAATATCAAGAGCTTCTCAAACAGAACCACAAACAGCAGGATGACTTGCCGACCAGAGGACAAGAGCAACTTTCTACAGGGCAAATGAGATAGCAGAGCAAACTAAAGCAAGACTTGCTGACATGACATGAGGGCAAGAGCAACATCTTCCAGGCCACACGAGACACCACTCGATAAGGACACGGGCAACGCCGGCTACCCCAGCTAGTTTAATATAAAATCGATATGAAACATTTTTTATATCATTTTAATGTCAAATATATGTTACGTTTATATCCAAGCATATCAAAAGGTGGAGAGACTAAGACCGGAACGAGGGGGCGTGTCCACCTGTCCACATTTTGATGGAGACAAAAGGGGCTCCTTCTATTACAGATGTCTAATTATTGATTAGACACCATGGTGACATTTCTAGTTTTAAATCTCAGTGAGCAGATGAGTAGGGAGAAGAACAATTGGTTTTACTTCCTTCTGTGCTCCAATTCCGGTGTATTCCAGATTTTATAATATTTTGGTAATAATTATTAGTATGGCCAATGAACTAGTTACAGAATTTGGCTTCTAAAGCTTAGAACTAGTCTGTTTTTCTATCTCCTAACCCTAGACAAGCAGCACACCAGCACATGGTAGGGCAAGGCACCTCAAAAGGCATAGTTAGTGGCAGTTGGAGGGCAAGATTAGCTAGGTTTTTAGCTTGTAAATGTAAACGTAAGGTTGAAATACCTGGACTTTGTTGTGTGTTCACATAGTGGACCTTTGGTTCAGGTCACGTGGCCCCTTTCGGTCCTACAATGTATTTAGTGTTTTTCTTGCAATCTCTCTTGCCACATCCTGGGCAAATACTCATGACTTACTTGCCCTCTCATCATTTTCCCTCCTCATCCCCATGTCTGGCTTTCAACAATACTCTGCTTTATAAAGATAACTTGAAAAATACACATATCATAGTGCCAATCAAATATATAAATCCATATAGAACTATGTTAGACAAAAAGTGTAAAATGGTGTCATTAGTCCCCCCATCATGACTGGGAGACTACCAATACCACAATGCAATTCAGCAGAAGGCAACAAAATGGTCTCTCAGTGTGCACTGGGAACACAGAAGATCGTTAAACCATATATATATATATATATATTTTTTTTTTTTCCAGTGAAAAACCTTGTTAAAAGGGACGTTGTGGCTAAGTTGCAGTAATAAAAACCTATGAAATTCAATGAAAAAACATTGTTAATGGGACGTTACGGTTACAAGTAAAACTGAAAAGTCTCAGAAATTCGCCATTTATGATAAGCTAAGCAACCATAACTCGCGCCACCACAATGCACTGCTAGAACTAACACCAAGGACATCAAAAATGATGTCACAAATGTCATTGATGACATCACTGATGACATCACATATCTGGGCTACTTGTTTTTGTTCACTGACGTATATAGGCCCGGTGGTTTCTTTCGCTGACAGTCAGAATATTACAATTCTAAAGGTGCTATATATCTAGAAGTTAACCTTGTTGCATGTTCTTAGAGTACTTACGGTTTGGTCTCAGTTCATGGTGCACATGCATGGGGCAATAAGCACGCCTCAAACACAATTCATTTGTGTACATGAAGATGAACTTTAATGTCATTAACATTTTCTGGTGATGCTGTTTCTTTCTTCCTTAGTTTAGTTTCCATGTGTGTGCCTCTGATTTGTATGCATTGTGGGTCTTCATATGTATTGTTTGTACTAGCACAAGTGTGTCGTAGGTCTTGAATTGTTAATATTTATTACATGTTTAACATTCGTCAAAACTCTGATAAGGTAGCATTCATTATTTTACTATACAAAATGACAAGATTATAAATATTGTACTTCTATGGTGCATGCTACAGCCATTGCCTATGTTTATGTATGGTTAGGTTCCTGCATTAACAACAACTCTCCAATATAATGTTTTGTTTAGATGAGTACATTCTTCAATAGATTAAGTAGTACATGATCGGTCTCCCGATCACCCCTGACATCTTATTATCAACATTATTAACACAAACCCTTGTAGAGACATTTCATCAAAATTAATGTCATATGTGATGTCATCAGTGATGTCATCATTGACATTTGGGATGTCATATTTGATGTCCTGGGTGTTAGTCTTAGCAGTGCACGGTGGTGGTGCAAGTTATGGTTGCTTAGCTTAGCATAACTGGTGAATTTCTGAGGTTTTGGATTTTACTCTTAACCATAACGTCCCTTTAACAAAGTTTTTTCATTGAATTTCATAGGTTTTTATTAGTGAAACTTAACCATAACGTCCCTTTAACAAAGATTTTTAAGTGAATTTCATAGGTTTTTATTAGTGCAACTTAACCATACCATCCCGTTAACAACGTTTTTCCAGTGAATTTCATGGGATTTTACGAGTTCATGCTAATTTCCAACTTACTTAAATCTTACTTACCCCAATATAGAATTTTTTTTGTCCAATTTACTAAGTTTCACCTTAAAACCCCCACCTTCTAGCATAATTTTTAACACTTCTATACACTTTTTGCAACTTTTTCCATTGTTTTTGTGTCCTTTGACGTTTGCGAATATCTGACGTCATTGCAGACTTTTCCGACAGTGTCACATGAGCGCATGCACATGACATGATCATGGGTTCGCGAATGTGTCTGCACTTCGCGATCGGGTCCCTGCTTCGCGGACAGTTCGGAACTGCACTTTCTACGGATCTAGGAACATTCTAGCTCAAAATGTTCCCCTCGCACAGCTCCTACACCTATTCTTACTCATTATCCATTAACAATCCAGTGCAGAGCACATACTTGGAAGAATATTAGCAAAAAGTCTATTTATTTTAAAAATTGCATCAGCTATTGCCATCCCTCCTCCCCAAGAGCCACCCCCACTAGCTAGAGGACCTACACAACAAAAAAGCGCACACGTTCCAAAGACAATGAAGAGGACCAAGAGGATGAGGTAGAGTAAGTACTTAACTCTAACACCAAGAGAGAATCATGGGTGTGGCAGTTCTTTACCACTATTGGGAATGTACCAAAGGCTAAAGCTACCAAAGTGAAATGCACTGAGTGCAACATTGTACTCAGTCGCGGACTACCTGGACAGTACTCCTATGGGACCACCTCCATGCACGGCCACGCCCAATCCAATCACTGTAATGCTCTTAGAAAGGCTGTTCCTTTCTTAGCAAGTTCTAGGCTGACTTCCTCCACCTCATCTTCCTCAACCAATAGTGTAACCACACAGCCTACTTCGGTGGGACACAAAATCCCACCAGCTACCCTGCAAGCAATGAAAGAGGCTGTGGATCCAAATCCTTCAAAGAAAACAGTTCTCTGTATATACTGCAACACACCACTCTGCAGTGGGAAGCAATTTCAAAGTGCTTTTGAAGCTGTAATCAAGGAGCATGATAAACACTGCCCCGTACTTTAGATGTAACACATGCGCAACATCTTCCCCTGTCCACCTGCCACTGCATAATAGTTCTTGGTGCCTGTTCCCTCATTTCCCTCCCAACCTTACATTCTAACACTTCCTGCAAATATAACATAATAAAAAAAACAACAAAAAATAATTCCTTTAGGAACCACCTTTCACAGTTAAAAAATAGAGCTAAGAAAAAAATCTTATAGACTCCATCTACTTTACATTTTTCAGTAAAGTACATATACTCAATAAGATCTTCCAACATTTCCATTAGCATTTTGTGCTATGCTAATGGGAATAATGTGCCGTTCATGCCCGTTTCCAGCTACTGGAACGGGGGATAACGGCCCGCCAGACCAATTTATCGGCCCAAGCGAAGCGAGGGCGGATAACGAGGGCTCCGGATCATTATCCCCCAATCCAGCCCCTGCAATGGGGGATGAAAGCCATTAGCAGCATGGGCTTCCAAAGCGGTAAACCGGGGTGCTAAAAAAAGGATTTTTCTTCCTATATGGGATGCGCGCAGCGTCCCGCTGTAGGAAGGAAAATCCTTTTCCAAGATGGCCACCTTGAAAAGGGAAGGCGCGGCTCTGTACAGAGCTCCTCTTCTCTTTCCAGGGCAGCCTGCAGAAGGCGAAGAGAGAACCCTATGACCATATTACCATGAGCACATTTTTTTTTTCCCCTTTCAAACCTATCCCAATTTCAAAAAACCTTACCACATAACCGGTCCCTGGTGGACATGGACACTTTATCCCCATTGGTCGTCGCTTGTGGTCATGGCCAGTAGCCAGATTATCCGGGTCATGACCTTATGCCATGAGCCGGACAATCTGGCCACCGCCCATGGCCACAGGCTATACCTCAGTCAGCAAAGGTATATCACTATGTTTTGTACCTACATTATGACACTTGTCAACAAATAAAACACAGACACATTTGCAAAACCATGCTTTCAGGACCTTGCCAAGACTCCTTACACGAGTTTGCTGGAAATACGCCCATTTTATTTTCAAAAGTGTCAAAATGTACGGGCATGCAATAGTCATATAATTTAGCTCCCACTTGACAAAATCCATTGAGACTTTGCACAAACATTCAAGGTTGGGTCTCTATTCTTTCTGAAAACCTTCTCATTCGTAACAAAATTATAAGCCATCTAAAAATGTTGAGACCTCACCTCTAATTTAGACCCCTCTTGACAAAATCCCACCAAAACTTTGCAAAAACATTTATATCTAGATCAAAAATCTTTTTGCAAACTTCTTTGTGCAGATTCGTCAAATGGCATGGCATTTATAAGCCTTTATAATATTTTGAGACCCGCCTCTAAGTTTGCGCCCGCTTGACCAAATACCACCACACTTTCCACAACCGTTCAGAATCAGGTCTAAAATGAAATTCCAGAATTTCATGCAGTTTCATTGAGTGGCGCCAAAGTTATAAGCCATCCAGAAACTGCTTTTCACCAACCCTGTAATGCACAAATAAGCATAGATGCCCCCGAACATCTAAAATGTTCGCAGACATCACATGACTGACCCGGACTGTTCAGGGACATCGGAGAAGAAACGCATCTGTTCTTTGGCTTTTTAGGGCCAAATCCCTTCCCATCCCTAATCAGTCCTTACCTCTACAGAGATTGTTTGATAAGTTTGACAAGTGCAATGTTGTGTGTTTTAATATGTTTTTACAGCGATGTTCGCTGACACCTTCACCTGTCCGCATATCCAACATGGCCGGCGTTTCCAAAAATCAGACGCAAAAGATTATTCTAGTTTGCCTCGCACGTGCATGCAGGATTTGCAATTCGCCATGTATTCGCAGATCCTTACCCAGAGATAGAAGCTCTTTTCATGTGGGCCTCAAATACTATCAAGAACTGACAGTGGCATAGTTTACATAATAATAATGCGGAGGCCGTGCGTTTTCTTAGTGTGTTCTGAGATATTTAAAACTAAGAAAACACACGGCATCCAGGACTGTGGACTGTCTCCCTTCGGTGCAGTAACCAGGACCAACCTTGCTTAGCTTCAAAGAGAGGAAGGGGCATGCCCCCACAGGATATGTTAACCTAAGTGTCTTGTAACTGTTGGGGTGGTCAGGAAGGTTCCCTATGATCACGAGGGGTTCAAGTTGCGCACGCCATATTTATGACTGCGGGTGGCACTGAACTGGGCGCAATGTTGCAATGTCATATGTGTCAAGCATAGTTAAATGTGGATTGGATAATTTTTTTTTGTGTTACTGTTGTCTAGAACTAATACATACTACAGTTGCAGTTGTGAGTGAGTTCTTGACATAAATCCACAAACTGGGTTTTGATAAACAAACGTTTATTCAGTACTAAGGTATATCAACCCCCAGCCAGGGAGCCAACAGTAAACTGACTCCACTGGAACTCCCCACACTACAGCATTCACATTATATGACATTAGCCATAACAAGTATAAATAGCAACAGTAGTCAGGGAGACAGGTGAGTTGCACCATCCATCAGGTAACTCTATACTATGTGAAGGATAAGCACTCTAATAACTATGTACATTGTAGTATGCATTGAATAGATTCAACTCTGTCAACTATGTTCATAGGTGGGCACCCACCTAACAGTTGCACACGTAGAAAGATACAATGTTACAACTGCAAATGGAACATGAACACGATTTACACACAGGGTACTCTGAAGTACATAGAAACTGGACGATGGAGAGGGTCTCAATGTGCATGCGTAAGGGGGCCTGTCCTGAGATCCCTCGGTAAAGAAAGAATAACATTTATAAAACATACGCACAAAGAAATATATAAAAGGAGATTTTGATCACACAGAGAAGCATAGGGAAGTAGTTTAAATAAATTTGCATGCAGTGTGGTTTTGAGAGTTTATTCAGAATTTGCAGTTAGCAGTTACACCATTGTTTTATGGAGCAGGGACATTCCGATTTTTTGGGGCTGGGGGCTTGAAGGAGGAAGAATGAGTCATCCAGTAGAAGGTCAGCGTGCAAACAGGGTGAAGGTTTATGGTTTAGCAGTTCCACAAGGAACAGATGTAATCTTGCTTGTTGCATTGATGTCACATAGAGGAGATTGACCATTTGTTTGGGCCGGCAATAAAGATGGGGCCTGAGGCCAGGGTGTCCAGAGTTCAATTGTTTTCACAGGGTAAAACTAGAGGCTGCAAGTGCTGGAGTAGTGGTCGCATAAATTAGAATGTTTTAAGAGGAGCCAGGAGTCTGGGGTGGATGAGATCCCAATCGGTAGTTCAAAGAAGAACCTGTTTACTCAGGCCTTGCTCGTATTGCTACAATATCCAAGCGGACCATGGGCAAATCAAACTTAAGGTTAAAGGCTCTAGGCCAGTTGTTACTAAGTAATGAATTATGTTGTATCTGAATCTTTCATTGTACTGTGATGTCACGACCTACTACGGACCAATCCCCAGAAAAGGCGCACTTCGAATGTGATCCGAAGATGTTCGTAAAGTTTGTCAATGTCCAATGAGAAAGAATGAATTTGTAAAAGATGGAAGTTCTTTATACATTTTTTGTTCAATCAGTTTTGACCGATGGGTGGTAATAAAATAACTGGGAGTGTTTTAACTGTTGCCAAAGTGTATGGAAATGTAACAATTGATGTAGTTCATTGAGACTGGTTAGTTTGATCCTACAATGCCATCTAACTGCTCCCCAAATAATTGTACAATAAAACTTGCTTTATGTACAAAGAATGCACTGGTTCTTCAGGAGGTGGACCCGGTTTGGGCTGCGATAATTAGGGGTCTGCCTCCACAAATTTGCAAAGCCAGCCAGGAGCTGAGACTTTTCCGAGACGTTTGGGGTCTTCTGTCGGCACGACTCGGCTGCGGCACCTCACTGCGGGGACCTGTCTTCTGTGCATGGGGAAAGAGGTCTGCAGATGCTATATTGGTTAAAGGACCGCTTGCTCCCCAGAGACGTGGTGTCATGGCCTAGCCGTGCAGGACAAATTGACAGAGCACGACATGGGAGAGCCTCGCGTTCACTTGAGTGCATGTTTGGGGTGTAAAACAAGAGGGCAAATAGGGGTAAAAAGGGTTGTTTCTTTGATTTAAGTTTCTTTTGTATGGGTAGACTAGGAATGTGGGTGTGAAATTAGTTGAGGTTGTGGGGATTGGAAAAGTGGATGTTTGTGAACGGAGGATAGCACAGGGGCAACGCGCTGGTCTTGGGAGCAACAGAGGTTTGAATCCCATGTCCGTGCTTAGAAACCGAACTCAGGTACAGTATTAGGCGCAATATAAAAAAACAATTAAATAAATGATTGAACTGTTCTGTGTTGCAAGTCTCTTGTATATATTTTTTACTAAGTATGTTATTTTAGAGGTGTGAGGTGGTATCTTGCACCACACACCCAGTGTGAGGCTTGTCCTGATACCCGCTTGTTTGCCTCTCTAGTTGGCTGGAGCCCCCACCTTAAGGTGGGGTGGTGTCCTAGAGTAGGTCCAACTGTAGATATCTTTCTGAAGTAGGCCAGGCATTCTTTTGTATCAGCCGTGCTGGCGGAACCTCACACCTTGATTTTCTTGGTTAGTCAAAATAATAAAGGGGAAACTTCCTGTAGTCAGGAAAAGACAATTTTGTAGTAAAAAAGGCTGTACCAGTGATGAAGAGAGCGAGAGCAGCAGTGTTGCAGTGGAAAGCATTGCGCCCCCCCCTACGCTCGAGTGGTGGAGATATCTCAGAAATATTGTCCGGCAAGCGTTTTTGATAAATACTGTCTTTTGTGTAAGAGTGAGAAGTAGAATTGAAGTAAGTAGCTGAGTGAGGTAATTGCGGTATAAACAAGTATGGTGAGTGATAGTGGGGAACGACTAAGAAACTGGGTAGGGTAAGAAGGGGGTTCTTTGGTGAACGTGTTGTGTGCCGTGTGTTCGGGTAGACATTTCTTCTGTGAAATTATTTTTTGATAGATTTGGGAGGAGTATGGAATCTCCATTGAATTATTTGTGCCAGGTGTTGCCCTGCTATAAGTGGAACATTATATAATACCATAGGGAGTGATTGCAGGAAAGTAAGGGGAAAATGATCACTTATTGTCCTATTGAGGGAACCTATGACACAGGGATATTGGAAAACCTGCATACCTTTTTTTTTCCAATAAGTTTTTATTAACAATTTCTTTAGAGAAAAGTAAAACAAGCAAACAGTACCCCTGCCCCAACAACTCCCCTGCCCCTCCATCCCCTTTTGCTCCTCCCCCCCCAGATCCAAGAGCTCCCTCCATAGTATTAGGCATACAATTATAGTATAGTAACACATTACATGCGTGACCTGCCGGGCCACAAAGCCAGTTTGTTAAGCTACTTTCTTAGGACGACTGCTTGGGAGGAACGCTGCGTTAGTGCTTCGAAGTCCAACTCATCCTGGGGACTAATTATGCCCAGTACCTCCATAGCCTTGGGGCACCAGGCTCGTCTGGCTCCCACTCTTAGGTATGTTATTAAGTTGGACCAGTCTGAAATGAATCTCAAATGGTGGCCTTGAATGGAGTAGGTAAGCCACTCCAACGCCACCAACGACCAGATTATAGCAATCCATTCATGTTCTTGAGGAAATGCCTTTGACTTCCACTTTCGGGTCAAGACCTGGGCTGCGATAACATCATCATCACATATAGTTTGCGGTCCGCCTTGGTAGCAAGAGATGCCAGAATCCCATTGAGGCCCAATATGTCAAGTCCTCTGTTTCGACCCACCCTGACTCCCAACACCTGGGCTACTGCCTGCTGAACCTGAGACCAGAACTGATCGATTTTGGACACTCCCACC
Organism: Ambystoma mexicanum; assembly: GCF_040938575.1. Lineage (NCBI taxonomy): Eukaryota > Metazoa > Chordata > Amphibia > Caudata > Ambystomatidae > Ambystoma > Ambystoma mexicanum. The sequence goes on along the minus strand of NC_090928.1, from coordinate 951,357,214 downwards.
ATATATGAGCCCAAGAACCCACTTCAGCACACTCCCTCCAACACCACCTTGAAACCTTGGGGTATAGAATATTTAGCTTGGCTGGGGTCAGGTGCCATCGTAGCATCAGTTTCAGCCACATCTGTCGGATCTGGATAGATCTTGTAAATTTCGTAATCTGAGACCACAGATTCACCCATGCGTGTTCCTCTATGGTCGTCCCCATGTCCTGCTCCCATTTGACCATATATTTTCTGGGCGGCAGGGATTCCTCCAATTTAATAAGTTTATAGATGGAGGCTACAAAAGCCTTGTCTCCCATGTCTGTGTCTAAGTACTTTTCTAACGGGGTGAGAGGACGAGACCCCCCCTGCCTAACCCCCAGCTGTGAGACCCAGTGTCCAATCTGGAGGTAGGAAAACCGCTGCTTCTCGCCTATGCCAAAGTCTTTCTTACATTGCTCAAACTGTTTGACCTCGACTCCAACCAACATGTCCCGCACCATCCGGCAGCCCCTGTGAAACCAAGGGTCGAAAGCCCACGCATTGGTAAGCGCTGGAGTAAATTGTGGGTTACCATGCAGAAGATGGGAAAGAGGTAATATTCACCCTTTTAACTGCTTGATCCCAAGCCTCACCCGTAGACGCTGTTATATCGCTGCAGTACATTTGGGAAGGTCTATCATGTCTCGCCAGCCACAGAACCCCTTCTAGGTTCTCTCCTGCCACCACCCTATCGATCGGTCTCCACACTTTCCCTCTGTCATTCCTTAATGGTCAGGTCGAGCCCATCTTTCAGCGCAATCAAAACTCCCCCTGTTTTGCTCGCTTGTGTGGCCTGAAGCACTCTCGAGTACCCCCAGAATTTTATCCTATGCGTGTCCTTCGTGTGCACATGGGCCTCCTGCAGCGTTACTACATGAGGTTGTTCCCTCGCAAGAAACCGCTCCACCTTCTTCCTTTTAATAGGTTACTTAAGCCCAGTAACATTTAAAGAAAGCAACTTCAAAGATTCCATGCTAGGCATATGAAGAATTTGTGGAGTTCACTTCTGCCCCACCATGCGGCATTCGCCCGCACGACATCTGCCCCTTGAAGTGGGATCTAATTCTGTGGCCCGCTGGCCTAGCCCCCACGGCATTGGGCCTTGAATCTCCCCTCCCCCCAATCCCTATCACACCCCCCCCACCCGCCTGCTCCCCTTCCAGGCAAATCCAGCTGGCGCCAGGCCCCCCTCGTGTTGCCCAAACGAGAGCTGGACTCAATAAGTAACCCGGAATCACCCCACGCAGGATTTCCCAATCCCATTCCAAGACCCCAGACCTCCCCCATTCCCCGCTGCTCGTTACAGCTACTACTGAACCACCCGCAATCAATTACACTTCAACTGTGGCCGGTTCCCTCCCCGGGCTCAGTTTTTAGGCCAGAAACATCTTCTCAGTTGCTCAGGGTCTGCCTGCCGATGTCGAACAGTCCTCGTCTGCATTGTTGGTGTGTTTCCTGGTGGCGGGGCCCCCTCCGCTCTTCCTCACTCGCATGGCTTGCGACCCCCTGACTGCGGCGACGCCCCCTCTGGGGGGCTCGAGGTCTGCTCCTCCAGACCCAACAGGGCCATCCCCTGATCGCAGGTTGTGATCTTGCGGCGGGAGCCCTGCCAGGCAAAGGTCAGCCCGAACGGGTGGGACCACCTGTACTGGATCTGCTGAGATCGCAAATAGGACAATACTGGGCCCATCCGCTGCCTCTTGATGAGTGTTATCTGCGCCAGATCCTGGTATAGGAAAATTTTGTGACCATTGTGGGTGATGCTCGTGGCCCTTCTAGCCTTTTCCATAACTTTCTCCTTAACTGCATAACTGTGGAAGGCCACCAACATGTCCCGTGGCCTTGATCCCTGCTCCTGCCTTGGCAGGCCCACCCAGTGAACTCTGTCAATTTGCATCTCTGGGTCAGAGTCTGAACTTAGTAGATCTGTAAATATCCCTTTTAGTGTTTGGGGCATGTCATGATCTGGAATGTCCTCGGGTAGGGATTTAACCCTAATATTTGCTCTTCTTGACCTGTTCTCCAAATCCTCAGCCTGAAGCTCCAGGTTTTGTGTACCCGCTGCCAGGGTTTCCAGCAATTTGTCGACCTTCCTCACGTCTTCTGTCAATTCTTTGATGGCCCGCTCATTGATGTCCACTCTCTCTTCCACTTTGTTGATGTCCCTTTTGATTTCTCTTAGGCCTTCCGCCAGATCTTCACGCAACTTGTCCATCTGCTTCTGCCCTGCTGCTGTGATCTTCTCGACCAGCTCTCCCATGAACTGCGATAACATTGCCTGAGAGACTGGCCTATCTTGTTCATCCCGGCAGACTGATGCTTCATTGTCCTCCGAGGCATGTCCCCCTTGGTGCTTGGGACAGACAGCCGCCCCTCCGCAGGTGCACCCAGATAGGAGACCCCCCCGCAAACACTATGGGTCGAGGTCCGCCCTCGGCGGCGACCGAGGCACCACGCCAAGAGCCCGCGGCTGCCGACACCGCCACCTCCACTAGATGGCCTTCCGATCTCCTGGCCGTTGCAGAGGGCTGCTCAGGATGCCCAGGCCCCCACCAGATGGGCCTCAGATGTCCATGCCAGAGCAAGGGGCTGCTCGGGGTGCCCAGGGTCTCTCCCCGGCAAGGCCGGCCAGTCCTCAGTCCTGAGCAGCGCACAACCCGAGTTGTCCCTCCCAGGGGCTGCACCGCTCGCACTACTTTCCCGGCGCCTGGATCGCCGTTCGGGCTGCTGCGGGGCTCGGAGGATCTCTCCTGCCCAGGAAACACCCGGCAGGCGGGGACAACAGCTGGCTCTGTGCGCACCTCCCCCAAACCCCCTCTGGGGCCTCCACCGTACCTTCTCTGGAGCCCTGCTCTCCGCCGGTGTCTCCTCCTCGTGCTCCCCCACCCGGGCTGGCAGGGGCAGACCGCTCACCCTCCTTTTCAGGCCGCAGGGGGGCCCCGCAAACCCGGCAGTGACGCCAGACCAAGGCTTGCCGAATCTGTGCCCCGCCGCTACGTGCCGCCACCGATTCCAGGGGTCGCCCCTTGCGCCTGTGGGCAGCGCAGTCCACAGAGAGCCCAACCATCCGCAGCGGAGCTGACGCTGCTCCCACGCCACCTGCTGCGCTGCCTCCCCAGGGGCAGCCGCCAAGGTTCGGACGTCTCTCCCCACTCCTCTGTTCCCGCTCAGCCCGATCGTGGTGCCGGGCAGGGCTCTAGGAGCTGCGGGCAGTGAAACAGTCTCTAGCAGGACAGGAGCCCGGGACGCGACGTCCTTAGCAGAGCGCGGCCATCTTGGAATCCCCTGCATACCTTTTTAACTACAAAACACAAGGGCTCGAATTTAGAGAAGTGGTACATCTTGGAATTATGGAGCATGTATGAAAAAGGCAGGAAGGACCATAATGTTGAAATCGTGGAGGAAGGGCCCAAAAAGGAGAGCGCAGGAACTCCTTCTGCACCGCTCCCCATATGGCTGCTGTCCTTTATCACCCACAGAGGTTTCAACCACCATGTTCCCCTGATGGCCACTCTAGTGGTTGCCATACAGACACAGGTAATGCTGCCATGAGTTACGATTTCAAAGAATTGGGATTTTGAGGAAAGTCAAAGGTTAACTCTTTCAGTGGTTAGGGCTGCAGAGAGGTTGAAAACAGACAGCAGGATAACTCCTCCAACTACTAGGTTAACACATATAATAAGGGTGGAGGAGTGAGAAAGAGTGAGGCTGGTAGTCAGAAGAGCGGAGGAAGAAATGAAAATTAGAGAGAAACAAGAGGTTATGCCTTTTCCTGCTATGATAGAGGATAGGCCGCAAAGAGCGGTAGATGCGGAAGAACAGGAACAAATGAAGGAAGCGATAAAGCTAGAAGAGGAAGAGGTAGTGCTGCTTCAGCGGCAAAGAGATGAAGAGTGGGTAAGGGATGTAGAAGAAGGATGGTGGAGACATGGGCAGGTCCTTGTTAGATTGAACAACTCGGTAATCAGAATGGTTGAGGTCGATATGGAGAACAGGGACACGGCCACAGGTTTAGGGGCGAAGCAGGGAGGACAGGAAACAGCACCCTATGGTAGTGCTGATTATGCTTCTGTGCCTATAGAAGGGGCAGGGGTTGTGGTAGCCAGAGTAGAAGATGAAGAGGGATGGGAATGAGATGTTGAGTAGAGCGTAGTCACCATACCTCCTGCTTCAGTAGCAGCGATAAAAAGCATACCATGGAGCCATAGGATGCACTACGGTACTCGCATGGCTGTAGCAAGTATTAAAGGAGAGATGGGGGAAGCCCCAGGAAAAATCGGTGTAACTCAGTTTCCATTGCTCCAAAAGGGTCTGGGAAGGGCGTATTATGTTGCGTGGTCACAAATGAACCAGAGTAACTTGATGAAGGCACTCCCTTTCCTCACTGCAGGGGTGGGAGGTGGATGTATGCATTAGAGAAACACATTGCTGGTGTCATGCTGGCCATAGGGGACATGAAGAGTTTATTCAAGGCCCTAATGGGGAGGTAAATCAAGCTTTGGAAGAGATCAGGGTATCCAGGAGTTCAGTTGGATACAAATACCCATGATGGAGCAGCTTTTAATAATCTTTGGTTACAGGTATGGGGGGGGCCTTGCGTATTTTGTATCCTGATATGCCTGATATCAATTCAATATGAGCTAAAATGATGAAATTAGATGATGATCCTGCCGAACATATGCAGTTAATTCAGGAGATGTGGAGGGTCGAAACAGGAGTAGCATGGGACAAGAATGTGGTGACTCATTACCACATGCTGAAAAAGGGACTTCATGAGGATGTCCAGCACAATTTAAATAAAGTGGGAGGGATGGAGGACACGTGTTGGCCGGAGATTCAAGCACCTATTGTGAATTTTTGCATAAGAAGACAAGAAAAAGTGATTGAGACTGTAGAGCAGGCACAAAAAGCAGAGGCTAAGCTTGTTCAAAGGAAATTGGCGAGGTTTTGTCTAGAAGGGACAGTAATTACAAATTCTATGGCGGGACAGCAGGGGCAAGCAGGACAACAGAGACACAGTGAACCGGGAATTACACAGGTGTTGATGGAATGGTATGTACCCGTCCAAGGCCAATGAGAGGTAGGGGAGGATTTTCACGAGGGAGCAGGTCGTTTGGCAGGTTCGGAGGAATGGGTCCTCAGTTTAATGGGCCAATGGGAAACAGTTATGGAGGATCCTATGGGCTTCAGTGTTGGTCATGTGGACATGTGTGACAAGATTGTTGTGAGCGGCTACAATACTTTAACATGGGAGCTCAACAGATGCAAGCCCCGACCTTGCCATATGCCCCGGGCTCTGTGCAATCGCAGCATGCATGGGTTGAACAGAACCCAGCGACTGGGGTTGCAGAGACCTTCAGGATCCCACGAGCCATGCCAGCACAAGCATTGGTGCAGGCATGGGACAATAATCCTTTACCCCAAGGAACAGTTGTGCACTACACTGAAGAAAGTGTTTTCGGGGAAAATCCTTTTTCTCTCCCATGTGCTAATATGTACTAGGAGTTGGACAGCCCACAGGAGTCTCTGGTGTGTCCAGTCCTGTCTATTGCCACCATCCAGAAGAGGATAGGTATGTGATGATGCCTACCCCCGGAGCACCAGGCCAGGCCCAGCACCCCCGAGAGCAGGCATCACGCCCCCGGGTAAAAGCCCAGCGGCCCTTTATAGGGGCTCTTTGGACTCTGTCCTGGCGTCGTTGGCGCCAGGCTCATGTTGGGCACCAGTCCTGGCGCCATAGGCGCCAGGCTCATAAGGGGAAGTGTTTGGTGCACTTACCTGAAGCAGACCATGCTGCACACTCACCTGATGCAGACCATGCTGCATGAAGAACCAAGCCAAATGAGGCTTAGGAGGGACTATTTTTCTGAAGGAACTATTTTGTTACTTGGGTGGGGCTGTGGAAGAATACTCACCTGGAACTTCTTCCAAAGCTATTTAAGCCACGCCCGGACAGCCACATGTGCTTCGCGTTGTTCTGCATCCCAGCAGCTGAACGCTCACTGTGTCTGCTCCTGCACCTGGACTCCAGCCACGCCCGCCTCTAACCTGGAACACCTGTAAGGGAATAAGAGAAGAGAAAGGTGAAAACCAAGAACTTATTCAACCTTCTTACCTGCATCCGGAATCTTCACGCCAGCATTCCTGAAGGAAGACTTCCATTCAAAAGCACTGCGTTGCTCGCTGCAGCGCCGCGCTTCACTCACCTGTTCCCGAGACGCCACCCGGCTCCATTGCGGCTCTCAGCACCGGTCGCCACATCTCTGCACCTAGGGGAGAGAAGAAGAGACAAAAGGTGAGCAAGGGAACACAAGAGGAAAGCCGAATTTTCAGCCATATTACTTACTGGCTTTTCTTGGTGAACCATTCCACATCTCGGGTCGGCGCCGCATCTTTGGCAGGTACCGCACCCCGGCCCCTATGGGGAAAGGACAAAAGACATTACTGGGGAATTATAAAGACATTTAGAGGGGTCGCCCTCATCACTACCTCACCTGATTTTTCCACCGGCAATTTAACCCCTCAACGCATCGCCTTTGTTCTGCACCTGAAATAAAGGACAGAAAAGACAACATAAAAGGAGGCCACAGCAACCCAGACCAGTGCCTCCGTGGGAGCCAGGTGAGCGTTACAGGTATGCAGGTAGGTGACCAAACGTTCTCATTCATGTTTGACACAGAGGCTACCAAATCTTGCATTAAGGAAGGTGAGTTCCCCTTGCCAGGCAAAACGATGGACACACAGGGATTCGCTGGGTCTATACTGTCGGTTCCTTATACTGAAGATCTTCATATCAATGTGGGTAATCAAAATTTATCAACCCCTTTGTTGTATTGTATGTATACCCCAGCAAATCTTTTGGGAAGGTACAGCCTGAGCGAGTTGCAGATATTGATTGCCTTCGTGGAGAAAGGCATTGTATGCTCAACACCTGGGTTGTATCCGGTAAGGGAAGCAGTGCATTTTCAGGCCTATTGTAGCAACAGCGTGATTATTAAGGGGGTTCCCGTGCATGCAGCATTGTTTCTTTATGGGGTGATAGTTTTATTTATTTTTTTATTTTATTTATTTGTATTTGTAGAGCGCACTACAGCCCACAGGCATAAGGCGCTTTGCATGAAAATGTAAGGAGCTTAATTATTATTACAGTGATACAGTCTTGGTTACAGGCATGTTACAGAGAACAAATGATAACATGGAATTTAGGATTAACAGTTCAGACAAATAGCCTGGTTTTGATGGCTTTGAGGAATGCCAAATGGGAGTCTATCATCCTAAAGTGCGCAGGAAGGGAATTTCAGAATGAGGCGGCCATGGAGGGGAAGGTAGTGCCACCTGCCCGCACTTTCCTACTTTTGGGAGTGGAGATCAGGTTGGTGTAGGCAGCCCTAGTAGGCCTTGGAGAGGAGAGTTTTTGAATTTGGGTGGCCAGGTAGGGGGATGCTAGATCATGGAGGCATTTATGCGTGAGTGAGAGAGTTTTGAAGATGATCCTTTCTTTAACTGGCAGCCAGTGCACCTGCCTCCTTGTTGTGGAGATGTGATCCTTCCTGGAAATCCCAGTAGCAGCCCTGAGGGCATTGTTCTGGACCACCTGTAGTTTGGCAATGTTTTTGCTGAAGGTCCCTACCAGGAGTGCATTGCAATAGTCCATTCTTGATCCGATGATTGCCCTGGCAATGGTGAGGCACTTGAGCAAGGAGAGGAAGAGTCTCGCTGCATTAAGTATCTTGGAGAAGTAGGCAGACGAGGAGACAATGGCGCTGATTTGTCTATCCATGGTCAGGTCTGAGTCAAGGTAGACGTCAAGTGTTTTGATCGTTTGGGAGACCGCGATGGGGATGTTATCGACAGCGAAGGAGTTGGGTCCCGGGGATCAGAAATCCGGGCTGGTGGGTACCATTTGAGTTCATATTTAGGCCTGATGTGGCCAGGAGCCATTGTTATGATCCTCTTACAAGCTGTAGAGGTCAAGAAGAACAGGATGAGAGGCACACAGTTCTGTGCATTGATCCAACCTTGTCGCTGGGGGACGTGTCCGACAAGAATTTGTTCGAAGACACCGAAGACTCAGGAGGGATGGTCTTTGAAATTGGAGTGCCTTGCCAGATAGCAATAGAGCAAAGGGAAGTGTCACAGACCATGCTCACAGTTAGAAATACATCGCCAGTTTGGAAGGAGGATTTGGGAAAAGTGCCAGACCATTTGTGGACCAGCAATCCTCATGATGTGGGGCTACTAAATAGTGTTGGAGTGGTGAGGATAAAATTGAAACAGTGCGATATTATCATGAGTTAAGCAGTACCCCATGTCTAGGGAGGCAGACGAAGGGATTTACAAGACCATTATGGTGTTGTTGGAGCAAGACATAATACAACCTTCTGTGTTCCATGAAAAATGGCTATCTGCGCTGTGAAGAAAGCAAAGTGGTCTAGTTCGAGGATGGTCCAAGATTTGCACCCCCTCAACAATATTGTTGAAGTGGAATTTCCAGTGCTACCGAACCCTGCCACCATTCTCTGTAACATCCCTACTGGGTTGACCCACTTCACTGTAATTGATTTAAAAAATACATTTTTCTCTGTTCCCTTAGACCCCAATTTGCAGTACCTAAGAGTGTTCACGTATCGTGGTCAGAGATTTGAGCACATGAGGTTGCCCCAGGGATACTGCACATCTCACAGGGTGGTTAAGATGGATTTTGGAATTTACATGTGTCCAGTACTGTAATTCAGTGTGTGGATGATCTATTAGTTTGTAGCCCTTCAAAGTAGCAGTGCCGAGGAGACTCAATAACGCTCCTCACCCTGCCCGCGGAGAAGGGGTACAAAGTGGACAAAGAATAATTGCAGTACTGCCAGACAGAGGTAGTATATTTGGAACAAGTAATATCGCCTGCAGGAAGGAAGGTAATGCCAGAGAGAGACACTGCAGTTCAGAATACGGCTTAGCTAGTCATCATGATACAGATGCAGCAGTTTTTTTAGCTCTTTAACTATTGTAGATTGTAGATCTTCGTTATGTGAGGCCCTTACTGCAAAGACCCAAGGAAGCAAAGAAGGTGAAAAGTAGAAGGTGAAAAGTCCAATAGAGTGCTCTGAGGAAATGGGGACTTGCTTTTAAACTCAAGGCCGCAATCAGCAATGTTCTGGCCTTGGGGACCCCGAATTACTAGAAGCGATTTTTTTTTTCTTCCAGATTTGAATGGGCAGTAATGACAGCGGTCCTGACCCAGCAAACGTCGCTAGGCCATAAACCTTTAGAATATTACAGTGGACTCCTAGACGCAGTGATGAAGGGACAGTTCCCTTGTGAGCAACCTCTCGTGGCAGTAGCTTTTGCGATTAAAAAGTCTTCAACCATTACTCTGGGTTGCCCGGTGATATTGTACGTGGAGCATGCAGTCCATATTAATGACTCAGAGTTTGAGGGTATGAGGCCATTTTGTCAAATCCATCGGTTCATTCTGTGTGATGTCACCTAGTCAATCCTGCGACATTTGTAGCAGAGCCAGTGCAGGCTGAGGACATCGTTCATGATTCCACGTATGCAGGGGACGCAGAAGAGAGGGTGAATGTGAAAGAGGATTGCTTGGACGGGGGTGAGGTTATTTTTATTGATAGCTCTTCGACCATCAACTAGGAGATGGGTGAGAGGCATACAGGTGCAGCTGCCGTGGGTCTTGTGGAGGGGGAGTACTAGGTCAGACTGAAGAGACGGTTGCCTTTTCATTATTCAAGCCTTGATACTGGTGGCACTCATAGAGGTGTTAGAAATGAGAAAGGAGAAGGCAGTTACAGTTTATTCTGATTCTGCATACGTCACCTCCACCGTCCTTTCTGGGTTATCAAGATTGCAGAGAAGAAGGTTTAGGAGGTCTGGCGGGTTCCCTGTCCAGCATGCTGTGCTGCTATCCTGATTAATTGAAGCACTAACATTGCCAGTGGAAATAGGTTTAGTTCAATGCGTGGCCCATACTAACTGCACTAACTCAATAGCTCTCGGAACATATGCTGCAGACAAGGCATCGAAGGAAGCAGCGTATTTACCTTTCACAGATTCCCAGGAAATGGAAACTGTGTCCTAGCAGGTACAGTTACCAGACCCGTACACCGCAGTCCCGGTGCTCCAGATTATAGAAATGCAAGAGAAAGTCCCTAGAGAGGAACAGGAGCTCTGTAAAAAGAGAGGATATGTTCTCTCACCCACAGATTTGAATTGGAAACAGGAGGTGAGGGTGAAGATAGTAATGCCTGTAGAGCTACTTCTTTTGGCTCTAGAGCAACTACACTACCCATTGCATACTCTCGACGACAAATCGCAGCAGAGCTCCACAAGGACTGGTTTATCCCTAACTTACAAGATTTGTATGGAATTGTGTAGTGTGCAAGGAGTTTACTCCTGGAAACACCATGAGGTTGGTGAGGGGGATCTTGCCCAGGCCTTCTGGTCCATTCAGAGAACTTCACATCGACTTCGTGGACATGATTACGAGTTGCAGTAACTTCAGATATCTAATTGCTGTTGCTTGTCCATTCTCCCGTGGGCAACAGAAATTGGATTCACATTAGTGATAGGCAAAGGAATACTGGCAGCCCTCCACCGGCACAGGAGCAGGCATAAAAGTTAAGTATGCCCTTGGGATTCACCATACGTTTCAGTGCAAAGGGGGGGGTGGTGAGTATAGATCTGGAATGTAAATAATTCTGTCTAGGAAAAGAAATGTCTAGATTTGAAAAATGTGTGAAGATGAATATCTTTATGGTTTCTACGGTCTTTATGTCGTCAAGTCTGAGGAGAAAATGTTAAGAGTGAAAAGAACTGTCAACAATGATTATTTTGATAATGACGATGATGAATTAGATCCCACAATGAATGCTTATGGTTTTGCATTGGACGACGTATGGTAAAGCCATGTGAGGATGGTGGGGGGAGTGAGATCTGTAAGATATTGCTACATCTCATATCTCATTGCCCAAATTCTGGCATACCTAGGGTATTTATCCAGTGTAAGGTAGAAGTAGCAGATGCACTATGCCTAGTGCACCTGGCCCTGTGCAGGCTTCAAGGGCAGTTTAAAGGGCAGTCAATTACGGCATTAATTATACCAATTGACGACGATTGTTCATTTGCCAAGCGTCCAGAGCACAAAAATATTAGGTGTGTTCAAAGAAACCAGTTGACCTTGGCAGGGTCTTTTTCTAAAAATCGATTGGAGCAAGGGGTGAAGAGTTGCAGAGTTGGAGGAATGAAGGGATTCTCAGAGGAAGGGGTGCACAAGCAAATCAAGAGTGTGGGACAGTATGGAGAAATCATTTGCAGTATCTGACATGGCTCAAGGAGCTACAAAAAACTGTTAAGGCAAGTACCCATTTTTCTCTGTGTTTTAGGGGTTATGGCACGGTGCCCGTTGCCACAAATGGGAACTGCAGCCGCACTCTTTGCATAACAAAAATCTGGCTGGAGTTGCGGCTGCTCTTCTTGATACTTTTTGGACCTGTGGACCGTATGCTTATAGGCAGTTGCCTCCAGCTTGGTGAGGTGTGTGCAGTCTCTCTACCCTTCATACGCCTGTTCTCATAATCCCAGAGAAACACCTGGTTTTGGCTCACCCCCTTAATCCCCAGTGCCCCTTGCATCCCTTTCATCACCTAATATAGACATACCAAAGACTATGCTTGATGGTGAAAATCAAAAACAATTGCAATTTAAGAAAAGATATAACTACCTTTCAGCAGTACCATCACAGGGTTTAGCAGACATTCCTGATCGATTCAGGCTGTTTAGCCAGACCAAGATCTTTTTGACCTGTCTTCTGGCAACTGGCGTCCAAGCAGTGGTCAATGCCAGATGGCTCCAGGTGACCAGGTATGAACTATTACTATTCATGAACACTTCCGAGTCAGCGGTCAGTGCTATTAGGGAAGAATTGCGGGCCTTTAGGCTTATGACTTTGCAAAATCCGTATACACTCAACCTGCTGACAGTAATGGAGGGCGAAGTATGCTGGAAAATCCGGAGTACCTGTTGCATTTGTGTGCCACCCAATGATACCGAGAATGGTACCCTGATGCAAACTATTGCTGAAAGTGATCCTGGTCACTGAGGCAGGGATCACCAATGATTCATGGATTGACTCCATGTTCTCTTGGGTACCTTCTTGGTTGAGCCTCGCTGTGAAAATCCAGTTGCCGATTTTTATCTTCTTTCTCATTCCTTTTTGTTTCTGTCAAATGCTCTTATGATGTTGCTCTGCCCAGGTACCAACAGCTGCTGCTATGATGGCTGTAACCCTGCCTAAGGCCAGGGCCACCACTGCTTCATCCTATATCGGTATTCAAACTGAAGTTGTCTTGTGTCCCCCACCAAATTGGCATGCTTGTGCGGAGCAGTCGGTAGATTGCGGGAATGGTAGAGGGATGAGTTGGGTTAGTTTGGTGGAGGAGTATGCTAATATTGGGACAGGTATGGAGGATTATTTGTTAGTTGAAGTATTAACTAAAGCAGGGAAAGTTGGGGTGGTCGGGAAGGGTACCCATGATTACAGGGGGTTCATGTTGTACGCGTGTTATTTATGACTGGGGTGGCGTCGAACTGGGTGTGATGTTGCAATGTCATATGTATCGAGTGTAGTTAATTGTGGAAGGGATGTGTTATTTTTTTGTTTTACTGTTGTCTAGAACTGATACAGATTACAGTTGAACGTGCGTAGAACGATACAATGTTAAAACCGCAAATGCAACATGAACACGATTTACACACAGGGTTCTCTGAAGTACATGGAAACTTGAAGACAGAGAGGGTCTCAATGCCCATGTGTAAGGGGGGCCTATGCTGAGATCCTGCGGTAAAGAAGTGATAACATTTATAAAACATATGCACAGAGAAATATATAAAAGGAGATTTTGATCACTCAGAGAAGCATAATGAAGAAGTTTAACAAGGAGTTTATATAAATCTGCATGCAGTGGGGTTTTGTGAGTTTGTTCAGACTTTGCACTTAGCAGTTACAGGATGCATTTATAGGCAGCAGGGATATTCTGGTTTTATCGGGCCTGGGGGTGGGGGTGTTGAAGGAGGAAGAATGAGTCATCCAATAGAATGTCAGCTTGCTAGCAGAACAAAGGCTTATGATTTAACAGTTCTGCAAGTAACAGATGTAAACCTGCTTGTTGCATTGAAGTCATATAGAGGAAATTAACCAATTGTTTGGGCCAGCAATAAAGATTTGGCCCGTGGCCAGAGTTCAATTGTTTTCACAGTGTGAAACAAGAGGCTGTAAGTGCTGAATTAGTGGTTTCATAAATTAGAATGTTTTTTCTTAACTTCAATATATAGATATTTGGGTATTATGATCAGCCAGGGTAATAATGATAAGGTGTTTCAAAAAGAACTTGAATTGAAACTGCAAACCCTAATTTCCCAATCTAGGGTTATTTTATATAAGTTTGGAAAGTTTACGTGCAATCATATAATATCATTTTATTCCATGAAAGTGAAACCCATTATCTCGTATGGCTTCGAAGCTGTATCGAAGTTGCCCCGTTCAGTGTGGGATCAATCAGAGGGTAAATTCTGGCGCTCAATTTTTAATTTGCCTACTTGTGTCCCCATTGCAATGATTCGTTTTGAATTAGGGCTGTTATCGTTATACAGTACTATTGCATGGAAATTGATAGCTCTGTTGAGAAAATGTATCCTGTCATTACAATGTGTAGATATATCCTGTATTTTGGGTAAATATCTACTATACTCAGATCATCAATACCCAAAATGCTGGTTAAATACAGCTATAAATATTCTTTCTGATGCGGACATCTCTTTAGACACTTTAATCCACAATCCAACGCAAGCCAAAATTAAACTGTATCGGCAAGATTGGATATATACTTTGGAAAAATGTTCCCTCTCTAAAGACTGGAACATTGCCCAGTTTGGCCACAAAAAATTTAGAGTTGTAGAATCTTATATCCTAAAATATCCATCTCCAAAATTTAGAGATGACTACATTCGTTTTCGTCTAAATTTGTGGCATACAAAGGATATTTTATTTAGGTGAAAACTAATAGATGCCAGTGAGAACATCTGTCGATTCTGTAAGGACCCTGATACCGCAGAAACGTTGAAACATGTCATTGCCTACTGTCCTGCATTATATGCTATACGTCGTAAATACTATTTCCATTGCTTTAAAGCGCAAATGTTAACCGATATGGAAGAATTATGGCACTGATATTTGGTGCAAAGAGAATGTCAATTAGATTAGCAACAACAGGTTTCTTAAATGAATTATACCCAACATAATTGTGAATGCTTTTATGAGGGGAAGGTGATGGAAAGGGAAGAGAGAGAGAAGGAGACAGGAAAGAAAGAAAAGGGGAAGAGAGGGGAGGAAGGGGAAAGAGAGAAAAGGGGGAAAAAAAAAAAGAGAAATACTGCTATTAGGGTTTTATATATATTGAGTGCCAGGTGTAAAATATTGAAATGTGCTATATACTGATGAATTGAATTGTAATATGTTTATGATGTTTTTTAATCATTTTTGTAATTATTGAAAGGTTGTTTCATACAGCCAAACAATAAATAAAAAAAAATAAAAAAAAAAAATGTTTTAATAGGAGCCAGGAGTCTGGGGTGGATGAGATTGCAATCAGTAGTTCAACGAAGTACCTGTTTGTCCAGGCCTTCCTAGTATTGCTACAATATCCTGGCGGACCATGTGCAAATCACACTTAAGTTTAAAGGCTCTAGGCCAGTTGTTACTAAGTAATGAATTATGTTGTATGTAAATGTTTAATTGTACCATGATGTCACAACCTACTATGGACAAATCCTGAGCAATGGTGGACTTCGAGTATGATCTGAAGATGGTCGTAAAGATTGTCTATGACCAATGAGAAAGAATTAATTTGTAAAAGATGGAAATTCTCTGTAAATGTTTTATCCAATCATGTCTGAGGTGTGGGTGGTAATAAAATATCTGGGAGTGTTTTAACCATTGCCAATATGTATACAAATGTAACAAATGATGTAGTTCGTTGTGACTTGGGTTAGTTTGGTCCTACAACACCATCTAACTGCTCCCGCATAATTGTACAATAAAACTTGCTTTATGTACAAAGTGCACACTGGTTCCTCAGGTGGTGGACCTGGTTTGGACTGAGGTAATTAGGGGACACCATGGCCTGAAGGGGTCGGCCCCTTCCTTACTTTGAAGCTAAGCAGGGTTGGTCCTAGTTGCTGTCACTGGTTTTTCACCTCCGACATCACTGTAGCTGTAAAACAATAAATATATTTATATATTCACTTTTTTCCATAACCGTGGCTATGAACTACAAATACCCTTGGTTATACCATTGGTTATTATTTTGTCATCCTTATACCCGCGGTTATCGGGAAGAACGGTGGGGAAAAAAATGCTCCCCTGCCCTTCCAGACCCTCACCAAATGCCTCCCTTATCTGTGCCAGCTCCCCCCACTCCCTGATGGCCTCTTCACCTCCTCTACCCTCTCCCATTCCTCCCACAACACTTGTTGTTTCTGTGATGCAGTTTCAGTTCAGATGTCGGGTAGTCGCAGCTATTCTGTCCAATAGCCCAGGTTACAGAAAAGCTTTGTGTTGCAAACTCAGTCCCTACACCTCTCCTCCAAATCCCAGATTTAACTTGGTGTCCTATTACCCTCTTGGCCCCCCACCTCTCACCTCTATCCTAAAGGCATTTCCCTGATTTTTCACCTGGAAATTGCATTTCCCTGCTTTTTTCATCTTCGGCTAATTGAGGTTGTAGCCGCGGCTATCTCTCGCATCGAGAAAAAAAAGATGCACAATTTCTTAATTTACCTGAGATTTAGCTATCTAATTTGGAGAAGGGGACACCCCCTTCATCATCAATAACCCCAAACGGCGAAATTGCTGTGAGTCAACGCTTCGTGCCCAAGTTGTTTCGCACCTGATCGAAATCTGTCTGTCCGTCTATGGGAAAATAAATGGGGACTAGGCCGCAACTGTGTTATTTCTTTCTTATAACTTTTTTTTAACAAACTTTTTTTTCCTGTCGGAGTCCAACTCAACTTAACTATAGAGTGGCGATAGATATGTATTAGAGGTAGACTGACTGACTTGCGAAAGCTCATGCAGGGTGAAATGTGTGTTGAAATTCTCCTGAACACTAACGTTGCGATTTACATCTTCAAGAAATCACTCTTTTGATATAACCAGAAAGTCTGATAATCAGTGAAAAACGGGCACAACAATCAAATGACACTTTAATTCTCAACAGGACAAGAGAATCCTCTGATTATGATTCAAACGAGATTTTTCTTGCATTCTTTTCCATTCTTAAAATCAACATATTGAACCATACAGTTCCTGTTCTTTTTTGTTAAATTAGGCATTTTGTCACCTGTAGTAGCACAGGTTATAATAACATGCACTCTAAGTCTCACATACTTTTTGGTGTAGGAGAGTTAGTGTGGGGGCTCCAGCTGTGCTCTCAATGAAAAATAATTTACTCTGAATGTATTGAAAATGCCCAGGATGCCCAATCTGGTGCCAAATTCCTCTGTGAGATTCTCCAAGCGCCAAGAGGTGTGTTTCATCTGTAGTGGTTCTATCACTCTCCAAAATATGTCATATGTTCAGCATTTTTGTTACTTTATTGTTGAGAGTGCCATTTCAAGATCTGACTTGGAGTTTGAGATTAATTGGAGTGTGGTCTGCATACATGTGGAAGTCTAGGACATGGCATTACATGATGCAGATAACAGGGTCCAGGTCAACATTGAGCAGAATTGGCGATGAGTGGACCTTGTGGAACTCCATTTTATATCCTGGTTGTATCAGAGTAGAGTGATCCAAGTTTTACCTGATGGGTTTGGTTGTCAAGGAAGGGGATAACCCTCTAGGACTTTATCACCCAACCCATTGAATGTCTCTAGGTCGTTGAGCAATATTTTGTGGATGCTATTAAGTTGAGCGGGATGAGTGTACTAGCTTGTCCCGGATCTCAGGTGGTAAGCAACTCCTCCCTACTGGTTAGGTGGCTTTAGTGCCCGGTCAGAGACAGATGCCTGATCAGTAGACAATTATTGATTGATTAGATTCCACATAAGATTACATTTGTGTAATCAATACCGATTAGAGAGCTTCGGAGATCCTCTCCAAAGCTCTCTGGCCAGCCTACTTGCATCCTCTCTCCTCAGCTGTGTGCAAGGCAAGAAATCTTGGTTTCATGTTTGACTCCTCACTCTTCTTCTCTCCTCGCATCACCCACCTTGCCAAGAAGGACCACTTTCATCTTCACCTCCTTGGGGGTATTCTCCCTTTCCTCGCCTTCCCCCAGAAACTCAATGTCTCCAGAGCTCCGATTCTCTCTAGGCTGGACTACTGCAACAGCCTCTTCCTCAATCTGCCTCTTTCCACCCTCCGCCCCCTTCAACTATTCCAGAATAGGGCTGTGAGACATATCCTTGGCCTCAAGCCCAGGAATGGCATCTCTCCAGCCCTACAACCACACCACTGGCTCCCGCTAGCTGCAAGGATCACATTCAAGACCCTTTGCATCATCCACAAGACATTCAGGGGCCTGGGTCCCCGCTACACCTAACTCTCCCTGCCTAAATACCTCCTGGCTAGACCTCTTTGGTCTTCTAGCTCCAACTCTCTTCAGGTCGGACGTTTCTCCAAGCAGAGAGTGGGGGTATATCCCTCTCATTGGAGGGAGCCGCCCCCCCTGGAATGGCCTCAGTGCCTCTCTCGGACTTCAGCCGGACTTCCCTAGGGTCAGAAGCTACTCAAAACTTTCCTTTTCTCTTCTTCCTTTCCTCTTCCCCTCCCTTGCTAATGCCCCCCTGACACTGTGACTTTCTGCCTGGTTCTTTAATGATAATGAAAATGGCCCTCAGCGGGGGTCCAGGCCTGCCTCTGCCCAGTCTACCCCAGCACCCCCCCACTGCAACCGGCACATGCCCCCCCGGTCCCCTTCCCTGACCTGCCCACTGAACTGGTTCCCCCCAATCCCCTGCATTTTGGTGTTGCTCAGTACTTGCCTTCCCCGGACCTACCCTAGCACCTGCCCATCCCCTATGCCCCCCCCTTTTCATAGGGTATCCCTCAATTGGTAGATACCTTCCTTTTCGAAATGCCTGTACACTACCCAGCTGTTCAGTTCTTTGAGGTTTACGAATGGTCTTGCTTTCTCTTTCATGTGCACCAGGATCCTACAACCTCGTACAACTTTGGTACTTAGACGGGGTACTCACGGCTCTTCGGACTCTAAGATCTGACATGAAGAGGTAAGAAGCGTCCCCCCGGAGGTCCAGAGGCCAGATAATCTGTGCTCTGTGCTCCCCAGGGAGCCGTCCCCTGGGAAACCCTCTCGGGGAAGAAAACCCAGACAATGCAGGTGTAGAGGAGGATCAGATGCACAATGTCCGTAGCGTCAGGTAGAAGGATGAAGAAGATTCCAATCCAATCGGTGCAAAATTACTGAAGATTCTTGAATGCAGTAGAATACGTGGACGGCTGTAGCAAGAAGGAAAGGAATGGGGCAGCAGAATAAAGAGACAGAGAAAAGACAGAAGAATGAAAGGAGAGAGAAGGACAGCTAGAGTCGTGAAGAAGAATGTTTAGGTAAGTCAAAGCGGAAATAGAGGAAAGGTAAGCGCAGAAAAAAGCCGCGAGCGGCTGAAAAAACAGAAGCTGCAAGCAGAGGCTACCGAAGCCGAGGAAAAGAAATGCGGAGGGCGGCAGAAAAGGTAAGCGCTAGAAATAGCCGCGAACGGCTGGAAAAAACAGGGGCCACAAGCGACGGCGAAAAGGAAACAGAGGGAAAGGGTGCCAAGGGCGGCGGAAAAGACAGAGAGCAGAAAACAGTGCTGAGGACGGCTAATAGGCGACAGGCTCCGAGGATGAAAGGAAATGGAAAATACTGAAGAAACGGTAATATACGAAGGAAGGGAAAAGGAGGAGGGAAGAGGGAGGACTCAGAAGGAGGTCTGAGTGGGAGCAGGTACCAAGAGATACGAGCGAGCAACAACAAAGGAGCAATGCGAACAGAGTAGCAACGCAGTTACCAGTTTGTTCGCGGGGAATAAGTACGAACAATTGGTAGAAAGTGAAGACGGACAAAGTGGAAGAAAAAGACTAGACCTGTATTGTTAGTGGATAGAGATGTTATCAAGGAGCCGCCATCTTGGATTCCACTAAGTATATCGTGGTTGATGTAACTTCCAGTGTCTCCATAGGCTTCTAGGAGTTCTTCTAACACAGGAACATATTGCTGATCAATCTCGTTTCCTGACTGCAGAGCCCGATGGCTTTTTTTGCCTGCGAGTTGCTTCAACTCCTCTTGGAGGAGTGATTGTTCCGCTGTGGCCATGACAATGTGACTTGCCTGTCTTTTTGCATCGGATATCCTTTGCATTCTAGATGCAGCCCTCTGACGGTCTGCAGTACCCATGCTTGGCTAGACAGTGAGCGCCACCTGTGCCAAAACCTCTGTGTCCTCCCCCCGACTGGCGAGTAGACCGCCCCCGGGTCTCACCTGTGTTCGCTCCCTGGAACTGTCCAGCTAATGTGATTTAATATTTCCACGTGGATGACAGTTGTCAACAATAATTCGGTTTAGTGTTATCATCTGAGATAGTGAGGGTCTAAATGTTTTTTTTTTTTTTTACTTTACGATTGATCTGTATATGAGGATATGAGACAGTGATTCGATAAGGAAATATAAGATAAAGTTTGTAATAAACTAATAATAAAAAAAAGAACCGTCTGGCTCCTCTGCCTCTATGACCTCTGGGAAATCTTCCTCTAGTCGGGAAAAATGAGTCTTGCTGTCGAGATGCCCACTAGTGGGCCCTCAGGCCTTGAAGTCTTTGGGTAGATGTGAAGCGACCAGCTAAATGAACTCTGTATCAGCCGGTCCCTGCAAAAACCCAACTGGGGAATATCTTCTTTATGGATGCTTGCACCTTCTCTAGAGATGTATACATTCCTACGAATCTCCCATCTCTTTCCCAAAGGTTTTCGCCAAATAGCAGCCCTTGCACTGCTTCCCCTGCCTCGTAAGAGACTAGATCGCTGATTTTGGCATCTATTTTCAGTAGGAGACCTCTACTCCTCTATATCGCACAGTTTGCGTTGCCTAGGAGTCATAGTGCTCGCTATGTCCAATTCGCCAGTATATCACTGTCTATGTCTTCGCCTGTGTCCTTGGCGCGTTCTGCGAGGTCCATTATTTTTGCTAAGGTTCCTGAAAGGTCCAGCACTTTCTCCTGGCAACTTTTCCAGGCTCTATCCATCCCTTTCTTGGGATCTTTTGCTGACTTGGTGACGAAAGCCAGCATCTTTAGGTCCAGCTCTGGGGCTTCTGCCACTTTGCCTGCTAAGTCTGCTTTCATACGCTGCCTGCTTTCTTTGTCGAAGGCTTTGCGTAATCTTTGCCCCATGTACATCGCCACTCAATGAGATGGCTGCCAGACTGATGATTTAGGATTTGAAATGTTCTCTGGGCTGAACATGTCTGCCATATCTGAGTCCAGCACTTCCAGATGCTTCTCTTTGCGTGCCTTCCTGCCGCACTTGGGTGCTACCCAGTCTTCTGTTGGCTTACTCTCCTCCTCTCGCAAGGGGGTAGAGGCTCCCTGTGACTCCTCACATGACTCTGCGTCGATGTCACCCATATTGTCTTCACCTGGGTTGGGGACCGGGAGGTATGGCACTGCTGCCCTTTGGAGAAAGGTTTCTTTCAATTTCCCAAAGGCGTCAGCTACCTCTGGGGTCTTATGTTTCACCCCTTCTTTCTGACCCAGGGGAGTCGGTGAGGCTTTCCTCTTGCAGGTCGTGTTACACCCCTGAGGGCTCTTATTGCCCCTTGTGGACATGCTTTCTGGCCTATTCGAGGGCCCTCTCTGGGCCTGTTCTAGGAGTGATTCCAGCGTGGCCAGTCTTTCTTGGATGGGTCTTACCACTTCGGCTACTGCCTCTACCAATGAGCTTCCCAGCACTGTTTTGAAGCTAAGCGCTAGGTCCTGCGTTTGCTCCTCATCCTCCCACTCATAATCTGACATTAGGGCCTCATGACAAGGGTCTCCCTGTATGGGCTGGTTTTAATTGCAACTTCCCTGTTGCAGTGAGCTGCTTTGCCATTTTATTGTTGTGCTCAGTGTATTCCGAGCTGTGTGTCTGTGTCTGGCATTTTGAGTCGCGTGTGCAACAGTGATTTGGCTCCTCCTCTCTGAGGGAGGGGCTGTTGCTCTTTAATCTGCGCGCGCATGCGTGTGTTTCTTTCTCCTGAAGGGAAATGGTTACTGTTTACTTTCGGGGCCGAGCGAGACCCAGCAGACTCACAGGCGTGCTAATAATGTAGCGCAGGGTCCGCTCTCTCGCTACGGGTGGTAATAGAATCTTCCTCACAACACTGGATGCGCGCTGACACTGTTTCACTAAGGGACATAACTGTATGCTTGCCGCACTGGCTAATGTTATGGGGAAATAATCACAACATTCTAACTGCGGGTATGCTGTGCCGCCCTCTATCTTAATGGCTGAGCATACATATATGTAGAAAGCTCTAAGTATCGTTAAGTTTAGAAAAAGTGAGGCTCAGCAGTAAGAGTGGTACTGCTGAAGAGCAGGAAAAGAGGAGGAGGAGCATAGAGTCAGGATGAGACAAATAGGCACAAACAGGAAGTGAGACGGACTACAGAAAGGACTGTGCATACTGGGAAATGTAGTTTTAAAGGAAAAAGGAAAGAAAATGAATGTTTTGGCGTATTTTCTATTATATTTTATTGAAAATGCTGAAGAGCACAATAAAAGAAGTTGAAGCATAATGCTTGCCTCCGGTCTTGACATAGAATGGCAGTTTGGACTTGTTATCTCTAAATTTACTAACCGCAATAAAACATAATTCTTCTCAGTAATATGATGGAATAACGATGCAGTAATACTGAAAGCGGGGAATGCAAAACTCCATTGGAAGCTATGCACCCTAATCTTCTCTTTTGCTTGTGGAGCTCATCATGCTGCTTTCAGGGATGATATCAAAGTCAAAGGTCATTACTGTAAACTGCGACATGGGGAAAAAGTGGGGCTTGTAATATGGGTTTCAGATGCTTTCTATTTATATAATGTATTTGCAATCACAGACAAAAAATGGAATGAGCATATAGAAATAGAAATGAGTATGGATATTATAATCACCACACACTGCAGTAAATTGAGCTTAATAATGGTTGTCAATTATAGCGAGTAATGTCTCTCAACAGAAGTCTTTGGGGATGGGAATTGCACCATTTAACCCTTTGCTAGCTTTTGCAATCAACTGAAACCAGAGCAGTAGCGACCCCAGGTGTAGATGAACGAGTTTGGAAGCACGGCTATGTTTTCAGGTGTCCCCTATCACGCAGAGACAATGTTGCCTGCCACTTGGCTGCAGGAGAGGAGACATCAGAATCATTTCATGTGCAATTTGCAAATGTGATCATTCACATATTGGGGAGTGTTACTGTTTCACAAACTTTGAGGGGGCGAACCCCCGAAACCCTCTAGATTATGCTGTGGCTCAAGTGTGTAGTGTTGCTTCAAAGGAAGCAAGAGTGGTTGAATATTATGAGATTAAACGGGAGAGTAGACCATATTCTGGCATCTTAGTTTGATAGCCAACTAGAATCTCCATTTTGAGCTATGCATTCTCACTATTACACTGCACACATAATGGAAAGTATCCAATGCAGCATGAGTTCATCCAGAGCAGAATTTCAGTGCCAGTTCAGCAGTCCAGCAGACATTGCATACCACTGAGAAATACTTTGGGGTATGGTGTTCATTTAGCCTATGATAGCAGGTGCTAAAATTACAGGACTTGCATAGGAACCGTTCAGAACATCTTGATCACGAGCTTCTACCTACATGCGTCAAGCTAATGCATAGCTTTTAAATAGCAGGGAGCGAGCGAGGGAATTTTGAGCGCCCCACTAAATTACTACTGTTGTTGTTCGGGGGGAATGACATTTTAAAAATAGGCGACTTGAAAGATCAAAAGAGCTCAGAGGGGACAAATAATCCAGTTTCCCGAACAATATAAGCAGGTAAGCTAATTCCAAGGTTCAGTTTAAAGCAGTAGGGCTTCACTTCTATTTTACAAAATCGTATAGTTAATGCAGATGAGATGTAGGAATAAAGTACAACAAAGCGTAAGGTTTAACCGTCTTCTCATTCAAAAGGGACTGTTCACAACACACCACCATCTATAAGTGCAGGCATGCACTGTGGTAGATTGGTAATAAGTAAACACAGATGTGATGTGCCAGTCACGAATGACGCATGCACGAGCCTCGTTTGGGCTGCGCGCATACGTGTTAGAATAAATCACGCCCGTGCGGGCAGTTGCCGCCGGGACGCGGAAGGGCACACAGCGCGTCCCGTGTCTTCTTGTGTGCCTGCGTGTATGCAAGCGTGAGTGAGGTGCGGCCCGAGGCACGGGCGCACACATAACATCTGGCGACGGAGCGGGATGCAAGCAGAGCGTTTATTGACACAACGCTGCAAGTCAATCTTCGTAAAGTTACACCGTTGCGTGTCACGAACCCGGCGCGAGCAGAGCGGATGTGTTTTCACAAATGGTATGAGGCAGTAGCGGCCTGAAAAGGTGCTCGTGCGCTGCTCATACCGGAAAGAAACTACACCAAAACAATTTTTGGAACTTCGGCAGTCTTCATCATCCAAGAGGACTGCACCTGAAACAGTGGCCACCACACAAGGGGTGACTGGAAGGAAACACAAGCATAGGGGAAGGCCCTCAACAACTGGAAGGTTCCACGGGTGCGCAGTGACCCAAGGTACGTCTACTGTCCATCCAAGTCAGGTTTGCGGCCTCTGAATCACCAGGAGGTGCCTGTGCGACCTGTGAACATGGCAGAAAGTGACGGTGAAGCAGAAACAGCGAGAGTTGTAGTAAGGAGACAACAGGGGGCTTTGTTACCCCTGCAAGAATTTGACACGTCGGGTCCCCCCTCGAAAATGGGCTCAAGATGGTTGTTGTGGATAAAAAAATTTGACATGTAATTTACTGCAACTGGAGAAACCGACGACGATGCAAAGAGGGCCACTCTCCTGTACTCTGCGGGCATGGACGTTCTGCGCATTTATGAGTCCCTTAACCTGCAGGTAGTCACCTATGACGCTGTCAAGACTGCCTTAGAGAATCATTTCATTCCGTTGTCCAACGTAGACTACGAGAGATTTCTGTTTTGTGGTGAAAAACAGCGGGAAGAGGAGTCACTTGACCAGTTCTGCGCTCGCCTGCGACAAATGGCCACAACTTGTCGATGGGACAACGAAGAGTCGATGATCAGAAATCAGGTCATCCAAGGCTGTGGCTCAGGCAAGCTACGTAGGCAAGTGTTGAGGGAGCCTGGTTGGACTCTGCAACAGATCTTGGACAGTGGAAGGACCTATGAACTGGCAGAATCGAGGGGTGCTAAAATGGACGCGGCGGTGCGTCCGGGAAAGTCAGAAGAAGCGTTTGCAGTTGGAAAAGAGTTGACGTCGAAAGCTAAGTGGGGCCAGAAACGCCAGGAAGCTGGCCCGCTGCAACGGGTGGCGACTATTTGCCAATACTGTGGATATGACTTGCCACACTCTGAAGAGTGTCCCGTCAAATCAAGATCCTGTGGCAGATGTAACGGACCCGGACACTATGCCCGGATGTGTCGCGCTCCCGCTCCAGTGACTGTACAGAGGGGCCCGGCCAGGGCACGTGGTGGTAGTTCAAGGGGTCAGAGGATCATTGCGGCATTAGAACAGGAGATGCAGAGGCTTAATATGGCAGAGGAGGAGGAAGCTGAAGAATCGTCAAGCATCGACGGATCCCGTTTCACCTCCAAGAGAAGGTGGAGGAAGAGCTCCGCTCACTTGTTCAAATGGACATTATTGAAAGGGTGGAAGGCCCGACGCCCTGGGTTTCACCCATCGTGGTCGCCCCCAAGCCAAAACAGCCCGGAGCGGTGCGCATCTGCGTAGATATGCGCCTCCCCAATGCCGCCATTAAGAGGGAGAGACACATTACGCCCACTCTTGATGATATCATAGGAGAACTGCAGGGCGCAAGAGTTTTCTCGAAGTTAGATCTACGGGCGGGCTATCATCAGCTTGAGCTCCACCCAGACTCAAGCTTTATCATGACCTTTACGACGCATGACGGTCTCTATCAGTTTAAGCGCCTGAGTTTTGGCATTTCATCTGCTGCCGAAGTCTTCCAGAACACCATCAGGGGGGCGCTGGCAGGTCTCAAAGGCGTTTTGAATATGAGTGATGACATTTTAGTGTTTGCCGAATCTTAGACAGAGCACATGAAGAGACTGGAGTGCACACTGAAGAGGTTGGACGATTTGGGACTTACACTACACCGTGAAAAATGTGAGTTTTTCAAAGATAGGATCGGGTTTTTTGGTTTCATCTTTCACGCCAGCGGTGTGTCGCCCGATCCGGCTAAGTTCAAGGACATTCGAGAGGCCGCAGCACCCCAATCCCCCACGGAGGTGAGGAGCTTCTTGGGGATGGTAAATTACTGTGGGCGCTTCATTAAGGGTTTGGCCTCCTTGTCGGAATCCCTCAGGGCGTTGACCAGGAATTCCGCCGTATGGATGTGGGAAAGGAAAGAACAGGAGGCATTTCAGGTCCTCAAGAATGCCCTATGGGGACACCATGGCGTACTTTAACCCATCGGTGGAATCTGAGATTGTTGTTGATGCCAATCCCGTGGGCGTTGGGGCGGTGCTGCTGCAGCCAGACAAGAGAGGGGACATTCGACCAATCGCTTATGCGAGCAAGGCGCTTTCGGACACGGAGAAGCGATACTCGCAAATTGAAAGAGAGGCTTTGGCCATTCTATGGGGCTGTCACCATTTTCGTCTTAACATCCTGGGTAAGCCTGTTGTGGTTGTAACCGACCATAAGCCTTTGCTGCCCATCCTGGCGGGTGTGTCATCGAAGCCGCCGCCCAGAATTGAGCGATGGATGTTGGCCCTGATGGAATACGGGGTTTGACTCGTGTACAGACCGGGGACCAATAACCCGGCGGACTATCTATCACGACACCCCAGCACTGGGAGTGTGGAAAAGAACAAGGAGGTGTCTGACTGTCAAGGGCTACTCTGTCACGTGGTGGATGGTGCGTTACCGGTGGCGCTGTTGAGACTCACCATAGCGACTGAATCGTCCAAGGATGAGGTGTTCAACATCATCAAGGCGGCAGTGAGAAGTGGCGACTGGAGAGAGGTACTGCGGAATAACTCCAGGCGGCAGGCAGATGCCCAAAAGGACCTTCAGGCCCTCTGGAGGGTAAGGGATGAGCTGTCCATTTCTGATGACGGATTACTGCTGAGAGGGAGGCAAATCGTGATCCCACAGGCACTAAGGAATCGTGTCCTGGAGTTAGCGCCCATTGGACATCAAGGGGTTGTTAAGACCAAAGCGCGGCTCCGACCCAAGGTATGGTTCCCTGATCTGGAAGGGATGGTCGAGCGTTTTGAGAGAAGGTGTTTGCCATGTCAAGCAGCAACTCCAGGGGGCAAGGCTCCACCGATCAGCTCCATGGAACAGAGCGAAAAGCCCTGGGGAACTGTCCATATGGATTTTGGATCGACAGGTCGGGGCATGTATTACTTAGTGGCGGTAGACCAATGGTCAAGGTATCCTGAGGTGGAGGTGGTGGAATCCACAGCAACGGAGTATACCACTAGAGCCCTAGACAAAATGTTTGCGACACACGGGTTCCCGGAAATACTATGCTCCGACAATGGACCTCCATTTACCGGCAGTCAGTTCGCCCAATACCTCAAGGAAAGGGGCATCCATCACCGCAGAGTATCACCTCTGTGGCCTCGCGCTAATGGGGAAGCCGAAAGGCTAATGCGTACGTTGAACAAAGTGCTAAGGATATCCGCTAATGGGGGTGAGGACCTCCGGAAGAAGCTCGTGGAATTCCTAAGAGAGTACCGGACCACCCCCCACCAGTCAACAGGGGTTGCTCCCGCTGAAGCGCTGTTTGGACGCTGCCCCCGTGGTATGATACCGGAAATGGAGGGCCGAGGACCAGGGGTCATCGACAACGAGAAAGTAAGAGAGGAGCGCGCCGTACGCAATCAGAGAGAGAGTGAGAGAAGAGGGCTATAAGACAAAGAAGTGTGTGTAGGTGATTCAGTGTTAGTCCAGAACCGTCACCCAGAGGGCAATCTGTCTTTGCCATATGAGTCTCACCCGTGGATGGTCACGCACGTGAAAGGGACCATGGTGACGGTGGCCTGTGAACATGGCACTGTCACCTGCAACAGGTATTTTTTCAAAAAAGTGGATACGTCATCGGAGACCCTTGATCCAGGGGAGAGCCCCTACTCCGAAGCGATCCCAGAGGGTCCAGCCGAGGACGTCCCGAGGGTTGCCGTCCCATATGGAGACAGTCCCAGCGGAACACCGCCAAGTACCTCGAGGTATCCAGTGCGAAGAGACCGCAGACCGCTTGCTCACCTCAAGGACTACGTCCTGGACTCGGGAGACTGAGCCGAGGTCACAGCAGACTTCTAACTGGTTGGGTTAATCGTTTTGTGTTCGCAGTTTGCACTGTTGTTGTAGCATAATGTTATGTTGTGTTTTTCGTTAAAGAAAAAAAGGGATGTGACGTGCCAGTCACGAATGACGCATGCGCATGCCTCGTTTGGGCTGCGCGCATGCGTGTTAGAATAAATCACGCCCGTGCGGGCAGTTGCCGCCGGGACGCGGAAGGGCACACAGCGCGTCCCGTGTCTTCTTTTGTGCCTGCGTGTATGCAAGCATGAGTGAGGTGCGGCCCGAGGCACGGGCGCACACATAACAACGAATATAATGACCTTATCGGAAAGCAGCACGATTAAGGACCTCCAACCTTGCACTGGCTAACAGGTACTCGATTTGCACATAGGAAGGGGGGGCCTCTTGTTCTCTGAAATTGCGCGTACTTTCAGGAGGCTTAGCACTTCCCCAGGCCTTAAATTCTTGTCTACATTTCTCATGGGCACTCTCAGGTCAGAGGTATGTTTCTGCCTTCTTAAAACTCCTCCCAGGCTCTAGGCACTTCCTCGAACTTTTCAGCCCCCCCTCGTAGGCTTTAGGCACTTTCTATAGCCTCGACACTGCTCTCGGGTTCTAAGCTTGTTTCACACTTCTCAGTGCCCCTCTCAAGCTCTAGGTGTGTTCCAAAACATCAAGGCCCCGTCAAGGTTCTTAGGGTATTTCACACTTCTAAGTGCTCCTCTATGGCTCATGTGCTTTCTCAAAATGTAACACCCCTCCCAGGTGCTAGGCACATTTCAGACTTCTCTGGCGCCCATCTCAGCCTCTAGGCACTTTCTTAAACTTCAACAGCCTTGTCTGATTCTAGGTGTCTTTAGGGCTCCTCAGCACCCTCCCATTTGTGGTGTCTGGCTTGGGGGCACCCGGGCCAGGAACACCGTTGCTGGGAAGCACCCAGCAAAGTCAGACATGCTGCATTCACGTAGCTTTGGATATGGCAGGGTTAGTACCCTGCTACAGTCGGGATCACCTGAGTGGGTCCAGGCACTGGGATCACCCAGCGCAGTTGTCCCTTGGCCCCGTGGGCACACGGACCAAGGATCACTCAGAGGCCGTGGGCACATGGCAGACACCAATCACAATGATATGCAGACACCAGATTAACACTCTCTGGGTCTACTGCTGCACTGCCGCATGTGCACACAGAGACCCCTTTTTATTAACTGGTGTCATGACGAGGCCATGACTCATGGTCTTAAACGGCCAATACATTTATGTTAAAGGGGACGCAACACACTCCTCCTTTTTCATAACCAAACAATAATAACAACATTGCCCATGTAACTGAGCCCAACAACATTGGTGCATTCCAGTCTGCACACCCATTATGTTATTGGATGCAGGTGGCCCACTCGGCACCTGGTGATCCTTTATTCCAGGATCAAACTGTTCGCCCCAGGGAATCATGCTCCAATCCTCCCACGTTTGCTGGAGATGCCCCAGGGCACTTCCCTGAGGGCAGGACAGGAAAACACATCCTCATCTTCATCTTCATAGACAGGGTGCCTTCTCTCTGGTACCGCCAGCTGGGCCACTGTTGGTCTGGGCAGTCTCCTTCCCAATGCTTGTCTAGTGTCTTCCTTTGAGGCAGTCCCTACTGCTGGTGCAATTGGGGCGGCTGGCGATAGGGTTAGGCGGACCCTAGCGAAATAGTCTTCTTTCCCGCATCTACCGCACGTGTCTGGGCACTCTTCCACACTGCGGGCATAGCGTTGCGCCTGTCTCCATTTTGAGGTCATTGGCAGGTGCCCCTCTTCACTGAAGAAAGTCAACTTTTTCAATTGACAGGTGTTGAATCTTCTCCCTGTATTGTAGTTAGGAAAATGTGTACATAATCTGGACCTTTGCTTGCCTAAGCTCTCCATTTTATCAGGCGGTATATTTAGCATGAAAATAAATGCTTCACGCATAATGTACAATGATTCAGGAGTGGAGGCAGTCATAAGTAGTGCCAGGTGTTCTGGTGATATTTGGCCTGCACATCAGATGGTGCATACCATTATTATCCTGCAAGTAATTGGCTTCTGCATGCCAGCTTGGAAAAACAGTTATTTGCTGTTCACTACCATCTAATAGATAGTAAACCCACGTAAATCAAAGATGACAATGGTAGGCAAAAGAGGGGGCGATAGAACTAAAAAGGTATTCAAAGGGCCAATCAAAAAGAGCTTTGCAAAAGGACCACGTATTTTTTTTTTTTAAATATATTTATTGATTTTTCAAAAAAAACTTATACAAACAGCATCATCCACATAGCAATCAGTTATATATCCACAATAACTTCCCATTCCCTCCTCCCCCCATGCGAACCCGGACCGGGGTTGCGCGGTCTGCCATTGGTGTTAGGGTGAGCCCGGGCTGTCCGGGTCCTCACCTGAGGTACTGACTTCTTTAGGACGGAACAGGGCTGTCGTGAGGGCTATCCATTGCAAGAGGTCTTCCGAGTCACCTGTCTTCTGCTGTCGCTGTGCCAGCTCCCAGGCCCCGGTTTCAGCCATAGACCACCTACGGAGGTCTTCCCACCATGTCACAAGTCTAGGGGCCCTGGGGCACTTCCAGGCCATTGCGATGCGCCTTTTTGCGAGGATGTACATCAAGTCCTTGAGCCTATTGAGGGGTTTGTTTTTTTTTCCTCGCGGGTATGAGCCCAATAGACATGCCTTAGGGGATTGCACGTCTAGCGTTATGTCCTCCTCCGCCAACCTGGTCTGAATTTGCGACCAGAAGGTTTGTATATCCGGGCAGGCCCAAAACATGTGGGTCAGTGAAGCCGCGGGTTCTTGGCACTTGGGGCACGGAACTACGCCGGCACCATTGAATCTCGAGATGACAGCAGGGGTAAGGTAGGCCCTGTGGATGATGTAAAATTGGATAAGCTGGAATCGGGCATTCCTGGAGACTTTTTTATGGTAATGTGTTATTGTTTCCCACTCCGTGTCTCCGAATAGCGTGTTTAGCTCGGCTTCCCATTTACCCCTGCATGTGAGTTCGTTATGTGTGGTGTTGTCAATTAGGATCTCATAAAGCCTAGAGGTTTCATGTCCCCCCTCTGCAACGCCCACCAAATTCTCAATGGACTCGTGTCCGGCGCATTGGGATTCCGCTTCCGGCCATCGCTTCCTAAGCCTGTCCATCACCGCCCCATGCAAAAGGAACTGACCCAGTGGAACCCCAGTCAACTCGTGCAGTTCGGAAAATGTGTGAGTGCCCTGGTCGTCTATCAGATCGCCCAGGGTGGCAACACCGGAGGGTTCCCACATATTCCGGATCGCCTTCCGGTCCTCCGGTCTAGTGGACATGATGGCGGCTATAGGGATTTGTGGGGAGTAGGGGTCGGTCAACCCGACCGATTTGCAGGCCCGACTCCAGATCTGAGTGCCTAGGCGGATGAGGTATGCATCCAGCGTTTTAGGTATTGGTCTGATCCAGAGGAGGTCCCTAAGCAACCAAGGTGCGTCTGGGGGCTGCAATAGGCGTGTGTCCGTCGAGGCATCATCGGCCATCCACTGGCCATCCATGGATCACGTGCTTAAGCTGGGCCGCTATGTAGTAGAGCTCAAAGTTAGGGGTCTTCAGGCCTCCCCTCTCGTACGGTCTTTGAGTTACGTCTAGGGCAACTCTGTGCCTCCCCTCCCGCCATAGGAGTTTCCTACATAGTTTGCTCAGGTCTTTGAAGAAACGTTGGGGGATGTTGTAGGGGACGTTAGTGAAGAAATGGAGAAGACGCGGGAGAGCAACCATTTTGAGGAGTCCCGCCCTGCCAGCCATTGAGAGGGGCAATTTACACCATAGGTCAATTGATTTAGCCAGTCCCTCCCTAGCCCTGCCCGTGTTTAATGCGTGTTCGGCCTCGGGGTCCCGGTGGATCGCGACGCCCAGATATTTGAACGTGGTGGGTTCCCACTTCAGGGCCAGAGGGGGGAGGTGTTCTTTCTCGGTTCCACTAAGTGCAGCCAGGGGGAATAGGCAAGACTTGCCGTGGTTAATCTGGATCCCGGTGCATCTGTGGAACCCATCTAGGGTTTCGAGAATGTAGGGGAGAAGAAATTCGGGATCCCTTAGGTAGAGGAGCATGTCATCCGCACACATGGAGACAAGGTGGTTCACTCCATTTACCACTATCCCCCCGTCTCCATACTCCTGCCTGAGGTATGCCGCCACTGGTTCAATCGCCAGGATGTAGAGGAAAGGGGATAGGGGGCACCCTTGCCGGGTGCCCCTGGCCAGACTCCATTTTTCCGAATAGGTGTTGTTGGTTCGCACTCTGGCTGTGGGATTAGTGTAAATGAGTTTGACCCAATTCAAGAAAGCCGTTCCGACCCCCATCTTGTCAAGGGTGGCATAGAGCCATGTCCATCGGACCGAATCAAAGGCCTTAGAGGCGTCTAGGGACACAACTGCATATTTACCGGGCATGCCGTTTGTGCTGTGTATCACATGATGCAGCCTTCGCAGGTTCTCAGACATGGAGCGGCCCTGCATGTAGCCTGTCTGATCTTGGTGTATAAGGTACGGGACGGCTGTACGCA
This sequence comes from Ambystoma mexicanum, assembly GCF_040938575.1. Classification (NCBI taxonomy): domain Eukaryota; kingdom Metazoa; phylum Chordata; class Amphibia; order Caudata; family Ambystomatidae; genus Ambystoma; species Ambystoma mexicanum. The sequence goes on along the minus strand of NC_090928.1, from coordinate 951,325,049 downwards.
GCCTTCTGGCCAGTAGTGCGGTAAGGATCTTATTGTCTACATTCAACATGGATAAGGGGCGATATGAGCCGCAGTCAGAGCTTTCCTTGCCGGGCTTAAGTAAGGGGATGATGGTAGCTTCGGTCATGGAGTCGGGGAGGTGACCTGTTTCATACGCCTCGTTATATACTTTGGACAGTAGGGGGGCCAGTATGTCCTCATAGGTCTTATAAAATTCGCCCGGGAGACCGTCCGGTCCCGGCGTTTTACCGGAGGGCAATGCCCTAATGGTGGCTGCGACCTCTTCTGGGGTGACGGGGCCTCCGAGGGAATCTGCCAAATGGTCCTCCAGGTGAGGGAGCCTGATGGCGTCCAGGGCATCTTCGATCGCGTGGTCTGGGGGCTGGGCTGGATCAGAGTAAAGGGTTTGGTAATATTGCTTAAACTCTGCGTTAATACCCACTTGCGTGTGAAGGGTCAAGCCGTCTGTATTACAGATGGAGCATATGGGGTGTCTGGGGGTTTCTCGTTTATAAAGCCATGCAAGGAGTTTCCCGGGTTTGTCGCCCAGGGCGTGGTTCCTTTCCGTGAATTTGGCATAGCTGAGCCTCCCCAGCGTCTCCCAGTGTGTTAGGCATGTTTGTTTAAGTTCAATCATTTTCTGCAGGTGGGCGGGATCAGGGGACGGGGTGGCTTCGAGGTCTTGGAGTTCGGTCTCAGCGTGCTCTAGCAGGGTCGTGACGGATTTCAAGGCCCCTCCGGCCGCGGCTATCATTTCCCCTCTAGTTACCACCTTGTAGGCTTCCCATGCTGTGCCCAAGTATCTGACGCTATCAATGTTGGTTTGCCAGTAGTGTATGGAGCCCTCCCTGATTTGTTCATTGAAGGCTTTATCTAATAGCGCTTCGCTTCTTAATTTCCACGTCGGGATGGGGGGCTGGGGGGCTGTGGTCACCCAAGAGGTCATCAGTGGGGAGTGGTCTGAAAGCACCCTGGCCAGATACTGCGTATCTTCAAACCCGGCCACGTGCTCTTCGCTAATGAACAGGCAGTCTATCCTGGTGTGGACCTTATGTGGGGGAGAGTAGAAGGAGTAGCCTCTGATTTCGGGGTTTTGCGCTCTCCACAGGTCTTTCAGGGCATATTGCTGTGTGAGGGCGTTCAGTATCTTGGCGGGTGGGGAGGGGTCGCCATGCTTGCCATCCGATCTATCTATGCGAGGGTTTAAGGTACAGTTGTTGTCGCCTCCCCATATCGTTATACATTCGTTACTCGGGGACAGCCGGGCGTACAACGAACGAAAGAAAACAGTGGCATCATGATTCGGGGCATAAGTGCAAATCAGGCGAACGTCACGCCCCTCTATGGTGCCCTGAATTAGGGCCATCCTACCTTCATTGTCCGTCTTGGTGTGGATCAGCTTGACTGGGACAGAGGGGGCAATCCATATCAAGACTCCTCTGGAGTAGGTGGAGTAGGAGGAACCCACTAGGGTACCTCGCCAGACCTTAGCTAGCGCTGCAAGCTTAGGGCCACATAAGTGGGTCTCCTGAAGGAGAGCGATTCCGACTCTGTGGCGCTTCATGTAGGCGTAAACGCGGCGCTGTTTGATGTAGCTGTTTAGTCCCCTGACGTTCCAGGACATGACTCTGATCCTCTCAGCCATAGTCTAGGTGTGGTCGTGTTGCTGTGGGAAGCCTGAGGTTGAGGTGTTCGGTGAACTTGGTCGTCCTGGTAGCAATTCCGCTGCGCTTGGTCCCGGTCCGGTTTATGTCCGATTCAAACTGTGATCCCAACTTGGGGTTCAAACCCCCATGAAAAACTACGTCTAACTTAACTACAAACACAACACGTCTAGCGAGGTTGCCCTTGCTCTGACATCCCCGTTTCTGCCCCATCAGACCGAGGTCTTCCGGTGCCCTACGGGCGGGTGAGCTCACCCAAATTATCCTGGGGATAGGAGAGAGGCTACCTCCGAGGGTGTTATCAGGAGGTGCGCCACGACCAGCGCGGCTCCGGTACCATCAGTGTCGCCACTCTTACTGGCATATTAATGTACAATCGGCTACTGCAGCCAGTAAGTGGTGAGAAGAAGTCCCTTTGTTACAGGCGGCTAGGGCCCACGCTGCCTCCGTTCAATGTCTGGGATCTGTTCACTGTCCATCCATTCGCAGGCCTCTGCGGGAGTGTCAAATAAACGTGCCTTATTGTTGTGCAGGACCTTGAGTCTGGCCGGGTAGAGGAGTAGGTAGCGCAGGCCTGCCTCCTTGAGTCTTGCCTTGGTGTGGTGGAACTGGGCTCTGCTCCTTTGAACCTGCAAGGTGTAGTCGGGGTAAATTGCAATCTTCGCGGCGTCCCTCTGTATGGAACCGCCCATCCTAGTAAAGGCCAAAATGGCCTCCCTGTCCCTGTAGTTGAGGACTTTGGCTATTATGGGTCTGGATGGGCTCCCCGGTGGCGGCCTCCTGGCTAGGGAGCGATGGGCTCTTTCTATGGTGAAGCCCTGCGACAGTTTCCCAGCCCCAATTTCCTGTATGAGCAGGTTCTCGATATAGTTGGTGGGGTCGCTGCCCTCGATACCCTCGGGCAGGCCGATGATTCTGATGTTATTCCTGCGGGCCCTTCCTTCAGCTTCCTCGGCCCTGTCTTCCAGATTTTTCACTCTTTGCGCCAGAATGTCCACATCCTTTAAGAGTTGAGTTTCGGCGTCTGTGTTGTCCCGGACTTGGATCTCAAGAGCGTCCGTTCTGCCGGTGATAGAGCGCACATCCTGCCTCAATAAGTTCAGGTCGATGGCGACCGCGTCTATTTTGTCCTCCATGGTTTTCTGGAGTGTCTTGATGGCCTCTAGCAGTTGGGAGTTGGCCGGCTCGGGCCTCTCGGAGCCCGACGCCTCCCCAGGGGCTGGAGCCTCCCTGGGTTCGGTCGCTCCAGCAGCCGCGAAGGACTCCATGGTGGTTTGGCGGTGTTTGCTACGGGCGCCCTTAGTGGACATGTCCTGTCCGCGGGATCCGCCAGGGCACTATACGGTTCACTGGCGCCGGCGTGAGATGCTTCGTGAGGGGGGGGTTGTGTGTTGTCCGGGCAGTATCAATGGGCCGCTCGGCAGGGCGGTCGGGCCCAATCCTGCCGCAAGGCTCTTCGCTCTGGGCCCAGCAGGGGTGCAGTTAAGGCCGCTCCAGGTGCCCCCCCCTCCGACTCCTTACCGCGCTTCTTCGGGACGCTGGAACGTGAATCTCAGCTTAGGCCACCGCCGCCGCTTCAGTCCGAGTTCCACTAAGGCAGATCCCTGGTGAGCTCCTCTGGGGTCGATCACAGGGCTCCGCTACAGCGCTGGGCCAGGGATCATCATGGCCGCCATTTCCTGCCCTCGCATGGCGTTCTGTTTCTTTTCGCTGGTGCGGGCCAACAGAGGGACGTGAGGTTCCCAAACTTCGACAGCAGGCGGGTCACACCTTCACACGACCTGTGTTCGTTTTTCGGATGACTGCAGTCAAGTTAAGCGATGGTTGGCGGCGGATCCATAATCGTATCGAGCGGAGCTGCGCCGAACACGTCTCTCCTACATGGCGGTTAGCCACGCCCCCCCCTGCAAAAGGACCATGTATATAGACTGCCATGGCTGAGTGAAACAGCAGAGGAACCTTACATTGAATGTGTGTTCAGCAGTGGAGTTCAGTTGAGAGAGTGATTTGTCTGCTACACTACGGCTACTTTAACTTTGTCAACCTGATCCACACTGTATTTAAAGGAGGAGACGGGCGCGGTGTGCCAGTGCATGAGTTTGGCAGTGGAGTTCAGTGGAGCTGTAGGAAAGCTCAGCTCTAAAGAAAAGTTTTCAAGTCATTTCCAGCTGCGGACCTCTTAATAGCGGCGAACGTTTGAACAACATGGAGTGGGGTACAAGTTGTCAGTTACGCCTTCATGGAAACGTCACATCACCTGCCTTTGAGCTGTCTTTGGAGGAGAGTATGACAGCCCTTCAACCCCCACGACCATCCAGCCAGCCATTATTTCAGAAAGACTCTGTGAGTTAACAACAAGATTCCGAGGTGGGTGTTGAATGTAAGGGTTTGTCGGAAGTTTTAAAATCTAAGAGGTCAGCTGTTGGGCATCCCCCTCTCCTCCCGATTAGAATCATATGCTTTGAAAACAGCGACAGCGTAACCCACCGAACGTGTGTTTGATGAGACCAGTCTAAATAACACTGTGAGTCATGCATTGGATCTGACTGATGCTGAAATGCTTGAGACTGTGGATTCTACTACAGGGAAAGTTGGGAGTTTGGAGGGGGTACCGGGAGACCAGATTTTGTCACAGATATGACTTCCTTGTGTCAGCCCCGTAACTTGGAATCCGCCTGCTCCCAGCTTGTTTCACTCTCCCTCGGTGTGGCAGGCGCAGTACCCTCAGTTGCCAGCATTGCATGAGACTCACGAGATGGACGAGTCAACGCAATCTGCCACACTTGGAAATACGGGGCGGTTGCCAAACTTGGTGGCCTGCCTAAGTCAGGATATTAGAGACATCAAGGAAAGGATTGAACACCAAAAGAGGTCTGAGGAGACCGGTGATATCAGCGTCTCGGCAGTACGACCTGTATTTAAAGAAGGAAATCAGGACAGTGTGGAGATTGTGGTGTCGAATTTGGAAAACCTATAGACACCCTACTTTCCCAATACCGGCCAAGTAGAAGTGAGATGGTGAATCAGAGTGTTGGTTGTGGGCGTCAGGCCCTTCAGGAGCCTATTGCAGGCCCGGTGTGTGACTCTTCCCCCTCGGGCTCTTCCACCCTGAATGATTCTATCTTCTCACCGAACATAAATCCTCAGAGCTTCGAAAGTTCTAATGTAACATTTTGTCTGCTCTAACTATATCCTTAACTCCATTTTTAAAACTCTACGAAACAATAAATGAAAATGTCAAGGATCAAGCCCCATTACTGGAATGTTAAAGGTCTGAACTGACCGCGGAAAAGGAAAGAAGTGATGTCATGACTGTGGAGAGCAAGAGCAGATGTTGTTTTTCTGCAAGAAACTCATTTTGTGGAGGAGTCTGAGAATGTTGTGACCAGCGCAAGATATACTAATACAATGTTGAATTGCTATGTCTCCAAGTCTAGAGGAGTGGGAATATTATTCCGTAGGGGACTGGGCATGAGTGTGGAGAGAGTAACTATGGATGATGAAGGAAGAGTGATTCTGGTTGATATAAGTTATGAGGGGAACATAATCACAATTGGTTGTATTTATGGCCCTTGTACTGCGGAAAAACAGAAAGTGAGTCTAATTACCCCTCTTTCCGTTGCTCTAATGTGTCACAGTGACGCTCAATTACAGACTAGACATGTCCCATTTTCCTATTAAGGGACATCATGAACCCAATGCAGGCACCAATTTAGAAAATATATATATTCAATTTTAATATTTATGTGGATAAAACAGGGGGCGACAGATTTCCTACAGACAACATTACACAGTTAAACAAAACAGAATTAATTAAAAAACTTGTTTCGGTATGACAAAACAAGGTACAAATGTACTCATGGAACAAAGGGGTGCAAACAACATAAAATCCCTTGTTTGTATATAAATCCCACAGTTAAATCATGAGGGTATTGCAGATAGATGTCGACATGTTTCGGCGTTTTTTTTGTTTCGAACTCTATCTTTAGTGTCTTAGATCTCTCTTTTCTTAGGCCATCTTCAGGACACGATTCCTTCAAAAGGTCAACAAAGACTTTTATACCCCAGAGTTGATCAGCATGACCACTTTCTACAAGAAATATATAAAACATACCACATATAAGTACAGGCCTCAATTATTGCAAGGGTTCAAGAAAATTCATAGACATTAATACACATTACACAGTATGTGTGTCAACGCAGTCTCAATACTGACATTAAAACCATGTTACACAAGCAGACATGAATAAAAGGCGTCACTGCGACAGACAGTATAACATCAAGGCAACGTAATTAAGCTATTCTCAATTTATCTCTTTCATTTAATTCAGTGCTCAGTAGTAGCAGGGACTCTACGAATACTTCTCTATTCGAGTGTAATCAGGACAGGGCCTAGATAATTTCTATTCTTATCACAAGAAACTCTCACCAGGTCCCATGTATCACATTTAACTTGTGCAAAAAAATAGGTGAGTCCAAAACCTAGCCCTGAAAAACCCAAATTACATAAGGTAAAAAAGGGTGGGGAAAAGGGGGTGACGGGGGGGAACGGGAAGAAGGAAAAAGCAGCTACATTTCATCATTATTTCTGCATGTCAAATCATTACATTGATGTATTAACAATTTGTCTAAAAGACACACTGTGTCACACAAACGTGATAGAACTCCGTATTTGCTAAAGACTATCAATAACTCAAGGCCCTAGGCTTTCAATATAAAATGCATCAGACATTCAAAGTCCCACCACTCTCCATATACTGTGGCATGATGGTTCTCAACTTACTTTGATGGTGGAGAAACAAGTTACACATTGGTTCCAAACCAAGGTCTGCCAACTATCACTAGACACCTTGTGTGTTTAGCACTAACTTTGCACACATTTTGAACAGAACGGGACAGTCACCTGTTGCTGATACAGGAGTCCTGTAGGAAAAAGATAGAGTATCTTTCACCACAAGGTTTCTTCATCAATGTATTCAACCACCACATTGATCTACACACACTCCCATTTACAGGGTTACACTCTCCGAAAAAAATAATAATAAATAATGAAGGAAAGAAACAGGGAGGATAGCACATATCAGAAAGTTTTGCTTACCCCACTCTGATGGCAGAGAAACTGCAGTGCAAGATGAGGGATACTGTTTGCCCTAGTTAACGTGTGCGGTTAAATCACGCACTGTGCTTTTTTCACGCTGACTCCTGTGCTTGGTGTCAAGAAACTACAGATCCATTGGCAATTCTGACAGGATCAAAAAAAGGTACGACATCCATCCGTTAGGACACTAAACAGTGCAGGCAAGGCACAAAAGCTTTTAAGTACTCCCGTGGTTTATGCAAGCGGGAGCACGACTTACCAGAGAGATGCAAGGATCGTATCGCAAAACTGCTATTGTTCTACTTGAGTGCTGGGTGTTAAAGTATAAATGCCAGGATATTTCTTGCCCCAATTGTAAAGAATAGATTAGTCACACCTTGTTGCTTCGGTGCTGGCTGCCATTCGTAGACCAGTCAGAAGACTCTAAATCAATTAAGAAGGATCCTAATGGAGTCAAGTCAACAGAAAAACATCCATCCGTTAGGGCAGCATGAGCAGCAGGCAGATATAAAGCTGCTCAGTATTCCCGTGATTTACAATCATTATAGCGAGGGCTTACCAGATGAAAAACAAGTCCTCTTCACGGAGCCGCAGGGCAAGGAGAGAGCACACAGCGCGGAATCGCAATTTATGAGTAGCTGCCAAGGTCACGTGGTACAGACTTGCGGCTGATTATGCAAGTTCTCTGTCACGTGAAACTTAAGTTCACAGCTGTCATTCATTACGGGGAAACCAGATTATCTGAGATATTTTTCGTGAGCACACATACTGAACATCGGCCACATTTGTGGTGGCCTGTCACTCGAGGGAGAGCCCAGAGAGTTGACTGTGGTATTGCACATTTTTTGACCGGGTATGTGTGCACCAACATGTCCCTATAATTCTTTTGCCTTTTGAAGGCAAATCTCTGGACAGTGGGGTTGAAATCTGGTGTTTTTAGGAAATGCCAGTGCTTCTTCACTATCCTTCTAAGGTCATTACTTATTGGACTGTATGTGGTAACACAGGTAATTTTATCCTCCTTGATAGACCTCTCTGGAAACAAGCATCTTTCGCGGTTGGTATGTTGAGCACGTTTAAACGCTTGATGGACTATTCTGCTAGGATACCCACTGGGTTTTAAACAAAGTTTGAGATCTTTACTTTCGTTAATGAAATCGCTCATTGAAGAGCAATTCCTCCTGATCCTAAGAAATTGACCCACCGGTAGGTTATCTCGGAGACTTAACGGATGGAAACTCTTGTATTTCAACAGAGTGTTTTTGTCGGTTGGTTTCCGAAAAAGGGTGGTCATTAGGTGTCCTGAAGGGGCCTTTTTAATCAGAATATCTAAAAAAGGAATTTGCCAAATATCAGAGGACATGGTGAATTGAATACAGCTATTTTGTTCGTTTAGCCACTTAAGAAAAAGGTTCAAGCTGGTATGGTCACCCTTCGATATCATAAAGACATCATCAATATAGCGGCACCATTTGGTCACGATAGCTTTGATAGGGTTGTTTTCATGGAAAATTGAAGCTGTCTCGAAAGCATCCATGAATAAATTCATTAGGTCGGGAGCGAACGTGGCACCCATGCTTGTGCCGTGCATCTGTTGGAAAAAAGAGCCATCGTACAAGAAAAAATTCTCTGTTAATGCGAGGCGTATACATTCTAAGATGAAATTCGTGGGTACTGCTTCCCGAGTTGTTAAGCGTTTATTCCGAAAACATTCCATTACCTTTAGGCACTCTAGTTGTGGAATGCTGGTATATAAAGCTGTGATGTCCAGGGTGACAAGTAAATCTTCTTGGTCGATCAGCAAATCTGTGAGGTGGTTAATCATACTCGTGGTATCTTTAATAAAGGATTTCATGGTCCTAACAAAAGGTCTCAAAAACCAGTCGGTGTAAATGGAAAGAGGTTCTAGAATAGAGTTAAGGGCCGATACAATTGGTCTACCTGGTGGTGTAACGCTGTTCTTGTGTATTTTAGGTAGTAAATAGAAAGCCGGAATGGCTGGGTTCTCATTGATCAAAAAACTGTGTTCGTCAACAGAGATCCAGCTTTCTCTCAAAGCATGGTCCATGAGACTTTTAATATCGTCTCTAATTCTAGGCGTGGAGTCTCGGTCTAGTTTTTTGTAAAACACTATTATTTAGTTGTGCTCGTGCTTCTGTTTCATAAAGCACTGCGTCCCACAAGACTATGCCTCCCCCCTTGTCGGCAGGTTTGATCAAAAAAGTAGAGTTGTTTTGGAGAGATTTTAAAGCCTCTCGTTGTCCAAAAGACATATTGTCCCTAAGATGATTTCGAGTTTGCAAGAGGCCTTGGGTGTCCTCTATAACTTTATTTTCAAAAGCCAACACAGCAGGCGAAACCATAGAGTAGAAAAAAAGTAGATGGAGGTTTCAAACCTGTAGTGCTTTTTTCTTTATTAGACGGTGGCGCGTTGTTGAAAAAATATTTTAAACGTATCAGCCAGAAAAATCTCTGTAATTCAATTTGTGTCTCGAAATCACGAGCTCTAGTAGTCGGGACAAAGCTGAGTCCATTTTTCAAGATGTCACTTTCCAGGGCAGTCAAAACATTTGAGGAGAGGTTGAAAACCAGGATCACCAAGTCGGTGGAGGACCCCGCCAGTTGCGGGTCTGCATTCTTGGTGGTCCCTGTTGCCAGTTGCGGCTGCGTCTGCCTCTCCCAAAGAAAAAATGTGGCTGGCAGGTAGCATTGGCCGATGTGGTTGGAGTAGTGGTGTTAGAGTCACTACCTGAGCTTGAATTAGAGGTGTTAGAGAAACAAACATATTTTTTTTTTTGGCGTCTTCCAAATTGCCTTCTATTTTGTGCGATTTTGTTTTGATCAGTGTAGTAGGACTCAACTAAATAAGGATAGGTGATAGTTTCTTTATAGTTGGTGGCATCTTTCTTATATTTCCAAATCTTTTTGTCTAGAGTGAGTTTTTTGAATTTTTGAATCTCCTCATCTATTTTCTCAAGTTTTTCTTTGGTATTTTGAATCAACTTGTTACTTGTACTGCGGGAAACATTTTTTTACAAAGTTATCTTCTTTGTTGCCGAACATGCAAAGAGAATGGGCCTCATTACGACCCAGGCGGTAAGTTACCGCCTGGGACGTACCTTTACCGCCATGGCGTAAACTACGTTTACGCCATGGTGGTTGGCGGATTTACCGCCCCATTCCAAGGTGAGTGGGACGGTAAATCCCCATTTCCCATTTACCCTTCCCCATTCCCATTTTTGCCCCATAGGGCATAATGGGAGTGGGGAAGGAGATAATTACGCCACCGTAAATTACGGTGCCGTAATTATCTCCAAGGTCCCTTAGCGCCATGGATTTTAACGCCTGCAAAAAGCAGGCGTTAAACTCACCATGGCGCTAAGGGACCTTGTAATCAGGCGTTAAGGGTCGGTGCTGTTTACGGCGCCGTAAACCCCTTAACGCCTGGGTTGGAATGAGGCCCAATGTACTGTATTGGGGGGTGACTTTAACTGTGTGCTTGACCACAAATTAGATCGCTCAGCGCTGTGTAGATATACTGCAATAGGAGTAAGTAGAGCATTTGTGACTTTCCTGCATAGTTTTGACTTAGTAGACAGTTGGATAACACTATACCCAGGAGAGAGAAAGTATTCATTTTTCTCACCAGTTCCTGATTCATCCTCTAGAAGTGATTATTTTTTGATCTCAGATAGACACATTGAAAATACCACCAGTGTTGAGATGATGGAACAAGGACTGTCAGATCACTCTATGATTACATTGGAACTAAAACTGGGTAGTGTAAGCTCCACCATCACTAGATGGTGCCTCAAAAAAAGCATAATAAATGATCAAGACACATTGAAACATTTAATTCGTTTATCAAAACTTTCTTCGAGATGAATGAAGGTTCAGCTGATGAATTAATGTTTTGGGACAGTTTTAAGGCCACTGTTCCTCGGGAATTAATGAACTTGACATCTCGTGCTAGGAAGTCAGGGATGGGAGAACTAAAAAGTTTGGAGAGTGAACTTAGCAAGTTACAAAAGAAATACCAATTATCAAAAAGTAGTGAGGTTAAGGCAAGAATGGACAGAGCAAGAGAATCTCTGAGATGCGAAATGGATCTACAGGGAGAGAAGGGTCTGTTCTATATGAAACAGAAATACTCGGAGGAAGGTGATAAAGGTGGCAGACTACTAGCTAATAAATTGAAAGGCATGGTGGATAGGTCATATATTCAAAGAAGAGTAAATAAGCAGGGAGCATCAATGGTGAAGAGGGAAGATATATGTGAAAGCTTTTGGAGTTTTTATAAGTCCTTGTATGCCGAAACTCAATTTCCGTCAGCAGCCAATTTAGAGGATTTCTTCAAGAAAATTGAATTGCCAAAATTGTCTATGGAACATGCAACAGCCCTTGACCAGCTGATTAGGGATGTGGAGATATTAAATGCTATTGACCAGCTTAACACAGACAAATCACCGGGTCTGGATGGGCTGCCAGTTGAATTTTATAGAGTTTTTGGACCTGAACTGACTGCATTTCTATGTGAGTTATATAACTATTTTCTGATAGAGGGAGTCATATGTCCAACAATGCGGGAGGCGTGTATCACAGTAATTCTGAAGCCAGGTAGGAACCAAACTAGGTGTAGTAATTATAGGCCAATATTGTTACTAAATGTAGATGCTAAAATATTTACTAGGATACTGACTAATCGACTGAATAAATACATTGGTGATCTGATTGATCGCTCTCAGATCGGGTCCATGCGGGAGAGACATGGTTATGATCACATTAGAACCATCATAGATATATTGGGACTCCCAAAGAATGAAGTGGGAAAAACTCTATTGATCTTCATGGATGCATAGAAAGCATGCAATCGGGTAAATTGGAACTTCTTAAAATATACATTGACCAAAATGGGGTTTGGAAGCTATTAAAGATCAATTAGTGCCAGAGTATGGGTAAATGGGGAAGTTTCATCTCCATTTTCTTTATTTAGAGGCATTAGACAGGGATGCTCGCTGTCCCTCTTCCTCTTTAATCTGGTATTAGAGCCCCTTGTGGCTTATATGAGACAGGAACAGGAACTACAGGGTCTAAGGGTAGGGGATAGCAAAATCAAAATTCTATGCTATGTAGATGATATGACCATAATCCTGGCCAACCCGAAAGAGAGTGGGGAAGACTAAAGAGTATGTTTGAGCAAGTAGGTCTCTTATCAGGCCACAAAATTCATTCGGAGAAGTTGGTGGTTTTTCCATTAGATACTTCACATCCACTCAGTGACTTGAACGTTTGGAACTGTCAATGGGCCAACACAAGTGTGAAGTACTTGGGAGTTCATCTTGTCTGGGATCTGAAGAGGATAGTGGACTTTAATGTGGTCAAATTGATAGAAGTTCTTCAAAGAGATATACAAAAATGGGGTTGCTTAACATTTTAATATTTGGGCAAAGGTTAATGTAATTAAGATGGTACTTTTACCCAATCTTCGATATATTATTCAATCACTTCCTCTTAGATATTTGAAGAAGGTCCTCAGACATATTGACATAGGGCCTCATTACGTGGCTGGCAGGAGCCGTGCCTGTCTTACAGGCACGGCTGCTGCCGGTATTCATTTTTTTCCGGCGCCCAGAAATGGGCAATTACCGGGTCATTATGGCCTTGCCGGACCCGGTATTTGCCCATTCCTGGGTGCCGGAAAAAATTCTTCCCCATTCCCACTTGAGCCCAATAGGGCTCAATGGGAATGGGGATGTCGGATGCAAAGGCGCCGTTTATAACGGCATGCTGTGCTCGGGGGTGCCTTTCATTCCGCCAGGTCAGACCTGGCGGAATCTAATGCACCCACGAGCATAACTCTCAGTTTGCCGGTCTGGCTACAATGGTACCGGCATACTTACCGGTACTGTTGTATCCGGACCGGCATGCTCGTAATGAGGCCCAGAGTCTTTCATAATGTTCTATGGGGAGAAGGCAGGAGACCTGGAATTCCACGATACGTTTTACTACGTGCATTGCGAGAGGTGGGATTTGGATACCCCAATCTGGAACATTACTACAGGGGGTATTTTTTTTTTTTAAACTTTATTTAATGCTTGTGGTACATAACATTGCAACAACATCACATATCATATATCTCCGGAACAGCAACATCCAGTTCAGTTGTATAACAGAATAAACAGTATCACTGATTTGAAGCATCACTGGGCCCTGCCGGGCTATTCCCGACCGAATCTGCTTCGCACAGATATATTCTGAACGGGGCCCAAATGTCCTTTGGTTTACATGAATTCTGGAGTGACATAACATAGTGCTTTTCACATTCATTGACATACATCAGTTCCTTAAGAAAGTGACTTACTTGTGGTGCCTATGCACTCTTCCATTTTTGCAGAATGCACTTTTTTGCCACTGCGCATGCAATGTTAAAGAGCCTTCTTGTTACCTCTGAATGTTTACCTATATCCCCAAATAGATATTTTTGTGGTGTGAGGTCTGCCGGTATCTGGGTTACCTCCTCCAGAATGTTTGCTACCTCCTCCCAGAATACATGCACATGAGGACAGCTCCAGTACATGTGTATTGAATCAGCCTGATACACCCCACACTTCTGACATTTACCGGGACTATTATTTGTAAACTTTGCAACTTTTTTAGGGGTATAGTGCAACTTGTTCAACATCTTAAATTGGATCAGCCTAAGGCCCACGTTCATGGATACCCTCTTGGTCAGTTCACAGTACCTCTCCCAGGCTCTGTCATTTATATTTCCACCCAGATCTGCTTCCCAGGAGACCTTCATACCATTTACCGTTGGAGTGTTTGCCTGCACGGCCGCATATAGCCCTGAGACGCTTGTTCCTGACCGGGTTGACAGGGCCATCAGGCACGGGTGTGGTGGGGTTCATCTGGGAACATTGGCCATCTAGCTCTAAAAGCCATTATCATTCTATGATATTGCAATATCATCAATTGGTCACTTCCCATCCCTGTTTTGAATTCCTCCAACGTTATAAACTTGCCATTAGGGAATATGTCTTAGATTTTAAATTCCTCCTCCGGGTCCCATTTGCTTTGTATACCTGGATCATATGTGGGTGCTATACCGGGGAAGTTCCAGAATGGGGCCTCAGCATAGTAGGGTGTCTCCACCCCGAGCCTACGGTAGAGTTTGGATCATGCCTGTGCCGGTGTACTAACTGGATCGAATGGGCATTCATCTCTGTGTTTTCCTTCAAAGATGACTGACCTTATGTCAGTTGGGCGTGTGGCGTGCTTTTCTAGGCAAATGTGGGGTGAGGTGTCCTGCTCATCATACCAGTGCTTAACGACTGAACCTGTGCTACTAGATAATATAATTCAAAATCAGGAGCTGATATGCCACCTTTGTTGTATGGTTCCTCCATTTTTTCCCACTTCATCCTGGCCGCCCCCCCGCACCAAACAAATTCCACCGCCATGGATCTAAGAGTGTCAAAGAACCGCCAACCAGGCCAAATCGGAATGTTAGTAAATATGTACAGTAGCTTAGGAAGAATGACCATTTTCAGTATAGCTACCCGACCAATAAGTGAAATGGGAAGTTTAGCCCAGAAGCGGAATTTAATAGCAACCGTATTCAATAGGGATTTGTGATTATTCAAAATTAAGGATGTTCTGTCTCCCGACACAATAATCTTATCTTGTCCGGGGACCACTGTAGGCCGTGCGTGTTGTTTGGACATCTGGTAGCTGGGGACAGGGGAATAATTTCAGATTTAGAACGATTAGTTTTGTATCCTGAATATTCTGCAAATTTGTGCACTTCCTCCATCGCTGGACCCAAATGTATGTCCGGTTCCCGGATATATAATAGAGCATCATCAGCATATAGGGATATTGATTAGGTCAGGCCCGCCATCCATATACCCCTCTGTCCCTGATGCTCTCTAATTGCTGCAGCAACTGGTTCTATTGTCAGGGTGAACAGTATGGGAGAGAACGACAACCCTGTCTCGTTCCCCTCCCCAGCCCAACCCATTCTGACATGGTGCGGTTAGTCAATACCCTAGCTCCCGGGTTAGTGTATAGCACCTTGACACATTTCAGGAAGTATGGGCCTAGTCCAAATTTCTCAAGCACCATGAACAGATATGTCCATGACACAGAATCAAATGCCTTTTCGGCATCCAGAGACACAGCCACCGCCTGGGCTTCTGGCTTAATCTGGGCCATGACACCAAATAGCCTACGCAGATTGAGTGCCGTCGATCTAGTGGGGATAAATCCGCATTGGTCCGGGTGTACCAATACTGGCATGTGAGGAAGGAGTCTAGTGGCCAGAATCTTTGCAAATACCTTAGCATCACAGTTTATAAGGGAAAGGGGTCGGTACGAGGACATCTCATTGGGGGGGTCGCCTGGGCTTAGGGAGTACTGTGATTATGGCCTCTCTCATGGACGTTGGCAGCGTCCCTACCTCTATGGCCTCCTCCCACACGGACTGTAATATCGGGGCAAGTTCCTCACTGAGTTCCTTATATAGCTCAACCCCCAGACCGTCTGAGCCAGGAGCCTTTCCATTGGCTAGTGATTTAATCGTTTCCTTTATTTCTTCAACCGTACTGGGCTGGTCCAACATTAGTTTGTTTTCTGCTAATAGCATCGGGAGTGTGATACTGTCTAAGTATTCTTTAATGTCATTGGGAGTTTTCAGATCGTGTTTGCCATGTAGTTCTCTATAGAAATGGGAAGATTCTCTATTTATACCCTCCTCGCTCGTTATTACTGTGCTGTCACTCGCTATTATGCTGGAAATCGGAGTATGGCCCCTTTCAACTTTCAGTAGATTAGCCAGGGTGTGCCCCGCCTTGTTCCCCTCGCCATATTGGCGTGCCCTGGCCGGAGTAGCCATATACAGCAATTCCCTGGTAGCTAGTTTACTGAATTCTTGTAATTTACTATTAATGTCCGCAAGGATGCTGGCTTCATGCAGGGATGTATATTGTTGCTCTAACTCCCCCAACCTCTTCTCCACCTCCGCCAGTTCCCCCCTGACCGCCTCCAACAGCCCCGTGGATTTGGAGATCAGAATACCCCTCACCTATGCCTTAAACGTCTCCCATAAAATCGCAGAGCTATTTACTGAGTCCTTATTGGTCTCAAGAAAGAATTCAACCTCAGTATGTAATTCCTCTGTCACTGCGGGGTACCTAAGATGTCAGGAGGCATCCTCCATCTCCTGACCGGGGGTCTAATGTTGTATAGTGTTATGTCTAACAGAATTGGGGAGTGATCCGACAGGGTGCAGGGAAATATTTCACTATCGTTAATTTGGTGCATAAGAGACACAGACACCAGCCAGTAATCAATATGGGATTCGGTGTCATGCACAAAGGAGTAAAAGGAGTACTGTCCCTTTTGGGGGTGCATTATTCTCCAGGCATCCACCAGTAACAGTTGTAACATGATTTGTTGTACAGTGTTAGCTGTTTTCGTGGGATTCCTGTGTGTGGAGGTGGAGCGGTCTAGGGCAGTGTCTAATATAGTGTTGAAATCTCCCCCCCACAATATTTGCTCGTTTCCACATAGACCAATCTCTTGCATCACATTTGTGTAGAAATCAGGGTTGTCCACATTTGGACCATATGTATTTATCAATATCAGTTCTTCCCCCGCAATGCTTCCCCACACTATAACGTAGCGACCCAGTGGGTCTATTTTACTTTTTCCCAGTTGGAACCCAACGGATGGGTGAATCAGGACAAGTACTCCTCGTGCCTGTGAGGAGTATTCAGTACAGTATCTATGTTTACCCCACCTTTTCAAGAACTCAGTATTAACCTTCTGAAGTGCATGAGTTTCTTGTAACATGACAATCTGAGGCTGATGACGAGTAACATATGCTCCCACCTTGTTCAACTTGGCTCGGTTCAGCCCACGGACATTCCATGTAAGAAGTTTCAGTCTAAGCCCTTGGGCTGTTCTGGCAGGGTTAGCCATGTCTGTACACCCATTGTGCGTCTCTTGGCTTGCTGTTGCTTAGGAGAGTTCCATGTGTTGCAATGTCACCACTTTTTGTAACTTGTAGGACTCCTCCAACTGAGTCCCAACCCCTGAACTCCCTCCGCTATTCCCCGCCCTGCTCAACTGAGCTGAACATCCCATGGTATTTTGAACCCCACCCACATCATCTCCCCCAACTTGACAATGCTGCCCTGTAATATACATCCCCTTAAACTTGTGGAGCTTTCCTGAGGGTCTCCTGTTGCATGCACCTGGATTGCCTCGACAGAGGCTCTCGGCTCGGTTCACTATAAGTTTTTCGTTCAATCCGTCTACATTACAAGTTTTCCCTTCTCTGGGCGGCAAGGAGTCGGCACCCGCCTCTAATATGGAATTCCCTCACCCTCTTCTGATTCTTCCCATCAGTCGGGGCCTGCGGATTTACTCCAGTTAGTCAGCTGATCCTGGTATCTCGTCTCCCAGTTGTGGCCTGGCGTTCTGATCAACCACCCGGTCTCTGGGAGGCAGAGGGATGGAGGCCTCAATGTATGCCATGGCTTCTATGGGGTTTTCAAAGAAATGAGCTCTCCCACCATGTTGGATTCTCAATTTCGCTGGGAAGATGAGGGCATATGGTACATTACGTATTCTTAGTTGTTTCTTAACTAGTTCGTAGGACCGCCTCTGTGCCTGTATGCCAGCGGAGAAGCCCTGATATATATGGATTCTGTTCTGTTCAAAGTGTAGAGTACCTTTCTCTCTGGACAGTCTGAGTATCACATCCCTGTCTCTGTAATTAAGCAGACGTGTTATTATGGTAAGGGGCAGCGCCCCAGACTTCGGCAGTGGTGCCAACGTGCGGTGAGCCCTTTCCACAAGGAAATGATTGGAGAAGTAATCTGTTCCCAGGATGTTTCTCAGCAGGTTTTCCACTTGTCTCTCCATGTCGCCTTTGCCAAAAGTTTCTGCGATTCCAACAATCCGGATATTATTCCTCCGAGATCTTGACTCTAAAGCTTCGCACTTACTTTGAGTTTTTTCGTATCTCTGTCTGGAGGCGGGCTATGTCACGGCCATGCTGTGATATTGTGTCCTCGTTCGTGCTTATTCTGCTCTCCGCTTCCGTGATGCGCACACTCTCTTTTCCACTCGAGCTTTCAGGGACCCAATTGTAGCGACTATGTCGTCCAGCTTGACGTTGACTGCCATGAAGCCATTCTGGACCAGCGTCGCCAGGCGGTCCAAGGGATCTTCCCCTTGTTTGTCGTGTTCCTGTGGCGCCTCCTTGGCTGCCCTGTGTGGCTGGGAACTGACGAAGGAGTCCATCGGGCCGGTTTTTCTCCCCCCTGTGCCCTTCCTCTCGGTACGTCCCATGTAAAGTGGTGTGTGGCCCTTGAGTGGACTGTGTCCTCCCACGTAGTATAGACTTCCGTGTAATTGTTCGTAAACAAGCAAAAGGGCGGGCAGTGTGGAAGCCTTGGCCTGCCACGCACCTTCCTTCCTCCGGGTGTTCAGTTATCACTTTGTACCTTCTACAGGGACAGGGTCTTCACTGGGCTGGTCCCAAATGTGTGGCTACATATATTGCCCCCACACTGCTTATAGCGGGGTGCCCCTCCTGTACCACTCCAGGGTTAATGGGTTACTGCTCAGTGGGCACCGCCAATATCTATCTGCGTATAGCCAGGCGTCAGCAGTGCACCTATCTCCACACCTCATATGTTTCAATAGTATCTTATGCAGCGATCCCCGCCAGGCACCAGGGGGAGAGGGGGCTCTGCTTCCTGTGTCCCCTCCGCACCGGCTGCCCCAGGCCCCAGTCACCCAATGAACGCTATCCCAACGTTTTCCACCGTTTTACATATGGCGAGTACCTGGCCTTGTGTTCACATAGATGCAGTACTGGCCTCAGCTGCTTATTTATGGCAATGAGTCTCCCTGTCGCCTCACCCTGAGGATTATGGCATGACACAAGCAGTTCTCGTTGTGAGGGGGGGGCCTGTCCACCCCACTGCACTTACTTGAGATAGGGGGTGCGACACAACCCCCCCGCATGTCTCTGCGCCGCTCCCCTGCGCCCTCCTCCTCGATCCGCTGTCACGGGAGAGAAGGGGGTCAGCGCTCCAGCAGCGGCCGCGGCGCCGAGCTTGCAGCAGCCGCGAGAGCCGTGTGAAGCTCCCCAATCCGCTCCGCCGGCCCCCCGAGCTTCGTCCTCGGCGGCCGCAGCAGCGTGTGTTGGCTGTCCCCAGCGGCGGCAGCAGCGGGCGTTGATGTTCCCCTTCGGCGGCCCCCCGGCACTCCAAATCGGCCGCCGCTGTATCCTCCTTCGCCTGCAGGCGACGCAGTGCGAGATCACTGCTACGCCCCTCCCCCACTGCGGCCCGCTTCTCCTGGCAGACCTCTGGCCCGCAGTAGAAATACTGTGGAGCCGGCGGGTGGCCGCGACTGCTCCTCCTGCCTGCCCGAACGCCTCCAAGCAGATATGGCGGGTTCCCCTGGACATACAGCCTCAATTTTTCCTGTGCTTGCTCTGTAGGTCTTCCGCCGCAGATATTTCCGTCCCACAGGCTTGCAAGACGGCACTGAAAGGATATATTTCGGTAACGGATTAATGTTGGAGCCGGAGCACTCTACTCAGGCAGCCATATTGGTTGTGCACAACAGCGTCCCCCTGTACAGGGGGTATTTATTGAAGAAATCAGCACTTTACTTCACTGAGAGAGATAACTGTTTGCCCTTATGGATGTCTATAGAAAAACTACATTTTGACCGTACTCCTTGCAAGATATAAATTCTATGGGGAAAATACCCAAAAAACTACTGATTATAGAGGCAACTAGACATTCACCTATTTCATTGATCGTCGGTGGTGGCGAAAATGTATGGATTCATTATGGAGCATCGTTGTGGTATAACCTAGGACTGCAAATTGAGAATAAGACCTTGTGTTGGCGGAGTTGGTTAATTTAAGGAATTCTAAGGGTGTGTGATGTTTGGAATGATGGGCGAATGATTCCTTTTGACTCTTTCAGAAGAGACTTTAGTTTAGGGGAAAGGAAGCTACAGAGGCATTATACAGGGGCATTATACAGAGTTAGAGTCTCTTCTTACGCAGAGACAGAGGATGCTAAATAGTCCAATGAAAGATAGGCCGATGGTCTGCACTATATTTAACTCGCCACCCCGTGTGGTTTTGACATTCCTGAGATTGATGCCTGTAGAGGGCTCATGTACTGCCTCTTGGGAAAAATTACAGCAAGCATGGATGAAGGAGCTGGGCACAGACAACACTGTAAAAGAATGCAATATTTTATTACGACTGGGTACGAAATCAAAGATGGATCTGAATCTGTGATTCATTCTTCAGAGGATTTTGTGTCATTTATATTGGACTACAGTAGAGATGCTTGATTTAGGTATGATAAATGAGGAATCTTGCTGGAGATGTGGCCAGAGGGCAGGTACCTTATTACACATGTTATGGGAATGGCCAAGAGTGATGGATTTTTGGGGGGAAGTTCTGGACAGGCTGGACATAATTTTGGGAATAGTTTTTCCTAGATCATCTTATTCAATAATGCTGCTCTCAGATGCTGGGATATGTAAGGTAGCTCAAAACTATGGTAGCTGGATAAATAGGGTGTTGGTGGTGGCCACTAAGCAAATCCTAAGGGACTGGAAAACAAGGAAAAAGCTAAAAGTGGAGGGATGGTTGTCTGATCTGCAGACTCTGTCCAGTTATGAGAAGCTCATGCTACAAAAACAGAAATGAGAGGACGAATATTTGGAGATATGGGGCCATTCAATGAACTGTATAATTGAGGGTAATCTATCATCATAACAGTTGGATGAATTGGGGTGAGCGTGTGGTTTGGGAAGATGTGAATGAATAGGGACATCATTTGTGAATTGAGTTGTGTTGGTTTGTCCATAGATGTTGTGTATGTCCTTGTTTAGTGCTTTTTTTTCTCTCTTTTATATATAGTAATATTGCAATGGGTTCCTAATAGTTGATGATTCTCTGTTATATGACTCCATAGTGAAGAAATTAATGTATTTATGATTTTGCTTAGTAGGAAGAATAATTTAAGTGGTTTAAGACATAACCCTCAGATGTTAATTGATAATTGTGTTGTGTTTAATATTTTGAAATGACAGATAAAGAGGTAAAAAAATTAATTTAAAAAAAAGTTCTGTGTGGAATCTTCCATCACATCCTTACAAAGCAGATTGGATCGTGAAGCAGAAACTTCGACTAACCTACAAAAGAGACTTTTTGACCGCATATAAGGGGAATCAGCTGATAAAAAAATCATAATGGACTCAATGTTTCTGTCCATAAAATGGATGAGAGGAGTTTGTGAAGTAGGAGCAATTAACAGTAACATGCAGGTGGCTGCTGGTGTGAAATAGAAAGCCCAAAAGTTAACTCGAGTGGATGTTAGGGAGATGTTAAGCCTTTATTACATCAGGGCCCCAGGAGCAACGAACCAAGAATGGAAACCCATCGAAAGGGTGGCATTGCAGATGAGACACCTGTACCCAGAAATTAACCCGTAGACCCACCAGGCTCAGGGCCCGCAGAGACCGACACAGAGATTCTTATGTTGGAAGATGAGCCTGAAGCTCTACAATCCGGAAAATAAGACACTGCTCCTGAAGTGCAAATGTCGCCCTAGAACGATTACCCAATATTTTTAAGATGTAAGAAAAAACGCAGCAGTCTAACAAAAACAGTACAGACCAGCAGCAACAGAAGAATATAAAACATGTGCAGGGAAGACATTGAAATCTAATGATGCCAGAACATTCTTGCAAAGTTTGCCAACCCCACCTCCCTTGGACTTGGTGGCCCCTAATAAACAGATCCACAATCAGGGCAGGAAGGCCAACTTGGAGTCCCTGCTGCTAGCCTCCTTGGATTTACATCCATTAGAGGAAACAACACAGGGCATGCATTTGAAGAACGATGTGGTAGCAATTTTGAATGTATCCACTTACACGGATGAAGGCTCTGCGAGCAGTTGATCAAGCAGGAGACCAAAGCTCAAGACCCGAAGCCATTTGTGGTTTGTATCAGAAATAGGGAGGAAGGAAGGATGAACAATCATCACAATGCTACCCACCAGTTTGAGGGGAGGAGTGTGCCTTTCCTAACTCTGGCTCAAAGGAGACATGATGCAGACCTAAAATTCAGGTTGGCCAGTAAGCCAGAGGAGTCAGTTCTGTTCAGCCCAGGGAAGTTAGGCAAATGGGAAAGCCAGAGAGTCACTAGGGGGCAGACATGGGGATCACCCTGCTACTTGAAAGATTATTACCAGTGGACAATGGATTAATTTTGAATTGCCTATTGATAATGAAGATATTAAATTAGTGGAGTTTTTGAATGACTCACAATTGGACCAGTTTGTGCTTCATTTGATGTCTAACCTGATTAAGAACTTACTTCTGGAAGCTGCAACCACTCTGCTGCCTTTGTGTTTTGAATATTTGAATGAACTGAAACTGTATATAACAATCGGTTATCACATGTAAAAAGACAAGGGAGCATTGTGATTAAACCAAGAAATGGTCAACTAGAGGTGTTGTAAACTGGCAATTTGAACTTAACCACGGCACAGAACTTGCAAGACACTAGTACAGAAAACAAGCGTCTTAAGCCCAGAACTGAGATGAAATGTCCTTTAAGAGTAACGTTCATTTGCAAAAATGGAGCAAATAGAAAAGTCAGACAGGAGCCAAAGGAAACAAAGAGTGCGAGAAAAGGGGGGAGTGGGGCCTGGATGGCTGAGGCCCTGATCGTTTCAAATAATAAGTAGACTGAGGCTGTAGTTACCCACTCGGATTGGGTCTTTGGATCTTGAAATACCCATGGGTTCACTAATTTGTTAATGACCAGGAGACTTGCCTTGACAAATTTGATGTTTTGTGTTTACAGGAAACATGTTAAGGTGAAACCCTGTGCTTGATGGTTATAGTTCTTACTTGAACCCAGCAAAAAAGGGAGCAAGGGGTAGACCCTCATCAGGTTTGCTGACATTAGTGAGAAATGGGACGGGTCTGGTTGTGTTACAATCATGGAATCCTAACGCCTTTGTTCAGGTGCTTCTAATACGATTTCAACTGAGAGGCAACCAGGACTCCAAATTTGGCTAATCTTTAATTTGTATTGGAATCCCTCAGCGTTAGGAGCGGGAAACCTTGTTGAATGTGTGATCAACATAATCGGTGATTGTAATATCCATTGGAGGGCTCCTTATACAGTTATATGTGGAGACTTGACTATAACATGTGTAGACAAAAAAGGTCAGATATTAACAGAATTCGAAACTTATGGGAGTGCCATGCAGGGAATATCCTCTGCATGGGTTAGAGAACAACATTTGAGAGATTTCCACATACTAAATGGGCAAACAAGGGGTGATATCCCGGGAAGACCCACTTGGTCTAAAGGCCCCCAGTTTGGAGTCCTAGATTACTTTTTTGTCTCAAGTAATATGATCCCTTTAATAAATACACTGGAGTTAGCTGCAACAAACAAGAGTGACTGCAGACTATTGAAAATTACATGGACTGATTTGACAAGATCTAGGGAGGAAAGGTGGATACAAAACATTGAGCTAACACAGGGTAGAAATATGCTGCATTTATAACCCCAGGTTGTGAGTCGTCTTTTAGTGAAATATAAGGAGGACCTGAGAAATCATAAATTGGGGATGAATTATGTATCACTGCTGCTTGAATTTGGGGAAGTCAATGAAAGGCGCGGCAAACCAGCATTCCATCATAAACATATTTATGATAGGGAGATTGTAGAAGCCAAAAAACAGCTTTGTGCTGACATTAGAAGCATTCATCAATTCCAGAATGGGTCTAGAGAAGGTCTCCTAAGGAAAAGGAAACAATGGTATAGAAATTGGCTGATTGCACATAAAAAGCAAATGCGGCAACTGGAGATTGATGTAATATTTCTTCTTTTTTTTTTATTGAAACTTCAGCTCAACGTGCCCTGAAAGCGAGCTGTCAGGACACCGAACTTTTGTTACAACAAAACTATTCATGGTTTTTCCAATTTTCCAAATCAAGCAGTAAAGAAACCCAAGGAAGCACAAGCCTCGTTTGTAACGGTTACAAAGACATTTCCTCTAGAATAGAACAAAAAAAGAAGTTCATTATGAGGCAACATTCTCGTTTAACTGTAACGAGTCCATAAAGTCCACAACAGCACAACTCAATTTGACATTATGTCCCGAGGAGGCATATGACCACCAATTTTGATTGTCTGTTTCAGCAGGTAGAAATCCCCCTAAGTGGCGCATCCGGCCTGTGGTTATCGCAGAGCATCCAGTAAGTAAATGTTCAGATGTTTCAATTTCGAAATTACAGAATCGACAAAGATTTCCATTCGCTTCATTGATATGACGAAGCAGTTGCATCTCCCTAGTCAATAAAGCGTTTAGACGTAACTTCAAATATTGCTCATGATGGTGTTTTGATGGGCAGTTTGTTAAATAGCGACACTGAACATTCAGTTTGTGGGCTCCGAAGCCTGATTTCAGGGTCGTTGGCACCGTTTGTCGCAGATCATAATTCTGAATCCAACACCAGGACTCGGACTTCTTTTTGACACATTGGGGTTGTGATATCAGGTCGACTAGATTTATGTCGGCATTAGCTAAAGATGCTTCCAGCAGCTGTCGCCATTCGTTCAAGAGACCTGACCTCCCGCATCCTGGGCTGGTTGCAAAAATTTGATATGCCGGAATCAGAGGATTCAGCTTCATCTTACGCATCGGCATCAAGGATTTCCACGTAACGCAGTTATGGAGAGAATTTAATGATAGCTCATAGCGAAGTGAAGTCATTGAGATGTATGAAGGTAGCCTCAATACCCGGCGCCAGAATAAACCTTATAGCTTCTGCCAAAACTGATCATCGATGTTCCAACCAGATTCAGACCCGAAGGGAATTGCCGGAAGAACTTTTTGGACATAGAAGATTAGAACCGGGGCAGAGGTACATTTCCCATAGGTCTTATTTATGTTTAACCCTTGGATACTAAATTGGGTCATTCGATTTACAAGGTCAAGCTTCCAGTGATGTTCGTTAAGTGACGTTTTGAACTTTATGCTGAGGTATCTGATGGAGTTAACCAGACTTAGTGGTGTACCGTCGATTTTCCACTTAAAGGCATGTTGCTTTTTGGTTCCACCTGCCCCAATGGTCATTATCTTGGTTTTTTCAGTGTTTAGTTCCAAGTCGTTCGTACTCAGGTACTCTTGTAGTTTGGTTAAGTGCCGTTGTAGGCCGATCTGCGTTAAGTCCATTAGGACAAGATCATCGGCATAGGTTATCAACGGATTTCCGTGTTGTTTATTTTAGGCGGAAAGCAACGGACACACTTCTGGTTGTATTGGAAGGTCGGAGATGAACAGTTTGAAAAGTTCAGCAGCCAATGAGCATCCCTGTTTCACACCTTTTTTTGTTGGTATTTTGTTTGATAGGTCGCCCGGATTGTTTAGGCGTACCCGAATTACGGTGTCGGAGTGTAGAGCTTTTATCGGTTCAAACAGGTTTTGCAGGCAGTTCCAGTTTAGCATTTTCTGCCATAGCTTTCCCTGATTTACACTGTCGAATGCACCATGTAAATCAATGAATGGCAGGTGTAATTTTCTTTATGCTTTTAAGGTTTCTAGTTTCAGGATGTTCAATATCAATAGATTGACTTCCCTCCGACTACCTTAGTGAATCCAGTTTGATGGATGTCGTAGATCTGTTCTCGCCTGGACCACAGAACCAATTTTTGGCGTAGGAAGGAAGCAAAAATGTTTCCAATAGTGTCCAGCAGGGCAATCGGGCAATAGTTGTTGGGATCTGCCCGATTGCCCTTCTTATGTATAGGCACGATTATGGCTTCCCGCCAAGACTCAGGAATCAACATTGAAGAAGATAATAGAGAAAACAGAGTTTTGCCGAAGACTGACCAATGAACATCGTTTTGTTTTAGCATCATGTTGGTTATCATGCCAGGGCCAGCAGCATGAGAACTTTTCAGAGCCCGTATGGCAGGTTCGATGTCGTCCAAAGAGATTTGCAGATCCCATGTAGTAAGATCATTTTGTGGATCTATCGTTTGCTCACACAGGGGGATGCTGAAGATGTTCAAAAAATGAGACTCCCATTTGACCGCATCAATTTCATTTGACAGGGAGGCAGAATTTTCATTAAAGTTTCAGCTTTATCCTGTTCAATTATCATTTTTTGGGATTTCAACCAGTTCCTGTATGTTTGACGTCGTGATTGAATTGCAGTTTTAATATCCATACCACAAGTCTTTGTGGTGTTTGACCTTTTCAATGCTCTAATGTCTCGTCACATCAATCTCTTAGCAGTTGTCACTGACGTAGATGACAGATGTTTATGGGTAATGCCCATCACCCTGTCAGACACTTTGACAGTGATGAAATTTGAGAGAAGCGGAGCATAATCAACCGACGAGGCTGCGTTCTGATTGAGTAATTGTTGACTCATGGTTTGAATTTGGGAGCCATTGATCCGAAGTCGGTTGCCACCTGCATTGACCAATAAAGGGGTTACATATATCTTAGTACGATATGTCCATTCATTCATGCAGGAGAGGAGAAGGAGATCATGGTCACTATTTGGCATATCACATACGATCAGCATCATGTCTTGAGCGAATACAATTTGAGATACCCAAAAATAGTCAATGATTGACCGTGATTTTGAGTTTGACCAAGTTGCGTGGGGTGGTTGATCCCCTTTCACGTTTCCGTTGACCATTTTGCAATTACAGTTTTGCAATGCGAGTCTCCACAGCTGTCCTCTTGCAGTTACCTCGTCAGTTGGTAGAGGATTGAAGAACTGGGTTATGTGGTCAAATTTGAATAAAGTACAGTTTAGGTCCCCCACAGCACATAATGGAAATATTTGCATAAGTAGTTAGAGCCTCGTCAATGTACTGTGTGATTGAATTTAGAAATGTCTTTGTGCTAATTCTTTCAGGATTCCAATACCCATTTAAGACTAGCAAATGTTTCCTTGTAGATATATTTTCGTCTTTATTCCGCAGCAAGACACCTTTAACAAAGGGATTGGGACAGAAAGAGTTTGCGATTGACCACCAGGGATTGATTTTTATTAGCATCACGAGACCCGAGGAAGGTCTACCTTTTGAATTTTTGATAGCAGGGTTCAATAAGGTAACATAGCCATCCCCTGATGGTGTCTCGCTTAGCCAAGTTTCCAGAAGACAGATTACGAAGACTTTTTCTAACGGAACATCAAAGTTGTTAAATAGGTGGGTAAATCCTCTTGTGTTCCAAGATAGAAATTTGCATAAATGTTCACTCGCAGCCTGTCGTGGCTTATTGTGGGCCACTACTTTGTTCAGATTGTCATTGGCGTGTGTAGGTCTCCTTAAAGAATTTGTATCACAGTAACGTGGGTTGGCAGGAATTTTCATGGCTTTTCGTATCTCGGCACATCTTTCAGCTTGATGTTCCTGGGACCCAGACCTCGAACTCGAGTTTTCCACACTAGAACCAGTGGAAGTTGGTTCAAGAGTTATGTCAATTCCAAATACTAACAGTTCTGCCGGAGCTTTCAAAATAGTATTGCGGACTGAGGCAGAAACAATGTGAAGTAGAACTTGATCACAGCTTTTCTCAGTCGCATACTCAACTATTTTGATGTCATCAGACATGATAGTACGAAGTGAAGGGATGCAATTAAATAGTTTCATCACATTATGACGATTCAGGTTTAGTTTGCCGTCATCTGAGTGAAGATTTTGTAGTCTCAGTTTACAGATTGTAGCTGAACTAGAACTTGCTGCCAAATGAATGCGGGAAGAGCAGTGAATTTGATTATTTTTCTGGATTGTGGCTTGTTTTGGGTTCAGTTTTGAGATCACTGTCGATTTTCTCTCAGGTGTACCCTTCTTTCCATCCACATGCGTGTCACTCTGCACGACCAGTTTTGTATGTCTTAATTGGTTTTCACTTGCGGCACCGTTAACCTTCTGTTCATGGGCCGCAGATTGATCAGCAAAGTCGTCAGAGTAGGTCGATAGATCGCATAGGTCGGTGACAGACCCAGGTGACCCAATCACAGGCCCTTCTGTTTCAGATTCAGCTCTGCGTCGTTTACTTAGAGGTGCAAATGAACGGCGTTGGCAGGATGTCGAGTTGTCCTCGGTTTCGTTGCCTGTTGGATTCCAAGAATTTGACGTCTCAATTCTGCAGAGCAACCCAGATTTTGTTAAAGGAGTCATATTTCTGATGTACTTCCTTTGTTTCGTGGCACCTTGAGCTCTTTTAGGGCGTGGGTGGGTTTGATTCTTTTGTAGTTGTTTTGGGGTCAGACTTCAAATTTAGAGCGATTGATTTAGCAGCTCCCTCAAATATGCCAAATGAAACCAGTGGACTTGCCAAGGAAGTACTTGGATTTTTGCAAGTATTTTGGTGAGTTGCCTTGATAGCTTGATCATGAATCTCAATTGTTTAGTCATTCCCGATAAAAGGATCATTTTCAGAGTTGCTTTGTAAAGTTTCAGGGATCGGTTGATTATCCCCCAGGTGTAAGACTTCTTGGGAAGCATTTTCACCAGTAGCTCCATGTAGATTAGTATTTTTCATGTCATTATTAGACATGACTTTTTTCTTCGCGTCGGTCACACTGGATTGTGGGTCATGCTGTTGTGACTGATTTGACAGCACGCCTATGGGTTCAACAGATATTGGGTCATGGGCCAGTGGAATCTCCGCTTGCTGAGATGTCATGAAGGTGGAATGTTGCATCCATTTGACTGCTTCTAGCAGACCTTCGGACAGGGTGTCATTCTGACAGTGATGTCGAGCAGCTAGATGGCTCAACCTTTCTTGCGAATGTATTGTTTGATCCGCTTCACGTAGTAATTGATTTTGAAGAAACGTAGTCACGGATTCAAATTCTTCAATTTTTTCTTTTAGACTTGTTATGAGCAAAGACTGCTCTTTGAAAGCTTCAAGCAGGGATTCGTACATCTTTAAGAAGGGAAGCAATGCAGTTGATGAGGCCGTCAGAACGTTCTTGTAAATATGCATGGCTGTTGCAGAAGAAAGACTGGGTTTAGGTCTCGAACCGGAATTCTCATCCGTACTTGAGTGCAAACTGTTTACAGTATCTGAGTGAGAGTCACTTATTAGAGATGTATTCGCAGCTGGACCGGCAAGTGATTCTCTAAATATGTGAGTTGAGGTTGGTCGTGGGCCTGCATTTCACGGGGTACTTGAGGAGGCCTTTCTGTTTTGCTGTACACTTGGTTTAAGGTGCACAACCTGCTGTGAGGCGTTGTCAGTAGTGTGTTTTCTGGCCACTTTGGTGTTTGGCGTTCCCATAAGGGTCCCATATACTGTAGGCCAATTCTGATTTCCTTCAGGTCGTGTTTCTGTGCCCTGAAGGCCGGGGTAAATGCTGCAGTTATGGAATGGCTCAGAGAGGCACTTCGTGTTTTTGATCGACTTCACCTTCGGGCTGTCAGACAGTTGAGGAAATAACGTTGCCACTGTCTCTACTGTAGCCGTTTGTTGATTTGCGTTTGAATCATTCTTTTTCTTTTTGAACAAAATGTTATCAAGACTTACAAGTGGATTGGAGTCATTTAGGTCTGCCTTCTGCATGGCCCTGAGCACGTTGGCGGAAGCAGAATCAGCCTCGAAGAGGCACTCCGACAACTTTTTAGCATTCACAGGCATAACCAAAGCATTAGGCTTGTGCTGGAGCACATCGACATCCTCACATTGAGATGCTTCCATAAGTTCAGCTCAGTAAAATCAAAAGGTGAAAAAAATTATTCATCTGCAGTTTCAGGAGTGGGTGTAGTTATCCCCCTCTGACCTCCCATAAGTAATGGTGAAGTTCTGTGTGGAACGAGGGGCATATATTTTAGCGTTAATAACTTGGGATATTGCAACCTGTCCGCGTCCTCAGCGTTCTGAGATGACACAGCTATGGAATTATCCACAACAATCACCTCACCAGGTGCCGTGATCAAGCCGGCCTTGAATGCCTCGGCTTCGGCCGAGTGAATACACAGATTACACGGCTACTGAGAGTCAAGACCACCCCCCCCACTGGAGGGCCCGTCTAGATGGGAGTCGCAGTATCCGCTCCAGGCACCACTGCAGAAGTTTCAGTGGCAGCAACGGAGCCTGTCGTAAGGACAAGCAAAGTCTCTGAGGAGTCAGGTGTAGTGTATGTTAGCGGTGAAACGCTTACCTTCGAGATTTTTACAGCCATGTCTGCTTTCAGAGCGGACCACTGGTTCTGCATGCAGCGTTGTTCTAGAGTCTTACGCCTTGTAGCAGGCCCCTCATGACCCGTAATTGCGGTCATTTTCTCTGCAGACCCGCTGCGACCCGTCACAGACTGACGCAGACTGACTCTGCTCCCAACTCCGCACGTGCTCCGCGCAGTGTTTCCAGTTAAATGGACACACCCAGGACTTGAAGCTGGAGGCTTAAAGCCACAGTACAGAAATCCACAGTTCCAAAGGAAGGAGAGAAGCATGTCGCTGCAGCTCCTCTAGGTTTGGAAAAACAAAGTGACTCACGCAGACTGACTCTGCTCCCGACTCTGCGCGCTCCGCACAGTGTTTCCATTTAAATGGACACACTCAGGACTTGAAGCTGGAGGCTTAAAGCCACAGTACAGAAATACACAGGTCTACAAGGAAGGAGAGAAGCATGTCACTGTAGCTCCTCTAGGTTTGGATAAACAAAGTGACTGACGCAGACTGACTCTGCTCCCGACTCCGCGCACGCTCCGCGCAGTGTTTCCAGTTAAATGGACACACCCAGGACTTGAAGCTGGAGGCTTAAAGCCACAGTACAGAAATCCACAGTTCCACAAGGAAGGAATGAACCACGTCGCTGCAGCTCCTCTAGATTTGGAAAAACAAAGTGACTGACGCAGACTAACTCTGCTCCCGACTCCGCCGACTAATGCCAAAGGCTACCTGTAGGAAACATACAGGCCAAATATGGCAGCTAATTAACAATAAGGATACACCCCAACTTGCCCTCCAGACCAACATAGTCTCAGAAGAACGGTGGGTAGAACACTTTGGTCTTGTTAACTCCCTCCAATAAAAACTACAAGTTGGCCGAAGTGTGTGAAACCGGAGAGTGGTCTATAGCATTTCATAAAAATGACATTGAACACCTGATAAAGAAAGCCAGCTCATCGAGAGCTCCTGGCCCTGATCGTCTCACTAATAGCATGCTTAAGGCAGCTACGGGACAGTGGGCAGTGTTTATTGTGAAACTTTTCAAGCAGGTGATGAAAGCGAAGGATGTCTCTTCATCCTGGAAGTCTTCTGTAATAGTCCCCATATTCAAGAAGGGTGATAGGGCAGACCCTAAACATTACTACCCTATCACCCTCTTAAATGTTCTGGTCAATCTTGTTGCTTCATTGGTCCTGGGACATTTGAGGAAATGGGCTGAAGCTATGGGTCATTATGATCCACACCAGACAGGCTTTGTCTATGGGGTAGGAACCAGTCTAAATCTTTTCCTATTGAAGCTTTGAAAACTGAAAGCCATTAGAAGTGGTGCCAAAATGTACCTGCCATTTATTGAACTAGCACAAGCCTTTGATAGTATTGATAGAGATCCCTATGGGGGCTCAAATGGGAATGGGGATGGGTTTTTTGAATGAGGAATTACCGGGTCCTCCAAGGTTGCAATGACCCGGTAATTCCTCATTCAAGGAATCCGGACCCGGACCCGAGTTTGGAGGCAGCCATGCCCTTTTTAAGGGCATGGCTGCCTCCAAACTCGTAATGAGGCCCAAGATCTTTTGTCAAGGAAAATAGGAACATATAGGGGTCTGAAGCAGGGGTGTCCACTGGCCCCTGCTTCATTTAAATTATCCGATTTGAATACCACCTTAGAGAAAGCTTCAGCATTTCCCCCTAAACTTAATGCCAATGATTTGGCTTGGATGCTCTACGCTGATGACTTGGTTCTCATTGACCATACACCTAAAGGTCTGCAGCCTAGGTTAAAGGTTTTGCAGAACTATGTGGCAGACAATGGTCTAGTAATAAATTCTGCAAATCTAGAACATTGATCCTTAGGTCATTGAGGGGAAATCAGAAAGTCACCTTTAAATGACGATTGGGGCAAGAAGAACTTAAACATGTGGAATCCATTATTTATTTGGGGACATGTATACATTGAAGTGCAAATGACAATCCCTGAGCTATAGAGTTAAGATCTAAAATAAAGAGTTTAGCAGCACAAGGTGTGGTGGTGCACGCGAGACAGGGAGGATTCACCATTTTACCGGTCCTGATTTTTACAAACAGAACGTAGTTTCCATTTTAACATACGGGGCAGAGGCGTTTTTTAAGATTCACATGGCAAATATGGTACCTCTCTAGAGGGAATATTTTGGAGAAAGTGCTCCGTCTCCCAAAAGGGGTTTCAATATCGACCATTAGATTTGAACTGGGCCTAATATCCATGTATGCTATAACACTTCTTGAACTCTTTCTTTGTTTAAGAAATGTTATGGCCAATCCCTCCTTTACCCCCCATTTGAATTACTTAAAAATATTGATTATAAGGGGATCAATTGGCTTATAGAACAATGGAAATGCAAATGTCTGGCACTTTTAGGCCAATTGGAAATGAAGAAAGAAGTATTGGGACTAATCCTGTGGCAGTAAAATTGAATTGTGGAAGCTAGGAAAAAATTAAAGTTATTGTTATATACTAATAACAAAGAAAGATCTTGCAACACACTACTGAAGTATTTAATTAAATTTCCTAGATACCAGTTCATGCGGTTTCGCATAAATTCATATCCAACAAAGGAAATATTAGAGAGTCGTAATCATGGTGGCACAGAAGACTGAAACTGTAGGTTTTGTTTAAAAGAGGGGATCAGTACAGATCTTAAAGCACATGAACAATATTTTGCCCCGGCTTGATGATCATGGGAAAGCAATTCCTGGAAAAACTCAGTGCTGAGATGAAGGGCCTCATTACAACTCAGGCGGTAGCTGTGCCGGTAAATCCGGCAGTTGCATTTTTTCCGGCACTCGTGAATGGAAAAGAAACGGGTCATGCCGAGTTCGGCGCACCCGGTAATTGCCCATTTGCGGGTGCTGACAACAAGGGCCTCCCCATCCCCATTCGGCCCCATAGGGATGAATGGGGATGGGGACGTCAGATGCACCGGCGCATTCAGAGTGCTGCCGGTGCATCCGACGTGCTGTGCTCGCGGGTGCCTGTCTGCCCGCCAGGTCATACCTGGCGGGCAGACAGACACCCGCAACCACAACACGTAGTATGGCTGTCCGGGAACTGCGGTACCGGCATGCTTACCGGTACCGTAGTTCCCAGACCGCCAGGGTCATAATGAGGCCGAAGTATTTGAATGCAGAGGAATGGTGGGCTATGTTTTTATTGGGGGAACATTTTTCCATCACTTTCGCTGTGATAAAATTCCTAGATGAAGTATTTAACCACATTGTTAATGGACTCAATTCTTAATTACATGATACATAGATAGGTTAAGAAGACTGCACTTTAAAAGTCGGCATTGAATATAACGTGAGTGTAAATTTCTTTGTCTACTTAATTTTAATCAGATAATGAGAACAATCAAAGGAAGTGTATGGAATTATAAATGAATTGAGATTGTAATTGAATTTGTTGGAAAGGTGAAAAGTTTGAAATAAACCAAGCATCATAAGTGAATCTTCCAACTTAAAGCTGTTTTTATTATGAAAGGAAACAGCACAGTAGCAGAGAAAATCAACTCTTTGGTGACCTGCAAGGCATAGAGGAGATGGGCAAGTTACATTGAAAACCTGATGAAGCAGAGCAAAGAGTACTGTGACGAATCACTGGATTCTGTCCCTTCTCTCCAGGGGGGAGCCTTTCCCTGTGAGGCTAGGGAGGTGAGCCTGCTATACAATACCCTCCCTAGGGGAAGCGTGACCTCACCAGGAGAGATTTCCCCTTTGGGAACAAGGACTCCCATTCTAATAAAGAACTCGCTAAATCACACTTCAATAAACCTCCCTTACTGACAACTTCTGAAGAACAGAATGAAGAATTCTTCAGAGTCTGCTATTGTCATTCAAGTCCATTAGTAATACATGCAAAGGAAAACTCATGTAGTACTGGGACAAAGAAAACCCAGGGAGCAATACAAAGTCTGAGACCAACAGAGAAGATGGACTTTGACAGTCTGCTGGGGAAGCCCCACGGCACGTCATAAAACCAAGAGGCAGAGACTTCATGCTGAACAGCCAGGAAGTTCAAATCAGCTGGACAAGAGCTTGAGCAGCACAGGGATGCAGAGACCAACGCTTGGCGCAGCGGAAAGCAAGCAGAGCCAGAAGCTGAGAAGAGCATTCGGTATCCCAAGCCCGGAAGGGGTGGGGGCATGACCGCTAATGTAAGGGGGTGTACCAAGAGGTCCATTCACGATGCCGATACCATTTTCCCTGGAGCTACTAATTTCGCTAGAGCAGCTTAGAACCCAGGAAATGAGGAAGAAACTGAGAGACCGTCTGAAGAAGTAACAACAGATGAGCTTGAATGTAAGAGGGCCCAGTTGCATGAAAGCCCTGGTGACATTATCCCTGAGGAATAGAGGTAATGGGGAAAATGGGAGACCCGGGAGGGAGACTGAGAATAATAAGTTGAATGCTCAAACTCGTCCCAATCCTGATGGACGAGTGAGAATACTTAAAGAAAACAAGCATAATTACTGTAATGCTCATACTTATCTCAGTTCAGATAAAGGAGTGAGAATTTGTGAAGAAATTTATAACAATTACTGGAACGCTCATACCTGTCCCAGTCCAGATAAAGTAGTGGAATACTGGAAAAAATTGAGAATCATAATAGGAACGCTCTTACTCGTCCCAGTTAAGACAGAGTGTTAAGAATATTTCAACGAAGTGAGAACCATTACTGGATTGCTCATAATCATCCCAGACAGTGTGAAATATTAAACATGCTAGAGGAGAATGGATAGATCTATGGGAACATTTCGACTTCTCTTAGTGAAGAGAAAGTATCAGAACTACCAAAGAAAAGTAGGAAGCAATACTGGAACTGTCACATTTGTTCCAGTCAAGATAAAAAAAGAACAATCAATAAAGAGGATACTATACGTTTGGGAAAAGAGAAAGAAGTAAACCTGTTCTCTGGAAGAAGAAGAAGAAGAAGAAGAAGAAGAAGAAGAAGAAGAAGAAGAAGAAGAAGAAGAAGAAGAAGAAGAAGAAGAAGAAGAAGAAGAAGAAATGTGTTTAAAGATAAACACCAGTAAGACACAAATGAAAGAAGAAAGAATAAGTTAAAAGAGAAGGTTAAGCCCTATATCGGAATAGTATAGTTTGATGAAAATAATTACCAAGAACTGTTGGGGAATATCTTGTAGAGCTGAAGCTGGTGGAAAAACCATGTAACAGGAGACAAGAGTCATTGGGGGTCATTACAAGTGTAGCAGTCCAGAAATAAAGTGCCGGTAATTTGATTATCGTCACTCTTTCCGGACTGCGCTATTACGAGAGGCAATGCCGGTAACAAGGGCTGTGGTAATAGCGTCCACTGTGCGACCGTCGTCGATAGCACAGTGAACGGAAACTATGGAAGCCATGTTGGAAACACCGGCACCATGGTAACAAGGCAGCACCACGACAGCAGTTTTCATGGAAACACCGGCACAAAAATGCTGGTGCCACCAGGAAAACCATGTCAGAAACACTGGCACCGTGGAGCATGCAGTAACCAGGCCTAGGTGTAGAGGAACAGGCCACAGGTGCACCCAATACGCCAAGCTGCACAAAGTGAGCACTAGGACTGGTGGGAAGGACCACACCCACACCACACACACTGGCCAACACAACCATGCTGCCTCTCGTAGCAGTAGCAATGGTCCTGGAGGTACTGCATACAGGAGTGTAGCTTTATGAGCAGGAGCTGCATCACTGGCAACAGGATGACAGGCAGTGGAGGAGGATGCTGCTGATGAACAATGCCATACAAGTGGCGACCCAGAGGCATGCACCAATACTCCGCACAAGGGCCACACCCTGGGCCCTGACCATTGTGGAACTTGTGGAACTCATCCAGGATGACATCCAGAGCATTATAGGCATCCAGACTGCCATACCACCCCTGTTGAAGGTGGCGTCAGTGCTGCATTTACTTGCCACTGGCACATTCCAGCAGTCAGTAGGTGAGCCGCATGGCATCGCACAGCCTTCATTTTGAACATTGCTTTTGCAGGTCCTGGATGCCCTTCTGCGCCATGTGTCCCAGCACATCGCCCTACCAACCACACATGCACAGGCCAACGCCACCAAGGGCTGCTTCCATGCACTTGCAGGCATCCCTCATTTTTTGGGAGCAGTGGACTACAAACACATTGAGCTTGTGGCTGCCCACGGCTCAGAGCAAGTGTATAGAAACCGTAAGCAGCACCACTCACAGAATGTGAAGGTTGTCTTTGATGCAGACCTAGCAATCACCCACTGCTGTGCCCGCTTCCCGGGATCAAACCACGCCTCCATGGTCCTGCGGAACAGCACCCTGCCTGCATACATGGCACATTATGTGGGACAGCGGACATGGCTATTGGGTGAGTGAAAACATCAACACACTAACGTAGTCGAATGGGAACCAGGGCATGGGTGGGCGGATTTGTTTTCTGGCAGCAGTGCATGTCCCACAGCCACTGTGCCAATGCAGGGACACAATCGGCATGCAAAAGTGGTTGGCCACGACTGGCATCTACCACATGTGTCACACCATCACAATCTGAGCACGGATGGACAGGCACATGCAATGTACTACAGGTACAAGAATGCATCACTGCCACGTCACAATACCCAGCATATCCTGACTCAGCTCCACCCACCCCCATTAGCCCAACCCTCAGAGACAGAACCTACACATGGCCTGGCCAGCATTGCTTGTCACAGGGTGCTTCAGGGCGAATGAGGGCCCACAGGTTCACAGACCCAGATGCATGTGTCTCACATACACACATCTTTAAATGTGTGCACTGTCCATTCACTTAAATGTAATGTCCCTCCCTGTGTCCCATCCCTTGCAGGTGATTCCGCTTATCCATTACTGCCATATCTGATGACCCCTGTGAGAGATCCCCTGACACAGATCCCCTGCGAGAGATCCCCTGACACAGATACCCTGCCTACAATCGTGCACACTTCAGAACCCGGATGATCGCTGAGCAGACCTTTGGACCGTTGAAGGCATGTTTTCAGTGCTTTCACTATTCAGAGGGGGGGCACTCATGTACAGGTGAGTGAAGGCGGTCAAAATGGTCCTGGTCTGTGCTTTGCTGCACAATATGTGCATCAGGCGGAACATACCCCTGCCCCCAGACATGGACATGTCTCCAGCAGACGCTGCCGATGATGGTGACATTCAACAACACCAACACAGGATGTCAGGGATGGGCGTGCAGCCCACCAAGATCTCATTGAGTACTTCTTTTGAGCACCAATCCACAGCACACAAACCATGGCGCTCACTGCATGTAATGCAGCTCAACAAAAAAGCAGACCAATAAAAAAAATTAATGTCCACATGTGCATTTGCTCAACTATATGCATTAGGAAGGAAATAATCAGGACAAAACATGTGACCCTCCCCAACACACCCTCCCCAAGTCACCCTTCCCACCACCCCCCACCACGACACACCATCCCCAGCACACACCCTTTGATGCAATTGTGTCAAATGAACTATTGTTCAGAATCACTTCCGTGGCCTCTTGTCACCGGACTTGCCCTGTCTTGGTGACCTTGGCAGGGGCAGGGAGCAGCGCCTTGGGCAGCTCTGTTGGGAGCTGGCAGGCATGGTGATGGTGGAGGAGGGGTCAGAACCAGGCAAATCCCTGTACTCTAGGGCCGCCTGCAGGGAAAGGGTGAGGGACTCTACAAATTCAAAGATGGCCTCGTTCCCCTCCCGGACCCTCTGTGCCAGCAGGACCATTGCACGGGTAGAGCGGCCGAGCCCACGGGCACAGCGCTGGCTGTTGGCTTGTACACCTTTGCGCATCATGCGTGTCTCCTCAAGCTGCTGCCTCATGAGTCCAGCCATCTCCTTGTGCCTTTGTTTAATCCTACGGATGCATGCATCCATGTCCCGTATAATGGGGATCGGTGGTGGAGGTGGGCTGTGCAGGTCCGATGGTTTGAAGGCTGGACGATGGTAGGGGGTGTAGTCCGGTGACCCCTCTGTGCTGTCCCCACCCTCCTGCACGGCATTGTCATCCATGGATGTGGCTGAATTTCCCTGTCCACTATGTTTTGTTGTTTTAATGTGGCACGTTGTACACACCACCCTCTGCATGTGTGCCTGCGCCGGCCTCCACCGCTCCCACTCCCTCGATTCCTTTGAGATGCAGCACACTACTGCAGTTCTCCTCCCAGGCCATCAGCTTGATTGGGGAGGCGTCCCACCTCCAGTGGCCATACATTCCTTGAAGAATATTTGCTTCATAATAAAGCAGTTTTTACCACATGCTGTATTCCCAGGAATGTAGCATCCAGTAAATAGGCTGTTATTCCTAATTTGGCAGGCAATAAAAACAAATAGTATCTGTAAATACAACGTGTTTATATCGTTACTGCCAACCTCATAATGAAGAGATGGGTGATATCTTATTGAAGGGTAACCCTTGCTAGATCGACAGTATTACCATATCCAAATATGAATCTCTTCTGGTCCCCTGCGTTAGGCCCTTTTCCAAAACCTGCAACGACCATGAGAAATATTGGGGTTCTAATTTATGCAGAATTGTTGCTCACTCTGGACATTTCACAGTTGGTTAAAACAGAATTGTTCGTTCTACATCTATTCAAAAGATGATCTGTCTGTCTAAAAACAGAATTCAAAAGACATGCCATATTTGCTTTTATACTTTTTCAGATTGACTATGTGCAGGCAGTCCTTGAGGTGCATGTACTCTGTGCGGTAAGACTCCAGACTGCCGCTGCATGCCTCCCCTCTGAAACTGAAAGATCAGAGCATATCACCCCCGTTTCGTCAACAACTCCAATAAATTGCAGTTGAGAAGTGCAGCATTTTCAAATATTTCTGCCTGGTTCATTGCTGCTATTACCATTCTACTCCTCTTTCTGATGAAGTGCCCTCCCTACCACTGAATCAAGAATGAAATCAGAAGGCTTTTTTCCCTAACAAGAGTCAATGGCATGGGTCTCAGGCTAGTGAGGTGCCTTATTGTTTTGTAACTGTTCTGCCTTGCAATCTCTAGGGCGGCAATAACTAAACTGAGACAGAGTAGAGAAAGAGCAAATTGGAGCCGGTGGAAGAGTGTGGATGGCAAGCTGACAGTGCTCATTTCCAGCCTACCCGGTGCTGCTTACGTCCATTTGGCATTAACTAAGCCCAAAACCCCAGAACACATTTTAGTTTCATTGAATGAGGGTGCAGTGTGACAGACTAGAAAAACAGTGCTGCACCATGGAGTTACTTACATTAGCCTCCTATTTATGAACATGGGAGTATGATGGAGATGTTTACCCTTGTACATTCAACCTCCCTCCTCTCTATCCCCCACATGCCTTCAATGATTGAGTAAATCCTTCCTCTGCCTTAGGCCCTCAGTAAATGAGTATTCCTGCTGTCAGGGCTCAACTTCCCTTTATCACACCCAACCAAGGCTGTCAACGTGTATGGTTTTTCTGTGTAACTGGCACTGGCAGCTGGGGTTGTAACTGTCAATCCGCTGGTTTACACTTCGGCTGATCTTGAGCGCAGTTTCGCCTGTATCTTGAACAATAAGGAGTCTGCAAATTGAAATGCACCCGCGGACAGTTACATACATTTAGAAATAGACTTGGATAGGTTTGCGAGACCCCACACTTGCCCCCTAAGAACTTTTCTTTCACCTGTGCATATGTTTAGCTTTAGAAATCAGTGATTACATGCTGTGCTTTAAAACATTCGATAGACAATAAGGAATGGTCAGGAATTCTGTCCATAATTTTATACACCATCAGCGTGTGATGGGGGAAGATTAAAAGAAAGAATAAGAGTGTGCATATGAGTTGTGAGTGTGATGTGTGTAGAAGTTGTGACAAATCCCTAGAGGTCGTCAGGTTGTCACTTCTCCCCGAGGGGGAGCCCCTTCCGATGAGGCCAGGGTGATGAGGCTGCTACCCGACAGTCCCCCTGGGGAACGTGCACAGTGGGAGGATCTCATGGGAAGAGACTTCACGTCTGGGGATAAAAGGAGAACCTCATAGGGAGAATGCGGTATGACAACCCTCCACCCACACCTTGTAGACCTTCCTATCTCATTTTACCCAACTGCCTATCCCATACTTTCATGTATGTCTGTAAGTCTGAAACCCTAATAACTACTGAAATATGGTAGAGCAGGGACTAACTAAGGGAGGCCTACTTTAAAAAGTACTGGTAGGAAGAGAAGGTGCGGAACAAGAACCTGAATGAACAGTCAAGTTGTTTATGTCTGCTTCGGATAACGAGAAAAGAAGGATGTACTTTGTTGTCAAACCAGCTGTCAAGCCAGCCTGTGAGGTACAGCAAGCGTGGAAGCTGTGAGATGCAGGTGCAGAGAGACGGCGGAGATCAGAGAGCAGAAGACCACAGCGAGTTGCAGAAGGCAGCCCACCAGGACCAGATGTCCGTCGGTCCTTTAACCATAAGGCCAGGCAAAGGTAAAGGCCCTCAAAGAAGACTGACTGTGGGGTCCAAGAGCCATACTTGCCTTGCCAGCAGTCACCGGAAGAGCTACCGCTATGCGCAGGAGTAGCTAAAGGTAACTGGGCGGACGGTCGGACCGGAAGGGACATAGGGAGGATAGCAGGGCCTAATCCATATGCTGCAAGGGTCGTGAGGCCTAGGAAGAGGCCAAAGAGTGTCTGGGACCAACGAGAATTTGTGAAAGTTACACATATGAACCCGGAGAAAGGGCAAACAGGGTCTCTGACCCCAAAGAGAGAATTGGGAAGAATGGAGGAAATCTCCCTCTGGCTGGTGGGCGAGTAAAGCTACTGACAAGGGCAGGGTTGAGGACCAAGGAACAAGAGAACAACACGAGTCATCCTCCGTGTGACAGTACTTGGGCGGAAAGTGCTCCAAGTACCCAAATACAAAGAAGAGAAATACAGGTCTGGGACCCGCACCCACAAAAGAATATCCCTACAAGCCATCTTCTTCGTGGCAGTACCTGGCAGCAGAGTGAACCAGGAATGCCAAATCAAAGCAGTAAAGAAGTACAGGGCCGGGACCTGCACCCACAAGGTAAGGAGTACACATCATCTTACTTGTGGCAGTACTTGGCAGGGGACTGAATCAAGTCTGCCCAAGTTTGGGGACTGGGAAGCCTGGGTCTTGGACCCACAAAGTGAAAGACTAAAAGTGTTGAACTGTGAAACCAAAGTAAAAGAGAGGCCAGGGGAAAGGAGTCATTCCCTCAAGTTGTAGCAAACTCTGAAGCCACGATACCTGAGAAAGGGAGTCATTCCCCTGGTAACCAAGACCAGGGAAAGGGAGTCACTCCTCCTGGTTGAGTTGAACTGTCAAATCAAGATACTAGGAGAAGGTAGTCCTTGTCCTGGTAGCCAAAACTGAAAAGACTTTATAATACAAAGTACTAAAGAATAAGCAGTGTGCCTAACAGAGGGTGGTGCAACTTAGTCTTTTGTGTTGGAGGACAGTTTTGACCAAGGGAAGGGAGTCATTCCTTTAAGAAGAATCCAAGACCTGAAAATGAACTTTTATCCCCAGTCCAGAAGAAGGAAGTCATTCTTCTAGACTAGGAAGGTCTACTTTATCTCTAATTGAGTTTCAAGCGTAAGGGCCTGAAGTAGGGTTTTTGACACAGAATGATGGACTGTTGATTTGCATGGACATTCTGACAGAACCCTTTGTTTTAGTTGAGGCAGGGAAACCCATCTTAGAGATAGGGAAAGCTAGGTTTTCTCTTTATTTTATTGACTAATAAAAGTCTATAGCAATCACTATGCCACCTGTGTGTCAGTCTCCTCCTTGTGCACCCTTACAGAGTGTATACGTGTGTGTATGTGTACGTGTATGCGCACTCAGGAGAGCATGTCATGCGAGTGAGTGAGAGTGAAGCCAACCGCTCTGTCTTGAAACTGGCACAAAAGAAGGGCAGTTGCATCAGTACTGGTAACAATTTAGACTTTGAACACAATGTTAAATGGCGCATCAACAAATTGGAAGAATGTATATTTGTTGGGGGGAGCGGGGGTGCAGAACGTCCCTCCCTGTCCCTGATCATGCAAGCATATCTGCTGCCACATACATCCTTTTCTTCAAATCATTCTCAAGTCTTTTGTCTATAGATCACCTTTCAAAGTCCCTGTACTTACTGCATAGTTTTCTTACTCTAGCCAGTCTTGTGGATACTGCTGGTTCTGTTGGTCAGTTCAGGACACCTGGGATAATGCTGGGATGTTCGCTGAAACCTCTGTTTCTTCATTATGTGACATAGTGGAGTTGTTTAAATCACAGTCAGTATGCTTTTCTTAGGCTGGTTTGACTGTCTATTTAAATTCCAGGGCTGGAGCCTGGGAGCTGAAGGTGGGGTTGTGCCACTTTCCCAGCTGGGGTTAAATATACGTCCCTTCAAAATAAACTTCTTAGTCTTGATCCAATTGAGTGGGAGTGGGGGGTGCCAATCTGACAGTTTGCCTATGGTGGCAAAATTCCTTGCACCGTCCTTGGCAAAGAGAAACTGCCAAAATGCATCATGACATAAAGGTGTCAGAAGAAGAACAACCCGAAACTACAGAAAGGGTGATGTACCCACCTGCGATTAAAGCATTTTTAGGTTAACATACAAGAAACAAGAGGATGAAACAGCACAGAGTAGAAGCACTCGGGCCAAACTCCGAAAGTCACACTGCAAGCTGGAACTTAGAGTTCAAATTCCTATATAACCTTAAGAAAGGCAAGTCCTGGAGCAATGTGGGATGCTGGAACTTGCAGTCTAAGTTGCTAGAGCACTGTTAGAAAATGAACACAAGGACAACATGCTAGAACTGGAGGTCAGTGTTCCTACAAAACATTGAGACCCTGAGTACCAAGAGACAGCCGTATGCTAGAACTGGAAGTCAGAGTTCCTAGAAAGCATTGGGATGCATTTAGATGCTGAATGTACAGAGAAACACTGCACGCTGGAACTTGAGATCACAATTCCTAGAGTTCATCTCGAGACTGAAAACACACAGAACAAATGTATGCTGGAACTCAGTGGCAGAGTTCCTAAAGCCCCATGAGACTTACACTGAGAAGAACTACAACAGAAGTATCGATGTAAAAGTTCTGAACCGAAGTTTCTAAAGTACACTGAGAAAGTGAACATAAAATAAGTTGCTGTACATGGGAAGTTGGAGTTCCTGGAAACCATTGAGGAATTGAAAACAAACAGAAGTAGTGCATGCTGGAACCTGGAGCCAGACATTCTAGCAGGGCACTCTACACTTTCCAGTGTTTCCTACCACCAACTTCTCTGCAAAGGATGCCAGAGGTAGGTTTCCTTGTCTGGATTTTAGGTACTGAGTTCCTGCTTTTCTGTGTTTGATGGCAAGTACATATCGTTCAATGCCATAGTGCTTTTTATAGTCCAAGTACCTTGAGATCATACTGGTGGGGCCGATCTTTGATAGTAACGACCTAGGGTGCCACTCTTCATATCACTGGAAAATATGTGTTTTGGCGACTGGAGCCGAGTTGTCCAGACTTCAGAGCCATGTCATCTATGTTTGTGGATAATTTTGAGGCCATGTCCCGGATGCAAGTACATAGGAAAGGATTTGGGCACAGTGCTGAGCAAGGACATTTTCTAGGGCTTCCCTGTATATTGTCGGGTGTTTTGATGTTTAGCGCTTCAGCCAATATAGGATGGGCTTTAGTTTTGCATCGCAACAAACACTACTGAGCACTAACTCCCAATGTAATGACAAGAAGACTGCTCTTAGGTAACTATTGCAAT
Source organism: Ambystoma mexicanum (assembly GCF_040938575.1). NCBI lineage: Eukaryota > Metazoa > Chordata > Amphibia > Caudata > Ambystomatidae > Ambystoma > Ambystoma mexicanum. The sequence continues at coordinate 951,281,228 of NC_090928.1, read as the reverse complement.
TTTGTCAAGGTATTCATTTCCATGAATTCTAAGCATGAAAGGTTGTAATGGCCCTATATTTCAGCTCCATAGAGGGAAGATGAGTTTGTACATGCCCCCGGTACCTCTAGAATTGGCTAACTGATGTACCACCATATTTCTTAGAGAATTTAACATACAGCGCTGCCGTGTCTGAAGTAGGATAGGGAGAACTTTTTCATTTTGTTTATTTCAAGATCCTCCCTCATCTAACCTTACTCCTAGATAGTCATAATAGTCGACTTTTATAGGACGTTATTACGATATAGAGGGGACGCTGTTTTTTTTTCTTTTAGACCTGATCATAAACTTTGTGATTTCCAAACCCATCTGAGTGGAATTACTGCACATTCGATGCCACTAAAGTTTTTGCTGATCAAGACTGTATCATCAGCAAACAGAAGCATTCCAATGTTCTTAGTGCCCAAGACAGGGGAATCCATCTCCAAATGGTCCAAATCTTTTTCTAGTTTATTAATAAAATGTAATTGCATCATGAATAGAAATGCTGACATGTCCCACATTACAGGGAGAACACTGGGCTAGGCCTCGTAGAATGTGTAACAGATCATGAAAGAGATCAGGGTAACACAAGTGTGGCAACATTTCCCCCCATGGCAGGAGTTATTCCTTGCATTCAAGACACAGATCCTGCATATGTATATACATAGCATACACTCCATGCATGTGGTGCCACCTACCCTGTTCTGATGACTATTTGAATAGGTCCATATCTGACCACACTCCTGTAGTGATCAGACTTATGTGTTTGCAAGTAGACCACCTACAGACGACAGACACAGCATTTGAGACCATAAAGAGTCAAGAGATAAGGGACCAATTGGACCTTCACAAACTTCACGGAGGCCTGGTGGATATCAGGCTACCTTGTGGGACATATGTAAACTGAAACTTAGGGTAAGTGTTCCCTCTAATTATTTTTTGCTAAGTGTGGAAGTGGTTGGCTTTCATGCATACATTATTTTCCATGTGCATGACTGACTAACGAGGTAAGCCATTTTGTGAGCATGCGTAGTTAGTGATCTATCATCTTTGAATAGAGTTAGGAGGGGAAATTCCCCCTCCCCAACCTCTGCAATTCTTTACAAATCAGTGTAAAAGGTGCATCTTACTGCAACTTTTCCAGAAATATAGGCTGAAAAAAACGTTTTATATGTGATTATAAAGAGAGCTCATCAACCGGTCAAAGACTTCAAGATCCACCACACTACCTAGCAAAAGTAGTCCTATATATCAATGAAAGTGTATACACAGAATGCTCAGTATAAATAATAGTTTTAGTTGTAGCTATTCATTTGTTCACACTGCTCATAGACAATTGTAAGGGAGGCATGGTATCAAACAGTAATACAGACACAAGTGACCACAGTTCAAGGCTGTATATTGAACTTCAATTGGGTTTCAAAAAGGCCTATCTAATCTGAAGTCTAAAGATGGGAGCAACCTACGACCATCAATAATAATAACGCAGTCCTGGTCGTGTCTTGTCAAAATAAAAGGGCCTATGCTAATAAACCTATTGCCAATCCTTACTTCTAAATACGAATGGCGTGGGAAACAATGTTGTACAAAAGAAAAGTGTTCAAGAAATGATATGTCAGGATAGTTAAGCCATTAGTTTCCCTTCCCCACAGTTCATTTCTGCTCAGGATTATCTAATGCACAACTTCTCTGGTAATTCACTTTTCACCCTGGGTTTCCCTCTGCCGGGCTCAGACCCACTTTAACACAAAACTTTTAATTAACCTCCCTCCGCCGGGCTCATACCAATTTATCTCGTTTTTCCATACTTTCTTTATTGTATCAAAATTGAAGACTTTCAACTGTGTGCAGGATCTTGCGTGACCCTTCGCAGGACTACTTCGATTCATAATTCCTTTATAACTCATTTTGCATTTTACTTTTGCCATTTCTCAGCTGGATACCTTACAGAGACCTTTGATTGAGCACACAGGCGGTGCCGGATAACTCTGTCAAAATGATCGTATCTTTTCCTTTCAAAGTTCAAACACTCATTAGCAGTTCAACTTTACTTGCGTCTTTTATCACATGCATTTTACGTTGCGTTCACAGCACTCACATGTGTTCACAGCACTCGTCATACAATGTTGCTGCTTGCAACTTTGGCTTCAACACTGACCGGTCTTGTATCAGTCTATACAGCTCACCGCATTTTGTGGTCTTTTCACTGATGCTGCTTTGTTCGCCAAGGACAGACCACAGTGGCTGCTGTTTCTGCCCGCCTTGATTAGTGATGCAGGAGGGCCCCGGGTATCTCTGACACAAGATGCAGGATTCTTCAGCCTGATTTCCTGGTCTTAAGCTTTCTAGTTTCGAGGGGTCTTGAAAGTAATGGTTCCATTTAGGAAAGGTCAAGGGAATTCCCCTCCTTGCAATCCCCTCCTGTTTTGCCGTCTTTCTTCTCTTGTCCAGTTGCCGTCTTGAAACTGCTGTTTCATCATTTGCTTTGCCTCTCTCAGAGTGTGCTCTCGTGTTCCGCCTTTTATGCGTTTGGGGAAGTTTAATGGAAGTCAGGCGTGAATAATTGTCAGTAATTGGCTGACCTCGCCTGACCAATGCATTGGGACATGTAAGGTACACGGTTCGGGTGTTAGTCTGTTTTCTCCCATAGCGGGCTGTCCATGTGAAAGTGTTTGTGTTGTAAGAGGGGGGCGTAGAGTTCCTAAGTATCATACCTGGTAGTAAGGGATAAAGGTGTTACAAGGAAGGGGATACCGCGTCTCACCATCCGGTGTCCCACTCCCCGAAGACCCCTCACCTAGGTGATCCACCCGCACTGGTCCACCCTCAAGAACTGGATCCAAAGCGATGGCTGTGCCCTGTCTACCTGGATGACAGATCCTCTGGGACTAATGGGTGAGACACCTTCTGGTTTCTCATAAAATGCAGAACATGTTTTATGCCATTGGGGGAAAAAACAATCATGTGTATTACAAAAAGCAAACATCGCTTATCATAACTGATGCACTGGCAAAAAAGGAGTCTGCCAGAAATCATGCCAATAAGAGGCCATGACCCATTTTAATGAAGTAATCCATGGGGCCAGGAGAACATGCCTCTCATAATGTGTGTCAGGGTGATAATTGCATCAGAATAACTACACCACAGAGCAAGATCATCAGAATTTCTGTGCCACTGCTTACCATCAGCATTACGTTGTCCTGTGAATAGAGCAGTGGCAACACTCAAAACCAGTCCTACAGATAGTAGGCATACATACCACCCAAATTGATTGCCTAAAAACAGGAATATTTGGCCAACAAAAAATGAGAGAGTACAAATAAGCACAACAAAAAATGGTAAATGTTGAAAAAAATCGGAGCCTAACCCAGGGGTGTTGCTGGGGGGGCGGGGTTGAGGGGGCTATAGCCACGGGTCTTTTGGTTGTAGCCCCAGATAGAAGCTCAGGGACTACAACCAAAAGGCTATAGCTAGCCCCGAATCCTGCCAGTCCCGACATTACCTTAGTCCCTGATCTTCTCCAGACCTAGCAACACCTAACCCCTGCTTCTTCCAACACAGTTTTGTTGATATTTTCACATCAGTGACCAGCAGAGCAGTGGCATAGGAAGGAGCTCGAATAATATAACTGGCTGATTTCAAGAGGAATTTTAAGAGGAAAGAACATCTGTTAATAAACCTTTTAGCAAACCTAATTACCTTTGTACTCCCTAAAATATCATTTGATTCCAAGTAGGGAATACAATCTGATCCGATCCCTGCTTGTAACCCTTACATAGGAAGTAAATTGACTGGGCACATCATACAGACTATAGTTGTTTTCCCCACCCTTCTTCGCCATAGCCCAGGTGAAATTCAGTAAGAGGCTTACTGAAGTTTTTTCTATGGACCCCCCTTTGAAGAAAATCACATAGATTTGCCGTTTAAGTTATTTGTAGCAATTCTCAGAGGTTCAACTGATGGTGTGCCTTCTTCTGTCGCTAGGGGACCCTATTCTACACTTCACAATGATCAGTTAAACATAATGCATGCAGATGCTAGAGGCACTAAACACAGAAAACATTATTATATTGAAAAGCCCCCAGCATAGAAAGAAACAGAAAGTGCATGTTCCTAGACTGTTACTAGACTGTTACTAGAGTTAACTATCCTTTAATGCAAATAAACAACACATTTCCTTCACTGTAATGTACTGCCCAAACATCTGACTTGATTTTTTTAAAGTTGCTGATTAGTCCCACCCCTTCCTCACTCTCCCCTTCCCCCTACCCCTGCTCACACAATGGCTGCCATAACGTCCCGATTATTGCTTACTGCGACATCGGGACGTAAGGTGTCAGCAGTGAGCTCCGCACCGCAGGCTCGCTGCAGGACACCTTTTTTTGGTTGCCATAGTAGCTGATAAAAACAACTGATAGTTCGCATGCACCGCTCATTCTTTGAGACGGCAGCCGTACGAGCAACACTGTATGAACTAAGCAGCAGCACACGCTGTTTTACCCTGTGGCAGGGTTTTCTATTCTTGTTTTTAACTACAAAGCCATTAGAGCATATGACTGTTCCACTTAATTCAATAATAGAATACATTAACATTCACTTTTTCAGAGCGAGCCATCTAAACGCTTTTACTGCATCCACTACCCAGTTTCCACGCTCACCAGCGCCGTTTAAGAAGTAAGTTGATTACACTTTCACCACTAATTCACAGAATGTGAATAGCTATTGGGCTATGTTAAAAATAATGGCAAATAAGATTATAGCAACATGGTATATTTATCGCCCTAGCAGGATCATCTACTTTGAACTGCCGCTTGGTTCACTTGAAAAACTGCCCGTCTGGGGGTTTTTGAATCCAGGTACATTTAACAGCATTTAGCCTCATTAGTTCAGAATACTGACTGGTTGTGATTTAGTATTGAATTCTCCTTTTTCTTTTCGTTTTTCTTGTTTCCATCTATTTTGTAACATCCACTACATGGTTTCCCACACCACCATGGTATGTACATTTTGTGATTTGCTTATTTTATTTGTGATATGTAAATGCTTATAATGTGGATATTTATGATAATCGCTACTTTGGTCACTATTAATGCTTTTGCTAATTCAACTATAATTTTTACTACCATCAATGACAATGAATGTTAATTAGATTGATCCATATGAGAGTTCAGCCCTGATGAAGGGGATTGGTATCCCCGAAATGCATTGGCAATAACAATAATAAAAACTCTCTCCTTAAAATACAAACCCAGAGTGGCTATGGTTCTTTCAAAATGGATGGAGTATCTAAGAGCAACGTTATAACGCAAAATAATCACAATAATTAAACAGTGATATGAAAGATACATAAGATTAACCTATTGAGCAGAAGTTTAGTCTACTTTGTTTCTATTTAACCTCCAATCTCGGATGAGATTAAGAGTGAGCGGCACTCTAGTTGGATGAGACTCACCCATCTTGTTTCTTTGACTGTACACAATTTTGGCCTTGGTGTCTTTGGGCTTTACACAGACAGCTACTCGAATATTACAAAACATTTACAAAAAAGAAACATTCAAATTTCTTCAGAATAATTTGCTATTTTCCAATAAATTGGTGGTGCCCGGCTCACCCACATCCTTCACTCCTGTGCCCCTCACCCTGGATCATGTGCTGGCCTGCAATAGTAGTTGCAAGGGCTCTGTAAAAAGTGAGGGATTGTAGCAGTAAAATACTTGCTGTGATATTGGCATACCCACAATATGTTGCAAGCACAATATATGTAATGCCTCACCATGATGTTATGGCCCGTTTAAGAAAATGACATGAACATGCAGACACACAGTTATTTTGCAGTGCATATCAGATTGTTTGCAACATACCCTAATATCGTTGGGTAGGATTATACAAGTACTCAGTTAAACAAATTTTTTATAGCAGAGAATTAAGCTAGAATTTTTTAAGGTCTCCATCCAATGGAAACATTGAAAGCATGTATGTTGTGTGAAAAGCAATATAGCTATTTTAATATGCATTGCCCTAATGCTATCTGTTAGTAGTGCCAGGCATATTCTATGCCCATAATCCCTTGTAGACCAAGTACATGATATTGCAATGTAGCTCTCCACTTATAGGATAGCATTAGCAATGTTAAATTAGAAGAGGCTGAGCATGATAGTTACCTAATGAAAATCTGTACAGGGCAAATTAATATTTGAGTTTTATAAAGCCCCTTTGTGACATATATACAAAGAATAGGAATCATGGTGTGAGGTTACACAACCAAGTAGCCTGCTTACTTACAGTCAGTATCCGATATTTGAGCTGAGAGGTGGGTTACATATTGTGGGTGGCGCATTTGCTAGGGCACCATTGGCTACAGACATTCTGGTGTTTTAACATTATTCATATTACAACCAACATAAGACTCCTGTTCCTTGGGCCTTTTGAGTTTTTAAGAAGGTTGGAATTTGTCTGTGTGCTCTGCTAAAACTCTTTTAAGTGGCACCAAGAGGGAAGCTGGGCAAGCGCACATGTGCACAGCTTAGAGGGAACATTGCTTAGGAGTAAATGTTTTGTGACATCATGTTGCATCTGGCAATTACAAATCATGAAGTAAACCAACTAAAATATGTATTGAGGAAGTTACACAAAGTAGTAGGTGAAGTCACTACCTTCTTACAGGCTGCAGGGGATAATTAGTCAACTTGAAGAGGTGTTTGACAGAACCTCAGCCCGTCTGGTTTGGCTAACCAGAAGAAGGAGTTGGATGAGTTAATGCCATATTAAAGGAATATATTAAAATTAAAGTAAAATGCCTAACTATCGCTATGAGAGACGTTCCCTACCTAACAAAACTAAAACTAAGGGCGCATGTCAAGTAACAAAGAAAAAGGTCTCTGTCCAAATACTAACCAAATAACTGCCCATACAGATTCAGGAAAACAAACAAAATGAGAAAGGGGTCAGGACAAGACCTCTGTCTGGGACAGCTGCCCGACCTAACACTTGGATAACTCATCCCAGCAGGTTTTAAGATAGTTAATCATTCTTCGAGCCCTTCTTCCCAGGAAACAGGATTCTCAATAGTTTCACAAAGTTCCAAATAGTTTGTGGACAGGTTTATCAAAATGTTGGTAATGTCCAAAACTTCTGTATAACATCATTCTCAAGCCTCTACAGTTCAGCCTCTCAAGTCTTAACATAAGGTTTCCTTCTTCTCACGCACAACAAGGTTTCCCCCTTGGTGACTGACAGTAACTGTGTCTTACTCCCACGGGTACGAACCCTGTAGGTCCGCTTTCCTCCCAATTCCGTTGTTAGAGTTCAGATTTCTTGAGCTTCTCAAAGTCTGCTGGCCCTCTGTCAGACTTACTATAGGGCCTTGATTCAGCATTTGCCTGTTCAGGTTTTCTGGGCTTCCGTAACCCCTTTGTCTTCTCCAGCTGGACTATTAGTGTCTTTTGGCTTCTCAGGGCTTTCCAATGCCCTGTGACCCACTGATACTGAAACCATAGACCAGGGCTCTTTAAGACGAGGTATCAATACTTAGAGATAGATGTGGATGCATAATTACTCAAACATCAATAATAAAATGGACTCAGGAAGTTGGCAAAACTTGGTGCTGTTTTATTTGCAATTATCTAAAACAGGGAGTTAAAACAGACATCAACAGACGTTCGCTCGATTTCTCTCAGCGCATGTTATAAAAAACACAACTTTTATAGTAAAAACCTGTTATCAGTGATGTCACACTACGTGGCAAACTATAAAAACCTACTTGGGGATGTGATAGGCTTACAGGGAATATCTAGGTATACATTCCATGCTGATGGGAGAAGTGATTGGGTCTCTACTGTCAGGTGGGCAACTAAGCCCATCCCAAGTGCAAGTCATCTTCCGTGTCAAACTAATACTCAACACTTTATTGCTGTCATGATGCCTACCCCCGGGGACCCAGGCAAGTCCAGCAACCCCGGAAGCAGGCATTAAGTTATTCCAAGCAAGCCCAACAACCCCTGCTAGGGGCTATTTGGGTGCAGTCCTGGCGTCTATGGTGCCAGGCTCATATGGAGAGTCAGTCCTGGCGCCATAGGCGCCAGGCTCATAGATTAAAACTTACCTGATGCAGACCATGCTGCAAACTTACCTGATGCAGACCATGCTGCAAGAGCTCAAAGCCAAAAGAGGCTTGGAAGGGATTACTTTACCTAGGGACTATTTTTTACTCGGGTGGGGCTGGGGAGGAATACTTACCTGGGACTACTTTGGAGGCTATTTAAACCACGCTCGAAGAGCAGCACACGCTTTGCGTTATTCTGCATCCAGCAGCGTAACGCTCTCCGTGCCTGCAAGTCTGCATCCAGTCTTCTCCCACGCCCGCCTCGAGTCTGGAGCTCCTAGAAAAAGGGAGAAAGAAGGAGAAAAGGTTAGAACAAGAGCAATACCTTTGATCCTTACCTGAATTCCCGATCCATCGCACCTTCGAGCTGGAAGAAAGAAGTTATTTTATGCTTGTCGCCTCGCCTGCTGCAGCGCCGCGCTGAACTCACCGGCCTTCGCAGCATCTTCACATTCCACCGCATCCTTCTGCATGTTCCCGCCGCACTCCGGCACCTAGGGGGAAGACAAGAACAGCAAGGTGAGCCAAGGGAATACACAGAGGCAATATTAGTTGCTCCTCATAGACTTGCCTGATTTTACCACCGGGGGTACTATTCCTCTTGACGGGTCGGCGCAGCTTCCACTGCATCCTCGCCGAACCCCGGCCCCTAAGGGGAAACAAAAGGACAGAAAGTTGAAACAAAGGGACAAACAAGGGGAAACCTCCTCACCACAATAGACTTACCTGATTTTACCGCCGGAGGCATTATTCCCCGAGACTTCATACTTTCTCTCAGCGCCTGAATAAGGCAGAAAGCAACAGGTTACATATTGACATTATTTTATCGAACTGTGTTGGATAATATAAATCCTTACCTGAATATTACCGGTTGCCAGGAGGAACTCTTCGCTAGGATCAAGCTGCAACCTGCAAGGAATCGGACAAGAGTGAAAGTCAGACATTTGAACTCCTACGAACTACATACTTAGGGCGTTTTGCCGGGAATCTCAGAGTCAATATTGTTCTGGAACTCAAGGAACCAATTCCTTCGAGTCAGTGAAGCAACTGGTTATCTGCACGCCCCTGCGCTCAATGCTCATCTTTCCAAACCATCAGGTGAGACTACAAGAGGGGACATCAAAGGTGATCAGTGGGGAGAACTGCGGGAGTGGGGGGGTTAACGCTCAACTCCACGGGGGGTTAATTCCCTTTCTCCATTTGCAGAAGAATATTCCTACGGGCCAAGCAAACAAAGCTAGGTGGGCCAGTCCAGTCCGTCATCTCGGCACTACGCGTCACATTGGTGGAGACCGCAGCTGTCCAGTTCAGATCAACGCCCCTGTGGGAGCCAGGTGAGCGTAACAGAACGCGAAGCCTACACACAAATTCACACCCGGGCGTTATGGATACCTCAGAAACTGACCAATTGGCCCAATTACTAGGGGAACTGAGGGCTGAAGTGCATTCCGCCCGTCAAGAAACCAATGCTCTTAGGAGAGAACGGATTTTGTCAAAGGAGCGAACTGATGACCTTGCTAGGCAACTACTGCAAAGCCAGGCTGAACAAGCACCCCTACCAGGTCCCGGGGGAAATCCAGCTCCTGTGTCATCGAGTAACCCTGTGCAAATAAACCTACCAGGAAATATTCCATTAGCTCCGCCCGAACGCTTTGCCGGAGATCCCAAAAGGTTTGCCGTGTTTATGAACCAATGCCCCTTGCACTTTTTATGCAGACCTGGAGCCTTCCCAAAAGATCAAGCCAAGGTAGCCTTTCTATTGTCATATCTCAGCGGCAGTGCAGCTGATTGGTCAATTCCACTAGTAACTCAGGATGACCATATTCTTTGGGATTTTCAGGGCTTTCAAATGAGCATGGAAATACTATTTGCCCGGCACTCCCAAGGACAGGCCCTGGATAACGAACTTTTGTCCCTACGACAGGGTAACCAGGACCTTCTATCCTACATCGCGACCTTTAATAGGTTGATAGTGGAAACTGGATGGCCTGAGGTAAAACGAATCACGTATTTCATCGAGGGCTTCGACGAGAACTCAAGGATGTCTTGGCTCAAGTCGTGAACCCACCTCAAGACTGCGCTGAATATATTGACTGAGTGGTCCAGTTAGATCACAGACTTCAGAACAGAAAGGCTGATCGAGCCAAGTTTGAGAATCTGGTGTTGGTCAAAACCCACGCTAACCCCAAAGGAGCAGATGCTTCAGAACCCATGCAAATCGGAGGGGTTAAAGGACCCTTAACCCAGAAGGAAAGAGAAAGGAGACGGCAAATGCACTTGCGTCTATATTGTGGAACTTCTGGGCATTTTCTATGGGATTACCCTGTAAAACCACCCAAGAAGGTGGTAGGAGCTGCTGATAAAAGCCATAGGGAGTCAGACTCGGGAAACAACCACGCCCGACAAGCGTAGAGGTCCGCTTGCCGAGCTTGAAGAAGGATACTCAGACCTCGCATTTCATCATACCAATGGTCCTCGTAGATCCAAGGCAGCCATTGCGTATGCCACCAGTAAGGGCATACATTGATAGCGGGGCCATAGGAAACTATGTGGTCTACGAATTGGCTTCCAGGATGAATCTACCTCTGCTGAAAAACCACCTCAGATGTCATCACCACAGTCGATGGGACTGAAATTGCCTCTGGGCCTGTAACTCATTCCACCGCAGAGATGACACTATTGGGTCAGGTTGGGCATCGAGAGACTATTGTGTTTGATCTAATCAAAGCCCCACAGTTCCAAATAATACTGGGGATACCTTGGTTGGAAACACATAATCCTTGTATTGATTAGAGAGAAAAGAGAATAACCTTCCCGGATTGTGCACAAACCTGTTACCCAAAGAAAAATCTGAACGCAGGCCTGGCCACAGTAACCACAGCAGTCATGCAACTACCTCCAGAATACCAAGAATTCCAGGATGTCTTCCAAAAATAACAGGCAAATACCTTACCACCTCACAGATCATACGATTGTCAAATCGATCTCATACCCGGTGCACAACCCCCTTGTAGCAGGATCTACGCCCTTACGGAACCCGAGAACCTTCACCTACGACAATACTTAGACCAGTACCTTGCTAATGGCTTCATTTGCCCATCCAAGTCCCCTGCATCTTCAGCTTTGTTCTTCGTGCCCAAAAAGGAAGGTGACCTCAGAATGTGCATAGACTACCGCGCATTGAACCAGATAACTGTTAAGAACCGATACCCATTGCCTCTGATCTCTGAACTACTAGACCAAGTGAAGGACGCTTGCATATACACTAAGTTAAATCTCGGGGGGGGCATACCATCTGGTACATGTAAAAGAGGGCGACGAATGGAAGACTGCTTTTCGCACTAAGTATGGGTTATTCGAATACCAGGTGATGCCTTTTGGGTTGTGCAATGCACCAGCAGCCATCCAATACTTCATGAACGATGTCCTTCATGAACTCATTGACGTTTGTGTTATCGTATATATCGATGATATTCTAGTATACTCCTCTTCAGAATCTGACCATGTGAAGCACGTCCGAGCAGTCCTCGAGAAATTGCGCCAGCACAAACTATATGCAAAACTGGAAAAATGCGTTTTTCATGCCACAGAAGTTGAATTCCTTGGGTTTATCCTGACCCCAAGAGTAGTCCGAATGGACTCACGAAAGGTGGACGCAATCCTTAAGTGGCCATCACCAAGTTCAGTTAAAGGAGTACAAAGCATGCTCGGCTTTGCCAATTTCTACCGCAGATTCATCCCAGATTTTTCACATGTTGTACATCCCATCACAGCACTCTTGCGAAAAAATAAACGCTTTATGTGGACTGAAGAAGCTGAAAATGCCTTCCAAGAGCTGAAAGCAAAGTTCACATCTGCACCTGTATTAAAGCACCCGCGCCGTGAACTTCCATACATAGTGAAAACTGATGCATCCAGTCTAGCCATGGGAGCTGTCCAGCTTCACCCAGTAGCTTTTTGGTCCAGATAGTTCTCGGCACCCGAGTTAAACTATGCGGTTACCGACAAGGAGGTATTAGCCATTAAATCCGCCTTCAAGGCTTGGCGGCACTATCTTCTCGGTGCCAGGCATACCATTACTGTGATCACCGATCACCGGAACTTACAGTATTTAAAGACAGCCAAGGCCCAATCGTCACGCCAACTCTGATGGGCATTGTTCTTTGCCGAGTCGATTTCGTAATAACCTATCGACCAGGTTGTAAGAATGGTAAAGCAGATGCCTTATCCCGAATAGGGATGGGAGAGGCAGAAGTGAACCCAGAACCAGTACCTATAATTTCTGAACAAAGGATTCTTGGCATGACGACTCTACAGACACTAGAGGACATTCAGGTAAAGATCCAGCAACTCTTTGATCCTACAGCCCTGCAGGACTGGGTAAAGAAAGGCCCGGACTACTCTGTCACCAATGACCTGCCTTATTACCAAGGGCGGCTATTTCTGCCACACAAGGAACTACAAGAGCTAGTCATTTCCCGTTATCATGATACCCTAATGGAGGGGCACCCAGGTATTGTAAAAACTGAAGCTAAAATTAAGAGACAATTCTGGTGCCCCACCTGGCGAAAGGATATTAAATCATTTGTGATGTCTTGTGGCATTTGCGCCCAAAACAAAAGTCAGAAGAAAAAACCAGCTGGACTCTTACAACCTTTAGACATTCCGCCTACACCACGGCACACCTTATCGTTAGACTTTATTACTGATCTACCCCCATGCAATGGATTTAACACCATTCTAGTTATTGTGGATCTTTTTTCCAAGATGGCCCACTTTATTCCTTTAAAGGGATTACCTTCAGCTTCAATCCTGGCCAAGGAGTTCCTCGAAAACATTGTTCGCATACACGGATTTCCGTCCGTATTGACCGGGGCAGTCAATTCATTTCACATTTTTGGAAAAAATGTTGTCAATTGGCGCAAATCGATGTGAGGTTATCGACCAGTCACCACCCCTAAACCGATGGTCAAACGGAGAGGACCAACCAGACTCTCGAACAAAACCTGCGTTGTATGTTACATCAGACTGAGAGTAATTGGAAAGACATTCTTTGGATCGCCGAATATGCATACAATAATTCAGTACATTCTGGAACTGGACAAAGCCCCTTTTATACCTTATATGGGCACCATCCTCGAACCTCAGACCTTGACTCACCCCAACACTTAGAAATGCCCGCAGTGGACCATCTGCACGCTACGATTACACAAGCCTTTAAGGAAGCAACTGCACATTTAAAACAGGCGAAAGAAAAATACAAGAAAGATGCTGATCGGCATAGAAGTGATACTCCACAATACCAGATAGGGGACCAAGTATGGTTAGCCACAAAACATATACCTCTAAAGGGAACATGGACCTTTAACCCCAGATATTGGGGAACTTACTCTATTAAGGCCATTATCAACCCGGTGGCTGTCATGTTGGACTTACCTGCCAATATGCGAATTCACCCCGTCTTTCATGTGTCACTTTTGAAGCCAGTGCAACCAGGGACAAGACTAACCAAGCCACCAGACCCCATCCTTGTAGACAGGGAACCCGAATTTGAAGTTAAGAACATCCTGAACTCCAAGCTGATAAAGTCAAAACTTTTTTATTTAATCGAGTGGAAAGGTTACGGACCACAGGAAAGGTCATGGGAACCTAGTGACCATGTTCATGCACCCCGATTGGTGAAAACATTCCACAGAAATTTCCCAGACAAACCGAAACCACAGGGAAGAACGACTTTAGGAGGGGCCTTGGGGGTGAGTGCTGTCATGATGCCTACCCCTGGGGACCCAGGCCAAGTCCAGCAACCCCAGAAGCAGGCATCAAGTTATTCCAAGCAAGCCCAACAACCCCTGCTAGGGGCTATTTGGGTGCAGTCCTGGTGTCTATGGTGCCAGGCTCATATGGAGAGTGAGTCCTGGCGCCATAGGCGCCAGGCTCATAGATTAAAACTTACCTGATGCAGACCATGCTGCAAACTTACCTGATGCAGACCATGCTGCAAGAGATCCAAGCCAAAAGAGGCTTGGAAGGGACTACTTTACCTAGGGACTATTTTTTACTCGGGTGGGGCTGGGGAGGAATACTTACCTGGGACTACTTTGGAGGCTATTTAAACCACGCCGAAGAGCAGCACACGCTTCGCGTTATTCTGCATCCAGCAGCGTAACGCTCACCGTGCCCGCAAGTCTGCATCCAGTCTTCTGCCACGCCCGCCTCGATTCTGGAGCCCCTAGAAAAAGGGTAAAAGAAGGAGAAAAGGTTAGAACAAGAGCAATACCTTTGATCCTTACCTGAATTCCCGATCCATCGTGCCTTCGAGCTGGAAGAAAGAAGTTATTTTATGCGCGTCGCCTCGCCTGCTATAGCACCGCGCTGAACTCACTGGCCTTCGCAGCATCTTCACATTCCACCGCATCCTTCTGCATGTTCCCGCCTCACTCCGGCACCTAAGGGGAAGACAAGAACAGCAAGGTGAGCCAAGGGAATACACAGAGGCAATATTAGTTACCCCCCATAGACTTACCTGATTTTACCACCGGGGGTACTATTCCTCTTCACAAGTCGGCGCAACTTCCACTGCATCCTCGCCGAACCCCGGCCCCTAAGGGGAAACAAAAGGACAGCAAGGTAAAACAAAGGGACAAACAAGGGGAAACCTCCTCACCACAATAGACTTACCTGATTTTACCGCCGGAGGCATTATTCCCCGAGACTTCATACTTTCTCTCAGCGCCTGAATAAGGCAGAAAGCAACAGGTTACATATTGACATTATTTTATCGAACTGTGTTGGATAATACAAATCCTTACCTGAATATTACCGGTTGCCACGAGGAACTCTTCGCTAGGATCAAGCTGCAACCTGCCAGGAATCGGACAAGAGTGAAAGTCAGACATTTGAACTCTTCTACATCTTGAACGATCTACATACTTACGGCATCTTGCTGGGAATCTCAGAGTCAATATTGTTCTGGAACTCACCAATTCCTTCGAGCCAGTGAAGCAACTGGTTATCTACGCGCCCCTGCGCTCAATGCAGGATGGAGAGCTCATCTTTCCAAACCATCACGTGAGATTATAAGAGGGGACATCAAAGGTGATCGGTGGGGAGAACTGCGGGAGTGGGGGGGGTTAACGCTCAACTCCACGGGTGGTTAATTCCCTTTCTCCATTTGCAGAAGAATATTCCTACGGGCCAAGCAAACGAAGCTAGGTGGGCCAGCCAGTCCGTCACCTCGGCACTACGCATCACATTGGTGGAGACCGCAGCTGTCCAGTTCAGATCAACGCCCCTGTGGGAGCCAGGTAAGCGTAACAATTGGTTACACAAACTATAGGGCTCTTTGATATGTGGCCCTTTACCATTGGTTTGGCACCCTTGAACCCTTCTAGAATATTCCGCTAGCAGCACGCAGGCTACTACTACTACTCTAGGTGCAGGGAGGGTCATCATGCTCATGCCTCCCCTCCCAATTAGCCAAACATCTATCATCACTCTTGTAGTATGCTAGTCAATTAAGGATTTGAACCTGGCCTTGCAGAAGCTCTCTGTGCCTGAGAATAAAAGGGAGTATCTTCTTGGTTTCGGTGTAGCTCAACCCAATGTCTATTTTGATCTGACCGTGTGACTGGAGACCACGTTTCTGAGCTCTTTTCTGCATTTAATACTATTAAATAATGAACTCTTGACACCTTGAATGTTTTTCCATTCCACCTCAAACAGAAGTTTGTCTCTTTCCTATGTCCCTGTAACAACTGGATGGACATCCTGGCTCATGGTGGCCTCGGCTTCTTGGTGCTGCGCCAGCCAAGCCTTCCTTGAATTTCTCCTCTGCCATCAATAATTTTCCAACTGTGCCACACTGAAAACCCTTTCCAATCATGGGGTTTCAGGCCCTGCTAAAGTGCAGTTTCTATACATTCCTATGTATATACATTGGCGCATCGCCGCAAACTATTCACTATGTAGCCAGCTTTAAGATCACTTTGTCTTCTTGCGTTACTGCCTCTGTACAAGTGTAAACTGATCTGTATTTTCTTCAGTTTCTCTGTAGCACAAGCATCTTCATCTCGAGCCTGAAATGTTGCACATCTTTGACACTTCCTCTTCAAATCTTATAGAATGTCTATGTTCTTTTACCT
This sequence comes from Ambystoma mexicanum, assembly GCF_040938575.1. Taxonomy (NCBI): domain Eukaryota; kingdom Metazoa; phylum Chordata; class Amphibia; order Caudata; family Ambystomatidae; genus Ambystoma; species Ambystoma mexicanum. The sequence continues at coordinate 951,264,965 of NC_090928.1, read as the reverse complement.
CGTGCATCTTTTCTGGGTGCGTCAGCTCTGCTTCGCATGACATTACCAGTCTTCTCTTTCACTCAGTTTCACACTTCTTCCGGGACTTTGTCCAGAAGGCCATTACTAATTTGTGAATGCATATAGGCTTTTCTCAATGGATTCATTGTTTCCAGGATTCTCTCTGGTACGGGCATCCTCACTGGTACTGCACATGTTGCAATTTCTGGCTCCCAACATATAGGCAGCATGGGTGCGGAGCTTTTGGAGGGGGTGCTTGACTCCACCTACACACTCCCCCCTTTGGGCGATTCATCGACCACTCTCTCATCAGTCTTCACATCAAGACATCCTCATCTGAAGAAGTGCTTCTTTGGGATCCATATCTTTATGACTCCGTTCAGGCATCCTGCTGATTTCACATGCTCATTGACACTCCAAGTCATAAGCATGCATTGTCCATTGGGACTGCAATAGATCCATCTCCCCACATACTTCTTGTGGTTCTTTGGGTACAGGAATTTTGTTCCCTCAGGTGCATGGTTTCTGGCCTTTACATAGTCTCTGATTTCTTCATCTGTCAGCTCTTTAGGTTCAAATCCTGATTCATCAATCACAATCTTCATACCTACTGCCTTCTTTGCAGTCTTCTTGCATTGTGTGATTATTATCCTGAACACACAAAATCCAAACATGATCATCACTAGCAGGGCTCCAAGTAATTTAAAAATGCTAGCCATCCATTGTGGAACCCATGAAAAGATTGATGCAAACCAATTATCATCAGCAATGTCTTCCACCTCGTCCTTCATGTTGACGTGTAGGTTTGTCAGCAACGTTATGGCCTCTGTCAAGGTACCATTCTCATCGTCATGAGAAGGTATTAACGTGCAACAGGATTCTCAGATTTTGGCACAAACACCTCCATCCATACCTGTGATCATGTCCAGGACATATTCGTTCTGCAGAGTCATCAGTCTTATGGCTCTCAGCTCCTCCTTAATAGCATTGAATCCCTTTATAGTGGTGTTGATCGCCTGCAGAAGCTCCCATCTGGTTATCTGTAACCAATTGGCATTCGTCATAACCTGGATCCAAGGCATAAAGATTGTCGTGAATATTGCTGAAGTCTGACGAACAATCTGTGTTCATATGGGATGGCATCAAAAGCATTCATCCACTTAGCTGAGAAATAGCTCTCCCTCTTCATCCGATTTAGGAGCTCAGCAGACCTCTTCTTCCTTAGGTGAGCATCTGCTTTTGGAAACTCACCAATGTTCAGGTCACTCTTGGGATCACATTGCTGGAACATGGACAATCACCATAGAACATAGTCCACCCCAATCTCTGGTAGGTTCATGTAAGCTCTGGATCCACAGGCCCAATAGTGATCCATTATCACTGTTGTCCCGCCCTTCATTCCTGGTACATCAAAGATTTGACCGCATTGCTGATTCTCGCCAACTTTTCTTGTACCATTGTTTCTGAAGCATAGGTCTGCACTAGCAAAAGGCACTATTTGCAATGGACCTCCTTTATCTTCGGCCCACGTCAAAAGTTTTGCAGGCCTTGGCTATAGAGGTTTGCACAATCGTTCTGCATTTTCTACAGCTGCTTTGTACGATCCCTTCACTGCAAGTGCTTTGCATATCACCACACCTTCTTCCCATCCATCTGGAGAAAGCACTGTTCCCCAGATCTACATCTGGCCTCTTTCTTTGCAGTTTCGAACCTCTACATCAGCTTTCCCTTGACAATTGAGTCTTCTGTTTATTTCACATTTAATTCATCCTCCCTTCATGCCAGGCTGTTCATATCTTATCACATGATTTCTAGTGTGTGCTCTCGCTCTTGTCTTTATATCTTGCACATAATCATCTTCATCTGGTGCTGACCATTCTGTTACCCATATCAAAGATGCTGTTCGGCCCTGGTATTGATCTTTTGTAAGGCAGAGTTCAAGTTGAGTAAGTCAATGAGCCATTTGAACATCTATTTCAATAGCTATGAATTTCTTAGACTTTCCCATAGTATAAGGAAGGAGTGCACATACATGGCAATCCTCCTCAGAACTTCTCTTTCCCACCTCCTTCATGCACTGATACTACATGTTGTTCCCCAAATGTGCTGTACTATCCAAATAATCAATCAATTTATAATCATCCTCCCGTGTACTTCTCTTAGGTCTCTTTCTTTGTCTCTCTCACAGAATCTGTATCTGACGTTCAGTAAGGATATCTATAAGAGTCCTTCCTACATAAGGATTTCTAGGGATAATTGCCACAGAATCAGGTCCCTCCACATGAGCTACTGGAGTAGGGACAATCACATAAAGCCTTGGCTGTCTCACAATGTCTGGTTCTGCCAAGGTGACTGGAGTGAGAAGGATCAAAGGGACCACTGCTTTCTTGGGACCAATGAAATACAAAGTGTGGATTAAAAGAATCAGAAAAACAATAATAAACGTAGAACAAGCATATATTATGCACCCGTACATTAGGCTCCACCATCAATGCCTCTCCACTCGTCATTGACTTTGCTCACTTTCTGGACCTGCAATATGCTCTATGGACCACATTTTTTCCTGTAATTACTTTTTAAGGAAGGAAAAACTTGTTTTATTCAGGCAAACTCATCAGATGCTCCGGTAGTTGTTGAATCTGCTCTATGATTTCCACAAGTAACTGGCTGATTGCTGGACAGTTTATAGGATCTCGCAAATAATAAAACTTGAACTTGAAGCAAATAATAAAAGATCATAGGAAGTAGCTTGTGAGCATCGTTGTTAGACAGGGCCATCTGTATCTCCAGTAAGATGCTCAGGTAATAGTCTGATCTGTGTCATTATTGCTGCCAATAAGCGTCTAATAGTCGGCCCATTCTTGGGATCCTGGACAAAAGCACGAATATCAGTGCTCCTCCCAACAAAATTTAAGCACTGAGTATAAATATGAAGACAGCAAGAAGTAGTCTGTGTATATCAGCATCAGATAACCCCATACGCACATCCAAAATGAAATTCAGTGAGAAACAAATAGGGGAACTGCTCCCTCTTCCAGTCATCGAACAGAAAGTCCAAATCTGGCATGTTTTTCTTACTTCCAAACTCCACAGTCCAATGTCAGCAAGCTCGTGTGGCGCAAGAACAATAGCTTATTCACCCATTGCTTAGCAGCTACAAAGGGTGTCTCGGGGGAGCCACAGACCAAATGTGCACTTGTATCCGTCTACTGGACAGTATCTGCGTCCTTCTTCCTCATCATCATTCGAGTCTGCATGTGCTGAACTTTTCCTCCTTGACTTGCTTCCGAATGGGTTGGGGGTGCTGCGGTCTCTCCAGCCTAGACTTTCATGTCACCTTGGTGTATCCAAGCTCGTCTTCCTAAGACTTTGATTGCTGATGGAGGAATGTTCTCCACCACGAAAGGGCTGCTAAATCTGGGCTTGTGCCACTTTTGTGTAAAGTTTCTGATTAAAACTTGATCTCCAGCAAATAATATTGGTAAACATAGTTCTTTAGATCCAGTTGCTGTATAGTCTTCATCAGTGTTCTGAGACCGACACCCTGTCCGCTTGACTTGATCTGAAATGATCACGATACTAGCCATCATACATGTTAAGTACGCACGTAGCTCATCACTTAACAACTCTGCAGTTGTCTGGGCATCACTCCTAGTCCTCGATGGAGGAGTTAGAGGCATTCTCATTTGCCTCCCTGTAACTAGTTTGTCGGGTGTGAGGTGATGGTCAGAACCAGGCTGATTTCTTTAATGCATATAATGCAAGTGGCAGGCAATGCAGCCATCCCTTCTTCAGGGTCAGTTTCAATTGAGCTATTCTCTATTTGAGCAGACCATTGAGTTTCTCACATATCTCATTCGCTTGCAGGTGATAAGCAGAGGAAACTTGTGTTTTATGACAAGCAATAAGCTAATTTGCTCGAATACCTCATTCACAAAATGGGGGCCATTATCTGATCTCAGCACCTCACATTCTCCACATCTAGGAAATACTTCTCAGACTAAAAGCTTTGCAGTGCAATTTACATCAGGATGTATGCATGGACCAGCCTCGATCCACCTGGAGAAGGGGCACACCACCACTATCATATACCTGTATCCATTACAGATCTGCAGCATATCAACATGATCGATATGTAAATGCTGAAAAGGACCATTTGGTCAAGGAATTACTCCTCTGACTGTTCGCAGCGTGTGCCCTGCAGTACACATATGACATACGATGCAATTTACTACATAAAAAGCAACGTGTTCTAGCAGGTTTGGTATGAACCAGACCTCCGCAATTGTTGCTGCAAGAATCTCGCTAGTGACATGCACAGGGTAGTGTAGCTGTACTAACACCACCCTTAATAAGGCTACAGGCATCACCGGTTTACAAGTGCTCTCTTGTCACCACAGTGCCTCGAGAGGGGATAGAGAACACCCCCTCCGTATCCACAGGTCTTTCCCTTCCTGTGGGGCTTCACCCTGAACTTCCATTATTTGCGTTTGCGATAAGTGATTAAAACTTTCATTCACAATGATCATTACAACCATTTTCTCTTTGACATCAGGCGTGTCAAAACTCATTGGGCCTCATTACGAGTCCGGCGGTAACCGACCCGGAAAAACCGGCAGGTTACCGCCAGACTCGTATTACCATTCCGCCTCCATGATTCCCGGAATTACCGGGCCATTATGACCCCGGTGACCCGGGAATTCCAGAGGCAGAAATGTGTAAGTCCCCATTCCCATGGAGTCCCATAGGACTCCATGGGGATGGGGACAATGGAAACACCAGTTCTGTCTATGACGGAGCCGGTGTTTCCATTTCCGCCAGCAGGCGGGTGGTGTTCAACCCGCAAGGCCGGACCTGGAAGGAGTGACACCTCCCACCTGCAGGACTCTTAATCAGCCGGTCCAGAAAGAACGGCGGTGGCGGTTTTACCACCACCATTCTTTCCAGACCGGCTGGGTCGCAATGAGGCCCATTATGTCAGGTGAATATGCAACCCTTTTTGCGTCTTCATCCGTGGCTTTGTTTCCTCATGAAATAAAGTCTGTTCTCTTAGTGTGCGCTGCACACTTAACTATTGTGATGGCTACTGGGAGTTGTAGTACTTTAATAAGCCTGTCCAATAATGCGGCATGTTGCACCGGAGGGTCATTGGCTCAGAGGTAGCCCCTCCTTTTCCAACGTGCTAACCCTACATGCCATGCACGGTTGACATCACATAGGCGGAGTCACTGTACACTGTTACTTCCTGGTCTGCATGTTTCTCAAGCGCGACAAATAGCACGACTAATTCTGCAGCATGTGCTGAAAAGTGAGATGGTAGTCGTGCACTTGACATTACTTCAAATTCCCCATTAGCCCTGTGCTTTACCACAGCGGCACCTGAATGCCTTTCTCCATCAGTTTGATCAATCTTTGAAAAACCATCAATAAAAAGAATCTCCCCAGCTGCTAGAGCATTTTCCTTTACTCTCGGGATCTCGTCATAGAATTCCTCATAATTTCAGCAATCATGCACTTGTTCATCCTCTTCCAGTGGTTCAGCTACAAACGTAGCAGGTTTCACCATTTTACACCTGACTACTTTGATCGCTGGATTCGATATAACTACCTCATAAGCAGAAGCTTTTTGAGACATCAGTGTAACCTTGAGTTTCTCCAAGACAGCAAACAAAGCATGCTCAACGAATAACATCATGGAACACCCTATTACTATGGTTGCAGATTTCTCAATATCGAACGCGGCTGCTGCTAATGATTGTTTACAAGAGAAGCGACCCCTCTTTACTGGGTCCAAACTCCCACTGTAATATGTTAAGGGTTTGCACCCCAATGTAGTTCTCTGCATGAGTACTGCTCTCATGACTGTCCCATTTGTGTGTGAGAATAAAAATAACTGCTCTGAATAATTGGCAATCCCTAAAACTGGAGCTGAGCAAATTGCCTTTTTTTAATTCATCAAATCCCTCCTCCATGTCCTCAATTTTTTCCTGATTCACCTGTGCCTTTTTCAGGGCCTGCAACAGTGGCCTTGTGTATGAACTATAATCAAATACCCATGCTCTGACATAATTGCACAATCCTAAAAACTGTTGCATTTGCTTTATCGTGTGCAGTTTGGAAGTTTTCAAAATCGCCTCAGCCCTTTCAGGTGTAACTTTCTTTCCTTCATGCGAGATTAACTGTCCTATGTACAACACCTCTCCTTGGCAATACAGCAATTTCTCTCTGTCCACCTTATATCCCTTCTCTGCTAGAATAATCATTAACTGAATCAAGTCACGTCTGCACTCTTCTTCTGATGTGCTACATACCCAAATATCATCCACGTATTGCAGCACAAAGCTTGGCAAATCAATATTGCTTAGGTCCATCTGCAGGACCCTATTGAAAATCGATGGTGACTCACAGTACCCTTGAGGTAATCTTGTGCTTTTCAAGTTAATCTGACGGAACATAAATTGCATTAGATCTTGAGAGTCCTTATGCAACGGGATTGAAAAAAACAAATGTTTTGAGTAAATCACTGTGAAATATCGCACCTCAACCGGAATACTACATAAAACTGTCGCTGTATTAGGACCTAGAGGAAATTCTGCCTCTACAATCTGGTTAATCGCCTCATGTACTGAAATAAACGCCATGACCCACCTTTTGATTTTTTGATAGAGTACACTGCAGTATTGCATGGTTACTCTGATGTCCCTAAGATGCCTTGATCCATCATGGCTGATATAGTCTTGAAAATACCCTTGTCTGCCTCTCAAGTCATGGGATACTGTCTTGCTTGAGGTAAGATTGCTCCTGGTTTCAGCTTAATCTTAACTTCTCCCATCCCTTTTAACAGGCCCACATCATAGGGGCATGTAGTCCATAATAAAATTGGCACTTTTTCCATATCTTCATCATAAAATGCGGGACACTGCCGTACTATCAACATTTTCTGTGGGACCTCCCGTCTTTCTGTCCTGATCCAATACGTAATGCTCATTTCGATCACTAATTCATCATCTGACTGGTCTTCTCTAAACATATCCTCATCAGTGACGTTAGTCAATCTACATCCTTCCCCAATAGCAATCACTGTTCTCCATGGCCAACCTCTGTCCCAACCTTCAAGCATGGCCAATTCTCTTCATACTATGGCTGCCTGTAACTCCAAGGGAAAAACCTGTCCCCCCTCTTCGTCCATGGGAATCTGTGGCCTTGAACACAAATTCATCAGCTATTCTCATAACCTTGCCCACTATACCGGGTGCCATGTCAACAAAATGCATACCCCATAGTGAAAAACGTCTGGCTTTAATGGTGCTCCCCACAGAGCTATTTGCCCAGTAAGTGCCATGATAAATTCGCCCATGTTTAAGTAATGTATTCCTGGCATTTAACAAACTGTGCCTTCATCAGTGAAAGAAATCGTCATATTTAGTTTCGTCATTAGATCTCTGCCCAGTGTGTTAACTGGCGTCTGCCTTGAATACAACAATGGGACAGAAATATCACATTCTCCTATCGAGACTGGCAATTTCTCAGTAAAAGGAATTCTACTTGTAGCTCCAGAGAATCCCTGAGCATTCATGGCATTTCCAGATAACAAACATTTCCCCCTCTCGTATACATAAGCGAGTTGCCCCTGTGTCTACTAAAAAAGAAAAGGCTTTGCCTCCTATGGTGACGTCAACCCTCGGTTCCTCTTGAGGAATGGGCGTCACTGATAGTACTGAACACATCAAGTCTCCCTTTGAGCCGTCCTATTGTGGGTACATACTTATTCCCATACCTGTAAAAGAATTCCCTCCCATGACAGTGGCACCCCCTCCTCTAAGAGTCAATAACTGTCCTGTGTTTGCTCTCTGCTGTATTTGCATGGGGGCGTGCTGTGACTGCCCTTGCAGCAGATTCAATGGTGCTTGCTGTGGTTGCAAAGCCTGCTGTATTTGTGTTACCTGTGTTTGATACACTGTTTGATCTTGGGCAAACCCATCCCTACTTTGTGGGCTATATGCTGGCAGATAAGCTGTCCCCCTCTCTTGAGAATTGCCCATTCTGCACATACTCTTGCCTCGCAAATGTTTGCACAAGGTGCCCTGTCATTCCACATGTCCAACACACAGGAGGGAATCTCCTAACTTACCCTCCCTGCATGCCTTGATTATCATTTTGCATATTCTGAAAACCACCATGGTTACTCTGAAAATGTCCCTATTCTGAAAGCCTCCTCTTCTACGGAGGCCTCCCCTGCCTCTTGGCATAAATCAGTTCCCTCCTTGATCCGACTGCTGCTGGTTATTCACCTGCGGCATGCCTGCTGCTTGTTGTGATCCTGTCCCTTCTCCACTAGTCAGCATCGCCCCTTCTATAGCATATTTCGACAGCTTTTTCTGTACCAACTTGACTTCCTTGAGCTTCCTAGCATCCTCTTTCTTTCAATTTTTCTCTTGCAAAAAACGGCAATGGTGCACAATAGTCAGCTGTATTTCTGGTCATGGTTTTGACTCCATACCCACCAGCTTCTTGAGCTGTCTCTGCACCTGGTCTGGCAACCCCTGACATAATATATGATAGAATACAGATATAGAATTTCCCCACGGCTCCTGTGTTTCCAAAGAACACTGCTCTTGAAAATTCTGAATGTAAGCAAGCAGATCCTCCCCTTCCTGCATTTTACGTGCCATTATAACGCCCATATCTGACGTATCAGGATATTGTACTCACACGCTTTCCAGACTGCCTGCCGCTGTACAATTATTTAACGGCGCTCTATCTATCATACGCTGTGTTCTGTGCTGTGACATTTGCGTATCCTGCTCTCGTCCAAATGTCATCAGCCCTTTCCCCAGGGATAGCTACTAGAATACCCTTAATGTACCCTATAGCTAACGTGTTTCCTCCTGTCATTTTTTCTAATTCATATATCCATTTCCCGCCACTCGAAGTCAAACTCGGGAGCTTACACCTTAGGTTATCCTTGTCCATTTGGGGCCATGGGTTATATTGCACTCTGGCCCCTCCTTTTTCTAACAAGGGAAACTGCGAGATCCCAAAATCGCAATTAGCTTCCATTGTCTGCCTATCCATAGTAGGGACAATGGTTCCTGATCGCCGTCTTCCCGGTAATCACCTTAGTCTGCTCACCTAGGGCGGCGAGTCTCCCCTCTCACTAAGAGGTCACCTTTTAGGTCACTCTGGCCGTGCTATAGGCTCCAGTGTCCTTTCTTTAGGCAGGTCCAATTCCGACCACCACATTTCCTTGTCTATCTGAAACACCCCTCTGGACCACATGCACCACCACCCTCCTCCCCACGGAAGGTTTCCCTTTCTTCATCTGACATATCTTGTCCCCAACTCGTATGACTGTCCTCCTTCTCGTTTCTGTTCAGAGTCAGCCTGTCCAAAGACAAGGATCTATGCTCGAGGCTGAACAGGCCCCCCTCTTTGCCTCGTGACTGGATACTTTCAGATCGATCATCTTTTCCTTTATTTCTCAATACACCTTTTGCCCTCATCTCTTGATAAGCTTTTTCTATTCTATCTCAAATATTTCCTATCTCCAAACTCTCCTCTAGATTTACTCTAGAGGGTCCTGGCATAGGTTCTTGTGACGGATGGAACTCCTCTATGTCCTCCTATGCCAATATTGGATTTAGTTCCATTAGCTCTCTTTCAATGCGATCAATATTGCGTGTCCTCTGCCTTCTCTTTCGTTCTATTTCCTCATCAAATTTTCTTTGTTTCTTCACTTCCTCTCTAAAACTTAACTCCTCCTTTCTTTTTTCTTCCCTTCTCTCATTTGCCCTACGCACCTCGTCATCTTTACGTTTTTGCATTCTTTTATCTCTCAATTTCTGTTCTTCCTCTTCTTCTCTTCTCTTTCCTAGCCTGTCTCGTTCTTTGGTTGCTCTCTGCCTGTTATCATATTTTCTTTGCTCTTCTACTCTTTCTTCCTTTCTTAACTGTTCTTCCTGATACATTTGCTCTCGTCTCAGTCTACTCTTCTTTTTAGACTCATCTTCTTTCAATTGTTTCTCTCGTTCCCTGTCTTTTTTACCTTGCTTGTCTTGATCTTCCCCTTGATGTTCTTCCTCAATGCTCTTTCCATCACGTTTGAGCACTATCTGACTACCCATCCATTCATTCTGTATGAGCGCTATCTGGTCAGTTTTGTCTTTTTTCTCCTTTCCATCTCTTTATTTCTCATTCTATATCTAAGGTCATACTTGGTCGTTCACTCCTCTCTTTGTCCCGTTGAGATCACATCCCTTTCTAGAGTTTTTTCTGGAATCTCGTTACTACTATACGCAGGTGGCTTATGGCTCGGATTACTGTATCCTGCCGCTGCTTTAAGTTCCCTTAATGGATACACTCCTTCGTCTTTTGTACTTTCGCCATTTACTTCAGGCGCAGTAGGGGGAGCAGAAGGCTCAACACCCCACACTTTACACTGGTTAAGCATCCAGTCTTTAGGAGGCAGGTCTTCCCTTTCTTCCTGGTACCTTTTCCAAAGCTCTAGGCTAGCTAACCTTTTTTCTAACTTCTTTCCCGTGTACGCTGCGTGCAGGTATGTGGTCATGTGTTGTAAAACTGCTTTTGAGAGTGATCCCCCTTGTGGCCATGGCATGACATTTTATCTGCCATGCCCTTAACCCATTCTGCACTGTACTGCTTAAGCTTGGGTGCATGTTTTGGCAGCTGCTTGCACAGGTGGATGAGCGGAGTAACATCTTCCATCATGACTAGTCATACTCGACTATCAGTACTTGCTGTTATTTTAGACAGGAAATACTTTTCAGAAAACTAATACAATATGAGTGGGCACCAATCGTCGCAGCTCCACACCTCTATGTCTCACTTTTCTTCAATCTACCTGTTTAGTCAATACCCTTAACAAGTAAATAAATAATCCATTCTCAGCCTTTTACCAGAACCTATTAGTTGTCGCTCCTTGACATTCCATCATTTCCTTGACACATAAAATACATACAATATACAGACAGATAGACTGCCCGGCCCCCTGTTACGCTCACCTGGTATCCACGGGGACGCCACTCAGCCAGTTGGTCGCCGATGCCCTTCTCAAGGTTCCCTGGTGTGGTTCTCGGTGACGATGGGATTCCGCCTGAAAATGAAGACTACGTTAGGACTGGACGACCAAGGTAAGTTTTTTCCCATCTCCTTTGTGATTGCAGCCCCTCCGGGTTCTCTTCTCACCTGGTTGTCGGAATTGGTGGGCTCTCCGTCCTGCTCTCTGGGCTAGTTCTTGCCGGTAAACGATGGCGCACCAAAGCGCTATGATGCGGTAAGGAAGCGCTTTGCGCAGCACAGCGATGTCTTGTCTTCACTGACCTGTGCTTTTCTCTTTTTTGTTGGTCGCGGTGTGCTCCCAGCGCGGATGGAGTTCCGGAGCTTTGCCGGTCGAAAATCAGCCAGCCAGGTAAGTCTCTAAGCGCTTCGTGGTTGTATTGTCTCTTCTACCTCCTTTAATAATGTCTTTCTCCCTTTTTCAGGTCCTTCGATCCGGGCAGCAAACTCATCAAGTGGAGCTGCCCAGGAGCTGCGAGCAGTGAAGGATGGAGATTACAGGTAAGATTCTGCTGCTAACGATGTTCTTTGTTTTTTCTGCAGGTCCGGAATTCGTCAGACTCGTGAGAAAGCTGGACACAGTGAGCGTCACGTTGCTAATAGCAAAGTAACACAAAGCGTGTTGTCTTGTTCGGGTGTGGTTTAAATAGCCACTGCAAAGTAGTCCAGGTAAAGTAGTCCCTAGGCCACCACACCCAAAACACTATACCCCATAGCTTGGTTCTAGGAATCAAGCTATGTGGATGCTTCCATGTTGACTGAAAGCCCTAAAAAGTAGTTCCACAAGCAGATGTCTATCTTTGCTTATGAGCCTGGCGCCAAAGGCACCAGGACTGGCCCCAAGAGGGCCTGAGAAGTGATGCCAGGCCTTATAAGCGATCCGAGTCCTGATTCCACCTGGCCAATGGGCTTGCCAGTGGGGATCAGGGCTGAGGGTCGTGACACCCCCACATATATTTCTGCCAACGCTCCTTGTGACTATTCTCACCCCTAAAAGGACTCTGATCGGAGTGTGAATTGTTTTCTTTAACAGATATATCAGTTTGTAGCCTATGTTTATCCGCTTGGATTTTAAAACAACTCCTTCTAGACACCCTTGACGTAGGATTCTGGGTTTATCTTATGGATTGCTCCTCGTCCACAACTAAATACTTCTACTTGACGCTCTTTGTCATTAACTCAAAATACCCAACCAACCCTCTGTTACTCTTTCTCCATTATCACTTTCCCCATTTAACACAAAATCATTTTTGCCAACTTTCTCAATCCACTCACCATTCGCTTTTCGACTCCTGACCCTCGGGATCGTCTCTTCTTCAACTGGCCACCTTAGTCATTAGTCCGTAAAGCTGTATGTAGAGACCGAGTGGGGAATTCTGTGAAAGAGGGACCTGTCCCACCTGCTTCATTTGTCTTGCAAGTGTAACGCTCACCTGGTATCCACAGGGACGTCATTCAGCCTGTTCTGACCTCGAACATCACAGCACTCCCCCCCAAAGCCCCTCTCAAGGTGGCTCTTCTGTCTGGTCCTGGTTTGGATGGATGGTTTTGATGAAATCGTCTAAGCAAGCGAGGTGCATGGATGTACGCACAAGGCTCCCATGTCCTGTCTTGTGGACCATACCCATTCCAGTCTACTAAGTAGTATAATTTGTATCTGACGTACTTTGAATCTAGGATGTCCTTGACTTCGAATTCTGGCTCCCCGGCGACTACTACTGGCTGCGGTGGCGTTGCTACCCGGGTCCCAGGTTCAACACGTTTAAGGAGAGACACGTGGAAAACAGGATGAATCTGCATGTTTGACGGCAAAGCTAGTCTGACCGCCACAGGATTTATCATGGAGGTGGCGGTGAATGGTCCCAGGTATCTTGGACGGAAAGTTCGGGCTCCTTTAATGGACACGTGTTTAGACGCCAGCCAGACTTTGTCTCCCACTTGGTAGTTGGGGGCCTTTGCTCGGTGTTGATCAGCAAACTTCTTTTGGCGATTCTTAGCTTGAAGTAGGTGTTCAGCTGCCCTTTTAAAGGTTTGAGAAATGGTCGTGTGCAAGGTATTGACTGCTAGCATTTCCAGGGTTGTAGGAACGTCCAACTCAGAAGTATGTGGGTGCCTGCAATACATGGTATAAACGGGTGTCTTCCCAGTGCTGGCCTGTAGGGAATTATTATAAGCATATTCAGCTATCCATAATAGGTCGAACCAGCTTCCTTCAGCTTGGTGTAACATGCAACGCAGATACTGCTCGAGCGTCTGATTTGCTTTCTCAGTTTGACCATCCGTTTGGGGATGGTGACTGGTGGATAACCGGATGTCGATCTGGGCCATAGAACAGCATTTTCTCCAGAAGTTAGATACGAATTGAGTACCTCGGTCTGAGACCAAAACTGAAGGAAACCCATGGAGCCATACGATGCCTTCAAGAAATACCTTTGCCAGAGTGGAAGCATTTGGGAGCCCTTTAAGAGGAATGAAATGTGCCATTTTTGAAAATAGGTCCACGACCACAAGAATAGTGTTAAACCCTTGACTGGGTGGTCAGTCAGTAATAAAATCGAGGGACAACGTGTGCCAGGGTGCTGGTGGGATTTCCAATGGTTGTAATAGCCCAGCCGGTTTCTGCTTGGATGACTTGTTTTGAGCACACACTGCACAAGATAGGATGAATTGGATAATGTCTTTACACCACGTGGGCCACCAATAATTTCGTTTTACCTTGGCTCGGGTTTTAGCGATTCCGGGGTGGCCCTCGATCAAGGAATCATGATAACCGGACATGACTAGTTCTCGTAGTTCTTGGTTTGGTAAGAATAAACGATTCCTGAAGTAGGGCAACTGATCTTTTATCATGTAATGTTCTCCTTGTGCACTCCACGCTTGTAATTGCTCCGGACTCATCAGGTTTTGGATTTATTCATGTAATTCTTTCTGAGTTATGGTTGCTGTGATTCCTAGGAGCTTGTCACTCGGGATGATTGCTATTGGGTCAGGGGGTCTGATACCCTTGCTCTTCCACCCCCATACGGGAAAGGGCATTGGCCTTCCCGTTTTTCACCCCTGGTCGAAATGTAATCACGTAGTCATATTCAGCAAAAAAACGAGCCCAACGTAGTTGTCGTGAGGATTGGCCCTTTGCCGTTTTTAGGTACTAGAGGTTCCGGTGGTCAGTTATTACGATGCTTGTGTGTCCGGCGCCCAAGAGGTAGTGCCGCCATGCCTTAAAGGCTGACTTAATGGCCAGGAGTTCTTTGTCTGTGATAGCGTAATTGAGTTCAGGGGGTGTGAATTTACGTGACCAGAAGGCAACAGGGTGTAACTGACCCGTTTCGGGGTCCTTTTGTGAGAGGACGGCTCCCATAGCCATGCTTGAGGCGTCCGTTTCCACCAGGTATGGGCGATCAGGCTGAGGGTGGCGTAAGATTGGGGCAGATGTGAATCTTGCTTTGAGTTCCTGGAAAGCCTCCTCGGCTTCTGTTGTCCACTGGAACTGTTTGTTGCTTTTCCTTAGTAATGACGTGATGGGATGCACAATTTGCGAAAATCCTGGGAAGAACCAGCGGTAGAAGTTTGAAAAACCAAGGGTACTTTGAACCCCCTTGAATGAATTTGAGGATGGCCAGTTCAGGATAGCATCTACCTTGTGTACATCCATTCGGATTCCATTCGGGCTGAGAATAAAGCCCAGGAATTCCACCTCGGAGATGTGGAATGAGCACTTTTCGAGCTTGGCGTAGAGCTGGTCTTGACAGAGTTTCTCCAATACGGATCGGACATGTTTAACGTGGTCCTGCTTTGATGCGCAATATACTAGGATATCGTCGATGTACACTAGAGAGCAGACATCAATCAATTCCCATAGGACATTGTTCATGAAGTATTGAAATGCAGCAGGTGCGTTGCAAAGGCCAAAGGGCATTACCTGATATTCGTACAAGCTGTATTTGGTGCGAAAAGCGGTCTTCCATTCGTCCCCCTGTTTTACGGGAACAAGGTGATATGCCCCCCTCAGGTCTAGTTTTGTGTAGATTTGCGTATCTTTGACTTGATCAAGCAATTCAGACATCAGTGGCAGGGGGTAGCAATTTTTTATGGTAATCTGGTTCAGTGCGCGATAGTTGATGCATGTTCTCAAGTCCCCCTCCTTTTTCGGTACGAAGAATAGAGGACTGGCTGCTGGAGACTTTGAGGGACGGATGAACCCGTTGGCCAGGTATTCGTCAAGATAGGCCTTCAGGTGCTGGTTTTCTGGTTCCGTCAGTGTGTAAATTCGCCCACAGGGGATTTGTGCGCCGGGTATCAGGTCGATTTGGCAATCATATGGTCTATGCGGTGGCAGGGTATTAGCCTGTTCTTTCTGGAAGACATCTTGAAAGTCCTGATATTCACTTGGTAGGGTGCCGATTGCCACAGTCGCAAGCATGGAGGTTCTGGTGTCTATTGGTTGTTTCTCTTGGCAATAACATGTGTGGGCGCAAGTCTCGGGAAAGGCCAATTCTTTTGCTCGCCAATCGATTCGAGGATTGTGAGATACCAACCATGGCATTCCCAAAATCAACCGGAACTGTGGTGCCTTAATGAGGTCGAAAACAATAGATTCTTGGTGTCCATCCTGGCACAGAAGAGTTGAAGCTGCAGTGCATTGGGATACTGGACCCGAAGCTATTTCTGTGCCGTCGACAGTGGTAACAGTGTCGGTGGTTGATTTAGGGCGTAACGGAAGCCCCATCTTTGCCGCAAGATCCTGGTCGATGTAATTCCCAACGGCTCCACTGTCTATGTACGCTCTTACTGCGTTCATCCGAGATGATTGTTGGTGATTGATCAAGACCACAGATAGTGCAAAATGGGAGGTCTGTAGTTCACTTTCTTCGCTCGACAAGTGGACCCCTACACTTGCCGGGCTGGGGGTTTTTCCGATTCCTTGATGGTATCTTCCTTGTCCGTGGCCCCTACCGTCCTCCTCGGTGGCTTCACAGGACACTCTTTAAGGAAATGACCTGACCTTCCACACTACAGACATTACTGCTGCTGTCTCCTTTTATCCCTTTCCGCTTTAGTCAAGGGGATCTGACCCCCCGGATTTGCATTGGTTCTCCTGAACCTTCCGTTGTTCGGGCAGTATTGTCCTTTGAACGCACATACATAGGGCGAGGGTCCGGTCTGGTTCAATCTGCTCTTTGGTCCTGCAACCTATGATCCATTTGAACAACAAGGTCAATGAATTCTGAGCGGTCTTTCGGGGGGTTCACTACTTGTGCGAGAACATCCTTGAGCTCCCCCCGCAACCCCTGATGAAATAACGTGGTTCTCTTCTCCACTGGCCATTCGGCTTCAACTACGAGTCTATTGAACATGGCTATGTATGTTAATAGGTCTTGATTCCCTTGGCGTAGGGACAGAAGTTCGTTGTCTAATGCCTGCCCATGAGTACGACGGGCGAACAGCTTTTCCATCTCCTGCTGAAAGCCCCTGAAGTCATGCAGCAAAAGATCGTCTTGGGCCATAAAGGGTACAGACCAGTCTGCGGCGCTACCACTCAGGTAGGATAGCACAAAAGCGACCCGTGATTGGTCATTCGGAAAGGCCCCTGGCCTACAAAGGAAGTGCAGGCGGCACTGGTTCATGAACGTTGCAAACCTCTTGGGATGCCCCGTAAATCGTTCGGGCGTGGCCAAGGGAACTGCCCCAGGAAGGGTTATCTGAACGGGATTGGCTGATGGCGCTGGCATCGAGGGCACACTTCCCGGCAATGGTGCATGCCCTGCTTGTGACTGGAGAAGTTGCCGGCTTAAATCATCAGTGCGTTCTTTGGCTACTATCAGCTCTCTCCTCAGGGTGTTGGTCTCCTGCCTGGCTGCATGTACTTTGGAACATAGCTGCCCCAACATGTGGGCTAACTGGTTGGTTTCTGACGTTTCCATGATGCCCAGGTGGATTTTGATGTGAGGCTTTGCGTTCTGTAACGCTCACCTGGTATCCACGGGGACGTCACTCAGCCTGTTCTGACCTCTTACGACCTCGAACCCTTCCCTGGAGGTTATTCGACTGGAGACTGGGCCTGAAACACAGGATTGGTAGAGTTTAACTCACTATTGTCTATGTGTGCTTGAACCCCTTCTGCCCCGGGGTCCAACCCTTCCCTTTGATCCACAGCTCACCTTGTTTTCTTGGATAGTGTGCTCTCTGTCCTGCTTTCAGCGCAAGGGCGCGTTGATTGATGCGGGCTTGTTGCTGCCTAGTTACTCCACTGGCAAGAGTCCGACAGGTAAGTATAATGAGTCTTTTGAACAGTTCTCTAACTTCGTTCCTTTCCTTCCTTAGATGAAGGCCGGCGTCCGGGGATGGCGGCGTGCTGCTGAGATGAGTAGCGCTGAAGGTGAGTGAGAGCGCGATGCGCGATGCACCCCTTTCGTATTTGCATTGAACTGAGTTCTTTTTCTGTGTCTTTTAGGTGCCGCAATGTTTTCAGCGTGGATGCCGGTTATGAAGAACAAATGCGGTAGGTAAGCGTGGTACGCGGTGCCTCTAGATGTTTCCACGCTAACCTGGAGTGTCTTTTCCCTCTTGCAGATGGATGAGAAGTTCCGGAGACAGAGTTCCCGCAAAGCGGCTGGGATTCAGGTAAGCGTTTGAAGCTCGTACAGTATTTAAAAATAAGGGAAGATTTGCAGAATGCTTAGTAATGCCTTTTTTCTGTTCTTTTCCCTTAGGAAGCAGCGTGCCGGGATGGGAATGACAGCGCCGAAGATTGCCACAGAACAGAAGGAGCAATGAATGATGGGCAGAAGCGCCGCAAGGTAAGGCTGTTCATGACGTGTTCTTGTTCTTGCAGGAGCTGAGCGAAGAAGAAAGATGCAGGCCAACTAGAGACCAATCCGAACACGGTGAGTGTCACGCTGCAGGTGCAGAAAACACAAATCATGTTTATCAGCCTGGGTGCGGCTTAAATAGTCTCTAGGTATCCCAGGTGTCTCTGGGCTGAACCACACCCAAAAGACTAGACCGCACATGCAGTTCTGTGAACTGAAATATGTGTGGGCATCCATCTTGTCCCCATCAATGCACTACAAGTCCAATCCCCAATGTTATCCTATGGGAGTGAGTGATTCTGGTGCCACAAGCGCCAAGTCTGACTCCAAGTGGGTCTTTGGAGGGATGGAGAGGCCCTTGAGGGCCATGTAGGTGATCGAGGCCTGGCTCCAGCCTGACATCTTGGAGGGCTGAGGACATGGGGGGCAGGAATCATGATAGCAAGATCTTGATTTGGGCCGCTATCCACAGGCAGCCTAGCTGTCCTCCATCTAAATGGCAGATGAAATCCGATATTTCTGAGACCCCTAAAAGCCTACTGGGTTGACGGGATCTTGAACATCCCCTCTCTGCTACCACGTGAACCCATAGACCTATGGCCCTTTAAGATGAGGTAGCAATACTTAGAGATAGATGGAGATGTATAATTACTCAAACATCAATATTAAAACCTTCTCAGGAAGTTGGCTAAACTTGGTGCTGTTTTATTTGCAATTATCTATAACAGGGAGTTACATCAGACATCAATGGACATTCCCTCAATTTCTCTCAGCGCATGTTATAAAAACACAACTTTTATAGAAAAAACTCATCATCAGTGAAGTCACACTACGTGGAAAACTATAAAAACCTACTTGGAGATGTAATAGGCTTACAGGGAACATCTAGGTATACGTTCCAAACTGATTGGGGAAGTGATTGGGTCTCTACTGTCAGGTGGGCAACTAAGCCCATCCCAAGTGCAAGTCATCTTCCGTGTCACACTAATACTCAACACTTTATTGGTTACACAAACTACAGGGCTTTTTGATACGTGGCCCTCTACCATTGCTCTGGCACCCTTGAACCCTTCTGGAATATTCCATACGCTAGCAGCATGCAGGCTACCACTCCAGGTGCAGGTAGGGTCGGCATGCTCATGCCTCCACTCCCAATTAGCCCAACATCTATCATCACTCTTGCAGTCTGCCAGTCAATTAAGGCGTTGAACTCGGCCTTGCAGAAGCTCTCTGTGCCTGAGAATAAAAGGGAGCATCTTCTTGGTTTCGGTGTAGCTCGACCCAATGTCTATTTTGATCTGATCATGTGACTGCAGACCGTGTTTCTGCGTTCTTTTCTGCATTTAATACTATTAAATTATGAACTCTTGACGCCTTCAGTGTTTTTCCATTCCACCTCAAACAGATGTTTGTTTCTTTCCCACATCCATGTAACAACTGGATGGACAACCAGAATCACAGTGGCCTCGTCATCTTGATGCTGGACCAGCCAAGCCTTTCTTGAATTTCTCCTCTGCCATCAGTAATTTTCCAACTGCACCACACTGAAAACTCCTTCCAATCATGGGGTTTCAGGCCCTGCTAAAGTGCATCGGGAAATATCCAGGTTCTGTACATTCCTATGTATATACATTGGCGCATCACCGCAGACTATTCACTACGTAGCCAGCCTTAAGATCACTTTGTCTACTTGCGATTCTGCGTCTGTACAAGTGTAAACTGAGTTGTATTTTCTTCAGTGTTTCTGTAGCATGAGCATCTTCATCTCAAACCCATTTGACACCTTCTCTTCCGATCGCCTATGTTCATCGCATGACGTCACCAGTCTTCTCTTTCACTCAGTTTCACACTTCATCCGGGACTTTGTCCAGAAGACCATTACTTCTTTCGAGAATGCATATAGGGTTTTCTCAATGGATACCTTGTTACCAGGATTCTCTCTGGTACAGGCATCCTCACTGGTACTGCACATGTTGCAATTTCTGGCTCTGTACATATAGGCAGCATGAGGGTGGAGCTTTTGGTGAGGGTACTTGACTCCACCTCTACAATACACTTGCTGTGTCTCTACTCAGGTTTATCAGGGTCCCGTAACCTTGTCAGCTTCCCCAGCCTTGATTATCAATGTTGTACCTTTCAATTGCATTCTCTCTCCAAGAGCCTTTGCTTCCCTTCTGTGGCTCGTGTCTGCGACAAATGTACTTTGTGTGCAGAGCTCAGGGTTTCGCAGGTCCCCTCTGCAGTCTTGTATCAGCATCAATTGTTGGGCCCCGGCCCACCAAATCTTCCTCATATTCATGCCACCAGAAGAGGAAGTTGTTTCCCCGTCTCTGTCTCCCTTCCACCCTTTGCTTCCTGGTCGGCTAGAATGTCAACCTTCTGGTGTCGTGTGAGCGCTTCGCTCACTCTCCATGCTACCGCTGGCTCCACGGTCTCACATGGCACTGCCCCCCAGGATGTCTTTCCGTAACAGGATTGCCTCTGCTCAGGATTCTCTCCTCCCACTGCGTATGAGTTTCTCTGACTTGCTGATTCAGAGTTCCTCATGTTTTTATACACATCCTCACAAACAAAAAAGGTGTTTCCTTCTTCTTTGACTGTGGAGTTCAGGTGGGATTCAGCATCACCTGAAGCCAAAGAGATCGTAGATAGTCTTGGGAGGATAGACAAGGGGCAATGCGCTCGTTTTGGTAGCAACACAGGATCGATCTCCGGGTCCACGCTTAGAAACCTCTTGGTATTACGCGCTTATAAATAACCTATCATATCATGTAAAATGTCACTGTTTGGTGGCTTCAAAACAGAAGTAACAGTCTTTCCAGTTCCCATATATACAGATAAGATACGTTGGACTGGGAGTTCTTATTGGAATAGGAGTCCTTGTCCCTGAAAGGGGGGTCACGCTCAGTGAGGTCCCACTTGCCCAGACCCATAGGGAGGGTCTTGCTTAGCGGGCTCACCTTCCTAGCCTCAAAGGGGGTGGCTCCCTTATCGGGAGAAGCGATGAATTTTCCAGATTCGTCACACTTGTTAACAGGAGGAGGGGATCGTAGAGCATTATGATGATATGGGGCAGTCTGGATAACATTATTGTGGACTAAAAAAAGGCATCAACACAGTCTTCAAGGCCTTTTATAAAAGCTTATATTGTATATATACAAGTGAGGCTTGATGCCAAGAAAGTCCTGGATCTTCTGGAGATTAGACAGAGTTACAATACTCATAATTGAGGAAAAAGAGGTATTTGAGGAACCACTTCAGGTAGCCGAGTTTAGATCGGCTGGGCATACATGGGGAAAGGGAATAAACAGCAGGAGATTAGTTCATGGTCAAATCTTATTGCACCTATATTTATTTATTGTCTTGAGACTGTTAGCTATTTCTGATCCCAGTCCTTGCTCATTTGAAGTTATCTACCCACACAGAGAGCCCCCCCACTGCTAACACATGTATATATTTTTAATCTTTTCACTTCTGACCACTTCCCTTGGTCAAGGGAGTGCTATAAGTGGCCAGAGCAAAACGATTCGCCCTATTTTTACTGTCTCTCAGAGAAAGGTATCCATTGCTACAGGTAAGTGTGTCTAATCTCTCTTAAACTTACTTCCATTCATACATAGGCATTGGGGACTGGTGATTCGTCTTTAATTGGGTGATTCAGAACCAAGCGAACAAGAGTCTTGCCTTAGTCAGCCTATTCGGGGCATGTAGAGACACATTACCTCCATGCCGTAGGGTCGACCTTGCACCAATTTAGGAGGGCAGAATCGCCTCTCACGATGCATTTCAAATAGCTTCATAATGAGAACAAGAGAAGGGTAGGAGCCATGAGGACATAAAACAAGCAGAATGGCAACATTATATAGGGACGTGATCAGAATCACATCCCTGTCTGAATTGGTATCATGGAACCCACTTATGCAAACCAAAGGGATGGTTTGCTTCAGTGTGTCAGAGAGGATTCCCTCATGCTACAATTAAACCCATCTGACACTGCTTCTCTATTCATAGGGGCAGGGAGAACTGAGGGAGACAAAATGGTATGAGAAGTCACCTAATCTGCAGGTGCCCCAGGCATACTCCAGAGTCCCTGATACTCCTGCCCCCCACTCCACTGGCCCCTGGATTCCCTGAGCCCATTGAGGTCAACCTGACTATAACGATCTCTGAAGTGGAGCTCAGATCAATAATCACTGAGACAGTTAATACACCACTGGTTTCCAGACCCTCCCTCCACATAGCAGAGACATGCTTCTCCAAGCAGCGAGTTAGTGGTAGATCTCTTTCTTCTGCTGGGGCCTCCCTCTGGAACAGCCTCCCTGCCTCACTGAAACTTGAGGAGAACCATCTGCGGTTCCAGAAGCACCTCAAGACCTTCTTCTTTGCTTCTGCTTTCTCTCCTCCTCTCCCCTGCTGATCTCCTGGCTGATCTCCTGGCTGAATCTGATACTGCACTGGTTACCTGGCTACCCTCTGATCTCAGGCGCAGGTCCCCTCCCTGCCAGTTGCACACCGCATTGCCTCCTTGGCAACCTTTGCACTCTGGGACTGTTTCTGTATCCCTACAGCCCCTACAAGCACTTGACTTCTAGTCTGCACTTACCACCTGCACTTGCCTCCAGCTGGCTGCACTTTTATCTATTATTTATTGTCTCTATTTATTTTGCTTTTATCCCATGTACTGCATTACCCCCTCCCCTTCACCCCGCACTTTCCCCTTCCCCGCCTCCCCTGTACTTGCGCGATCTCAATGTCACCTGGCCTAGTAGGATCGCTGTCTGTCTTCTCGCTGTTTCCCCTCCCTTGCCTCGTTGCGCCTTGTGTATAGGCGCGTTATAAATACCATATCATATCATATCATATATCATGGCTACATGACACAAAGCCCTGCATAGAACCCACCAGAAGAAGACCTAGACAAACAGGAGTGGGGTCCAGGCAGACCCAATTAGCATGGGATTCAATGTGTGAGATGGAAGGTGTTAAAAAGGAGATTTTAGGTCAGCACGCCACATGCCTTCTGCATAAACTGTGCCTGTGAGATGCATCAGCTACCCCATTTCCCACATGGAAAGAGCAACAACAGATGCCTATAGTAGATAATTCCCTATGTCATACCCAAGCCTCTCCATCCATCCTCCTGAGTGTATGAGGCACCATCTCAAATGAATGCAGGGAGCTGGAGAAGGCAGCAGACCTGAAGGGGTGGGATAAATTGAAAACCTGGCAGCGATTTGACTAAAGAAATCCCAGGCACATTTAAAGTTAACTCTTAGTGTAATGCTTTGCTGAACACCTGGTTGCCACAGATGATGCTTTCGCAGCAGATTGGGTAAATTGAAGGCTGGTGATCTAAAAATAGTACATGGGGCTTGTACCTTTATGCTGAGTGCTACCATACATTCAGCAAGCAGCAATGATTGTTAAATGATTTCCCTCCCTCATTACACTCTTTGAATAAAGGGCTGATTAGTATGACATGCTAAAGATCCCCGAAAAATAAATCTTGCTGACATTGGCGATCTCTTTCGTCTGATCAGCGCAATTGCCCTGGATGATGTCCATGGGGTCCCTGCTGGAAGATGCTACTGGATCAGAGGATGGAAGGCTGAGGCCTAACATCATGCAATCCTAGTGTGGCTCCCCTTACCTGGGAATAAAACTTGTATGATCAAGAAATAGAGAGCTTGTCAAACCAGCAGTAGAAGAAACACCCTATCTTTACTGATAAAGCCTACCTTGCAGCCTAGAGCCTCCTACTGCTACCACTTAATCCTCTAAAAGATCCCAGTGGCGTAGATTTCAGCGAAGTGGCAAATTGTGCCCTACCAAGGCTAGCAACACCCAGCAGTCAGCAATTCCTCTTTTCAGGATTCCTGGACCATGGTACACCTCCCATTGAACATTTTGAGGGGACCACGTCCAACTCTTCACCAAGGCTTAGGAGGATAAGGAAACAGATATCTGGCTCCAGGACATTGTCTGTAGGGCATAAAGCATAACACTCACATCTGTCATGATGGGTTCAGGTCTGATAATCACTCCCTAGTCCAGACCCCCCATTAAGAAATTGGCCATTCAGGATGAGATCCAGAAGATCCTAGTAAAGAGGGCAATTATGCTTGCCCCCAGATCAGAATGAGGGACTGCTATCTCCTCCATCCTCTTCCTAGGGGAGTGAAGACCCACTATCAACCTGAAGAAGGTCAACAGATTCGTCCGAGAGATGCCATGCAAGAAACTCTCCAGTACATCCTTCCCTGCATCTCTCAGAGGGGCGTGCTGACTCCATAGAGCACTGGCTTGCTGTCTCCATCGACCTCTTGGGCGCATATTTCTATATCACAATTTTCTGATGACACAGTAGTTCTTGAGGTTTGATGGAGAGGATACACAGAATCAGTTGAAGGTCCTGCACTTCTAGCTCTGCTCTGCCAAGACCTTTCTCCAATGTCCAGCCCTTCTCAAGGGGGTTCTCCATAGTTAACAGATTGCTGTTCACCCATAACTGGATTGATACACAAAAAAGAGGTGTTCCTACCAGTAGTTATTTCAACATCTATTTTCCAATTTCTTTACACAAATTCAATACGACACATATTGGCATCTTGTTAAAAAAATATTTGAGATTAATAGGTATACTATTAGTGTCTTGATTCAATCTAGCATTTTGAATTTTTAATTAGAGCATGAGTCTTAATTATAGTGCGTAATTTGGAAATAAATTCTTAACATAGTTCAGCAACGGCTTGCATACCAACAGTGTTACGAAAGTGCTAGGACAAAAGGCAATGTGATCTACATTGTATATACATAATTCCACAGATGAAAGACACGGATTAACACACAATAGCTAAAGAAATTGCAGAATTCATTTTGCGAGTCGTCCAGGGTCGTTGCAGAATAACTGTGTTTCGGCATAAATATATTAACCGCCTTCGTCAGGATAGGACTCCCTGGTGAACAGATCAAAATGAAAAACAATAAACTAGAAAATACATTGTGGAAATAAACAACACCTAATACAAACAGATGCATCTGCAAGTAGGCATCTATTCTAAAACTCACCAAATCTTTTTCAAATCCAAAGAAGCGGTCTACAGTAGGTAGAAGTCTCAGCAGTTGATTTATGATCTCAGCAGATGATATGATTCACTTTTACAAGGCCATCTTCTGCAAAAGACAACCCAAATACAAAATACAGCATGTAAGGCCAAGGGTCGGTCCCTGCATCCTAATTAACACAATCTGGGGGTCAAGAGAATCAATCAAATGAATAGGTAAGTGAAATGATGGACATACCTCCAACTTTGGGGATGCCGCATGAAAAATATACTGGCAAAGCAGTCTGGATTGATAGAGGTGAAAATCCCTCTTAAATTAATGATGACTGAATCTGTGAAAATAGGGATACAAGAAACTATTTTCAGGGGATAGAGAAATAATTCATCTCGGTTTCAAAAACAAGAAATATCTAATATAGGAAGGTTGGCTGGTTAAGCTTACCGGAGCCAGTCTGACAGAGGAGCGTGCAGGGGTTGCATGCGCTCAGGAGGCAGAGACCGACTGTCTTGTGATGTACAATATATGTAAAGATGGACAAGAGAACAATTGTGATGTCATCACTTCACGTAAGAAGGTGCTGCAGCATCATTGGTGCAGTGCCGAGCTGCCCCACATTTCACCTGTATTAAACATCATTTTTGGCTCGATCAACAAACATTTTTTTTTTTATATCGTTAACCAAATTAAGTTCCTCACACGGTACGTTACTGAGAGCATAATGTTGCATCTATACATCATTTCATTACAATCAGTGAATGTTTTTCAAGTGAGGCACTCTCACCCAGTGGTACCCGAGCAGCCTGCGTTTTACACTTTTTTTAAAAAGAAGCAACAGTGTAATTCGCTTAAGCAGCATTACAATCACTCGCGTGAAGGCCATCTAAACAGAAGTAGAGATAAACATAAATATACAGAAAAACACCTTCCAACAGTGGCTATTTGCATAGTTACATTGTTGTTATTAACAAGGGGGTGATACATTTCTGGCATTCATTTAGTTATGAAGACATCGTGTAACTTACACACACGTTGTGGCTCTTTCACGAAACAGCTGGTGAAATTGATCACAATACAAGTCTGGAAGATTTTGTCTAGGATGGGATCGACATTGTGGCATTGAAGGCACTCTATTGAATTGGTTAATGCCATTGGAGCAGGTGCCCCTTAAGCATTAGCATAGCCGGGATCTATTGGCCCTAAATACTAAATTATAAAGAGCATCTGAATAGTTTCATGTAACAATGGCAACGTTTTTTAGTGCTTCTTGGGGTTGAAACTGCATTTTTGGGAAAGATGGTACTAGTCATAAAGACATAAATAACAACCATCCCAATACATAGCAAAATACATAATTCTTCAACGCAGAGGTTGTCTTAACTGCAGTGGTATAATACCATGTGGAGGTTGCAGCTTAAGCAAAAAAGCAGGCGCCGCTGGAGATTAGTACGATCTTTCAGAGGGACTAGGGTGATTGGGAATATTTAACATTTCCAAGTGGTCGATTACAGCTTTGACTAATGCTCGAGAAAAACTAGAAGAAATAAATAAATTAAGGAGTTTCACATATCGACAGTAAACAGAAAAAACAGAAGACTTGCAAAGTATATTAGAGAATTTTGAAACCGGAATGATATATCCCTACTTAACCCCAGACTACCTTGAAACACACAACACTAACATCGAAGAGAGATCTAATCAACAAAATGTCGGCCGACGTACACGGTGGGTTACATTTTCTGACACCTCTACAAGTGACTCATCAGGTGAAGAACCTGCAGGGAGGAATAATGAATCGTACAGAGGAGGTAGGCCTTTTTTAGGCAGAGGCAAAGAGAGAGGGAGACGTAGACCTTTCTACCCCCATATACCCTCCATTCTACCCGCCTGATTATTATCAGAGACAAACACCACTTCAACGATTCCTCAGGAGGAACTCCCGCGTATAGTCTGCGGAAACTGTAATGTTCAATATATCTACCATGAGGCTCAAATGTCCTTGCTAACTAAAGGCCTTTACTAAATATCCACTTGTCCTCCTGATTGGTACAAAACTGAAATTAGGCCATTTTTAGATAAGGTCAGATTAAAACCTTTTTTCTTGACAACGAGGAACCAGAGACAACAGATGATACGGGCCTCCGCCCAATATCCACTTTCACTCCACTGGAACAACAGATCCCTAAGCAGTTAGTTACTTTCGAAAAATGTGTTCTAAATGACTTGAGCCAGTTACAGACAAACAAAAGCTCACTATGTTACAACCTATCCAATGGTGAGAGAAGTTCTCTAAAAATATTAAGTAACAATAATGACATGGTAGTAAAACCAGCCAACAAGGGAGGGGGATAGTGGTGATGACCTCTGCACAATACAAAAAGGTGGTTATGACACTTCTTAATGACACACAGAACTATAGCGCCATCAGTGAAGACCCCTCTAAAGACACACAGAGGCTGATTGAAGAATCCACCATGCTTGCTCTGCAGAGAGATTGGCTCAGTAAGAAGGAATTTAATTTACTAAACCTCTCAACTGCTAAGATTCCCAAATTCTATGCTCTTCTAAAAGTGTATTAAAATCTAGACAATACACCAGGTAGACTAGCTGTCTCTGGATGTGGATCAGTGCTTGAATCTACCAGTAAATTCATTGACTTTTTTCTCAAACCGATTAGTCAAAAAAACAGATCTTACCTTTAAGACACAACATCTGTAATCACTACATTTGAGGGTATGCATCTATCCACAGGGTAACACTTGCCGTCACTATGGACATCCATGCACTTTATACAAGCATTCCACAGGGGGAAGCTATTGATTGTATAAGAGAATATTTGACATCCAATCTCACTGATAGCAAAGTGAATGTAGAATTCCTTGTAGAACTTACTACCATTGCAAAAAAACTTTTTTCAGTTTAATGGACACTTCTATCTTCAGATCAAGGGGACCACAAAGGGGGTGGCCTTCGCACCTAACCTAGCGGTCCTCTATATGCCCTCATTTGAAGATCAGTTTATCTTCTCAGACCAGAATCCCTTTCTACGACACATCGTTAAATGGAAACGCTACATCGATGATGTACTTCTGATCTGGCATGGGGATACTAACAACCTTCATGAGTTTCACATTTAGTTGAATGAATGTAATCCTAAAATTAAATTCCCCCTTGAAGGAAGTGGAATGAGTGTGAACTTCCTAGATTTAAATCTAAGAATCACTGATGGGACACTTTTTTGCTCCCTTTTCAGAAAACCGAGTGAAAGCAATACAGCTTTACATTAAACTAGAAGCCGAAAGGACAACTTTCCATATGGACAGTACCTTTAGGATCAGACGAAACTGCTCACATCTGCAGGAATATAAAACACATGCTGAAATTCTGGTTGACAGGTTATCCAAAAGTGACTACCGCGAAAAATCAAAGAAGAGAGCCAGGTATTTATTTTATTTATTGGACATTTATCTGGCGCCTATACAGCAAGAAGTTTTTCCAGGCGCCATGAGACAAAAGAGGAGGGGGAACATGGTAGGATAAACAAAATAAACGGTCCTACTAGGCCTTGTGACATTTGCATCTTTCAAGTGCAGTAAACAAAGTGCATGGGAGGGCCCAGGGCTGAGGCAGGGTAGGTGCTAGGGGAGGCCATGGAGGGCAAGTGTGCAGGGAGACAGGGTAAGGGTTAAAAGTGCAAGGAACAGGGGTGGACCAGACTCAGTAGGCTAGTCAGCGAAAGGTGTTCGAAGGCAAGTGCTGGTAATGGGATACTGCGGAAGACTGGTAGGAGAAGGGCCTGGCCCCTGTAAGATTCAGAAGGAACCAGGCAGCCGGTCGTAGCAGCAAGGGGGGGGGGGGCTTCTGGAAAGTTAAGGAGATCTGGCTCAAGTTTGATAGGGGCAGGGAGTCCACTCTAGAGGGAGGCTCCTACCGAGGAGGAGATCTAACCCCTCCCACTCTCTGCCTGGAGAACAATTTGACCTGTAGAGAGTTAGAGCTAGAGGACCGAAGACTCTATCAGGGAGGTATTTAGGGGAGGAAAGTTGGTTATACTGTGGTACAGGCACCAGAAAGCCTTGTGGATGATGCAAAGGGTATTGAATTTGATCCTTGCAGCCACGGGAGCCAGTGGAGAGATTTTCGGGCTGGAGAGATGGGGCCCCTGGGCTTGAGGCCAAGGATAAGTCTTGCAGTCCTATTCTGGATTAGTTGAAGAGGGCGAAGGGAGGAAACAGGCAGATTGGGGAAGAGGCTTTTGCAGTGATCCAGCCTGTAGAGAGCCAGAGATCTGGAGACATTGAGTTTCTTAGGGAAGTTGAGGAAAGAGAGAATGCCTCTGAGGAGGTAGAGCTGAAAGTGGGCCTTCTTGGCAAGGTCAGCAATATGAGTTGAGAAGGATAGAGAGAGGAGTCGAAGCCGACTGCCAGGTTTTTTGCCACCTAGACGGTGAGGGGAGGGGACCCAAGAGGGCAGCCAGAGATTAGCGGGGAACGAAGGTGCAGGAGTTCCAACAAGAAGGATCTCGGTCTTACTGGCATTAACACATAGATCATTAGCAGCACACCATGCCTGAATAGCAGTCAGACAATCGGGAATGAGAGAGGAAGGAGAGGAGGTAGAGGAGGGCAGCTAAAGCAAAGCTGTGTGTCATCCGCATAACACTAGAAATGAGGAGAGAAGGGGGAGATAAAGTGGGCAAGAGGGGCAATGTAAATGTTAGAAAGCCACAGCAAGAGGATAGAGCCCTAAGAGACGCCTCAAGTGGAAAATTAGGTTTAGGAGAGAAAAGGGCCCATTTGAACCTGGGAGGGCTGATTTGAAAGGAAAGAGGTCCACCACCAAGATGGAGGCGGCCGGCTGCACGCGCGTGCACACATTGATGTATGCTCGCCCATGTGCTCTGGTGCGGCTTGTCTGTGGGTGGCGGTTGTCGGCTTGTAGTGGCCTCGGCTTCCTTTCTTGTGAGCCTGGAGGCCTATGGCTGGGATGCCCTTGTTTTTTGGATGGTTGTTGTCTGGCTGGTCGGTTTGCTCGTTGAGCACTTCTGTTCTTCCCAGGCTGTGGCGATGCTGCAGTTTTGCCTCACAACCTGAAGTGCTGTAGTGTGTTCTCTGCTGGTGCATCCGGTGGGCACATTAGCGCACTGGCGGCTGGCTGGCAGTGGCTGTACCTTGGTGTTGCTATCTCCTTGGTGAGTTTGTAGGAATCCCCATATACTAATGTACACTTTGGGATTGGGCTATGGGATGCTGAGAAATACATGCACTAGGCTTATCCCCTGAGTGGCTTATTTCTTGACAATAGATTCTTACTGAGCGTTAATTGCCTTTGATCTAACACCTCTTAGTATGTCTATCATTAGAGCCAGAGGCAAATAAGCTTGTAAAGCTTCTACACCTCCAGTGAATGCATGCTTGACCTCCCTGCCCAAGAATAGCCAAAGTACGGAAATTATGGCACTGAGGGCCGTAGGAAACCAAGATTACAGGATATGAGACTATGCCCCTCCATGGATGAGGATGATTCTTACTGTCTGTGGGTCACTTTACCTGATACTGGAAAATCCCCCACTAAGCTGACCATTAATACTACAGAGAGGGGATGTCCCCTCATGAAGGACCCCTTTGAATGCTATGCTCAAGGGCTGGACATTAGGATGCCATCTCTAACTACTTCTGTTATGCTCACAGATGAATTTGCTCCTGAACATTCTATGTCCAAAAACATGGGAATAGTTATTATGGAATCACCTGTGGAAGCCCCTCCTGAATTGACTGATAGAAAAGATGAACAAATATGTCCATTTGATCCAAGTAGCCCTAGACAATGGCTGCCTATTAAGGACAGGTTAATCGGAGAGCTTAACCTATGTAAAAACTTCAAGGATTTCTGTCTCTGGATAGATATAATGGATAAACTGGCAGTACAATTTCAGCCAGTGAAAACTGATAAATCCTGCCAATGTGATCCGACTATGGGCAGGAAAGATCAGCTATCCCAGACTGCTTTAAATCAGAATCCTCACATATCCCAACGTAACTTTAGTTGCCTGGTTCACCCTGGGAATAAAAACCTACACGTAGGGGATGGGAAGGGCATATCTATCAGGGATATTAGGGATATTCCTGTCAAATACCTGCAGAGCTGGAATATATGAAACAGCATATGGACATAAAACCTGTGAACCAGTGAAAACTGTCACTTAACCCGCAAGTTCCAGTTCATGATATCTCCATCACTGTGGGAAAGCAATGCCAACTTTCTTTGCCAGTGCTGCAGTCTGAAGATCAAGAGGTCATGCAAGTTTCTGCACTACCGGTTCAACAGAATATCACCAACTCTAAATACTGTCTTCCTAGAAAACAAGCGCATTGGAAAAACCATTATGCCTCCAATTGGTGATGATTTTATGAAGAACACCGTTATGGACCATGGAAATGTTATCATCACAAATGTGGAGACATCACTGGGACATGAACATAGGCATGCCTTGAGGAATTAGGTGCTGGCATGGTTAGGCCAAAAGACAGGGCCACGCGTTGTAAGAATGTCAGACCTAAACATTATCTGAAGGGAAGGGTCAAGATAGATCAGTGGTGTACCCAGAATGGCAGGGATTGTATACTGGTGGGTTGTGGTATGAGTAACCTGCCATCCTTCCTGTTAATTTCCAATGACCTGTCAAGAGTCTCATGTGACCTGAAGCTAGTTGGTGACTTTTCTGCACTATAGTTGATGTTTTAGAGCATGGACTTCTGATATCTTTCCTGTATTATTATTTGTATTATGTATTTGTCTTGTTTTTTGTTGCGCCCTGAGGCCTATGGGCGTGTGGCGCATTATAAGAATCAAATAATAATAATAATAATAATAACAAAGCCAGTGCCCAGTCCGTGATGTCCAGAGTATCGCCGAGACGATTTAAGAGGTGGAATGATTGACAGCGTCGAAGGCAGAGGACAGATCAAGGAGGATGAGAACAGGAGAGCAGGAGTCGGTATTAGAGAGCAAGCCGTCATGGGTGTTCAGGAGAGCAGTCTCCGTGCCTCTGGCTGCTCTGAAGCCAGACTGGTGGTCATGGCAACAGCCAACAGATTCAGTGTGGTGGGTCAGTTGGGAGATGGCCAACTTCTCCAATAGTTTGCCCAAGAAGGGGGTCATGGAAATAGGGCAGTAGTAAGCTGGGCAGGAAGGGTCTGCAGCCGGCTTTTTTAAGAGGGGGTGCAGAAGGGAGTCCTTAAGAGGTTGTGGGAAGGAGCCAGTGGCAAAAGAGCAGTTGCAAAACTCGGCCACAGAGGGAGCGAAGGTAGCAATATTGTCCTTGATAGTTCCAGAGGAGCATGGAAGCACCTGTTTGTAGGAGACTTTCATAGAGAAAACAGTCTTGGTGACCTCATCCGGTGCTATGGGTGATAAGGAGGGGAGTAGGCGGGAGAGAGAGAAAGGGGACAAGGGAGGCCTGAGAGCAAGTGGAGGAGGGAGTGGAGAGCAGAGTGAGGACAGGATGTCCTGAGATTTGGTTGTGTAGTGGGAGGCCAAGGCCGTGCAGGGGGACTGGGAAGGAAGAGGAGAAGAAGAGACTGTGGTAGGATTAGCAAGTTCCTTACAGATTTTGAAAAGTTCAGCCGTGTTATTGGTGGACCCAGAGATTGAGGCTTGGATATGGGCCCACTTCTTGGACTGGATGGAGAGTCTGTAATGCCTTTGGAGCAGGTGGCAGGCCAGTTTGTCAGAGGATGTGCGAGAAGCCAGCCACTTCCATTCTGCAGCTCTGCACTTGCCTTTCAGCAAGGCGAGGTCGGAATCATACCAACTGTTGCACTTGGAGGAAGGCTTCATGCGGATCCACATGGCAGGGCAAGGATGTCAAGGGTGTTGGAGATGGAGAGGTTGACCATAGCAAGGGCTGAGTCAGAGTGAGAGTCAATAGCAGGGATAGGGGAATGAAAGAAGCAGCAAAGGCAGCTACTGACAATCACTTAATTAGTCGAATGATGGAGGAGACTGGCAGTGCGGGCAAAGTCTCAGAGGAGGAGAAGCTTAGAGGTAGAAGTTAGGAGAGAAGAGGTGAGGTCAGCCCATTTTGATAGGAAGAGACAGACCGGCCCAGGGTGCCTATAGATGGTAGTGAAAGTGGTCGAGAGGGTACGAGAGATGCAAAGCTTGCAGACAAGACATTCAAAGGAAGAGTGGGATTGAATTAGTATGATAGAAGCAGAGACCCATTCAGGGAAGACAAGGGCCACTCCGCCTCCAGGCGGTTAGGTCTGGACTTTGAGAGGATCTTGTAGCCCTCAGGAAGAAGTGTCAAAAGCAGTGACATGGCTGGCATTGAATCACATCTCAGTGAGGGTGAGGACGTCCA
This sequence comes from Ambystoma mexicanum, assembly GCF_040938575.1. Taxonomy (NCBI): domain Eukaryota; kingdom Metazoa; phylum Chordata; class Amphibia; order Caudata; family Ambystomatidae; genus Ambystoma; species Ambystoma mexicanum. The sequence goes on along the minus strand of NC_090928.1, from coordinate 951,231,653 downwards.
GGTCAAAGTCTTTAAGAAGGTGACAGATGTCAGAAGAGTTTTGACAACAGAGCGAGAATTGTGGGTAGCTAAGTGAAGCTGGTTGCCACCTTTAAAGGTTTTCTGGGGAGGGGTACAGGGATGAGGTACCATTGTTGGAGGGGGTGAGGAGGAAGGGGGCATGGCAGATGGAGGTGTAGGGTAAGGAGCAGGATAAGGGAGGAAGTTAATGAGAGACATAAGACGCCTTTCAAGAAGGAGGAGGTTGGGCTGAGAGCCCTAGGCCATGGGGTATGCACCTAGGGAATGCCTCTTGGAAAAATGTGAGAAGGAGATCATTGAGAATGTAATGATGTACGTCATCACCCACTCTCCAATGACATCTAAGGTTAAAAGTATAATAAAAAAATACTGGCCCATTGTAAATTTGAATTTAACAAATGAAGCCTCTCCCATGTTTGCACTCAAACACGCACTCTAACCTCAAGGACAAACTGGTACATTCAGCTTTCCTAAAAGAAGTTCCCAGAAACACCTTATGGAATGTATGCCCCTTAATAGGCCACCATCCCTCTGGGCAATGTTCAGTCTGTAAGTTTAGAACAAACAAAAACACTCTCCTTTATAGTGGGTACAAAATAATGGAAACTATTGGGCTTTACCAACTGCAAAACAAGTAGTCTACTGTATTGAATGCCCCTGACATTTAAGGTATATTCGTCAAACAACGAGATCTGTTAACATAAGAGTGTCTGAACACAGATCCCGCATCAGGTGCAAGGTCACCACAGCACCCCTGGTCCAACATTTCTTAAATTTCAGACACTCACCTGACGACATTAAGTGGTTGGTCGTAGATAATATAAAGTCCACCAATAATATTGAACAGATACTACTCCAATATGAATCCCCTTGGATCCATAAGATGGGTACTTACATTACTGGCCTAAATGAACAGTTTCTAATTTAAACTTAACTCTAATAATTTAAGAATGTATCTCCTAAGACACAGTACCTTCTGCATCCGTTCCATTAATGTTGCAAGATCTAATTAAATGCCAGTAAGAATGAAAGATCTATTATTAGCAAGTGTGTTTCCCTTTGAAACATGTAATTTGTTCTATTGACATTAGGGGCTCCACTCAACCACTTGGAAATGTTAAATATTTCCTATCGCCCAAGTCTCTTTGAAAGACTGCCCTAATCTCCAGCGGAACCTCCAGTGGCACCTGCTTTTTTGCTTAAGCTGCAACCTCTACATCCTCACATCACAAACCTTGCCAAGAAGACCCACTTTCAGCTGCTGCTCCTCAGAGGCATTCTCCCTTTCCTCACCTTCGCCCAGAAACTCAATGGCCCTCATTACAAGTGTGGTGGTCCGGAAATAGCGGTGCCGCTAGCACTGTAACAGCACCCCTTTCCAGGCCTCCACAATATGAGTCGCAACGCCAGAAACTCTGTGCCCGCAAATGAAACCCACAGTGCTACCCTCGCCAGCAGCATGTGAACGCGAACAGCGGTTGCACCCGGAGGCCATGCCTGAAACACTGACATGGCAGTACTAAGGGCACATTATGAGTTCCGACAACACGGAAACAGCAGCATAACAATGCCGCTGCCACTGTCAATACCGCGCCGGAAACAACAGCATTGCGCATCAGGCGTAAAGCAGTGTCAGGTGTGCAGCAACAGGCCACAGGTAGCTATAATCAGCCCAGCTGCACACCATGCGCACTGTGAATGCGCTAAAGGACCACACCCACACCCCACATAACTTCCACCACAACCATGCTTGCAGCTGCAGTAGCAGTCATGGAGCTGGGGGTCCAAATGAGCTTCAATTGGAAGATGCAGAGGAGGAAGCAGAGGTGCTGGAGGTGGAGGATGATGATGGCCATGCACATGAACAATGCCAGCAGGTAGCACCCCGCAGGCAGCCACCCATACCCCACTCAAGGGCCACACCCTGGAACCTGAGCGCTGCACAGATCCAAACCCTGTACGGGCTTCACAGGGAGACCATAACCTACATAGTTGATTTAATCCAGGATCACATCCGGAGTCTAATCAACATCTGGACTGCCATAGTCCCCCTTGCTCATGGTAGTATCAGTGCTGCATTTCTTGGCCACCAGCACCTTCCAACACACCGTGGGAGAGCTGCACGGGTTATCCCAACCCTGTTTCTCCAAGGTGCTATTCCAGTTCCTGGATGCCCTCCAGCGGCACGTGTCTGGCCACATTGCCCTCCCTAGAACACCTGCCCAGGTGAATGCCATTAAAGTGAGGTTCCAGGCCCTGGCAGGCATGCCCAATGTGATAGGTGCGCTGGACTGCACGCATGTTGAGCTGGTGGCCAGTGAGGCAGTCTACCGAAACAGAAAACTGTACCACTCTCTGAATGTGCAGGTTGTGTGTGATGCAGACCTACTCATAACCCACTGCAGCGCATGTTTCCCCGGATTAACGCACGATTCCATGGTGCTGTGTAACTCCACACTCCAAGGGTACATGGCACGCCACAGCAGAGAGCGGACCTCGCTGTTGGGTGAGTCAAACTACCATAGCATATGCACTGTGGAAGGGGCAAGGGGGTTGTCCACTGTCATCAGTGCATGTCCGTTATGCCATGTTATGTACACAGATTGCAGCCATGAGCGGAAGTGCATGTCTGGCATGTGGTGCATGGGCAAATGGAGCACACCCCATCACAATTTGTGCACAGATGGACAGGCACATCACATGCAGTACAGATACCAGAATGCATTTCACCCATGCCACTTACCCCAGCATTTACACACTGTGCACATTCCCCACCGCCTGCGTCATGGCCATGTCAGACTAATTTAACCTACTCCCCCACCAGCAGTGTACCCTGCAGCATGAAGCTAGATCACCTGCCTGTCACAAGTGCAGTTACCCATATGCATGTGACATGATTCCGAACAATCTTTGAACCCAGTTTTAGATGACCAATGTACAAAATGCAAATACAACCAAAAGTGGCACACGACATGGACAAAGTAGAAGCTTGTGTCGCCATAGGGGTGCTGGGCAAGGTGGGTGTGATATGGTTCCGGGAATGTGGCTGCAAACCGCCACCCCCCTGCATTACAATGCACTGGATACTAGGGTCATCTATGCCATTCGCTACGTCTTGCAGCAATCCCATGTGACACAGACCAACATGCAGACATGGCTCCTTTGACATACCACCAAAATGACTTTGCCCCCCCCCCCTCCTGTGTCCCTCCCATGCAGGTGGTGCCAGATACCCCTTGATGGTGTGGCTCGAGACCCTCCACAACTTGTGTCACACATTCAATTATGTCTCAGTCCAAGACACACCTATGGTACATGTTTGACCAGGGCCTATATTTACGTGGCTGCTTGCCACCTGGCCCACCCTTGTGCCCTGTATCAGACAGCCACATAGACCTCCACATTGGGCTGCTCTTTTGGAACTAGCGGGTATGGAGCTTGTGGATGGCGTGTGTGAAGGCTCACTGGCCCGTCGATACAAGGCCGCCTGCAGGGACATTGGCATCGACTCTGCCATGGATGACATGATGCTGTTGCCCTCGCGGACCCTCCTGGCCAAAAGTACAATAGCGGCCGTAGCATGATTTCCTGCATCATCTGGGCCTCCGTGCGTAGCAGGGCTGCCTCCCCCCGCATCAGGCGGGACTCCTCGAGGTACTGCTGCACCAGGGCAGATAATCCCTCCTGCCTTTTCTCTATGCAGCGCAGATGGCCATCCATGTCCCTGACACTGGGAAAGGGGGCTTGACAGGTTCATGGGGCTGAATTCTTGCTGCTCATAAGTGGCCTGGTCTGTGGTGTCCCCTGTGGTGTCATCTGCATTATCAACTGCCTCCCCATCACTGGAGACAGCCACATATGTATAGGGCTGCAGGGGTGGGGGTAGTGTCCTTCCCCCTGCTGTTGCCCTTGTGGGCATTGTGCCACTGCAGCAGCTGCCTTGGTGGTGATGACAGCTGTAGTGGGCACAGCAGGAGCTGCCTGGGTGGTGATGGCAGCTGTGACAGTCACAGTGGTGCTGACGTGTCCCGGGTGGTGGTTGTGTGTTGATTTGACCGCCTTCCATGTCTGGTGCCCCTTGATGAGGATGGTTGTCCTCCATCGCTGTCAAATGATGTTAGTGACCAGTGTGGCTACCAAATGGCCAGTTACATGCAACATGGTGATAGTGTGGCATGCTGTTGTGGGGATATGCTGTGGTGCATGGCATGCTGCACTCATGCATGTGTTGTGTGGCCTCAGCTACAGGTAGTGAGATGATGGCACATAAAACACAGCTGTACTACTGGCATGTTCACCTGCAGTTTGCTGGGAAAGGTGGATTGCCGGTCTGTCCTTGTGTAGGGTGTTGGGATGTGATGAGGGTGGCTTTGGGGGGGTTTCGGGAGGGGCGAGGTTAAAGTTGATGGCTGATCCAGTTGCAGGCCCAGTATGTGAATGGGGGGTTTGTGGTAGGGCTGGCAGGGACATGGAAGGCCTATGCCCTCCCCATTGGATGGGGGGTGGCAATGTGCGGGTGCAGGTAAGGGGTACCATTGTCGTGCTCTGGTGGCAGTGGTGGCATGGCAGGCACACATGCAGTACGTGGTGGCAGGGTACCTAGTGTCTTTGTCAGGGTTTATGCTTCTTTCACTTGACAGTACAGGGTGCCTGTGAACTATTCATCTGGGATTTCAGTCACGGATCATTGTCAGGGGGCCTGGGTGTATGGGCCAGACAGTTCCCAGGGTGTTCATGCATGTGTGTGTGAGGGGGCCTGCAGGGTGTGGGTGTCACACGGTGTGCGGTTGACACTGTGCCTCATAATAAGGGTGTCGGTAAACTTTCCGGCACCCTTGTTTCCGGACCACGACACTCGGAAAGAGGCACACTGTGAGGTGCCTTGTCTTGCAGTTGGAAATGGGGCATGCACGGGAAACAGGGCATGTGACTTAGTTTGCACCATTTTGACAAGGTGGGGAGGGGAGGCAATGCGACTGTTGGCTCTGATTTGGGTGATGTGGGTTGTGCTATAGCCTTTTCAGTGCAGTAGTGGTACGGAGGGGGAGCAGGGTGCGCAGGTGTGTGGTTTATATTGGGGATTTCTGTAATCAACAGCCTTGACGTGTGTCCCAGCTCTGGCCTCTGCAGCGCCAACTCCTTCCATCCCCTCCATGCCGGATCGGGGTGGATGGTCCACCGCCTGTGCCCATGCACTGACCGCGGTTTGCGGACAGGAGGTTTCTGACCCTCATGCAGAGATCGTCCCACCCGCTTGTGGCAGTCCTTTACTGGGCATGGGGTCATCCCTACTGCTGACACCTTCCATGCCACTTCCTCCCAGATCACCTTCCTCCTCTGCTGTGTTCTGCGGCGCTGGTTTGTTGAGTACAGCTCCCAAGCATGCTGGACTATATTGTCTGCGAGCATGTTTAGCTCTGCCTTTGAAAAGCGCGGTTTGTGCTGGCGGCTCTGAGAGATGCTAGGAGTAATGTTATGGGATGTGAGTCAGCAGTCAGGAGTGGTGGATGGCTATTGGAACCTGCAGATTGGAGTGGATTGTGATTTTAAAGATGCCCGCTGGCCATACTCATGCGGGAAACAAGGGCACCGGCTCCCTTAGGGGCGGTGCAGCAGGATTTGGCCCTTTTTTCCAGTGTTTCTGTGATGTCGGTGTCACCATTTCCGGCATCCCGTAATGCTCCTGGCCGACAACACGTAATGCTCCCTTGATTCCGGCGCTATGGGTTGCCAGAAACGGTGGGACCGGCATTACAGAAACACCGTTTTTGTTTTTACAGCCAAACTCGTGATGAGGGCCACTGTCTCCAGAGCTCTGGGCATCTCCAGGCTGGACTACTGCAACAGCCTCTTCCTTAATCTGCCTAACTCCTCCCTTTGCCCTCCGGAAGCTTCTCAAGACCTTCCTTTTCTCTTCTTCCTTCGCTCTCTCCCTCCCCTGCTAATGTCCCTGTCTGCTCCTTGACTGGCTGCCTGGTTCTTTCAGAGTGTACAGGGCACCAGGCCCCCAATTCCAGTCTACCCCTGCCCTTGAGCTACCCGCTTCAACCTGCACTTGCCCTTCTGGGCCCCTCCCCCCACACCTCCCTGGCTTTGTCCACCTGGCCCCCCTTGGCACTCGCTTTCTCACAGGCCCTTCCGCCCTGACCGGAACTCGCCCCCTCCCATCACCCCTGCACTTCTCTTACTGCACTTGCACGTTACGAATGAAAGGCCTAGTAGGATCGTTTTTGTTTTGTCCTCCCTTTTTCCCCCACCCTCTTGTCGTGTTGCACCCCGAAACACATTGGGCCTCATTACAGGTCGAGCGGGTTGCCGCCGGACCCATAAATATTTACCGGCACCTGACTTCCCGGTGCCACCGTGAGATTACAACCCCAGCTACCCGGAAAGTTAGGCGCTGGTAAAATGTAAGTCCCAATTCCCATAGAGTGCAATAGGATTCTATGGGAGTGGGGACACGGAAGGACCAGCATTGTTGCTAATGGTGCTGGTGCTTCCGTGACCGGTCTGCCTACCGTGGCCGCTGTGCCCGGCAGGGTCAGACCTGTTGGGCACGGCAGCTCTGGGAGACAGACCTGTAAGCTTACCAGCACCCTTGTTTCTGGACCGGCAGAGTCATAATGAGGCCCATTGTGTATAGATGCATTATAAATACCCAATCAATTAAATTAAATAAAAATTATACTCCTGCAGTTATAAGACAACCTCTGCATTGAAGAAATATGTATTTTGCTATTTATCAGGATGGATGTGATTTATGTCTGCATGACTAGTACCATCTTTTCCGAAAATGCTGTTTCAACCCCAAGAAGCACTAAAAAACGTTGCCATTGTTACATGAAACTATTCAGATACTCTTTATAATTTAGTATTTAGAGCCAATAGATTTAGACTGTACTAATGCTTAAGGGGCATCTGTTCCAATGGTATTAACGAAATCAATGGAGTGCCTTCATTGTCCCAATGTCAATCCTATCCTTGACAAAATCTGCTGGACTTCCATTGTGACCAATTTCACCCGCTGTTTCTCAAAAGAGCCACACTGTGTGTGTAACTTACACGATATCTTCATAACTAACCGAATGTCAGAAAAGTATCCCCCTCTTGTAAATAACAAAAATGTAATTATATTTCATATTGTGTGCGCAGTGTGAGAGCAAACCCAGTCTTCCCTCATCTTTTACTCTGTGGGTAATTTGGCAGGTTCCCACTACCGCTCTCAGCCGCAGCCCATTAGCAAGCACCCAAACTAGGCTGCAACGTTGTTGATTAAAATCACTCAATATAATCAGCAAATTGTGCTTTCTATTTGATATTGTGTGCGCAGTGCGAGAGCAAACCCAGTCTTCCCTCATCTTTTACTCTGTGGGTAATTTGGCAGGTTCCCACTACCGCTCTCAGCCGCAGCCCATTAGCAAGCACCCAAACTAGGCTGCATCGTTGTTGATTAAAATCACTCAATATAATCAGCAAATTGTGCTTTCTATTTGATATTGTGTACGCAGTGTGAGAGCAAACCCAGTCTTCCCTCATCTTTTACTCTGTGGGTAATTTGGCAGGTTCCCACTACCGCTCTCAGCCGTAGCCCATTAGCAAGCACCCAAACTAGGCTGCAACGTTGTTGATTAAAATCACTCAATATAATCAGCAAATTGTGCTTTCTATTTGATATTGTGTGCGCAGTGTGAGAGCATACCCAGTCTTCCCTCATCTTTTACTCTGTGGGTAATTTGGCAGGTTCCCACTACCGTTCTCAGCCGCAGCCTATTAGCAAGCACCCAAACTAGGCTGCAACGTTGTTGATTAAAATCATTCAATATAATCAGCAAATTGTGCTTTCTATTTGATATTGTATGCGCAGTGTGAGAGCAAACCCAGTCTTCCCTCATCTTTTACTCTGTGGGTAATTTGGAGGGTTCCCAATACCGCTCTCAGCCGCAGCCCATTAGCAAGCACCCAAACTAGGCTGCAACGTTGTTGATTAAAATCACTCAATATAATCAGCAAATTGTGCTTTCTATTTGATATTGTGTGCGCAGTGTGAGAGCAAACCCAGTCTTCCCTCATCTTTTACTCTGTGGGTAATTTGGCAGGTTCCCACTACCGCTCTCAGCCGCAGCCCATTAGCAAGCACCCAAACTAGGCTGCAACGTTGTTGATTAAAATCACTCAATATAATCAGCAAATTGTGCTTTCTATTTGATATTGTGTGCGCAGTGTGAGAGCAAACCCAGTCTTCCCTTATCTTTTACTCTGTGGGTAATTTCGCAGGTTCCCACTACCGCTCTCAGCCGCAGCCCATTAGTAAGTACCCAAACTAGGCTGCAACATTGTTGATTAAAATCACTCAATATAATCAGCAAATTGTGCTTTCTATTTGATATTGTGTGCGCAGTGTGAGAGCAAACCCAGTCTTCCCTCATCTTTTACTCTGTGGGTAATTTGGCAGGTTCCCACTACCGCTCTCAGCCGCAGTCCATTAGCAAGCACCCAAACTAGGCTGCAACGTTGTTGATTAAAATCACTCAATATAATTAGCAAATTGTGCTTTCTATTTGATATTGTGTGTGCAGTGTGAGAGCAAACCCAGTCTTCCCCCATCTTTTACTCTGTGGGTAATTTGGCAGGTTCCCACTACCGCTCTCAGCCGCAGCCCATTAGCAAGCACCCAAACTAGGCTGCAACGTTGTTGATTAAAATCACTCAATATAGTCACAAATTGTGCTTTCTATTTGATATTGTGTGCGCAGTGTGAGAGCAAACCCAGTCTTCCCTTATCTTTTACTCTGTGGGTAATTTCGCAGGTTCCCACTACCGCTCTCAGTCGCAGCCCATTAGTAAGTACCCAAACTAGGCTGCAACATTGTTGATTAAAATCACTCAATATAATCAGCAAATTGTGCTTTCTATTTGATATTGTGTGTGCAGTGTGAGAGCAAACCCAGTCTTCCCTCATCTTTTACTCTGTGGGTAATTTGGCAGGTTCCCACTACCGTTCTCAGCCGCAGCCCATTAGCAAGCACCCAAACTAGGCTGCAACGTTGTTGATTAAAATCACTCAATATAATCAGCAAATTGTGCTTTCTATTTGATATTGTGTGCGCAGTGTGAGAGCAAACCCAGTCTTCCCTCATCTTTTACTCTGTGGGTAATTTGGCAGGTTCCCACTACCGCTCTCAGCCGCAGCCCATTAGCAAGCACCCAAACTAGGCTGCAACGTTGTTGATTAAAATCACTCAATATAATCAGCAAATTGTGCTTTCTATTTGATATTGTGTGCGCATTGTGAGAGCAAACACAGTCTTCCCTCATCTTTTACTCTGTGGGTAATTTGGCAGGTTCCCACTACCGCTCTCAGCCGCAGCCCATTAGCAAGCACCCAAACTAGGCTGCATCGTTGTTGATTAAAATCACTCAATATAATCAGCAATTTGTGCTTTCTATTTAATATTGTGTGCGCAGTGTGAGAGCAAACCCAGTCTTCCCTCATCTTTTACTCTGTGGGTAATTTGGCAGGTTCCCACTACCACTCTCAGCCGTAGCCCATTAGCAAGCACCCAAACTAGGCTGCAACGTTGTTGATTAAAATCACTCAATATAATCAGCAAATTGTGCTTTCTATTTGATATTGTGTGCGCAGTGTGAGAGCATACCCAGTCTTCCCTCATCTTTTACTCTGTGGGTAATTTGGCAGGTTCCCACTACCGCTCTCAGCCGTAACCCATTAGCAAGCACCCAAACTAGGCTGCAACGTTGTTGATTAAAATCACTCAATATAATCAGCAAATTGTGCTTTCTATTTGATATTGTGTGCGCAGTGTGAGAGCATACCCAGTCTTCCCTCATCTTTTACTCTGTGGGTAATTTGGCAGGTTCCCACTACCGCTCTCAGCCGCAGCCCATTAGCAAGCACCCAAACTAGGCTGCAACGTTGTTGATTAAAATCAAGTTTTACACGCGATTGACCTGGGTACGTGTATTTCAGGGGTGCGCGAGAAGGTGCACACGCGATTGTCCTGGGTACGTGTATTTCAGGGGTGCGCGAGAAGTTTCACATGCGATTGGCCTGGGTACGTGTATTACAGGGGTGCGCGAGAAGTTTTACACGCAATTGGCCTGGGTACGTGTATTTCAGGGGTGCGTGAGAAGTTTTACACGCGATTGGCCTGGGTACGTGTATTTCAGGGGTGCGCGCTAAGTTTTACATGCGATCGGGCCTGGGGGAGCAGGGTACGTGTATTTCAGGGATGCGCGAGAAGTTTCACACGCGATTGTCCTGGGTACGTGTATTTCAGGGGTGCGCAAGAAGTTTCACATGCAACTGGCCTGGGTACGTGTATTACAGGGGTGCGTGAGAAGTTTTACAGGCGATTGGCCTGGGTACGTGTATTTCAGGGGTGCGCGAGAGGTTTTACACGCGATTGGCCTGGGTACGTGTATTTCAGGGGTGCGCATTAAGTTTTACACGCGATCGGGCCTGGGGGAGCGGGGTAGGTGTATTTCAGGGGTGTGCGAGAAGTTTCACACGTGATTGGCCTGGGTACGTGTATTTCAGGGGTGCGCAAGAAGTTTTACACGCGATTGGCCTGGGTACGTGTATTTCAGGGGTGCGCAAGAAGTTTCACACGCGATTGGCCTGGGTACGTGTATTTCAGGGGTGCGCGTTAAGTTTTACACGCGATTGGCCTGGGTACGTGTATTTCAGGGGTGCGCGTTAAGTTTTACACGCGATCGGGCCTGGGGGAGCGGGGTACGTGTATTTCAGGGGTGCGCGAGAAGTTTCACACGCGATTGGCCTGGGTACGTGTATTTCAGGGGTGCGCGAGAAGTTTTACACGCGATTGGCCTGGGTATGTGTATTTCAGGGTTCGCGAGAATTTTCACACGCGATTGGCCTGGGTACGTGTATTTCAGGGGTGCGCGTTAAGTTTTACACGCGATCGGGCCTGCGGGAGCGGGGTACCTGTATTTCAGGGGTGCGCGAGAAGTTTCACACGCGATTGGCTTGGGTATGTGTATTTCAGGGGTGTGCAAGAAGTTTTACACGCGATTGGCCTGGGTACGTGTATTTCAGGGGTGCGCGAGAAGTTTCACACGCGATTGGCCTGGGTACGTGTATTTCAGGGGTGCGCGTTAAGTTTTACACACGATCGGGCCTGGGGGAGCGGGTACATGTATTCCAGGGGCTCGTGGGTGGTTTTACACGCGATCGGGCCTGGGGGAGCAGGGTACCACTCACCGTCTGCCTTGCGTGTAGAAGAACGCGTAGCCAACACCCAACACCCACCCGCTGTGAAGTAATAGCGTGTGAACCCCAACGCATGGAAAACACACGCACCGCACCCCACGAAAAGCACATACAGAGCAATGGAAATCCACGTGGGATCTTCAAGCCCTGCCAGGGCAACGCCCGTGCGCGATACGTCACAGACGCGCTTACGCGCTAAGGGCCTTTGGTCCAATAAAATCACGTCTGCGTGCTGACGCGCTTACGCGCTAAGGGCCTTTCCTCGAATCACACGCTGACATGCAGAATTTTCACATGCCAAATCACTCCGTATCAAGCTGGCCACGCGTATGCACACGGAAGACCACGCTCCTGCCCAGAAGGCCGAATTACTGCCCCCAGAGCCCCGAGCACGCTCCCACCTGCCATCTGCTGCTGCCTGACTGCCAGCTGCCCAAGTGCCCTGCTATTTGCTGCCTGCACATCAGCCAGGGGTGCAGTTGCTGTGACCACCCCTGCTGGAACTGAAGACTCCCAACTGGGATTCCATCGCTCCACAGCCCAGCCCCAGGACCCAGTTGCCCACCCACTCCTGCCTCTGGGGTTGCCATGTCGTGCACAACACCATCTGGCAGCACTGGCAACTCCCAGCCAGAGAGGCAGAGGGCCACCAGCTTCAGTGCCACCGAAGTTGGTGTCCTGGTGGAGCAAGTCCTGGGGCAGTATGATGCCCTCTTCGGAAGTATGCGCGCCGACAAGGAAGGACGGACCAGGATCTGGACGGACATCGTGACTGCCATCAACGCGGAGGGGATGGCAATCCGTGACTACGAACATGTCAAGAAGCGCTGGGATGACTTCAGGGCCAGGACCCTCAACAAGGCCCGGCGCCTCGTGAAGCCAGCTGATGGTAGGAGGCGCCGGGGCCACCTGTCGGAACATCAGATGAGGGTCCTGGAACGCGTATCCCCAGCGCTCCACGGCCAGGTCCTTGAGAGGCAGACCCGTCTGGAGTCGAGCGGTAAGTGTACATGCATGCTGATTGTAAGCTGTGCGTGTGGTGGTGTGCCTGTAGTGTGCAGGTTGCACATGTGTTTTTGGAGGGCCATGTATGGATGTGTATGTACAGGGCCGTGGGGCTAACACATGCGAGTCCTCTCTTGTGTGAGACACATGGATGGTGCATGTGTGTGTAAGCTTGCATGGCAAATGCAGATGTCTGAGCACACATGTTTGAATAAATGTGTATGTAAATTGTCATGGTTGTGGTGTGACACATGGATGTCGGTTCCAGCTGCATGTATCTGCACCGTGTACATGTGCATGTGTGTGTATCTGACAAGGGTGCAACAGTGATGCAACATGGACGCTTGGGACACTGATATGTAGAAGACTGATTGCCCGATGTGACATGGGTGCAAATCTCATCACTGCGACAGTTGGTGGAGGTGTACACATGCATGTAGGTGTGGTGGCGTGAGTGCATGTCTAGTGCACTTCCTGTGTTTCATGTGATGTCTGGCTCACCTTTGGCTGCTCATGCTGTTGTATGTGTATGGATGTTGCTGCCTGTTTCCATATGGCTGTGGAATTGCTCATGTGTGTTAGTTGACATGCCATGTGTGTTGGGGATTGTGATGCCATGTCTGAAGTCTGATACTGCCACTCATGTGCAACTGTCATGTGTGTATCAGTCCATGGTACAGTGTCCTGATGCCTGTCTCCTATCTCTCCCTGTCTGCAGCGTCAACTGATGAAGAGGGCGGAGAGGGTGCTGTGGAGCACAGCGGCGGGGATCACACCACCAGCCGGAGACGCAAGGCCCGGCTCCCCTCCCAGGTTGTCATCTTGTCGGGGAGTGAGGAGTCCGGTGCCGCGTCCCAGGCCGCAGCTGCCGGGGGAAGGTCCAAGAGGCGGAGGTCGGAGTTGGACTCCTCGGCAGCAGAAGGGGCAGCTGAGACCCCACAGGGTCCGACGGCGGAAGATGGCACGGAGTCATCCAGGTTGGTGGGGGGTTTGGGGGAGGAGGGGGCCGTGCAAGGGACAGAGACGGGGTCTGGAGGTGGAGATTCCACTGGTGCTAGTGCTGCAGCGCAGGGGCAGGGACAGGAGGCAGCACAGGCCGCCGCGGAGGTGCCTGTGTGTAATCCTGTCACAGATCCTGTGACTGCATCATCTCGCACCAGCAGGGATGCCTACGTCCAGACCCGTTTTCAGGGAGGGGATAGCCGTACAACAACTGGCCTTCCTCTCCCTGCAGACGTGGCTATCCGGGACCAGGTTGAGCCTGTCCTGAGTGTGGTGGCGACGCGTCAACGGGCCATGCGAGGTGACCTGCGGTCTTTTCATGAGGAGACTTCAGGTCATCTCGTATGGCTCGTTGGCCGCGTCAGCCTACTGGAACAGGTCACCCAGGCCGGAATCCTCCATTTACTTGAACTTGCTACGACCCCCCTCCTCACCTCAACCCCCTATGCGCCAGTCGTCCTCCGTGCCATCTTCCCACCCATGTATCAGCTGGGTGCCCTGTGGAGCTGCCTCTGACCGTGCGGCCAGGCTGGTGGAGGACACATCCCTGCCACAGTCGGGAGTCGGACGTCCAGCAGGGGTGGCCACCTCGACAACTGCAACAAAGCCGGAGGAGGATGTGCAGGCAGCAGGAGGCAGGGCAAGGCACAGCAGCAGCAGCAGCAACAAGGTGGGAGCCATGATGGCTTGGGGCCTTCGACATCGGAGGGGCAGGCATCGGCCGGTGGCCAGGAGGACCCGGGACGGGAAGTGTCTTCCGTGTGGCAGCGGTTGGGCCACGCAATAGATGCGAGGCGGCAGCGGGCGGAAGAGGCACGGCTCACGATGGTCAGGGCGGAGAACTCCATGCGGAGGGCCCTGAGGCGGGCCGAGTGCCTCGAGGCGATTCGCAGGGACTTGGGGGTCCGGATGTCATCGTCCCTGTGAACCCTCGGGGACATGGAAGAGGACTGCCTCCGGGACATAGAGCAGGAGTTCGATGATGCCCTGGCCCGGGACATCCATAAGTGAGCAGTCAGACTAGCCCGCTGCCCTTGTAAATAGTTCTTTAGTGTTAAGTTTCCTTTAGTTTTTTCTTTATTTTGGTTGCGCTTGGACAATGCACTATGTTTCTGTATATATTTTTTTAGTAGGTAGGATTTTTGTTAGGTTTCATGTCTTCAGTTGGGATCATGGACACTGGATTGTTCATCTGTATATAGTTCACCATTGGATTCTTCTCTTTATATTTTTTTTTTCTCAACATGGAGCAATGGTTATCACTATCATTTTTTGCCTTGGATTTGATTTGTTGGACTGTGACTTTGGACACCATTTCTTTTGGATTTCTTTGGATTTTGATTTCTTGTTTTTCATTCTTTTACGGACATGCTGCTTTTCTTTTTTTTATTCCCATTGTTGTTTGTTTGATTTTAATTCCATTCATGTTGTGATTAATACAGTGTTTTTCTTCATACTTCGATGTGTGGTATTATCTCATTGGTTTCATGCATGGCATGATATGGGTTTTGACATTCACATGCACCCATTGTGTATGTGTGTGTGACGGACATGTGTTCATTTGCATACTTGCCATTGGGGTTGTATCATGTAATTGCCTTTTCTATGTGGGTGGATGCAATACTTGGTTGGGTCTTTGTGCTGGGTATGCTGGCCATAAGGGCCATGATTGAGGATCGTCATGACCTGAGGGCAGGGGGACATGATTGGGGGCCTGCTGGCAGGTGCCCTGCACTGCTGGGGGGTGGGGGTGCAAGGGGACATGAGTGGGACATGAGTGGGGGCCTGCTGGCAGGTGCCCCGCACTGCTGGGGGGTGGGGGTGCAAGGGGACATGAGTGGGGGCCTGCTGGCAGGTGCCCCGCACTGCTGGGGGGTGGGGGTGCAACGGGACATGAGTGGGACATGAGTGGGGGCCTGCTGGCAGGTGCCCCGCACTGCTGGGGGGTGGGGGTGCAAGGGGACATGAGTGGGACATGAGTGGGGGCCTGCTGGCAGGTGCCCCGCACTGCTGGGGGGTGGGGGTGCTGGGAGACATGAGTTGTTGAGCATATTGAAACGTGGCTTGGCTGGGGGGCATGCACATGGTGGATGGGCTGCCTGCGGGACATGACCAGGGGTGCAGGGTAGTCCCCTGTGGTGTGGTCTGGCTGCAGGGTCCGTGGAGGGGGTAGAGGGGATACCTGGGAGGATCCACACTGCCAATTCACGTGTAGGACTTCCCGCGCACATCTGAAATACACGTACCCAGCCCATTCGCATGTAAAACTTCCTGCGCACCCCTGAAATACACGTACCCAGGCCAATCGCGTGTGAAAACACCTGCGCACCCCTGAAATACACGTACCCAGGCCAATCGCGTGTGACAACACCCGCGCACCCCTGAAATACACGTACCCAGCCCAATCACGTGTAGAACTTCCCGCGCACCCCTGAAATACATGTACCCAGGCCAATCGCATGTGAAAACACCCGTGCACCCCTGAAATACACGTACCCAGCCCAATCGCGTGTAGAACTTCCCGCGCACCCCTGAAATACACGTACCCAGGCCAATCGCGTGTAAAACTTCTTGCGCACCCCTGTAATACACTGTCATGATGCCCGCTCCCGGGGAGCCGGTTCAAGCCCTGCATCCCAGAAAGCGGACATCCAGTCCCCAAGGAAGGACCCAGCAACCCCATATAGGGGCCCTTTGGACAGTGCCTATGGCGCCAGGCTCATAAAAGACATCAGTCCTGGTGCCATAGGCGCCAGGCTCATTATGGGAGTGCTTGGGTGCACTTACCTGATGCAGACCATGCTGCAGGATCCCGGCCTCCTTGAGGCCTGAAAGGAACTACTTTACCTGTGGGACTAATTTACCATCCGGGCGTGGTCGGGGAAGGATACATATCTGATTTGAGGAAGGATACATACCTGGAACTTCTTCCAAGGCTATTTAAACCCCACCCGAACAGCCACACGTGCTTCGCGTTGTTCTGCATCTAGCAGCTGGACGCTCACCGTGTCTGCTCCTGCATCCTGACTTCTGCCACGCCTGCCAGCATCCTGGATCACCTGCAAAGGAAGAGAAGAAGAGAACAGAAGAAGGAAAAGTCCTTACCTGCTAAATCCGCATCCTGGAGACATCTCGCCGACAATCCTGAAAAGGAAGACTTTTATTTAAAAGCTCATCGCGTCGATCGCTGCAGCGCCGCATTCCACTCACCTTTTCAGGGCGCCTCCATGTTCAGCAGCGATCATCCGGATTCGCAGTCACGCCCCAGCGCCTAGGGAGAAAAAGACCAGAACAAAAGGTGAGAGAGAGAAGGGAATAAGGAAAGCTAAATCTCCATGTTAAGACTTACCAGTTGATTCATTCCCTCTTCATTTCGGGTCCGCGCCGCATCCTGGCATTTCCGGACCCCGGCCCCTAAGGGGAAAAAGAGACATCAGCGTTAATGAGCGAATGAAAAGACATTACCAAAAAACGCTCATTAAAGACTTACCTGATTTCTACAAGGATTTCACCTCTCATCTCGGGTCGGTGCCTGTTCCCCGGCATTCCGTACCCCGGCCCCTATGGGGAAAAAGACACTAGCATTAGTACATTAGTGCATGGACACAAGGGGAACCTCTTATCAAAAAACTTACCTGGAAGCCAAGCAAGTTTGGTTCTCACCAATCCGAAAATACAGTGAAGTAACTGGATACCAACGCGCCCCTGCATCAGAAGCAGGATGGAGAGGTCGTCCTTCCAGACCCTAAGGTGAGACACTACGAGGAATCACAGAAGGGTTTCGAGGAGGGTGAGAGGGGAAAGGGGGCAGCCGATTGCATTACCCCGCAGACAGTTAATCCCCTATTTTCGCCTACAGAAGGATACTTCTGCGAGCCAGACAAGCCAGATTTGGGGGCCCGGTCCAGTCCGTCTTCTGAACCCTGCGCATCACCTTAGAAGAGGTCACAGCAGCGCAAACCAGGCCAGCGCCTCCGTGGGAGTCAGGTGAGCGTTACAGAACGCGAAGCCTTCCTACAAATTCCCACCCAGGCGCTATGGAAAGTTCTGAGACTGATCAGTTGGCCCAATTACTGGGAGAATTACGGGCCGAAGTACATGCCGCTCGTCAAGAGACTAATGCCCTCAGGAGGGAATTAATAATATCAAAGGAAAGAACTGATGACCTGGCCAGACAGCTTTTGCAAGGTCAAGCTGGGCAAACTCCTCTACCCGGTTCCGGAGCGAACCCAGCTCCTGTGGTTTCCAGTAACCCTGTGCAGATTAATCTACCTGGAAACATGCCGCTGGCCCCACCCAAACGCTTTGCTGGGGACCCCAAACGATTCGCTGTATTCATGAATCAGTGTCGTTTGCACTTCCTATGCAGACCTGGGACCTTCCCTAATGATCAGACCAAGGTAGCCTTTGTATTGTCATATCTCAGCGGCTGCGCTGCCGATTGGTCAGTTCCACTGGTTACTCAAGATGACCCGATTCTCCGTGATTTTCAAAGGTTTCAAGCAAGCATGGAAAGGTTATTTGCTCGACACTCTCAGGGGCAGGCTCTGGATGACGAACTTCTATCCCTGTGACAGGGCAATCAGGACCTCCTATAATATATTGCAACCTTTAATAGACTAATTGTGGAAATGGGATGGCCAGAGGATAAAAGAGTCACGTTGTTTTATCGAGGCCTACGCGGAGAACTTAAAGATGTCTTGGCCCAAGTTGTAAATCCGCCCCAAGAATGCACAGAGTATATAGACTTAGTGATCCAATTGGATCACAGACTTCAAAACAGAAAAGCAGATCGGTCCAGGTTTGAGACCCGGGTGTTGGTCAAGACCCATGCCAATCCCAAGGGAGTTGATGTCTCTGAGCCTATGCAAATTGGAGGTGTTAAAGGACCCTTAACTCAAAAGGAATGTGAAAGGAGGCGGCAGTTAAAATTATGTCTTTATTGTGGGAATTCTGGACACTTTCTACGAGATTGCCCGGCAAAACCGCCCCGAAAGGCGGTAGGAGCCGCTGATAAAAACCATGAAGACTCTGTTTCAGGAAACGACTCTGCCCGACAAGTGTAGGGGTCCGCTTGCCGAGCTTGAAAACTAACTCTCAGACCTCGCATTTCATTGTGCCAATGGTTCTCGTAGATCCAGAACAGCCTAAGCGGTTGCATGCAATAAAGGCATACATCGATAATGGGGCTATTGGAAACTATGTGGATCGTGAATTGGTCTCTAGGATTAACCTCCCTCTCCGTCCTAAAACCAGAAAAGATGTCATCACCACAGTCGATGGAACTGAAATTGCCTCTGGACCGGTAACACATTCCACTACTGAGGTGACTCTTATTGGTCCCGACGGCCATCGGGAGGGTGTTGTGTTTGATGTAATCAAGGCTCCACAGTTTCAGGTTATTCTCGGAATCCCTTGGTTAGAGACACATAATCCTCGAATTGATTGGCGAGCTAAGAGAATAACCTTCCCGGATTGTACACAAACCTGCTACCCAGAAAACCTGAAGATTAATCTAGCATCTGTAACCTCTGCCTCCATGCAACTACCTCCGGAATACCAAGACTTTCAGGACGTCTTCCAAAAGGAACAGGCCAACACGTTACCTCCTCACAGATCGTACGATTGCCAAATCGATCTGGTGCCCGGTGCACAACCCCCTTGTAGCAGGATTTATGCCCTTACCGAACCTGAGAATATGCATTTGAGACAATATTTGGATCAATACCTAGCTAATGGTTTTATTCGCCCGTCAAAGACCCCGGCATCCTCGGCTTTGTTCTTCGTGCCCAAAAAAGAAGGCGACCTTAGAACTTGTATCGATTACTGCGCATTGAACCAGATAACGGTTAAAAACCGTTATCCTCTGCCTCTGATCCCTGAACTCCTTGACCAGGTGAAGGACGCTTGCATATACACCAAGTTAGATCTCCGGGGGGCTTATCATCTGGTACGAGTTAAAGAAGGCGACGAATGGAAAACTGCCTTCCGTACTAAATACGGATTATTCGAGTACCAGGTGATGCCTTTCGGATTGTGTAACGCGCCGGCTGCCTTCCAATACTTCATGAATGATGTCCTTCGGGAACTCATCGATGTTTGTGTTGTTGTATATATCGATGACATTCTGGTGTACTCCTCTTCGGAATCTGATCACAGAAAACACGTCAGGGCAGTACTTGAAAAACTGCGGCAACACAAACTATTTGCTAAATTGGAGAAATGTGTTTTCCATACCACAGAAGTCGAGTTTCTAGGTTTCATCCTGACACCCAAAGGAGTCCGAATGGACTCAAGAAAAGCGGATGCCATCCTCAAATGGCCATCACCTAGCTCTGTAAAAGGGGTTCAAAGCATGCTCGGCTTTGCCAATTTCTATCGCAGGTTTATCCTGGAATTTTCACGTGTGGTACAACCCATTACTGCACTCTTGAGGAAAAATAAACGTTTTGAATGGTCTGAAGAAGCCGAGCAGGCCTTTCAGGATTTAAAAGCTAAGTTTACCTCCGCACCTATATTGAAACACCCGCGTCCAGATCTCCCTTATGTCGTCGAGACTGACGCATCCAGCCTAGCCATGGGAGCTGTCCTGTCCCAAAGAGATCCCGAAACCAACCAACTGCATCCCGTAGCATTTTGGTCCAGAAAATTCTCGGCACCCGAGGTTAATTATGCAATCACGGACAAAGAACTGTTAGCCATTAAGTCTGCTTTTAAAGCCTGGCGGCATTATCTGCTTGGAGCTCGACATACCATCACAGTGATCACTGATCACCGGAATTTAAAGTATTTGAAAACTGCCAAGGCTCAGTCATCACGGCAGCTCCGATGGGCTTTGTTTTTCGCTGAATTTGATTTCGTGATTACCTATCGACCTGGCTGCAAGAATGGCAAAGCAGACGCCTTATCCCGAATTGGAATGGGAGAATCTGATACAAACTCAGAACCAGTACCGATAATTCCGAACAGAGGATTCTAGGTATGACTTTGTTACAGACACTTGAAGACATTCAAGCCAGAGTGAAACAACTCCTGGACCCTACACCCTTACAGGATTGGATACAAAAGGGATCAGACTTTACCATAGATAATGGTTTACCTTATTTCCAAGGACGCTTATTCCTGCCACATAAGGAATTACACGAACTAGTTATTTCCGGTTATCATGATACATTAATAGAGGGACACCCCGGTATTGCCAAGACAGAGGAAAAGGTGAAACGACAATTTTGGTGGCCCTCTTGGCGAAAAGATGTTAAATCTTTTGTGATGTCCTGTGGTGTTTGCGCCCAAAATAAAAGTCAAAAGAAAAGACCAGCCGGTCTCCTTCAACCTCTAGACATACCGCCAGCACCATGGCACACCCTATCAATGGATTTTATTACGGACCTGCCTCCTTGTTCGGGGTACAATACTATTCTGGTAATTGTGGATTTGTTTTCCAAAATGGCCCACTTTATTCCTTTGAAAGGTTTACCTTCAGCTTCTGTCCTAGCCAAAGAATTCCTCGAAAATATTGTTCGGCTACATGGATTCCCATCTATACTAATCTCTGACCGGGGAAGCCAATTCATTTCCCACTTCTGGCGCAAATGTTGTCAAATGGCGCAGATCGACGTAAGATTATCGACCAGTCACCACCCTCAGACTGATGGTCAGACCGAGAGGACAAATCAGACCCTTGAGCAGTACTTACGGTGTATGTTACAGCAATCTGAAAGCAACTGGAAAGACATTCTTTGGATAGCCGAATACGCATATAATAATTCGGTACACTCTGGAACTGGCCACAGTCCTTTTTATACTTTGTTTGGGCATCACCCTCGAACCTCAAACCTTGACTCACCTCAGAACCTCGGAATGCCTGCAGTAGAACATCTGCATTCTACAATTACCCAAGCCTTCAAAGAGGCAACTACGCATTTACAACAAGCCAAGAGAAAATACAAGGAGAATGCTTGCTGATCTACATCGGAGTGAAGCACCTCCGTATCAGATTGGGGATCAAGTGTGGTTAGCTACCAGACATTTACCACTCAAAGGGCCTCGAACTTTTAACCCAAAATATCTGGGACCTTATTCTATTACGGCAATAATTAACCCAGTGGCTGTTAAACTTGATTTACCAGCTAGTATGCAAATTCATCCTGTTTTTCATGTGTCACTTCTGAAACCAGTGGTACCCGGAACCCGACTACTCAAACCTCCAGAACCTATTCTAATAGATGGGGAGCCCGAATTCGAAGTGAAGAACATTTTAGACTCAAAAATGTTTAGGTCAAAACTGTCCTACCTAATTGATTGGAAGGGATACGGACCTCAGGAGAGGTCGTGGGAACCCAGCGACCATGTGCATGCACCTCGATTAGTCAGGAAATTCCACCGACTCTTCCCAGACAAACCAAAACCCCCGGAGGGAACAACCTTGGGAGGGGCCTTGGGGGGGGAGTGCTGTCATGATGCCTGCTCCCGGGGAGCCGGTTCAAGCCCTGCATCCCCGAAAGCGGACATCCAGTCCCCAAGGAAGGACCCAGCAACCCCATATAGGGGCCCTTTGGACAGTGTCCTGGCGCCTATGGCGCCAGGCTCATAAAAGACATCAGTCCTGGCGTCATAGGCGGCAGGCTCATTATGGGAGTGCTTGGGTGCACTTACCTGATGCAGACCATGCTGCAGGATCCCGGCCTCCTTGAGGCCTGAAAGGAACTACTTTACCTGTGGGACTAATTTACCATCCGGGCATGGTCGGGGAAGGATACATATCTGATTGGAGGAAGGATACATACCTGGAACTGGCTATTTAAACCCCACCCGAACAGCCACACGTGCTTCGCGTTGTTCTGCATCTAGCAGCTGGACGCTCACCGTGTCTGCTCCTGCATCCTGACTTCTGCCACGCCTGCCAGCATCCTGGATCACCTGCAAAGGAAGAGAAGAAGAGAACAGAAGAAGGAAAAGTCCTTACCAGCTAAAATCCGAATCCCGGAGACATCTCGCCGACAATCATGAAAAGGAAGACTTTTATTTAAAAGCTCATCGCGTCGATCGCTGCAGCGCCGCATTTCACTCACCTTTTCAGGGCGCCTCCATGTTCAGCAGCGATCATCCGGATTCGCAGTCACGCCCCAGCGCCTAGGGAGAAAAAGACCAGAACAAAAGGTGAGAGAGAGAAGGGAATAAGGAAAGCTAAATCTCCATGTTAAGACTTACCAGTTGATTCATTCCCTCTTCATTTCGGGTCCGCGCCGCATCCTGGCATTTCCAGACCCCGGCCCCTAAGGGGAAAAAGAGACATCAGCGTTAATGAGCGAATGAAAAGACATTACCAAAAAACTCTCATTAAAGACTAACCTGATTTCTACAAGGATTTCACCTCTCATCTCGGGTCGGTGCCTGTTCCCCGGCATTCCGTACCCCGGCCCCTATGCGGAAAAAGACACTAGCATTAGTACATTAATGCATGGACACAAGGGGAACCTCTTATCAAAAAACTTACCTGGAAGCCAAGCAAGTTTGGTTCTCACCAATCCGAAAATCCAGTGAAGTAACTGGATACCAACGCGCCCCTGCATCAGAAGCAGGATGGAGAGCTCGTCCTTCCAGACCCTAAGGTGAGACGCTATGAGGAATCACAGAAGGGTTTCGAGGAGGGTGAGAGAGGAAAGGGGGTGGCCGATTGCATTAACCCGCAGACAGTTAAACCCCCATTTTCGCCTACAGAAGGATACTTCTGCGAGCCAGACAAGCCAGATTTGGGGGCCCGGTCCAGTCCGTCTTCTGGACCCTGCGCATCACCTTAGAAGAGGTCACAGCAGCGCGAACCAGGCCAGCGCCTCCGTGGGAGTCAGGTGAGAGTTACATACACGTACCCAGGCCAATCGCATGTGAAACTTCTCGCGCACCCCTGAAATACACATACCCAGGACAATCGCGTGTGAAACTTCTCGCGCACCCCTGAAATACACGTACCCCACTCCCCCAGGCCCGATCGCGTGTAAAACTTAACGCGCACCCCTGAAATACACGTACCTAGGCCAATCGCGTGTAAAACTTCTCGCGCACCCCCTGAAATAGACGTACCCAGGCCAATCGCGTGTAAAACTTCTCGCGCACCCCTGTAATACACGTACCCAGGACAATTGCGTGTGAAACTTCTAAGGCACCCCTGAAATACACGTACCCAGGACAATCGCGTGTGAAATTTCTCGCGCACCCCTGAAATACACGTACCCAGGCCAATCACGTGTGAAACTTTTTGTGCACCCCTGAAATACACGTACCCAGGCCAATTGCGTGTAAAACTTCTCGCGCACCCCTGAAATACACGTACCCAGGCAATCGCATGTGAAACTTCTCGCGCACCCCTGAAATACACGTACCCAGGCCAATCGCGTGTGAAACTTCTCGCGCACCCCTGAAATACACGTACCCCGCTCCCCCAGGCCCGATCGCGTGTAAAACCTAACGCGCACCCCTGAAATACACGTACCCAGGCCAATGGCGTGTGAAACTTCTCGCGCACCCCTGAAATACACGTACCCAGCCCAATCGCGTGTAAACCTTCCCGCGCACCCCTGAAATACACATACCCAGGCCAATCGCGTGTGAAACTTCTCACGCACCCCTGAAATACACGTACCCAGGCCAATCGCGTGTAAAACTTCTCGCGCACCCCTGAAATACACGTACCCAGGCCAATCGCGTGTAAAACTTCTCGCGCACCCCTGATATACACGTACCCCGCTCCCCCAGGCCCCATCACGTGTTAAACTTCCCGCGAGCCCCTGAAATACACGTACCCCGCTCCCCCAGGCCCGATCGCGTGTAAAACTTCCCGCGCACCCACGGAATACACGCACACGCTATTATTCACACAGCGGGTGTCCGTGTTTGTCGCGTACCCCTTTGCACGTCATTTGTCCTACAGGGCCACCTTATGGGACATTTTTCATGCGCAGGGACGCTACCGCCTGCTTTCGTGTGGCGGACGTGTATGAGCCGGTGCGCGTCTTTGCCCTTGCGCTGGTTTGCCCTATTCGATTCCATGAATACGTGTTGTAGGCGAGCGTGTGGGCGTTCTGCGCACTTGCCTCCTGTACTTCCCCCGTGACGCCCACATTTTCACAAGTTGCTCCCCATTCCGCGTGTCACGCCCGTGTTCCGCCTACTTTTGTTATGTGCGCCGCGCTATGTGCGCTTTCGCTGTAGCCTTAGCGCACGCCGTTAGATGACCTGTGCGCCGGCGTGCGCCGTGCACTTTTTCAGCGCACATCCCACATTTTACTCGCGCACGGACTTCCATGAATAGATGTGCACTGGTTTCCCTGCGATATTCGCACTTGCACTGCAATTTTTTCAGTAGCACTGCGAATCGCACGTTTTCGCACGCGTGCGCCGATTTTTTCAGCGCACATTCATTCCATGAATTGGCCTGTCTATGTATAGGTTTTCAAAGGAAAAACAAGAGTCGTCTATCGTGTGATATGAGGCATGAATATGTTGTATTTTTTCTTGTGCTTCTTTTTAAAGGTTTGTAATAAACCAAATAAAAAAATAAAATAAAAATAAATGATGTTTCATGCAGGCGAAATGCAGGGCAGCCTGCCGCTGCCCCAATGATGCTGCAGCACCTTCCTACATAACGCAATGACGCCACAACTATTCTCGTGTCCATCTTTACATATATTGTACATCACAAGACAGTCGGTCTCTGCCTCCTGAGCCCATGCAACCCCTGCACGCTCCTCTCTCAGACTGGCCCCCAGTAAACTTACCCAGCCAACCTTCCCTTATTAGATATTGCTTCTTTTTTAAACAGAGATAATTTATCTCTCTATCCCCTGAAAATAGTTTCTTTTATCCCTATTTTCACAGATTCTGGGCCTCATTACGACCCTGGTGCTAAGTGTTTAACGGAGCAGTAAAAGGCTGCGGCGCCGTTAAACACTTAGCGCCTGACTACGAGGTCCCTTTGCGGGACCCGACCTTAATGGCTGGTCTACACCAGCCGTTAAAGTAGGGACCCGCAAAGAGACCTTGGTGCTAAGTACGGTACCGCAATTTGCGGTACCGTACTTAGCGCCTTCCCCATTCCCATAGAGCCCTATGGGGCGCCGGTGTTGTAATGAGGGCCTTGGTCATCATTTAAAGAGGGATTTTTACCTCTATCAATAAAGACTGCTTTGCCAGTATATTTTTTATGCGGCATCCCTCAGAATTAGAGGTATGTCTGTGATTTCACTTACCTATTCATATGATTTTTTTCTTGACCTCCAGATTGTGTGAATTAGGATGCAGGGGCCAACCCTTAACCCTACATGCTGTGTTTTGTATTTGGGTTGTCTTTTGCAGAAGATGGCCCCGTAAAAGCGAATTATATAAGATTATAAATCAACTGCTGAGAATTCTACCTACTGTAGACTGCTTCTTTGGATTTGAAAAAGATTCAGTGAGTTTTAGAATAGTGGCCTAATTGTGGATGCATCTGTTTGTATTAGGTGTTATTAGTTTCCAAAAGGTATGTTCTAGTTTATTTATTATTTTTCATTTTTATCTGTTCACCAGGGAGTCTTGTCCTGACGAAGGTGGTTAATCTATTCATGCTGAAAAACAATTATTCTGTGTCAACCATGGACTAGTCGCAATATTAATTGCGCGATTTTGTTGCAATTGTGTGTTAATCCGTGTCTTTCACCTTTGGAATTTTGTATATTCAATGTAGCTACTGCCTTTTGTCCTCGCCCTTTTGTAACACTGTTGGTATGCAATCCTTTGTTGAACTATGTTAAGAATTGTGTAAAAATGATGCACTATGATAATTGAGACTCATGCTCAAATTAAAAATGACAAATGTTTGATTGAATGAAGACACTAATAGTATGCCTAATAATCTCAAATCCATTTTGAATTCTATAAAGAAATTGCTAAATTGAACTGGAACACCTCTTTTTTGTGTATCAGTTATTCTCCCCAGTTCCTACCACTGTAGGAGATCCCCCTCCTGTACCCCACCCTTAACTGGACGACTGGTCATCCATGCATTGTCACCGCTGCGGGCATCGCAGAACACCAACTAGAATTTCTCCCTTCTTGACCCATTTGGTTGTGTGCAGTACATGAAGAAAGCCTCATAAGAAGCTTGCCGGCAGCTAGAAGTCATCAGCAACTTGTTCATCACCATCTAGAGGGTGGGATGGGATCCCTCCCTTCTACCACATGGACTTTCAAATTCCAGACCAGACTCTCAACCTTCTTTAGAAAGGAACAGTCCACAGTAGACCATTTTCTCACAGTTCAGGAAAACAAGCTATCCACAGAGGTAGATCTCCTCTCATCACACTGAAAGGGCCCATTTATGGACTACTCACGCATGGTCCCGGGGTCCCTGACAATCAATGTAGACCTGAGTTGGAGGCACATTGGAGCCAAACCATTCAAGATTTCCCTTAAGGTCTTCTGGTGCTCTTTACCATTGCTATGGATGCCATACAGTTGTGGTGGTGTGCTACATTGGGACATTCTTCTCTACAGGAGAAGCAGCCTCCATAGGCAGGAAGGAGATCCTCGAACTGAAATGAACTCTCTACCCTCCACAAAGCCCTCCTGGCCCTATCCCCATTGGGGTGAAAAAGGTTGTCATGAAATTGCACCGAAAACCTGGTTAAAGAGTGCATCAAGAAAAAACAGATCACACTTCCTCCAGACTGTTCCCTGCAGGATACTGTGTTGATAGAAGAAAATAACTTCTTCCACTTCAGGGGTGGTCAAATCAAGAAATTATGCTTCCAGCTATATCTTTTCGTACACTCTGTAGCACTCGCTGAATGCAGCCACATTCAGGAGGATTTGAGACAGGTTTGGGCCTCCAACAATGGGATTTATTTCACCAGAACCGGATGCAACCTGTCCCGCTCTTAGGAGCCCTAACCCTTGGCACAGATGCCTAACCATTAGCCCGACCTCTCGCTCCCCTGTTAGCTGTTTCACATTCCCATCACCTTATGAAGGTCCTTGTGAATATCAAGAGGTAGAAGGAGTTGGCCATCTTAGTGGCCTCCAACTGGTCATTGAAATCATGGTTTCCTCTTCTCCTCCAACTGGTTGATGGTTGCTTCCCACTCCACCTGCGTCAGTGTCTCTTTGGTTTCCCTAGAAACCTTAGCCGCATGCCTCCTTAGGATATTGAAAATATCATGCCGCAAGGTTCACTTTCCCTTCACTACCTCCAATCTATACTTGGTTGTAAAGGCCATGTTGTGTTCCCTGTTTGAATCCTTGGAGGAGACCCTATAAACGTTGTGTCTACCAAGAGCCTACCAGTAATATTGTGGTTGGCACGCAGCGTTGGGAACTGTGTGTTCTCATGCCCACTCTGCATGTCCTCCAATTGTCACTGAGAGTCTGATTTTCTGCTCATCCTCTTTCTCCAAGCCAACAACCTGGATCAACCTGTTGGAGCAGTTGGAGGGCCTGAAGAGGCCTATCCACAGAAAGGTCAACAAACCTAGTTGTCCTTCACCACACAAAGACAGCTCACCACTCCACTGCGTGAATATGCTATGGGTAGCAAAAGCCCTCTCCATTATTAGCATGGTGGGGCCTTGATGGAGTCAAAAGCCTAGTGTATGGAGGAGATTGTGTGGACCCAGTCCCCTAGCAAGAGTGGTGAGTTGATTTATTATACACGGTTCATTGCTGATGCAGTCCATGACTATCTACCCTATAACGAACTAAGGAGTCATACCTATATTTGTTGACAGAATCCGCACCTTGTTTACATCAGACAAGAGGTCCGGTCAGGAATTGATGCTCATAGCGCAGTTTGAAAACAGTCCTTTGAAGCAGGACTCCCAATGAAGCAAAGAGAGTATTGGCTCCTCTAGGTGAGACAAAAAATATTGTAAAACTGAAACTACTCTTAGTCATTAGAGTTCATACTCATTGGGCCTCATTATACGGTAGGCGGTAAGGGTTTACCGGTACCGGTAAGTTCACCGGTACCGGTAAACCCTTACCGCCTTACTACGAGTTCCCTTTGCGGGACCCGACCTTAACGGCTGGTTTTACCAGCCGTTAAAGTAGGGTGCCGCAAAGGGATCGCGGTGCTAATTACGGTACCGCAATTTGCGGTACCGTAATTACCACCTTCCCCATTCCCATTATGCCCTATGGGGCAAAAATGGGAATGGGGAGGGGCCTTGGTGAATGGGGAATTACCAGCCCCGCTCACCTTGGAGCAGGCCGGTAATTCCGCCATCCACCAAGGCGGACACGTTAAAATACCAGCGGCAACCATGGTTACCGCACAACGTGTAATGAGGCCCATTGTCTTTCTAGTTGTCTTTTTGCTCCATTTGATTTGCAAATTTCCTGAGACACATATTTATTTTGTACCTTGGGGAGGATTATTATTTCAACTGGACTAACATCATCTAGACTCTGAGTCAACCAGATTGTGAAGTTCTGGTAATTCGTATCTGCCTCTGCGTTAGTATGGGTTTCTAGTGCTCTAATTCTTTAGCACACTATTCCACTGAGAGATATTTTCATTTTCTTTTTGTTTTTATCTAGTCACTTGGTCCTTTGATTATGTTTTTTTTCAGTTGATGCAAAATCAAAATTAAAATGATGTAATAATCCATCCACCAAACTGGTATCGACTACTAACTTTGTCCGAAGAGAAAATATAAAATCTAGGCTGACTACAACTATATGTGCATGATATATACTATGGGCCTCATTACGACCCAGGCGCGGAAAACCATGGTGCTAATAGCACCAATGGTCCATGCCGGTAACTTACCGACTCCGACATGGAGAAAAGGGGAATTACCACCCCATTACAAGGTTGGCGGGGCGGTAATTCCCCCTTCCTCCATGGCCCTTCCCCATTCCCATTTTTGCCCCATAGGGCTCAATGGGAATGGGGAAGGGGCTAAGTACGGTACCGCAAATTGCGGTACCGTACTTAGCACCAAGGTCCCTTTGCGGGTCCCTACTTTAACGGCTGGTGTAGACCAGCCGTTAAGGTCGGGTCCCGCAAAGGGACCTCGTAATCAGGCGCTAATGGGTTAACGGTGCCGCAGCCTTTTAAGGCGCCGTTAACCCATTAGCGCCAGGGTCGTAATGAGGCCCTATGTTACTATCCATTTTATAGGTACCTGATAGACCTGCTATGGTTTATGCCAGATTTTTTGGACGTCAGAATGACTGTGCCCTCGACTCCATTTGGATATCACGTTGCATGGGCTGTGTTTCACAACTTTAGGGTTAGCCTTAGTGTATTCTCTGGATGAAACCTTGGACAACGAAAGCATCACAATATTTTTAGTAAGTGGACAGAAGATGTGATGAAGACATCGCCTGACAACTGAAGTATCATCCTTCTGAGTCGCTTCGCCCACCATCTGCACCTTCAACTTCTGGTGTCCAGAATAGATGCCCTTTTTGAAGTAGGGCTTGTGGTCCCTCCCCTCCATTCTGACCCCCGGCACGAAAAGATTTGGCTGGGCTATGGGCCAGGGTTGTAGCCATGGACACTGGCCAGCAGCAGATGCCACAAAATGGGAGGGGCCTTATGGGGGCCATGACAAACCAGTTGAAGAGGTACTTGTACTGATACAGCAGCTCTTTCAGACAGCCAATGCAGCAAGGGGGAGCATATTGTGGTATGCCCATGAGGCACTCTGGAGACACTCAGGGCAAGCAAGAAGGCTGCAGAGGCCAGATTGGAGGTCACTGCGGTTTCGGCCAAAGAAGTTAAAACCGCTAGCATGCCGGTAAGGGCACCTACCTGCTTACAAGCAGGCCTCCCAGCAGAACATATCCTTATTTCAGCCATGCTGCATCCCCACAAATGCCTCATTGCCTTTACCTTCTACCTTTGAAGGCAGATGGGCCAAGCAAATATGCCATGATAACAAGTTCGTGGAGTGGCAGGTGCAGGCCTTCGGCCTCATGTACTGTTGGCAAGACAGTGACACCAACTCTGCTGTCCCTTCTCGTCTTTCAATCCTCCAAAAGTCTCTCCAGTCAGGATACAGCACCAGTGTTCGTGCCCTATAATCCCACTTTGCCCTGCATGTTCACCAATGTCTGCTGACATGTAATGCTCATAAAATGGATTTCTAAACTCTACTCTGGTGAACAGACTTTTAGGAAGCCACCCTGGTTAGTGAAACAGGGGACACTTATGGGAAGATAGCCAATTCACGGTAGCGTAGAGAGCAGCCAAGGCTAAGTCTCAGGATGGGTGGGAGCGATCAGAGGTCTTTGATGAGCACACACACTGAAACATCAAGAATGACCATTAGACAGAAGTATATGAAAATATACAACTTATTAGGCCCAAGAATGAACACCAGTGAATAACGAAATGCAATGTAAAAATACCACTCAAGCAACACACGATGTAAAATATATACAGTCACTGGAGTCAATGCGATAAAACTCCACCCATACCTGTATGGGGAAAGGGCAGACAATCTTTATACTATAGAAAATCTTCAGCAATGAAAAACTCTATAAGTCCAACCCTACGATGAATGGAGACATGTGCTCAATGTTCGATGCACGAGTAAAAGCGCTTGATCATGCGTAAATACACATGAGTACTTCTCCAAGGAGCTGGCAAAGTAAGGGACAGGATCCTGAAGGGGGAAAACGGGTTCCAAAAGTCAGGGGAGGATCTACTGCGAAGAACAAAGCTATTTCCAACTTTCAGAGAACTACAGGATGCAGAGGCTACCCAAACCAAAGAGAGGAGGACAAGGGATCCTCTGTGCGGAAAATGCAATGGATGAACGAGGGGCCACCGGTAAGTAGTTTCAGTACTCACCGCCATTATCTCAGTTTTGGTCCAGACTTGGCAACTTGGGCAGTGTCATCAGAGGTTCGATTTCCCACCCTTGGTTCGGCTTCAAAGTGCACAGGCGCTGCGGGTGCAGATGCCAGTCCGGTTTGCAACAGGAGCTGTATTTCTCGTATCTGTTGAAGAACAAAGAAAACACTGATGCAGCTGGTCTAAGGGCACAAGGAGGAATGCGGTAAAACCACCTTCAGTGACCATCGCTGTCACACAGTGACGCAGCGGCACTCAACTCTTGTGATCTGACACAACCTTCTCTCTCGAGCCCAAAGCAGCTTGGCTGACAAAAGTTAGTTAAAAATGTGCTTTGCAGTGCAAGCTAGGACTCCCCAAAGTTACGTGTCAAAACTCGATGCAATGACGCTCCTGCGCGTGTGCCAAGGCTCGAGCTGGACAGTCCACCATATGGCCCTGGAACATTTCCGAACAAGCTCTTGGGCAACCAGGAGGCGTCGAGTGATTATTCCCACAACTTATCACAGTGTTGTGTAGTATTCAGCATACAATATGACAATACAAGATATCTTGATAGGGTTACACTGCAAGACACGTCAGGTTTTGTGAAGGCAGAAAAACCTTTTCTTCAGGTCCCTAAAGCCTTCATGATTATATTTGAAGTCTATACTTATAGACTGTGTTATATCACTGCTTGGCAGACAATATAGGTTTCTGGTCTGAGAGGATCAGGCAAGGGTGCCTAGTTATCTGGCGTGCTATGTGAAAGGTAGACAGGATACACCATTTCTGACACATATGTACAATGTGCTTACTTGTTGCTTGTCATATAAAGTGCACTCTCTCCTGTTCGCACCAGTGTTCTTTCGTATGAACTTGCATGTAGCACATTCATATTCATTGTCATTCATTGGACATTGCCAATATCCTGTGTTGAGAGTACAGTGCCATCACCAACATGTATCACCAGCCTTCATATTTGTGCACATAATACTAGGCAAATGTGACTTTCATGTTTGCCCTCGTCCATGTATTGTTGCTGGGATTAGCTTGTTTGCATGTGTATGTAGGTACCCATGCATGTGAACTCGGTCCAGTTGTGTGTTTGTGTGTGTGCGTATGACTAGTGCACAATTTAAACACGTAGAATTGGTCCAGCCCGCTTTTGCCGACCTACACATTTGCCAAATTATATTTAAACTGATTTATTCCCCACTTTATTTGCAGCAAAATGCAGATGGTAAGTTGGGGTAGAGTAATTATGGGGGGCGGGGGAGTGGGAGTAGGAAGTGCCGTGTAGAGCGTCATCCCCCCACCCTGCATTTTGTGGTAAAAAAGTGAAAAGAATTGTTAAAAAACTATTTGGCAAAAGGGTAGGTCGGCAACAAATATTCGGCAAACATTCATAGAACCCATAGAATTAATGTCTGCTAAGTCACCCAGGTCTTGATTTGCTGAGAAAGAGTTGTGGGTTAACCCAGGCAACTGCGTACGTGGAATCACTTTCTTAGCTATATTGTGTACATAAACCTTTACATGAAAGGGGAAATATGAAGTTCAAAATATAATTATACAATCTTTTTTGGTAATTGTTGATTTCCTCTCTAACCTGTGAGGTGCCTCTATTCCGTTTGTGTTTTGGTGGGGGAAGAAGTACAGGGAGAAAACTCAAGACAAACAATAACCATACACAAATATGTGCAGTGATGAAAATTCTCCATCCTCGTGAAATTGGAAAAAGCATGGAGTTGTCAGCCACTTTTCTATTTCCATGTCAGGTGACCCAGTCTGTGGATAAGAAGATAGACTCGGAAGAGAGGAGGGGGGCCAAGATTAAGTTTGGCATATGTTACAGTGCTGGATAATTCTGGGGCAGATGCAGAGAAATCAGGCTGAGATCAGGTGCAATGGCAGATGCCGGCATGGAGCCGATGGTTTGCAACAGACATGAGATCCACAGAAAACCTGGACATCAGGAGAACAGTGTATAACCAAGAGGAACCGAGAGCAATAGAGAGACACAACAACAGCATCTAGGGAGATGCAGACCCACCAAAACGTTCCATGACATTAGTGTCTGAGAGAAACCAGAAAGAAAGCATAATTAGGCTGGTGAGCAGACCCATGAGTGGAGAAGACACTAGCTGCTGGTGGGGAGGAGGACCGAAGAAGAGGCCTATGAACCCAGCCAAAACTCAGAATGGCCACATCACTGGCTAGATTATTCAGAGAAGAGATGTCTGAGAGACCAAGCGGGAACAGTGATCCGAGAAACTCTGAATCCTGGACCTTACAGGTAAAGTTCGTAAAGCTGCATGGGTGAGCTTGAAATGGGAAGCCTGAATTCTGGATGCAAGTTTCCAGGTGGCACCTGAAACAAAATGCCGAAATGAGAAGCATGGAATCCTAGAGGCAAGTTCCCTAGCACCACAAGAAGTAGAGATTGAACTGAGAAGCACTGAATCCTGAAACATGAGGTAATGTTTCTAGTGCAGAGAGAGAAAGAGAAAAGAAAGAACGAGAGGAAAAAAAGAGAGAGAGAGATTGGAATCCAAGTTCCTAGTGTTGCATGAGATAAAGATCTAAGAGAGAGAGAATGAACTGAAAAGAGCGATGAGTGTATGGCCCTTTGGAATCTGCATATGGTAATGGATGGGATTACACCAGACTAATTCTAAGTCCAAATAACCGGTCAAAAACTGAAGAATATGGCAAGTTCTGTTTTATTCAGAAGTATCTAAAACAGGGAGGTTACAACGAACATCAACAGATGCATGCTCAATCTCTCAAGGATCTCCACAGAAAATATGTCCTTATAATCAATAATGCATCAGAGTGACACCATGTTATGTGGCAATAGTAAAAAAACTTATCAAGAGTCGGGATTGGTTAAGGGAAACATCTAAGTATACCTTTCTATAGGAGCTAGGATTGTTATTGGCTGCCCATTATCAGGTGGACAACCGATGCCTATCTCTCAAACCATGTTATTTCAGAAACAATAGATACATAGTTTCTCATTGGTCTTCAATACTATAAGGTCTTTCATTATAGGACTTATACAATTGGTTGGCATGCTTGTGCCATGGCTGGAACATTCTGTTTATTTAGCAGCATGTAAGCCCAGACCCAGGTTCAGGGCGATAGGACATGAAGCTACCTCACCACCCAATTAGCCTTGCATCTCTCATCACCAATTCTTTATGCGATGAAATAGTCTTTTTACTTGGCCTTGCAGAGTATCCTTGTCTTTGAGAATGGACAGGAGTGAGGGCCCTCGCTATCGTGTCAGGAACTCCAAGTTCAAACGTTATTTCCATGCTTGGCTCACGTGATAGGAGACCACGATCTGGTCCATTTTGCAGCTTTTAGATGCTCTAAATGATTTAAAACGTGGTACCCTTTGTGTTCTTTCTTGCACCTTAACTTGAGAAAGTTCATCCTCCTGACCGTGAGTTCTAGAATCTTGACTTCAGGCCAGGCAGCCTCACCATGTAACTCCATGAGCCTGCTATTATGCTGCGACACAACTTTTCCATTCCTGCTTCATGGTTTCTGGCTTACCAATGTCCAGTTTCTGTACAATGGCGGCTACGCCTACATTCTACACACTACTCATAGCTAGCTTCTATGATGACTTAACCTACCTTGCATTTCAGCATCTGTACATTTATTGGACGTTTGATTTCTGCAGTACTTTGTGCACGTGTAATCTTCTTCTTTTACACTTGAGAGTTCACTCGATCCTTACTTCGTCATTGGTGTTCAGGATCTATACATCATCTTCAGCCAATATCTCGAGACGTCATGCCCACTTTCTTATGCCATCACTAGTTCCTCTTCTTTGCTCTTTCTCATATTCCTTCAGGGAGTTCCTCTTGCAGGTTATCGTTACTTCCGGGGTGCATTCAATAAGGTCCTCTTAATGGGTACCTTCTTCCAAACACTTGCTGCGGTATTGGCACGACGGCTGGTGTCAAACACGGCACAGTCTCATGTCTCCAATACAGGAGAAGTAGGGGGCGGGATCTCCTGCAGATGTATACAGCTGCTCCTCTACAGCGTTTACTGGTGCTGAGAGAGATAGAAAGAGGGACGTTTCTTAGTATCACATGTAAGCAAGACGAGAAGCGCTGCCTCCTGGGCATAGAGCCAAAGTTCCCAGAGTAAGAAGAATTTTACTGAAAAGTGTTGAATTCTTCCACTTACCGTTAACTACCAATCAGATACCTAAAAACAGCTCCAGCTCCATGCAGGCGTTTGTCCCTGTGGACTCCTTCTACTGTACGTGCCTTGACACCATTCTGATGGACATACAGATCACGCCCCATGCCAGCGGATACCAACCTCTAACCTCTGCAGCAAATATCATGAGTGCCAAGGCTAACTAGCATCCTTCCGAAATCTGGGTGGGTTTCATCCCTAAAGACCCAGAGCATAAATGGAGTGTTAAACGTTAAGCTGCTTTAGTCTGCAAACTGAGGACTCCCAGTTATGAACGCTATCAATAATGCCACCTTGCACAGCGCATGCTTGATGTTCCGGTGGTGGCACTTAGCTCTGTGGTACAAATCCTCGTCCCCAAAAAACGTGAGAAAGTGTGCTTTTTTTAAGTGTGAACACACAGGACTGCCTCCCTGAAAACCTAACAGAAGTTTGTTTTTCTTTTGTTTTTTTTTTTGCATACTGCAGGTTCGCACAAACCAGGGCTTCGAAGTACCATGAAGTTAAAAGCCATAGCTGGGCTTCACAGGCCCCAGGTCATTCCCCAATTCTGTTTCTTTGATGTCTTAACCTTTATTATTGGGCTGGGGCAGACACAAGTGTGAAATGGAGAATGCTAATGGCCCCTTTCTCGGACAGGTCACAGCTCGCTGAGAAAGGGCCATTGGCATTCCAAAGCCCCTCCTTCTGTGTATTGTCCACAGCAAATGCTTGCATCACATAAGCCTGAAACAGTGTAATGCATGCAAACTTGCACATTATTTCCAGAAGATGCTTGTGTGAATCAATTCTGTGATGTGAAGACAAGTAGGACAATACACAGAGATGTCTGGTTGTCTTGTGCAGGTAAGGCATTTTCAAGCATCAGGGTGTTGTAATTGTTTACGGACGCCTTGATTTCGGGAATAAGGGGTGTTTCAAATGAATGATGAAGGATTCCAAGATGGCCGTCGGCACTGTGTAGACGTGCCGACGGTGCTCTCTGGACCCAGTTGCATAGTGGTGCCCACCGCCCCTTCAACAGGTGTCCGTGGCGATTGAGAAGGCTCCCGGAGAGTGTGGCAAGAGCGGGGAGAGACTCTGTGCCGGCCAGAAGATTGAGCAGCTCCCCACGGCAGATGCCTAGTGTGGCTGTTGGAGGGCTGCGGTTGCAGCGGTTGGCCGGAGCCGGCGAGGAGGCGGCACGGGGCCACGCTGATCGGAACTAAGGGACACCTCGGTGCTGAGCCCGTGATCGGCTTTTGCACCTGTGCCTGCCGGAGTCCGAGAGGGGAGCCGCATTGGAGTGCTCATGCGGCCCGCCCGTCCCCCCTGGGAAGAGCGTTTGAAGGAGCAGAGGGGCCGTGGTACAGCGGAGCCACTCCGAGTTAGACCGGGGCACACTGAAAGGAAGAGGCGCCCCGGAGTTGATTGCCGGCGGCAAAGTACCGCGAAGATAGAGTGGCAGCTGAGAGGAGAGGAGGACTTGCCCACGTCGCCACAGTCAGTGAGTGCATACGGCGCAGGGGAGGCAGGCTGGTGGAGGGGTCTGCATCCCAGAGGTGGCTGGAGACCTGTTTGCAGAAGGGGGGGTTTGGCGTATTGCCCCTTGGTGGGTGTCACCCTCTAGCTCCAGAAGCAGCGGGTGGAGGGATGAAGGTCTCCCCGCAGTGAACTTGGGTCGCGGGCTGCAGCGCCGCAGGGCCCGTGGGACCTGGGAGGCAGGCCCGAGCAGCATTTCTGACTCCCCAGCGCCCGGTGAGTGGGGTGGAGGGGCCCGCGGTCTCTAGCACATACACGATCCCTTGTTTGAGACCGGCATTACCGTAAGGACAGCGGGGACTGAAGCAACATGGCAGCCAGACCTAAAAGCAAAGGAGTGAAGGGGGCACCAGCCGAAAGTGACTTGGTTGGGACACTACCTGCAATCTGGCCGGTGCACACCCCTAGGGAGGGCCCTGGAACAGCCTGGGAGAAGTCGGGCGGAGAAGCGGATCAGGGGATGGAGGTGGAGTGTACGATGATGACCAGACAGGAATTTTTGGGCGAGCTTCAGGCTTTGCAACTAAATTTAGCCAAGACTTTTCAGGATCAATTCCAACTACTGAGGATGGATTTGAACGAGGCCCTAGGAGAGATACGGCAGGAAACACGGCAACTGGGGGAAAGGACAGATACCCTGGAGAAGGGCCTCCAAGAGGTAGAGGAGGAAACCTCTGCTAACAGCGAAGCCATAGAGAGGTTGGACGTGGCTACGAGGAATCTAGAGGTCCAACTGGAGGACTTGGAGAATAGATCCCGTAGGGTTAACATTAGAGTGAAATCCTTGCCGGAATCGGTCCCCAATAAGGACCTGAAGGAAGTTCTCCAGGGCATCTTTGCAAGCATCCTGGGCGAAGGGGACCCCGAGAAGATTGAGTTGGACAGGGTTCATAGAACCGGTCGGTTTGTCAAGACCCAGAAGGCGAGACCCAGAGATGTTCTGGCAGCGTTTGCTAGATACGCCCAGAAGGAGGCAATCCTCCGAGCGGCGAGACAGAGCGAGCCCCCTTTGTTTGTTTGAAGATCGCTTTGATTCAAGACCTGGCGGCTAGCACTCTAGTGAAGAGGAGGCAGATGGGTCCGCTAGTGAAAGTGTTGAATGAGAAGGACATACGATATAAGTGGACTTTTCCGTTTGGTCTACTCTTTGAATGGGAGGGAGCCCAGAAGAGAGTGACGACCCTACAGGAGGGGTCTGACACAATTCACATCGATCTGGAGGACATCCCGACGAGCTCGGGAGCGGGGGGCACAATAGGACACAACAGGCAGAAACCATGGAGTTGGTCGATGGTGGGAGAGAAGAAGAGGAAAAGTGGCAAAGAGGGTAGGAGGCAGCAAAAAGGGAATCCTAGCGAAGGGAGGAGTGACCCTCCCAATGACTCCTGAAGTTTGACTCGGAATGAGAGGCGGTGGGCCACTAGTAGGAGAAATGAAGAAATGGGTTGGAGGAGGAGCAATCATTTTGGGGTACGCTAAGGGCGGAAATGCCCGAGTTAGGAGTGGTGAGCAGGCCCGAAAAGGGTGGATTGCTAAGGAGGGGGGGTGGGAAGGGTTGAGGGGAGGCAAGCTATTCAAGGAGGAGAAAGGAGGGAAGACAGTTGTGCAGAGACGAATCTCAGTTGCAACCCTTAACTTCTTAAGTGGGTAACGCATAATGTGCGAGGGTTGAACTCTCCCCTGCGAAGGAAGAAGTTGGAACTCTTTGTGAGGAAGGAGAGACCTGATATTATCGGTCTCCAAGAAACGCACTTACTACCTAAAGACCAGGGTCGGTTGAAGCTGAGAGGCTTTGATCAGATATTGCATGCCTCGGGTCACAATAAAACGAAGGGAGTAGCACTAGCTATTCGAAGTACGGTTAATTTCAGAGTGGAGGCAGTCACAAGAGATAAAGAGGGGAGATACTTAGTGGTTAGGGGGAAGTATCAGGATGCCCCTTACACAATAGCGGTGGTATACAGCCCGAACTCTGGTCAGGAGCAATTTCTGCTGTCAGTACTGAGAGTGTTAGAAGAACAATCTTGGGGGCAGGTTATTTTATTGGGAGACTTGAATATCGCATGGGATAGGGTACGGGACAGAAGTGGCGACGGTTTTAGAGGTGGTGGGGTAGTGTTGTCGGCAGAATTGAAGGGTAGGATTAGAAACCTGGGGATCCGGGATGTGTGGAGGGAGGTAAAGGGAGATGCAGAGGGTTATACCTTCTTATCTGGGGTCCATGGATCTCAATCTAGAATAGATTATATATGTGTCTCTGTAGGGCTAGTGGGATGTATCCAGGAAGTGCAGGTGGGACCGATTGGAATAGCCGACCATAAGGTAGTATCAGCGGTTATGGATTTGGGTAAGAGGGGGAGGGGGGTTTGGGGCTGGAAGTTCCCTGGTGCGCTCTTGAGGGACCCAGTGGTTCGGGAAGGGATTGAGAAGAAGATTAAGACCTTCTTTGCTATAAACAGGTTGGAGGACACGGGAGAGGGGATAAGGTAGGACGCCTTTAAGGCTACAATAAGAGGGGATCTAATTGCTGCGTCTGCTTTTCGGGTGAAGCAGTTAAGAGCTTTGGAGGTACAATTGGAGGCGGAGGTTGAGGCAGCTAGGCAGGCAGCAGGGCCTACTTCATCCGGGATAGCCTTACGGGAATATAGGAAAGCGATGGGCCAGTTAGAATTACTACGTACCAAGAAAGCGGAAGGGGCACTCATAGCTGTGAGACAAAAGTACTATGCTAAAGCGAATAAAGCGAGTATGTTTTTTGCACGGCTACTTAGGGGAACGAGGGCGAAAAATGCCATCACAGCCATAAAACTGAGCAATGGGGTGAGAGTGACAGAGAGGGAAGAATTGAAGGAGTCTATAGCGGAGTTTTATGACTCCCTTTATGCATCCCGACACTCCCTTAGTGAGGCGCAAGATAGGTTTTTACAATCGGTCCAGCTGAGGGAAATTGATAGGGAGACGAGGGAGGCATTAAACAGTGAAATCACAGAGGATGAAGTAAGAGGGGTGGTCAGAGCTGTCCCAGGGAATAAAGCCCCCAGCCCCGACGGTTATACCGCTGCCTTTTATAAAATGTTTATGACACAGTTGGCCCCGCAATTGACCTCTCTATTCAATACATTTCGACGGACAGGTAAAATTTCCCCGTCAATGGAAGAAGCAAAAGTGACCCTTGTCCTCAAGCCGCATAAGGACCCGGAGGAGAGAACGGCTTACTGCCCCATTGCCTTGATCAATATTGATGCCAAAATGTATACCAAAATCTTGGCTAATAGGCTGAATACCATTCTGTCTTCTCTTGTACATCCCGATCAAGCGGGCTTTGCCAAAGGCCGGCAAACAGCAGATAGCATTTGGTGGGTGGCCCATTTAGTTGAAAAAGTCCAAAGGACATCCACTCCAGCGGTCTTGGTAACGCTCGATGCGGAAAAGGCTTTGACCGCGTGGAGTGGTCTTTTCTGTTTCACATACTGGAAAAGATGGGCATTAGGGGGGAATTTCCCAAAATGGTCCAGGCGAACTACCAAGCACCATCCATTAGAATAATGGTCAATAGGACAGCTACTAGAAGGGTCAACGTACAAAGGGGGACTGAGCAAGGCTGCCCCCTATCTCCTATTCTTTATGCACTGTACCTGGAACCCTTACTGCAAGCGATTAGAGAAAAGCCGGATATACGAGGCATCCCGTTTGGGGGGGAACAACAGAAGGTCGCGGCCTTTGCTGACGACATGTTGCTGATGTTGACGGTGCCCAGAGAATCGCTTCAGGTTAGCCTATCCCTGTTGGATCCATTTCGGGTAGCCTCGGGACTCAAGGTTAACGCTGACAAGTCAGAAATCCTTAATCTAACACTTAGGGGGCTAGAACTCGAAGAGATGAGGGAAGATACTCACTTATTGTGGAGCCCGGGTGGGATTACATACTTGGGGGTAAAGATCACGGCAACAATCTCGTGGTGGTAGCAAGCGAATTTTCCCCCGCTCCTCCGTGCAATTCAAAAGGACTATCGTAGATGGCGAGGCCTTAGAGTATCCTGGCTTGGGCGGATTGCAGCGGTGAAGATGGTTGCGCTGCCGTGGCTGTTATATTTATTTAAGGCTATTCCGCAGCCGTTCCACCCAGCTTCTTTAGGGAATTGGGGATTCTGACGAAAGATTTTGCATGGGAAGGGAAAAGACCAAGGGTGTGGGGAGCGTTGTTAATGGCATCTAGACAAGAGGGAGGCCTGGCTCTGCCGAACTTTCGGCGGTATTATGAGGCAACTCAGCTACGAATCATCAGGGAATGGCTGCAGGGGGAAGAGAGTCAGCGAGAGAAACTCTGGGTGAGAATGGACAGAGCGGTGGCACACCGTAGCCTCACAGAAGTCCTTTGGCTCCCGAAGGAGCATAGACTGCGGCACCTCTATGAAAGCACTATCACCAAACATATGGTGGACATTTGGGATTCCATGGTAAAGGACCAAGGGCATTACTTCCTTCCCCTCTCCGTTCACACCGCGTTTTGGCAATGGCGATTTTTCCCAGGGTCTGGAGAAGGGGGCTTTTAAGAGTTGGCAAGAAGGAGGATGCGGGAAGTTATGTGATATGTTCCGTGAGGGGGAATTACTGTAATTTGAGGACTGTAAAAGGGTATTGCAATACAGGAGAAAGAAAGGTTGCGTTACGCTCAAATAAGGCATTGGGTGCTACACCCAGGAGTTAGACAGGCGGGAACTAGGGAGCCGACAAACTTTGAGAAATTTCTGCTGACTAACGACGGTACGAAAGGCCTTATCTCCAATATCTATAAGATCCTGAATAGCTCGCAACCCGATTTTCAGTGGCCTTACATGCAGACATGGGGAAAGGCCCTAGGGAGGGAAATCGGCAGAGAGGAGTGGGAAAGACTTTGGAAGAAGATACCCAAATTAGCTAGAGCCTCCCAGCTCCAAGAGGCATGGTATAAGCTCCTATTTGGATGGCACTACACCCCGGCCAAACTGCATAAGATGT
Source organism: Ambystoma mexicanum (assembly GCF_040938575.1). NCBI lineage: Eukaryota > Metazoa > Chordata > Amphibia > Caudata > Ambystomatidae > Ambystoma > Ambystoma mexicanum. Next base: position 951,189,811 of record NC_090928.1, on the reverse strand, counting down.
TTCCCACGTGATCGGACAGGTGCTGGAGGGGCTGTGGTTTAGTAGGCACGGCAGAACACATGTGGTGGCACTGTCCCAAGATTTCAGCATTTTGGACTGAGGTACAAGGAGCGCAAGAAAGGGCTTTTGGCCCAGCAGATACACAGACCCCGATGCAGATCCTCCTGGGCGTCCGGGTGCTTTCTGATGAAGGGAGGATCAGGGGTAGGGAGAAAGCAAAAGCAATCTTGACGCTGGCAGCCCTTTTGTTGATAGCCCAAAGATGGAGGAGCCCCGAGATTCCAAGGGAACAGGACTAGCTGCGGAAGGTTTGGGACATAGTGGCCTTGGAGTGGGCAATTTATGCCATGGAGAATAAAGTGCAAAGCTTTGCGGCTGACTGGGGGGAGCTTATGACTTTTCTCAAAGATGACTACAGAGTGATATGGTGTCCGCAACGCCTGAGACTTCTTGAGCTACAATAGGGTGAGGGAACTGTCTGGGAGAGGGAAGATGGGGAATTTTGAATGCTCGTCGTCCTGTGGGGGAGGAGTGGGGTGGTTATTTTCATTCTTTTGTGGTTGCTTTGTTGTTAACATTTGAAAAGTTCAATAAAAAGAGTTTTCAAAAAAAAATAATGATGAAAACAAGGAAAGGGGGTGTTTTATAAAAATGGGGATGAGCATGGGTACAACTTTAAACTGAGAGTGCCACGACCGGGCTTGATGTATTCTCTGTTGGTTCACTGTGTTACAATTAACGATACCAAGTTAACTAAGTTAGGTAAATGTTTGCAGTTTGATATGCTCTCAGTAAATTAGAAAAATGGGTTTGTGGTCCGAAGAAATGAACAACTGAAAGCATGAAACTGAGAAACTAGATAAATATATTCATAGACTGGTTTTGTGAATAAAAAGTTTATTTTTTATTTTTGATTGAGGGCATCTGATTACATTTAAAACTATTGTACACTATTACATTAACAACCATTTAAAAAAGCATGTTTTCTAAAAAGTATCATAAGTCATGCTACATAACACTGCATAAATAGTTAAAAATTAACATGATTATTATAAGGTAATGTATCATAAAATGTCCTTAAGAGCGACAGCTGAAAAGGTTGCAATTAAAAAATAAACATGCCAACATTTGTAGAATATAGTCGGGCACAGTAACCTATGTGGCCAGGATCAATTTCTTCGCCACCCTCTGCCAGACATGAAAGGCTGACGCTACTGTTGTCAGGGCTTCAGCGCCAAAGATTGTGGCCCAGAATTGGTCAGAGGTATAAGAGCAAACTTCGCTGTAGGCCTTATTGTACTCTGACCTCAGGGCCCCACACTGGGTCAGGATGTGGCAAATGTTCTCCAATTGCTTGCCTCACAATCTACATACTCTTTCATCTCTAGGTACACCCGCCCATGCCCGCGTGTTTTGAAATACGGAGAGAGTTTGAAGAAAGATGGCCGTGATGAATCTCATCAGCTTTGGAAGGCGCAGCTTTCTCAAATACGATTTTGGGAGGCAGAGTGTAACGGCCTGACGGGAAAAGGCCTCGAACCTGCGAAGGCCAGCCAAATGGTCGAGAGACAAGCCTGCGTCCAGACGGATGAGTTTCCCCTCAGTCCAACACAGACAGAAATCCAACCACGTCTCTGGGACCCTATCTATGCCCATCTCCACCAAGCATTGTTTGGCCATCCTGTCCAGATCTCTATACCATATACTCTTTGAGAAACTCTTGCAGCGTGCCGCCACCTGTCCCAGTATTGAAGCAACCTCCAGATTATTGTAATATATCTTAGCCCAGAATTTAATAGTTGCCGACTTCCACAGCATTAATAAGGAGCAGAGACCCAGCTCTAACCGGATAGCCTCCACCAGGACACTCCCAGAGACTCCAGGTAGTGATCGTAGAATTTTTACTTCCAGTCTAGGGAGCCAACCCACTGCTCTTAAGGGAAATGCCTCCAGGGCATAAAGAATGCTTGGGATAACCGAGACCCTATAGGCCATGATCTTAGCCTCAAGTGAGCCCCCTCCCTGAGAGTCAATAATTCTTTTGAGGGACAGCCGTTTGGCCCATTCTCTATGCGTTATCCCAGTGCCAAATTCCAATGGGGATAAACATGGTCTGATGGATACTCTCAAGTATCAATATTCTATTACCTGCTCCAGTTTTACTCCCCCAGCCTCCAAAACAAACGAAGGAGCACCATATGCTCCCTTCCCACAAATTTATTTGGTTTTAGCTGCATTGGGTAAAAGGCCATGTTCAGTGGCAAAGGTGTGTATAGCATTAAGGGACTGTTGCAACCCGAGCAGGGTACGGTCTAAAATGACTCTGTCGTTTGCATATAGCAAACAAGGGAGATTGATCTTTCCATATAGTGGGGGGGGATTCTCGGTTCCTCTTAGGATTGCGGGTAGCACTGATGTATATAGATCCTATATAGATTCTATAGTAAAGGAGCTATGGGGAACCCCCGTTTCAAACCCTGTGTCGTGTTAAAGGAGCCTGACAAAACCCCCTCCGGTGACAATCTGATCTTGACCTACATGTCACTATAGAGTGACTTAATAAGATAACTGAGTGGTGAATCTATACCCCATGCTTCCAGCTTTCCCCAAAGTTTCCCTCTATTACACTGTCAAATGCTGCTGAATAGTCAATGAAGCATAGATATAACAAGCCTTTTGTTTATGTTATTTGTTTGCCTTTTATGATACACGGAGAACTAAATATATAGATACATGGTCCTCTCCTTAAAAGCCCCATACATACAAGCCACATACTACTCCATATAATTTCAGATAATAAACACAAAGGAAAAGTATATCGATAAATGGTGGTAATTTGATTTATATAGCGCTATACACCAAGTGCTGTACAAAAGTAAAAACGGTACAAATAATGTAAGACAAAATTGAAAAGCACAGGTTAACCAGTGAAGAGATGAGTCTTAAGGTGATAGTGGAAAACAGAAAGAAAAGACACAAATTGAAGAGAAAGAAGAAGCGCATTCCAGCCCTTCAGGGCCAAGAGGGAAAAAGAGCAGAAACAGGAATTAGCACAAGGAGGAAGAGGAACAATAAAAAGAAAATGGGACTGAGAGCAAAAAGGACGTGATGGGACATAAGAAGAAATGAGTGGAAAGATAGGGGGGGCAAGACCGTGAAGGCATTTGAAAACTAGACAGAGAACATTAAACAACAGCTGTGACTCAAAAGAGAGCCAGTGAAGAGAGGCAAGAGCAGGGGCGATACAAAGGAAGATGAGGAGAAAAGAAGGCATACAGCAGAGTTGAAGATAAAACAAAGAGGGGAGAGGTGGACTGCCGGAGGACCGGGTAGAAGAGAGGAGCAGTAGAACAGTCAGGGGAAAATCAGAAAGGAAACTAGAAGTTTTGGAGCAGAACAAGGAAGAAATGGTATAGCCTTCTGTATATTGAAGAGCTGCACCCGGCAGGAGCAAGAGAGGGCAGAAACATGAGGAGAAAAAGAAAGAGATGAGTAAAGAAGGATTGAATTGCAGGAAGGCAAAAGGTAAATAGTAGAGTGCATAGAGGAAGAGAAAGAAGAAAACAAAAGAAAGAGCTGTGTATCGTCAGCGTAGAGCTCTTGAGAAAGACCAAAAGAAGAAATAAGAGAGGCAAGAGGAATTGTGTAGAGAGAGAAAAGTAGAGCACCCAAGACCAAGCCCCGAGAAACTGCATACTGAAGAGGAAGTGTGGAGGAGGGAAGACCAGCCCAGGACACGCAGCGTGTGCGATTTGTCAGGCAAGAGCAAATCCATTTTTAGCAAAGAACCACCGAAACCTAGACCAGAGAGGGAATGGAGAAGAAGAGAATGATCAACAATTTCGAAAGCAACAGACAGATCAAGCAAGACCAGAAGTGAAGATTGCCGAGACAAATGAGCCGAGAGAAGAGAGTCACAGACCGAGATAAGAGACATTTCGATAATCTGTTAAGTGCATTTGCCAATCAGCATCACAAATCAAATTCGCCATGAGTAATCATTTTCCAATAAGGTTGAGAGAAAGAAAGGACATAAAGAGAGTAGCCCAACTCGGGGATATCCCACTGATATCATCAGCAAGAAATTGATGTAATTATATAATAGATGGTCCTACCAGAGCATGCTTAGAAGCGTCCAGTCACAACAATTCAATATAACGGCACAAGCTATCGAAATAAAAAAAGTCTGTATAAAAAGTACCAAACTACTGTATACCTCTAAATTCAGGGTCTGCAACTTTTGGCTCTCTCGATGTTTTGGACGACAACTCCCATCAGCATTGTGCAGCATTATCAATGGAGAAGGATGATGGAATTCATAGTCCAAAACATCTGGAGAGCCACACTTGCAGACCCCTGCTCAAAATGCCATCACGGAGTGCCACCCTCTACACAATTTTCTCAAGACCATTTGTTTTGTCTCATAGAGCCAAATCTAAAAACATTAATTTAGCACTAGTTCAGTCTTGTTTTTCTGATTCTGTCACAGATCCATTAAAATATCTTCAAAGTTAGTCACAGACAGAACTTGAAAAAATTGGATTTATTTCTAGACAGATGGCTGCTATTTGTAGCATCAAAGCAGTGTTGAATACATGGGGCTCTCTGCTTGAATAAACACCTTTTGTCACAGCATGCAATGTACATTATGTCCTACTGCCGAACGCCAACTGTCTTTTTTTTAACCTCAAAGGTTCTACCCTCACAGAGAGACATTTGATTCTATATAGTTCAGGATTGCAAAGCGTTGTGATCACAGCTGCTGTCAGGAGTGAACACAAGTTTTCAAATGCTACAACACACCAAACCCTGCATGGAAAAACAGATTCCGGGGAGCCGCCAAAAAAAGGGTGGGGGGGAACCGCCGAAAAAAAAAGTTAAAAAAAAGAAAAACAGATTCCCAAACAGTGCTTTAGATTCAGTAAAGGACAATACATTTCCAATTCGTATTCATTTAGGCGCATAGCTTGCAAGCCAACATGAAGGAACCCTGCACTTCACAAGTTTGAATCCCAAGAGAGGAACAATTTAGTCTTTCATCCTTCCAAGGTGGATAAACAATTACCATTAAAACAATGGAACGATAATGGGATAATAATAACTTCTGCTTATAGCAAATTGAAACCTGTGTGTAGCACTGGATAAACACACACATTATTGTTGAAGACATTTGTTCCCTACATAATATGCCACAATAGACTGTAATAGACTGTAATAGACTGTGACAGTATCCATTGCGTTTATCTTGATGTTTGCTCATTCAACCATGCAGCATTTCTCTTTGTCGTCACTTGCTCAATGTGCCCCAGGAAGTGTGACTACAAGTTCCAGCATGCAACATTTCTCTTTGTCGTCACTTGCTCAAAGTGCCCCAGGAAGTCTAGCTACAAGTTCCAGCATGCAGCATTTCTTTGTCGTCACTTGCTCAATGTGCCCCAGGAAGTCTGGCCCAAAGTTCCAGCATGCAGCATTTCTCTTTGTCGTCACCTGCTCAAGGTGCCCCAGGAAGTCAAGGTGCCCCAGGAAGTCTGCCTACAAGTTCCAGGACACAGCATTTCTCTTTGTCGTCATTTGCACAAGGTGCTCCAGGAAGTCTGGCTACAAGTTCCAGCATGCAGCATTTCTCTTTGTCTTCACTTGCTCAAGGTGCTCAAAGAAGACAAGTATGCAATGTTCTACATGGGACACTTCCTCAAGTGCTCTAGGAAGTCTGTCTCCAAGTTCCAAAGTGCAGCATTTCCCTTTTGGATCACTTGCTCAAGTGCTCTAGGAAGTCTGATCCGAGGTCCAGCATCCAGTGTTTCTCTTTGTCTTCACTTGGTCTAGGAAGTCGGCTGCCAGTTCCAGCATGCAGCGTTTATCTTAGTATCCATTTCCCGAGTGCCCTCTAGGAACTCTGACTCCAAGTATCAACAAGTAGCATCTTTCTTGTGGTTCACTGGCTCGAGGTCGTAGAGGAATGCTAGCTCCCAGTTCTAGCATGCAGTGAAGCTCCTTGGATCAGCACTCTAGGAAGTCTGGATCCCAGTTCCAGTGCCAGCATGCAGCGTGTCTATTTCCCGAGTGCCAGTGGCGTAACACCAAATGTGCGGGCCCCCTTGCGAGCCATGCTGAGGGCCCGGCCCCCCCACCCCCAAATCAGCAACAAATGATGGGTTGCGCCACACTCTGGACCGGCCTAGATTTTCACACTTGCGCAATACACACAAACGTGCTGCTGAAGGGGTTTGCCGCACACTGCACTAGGAGAAAGATATACATTTGTGCTTTAATGCACTATACAGCACACTTTCTGAGTTGAATTGGCTATAAAGCCACAATGTTTGCAATTGTTTTGTAGAGTAACACCAATCCAATACCTGAAGTCACTAGCAGTGCACAGGAACATTAATGCTTTGCTATTAAAAATGCCATGCCACAATGAAAACATGTCCAACTGGCAGCACAATGTAGACCAGTGTAGACACGCAATAACATTACAGTAAAGCATGCCAGGCCACATTCAGACATACCTAGACAGGTTGCAACAAAACACCAGTCAAAGCAATAACACTCATCAAGAAGAGCGCACACATTAAAGCCTGTGTCTCCGTGGCCTCTACCAACACGGCCAAACTCTTTAAAAGGAACTGGTCAATCCTGTTGCAGCCTCTACCTCTCCTGTTCTCTCGAAGGCCCTCTGTACGGCTCTGGCCTCTCACTTCTCCGCTAAATCTCAGGACATCCTGTCCTCTATCTCCTCTTCCTCTCCCTCTTCCTCTCTCGGCCCCCTTTGGTCATCTCTACCTCTCCTCCTATTTCCTCTTTCTCTTTGACAACACCTGCCGAGGTTTCTAGATCAATGCAAGTGTTGTCCAAACAGGTGCTCCCCTGCTCCTCCAGAACCATCAAGGACAATATTGACACCATCGCTCCAGGCTTGGCTGATTTATGTTATCCCTCTTTGGCCACTGGAATGTTCCCCTCTCCCCTTAAGCACTTCCTTGTGCACCCACTCCTCAAGAAGCGGTCTGCTGAGCCTACCTGCCCAGCAAACTATTGCCCAATCTCCATCACCCCTTTCTTGGGCAAATACTTGGAAAAGCATGAAATCTCCCAGCTTATTCTCCACACTGAATCTGTTGGTTGTCTCCATGACCATCAGTCTGGCTTCAGAGCTGCCAGAGGCATGGGAACTGCTCTCCTGAACACATGTGAAGATCTGGGTCTCTAACCTTGATTCCAGCATTCCTTCTGTCCTCATCCTCCTTTTTCCTCTGCTTTTGACACAGTCAACCACGCCATCCTGATCAATCGACTCCGTGAGAAACTGGGCATCACGGATCAGGCCCTGGAATGACTGACCTCCTTCCTCTTGGACCACCCTCCCAACCCCCTCCAAGGTCCAACCAGGTCCCATTCTCTCTGCCACCTCTCTCTACCTGTGGCATTCCCCAGGGATCTATACTCTCACCCTGGATTTTCAACCTCTACTTGGCCCGTTTGGTCCACCTGATCTCTACCTTCTCCTCTAACTTTCAGTGTTATGCGAATGACTCAGCTTTCCTTCAGGCTCCCCTCAGCCTCCTCTCCTCTCTCGCTCATTCCTGACTGTCTATCCGCGATTCAGGATTGGTTCACCTCAAACAATCTCTGCCTTAATGCCAGTAAGATGGAGATCCTTCACATTGGTACCCCGGCACCTGCTTTCCCTCTCTCACTCTGGTCGTCCACCTTGGGCCCTCTTCCTTCGCCTTCCTGCGAGGAAAAAAACATTGGTGTCATCTTCTATGCCACTCTCTCCTTCTCTCCTCACATCTCAAATGTCACCAAGAAGTTCCACTAACAGCTGCTCCTCCTCAAAGGGACTCTTCCCTTTCTCTCTTTCCACCAGATGCTCACTGTCTCCGGAGCCCCGGTTCTCTCTAGGATGGACTACTGCAACAGCCTCTTTCTCACTCTGCCTTCCTCTACTCTCCGTCATCTGCAACTAATCCAGAACAGGGCTGCAAGGCTTATCCTTGGCTTCAAGCCCAGGGATCGTATCTCTTCAGCCCTGAAATCGCTCCACTGGCTCCCGGTGGCTGCAAGGATCAAGTTCAAGACACTTTGCATTGTCCACAAGGCTTTCTTGGGCTGGGGCCCATACCTCAGCCAATGATCTCTTCCAAAATACCTTCCTTATCGAGCCCTTTGCTCAGCTACCTCCAACTCTTGAAGGGTTGGACGCATCTCCAGGCAGAGAGTGGGGGGTAGATCTCTCTCCTCTGCTGGTGCCTCCCTCTGGAATGGCCTCCCTTCCCCTTCAAACTTGAGCCGGACCATCTGAAGTTACGAAAGCAGCTAAAAACTTTTTCTCCTCTGCTTTCTCTCTCTCCCTCCTCTGCTGACCTACCTGTCTGCTGTACTGACCGGTTACTCTGATACCCTCCGAGTCTCTCTGAGTCCCGGCTCTTTCTTGATCGGTCACCCTTGCACTGTCTCAGTGCCTACCACACATTTTGGGGCTGTAACTATAACACTGCAGCCCCTTGTTCTCCTTGAACTTCCCATAGCCGTGATGCCCTGGCTGGATTTATTCAGATCATTGCAGCCCCGTTTTCCCCTCCCCTCCCCCTTGCACTTCTCGTTCTCGCAATGACACAAGGCCTAGTGAGATCATTTGTCTTGTCCTCCCTGTATCTTCCCTCCCTTGTATTGTCGCGCATAGAAATACTTGTGTACAGGCGTGTTATAAATGACTTATATCATATAATTTTATCACAGATGCCCAGAAAAATATACAATGCCGCATTAAGAAATGGCTAGACTGACAGCACCCAAATGCCAATATACACAGGTAATTACACTTAGCAGGACTGCTTTATCAGAAAATCCCAGTAAAAGTGAAAGTCATACCAAACTGAGGAATGACTAGACTGGCTGCACCAAAATGCCTCTCTAGCCACTAAAACCACATATCATGCCTACTTAGCGTGGACATGGACAACCATTATGATTTATCCCACAATTCTGCCCCCCACCACGCATCCCCTCTCCCTCCCACCCCCTACCCCAACCTCCAAAATCAGCTCCTCGGCCAAGAATTACCTCCACGTCCCTCTTCCTTTTCCCAAAGCTTACGTATGAGGCTCCTTGCCTCATAGGTAAGTACTGGGATAAGGAATAATGGGACTGGGAGTAATGAAGATTACAGGTAGCTGAGTCAGGCATTACCTGCATGTACCTCTACCTCATCCCAGTACTTGTGTATGAGGCACAGTGTCTTATACACAAGTACTGCCTCAGACATAAGTACTGGGACAAGGAAGAATAGGGCTAGGAATAATCAAGGCATTAAACACAAGTAGTGGCGCAACACCATTGAGTTGACTGAGCTTCAGCACCCCCCCTGAAATTTTGGGCTATGTTGACTCGACCTGGATGACCTTTAGAGCAGTTGCCGGACAGAACAGTACATAGAAGTTAAACGGTACCTGGGTTTTGCTGTTAATAAGGGCCCAGCCATTACCAACGTAAAGCATTTCACTGTTAGTACCTGCATTCAAATTCCAAATTTTTTAGGCAATTGAAATCGCGATGTGGGTCTAGTACTTACATCACAGGGGGTGATTGGAAGGGTAGAAAGGGAGTAGGAAACTTAAGGGAGAGAGTTAACTGCTTGTAACATTGAAGCTGCACTAAATAGTCTCATTAAAATGCATAAAGAAGTCAGATAGCCCCAGACAAATAAGTTTGCCCGTCCCCACCACCCATGAAGTTAGCGCCTCTCCCAACATTTGAAGTGTAAGTTTTGCCCCTGTACACAAGCACACACACTATTCACCATTTACACACCCAGCCATCCATACATTTAAGTGTGCACTCTTTCACCATGCAAGCACACTCAGGCAGCCACCCGTACAATTAAGTGTGCGCCCTTTCAGCATACAGGCACACACCCAGGCTCCCACCCATACATTTATGTGTGCACCCTTTCACCGTACACGCACACACGCGCACCCAGCGACCCATAGATTTGATTGCACCCTTTCACCATACACTCACACAGGCAGCCACTTATACATTTAAGTGTGCACCCTTTCACCATACACTCACACACGTCATGGGGTTGAGGGGAGCCCTATTACTTCAAAAATAAATTGGGGCTCATTACGGGCCTGGCGGTGACCGTGCCGGTGCTACCGGCGGGGTGCCGCCGGACCCGTAAAAAATTACCGCCGCCTGACTTCGGTAATTTCAATAATCCCCATTCCCGTGGAGTCCCATAGGACTCCACGGGAATGGGGACACGGAAGCACTGCCACCGTTGTTAACGCTGCTGGTGCTTCCATGACGGGTATGCCTACCATGACAGCTGTGCTTGGCAGGGTAAGACCTGTCGAGCATGGCGGCCCCAGCAGGTAGACCTGTAATATGCTGGTCCGGAAAAAAACGGTGCCGGTAAGCTTACCAGCACCGATGTTTCCAGACTGGCATGGTCAGAATGAGCCCCATTGTTTCTTTTTGAAGTCACTCTAACTTCATTAAGAAATTATTCAGTTAAGGACTGAACCATAACGGAAATAATTTCTTTATGAAGGCAGAGTGACTTCAAAAATAAACTATTTATTTTTGAAGTCATAGGGCTCGCCCCCCACCCCATGACATGGAGGCCTCCAGCCTAAGGTTTTCCTTGTCATGGGGTCAGGGGAGTCACTCTGCCTTCATAAAGAAATGATTTCTGTTGCAGAAATAATGTCTTTATGAATGCAGATTGAATTCAAAAAGAAACTTTTATTTGAGAAAAAAAATCTTTTTTTTTTCACGTGGGGCCCCCAGGACATGTGCTGGTGGGGCCCCCAGCACTGCTGGGGTTGCAGGGGCCCCTGATACACCAGTGCTGAGTGCCCCCTAGGAACTCTGACTCCAAGTAGTATCTTTCTTCTGGTTCAGTGGCTCAAGGTGCGAGAGGAAGTCTGGTTCCCGTTCCAGCATGCAGCATTTCTCTTTCTGTCTATTTCCTGAGTGCCCCCTAGGAACTCTGGCTCCAAGTAGCATCTTTCTTGTGGTTCACTGTCTGGAGGTCGTAGAGGAATGCTAGCTCCCAGTTCTAGCATGCAGTGAAGCTCCTTGGATCAGCACTCTAGGAAGTATTGACCCCAGTTCCAGTCCCAGCATGCAGCGTTTCTCTTTCTGTCTATTTCCTGAGTGCCCCCTAGGAACTCTGACTCCAAGTATCAACAAGCAGCACCTTTCTTGTGGCTCACTGGCTCCCAGTTCCAGCATGCAGCGCTAAAGTTCACTTTCTCAAAGTGATTTTGAGGGTTAAGGCGCGCATGCTTTCCCTCCAGGTCGTGGACTTTGTCACGTTCTTGGCTTTTTTGATAGGCTGCAGTGTTTAACACGGCGTTAATAGCCCCACCCCCGCCCCCATTTTTTATTGTCGTGGTCTGCTTTCACAATGTTTTATCTTGAGTGTCCTTCTAATTTGTAATCCACAATAAGCATCAACACTTCGCTGATGCATAACATAGTAATTAGCCATTTGCAGCTCACATTGTAAATGAACCCATAGACATTTCTCATGCGAATTAAGCATGTGGGTTATACACATACACGTTGTAATGCATGGTTCTGCATCACAGACCATCTGTGTTGCGTGTGGCTGTTTTAGCACACCTGCTGCTGAGGCTTTGGATGGGTGCAGTCCAATACATCAAACACATTATTTAATCCTTTATTTTAGTGTTTAGTATAGTGCTGCGTTCAGAGCGTTCAGAGTGAACCGTTTCAGAGTGCTGGGAAATGTGGTTGGGGTTAAACAGACTAAAGGGGGGGAAAGAGAGTGGAAGGTTTATAAAGCACTAGGAAGGAAAGAAAAAAAAACAGGGCAGAAGGTGGATTTAAGGAGGAGGTAAGTGTGGAAGGTCAACAACACAACATGCCCAAACGCTTCGGACCTAACGCTTTAATGCACCATCAAGTGGGGCTTATGGGAGCTCAAGGGCTGGAACGACAATTGGGCTCGATCCGTGGGGCTCATTGTCCAGGTACTGAAAGGCTGGCCACATCCTCTATGGACTGGTTGGGGGCTGACGTTTCAAGGCAGTCTTGTGTGACTCCATGGGTATGGCATCATGTTGTTCATTGTCCAAGTGATGAGAGGCTGTCCACATCATCTATGGGGTGCACAATAGACCCAAAAGTGTATACCAACTCTCATAGCATTACCTGGTTATTTGGTTGTCATAGCGATCTCCTTACATAGAAACCCTGTATAATGTCTTTATTTTATATCAGACATAGACATCTAATATGAAGACAGTGTATAAAAAATTACTTGCATTCATTTAAAAAGTACATACATTAAATCTCTAATGACAATTAATTATATTTTTGAAACAACAACACACATTAATAACCAACAACAACCCATAATGTACAGCGTACAACCCATATCATTCATTCACATTCATAATACTCTCATACTGTGCAAGATGGGCAAAGTAAACAAGTTTGTAATGGTAAACATGCGGTAATGGTGCCAGTGTTTCCACATCCGTCTGCGGCCGATGGCGTTATGCCTGCCAGGTCAGACCTGGCGGGTGTAACACTACACGGCCACAGAACTCAGAGTTAGCCGGTCTGGAAAACAGTGCCGGTACAGTTTTACCATCACTGTTAAATCCGGACCGGCTAACTTGTAATGAGGCCCATTGTCTTAAATTTCCAGCAATATGGTGCATACAACTGGACAAACAATGGCACTCCTTTGATGAACCCAAAACTGCATGGTGTTTCTTGCAGCAACAAAACCTGGTGACTACAGACTTTGAACGGGTGGGAGCAGGGACTAGGTGAACGGACCGCTCCTCCTCGCCAACGTTTGCATCATGTGCACGACATATGGGGAGCCTGACCATTTTAGGTTAGGATCTAAATTTTACTTTTGACCCCACTATGAATTGTCAGAGTACCGCTTCTGGTGCCCCACCAACCTGAGAAAGCGAGAAGCTCTTCAGACGCTGATGAATGACCTACGACTAAAGGGTACATGTTGACACATACACAGGGACCACTGGGACTATACATTTTACTCTCACCGACACCATAGCTATTCCCGGATGGATTATTGGATGATTCCTGCCAACACGATAGATATGATCAAGGACTGTACAATCCTCCAACCTACCCTTTCAGATCATGCCCCTGTATTCCGGCACCTATCACTTCCAGATACAATGCGTAGAACCCCGACTTGGCGCCTTAACTTAAGAGCACTCACATACTCAGATTTTCTAGCATACCTACAGGAGGATATAGATATTTTCTGGGAGTACAAATCTCACTCCGGAATACTCTCCTTACAAGTGCTAGGATGCTTTCAATGCCTTTCTCAGAGGTCAATGCATATCACGCTGGTCTTATAAACTTAAGACCTAAGGGGGAAAAAAGAAGCTCTGAGCGGCTGAGAAACAACATAAACAGATACAAGACAGACTGTCTGAAACCCAGCTCCATAGATTACGGATGGAGACTAAACAACTTTCCACCGCAAGGGCACAGAAATCCTTCACGAGCTGGACACAGGCGTACTATTTGGAGTGCGATAGACCAATACATATAATGGTGTTGGCATTGAAACAGAGGCAGGCCACGCAAATTATCACTTCCATTAGGGATACCCGTGGGCACCTATTGCTCAGAGACCATCATCCATCAAAGACAAAATATTCCTCAAATCGGTTTCCCAGATTCATAAATGTCTCCACCAAGCAGCCCCTCAATACCTCATCTCCAGATTTCACCAGATCCACCCTTTCTCGCCCTTCTAGAACAGCCAACTCCAACCTCCTCCTGGTGCCCAGGTTTAAACGTACAATGTCCGGAGGGAACAGCTTTCCAGTAAAAGCAGCTCAATTCTGGAACTTCCTTCCTCCTCCCTGCAGGGAGGACCTCCCCTACCACCAGTTCAGAGCTAAGACCATCCACTGGCTCAAAGCTATAGACTCATAACAACCTCTCGCTGCCCTGTTGCTCCTCACCACAATGATTGTAAATATGTACATTTGGTTGTCCACTGCTCAGCGTAGATACTTTTCTTGCGACTACTGGCCTATTGTACATAGTACTGCTTATATTGTATATTTCTGTATCTGTGCCTCCTCGCGTGACACGTCCAGCACTGTAACCACAGCTGGACTTCACTCCTCTGTATGTAACTAAGCTTTGCAAATACAAATACAAATACAAATATTAGCGCCCAATTCCCAGAATATTATCAAGAACTGTATACAGCCTCTGGCTCTTGCTCAATCTGCGGTATGAGGGAATTTCTTGATTCCATGACCCTACCTATAATACACCTTGCTCAGACAGACAACCTCAGTGTCCCCATTACAACCTCAGAAATATTGCACGCAATCTCCTCACTTTCCCCAGGTAAGACGTCAGGCCCAGATGGGATCCCCATTGATTTGTATAAAGTTATGGTCGATGCAGTAGCACCTACACTTGAGTCTGTATTGGAAGAGGCGAAAGACCAAGGGCAACTACCACAATCAATGCTAGCAGCGAATGTAGTAGCTTCCTACAAAAAGGGAGCAATCTGGAAGAATGCAGTTCATATCGACCAATATCGCTGATCGACTCTGACATCAACATATTGGTGAAATGCCTAGCGCAGCGACTAGAAGAGATCCTTCCATCCCTGATCCATAAAGATCAAACTGGTTTTATTTGTAATAGACATTCCGGCAATAATATACGTAGTCTATTACATCTTCTGGCAGGTGATAGTGATCCGGGAGACGTGATCTCCATGGTTGACTCTGAGAAGGCATTTGATAAACCCCAATGGGAATTCATGTTTCTTGACCTGGCCAAATATGGCTTCCCCACATATCTCGTAAGGCTGATCAAACTGCTATAGACTGGTCCTATGTCCTCGGTTGTCACCAATGGTGTTGCATCTCCCCTGTTTAGTCTTCAGTCCAGAAAAGCATCAGGGGTGTCCATTATCACCCCTATTGTAAGTGCTCTCCATAGAACTGATTGCTTTTAAATTAGGCACCGATCCCGGGTGGACGGGCATCCGTCAGGGTACTGAGGAACATCCTGTTTCCCTATGGGCAGATGATCTGCTCTTATACATAAGTAATAGCCTTAAGTCCCTCCCATATATACAGCCCCTATTGCAAGAATTTGGCCCAATGGCAGGCAAGAAGATCAATTGGGGCAAGTCTGAGGTTCTACCTCTAAGGCAAGATATCCTTTTGGATCCCGGAGGAATAACCCCTTTTACACTTCAAACGCATCATATCAAATATTTGGGGATTAATGTTAGCGCTTCCCTCAGTGAAGTTTGAGATCTGAACTACCCACAAGTTTTAGATAGGAGTCGCTCAGACCTGGGAAGATGGGATAGTCTCTGTCTCTCTCTTTGACGGGTAGGATCAATGCCCTGAAAATGAACTCGTTATCAAAACTGGTGTATATTGGTATGATGCTGCCTATCAGACCCTCGCCTACTATGTTCAAGGTCCTAGATAATTCGATCACTAAGTTCATCTAGAGGGGAAAAAGAGCACAGCTTTGTCTCAAAGTATTACAAGCAGCTAAGGCGGAGGGCAGATTGGCAGTACCATCATGGAAGGCCTATTACCAATCAGCTCAAGTTTGCTGGGTGAAATGTTGGCTGGATACTAGTGACGACACTAGCTGGACGCAATGGAACTGACCCTGATGGCCCCGCTATCTCCATAGAAATTATGGCAATTCCTCTGACCAAACTTCCACCACAAATCAAACTACACCCGGTTTTAGGACCAACGATTATGCAATGGAACCAGATGCGGTCACCGCAGGGGGTACCCATACAGAAGGCACCATCGTGGTCAAGCATTCAGGCGGTTCTGTCATATGGGCTTAAACATAAAGTACACACCAGGCAAGACATGGAGTGGGCACATATACGTATTATGGACATCTATGAGGAGGAAATCTTACTACTATTCCAAGCAGCATGCCACATACTGGGTCTGGAGAGGGGAGACTGGCTCTGTTACAACATGATACAAGCTGCACTCCTCTAACATACATCAGAGGATACCCACCAAGCCCCCCACTCCACGAGAGCAGGAAATGGAACAACACTTTGCTACCTTCCCACACCATTGCACATTCTATGCTATGTCCATTCCTATTAATGTGGGCAGAAACTATATCTTAGCGATGGCATGTGCAGAGGATCTAGGGATATCAATTGACACTGCTGATATATATGACTATTTTACCGCTATCCCAAGTTTCCTTGAATCTTAAAAAACGGGGAAATCCAATGTAATCATACTATATCCCGACAAAGCTCTTTAGGATGAACTTGTCCCCCTAAGAGATGTGATGGAGAGGATGTGACAATATAGGCACTATGGGACATATTTTGTGGTCTTTCCCAGCTCTTACATCATTCTGGCGTATGGTGCACCAACATTTCTCCGACATAGACGGGGCTGAGGTTACATTGACCACGACATCATGTTATTTGGGGCAGATAGAAATGAATGGCATGCAGACACGTTGAAGTGCAGAGTCATAGGAGTAATGCTCTTTACTGCGCGTAAGTTGTTGGTTATACACTGGAAGGTAAGCCCCCCTCCCACCACTGCATTGTGGACTGCACTGCTCTCTAAAACATGTGTATTGGAACAGGCCGTTTTCAAATGACAATCATCATCAAATGTTGAAAAAGTGAAATTGTACTGGGAACTACTGGAATCATAAATATATAAATGGTCCTTCTATGGTAGTAGTTCTGTATTGGATGGCTGGAGGGAGAAATCTGGATGAAGGTTGGGATCTACAACACTTATCATCTACATGAGGGACTCTGGAGTACGAAACAAGAAGGGGACTGGGCGAATGCGTGATCACAGGACCATAATGTCTTGACATGTGAACAGATCTGTACACGATTGCAACATCACACGAATACATATGAATGTGGTAAAGGGTACCGGGATGTCTGGGGACACCGCTGAATGTTCACTATCAGTTAAGGGGCACGCGACCTGTCGGCTCCCGTACCTGGAGGCAAAATGTGGAAATGTGGAAATCGTGACATTTTGATTGTGCTGCGTTATAGTGCATACCGATATCAAATGGATTTGAACATATTTTTGGGGTGGGGGAGGTGGTCAGTTCAGCCACAGTTTAGATTGAGAAGGAGGTAAAATTAGAAATTTGTTGAAACATTCTAAAATTTGGAAATTTGGTTTATGTATGTAAGCATCTTTAAAATAAAAACAGACTTTAGAAATAGTACATGGATACTCTCCAAAGATAAATGAAGCCATGGGGACGGAGTATATAACATTACATTACAAATGTTAAGTAGGACTCACAATGTACAACGTTTCTGAAATAACAAAGGTCTTATTGTGTGTGCTTTACATATACAACAGAAGAACAAGTAACAATCTTTCGATGGGATGTTCCTCCGACGTATTCCTTATTTTTGATAGATCATCTCCCAGCT
The DNA here is from genome assembly GCF_040938575.1 of Ambystoma mexicanum. Taxonomy (NCBI): domain Eukaryota; kingdom Metazoa; phylum Chordata; class Amphibia; order Caudata; family Ambystomatidae; genus Ambystoma; species Ambystoma mexicanum. The sequence continues at coordinate 951,172,314 of NC_090928.1, read as the reverse complement.
TGCTGGCCTCGTACATTTTTTTTCAGTAGAGGGCGCTGCGCGTCGACGTCCCTTGAGCCAATGTCCCTCGAAGGCCTCTGTATCGGCGCTGACGTCATCACGTGTATAAATAGACTCGCGCAGCGTCCGTTGCTCAGTTCCGTTTTGACGTTAACAGTTGTTTTACATGAATTGGTTATTGACCTTGAAGGAGCGTAAGCTGCAACCACAAGGGAAGTATTACTGCGGGGATGGATGGGAGGGGCGATAAGGAATACGTCGGAGGAACATCCCATCGAAAGAACGTTACAAGGTAAGAAGTAACTTGTTCTTCGAAGGGATTGTGTCCTCCAACGTATTCCTTATCTTTGATAGACTCCCATAGCAGTGGTGTGTAATTGGAGGTGGGAGTAAAACGCCATGTTTCCTTTCAGGAATGAACTGAACGTAATACGGCTTTGCCAAACCTAGTCTCTTGACTAGAGGAGGAATCCAGGTAGTAAAATTTTGTGAAAGTATGTGTGGACGACCATGTGGCAGCGCACATATGTCTCGAACCGGAAGCCCTCTTTGGAGGGCCGAGGAGGCTGCGATACCCCTGGTTGAATGAGGCCTAAGATTTTGAGGAGGCTCTTTCCCTGCTAGTTTGTAACATTCCAGGATGGCCAAAATAATCCATCTGGAAATTGTTTGTTTTGTTATCGGTAGTCCTAATTTGTGCCCTGAGTAACCTACGAACAGTTGGTCTGCTTGCCTTATCCTAACAAGTCTGCTGATGTAAAAGCTTGAAACCCGCTTTGGGTCCAGCCTATGTAGCCTTTCTTCCTCTTTCCCCGGATGGGGAGGCGGATAGAATGAAGGTAAGGTCATTTTCTGAGTGATGTGGAATTCAGAAACCACCTTTGAGAGGAAGTTAGGCTTCACCTGTAGGACAACTTTGTCTTTATGAAAAATTGTATGAGGGGGTTTACAAGATATATCTTGTATTTCGCTCACCCTTCTAGCAGATGTTAAAGCCACTAATAAGACAGTTTTAAGGGTGAGAAATCTTAGCGAACAAGAATGGAGTGGTTCGAAAGGAGTACCCATCAGGAAATTTAAGACTAAATTTAAGTCCCATAAAGGAACCTGGAAAGGTCTTGGAGGGTAGACATTAGTTTATCCCTTTAGAAATTGTATTACTAAGGGTAATTTGAAATACGAAGGCTCCTCTGCAGTGCGCTTGAAGATCGATAGCGCTGCGAGATAGCCCTTGATAGTGCCAACTTGAAGGCCTGAATTTGCCAAGTAGAGTAGAAAGGATAACACCGTCGGTGTACCACATGAAAAGGGGTCGATATTCTCTTCTCTACACCAACTGCAAAATTTGTTCCAACGGCAGCGGTATAAAGACTTTGTTGCTCGCCTTCTGGCCGAAAGCAACACTTCCATGACATCATCAGGCGGGTCCCAATCCTTGTATCTCAACCTTTCAGAAGCCAGGCGTGAAGGTTGAGGGTTCTGATGTCTGGATGGAGAACCTGACCTCCCTTCTGTGAGAGAAGATTCTCCTTGAGTGGAAGATGAATTGGAGGGCAGATGAACATGTCCAGAAGGTCCGGGTACCACGTTCTCCTGTCCCAGTCTGGGGCAATTAGGATCATGGTTCTCCGGAACCTTCTCAACCTCCTGATCATTTGAGGAATGACAGGGACTGGTGGAAACGCGTACAGGAGTGGAAACTCCCAGTCCATTACGAACGCGTCCCCTAGAGCTCCTCTCGGTGGAAATTCCCTTGAACAAAACAGATCGCACTTTCTGTTGGTACTGGTGGCAAACAGATCCACTTGAGGGGTTCCCCAAAGGGTGAAGATCTCCTGAAGGACTTCCTGAGCTAATTCCCACTCGTGGGAGACTGTGCTCTGCCTGCTCAGAGCGTCCGCCGTCAAGTTCTTCTCTCCGCCTAGGTGAACTGCCGATAGAGAGATTCCTTCTTGAATTGCCCAAAACCAGAGCTGCATTGCCTCTCTGCACAGTGGCAGTGATCCTACGCCTCCTCTTTTGTTGAGGTAGTGCATGGCCACTGTGTTGTCCGTCATTATCAGGACATTTTTCCCCTGTACAGATGGCAGAAAAGCTTTCAGCGCTAGTCTGATTGCTCTCAGCTCTAACAGGTTGATATGTAGTCTGGACTCCGATGGAGACCAACGACCGCTGATCGTCAAGTCGTTGGTATGGGCTCCCCACCCCGTCAGTGAGGCATCTGTGACTACTGTTATTTCCGGCCATGGTTGCCAAAACAGTTCCCCCTTCAAGATGTTTTTCTGGCAGGCCCACCACTGAAGGTCTCGAGCCACCTTGTCCGGAATCTGAAGGAGGTCTGTCATTCTCCCTGAGAAATGCAACCACTGAGTTCTCAGTGCCCACTGAAGAGATCTCATTCTCAGGCGAGCCTCTGGCACAAGGAAGATGCAGGATGCCATGAGGCCTAACAACCTCAAAAAAAGTCGAAGGCTGGGAGACGTTGGGCATTTTGAAACTTGGTGACCATCTGCAGAATATCTTGAGCCCTCACCTCTGGTGGCGAGGCTATTCCCAGGGAAGTGTCCAGGACCGCTCCAATGAACTGGAGTCTCTGTGATGGTATCATCTGTGACTTCTTTAAATTGAGGGAGAAGCCCAGTTTGTGAAGGAAGTGGCAGACATAATCTAGCTGGATGTGAGCTTGTTCCGAAGATACAGCTCTGATAAGCCAATCATCCAGGTAGGGGTAGACGTGGATCCCTTCCCTCCTTAGACTTGCAGCCACTACCGACATTAGCTTGGTGAAGACCCTCGGGCAGAGGTCAGCCAAATGGCAGAACTCAAAATTGATAATGAGAGGCGCCAATTGCGAACCTCAGGTATTTCCTGTGTTTGAGATGGATTGGCACATGGAAATAAGCATCCTGGAGGTCCAGAGATACCAGCCAGTCCTGGAGCTGAAGGGCCTGAAGGATCTGAGAGAGAGTTACCACCTTGAACTTGTCCTTCCTGAGGAACATGTTCAATTCTCGTAAGTCCAAGATAGGTCTCAGTCCTCCGTCTTTCTTCGGTATGAAAAAGTAGGGGGAGTACTAGCCCTTGTTCCTCTCCGCTACAGGTACCAGTTCTATGGCACCTTTCTCTAGCAGGTCTACAACTTCCTGCAAGAGGAGCGGATCTGGAACTTTCAGAGAGCTGTTCCCCGGTGGATGACTCTGAGGGATGCGTAGAAAAGGTAGGCAGTAACCTTGGGCAACTGTCTCCAATACTGAAGCATCTGACGTAATAGCCTGCCATTCCGTCAGATGTTGAGTTAACCTGCCCCCTACTGGTGTTTTGTGAAGAGAGTCCTCAGAGCAGTTTGGAGGCAGCTGATGCAGATGCCGAGGGTAAAGAGGCACCTGCTGCTGCTGCGGCTTTTGTATTTTTACCCCGTCCACCTCGGGTGAATTTTTTCTGACCCCTTTGAACCAGCTGTCCTCTGCCTTTTCCGAATGCGGAATAGAAGCGAAAGGACTTACCTCTCCAAGAGGTTCCTGAGGGGCGATATGGTGTCTGACGGATTGCAGCTCCTAGGGATTTTGCTGCTGCCTTTGATGTTTGTAGTTTTTCTAAACTGTCATCCGCCTTCTTACCAAACAAAGAAGAGCCGTCAAATGGCATATTCAAGAGTCTGCTTTGCACATCTGGAGCAAAACCAGACTTTCGCAACCAAGCAAATCTCCGGGTTGTTGTACTTGCTGCCATGGCCCTGCTGATGCTGTCAGCAGAATCGATGCCAGTTTGAAGGGATTCGCACATAGCGTCTTTACCATCCTTGATGATGTTTAGGAACGCTTCCCTTTCTTCTCTTCTGGGAGGCAGTCAGCCGCTGATGAAGCACACTCCCAAAGTGTGTGGCTGAACCTTGCGAGCGTACAAGTATCATTGATGGATTTCAACGCCTTGCTACATGCGGAAAAGACTTTTTTGGCCATAGAGTCATATCTCTTATCATCCCTATCCTGTGGAACAGTAGGGTAAGCCGATTTACTACCTACTGAAGTAGCTGCCTGAACAACCAGACTCTCCGGAGTTGGGTGTTTGGATAAATATTCAGGGTCAGCAGAAGACACCCTATATTTAGCTGATAATCTCTTGTTAACCGCCGGGATTACCTCAGGTGTTTCCCAGTTTGCCAATATTCTCCTTTGTAATGCCGCATGAAATGGCACCACAGGATCCTCCTGTGGACCTTTGACCAAGATGTCTTTGAGGTTGTCTTGCTGAAAAGCAGGTGAGGGTGTGGACCACCCCATAAACTCTATTATCAAGGTTCTATAAGGGGTTTCAACATGTTCCCCTGGGTCTGGTGTGGCAAATTCCACTTCTGGGGAAGTGTCCAACCCACTTACTTCCTGTAGGGATTCAACCTACCTTCCTCAGAGGTAAATTCCTCTGGTGCAGGAGTTGCAGATCCCTGCAACTCAAAAGGTCTTTCCTGATACGAATCCTCCCCTTCTTCATAAATAGAAGATAAGACTCTGGAGTGATCAGGTCTTGAAAATGGTATAAATCTCATTTCCAGAGCAGAAGGAGCCAAATTCGTCATGATTGGCTGAGAAAACGTCAACGACGTCGACACGGACGTTAAAGGCTTCGAAGCCATCGAAAAAGGCGTCGAGAAAGGTGCTAGAGGCCTCGATGAACTCGAGAGTATCAGGATTCTACTCGAGGTTATCGACGTCATTCTCGTGCTCGAGGCTCTGGGCATGGCCACTGGCTGTGAGTTGGCCGTGGGTTTATCCTTTCTCGGCGTCGACATCGGCGTCGAAGACGGCGTCGACTCGACTGACCTGTGCGTCGAAGAACCCTTCGATAACGGCGTCGATGACGCCGATCTATGTGTCGAAGGGATCTTCGACGACGGCGTCGAAGACGCAAACTTTGCCTTTACTTGAGGGTTCTTGACGCTCTCGAGTGGCTTCTTTAGCCGGGTGCTGCAACTCACGGCTTTTTGATTTTTCGGGTCTTTCACCCAGGGTATCACCCTCAGCAGTCTTCGAGGGGGTCGAGGCCACTTTCTCGAATACGCTTAGCATCTTTTTCCTGAATTCCTCCCACTCAGCCTGAGAGCTATGTTTTGTGGGGCAGGAGACCCTTTTTGGGGAAACGGAAGAAGACGAAGACGAGGAAGGGGATCTTCGACTTCTCTTTTTTGAATGCTTAGATCTCGAAGAGTGATGGGAACTGCTTCGAGACCTAGAACGAGAATGTCTTTTGTGATGGCGAGGAGACAAATGTCTCGACTCCGCCGAGGAAACTTTCGAAGAAGTTTTAACGGCCTTACCTCTCTCGAGCTTCCCCTTACGGTCCTTCAAGGCTTTCGCCGTCATGGACATGCAGTCCTCGCACTCCGAACAATGGTGCTCGATTCCCAGGCACCATAAACAGATCCTGTGAGGATCCGTCAACGACATTTTCTTTCCACAGTCTCGACATTTTTTGAAGCCGGACCGTGGAGTCGTCGGTTCGGGTGAGGAAGCCATCGAGTACGATTCGGTATTCACGAGGAATAATTATATATTTGACTGAAGAACTGAGCAACGATATTCCGAGGCCCCACGAAGCGCGGAAAAACGGAACTGAGCAACGGACGCTGCGCGAGTCTATTTATACGCGTGATGACGTTGGCGCCGATACAGAGGCCATCGAGGGACATCGGGTCGAGGGACGTCGACGTGCAGCACCCTCTACTGACATTTTTCTTCCGAGGCCAGCAAGCTGGGAGATGATCTATCAAAGATAAGGAATACGTCGGACGACACAATCCCTTCGAAATAGGTAATGTCTTATTGGCCATGTAATGTATGCGTGCCTATGCATGTTTCACTCCTCAGAGCTTCTTTGGGGCATACATGGGAATAATTAACAATTTACAGTAAAACAATGTGCTAGTAACATGAACAGTCAACAGAAGATATGCATGTGCATCAAATGTCTCAGACAGTCTGTAACCATTTCTCTTGATTGATGTATTCTTTCGAATCACAGTTATATGAAAATATCCAGGTCGAGTAAGGGCTTTCAGATTAAGTAAGGTCATAGGACGAGTGGGCCCATGAAAATGTTTAGTGTTGCGTTGAGTGGTCTTGATCTACATTGCATCATCCTATAGCTCCATTGACTTGCCTTCGGGCATACTGCAAAAGGCGAACTTATCTGAGTGCTGGTTGCACTGCAGACAGGCAGAGTTGTTGTATTTTCTTTAGCATTGAATTGGTTGCCTGGTTACAGTAATCCGGCCTGGAGATGATTTGGGAAGGTAAATTAATTTGTTTGTGACCTAAAGAGCTGGAAATGAATGTTTTTGGAGACTGCATTATTCTGAAGTTGAAGGAGCAGTAAGAGTTGAAAGTGAACCCTGTTCCCCTCAGTTCTTTGTGGATGACAACAGGGTGGGAACCCAAGACTGTTGGCCAAGGGATTGGGAGATTGGTATTTGGCTTTTGGCCTCACACCAGTATTTATGTCTTGTTTCCATTCTGATGCAGGAAACTGCAGGTCCTCCAGATTTGTATTTGGATGAATTTGTTTATTTTCTTTTTCTAGGTTCTTGACATGGGGGAGCAAAAAGATTAGGTGGAATACCCAATCATACAGCCGCTCTCTGGAGTCCCAGTACGGGTTTTACATAAGTTGCAATTTGCTGTATGCAATACGTGTGAACATTAGGGATAACTCATAAAAAAAATTCAAAAAAAATTCAAATAGTAGTAGTTTTTAAATGTTGGTTTTATCTGTCAAACCAAAGTTTTTAGAAAAAAGTAACAAGTAGTCACTAATATTATTCTTAGTGAGGAAGAGTATGCCACAAGTCAATCCATCCTTAGGCTTATATTATGCCAATGCATTTCGGAATACAATTCCTTCATCAGGGCAAGTCTGATCAATTTAAACATCACATGTACATGTAATTCAAACCATATCATGATAAGTATCCATATGTATCCAAAAAGACACGTGTTTGTAAACATAAGCATCAAAAGTATTAGGAAACATAATGTTGCACATACCCAGTCGTGATGTAGGCAGAATCAATAGGAAGGTCAGAAATGAAAAAGAAATAAGGAAAAACAGATCAGTACTGCGGTGAGCAATAGTGTTATGTGGTCAAAATGGAAGGAAAATGGTCCGTTACCTTCTCCTATTTAGATATGGATTCCAGTATTTTTTCTATGTTAACTATTTCCGGTTTTTCAAATTTTTCCCTTTTATATGATTACTTTTCCTAGTATCAGCCCAGGATGCTTGTAAATTACATTTCTGTACCAGATTCATGCCCTATGGCTCGACTGCAGACACGGATTGCGGCTCGCGCCCTCCACCGAGGAGGCGCGATCACGTGTCCCATACAACAGGGTTGCCCGGCAACACGCCGATGCAACGAAGACAGTCTGCTTGCGGCAGACGCTGAGGGAACAGCTCCGCTTCGTTTTTAAGAAACGGTAAGCTACTTTTAACGCGGGTTGAAACTAGATGCCTTTAGTGAGGCTCTGTAAGGCCCCCTAACACTTACCTTCATATCCACAGACGCTGACTCCGGTACAGCGATCCGTTTTTGAAGTTTAGAATACGCCATTATTGATTTACCTGTTCCAGGTAACAGACCATTTTCCTTCCATTTTTACCACATAACCCTATTGCTCACCGCAGTACTGATCTGTTTTTCCTTATTTCTTTTTCATTTCTGACCTGCCTATTGATTCTACCTACATCACAACTGGGTATGTGCAACATTATGTTTCCTAATACTTTTGATGCTTATGTTTACAAACACGTGTCTTTTTGGATACATATGGATACTTATCATGATATGGTTTGAATTACATGTACATGTGATGTTTAAATTGATCAGACTTGCCCTGATGAAGGAATTGTTGTATTCCGAAATGCATTGGCATAATATAAGTCTAAGGATGGAGTGACTTGTGGCATACTCTTCTTCACTAAGAATAATATTAGTGACTACTTGTTACTTTTTTCTAAAAACTTTGGTTTGACAGATAAAACCAACATTTAAAAACTACTACTATTTGAATTTTTTATGATTTTTTTTATGAGTTATCCCTAATGTTCACACTAATTGCATACAGCAAATTGCAACTTACGTAAAACCCGTACTGGGACTCCAGAGAGCGGCTGTATGATTGGGTATTCCACCTAATCTTTTTGCTTCCACTGTTTTTTTGGGCTTGGGTGTCTCCAAACCTTTTTCAGCCGGCTCCTGGGCACAGAACCTAATTTCTTTGAAGACTCATTACATCAGAGACACTTAAGGATATTAAACAAATGAATGCTCCCGTGGTGCCCACTCATATTTGCTTCCTGCTTTTTTCTTCCCCTCCATTTGGTGAGACACACAGCAGTGGTGGCACACATTTTTGAGAAAATTATCCAATATATTGAAGAATATGTCATTTGAGGACATTGAAGGCTTATCTGACAAATGTGCTGAAACCCTAGGTTTCTCATCTGAGGAAGCATCTGCCATTCTCGGACTCATCAGCGAAACATCTATTGGTGCTCCTGGTACCACACCAAAGGATCCAGCCAAACGGATAAAACAATTAGAGTATCTCATACGCAAAGAGATAAACAGGAAATTACATGCAATTACCCTCGGACAGTACTTCAAAAATCAACAGATTCCAAGGGGGCTTCGCATTCAGCTTCGACCTACCTTGTGTAAAGAGAGTAAAGAATTTGTTCGAAGGTGGGAAGCCATACTGAACAAGTGCTCATTGGACCTCATCCTGCTAACCATCCAGGAACTATCGAAGAATTTAACAACCCTCAGCACAGAAATCGAGGAGATAGAGAAAGAGTTAGTAGGCACACTTGGTATAGAGGAATACGACACCATACTGCTAGAGATCAACACTAAACTTGAGGACTACAAATCTGAGCTCGAGCAAAAGAAGGTGAAAAAGTTTAAACGGGATACTTACGACTATATTAACGACGAGGTATACACCTGGATGGACAGATACGGTCCAGCAGCACCTAAGAAACTTTTCAAATATACATCGGACAATACCTCGAGTTCAGACTCAAAGACCCAGAGAGAGTCTGAGACTTCAGTCGAACAAACCACGGATAACCCCGTACAGGTCACAAGCCCTTTAACACAAGCTCCATCTGCTTCATCTTTTTAGGCGCCCGCCGAAAAGAACCCGCAGGGGGAGGAGGCAGCGTAAAAAACAAACCCCAGACCAGATTGCAGCAGAAGAAAAATTTGTAATCAACATATCTGAGAGGAGACTTAATAAGGCGGAGAAAGAGACTCTGCAGAAGGGTCTTAGTTTCGTACCAACTTACGGAACCACCCTGTTTGACACAAAGATTGAACTTTACAAGTTTGTACGCAAGCTCAAACTGAAAGTCTTCTTTGAGGAATTAGAGACACAAGAGGGTCCGACCAAGATTCCAGATTATCGAGAATTCAGGAATAAAAGTGGATTTGTTCCTCCTATAACAGTCCCATCCATAGAAACTTTTCAGAAACTTGTTACCCGTGACCTTGAACGCATCAGTTATAAAACTCCGCCTCACAGGAACCTGAAACCCCACGAGATGAGATTAGTTACGGACCTATTTAGTGACAAGAGCATCACCATCCGTCCAGCAGACAAGGGGGGAGCCTTAGTCATTCAGAACACAGCTGACTATGATGCGGAATGTAAGAGACAGCTCCAAGATCATACTACGTATGCCACTTTGGATCACGATCCGACTCTTTCAATCAAACAGAATTTGGAGAGCCTTTTGGCGAAAGAACTCAAATTGGAGTGGATCAATGAGCACACACAAAAATTTCTCTTAAAAGATCATCCAAGAATACCTAATTTATATACGTTGCGGAAGATCCATAAGGATGCCATTAAACCACCAGGTAGGCCAATTGTCGCAGGAATAGAGAGTATCAACCAACCTCTAGGCATCTATATTGACTTCTTCCTGCAGCCTTTGATACAGGAAACCAGTACCTATGCTAGGGATACCACACATTTTCTACAAAAACTCAACTCCTTGGAACCTCTGCCAGAAGATTTAATGTTCACTATAGACGTAAAGAGTTTGTATACCTCGATACCTCATGATCTAGGAACTGAAGCTGTAGAGTGGCTTTTGCTAAAAGCTCCAGAGATACGGGCCCAGAAGGAATTCATACTGGCACTGTTACAGTTTATTGCAGAGAACTCCTATTTTCAGTATGGCAACCAGTTTTTTCTTCAAACTGCAGGGACATCAATGGGGGCCACCATGGCCCCCTCATATGCCAACAGCTTCATGCATAAATTCGAAACAGACTATGTACTGAATAGACAAGAATGGAGTAAAGATATCCGCATTTGGACGAAATACATAGATGATATCTTTGGAGTTTGGAAGGGAACCCGAGAGTCCTTTGAGACATTTTTTGAATATCTAAACAGCATTGATCAAAGGATACAATTCACAAGGGAGCTCTCGTGCAACACTATAACATTCCTTGATGTCCAAGTTAAAAAACTAACCAGCTACAGCACCACACTATTTCGGAAAATGACGGATCGCAATAATCTTTTGCAACGTCTCAGCTTCCACCAGCCGAGCCTGCTTAAGAACCTGCCATACAGTCAACTATTGAGAGTCAAAAAAATAGTGAGTGATCCTGAAGACTACAGAGTGCAACAGATGGAGATGAAAGGAAAATTCCTGGCCCGTGGATATAAGCAGAATGAACTTGACTTAGCATCCGACAAAGTTGATTCCTTGCCACGAGAGACTCTATTGTCAGGACAGAATCCCAAGAATAAGAGAGAACTGAAGTCACCGGTATATGTGTCCAAGTTTTCTATACAAAGTAACAAAATTAAGAAAACCATCATGAAAGACTGGGATATCTTTAAGAATGACACTCGAGTACAGGATTTGTTCAGCGAAAAACCAGTCTTTGCATATCAACGCAGCAGGAACTTGAGAGACGAACTTGTACAAACAAAACCCACAGCAAAGGACCCTGTGACACAGCGGACTGGAACATTTCCTTGTCTTCACTGTGTTAACTGCAACTTTGTCATGAAAGGGAACATCATTAACCATCCGAGAATGGGACAGAAGATTATGCTTAAGAATTATGGCACATGTGACAGCAGTAACATCATCTATGACATAAAATGCCCATGTGGGAAGTTCTACATTGGACAGTCGACACAAACCGCCAAACTGAGGTGGGGTGAACACCAATCCTGTATCCGCAATGCAAACACTAATTCAGCCGTGCCACGTCATTGGGTGGCTAATGGACATAACGTGTCACAGATAAGATTTGTGATTTTGGAGGTGTTAACCAAAAATAGTCCTCATGAGGATTTATGCCAACGTTTGAATCGCAGAGAGACATATTGGATAGACAAACTTGGCAGTTTGGTACCTAATGGACTTAATGAGGAGATCAATTTTCACTGCTTTCTCTAATTGTATATTGCATTTTCTGTTTGGAATAGTACCGAGGTGCATGTAGCACCATAACTCAAATGACTTGAATGTTGATGGTTACCTATAATTGGTTTAATACTACTCACATATGAAACTATGATCCATATGGTAGTGCCCTGCATGCTGCGCATCCTGGAGCCTCTTCCAGGACTCAGGGTGCCGTCTGTCTGGACGACACCACTAGCGGCATTAAGGCACCCATAGATATTTCTGTATGATCTCATTTAGGTACACATGTACGTTGTATAACACAGCCACTTGGTTGGGATTTATGAAACAGCCACTATTGTTGTTGTTTTTTCCGTATGACCTACCTTCTCCTATTTAGATATGGATTCCAGTATTTTTTCTATGTTAACTATTTCCGGTTTTTCAGATTTTTCCCTTTTATATGATTACTTTTCCTAGTATCAGCCCAGGATGCTTGTAAATTACATTTCTGTACCAGATTCAAGCCCTATGGCTCGACTGCAGACACGGATCGCGGCTCGCGCCCTCCACCGAGGAGCCGCGATCACGTGTCCCATAAAACAGAGTTGCCCAGCAACGCGCCGATGCAACGAAGACAGTCTGCTTGCAGCAGACGCTGAGGGAACAGTTCCGCTTTGTTTTTAAGAAACTGTAAGCTACTTTTAACGCGGGTTGAAACTAGATGCCTTTAGTCAGGCTCTGTAAGGCCCCCTAACACTTACCTTCATATCCACAGACGCTGACTCCGGTACAGCGATCCGTTTTTGAAGTTTAGAATACGCCATTATTGATTTACCTGTTCCAGGTAACGGACCATTTTCCTTCCATTTTTACCACATAACCCTATTGCTCACCGCAGTACTGATCTGTTTTTCCTTATTTCTTTTTCATTTCTGACCTGCCTATTGATTCTACCTACATCACAACTGGGTATGTGCAACATTATGTTTCCTAATACTTTTGATGCTTATGTTTACAAACACGTGTCTTTTTGGATACATATGGATACTTATCATGATATGGTTTGAATTACATGTACATGTGATGTTTAAATTGATCAGACTTGCCCTGATGAAGGAATTGTTGTATTCCGAAATGCATTGGCATAATATAAGTCTAAGGATGGAGTGACTTGTGGCATACTCTTCCTCACTAAGAATAATATTAGTGACTACTTGTTACTTTTTTCTAAAAACTTTGGTTTGACAGATAAAACCAACATTTAAAAACTACTACTATTTGAATTTTTTATGAATTTTGTTATGGGTTATCCCTAATGTTCACACTAATTGCATACAGCAAATTGCAACTTACGTAAAACCCGTACTGGGACTCCAGAGAGCGGCTGTATGATTGGGTATTCCACCTAATCTTTTTGCTTCCACTGTTTTTTTGGGCTTGGGTGTCTCCAAACCTTTTTCAGCCGGCTCCTGTACACAGAACCTAATTTCTTTGAAGACTCATTACATCAGAGACACTTAAGGATATCAAACAAATGAATGCTCCCGTGGTGCCCACTCATATTTGCTTCCTACTTTTTTCTTGACATGGGGGATTCATATTTGGGGGTCACCCCCTGAAATGGGGTCCAAAATGATTCCAGGGGCATAGCAAGGAGCCAGAGTGTACTATTCAATTTCTCTTGAGATACTCCATACGGAAATGGACAGGTTTCAGATGTGTGGGGTCTTAGCATTACCTGGAAACATCTAACTTTCATGCATGAGATACACCGCGAAGGTTGTGGAGTTACTTATTAACCCCTCCAATGGCTTCTAAAAACCTCACAGAACATCTCAAAGTTCACCTTGCAGACAATCCCGACTACCGTGGGTTTGATTAATTTGCAAAGGCCCACTATATTGAGATGCTTGTATTCCCCATCTATGTGTATTAACGTGCATGTATGTGCAGGTTTGACATTTTATCTTTCTACGCGCGTGCAAGCTAATATATGTCAATTTCTATACAGAACAGTAATGCTAAAGTAACATATCCCATCCATAATTAACTACATTTTGGCACCTATGAAATTGCAACATTCGCCCAGCTCGCCACCAGCCCCAGTTAGCAATACGGTGCGTGCAACATGAACCCCTCGTAATCATGGGGACCTGTCCTGACCACCCCAACCTTCCCCCCTTTAGTAAATACTTTAACTAACAAATCATAGTCATAGGGTCTCATTCGGACCCTGGTCCTAAGTGTTTAACGGCGCCGTAAAAGGCTGCGGCGCCGTTAAACACTTAGCGCCTTACTACGAGGTCCCTTTGCGGGACCCGACCTGAACGTCTGGTCTAGACCAGCCGTTAAAGTAGGGACCCGCAAAGGGACATTTGTGCTAAGTACGGTACTGCAATTTGCGGTACCGTACTTAGCGCCTTCCCCATTCCCATAGAGCCCTATGGGGCGAAAATGGGAATGGGAAAGAGCCATGGTTCAATGGGGAATTACCGCCCCGCCAACCTTGGTATGGGGTGGTAATTCCCCATTGAACCATGGCCGACCCATTCCAACATCGGCACCAACCATGGTGCTAATAGTACCATGGTTTAGCGCCGTTGTTGTAATGAGGGCCATCTTCTTGGGGAAAAACCCCACTACCATCTCTCACACCAGTCTCAATATTGGCATACTCCACCGAACAAACCCAACTCATCCCCCACCATTCTCGCAATCTACCCGCTGCTCCACACAAGTGTGCCAATTTGGTGGAGGACACAAGACAACCTAAGTTTGAGTACCCATATGGGATGGAGTGGTGCTAACCATAGCCTTGGACAGGGTTACTGTCATCATGGCAGCAACTGTTGGTACCTGGGCAGAGCAACATCGCAAGAGCAATTGACAGGAACAGAAAAGAATGAGGAAAAAAGACAAAAATAGGTAACAGGATTTTTGCAGCGAGGCTCAACCAAGAAGGTACCCAGGAGAACAGGGAGTTGATCCACGAATTGTTGTTGATCGCAGCATCATTCGCCATGATCACTTTAAGTTTATGCAAAGTAGCAAAAGTTCTGGTGAGCGGACCATTTTCAGTATCATTGGGAGGCACAAACGTGCTATAGATGTTCCTGAATTTCCAGCCTACCCCACTCTCCATTGCTGTTAGGAGGTTGAGTGTATACCGGTTTTGCAGAGTTATAACCCTGAGTGCCCTCATGTCTTCCCTAATGGCACTGAATGCTAACTCGGAAGTGTTCATGAAGAGGAGTAGTTTGTACCTGGTCACCTGGAGCCATATGGCATTGGGCACTGCTTGGGTGCCAGGAGTGACGCAAAGAAAATCTTTGTGTGGCTAAACATCCGATATCGATCAGGAATGTCTGCTAGAGCTTGTGATGATGCTACTGAAAGGTAGTTTGATATTCTCCTGCATTGCAATTGTTTGTAATTTTTGCCGTCAAGCATAGACTTTCATTTGTCCATATAAGGTGATGAAAGGGATGCAAGGTGCACAGGGGATGAAGGGGGCACAGATGTAACTTCACACCAAAATCAGGTAATCTTCAGGGATCACAAGGACAGGTACATGAAGAGTAGAGAGACACACCTCAGCAGGCTGGAGGCAACTGCTTGCACACCTATGATCCACAGTTCCAAAATTAACAAGAAGAGCAGCCGTACCTCCAGCCAGATCTGTGATGTGAAGCGTGAGGCTGCAGTTCCCATTTGTGACAATGGGCACTGTGCCATCGCCTCTAAAACACAGAGAAAATGGCTAAGGACATGTATCTAGACAGGTTTTTCTGGCTCTGTGAACCACATTAGATACTGCCCCACACTCTTGATTTATTCGTACCACCCCTTCTTCTGAGAATCCCCTCATTCCTCCAGCTCTGCAACTCTTAACCCCTTGCCCCCACTAATTTTTAGAAAAAATAGCGCCTTCCAAGGGCAATTGAACTCTTAGAGCATACCAAATATTTTTGGGGTCTGTAAGGTCGGCAATTGAACAATCATTATCACTTGGTATGATTGATGCCGTAATTGACTGCCGTTTAAACTGCCCTCGAATCCTGCACAGGGCTCGGTGCACTAGACATAGTGTCTCTGCTACCTCTTCCAGACTCGGAATAAATACCCTAGGAATGCAGAAGCATGAGGGATGAGAGAGCAGATGTAGCAATATCCTACAGATCTCTCTCCCCCCACTCCCTCAGATGGCTATACCATATGTTATCCAGTGCAAAACCATGTGCATTAGTTGTGGGATTTAGTTCATCATCTACATTATCAAAAAACAATTGACAATATTCCTTTTTCCTCTTAACATTTCTCCTCAGACTTCAAAAAAATATACAACTTTGAATTGTTTATATATTTACTGATTGTCATCCTTAAACATGATGACACAAGGACCAACACATCCATAATACATCACTTTTCAAGTTTAGACATTTAAAAAGCCAGCTCTCAATTCACACCCCCTTTGCACTGAAACGAACAGGGAATTCTTAGGGCGTACTTAACTTGTATGCCTGCTCCTGTGCCGGTAGAGGGCTGCCGGTATCCCTTTGAATATCACTCAGGTGGATCCAACACAACACTTCTTGCCCTTCAACTTCACGACAGTCGGAGTCACATAGATTACTCTATGCTGCCCATGGAAATTACGCTCATTCCAATGACGCCCAATGGTACGGATGTAGATGGGGTTCCTTCGGGAGAAGATGTGTCTTGTGTTAATTGTTGGTAGTCTCACCATATTCTCCTGTTGTCTGTTGATGAGAAGACACAACCTGTGAAGATATAATCTTAACATTTTTCATTAATGCCCTAAGGTATTCCCTAAACTCCTCCCCTAGGACCATTGCGTACTTGTGTGCGCCTGAAGTCAAGTGTGTAGGTGAGAGAGGTGTATTTAGCCTGCGCCCAAGCACGATTTTGTGAGGGCTCAAGTGGTGGTGTCTCCCTGGCTGATTGTGCAAATAAAACAGTGCTAGTGGGAAGCATATATACCATGCTTTTTTTTTTAACTCTGCACATATTTGAGGTGAAAGGGCCTTAAGGACCCCATTGAGCCTCTCCACAATCCCGTTGGCCTGCAGGTGGTACACAGAGAAAAACCTATGCTTTATTACTAGCAGCAAAGTGACTTCTGCAAACAAGGCGTTAAAGAAGTGGGTTCCATTATCGGATTTTAGGACTGCGCAAATTCCCCATATTGGAAATACCTCGCTCACCAGAAATCTTGCTGCCTATTTAGCATCAGGATGTACGCAGGGACCAACCTCAAGCCACCGGGAGAATGGACAAGCCACGACAATTAGATATTTGAAGTTACTGCGCCTCGTAATCGTGTCCACCTTGGAGCAACTTGAATGGACCAGAGGGCCTCGGCAAAGGACCCCCCCTCACTGAGCTCATGGTATTTCCAGGATTAAACTCCTAGCACACTACACAATTCCCTACAAATCCACTTACCTGTTCTTGTAAGTTAGGGATAAACCAGTCCTCCTGGAGCTCTGCTATGATTTGCCATCGAGAAGTATGCACTAGAGCTTAAAGAAGCAGCTCTACAGGCATTACTACCATTCCCATCACCTCCTGTCTCCAAAGCAAATCTGTGGGTGAGAAAAAGCATCCTCTCTTTTCCAGAGCTCCTGTTCTTCTTTAGGGGCTTTCCCTTGCATTTCTATTATCTGGGGCACCGTGACTGCGTTGTACGGGACTGGTAGCTGTACCTGTTGGGACACGGTTTCCATTTTTTGGGAATCTGTGAAAGGAAAATACAACGCTTCCTTCGCAGCCTTGTCTGCGGCATCATTTCTGAAAGATATCCAATTATTGTGGTTAGTATGGGCAGCACGCTTTACTAGATCTATCTCTGCTGGCAAGGTTAACACTTCAATTAGCCAGGATATCAGCGCAGTATGCTGGACAGGAGGCCCGTCTGACCTCCTAAAGCTTCTTCGCTGCCATCTTGATAACCCAGAATGGACGGTGGAGGTGACGTACGTGGAATCAGAATAAATAGTGACTATCTTCCTGTACTCAATTCAGCACCTCTATAAGTGCCACCAGTTCTGCCGCTTGTGCAGAGTAATAAGAAGGTAACCGTCTCTTCAGTCTGACCCGGTGCTCCCTATCCACAAGACCCACGACAGCTGCACCTGTATGCCTCTCACCTGTCTCCTGGTTGATGGTCGAATACCCATCAACAAAAATCACCTCTCCCCCCTCCAGTGCATCCTCTTTCACATTCACTCTCTCGTCCTCTTCTACCTCATATGTGGTACACTTGTGAACAATATCCTCAGGCTGCAGAAGCTCTGCTACAAATGCCGTGGGACTTAATAGGTGAACTCGCAAGGGATGAATTGATGCATTTGGCAAAACGACCTGACACTCTACGAGTTGTTAAAGTGGACTTAGACTTTTCTAGAATTGCAAAGTCTGCATGCTCAATGTGCAATGTCACCGAGCAACCTATAGTAATGGTCGAAGACTTTTGAGTCGCAAAAGCCGCTGTCGCTAGAACTTGCTCACAAGGGAACTGTCCATGCATAACTGGGTCTAGGAGTCTGTTGTAAAACACTAAAGCTTTGTGGCCCAGAGATGTTTGCTGGGTCAGGACCACTTTCATCACCTGCCCATTTGATTGGGAAAACAGAAAGAATGGCTTCTTGCATTTCGGGGTCGCCAAGACCGGAGCATTGCTGATCACAAGCCTTGAGTTCCCGAAAACAAGTCCCCTCTATCAGACTTTTCACCTTCTGTGCTTCCTTTAGTCCCTGCAGTAAGGGGCCTCACATCACTAGAGTAATTGAAGATCCACGATCTACAATAGTTAAAGAGCCCCAAAAACGACAGCATCTGTTTCACTGTGTCTGGCTGAGGTGTATTCTGAATGGTAGTGGCTGTCTCCAGCATTAACTTCCTTCCTGCAGGTGATATTACTTGCCCCAAATATACTACCTCTGTCTGGCAGTAATGACATTTTTCTTTGTCCACTTTGTACCCTTTCTCCTAGAGCAGGGTGAAGGATGTAATAGAGTCTCATCGACACTGCTCTTCTGAAGTGCTCCAGACTAATAGATCATCCACGTACTGAATTATGGCACTGGACACATGTCAATTCTCCAAATCCATCTGATACATCCTGTTAAAAATGTTTAGAGATTCGCAGTACCCCTGGGGCAACCTCATGTGCTTGAATCTCTGACAACAATACATAAACGCCGTAAGGTACTGAGAATCGGGATTTAAGGGAACAGAAGAAAAAGCATTTTTTAAATCTATTACCATGAAGTGGGTTAACCCAATACAGATGTTACAGAGAATGGTGGCCGGATTCGGTGGCACCGGAAATTCCGCCTCAACAATATTATTGTGGGGATGAAAATCCTTTGCTTTCTTCACAAGGTAGTTAGCTGTATTGCATGGGGACACAGAAGGTTGTATTATGCCTTGCTTCAACAGCGCAATATTGGTCTAATAAATCCCTTCATCTGCTTTCTTAGACATGGGGTACTGCTTAGACAGCTGTAATATTGCACCGGGTTTCAATTTTATCCTCACCGCTCCAACACTCTTTAACAGCTCCACATCATGAGGATTGCTGGTCCACAAACGGTCCAGCACTTTTCCCAAATTCTCTTTCCAAAATGGCGATCGTGTTTTTAATGATGATGAGCATGGTCTGTGGTACTTCCCTTTGATCTATCGTTATTTTGTAAGGCATCCCAATTTCAAAGACCTCTCTTCTGTGTCTTCAGTGTCTTCGAACAATTGCTCGTCAGACACATCCCTTAACAACAAGGTCATATTGATGCACATAACTGTGCACCATTCTCCTCCTTCCTCATCTGTGCCTGAGAGAACCACCCTGTTCTTGATCACTACGGCCTCTGAGGGAATTGTAACAATGGTGCCTGGTTTTACTTCCTGCAGCTCATCAGGCCGTAATAAAACCTCAAAGGGTACCCGCCAGGCCTCATTTCTGATCCCCGGGTGTGATGCTGGAAATGTATCGGAGGGACAGGGCCACCGTATCCTTGTCCTTTACTGCTTTTTATCGTGTGTTCTGTCGTGTTTTCCGTGCAGGAGTTCATGTGTGACTCCTGGCGGTGCAGCTCTCTCTCTTTTGGTTTGGTGAACAGACCCATGGGATACCCCTATGGCACCCATAGGTAGGGGTACAACCCTGTGCCCCTAGTGTATATTTTTGGGCACCTGTGTGTGACCCACAGAGCAGAGTACGGGCAGGTTGCAGCTCTGTGCTGAAATGACTGGTGCCCTGAGCATCCTCCATTTTGGGATGCTCAGGCCCTGTCATTGAATCGGTAGATTCCCGATGGAGACAAAATGGCCCCCATGGCCTCTTGCCTTCCATCACCTGGTACCTTGATCTTCCCGAAGTCCCGGGAAGCCCTGCCTCTGTCCCTTCCCCCTGACTGGCTGTTGGGTGGAAGTTCCGTATATGGTAGTGTGGCGAAGTGCCGACTAGACTGGCTGGAGCCTTCTCAACGACCGTATGTTGTGGATACGCCTGGGGGTGGGACCTGGGTGAATGGAGTGTGTGACTAATACGCATTCTGTGTTGTGACTGTCTAGTATCTGGTGTTTGACACAATGGTTGAGACAGCCTTGCCCAAAACCGGTATGAATGCAGTTTGGAGTGTTGAATGGCTCGGTACTTGTCCCAATACACATAACTTGTTGTGAGTGTCTGGAGAGAAGTGAATGGCCTGAATACCTTATGTGCCTTATTGGCTGTCTGCCTGTCTGAATGCCCGTAGTCGTGATTGGATGCTTGAGTATGACCCAGCGGAATAAATGGGAGTATATCCCAGTATATCTGGGGACCTCTCACTGCTAGGAATCTTGTTCGGAAGCTGAAGTCCACTACGACGAGTAACTGGAGTAACTGAAGCTTAACCTTGAGCCCTGCTGGATGAGAAGAATTGCTTTTGCTCTCCTTCGCAATCTGAAAGCTGTTGTGCCTCATGAACTGACCCAGAGAGCACCTGGTAAGGCGCCCTCTTCCCGAGCTATGAGGGACCATCGTGCACAGCTGATCTTTGCCTACGCTCCCTGGTAGACAGACCTTCGACAGGCTGCCGACCCGATACGGGGATTGCTGCGGAACTCCAAGGAGAAGCGCCCGGACTGTTGTCCACCACTGTCGCCGACTGCCGTCGCCGACTGGAGCCGCCGTGCTCCCGTTGCCTAAGAACTTCATTGATCCAAGGACGCTCTCGTCCGCATCATCGCCGCTGTATCTTGCCGGAGAAGGCCTGACTGTCAACGCGCCGAGGAGCAACAACCGTTGGGTTTTCCGCCACCTAAAGACCACAGAGACGCTGACGACTCGACTCCCTTGCTGGGCCACAGTTCTTCAACTCTTTGTGGTCCAGAACTATTGACATTGAGGTGCCCCGCACGCCTCTTCCTGGCAGGACGGTTACGCTTCCCCGTCAACGAGCACCGCTAGAAACGACGCGGCCACCTCACTGTCGTAGCTCGACCTGTTCTCCGTCGGACGTTCGATGACCCGTGACTCCTGCCTTAAAGGGAGGGCACTCAAGAAGGGTTGTCATATTTCCCCGACGAGGAACGCTACAACGCCAAGGTACTTTGGGGTTGCAGAACTATTGGAAAGTCTAGTGTGAACAATATATGGGTTGGGCTTGTATCTTTCTTCTACAGGTTGCCCAGATGGGGGGATCTCCACACAGACCTATGTTTAACGGTAGTTACCAGTATTCTGCCAATTGCTCCACCATCTTGCTTTCCTTCCTCGCTCTACTGCTGGTTTCCTCTTTATTTTGATCTGCGTGTCATTCTGAATGTATGCACTATAATGAGATCTAATAACGTTAGTGGTACAACTTTAGAATTGTACATATTTACCATTGTGGTTTTTTCGAGTACAAAGTGAAGTTATCGTGATCGTGTATATGACTTTGAATATTAATTATATAAAGACAGTGTTTTAACCGATACAGTGTGTGGACATTCCTTCCTGGGTGCTCGAGGACTACACTGTACTTAAGAACCAGCTCGCATCACCTCCCGAGAAGCTAGGCCTTGATTGCTCGACCACAACTACCAATACTAGAGAATCGTGGCAGGGGTCTCTGTGTCTCTCCTCTACCATATGCAGAGCGGAAGTACAGACCCCCCCTCCGGTCTTTACACCGGGACCTAACTCAACAAAACCATCACCCCATAAAGAAACAATGCTGCATTCACGGGAACCCTCTTAATTGCGCTGTCGCTACAATACGTCTGAAAACGTGCTGCTTCCCTTACCGGATACAACCCTCGGGTCAAGCATACAATACCTTCTCCCATGAAGGCAATCAACATCTGCTACTTGCTCACGATGTCCCTTCCCAAAAGATTTGCTGGGGTGTCCATGCAATACAACAAAGGAGCTGATACATTTTGATTACCCACCTTAATACAAAGATCTTCCGTATTAGGAACCGACAGAATTGTCCTAAAGAATCCCTGTGTCCATCATTTTGACTGACAAGGGGAACTCATCTTCCTTGATGCAAGATTTTGAAGCTCCTGTGTCAACCATGAATGAGAACGTTAGGTCACCTACCTGCACCCCTATCTGGGGTTCCTCTTCCTGATTGGTAGTAACGGACAGGACTGGAAAAATCACAGACCCCTGTGGGCTGTCTTATTTCTGGTACATATTAGCACCTGGGAGAGAAAAAGGATTTCCCCCAAAAACACTTGCTCCAGTGTAGTGCGCAACTGTTCCTTGGGGTAAAGGTTTCTTGTCCCATTTCTGCACCGATACTTGTGCTGGCATGGTTGGTGGGACCCTGAAGGTCTGTGCATCTGTAACGCTCACCTGGTTCCCACGGGGGCGCTGGTCTAGTCTGGATTGCTGTGGCCTCTTCTAGCGTGATGCGCAGGACCCAGAACACTGATTGGACATGACCTCCAAATCGTGCTTGCCTGGCCCGTAGGAATATCCTTCTGCAGATGAGAAAGGGGTTTAACAGTCTGCAGAATAGTGTGCTAGCTCCCCCCTTTCCCCCTTCGTTCCTCTCTAACTTCCTCCAAACCCCGGTTTAAGCTCACCTTATGGTTTGGAAGGATGAACTCTCCATCCTGCTTCTGGTGCAGGGGCGCGCGTTCGTCCAGGTACTTCACTAGTTTTCAGAATGGCGCTGGCAAAATCCACTTGACTTTCCTGAGCGATGCGCCGTAAGTATGAAAGTTCAAAGTTCAAGTGAGGCCCCCTTTATGTTGTCTTTCTAACCTGTGATCTGTCCTTTATTTCAGGTGCAGAATGAAGGCGATGCGTCGAGGGGTTAAACTGCCGAGGTGAGTAGTGATGAGGGCAATCCCTCTAAATGTCCTTATCATTCCCCAGAAATGTCTCTTGTCCTTTCCCCATAGGGGCCGGGGTACGGTACCTGCCAACGGGGCGGCGCCGACCCGAAATGTGGAAGAAAAGCCGGTAAGTATTATGGCTGTTAATCAGGCTTTCCTTCTGTGTTCCTTCTGCTCACCTTTTGTTTCTTCCTCTCTCCCCTAAGTGCAGAGATGTGGTGTCCGATGCTGACAGCCGCGATGGAGCCGGGAGATGTCTCGAGGACAGGTGAGTAAAGCGTGGTGCTGCAGCGAGCAACGCAATGCTTTTAAATGGAAGTCTTTCTTCAGGGATGCTGGCGAGAAGATTCCGGATGCAGGTAAGAAGTTTGAAATAGTCCTTGGTTTTCACCTTTCTCTTCTCTTCCTTCTTTGCAGGTCTTCCAGGTTCGAGGCGGGCGTGGCTGGAGTCCAGGAGCAGGAGCAGACACGGTGAGCGTTAAGCTGCAGGAAGCAGAACAACGCGAAGCATGAGCTGCTGTCTGGGTGTGGCTTAAATAGCCTCCAAAGAAGTCCCAGGTATGTATCCTTCCCCAACTAGGTATGTATCCTTCCCTGGCCACGCCGGAGTGAAAAAATAGTTCCTATGAAAAAATAGTCCCTTTCAGGTCTCAGGGAGGCCTGAAGCGTGCAGCATGGTCTGCATCAGGTAAGTGCACAAAACACCTCCCTTTATGAGCCTGGCGCCTATGGCGCCAGGACTGATGTCCAACATGAGCCTGGCGCCAAAGGCGCCAGGACTGAGTCCAAAGAGCCCCTATAAGGGGCCGCTGGGCTTTTACCCGAGGGCATGATGCCTGCTTCTGGGGGTGCTGGGCCTGACCTGGTGCTCCAGGGGTAGGCATCATGACAGCAGCCCCAGTCATTGGGTTCTGTTCAACCCTTGCCTGTTGCGATTGCACAGAGCCCGGGGCATATGGCAGGGTTGGGGCCTGCATCTGTTGAGCTCCTATGTTCAAGTACTGTGGCTGTCCACAACAATCCCGTGACATGTGTTCCAACCATCCTGACAAACAACACTGAATCCCATAGAAACCTCCATAATTATTTCCAGTTGGTCCATTAAACCGGGATCCGTTACGCCGAACCCACCAAATGACCTACTTCTCTGTGGAAATTCTCCTGAGCCCGTTGGAAACCCTCTCATCGGCCTTGGACCGGGGATATACCCATCCATCCACCCCTGTCATACCCGGTTCACTGTGTCCCTGTTGTCCCAATTGCCCCTGCTGTGCCTCCATAGGATTCGTGATTACTGCCCCTTCTAGGCAAATCTTCACCCATTTCTTTTGAAGCTCTACACTCTCCCTCTCTTTTAATTCTCTACTTTTGCAAAAATGCACAATATGTGCTTGAATTTATGGCCAACCCTTGGCCTCCATCCCTACTACTTCATCTAAATGGTGCTAGACTTCTTTTAGAAGTCCCTTCTTCAGCATGCGGTAAAGAATCACCACATTCTTGTCCCATGCTTCTCCCATCTCTGCCCTCCACATCTCCAGGATTAACTGGATATGTTTTCGGCAGGATCATCATCCAATTTCATAGTTTTAGCTAAAATTGAATTGATATTAGGCGTATCAGGATACATAATCTGCAAGGCCACCCATACCTCTGCCCTAAAATTATTAAAAGCTTCTCCATCATGGGTATTTGTATCCAACTGAACTCCTGGATGTCCCGATCTCTTACAAAGCTCATCTGACCGCTCCCCCATTAGGGCCGTGAATAAGTCCTTCATATCACATAGGGCCAAAATGGGACCGGTAGTGTGTTTCTCTAATGCATAAATCCACTTCCCTGCCCCTGCAGTGAGCAAAGGGAGTGTCTTCATCAAGTTACTCTGGTCCATATGTGACCACAGGGCATAATACGCCCTTCCCACACCCTTCTGGAGCAACAGAAACTGAGTTACACCTGTTTTTTCTGGGGCTTCCACATTTCTGCTCTGCTACTTGCTGAAGCCATGCGAGCACTGTGGCAAATTCTATGGCTCTATGGTGTGCTTTCTATTGCTTCTACTGGAGTGGAAGCTATGGTGACTGCACCCTGCTCTCCCTGCTCGACATCCCATTCCTCTCCATCATTGTCAACTCCGGCTAGTACATCCCCTGACCATTCTACAGGCACAGAAGAATAATCAGTACTACCATAGGGTGCCATCTCCTGCCCTCTCTGCTCAGCCCCTGTACCTGTGGCAGCATCCCTGTTCGCCATATCCACCTCCATTGTTCTGGTAACCAAGTTGTCCAATCTAACAAGAACCTGCCCATGTCTCCACCTTCCTACTTCTACATCTCTTATCTGTCTTCTCACTTACTCCTGCTCTTCATCTCTTTGCCACCATAACAGCACTACATCTTCTGCACGCTAGCCTTAGCACTTCCTTCATCTTTTCACATTCATGCTCATGTACCACTCTTAGCAGCAAAATGCCTAACCTCTTCCTTCTATCTCATTTTCAAACCTTCCTCTGATCTTCTAACCACTATCCTCATTCTTTCTCACTCCTCCACCCTTAATCTATCTGCTAACCTAGCAGTCAGGGGAGTTATCCCCTTAGCGCTCTCTGTTTTGAACCTCTCTGTAGCTCTAACCATTGAAGGAGTTATCCTTCCACTTTCCTCAAAATCCCAGTTCTTAGAAATCGTATCTGATGGAGGAGTTACTTGTGTCCGTCTAGCAACCACTGCCGTAGCCGCTGGGGAAAATGGTGGTATGAACTCAGGGGCTGTGTATCCTTCTGTGGGGGATAAAGGATAGGACAAATATGGGGGCAGTGCAGAAAGGATTCCCGCACCCTCCTTTTTTGCCCCCCACAATTTCAACATTATGGCCCTTCCCGCCTTTTTCATACATCCGCCATAATTCCAATGTGTTTAACCGCTTCTCTAACTTCGAGCCCTTGTGCTCTGTAGATATAAAGGTATGCAGGTTCGCCAATATCCCTGTATGATAGACTTCCTCAACAGGACAAGAAATAAACATTTTCCCCTTAGTTTCCTGCAACCACTCCATGTGGTATTTTAGAATGTTTGCCTTATAGCGGTCAACACCTTGCACAAATGATTCATTGGAGTTTCCATATTCCACTTCACGTTTATCACAAAAAATTGTTTCACAAAAACACAATACCAAGCCATACCCATGACACAAAAAATGTCCATCCGAAGAACTCCCTTTTTACCCTTACCCAATTACTTACTTGAGATTCACACTCACGCACCATACTCATCTATACCGCAATTACCTTACTTCACTATTGGCTTCAATTCTATTTTTCATTCATACACAAAAGACAGCATCTTTTCAAAAACACTCATTGGACAATATTTCCGAGATATCCCCATCACTCGAGCATAGGAGGGGCGCAATGCTTTTCACTATAGCACCACTGCTCTTGCTCTCTTTATCACTAGTAGGGCCTTCTCTACTACAAAACTGTATTTTACTGACTACAGGAAGATTTCCCTTAACTACTTCAACTAACCAAGAAAATCTAGGTGAGGGTTCCGCCCTCACGGCAAATACAAAAGGATGTCAAAGCCTACTTCAGAAAGGTATCTACAGTTAGAGTTACTCTAAGATACCACTCCACCTTCAGGTAAGGTCTCCAGCCAACCAGACAAGCAAACTTAAGTGTATCAGGACAAGCCTCAAACTAGGCGTGCATAGTAAATACCTAAAATAACAAACTAGGTGAAAATATTTGCCGGGAACTTACAACACAGAACAGTTCAAACACTCTATCAAAAACATCCACTTTTCTAATCCCCGCAACTTCACCTAATTTCACACCCACACTCCAAGTCTGCCCTTACCAAAACCCTTATATCAAAGAAGCAACCCCTTTCCCCCCTTGCTTTACACCCCATACGTGCACTCAAGTGAACCCGAGGCACTCCGATGTGGTGCTCCCTCAAGTCCTCCTGCACAGCTGGGCCACGGCATCAAGTCTCTGAGGAGCAGAGAGACCTTTAACCAATATGGCATCCGCAGACCTCTTTTTGACTGTGCACGGAAGACTGGTCCTTGTCGCGAGGTGCTGCTGCTGAGAGGTGTGGACAGAAGACCCCCAATTTCTCCGAAAGTCTTGGCTCCTACCCCGGCTTGCCAAATTTGCAGATGGGCCTTTAATCACCTTAACCCAAACAGGCCGCACCACTTAAGAAGTGAGTATACGTTTGTACATAAAGCAGGTTTATTGTACAATTCTCCGGGAAGCAGTTAGATGGTGTTGCAGGACCAAACTAACCCAAGTCTCAACAAACCACATCAGTTCACATCTTTTATACAATTGTGCAACAGTTCAAACACTCCCAGATACTTTATTGCAATCCACCCCCCAAAAATGACTGGACAAAAACCTCTTCAAAGAAATCCCATCTTTTCCCAATTCCTACGTTTTCATTGGCCAGTTTTATCTTAATAGTTATCTTCATATTCATAACACACCTCTTCTTAGGATTCCTCCATAGTAGGTCATGACATCAGCACATGGTTAAACATTGGTATTGAAACATAATTAATTAGTAGTAATAACTGGCCTAAGCCATTTAAACCCTAACTCTTGATTTGCACATGGTTCGCCTAGCGATATGAGGAAGGCTGGGTGAATGATTTCTCTTTGTGTTAGTGATGCAATCTCATTCCCTAGGTCATTAATCTAAGTAGACATTTCTAATCAAAATACCCTGCCACTTTATTGCACATAGCACATCTGACAATATAATTGCTATAATTCCTACTCCTGGTTTCTTATTAGTTTAGCCGTGGGCATTGGCTCACCCCGTGTTTGACTGCTAGCTAAAATAAATAATGAAAACCCCTTCTATTACACTGCCATTCATCAGGAGATTACCTTCTGCATCTTTGCTATTGATCAAACCATAAAATGCATGGCCAGTTCCTACACCACTGTCCGCGCAGGTTGTGAAGTTACTTATTAACCCCTCCCCTGGCTTTTAAAACCTCACAGAACAGTCAAGATTCACCTTGCAGACAATCCTGACTACTGTGGGTTTGATTCATTTGCAAAGGCCCACTATATTGAGATGCACGAATTCGCCACTTATGTTTATTAATGTGCATGTATGATTTTACATTTGGTAGGTTTTACATTTTATCTTTCTGCTTTGAAGGCATCATGAAGCAAGACACAGACAGCAAATTCAAATTCAAAACAAAATGGTTTATTAAAACAAAAGTCACGATGGTAGGCCTATCTTTCCCTATGCTAATGTGGGATTTCCCTACCTGAACGAAACTAAGGAAAGTCTGAGTCAAAGAGTTCAAATTAAAAATCTATCTGTGTTCAAAACCTATCCTTGCCCTCACAACTAAAGCTAAACAACGTGTAGGGATGTCAATACTCAAAGAAACGGTGCTCAACATAAAGTTTTGGGCTTCTTCCAGCTCTTAGCTTCCTCTTCAGTTCCCCTTCCCCAAGTTCAAGAAAGTTCCACAAAAGGTTCTCAGGATTACCTTTCTCAAGTTCAAGGAAATACAGTTCTGCACTATCCTCGGGGTTCCAATCCCTAGGTTCCAAGCAATTCATTTAAAAAAAAAGGAGTCTTTAGGCCCCGTCCTCAAGACAGTGTTTGTAGTTCCTCTGGTCTAGGGGTTCGCTTCCCCATGACTTCAATGCTAAAAATGATATCTGTTTCAGTCTTTCAAAGTTAAAAATAAATTCACGCCAACTTGACCCTCCATCTGGTTTGCATCACCAGCTTACTTGCTGTGCTCCTTCTTTGTATATCACAATGTCTTTGGCTTTCACAATTCAGGGGTCTCTGGTTCTCTGGTCTAGGTGCAGTTGTCAGACCACACGGTCTACCCATCACAGTTTGCACAACTAGGAACCCCAGGCTCTTCAGCCCACACAGGTTCTTATGCATTTTCCCCTGTGTTCAAATTCACCTTCACTTTGCTTCTCTTTGTCAGCCTCTTGGCTTTATATACAGGTTCTCACTCTCCTGGTTAGCCTCTTGGCTTTGCCATTATGTGTCACACACCAGTTGCCAGTCTTTGGCCGTGCCGCACTGTATGTATTCATAAAAGTTCCCTTTGAGGTGGTCTCATATATTCCCCACCTTTCTGTCGCAATCTTTCACAGTTGTGCTCT
Source organism: Ambystoma mexicanum (assembly GCF_040938575.1). Lineage (NCBI taxonomy): Eukaryota > Metazoa > Chordata > Amphibia > Caudata > Ambystomatidae > Ambystoma > Ambystoma mexicanum. The sequence continues at coordinate 951,143,369 of NC_090928.1, read as the reverse complement.
TTTCCCATAGGTTCCTTTAAAAGGGGCACTTTCCCTTTTAGCGTTTATCAATTCTTAGCTTTGCCCATCACGTTTCATTCAATTCAATATTTAACGTGTGCAGTTTCACTTTGTTTCTTTCTTTTCTTTTTATTGATATAGCTGAACTAAGTCAACTTTACTTTGTTTCAAGGTTTCATTCAGTTCAATGTTCAATGTGTATGTTTTAAATCTTCTTCAAGTTTGAATTCAGTTCGGGATTCAATATGCATACTTTACCTTAATTTCAGGTTTTCATTGAACTCAGAAGTAAATGTATTTCATACTGCACTTTGGTATTCATGCATAGCCCCTTATAAGTGCCGCTTCCTTGAGTGACATCTCTTTCCAGTCACCAGTTCTGGGCGAACCTCCTCTGGTGGCTACGCGGCTTCTCTACTGCTTCACAAGTGAGCAGGCTGGTCTCTGCAAGCCCGGCTCGCACTCCAGGTGCTCCTGGCCTCTGTTCCGCTTCACTGGCAAGTGAGATGCTCTCTGTGAGCCCCACTCGCATTCCGGGCACTTCAGAGCACACGCTGGCTCCTCTGCTCTCCTCCAAGGATGTGGACAGCGTCTTCTCTCTCCTTCCTTGTTCGCAGCTCCAGCTGCTTTCTTTGGGTAACAGAGACTTCCACACATGTTGCAGCCTAGCGGCTCAACTTGCCTTGGTCTCCACAGGTTGCTTGGGACATCTGCTGGTGTCCTGGCTTCCTCTCAGGTCCCACCACAGCTGCCTCCTCGCAATACGGGTCCCCCGCTGGTCTCTGCCACACAGCACTTCCTGGTGCTCTCTCTGCTGTTCCACTGGTCTCCCTTTATACACCTGCAACCACATAACAGGTTGCAGGTGAGGATTCCCAATTGGGCTTGCCTGACCATAGTTAAAGGGGCATGACTGACTTGCAAAGCACTCTGCAGGCATCTTCTCCATCCAAGTACCAGAGTGGTGAAATGAAGTTCTAGTGTTCATTACTGTTAGTCGCATCTTCCTGGTCCTAGTACTGTCAGAGGTCAAATGTAGGGAAATGAGGGGAGAGGTTTTACAGTAGCCTATAAAGTCTGTGGGAGGGTTAGGTTGGTTGTCAATAGGGAAAGGGGGATACCATGCCTTGCCTATAAAGGCATCCCACTCCCAATCCCCAAGGGCCCTCCACCCAGGTGATCATTCCTCGCTTCTCCACCCCCAGAGTCAAAAGTGATGGCCTTTCGCTGACCACCTGAGAAGAGAATCCAGGGAGAGCAGGAGAGAAACTATCCTCAGGTTTCTCACACTATGCAAATGCAAGCTAACATGTATCAATTTCTAGACAAAATGGTAACGCTAAAGTAACGTAATTAACTACACTTTCATATCTATGGCATTGCAACACAGCGCCCAGCTCGCCGCCACCCCCAGTTAGCATTACACTGCATGCAACATGAACCCCTCTAATCATGGGGACCTGTCCTGACCACCCCAACAATTTCCTCTCTGATGTTGATGTGAGCAGTTTCTAATCTTCTGGTGTGTCTGAAGCTTGGTTATTTGTGGTGGAAGAGGGGGTTGGCTTGCAGTTTTTCTGTAACCATTTTCTCCAGAATGTTGTCTTTGAAAGGTGTAGTTTGAGGTGGTGCAGAAGTTGGTCAGCAGTAGAGCTGTGTTTGCATTGGACATTTTGGGAAGCGAGTTGACCATAGCTTTCCTAAGTGGGGTGGAATCCCTTCCTGACTCCAGAAATTATAACACAGAGGCATGGCTGTTTGCTCTACTGTTGTTATATGTTTCTCGAGGAATCAAGCAGGCCATGGCAGTGCAAGGTGGAGGCTGTAAACTTTGATACCACTTTCACAAGTGTTCTCATTAGATTGGTAAGAGCGTTCTTAGGCACGCTTTCATTTTATAACAGGTCACTTAGGGAGGATGGGTGGATATATCAGAGCTAAATTTCTTTCTAATAGAAGTATTATCTATTGTTTTCACAAAGAAGGCAGCAATGTTGTCAGCTAGTTTCGGAGAGCAAGCAGCATTGTGTTGGAGGCTTTAGGGGCAGGAGTGAACATGTTATTGAGGATTTTGAACAGCTCAGCAGAGTTGTTGGTGTCTTACCACATACTATTTCAGAGGTGGGATTTCTTCTTCCTCCAGCCAGCCTTTTGCCATAAAGTGTTTGAGGTGCCATTTTGCCTTTGGTGTTGTTGACTACAAAACATTGTCTTTTGCTGAGTGTGCAGCCATGAAAGTATAAGACTTCCCCATGTGACGGTATATGGTGGGCTTGTCTGTCTGGAATTTTCATGCATCACCTTCCAAAATGGCATTCGGTCCAGAATCTGTTTTAAGGTGCCTGAGAAGATGGGTCGGATTATTCAGTAAACCAGGTCAAGGGTTCTCTGGAAAAATCTAATGTTGCAAAGAATGTAGTGTTAAGTATTTCACCAGGAGATGAATGGCAGTATGACTATTGCTGTTGGTCTCAGAACACACAAGATAACATCCATGTATGATATGATATGGCATTTATAACACGCCAATACGCAAGTGTTTCAAGGCGCGACGAGGCAAGGGAGGGGAACAAATGGAAGACAGATAACGATCTTACTAGGCCAGGTAACATTGAGATCGTGCAATTGCAGGGGGGTGGGCATGAGGAAAAGTGCGAGGGGAAGTGCATTACATAGGATAACAGTAAATAAATAAATAGAAAACAATAAATAGGAACAATAAATAAGAAGTGCGCGCAGCCGGTGGCAGGTGCACGGGTAAGTGCAGTTTCAGTTTCAGCCAGGAGTTCAGCAGGGGAGAGGAGGAGAGAAAGCAGAGGCAAGGAGAAAGGTCTTGAGGTGCTTCCGGAACCAGAGATGGTTCTCCTCAATTTGCGGAGAAGCAAGGAGGCTGTCGAGAGGGAGGCCCCAGCTGAAGAAAGAGATCTACCACCAACTCGTTGCATGGAGAAGCGACTGACCCTGAGGGAGCTGGAGGCAGATGAGAAGGAAGTTATTTAGGAAGGAAGAGTTGAAAGTATTGCGGCCCCAGGCCCCAGAAGGCCTTGTGGACAATGCAGAGGGTTTTGAACTTAATCCTCGCAGCCACTGGGAGCCAATGATTTCAGTCCTGGAGAGATTCCGATCCCTGGTCTCGAGGCCAAGGACAAGTCTTGCAGTCCTGTTCTGGATGAGTTGCAGAGGGCAGAGAGTAGAGGCAGGCAGATTTAGAAAGAGGCTGTTGCAGTAGACCAGCCTAGAGAGAACCAGAGCTCTAGAGACAGTGAGGTTTTGGCGGAAGGAGAGGAAATGAAGAATACCTCTGAGGAGATGCAGCTGGTAGTGTGACTTCTTGGAGACGTCAGAGATGTGAGGAGAAAAGGAGAGTGTGGAGTCGAAGATGCAAGGTTTTTAGCCTCACAGGTGGGAGCAGGAAGAGGGCCAAGAGAGGCTAGCCAGAGGGAAACAGGAAAGGAGTGAGCGGGTGTGCCGATGAGGAGAATCTCAGTCTTATTGGCATTAAGGCAGAGATCATTGGCGACACACCACTCCTGGATAGCAGACAGACAGTCGGAGATGAGAGAAGGAGAAGAGGTGGCTGGAGGGAGCCTAAAAATGAGTTGAGTGTCATCCGCCTAGCACTTGAAGATGGGGCAGAGAGTGGCAATGCGGTGGGCAAGAAGTACCAGGTATTGGTTGAACAGCCAGGGAGAGAGGTTAGACCCCTGGGGAATACCACAGGTAGAGATAGAGGAGAGGAAGGACCCAAGTTGGACCTTGGAGGGTCGATCAGAGAGGAAAGAAGTCAGCCATTGATTCTAGGGACGATTTGGCAATCTGCACTGGACCAAACACTATCGAGAAGAAAGCGATACATCATTTAATTGAAAAGGTAAACCTGAAAACAGAGTTGCGGGTAAATTAATATGTTGGATGCAGATACACCATTTCACAATGAAATCAGGGAGAGATTACCTAAGTTTTTTCTTCCTGTTTTCAGCTTTGGATTTATTCAGACGCATAAACTTTATGCATCGCAAGCTTTGAATTCCCTCCCACACTTGAAAAAAGCTACGAGAGTAGCAGGTGAGTGGGATGTTTACTCCTGGCGCTGTCACTTGGAGTAATAACTGTCGTAAGCAAAAACATATGTATCTTGGTTTTATAATTCGGTTTTTATTTTCACTCCTAGGTAGAAATGGCAGTGCACATGGTCCAGTGCAGATTGCCAAATCGTCCCTAGAATCAATGTTCGATAGCGTCCTGAAGAAGGGGGCTGAAAACACACTCAACATCAGGATATAACCTGTTTCTGTGTCTCTCTACCCCCAGAAACACGATTAAGTGTAGACGTGTCATGAATAATACATACTAGTTCATGACTACCAAAAATCACCAGTGGTACTAACATTACATATTTCTTTGAATGTTAAAAGTCATATGTAGATCTATCTGATTGATGAAAGTTGCCATAATCATCCCCATGTGACTCATGTGATGTTGCTGTTGTATATATTCTTCACAAAAAACGCTGATTGTTCAAATGGCCCTGAGCAGGCATTGTTCCTTGCTTTGCGTCACTCTAATAGATCGTCTTTTTATACTGTTGTGTATACTAATTAAAATATGTTTTTGATACCTGAATTGATGTTGACAGATACAGCTGAGTGAAAGTTACTATCACTCATGGAGTACTCATTCCACGGCCTATGTGTTGGGAAAGTGGGGATCTAGTGGTGAAATTGTTTTTTGTATACACTGAGTTTTAGAGATGAAATGAGAAGCCAGAGCCGTGCAGAGGGCCTTGGAGGGGACAGGGGAGGTAGAGACTGCAGCAGGATTAGCCAGTTGGCATGTATGTTGATGGTGTCAATGGGAAGGATATATTTGGCCAGAATGTGTTATGACATGCTGGATGGTGTAAACTGGGCTGGACGAGAAGCCGTGGTACACTCACTCCACTGCCAGGAAACTCTTATGAGATGCAACCACCACCTGAATGGAGTAGCTGCTGCCTCTGAGCAGTCGGGCTATGGTCCACCAAAATACATTAAACACTGGGTTGTAAGGGACACACAAGGTTGCAACAGCATGTGGGACAGCGTGCCCTTGATTTCCTCAAGTATGCAGTCTATTCTGGACAACCATGAAGCGGCACATGAGGCAACATGCTGTATATTGATCGGCAGTGGCTAGACCCTGTTGGGCTATGTTGGTGTACAGGTGAGTTTTGCATGCACATTTGAGGGTTCTATAGTCATGCCACCATTTCGACTGACCTGAATGATGGTACCTAGTATCTGGCAATAGCCACATGGGTGTTTCATGATAATATGGAATAATGTGAGTGCTATTACATGTTCCTCCATGGACATTTTGCTCTCACATAAGTCAGTTGTGTATGACAATTTAGGTGGACAGCTAGGGCACCACCCCATGCATGTGTTTCCATGCACAGTCACAGCCTTCTCATTCCCCTTTTGTGATTGTAATAGTCAATCTGTGTCACCCCACATACAGAAGTAGTCATGAATTCCCTCTGTCGTATGGCAGTGAATTCCTCAGAGGGTGTGGGTGAGCTCTCTGCCTCTATGATATTTTGGTCGTCCCCATCATCATCATCCTCAGTCTCCCTCTTCAAACTACCCACCAACCACGCAACATCACCTGGTCATGTCACACTAACCATCTCAGCCCAACAGCCTAACCTCACTCTTCCACCTCCCCTTAAAACCTTATGATACCTGCCCCTGATCACAAAACTCATCAAATCTCTAATCACCCACATAGCGTCATCCCTTATACACCACCTACGCAACCTCCACCCAAACTCATCCATTCGCCCAACCTCTACCTACCACCTCACCACCAAGCATCACACAACCATCTGACTCCACCAAACCCCAGCCTACCAAAATCACCTAATCACCCACGACCACCATCTTACCTCACCAACTGCCCTCCCCCCACCCAATCATCCCGTCAACTCATGACACCTGCACAACCACAACCTGCCAAACCTCACCTCACACCGCACAAGCAATTCCCCAATTCACCATCTCACCCCACCACCTCTCACCCTCAACAGACTGGACACATCACCTTTTTTACCCTACGCAAATAATCCAATATCACCACCTTAGTTCACCCCATAACCTTACCTCACCCCACCCAGTGACTCAACCTCACCACCACAACTCCTGTCTCTACAAACCACCTCAGCCCACCCCCTCACCAGCTCCACTCAGGTGAACACCTCACTGCACCCCACACGCATAACCCACCCAGCCTCCCCACCACCTTCCCTTCTATGACACAACTCATCCCATCCTCACCTGCCATCTCAATCAAGCAAACCCTAACTCACTCCAGCAAAGCATTACTAGGACAGCCCCTGACCGTCAAAGCTCAAACCAGGAACAACACCCCACCATAGCTCACCACAGCAACTCCCCCAAATATAACACAACAACTTCTGTAACATTAACCAAAGCAACTGGCCAAAGTTCAGGAAATCTGAGCATGTTATGATAGGTTATTTATAACGCGCTTAATACCCAGAGGTTTCTAAGGGCGGACATGGGAATCGAACCTTTGTTGCTCCGTGTCGTCTTGCTTCCAAGGCGAACACGTTGCTGCTGAGCTATCCTCCCGAGCAGACGCTTCCCAATTGAGTTGGCCAAAACCTGCTCAAATTGCACTTGATGTTGTCACCCAGTTCCTACTCTGTGTCTTGTTGCCTCTAGTAATCAGTCCTAGTGCTTTTGCAGGTGGCAAGTTAGGTCTCCTTCCACTTTGTCCATCCCGCTAACCTCATCCTGGCCCCACCAGGGTCACACCTTCTTAACTTTCAGTTGGCCTGCCTACCCTGTTCAGCCTTATTTCTCCCCCACAGTCTTCTGCTTGTTCAGTCCTCACCCCGTGCAACCATAGATCCCCTCACAGCCTTTTAAGCACCATTTCCAACCCCCTCTCACTGTTGAGCCAAACTCCTGCTTGTTTTACCATGGACTGAGACAGCTTCTATAGCGCCCTTTTCCTCCAAATCTTTGCAGCAATCCAGAGCCTACTAACATATTTAAGAGACTTTCAAAATCTAAACCCTGCCCCCATTGGCACTGAGGGCAAGCACTTCCTTGAAAATAGCGATCTAATTTGTAAGGATATGAACGTTTTCTTTCGTAGCTAGTAAACTCGCCCATGAAAGCTCATCAAATTTGGCAAAACTGTTTGGCCACATGAGAACATATTTTTCAAATGTAGAGACTATACAGAGATCCTACATAAAGCACTCTTTCTGGACACAAATAGCAAAAATGCCCACTTAGAATGTCAGGATTTCTCACATGTCCCTAGGCCTTATAGGAAACGTGTTCATGCAACAACATATTTAGAAAATGGGATAAAGAAATGGTGAATTATTGAAATATCAACATTTCATAATGTAATTATGTGCCAGGGGCGCGCAGAAAAAACACAACGTTTATGGCACGATATGGAATATTTTGGGCATGCATATAATGCTTAAAACACACAATCATGCAGGCAGAAAATACATATGAGAAACATTCCTATTAATTGGGCATGCACGTGCAGAACCCTCAACAAGTATGGCAATGCAGCATGCGTGGCCATACACTCCCACCAACTGGTCTTTATGCTGCCCCCACCCCAAACACACAATTCTACAATGCGCACAACATACAGAAACAGGGGAGGACTGGCAGCTTTTGGCCTGAGGGACAGGTATAATTTTCTGGCCCATGGTGCACTGGCCCAACCCCACAATACAGCGGCCCCAACTTTCAGAACAAGTAAACTCAATACCACCCCCTCCCTCTCCTCCACATTCTCATGTATGTATGGTGGACATTATTGACATTACGTTCCTTTTATGCAAAATATCTTTCAGTTGCGTTTCTTAAAGATCTGGACCCCAGGAAACTCTCCCACATACGAAACAAAAAAAACTGATTTCACGTGAATAATATAATTGGTGCAACGGGAAAGCTGGCTTTCCTCGTGTCACAGTGTGCAGTTTGACAGCAGGCTACCTCTCCTCCAATTGCATCTTTTTTTTGTAGTCCACAGCTGGTGGTTAGGCTACAGAATTCATTGGTATTTCTCAGAGCAGGATCTAGCACAGCAAACAACCCATCCCTGGTTTCCTGCCTCCCTAGTCCACAATACAAACCCGGTTCCTGTTACCCTGTCTAAGCACCTCCCCACAAGTTCAAACCCTCGGCATCCTGCCTCCCCACTAAAAGGCAGTATCTAATGCATTAAAAATAGTGAAAGAAAATAATGTTCTCAGGATCACACAATGTGTGATGTGTGGAAAGTGGGGTGAGTCCAGTCATCCTGGTCCCACAGTTTCCAATTCAGAGGATATGGGAGAATATTATTCTGCTAAACTAAACTAGTACAATGTTCAGGAAATCTGGTTTTCAAAGCATCAGTGTGTCTACAAAAAGGTAGCCTCTTAATGATCTGTATCTTGAGGCTTTAACATAGCTCTCAACTCACACGCTTTTGGCGGGTGTCACCCGCCTCATAAAGGGCAGACTCACCCGCCAAGCCTCCTGCACGCCCATTCATTCCAATGGACGTCTCACCCGCCAAAAACAAAATCGGGTGATTTCACCCGCCTTTCCGACACAAATGGTTGAGAGCTATGGGCTTAAACATCTGAAAGTACAATCAACTGTACAGACTAAGATTATAATGATAATTATCTTAGTGTGTATAATTGTGTATACTTTCAAAGAACCAAGTCACATGATAAAGAAACATGAAAAACATAAAAGAATATGATATGATATGGCATTTATAACACGCCTGTGCATCGCTTCATCGAGAAAAAATAAAGGGGTCCAGCCAGTCAGGTCAGTGACAGCTGTTTTACTGTACTGAAGGAAAGCACGGGTGCTTTGTAAGTGGTGAAATGGTGGACATTTCTGATGCCCCCCTTCTCATCACCTTAGCCATGTAATGCATAAATGGGTCAAAATTCAGACTTGTGCACACACAAATGTACAATCGTCATATGAGTCACTACTGTACACAATCCATGTCCACCTTCACTTTGAAAGAAGAAATTGCTGAAAGAAATGGTGTATAGATAGAGTGCTGAAGGGTTCTGAAGTAGCCTTTCAGTTGTGAGGTGTTTGGCAGTAGCGCACTTGTCAGGAGTTACATCTAGCAGTGTGTTACGCTGGACATGTTTGCAAAGCTCTGACCGCTCTCATGAACCACACTAGGTGACCATTGTACTCAGCTGAGTACATTGCCAGTTCTCTAACTTGCTCTGGTGAAGGACTAGCAGTCCGAGATGCATTTGCACAATGGCAATGGCCTACTATACTCTTTGTTTCAAAACTAAACACAGTTTTGTTCTTAAAAAAAAAAAGAAAATCACACTTGATGCAGTAATTCTTTATTGTGAAGCAGAAATCAAAACTGAATGAACATTCGACAAATGTCTTCTAGCGGTGTGATTTAGACTAAGGTAGCTTTTCAACTGTGCCCAAGAGCGATACCACAAACAATCCAACAGCCATTCCTATAACCACAATATAGTAACATCCATGGGTGCTATTCAGGGTGCTATTAAACTATTTTTCATAACAAACCCACTAGTGATCAAGGAATTCACCACAACATAAGGGAAGCATTCTTACAGAATGAAACTGAGAACAAACTCTAACAATGTATGGACCCTTACTTAATTGGCAAGTAGGAATCATGGTCAGCTGCTGGGGATTGTAACAGACGAATGGTGTAACATTACATCCAGGGTCACAGAACCTGTCATTTAAATGCGTACACTGCCACTAGGCGGTATGAACATGCACCTGCGGCCTAGGCACTTCCCCCTCCCACTCACCCGCATGTGTAGGGGCAACCCAGGCACATCTGCAACATTACTGAAATCAAGATGAGTGCCTCATACTATCTACACAGAAGCAGAGCAGGTCTTGCAGCACTGAAGCACTTTAAGGCAAGCTGGAATCTGAAGGATTTTCTCTTTTTCACTTATTTCTTTCACATATTTCAGCTCTGGCGCATAGAGCATCAGGCCAGCCAGCTATAGCCACACTCTTCTCGCTAACACCAGTAACATCCTAGTGAGCCTGTGCATTGGTGCGGGCAGCTCCTTTGTATACCCCAACAAGCCTTGGAATGGGGAGGGAGGGAACTGTTTTCCCAGGATTTCACTGGTTTCTTGAAAGATTGATCTCCAAAAGGCATGTACAACGGTGCAGCCCGGAGCCATATGGAAACAGCCCTTCCATATTTACACCTCCCACATTCATGATTCTTTTCTGGGTAGTATTTGGGTAGCTGTGATGGGGAATAGTAAATCTGATGAAAACATTGTTACCGGCCACTACAGGGTTACTAACGGCCCCCACCCATTGGAGAGACGGGGCCTGATGACGTTACGGTTGGGAAGCGGGGAGTTCTGGGTAAGGCGCGTAAGGCGCCAGTTACCGTTTGTAAGAGAAGAATAAAGACGTTGTTGCGAATCCCTTCGTGTGTGTGCGCCCTCCTTTATGCCCAAGTAAACAGCAACACACATTTGAATTGAATAAGCTTAAACCTTGCGTTTAAACGTGGCAGGAATCTCTCAACCCGCTTTCAGTGGCCATTGCTGGATGCATTCCTCTTATGTGTGGCAAAACACATCACCTTCCCCACTGATGACAACAGGATAAAGGGTGGCGGCCATCCCAAACATTGTAGGTGTCAGATGGAACCATGTGGTGTTCCTGCCCCCAAAGCATATGAGCACATGTCCCACAACAGGAAAGACTTCCACGGCATTAATCTGCAGGCTGTTAAAGATGACCAGATGCTCTTCTAGAACATATTTGTCACGCCCCTCGGGTCCACCCATAATGCCACAGGGCCTCATTACGAATCAGGCGTTAAGGGGTTAACGGCGCCAACCCTTAGCGCCATGGTGATTTTAACGCCTGCTTTTTGCAGGCGTTAAAATCCATGGCGCTAAGGGACCATGGTGCTAATTACGCCACCGTAATTTACGGTGGCGTAATTAGCGCCTTCCCCACACCCATTTTGCCCTATGGGGCAAAAATGGGAATGGGGAAGGGTAAAATAGGAAATGGGGATTTACCGCCCCACTCACCTTGGAATGGGGTGGTAAATCCGCCATCCACCATGGTGTAAAAGTAGTTTACACCATGGTGGTAAGAGTACGACCCAGGCGGTAACTTACCGCCTGGGTCGTAATGAGGCCCACAGTCTTGCAAAACAGCAGTCCGACATGATTGATGCAAATCTTGGGAAACAGGCAGGCATGGTTGTTAGGTAACTGTTCTGCCACCCAAAGTGGGCGACTATGCTTAGATCACAAATAATGCATGCGTGCCAAATTGACTAATGTTTGTTCGTCCTTTCACTGCTGCAGGTGATGCTGAGTACCCATGCAAACATTGGCTGCGGACCTCAGTGCTCAGTCACCAAATTAAGACGCATCAGAGTTACAATCAGACCGACTCAGAGACGCACACAGTGGCTGAGCATGCCCTCAGCATGTTAAAAAACAGATGGTGCTGTCACACAGATTGCACCCTCATGTACATACTTTGCAATGTGTACAGCCTCATATTGGTGTGCTGTATCCTACACAACACTGCAAAAAAAAGGGGGCGTTGGTCCTGGGAGTCCCTCTGACATACCGGTTTTGAGGGCCTTACCCTGATTCTTTAGCTCAATATCTTTTACAGAGGAGGAATATCCAAAGCATATCAGTCTTTGGGCCTCATTACAAGAGTGGCGTAATGGGTTAACGGGTGCCGCAACCCAGACGTGCAGAGCGGGTCCCGCGAGGGGAAGAGGGAGCTAACAACGGGTCGGTTGTAATCGGCCCGTTGTTAGCTCCCTCCCCCATTCCCATTCAGCCCTATGGGTCCTGAAATGGGAATGGAGAAGGTCCGGGCCCCTGGAGGGAGGAATTAGCGGGCCCTCCGAACTCGGAATGGCCCGGTAATTCCCCATTCTGGGAAACCGGACCCGATTTTGGCGGCAGCTATGCTGCCAATAGCGGAATGGCTACTGCCAAAATCGTAATGAGGCCCTTTGTCCTGCACTGGGGCAGTCCAGAACCGAAATGCTAGGCAATTCTCTTCTCAACAAGAGTACCAACAGCAACCCCAGAAACGTGTTTCTGTCTGGTTGGACCTCATCAGTAGGGTGGAGCTGTGCCTCTCTAAGAATAGTGGGCAAGGGGTCCACGTCTGGATTCCCCAAGCAATTTAGGGTGAGACGCAAAGTTACTTAAAATATGCAAAAAACTGGGAGTCCCTCTGCCGGACATTAGTCCCGGTTACGAGGGCCTTAACCAGATTCTTTAGCTCACTATCTTTCACAGAGGGGAAATATCAACACTGCCACACAAAGGAGTGCTGTGGGTGTAAAGGATTGCACACTCAAAGGTCCCATGAATATTTACTGGCTACTTTTGAGGGAGTTTGTCTATCCTTACTGCTGGTCTAGGGAGCCCTGCTCTTTATATGCCCCTGTTTCCTGTCTAATTAGGTATAGATATGGGGTTTACTTCTTTTAATGCCAAATCTTCTCCATATTAAAGTTATATATTGCCTTTTTAACGAGGTTTTCCGTCCATCCCATGTTTGATGCCCTCTCGTGCTGTCTTGAGTTTGCAAATTGTAGTGTTAACTTTCAAATCACAGACGAGTTAGCTATCATTCTAATGTCCAGTAAACTGTAATGGTACGTCAACTAAAAAAATATATGATACAGTAAAACAGACTATGCATTGTAACGGCAAACCACCAAATCTTAATGTTTGACCTGACAGGATTCCTAGAGAGTTACTGACATATGTTTACCAAACACAATAGTTCTCAAGGGCATGAGGGCCAAGCTGGTGAGACACAGATCCTTAACCCCCTATTCCATCTCTCTTCTCACTGATCTACAATAAACGGTAGTGACACAATTAGTCTTACATACAGGAGCTCTCATGCAATTCATGCAGTTCCTCCTTCATTGTACCCAAGAGGCAATTGTATCATTTTTTTGCATGAAGCTGATCATTGCCTAGTAATTCTATACTTACATACCACAAACCTAGCTGCAGTCTAGTACAGCAGGATTAGGGTAACATTAAAAGGCAAGAGGTTTGAGGGGTAGACAGTAACGAAGGTGTGTGTGTGTATGTGTGTGTGTGCGCGCGCACGCGCGCTGAGTTGCAGGTAGTTACCCCATGGCTGGTGAACACCCTAAGTGTCTAGGTAAAGTCATGGTATGGCAGAAATAGCCAGATTCTCAGCTCTTTTCATTTGGGAGGCCAGGGAGCGGTACAAATTGATACTGCGATAGAATTCCATAGGACAGGAGCAGAGCAGGAGAATGGCTGTTTCCTAGTGTTCTCCTTGTAGGCCTCTCTAGTCTCGAGTCTGTCAAGAATCCTACTGCAGATATGTTGCGATCCGCCAGATTATAGCTAGGATATATATATATAATAATGCAGGTACTCATTTTACAAGTCTCTGCAGTCTAAAATAAACTGCTAAAGGTAGGCATAAAGGTGTTACGCCTGTTTTAGCACCTTTAATTTGAGTACAAAGTTAAAAACGGAGAACATCCAATACAGAGCGAACTCACAAGTGTGTTTTTCTGGAAATATGAATATATGATATATAAGGAATTTGTGATTAAATAACAAATGAAAGAGTCTTATGAAAAACATTTGTTTTGGAAACTATATTTGAAATAACAAATACTGAATTATCTTTATTAAAAAAAAGTAAGGATATCATTTTATTTGTCCGGCGCAAACACCAACACCCAACATTCTTAGAATCAGTTTATGAGTATTGGTCATACACAACACTTTGGATTGTTTTTTTTTGGTGATAGCATAAATAATCTTGAGAGCTCATCGATGGGAAACTAACGTATGCCTACACATCTCTATCAGGATCACCTTTTTTTATCCTCTGGAATGTTCGTGATTTTGGGAGGCAGACAGGGGCGTGGAATGGGAGTACCGTTTTCACCTCCCATTTCTCGTCCACCTTCAAAAACCACGTGGTTTTGCACACGGATGGTATTTATATACTGGTGCAACACCTATAGAATCCACCTGTTTTTTTACAACTGCAAAAAGCAGGTGGATTCAACAGAATCTGTTGTAAACGCTGCCTGCCTGGAATAAATAGCAAGCAGCATTTATTGAATTAGTACTTCGAAGTTCAAAAAGAAGGTGTCTACTTTTCAGAGCTTCTTCTTGGTCTTTGAAGTGGAAATGACAAAATTGCATGGAGGGGACCTTTTTCACTTAGGTGCAAATGGTAGTGGTCTCCCTGTGCAAAATTGTAAAATGACCTCCATTATGTCTTAATCGTAATAATGCGATGATTACTTATAATGCACCTGTGTGAACAATACAGAGGTTGTTATAGCACCCGGACTATATTTCTATAGTTGCCTACTTAACATAGGGCTTGCTACCACCGTTTTGACTTTCCGTAGTGCTATAAATAACAGGTTCCACCATTGAATGGATTGCAATCACTTCCTTGGAAGGATGAAACATGGAGTTGACCCTGTCCAACCAGTGACCTGCAGGTTCTTTTGTTTTTGGAGACTGATTTCGGCACAAAATATTTTAAAAAAACAATCCTCCCAACCCCATCATTAATTTGCATTCATGTAGAATACATTAATGCAAGACTGGCAACTAAGCCTGATAAAGAGTTGGGCAGTAGCCCTTAAATGCGGCAGTAACCTTGTTTAAGGGTCCGCCCAATCTCGAGTCTGGCATATTTATCCCCAGCTCAGAGCTGGGGGTAAACATGCTGGAAAAATGCCTACAGCACAGTAATTACGCCGAACATTCCTCATTGGGTCCAATGGACACAATGGGGAATGGGGAGTAACAGTTAACACCCAACACGTGATCTGGCAAAAATGCCGCCGGTCGGGTGGGCCCTAACGCTAATAGAGTTGGCCAGTATCCCAGCCGGGATACCGCTCAACTGGTGATGAAGCCCAAAGTACGTTTCCCGGACCTCATAGGAGTCAAACCATTTAGGACTGTGAGGCTGTAGTGTGTTTCCCTCAAAGAGGGGAGAAGCAAAGAAAGCGAAGCAGGGGTAATGATCTGGTTCATTAAATAAGGCTTGAACTCAGGGTGAAACCTGAGACAACCTTTCTTTATTACAAATCATCTCCGGCTTGCTGGTAGAATAATCTTCCACGCCAATATGCCTCTGCAAAGTCCCACACTGGAGGAGCTACATCCTCCCTGTTTCACCCCATTGCTCTGTGTGCTTGTGTTCCCTTTCTACGGCTTTTCTCTTCCTCGTCACGCATGCATGGCTCCTACTTACAAGGTATTTTGGGGTGTTCATGTTGTGTGATGGCATGTAAAATTGACCGTTACAGCGTGGCAGTAGCTTATGTGATTCCTTTCTGATTTAAAAATATGTGCATTGATGTTTTGGAAGGAACAACAAACCTTTCAACAGATGTGTATTCCCTCCCAACATAGGCTTTTGTTCAATGGAATAATTTCATATGGTCTGTGAGAAAGTTGGAGGACAGGTATACGTAGAGTGCTACCATTACATGTTGAAATACATACAAGGCATGTCTGAGCAAACAACATGAGCCATATAGTTATAAAAATAGTTATCCGTTAAATGTTGCTTAACATTACTAATCTCTGTTAATTTAGACAGTAAGTTGGATTTGAAGTGAGGACCTGGTAGGCACCCCTTTGTAGGCCTTTCAGGTCTGTTTGGGGCATGTTTGTTGTTATGTTTAGGATAGAAGAGGAAAGAGAGAGAGTGTGAGGAATAGGGGGCAGAGTGATGGAGAGCAAGGGAGATTTCAAGGCCCTGAACTTTCGGAGAGTGTCCTAGAAGTAGTTTTCTAATGATAGCTGTGGTATTTCTGGTTCAACTAGTTCTACAATGCGAACTAAGTCCTTGGCTGAGCTCGCCTTATGTTTTGAAGGTTTGTAAACCTATTCTAAAGAGCATAACTTCAATGTTTTTAGTTGTGGTTAGGTTGGTCCAATAGGGAGCCACAAGTGCCAAGGGGGTCAAGTCTCGATATCTTCCGTAATGAGATGTTCTTTCTTACGACTATTTTGACAGGGGCATTCTGGGGCTGAGGGGTTGGGGGGGGGGGGTGGTATTGACAGAGACGGATCCTGGGCCATTGTTTCCATCCATGGAACGTTTGGGGGAACGGGTGTGGAAGATGTCGTTTTACGGGGCTTCTGTACTTCCATATTTTGACATATGCTTGGGACACTAGGTTGCATTTGATTTAGGCCATTTTCTAATAGGTTCCATATTTGTGTAAAGTTCACAAATGACCATAGGTCCCGGAGGAGAGTTTTTTCTGACCTGTGTGACTGGCATATGGAGTTCCACCATAGTCTGTGTGATGTGGGGGTCTTGATTTTTCTGGTGTGATGCATTGGATGGCAGATGCTAATAATGTTTCTTGAAGCTGTGCATTCTTACAAGTTGGTGGGTTGTCTATATTCAGGTTGCTGATAGACAATTCTTTTAATGTGTTTACAGAGTTCATCTTTCGAATGCATAAGATGGACTGTGCTATTTCCTTCTAAAAACTGGATAAACAAGGGCAAAGAAAGAGCATGTGCTCAAGTGTGCCTACCTCTTGGGGGAATTTACATCTCCAGCATGTTGGGTTGTCCATAATTTTGGCCTTGTGCATTCTGTCTGGTGACCATGAAGCCCTTTGTAGAACGAATAATAGGGTTTAGGATTTGCTGGCAGCCCTCAACTTGTGCTAATTATTTTATAGATCTGTTTCCATTGGGTGATTTTAAGATGTGCCTTCATTTTGTTCTCATTTCTAATTGGTGGTAGAGCGGATGGTTGTTGCTGTGTTAATGGGGACTCTACTTTTATGGAACGTGCTTGCCTTGTATACTGTTATTTAGTGGTTCTTCCTTTGCCCCAAGTTTGTTTATTGCTTTGATTCGTTTTAGAACATTTCTGAATTCTTGGTTTGAAAGACTATATTCGTGTTGATGTTCAGCAAATGTGAATGTCTTATTTTTTATCTGAGAGTTGATAGATGTAGAATATTTTCCTCTTGATCCATGCATCCCAACATATTATTTTCTTATTAATGGTTAACTTCTGGCTATGCCATATTGGAAGTTTATTTAGTTTTTTTGAGATTGTCTCAGGAGTTTTGGTGAATGGTTTAAACATGTTGGCAGATGCAGCTAGTATTGGATGGTCTTTGAGGATCTTTGGGCCCATTATGAGACTGCAGTCCAGTGGGAATGGATCAGATACTGCGTCTTCCAGTTACACCCATCTTATACTCTCTTCCCCATCCAATGGGAGGTGATATGTAATCTGGTTGTTTTGTGCTAGAACAAAGACTTTGTGGTAGGCGAGGAAGTTGGCAAATGTAACTTCCCCTTGGTTTTTGCTCGTTTGTAGTATTTTAATGGAGACTCTATGGAGTTTACCTTTCCAGGGAGTCAATTTCCTTATAGAATTTACTGTTGAAGGTGAGGGGGATCATTGCAAGAGGGTAAAGTATTATCAGAATGATCATCATTTTAATTGTGTCCAGTCTACCCGACCATGAAAGATACAATTGAGACCATTTCTTAAGTTTTTCCTGAATTTATTTTAGCATTATCACTCCTTTTTTTTTTTACCAGTAGCATGATACAAAATGCAGTGTTCATATGGATTATTTTTGGTTGGCTGCTTCCGTTTCAGATAGGTGGGTTTTTTGGAGTAAGACTATGTCAGCCTTTAGTTTTTGGACATGGGAAATAATTTTTTGCCTCTTTATGTGATTCAGTCCCCTTACAATCCATTAAACTATGTTAAGTGGCATAGGGTGTTACATGAGTGGCAGGGCTCTCTGGGCCCAGCCTTCATTTACCCCTTGGTAAAGTGTGTAGTTTGTTAATCTGCACCTACAAGACTCTATGCCAGTTTTATTTTTTCCTCTTGGGCTGTCCACAAACAAAAGTTATCCTTGTGGAACTTCAACTTGGATGTCTGTATGTGAATTTACCACAATATTAAGGCAATAAGCACCAAGCCGGCGGGCAATTATTGCATAAGGTAATGTCACCTTATGTGGTATGGCCCGTCGGCGAGGGGCTTATTGCCATTAGTACCCCGGCCCTTTAGACCGGGGTGGTAATGGTTTTTTTACCAGCTGCGAGACATGTTGCATTTTGCAGCTGAAAAAAAAAAGTTAAAAAGGTATCAAAAAATGGCCGCCGTGGATAGAAAACATAGTCCGTTTTCTCTTCAGGTGGCGGCCATAGTAAACAAAGAAAATGGCCACCATGGAAGGGGAGAAGGGACTATGTGTAGTCCCTTCTCCCCTTCCATGGCAGCCATTGAAATAACTTTAAAAAAAGTAAACAAAAAAAATGGCCACCATGGAAAGGGAGAAGGGACTACACGTAGTCCCTTCTCCCTTTCCATGGCGGCCATATCGGAACAATATTGCTGTCGGAGATAGGAGTGAGCAGCACGCCATTACGTGATCGGGATTACCATGCAGTAAGGCTAGGAATCCAGCCAACCACAGGTGTCTAGTTTTTCTTTTGTGTACCGGGTCCTAATGGTGTGTATATTTGGGAGGCTCCAAGGCTTACCTGGGCTACTCCCCGATTCTTTTCTAGGGGACAGAGGAGAAATAGGGGAAGACTAAGGGGGTCATTACGAGGTTGGAGGTAACCATGCCGCAATTTGCAGCATGGTTACCTCCTTACTGGGTACCGGGTCTGGGTTCCTCAAATGAGGATTTACCGGGCCATTCCAACCTTGGAGGACCTGGTAATTCCTCATTCGAAGAACCCGGACCCACTACATCCCCATTCGAGCCCCCATAGGGCTCAATGGGATTGGGGAGGGAGCTAACAAAGGGCCCGTTAATAACGGTGCCCATTGTTAGCTCCCTGGTCTGCTAGCAGAACCCGCTGAGGGCAAAATGGTGTAGGATAACAATGTATGCAAAAGAAAAGTTTTCAAGAAATTATATTTCAGGATAGTTGAGCAGTTGGATTTCCTTCCCCAAGTTTTCAGCACGCAGTAAGGCGGCACGTGTGGGCTTCTCACAAACTCTGTCTTCTTGGCCGCATAGGGCATAATGGGAATGGCAAAGGTGCTAAGTACGGTACCGCAAATTGCGGTACCATACTTACTGTGAAGGTCCCTTTGCGGGTCCCTACTTTAACGGCTGGTCTAGACCAGCCGTTGAGGTCGGGTCCCGCAAAGGGACCTCGTAATTAGGCACTAATGGGTTAACGGCGCTGCAGCCTTTTACGGCGCCGTTAACCCATTAGCGCCAGGGTCGTAATGAGGCCCTATGTGTTGAACTGTAACAGGGCTATGTGGCAAAAATGGGAATGGGGAAGGGCCATGGGGAAATGGGGAAATACCGCCCTGCCAACCTTGGAATGGGGCGGTATTTCCCCATTTCACCATGGCAGACACGTTACGATACCGGCACCAACCATGGTGCTAATAGCGCCATGGTTTAGCGCCGGTATCGTAATGAGGGCCATAGGAATCAGGAGCTTCTGCCAAAGTCTCTCCCAAAATGACAGTCTTTTATTGAAGAGGGCCTGATGTAACAAACAAAACACAAAAGTTCCTTTCCTTGGTCAGGGGTTTGACATTCACAAGTTCAAGACTGGTCTCCCTCCATCAGGCCCGGACCACACGTCCCCCTTGTCCGGGCTCAGCCTCCTTTTCTGCAATGTTCACAATTGGGTCTCCCTCCTTTGGGCTTGGACCAGGGATCCCCCTCGTCCGGGCTCAGGTCCCTTTTCCACAATGTTCACAACTTGGTCTCCCTTGTTTGGGCTCAGACCACGGATCCTCCTTGTCTGGGCTCAGATCCTCTTGATACCAGAATCGAAGACTTTCTAATGTGCGATGGGTTTTGCTTAAACTGTCGCAGGACCACATCAATTCACTTCATACAATTACAGTTCACATCAATCTTTTAATTTTGTTTCTCTTGTCAGGACACCGTACAGAGACCTTCGATTAAGCACATTCATGGTGCTGGATCATTCTGTGAACGGTATTGTATCTTTCCTTCTTGTGTTCAAACATTCACCAGCAATTTAGCTTTACTTGCGTCTTTCATCAGACGCGTTTAACAATGTCTGTTCCAGTGCTCGTTATACAATTATGATGCTTGCAACCTTGACTTCAACACAGACCGGTCTGGAATCAGTCTCCCCAACTCACCAGCTGTGTTGTTCTCCGATGCTTCTTTGTTCTTAGAGACAAGGAGGATACCACAGCGTCTGCTGCTCCTCCCCGCTTTAGTCAGTTACGCGGGGAGGGGGGCCTTCGGTATGTCCGACACACAAGGCAGGATTCTTCAGCCTGGTTTCCTGGTCTTACGCTTTCTGCCTTGAAGGTTTCTTGAAAGTAACGGCTTCCTGACGAAAAGGTCAAGGGTGTTGCCCTTCTCATGAACCTCTCATGCCTTGCCGTCTTTCTCCCCTCGTTCAGCTGCTGACTCGAAACTGATGTACCTTCCTGTGCTTTGCCTCGCTCAGAGTGTGCTCTCGTGCTGCGCCTTTTATCCGCGTGGGGAAGTGTAATGGAAGTCAGGTGTGAGTGATTGCCGATAATTGCCTGACCTCGCCTGACCATAGTATTGGGACATGTTAGGTACGCAGCTCGGGTGTGAGTCTGTTTTCTCCCAGAGCAGGCTGTCTGTGTGAAAGTGCTTGTGCAGGAAAAAGGGTAAGGGCGAGGGGGGTTGAGTTTCTAAATATCCCATCGGGTAGGATAGGTAAAGGTGTTACAGTGAGGGGGATACCGCGTCTCACCATCCGGTGCCCCACTCCCACTCCCCGAAGACCCTTCACCCAGGTGATCCTCCCACACTGGTCCAACCCCCAGGGTCTGGGTCCAAAGGCGATGACGGTGCCCTGGCTACCTGAGAGAGAGATCTGCGGGGAATAGCGGTTGATGCACCTTCTGGTTTCTCACACCACCCTGCCCTCATCTTAGACTTCCACTGACAACTTGTGTGTTCCACCACCCACTACCACCCTCATCCTTTCTCCCACCACAACCGGTTTTATCCTTGTCTGGGGATCCCACTAATCCCATTTTCAGCACCAGCCACCCCCTCTACACTAATAATCCCCATTTTGTTCCCCTTACCCTGCACTTTCTTCACCACCCCTCCCACCCTCATCCCTGTCCCAATCTCCCTGGTCATCAAAAAGTGGTTGATGAAGTGGATCTGTCATTTTATTGACTTGACGGCCAGGCTAGCCTGACTATCACTTTTTGACGAGCAGCAGGTCTGATAATGGGTGGTAGTGGAGCAGGAGACCCACAACCTCACTACAGTACTGACCGCAACTCAGGAAACACTTGTAAAGGTGGGAGAGCTGACACTGTAAAAGAGCCCATGTGTCTCATTTGAGATGTAGCAACCTATATAGCACTTCAGCCGATACTTGCTTAACTTTCAGCAGCCAGTAGAAGGTCGATGAAAGGTCTCAAAGGGACAATAAGGCAGCAGTGTTTAAACTATGGGAACGTTTAGTCAAGGCAATGAAAGGCAAAATGCGCCAAACAAAACGTTATATTGGATCAGTTGCCCAACAACAAGTCAGTGCACATCCACAGAATGGGCAAGATCTGATCCTGTGATAGGCCTCAATAACCAAACAAGCTTCTGAATTTGGTATTAGCTGTAGTATTGGCAAAAGGCCAAAACACAGAGTTCTGCCATAATCTAACCTAGACAAGACTGGCGCCAATACCGAAGGAGCTACCAGGTTTTGGCGGCAGAGTCTACCAGGGATATATCAAGCCACACCTGATCCCTATGCTCCAAATATTGCTCAGAAATGTGCATGGTATCACCCGACTCAATACGGAGATGCGTCCTTTTTTCTCCACTTCCCCACTTTGCTAAGACCAGCTTCGTACCATGCTTGGTATTTGTCTGGGTCCGGTATAGTGCTCCTGATTGGTGGGGCCCAGATCGTGCTCAATGGCAAGGGACATGTGGAGAGCCACCGTGTGTCGGTGTGTTCTTTCCACAGGGTCCACAGGTCCTACAGAACTGGGTATGTCAGGATCTTATTAGAGATTTCCAAATGTGGGAACCATAGACACTTGTGGAGGGGCACTGGATAGCAAATGTCATTCTCAGTGCTACCCACTGTTTGGAGGTGATTGGGTCAATGTGGTTGAACAGTACCCTGAGCTGTGTGGCTTTAAAATAGTTCTAAAAGTAGGGAAAGTTCACCCTTCTTCGTCACGGGGGCAAATCAGTCGTGCATGGGCTATTCTAGGTTTATCCCCTGCCAAAAGAAAACTCAAGAGGAGTCTGGTCAAAGAGATGAACATGTCCCTTGGTACCAAGATGGGGAGCATCTGGAAGAGGTATAGGTATTTTAGCAGGATATTCAATTTGATGATGTTGAGTGTTGCTAACCAGGATAGGAATGACCCCTCCCACCGCTGGGCATCTCTTTTCACTGGCTCCAATAGGGAAAGGTAATTGGCTTTGTATCGATAATTCAATGGGTTTGTGATATGTAACCCCAAGTATATAATCTCATCCTTTACGCATTTGAAGGGGGAGGTCGAGAAAGTTTCCCTAGTCGGGTATGAGATTTCCCCCATGGGGAAGAGTACCAACTTCATGTAGTTGACTTTGAAGCCTGGGAAGGTGTCATAGATTGACAGTTTCTGTGCAACGAGAGTCAGTGTTGTGGCCAGGTCTCGAACGTATAGGAGTAGGTTGTCCGCAAAGAATTGGAGTTTATATAGTTTCTCTCAAACTGGAATCCCACTAATCTGAGGGTTCTCTCGTATGCACGCAGCCAGGGTTTCCATCACCAGCACAAGAGAGGTGACCCGGATTGCATGCCATTCACCAACACCTTGAGGGAGGAGTACAACAGGTCGAGCCAGTTGAGCCAAATGTACTCATGACCCTCGATGGAAGCCCAAGTGGACCCCATCGAAGGCCTTATCTGTGTCTGTTGAAAGGTAGAAATGGTATGTCACTTCTCCCTAAGGCCTAGAGGTTCAGGGTCTTGCGCATATTGTCTGCTCCCTGTCTATGCCTCACAAATCCAACCTAGTTAGGGTGCACCAGCCTCGGAAGGAGATCCTCCAACCTCTTGGCCAAGATACTGGTTCAATTTTAGAAGAGAGATTGGTCTGTAAGATTCGCAAAGGGAGGGTTCCTTTCACTCCTTAGGCAATACCACTATAGTGCCTGAGGAAAGTGGGGAGGGGGACCTTGTCTGCGTAAAGCTATTGTACAGTTTTGTACGAAAGGGTGCTAGGGACGCAGTGTATGTCTTGTAGACGAGGACTGAGAAGCCATCCTTTCCCCAAGCTTTTCACAGTTTTGAGGTTCCTGATGGCATCAGCAACCTCCTGTTGGGTAAAAGGCCTAACTAGCTCTGAGTGTTCAGACAGCTCTAGGCGGAGTGTACCATATTCTGTAAGTATTCCACGTGGTCTTCTCCCTCGTTGGCTGTGTCCAGGCTATATAGTTACCGATAGAAATCTGTGAAACAGCGAACTATGTTTTCAAGCTGGTCATAACAAGAACCTTGTGCTTCCTGGAGTATTTTTACCCTTCTATTGAGTGTCTGTTTCTTAATTCTATTGGCCAGCAGAGTGTCCGCTCTATCTCACTTTTCATAGTATTTTTATTTCACCCTTTGGTGTGCCATATAAATCCTATTAGGTTTTAGATCACCTAGTTGCGTTTTTTTGGCCTGGATGTCTGCGATTATCTCACCCTGTCCCAGTGACATTTTTCTCTGTAGTGTCACCTCTGTTAGCTTTTTGAGCCGTGCCCCTTCAGCAATAATAAGACACCTCAGTGTAGCTTTGGCCGCCTCCCAGACAGTCCCTAATCCCACTGTCCCTTCATCATTGGGGTGAAAAACTGTCTGATCACATCCCCAATAAAATCCATGAAGACCCGGTCTTTGAAAAGAAAATGGTTGCATTGCCACCTCGCCCCTCCCGATTTAATCCACTCACATGCAACCTCTATTCGTACTGCACCCTGATCTGACCAGTGTAATGACAGGACCTCTGCCCATCTCTGAAGATGTCCCCCCCTTATCTAGCAGAATGTAGTCATGTCACACCCCTGGAGTATCACACAACTCCTTCCTAGCCACAGAAGCCACATGTAGTTGACCCCTCCCACCTTGGTTGGCACGGGCCCCTGATTTTAGCATATATAGGTACCTTGAGGCGGGCCAAAGGGGGGGAAGAGGGTTAGGGAGAGGTTGTGGATAGGTAGGGGGTGTTCGGGTCAATGGAAAGTGGTTTAGGGTACCTGAAATGGATAGGTATATGGAACATATGGAAAGAAACAACCTGTTAACACACTCTTGTCTTCAACCTGTGTAACACCTCCTATCATCTGCCGACAGTAGCTAACACCCTTCTTGATTAGAATATAGCTTCATAATTCAAGTATTCCTCACTTGTTCATCCCTGCCAGCAACAAACAAAAGTACATAATGAGTTATTGATGGCCCATAGATAACTGCAGCAGAGTACAACATGAAATGGACAAAAGCACAAGGCAAAGAACATGAATCTTGCAGCAGTGCAGTATTCCCATTGAAATAGCTCCAACCCCTCCTGTCGTGTATCAGAAGAAGGTTTACTCCTAGAAATGCATTGAACTTAAGCGGCTTGCCACAAAAATGAAAAGAACAAGAGCAAGTAGCCAAAAACAACACATAGGGCCTCATTACGAGTCCGGCGGTAACCACGGCGGTAAAACCCCCTGGTTACTGCCGGACTCGTATTACCATTCCGCCTCTGTGATTCCCAGAATTACCGGGGCATTACAACCCCCGTTTTCCGGGAATCATGGAGGCGGAATGGTGTTAATCCCCATTCCCATCGAGTCCTAAGGGACTCGATGGGAATGGGGATCATGGAAACACCGGCAGCATCTCGTAATGCTGACAGTGTTTCCTCGTCCGCCTGCAGGCGGGCGGTGTTAAACCCGCCAGGTCAGACCTGGCTGGAACAGCACCTCCCGCCTGCAGGAGTCGGGATCAGGCGGTCCGGAAACAACGGTGGCGGCGGGTTTACTGCCACCATTATTTCCGGACCGCCTGAGTTGTAATGAGGCCCATAAGCGTCTCTCTGCTTCTTATGCCCCCCAACGCTCTACTGTTCAGAGCGCTAGGATTCCGCTTCCCGCGGTTTGTTCATGAGACTCCCTTCTGCAAGGGGGAAATACATGTGTGGTACTCCATGATACATGTTACTGCTTTTATCAGCGTGCAGAGAATTAATGCTCAGAGAGTTACACCAAGTGCGAGTTGCACTAAAGTAATGGGCGTATGTACCCAAATATCACACACCCACTCCTCGTAGCACTTAACTGAAGCCTGGGGATGCTCACCGGCACCTCCCCCAGGTGAAGCGTATCCAGTGTTGGCCGGACTAACCGCTGTGATTTGCTCTGTGCCCTTGTGAGGGACAGAGGGACAGAGCCTTCCTGGGGAGCACGCCACCTCACCGCCTGGGTCCTTCACATATCTTTCACGAACACCTGCACACCTGCTCTCCTCCGGCCGTGCCTTCCACGCCAACAATCACCAACAGGCAGCAGAGGCTGGGGAGGGTCTTAAACAGAGTGAATGTATAACCCCCCCCCCGTTTCAGGGTGGAGCTCGCTCAGGTGTCATACCACCCATATTCTCTGAGACCTACATTAAGGGTCTATTCCACCGGGATCCTCCCCTGTCCTGTCTCTCTGACTCTGACATCCAGTCAAGGTGGGAGGCTCTGGTTGTGTTGAAGTTGCCTCCCAATATCCTCACCCCTCAGCCCAGCCCTCCAGTGTGCAGAAAGCCTCAATGAATTCCCATTGGTGCACGTTTGGAGCATAGAGTGTTTCTAAGGTGATCTTCCTGCCCATTAATCAGCCCCTGATCAAGAGTATGCCTTCTGTGTCGCGCTTAACCTGGGCCTCTCTGATCTCGCTCACTTTAGCCATGACAATCCCCACACCCCTTTTCCGTGTCAGGCCGAGGACCAGAAGAAGTGTTGCCTTATGTGGCGTCCACGTACTTTGATTCTCCCTTCGTATAGTAGGTTTCTTGTATGAAAAGTATTCCCATACTGTTCTCCTTCATATCCCTCCCCAGCAGAGAACGCTTCGAGGGAGAGTTCAGTGCCTTGTATGAGAAACCTGAAGGTGTCTCCCTCACCAGTCCCCGGGGGTCTGTCATCCAGGTGGCCAGGACACAGCCATCACTACTGGATCCAGTTCCAGGGGATGGAATAATGAGGGAGGATCACCTGGATGGGGGATCCTCAAGTAGTGGAAGTGGTTCACCGATGGGTGAGATGCGGTATCCCCCTTCCTGTAACCCCTTTTTCCCAACCTACCACATAGGGTACTCAAACATTATACCCACCCCCTTTTCTGACACAAACAGTTTTGCAGACAACAAATGATGACGGACAAGCACCCAAGCCGTTTACCTGACATGTTCCAACACCAGGGTCAGGCAAAGTCAGGCAATTGACCATGATCACATACACCTGACGGCCCTTTCCCTTCCCCACAGGGATAAAAGGTGGAGCATAAGCACACGATACGAGCAAGGCAGACCGCACAACGACGAGAGAGCTAACTCAGCACGGCAGTTCAACGGGGGAGAAAGACGGCACGAACCGAGATGGTGACAAGGAGATAAGCAACCTTGCCCTTTCCAAGCCAGGCCCGTGAAACCTCCACAGAAGGACAGAAGGAAGCGTAGAACCATGAACAATAGCCCAAGTGTGCCTCTGCAGATGTCAACAGTACACAAAGCATGCCTAAGCTGGTAAGCAGGACAAAGGGAGACGCCTGCTACAGTGATACTAGCCCTGCCTCCCAAAACGACGAAAGCCAAGCAGTTCATCACAGCTGGTGAGTCGATGGGAGAACCGATAAAGAAAACAAACTGTGCTGAATGAAAGTCGCAGAGTGGCACATTGAGGAAAGTTCAAAGAACTGTAAATTGTTTAGGGAAGACCAGCTGCAGAGGGGTCCGGCGCCATGTGGGTGCTCACTCGAGAGACTCTGGTCGATCCTGCATTGAATTAAACTACTGATACCAGAAGGCCACAGGCGAGCCGACAGGGAAGGTCAAAGTGGACATACAGGGGTCTAGCAAAATCCCTGTACCGTAGAATGTCTTTGACCACAAACCATTGAGAAATGCAAGGGAAGTGAATCCCACAGCCAGAGAAAGCAAAAGTAATTGAAGTGACAAGAGTGAACCCGGCGGAGGGATGCCAACAAAGAGCGGTGAAGTCTAAAGTCCCAAGAAATACTGTGTTGACAAATGTGAACCCGGCAGGGGGTTGTCCACTGAGAACTGTTTAAAAAGACATTAAGATTTATGAATGCCAAGGAGATAATATCTTTGCAAAAGCCAGAGTGAACCCAACGGAGTGAGGCAAACAATCGAGAAGGGTCTGACCCCGGAGGAGGGGAGCCCAGGGGTGAAAGGCATCATCCCAACTGCAAGTGAATACAATCGAGAAATCATTGTGAATATAAGCCAGAGTGAAACCAACAGGGGGGAAGCTGATATTCGAGAGGGGTCTGCACCCGGAAGAGGGGGACCCAGGGGAGAATAATCATCACCTCAAGTGAAATCCGAAAGGAACTTTTTGTTATATGTGAACTTATCACATAGCTCTCAACCATTTGTGTTACAAAGGCGGGTGAAATCACCCTATTTTGTTTTTGGCGGGTGAGACGCCCATTGGAATAAATGGGCATGCAGGAGGCTTGGCGGGTGAGTCAGCCCTTTACAAGGCGGGTGACACCCGCCAAAAGCGTGTGAATTAAGAGCTATGTTATCAGGCCTTCAGAAGAGAGAACATTACCACCGAAAGCCCTGGTAGTGATAGGAACTGTTTGTGGGTCTTAGCCCAGAAGAGGGGGATGCAGGGGTGAAGGTATCACCCAACATACATTTGAAAGGAACTTTTTGTTTGTTATTTTTGAAGTACTCGGAGGCAAGAGACTTTTGTAGAAAAGACACAACCACTAAAAGGTCCTGATACCTGAAGCTAGAACTGTTGGTTCGTGCTGAGAAAGCTAGAGCGTGTGCTGTGCTCAGGAGTCCCACCTTGTCCCGTGCTCAAAATGTGGGTAAGGGAGACCCCGGGCTACTCTATCCTGAGTTATCATTTGTGAACACTTCTTTCTTTCTTATGAATCCTACCCCACACTCTTTTTGGTATTTAGTTGTTGTAAGGATTGGCAATACTTTGTTTTTAGTACCGGCCCTTTTATTTTGACAAGACACCACTAGGACTGCCTTATTTTTCATTTGATTGTCGTAGCTTGCTCCCATTTTAGATTTAGGTTTAGATTAGGTGTTACGCTCACCTGGCTCCCACAGAGGCGTCGATCGGAACTAGACAGCTGCGGTCTCCACCAATGTGACGCATAGGGCCGAGATGACGGACTGGACTGGCCCACCTACCTTCGTTTGCTTGGCCCTTAGGAATATTCTTCTGCAAATGGAGAAAGGGAATTAACCACCCGTGGAGTTGAGCGTAAATCCCCCCACCCCCGCTGTTCTCCCCACAGATCGCCTTTGATGTCCCCTCTTATAGTCTCACCTGATGGTTTGAAAAGATGAGCTCTCCATCCTGCATTGAGCACAGGGGCGCGTTGATAACCAGTTGCTTCACTGGCTCGAAGGAATTGGTGAGTTCCAGAACAATATTGACTCTGAGATTCCCGGCAAGACGCCGTAAGTATAAAGTTCGTAAGAGTTCAAATGCCTGACTTTCGCTCTTATCCGATTGCTTGCAGGTTGCAGCTTGACCCTAATGAAGAGTTCCTCATGGCAACCGGTAGTATTCGGGTAAGGATTTGTATTTTCCAACATAGTTCGATAAAATAATGTCAATATGTAACCTGTTGCTTTCTCCCTTATTCAGGCGCTCAGAGAAAGTATGAAGTCTTGGGGAATAATACCTCCGGCGGTAAAATCAGATAAGTCTATTGTGGTGAGGAGGGTTCCCCTTGTTAGTCCCTTTGTTTCACCTTGCTGTCCTTTTGTTTCCCCTTAGGGGCCGGGGTTTGGCGAAGATGCAGTTGAAGCTACGCCGACCCGTGAAGAGGAATAGTATCCCCGGTGGTAAAATCAGGTAAGTCTATGGGGGGGTAACTAATATTCCTCTGTGTATTCCCTTGGCTCACCTTGCTGTTCTTGTCTTCTCCTTAGGTGCCGGAGTGCGGCGGGAACATGCAGGAGGATGCAGTGGAATGTGAAGATGCTGTGAAGGCCGGTGAGATCAGCGCGGCGCTGCAGCAGGCAAGGCAACGCGCATAAAATAACTTCTTTCTTCCAGCTCGAAGGCGCGATGGATCGGGAATTCAGGTAAGGATTAAAGGTATTGCTCTTGTTATAACCTTTTCTCCTTCTTTCTCAATTTTTCTAGGAGCTCCAAACTCAAGGCGGGCGTGGCAGAAGGCTGGATGCAGACTTGCAGGCACGGTGAGCGTTACGCCGCTGGATGCAGAATAACGCGAAGCGTGTGCTGCTCTTCGGGCGTGGTGTAAATAGCCCCCAAAGTAGTCCCAGGTAAGTATTCCTCCGCAGCCCCGCCTGAGTAAAAAATAGTCCCTAAGTAAAGTAGTCGCTTCCAAGCCTCTTTTGGCTTGGAGCTCTTGCAGCATGGTCTGCATCAGGTAAGTTTGCAGCATGGTATGCATCAGGTAAGTTTTAATCTATGAGCCTGGCGCCTATGGCGCCAGGACTGACTCTCCATATGAGCCTGGCGCCATAGGCGCCAGGACTGGACCCAAATATCCCCTAGCAGGGGTTGTTGGGCTTGCTTAGGATAACTTGATGCCTGCTTCCGGGGTTGCTGGACGTGGTCTGGGTTCCCGGGGGTAGGCATCATGACATTAGGTGTTTTTCCCACCTGCATAAAAAGTTTAAGAAACACCCTTGAACTGTGATCACTTGTGTCTATCTATTCTTGATACCATGTCTTCCTTACATTTGACATTCAGGGTGGTTATCCTCATGCTACCCATGGTGCTCCTGTGATGTGTGCTAGTTCCCTCTAGATTGAGGTATTGAGCGTGCTTTCCTTGATCAGGTCTATTCTGCGATCCCCCGGTGTAGCAGCGTTCCCCACTCCCCTTCCCCCTATTTTATGGCGCAACTGCAGGTACAGTTAGCCAAAACTATCTTAAGTCATAACAACCACTGTGTAACAAGTCAAACCATTACTGGGGTTCCACCATGTGCGGACGCCTGGTGAGAAGCAGACCACCTAGATGCGGCCACCCGACAAGTCTTGGACATTTTTTAGGTTGGAGCCCTTGTGCATAATTGGGTCTTTTTGTCAGGCTCTCGCAAGGATGTCAAGCTTGTCCTTGTAGTAGTAGCACCTATAGAGGATCAACCTGGGGCCACCTCCCCTGTGAAAACAATCGAACTGCATGTATCTTAGGGTAGTTCCTTCGAATAGGAGCACCAGGATGTCCTTCAACTCTCCAGTCACTGGGTTATCTCACCTTCATCTTGCGGGATCCCCAGTAAAAGTATGGTGTGTCTCTTTTCCCTGTCCTCCAGGTCCTAGATCGTGATAGTAAGCTCTTTGTCTCTTTTTTCCAAGATAGCGAGGCGTACTCGGAGCTGTGTCTCCAAGATGTCCACGGATGCTTGGTTGTTTTCCACTGCCTTGGCACCATCCTCCACCCGAGACACTCTGCCTTTCAGTTTCATTAGCAAGGCCGCAAGTCTGAAGGGCCTTGATTTCCTTGAAGATGTTGAGGATTTCGCTCTTCAAGGAACCCTCCTCCTGGTTGTGTCCCGCTGGGGCAGCATGGGTTCCACCATCTTACTCTATTCACCCCTGGTTATTTGCGGTTCCTTTTGCACTCACTCCACGCTCTGGCCCTCCACATCCCTTCGCCATGCCGGGAGCCTAGGAAGTGCTTCTTTCTTTTTTTTATTGTTGCATTTACAGTTTACAAAAAACCATACACAACAAAATACACACAGCAACATATAAAAACAATTCATCAAATGTCATATTATAAAAAACAGAAGGAAGGGAAAAGAAAAAGAGAAAGAAAAAAAACTAAATATAAATAAAGCAAACAAAAACTTCAGTTTACAAAGAATAGTTCCCTTCCAAAGCAAAATTTGTCTTATTCAACTCAAAAATAAGAAATGTAAGAAAACAATTCAGAGATAAAAGTAATGAAATAGCAGAGCCCCACATACAGCGACACCAAAACAAATTTCTAGATACCTCTGAACAATCAGTTGTGTAATCCTTGAAAAACCTAAGTCGTTCTGTACCAAAAAATGTACACTCTACTACCAATTGTTTCAGAGTCTCGCGGGTATTGCTTGCCCTACAAAACCTACATTCCTTGTCTATAACACTCAGCCCCTCATTCATATTCATGGTTTTCCAGCTTTTAATTTTCTCAAAAACAGGTCATTGGTTTAACCTGAAACGCATGAAATTCATGTGTATAATAGGACAAGGAATATATAGCGGAAGACAGTCCTTAGTATGTATGACCCTTGAATACTCCACAAATCCTGTATATGAATCAATGCAGTCAACTGTCTCGGCCCAGTCAGACCTGAACAAGATCTTTTTGACATGCCCCGGTCTGAGGATCAAGCACTCTTCAGATGAACAAATATGGACCAACACAGAGCACATCCGTTTATTAAACTCTCTTAAAGATGGTACTGATCCTGCTAACACGACAGCCTTAAGACTCTCATAGAGGGAGTTTTTGGGTGGAGTGATAATTCTTCTAAATAGAGACAGCTGTCTCCACACATACCTAGCCTTTAAAGACACCAGACACAACTTGTGTCTAATGATGGCATTAGGAATGGCCATAGAAAGACCAAGTACGTTCTTCCATAAAACGCCCTGAATAGTATTCAACCGGTCACCCATGTTCTGCGAGCAAAGGTCAAGTCCGTAGAGGATAATAGCCTCAAATCTGGCCAAATAGTATCGTATCAGGGGAATAAGCGAGAATGTACATACTTTCTGCTTTAGAAATTTCATATGAGCAGTACGTTTCTTGGCTTTAGATTTCGAATTTTCAAAGCTGACCCTGTTAGCCAAATAGTATCCTAAGTAAACTACGGTCTTGACCTGCTCCACAGTATCCGTTCCCATAGTCCATGCATATTGGATATCCTTTTTCCTTTTAGTTAGAACCAGGACTTTAGATTTGGAGGTATTAGGAACCAGATTGTTTGCCACTGCATATTCATAGAAAAGCTGCATCCTAACCCTGAGTCCTCGCAGAGTTTTATCGAACAGTATGAAGTCGTCCGCGTAGGCCTTAAACTCAAGCCCTACACTCCCCAATCTCGCCGGTGCAATGGAGGGACCCTGCCACAGTCCCTCAGCATCACACATATAGAGATTGAAGAGTGTAGGGGCCTGAATGCATCCCTGTTTAACCCCTGTAAAGGTGGGTATCTCAGAGGAGAGAACACCATCTTCAGATAAACGTACACAGATGGATGTGTTAGAGTGCACTAAAGCCATCAACTGGACCATCTTTCGGGGAATGCATAGAGTAATCATTTTGCCCCAGAGCCTGGATCTAATCACCCCATCGAAGGCACTACACATGTCCAGTGATGCCAAATACACGTCCCCAACATGCGAGTGGTGGACATAATGTCTAAGATGGGAAAGAATAGCCGCATTTAAAGAAGTACCAAGCTCAATACGAAAGCCCACCTGGAACCTACTCAAAAGGTTATGTTGCCTGATAATAAGATTGAGGTCCCTTAGTAACAGAATTGAAAAAAACCTTACTTGTAGCGTCCGTTAGAGTTATGCGTCTGTAATTGGACAAACCCAATTTATCAACCCTTTTAAAAATAGGTACAATAATGGATTTAGACTAAGAAACAGGTACTGTATGAGTCAGAAAAAAATGGTCGAACATAGGTTTTAACAGTTCGACCCAAAGTCCAGTGTCCTCTTTAAGAACAAAAGGGGGAATCCCGTCAGGGCCGGGGGCCCTAGATGGCTTCAATTGGGCAATTGCCCATGCAATATCCTACTTGTTCCAATTACAGATACCCTTCTCAGGTAAACCCAAATCAAAATGTTTCAATACTCCAAAGGCCTCAGGCAAGGCATATTTCTTGGTATAAAAGGATACCCAAGAAGCAGAATCTATGGGGCAATCGGTACTCCCTTTAACATTCCCCAAAAGACTGTTAACCGTTGATCAGAAATGGCCGTCTTTCCCCTTACACAAAAGCTCCAACATATTTTGATGGCAGAGAGAATAGGCATCCATCTTAAGGGATTTGACATAATTCCTATGCCTCAAAATAATAGAACGTTTGAGTTTCCCATAGTCAGCGGGTTTAAGACCACCCTTCCTCAAAGCAGCAAGCTCTTTTCTTTTACGGGCCTTAGAAGATAAAATTCTGTCATCTTTTATGACACATTTCTTATGAGGATTCACAAAGCGGTACCATCACCACCCTCAATATCATGGCCATAGAGAACACCCCCAGGCTTTTGGAGCAACATGGAAAGAAGTTGATTGAATTTAAATACAGTTTTCTTGTTCCACTTAACTCTCGTGCCCCTGTTAATGCACTCCAAGCCTGCCAAATCCAGCCAAATACAAGGGACAGACATGGGAATAGTCAGGGTAAATAAAATGGGAAAATGGTCACCCGAAGCAAGGTCAAGATGACTAAGATAACCACACTGTTTCTTAGTGCCATCTGAGACATAGAAGTAATCAATATGAGAGGTTGAAACTCCTTTATGCCAAGTATGTTTGAGGGCAGTAGAAGAGGATGAGTGATCCAATAAAGACAAGTCCCACTCTTTGAGGAAAAGATCCCACCCAATGCCTCGGCTAAGGTTCATGTGCTGAGCCGAAGAGAGAGCCCCCAGTGAATTCCACCAGGCACCTTCTGCACAGAAGGAATTAAAATCCCCTCCCAAGATGACTTGAAAACCACAGCCCCTCTGAATCGAGTCAAACAAAATCTTTCCTATCCCCTCCTCAACGGTTTCAAAATTAACTCGGATAGGGTTCCAATAGAGATTAAGTATTAATATTGGAGAGAAGCCAACACCCAAGTTTAACTCAATAGCCAGTAGCCAATTCAGGCAGCACTGAATTTCACATGAAAACTGCAGATTGCAATCTATAGCAATGGTAAGACCTCCTCTCGGACGCCCTTCATCCCCCCTAACCGCAGGACAGGAAACAGTATTATACACCGCTAAAGACGGATCAACCATCAGCATAGTCTCCTGCAGTAAATATATTCTAGGAATACTAGTACAGGACAAATTATGTTACAATTTATACAGATTAGAACAACCACGAACAAGATATAGCATCAATAGTTATCCTGTCATGCATATATCGTGCCTAGCCCTAGACTCTGTAAAGATCTAAGGGCAAGTTGTATCCATGACCAGTCCTGGCCATTACCCAAGAGGTTAGAAATAAGAGATACAACATTTCCAGAGTCGACCATAGGCACAGGGGTAATCCCCACACCTATTTCAGGGGTAGTCACCACAGGTTGTACAAAGGAAAGAAATATTTTTGCTTCCGCAGAATCATGCAAATCCACCAGGTCAAACCCCATGGATTTTACATTGCACTGTCGGTCCCAAACCATGGAAGCAATCATTCCTGAATGAAAAAAGCTAACCATTCTGCCATTAGCTACTTTAGGGAGAGCTATGGCATCTATGTCATCAGTAGTTATTGATCTGAGGAGTGGTATTGCCTTAAAAAAAGCCAGTAACCTGACTCTATTAAGGCTGTTCCCCTTTATGCCATTCTCAGTAGGTATCCAACCTATGATTTTAATGATTGGACTTGGTGCAGCCCCTGTATCCCACTGACCTGTAAGCCCAAGCCTGGTAAAGAAGACACCAGTACTGCTCCATACAGGATTTGAGCAGGGGCCACTCCACCACGATGTTGTGTCACAACTGGGGGGGCGGTACCGCCCGCCAGAGAACTGCAGTACCCCATCCCCACATTGGGCACTAGCAGCCCTCTCATAGATTGTTCCACTTGTATATCTTCCTGAGTAGACCCAGAAAGACCTGTAACCGCCACCCGGTGGGCAACATTGGTAGGTGCAGTAGGTTGTAAATGACTAGTAGACGTAGCATTGGTAGGTGCAGTAACTTGTAATTGACCAGTAGATGTACGAGCATGATTTGTACTAATCACTTTACCAAATGCTGTCATTTTTGTCTGTTTAGTTTGCACCCATTCTAACACATTTTCACCCTGGACCCCCTTTTTGGGTCCCCTAGAGGTACCTGGAGTCACCAACGGAGATCCATCTCCTTTAGTAGTATCCTGGACCTGTCCGGGGCAATTCTCCAATACCTCAGCCACTGATCCTTCATCAGCCTGTTCAACACAACCCACTTTTTCAGCTATCTCGTGATGGTTTAACTTACAAATAGCCTTAAGGTTGGAATTACTCCCATTAGTCTTCACAGAGGGCATATTCTTAGATTTTTTTTAATTATTTGATGCTTTTTTCCTATGCCTTTTTCCCCTAATAAGGTTAGTGGGCACTGACTGTATATCCAAATCATTTTCAATAATCGAAAGATTGGAATCATCCACCAGAATTGCCTCCTGTTCTGCAGCAGTATCATGCAGATTACCCATTGCTTATATCAGAGCTGAGTGACTGTCTGGGCATTCCACAGCCCTTTTATCTATTGGCAAAGGATGAACACTTCTTTCAGCTTGATTACATACCCCAACATTGGGGCAATACTCTAGAGGGTCTCCGTGGGGTCTGACTGAGAGTGCCTCCAAAATACCAGACATTTTCTCACCCAACCTCTCCAACCTAGAATTGAAATCATCAAAAGAGTTGGATCCCACAACAACAGACCTATTAATTGAATTCACATTATTGAGTAGATTCTCATATCCAGCCACACGTAAAGTAAGATCATTAAATGCCTTCTGCTGAGCAGCCATAATCCCCCCAGATTTTCCTGAGTATCGCATAAAACCTTCAGTGCCAAGTTTAGACTAATGTGTAAGTTAGACAAAAGTGGGGAAATTAATTCACATAGCCCCTTCTCAGACATCCCAATAGGAACCTCCTTCATAGGCTGAGATTCAAAGGGTAACCCTATTTTGGGAACACACAGACCAATCGGGGAGTTCATTGTTGTAATAGAATTAGGGAAAACTTTCCCATGAGAAGGCATAGGAGGTGATGAGTCCAGATCAATGTTATCACGCATCAAATCACTAATAGCATTTACCACCCTATGGAACAAATCCTCTAAACAGCTTTCCTGAGTTAAGTCCTGTTTTGAGGTAACAAAAGAGCCTCCTACAGGGCCATGTTGCTTTAGGTGACCTCGATAGTTTACAGGCAAAAAGATGATGCACATTACTAGGGGGTACACCCTCAGTAGACTTTCCAAAAACAAAAACATTAGATCCATTTAGATGAATTTTTAAAAGTGCCCCAACCCAAGAATGAACCCCCCAACCCACCAGTCATTCCACAGTTTCCAATTAGGGCACTAGACTTCTTAAAGGACCCAATGGGTTGAGGAGTGGAAGCATGAAATCTAACCATTTTCCTCATTGCCAGAGGAGCTACCATCTCATCAGTTTCTTGGAGGCACGCAGCATCAGTTAATTCCAGTAGGCCAACATCTAGTGGAGCATTAACTGAAGTATCCAGAGTCCCATCGTGTGAAGGCAATACATTTAAAGGTAATTCAGCCATAGGCACATCCGCCTGTACAGGATTGATTGTAGCACCAGTTAGGGTCACATTACCCCCGGATGGTACCTTTTAAGCAACGTCCGGGCTCCTTGTACTATCGTTGGCCACAGATAAAAGTACAGGCAAGGCCTCCTGTGTTACTTCAACTTTAAGGTGAGGAATATGCCCCAAATTCTGCACTGGTTCGGGTTCCATATTTCAGTTACTGGCCCCGAAACCACTTTGCAGGGTGACCATAGCAAACGAAAATAAAAAAAAAGAAATAAAGTCGATGTTTAAAACAGCAAACTTCAAACAGAAGACACAGCTCAAAGGCAGAAAGCCTGAAGGCTCTGTGTCCCTTGAAAATTAAAAATAAGTCAAGCACGTAGTCCAACTTGGGTCAAAGGGAATTGCCACACAGCAGTCCCCCGCAGCCCCCAAGTAAAAATGAAAACAATCAAGCGGGATCAAAGGAGGCAAACCTCCAACACTCTCCCACACGGGCCAAGGAGCTACTGGCAAACAGAAACACCAGACTCCTTACGGGCCAAGACCTATATAAGGACAGCCTTCTAAGAGCAGCCTTATCTTGTGTACACCGTGCGCAGTTAGACGCGGTAGTGTGGATTTCAGGGCACCTCCGCCAAAACAAATGTTAGAGTTGAACAGGTGGCCTTAACGCCACAGTCAGCCTGACAAATTAATTCACAGTTTTCCTTTTGTCTAGTGTATTCTGAATGACTGAGTGCTTCGCTTCGCTTACCGCGAGAATATGCAAACCAAGTCCTCAATGTAAGTATATGCAGGAGTGGAGGCTAGCTGTTACTGCGTCCCCTTTCCTCCACAGCCCCCAGAGCCAAACAGCAGCAAAACAGCAAAGGAATCCGCAAACACACCGCCCTTGTCACTGCAGCCGGGCTTAGCGCCACGAGGGCTTGGTTTGGTGTATTTCACTTCCTGGTTTACCAGGGGGCGGGGCTTCCACTTCCAGCAACGTATTGATACCAGTTCCTAAGATGAAGATGAGGATTAAGTACTCCAGTGCACCAGTACCCCAAAACATCGGATGGTTTTAACACATGCAAAAAATAAATAAAAGCAAGATCCAAATAATTTCAGGTTTTAGAAGTCAATAAAGAGCCACAGCAGCAAAACAGCACAGGAGTCTACAAACACACCGCCCTTGTCACCGCAGCCGGGCTTAACCTTAACTAGAAAGTGCTTCTACCATGGTCTGCATCCTTTCCCATACCCTGCAGGTCTTTGTTGGGCCTTGTTGGTCCTGTGCCGTGCTTCCACTTCCATCCGCTGTCTCAACTCCAGAGGTGGGTGTGGGGCCTCTCCCCACCGTCCCCGTCCATCATTCCACTGGTCCTACAATGCCTCATGCGACGAACCCTGTGCCGTGGCAGACCTCCAGGACGTGTATGTCATTCTCCAGGACTGGCACAGCTAAGGGGGATTGCCCGGTGTGAGAGGTCATCCCTCCCCGGGTCTCCACTGTACCTCTGTATCAGGGAACTCCTGAGGGGGCCTCCTCCACCCTGCCCCCCTCCTCACCGGTTACCGATGGCAGCGGGTCCCCATGTCACCCTGGCAGGACATTCCGCATGCTTTGCGTTTACGGCATGAATGCGGGCACCCCGCTGGCTCAGCGGCTGGGCTCGGGCTCAGTCCCGGTCCCCCCGTAACACTGCCTCTGGGGTCATTTCAGCCTCTGGAATTATGCTGGTCATGGCCCTGGATGGTCTCCGAGCCAGCTCCACCAGTCCCAGCACTCCGTGGGCAAGGGTGGCACCCCTTTGTCGATGGTGGGCAGGGGATAGGACTGAAAGCATGGCTCAGGTGGTCCCCTGTTTTGTCTTTTAAAACTATTCAGCTCACTATTCGGCTCTGGCCGATTACTTGGGTCAACTATTTGGTATTTGGGCAAATAGTAAATTCACTATTCGGTACAACTCTACTCAATTGTGTACCAGAGAGTGGTAAATCTCCCTGCCTCAGGAAAGTGTGCTTCGCCTCCAGACCACTCCGAGTCCTGAGGCATGATTGAGTTTCCGCACCAGAGCTCCTCGTGGTTTAGGGTCATGCAGCTTCATCTGTCTTCCTGGACCCATGTACATGTCTCCACCACAGACCCCTGGTTGCACATTTTCTGAGGCTTGAGTCCCTACGAATCCCAGATCTTGGTGTCACAGGCATTGAGGAGGGCTCTAACTGGTGGTTATGCATAGACAATTTAAGACAGGGAGTTGGGCTGGAGCACCTCATAAAGACCAGTCTTACTCAGATGCCTACACTGTGTTCAATGGCAGTTCAGGAGAAATGGAATTAGAAGGATTTTCTCAAGTCTTCAAATTCATGGGAATTGTCAGCCATTTACACCTGGTGAACAAAGGGCCTTGCTGTGCTGATCAGGACAGACACTACTGCCATGGCATATGTAAACATCCAGGGTGGTTCAGGGTTGAAGTCCCCGAATGCCATTGAATGGAAAATAGGGTCTTGGGCAAACAGTCACCTACAGCCTCTGGGGGCAGATCACATCCGAGGGGTGGAGAATCTCAAAGTAGACATCCGCAGCAGGGGATTCGCCCACATGGGTCTCAGCAGAAGATTCCCCAACTCTCAGGAGTTGTTCCTATCAGACAGGACCTTCTTTAAGATCTTTTGTAGGTTTGGAAACCCAATATGGGACCACTTTTCTTCCCAGTTTTCTGCAAAGGTTCACAGATTCTGCTCCAGGTTTCAGACAGTTGGTGCCTGGGGAGTGGATGTACTGAATCTGGATTGGCCTCAGGGGCTGCTTTATGCTTAGCACCCATACCTCTGATTCTGAGGGTGATCCAAAAGATGAGATGAAGCAGGGCAATAATTATCCTATTGTATCCCTATTAGTCTCAGAGAGACTTGTTTCCTTCTCGTCTGGATCTCCAGTCTTAGAAAGTTTGGAAGATTCCAAGATGGCCTTGCCCTTTACAAATGGGTCAAGGGTCTGGGACCATCGTATTCTAGAAGTCCTACAGTTTTTTCAAGATGGGTTTAAAAAAGGGTTGGCAGGGGGCGTGGCTTGGAGCGCCACTGATGCGGTCGCTCCCTTGAAGCCTCCCGTGGAGTACCTGCCGCCGCCGCGATTATCATTCGGTTCCAGCGAACCTCCGTGATCGCCAGTACCATCTTTGGTGACCAGAACCTCTGAAGCACGCCGAGGTTGAGGATGACCTGCTAACGCGTGCACGTTATGCCTAAATTTGCCTCTCAAACCCAGCACCCAGCCTCCTGCTAGGAAAACAAGATGGCGGACGCCCGCTAACCCTAACGAGCGGAACAGGCTGAGATGAGAGAAGCTGGCAGAGGACGAAGAGGAGGGGCACACTGACAGCCGACAGCGCGAACAGCCGCGATCCCACCTACGGAACCTGCCCAGGGCCCAGAAGGAGGCAGAGCCGGTCGCGACCCTGGTGAGAACCGCGGCTACAGCTATACCTGCGCAGCCACCAGGGGCCCTCTCACCCCCGGAACCCTGTCGTCGGAGCCGAGCGGCGATGAGACATTCCACAGCAGTAGCCGTCGGCCACAGGCCCAGACCAAACTTAGCGACAACGGGGGGAATGCCCTCGGCCCCTTAAGCAGCGCAGGGGCACAGCCCAGAACCTCCGGAACACAGCCTACGCTCCCCACGCAAAGAGCACAGACCCTTCCAGGTGAAGGACTTCCAGCTAAGCCCCATTTAGATACAAACCCTCACCCCCCACATTCTTCCTGGGGCTCCCCGGCCCACATCCTCGCCCAAGCACGCATCCAGAGCTCATCAAAGCAACGGACCTCTGGTGCCCCCCCACGCAAATCGCCTCACGATAGCCACCACTGGACACACTTAA
The DNA here is from genome assembly GCF_040938575.1 of Ambystoma mexicanum. Classification (NCBI taxonomy): domain Eukaryota; kingdom Metazoa; phylum Chordata; class Amphibia; order Caudata; family Ambystomatidae; genus Ambystoma; species Ambystoma mexicanum. The sequence goes on along the minus strand of NC_090928.1, from coordinate 951,102,650 downwards.
TCAACCAGCCCGTCAACACTCAAGAAGTCGCAAGTCCTGGCCCTTGGGGGGAGCCCACCAGGAGAGTTCACCTACGAGCCCTCCGTTACACTCTTGGGGCTCCCTGGTGGCCGCCGGAGCCTCCCCAACGCGACCCCTCCGCACAACCACCATGTCCAGGCAAACAAAAGCCGGCAAAGCCGCAGACATCCCCACTATGTTTGCAGGGGCGGACAAAGGCAAGAAACAGGACCCTCTCAAATTGACCCCACAGAAACAGCCGGAGGAAAAAGACGCTCTTGCCACTAGAGGGGATCTGGTAGCCTTTATGGCGGACATTAAGGCTGAATTTCGATCTTGCCTAGCGGAACTCACCTCCAAAGTAGAGCAGACAGACCAGAGGGTAACAGAGGTTGAACAACGGCTGGGGGAGGTCGAAGATTGGACACAAGAACACACCGCCTCCCTTGGAGAAATCCAGCAATCCATCACACTAAACAGGAGGACCTTGAAAATAGGGCGCGTCGAAATAATCTCCGGATCCGAGGGGTCCCATCCTCTGTCCCCGACAACAAGTTAACAGAATACATAGGGGATTTGTTTCAAACTCTGCTACCAGATCTAGACAAATCCCAACTACTGCTAGATCGGACCCACCGACTGCGCCAGCGCCAGGGAGTGGACTCAGACCCTCCCCCAGATGTGATCACCAGGGTTCATTTCTTTACAACTAAGGAGGCCATCTCAGCGATTAGCCGTACGGGAGACTCCCTCTCTTTCCAGGGCTCCCCTCTTCAGATTTACCAGGACCTTTCGCTGCTCACTCTACAAAAACAGAGGGCGCTCCGCCCCTTAACACTCTTCCTCCAAGACCCAACAGGTGGGTACAGGTGGTTGTTCCCAATGGCGCTACAATTCTCATACAGAGGCACTGTCCGACAAATCACTCATTTGGAGGACGCAAACTCAATCATGCAGCCAACCTCACCCAGAGAGACCTCCTCACCGAATCCGGAAAAGGTGGGGGACTCTGAACCACCCCTCTCCCCAAAGCCCAGGCGGTCCTCTTGGTCGAAGATTCAGCGGAACCACAGGAGGAGATAACTAGGGGCGATGTGCACTTCAGAAATCTGGGCCACAGTGACATCGGCCCTCGGCCGGCTCGCCCTCACTCACTACAGAACCGCCAGCTCACCCCTGAATAAATAGAGCTCTTCGACGGTGGTGGCGGGACACACCCATGGTCCATACCCGCCCCAGGGATAGTTCCAACATCATATCCTTGGAAACCCACGATACTTTACACCTTGACTTCTCCATCGGCCCAGTTGGCCAAGGGTGCGTCCGCACACACAATGTCGGCCCACCCGTTAATTAAGGTTACGCCCCCCCCGTTGGGGGCGCATGTTAAAAACTCAAGTGCAGGATGACACACATCTAAAGCTCAATAGTAATGGCAGTTGACCCACCTCTGCCCGGCTCCCCCCCCCTCCGTCAGCTCAACTCACAGGAACATGACCGGTTGGCAGACCACCAAGTCTTGAGACTCCTCTCCTTAAACGTCAATGGGCTGAACTCATCTGCCAAACGGAAAAAAATTCTGCTCAAACTTCAGGATGAAGAGGCGGCAATAGCCATGCTTCAGGAGACGCACTTACTACAGTCGGACACTGGCTGGCTCCGCTCCCGATCATTCCCCTTCCAATTCTTCGCCTCAGGGGGAACTAAAAGAGGGGGCACTGCGATCCTCTTCCGGAAGGACCTGAACTCACAGATTTTGGAAACAAAAGCCTGCTCAGAAGGCCGTTTCATAGCGGTCAAATGCCTTCTGCTAGGAGACCTATACACCTTCATCTCGGTTTACGCCCCCAACACCGGGCAGTCACATTTTTACGACTCACTGAGTACCTCCCTCTCATCATTTATAGAAGGCCAGACAATAATCGGAGGAGACTTCAACGGCGTTCCTGACCCTATAAAGGACAAATCGCACCCCCCGACCTTCAGCGACTTCACCCAGGCACTGAGCCTCCTCAAGATGTTCCCTTCACTGAAGGTTGTAGACACTTGGCGGGTCCTTCACCCCACTGAAAAAGACTTCTCCTTTCATTCAGGTCTCCATCAAACCTTCTCGAGGATTGACCTCCTCTTAACCTCCCCCCAGACTCTAGCCTTCGTCAAGGAGGTGGCCATCGGCACGAGAGCCCTATCGGATCATGCCCCAGTGATCCTGGAAATCCGGGCCCAGAACCCAAAATCTGACAGCCCATGCAGATGGACTTTATACGACCCCATCCTCAATGAGATGGCTACAAGGGACAAGATCGCGAAAGCTATCAAGAGCTTCTTTGAATAAAATCCAGCATCTGATACCTCGGTGGGGAACACCTGGGATGCAATGAAAGTAGTCATCAGAGGTACTCTGATCGCCCAGGGAGCAGCCTACCATAGAAATAGGCGACAAACTCGGACAGCCTTGGAAGACGAACTGAAGGCCACAGAAGAGACCCACAAGAAGGAAGGTTGATCCCCTAAAACACAGAAAGCCTTGCACATAGCCAGAAAGAAATTAGAGGCCCATTATGCAGAACAGACCGCCCTACTCATGACTGGAGCTAAACAATCGTATTACGCGAAGAACAATAAGGCAAATAAAATCTTAGTGGCCAAACTGGCCAAACTAAGACGGACCAACTTTATTACGGGCCTACGTGACCCCAAAGGAGTCACCCAATTCTCAGAACCCAAAAAGCAACAGCTAGCGATGGACTACTTCGCCAAGATCATGACGGCCAATCCACGAAACCAACCGCAACTAATGTAATACCTACATAAAGCAGCGCTACCGCGGCTTTCTGACACCGAAAGGGAGGAGCTGGAGGCGCCCATCACAGACGAGGAGATTGAGGAGGCCATTAAGTCACTTAAACCACGAGCCCCGGGCCCAGATGGATTCTCAGCAAGGTTCTATAAACTATTTAGGCCCCAACTGGTTCCCCACTTGGCCACACTTTTTAACTCCTTCAGGGAGACAGGATCTGTGACGCCCTCGATGCAGGAGTCGACCACCATCCTCCTCCCCAAACCTGGGAAAGACCCACGAGACTTAGCCTCGTACAGGCCGATTGCTCTATTGAACATTGATGCAAACCTATACTCTAAAATTTTGGCGAACCGCCTGGGACCCATCCTACCAGGGATCATTCAGCCAGACCAGGCAGGCTTCATCATACATCAGGTGGCAGCTATGGCGAGGTTTCTGGCTTTTTGGTAAACTTTGCTAAGTCTACGGCCTTAAGCATCGGCCTCACCCCGGGAGAACGGGAACCACTGGCTAAAATGTGCCCAACCACGTGGGAAGAAAGGGCGATCCTTTATCTGGGGGTCTATATCCCAGAGGACCCAAAAGACACATACAAGGCAAACTTTCCCCGGCTGTTCGGGGAACTGGAAGGTGACCTGAAACGATGGACGACACAGGAGATCTCGCTGCTAGGGCGCATAACAGCGTGCAAGATGAATCTCCTCCCGAGATTCCTTTACGCCTGCGCCTCCCTCCCAGTGGCGATCCCCGCTCCAGCCCTTTGCAACCTACAGAGGAAGATGTTGAAATGTATCTGGAAAGGTAAGAAGGCGAGAATCCCCCTAAAAACGCTATTGGGGGGTTCCAAATTGGGAGGTCTGGGAGTCCCGGACCTACAGGCTTACAGGGTGGCAACCCAATTAGCGCAAATCCACACATGGCAGACAATCACAAACAGCCCCAGCTGGTGGAGCTGGAACAGTCACGGACACCACTACCACTTTGATTCTTGCCACACATCCCACCCCATCTCCGAACACACTGGGGAGACCTTCTCCTGGCAACTAATCACACCCTAAAGTCCTGGGATTGGGCGCTAAAACGGAAGGGGGTCCCGAGAGGCCTGAGCCCTCAATCCCCGGTCTTCTTTAACCCGGCCTTCTCGCCTGGCACGAGCCCCCGCAACTTCCAAAACTGGATAAACGGCGGCCTTGAAACCATAGACCAGCTATACGGGGAGGGGGCACCCCTGACATTCGAGCAATGTAAAGAAAAATTCCAACTCCAGGAAAGAGACAGATACACTTATATTCAACTGCGTCACTGGTGCACACCCCCCCAAACTCTGCAGGCAGCAACGTGCCCCCCCACCGCCCTGGAACTGACACTCAGGGACCTCCCGGCCCGCGGGAAGATATCTACCCTATACAGGCGATTCTTAGGGGACTTCCTGAGCACAAGAACGCGCTGCATGGCCCAATGGGAAGCGGACCTGGGTCACCCAATAGAAGACCGGACATGGGTGGACATCTGGACCCGGACGCACACCTCGTCCACCTGCAACACAAACAGGGAAAGCGCCTATAAAATCATGCTACGGTGGTATTACCCGCCGCTCAGACTTCATCATATGAATCCCCAAGTGGACTATCTCTGCTGGAGAGGGTGCGGCCTCCCAGGCTCTTTTTTCCACATGTGGTGGACATGTCCACGGACTCAGCAATTCTGGAAGACATGCCTAGAGACCATTGCGCAAATCACTGGATCGGCGATCCCGCTGGAGCCGGAGCCCGTCCTGCTGGGAGCTCCGATCCCAACGATCTACCCACGGGTCGGCAATCAAGCGAAGTTGCTGACCCAGTGCCTACTAGCCGGGAAAACAACCCTGGCCCGTGCCTGGAGGGCCCCAGAAGGCCCCTCGATGGCCCAGTGGTGGACGAAACTTTGGGACATACTGGTGGCGGAAAAGGTAACAGCGGCAAAGGCGGGTGCCCTACACAGATTTCAGAACATCTGGGCCCCAGTTCTGGAATATGACCAGCGATTCCCAGTCCTGACCTATAAACCCATTAACGCTCGCTGGACCCTGAAAGACCAAGAAAACCCCGAAAGGGACACATAGTGGCTGGGGTACGGGACAGACGGCCCCGGAGGGGGGTTCCTGGACTTGGGGGGAGGGGGAGTGAGGGGGAGTGCACGGGAAAGGGTCTGGGGGTTAACATGCTTAAAATGCTTTTACGATGTTGCAAGTGGTTGTGTAATTGTCATCCTGCCTTGTTCAAAAATAAATAAAGTTAAAAATAAAAAGGGTTGGCAGTGTCTACTCTTCACTCCCAGTGAGAAGCCCTTACGACTCTGAAGGGGGACGTGGAGGGCAACATGAAAGGACAGGCACTTGTGGGAAATTTCCTTAACAATCTTGCTTCTGCTCCGCCTGTCCCCTTACAAGGGTTTGCCTCCTTGGTATCTGTCTTTAGTTATGATATTTCTACAGAGCCACCCTTTGAGCCAATTGATCTGACTGAAATTAAACGCCTCACATTCAAAGCAGCCTTTTTTATTGCAGTTACATCAGCCCGTAGGTTGGGAGAAATTGGGGCGCTTTTGTTTGGACCTCCCTTTCTTCGGGTACTCCTAGATGCTTTAGTGTTACAATGTGATCCTGCATTTCTCCCTAAAGTAGTATTGAAGTATTACACTTCTTAAGATGTGGTTCTGCTTTCTTTTAGGACCCTCGAATACCTGAGGATGAAGCATGGCACTCCATTGGATTGAGGAGAAGGGCTTGGAGTTTCTGGAACTGAGGGTTTTAAGAAAACAAACATTCTCTTATAACATTTGGTGCAGCGGGGGCAGTCAGGAACGCCTCTGTGGTGTCAGTCGCTTGTTCCGGACTGCTATTTTCATGACCTGTGTGGCATCAGGTTTACTTGTTCCTTAACATGTGCAGGGTCTCTGCACTAGAAGAATGGCTGCCTCGTGGGTTGACGCTCAGGGTGCTCCTCTACAGGAGATATGTAGGGCAGCCCCACATTGATTCGGTATTGTAGATTGAACATGGCTAATCCCTGGAATTATTCCTTTGGAGTTGGGGGAGCTTTCAGTTGGCAGGATCTGACTGATTTAGTGTGGTAATAAAGTTGGCAATGGGATGCACCAGCGCTTGTTATGATGTGTCTCATTGGGACCTGTCCACAGTTAACTGCTTGGGTACACTTCAAAGAAGTACTGGGACGAGGAAGCGGAAGGTGGAGGTAATGCCTGATTGCTTGCTGGTAATCTTCATTACTGTTAGTCATACTCTTCCTTGACACAGTAATATCCCCCCTCTCCTGCCCTGGGTTTGGACAATCCCGTGATCCGTCTTGGTAAATTGGTAACTGAGGAATTATGGATAAATAGGAGCTATTATATCTTCCCAAAACGTGAAAAAATGTTACTGTAGTGGAGGCAGGCCTTAAAGTAAGTACTGTAAAAAGGAAGAGCAGAACTAGGTATAATGAAGATTACCGATAAGTAATTGAGGCATCAATGTCACATCAACAGTTTTTGTAAATATGTCGTCACATAGGCACGTTGTGAAATGAGGACAAGGGGCCTCATTGCAAGTGTGGCAGTCCGGGAATAGCTCCCCTTTATGGATCGCAATACTACGAGTCGCGATACTGGAAACTCGCAAATGAGATCCATGGTGCTACCGTTGCCAGCAGCACCACGAACGCGAACAGCAGGTGCACCCGGAGGCCGTGCCAGAAACACTGACTTGGCGGTAGTAAGGGCACATTCCGAGTTTCTATCACACAGAAATAAAAATGCTGATGCCACAGTGAATACTGCACCGGAAACACTGGCAAGGCAGATCAGGTATAAAGCAGTCTCAGGTGTGCAGCAACAGGCCACAGGTGGCCATAATCATCCTAGCTGCACACCATGAGCACTGTGAATGCTCAAAAGGACCACAACCACACACCTTCCAACACAACCATTCTGGCAGCTGCAGCAGCAGTAGCAATAATGGCGGTGGGGGCCCTGCATGGAGGGATCTGATATGAGCTTCAATTGGAAGATGCAGAGGAGGCGGCGGAGGCGCAGGAGTAGAAGGATGATGATAATGGCCATGCACATGAACAATGGCCAGCAGGTAGCACCCTGCAGGCAGCCACTCATACCCTGCTCAATGGCCACAACCTGGAACCTGAGCACTGCACAGATCCACACCCTGTATCAGCTTCACAGGGAGACCATAACCTACATAGTTGATTTAGGGGGGCGTGGCTAGAGGCCATGTCAGGTGGACGTGCTCTCCATGGGCTCCAGATGATCTGTCCAGAGATAAGCTACGAATGATCATTTCTAAAGGGTCTAAATAACTGGAAACTAGAACACAGCTGCAAGAAACAACAGAGAAGCTCCTCGCAATGTGAGATGGTCTGAGGTGACTTCAGACTGGAAGAAACGCTGGGTCGAAGAAACGCCATGGAGCAAGCCGAGAATATGGCGGCAGTCACCTGAGAGCGGAGGTGGAGGAGCCGCAGAGGGTGACTAAGGAGAGGAAGTGGATACATAAGTAGAGCGGACACGGTAGTGCCCCGACTTCCCGGGACTCTGGCAGCTAAAGGTAGTGGCGGAAGAGACGACCGAATGCAGGTTTCCGGAGGCTGATGGACCCGAAACGCTGCGCTATGCAGCAAACAAAGGGAGACCAGCCACCAGCAGCGTGTAGCACCGGGAATGCTGCAACAGCGCAGTAAGAGGTGCTGAGACAAGACACTGGGAAGGCTGGCACGAGAACCTGGAGAGAGGCGGCGGAGAGCATAAGCCCTGTGAACACTTGCTGTTGGCAGAGGAAGGGAGCGACGACCAAGATACAGCGCAAGCTGGACTGGAGCCGTGTCAGAGGACACCCCACCGTAAGACAGCTGATAGAACTGCTGATGAAGAGACAGGGGAGCAGAGGCTGGAGGGGATCCCCTGCGAGGACCAGTGAGGCAGTAAGGAGTCAGGGAGAGTGGGGGCCCTGAGCGAATTCTGCTACGATCACTGAGCCTGGGAGAGGCCACCTCCCTCCCCCCCATCACTCTTGAAACTCGCAGACAGTGCTGGGCCGGAGGTCGGTGAAGCATTGAGACTAGGGAGACACCGACTGGGTCCCGGATTGTCTCCCCCCTGGATAGAGCTGTGCTTTAGACAGGAGCAGGCTGCGACTGTGGGCCCGGGCCGTAGCAGCACAAGCAGAGGTTAACGAACGTAGGCTGGGCCCCAGAGACAGTTCCCTGCTGGGAAAACTAACTGGGGAAGCACAACAATAACCCACGCAACGACACATGCGGGCGACGATGGCCAGCAGTACTATAGTGCCACCAGAGCACTGACAATACTGTCCCGTGAGGGACAACACCCGCCAAGGAGATAAATAACTATCCCCTACAACCGGAGGTGAACAGTGGCGGCTAAACAAATTGCTCAACACAGGGGACTCAGCCTGAGAAGTGGGGGGCTACAACCACTGAAGAGTGCAGGCAAGGTCACAGTAGACAGCGGGACATCACGGTCTAAACAGAGGCACAGTGTGGGGTGAACCAATGACTGGAGCTATGCAGAGAACACTGGCTATGCACACAACGAAATAGGGTGCATCATTGTCACACGTGCACGGTGCAAGACCATTGAGTAACTGCAACACGGTGGTAGTGAAGGGGTGCTATGGGGCCGTAACAGACAAGGAAGGCAAATAGGAGAGGGAGTGGTCAGCACTGGCACAACAGCGTGGTCTGGACGATAGGCCTGGATTTCCCCCTGCCCCCCGACATTGACACCGAACTCTGATGCACAACCGGAGAGGAGCGGACATGGGGCAGTGTCCAGTACAGCCCAGAGAGCCAGTGGTCTCACAGCTTGCAGTGCACACCCAAGTCCGAGTGGGCAGGAGACAAGCAGAGAGAAGCCAGAGATCCCGAGACATTGTGGACTACAAAGTGTGTTGCGAACAGTCTTTGGGGAGGATCATATGGTCGAGAAGAGACCTCAATAACCGGGAAATAGTACGGCAACGGCTGGGGCGGGAAGAGGAAGGGGCCATATAGAAACGCAGGTTCTTCTGACCGGCAGCATATCAGATTTCTGATTATTGGAGACGCCAAGTGCAGGAATCCCCTGACAGAACAATAGAGATCCGGGAGATCCACAGGTGCAGCAAAGCAGGATGATAACCAAGGTCAACAAAGCTAAGAGCAAGCAGACTACATTGGAAACCTTCATGAAAGGTCAAACACCCTGACAAGAGAGAGATAGCGAGGAGACCACGAAGGGACAGGCATCGCCCCCTGGAAACATGGTGGACCCAGGGAACCAGCAGATCTTAGAGGCCATTGCAGCACTTCAATCAACCTTGGAGAGCAAGATAGATGCCGTTGCTATAGATGTAGGACTCCTAAAACAGGATGTCTGAGCCATAGCGGAATGCACAGGGAGGCTGGAGGACGTCGACATCCTCATGCAAAAAGTTGCTGGAAGATAGAGCAGAAGAAGCGGAGGGGCGAGCAAGCCAAAACAAGGCAAGGATTGTGGGGCTGCCGGAGGGAATCGACGAATCAGACCCCACTGCCTATGTGGAAGACTTGTTGATACAGGAAGTTGGAGCAGGAGAACTTACGCAGGGGTTCATGATTGAAAGAACACATCAATCCCTAGTCAGAAGGCTGCCGCCAGGCGCTTCACCCAGACCTGTGATAGCCAAGGTGCTAAATTACAAAGACCGGGAGAGAATACTAACCTTTTCTAGGTCAAAGGGAACGATACAAAGGGAATCGGCAAAGATTGCAGTGTACCCAGACTGCACCTTTCAGGTTCAAAAGAGGAGGGGCCAATTTATTGCCATGAAGGCCAGACTCAGGAGGGCGGGCCTAAAGAACATGCTAATATATCCCGCAAAGTTAAAGGTGATCCACAATGGCAAAGTCCTGTTCTTCGAGTTGCCGGCATGTGCGCAGGAATGGATGGACGGAGTGCAGATACCGGAGGCAGCAGAGCAGAGGCAGCGAACCTGACTCATTGAGGGAATACACTGTGCGGTCCGATAAGACAGTATTGAGATTGTACAGACTGAAATGCAGAGTAATAGAAATGCTTGGATCATGCAGAAAGAATGACCTGTTAATAATATGGTAGCGATAAGATATGTGTATGCAGTAGCAGAATGGAGGAGCCACTGAAACCCGATAGAGGGAATGCTAAGTGCAGCCCCACTACCCCCTCGAGAGAAAGATTTAGGGCTACTATATTGGAGAGGAAATGGGGACATTCTAGCATGCTTAGCAAGGCTGGACAAGTTATGTGTGAGTTTGGTTTGCAGTGTGGAGGGGTAGGGGGTCTTTGGTCGGGATGGGCAGTGGGTGGGAGAGGGGAGTGGGTGTGTTTGAGTTTGGTTTGGAGTTGGGTTTGGGGGTGAGGGGAGGGCTGTTGGGAAGGCACACACAATGTCAATTGTTGCATCGAACTTCTACTGATGTTGGCGATGGGCTGGCAGCCTCATTGATGCCCCGACTCTGGCATTATAATGGCAGACACCATAGGGGGCTCAATAATTATGTGAAATGCAGAGGAGTGAGCATGTATATTAAGAGGAACAAAATAGGGATATCATTGTTTCAGGAAACACATCTAGATGCACAAAAGCAGAAAACCCTGCCGGGTGCAGGTGGTGGGGTGATGGTGGGCTCCACTTACTCGTCATATGCTAGAGGGGTCCTCATGTGGGTGGATCCCGCTATACCATTTAAAGTGCTGGTCAAAAAAATGGATGATGAGGGTAGGATGGCAATGTTACATATTATGTTGGAGAACAAGGAAATATGTAGGGAAATATGTATTGTGAACACTTATGCCCCGAATCATGATGCCACAGTGTTCTTTAGATCATTGTATGCAAGGTTGGGACCATACAGAAATGGGACCCTGATTTGGGGGTGGGGGACTTTAACTGCATGCTGGACCAACAGAGGACAGATCGGATGAGAAACAGCTAGTGTCCGTCCCCTCCGGCCAAGGTGCTACACTCTTTCATGAGGCATTTTCAGTTACAGGACCTATGGAGGGCGGAACATGGGTAAAGTAAGGGATACTATCATTACTCGGCCCCACATAAGGTATATACTAGAATCGATTATGTGCTCGCGAGTGCGGAACATGGCAGTTACTTCTCAGAGGTGGAATATTTGGCTAGGGTCCTGTCTGATCACTCCCCACTTGTGGTGCAATGGAGAGTGACCGCTCCAAGACCGCCCCTACCCACATGGAGATTGCAGAGCGAAACACTGTTGAAAACACTGTTGATCCTAAACTATAGCCATTCCCAAGACCTAATCACGGCAGACAGCTAGGGAACAGGAAACCCAATACTATTAGCTCCAATCCAGAGGGTGAGAAACAGAATAAGCACCCACTTCACACAATGCTCATCAAGATACAGCGGGAAGCACAATGCGCCATCACACACAACTAAACAATAACCAAGGAAGTCACCCCACAGAAACCATAGAACCAGCTGAAAGACAGTCATGATAGGAGGAAACTAACGACTGAATACACAGGCTGACCAAGACGGATGCACTAGGATGCCTCATCAACAGCACTCTGACCTTGAACCATTCAAAGCTTCAACTGACCAGTGTCACATTAGATAACAAGAGAATAGATAGTACCAACCCAGTTCCACATCCGAGGAAAGGTTCAGACACACGTATCACCCCATACAATACTCACTGTGATACAGCTGGATCTGTGCAGCACCACCACAGCGAGACGGCCCATAAGGAACCAGCAACAATCCCACCCACAGGGATACAGCTCAAACGGAACCAGTATACAGACCCCACTAACCCAACCATCAATTTTCTGCATACTCAACCCACACAAAACTCACACAACCATTTCTCTCCCAGCAATCTGCACGCACTTTACCACACCACATCAACAACACATAAACAGCATCTACAGCACACAAGGTCTCGCCCGATCCGATACTTGCACCAAAACCCAGCACTCGGTGTATACTGAGCTGAAGTTGCCAACAGCACACCACCTCCCACACTCTCCTACTCCCCTCCTCCCGACTAACCCTACCCACCCTCCTTCCTGTTTACAGATCCACCAGAGCGCCTGGGGACCAATTATGTTGGTGACGGTGCGCTATATAAGTACCTTTAACATAACATAACATAAATAAATCATTTGCGAACATATCCGAAAGAGCACAGTTGAGTTTATTGCAGTCAATGAGGGGAGCGTACAAAAGGTGAGCACGGTGTGGGAGGTGTACAAGGTGGTCATAAAGGGGGAAATTATGGCAGAAGCGGGGGATGTGCAAAAAAACATTATCAACAACCTCAAGAACATGGAAGAGAAGTTGTTGGTACTGGAGAAGGGAGCTAAGACAAACAAAGAGCATGTGGAGGAAGTGATAAAATTGAAGCAGGCATGTTTAGTACAGTGGGACAGGCTAGTGACATTTAGTTACGCTAAATACCTACAGAGGAGCCATGCGCAGGGAGACAAACCTGGTAGAATGTTACCCTGGCTGTACAGATGCCAAGATGCTAATCCCCCAAATGCTCCATTCAGAATGGAGACCAAGATGAGGTAAACACGCAGGCTGGCATAAACAAGATGTTTTCTGAGTATTACAAAGCACTGCATTCAGCACTCGCAATACGTGAAGAGGAAGACTTACAAGAAGTTCTTGACCTTATCACCCTGCCCCGCTTAGATGCACTTAAGGTTGAGTCACTGGAGGCACCCATAACCCCTGAGGAGGTTGTTGCCTCGATTAGAATACTGCCTATGGGGAAGGCTCCAGGTACAAATGGGCTCTCTAGTGAATTTTACAAAGCCTATGCCGATACGCTGGCGCCATTGATGGATAAGTAGTTTGAAGATAATATACTTCCGGAGAGTTTGAGAGAGGCCCTGATAGTTCCGTTACTTAAACCACATAAAGTAAGTACATATTGCAGTTCTTATAGACCATTATCGCTGTTGAACCAAGATCCTCTGGCAATATTGGCCAACAGACTCCAAAAGTAATACATGTCCTGATTCATCCGGGTCAGACTCGGTATGCACCGGTGAGGAACATTCCAGAGAACCTCAGGAGACTGCACCAGGTGATATACAGTACAGCAGGTCGCCCTGCAGACTGTGCGGTGGCCTCATTGGATGCAACCAAGGCATTTGACTCAGTACACTGGAATTGGTTGTATGCCACAATGATAAGGATAGGGATTGGGCCGCAATAAATGAGATGGGTGCATGAGATGGGTACAGTTAATATACACTAAACCAATGGCCAGAGTCCAAACAGGGAGCATGTATTCAGATAAATGGCAACTGTATTGAGGCAGGAGACAGGGCTGTCCACTGTTCCAAATGCTGTATATTATAGCAGCCGAACCAATGGCTGCGTACTTGCGACAGGAATACGGTGACGCGGGTATAGATATAGGGGGATACAACATGTTGTGTCTATGTAGGCAGATGACACGTTGCTGTATCTATGCAACCCAGAGATTAATTTATCATATTTCCTGGAGGTACTGGAGGTACTGATTAACTCCAACGCATTGACAGGAATTACAATAAATAAAAATAAATCTTGCTTGTTTCCATTGGCTGCGACAGCAACTGTGGCTATAGAGGACTTACTGGTCCTGGGTATTAACATCTATCATGACACCCAGCGGGAGCATGATTTCAACACGGTGCAGGCCAAAAATGAGTTGGAGAAGTCCATAGAGTTTTGGAGTAAGTTACCCCTGTCAGTGATGGGCAGAGTGGCACTGCGGCACTGCTTAAAATGGTGACTCTGCCGAGACTCATGCACTGTTTTGGTAACGTCGCGTACGATATTCCAAGGACCTTCTTCCGAGAGCTGAAGAAAAGGTGTAGGGGGTTCCTGTGGCGAGAGGGGAGGAACAGTGTGGCTCTGAGTACACTACAAAGGCTGTATGAACACAGGGGGCTTAGGTTGCCAAACTTCGAGCTATACTACTTGGCATGTCTGCAATATGTTCTGCAATGGAGGGCTGATGATCCTAGGGCGGAAATGGCTTTGCTGAAACCGGTGGTTAGTAGGAGGTACCTCGGAGACCTCCTTTGAATTCTCTCACGGGAACTAACCGGTTATCCTTATCTGGTGGAATTGGGTATCCGCGTATGGAAGAGGGCCTTTGGAGCAATGGGGCTAGTAGATCCACTTTCGCCACAGATACCGATAGCGGCAATCCTAGAGGATAGACCAGGCAGCAGGGGAATGGTGCGATTAAAATGGGAGGGATGTGGCATAGCCACGATAGGGGATCTGAGGAACGAAAGCGGGCTGATGACATTTGCGGAACTACAGGAGTCCACGGGCATACATGAGGGCCCGTTTTTTGTTGCATAACAAGGTGCTGCCAACTAGATGGCCGAATAGCAATGACGAGAACATAGAGAATGCAGAAATCGAGACACTGTTGGCTGTGTCAGAAGGAGAACATGCAATCTCTCGATCTCTAGGATCTATGAGGTATTAATATAGATCATATCTGGAACAGATTTGAAGTGCAAGGAAAGATGGGAAAGGGAATTGGGGAAGACTTTTGAGGATAACGAATGGAAAAAGATAATTATGTATCACAAGAAAGTATCTAGGAATGCCAGACTACAGCTAATGCAATTGTATATTACACAAAGAGCATACCTTTCACCCGCTGTAATTGCGACATTTAGAGGTGCGAAAAGACAAGAATGTTCTATATGTAAGGTTGAGAATGTGAGCCTTACACACATGTTTTGGGGGTGCCCTATAGTGCAGAGGTTCTGGAAAGTGGTGGCACAAAGAGTGGCACAAGGTGGTATAGAGTTGGATATCCAGACCCCAGAGGCCTGCATGCTGGGCAGATTTAAGAGAAGTAAGAAGGATAGACCACTGAATAAAATGAAAGATTTGATGTACATATTAGCTAAACGCAGCATTGCTATGAGATGGAAGGATGCTAAGGAACCGAGTGTTGATGGATGGTGGAGGGCGCTGGAGAAGTGGGCTACAGCAGAAACTGGAGCATGGGAAAAAACATTGGGTGAACAAAAAGTTGATTTGGGTATGGACATTCTAAGGTGATAGCGTTAATATGACTTTGTATACATGCCATAGCGATGAGGAATCCACTCAGGCAGCAGTGGGGGAAGTAGATGCTGTATGATAATGTGTAGTTGGACAGGTAATGTGCCAGCTGAGTTGGCGGGAGGGTTTGGGTAGTTTAGATGTTAGTTGACAAACATGGAAATGATAAGCTGTATAAGATTGTAAAGATCGTTGTTTATTGTTGTCATGAGAAAATATGCAATAGAAATTGTTCAAAAAATTAAATAAAAAAACAACCTACATAATTAAATCCAGGATCACATCCAGAGTCTAATCAACATCAGGACTGCCATACTCCCCTTGTTCGAGGTAGTATCAGTGCTGCATTTCATGTCCACCGGCAACTTCCAACACACCGTGGGAGAGCTGCACAGGTTACCCCAACCCTGTTTCCCCAAGGTGCTATTCCAGGTCCTGGATGCCCTCCTGCGGCATGTGTCTGACCACATTGCCCTCCCTAGAACACCTGCCCAGGTGAATGCCACTAAAGTGGGGTTCCATGCCCTGGCAGGTATGCCCAGCGTGATAGGTGCACTGGACTGCACGCACGTTGAGCTGGCGGCCGGACATGCCAAGGAGGCAGTCTACCAAAACCAAGAACTGTACCACTCTCTGAATGTGCAAGTTATGTGTGATGCAGACCTACTCATAACCCACTGCAGGGCACGTTTCCCAGGATCCACCCACAACCGCGTGGCTGCGTAACTCCATCCTCCCAGGGTACATGGCACGACACAGCGGAGAGCAGAGCGCGGACCTGTCTGTTGGGTGAGTCAAACTACCATAGCATTTGCTCTGTGGAAGGGGTGGGGGGTTGTCCACTGTCATCAGTGCATGTCCGTTATGCCATGTTATGTACACAGATAGCATGCATGAGCAGGAGTACATGTCTGGAATGTGGTGCCTGGGCAAATGGAGCACACCCCATCACAATGTGTGGACAGGCACATCACATGAACTACATGTACCAGAATACATTTCACCTATGCCACCTACCCCAGCATTTACCCACTATGCACATCCCCCACCACCTGCATCACTGCCATGTCAGACTAATTTAACCTACCCCCCACCAGCAGTGTACCCATCATGAAGCTAGATCAGCTGCCCGTCACAAGTGCACATACCCATATGTATGTGACATGATTCCAAACAATGTTTGAACCCAGATTTACGAATGGGAGAGATGACCAATGTACATCATGCAAACGCAACCAAAAGTGCCACACGACATGGGCAAAATAGAAGCCTGTGTCACCATAGGGGTGATGGTCAAGGTGGGTGTGATATGGTTCCGGGAATGTGGCCGCAAACCACCCCCTTCATTACAATGCTAGGGATACTAGGCTCATCTATGCTATTTGCTATCTATGCTATTTGCTATGTCTTGCGGCAATCCCATGTGACACAGACCAACATACAGACATGCTCCATTGACACAACCACTAAAATGACTTTGCCCCCTTCCCATGCAGAGGATGCTGGATTCCCCTTGATGCTATGGCTCAAGACCCCGGTCAGGCACCCACAAAATCAGCACGAGCAAGCATACAACCATGTACACATCCGAACACGGTGCACCATTGAACAAACTTTCAGCCTGCTCAAGGCAAGTTTGCACTGCCTGAGTAGATCTGGGGGGGCCATCATGTACAGTTGTGTGAAGGTGAGCAAGATTGTCCTGGCCTCTGCCATGTTACATAACATGTGCATCAGGTGCAAAATTCCCCTTCCCCTGACATGGACATGCCTCCAGCAGAGGTGGAAGACAGCAGTGACAGTGAGATGAGATCCCATTGCCCCATCGCAGGGATGCCATGAATGGGCGTGATGCATGCCATCAACTGATTACCCACTACTTTTAGGCACAGGGCACATGCCAAGACCATAAACCACTATAAACACTGTACAGTAAATAAATCACACTCTCACAAAAAATAATGAACATCCAGTCTTGATTTTTATTGCAACACCCAGTGAATTAACATTAAAGAAGGAAATTAATAGGTGGACGTATGCCCCCTCCCCAACTATCCCTACCCACTCCCCCTACCCACTCCCCAACTATCCCTCCCTGCTGCCCCTCCCCAACTAACCCTCCACAATTTATGTCACACAGTCAATCATGTCTCAGTCCAAGACACACCCATGGCACATGTTTGACCAGGGTCTATTTACATGACTGCTTTCCACCTGGCCCACCCTTGTGCCCTGTATGAGAAAGACGCATAGACCTCAGCCTTGGGCTGCTCTGGTGGGAACTATCCGGCATGGAGCTTGTGGATGGCGTGTGTGAAGGCTCACTGGCCTGTCGATCCAGGGCCGCCTGCAGGGACATTGCTATCGACTCTGCCATGGACGACATGATGCTGTTGCCCTCGCGGACCCTCCTGGCCATGAGTACTATAGCGGACGTAGCATGTCCAAGGGCACGGGCACTGTGGCGCCCAGTGACCTGCATGCTTTCCCGCATCATCTTAACCTCAGTGCGTAGAAGGGCTGCCTCCCCCTGCATCAGACGGGACTCCTCAAAGTGCTGCTGCACCAGGGCAAATAATCCTTCCACCCTTTCCTCGATGCGGCGCAGATGGCTGTCCATGTCCCCGACACTGGGGATGGGTGGGCGTGGGGGGCTTCACAGGTTCATGGGTCTGAATTCTGGCTGCTCATAAGTGGCCTGGTCAGTGGTGTCCCCTGTGGTGTCATCTGGATGATCAACTGCCTCCCCATCGCTGGAGTCAGCCACATATGTATAGGGCGCTGCGGTGGGGGTAGTGTCCGTCCCCCTGTTGTTGCCATTGTGGGCAATTGTGCCACTGCAGGAGCTGGCTGGGTGGTGATGGCAGCTGTAGTGAGCACAGCGGGAGCTGCCTGGGTGTTGATGGCAGCTGTAGTGGGCACAGCAGGAGCTGCCTGGGTGGTAAGGGCAGCTGTGACAGTCACAGCGGGTGCTGATGGTGGTGATTGTGCGTTGATTTGACCACCTTCCATGTCTGGTGCCCCTTTATGAGGATGGTTGTCCTCCATCGCTGTCAGATGCCTGAGGGTTAAACAAAGGCATGATGTTAGTGACCAGCATGGCTACCAAATGGCCAGTTACATGCAATATGGTGATTGTGTGGCATGCTGTTGAGGGGACATACCATGGTGCATGGCATTCTGCACTCATGCATGTGTTGTATGGCCTCAGCTGCAGGTAGTGAGATGATGGCACAAGCAACACAGCTGTACTGGGACTACTTGCATGATCACTCACAATTTGCTGGGAGCGGTGGCATGCCAGTCTGTCCGTGTGTAGGGTATTAGGATGTGATGAAGGAGGTGTTAAGGGGGGAGGTTTGAGAGGGGCAAGGCTAAAGTTGATGGCTGACCCAGTTGCAGGCACAGTATGTGAATGGGGGGGGGGGGGTTGTGGTAGGGCTGGCAGGGACATGGAAGGCCCATGCCTTCCCCATTGGATGGGTGAGTGGCCATGTGTGCGTGCAGCTGAGGGGTACCATTGTCGTACTGTGGTGGCAGTGGTGGCACGGCAGGCACACATGCAGTACATGGTGGCAGGGTGCCTAGTGTCTGTGTCAGGATTTAAGCTTCTTTCACTTGGCAGGACAGGGTACCTGTGAAGTGTTCATCAGGGATTTCAGGCACAGATCATTGTCAGGGGGCCTGGGTGTGTGGGAATGACAGTGCCCAGGGTTTCATGCAAGTGTGTGTGAGCGTGCCTGCACAGTGTGGGTGTGACACGGTGTGCAGGTGACACTAGGACTCATTACGAGGTTGCAGGTAACCCGCTGGTGCGTCCGGCAGGTTGCGGCTATCCCTGTAACAGTGGATCCACCGCCTGACTTCCCAGTGCCACCAGGATATTACAAGTCCCGGCAGAGCAGGTAATCAGACGACAGATTTTGTAAGTCCCCATTCCCATGGGGTCCCGTAGGACTCCAGGGGAATGGGGACTCGGTAGCACTGGCACTGTTGCTAACAGTGCCGGTGCTTCCATGGCAACTCTGCCTGCCGAGGCCGCTGAGCCCAGCAGGTTCAGCCCTGTCGGGCGCAGTGGTCCTGGCAGGCAGCGTTGTAGTGTTGCGGTCCAAAAACACTCGGGCCTCCATGGGAGACAGGGAATGTGGCTTTGTTTGCACCGTTTTGATAAGGTGGGGAGGGGAGACAAATCTACTGCTGGCTCCGATTTGCATGATCTGGGCAGTGCTATAGTCAGTTCAATGCAGTAGTGGTACGGAGGGGGAGGGTGGGCAGGTGTGTGGTTTATATTGGGGCTTTGTGTACTCACCGGCCTCAACGGGTGTCCAGGCTCCGGTCTCCGCAGCGCCAACACCTTCGATCCCCTCCATGTGCAGCACGCTGCTGCACTTCTCTTCCTAGGGTATCAGCCGGATCTCGGAGGATGGTCCATCACTGGTGCCCATGCACTGTCTGCAGTGTGCAGACCGGAGGTTTCTGACTGTCATGCGAAGGTTGTCAGACCGCTTGTGGCAGTCCTTTACTGGGCGTGGGGTCATCCCCACTGCTGACACCTTCCGTGCCACTTCCTCACAGATCACCTTCCTCCTTTGCTGTGTTCTGCGGCACTGGTCCATTGAGAACAGCTCCCCAGCATGCTGGACTATAGTGTCTGCCAGCATGTTTAGCTCTGCCTCTGAGAAGCACGGCTTGTGCTGGCGGCTCTCAGGGATGTGAGAAGTCATCTTGTGGGATGTCATTCAGCAGTCAGTAGGGGTGGGTGGCTCCTGAAACCTGCAGATTAGGGTAGATTGTGATTTTAAAGATGGCCACCGGCCAGTTTCCTGTTCTGGCGACCACTTTATTTCCGGTCACAGTGTTTCCAGACCTTAGGGGTCTATCTAGATTCCACACTCTCACCCAAAAAACAGGTGAACACCACAGCCTCCTCCACAGTTTACAGAAATAAGCTCATCAATGCCTGCAAATCTTTCCTCTCGCCTTCCAGTTGCATTACTCTAGCCAGAGCGCTAGTGCTTTCAAAAATTGACTATTGCAACACTCTCTTTCTTGGCACCTCAGAACGCAACCTGAACAAACTGCAAGTGCTTCAGAATAATGCCCTCAGAGTGGCTCTGAGTATCCAGCGGCACTCCCACATCTCCAGCTTTAGACAAGATGCCCACTGGCTCCCCGTTCAAGACAGAATCACCCTCAGATCTCTCGTCATCGTCCACAAATGCCTCTCTAATGACGTCCCCAAATACTTGGCAGACAAGTTCATCAAAAACACCTCAACCAGACCAACCAGAACGCTGTACTCTCATTGCCTAACCATCCCCAAATTCTCCCTAAAAAAAGCAGACGGATCCAGCTTCCCGGTCCTAGCTGCCAAACAATGGAACGCTATACTGCTGAACCTTAGAGCAGAACTTTCTTTCTGGACCTTCAGAGGAATAGCGAAATCCTGCCTCGCCAACAAGAACTCCACCTCTATCTGACACACTAATCAATGCACTCTTTACCTATGTCTGCCTTTCGACCACCATATAACCCGGTCATCTGCACTTATCGTTATTTTGTTTGTCTATGTTCTGCTGTAACATCAGCTAAGTCTCCAGCGCCCAGTTACCTCAGGGTTCGGCCTGCGGTACAAATAAATAAACTAAACTAAACCAGTGTTTCTGGTACTGCTGCATCAAGCATGCTCCCTTCGTGGTGGTGCGGCCGTTTTTTTGGCCTTTTCTCTGGTGACCACTTTATTTCCGGTCACAGTGTTTCTGGTACCAGTGTTTCTGGTACTGCTGCGTCCAGCATGCACATGCCGGAAACGGGGGCACTGGCTACCTTTCTGGTGGTGCGGCCAGATTTTTGCCTTTTCTCCGGTGTTTCCCTTATGCCAGTCCACCCGTTTCTGCCATTCCAGAATGTGCGCGGCCGACAAGGCATAATGTGCCCTTGATTCCGGCGCTAGGCGTTGCCGGAAAAGGTGCGACTGCCATCATGGAAACACTGGTTTTTTTTACCGCTGAACTCGTAGTGAGGCCCAGTGTTTCAGAGTGGCTGCCAAGCTAAAGTCAGTCTTCCTCAGGCGTGGAGCCAACCTCAACATTTCTTTTGGGGGTTGAGGGGTGGAGGGAGAACTTTTAAAAACTGGATCACAAGCAGGGCCATCAATAATTATGCCTCTCAAACCGCCTGCATGCCCACTCTCAATTGTGCCATTACTTTGAGCATTTTGGCCTCGCTAACCTCAGCAGAAGCTCTGAATTGACCTGAGAGAAATTGAGGGAAAATGCGAAGCCGACCCAGGTATCCTGCGGCTTTGTCCCGGATCCTCTGGATTTTCACGCTCTCCTCCAGGTCTCCGGGCAAGAGCATGAAACCTACAGGATTGTGAGGCCTGCAGACACTTTACACGCCTTTGCCAATGACCAATGCTAAGAATTGAGGGGGGCATTAGTCATTTTGCACCAGAAAGACCAAATCAAGCTCCTGTGAAATATCCAAATCTGTGCCTTATTTAAAGATAAAAGCACTTAAATGGTGCCTCATTTTCATTTTGGGTTCTTATTTGACGCACAAAAAGAAGTGTTTAAATATATATGCAGAATGTAACTGTCTTCACATCACATATAAGGAAGCAGGATGCTTAACATGATCTATTTGTTATGTGGCTTTCAGTCTTGACACATTTTTTTAGACTTGCGTTACTTTTCATTCTCTGACTTGGTGGCACAGAGGGTGGGGAGCTACAATTATACTGTTATATTATTATACTATTTTTGCTTAACATATTTCTTTAAGTATTTATATATTTGTCAAGCTATTTTACTACGATTTCTGTGATGCTCAAGTTATTTTTTTTTTTATATAAAACACGGTATTCTGAATGGCAAACAGCAGATGTTCCTAACAACTAGACCTGAGAAGATATGTGGTCAAGTGCTTAAAATGTAGATCGGTCTTAAATCGCGGCTTCACCACGTACGCGTGATCCTGGGCAAGTAATCTGTTCCCATTTAAGTGGTTGATGCTCGGACTGGGCCTGCAGTATACCTAAGAAGGACGCGGATCGGAGCATAAACGGAACAACTTTCTTTATTGCATTTCTACCAGGAACTAGCGCACTCGCGCCAACGCTCCTCCCTTTCCCCTTGGATCATGAAACACGCCCCCAACAGAGGGGCTTATACTTTAAAGGAACAGTGGACCTTTACAGGTGTTTTAATGATTAATGTGTTAAGCTCCTCTTTTGCGCTGAATAGATGATCAAATAATTAAACAGAATAGATGGGTGCAGTTGTTTTTCATTATTAACGGAATAGGAATATGTATTGCTTACCCAGATAGAAATAACAGAGATGCTGATAGAACGTTGCAATTGCAGCGTTATTTTCTTCCGCTTCCTCCATGCTAATCTTTATTTGCAACGAGAGAGAGAGAGAGAGAGTATTATACTTGTAGGTGCTGCGAGGTGTGCACGCACACGCACAACGGGCCAGAGTTCACTCAGGGTTTTTGATTTTCAAGGCAGATCTGAAGCGAAGCATAGGGGAACAGACAAGACAGCAGGCATTCGTCAATAATCTCTAGGCAAGCAATTATCCAAGCAACATCCTCCACACGCCCTGCTTGTGGTTAATACTGTTAACATCGATACGATTCGCAAATCACAGCGTCCTTGAAAAGTTAGTGAAATGTCTGTTTCTTGACTGGCCTCCTCGGGCCGGTTTTTGCAGCAGGAGGAAGAAGAAGGGAACGCATAACTCACTGCAGCAAGGTACAGTAGTGGCTGGGGTCTCCTAGGCACTATACTGCTGCGCAGAGGCATGGGCAAGATGGCTGACAAGCAGACATGGCCAGCTCGGATTTTCAACCCAGAGCACCGCTTCAGCCGTCGGTTAAGGACCGAAAAGCCTCTCCTGGCAAGCTTCAAGTCATCTGCATGGACAGATGGTTTGATGCTTCATTTCAGTTTCCAACGTATCGTTCAGCCAAACAACACAAATTGCACTAATTACCTCACAGTATGAACAGAACCCAGAATATGCCATATGCCCATGGCTGAGGGTTCTCAGAACTCGCCTCATCTCTCTCTCCTGACAGCCTGCTCATGAATATGCAGTGTTTAGAAGAACGTAGGCATAACAAATGCACTTTTCGAAAAGAAAATTGAGTGTATTCGCGTATTTTTTGACAACGGCTCTGCATAGAAACAAGCAATACTAAGGTGGTATAACATCTCTGTCTGAGACACGGTATTATAGGGATTGAAAATGCACGCGGGTAGCCAATACTACTCAATACTAGAAATGCAAAGAAGCCAGCATATGATAGTCCCATGCAGTAATGCTGCTTTTTTCATGGCAGGGTGCATCATTGATGTTGTGTCTACACCACATCACCGCGCATGGCGGGATGTGGAATAAATAGCGTGTTGTCAGGACTTCCTGGGGGAAGGCGGCTGTCACGTGCGATACTAGTTCACATCTGAGATGGGAAATAGCTGCTTCAATCTGAGGGCCCAATTCTCAAGTTGGTGCTAATTACTGAAAATTTCGTAAAAAGTGCTAACGACATTTTCGGTAATTACGACCTATTCTGAAGGTGGCGCAATCTTCCGAAGTCGTACGGATTGCACCACTTTCGGAATATGGTTGTCAGTTGCTAGGAAGGGCTGGAAACCGACCTAGCAACCGGCACTTTCGTATCTCTCCCTTTGCATGGTTATTCTTGTGGCACTCCTCCAATTTCGTAAGCGCTTGAATTTGGCGCTGAAGTATGGTCCCAAATTAGTGTTGTACAGGAGGAGTGCCACAAGAAGCACACGTACAGAAGGAGTGCCACAAGAAGCACACAGCTGTTTGGGTTTGTAGATGGTGACAGGTGGGTCCAGCACTGCATTTTTTTTATCTTTGTTTCCAGAAGAGTGCATACTGCCATCCATATGGATGGCAGTATGCACTCTTCTGCAAATAAAGATAAACAAAGGCAGTGCAGGACCCACCTGTCAGCATCTGCACACCCAAAAAGCATGTGCATTTTTGTTTTCATCACAGCAGAATTTTCGTTATATAACGATTCCCTCGTTATTTAACGAAAATGCTGCTGAGATTCTGCAATCGGCCTGTTTGGCAGTGGTGCCTGGGCGTCAAGAAAGGGCGCAGTGAGTCGTGCTATTTAGCACGCTCACTGCGCCAAGATGAGAATCGGGCCCTGAGTAGGCTAGTTCCCATTAGAGAATTTGCCCTTTTTGCCCCCTCTCGGTCAAGTCCTGCATAATAATGAGTTTTAAATTATTCTCAATGAGAATGCTAGTTCCCATTAGAGAAAGGGCCCATTTGCTCTCCTATTGGTCAGGTCCTCCATAGTAATGGGTTTTAGATTATTCCCACTGAGAACGCTAGTTCCCATTAGAGAAATTGTCCTTTTTGCCCCTACTGGTCAAGTGCCACATAATAATGGGTATTAAGATTATTCTCACTGAGAATGCTAGTTCCCATTAGAGAAAGTGCCCATTTTGCTCCCCTAGTGGCCAGGTCCTGCATAATAATGGGTTTTAGATTATTCTAACTGAGACCGCTAGTTCCCATTGGAGAAATTGCCCTTTTTTGCCCCTAGTGATCCAGACCTGCACAATAAAGGTTTTTAGATTATTCTCACTGAGAGCGCTAGTTCCCATTAGAGAAATTGACCATTTTGCTCCCCTAGTGATCAGGTCCTGCATAATAATGGGTTGTAGATTATTCTCACTCAGAATACTAGTTCCCATTAGTGAAATGGCTTTTTGCCCCTAATGGTCAAATCCTGCATAATATCCGGTTTTAGATTATTCTCACTCAGAACGCTAGTTCCCATTAGTGAAAGGGCCTATATTGCTACCCTATTGGTCAGGTCCTGCGTAATAATGGATTTTAGATTATGCTCACTGAAAATGCAAGTTCCCATTAGAGGAGAGGACCTTTCTGCTTCTCCAGGTTGGAGGTCCGTTTACGTAATGGGAAATAGATGCTTCATTGTGAATCGGCTAGTTCCCCTTAGGGGAGGAAGGATAGCTCAGGGGCAACGTGTTTGTTTTGGAAGCAAGATAGCACAGCGCAACACAGGTTCGAATCCTGCACCTAGAAACCACTCCTGGTATTAAGCGTGTTATAAATGAACAATTATTATTATTAGACAGGAGGGCCTTTCTGCTTCCCCAGGTCGGAGGTCCGTTGCTCTAATGGGAAATAGATGCTACATTGTGAATAGGCTAGTTCCCATTAGACAAGAGGACCTTTGCATCTCTTTGGGTTAAGTGTCCATTTCTCTAATGGGAAATAGCCGCTTCATTGTGAATAGGCTAGTTCCCATTAGAGAAGAGGACTTTTCTGCTTCTCCAAGTTGGAGGTCCGTTTCTCTAATGGGAAATAGATGCTTCATTGATAATATAGTCTAGTTCCCATTAGACGAGAGGATCTTTGCATTTCCTTGGGTTAGGGGTTAGTTTCTCGAATGGGAAATAGATGCTACATTGAGAATAGGGTAGTTCCCCTTAGACAAGAGGACTTTTCTGCTTCTCCAGGTTGGAGGTCAGTTTCTCTAATGGCAAATACTTGCTTCATTGTGAATAGGCTAGTTCCCATTAGACCAGAGGACCTTTGTGTCTCCTTGGGTTAGGGGTCTGTTTCTCTAATGGGAAATAGATGCTACATTAAGAATAGGCTAGTTCCCATTAGACAAGAGGACGTTTCTGCTTTTCCAGGTTGGAGGGCCATTTATCTAATGGGAAATAGATGCTTCATTGTGAATAGGCTAGGTCCCGTTAGACGAGAGGTACTTTCCGCTTCTCCGGGTTGAAGGTCCTTTTCTCTAATGGGAAATAGATGCTCCATTATGAATAGGCTAGTTCCCATTAGACATGAGGAACTTTCTCCTTCTCCAGGTTGGAGGACCATTTCTCTAATGGAAGATAGATGCTTCATTGTGAATAGGCTAGTTCCCATCAGATGAGAGGACCTTTTTGCTTCTCCAGGTTGGAGGTCCGTTTCTCTAATGGGAAATAAATGCTTCATTGTGAATAGGCTAGTTCCCATCAGATGAGAGGACCTTTTTGCTTCTCCAGGTTGGAGGTCCGTTTCTCTAATGGGAAATAGATGCTTCATTGTGAATAGGCTAGTACCCACTAGTCGAGAGGACCTTTGTGTCTCCTTGGGTTATGGGTCCGTTTCTCTAATGGGAAATAGATGCTTCAATGTGAATAGGCTAGTACCCACTAGTCGAGAGGAACTTTGTATCTCCTTGGGTTAAGGGTCCATTTCTCTAATGGGAAATAGATGCTTCATTGTGAATAGGCTAGTCCCATTAGATGAGAGGCGTTTTCTGCTTCTCCAGGTTGGAGGTCCGTTTCTATAATGGGAAATAAATGCTTCATTGTCAATAGGCTAATTCCCATTAGACAAGAGGACCTTTCTTCTTCTCCAGGTTGGAGGTCCATTTCTCTAATGGGAAAAAGATGCTTCATTGTGAATAGGCTAGTCCCATTAGATGAGAGGACGTTTCTGCTTCTCCAGGTTGGAGGTCCGTTTCTCTAATGGTATTAGATGCTTCATTGTGATTAGGCTAGTACCCACTAGTCGAGAGGACCTTTGTGTCTCCTTGGGTTAGGGGTCCGTTTCTCTAATGGGAAATAGACGCTTCAATGCGAATAGGCTAGTCCCATTAGATGAGAGGACTTTTCTGCTTCTCCAAGTTGGAGGTCCGTTTCTATAATGGGAAATAGATGCTTCATTGTGAATAGGCTGCTTCCCAACGGATGACAGGACCTTTCTGCTTTATTAGACAAGAGGACCTTTCTGCTTCTCCAAGTATGAGGTCTGTTTCTCTAATGGCAAATAGATGCTTCATTGTGAACAGGCTAGTTCCCATTAGACAAGGAGACCTTTCTGCTTCTCCAGGTTGGAGATCAGTTTCTCTAATGGGAAATAGATGCTTCATTGTGAATTGACTAGTTCCCATTAGACTGGAGGACCTTTGCACATCTCCTTGGGTTAGGGGTCCTTTTCTCTAATGGCAAACAGATGCTTCATTGTGAATATGCTAGTTCCCATTAGACGAGAGGACCTTTGCACATCTCCTTGGGTTAGGGGTCAGTTTCTTCATTGTGAATAGGCTAGTTCCCATTAGACAAGAGGGCCTTTGCATCTACTTGGGTTAGGGGTCCTTTTCTCTAATGGGAAATAGATGCTTCATTGTGAATAGGCTAGTTCCCATTAGACAAGAGGACGTTTCTGCTCCTTAGGTTGGAGGTCCATTATTCTAATGGGAAATAGATGTGTCACTGTGAATAGGCTAATTCCCATTAAACAAGAGGACCTTTGCATTTCCTTGGGTTAGGGGTCAGTTTCTCTAATGGGAAATAAATGCTTCATTGTGAATAGGCTGGTTCGCATTAGACGAGAGGACATCTTGCTCTCTCCCAGGGTACTGTGCTCTTCCCCTCCTTTCAATTGTCTATTCTTGACTACACCTATAGGCTAGATATTAGGCTAAGACAGAGTGCTTCAAACTTTTCCATATCGAGCCTTTCCCCCCTTGAGTACAAATATTGTTTCTAGCCTCCCCCTCTAGGTGCTCCCCACCACCCCAGATGGACCAAATGATGTACAGAGGGGGTGCAGGGTCGGTAAAATATAATCAGATTTTCTACAGCTTATATTTTCTATTTAAATCAGTCGCTATAATACTTTTTATATTAATAGCAGTCATCTTAATCCCCTTTTAAAGAGTCTTGGGCCCCCATTGACATCCTTTGGACCCCCCAAGGGGGGCCAGCGCCCCAGTCTGAAGGCCACTGGGTTAAGATCTACAACCAGGTTTGAACTAGCATGCTCCTGAACTGGCCCAGGCCTTAAACCTTCCCCAACAGTATTTGACTTATTTTCAGCCTCTGCTTCCTCCGCTTCTTCTATCCTCCACCACCCTTTTCTTCCTAGGAGCTCCCAACCTCTTCCTCCAACATGGCCATTATCTTCCTACACCTCTTTGGTCGGTACCTTTTATACTTTTCTCTTTTAGGTCCCTTCCTCCTTCTTCTTCCTTCAACTTGTGTCTTTTCCTCCGAGTTTCTCTTTTTTTCCTCCTTCCTCTAGTATTTCCCCTTTCCATTCTTTACCTTGTTATGGACCTTCCTCTCCCTCCCCTTTTCTACCATCCTCCAAGTGTTACCCTCCACTCCATTCGCCTTCCTTCTTCCTCTCATACGTTCCTTTGCTCCCAACCAAAATACTTGCTGTTTCCAAACTACCCCACTCTGCCATTGCCCCAGCCCCCTTTATAGTTCAGTAAGGTTGGTAGTGACTACACCTGTTTCCTTGTGTGGATTGGGCTAAAGCATTTGATGTGCTGAGTAAGAACCATCTTGTTGTTATATCTAGTCTGTATCCAAGTTATAAACTGTCACCTTGAAGTGAAGCAGCGCTTTCATGTATCTGGCTGACTCAGCCATAATTCCTACTGCAGGATGCTGCATGTAACTCTTTCGACCATGAACCCATTCCTCTGCCAACTCCATTGTAAAACCCCTGCACTGAAGTATCTGTTATTCAGTCTACCTGTCAACCGTGTAGTTAAATGTACTGTTGGTTGTCTCAAAGACCATAACCACAGACCTTTTGGTCCTGTAATAAGGAGTTGTTCATGCTTAAAACTCTACCATGTCCGGCCTTTGCTACACACGGGGCTCTGCTTCTCACTCCAGGGATCCACCTTGCAGTTTCCTGTGGCCGATGCAGCAACTGAGCTTGCAGATGCTGGTTGGTGCTGTGGAGCGGCCACACTGTGCCCCATAGGGTGATGAGCTGCACGACTCTCCAGACGACATCTGATGACTGAGTGCTACTCTGACAAGGAGGACCACAGTTCTTTGGTTGAAGACTCTGCCAGCCCTGCCTAGTGGACTCGAATAGATAACTGGTCGGTACCCCCTGGCACACACACTGAAGGGAAGCGACTGCTTCTGCAGAGTGTCTTGACGGGTGACGGTGCGCCGCATGGCACGCCTCCAGGTGCCCTTCTCTAATCCTGGAAGCTGCAAGCGAGGCAGGCGCGGCTCAATTGACGTTGGTCTGCGCTAACTATCTGGCATCTGTATCCCTTTTCTAGACCTCTCTTTGTGCACTTCTGTTCCCTGTGCCCTGAAGAGGCTGCAACACCCAGTGTGGGTGCAAAGGGAGAGGCGCTGAAGAGAGGTGAGGAGTCTGGGGTTCGACGCTCTGAATTTTCCATTGTATACAGGGGCTCTGCTAGCTCCTTAAATTTATCTATTCCCCGGGTCATATGTGTTAGCTTGTGTATGCTGACATCTAAGGCCTGACCTGTGGAATCTTAGTCTCTCTTAAGGCTGTTAATTTGCCCACTATGCACACTTCCAAAATGAATATGCTAAAAAAGAAGCAGGTGTCACTAACTGAGGTTATGGCTGCCCCTCAGTTTAGTGATGTTGAAGCTGATGGTTCCCCAGGCGGCATAGTTAAGGGTAGTAAACGGGTGTTGGAGGTTGTGGCGAGGAGTGCCCGTAGGAGACAGCGTCTCCGCAAAGAGACCATGGCTGCAACAGAGGCAGTTAGGTGTGCTACCTTAGATGTCCCAGTGGCGACAAACCTTAGAGCAGAGTTGAAAGAAGCTGCTGTCGAGAAGAATCTAGTCAGTTTGCTTGATGAAGTGACTGTCTTGGGTCAAGGTGGCATTTCTGTTCAAATGCCACCAGCTGCATGGGAGGTACCACAATCCCCTTTGATATGTACGGATAGGGTGATAGCTGAAGCCATGTTATGGTCCGGCTCAGGAAATGAGTTGCTTGGTGGCCTTAGTGAATCTGTAATTTGGTAACGTATGAAGGAGAAAATTAGAGAGGCCTGAATCAATCCAAAACGAACCAGGATTTCTGTGCATGGGTAGACTCTTTTGATGAGGTTAAACTACCTGCCCCCCCGGACAAGGTAGATAAAGCATGTTAATGCGACCTAAATGAACTGTACTCTAATAGGAAGGATATGGTTTGTCAAACCGACTTGACTGTGAATACCAGTGTGCCAGCTAGTGTGGATGAGTCCTGTGCTTTTCAGTCTAACTTCATCTGCCTTGATGCCAGCTCTTCTGTGACAGATTATACGGTAGAGATCTTTGTACCCCTTAAACTGTCTGGAAATGTGACTAACCCCTTATCCAGACCAGTTATGGCTATTGATGGCAAGGATGTTCGCATTAATAAGTCAAGGATGCTGGTGATATCAGATTCTTCCCAGAGAGAGCTTGTTATGTATGGGCGGAACATTGTCATCACTAATGTAGTTACAACAGAGAGGACTGAAACCAGAGACACACTTGGAAATTAGGTCTTATCTTGGTTACACTCCAAAGTGGGTCAACAGTATGTTAGAGGACAGGACCTTAGACTCTTGCCTAGGCTGCACATTAAGTAATGGTGCACCGGGGACAATACTAGGCTATGGTCATGGCAGTTTGCCGTGATTTTTCAGTCTATTTAAAAATCAGAGCGATATGTCAGCTGGGTCCAATATTAGGATTGTTCTGAATTTATTTTTTTCCTCAAAATGGTTGCATCATATGCCTTCTGGTTCCGTCTGGAAAGTCTTTTCAAGAGTCGCTTGTACTCAGTGCAATGCCTTTGTAGAAGAGAGGGGACTTCTATCTAAGGGTGAGCCTGGCTTTAGGAAGAAGTACGGGACAGAAACGGTACTGGTGGATGTTAAGTCTGACCTAGCTGAAATTGTAGATCAAGGCTGATGTTACTGGATCTGTCCGCTGCATTTGATCTGGTGAACCATAACGGTATGGCGGTGAAGCTAGCCGAGGTTGAAAACTGTTCTAAGTCAGGAGGTGAATTGGTTCAGATCTTTTCTCGGACCTAGGAAAGCCAGGGTAGCGAGGGGGGGCGCTAAGTCACAAGAGGTCCTACTTTGCTGTGGAGTACCAGAGGGATCATGCGTTCCCCCTTGCTGTATAATATCTACTCACAACCCCTTATTGATCTCTTGGATGGTATAGGTGTCAAATTTGCAAATTATGCTGATGACACTCAGATCATCCTGGAACTGTCTGGATCTTATAAAGCTGACTCACTGGTGGTCGGCAGGATATTCAATGCCATCAAAGTATGGATGGCAAACATGTTTCTGGCTCTGAACGATAAGAAGACCGAGATCTTGCTTCTCGGTAGCACGACAAAGTTAAAGAAACTAGACACCCAGTATGTGGCATTCGTGATGGGGGTGCTACAATACCGGTTTCAACTATGTAAAAACCCTGGGGGTTTTCTTCGATTGCAATTTAAACTTCAACAAACGTGTGTCTCTCGAGTTCATGTTGTACTTATATGACGCAATTGCTATGGCAGATTCAACCTTATCTGTAAGAGGAAAATAGGGCCTTGATGACCACAGCCACAATAAACCCCAGGCTGGATTATTGGAATGAGCTGCTAGTTGGCACTTCACAAGCCAATTTGAAAAAGCTGCAGACTATCCAGAATGGGGCAGTCAGAGCTGTTTGTGGCATCAGACGCAGAGATCATATCTCTACTGCCCGTAGGAAGCTACACTGGCTCCCCGTTCATCAGAGGATTCACTTCAAAGCATCTTGCTTAGTTTACAAATGCCTTGCAGGTGATGCCCCAGGCTATCTTAGCTTGCAAATCATGAGACTGCCGTCCAGATGAACATTACGGTCCAACAATAAGAACCTATTAACTCAGCTGCACTTTAAACCCAAGAGATTTGGAGGTCTGAATTTGAAGGCCTGGGCCCCAAAGGTCTGGAATGATCTCCCCCATTCTACTAGGCAGTTACTGTCAAGTGCCCAGCTTAGAAAGGCTTTGAAAACCTACCTGTTTGATGGAGGAGGAATTTAGGACTCTCCTCTTTCCTTCCTGTTTCTCGATCCTAGCTCACTGCTTCTGGCTTCCCTGCCGTTGTTTTTTGTTGTTCGTCTGTGAGAACCCTGAGTCCTGCGGGCGTGTGATGCTATAAAAAAATTCTTTAGAATAGAACAGAATCTGAGCTTGGGTTGTTTGCTGACGTTGTTTTGAATTTTTGTAAAAGTCTGACCAATGTGTTTACCTGCTTTCAATGTTATGGTCTGTGTTTAACCAATTTCTCCCTTTTATCATTATGTTTTTTGTGAGTTTGTTTTGTATAAAAGCTTCTATGCTGGCGGGCCTTGTTCCAGCACTTTAGAAATGAATAAAATAAAGGGCGGGTGTCTCCCCTAATGGCTGCCTTATTTGGCCTAGCTATTTAAGCATATCTGTTGTATGTTATGCGACATGTGAAACACTCTGCACTGAAGCTGCTTCAAAGCGTTAAGGCTGTGGGAGGAGGGATGGAGACCAACGAGAAGCCATATTCTGTGACGTGCATAGTAGCTGTGCTCTGCACGTGTCCTATGCAGTGACCTGGCACAAGGACTCACTGTCTTGGCGGCCCCTTGCACTCAAGGGCCTGTAGCAAGGTTCTCTCTGGTCTAGTGATGAAGCCATACAGTCCTGGATAGCGAAATGTTATAGCAAGGCCTAGCTGTTAAAGTGTTGCCCTCAGCATACTCTGTACTGCGCCCATCTAGTGAAGCGTATTGGCAAACTCTAGGAGGGAATGCCTAGTGAAGGGTTGATCCCTGTCCAGTGTTTTAAATGGGACGGTCCTCTCCGGCTCTCTTGGCCGGCATTCCGCACTGTTGTCACCTTTGAGTACCATACTTCTCCTAGGTAAAGGGGAGCACCAGTAATGAAGCATGAAATCGTTTGAAACACTGCACAATAAGAACTGCCGCCTTTACTTTGTATGGCAAGTTGTGCTTGTGGCCCCCTCCCTCCTCTCGCTAGCAACCTTCTGTGGTGCATGCCTCCTTTCAGCCCTGCCCTCCAGAAGCCAAAGCCCCAATGCCTGCCTTCTTAACATTGTTAGGACACCAATTGGTAATAAAGACAGCACCCGCCTGGGCACTATAGGATGGCCTCACACCCTGCTAGGACCTCCTGACATGCCCCAGTCTCCTTGTCACATCTTTATGGCACTCTGGCCCCACCTGGCAGATAATCCATAACACAAAAGCCAGACATGGCACAGCTGCAGGCCAATTTATTTAACAGATCTTCCACACGTAGCCTGGTCGTTTGCAAGCATTGTTTTCTTATTGGGCCCATTGTAAACATCCTTAAATGATTAAAATAAACAGGTGTGTGGTTTGATTTCACTTCTATGGTAAATGTGGGCTCATTTTGATCAGCTGATTTTTGTAAGGGCTGTGCAATGTTTGTCATTTGCTTGGCTTCTTTCCATTCCTGTCATGTGCTTAATAATCCTCTGGCAGTGAATCATCAAATGATTTGCCGATTTTGAAACACATGAATTCCATGCACTTTTAGGTACCTACGTTCCCCTACCAGCTGAATCTCAAATGTAGGCGTTGTCTCTCACTGCTCAAGTATTCCATATGTAAGTGTTTTCTCCATGTACTCTCGAGTCTCTCATTTAGGCACTTCTCGCTGTACTGTTGAATCTCAAATGTAGGCGTTTTCTCCCACTGCTCAAGTATTCCAAATTTAGGTGTTTCTCCATGTACTGCAGAATTTCGGAACGGGGCGTCCTAACAACAAAGCGCCATCAATGGCAGCAAGGTACGTATAAATACATCACTCCACTGGCAGCAGGCATGGCAATCCTCCCAAATTAGTATACAGCAAGGACTACGACAAACGTTGGTCGTGCTGCTCACATAAACTCTTCCGCATACTTATACTATGCCACAACACTAAGACATCCATGATGCATTTTTATCTAAAATCGATTCCCAGAAGGACAAAATTAATAAAGCCCTTAACGACGTGGCTTCTCCGCCACCTATAAAAAACACAACACATCTTAATATTATCCAAAGCAAAATACCCCAATTCTCCTTCTCTCACTACTCAGAAAAGGAGGCGCTTAAAGTGATACAGGATCTTAAAGCTACCTCCTGCCCTGGAGATGATTTTCCCACGAATATCTTCAAGGAATTGACAGATTTACTAGTCCCCTGGATTACTAAATTGATAAATCTATCTTTTGATGAAGGCGTGGTACCGGTTGCGATTAAATCCGCCTGGATATCCCCGTTGCTGATAAAAAGAAAATCTTGATCCTACCAACAAAGACAATTACAGGGAAATAACTAATGTACACTTCATATTGAAGATATTGGATAAACTAGCATACATTCAACTTCAGGCTCATGTTGAACAACACAGCATTCTAGGTACTCAACAGTCAGGTTATAGGGCTCGTCATGGAACAGAGACTGCCATGCTCGACCTCAAGTCCACCCTAGCGGGCATAGCGGATAAAGATCAAGCCGCACTGCTGATGCTGCTTGACCTCTCTGCAGCCTTCGACCTTGTTGATTACAGCTTACTAGTGACAAGGCTCAGAGAGGTCGCAAATTGTTCCATACGAGCGTCTAAATAGATAGCCTCCTTTTTGGGCCCTCGTATGCTAAGGGTCTACATGGGTAATAATCACTCTACCCCCATCTCTCAAACCTGTGGTGTCCCACAAGGTTCCTGTCTGTCGCCGCTGCTTTTTAATTTGTACATTCAACCTCTACTTGATCTCCTTAATGAGCTGGGAGTACAATATACAAACTACGCAGACGACACTCAGGTTGTCGTCCAGCTCAGCGGCCTATATAAGAATGATGTTGAAACTATCAATAACATCTACAAAGCCATCCAGGACTGGATGGCCTGTAACTCTCTGGCTCTGAATAACAACAAAACAGAGCTCATGATAGTATCCTCTAAGAACACCCGGAACAAAATGTCCTTGTATTTTGTGTGCCCTGAGGCCTACGGGCATGTGGTGCGTAAAAAGAATTAAAATAAATAAATAAATAAACACCTCGAACAGCAGATTGCAGCGCAGACCTACAATAAATTCAGGCACGATGAACACAGAGTCTCTAGCACTGACACCACCCCAACTCCTCTCAGCAGCCATCCACATACCTGACCGCATGGGTTGTTTCTCTACCGGACCATGGCTAGCCCAGCTAAGCCTTTTTTTGCCAAATGCACACACGCATCCTAATTGTGCTCCATGATGTCCAACACTATGGACTTCGGTCCACGGACGGTGTTCCCACTAACAGCGCATTGAGACTATAATATGGTAAAATTGGCACTATAAAAATGACAAGTGCAATACAATACAATGTCTTGGATTACAGACTGGTACCTGGCTAAGGAGAAAGTGAATAGTAGAGAAGCCTTGGCATGCTCCATATGCCATATCCTGCCCAACATCTTCAAGCGTCCAGGCCCACAAGGGTCTCCCTAGTCCCATTCTCCAATGTCTGCCTAGAAAGGTTGTCACAGTTGTCTTTTTATATGCTTTCACTCTGTTCATTGTTGTACTCAGTATTTACTTGTTTTCCATTGACTTTCATATTTTTATTTATTCATATTTCATGTGATGGGGCCCCTAGGGGACCCTCACGTATGGAAACAAGGCACAATCACCACATACTAACTGATACGCCAGACACGAGGTTCAATTCCCAAAATCTATGGTTTATTGCAAAGCAAATAGTCTCAGTTGGCCAACTGGGTCTCACGTCCCGCAACATGTGTCTCCAGACCCCGAGGGACGCAGGAGAGCGACTATTTTACAACAGTTACATATATATACAAAATGAACATCTTATTATCAGTAATGACATATTCAATACCACCCATAATGTACTTCCTTTGAAATGGATTTGATGATTGACAATTGTGACGAATATGACACCTTCAGACATTCATTTAGCAACAGTTTGCAATTTGCGGACTTGCAGACAGGATTCTTTGTTTTAGGGAACACACTGCTCCTGTTCTTACAAGCAAGCTGCGTGCAGGGGAGAAACAGGGGAGAGACACATTCCAGGCCTCACTATCTTCCAGTTTATATTAGTGTGCTAGGGGTCAACTCGCTCTACAGGGCTCAGTGAAGGGGGGCCATAAAAGAGAGCATAATTCAAGCCATTAATTGTTTGTTTCTACCATTTCTAAAGCATCAGCGAGACTAGCTGGCACCTGCGTAGTGATTAAATGCCTTGTTGTTTACTTCCAAGGACTTGTGAGGGAGGAGACCGGGCATTGCTGTCTGGGTTGCCTGCATTGTGTTTCTTGTGGCCTTGCTCTATGCATGAGCAACAACGGAATAACGGAATAGAATATGCTTACAGCAAAGCAGTTTGGACAGAAAGCAAGAAGCGAAAATTAGTCAAAATGGCGAATTATATTCCATCAAAAAGGACACTCTCTGGTCATGCTCATGAGTCTGTATAATATTGAACATTTGAGGCGGTTGGTTTTTCGGCCAACAGAATACATTGAAAGAAATAGACAAGTAGCTAATGTGAGTGTTTTTAATATGACAAGTGCTTACGCTAGCTCTTAAGTAACAAACAGTACCCATACATGTGTAGGCTCAATATATTATAAAGTACATTTGGCAATGTCCTTTTAAAACACAAAGATCAAATTGGTAGATCCAAATATAGTGCATCTACTTTGCCAGTGGGAATTTGAAGAGACTAGAAAATGAAGACTAGGACTGAAATATAATCTGAAAAACAGTTCTCAAAACCGCAGATGAAAAGCTGCAGGACTTCATAACGGAAAAAGTAAACTATGTAATGATATATGTTTCCTTTAAG
This sequence comes from Ambystoma mexicanum, assembly GCF_040938575.1. Taxonomy (NCBI): domain Eukaryota; kingdom Metazoa; phylum Chordata; class Amphibia; order Caudata; family Ambystomatidae; genus Ambystoma; species Ambystoma mexicanum. Next base: position 951,065,997 of record NC_090928.1, on the reverse strand, counting down.
GGATCAAGAAATATGACTTAATCACACCTTGAGCAAGGTCACGTTGATACTTAGAGGATGTGGGGGGTTGGATGGGCCACAACTGTCTTAAATTGAACGGGAACAAGACTGAGGTCATGGTGGTTGGCCCTTCTTCTCTTTGGACTCCCTTTTTTTTTACATCTTCTCTTGGTTCATGGCCTATTCCGGTTTCTGTTGTGAAGGATTTGGGAGTCAAGATCTCTTCCTCACTTTCGTTGGAGGCCCAGATGGCATCTGTCTTTCAGTCTGGGCACTACAAACAGAGTTCTGCGTAGGGTATTGGGTTTCCTCCATGCACAGTTTCCATGCAGTGGTTGCTGCACTGGTGCTGAGTGTACTAGACTACTTTAACTCCTTATATTTAGCACAGCCACTGTATTTAATCCACTGCCTCCAAGTTCTGCAAAACATGGCAGCCAGATTGGTGATTCGCACTTCCCATTGTAAGTATATCTCCCCGGCCCTAAGGCTGCCGCATTGGCTCCCTGTGGCCCAGGGGGTGCAGTTAAAATCTATGTGCATTGTGCACCGGGCCTTTTAAAGCATTGGGGGCTGAATATCTAAAGGCAAGTTCTGCCCCTATGTTTCTAATCGTCCACTCCGTTCCCTTGAGTCCTGCACAATCTCTGTCCAGTGGGCAACGTTCCCTCTAATTTATTTTGGCTGTGTGCACCAAGGAATAGTTGTGTGCGGCTGTTTTTCAGTCATGGGCGCCACAGAGTGATGCAGTGGCAGTCGGCGCCGGCCCGACACAACAAGTGTTCAGTGAGCCACTGTGCAAACGAGTAATGCAACTTTGTGGCACATTAAGCTTGTTAGACCTTCATTTACATATGTAGTAAGTCCAAGGCATGCAAAGAGTTTGCGCTTATCAGTTAGCAGTGCACAATCCCATATTCCATTTCAGATACTACCTTCACACTTTATATACTGAGTGTTGGAGAATGGGACAGAGGCAAATTAAGGCCACCGCATGGGCTGTACAACATAGTGTGATGACAACTCCAAGTCGATATCATAAAGCGGGTTCGGGGGGGGGGGGCACGTGCATCAAGGCCAACAGACACCAGCCTGCAGAAAGACTGCTGTAATTTTGCTTGGAGGCACTAGCTCAAATGGAGCTCTTGCACAACATACTGCCTCACAGATCTTCATCAAAGTGGAAGCAGCGCCAGTTGAGGAATCGGGGTGGAGGGCTCTGTCTGAATGACATTGCCTGGCGATTGCCTAATACTCATACACAAGCCAAAACCGTTGCTTTGCCAATGCTTGTTTAACAGTACTTCAGTGAAGGGCACCCATAATTCTTATAAATTGAGTGGCTGAAGGCAGATCTTGTTAAGACATTTGTATTACACCAGTAGCAGGGTTTACTGCTCCAATTAAGCCATTAACACGCAGGAGAATGCTTTGAATAAACACTGGCAGACACTTCAAGTGCACAATTTCGATGGTATAGCTGGATTAAAGCAAGCTCAAGAGGTCGCATGTGGAGGTATTTTGGCCGGGGAGATGCAGGAACTGGTGGGAATGGACATAGGGATTAGCACGGCCAATGCCAATCAATGCGTGGGAAAAATAACCAAACACCTACTGTGTGTCCCTCCTTATATGCCATTTCTCCTTATCTGTATTCTAATGTAAACATTTTGGCTTATATGTGACGCAAGCATAACCTAATAGCCCAAACAAAAAAAGTTATAATTCAACAAAGTGGTGAGAAGAGTTTCAAAAATGAAGGGTTTGAAAAGTGTCCCGCCCCTCTCGCCTCCAATGCAATATTTGTTTTTCTATTTCTTTAAGATAAAATGTGGTGGAGTCTTGGGAAGGGAATGGCATTTTAAAGTGGAGAGCACGTGCTGTAGGTTGGACCTATGGCAGCAAAAAGCTTAAATAGGCCAATGGGTTCTCCTTTCCGGTTTCCACACGCTCCAAGGAATTTCATCAAACTTTCGTTAAGACCATAAACCAACACCTATTAGGAAAGTCTCACATCTCCTATTCTCAATGTGGCTCACTGGAAGCACTGTGCTCTGAACAATCTGGCACAGAGTCTCCGGCAGATAAGTTTAGCGTGCTTGTACTGGTTTTCATATATTTAATGCTTGTACTTTTTTGTGAGTATTTTGCATTAGCACTCCCATGCCGTTTTGCATTGTGTACGTTTATACATTTTAATAAACACATTTATACATTAAACCAATTGCGGGGATGGCTTCTAGTAGTCCTGGATAAGTGGAACAATGTGTTAATGATACATTTTCTGAAAGATTGTTTCTAACTGTGGCCCACAGAGATGAGGGCTATACCAACTTCCTCCTGTATGGATGCCATTGGCATGTTGCTCAGTGAGTTAAGCCATGACCATGGAGAACTGGGGATCGCATGGAGACTGGAAATGTCATGGATTTTGGGTATGCTGCCTGTTCAGGAATGTCTACTCAAAGCAAGGACAAAGCACAGCCTTTAAAAACAATACATGGATCCACATTAGTGTCCGACCCCATTGCTACTCAAACCGGTGGCTTTCAAATGGTATATTGTGGTTCGTCGTCATGTGGAATGGACAACCTTTGACCCTATACTGCTTTGCAGATTGGGGTTATATGTTGTACGCTGTGATTGGTTAAACACAGAAGCACTACAGTGTGGGCCCAGGGAACAGCATCCTTTGGGTCTGAACATTGTAGAGATCATAGAGTGTAAAGTTAAAGGAGCTAGGTCAGCCACTCACCTGATGCAGCAAGAGCATTACATCATCTGTCTCAGAGATTTGTCTATAGAGGAACTCCCACCTCAATATTAGGAGTTTGCAGAGGTTTATAGTAAGAAAGCAGCAGAACGCTTCCACCGCACAGACCATTTCATTGTATGATAGATTTCGCTTCAAATGCATTTTGTGCCAACGCAGCAGAAGCCACGATTTAACAGAGACAAACACATTTGAAAGAATACCTGGACGCCAACGGGTTCATTCGACATTCCACATCCCCCCATTTCATCATTGCCTCTTTTTTTGTGCTCAAGAAGCCAGGTGAGCTCCATATTTGTGCATTGATTATACAGCAGTGACTGACTAAAATCACAGTGAACAATCGTTCCCTACCCTAACCCCGCTGATTTCAGTACTACTAGATCAAGTCAGAGAAGCCCCTATTTAGACCAAACTAGATTTAAGGAGTGCCTAAGCCTACCACCAATACTGGAAGGTGATTCATGGAAGACGGCACACCAGTACAGACCAGTTATGGCCTTTATAAGTATCAGGTAGGTTATGCAATCCGCCTCCCACCAACATTTTTGTAATTAACTGCTACACTGAATTATTGACGTCTAAATAGACAATATGCTTCTGAGGCATAACATGTACAATACAAGTAAAAGGCTCTTCAGCTGCTCTAGAAAGATAACGTGCATGTTACACTTGAAAGAATGTGCATTCCATGCCGCCAAGGGCCACAGTGCAATTGATGGAGTCCGGAATGCAGCCAAGAATAGTGGAGGCCATCATACGAAGGTCTAACTGAAACAAAAGCAGTCAAACTGCTCCTTTGGGTTTGAAAACCTTTATCAGCAGTTCGTAGAAGTTTTTCAGAAATTTGCAACCCATATCATGAAACACCCTTTCAAATGTTTGAAGCACACAGTCACATCAGCCCGCCGTGCTATGGCATCCAGAGTTTACAGTCCACACACACACTCTGTACTTATCAGATTAGTTGGCAGTGGCACTGCAGTGTGGCAGGACCACCTGTCCCATAGACAGACATTGGAATAGGGTGTGGAGGAACCAGCTGAGTCTGTGAGCTGTAGTGGAAGGACAGGATACCATACCACAGAGGCGCCAGCTTGGAGACGGACCCAAGCATAATGAGCTGCCAGCTTGTGTGATTGGCTGTGGGTGCATACACAACTGACATGTGCTGGACAGGGGCATATACAGCGCAACCCGGGTGAGCAGGCAGAGAGGGGCTCACTCCCCGGTGCTAGCATCTACAAAAAGTGTGAGCCCCAGGCTGATGCTCACTCACAGGAATGTTTGTTGGGCAGAGGGGCATTGCATGCTCAGGGCAAAAACACACTGATATTAACGTGCGGCCACGGAGATGCTGCAATGCAGACACACACTGGTGTGGACCGGAGGCTGAAACATGTTGTAGACACACACGCATACTGGCATGTTATGAAGATTTAGACACCCACAATCTGATACTGATGGCACGTGAGAAGGATAGAAAGGGACAAGCAGTGTGGAAGCTGAATTACAGTTAAGACGACATCGAGACACTGATTTTTGACGTGATCAGGCCCATCCCAGGGCACACCCACATACTGGTGCTGAAACATGCTGGGCCACTCACACGGGTACTGATGTGTGGCAGAGGGAGACGCACGTGAATCTGGGTGGAACAATGAGGTAAAAACACTTTGCGACCAGACACTGACATGGTCTGAGGGGAACATATTGTGAATGGATTGTTTTAATGCTCCATTGGCGGACATACTGGAGAGGCTTGCTCAAAGTACCCACGAACGATCATGGGTTTCTATGGATCTCTGGCTCTTGAACACAGCAAATATAATGAAAATGGACCGTTAGATTTAGGATGGCAATACACTACTCATTCATTATTTTCTCAAAATGATTTTATTTCAGCATATAGTTTAAAATACAAAAGCAAGTTGATATATGGTTTCATAGTCATTATAACCATCTAGCACAGTTGATTACTAAGTGTTTTTTCACCGTTTTCACGAATACAGGTGTGTCTATCTGTATGTACCACAGACTATTTACAAGTCGACACATGTTTCGGTCGGTTATGCAGGGCTTTACACCTGTAGCCCTTGAATTGATCCAACCTTCATCAGGGCGAAAGCTATGTGCCAACTATGCCTTTCTTCAAAGTAGATTGTTTGAGAGACATCATCTATACAATTTTTTGGAGGAAGTGCAATTGTTCTGGGCGTTATCCCATGCAGACTCCGCCAGTTCAAAATCTTCTAACCTGAACCTGGAAGAGGAAAAACAGGGAGGATAAAAGCATTCCCCTAGGTTCCCAATTTAAGTTATACAACCTCAATCACAGCCTCCTAGTTGAGGGATGGAAAGGTGGATGTACTCACTATTTGGTGCAATAACAAATATTTCTAGCCCAGTCCAGTAATACTTATTGGGTGGCTCCAAAGAGCAACTTTGTTTACTGCTGGTCTCTAAGTGAATGGGGAAGGACCCAATTTCCTCCGGTTCATTATCCTATTCAGGGGAACGCAAGTATTTCAGCACCTCAGAACCAATCTGTTTAGTACCCATCAAATGTCCAGTGGCAAAAAGGCCATATTACTTATTTGCCCCAGTTTAAAACAGCCTTGATCTGTATATTGAATCAGCAGAGTGTATTTACTGCTTAATGTATTCTCACCGTTCTTTTACTGATGGATTCGGATAGGCGTATGGAAAATATTCATATTCCTTATATCGCATGTTGTCTCAGTATGTCACGGAAGCACCAAGGCTAGACATTTTCTTATACTCGTGGTGCTGCAGTGAAGAGAACAGAAACCACAAGGTTTACTGTTGTCACAACTGCCAATTGTGGGGGATCAAAGACCCATTTCCGCACGCGCCCCGGACAAAAAAAGTTTATCTGGGCCATTAGGTTGTTTCAATTAACCCGCCACGTCATGTTCCCATCTGTTATCCAAGTGTTACCACAGTCAACACGCTCTCATATTAGTTCCCAGTGGCAGTGAGTTCCCATTCGTTGCTTAGGGACAGTTATTAATAAGTAAGCACAGATATCGTTGCATGCCGGTTTACTAAAGAACACAGCACTAACCACAGTCAAAGCACACTCATATTAGTTCACGGTGGCAGTGGATTCTCATTAGTTACAGGGATGATTATCATTCGTAGGTAAACTCAGATATCGTTACATGTCGGTTCACTAACGGACACGGCGCTAACGTGCACAGACATATGTCTATATAGATTTTGCATGTTAACAGGGGCCGCTCACCTGTAGTATCACTCTCCAGAACGTGATTCAGACTGTGGGCATCTCGAAGTACGCCCATCCTCCTCCAGTTTTCAGTAATGCTGGGATATGTAGTACCAAGCGTTCTATCTGACACGCCATTGTATCGGTGAGACATGCCACATCTCACTATCAACTCTGGATCTTGACTTGCTCTCAATTGCTGTATACTCCTGACATTTGTAGTTCTTTATTACTCAGCAGACTATTATGCTGTGCGAATATGCACTACAGTAGAAAAAATAAATCCGCTTCAGCTTTTTGTGTCAAATTTGAATCAGAAAAAGAAAAACAATACGTGGTGAATCCTGGAATTGACAGTTCACAATCATGCACTTGTAATGATTGGCAAAAATGGCTTCTACCTTCTAAGCAGCATACGTGCTGAATTTTAAAACATGTACCCCCAAATAGTAGTGACATTAGAGGAAAGAGGAGAGAAGAAGAGAGAAGAGTGTGGGCCAAGAGACAGAGATGGAGAGGAAGGAGTAAAAACACAGAAATTAGTAGGGTGAGTGAGGAGAAGGTTGGAGAGAAAGAAGAGGAGATGAAAGAGGAAGTAGGATGAGAAAGGGGAGTAGTGAGAAAGGAAGTATAAGATTAGGAAAAGGAGCGAAAGGGAGAGCGAGAAAATGTATGAGAGTATAAAGACAGTATTCAGGACACTACTGAATACATTGTTGTGTGACTATTAGAATAGGTCACCCTTCGGAAGCCCCATAGGGAGTCAATTACATAAGCTATAGAATTACTGCTAACCGTGTGTGTTAGGGACATCTGTTTTAGGAAGAATGAAGCCCAAGGAAGTTTGAGGGACCAGTCAGAAACGACCTTTGGCCAAGTCCGCTTTAGTCTTGAGAAGTTTGAAAAATCAATTTCTAAGTACTGTCAATAAAAACACTTTAACAACATCATTACTTCAGAACAACTGTTGAGTAAACATACTGTAGATCTCAAGAATTGCTGTGGGTGGAAAACACATTGGACCTCATTGCGGGTCCAGCGGTAACCCTGCCGCTGCTACTGGTGGGTTGCCGCCGGACCCGTAAATATTTACTGGCGCCTGACTTCTCAGTGCCACCGGGAGATTACAACCCTGGTGGCCCAGAAAGTCAGATGCTAGTCAAATGTAAGTCCCCATTACCATAGAGTCCGCTAGGACCATATGGGACTGGGGACAGGGAAGCACTGGCACCATTGCCAATGGTGCTGGTGCTTTCCATGACCAGTCTGCCTACCGTGGCCACTGTGCCCGACAGGGTCAGACCTGTCGGGCATGGCGGCTCCGGCAGGCAGACCTGTAATATGCCAGTCCGGAAACAACGGTGCCAGTAGGCTTACTGGCACCCTTGTTTCTGGACCGGCAGGGTCATAATGAGACCCATTGGCATCAAGGTAACACTTCACTAAAATAATGTAGTGGCAGTGTGCAGTGCCTATTCATTCATGTAAACATACATTCAGTGCTTTGATGTGGATATCACCATAATTTTCGAATACTTCATCAACTTGAGAGGATTCTCTATTATTTGTCTGTGGAAGAATTGCAATTCCTACATTTTGTAGGTATCTGGAAAAAAACTGGAATGAAGAAAATAAATCATTTTGCTGAGTGTCCAGTTTTTGTAGTCATCCAGGTATGTATATGATAGTCTAATTTTGATGTTCCAGGCCATTGTTCGTGTTGATGTCAATCAGCAAGACACCTAATCTATAGATATGAGCATATCGCTGTTTATAAAATCTGAATAAATAAAACTCATCATGCCATATACAAGTTAGACGTAATGAATTAACAAAGCTACTACTTGCAAGAGAGATTTTATATGCCCCAAATGAAGAGCAGTACGACAAGAACTTTCTGTTTGAAAATAATATGCACATTTGACAAAGAGATACCCAAAGCTGTCAAGGATTAAAAAATATATGAATTGCCCATTGGGTATTGTGATCAATCCGATGGAGTCATTTCTCCTTTCCCAGCTGTGACCTCTCCCCATGTGGCCAGGGTACGGCAGATGCTACCTGATCCTGACCCTGGGGGTGGCTATATGGGGGAGGATCACCTGGGGGGAGTGACATGACATCATCGGATGAGACATGGTATTCCTGTTTTTCTTTTGAGGATACCCATCCATTCCCTATGCCTTAATGGAATATGGTCATACCTCCCCTCAGCCACCTAGGACGGTTAAGAAAAATGCTTCCATATACTCTGTACACAAGTCGCAAAAACCTGACTTGCCTTTCAAAACTACTTGTCCAGACTTTTCATACAAATCCTCAAGAACTGACTTGCCTTTCAAAATACTTTTCCAGACTTTCCATACAAGTCATTGAGAACTGACTTCCTTTTTCCTAAATGCGAAAGTACTGGGACGAGGAAGATGTGCCTAGTAATGAAGATCAATGGATGCCAAGAGCACAAGCTGCACTCTGGTTGTTGCAGGGAAAGGCAAGTTGCCGGGAGAGTTAAACCGGCAGACCAGCTGACATGGAGACGCTGGCTGGAGAACTCTAATCCTCTCTGTGTCGACTAAGGGACTGGTGCGAGGACTTCACTCTTTTACCATTCTGGTACTGGGACGAGGAAGGTGCCTGCAAGGAGCTGTGAGGGTCAGGCATGTCCCTTCAATTGTGGTCAGGCAGGGCAAATTAAGCATGCACACTTGCAGCCTGTCAAGGGGCTGCAGCTGTATAAAAAGAGACCAGCCCTACCAGAGCGAGACCGGCAGGGAATACAGGGGTACCTATGTGAAGAGCAGCCGAACGAGAAGACCAGCAGGAGCTGTGGTGAACAGTGAGCGGTGGAGCGCAGTGAGTCGAAGTGTCTTGAGATTGGCTTTAAAACTCCTAACCCTGTGTGCATAGTTTGCGCAGCAGGAAGCAGTGCCGAGCTGTGCTGATCCCATAATCCTGAAGACTGGTGCTCGCTGACTCCGGGCGTGAGAGCCACGCCGAAAGCATCTCAGGGACAGACTGAAGACCCATAACCATTCTGGTGGCAGTGGAAGCAGAGGAATCCTTAAGTGACGCTGCGTGTGCATCCAAGAGCTCAAGAGCCGGTGAGCTTCAGAGACACGGAAATCACTGAGCATCTCTGCATGCGAGAACTATACCTTAAAGTAACAGTATCAGCAAACACATTGTCTGTGCCATTAAACTGCAAACGTGAGTTGATACAAACTGACAAGCCACTGTTAAAACGAATAGAAGGCTTAACAAGAGAAATAATATCTGCAAGCACTTTCCCATTGTGATTCAATTAAGGCGTTACACAGAAAGTGTCATAAACCAAAAAGGGGAAAAGAAATGTTGCGCAAGCCACATAAATGGTTTGAGTAATTGCTAAAATAACTAAAGAAATGTTGGGAAACCTTTCAAGAGAAATATAAATGGATTCTCCCAATGAAAGGCATGTTGTGAAGATTTATTAAATATATATGTTGCATAACAATTTAACTCAAATTTTACAATCAAGTACATTGGTTGAAGAAAGCTAAACAGTGAACTTTGTAAATCAAACAGTGAACTTAATATATAAATACAGTGCAGCAAGGCAAAAGACAGGTGGGTGGTGTGTGACTTTCTCTGGTAGAGCCAGGAGGCTACCAAGGGGAGACCACAGAAGGGTGACTATTGTCCACCAAAGCCAAGAGGCCACCAAAGAGAGGGAACCTGGTTGCATGACCTGTGATTGGTGAACTGTGTGGTCTGACAACTGAGCCTAGACCAGTGAGCCCTGATCTGTGATAACCCTATTGTTTAAAAGGCTGAAAGAGGCATACCTGATGGAGCTGAATTCTTGGGGAAGTGAGACCTGACACTGAAGGAGGTATACCTGTTGTCTCAAGAAGAAGCCTCAAGACCATATTTTCTTTGAACTGTACTATTTGGAACATGGGGAAGGGAACCCCGAGCACAGGTGAAGACTTCATTATTCTAAGTTCAAGACATTATTCTAAGTTGAAGAGAGGTAACAGAGGCTTTTGCTAAAGCTGTTTCATACGTGGGGAAGGGAGCTGAAAGGAAGCTGTGAGCTGGAAGAGGCTCAGAACTTTGTGTTGGACACTTTCTATTGGTTGCTGATACCCCTACACATTGTATAGATTAGTTGTGAAGGCAAGTATAGGTTTTGGGCGCAGACAGATTCTTCAGTTGAACTCTTCGGCTCAGACTTTCCTTAGTTTTATTTAGGTAGGGAAGTCCCTCCTTAGCATAGGGCACGTTAGGCCTTTTTCCATCCTGACATTTAAGTTAATAAAACTATTTGTTTTGAATTCTGAATCTGTTGTCTGTGTCCTTCATCATGATGCCTTCACAGTAGGGAATTACAAATGTATAATAAGAGAGCTTTTTTAATTAATCAAAATGTAGCACTGTAATGAAAATATTAGTAACTGCAAACAAAACAAAAAACAAAACTCCACTACAGCGTAGCGTTACATTGTGGGGCCAACAGAAAGTTCAGAAGGAGTGGCATAAAGGCCTACAGGGTATGATTTGAACCTGTTGTACGTGGCTTGATACCATCGGGTATCAGAGAGAAGAGGGAGCACATACAGGAAGCGAGAAAGAGGAGCAAACAAATAGGTAGAGGGAGATTGTGAGGAAAGAGAGGAGGACATCATTTAAAGGAGTAGGCAGAAAGAGACTAAAACATACATACAGTTGACAAGAGAGAAAGTACGGAGAGGAGGCAAGGAACTGCCTGCAGGGGGCCATAGAGGAGAGCGAAGGAGGAGCAAGACAGATGGGTAGAACACCTGCAGTGGCAAAAGTGAGAACAGATGGGATACCAAACTAGGCAGGTAAATAGAGGACGAAAGGTAGGGTATGGAACCAGGGTGTTAAGACCAGTGCAAAGCCGCATTAAGAAACTGGTGGCGACAGCTTCCACCAAGGCTTGTCAGGGGCAATGCAACCCAGCGAGGACATGAACAAGTACACTGGGCTCTCTCCACATTTAGGATTTTGATGCCTGAACCTGCTCAACACAACCTAATGCACGATGGTGGTCATGCCAATTAGCAGTAAGACCAGGAGGATCAGCGTGACATTGTGACAGAAAAAGATAAGAGACAAAGAAGGATCACAGCAATATCATAACTAAGAAAGAAGTGTCTGGAAACACTTTAAAATCACAGGATCTGTTTATTCTACACCGAGTGACAAAGCCCTGATCAGGACTAAGGGACAGAACCGGATCACGGGCAATCAGAGGAAAGAGATACCACATGGCCCATCACTATTATTTATTTTACTTGAAAGCCCAACAACAGTTTCTTTACTTGGGTCCTCCTTTTTGTGTACTGCCCACAGAGAAATCCCATAGACCTTACGCCTTTTCTTGTTCCTGCGTTAATAGAATTAAACATAGGATGTAATCAAGAAACCAGTGTTGTGTGTTCCGTTGAGCCCTTGGCCATTATGATGTTCATCCTTCCCACAAAAGGGTGAACAAAGGTTTAGTGGCATGCAATAGCAGGGCAGTGGTGGACACACAATTGTTTCTATGCATTGGCCATGCTATAGCCTGCTCAAGGAAAGACCAGGATTCTAAGAAGAATAGAGATTTTCCACCTATAGTAGTTGAAATATTATAAATAGACTTACTTTTATCAAAGTTATTTCAATGTAGAAAGCAAAGTATGCAACAATTGAATGCTAGTATAAATTAAAACAAATAATTAGGTTTTTGATGAGCACAAAAAGAAGTGACTCATTAGTAAATAGTCATGTTACTTACATGTTTCATTTCTCTGTTGTCTGCATATTTGTTTTTCTTCATCAATCCTTTGTCCTTTCCTAAATGGCAATTTAGCCATTTCTGTCCAACAAACGCATATCGAACAGCAATGAATAGAATGGGTGTGCATGATAAACATTTGTTTTTTCCCAATAAATTCTTGTTTTAGGACTCACCTGTAGAGCGATAGAACTATCAGCCCAGGGAATGGCAGCTTGATTGCTGTGCTCCCGTCCTAGGCCTCAATTGATAATCCTGCTTAATAATGTCTGTGCCAAGCACTCCTGAACCAGCTCAGCCAGCTAAAAGACAGAAAGAAGCTTCACAAGAGAACAAGGGGGAATGCAGAGAAGACAAACCTTTGGATTTACTTAGTGAACTGAAACAGGACATGGCTGAGATAAAAATGGCCCTAGACAAGTCAGAAGAGAGGTTTGAAGCAGTGACTAAAAGGGTGAATTCAGTTGAAGAACACCTTATTGTTGTGGATGAAAGGAGTTTGAAATTGATGGATCAAATTAGGGAACTGAAAACAGTTAATGAAAAAATAACCTCCAAGCTATCAGAGCAAGAAAACTTCTCCCGAAGAAATAATCTCTGTCTGGCTGATTTTCCTGAAAATGCAGAAAGGGGTAACGTGATGGACTTTCAACTTAATAATTTACCAAAAATACTGCAACTGGATGCTGCTGTTAACTTGGAAATTGAAAGAGCGCATCGGGCACCTTGACCCAAACCTTCATTAGGTGAGAGACCGAGACATATCATTGTGAAGTTTTTGAGGTGCCCAGTTAAGGAAATTATTTTGAAGAAAGCGCGTCAACTCATATATCTTGCTTGGGGAGGAAACAAGATTATGATTTTTGTGAATTTAAGTAAAGATGTCCTGGAGAAGAGGAAGACATTTGACAAGGCGAAGGTTAAAGCTTGTGAAAAAGGATTGAAACAATATATGGTCTACCCTGCCATCCTAAAGGTAGTGATTGATGGGCGATTACATACTTTTAATGATTGTGAAACTACAGAGGCTTTTTTGACAGATTTAGATGTTGATCCAATGGAAGGTACATCAAGTGACATTAAATATGCTAATCTGATGAGAAGGAAGAAGGGGAGACCAACCTACGCTGATTGAGGATCAACTTTGCCTTTCACATTTATATTAATAATTATTAATAATTGTTTGTTTTTTATTTCTATTTATTATTCATCTTTAATTGTTAAAATGGCCGCCAGAATTTATTTGCCATTTCTACAACTGTTTGGAACTTTTGAAAGCACTTGAAAATACACTGAACTTCTTTCCTGTGATTTCATTGCTGATCTTTCTCCTTCGTCATGATTCTGAGTAAGGCACCCAGTGAAACATGATGGCTACGTGATGAGGAAGTACGGTTCGTATTGATATTGATACGCACAGGAGCAGGAGCGGACCGTAATGGACTCTGTGTACCATCTGGGATCCTCGCGGCTCTGAGTGGCTCACTCGAAGTCACATGTCAAGGTAACTTGAAACCTTATGCACTGACACGGCTAACTTAAATACATTATCGTTCCTGCTCTCCCTTATTCACCACCAGTGCCGGGCCTCCTGCTGCCATATGCAAGTGGGAGATGACAGACTTCTGGGTTCATTCATAGGGCTCTGCCGCAGTCTTGACAGCAGTACGGCAGCAGGGCTCAACGGTAGCCTTCCTTTCCATCTTCCACTGGGAGCTGCCTGGATACATTCTCTTATAGACCAAATCGGAAAAGAGTGTTCATCTCCTGGAACTAACCAATGCCTGATCGTTTGCTCTCAGGGGGAAGAAACATATTTTTCTTTGTTGGACATTTATTAGGCAACACACCGTATTCTAAGCACAAAACAAATGGAAAACATCCCCCACCCTCAGGAAAAAAACATCCATGAGCGCTATTAACCAAAACATCCAGACTAATAAGTGGGACCAAACCATCCATCGGTTTCGTTTGGCATTGGGAGATGATATGTCAGGAGATCAGTAGCTATGCACACACCTAGGCCCACAATTCATGTTGAAGCTTATTGCCTCCACATCCTTCTTTGGAAAAAAATGCCCCATTCAGATAGAAAGCATTCCATCCTGTCATGTACAATTGCCGTCAGCTTCTCATACGTGAAAACATCTAACAGTTTAATTAGTCATTCTCTGTTGGTTAGTGCATTTTTACTTTTACATTTGGCCAACGCTACCCTTCCAGGCCATAACAGGGCTTTCACTATTTTTCACAACAGTAGCATAAGCAGACTGGGTGAGTACCACAGCCATAGAACTTAGCCAGCCATGTCTGTGACGGCATTATCTGTTTAGCCTTGTGAACATGATGCTGCGGTGTCAGAAAAGGCTTGCAAAATTCCTCAACACTGGCTCCTTCCCGGTGAAATATATGTGTGAAGGATTTTCATTTATGTGACTACAGCATGTTCCCTAGAAGACACTTCCTCCCCATCTGACATTTCTGAATGTTTTTGGTGAACCCCCTGGCCTTGACATCACCTGACACCACGAGCAGAATCCCAGTTCTTTTTTGCTTTTGCTGGTGAGTGGCACATAGCCTTATAGGTTTATCTTTATCTTATGTGCTGGAGTGCCACAGTAACCAATGTATACACCAGTAACATGTAGAGGTTGGGTAACCTCCCAAGAGTCAGCACAAGGCGGTAAGGGTCACAATTATTTGCTCGGTTCTATCTGATGGAAGGTGGATGACAAATGGATTAAGGAAAACACTGAAGTTAATTTCAGGTTTGCAAGCATTTGCCCACTTTTGGGTAGCAATGTTCGTCAACCTAAAATGTTACCATTGAGGTTTCAGAGGTCAAACATATGCAGATTTACGGGTTTATTGATGATAATCGCTGGAAAGAGCATTTTTGTTTGGATGACACTTGGATGCACTAAGGTGCACTTTGAAAGCAGATGCGTTGTGCTTTGTGCTGCAAGGAATTGGAAGACAACTCAGTGCATAGCCCCCGTTGCTATGCTATATTCAATAAAACACACGGAGAGGTCAGAATAAATCAGACACTGGGAATTGGGGCAGTGTTCTAATATGTCTCCTAAGTAAATGGTCCATATATGCTTTGCGAACAAGCTGCATGAACTTCATTATGTTTGTCATTCACCATGCCGGTATTTGTGTAACTACTGAGGCTTTTTACATGAGCCACCCTGGAATTTATTCATGCTGTTTTACAGCAACTTCATCTGCAATGTCCAGGCTTCCATGGGTCAAGGCCGTCTGGACATGTGTGTTTAGATTTGCTCATATTGGCCACCATTCTTGAAACTGCTCTTTAAAGGAGAAAAGTGGATTGCTGAGGTGATGGTCAAGGTTAACAATGTACTATCCGGTTCACTTGTCAGTAAACTGGACATAGAACTGGTTTATAGTCATAATCTCGAATACAAATATGTCGAAAGTCAAAAAGTCGAAAAAAAAATGTCGAAAACAAAAATGTCGAATTTATTTTTTATGACGTTTTTTTTTCGAAATGGGGGGGTTCCCCCCCCAGCCCCCGTTTTTTCTTTTTTTTTTTTGTTTTTACCTATTATTTTTATATAAACTAGAGCCCAAAAAAAATATCGAAAAAAAAAAATAATTCGACATTTTTTTTTTCGACATTTTTGATTCGACTTTTTTGCCATTCGAAATTTTGTATTCGATATTATGACTGGACACCCATAGAACTGTATGAACAATTCATGAAAGGGCTGACTTGCAAGTATTAACATGCCTTTTATCTCTGACTATGCTTGGAATTAATTCTTTCTGCACTGATCTTGGCATTTATCCTCTTGATGCAACAAAAGCATGGCACTCCATTTACAGTCTGATTACGACAAAGATACCAGCTTACCTGTATTACCAGTTATTTTGGAATCTACTCCTTTGTTATCAGGCACTGGACATAGGATCTAGTTTTGGGCCGTCTCTCTGGTCAAACAACTTGATTTGAACGCATCAAGCCGAAGTTTAATCACATTGACCATGAGCACTACAAGACCATTTCTTTATTATATTGTGGCGTCAACATTAGTAAAATGTTTTCAACAAAGATATGGAGAACTACACATGGCCAGCATCATAGTAGTTTGAGTGCCACTCTGGATTTGATGTGCTACTATGACATTAGGCAATTCTATTTATTTTCCATGTGCGCTAATGTAGTTCTTCATCAATCCTTTGGTCTACATGGAGATGTCAAGGGGTAAAACAGGTCTGGAAAGCTGAGGAGAACTATGCGAGGTCTTTCTTTGGGTTCTACATTGGCATCTCATCGGGTACCTGTGAAGTAAACAAGATACAAATCCAGCTAAGCTATTCTTCGTCCCTATTATGCATGATGCCGGATTTACAATTGTTTCAATATTTGTTTTGTTCAGGTGTTGGGCACCAATTTGTGGGGCTCATCTGTCTAGGTGCTTCTTGATTAGTATTGAAACGAGTAGTATTGGCTATGTATTATGACAAATGCGTATATCAGAACACCTTGTTACTCTGGGAGTTCATACAATGGTGTTTGGGGTCGCGGGGTCTTTAAGAGTTGATGTTTGAGTAGGTATGTGATTATACATATTATTGCTGGGTATGATTATATTTGCCTACATGCCTAAATAATATCTGTATGGATGAGGTATGTGTATTATAAGGTATGCTACTTTGTTCTTGTAACTACTTCTGACAGGATATCTTCATGTTTGTTAGTAGAACACTGCTCTACATACTCTATCTTGGTGCCTTAATCTCAATGTTTACTGAATTTCTATATACTGTCTAAAATGTGCTGAGTTGGGATGAGGGGGGTTCTCCCTGTCTTGTAGGAACTGGAAACAAACAGTTTATGAAGATTATTGCATTTTGGTTACTTACAATGTATAGGTTGTTTGTGGGGCATCTCACAGTTGGTCTTGAAAGATATATTTGTTGATATAAATTCATATGTTTAGGAAATATGCTGTGGATTATCTGACTTTGTGACTGCTGAGTTATGGAATTTGATAGGTTATTTGTGTTAACAAGAAATCTAATGTTTGTGTTGGGCACCATAATGGAATGGAATGCTAGTTGTAGCCATCATATGTGATATATTATGTGGTCTGGTAGAGGTTCACGCAGGTTACTTACTAATTACTATTTATATTTTGTCAAAAACAAATTATACTCAGGTTAGTTAATGATATGTGTCATGGTGATCTGGTTGAAATGATAGAATTAGATGGGGTGAATGATACTTAATTGATGTGTCCGAGGGCTGATGAGAAATCGTGGGATGGATTGTTGTAGACGGATACATTCTTGGATTAGGCTTAGTTGAGTGGAGAGTGGCTGAGGAGGTATGGGTTGGGTGTGATCTTGCACATATAGGCTGGATATATAGTACAGCGGTACAGTGGGTGGTTAATCAGTATGTTATATGAAGGATAAGTGTGGTTGATGATGAATGTTAAAGGACTGTCAGATTTTGAGTTTAATAATATAGATTTAGAGGTTTATATGCCATTCCAATGTTTGGGGCGAGGGAGAAGAAGGTGGTGTTTGTTGATGAATGTTCATGATGTTGTTAGGTAGTTGGTATTATAGTTTGTGGTGGTATATTACGTGGTTTTTGTCATAAATATATAGGAGTAAACTTGAGTTGTTATGGCTTAAAGTACGGTAGAAGATTAGTTTATATGTTTTGTATGAGTTGGCCTAGGATATCTGGTGAGTATAGTTCTGAATGGATGTTGGTATGTATATAATTTTGCTTATCGTAAGCCTAATGGTAGTTGGGCTTCTGGAACTAGTAGATATGTGTGTTTTGTGTTGTTTTTTCTGAGCGTTTGGGTTGGGTTTTCTTTATCCTTTCCAATTATTTTCTTATTTATTTTTTCTTTTAATTTTCATACTTTTCTCACTCTTAAATTGGAAGTTTTTATTTTTCTCTCACAAATTGAATTAATAAAACGTATTGTTATCAGTAGATGGGAATTTGAATGTGTAAAAATGCATGTAACTCTATTGGTGAGATATTAATCCTATAAACTGTGTTTCATGGAATGTCAGAGGTATTGGATGTGTGTTTAAAAGAAGGAAGGTTTTGACACATTTATGGAGGAGTAGATGCGATATTGTGTTTCTTCAGGAGACTCATTTGAATGAGCAAATTGGTGGTTATTTGTCTAATCATAAATACCCACAGGCGGTATCGAACTATTATGATACTAAATCTAGGGGGCGGGGGGGGTAGTGTATTGTTCAGGAGGGGGCTGTCCATCAAAATTGGAAAAATAGTAAAAGACCAAGAAGGACGTATTCTACTCATAGATGTATTGCATAATGGAAGGAAACATACTATTGGGACTGTATATGCTCCATGTGCTCCATATGTGTTTTTTTTTAGGAAATTAGATGGTCTTTTGGAGGAGATGGAGGGGAGGCGGTTATTTTGGGTGGGGATTTTAATTTAGTGATGGAGAGTGAGTTAGATAGGAAGTCAGATTGCAGGTATATTAGTGGGAGGTTAGGAGAAGAATTGAAACAAGTTGCCTTTAAATATGATCTTGTTGATATTTGGAGGGTTCATCATCTAAGAGATAGAGAATATTCTTTTTATTCGACGGTACATAACTCGTATTCTATGATAGATTTTTTTTTAATTAGTGATAAATTAGTTGATCAGACATTTAGTTCCAGTATTGGGGAGAGATGCATTTTTGATCATGCGCTAATAGATCCGAAAGTCAATTTGCATACTAATCATTAAAAAAATAACAGATGGAGAATGCAAGCTAATTCCCTTAATGACCCATTGATTAATGTAGGATTAGATGACTTTGTTCGTAAATATTTTGAGGAAAATAATGGATCAGCAGATGTTAAGATTGCATGTGACTGTTTGAAGGCTGTTTTGCGGGGTGAATTGATTTGTAGAACTTCACATGCTAAAAAGAGAAAAAAGAACAGATTGAAAGGTTACAGAAGGAGATTGTGGATTTACAAAGGAGCTGTGCGCAAGTGGAAAAGAATTGCATGAAACATAAATTGAACAAATTATAGGTGGAATTAAAGATACTTTTGCAATCACAAGCGGGGAAGAGCGTGTTTTATACAAAACAGCATTTTTGGGAAATTGGAGACAAAAATGGAAGACTTCTGGCAAATAAAGTTAATGGTCTGATGGCAGACAAGTGTGTTTCATCAATTGAAAATGATGAGGGTAAAGTACTTCATAGAAGTGATGAGATTTGTGAAGAGTTTAGACTGTTTTATAAAGAGTTATATAAGGAGCAGTTACATCCTAATAATTCAGATTTACAGTCTTTTTTTGATAAAATTAACCTTACAGGACTTAGAGGAGACAAAAAACTGAATCTTCGATAGATGTGGCTGAGGTTACTAATGCCATATTGCAATTGAAAGATGGAAAATCACCAAGGCCTGATGGGATTGTTTCAGAATTAAAAAAAAAATTTGTTGAGCAAATATCACCAATTTTATGTGTTCTCTTTAATGAGTTTTTGGAGTCAGGAATGGTATGTGAACCAATGACAGATGCGATGATTATTGTCATTCCTAAACCTGATAAAGATCAACAAAAATGCAGTAATTACAGACCTATTTCATTGTTGAATGTGGACTAAGTGTTTACGAAAATATGGGCAAATAGACTTATGGTCAATATGGGAGATCTGGTGGGTGAATCTCATGTGGGTTTCATCCCTGGTAGATATGGATATGATAACATCAGGACTGTTTTGAATGTCGTTTGAGCATGGATGGAGTTTTTGAAAAGCGGAACTCCCTCTCTCCTGCGCACTCCTCGTTCGTTGGATTACTATGTCAGCCTGCAGCCTAAGTCCTGGTTTGTCAAGGAACCAACTCCAGGGTTCCTGATTGTGAAGACAGATTGTGGGGTTTGACAAACTGTGGACCTATAGGCGCTGGTTGGATTAGATAGTCTGGTGTTCGCTAGTTAAGCCACTTTGTCAGGTAATGGATGAGTCAGATTTGTTTGGTGTTAAACAAGTGATTTGTTTTATTTCCTTAGTTAAACAGTACTAATGAAATACAATCTTAAACGTAGAGGTGCCAGTTTTAGCATGTTGACACATTACACAGCCGACGCGCGTTTCAACCTTAGTCTTTTTCAAGGCTGTGATTTTAAGAGTTGGTGTGGTAGTGATTTGGTGTACCCAGTGTGGTGATTTACAAGGTCAATCAGTATTTGATAATGGTCATTTCACATACATTACATATATATTTGAAAAAGGTTTTTTTTGAACAAATAAAACCAGTTGAGACAAAAGCCAATACGAATTCAAACAAAGCATATAGTGACACCCAGGAGAGGTGATGTACCATGTTGGGTGATGGTAAGTGATAGTGACAGAGTGTAATGTAATGCCCATACGGAATGGAAGGATATACTTAGGGTGAGTGTCAATGTGGGTTCTGATTTTAACTTATGTCTGATAAGACAGAAAGTGGTAGTTAGGGACACCAGTTAAGATGCGAATTTATGCTGGGGGTGTGGAAATGAAATTGGTACCCTTCTACACCTTCTATGGAGTTGCTCAAGAGTTCAATATTTTTGGAATGATGTGATTGATAGAATTAATTTGATTTTGGAAGTAGATTTACAGAGATAGGGTGGGAATATTATCTTTCTTCTACATAGAGATAGGTGTAAACGTTCTTTGAAATATAGCAATTGGATAGATAAGGCTTCATTACTGGCTTAGAGACTGATCCTTCGGGAAGAAGCCAACTGTCAAAGACTGGGTGGGTGATTTATGCATTTTTTTGAATTTTGAAAAACTCTCATTTAAGGTAAAAGACAAGGTAAAAGACAAAGAAGAGGTGTACACTCTGTTTTGGGGACCATTCAATGCCTTGCACGATTGATTATATGGGTTGTGGATAAATGAAGGTGTGGGTGAAATATATATAATTAATAAAAATATATATATTTCTTTCTCTTCTCTTTTTCTCTTTTTATTCACTGTTATACTTTTTGGAGGGTTTGGTCTGGTGTTGTGTATGTGTGGTGTTGGTGTTTGTGTGTGTGTCCTATATTGGATGGGTTTTTTTCTTGACTATTGTATTTGCTCTTCTTATTGACTGCATAAATTAAAAGTTTCTTAGTATGTCTGGGGGGTTACTTGATTGTGATGTTTATTTATTAATATGCAATTTAGTTGAATGTTATTGAATTGTTTTATTTGATTTGCTACTCATTTCTGTATTATACTGTTATGTAATTTATTTGTTGACATACTAATAAAAAGATGTTAAAACTTTTTTTTTTAAAAAAGGACTCACCTGTAAATTTGGATGGCATGTTAAATATTATCATCATGAAATACATATGTAACTTTTCTTTCCTTAGAATTCAATAAGTTAACTTCTTAAAGGCACATATGCTGATTGACAAATAACTTAATGTAGTAAATGATTTACTCATGGTGAGATTATTCAATTCACAAAGAAGTTACCAGAACTAGGTGTTGAGTCAAATGGTCTCGACAGGCTGTAGTTCTGGAGCTCTATATGCAATTCCCATCAGCTGAGGCTCATAGGCATTGCTGCCATTGGATAGGAGGTGTGGGTATGGCACTGTTCTCCTATGCCAGCAGTGAGAGTGCAAAATCAAGAACAGGTCATTCCTCCATATCGGGAGCCTGAGCTTTGCATCATTATGCCAGCAGCCGTATATGCTAAGCGACAGGAGGCCACAGGTGACACGAAGCTCCACACAACCCAGAGGAGTGGGCACCACATATTTACTTACATCTGTGCATCAATCAGTGAAATGTTGCAACTTACTCTGGATTTTTCCTCAGATAGGGGGTGCATTTTCCTTCTGAGCATGTTTGCCTCGATTTTCTGCTTTCCAAAACCTTTTACTTTAAAGGGCAATTCTGTAAATAAACTGATCCACATTGCCCCCCAACATATTTAAATGGTAGTGAAACAAGGCAGAGAGGTGCAAACTCACCATGGCGCAGGGCACAGTGTGTGTTTGTTTTCTGTTAATTAGTTCATTATTGATTGGTTGCTCCCACTGTAGAAGGCCAAACTACCTCTAGTGGCCAGGACGCTCTACCCCTCTAGTGTCCTGGGCTTGAAGAGGTAGGTGCTTCACTCTGTAGCCCTTAAACCCCCTTCTCCATTTTGTGAATCTTCCCTCCGTGGTTGCAAAGACGTAATCTCTCCCCCTTGCACCGATTGATCGACAGGCAAAGGGCAACTTCTGCAGAAGCAGCTCCACGTGTTGGCCTGTGAAGACTGCAGCCATCAAAAAACAGCGACTGACAAGGTAGTTGTGGTCTGGCCAGGGAGGCCAGCAATTACTGTCCCCCATCTAAACTGCCCAACCCATCGAATTACCCTATCTACTACACTGTTTACAACCCCTTCTTAAATCTAGACATTTTCTAATGTCTGAAAATCTAGGTGTTGTTGCATTTACTACTGTGCCCCCGTTCTAAGTGTCTCAAATCTAGGTGTTGTTACATATACTACTGTGCCCCCATTTTCGGTGTCCCAAATCTAGGTGTTACTGCTCCCACTACTTTGCCCTCACTATAGGCGCTTTCCTCCCTCTATTCAGGTCTCTCAAATCTAAGTACCACTGAATATACCACTGTCTCAAATCTGCCTATCTAGCTGTTACTGCTTTTACTGAACTTTGGTGACTCGCTCCATCAAAATACCCCTGACCACAGCGCTCCCTACTTGCAGCGACCCTCCCAGGCCCAGACACTCCCACCTCCCGCCATGCTCCCCCACACGACCCCAACTGACAATTCCAAACAGACAAAAATAGAACGAGAACCAAGACCTCCTCTCCACCCCCTCAACTCCGACCCAGAAACACCACAGTCACTCAGAGCAGTAATCCCGTACACAGCCCTTCCATTCACACTTCCCAACCAGCAAATGAAATAAACACACTGGCAATCAAATAAGCCCTGCGCCTGACCCACCACCGCCAATCTGCACCTTCATTCTCAAACTTCAACCACACACCACCACTCCTCTCTACCCCCGGCCCCAGAAACATCCTACACTCTGACGGCCTACATCCTTCATACCCCATCGCTTCCGTTGCTCAGAGCAGAAAAGCCATCTGGTCCACCACATCCCCGCTCTACCGAGCGCCCGCACTTTTTTGCTCAAGCGGCGCCCTCGCACAACACCTCCACCTGGTCATACACTGAGCATGAACGTCACCCCCACTCATTCATGCACCGCGCTACCTCCAACTCCCAAGCCAGAGGAGCACTCTGGCACTCCAAAAACACAACCTCCAAGCGACCACGACAATATCTGCACCTCCCCCCATAAACTCTATGCCCAACTCCTCAGCCCTCCCAGATCCACTGCGTTCATCCCTACACACACCTGCCAGAACCCCACACAGCGCTACATCCAACTCCCAAGCCAGAGGAGCATGCTGGCGATCCATACACAACCCCCTTGCCAACACCTTTGCATCTGCTCCTCCCCGTAGAATTTCACCCTGTAGACCATCTCCACTGCCCACATCCCTCCACACCCTAGCCAGATCCCTGCAGACCCCCTCCCCTCAAACCACCCCAATAACTCATTCAAAGAAAGGTCCATGTCCCTCCACTATCCCTGTCACCCTGCCGAAATAGTAACCTTAACCCTCCCACCCCGACCTACCTCGACTCACCACTTGCTCACTTCCCAACAATACCCGGCGTCCCCTTAGCAGGCCCAGCCCACTCACACTGACTCCCCGCTCAAACTCCCCTTAGTCAATCCCCCTTCTCTCTCCACCAGATATTACTCCCCACGCAAACACACCCAGCATCCACTCAACACCCATCTCAAGACCTATCCCTTTCCCATCACTCAGCATGGCACAACTTGCTCTCTCCAGAACTATCGCCTCATCACCTTTCCCCTTCAACCCTTTCTCACACACCTCCTGCGCCTTGCCTCACCTCGCCTGCATCAGTCCTCTGTCCCAACTACCCATAGCCCAGCTGTCAATAGCGCCACAAAAGCCACTCCCAGATTGTCCCTCTTCACACACTACTTCTCGCCTACCACCTCTACATCTCCACTTCCCCCCAGACTTGTAGCCCATCCATCAGCCAGCCGATACCCACACACCACATTCCAGCACCACTCACCGCCCACACCCCTTCCCTCCTTTCATCTACCTCCATCGCATGCAAACCAGCCACCGCACACTCTCTCTTCCAGCTCCCACCAGACAACACTCTCTCTCCCCACCTCTAAATTACCCAGGACTATTCCGACTGGTCCAGCCTCTCAGACACAGCTTATTTGTTCTACTATCCTCCGACAACCCCAATCTCATCTCAATAACGGCTTTAAACCAGTCGCAAACAAGGCTTTCCCTCCAGAATATGCACTCATCCCCAGAGGTGGCAGAGTAGTCATCCTCAGGAAGGAAGATGAGTGGGCACCACTTGATTATACGTCCACGTGTTTCAAATATTTGAAATTCTTAAACAAAGCAATACGTTTGTTCCAATAATTTGTGTCTAAATATTCAGAAGGGAGCTGGCTGAGACGAATTTGGAGACACCCAAACTCAAAATACATGTGAGGCAGAAGACCAAGTGAAATACAGGGTCACACAGCCGCTCTCCAAAGGACCCGATCTGGGTGTATGAGTAGTCCAAAAGTTCTTTGAAAAAATATATACTTCAAAGTAAACAAAAAATTATCTTTAGATTGAAAAAATAACAAAAACATTAAGATTCAATTGTTTTCAAGATGGTTTTATCCACAAGAATTCTATCAAAAAAATAAGTCTCATACAAAAATGAGAGATCACTAATGCTTTCTTAGTGAGGAAGAAATCGCCACATTCGCTTTTTCAATCAGACCAACAAATTGCCAATGCATTTCGGAATTCAATTTCCTTCATCAGGGCAGGTCTACAGATCATGTATATGGGTATATAAATTTAACAATAATAAAGAAGACAGTTCATCATGGTACAAAAACCATCACACAATAGTGCAAAAAAACACATGTTATAATATCAATTACATACCATTCAGTCGAAGTCGCAGAAGAGGGTGCAGAAGTAAGTGAATAGGGTAGAAAAATAGAAGAAAAGAGAACGATAAGGCTCTGTATGATATCCATGGAGAATAGTAAAAAGAATGCAGAAAGCATTTTACCTGGGTATGTGAACTTGAATACACGGAGTGTGGCGTGGTGCATGTAAAACATGTAAATATCAGAAGCTGCCTGACGTGAATCAGCGCAGAAATCCAGCCGTCAGAAGATTGGCTGGAACCAAAAAGTATACGAGTTTGAGAGGCGGTGAAGTCCGTGATTGAAAACAGAATTACAACGTTAACCGCGCTTACCGTGTGCAACGTGGGGGACAGGAGTTCTCCTCTTGCTGTCTCGCGTTCGACTGTGGCTTTCGCATCGAAGCGTTGCCGAGGCAACGCTTCCATTTATTACCTGTCATGATCTCTGCTTCCAAAAGGTCAGGGTTTTCCCAACTCCCTTGGAAGCAGATTCATAACCCAGGTTCCGAGTGCCAACCAGTCCCAATTGGGACCTTTTGGACCCAGTCCTGGCGCCAGTGGCACCAGGCTCATAAATATGCCCAGTCCCAGCGCTGGAAGCGCCGGGCTCATAATGCTTGGGTGGACTTACCTGCAGCCGACCATGCTGCTTACTTGCCTGCCAGTTGAGCCTCTGATCCTCTTCTGTTTGGAACTACTTTTCCTGTTGGGTGGGGCAGGAGCCACTCCCTAGGTTCAGAACACTGGAACTCTTCTGGAAAGCAGGAACTCTTTTCTTACCTAGGCGTGGCTGTGGAAGGAGACACCTAAGCACTACAGGAGGCTATTTAAACCACACCCGATGGATGAATCTTGCTTTGCATTATTCTGCATCCTCTGCAGCAGAACGCTCATCGTGTCTTCTGCATCTGATCCTGGGCCTAAGGAAAAAGGCTTACCATCCTGAATCCAGTCTTCAGCAACACCTATAAAGACAAGAAAGAACAGGTTGCATTACGGTCTTCAGTGACAGCTCTTCACTTACCTGGGCAAACGGCTGTCACCAACGCCTCGCGCTGCATTCTGAAAGACAAAGGCTTACCTACTCTTCGTGCGCTCCGGAGGTCTTCACACTGCATTCCGGCATCTGAAAGACAAAAGCTTACCAACTCTTCGCACGCTCCGGAGGCCTTCGGCGCTGCATCCCGCATCTGAAAGACAAAACAAGGTGCGTTTAAAGACATTGGGGAACTTTAATACTCACGTGCCATTACTCCTTTCCACATCTAACCCAGTGGGTATTCCGGCACCCTGCAGCCGCTCCGAACTTGTACCTGCAAAATAAAAAGACAGTTAGAGCACATCGTGAAGCAGGCAACAAGCGCTTACTTACGTGCTTCCAGGCGCTTCTATTCATCACACGGGCTCCATCTTCAACTCACTTCAGCCCGTCATCCACCATCTCCGGAACCCTGCAAAACAAGAGACATCATTACTAAAGACTTTAAAGACATTAGAATTACTCGAAACTTACCGTTCGTGCAGTAAACGACGGACAGCAGTCCTCTGAAGTCAAGAGGCCTGCTCCCCTTATCCAGTGAAGAAACTGGTTACAGCACCCTGCCCCGAGGCAGATGGAGAGCACGGCGTTCACTTACCTAAGGTGAGAGCGTTAGCCTTTGGGGTTCTACAGGAGAAGAGAAAGGGAAGAAGAGAGAGACATTCAATAACCCAGTTCATTAATCCCATATTTTCTATCTGCAGACATCTTACCCTTCGAGTCAAACATACAGTGCACAGAGGTCCAGCCCAAAGAGCCAGCCGTGTGTTACACATCACCTTTGAAGATACGGTATACGCCCAGTCAAGACCGGCGCCTCTACGGGAATCAGGTGAGCGTTACAGAATGCAAAGCCTACCACAAAACTCCTGTCCAGGCGCTATGGAAACCTCGGATACCGACCAACTAGCCCAGTTACTTGGGGAACTAAGGGCAGAAGTGCATGCAGCCCATCAGGAAACGAACACTCTAAGAAGGGAACTGATTATTTCCAAGGAGCGGACAGATGATCTCGCTAGACAATTGCTACAGTCACAAGCCGGACAGACCCCGTTACCCGCATCTGGGGGAAATCTTCCTTCTACATCCTCTATGAATCCAGTGCAGATCAACCTACCTGGGAATGTACCTCTGGCTCCGCCCGAACGATTTTCTGGTGACCCAAAGAGGTTTGCAGTATTTATCAATCAGTGCCGGTTGCATTTCTTATGCCGGCCAGCAGCCTTTCCAACTGATCAAGCTAAAGTAGCTTTCGTGCTTTCGTACCTTAGTGGCAATGCGGCAGACTGGTCGATCCCTCTAGTAAATCAAGATGATCCGGTCCTCCATGATTTTCAAGCTTTTCAGCTCAGTATGGAAAAACTGTTCGCAAGACATTCACAGAGGCAGGCCTTGGACAATGAGCTTCTTTCGTTGCGACAAGGTAATCAAGACCTTTTGGCTTATATTGCGTCTTTCAACAGACTGATAGTGGAAACTCAATGGCCTGAAGACAAAAGGATTACGCTGTTTTATAGAGGTCTACGTGGAGAGCTCAAAGATGTGTTAGCCCAAGTAGTGAATCCCCCACAAGATTGTTCGGACTATATAGACTTAGTCGTTCAAATAGATCACAGACTGCAGAACAGGAAGGGCGATCGTTCCAAGTTTGATGCTCGAGTATTTTCCAAACCGCCAACTCCTTCCAAAGGAGTGGACTCCGGGGAACCCATGCAAATAGGGGGTCTAAAAGGTCCTCTAACACAAAAGGAGCGGGAAAGGAGAAAACAGTTGCAATTATGCCTCTATTGCGGAAACTCAGGGCACTTTCTTCGAGACTGTCCGGTGAAACCTGCTAAGAAGGCAGTAGGAGCTGCAGTTACCAAAGTTACAAACTCTGAGCAGGGAAACGACCTCGTCCGACAAGAATAGAGGTCCTCTTGCCGAGCGTGAAAACCAGTTCCGTGACCTCACATTTCGTGATACCTATGGTCCTCATTAGCCCTGATAATCCGGATCGATTACATGCAATTGAAGCTTACGTCGACAGCGGTGCCATCGGCAATTATGTGGATCATGAAATGGTTTTGAGGATGAATCTAACTCTTTGTCCCAAGGCCGTAAAGGATGTCATTACTACGGTGGTTGGTACGGAGATAGCCTCCGGGACAGTAAAGCATACCACTCAAGAAGTGACGCTAATAAGTCAAGATGGACACCATGAGAAGATCGTGTTCGATGTGATCAAGGCCCCTCAGTTTCAGATTATTCTAGGAATACCTTGGTTAGAGAAACACAATCCTCTGATCGATTGGCGAGCAAGAACGGTCCAGTTTCCAGAATGTGTCTCTACTTGTCACCCTCCACCTGGTGTTGCACTGGCAGCAATTTCTTCAGAGACTCCCCAGTTACCTCCCGAATACCTAGAATACCAAGATGTTTTCCGGAAGGATCAGGCTAACTCTCTACCTCCTCATAGGTCTTATGACTGCCAGATAGACCTGATACCTGGATCTACTCCTCCTTGTAGTAGAATTTATGCCCTCACCGAGCCTGAGAACCTTCACCTTCGACAATACCTGGATCAATACCTGGCAAATGGGTTTATTCGTCCTTCCAAGTCCCCTGCTTCTTCAGCTTTGTTCTTCGTTCCAAAAAAGGAAGGAGACCTTAGAACCTGTATAGATTATTGCTCCCTGAACCAGATCACCGTTAAGAATAGATATCCGTTACCTTTGATCCCTGAACTCCTGGACCAAGTCAGAAAAGCATGCATATATACAAAGCTGGATCTTAGAGGAGCTTACCACTTGGTACGAGTAAAAGAGGGCGATGAATGGAAGATGGCCTTCCGCACCAAGTATGGGCTATTTGAATATCAGGTCATGCCCTTCGGACTTTGCAATGCCCCGGCTGCCTTTCAATATTTTATGAACGATGTCCTCAGAGAGCTCATAGATGTGTGTGTTGTTGTTTACATTGACGACATCCTCGTTTATTCTTCATCGGAATCTGAACATCGGAAACACGTGAAAATGGTCCTCGAAAGATTGCGTCAACACAAACTTTTCGCTAAGTTGGAAAAATGTGTTTTCAACGTGACTGAAGTTGAATTCTTGGGATTCATATTATCACCTGGTGGAGTGCATATGGATTCAAAGAAGGTCGATGCAGTTCTCAAATGGCCATCACCATCCTCCGTAAAAGGTGTGCAAAGCATGTTAGGCTTCGCTAACTTTTACCGCAGGTTTATCCCCGAATTCTCTCGAATAGTCCAGCCCATCACTGCCTTGTTAAAGAAAAACAAACGTTTTGAATGGTCTACCCAGGCGGAACAAGCTTTCCAGGATTTGAAGACTAAATTTATCTCTGCACCAATCTTAAAACACCCTTGCCCCGAACTCCCCTACATCGTGGAAACTGATGCTTCAAGCATTGCCATGGGGGCAGTTCTATCACAAAAGGACCCGGTAACCAATCAGTTGCATCCCGTGGCATTTTGGTCCCGCAAATTCTCGCCTCCTGAAATCAATTACACGATTACTGACAAGGAACTTCTGGCTATCAAGTCTGCCTTTAAGGCTTGGCGGCATTATCTGCTGGGGGCCCGACACACCGTTACTGTGATTAAGGATCACCGAAACCTGCAATATTTGAAAACCGCAAAAGCCCAATCCTCTAGACAACTCCGTTGGGCATTATTCTTTGCCGAGTTTGACTTCATAATTACCTATCGACCTGGTACAAAAAACGGTAAAGCTGATGCCCTTTCTCGGATGGGAGTGGAAGAACACTTGATCAACCCTAAACCTGTACCAATCATTCCCGAACAAAGAATTCTGGGTGTAATCGCCACACAATCCATAGAGGAAGTTAAGGATAAAGCCAGGCAACTTGTAACTCCAGCAGACATACAGAATTGGCATCTGCAAGGAAAGGACTTTGCAGTAAAGGACAACTTATTGTATTTCCAAGAACGATTATACCTACCGAGCACAGATTTACAGAAAGAAGTAATCTCTTGTTATCACGATTCTTTCATGGAAGGACATCCCGGTATAGCCAAGACCTCAGAAAAGATCAAGCGCTACTTCTGGTGGCCGTCTTGGAAAAAAGATATCAGAGACTTTATAATGTCCTGTGGAGTATGCGCCCAAAACAAGAGTCAAAAGGAAAGACCAGCAGGCCTCTTACGCCCTATTGACATCCCACCTCGCCCTTGGCATACGCTTTCTATGGACTTCATCACCGATCTACCTCCATGCTCCGGATACAATACGATTCTAGTAATCGTGGACTTATTCTCCAAGATGACGCATTTCATTCCGCTCAAAGGCTTGCCAACAGCAGCAACTCTGGCCCGAGAATTTCTCGAAAACATCGTCCGACTGCACGGTTTTCCTTCGGTTCTAATTTCGGATCGAGGTAGTCAATTTATTTCTCATTTTTGGTGAAGTTGCTGTCGGTCGGCTCAAATTGATGTGAGACTATCGACCAGTCACCACCCTCAGACCGACGGACAAACCGAGAGGACCAATCAAACTCTGGAACAGTATTTACGCTGCATGCTGCAACAAACATCCAACTCCCAAGCCAGAGGAGCATGCTGGCGATCCATACACAACCCCCTTGCCAACACCTTTGCATCTGCTCCTCCCCGTAGAATTTCACCCTGTAGACCATCTCCACTGCCCACATCCCTCCACACCCTAGCCAGATCCCTGCAGACCCCCTCCCCTCAAACCACCCCAATAACTCATTCAAAGAAAGGTCCATGTCCCTCCACTATCCCTGTCACCCTGCCGAAATAGTAACCTTAACCCTCCCACCCCGACCTAAATCGACTCACCACTTGCTCACTTCCCAACAATACCCGGCGTCCCCTTAGCAGGCCCAGCCCACTCACACTGACTCCCCGCTCAAACTCCCCTTAGTCAATCCCCCTTCTCTCTCCACCAGATATTACTCCCCACGCACACACACCCAGCATCCACTCAACACCCATCTCAAGACCTATCCCTTTCCCATCACTCGGCATGGCACAACTTGCTCTCTCCAGAACTATCGCCTCATCACCTTTCCCCTTCAACCCTTTCTCACACACCTCCTGCGCCTTGCCTCACCTCGCCTGCATCAGTCCTCTGTCCCAACTACCCATAGCCCAGCTGTCAATAGCGCCACAAAAGCCACTCCCAGATTGTCCCTCTTCACACACTACTTCTCGCCTACCACCTCTACATCTCCACTTCCCCCCAGACTTGTAGCCCATCCATCAGCCAGCCAATACCCACACACCACACTCCAGCACCACTCACCGCCCACACCCCTTCCCTCCTTTCATCTACCTCCATCGCATGCAAACCAGCCACCGCACACTCTCTCTTCCAGCTCCCACCAGACAACACTCTCTCTCCCCACCTCTAAATTACCCAGGACTATTCCGACTGGTCCAGATTCTCAGACACAGCTTATTTGTTCTACTATCCTCCGACAACCCCAATCTCATCTCAATAACGGCTTTAAACCAGTCGCAAACAAGGCTTTCCCTCCAGAATATGCACTCATCCCCAGAGGTGGCAGAGTAGTCATCCTCAGGAAGGAAGATGAGTGGGCACCACTTGATTATACGTCCACGTGTTTCAAATATTTGAAATTCTTAAACAAAGCAATACGTTTGTTCCAATAATTTGTGTCTAAATATTCAGAAGGGAGCTGGCTGAGACGAATTTGGAGACATCCAAACTCAAAATACATGTGAGGCAGAAGACCAAGTGAAATACAGGGTCACACAGCCGCTCTCCAAAGGACCCGATCTGGGTGTATGAGTAGTCCAAAAGTTCTTTGAAAAAATATATACTTCAAAGTAAACAAAAAATTATCTTTTGATTGAAAAAATAACAAAAACATTAAGATTCAATTGTTTTCAAGATGGTTTTATCCACAAGAATTCTATCAAAAAAATAAGTCTCATACAAAAATGAGAGATCACTAATGCTTTCTTAGTGAGGAAGAAATCGCCACATTCGCTTTTTCAATCAGACCAACAAATTGCCAATGCATTTCGGAATTCAATTTCCTTCATCAGGGCAGGTCTCCAGATCATGTATATGGGTATATAAATTTAACAATAATAAAGAAGACAGTTCATCATGGTACAAAAACCATCACACAATAGTGCAAAAAAACACATGTTATAATATCAATTACATACCATTCAGTCGAAGTCGCAGAAGAGGGTGCAGAAGTAAGTGAATAGGGTAGAAAAATAGAAGAAAAGAGAACGATAAGGCTCTGTATGATATCCATGGAGAATAGTAAAAAGAATGCAGAAAGCATTTTACCTGGGTATGTGAACTTGAATATGAGTGTGGCGTGGTGCATGTAAAACATGTAAATATCAGAAGCTGCCTGACGTGAATCAGCGCAGAAATCCAGCCGTCAGAAGATTGGCTGGAACCAAAAAGTATACGAGTTTGAGAGGCGGTGAAGTCCGTGATTGAAAACAGAATTACAACGTTAACCGCGCTTACCGTTTGCAACATGGGGGATAGGAGTTCTCCTCTTGCTGTCTCGCGTTCGACTGTGGCTTTCGCATTGAAGCGTTGCCGAGGCAACGCTTCCATTTATTACCTGTCATGATCTCTGCTTCCAAAAGGTCAGGGTTTTCCCAACTCCCTTGGAAGCAGATTCATAACCCAGGTACCGAGTGCCAACCAGTCCCAATTGGGACCTTTTGGACCCAGTCCTGGCGCCAGTGGCACCAGGCTCATAAATATGCCCAGTCCCAGCGCTGGAAGCGCCGGGCTCATAATGCTTGGGTGGACTTACCTGCAGCAGACCATGCTGCTTACTTGCCTGCCAGTTGAGCCTCTGATCCTCTTCTGTTTGGAACTACTTTTCCTGTTGGGTGGGGCAGGAGCCACTCCCTAGGTTCAGAACACTGGAACTCTTCTGGAAAGCAGGAACTCTTTTCTTACCTAGGCGTGGCTGTGGAAGGAGACACCTAAGCACTACAGGAGGCTATTTAAACCACACCCGATGGATGAATCTTGCTTTGCATTATTCTGCATCCTCTGCAGCAGAACGCTCATCGTGTCTTCTGCATCTGATCCTGGGCCTAAGGAAAAAGGCTTACCATCCTGAATCCAGTCTTCAGCAACACCTATAAAGACAAGAAAGAACAGGTTAGCATTACGGTCTTCAGTGACAGCTCTTCACTTACCTGGGCCATCGGCTGTCACAACGCCTCGCGCTGCATTCTGAAAGACAAAGGCTTACCTACTCTTCGTGCGCTCCGGGGGTCTTCACACTGCATTCCGGCATCTGAAAGACAAAAGCTTACCAACTCTTCGCACGCTCCGGAGGCCTTCGGCGCTGCATCCCGCATCTGAAAGACAAAACAAGGTGCGTTTAAAGACATTGGGGAACTTTAATACTCACGTGCCATTACTCCTTTCCACATCTAACCCAGTGGGTATTCCGGCACCCTGCAGCCTCTCCGAACTTGTACCTGCAAAATAAAAAGACAGTTAGAGCGTATCGTGAAGCAGACAACAAGCGCTTACTTACGTGCTTCCAGGCGCTTCTATTCATCACACGGGCTCCATCTTCAACTCACTTCAGCCCGTCATCCACCATCGCCGGAACCCTGCAAAACAAGAGACATCATTACTAAAGACTTTAAAGACATTAGAATTACTCGAAACTTACCGTTCGTGCAGTAAACGACGGACAGCAGTCCTCTGAAGTCAAGAGGCCTGCTCCCCTTATCCAGTGAAGAAACTGGTTACAGCACCCTGCCCCGAGGCAGATGGAGAGCACGGCGTTCACTTACCTAAGGTGAGAGCGTTAGCCTTCGGGGTTCTACAGGAGAAGAGAAAGGGAAGAAGAGAGAGACATTCAATAACCCAGTTCATTAATCCCATATTTTCTATCTGCAGACATCTTACCCTTCGAGTCAAACATACAGTGCACAGAGGTCCAGCCCAAAGAGCCAGCCGTGTGTTACACATCACCTTTGAAGATACGGTATACGCCCAGTCAAGACCGGCGCCTCTACGGGAATCAGGTGAGCGTTACATTACCACGTGACCGCCAAGCCGCCCAGATGGGCGCGCGGTCACAATTGCAAGGCTGCTATGGAGCCAGTAAGCTGATGCTGTGAGGATTCAGACATTTACCTGATCTAATAGATGTAAATGGGAAATAATGGAGTTTAAAAAGGAGAAAAGTAGAGAAAGTAAAAGAATGGAAACAGAAGAAATACTCAGTTGTGGATAATGTAAGCCACATCATGAATAGGAAAGAAGAAAGTGTCATGCAAATGGTAACATTAAGGGCAGTAAAGAACCAAGCCCAAAATACTTGATAGTATGAATGAAATGCTCCTACTGTCGCCGGTGACGTCGAAATGGCGGCACCAGGAACAAAGATCACATAGGTGTTGCTGGAAATTATGTACAATCTCATGGTTGCTAATGTTGAACTCATCCATCAACATCAGCAACCCGTTGTGTGTGGTGTCGTCGAAAGACGGCACCAAGGATATGCAACAGTATCAAATACACGTGATCAGTATTGCTCAAATTGAGTTTTCACATTAGCATATTTAAGATCACTGTTGTATGAGGTGACGTCCGAAGGCAGCACCTTGGGTCCTAGATGCAGTGTCCAGGAAAAACAACAGGATGGCTTAAGGGTCCACAGTCATTTGGTATACAGGATGGCATACACAAGGTAATACTGATAGTTGGAAACCTATTAAACAAAGCAGTATAAATTATAAGAAACAGTGATCATTGATCTCTTCGTTGATTCCATTGGGAGTCAAACTACCAAGTCTATCGATCCAGAAGGTCTCTCTGCGGTTCAACCGCTGGTTCAGGTCCTCGTGCAGACTGTTTCTTGTAAGCACTTCCAAAATAACAAACCTTATCTGAGTCAGGTTGTGTCCATTCTCAACCCAGTGGTGTGCTACAGCCGAGTTGATGTTAGCATTCCGGATGCAAGACCGGTGCTCGTTCCATCTAGTTTTGGCCATTCTTGTGGATTGGCCCACATAGAATTTCCCACATGGGCATTTAATGCCGTAGATGACATTGGTGCTATCACAAGTTCCATAGGTTTTGAGCAGAATCTTTTTCCCTGTTCTCGGATGATTAATGGCATTCCCCTTGATTATTGAGTTACAATTAATGCAGTGAAGACATGGAAACGTTGCAGTGCGTTGAGTTAAAGGTGCCTTGAGAGGTGGTCTTGTCTGTACCAATTAGTCTCTTAAGTTCCTGCTGCGCTGATAAGCAAACACCGGTAGTTCACTGAATAAACTCTGAACCCTGGTGTCATTTTTCAGGATCCCCCCAGTGTTTACGGATGGTTTTTTTGATTTTGTTACTCTGTATAGAAAATTTGGATACAAATACAGGTGTCTTAAGTTCTCTCTTGTTCTTGGGGTTTTGAGTAGATATTAGGGTTTCACGTGCCAGGATGCTCACCCTAGCTGACGCTGAGTCAAGTTCCTCTTGTTTGTAACCTCGTGCCAAAAATTTTTCTTTCATAATCAGTTGTTGGGCTAAACAGTCTTCAGTGTCGCTGTCGATTTTCTTTACCCATAATAGTTGACTGTATGGGAGATTCCTGAGCAGACTAGGCTAGTGGAAACTTAAACGATGTAAGAGGTTATTGTGGTCAGTAGGTTTGCGAAATAGAGAAGTGCTGTAGCTCTGTGTTTCCTTTTTGATGAGAACATCCAGAAAGGTGATCGTGTCGTGCGTAATTTCCCTCGTAAACTGAATGCGTTGGTCTATGTTGTTGAGATATTCAAAGAAACTGTCAAAAGCTACCCTCGTACCTCTCCACACACCAAAAATGTCATCTATGTAGCGGGTCCATAAGTGTATGTCCTTACTCCAAACCTGTTTGTTGAGAATGTTGTCCATTTCAAACTTGTGCATAAAGCAGTTGGCATATGTAGGTGCCATAGTGGCCCCCATTGATGTCCCTGATGTCTGTAGATAGAACTGATTGTGGTATTGGAAATAAGAGTTTTCTGAAATGAACTGTAAAAGGGCCAGTATGAACTCTTTCTGTGCACAGATTTCAGATGTTTGTAGTAGTAGCCATTCAACTGATTCAATCCCAAGGTCATGAGGTATCGATGTGTAAAGACTTTTCACATCTATGGTAAACATCAAGTCATCCTGTTGTGGGGTTATAGAATTGAGTTTTTGAAGAAAATGGGTTGTATCACGGGTGTATGTGGAGGTTTTTTGGATAAGAGGCTGTAAGAAGAAATCAATGTAGATACCCAGTGGTTGGTTGATGCTTTCCATGCCTGCAACAATGGGTCTTCCTGGTGGTTTGCGGGTGTCTTTATGAATCTTAGGTAATGTATAGAAGTTCGGAATTCTGGGGTGGTTGTTGGACAAAAACCTATGAGTATGTTCATTGATCCATTTAAGTTCGAGAGCTTTGTCCAGTAGAATCTTCAGGTTCTGTTTAATTGCAGCAGTTGGATCACAGTCCAAGGTGGCATACACTGTCCTATCCTGGAGTTGTCTGGTGCATTCTGTGTCATAATCAACTGTATCTTGAATAGCCAATGCGCCTCCTTTGTCGGCTGGGCAAATGGTTACATTTTTATCACTGTATAGATCTTTAATTAATCTCATTTCGTGGGGTTTCAAATTCTTGTGTGGAGGAGTTTTGTAACTGATCCTTTCTAAGTCGCGGGTCACTAACTTTTGAAAGATGCCGATGGACGGGACTATAATGGGTGGAACAAACCCGCTTTTTGCTCTGAATTCCTGGAAATCGGGCCCCTCTGCTGGTTTGTCTTGGACTTGTAATTCTTCAAAAAAGACCTTAAGTTTCAGTTTTCTGATAAACTTATAGAGTTCAATCTTTGTATCAAACAGAGTGGTCCCAAAGGTTGGTACAAAATTAAGGCCTTTTTGCAACATGTCCTCCTCTGATCTGCTTAGTGGTCGACTGGTTATGTTAATGACTAAGTTTTCCTTAGCTGGAGTCTTGTTTGAGGTTTGTTCTTTCGGTTTCCTCCTCCCCCTGCGGGTTCTTTTGGGCGGGCGCCTAAAAAAGCCGAGGAAGAAGGTGTTTGTGCTGCAGGACCGGTTGCTTGGTTTGAATTTTCTGTTATTTGTTCCGTGGATGTTTCTGAGTCTCGCTGGGCTTCCGAATCAGAGCTACTGGTGTTGTCGGATGTATATTTGAAAAGCTTTTTAGGTGCTATAGGACCATATTTCTCCATCCACGTGTAAACTTCATCATTAATGTAATCGTAAGTATCGCGTTTAAACTTCTTGACCTTTTTCTGTTCTAGCTCCGTTTTGTACTCTTCAAGTTTTGTATTTTTTTTCTAACAGAATGAAATCGTATTCCTCCTTGCCTAATGAGCCAACTAGCTCTTTTTCTATGTCTTCAATCTCTGTCTTGAGAGTTATTAGGTTTTTTGAGAGTTCTTGGATAGTAAGCAAGATGAGATCTAAGGAACATCTATTCAAGATCGCCTCCCACTTGCGAACAAACTCCTTGCTTTCTTTACACAGGGTTGGCCGGAGTTGTATACGTAGGCCTCTTGGAATCCGTTGGTTCTTGTAATAGCGACCCAAAGTGATTGCATGTAATTTCCTGTTGATTTCTTTTCGTATGAGGTATTGTAACTGCCTGATCCGTTTGACAGGATCCTTGAGTGTAGTTCCATGTGTACCAATCGATGTATCGCTAATGAGTTCTAATATGGCAGTTGCTTCTTAAGATGAAAACCCTAGGGTTTCTACACATTTATTTGATAATCCTTCGATATCCTCAAACGACATAATAATTCATATGTTTTCGTTTCTTAAAAATAATTTGGGAAATGTGTGCCTCCACAGCGGTGTGTCTCACCAAAAAATGGGGGAGAAAAATAGCAGGAAGGAAGATGAGTGGGCACCACTTGATTATACGTCCACGTGTTTCAAATATTTGAAATTCTTAAACAAAGCAATACGTTTGTTCCAATAATTCGTGTCTAAATATTCAGAAGGGAGCTGGCTGAGACGAATTTGTAGACACCCAAACTCAAAATACATGTGAGGCAGAAGACCAAGTGAAATACAGGGTCACACAGCCGCTCTCCAAAGGACCCGATCCGGGTGTATGAGTAGTCCAAAACTTCTTTGAAAAAATATATACTTCAAAGTAAACAAAAAATTATCTTTTGATTGAAAAAATAACAAAAATATTAAGATTCAATTGTTTTCAAGATGGTTTTATCCACAAGAATTCTATCAAAAAAATAAGTCTCATACAAAAATGAGAGATCACTAATGCTTTCTTAGTGAGGAAGAAATCGCCACATTTGCTTTTTCAATCAGACCAACAAATTGCCAATGCATTTCGGAATTCAATTTCCTTCATCAGGGCAGGTCTACAGATCATGTATATGGGTATATAAATTTAACAATAATAAAGAAGACAGTTCATCATGGTACAAAAACCATCACACAATAGTGCAAAAAAACACATGTTATAATATCAATTATATACCATTCAGTTAAAGTCGCAGAAGAGGGTGCAGAAGTAAGTGAATAGGGTAGAAAAATAGAAGAAAAGAGAACGATAAGGCTCTGTATGATATCCATGGAGAATAGTAAAAAGAATGCAGAAAGCATTTTACCTGGGTATGTGAACTTGAATACACAGAGTGTGGCGTGGTGCATGTAAAACATGTAAATATCAGAAGCTGCCTGACGTGAATCAGTGCAGAAATCCAGCCGTCAGAAGATTGTCTGCAACCGAAAAGTATACGAGTTTGAGAGCCGGTGAAGTCCGTGATTGAAAACAGAATTACAACGTTAACCGCGCTTACGTGTGGAACGTGGGGGACAGGAGTTCTCCTCTTGATGTCTCGCGTTTGACTGTGGCTTTCGCATCGAAGCGTTGCCGAGGCAACGCTTCCATTTATTCCCACGTGACCGCCAAGCCGCCCAGATGGGCGCGCGGTCACAATTGCAAGGCTGCTATGGAGCCAGTAAGCTGATACTGTGAGGATTCAGACATTTACCTGATCTAATAGATGTAAATGGGAAATAATGGAGTGTAAAAAGGAAAAAAGTAGAGAAAGTAAAAGAATGGAAGCAGAAGAAATACTCAGTTGTGGATAATGTAAGCCACATCATGAATAGGAAAGAAGAAAGTGTCATGCAAATGGTAACATTAAGGGCAGTAAAGAACCAAGCCCAAAATACATGATAGTATGAATGAAATGTTCCTACTGTCGCTGGTGACGTCGAAATGGCGGCACCAGGAACAAAGATCACATAGGTGTTGCTGGAAATTATGTACAATCTCATGGTTGCTAATGTTGAACTCATCCATCAACATCAGCAACCCGTTGTGTGTGGTGTCGTCGAAAGA
The DNA here is from genome assembly GCF_040938575.1 of Ambystoma mexicanum. Taxonomy (NCBI): domain Eukaryota; kingdom Metazoa; phylum Chordata; class Amphibia; order Caudata; family Ambystomatidae; genus Ambystoma; species Ambystoma mexicanum. Next base: position 951,026,694 of record NC_090928.1, on the reverse strand, counting down.
CGGCACCAAGGATATCCAACAGTATCAAATACACGTGATCAGTATTGCTTAAATTGAGTTTTCACATTAGCATATTTAAGACCACTGTTGTATGAGGTGACGTCTGAAGGCGGCACCTTGGGTCCTAGACGCAGTGTCCAGGAAAAACAACAGGATGGCTTAAGGGTCCACAGCCATTTGGTATACAGGATGGCATACACAAGGTAATACTGATAGTTGGAAACCTATTAAACAAAGCAGTATAAATTATAAGAAACAGTGATAATTGATCTCTTTGTTGATTCCATTAGGAGTCAAACTACCAAGTCTATCGATCCAGAAGGTCTCTCTGCTGTTCAACCGCTGGTTCAGGTCCTCGTGCGGACTGTTTCTTGTAAGCACTTCCAAAATAACAAACCTTATCTGAGTCAGGTTGTGTCCATTCTCAACCCAGTGGCGTGCTACAGTTGAGTTGATTTTTGAAGAATTAGAAGTCCAAGACAAACCAGCAGAGGGGCCCGATTTCCAGGAATTCAGAGCAAAAAGCGGGTTTGTTCCACCCATTACAGTCCCGTCCATCGACATCTTTCAAAAGTTAGTGACCCGCGACTTAGAAAGGATCAGTTACAAAACTCCTCCACACAAGAATTTGAAACCCCACGAAATGAGATTAATTAAAGATCTATACAGTGATAAAAATGTAACCATTCGCCCAGCCGACAAAGGAGGCGCATTGGTTATTCAAAATACAGTTGATTATGACACAGAATGCACCAGACAACTCCAGGATAGGACAGTGTATGCCACCTTGGAATGTGATCCAACTGCTGCAATTAAACAGAACCTGAAGATTCTACAGGACAAAGCTCTCGAACTTGAATGGATCAATGAACATACTCATAGGTTTTTGTCCAACAACCACCCCAGAAGTCCGAACTTCTGTACATTACCTAAGATTCATAAAGACACCCGCAAACCACCAGGAAGACCCATTGTTGCAGGCATGGAAAGCATCAACTAACCACTGGGTATCTACATTGATTTCTTCTTACAGCCTCTTATCCAAAAAACCTCCACATACACCCGTGATACAACCCATTTTCTTCAAAAGCTCAATTCTATAACCCCACAACAGGATGACTTGATGTTTACCATAGATGTGAAAAGTCTTTACACATCGATACCTCATGACCTTGGGATTGAATCAGTTGAATGGCTACTACTACAAACATCTGAAATCCGTGCACAGAAAGAGTTCATACTGGCCCTTTTACAGTTCATTTCAGAAAACTCTTATTTCCAATACCGCAATCAGTTCTATCTACAGACATCAGGGACATCAATGGGGGCCACTATGGCACCTACATATGCCAACTGCTTTATGCACAAGTTTGAAATGGACAACATTCTCAACAAACAGGTTTGGAGTAAGGATATACACTTATGGACCCGCTACATAGATGACATTTTTGGTGTGTGGAGAGGTAGGAGGGTAGCTTTTGACAGTTTCTTTGAATATCTCAACAACATAGACCAACGCATTCAGTTTACGAGGGAAATTACGCACGACACGATCACCTTTCTGGATGTTCTCATCAAAAAGGAAACGACGTGCTACAGCACTTCTCTATTTCGCAAACCTACTGACCGCAATAACCTCTTACATCGTTTAAGTTTCCACCAGCCTAGTCTGCTCAGGAATCTCCCATACAGTCAACTATTATGGGTAAAGAAAATCGTCAGCGACACTGAAGACTGTTTAGCCCAACAACTGATTATGAAAGAAAGATTTTTGGCACGAGGTTACAAACAAGAGGAACTTGACTCAGCGTCAGCTAGGGTGAGCATCCTGGCACGTGGAACCCTAATATCTACTCAAAACCCCAAGAACAAGAGAGAACTTAAGACACCTGTATTTGTATCCAAATTTTCTATACAGAGTAACAAAATCAAAAAAACCATCAGTAAACACTGGGGGATCCTGAAAAATGACACCAGGGTTCAAAGTTTATTCAGTGAACTACCGGTGTTTGCTTATCAGCGCAGCAGGAACTTAAGAGACGAATTGGTACAGACAAGACCACCTCTCAAGGCACCTTTAACTCAACGCACTGGAACGTTTCCATGTCTTCACTGCATTAATTGTAACTCAATAATTAAGGGGAATGCCATTAATCATCCGAGAACAGGGAAAAAGATTCTGCTCAAAACCTATGGAACTTGTGATAGCACCAATGTCATCTACGGCATTAAATGCCCATGTGGGAAATTCTATGTGGGCCAATCCACAAGAATGGCCAAAACTAGATGGAACGAGCACCAGTCATGCATCCAGAATGCTATCATCGACTCGGCTATAACACGCCACTGGGTTGAGAATGGACACAACCTGACTCAGATAAGGTTTGTTATTTTGGAAGTGTTTACAAGAAACAGTCCGCACGAGGACCTGAACCAGCGGTTGAACCGCAGAGAGACCTTCTGGATCGATAGACTTGGTAGTTTGACTCCCAATGGAATCAACGAAGAGATCAATTATCACTGTTTCTTATAATGTATACTGCTTTGTTTAATAGGTTTCCAACTATCAGTATTACCTTGTGTATGCCATCCTGTATACCAAATGACTGTGGACCCTTAAGCCATCCTGTTGTTTTTCCTGGACACTGCGTCTAGGACCCAAGGTGCCGCCTTTGGACGTCACCTCATACAACAGTGGTCTTAAATATGCTAATGTGAAAACTCAATTTAAGCAATACTGATCACGTGTATTTGATACTGTTGCATATCCTTGGTGCCGTCTTTCGACGACACCACACACAACGGGTTGCTGATGTTGATGGATGAGTTCAACATTAGCAACCATGTGATTGTATATAATTTCCAGCAACACCTATGTGATCTTTGTTCCTGGTGCCACCATTTCGACGTCACCAGCGACAGTAGGAACATTTCACTCATACTATCATGTATTTTGGGCTTGGTTCTTTACTGCCCTTAATGTTACCATTTGCATGACACTTTCTTCTTTCCTATTCATGATGTGGCTTACATTATCCACAACTGAGTATTTCTTCTGTTTCCATTCTTTTACTTTCTCTACTTTTATCCTTTTTACACTCCATTATTTCCCATTTACATCTATTAGATCAGGTAAATGTCTGAATCCTCACAGCATCAGCTTACTGGCTCATAGCAGCCTTGCAATCGTGACCGCGCGCCCATCTGGGCGGCTTGCGGTCACGTGGTAATAAATGGAAGCGTTGCCTCGGCAACGCTTCGATGCGAAAGCCACAGTCGAACGCGAGACAGCAAGAGGAGAACTCCTGTCCCCCACGTGCCACACGATAAGCGCGATTAACGTTGTAATTCTGTTTTCAATCACGGACTTCACCGGCTCTCAAACTCGTATACTTTTTGGTTGCAGCCAATCTTCTGACGGCTGGATTTCTGCGCTGATTCACGTCAGGCAGCTTCTGATATTTACATGTTTTACATGCACCACGCCACACTCCGTGTATTCAAGTTCACATACCCAGGTAAAATGCTTTCTGCATTCTTTTTACTATTCTCCATGGATATCATACAGAGCCTTATCGTTCTCTTTTCTTCTATTTTTCTACCCTATTCACTTACTTCTGCACTCTCTTCTGCGACTTCGACTGAATGGTATGTAATTGATATTATAACATGTATTTTTTGCACTATTGTGTGATGGTTTTTGTACCATGATGAACTGTCTTCTTTATTATTGTTAAATTTATATACCCATATACATGATCTGTAGACCTGCCCTGATGAAGGAAATTGAATTCCGAAATGCATTGGCAATTTGTTGGTCTGATTGAAAAAGCGAATGTGGCGATTTCTTCCTCACTAAGAAAGCATTAGTGATCTCTCATTTTTGTATGAGACTTATTTTTTTGATAGAATTCTTGTGGATAAAACCATCTTGAAAACAATTGAATCTTAATATTTTTGTTATTTTTTCAATCAAAAGATAATTTTTTGTTTACTTTGAAGTATATATTTTTTCAAAGAAGTTTTGGACTACTCATACACCCGGATCGGGAGTAGTCATCCTCCCCAAACCCCACATATCCATCTCACTCTCCGAAACCCAGCCATGCGCAGCTAACTGCAAATTCCTGCTGGTCAGACTTTCCCTGTTGCCCACTTTCTCACACAGTTTCATGCTCATCTACAGGCCACCGGGATACGACAGACATTTTGCCAAAAATCTCTGTGACTCACTAGCTACCATTCTGGTCAACCATCCTTCACTTACTCTACTGGGAGACGTCAATATCTGGTTTGATGTACCCAACAACTCCATGACCCTAACCCTGGTCAACAGCCTAGACGCATTTCAACCTCTCTGGGCACACCACAGGCCCCACCCACACTGGAGGCCACACCCTTGATGCAATCTTCAGCTGCTCTGACCTCATCTCAGTGTCCAGCCCCAACCCTCTCATCTGGACAGATCACTCTGCTCTACCTTTCTCTATTCTCTCACCAACCCCAACTGCCAAGGTACGGCCGGTCTCACCACACGACCACAAATGCTGGAACATGGTCAGTGTACTGCCTGACCTGGCTGAAGCCTTGCTACGCTGACTCCCAACCACAGACAGACCTCAACTCATCAAATCTTTTGACTTTGGCCCACCGACTCACTACTCCCCCTACTGCCCCACGTGCAACCTCAAAGGACCTATTCCCAAAAGGTTCACACCCCACCTGAAGACTGTGAAAACCCATACCTGCTCCCTTGAGCGCAAATGGCGAGAATAAAACAAACGTAGCAAATCCCTGTTCGCCCACCATCACTGTAACTACAAATCTGAGATCCGAAAGGCAAAAAAAAGAATACTATAAAAAAAGAATCCTGAACTGCTGCAGCAGTAGTAAAGATCTCCACAGGATCATCTCGGAAATCGTGAAGCCCACTTGCACCACACCGCCGAAGAAGCCCACCTAAGTGCTCTGCAACTCCCTCTCCGATCACTTCCAAAGTACAGCACTAGACAAGACTGCCACCCTTGGTTATAATAATAATTGGTTATTTATAACGTGCTTACTAGCCAGAGGTTTCTAAGCACGGACCCGGGGTTTGAATCTGTGTTGCTCCATGTCATTTTGTTTCCAAGGCGAGCCCATTGCTCCTGAGCTATCCTCCTGAGACACCTTTAATGCCAAAATTCTCCAACCTCACCCCATGCCCAACACCGGTCCCTCAAAACCCACCAGCCCCATAGTGCTGACCTTCAAGCCGATCTGAAGCGAGGAATTCTGCAAACTGCTGTCCAGCAGCAAACCCTCTGAGACCCACCTTGACCCTTGCCCCCCCTCTCTCCTCAAATAAATCTTCACCTGTGCAGGACAACAGGCTAGATCCATACTCAATGACTCCTTCACCTCTGGCTCCTTTCCAGACCCCCTCAAAGTAGCGCACGCCAAACCCCTTCTGAAAAAAGCAGGTCCCAACCCCCTCCAGTCATCCAATTACCCCAACACCAGATTCCTGGCGAAACTCATCGGCCGCTCTGCCTACTCTCATCTCAACCTTTTCGCAGAATCCAACAACATTCTAGATCACGCTCAGTCTGGCATCCGGCCTCGCCATGGAACTGAAACCACACTGATCTACATCTGGGATGACCTCAAAGTCACGGCATACTCTGAAGGATGCGCCACTCTGGTTCTCCTTGATCTCTCAACTGTCTTTGACACTATTAACCACTAAATTCTCCTCGACATGCTCCACTCCCTTGGAATCAGGGACTCTGCACTCAACTGGATTGCCTCATTCCTTAACAACAGGAAATAAATCACTATCCTCCCCCCTTTTACCTCCTCAGTTCGCCCGGTGAACCCCGGAGTACACAAAGCGCTTGCCTCTCTTCACTCCTTTTCAACCTCTACATGACCCCGCTGCCAGGGATCCACCGCTCGCACAACTTCACCTGCTACAATTATGCGGACGACACCCAAATTATCCTGCAAATCCCCAAAACAAGCTTGGGTCAATGCCCCGACCTGGCAGCTTGCCTTAGTGATATAGACCAATGGATGACTAGAAACGGCCTGCTTCTGTCAGTCCAGTCCTACTCCCGCACACCCCCTCTCCCCCACCTTCAACACAGTCAAAACCTTAGCTGCACATTGGACTTAGGCCTAACCCGGTCCCACCAGATGAATAATGTATCCAAATCCTGTCACTACCACCTGAGGCTCCTAAAACGCATCTTCCCTTATCTCACCTTCCTCAACAGACTGGCTTCTATTATGTCCATTACCATGACCAGGCTGGACTAAGCAAACTCCATGTGCCTGAGCGCTCCGGCCTATCAACCTAAAGGCCAAAGAGTCCACAACACAGCTGCTACACTCCTTGCACTGGGACGAAGGGACCACATCTCGCCTGCTCTCCTCACACTCCACTGGCTACCTACTGGACGAAAGGCCACGTTCAAAATCCTGGCCATTACCAGTGCACAAGGCTGGCCCGACATACCTCCAAGAGAAGACTATGCCCTACCGCCCAACATACACCCTTGTGTCTAGCACGGCCCTCCTACTAATGATCCCATCCTCCAACTCAGCCACACTTGGAGGGTCAGCCTACTCTACCTTAGCACCAACTGTGGCATTCACTACCTCCCCATATTCGACACAACCAGGACTACATGGCCTTCCGTAAAGCGTTAAAAACATGGCTTTCCCCAAACCTGTGAACGGGTCCGCCTTAGGCCATAAATCTATCCCCCAATCAGAATTAACCCAAAACACAACGGAAGAGCCACGAAAGACAGCTAACCAATTAACTAATTAATTACTTCACCCTGGAAAAGCAGGGACAGTCAAGGCACAGAAGTCGGACTATAGACCAAAGGGCTATGTCCTATGCACCTGTGGGCTGCACGCACCCAGCTCGTGTTATCAAGGCAACCCCTGCCCACGTAGGAATAAGAACGTAGAACCCTCCACCGGAGGCACAGAACCACTCTGGCTGCACACATACCAAGTTCACCCAAGCACTATAGGTCCCACTACTCTCTCCACGGATACGGACCACGGTCCCTGAGGCCATTCAGCCCACAGCGCTTTGAAATCATACCAATGGTGCATAAGGCGCTATACAAATGCAACATAACATAACTCCTGCTACCTGACCTGTTTAAATTTCGCCAGCAGAGTGATGTGAGAGGCAGGGAATGTTGCCGGATTCTGTGACTGGAGACCAGGCTGCATTTCCTGCCTCTGACATCAAGCTCTGTAGTGTCTTGTATTCGCTCTGCCAGCAGAAACCAAGCACTTGGCAGCCTCACGAGGCACGTGTAAAATACGAGTCAGCTAGGTACATTTAAAAATAATTTCAGGGTTCCAATCTATGTCATGTAAAATCCAATCATCGTTGTGTTGATGGTGATTCAAATATTTTGATCTATTGCCTGGACAATTTAAATACATGCATGGCGTGTTTCAAAGCTTCAGCTAAGGGATACGTCTGCCTCACCCTTCGCTTCGAATGCAAATAAATGGCCAGTTCAGTTTCAAGAGAAACAAAATAACAGTTAAATCAGCAATTAGTAAATCATTCGGCTCCGCGTGCCGCTATTCACAACACACTCGTGCTTTGAAGCGAGGCAATGTTGCGCATCTGAGCAAGCCTTCCATGGAGAGAAATTGAAGTATTCCCGTGAGGAAGCCTGTCCGCCGTCCTACACTGGGCCATTGACCTTCACTGTGGTTACCGCCCCCTCATATCGCCTGAACAAATACATAGGGCCTCATTACGAGTCAGGCGTTAAGGGGTTAAAACGGCGCTGACCCTTAACGCCTGATTACAAGGTCCCTTAGCGCCATGGTGAGTTTAACGCCTGCTTTTTGCAGGCGTTAAAATCCATGGCGCTAAGGGACCATGGTGCTAATTACGCCACCGTAATGTACGGTGGCGTAATTAGCGCCTTCCCCACTCCCATTATGCCCTATGGGGCAAAAATGGGAATGGGGAAGGGTAAAATGGGAAATGGGGATTTACCACCCCACTCACCTTGGAATGGGGCGGTAAATCCACCTTCCACCATGGTGTAAACATAGTTTACACCATGGTGGTAAGGGTACGACCCAGGCGGTAAGAGGCGAACGAGCGGCGAGTGGCGAAATCAATAAACCGAGATGCAGGGTGGCATTCGGTAAAGGCTCAGCAGGGCAGTAAAGCCTGGGGTGGGGAACGCGTTTATTCACGGAATATCCCCCACGCACAGAACAGATATTTCTTTTGGAACTAAAGATGGGCGAGGTTGGCCGTATAGTAAAGTCGTTTTCTACTAGAACTGGGATGCGACTTGGTATATTTCAGTCAGAGGAATTGATTTCCCAAGTGAGTTATAGCCCCAGGTTTGTTATTAGACCAACCCGTGTGATCCTGTGCAATCAGTTTTGCTTTATTTTTGCACTTCAAGTGGTATTCCAGTGCTAGTAGAAAACTGCTTTACTATAGGGGGTGGGGATATAGGGAGACCACAGGGGTAGCAAGGGAGACCATTGCGACCCCTGGCGACCCCCTAAATGACATCCCTGCTGTCAGGTGCTTTGAGATCACTGTTTGGGCTCCGTTGCAGAGGGGAGGACTCAATTGAGAATAAGAGGGCTCATCATCTGGGGTTAAATGGCGAGACCGGCATTGGGTAAAGCTGCCCGTCCACCATTTACTGTTGATCCCATAGCAAACCACTGAGAGCATTGGATGGATTTGATGGATGAGGATCCAGCCACCTCTGGGGCAGTGAACCTTATGGGGCAAACAATGTTCATCCCCTTTGCGATGGCTCGCGCAAATTCAACAGAATGGTTTATTGTTGTCCCATGTTTAGAGGTTTGCTCAACATTTCCTCAGGAAGAAGCTGGATAGCCGGTCCCATAAAAAGAAGAAGGCTGACAGCCCAAAACCATCCATGAATGGGAAACAGAAAATGGTGCTGTACATGGATCCGAATCTATCTGTCATTTTATCCTGTTATGGGAAAGATGTATCAAAAGGGGCAGGCAAGGACTCAGCAACCTGCCAGGACCTTCTACTACACACTGTTGGTGCTCAGATGAGAATCTTGGATCTTTCAGAGGAAGCCTTGATTTGCTTCCATGACAAGTGTGTTGTCCCTGAGCTATCTTACTGGTAAAGCATCCTTCCGAAGATTAATCCTAAACTGGTGGGTCTAGTAGCTGCTCCCATGCAAGGAGATTTTGAGGAAGTCCTCTTTGCAGATGGCTCTGTAAAAGAGATCCACAAGTTTGTATTACACATTTACTCCTCTGTACAGAGCCCAACCCACAATGAAGGAGTCATTTCAGCAATAGGTCTCTACTCCGGCCAGTTAGGGTTTGCATGTCTGGCCATGCCAGTTACAGACCCCTGCAGCCAGGGTCGGACTGGGACAAGAAATAGGCCCGGTCACCCAAAGAAAAGTGGTCACCCATCTCCTCACGACCCTTGACCTCTGATGACATCACCAGAAGTGATGTCATTTGACCCCCCCCACCCCATAGTGACATCCCGGGAAGCAATGAAACACGGCCTTTCACCCCTTGACAAAACAGAAAGTGGCATCAAATAGCATTGTTCCTAAGTACACTAAATTACTGTGAATCCAAGCAGACGTCCAAGGCCAAATGATATGTTATTGTATAGCACTTATGCTTAAGCTTTTTTTCATAGAACAAATATGCATACAATATCACCCAACCTGTGTTGGTACTCATGTATCGACCTAAGAAGGTTGAAAGGCTTTTTAGAAAAAAAAATAACTTTAAAAAAAAAAAAAGATATATTTTGTTAAATTTTATTTTCTTCCAAACCGGCCCAGGCATGGTCAGAAACCAGCCCCCACTCCCCAGGGGCGATTTCGGCCCGTCCACGGGCCAAAAGGCTGAGGGGCCGATACGACTTTGCCTGCAGCAGGTCTCCTGGGATGTGCCCCAGGGTTCCTTCCATCAAACACGAGACAGGAAGACCTTTTTTTTCCACTGGGTGGCAGCAGAGCAGCTTAAGGATCTTCTCAGTCTTCGTATGACTGGAGGTATTCTCCCTCTTCCACTAGCACACGTTAGACAGAGGGTGACCAATACAATATATTTTCAGAAATTAGTTATGGGTATCCAGAGATACCTAGGTGCAGTGCTCCAGATAAGATTTCTAAGTGGGAGCATTTTACTCCAATTTTTTTTAAATTGGCAGTAAAACAAAATTCGATGGAGTAAAAATGTAAGACTCATTCCCAATGGGAGTATTTTGTAAGAGAGTAAAAATATGTATTAACTATAAACAGAAATATGTGTACAATATTTCTTTACACCTAATTATTCATGCACATTAAGAGATACATGTTTACCTCTTAGGATCAGGCAGTAATAGCCGTTTCTTGTTAAGGCACTACCTGTGCTACAGTTCCAAACATGAAACTGTTTGCAGTGGCGTAACACAAAATTTGGGGGCCCCCTTGCGAGCCATGCTGAGGGAGCTCTGCCCCAACTCAGCAACAGATCACGGGTCGCACTACACTCTAGCCGGCCTAGATTACCATGCTTGCGTACTACGCACGAACGTGCTGCTGAAGGGGTATGCTGCACAGTGCACTAGAAGAAAGATATACATGTGTTTTAATGCAATATACAGCACACTTTCAGAGAAAAACTGGCTAATTGTTTTGTACGGTAACACCAATCCAATGCATGCAATACATGAAAGTCACCAACAGTGCACAGGAACATGATTGCTTTGGCATCAAAAATGCCATGCCACAATGAAAACATGTCCAACTGGCTGCACAAGGTAGACCAGTGCAGACACGTAATAACATTACAGTAAAGCATGCCAGATCACATTTAGACATACATAGACTGGTTGCACCAAAATTCCAGTCGAAGCAATAACACTCATCAAGAAGAGAGCACACGTTCATGCCTGCGTCTTTACGTTCTCTAACATGGACAAACTCTGCGAGGAACTGGCCCATCCTGTTGCGGTCTCTACCTCTCCTGTTCCCTCCCAGGCCCTCTGTATGGCTCTGTCCTCTCACTTCTCTGCTAGAACTCAGGACATCCTGTCCTCTATCTCCTCTTCCTCTCCCCTCTTCCTCTCTCGGCCCCCTTTGGCCATCTCTCCCTCTCCTCCTCCTTTCTCCTCTTTCTCTCTGACAACACCTGGCGAGGTTTCTAGACAAGTCCGATCTATGAAAGTGTCATCCAAACAGGTGCTCCCCTGCTCATCAAGGACCATATTGACACCCTTGCTCAAGCCTTGGCCGATTTCTGTAATCACTCTTTCGCCACTGGAACTTTCCCCTCTTCCCTTAAGCACTCCCTTGTTCACCCACTCCTCAAGAAGCCGTCTGCCGATCCTACCTGCCCGGCAAACTAAATCTCCATCACCTCTTTCCTGGGCAAACTCTTGGAAAAGCTGGCCATCTCCCAGCTTACTCTCCACATTGAATCTGTTGGTTGTCTCCATGATTATCAGTCTGGCTTCAGATCTGCCAGAGACACAGAAACTGCTCTCCTGAACACCCGTGAAGATCTGCTCTCCAACCTTGATTCCAGCATTCCTTCTGTCCTCATCCTCCTTGATCTTTCCTCTGCTTTTGACACAGTCAACCACGCCATCCTGATCAATCAAATCTGTGAGAACCTGGGCATCACGGATCAGGCCCTGGAGTGGCTGACCTCCTTCCTCTTGGACCGAACCTCCCAGCCCAACGTGGTCCCTTTCTCTCCACCACCTCTCTTCCCCAGGGCTCTATCCTCTCACCATGGTTTTTCAACCTCTACTTGGCCCCTTTGGCCCACCTGATCTCTACCTTTGCCTCTAACTTTCAGTTCTATGCGGATGACACTCCGCTTTCCTTCAGGCTCCCCTCAGCCTCCTCTCCTCTTTCGCTCATTCCTGACTGTATCTGCGAATCAGGATTGGTTTGCCCTCCTACGATCTCTACCTTAATGCCAATACGACAGAAATCCTTCTCATTGGGACCCATGGCCCTGCTTTCCCTCTCTCACTCTGGCCATCCACCTTAGGCCCTCTTCCTTCACTTTCCTGCGAGGCAGAAAACCTTGGTGTCATCTTCGACTCCACTCTCTCTTCTCACATCTCAGACGTCGCCAAGAAGTCCCACTATCAGCTGCACCTCCTCAAAGGGACACTTCCCTTTCTCACTTTCCCCCAGAAGCTCACTGTCTCCAGAGCCCTGGTTGTCTCTAGGCTGGACTACTGCAAAGGCCTCTTTCTCAATCTGCCTTCCTCTACTCTCTGCAACTAATTCAGAACAGGACTGCGAGACTTATCCTTGGCCTCAAGTCCAATGACCATATCTCTCCAGCCCTGAAATCTCTCCACTGGATCCCAGTGGCTGCAAGGATCAAGTTCAAGACCCTTTGCATTGTCCACAAGGCTTTCTGGGGCCGGTGCCTGCACTACATCCAACGCGCTCTTCCAAAATACCTTCCTTCTCGAACTCTTCGCTCAGCTACCTCCAACTCTCTAAGGATTAGACGCTTCTCCAGGCAGAAAGTGGGGGGTTGATCCCTCTCCTCTGCAGACGCCTCCCGCTGGAATGGCCTCCCTGCCTCTCTCAAACTTGAGCCGGACCAACTGAAGTTCCAGAAGCAGGTCAAAACATTCCTCTTCTCCTCTGCTTTCTCTCTCTCTCTCCCTCCCCTGCTAAGCTACCTGTCTGCTGTACCGACTGGTTTCTTGGAACCCCTCAGAGTCTCACTGAGATCAGGCTCTTTCTTGATCAGTCACCCTTGCACTGCCTCAGGGCCTACCACGCATTTAGGAGCTGTAACTGTAACCCTGCAGTCCCTTGTTCTCCTTGCAATACCCAGAGCCGCACTGCACTGGCTGCACCTACTCAGAGTATTGCTGCCCTGTTTTCCCCTCCCCTCTCCCTTGCACTTCCCCCCTCCCTTTCCCCGTGCATTTCTCATTCTCGCCCTTGCACGATCGGAATAACACAAGGCCTAGTAAGATCGTTTGGCTTGTCCTCCCTCCCTTGTCTTGTCACGCCTAGAAATACTTGTTTACAGGCGTGTTATAAATGACTTATCATATAATATCCTATCATTTTATCACAGATGGCCAGAAAAATATACAATGCCTCAGTAAGATACGGACAGTCTAGCCAGGTAATTACACTTAGCAGGACTGCTTTATCAGAAATGCCCAGTTAAAAAAAGTCATACCAAACTGAGGAATGACTAGACTGGCTGCACCACAATGCCTATCTAGCCACTAATACCACATATCATTCCTGCTTAGCCTGGGCATAGACGGCCATTATGGTTTATCACACAATCCCACCCCCCTACAAATCCCCCCTCCCTCTCACCCTCTACCACAACCTCCAAAATCAGCTACTTGGCCCAGAATTACCGCCACGTCCCTCTTCCTTGTACCAGTGCTTACGTATGAGGCTCCTTGCCTCATAGGTAAGTACTGGGATGAGGAAGAGTGGGAAGAGTAAGATTACAGGAAGCTAAGTCAGGCATTACCTCCATGTACCTCTACCTCATCCCAGTACTTGTATATGGTTAGAGTGCCTCATACACAAGTACTGCAACGAGGAAAAATAGGGCTAGGAGAAATGAAGGCATTAAACACAAGTAGTGGGGCAACACAATTGAGTTGACTGGGCTTCAGCACTCCCTCCTTTTCGTTACCTTTTCTTTGGCGGAGGTTGGCTCCCCTCATCCCCTTCATTATCTGCATCCGCTTGAGTGGATGTGGGGGATATCGGCGGTTCCTCGTCTGGGAAGCCTTCTGGGGGTTCTCCCTCTGTACCACCCATATTGTCATCCCCTGGGTAGGGGGTCTGGAGGCTCGGCACCTGGGAATCTTTCATGAACGCTTCCTTTAATCTGAGGAACGCGTCCGTAGCCTCTGGGCCTCCTGTACTCGCCCCTGTCGGTGGCCCGGGGGGTCAGAAGAGTCCTTGCTCTTCCGGGCCCTGTTACACCCCTTAGGGTCGTCAAACGTTGCCCATGTGGATGCGCTTTCTTCCTGCTTGGTGCGTTCTTCCTTCTGGCTCAGGAATAGCTCTATGGTATCTAGCCTTTCTTGTAAAGGCCGTACTCCCTGGGCTACTGCCTCTGTCAGTCAATCTCCCAGCACTTCTTTGAAGCTATAGGCTAGGTCTTCTTGGTAGACTGCCTCCTGCTCCTCTTCGCTCCACTCGAATTTCGACATTGTGCTGGTCGGTGCCTAAATCAATACCTGTCTAGGTGTAGTGGCGCGTCCACAGATTCACTTTGCTCGAGGCTGCACCTTATACAGTGTGTATGTTTGCAGGAAATATCTTTCTTATTTGCCTGGTAATACTCTATAATCGAGCGGCTCCGCTGTCTAAAGCCACGCCCCGCGTAGGAGGCGTTCGCTATTGGCGCATTCGCTGCGCGTGGCCTTTTCTGTTCGGCTCGCGGGAAGTTTCCCGCCTGTGTAGAGCTCTGCCCTTCCAAGGGTTGGGGCTGCAAACTCGCGCTCTGCTAGGGGGTACGGTAGGCTCCTGAGGTGTCGTGTATTACGAAACGGGGCCTCCGAATCCCCTTCAAAACTAAAACACTAACGCTCGCGCGCTCTACTATACATGTTTATTCTATTATAGTCCATGGTGTACAATTCCAATTACGTTAATGGCATAAAACACGTTTTGTCAAGCGAATATTAGGGGGCTAAGATAAAGAGGTACTTATCTTGTGGAGAGCAGGAAAAGAAGAGGAAGGACAGAGGAACAGGAAGGACTAGGTCACATGGCCAAAGACTAAGGGACTACAGGATTGATGGGATTTGAAGTTTGTTTAAAAAAAAAAAAACATTTTTAAATTAAAAGTTTACAAAGTTATATTTGTTGAAACTGCTGGAGAGTAGAGAATAAAGAAGATGAAGCTTAATGCTCGCCTCCGTCTTGACATAGAATTACTAACGTAAAGTATTTCACTGTTACTAGCTGCATTCAAATGGCAATTCTTTTAGGCAATTGAAATCGTGATGTGGGTTTAGTACTTGCATACCAGGGGAGGGATTGGAAGGGTAGAGAGGTAACAGGAGACTGCTCATTCTCACAGCAGTCCATGAGTGGGTGCTTTCAGACTTAAAGGAGAGAGTTAACTGCTTGTAACATTGAAGCTGCACTAAAAAAGTCTCATTAAAATCAATGAAGAAGTTAGATGCCCGCACACAAGCAAGTTTGGCCATCTGCCCCTGGTTATCATCTCTCCCAACATTTGAGGGTTTAGCCCCCCGAAATGTAGGTTTTGTTGCGCCCCTGAACACAAGCACACACACCATTCACCATATACACTCACACAGGCAGCCACCTATACATTTAAGTGTACACCCTTTCACCATACAGGCACACCCAGGCAGCCACCCGTACATTTAAGTGTGCACCCTTTCACTGTACCTGCACACACGTACACCCAGCCACCCATACATTTGCGTGCACCCTTTCACCATACACTCACACAGGCAGCCACCTATACATTTAAGTGTGCACCCTTTCACCATGCACTTGCACACGTCATGGGGTTGAGGGGAGCCCTATCACTTCAAAAAGAAATGGTTTCTTTTTGAAGTCACTCTGGCTTCACAAAGAAATGATTTCTGTTAAGCACCGAACCATAACGGAAATAATTTCTTCTTGAAGGCAGAATGACTTCAAAAATAAACTATTTAAAAAATAAACTTTCTTTTTGAAGTCATAGGGCTTCCCGCACCCCGTGACATGGAGGCCTCCAGCGAGAGTCTTCCATGTCATGGGCTGGACCTCGAGTTTCAAAAAGAAAGTTTCTTTTTTTAGTCACTCTTCCTTCATAAAGAAATTATCTCTGTTATAGAAATTATTTCTTTATGAATGCAGAGTGAATTAAAAAAGAAAAATAGGATTTTTGTAAAAAAAAAAATAATTAGCCCAGGACATGTGGTGGCGGGGACCCCGCACCGCTGGGGCCCCGTTACGTCAGTGCTGTGTGAGTCAAAGCAGTGGGACAAGCTTTTATGCGCCAGTTTCCTATTTATTATTGTGCGTATTTTACTCCCCATGTTTCTTTTTTGGGTGTACTTGCCAATTTCCCTCCCCCTCTCCTCTATCTGTACTTGGTGACTTTAATATTCATCTTCGGCCTCCCCCTCAATCTTCTCCCCTCCTCTCCATCCTCGACTCCTACCTCCTCTCCCCCCTTCCCTCATCCCCTACTCACTCCTCTGGCTCCACTCTTGACCTCATCTTCAATTCCTCCTATCCCTCCTCCCCTGTTTCTTCTCTTCCTGTTTATCTCTCAGACCATGCCTTACCCTCATTCTCCCTTTCTCCTCTCTCACACTCCACTACTGCTAATCCCTCCCCTCCAATCTACTCGCGTCGTGACCTTCGTGACTTCGACGCTACCCTCTTTTCCGACATCTGTTCAGCTTCTCTTCCATCTCCCCATGACTTTGCTCTACTCTCTGCGGATGATGCTCTCTCTTCCCTTTCCTCTTCTATCTCCACTGCCCTAGATCAACTTTACCCTCTTTCTCTCTTTCGTCCTACTCGGAAGCCTTCTCAACCCTGGCTTACCTCCCATCTCTGTTCTATGCGGCGCCTTCTCAGGCGGTTAGAGAGACTCTGGCTCAAAACTCCCTCACTTTCTAATCAAACCTCTTACTTTTCTTACCACGCACTTTACAACTCTTGTCTTGCAGCGGCCAAATCCTCCTACTACTCTAACCTTCTCCAATCTGAAGCCTCCCACCCTCGTCAGATTTTTCAAACTCTCTCCCGTCTTCTCTCTCCTCCTACTCCTGATCCCTCAACCAATTGCACACTTTCTCCTTCTGACTTCTCCTCCAAAATCCTCACACTCCGGCAAAAAATTAACTCCTTCTCTGACTCCCTCTATCCTCCTCCCCCCTCTCCTCCCTCTTCTACTATGTCCGTCTTCTCACCTGTTTCCCCTTCTGAAGTCTCCTCCCTTCTATCCAAAGCCCACCCCACATCCGCCCACTCTGACCCTCTCCCCTCCGTTCTTATCCCCAATATCTACCCTCTTCTTATCCCTTACCTTACTACCTTCTTCAACTCCTGCCTCTCCTCATCAACCTTTCCCTCTGCTTTCAAACATGCAACGATTATTCCTATCCTAAAGAAACCTTCTGCCGATCCACTTCTCACTGCTAACTACAGACCTATCTCTCTTCTACCTTTCCTTTCTAAGCTTCTTGAGCCCCTTGCCTACTCTCAACTCTCATCCTTTGTTACTTCTTCCTCTCTCCTTCCTCCCTTCCAATCTGGCTTCCATCCCAATCATTCCACTGAAACTGCTCTCACCTCTATCCTTAACTCACTCCTCTCTGCTCGACATGCAAAGCAATCCTCTATACTTATTCTACTTAATCTCCCCGCAGCTTTTGACACTGTCGATCATCCACTCCTGCTCCATACTCTTTACTCCTTCGGGTTTAAAGGCCCTGTTCTAAAATGGCTTTCCTCCTACCTCTCCTCCCGTTTCTTTGCTGTATCATGGGGAGGCCAGTCCTCTCCTTCCTTTCCTCTTATCTACGGTGTCCCTCAAGGCTCTGTACTTGGCCCTTTCCTTTTCTCTCTTTACACCTCCCTCATTGCCCCTGTCATCTTCTCGTTTGGCATTTCCCACCACTTCTATGCTGACGATACTCAACTCTTTCTCTCTTTCTCCTCCTTCTCGCCTGACCTCCACCATAATCTCTCCTCCTGCCTCACTGCCATCAAGAACTGGATGTCCTCCCGCTTTCTCTCACTTAACACTGATAAAACCGAAGTCTTTTTCTTCCCTTCTAATTCTCTTCCTCCTCCCTCCCCTCCCCCTTTCATTCACTTTCCTCCCTCCAATCTCCCTATTTCCCCCCAAGCTTGTAATCTAGGTGTTCTTTTTGACTCCTCTCTCACCTTCTCACAACACATTTCACTCACCTCCCACACCTGCCGATACCATCTCTACAATATACGCAAAATCAGTCCCTCCCTCACATTCCATGCCACCAAACTCCTAATCTCCTCTTTCATCTTCTCCCGCCTCTTCTACTGCTCTTCTCTAATCTTTGGACTTCCCGCATCTCAGCTTACCCCTCTTAAATCCATATACCACTCTGCTGTTCGTACCCTTTGTCTCCTTACCTCCCGTGACTCCATCTCTTCCTCACTCTCTCACCTTGGCTGGCTACCTTTCCACTTACAGCTAAAATGTTACTTTCTCTGCCTTGTCTTCAAATCCCTCCCTGGTCTTGCTCCTCCTTATCTCTCCTCCCTTCTCTCCTTCTACTCCCCCTCCCGTTCCCTTCGTTCCGCTGACCATTTCCTTCTCACTGTAACCTCCTTCCCCCTGCGCTTCCTCCCGTTTCCGCTCCTTCCAACTCCTTGCACCTCTGCATTGGAACTCGCTCCCTCTTACAATCCGCTCTACCACGACCTTCACCTCATTTAGCACTTCCCTTAAATCCCTCCTCCTCCATTCTCCTCCTTGAAAACTTCCCCTCTGCCCTCTCCACTTCTCCTCCTTCCCCCCTTTTTTCCTTCATCTGATTCCTCTCTCCCCTCTCCTACTCCTCTCTCGCTCCCTTCCATTTCCCTCACCCTATCCATCTCCTACTCCGCCCCACCTTTTCCCACTCCCCTTTCACCCCCCCTCAGTTAATTGCTCTTTGCACTGTTTTGTTGAATGATTCAAGATGTCAATGTTGCTCTCATTGTTATGTGTTGTTGTTATTCTGTATTTTGTTTTTCCATTGTACAGCGCCTTGGTGTATCAATCAATCTATTTGGAGGGAACAAAAGTAGCTGATACACCCCTTATCCGTAGGGCTGCCTAGGTCCTAGGTACGATAAGGCCTTCCTCCTCTTAGGCTCAATCTGGAGCAAAGAATGCTGGTCCATCAGATCTCACAACAGTTGCAAAAGAGGGCAATAATACCAGGCACTCGCGATTTCCTTAAGAAATATCTTTATGGTTCGGATGAAGGATCACTTTTTCATCCAGTCTTCACCATGGGGCATTCAATCAATTAGTTCTGTATCATCATTTTAAGATGGAGATGACTATATTGTTGACAGATGTGTTGAAGCCTGGCATATGGTGTATGTTTGTTGCCTAAACTAGGGATGGGCTTTAAAACAGTACGTTTCTGAAAGGTTTTTATTTGCCAAGCTTGGAGTACTATTTTTTTTACAGGTTGGTGAAATCAGCATGGTGGAAAAAGGACATGCTGAAACATGTAGACCCGATTCATCTTGTTCAGCTTTCTACTGGGCCCCTAATGGGAGGATGAGCTGAGGAAATACCACTGCATCTGCCCTACGATATGGTCATCGGGTAGTGGCCAGACCAGTCCCCTAAGGCTTGGCCCCCTCATACAAAAGGATGGTAAGTTCCTCCAAAGCACCACAACTCTTATGAAGATGTAGACATGAACGTTAACCTTTTATATACATACACTCACCCTCTTTGCCGAAGTTCTTACTTTTTTGATAAGTGATGAAATTTGATTTCGTATTCTCTTCAAGTTCAAAAATGTCTTTCTGCAATTGTAGAAATAAGCAATACACCTGTACGGCTGGAGTTTCACAAACACTCTCAGCATTAGGAAGTGCTGTAGTTTCCATGGCATGTAAACCCTATAGCACAAAAGAATGTTGCCTAGAAAGTACTTGCTGGGGTTTGCAATGTCTTGTCTAATTAATATTATATTAACAAGAAAATATAGTTCAGCCAAAAAGCTTCTACAATGTTACACTCCTTTAACAGAACATGGTCGGTGAGGAAAAATGCAAAATTACCAAAATAAATATTCAACTGGACGTTATTAGTATGGATGAAAGTTCATACTACGCATGAATGTAAGCTCTGTACCAAAGTTCAGTGAGTTAAGTGCAGTCATTGCTAAGATCTGTGTACAACCAGAAGTTCATGAGCACGTATCTTTGCTGCATGAATGGACCAACCGGCGAGGCTTTTGCCTTGCCACAAGTGCAAGGGTACGAGAAGATTAAAGTCAGCCTCTTATTGTTTTATCCTCTTCTGATGAATGAATTGAATGAACGTTGTTTGCTATTGTAATTGTAATGCCCTAATGTGCACGTATTCCCTAATGATGATGATTGATCCCAACCTATCTTAGCTTCATTTCATACATTTCTTGACGGATACAAGGGTACTCGTTGAGAATGAAGGAATGTGGTGGGGAACCTCTTTGAAGGCTTCCGTGAGGCTAAACATAAACAAACAAATAACCAAAGCTCCAATCACAAACACTAAAACAGAAAGTAGTCATATAGATGGGTGTCAGATGTATGATTGTACATCGTGGGAAGATAGACACGTAACAATACGTGTTATATGTTCTATGTTTTTAGGATCATATGTGTTTTTAGGATTATATGTGTACTATGTGTTTTAAAAAAAGGTAATTTTTTTTCTTTTAAATGGCTGTTCTTTTAATAAGCTTAGTCTTTTCGTGAACTTAAGAAATTATGTTTTTTTGATCAGTGTATATGATATATGAATTGTCTGATGGTATAGTTTGCATATTTGTGCAAAGTTATCAACTGAACTAATCAAAATAAAGATGTATTATTATTATATTATTACCACAGCTGAGCACAAACCTTGCCCCCCAAACCCTGACCCTTCTTCTCAGTCTGCTCCACAGCATATCTAACTATCTGCCTAACTCATACTTCTGATAAGGAAGAGCACTTTCACGCTCCTATACCATCTCCTGTAGGCCCTCGATGAACAAGAGGTAAACCCGCGTCGATAATGAAGGCGGGGAGAATCGCCAGCTGCCGTGGTACTGTCCTTGGCTCCAACAAGAAAGTAGCATCAGTGAAATCAACACAGCCGGTGAGTTGGGTAGACCAATACAAGACCGGTCTGTGTTGAAGCCAAGGTTGCAAGCGGCAACATTGTATGGCGAGCGCTGGAACGAACATTGTATGAAACACATGGGATGACCAACACGAGTAAAGTTGAACTGCAGATGCGTGATTGAACTTTGAAACCAAGATACATATGCTGAAAACATGGGGAAGGGAAGCCAACGTCTTGAATATCCTGACATATCATTTCTTGAACACTTTTCTTTTGGATAGCATTGTTTCCCACACTATTTGCATTTCGAGGTAAGGATTGGCAGTAGGTTTATTAGAACAGGCCCTTTTATTTTGACATGACACCACTAGGACTGCGTTATTATTATTTGATGGTTGTAGGATTAGATGGGCGTTTTTCAAACCCAATTGAGGTTCAATAAAGACCCTTGAACTGTGGTCCCTTGTGTCTGTTTTACAGTTGATACCATGCCTTCCTTACAACACCCAGGAGATGCTTTCAGCTCTTGCTTATATAATCTTAATTTTGATCCCTATAAACACCATGTGACCCCTTTACAAATCCCTGCACAGATGCTAAACTTTCTAATTTCAGCTTGTTCCTAACATGGTTTACTCTAATTTGGCTCTCTGCACAAAAACATGAGAAATCCACTTCTCTGTACAGCTAAAATCCACCCCTCTGCACAGCTCTAGAACAAATGTATGCAGAACCATGACCCTCTGTCCTGTACAAATAACATCCCACCCTTCTGCTGCACAGACAAATCTCCAAATACCACCTCCGGGCAGTGAAATCTAATGCCACTGAATCGAGCAAATCCCCTACTTTGTACCTTTGTAAAGTAGGTCCCCTGGGTCAAATACACCCCTGTGCAAGACAACACTCTGCACAGCACAAATACCTAAAAATCAGCCACTGCAAAAAAAATGATAACCCTCTCTGCCACACATCACAAAGGGGCAAAGAACCAGCAATGCTGAAGTATGCCCCACCGCACAAACCCACTCCAACCCTGCTGCACATAAGAGGGCTACAAAATAACCCGCTCCCCGGGGAAATTCATATTGCACCCAGACAGAAGAAAAAAAAAAAATCACTGAACTGTTATGTTGGAAATTCGTACCCAAATGCATCTGTCTGCACAAAATACATCTCGCCCTCTGCTGCACATAATACATCCTCCACCCCCCCCCCTCTCCCCAGCCAGGACAAAGACGATAAATATTTGCCGTACTGTTCTCTGGTACAGTGGAAGTCCCATTGGGAAGGGAGAAACGGCTTGTGCGCAGCCCCACTGCATAAAACACATCTGCCCCGGGCAAATCGCCCATCTGCACGAGAAAAATCACAAAAATAACTAAATCCGCCTGTACCATAAATAAATCTCACCACTCTGATGCACATTATAAACCCCCAAAATACACCGAAATACCCCCTCCCCAATATTGCCTGGCCCCTTTGATGCACATTAGATATCCCCAAAATACATCAACATAGCCCCTGCCCAATATTGCCTGACCCCTGATGCACATAATGTACCAGAGAAAAAACTCAAAAGAACTGAATCCTCCTATACTGTAAGTAAATCTCACCCCTCTGAGGCACTTTACAAACCCCCAAAATATTAAATATTAAATCAATTGAATTAGGAGGCACGTCAGCCTCCAACCAATCAGCATCTCCTAGCTGCTGGGCTGCCCATTAAGCAATGAGATTCGTTGAATTAGGAGGCACGTCAGCCTCCAACCAATCCAGTTCCTTCTAGATGCTACCCAACAGGAAGAGACCTTTCAAATCAACGCCCCTTCCTTAGTTTCGCTCGCTCGTTCGCTCTCTCCGCCACTTGCAAGCAGACGCTTTCTGTGCGTCTTGCATTGTTGGACGAAGGAAAGGCACCAGCTAGCCGGCAGCCCGAAGTAAACTCAAGGTAAGGAGTACCTGTCTCCGCGTAACTGCGACTAGTTCCGCACGTAATCCTGTTTATCTCTGCATCTATTTGTTTCGATACGGTCCCAGGAAGTACTATTTATGCCTCCATTTGCCTTCTTTTCTCCCTCTCTGTTCAGAGGCAGCACATTTCGCTTTCCCCTCTGCAGGCAAGAGGCTATCTGGCCTTCGCAGGAAGCAACACAGCTAACCGCTAGCTGGATGCATCCCTTTTTCCTTTAAGGTAGGCACATGCCATTTTTGTCACTGGGACACGTAGCATTTAAAAGAGGTTCTCTAAAACTATGCTTAATAACATGCACTTTTAATTTTTAGGTCAATTAACTTGATGTCAACTGACGGACCTTTGGAGTCATCCCAGGTACTCCGCGGAACGCATAATTAGGAATTCATTTACTCCAGCGTTCCCTGTTAAGCACTTTTGTGAAAGGTAGTCACCCACTTTTCAACAATATATTACCTGTGTAGCATCATTTATGCACCCTTGTTTCTGAAACTTCTTTTATTTAATTGCCAGAGAGCGTGTTTTCTCCGATGTGGCCCCTTGTCTGTTGATGCAGCCCTGCCGTGTGTCACCCCGCTTCCACCCATCCAGACGATCTGCGCTGGGATTCCTGGCTCACTTTGCGCCTGGCTATCTCCACTCACCCACAGCGAATTGACTTGGTAATTTTTATGCCTTTGGGCGTTTTACTTTCTCTTTAAGCAATATGGGTAGTTGAATAGAAAGGGTTCATCTCATTCATATTATTTACTTTGTTTATATCTGCTTCCCCACAGGGTCCAGTTGTTGTATGGTATTTTACACTGAGGAAGGCAACTTTAACTATGTCATGGAACTATTGGCCAGACAGGTGCCACTTTTGCCGAAACGTGATCTAATGATGTCAATTTAAATTTACTGTTTATGTCACTAACTTTTGACACGCACACGTAGGCAGACCTGTCAACAAATCGTAGGACATAGAACAATTTTACTCCTGCCAACTCTTTTGAGAACAACTTGTGCAGTGTCCCAATACAAGCCATAAATAAGAATATTGGCTGGGATCTAGGCCACCATACAGTTGGCAGTTTGTTGTCCAGTTTCTTTTAGAATTCTCTTTTGTCTACTTTGTTCAAAAGTTTGAAGAAAAACCTACATTTAAGTTTTTGTGTTTGGTGTCTCTTGACTATTAACCTTCTAACCATCGAACAAATGCATTTATATGTTTGTCATATTGCTTTATGTTTAGTTGTTTATGTATTATTTACACAACTATTTCTTTGTTAAATACATATTTTTTATGATTTCTCAATCATCAGACTACCCTGTTTGTTTTCAGAGTCTGTTACAGCCTAAAGATTTGAGTGATACCTTTGTAGTACACCCTGACAAATAACTTGTTACTCAAACTAATTATTAATTAAACCCACGGACCCTCTTGTTTTAGTCTAGTTCTTAATCCCTTTCTTCACTGCTTATGGGATAATTCCCCCTTTTTCTTTGTGTTAGTGACAACATATACTCTGCACCCAGTCATGGCTCTCAACCTTTTTTGACACCAAAGCAGGTGAAAACACCCGATTTGTTCTGCGGTTGGGGGGAGAGCCCATTAAAGTGAATGGGCGTTTAGCGGGCTTGGCAAGTGAGACAGCTGATTGTAAGGAGGGTGACGTTTTTGTTACAGATTAATCTCGTATTATATTTAGAAACTAAAACATACTGTCTCACACGAGGCTGAATAAACACAACATAGAAAGTTGAAGCTTATCAGTGCTGACTCGGTAGACTTGAGTCTGTGTGTCTGTTCCCTACATTTCCCTTTGGCTTTCTTCTGTACCCACAGCCCGCTGCACTGGCTCATTTAGTAAGACTGAGCCTGTGTGAGGTATGCAAAAGAGTCTGTGGCTCCAAGGCGGGTGTCTGGATGCTTTTTGCGGGTGACACCCGCCGAAAGCGGGTGAGTTGAGAGCTATGCCCAGTGGCAAGGCACACTCAACACAAACTGGGCTGCCATTAGGAGGACATGAAATATTACTGAATGCGCTACAATTTTACCTAAACATTACACAAGGAGAGGGAGCTGGTTAAAATGTGCAACATCCCGGCTGCAAACAATACACTTATCGCACAAATTTGCACATTTATATTTCGGATAGTCAGCACACTTTACATATCCGAAAGACTACATTAATTATTTTATTTTTCAAAAAATGCATTGAAAAAATATGTATTGTGCGATTGTCATTCTCTGCACATAATACAATTAATGCATTTTTTTTACAAGTCACTTTAATCAAATTCAATTAAAAAGAAAAAGGAATACAAATAACAAGGAGAAATTAATATATAACATCCCTTATTTTTTTCCCCAAAATAGTCCGAAATGAATTTTTGTACAGGTGGATCCATAAGCCAAAAGACGGGTAAAAAAAAGCAACGAAAGAAAAGGAGAAACGAGAAAGAGAAAAGCCTCCTTCCATCAGCCCGGTATCCTCCCCTTTTGCTCACGTCATCTGATTCGTTCTTTCTGCCTCATTGTCACTTTGTTTCTGAAGCTCAATGTTTAAAAAAAAACTGCGCCATTGCTATCACAAAAGAGGTATTTTCACCACCCATTAGACAGGGCCAACAGTCATCTTCATTGTAGATTCGCAGGTCCTGAAAAAGGTGACCCATGTGAGTGTTCCTGGCTTAGTTCAGGCCTATACAAGAGAATAGCACATTTCTCACTGTTTCCACTTGGTACGCTTTATTGCAGAATTAGCATTTATTTACATCCTACATGAATGCATTCAGAAAATGTTTTTAAAGATCAATGAATTGCATATATTTTAATGTCACCCATTTAAAGTATGGCTGAAATACTGACATATGTTTCATGTTCTTGATTTCTTTTGAACAATTCATCAGGGCAACCGCTCCTTGAAGAAGAAAATGGCATTTCAGTATTTGTCCATGTATACCAATGCACTGTAAGGCAAAAGAAATTATATTATTGCCTATGAAAAGAAACCCTGAAATGTCAAAATCTGCTGACCACACAGAAGTGATAAATATTCATTAGTAATAAACACTTCTTCAGTCCCATATTTTGCAGGGTTAAGCCTACTGACATAAAATAGCTGAGCAGTCATCTGTAAAGCTCTTCCTTGCTCACTGCATTAACAAGACATCAGTTCAAGTTGACATTGCATATTTACCCTATGTGTGTTACCATTACCTGGGATTCTGCGGGAACACCTGGATTCAGAGTGTTCTGCTGGTAGTGTGCTGCAGTGTAGGAGTCTCTAGTTCCACCAGGTGTCGGACTACTAACATGGTTCTGACCTAAAACAAGAGCATGGATGTCAGGTGTCGGTGACGTGAGTGCAGGTATCTCCAAGCCACCTCCCACAACTAACACCCCTTCTCACCTTTGGTTTTGTTTTATGGCGCCCTCCGTCTTGCTGTCAAACGCTGGGGCGCCTTGATGTGTATCTCCAGTTACGCAGGTGTGTAGTTCCAGTTACTTCACTGGGGCCCAGACCAGCTGTGGCTTGCGACACACTCTTTAAGCTTTTTCTCTTTCCTTAAAAGCAAAGTTCTAGGGGGGCGTGGCCTGGAGCCGACCGAGCGGCATGGCTCCTTAAGTGCTCCTGGAATGCCCCGTCGTCGGAACGAATTCCCAGCGGAACGCAGCTGTCCCCAAGCCGCCTCCTGGCTTGATAGCACCATGACCACCTGCTCCCTGTAATGAGCAAAGCTAAAGGCGGCACGGAGCGGCTCCTTGGCCGGGTGAGCCCCGCGATCGTTCGCGGCATGGAGGAAGCCAAAATGGCGAACGGGCATCTCAGTAATCGAAGCGCGGGGGGGGGGGCTCTCTCCCATTAACTCCAGCCAGCGGCGCCAATCTCCCCCGGACTGCGTGGGGCCTCGGATCTGACTTTCGCCACCTCCTCAAGCGTCTGAGCCCTGGAGGGGATGCCCTGGGGGGGGGCCTACAGCTGCAGCGCCCAGGGATCCTGTGTTGGCTCATCGGAGGGGGAGCCAACATACCTGCGACCACCGCACGCTGCTGAGTCGGAGCGCGGACACACCGCCCTCTCCCGGAGCTACTGCCGCTGTTTGCCGAGCAGGCTCGGAGGCTACACCCACAAGCACACAGGGCAGCCGGCCTCGGAACCCCCGAAGTAGCCTGGGTGAGTCCCATACCTACGAGGCTGAGGGCGCCAGGCCGCGTTACAACTCTCCACGCCTTCACCCTCCCAGGCGCTGCAGCAACTCCCCTTCGCACTCCACCTACAGCGTCGAACCTGGGAAGCGACCCGCTGGGCCCCCCTCTTGCAGGAATCCCCACCTGCGGAGACCTGCGGACTCACGCACTATCGAGGCCCCGGTGGGGGAGGGGCGCTCCTACACTCTTCTCTCCTCGCACCCAAAGCGGCCTGCAGGCCTGGAGCCCGACACCTCCTACCTTCACTGGCGGACCGGAGCCTCTCTTCCTTATCCAGTGGTCTCCAGCATTCAGGTGCCAGGCCTCGCTACAACGTTCCACACCTTCACTCTCCCAGGCGCTACAGCGGCTCCCCTTCACACTCCACCCACAGCATCGGACCTGGGGAGAGGCCCACTGAACCCCCCTTCTGCCGGAATCTCCACCTGCAGAGACCTGCGGTCTCACGCACTATTGAGACCCGGTGGGGGTGGGACGCTCCTACGCTCTTCTCTCCTCGCATTCAAAGCGGCCTGCAGGCCTGGAGTCCGACACCTCCTACCTCATTGGCGGCCCGGAGTCTCTCCTCTTCATCCAGTGGTCTTCGGCACTCATCCACAGCGTCCTGAGCCCCCAAGGTGAGCGCACCCCTACGGCGAGTGTTCAGCATCCAGCTCCAGTTACACTTGTCTGGCTAACATCCCCCACGCTCCTGCTCGCCCATTCTGTGGTATTCCCTGCGCGCCTGGCTCTTGGGTGGCGACCCAGACTTCAACAGCCTGGGAGCTCGCCTATGCGCATCCTGTCTGGCACCGGATCAGCCTGGGTGTTTCTTCTGGACTCTTACGCCTCTGTTTGCGCCTCCTACCCGCCACTACCACCTGTCTGCACAAACGAACCGGAGACTCTCTGCGGGGAGTGCTCCCCGGCGGTGAGTACTACACCCCCAGCTTCTGACACCCATATATGGCCAAAGTCCTCAGCACTCCAAATCGCCCAATCTGCAGCA
The DNA here is from genome assembly GCF_040938575.1 of Ambystoma mexicanum. NCBI lineage: Eukaryota > Metazoa > Chordata > Amphibia > Caudata > Ambystomatidae > Ambystoma > Ambystoma mexicanum. The sequence continues at coordinate 950,998,677 of NC_090928.1, read as the reverse complement.
TTCCTTGCATGCCTGGCAACTCCCTGCTGCTGATCCAGGCTCCATCGGATTGGGGGCTCTGCCTGACTCCAGATCGATCCTGCTGCTTCTCTCGGTCTCGCATGCCTCCGGTGGTTCCCTCTGCCCGCCGCCCCAGTGATCCCCTTGGGCTGCGGGAGTGGGGACCCATTTAAGCGTGGTCTGCGCCTGGGCGATCAGTAACACCTAAGTGGACTCGCCCCCGCCGCCGATTACACCAGCCAATAACTACAACCTCCCCGAAGCCAGGATTTACAGCACAAACGCGCCCAACTCCTCTTGGAATCCTGCGAGGGAGTGCCTGACACAGCCATCTCCACGTCCCCCATCAAGCACTCTATAGCTTGCCTGGAGTGCATCCACTCTCCGCCTTCTCCTTTGCCTCCCTCGCCGCCCTCGGCTAGACTCATACGGGGTGCGACCCCCTTCTACCACGCCAGCCGATCTGACCCTCTATGAGGTGGAGTACATTACCCCTCCTTACTGCTGCCCCCTTCCCCACAGCCGCTATCCCTCACTCACTTCCAACTCACGGCGAAACCATGGCAAAAAGTGGAAAAGCGGCGAAGCAAACAGATATCGCAGCACTGATGTCTGCCACGGGCCAAAACAAGGCGAGCAAAATCGACCCTTCCACCACGGCAACCCCAGACGCCCTCCCTTCATCGGAGCACTCACAGGCTGATCATTTCGCCACCAAAACAGACTTAAAAGACCTCCTAGCAGCCCTCAATAAGGAGATCCATAAAGGCACAGGGGAGGTTACCAAAAAAATCGCATCCTTAGACAAAAGAGTGGAGGGAGTTGAGAAGCGCACTGAGGAAGTGGAAAATGGCCTATGCGATAATACCTTTGAACTGGAGTGTGGTCTGAATAGAATAGCAACCTTAGAAGCCAGATGCGACGCACTCGAGAATAAGCAAGAGGACAGCGAGAACCGCTCCAGGCGCAATAATATCCTCATCGGTGGAATTCCCACCTCAGTCACCAACACGGATCTCGAGAGCTTTGTTGGTGATCTATTCAGATTCATTATAACTCTCCCCGACAGCTCCCCGATGGAAATCGACAGAGTCCACCGCACAGCACCCAGGCAATCCTCCTCCTCTCCGCCAGATGTTCTCGCCCAAATTCACTTTTTCAAGGTCAAAGAGGAAATAATGAGGGAGGCCAGGTCCTCAAAGCAAATTACTTTCAGAGGCGCAAACATTGCGCTGTTTCATGACCTTGCAAGCATAACTCTCCAGAATGGAATGGCTTCAGGAAAGGAAAATACAATACAGATGGGTCACCCCACATCTCTATGCTTCGAATGGGAGGGAATGCACAGGCAAATCCGGAGCCCTAAAGAGGCGGACCAATTTCTGGGGAAAAATTCAGTGACTGAGGACTCTGACCATGCATCCTGCTCCCAATCTTGCCCAGGCTCTCCCTTATCAAACCGCTGGTCCCGCGCCAGCGGGCGGCGCAGGCCCTGAGGTCCTCAGAGTCATCGCAATCCGGATTGATCAGCGGCCCTTACGCATCTCCCTGCATTCGGCTTGATAGACCTATGTTTCCCTTCGTCCGGGTTCCCCGGGCATCTTTAGCCTCTCCCAGCTCCTCATCCTCCCCCCTCATCTCTCATGGAGGGTACTAGGTCTTCACACGGCTTTTCGGGGAACCATTAGCAGACCCCTGAGCAGTTGCTCAGCCCTGGGCCCCTGTTCCTCATGCAGCCCTGGCCTGCCTCTCCGTGCCACGGGCGTTCTTTTTGTTCCTCTTGCGGGTTCATATCCCCGATGACGGGGTCTACCAGTAATCCCCATGAATGAGCTTTATGGTCTCATACCCATTTTCACAGTTTCGGGGGAGAACCAATGCAGTTTTGAGCCTTGAGAATGGTTCTCCCCCCTGGCAGTTCCAGTTCTCAGTTATAGTTTCTTTTGTAGAGATTGGTAATTATAGCACTCCTGCATGCTTCCTTAGGAAGACTCCAAAGCCACGCAATACCTGTACAAGTAGCTCACACCACACAAGCCTTACTCCCAGGATTTTCAGGCCTGAATAATGCTAGGGAAATCTGCTTCCTATCTTGGAATGTCTTGGAAGGCCTCAATTCCCCCAGAAAGCGCAAGTCAGTGGAGTGTAGGCTAACAGCTCTAAACAGGGATATAGTCATTCTTCAGGAGACCCACCTCTTGCCAGCCGATGAATTCCAAGCCAAGTTCAAGCGCTTCAAACAGGGTTTCTTTGCCTTCAGTGGCGAGAAGAAGCGAGGGGTGGCGATCCTACTAAGTGACAAATTCCCCTTATCTAACCCCACAGTCAAGAAAGACCCATCGGGCAGGTACTTGTTTATCCGTGGCCTCATTGCAGAACAACCAATCACAATTGTGGGGATCTATGCCCCAAATGCAAATCAGGACAAATTCATAGAGGGACTACTCCCACCGCTTATAACCTTCGCCACTACTTTAATTTAGTCTCCGACCCCACGAGGGACAAATCACTTCCCCCCTTCCCATCCCGACTTCTCCTGAACCCTCGCTTTTGCCAAACTCCTTAGATAATCAGGCACGGTGGACATATGGAGGGTAGCCAACCCTGACGCTCATGATTACACCTTCTTCTCCAATGCACATGGAGGTCACTCCCGAATTGATGTACTTCTTGCCACCAGCACCTTATTCCCATGTTTTAGTAATAGCGAAATCCACACACGAATGGTGTCCGACCACGCCCCCGTCTCAGCCGACCTCTCCATCTCGGGAGGCCCTGGCCCCCCCCTAGGTTCTGGAAACTCAACGACGCTTTACTATTAGACCAGGCGATCAGGGGCGAAGCAGAAGAGGCATTGCTCAACTATTTTAAGGAAAATAAGAACCCCGAAACCCCAATTGGTCTACTTTGGGAGGCCATGAAACCAGTCATAAGGGGAGTGCTAATTAGTGCAGCCTCAGAACAATTCCGAGTCTCCAAAATCCTCACACAAACACCAGAATCTAAGCTATCCTCCCTAGAAAATGATCTTAAGGCCAAATACTCGAGAAAGGTGGACAGGGAGCTAAAAAAGGCAAAAAGGGCCCTAGAAATGCACTGGACCGATCGCACGGCGAAAGCTCTAGCATATACAAAACAATTTTACTATCACAATAGTAACAAGGCGAACCGTTTGGTGGCCTATAAACTGCAGAAAACCCACACCAGAAACAATATAGTCAGCCTTAAAGGCCCAGATGGGAAAAGCAAACTTGCCACCCCTGATATAATCGAAATCCTATTGGCCAATCATAAAGCAGTCATGCAAGGACCACCCACATCCCAAGAGGACAGAGCCCTACAGCAGCGCTATCTAGAATCCTTCCCCACCTCTTCGTTATCCTCCCCACTGGACTCCTTAGAAGCCCCAATATCCTCAGAGGAAATTCTAGATGCCATTAAATCACTTAAAAACACTGCCCCATGCCCGGATGGGTTCACACCAAAATTTTACAAATCATTTGCCCGCATCCTGACCCCACAATTAGCTATACTATTCAACTCGTTCCTATCCACAAAACAGGTAACACACTCCATGGCCGAATCCACCACCATCCTTTTGCAGAAACCGGGAAAAGACCCCGAGCAAGCAGCTTTGTATAGACCAATTGCCCTAATGAATACCGATGGGAAAATCTATTCCAAGGTTCTAGCAGCCAGACTTGCCAGGTTTCTCCCCGATCTGATTCGCAAAGATCAAACAGGCTTTATCCCAGGCAGAGGAACTCATGATAATATTAGACGCACACTCAACATAATCGAATCCGCAAACAGATTGAAAACCCTGCTTCTAGTAATCTCTCTCGATGCACATAAAGCGTTTGATCTAGTGAACTGGGACTTCATACGGAATACTCTCTCTCACATGGGCTTTGGCCACAACTTTACAACCTGGCTAATGGCCTGTTGCACTCACCCATCAACACATCTCCGAGTCAACGGAAGGAAATCGGCAAGCATCTCTATATCCAGAGGGACTCGCCAAGGATGCCCGCTGTCCCCCTTGGTGTTTGCCTTATCAATGGAGCCATTCGCCTCGAGAATCCGCCTCAATCCCAATATTAAAGGAATCACGGTGGGCGGGACTGAATATAAAGTGGCGCTCGATGCCGATGATGTACTTCTCACAATCACAGATCCAAGCAGCTCGATGCAACCTCTTCTGGATGAACTAGAAGCATTTGGCGCATGCTCTGGGTTCAGAGTGAATTATGATAAATCCTCCACCCTCCCGATCAATCACCCAAGGCGCCAAGCAAACACTCTGTGTCCCGAGTTTCCAATCCCGTGGGCGAATACATCATTGGAATACCTGGGCGTTCACATCCCCAAATCCAGCCCACTAATCTACGAATCCAACTTCCCCCGGCTATTCAAATCACTGCGCTCCTACCTGAAACAATGGGACAAGCAAGAGATCTCGTGGCTAGGCCGGGTTGCCGCGGTGAAAATGACCCTGCTCCCAAGATTACTTTATCAATGCCACGCCCTCCCGACCCATATCCCCGAATCGGAACTGGTAAACCTGCAGCGCGATATTATGAAATTCATCTGGGGCGGCAAAAGGCCCCGCATCGCCAGGAGAATCATGACCCGTAGTCGACAAAACTCGGTGGTCTCGAGGTCCCGGACATCGCTAGATACTGCTGCGCAGCTCAGCTCGTGCACGCCTTCACTTGGACCCGTGTAGGGGATCGCCCTGCTTGGCTACAACTTGAGGAAGGATGGTGCTCGTCTCCCTTATCAGACCTGCCCCACATCTAATCTCGAAATACCCCGACCGCAACACCTCCACTGCCCGCAACCTGTAACACGGTGGACAATTGGAAAGCCGCAAACAGAAAATGGGGAATCAAAAGCTTGCTGGGCCCACTAACCCCAATCTGGGGCAATCCAGGCTTCTCCCCCGGCCTATGTCACCGAAGCTTCGCCAATTGGTCTAGGGGTGGGCTCCACAAAATCTCAGACTTTTTAATTGATGGCCAGCCGCTCTCTTTTGAAGACTGTAAAGCGAAATTCAGCGTCTCCGAGGAGGAACGATTCCGGTACACTCAGATCAGGCACTGGATCTCTCAGCGCTCTATCAGGGACAGAGGCTCCAGGGATCTAACTCCCCTCGAACTTTCACTAATGGCATCCCCCCAAGAGGCAAGATCTCTACCCTTTATAAACTCCTAGAAAAATTCAACCCCGAATCAAAGGAAATGTATATGCCCTGCTGGTAACACAAGCGAGGGCTGGCAACCCTTGGGAAGGCTTTTCTCACCTTGATACCTGTGCGATGTAGGAGAGCACAAGGAAGCTCTAGAAGGCTGTGGACTTGTCCTTTCACGGTTTGAGGTATGCAGACTTGTGGTAATGACAACGCTGTGTGGATAAGAGGTAGACGGAAGGCCTGGAGCCCCCTTTTTCAGGGACTGCATAGCTCTCAACCATTTATGTCGCAAAGGATGGTGATAATACCCGATTTTATTTTTGGCGGGTGAGAGGCGCATTGAAACAAATGGGCGTGCAGGAGGCTTGGCAGGTGAGTCAACTGTTTACAAGGCGGGTGACACCCGCCAAAAGCATGTGAGTTGAGAGCTATGGGACTGACTGTCCATTTGGTATAAACACATTGCTTTATTAGGATGGCGAAGAGTGGGATCCAGTACTGCTGGGGGAGAAGGCAGAGGCAATAGGGTATCAAGACTGTGGGGACAATGTTGGCGAAAGCTGACAATGTATGGTCAGAAATAATGATGTGAGTGAAGGAAGACACAAGAGGGCATCAAGACTAGGGGGCAAATGCTGGTGAACAGAGGTTATCTTGTCTGAGATGGTACCCCGGATTGCTTGGCTAGGGTCAGGGCCCATTGTGGATGTGGAGAAATCCAGGAAAAGGGTCGAACAAAAGTATGGAAATTGATGCAAGTCGAAGACCTGGATTTTATAGGGCATAGGAGGTGGTATGATAAAGACCCCATAAATGTTTCTAGCAGCAGGGTGCACCGGTCAGATAGAGGTCATGATGTTGCCCTCGTGGACTTTTTGTAGCTCTTAAAAGGGCGGGATGTACATACGGTGCTAAGGTGAGTATAGGTGCTGAATGAAGTGGGGGCATTGTGGGGCCCGGGGGGGCATGCCCAAAATGTGGCGAAATTATGGGGCAGTCTTAGTCGAGGAGGAGTCATGCTGTGGATGCTACCAAGGGGAATTCCCCCTGGCTGCACAAACCAGGATGGGGTTCGACAGGCACCAACACCCTTATGGACAGTTGGGACTCCTCAACAACTCATACATGCCAACCCTCCCGATTTAGGCGGGAGAGTCCCGGTTTTTCTGTGAAAAATATTGCTATTTTTCACGCTATCCCGTCTAAAATATCCTTAGCCCCAATTCATTCCTATGGGAAAATGCATTTCTCCCGATTTCCTTGGGGAAATCTCCCTCCCAGGTATGTCACAATGTTGGCATGTATGACAACTGACTGCAGTGGCCCGGGGTTATTTGCTCCATTCAAGGATATGGGAGTCTACTGGCCTGGCAGTATAAAAACCAGAGGTGGGCGTACCGCTAAGAACTGAGACCGGACGTGACAGGGTCACCCGGAAGGATGTTAAAACCGAAGTGAAGGCTCACCGGTTTATAGAAGCCTGGCAATGGCGAAGGGCCACCCCGTGAGATGTTCTTTGGGTCAGGTACACTTGTGGTGTGAGTAAGGCTAGGACCCCCATTATGTTGACTCCAATAAGGTGATCTTGTTTCTTCCAATGTAAGAATTGTCTGTGCAGGTTATTAATGTGCAAAGCATTTGATGAATGTTTGGTGGGATTGGGGGGGGGCACAGTAGGGGTTAGCCCTGCTATGGGTCCACTGTGGGCAAGATTGCTGCAGGATTCCAATGTATATATTGAGGCACGTGGTCTACTTGATGAACATAAGAAGAAAAGTCTACTTAAGCTAATGGTTGGTTCATCAGTTTCCACAGGACAGGACAACCACATTTGACGATCTAAAGACAGCACTGTCAGAATATTATACTCACACAATTATGGACTATTAACCCCACCTGTTCCATACCACATTTTGAAACAAAGGAGAAACAATGGGCAATTTTGTGATGTGACTAGGGTCCAGCCTGAAACACTGTGCTTGTCATAGATGCTCTAATGAAGAAGACATAAGGTTACATATCTTAGTGAGTTGTGAATCCTTGAACTCTCAAAAGAAACTATTGTAAAAGCAGAGATAATTGGAAGACATTACTTCACGGTGAGATGGCAATTAAGTTGCAAAACGAATCGATAGACAAGCTCAAGATACAACCTTCTCCATAGGTGACCATCCATAAAAAAGCTACAACTCAACGCAAGCACAGACAGACAGATTTTGCTTCAGATACAATTATGATTTCCCACATAAAGGGGCATGACCTGCGATAAGCCAATTATGCTCCGCGTGGCAGAAGGGAAAATTAGTTTAAGGCTACACGGGTTAATGATAATGCACAGCTTTGCTTTTAGGGATACGCTAGGTCTTTGCCTTTAGGGTAGCGAGGTTGTGACCAAGGAGTTGCTAGAACGGGTTTGCATTACCATGCCAACAATACCAAGGAGTGATTTTTTGCCATGCCGCCATACCAAGGAGTGAATAGACCACAGGTTTGCATGGCCTAGCCAGCAATACTATTTAACATAGCACTAAAGGAGGGGTCGAGCCTTATAATATTTAAACTACAATGTGTTTGAGTGTGAACAGCGCTGAATGCCGATAGGTCATAAATGCGCTGTGGTAATACCCATCAACAGGTGAAAAATGAACTCATACAACAAGGCATCATAGAGCCATCAACTGTCCCAATTCCATGCATATACCCCATTGTCCCGGTACCTAAGAAGGGATCCGACACCTTTCGTCTGTGCGTTGACATGAGACTCCTGAATCAGGCCATCCAAAGAGAAAGACATTTAGCACCTTTAATCACTGACATGCTTCATTTACTTAACAGGGCTACGGTATTCTCAAAATTAGACCACAACAAAGGTACCATCAATTAGAACTAGCACCAAAATCACATTACATCACACTGTTCATCACCCACTTAGGCCTTTACAGATACCAACACCTCAGTTCTGTTGTCTCATCAATGGCTGACATTTTCCAGGAAACAATTCATAACATTGTAAAATAGATCCCCAACTGTATTAACTATAGCAATGACATTATAATATTTGGTACCACAGCTGAACATCATGATGAGACACTGAACAGAGTATGCATGGATCTAGCAGAATTCCAACCCCCCGTTCAACAGAGAGAAGTGTGAATTTTGGAAAATAACTCTCAAATTCTTGGTCACATATTCCCAGAACAAGCTGTATGTCCTAATCCAGACTCCTCAGCCTGTGAACATATCAGATCTTGGCTCTTTCTTGGGGTTGGAGAGTTATTGCATGAGACGCATTCAAGATTGTGCTGCTGTCAGCGCCCCTCTATGAGACCACAGAAATCAAAATACTGAATTTAGATGGTCGCCTAAAAATAAAGCTGTTTTTAAGTCTATATGCTACAAAATAACATCAGCTGACAACATGGCCTATTTCAACTCTGCACAGCTCACTGAGCTGACGGTTGATGCAAGCCCAGTAAACTCCCCAACAGAAACACATTGTTTCATATGCAAGCCATAGTTTGTCGTCCACCGAAAAGGCATACTCACAGCCATAGAAGGTTTGGCAGTCTTTGGGCATGCAAACATTTCCACCTTTTCCTCTATGGGAAAGCATTCACGATTGTGATGGACCATCAGGCCCTGCTGAACATATATGGCAATCCAAAAGCATGAATGCCTCCTAGGATCACCTGGTGGGGTTTGGGTATTCAGGGCTACAATTTCAACATCATTCACCAACAATGGAAAGAGGACAACCCTGCTGACTTCCTAACCGAACACCCTACTCACTCATCACAAGTGGAGCCATCCACAGTGGACAGATACATTACATTATTCACCAGGGGAAGCCTGCGTTTTCAGACCTAGGTCTGATACAACGAGAATCTGAAAATGACCCAGCTCATCACACTGTCAGAGACTGTCACTCCAAGCAGATGGCTGCCCAGAAATCTGCAGTCACTCAGAATGATGTCAGAAATGTTCTTCTAGTAAAGGAAAAACTCTTGATGACAACAACAATTTGTTATTCAAGGGCATGAAACTGATCATACCAGCATCGCTACATTGGAAAGTGATTGACCTTGTTCATGAAGGACATCGGGGGATAGTTTAGACTAATCGCCTGTTGAGACAAAAGGTGTGACTTCCCATTCTAAACGCACTAGTGAGCATGTGTTAAAGAAATGCACTACATGCTGAATAATAATTCTGCAAGTGAACACTGAGCAACTACAAGTGACGCCACTTCCCCTGATGGTGTTGGATGAGGTTTCTGTTGATTATTTCAGCACAATCGATGGAGGTTTGAAGTGGAGTAGACCCTCCCTCTGGTGATGGACAGGTGAACATGTCATGCAAACCTCATGCCCCGCCATCCTGTCTAACACTGTAAACATCAGAAACATTGTCCATTGAGGCAGCCATGCTGCCCTTATTCCAAACAGGTACATTAGGAAATAGGTACAAAGTAAATTGAAGGTGGCAGAGAATAGGTGAAAGGGGTATACATGTACACATTTATTTAGGAGATATGGAAACTATTACATTGAGTATAATATAATTAACACAGAGTTAGCTCGCCAACATAAGAAATGCTGCAGCAAAAGGTAGCAATCTTTCCCAAAATGGATACCCTGGCATGCATTATAAATAAATACAGGCCTTCAGCCTTAGGGAAATTTAAAAGTACTGAAAAAACAGAAAATATAGGGCTGTGTGGAGCTCAGACAAATACTAACCCAAGCCAAGGTTATTGAGAAAAGGGAGTGCCTGAACAGAAGCCACTTGCAGTGATTTAGCAGTTTAAATGGTAGGAATATACAGTTTTCAGTGGTGGTGCTCAACATTTTTTTAAATAAATGAATTTGACTGTAAAATAGAAAGTATAAGCTAGGCGAGGTAACCAATGACAATGCAGCAACAAATCTCATGTCCTTAGCAGAGCGTGCTCAAGTGTGCATCATTCCATAACTGCTTGTTTCCTGTTTTTAAGTTGCAATATACGTCCTGTGCTGGAGTGAATTTGGAAAACAACCAGTCATGCTGATTAGCATAAATGAGGTAATTGCCAGAAAGAAGACAAACAAGTTACTTTGTTACCTGGTAACGTTCTTTCGATGGGATGTTCCGATGACGTATTCCACATCTATGACATGTAATCACCACAGCTGTGCTGCTTCGGAAAGTTTTCGGCGTCTGCGTCCTGCATTCGATGATGTTGATATGCTGTCCTCGAGGGCCTCCATCGAGCCGACGTCACCGGATGTTATAAGTAGGACGCTCGACGCCCGTAGCCTCAGTTGTAGTTTTTTCCCAGAACGTGTGGCACCAATCTTCTGCCAATATAACTACAGAAAGCCTTGCAGAAACGGAAGCTGCAATCGCATAAGAAATTCTGTAGAGGGGCAGCCTGGGAGGGAACTATGTGGAATACGTCGTCGGAAAACATCCCATCGAAAGAACGTTACCAGGTAAGAAAGTAACTTGTTCTTCGAAGGGATTGGTTCCTCCGACGTATTCCACTTCTATGACAGACTCCCAAAGCAGTACCAATGTATGGAGGTGGGAAAAGAATTTAGAATGCCCAATTAAATTGCAGAATAGAGGACCGCCTCGCCAAAGGCCAAATACTGCCCATGGATAGAATCCAGGGAGTAGTGTTTTACAAAGTATGGACAGAGGCCCATGTGGCTGCTTCACAAATTTTATGAATGGGAACACCCCTCTGCAGAGCAGTAGAGGCAGCCACACCTCTAGTAGAATTGGCCCGTAAGCGGTAACATTCAGAAATTGTCAAGATAATCCATCTAGACAAAGTCTGCTTAGTAACAGCTTTTCCCAAACGCCTTCCAGCGTATCCTACAAAGAGCTGATCGTCCACTCTGACCCGGGACATGCGTGAGATGTAGAAACTTAAAGCTCTCCTAGGAACCAATCTATGGAGCCTCTCCTCTTCCTTACCAGGATGTGGAGGAGGATAGAATGCCAGAAGAATGACCTTCTGGCTTACATGAAATTCCGACACAACTTTCGGAAGAAAAGAAGGACAAACCATAAGGACAACCCTGTCCTTATGAAACACCGCGAAGGATGGCTTAGCAGATAGTGCCTGCAACTCACTCACTCTGCGAGCGGAAGTAACCGCAACTAAAAATACAGTTTTAAAGGTCAACAGTCTCAAAGGACAAGAATGTAAAGGCTCAAACGGAGCACCCATTAGGAATTTTAGAACCAGGTTCAAATCCCGACTGGGCACCTGGAAAGGTGATAGAGGGAACACATTAGTGAGCCCTTTCAGAAACTTAGAAATTAAAGGAATCTTAAAATAAGAACACTCCTCAGACGAGCGCTTAAATATGGACAGCGCCACAAGGTAACCTTTAATGGTACCCACTTGCAGGCCCTTGTGGGCTAATGAAAGCAAAAAAGACAGAACCACAGGAATGGCACATGAAAATGGAACCACATTCTGAACCCTGCACCAGTCGCAGAACTTTCTCCAACGGCAACGGTACAGGGACTTTGTTGCAGGCCTTCTGGCCGAAAGCAACACCTCCATCACGTCTTCAGGGAGGTCCCAATCCTTATACCTCAACCTTTCAGAAGCCAAGCATGAAGGTTGAGAGACTTGACTTCTGGATGGAGAACCTGACCCCCCTCCCGTGAGAGCAGATGTCTCGGTAGGGAAGACGGCATGGAGGGCAGATGGACATGTCGAGAAGGTCCGGGTACAATGCCGGAGCAATGAGGATCATTCGGGAACCGAACCTCCATAACCTCCTCAGCACTTGCGGAATGACGGGGACTGGAGGAAAGGCGTACAGCAGTGGGAAGGACCACTCCACTACGAACGTGTCCCCTAAGGCTCCTCTTGGAGGAAATTCCCGCAAGCAGAATCTTTCGCACTTCTGGTTGGCACTGGTGCTGAAGAGATCCACTTGTGAGGTCCCCCAAAGGGTGAAGATCTCCAGGAGAGTCTCCTGAGCCAGCTCCCACTCGTGAGAGACCGTGCTCTACCTGCTCAGAGCGTCCGCCGCTGCGTTTTCGTCTCCAGCCAGATGAACTGCCGAGATCGAAATTTCCTGCTGGATGGCCCAGAACCAGAGCTGCATCGCCTCTCTGCACAAAGGGAGAGAACCTGCCCCCCCCTTTTTTGTTGAGGTAGTGCATGGCCATTGTATTGTCCGTCAGAATGAGGACATTCTTCCCTCGCACAGACGGCAGAAAAGCCTTCAGAGTTAGCCTGATGGCCCTCAGCTCCAACAGATTGATATGGAGTCTGGACTCTGACAGAGACCAACGACCGCTGACTGTCAACTCGTAGGCATGAGCTCCCCATCCCATGAGGGATGCGTCCGTCTCGATCATCACCTCTGGCCAGGGTAGCCAAAATGGAGCCCCCTTCATCAGATTGCCTTCGACAGCCCACCACAGAAGATCCTGGGTGACCGAGGGCGGCACCTGAACGGGATCCGACATCCTGCCAGAGGACTGTGATCACTGCATCTTGAGAGCCCACTGCAGAGATCTCATCCGCAGCCTGGCCTCTGGCACCAGGAGAATGCAGGATGCTATGAGGCTGAGCAACCTCAAGAACTCGAATGCCGGGAGACTCTGGGCATGTTCAAACTTGTTCACCATCTGCAGAGTGGGAGAAGCCCTCACCTGGGGAGGGAAACACAGCCCCAGGGATGTGTCGAGCAATGCTCCGATGTACTGGAGCCGCTGGGTAGGTGTCAAGTGGGACTTCTTTAAGTTGAGGGAGAAGCCCAGCCTGTGAAGGGAGTGGCAGGTGACTGACAGATGATCCAGGACTTGCTTGGGAGAGCACGCCCTGATCAACCAATCGTCCAGCTAGGGGTAGATGTGAATCCCCTCTTTCCTGAGATACGCTGCTACCACCACCATGAGCTTGGTGAAGACCCTCAGGGTGAAGATCAATCCGAACGACAGGACCCGAAACTGAAAGTGCGCGTTGCCAACCGCGAACCTCAGGTACTTCTTGTCCTTGGGATGAATCGGCACATGAAAGTAACCGTCCTTGAGGTCGAGAGACACCAACCAGTCCTGAAGTTGAAGGAGCTGGAGGACTTGAGAAAGAGTAACCATCTTGAACTTGTCCTTCCTGAGCAGTTTGTTCAAACCACGCAAGTCCATGATGGGTCTCAATCCCCCGTCTTTTTTCGGAATCAAAAAATATGGGGAATACCATCCCTTGTTCCTCTCCGCTACAGGCACCAGTTCTGTGGCGCCTTTCTCCAGCAGGGATTGGATTTCCTGCGCAAGGAGCAGATCCGGACTCTTCAAAGAGAGATTCCCTGGTGGATTGTCGTGAGGCCTCTGCCGGAAAGGAAGACAGTAGCCGTGGGCTATGATCTCCAGAACCCACACATCTGAAGTAATGGCACGCCATTCTACAAGATGCTGCGCCAGCCTTCCCCCAACCGGCGAACCATGGGACATGGCCTCATGACTGAGCTGAAGCGGCTGTGGCAGTGCCTGAGGGCAAAGAGGCAACTGCTCGAGCGACCTTGGCACCTCGAGTACTCTGTTTTCCACCTATGGTACTCCTACGTTGGTCCCCTTGACTTGCAGCTCCCCTCGATCCACCAAAGGTAGAGTAGTATCAAAAGGAACCTCCCCTATATTGCTGTCCCCTTGGACAAAAAGGCGGAGGTTGGCGGACTGCAGCGCTCAACAACTTCGCTGCAGCTTTGGAGGTCTGCAACCTCTCAAAGCTCTCATCAGCCTTGCTGCCAAAAAGATGTTCACCATCAAAGGGAATGTTGAGAAGCCAGGCTTGTACATCAGGAGCAAACCCCGACTTCCGCAACCACGCAAATCTGCGCATCACGGTGCTCGCCGCCATGGACCGGCTGACACCGTCTGCCACGTCCAGACCCGATTGAACGGATTCACACATGACATCCTTGCCATCCTGTACAAGACAAGAAAGCCATCCCGTTCCTCCACTTTGGGAATATGTTGAGCCGCTAACGAAACACAATTCCACAGAGTGTGAGTGAAACGTGCTAAGGCCCACACAGAGTTGGCCGCTTTCAAAGCCATACCCCCTGATGAAAAGACTTTCTTTGCCCAACCGTCAAAACGTTTGTCGTCCCTATCAGGAGGGATCGTAGGGTACAACGCCTGCTTTGCTGGGGCCGGAGCCGCCTGCACCACCAAACTCTCCAGAGTAGGGTGCATGGACAAGTAGCCGGGGTCGCCACTGGCTGGGTGGTACTTATTCGGCAACGACTTACCCACTGCCGGGAGACTCTCCGGAGCAGTCAAAGCCACTGCCACCCTTCTTTGCAAGGCCATATGGAATGGCAGTACCGGGTCAGTTGGTGGACCTTGGTCCAAGATATCTGTCAGGTCATCCCGCAGAAAACAAATCCCCAGATGAGGACACAGAAAAAGACACAACCAAATTTTTTGACTTGGCCAGAGCCTTCCTCAGGTTTTCCACCGGTCTCCGGGGCACCTCGATAAAGCCTCCTTGAAAAGCGTCGACGGAATCGGCATCGATGTCGAGCGTGGCGCCGATGACTTCGACACAGGCCTCGAGGGCGGTCCCCCAAGCGTGTCCTTTGACGGCCTTCGCGCCAATGGCGTCGATGGCTTCCTCTGAGGCAGAGCCTCGAGAGTGTCCCTCGACGGACATGGAACCGACGGCGTCGACGTCTTCTTCGAAGACCTCACAGGCTCCAACGGTCTAGAGGGCGTCGAGGACCGGGACCTGGATCGGGCATGTCTAGAGCGATCCACCTTGTCCGATCGGGACCTCGAAGGCTTCCGATGATCGCGCCGACCACCCAAGCCCGAAGGCGTACGAGCGGTGGCCCTAGCACGTTCCCTGCGGCTTCTTTCGAAGGCGCGGACAGAATCGCCATCATCTCCTTACGAAATGTATCCCATTCCGCAGGGGAGGAATGCTCGTTGGGACAAGCAACCCGCCGATGAGCGGAGCCCTCGGACGAGGATGGGGAAGGCGACCGGTGACTGCTGTAGAGGAGGTCCCAGATATGACCTGCACCCCTGCCCCCCATTGCGAGTTGCCAGTAAGGTACTCGCCGAAGTACGTGACGTATGAGGAGCAAATGAACCAACAGAGAGCCGCACTGGGACTCTGTCTCGTGTATATAAGGAGATCAATACCGGTTGAAGCAGCCATAACGCGACAACCCTGGGCAGCACGGTACCCTATCAGACAGCCTTACCAGCCACTGATACGAAGTGAGGAATACCTGCACATGGTCCACGAGGAGATCCCTAAAGCCTTAATGGAAGGCCAATGAAAATAAACCAAGGGCCCATGCAGCCCCGAAAACAAACGGAATTGGCTACTGAAAGCACATATGCCAGTACTAGTAACTGCAAGGATAATGATAATGGATGCAGGGGAGAGACACTGTTAAAACGTAAGAGGATGGTGCCATGAGATCGAGGTCAACCAGAGAAGAGGAGGTGAGTATGAGCTCACGAGACTCCAACTACAGAGAATACCATCCCGCCTGTGAAGGTCAAGATAAGAGAGGCCCATGCAGGTGGCCAAGCGCACACAGAATTAAATGCACAAAAGGTTGGAAACTGAAGCAGATTCATGGTGGACCAGCACGTGACCAGACAGGCGCGAAGATGTACCACCGCCTGATGTCATCCAGACCCAGAGGGTGACATAACTTTTCCTGATAAGAGACTACAGATCCGAGGCCATACCCAGCCAACTAATTGGCACATAGCCCTAAAACACTGATTGATGGAAGGGAGGAAGGGTGAATCTTGGGACACTAGACACCTGGGTGTCTACTCTGCATGCTGCTAATTAAAATGGAGATTTATGTTTAGGGGTGTAACTTGCCCAATCACAAGGGACCATGTAATCTAGGGTCCTATAGACACTGTAACCAATGAGAAGTCGTACTTGTAGTGACGTCAATCACGTGTGTTGTAGAGGGAAGGCCGTAGAGCATAAGAGTTATCCAATCCACTTGCGTTATTTCCATATACAGATATAGCACCTATACTTAAGTTACCTTTCCCAACCAATTATGGTTGGAATGATGGTTGGGAATGATGGTTGGCATGATGATTTTTTGTAGAATTAGACGTCAATGATGACGGATTTTGCCCATAAAAGAGGCTGTTTGACTAAAGTTCGAGGAAGTCAGGGTGAGGCAGATGTTCGTGATGCTGCTGATTTCCATTTGCTGATGCATGTATCATTAAACGGACTTCCCTTTGCCAATTTACTGAGTCCTGATTATTGAAGCTTGCTGGAGTATGTGAATCCTGCACTCTGTCCTCACATGGTGCAGCTATCATGCATTACTAGTTTTCGAGGGTGAGTACTGACCAATAGGCCCGTCAGTAATTTCCTCTCCTCGTCAACACGGCACTTCCGCAAGTGTCTCGAAGAGGCAGAGGAATGGCGGGACCCACTCCGGGACCAAGACCCCCTGGACTTACGCCGACGACGCAGAGAGTTGCCTCTCGAATCGTCGGTCAAAAGCCCAGCAACATTCTGCCATTGTTTTATCTAACTTGCCTTACTTCCTAGTATCTATGCTGAGACACATTGTTATATGATTTGTATGCCATTGTAACTGTAAGCAGTTGATGCATTTTAAAGGAGTCAATAGCTAAGTGTGGGACCACATAGACATTGTATATATTTGCCATAATAGAATTGACAGAGTATAAAGTGTGTTATCAATTGTGGATATATATCTTGAACCTTATTTTTATATTCAGTAAAAAAGAATATTGTTACAAGTAAAATCGAAAACCCCCTGAAATTGGCCAGTTATAGTAAGCTAAGCAACCATAACTCGCGCCACCACCATGCACTACTAAGACTAACACCCAGGACTTCCAAGATGACATCATAAATATCATTGATGACATCACTGATGACAACACATGTCTAGCCCCTTCTTTTTTGTTCACTGCCATATCTATGCCAGGTGGTTTTATTTACTGACAGTCAGAAACTTAACTTTCAAAAGGTATTACATTTATAGATATTGCTATTCTCACATGTTCTTACACTACTTTCCTTAGAATTTAATCGCATCTTATCACGTACATATATAGAGGAAAAAGCAGGCCTGAAACACAGCAATCCTTTTTGTGCGTTAATACAATCATGTAGATTATACACAGTCGCTAATGACACAGCCTCTTGTTTGCTTACTTTACTCTGCATATATAAGCCCCATATTTGTATGCATTGTAGTCTATTTATGTTTTGTGTGTATTAGTAGAAATATGTAGTAAGTGATGCATTATTAGCTACTTAGTACATGTTTCACAGTACGGAAAACTCTGATACAGAACATTCACCGTTTTATTATATAACTTTGTAAAATTACAAATATAGCACCTCTGTGGTGTATGCTGCAGCCAATACCTACATTTCTGTATGAGTAGGTTCCTGTATTAGAAAGAACACTGCAATGGAATGTTCTTTAGAACACTACATTGCGTAATGAAGTATGTAGTTTATTACACATTTCCCGATAATCCCTAATACTTTTTTGCCAACATTACATTCACAACCCCTTGTATGAAAAGTAAATGCACATGTGATGTCATCAGTGATGTCATCAATGATATTTGTGAAGTCATCTTTGATGTCCTGGGTGTTAGTCTTTTTTTTTTTTTTTTTAAATATATTTATTGATTTTTCAAAAAAAACTTATACAAACAGCATCATCCACATAGCAATCAGTTATATATCCACAATAACTTCCCATTCCCTCCTCCCCCCATGCGAACCCGGACCGGGGTTGCGCGGTCTGCCATTGGTGTTAGGGTGAGCCCGGGCTGTCCGGGTCCTCACCTGAGGTACTGACTTCTTTAGGACGGAACAGGGCTGTCGTGAGGGCTATCCATTGCAAGAGGTCTTCCGAGTCACCTGTCTTCTGCTGTTGCTGTGCCAGCTCCCAGGCCCCGGTTTCAGCCATAGACCACCTACGGAGGTCTTCCCACCATGTCACAAGTCTAGGGGCCCTGGGGCACTTCCAGGCCATTGCGATGCGCCTTTTTGCGAGGATGTACATCAAGTCCTTGAGCCTATTGAGGGGTTTGTTTTTTTTGCCTCGCGGGTATGAGCCCAATAGACATGCCTTAGGGGATTGCACGTCTAGCGTTATGTCCTCCTCCGCCAACCTGGTCTGAATTTGCGACCAGAAGGTTTGTATATCCGGGCAGGCCCAAAACATGTGGGTCAGTGAAGCCGCGGGTTCTTGGCACTTGGGGCACGGAACTACGCCGGCACCACTGAATCTCGAGATGACAGCAGGGGTAAGGTAGGCCCTGTGGATGATGTAAAATTGGATAAGCTGGAATCGGGCATTCCTGGAGACTTTTTTATGGTAATGTGTTATTGTTTCCCACTCCGTGTCTCCGAATAGCGTGTTTAGCTCGGCTTCCCATTTACCCCTGCATGTGAGTTCGTTATGTGAGGTGTTGTCAATTAGGATCTCATAAAGCCTAGAGGTTTCATGTCCCCCCTCTGCAACGCCCACCAAATTCTCAATGGACTCGTGTCCGGCGCATTGGGATTCCGCTTCCGGCCATCGCTTCCTAAGCCTGTCCATCACCGCCCCATGCAAAAGGAACTGACCCAGTGGAACCCCAGTCAACTCGTGCAATTCGGAAAATGTGTGAGTGCCCTGGTCGTCTATCAGATCGCCCAGGGTGGCAACACCGGAGGGTTCCCACATATTCCGGATCGCCTTCCGGTCCTCCGGTCTAGTGGACATGATGGCGGCTATAGGGATTTGTGGGGAGTAGGGGTCGGTCAACCCGACCGATTTGCAGGCCCGACTCCAGATCTGAATGCCTAGGCGGATGAGGTATACATCCAGCGTTTTAGGTATTGGTTTGATCCAGAGGAGGTCCCTAAGCAACCAAGGTGCGTCTGGGGGCTGCAATAGGCGTGTGTCCGTCGTGGCATCATCGGCCATCCACTGGATCACGTGCTTAAGCTGGGCCGCTATGTAGTAGAGCTCAAAGTTAGGGGTCTTCAGGCCTCCCCTCTCGTACGGTCTTTGAGTTACGTCTAGGGCAACTCTGTGCCTCCCCTCCCGCCATAGGAGTTTCCTACATAGTTTGCTCAGGTCTTTGAAGAAACGTTGGGGGATGTTGTAGGGGACGTTAGTGAAGAAATGTAGGAGACGCGGGAGAGCAACCATTTTGAGGAGTCCCGCCCTGCCAGCCATTGAGAGGGGCAATTTACACCATAGGTCAATTGATTTAGCAAGTCCCTCCTTAGCCCTGCCCGTGTTTAATGCGTGTTCGGCCTCGGGGTCCCGGTGGATCGCGACGCCCAGATATTTGAACGTGGTGGGTTCCCACTTCAGGGCCAGAGGGGGGAGGTGTTCTTTCTCGGTTCCACTAAGTGCAGCCAGGGGGAATAGGCAAGACTTGCCGTGGTTAATCTGGATCCTGGTGCATCTGTGGAACCCATCTAGGGTTTCGAGAATGTAGGGGAGAAGAAATTCGGGATCCCTTAGGTAGAGGAGCATGTCATCCGCATACATGGAGACAAGGTGGTTCACTCCATTTACCACTATCCCCCCGTCTCCATACTCCTGCCTGAGGTATGCCGCCACTGGTTCAATCGCCAGGATGTAGAGGAAAGGGGATAGGGGGCACCCTTGCCGGGTGCCCCTGGCCAGACTCCATTTTTCCGAATAGGTGTTGTTGGTTCGCACTCTGGCTGTGGGATTAGTGTAAATGAGTTTGACCCAATTCAAGAAAGCCGTTCCGACCCCCATCTTGTCAAGGGTGGCATAGAGCCATGTCCATCGGACCGAATCAAAGGCCTTAGAGGCGTCTAGGGACACAACTGCATATTTACCGGGCATGCCGTTTGTGCTGTGTATCACATGATGCAGCCTTCGCAGGTTCTCAGACATGGAGCGGCCCTGCATGTAGCCTGTCTGATCTTGGTGTATAAGGTACGGGACGGCTGTACGCAGCCTTCTGGCCAGTAGTGCGGTAAGGATCTTATTGTCTACATTCAGCATGGATAAGGGGCGATATGAGCCGCAGTCAGAGCTTTCCTTGCCGGGCTTAAGTAAGGGGATGATGGTAGCTTCGGTCATGGAGTCGGGGAGGTGACCTGTTTCATACGCCTCGTTATATACTTTGGACAGTAGGGGGGCCAGTATGTCCTCATAGGTCTTATAAAATTCGCCCGGGAGACCGTCCGGTCCCGGCGTTTTACCGGAGGGCAGTGCCCTAATGGTGGCTGCGACCTCTTCTGGGGTGACGGGGCCTCCGAGGGAATCTGCCAAATGGTCCTCCAGGCGAGGGAGCCTGATGGCGTCCAGGGCATCTTCGATCGCGTGGTCTGGGGGCTGGGCTGGATCAGAGTAAAGGGTTTGGTAATATTGCTTAAACTCTGCGTTAATACCCACTTGCGTGTGAAGGGTCAAGCCGTCTGTATTACAAATGGAGCATATGGGGTGTCTGGGGGTTTCTCGTTTATAAAGCCATGCAAGGAGTTTCCCGGGTTTGTCGCCCAGGGCGTGGTTCCTTTCCGTGAATTTGGCATAGCTGAGCCTCCCCAGCGTCTCCCAGTGTGTTAGGCATGTTTGTTTAAGTTCAATCATTTTCTGCAGGTGGGCGGGATCAGGGGACGGGGTGGCTTCGAGGTCTTGGAGTTCGGTCTCAGCGTGCTCTAGCAGGGTCGTGACGGATTTCAAGGCCCCTCCGGCCGCGGCTATCATTTCCCCTCTAGTAACCACCTTGTAGGCTTCCCATGCTGTGCCCAAGTATCTGACGCTATCAATGTTGGTTTGCCAGTAGTGTATGGAGCCCTCCCTGATTTGTTCATTGAAGGCTTTATCTAATAGCGCTTCGCTTCTTAATTTCCACGTCGGGATGGGGGGCCGGGGGGCTGTGGTCACCCAAGAGGTCATCAGTGGGGAGTGGTCTGAAAGCACCCTGGCCAGATACTGCGTATCTTCAAACCCGGCCACGTGCTCTTCGCTAATGAACAGGCAGTCTATCCTGGTGTGGACCTTGTGTGGGGGAGAGTAGAAGGAGTAGCCTCTGATTTCGGGGTATTGCGCTCTCCACAGGTCTTTCAGGGCATATTGCTGTGTGAGGGCGTTCAGTATCTTGGCGGGTGGGGAGGGGTCGCCATGCTTGCCATCCGATCTATCTATGCGAGGGTTTAAGGTGCAGTTGTTGTCGCCTCCCCATATCGTTATACATTCGTTACTCGGGGACAGCCGGGCGTACAACGAACGAAAGAAAACGGTGGCATCATGATTCGGGGCATAAGTGCAAATCAGGCGAACGTCACGCCCCTCTATGGTGCCCCGAATTAGGGCCATCCTACCTTCATTGTCCGTCTTGGTGTGGATCAGCTTGACTGGGACAGAGGGGGCAATCCATATCAAGACTCCTCTGGAGTAGGTGGAGTAGGAGGAACCCACTAGGGTACCTCGCCAGACCTTAGCTAGCGCTGCAAGCTTAGGGCCACATAAGTGGGTCTCCTGAAGGAGAGCGATTCCGACTCTGTGGCGCTTCATGTAGGCGTAAACGCGGCGCTGTTTGATGTAGCTGTTTAGTCCCCTGACGTTCCAGGACATGACTCTGATCCTCTCAGCCATAGTCTAGGTGTGGTCGTGTTGCTGTGGGAAGCCTGAGGTTGAGGTGTTCGGTGAACTTGGTCGTCTTGGTAGCAATTCCACTGCGCTTGGTCCCGGTCCGGTTTATGTCCGATTCAAACTGTGATCCCAACTTGGGGTTCAAACCCCCATGAAAAACAACGTCTAACTTAACTACAAACACAACTTCAAACACAACGCGTCTAGCGAGGTTGCCCTTGCTCTGACATCCCCGTTTCTGCCCCATCAGACCGAGGTCTTCCGGTGCCCTACGGGCGGGTGAGCGCACCCAAATTATCCTGGGGATAGGAGAGGGGCTACCTCCGAGGGTGTTATCAGGAGGTGCGCCACGACCGGCGCGGCTCCCCTGGGTGTTAGTCTTAGCAGTGCACGGTGGTGGCGCGAGTTATGGTTGCTTAGCTTACCATAACTGGCAAATTTCAGGGGGTTTTCGATTTTACTTGTAACCATAACATCCTTTTAACAAAGTTTTTTACTGAATTTCATAGGTTTTTATTAGTGCAACTTAACCATAACGTCCCTTTAACAACGTTTTTCAAGTGAATTTCATGTGTGTTTACCAGAGTATGGAATTTTCCTACAACTTACTAATATCATACATACCAAATATAACATTTGTGTCCAATTTACAAAGTGTCACCTTAAAACTCTGCCATTTCCCACCTTCTAGAATCCTTTTTACCACTTCTATACACTTTTTGCAACTATTTCAACTAGTTTGGCATCCACAGACGTCTACGAACATCTGATTTCATTGTGGACCTTCAGGACAGCGCCACATGATCATGCGCTGGCGTGCGGCCTGATGACGTGTCCGAGAACCTGTCTGCACTTCACGGTAAGATCCGTCCTTCGCGGACAGTCCGGAACTACATTTTCTACTGATCTAGGAACTTTCAACTTCAAAATTTCCCTTGCACACCTCCTACACCTGGTCATACTCATTATCCATTACCAATCTAGTACACAGTACACATACTTGGAAGAATTTTTATCAAAAATGCTATTTATCTTAAAAATGGCATCAGTTATTTCCATCCCTCCTCCCCAAGAGCCACCACCACCACCAGCTGGGGGACCTTCACAACGAAAAAAAAAAAGTACTTTCAAAGACAATGAAGAGGACCAAGAAGATGAGGTATAGGAGGTGCCTACTTCTAGCACCAAGATCGAATCATGGGTGTGCCAGTTCTTTGCTACTGTCGGGAGTGTACCAAAGGCTAAAGCTACCACAGTGAAATGCACTGAGTGCACTCAGTCGCAGACTACCTAGACAGTACTCCTATGGGACCACCTCCATGCGCCGCCACACCAAATCCAATGACCGCAATGCTCTCAGAAAGTTTGTTCGTTTCTCAGCAAGTAGTAAGCTGTCTTCCTCCACCTCATCTTCCTCAACAAATACTGTAACCACACAGCCTGATGTCTGCGGGCATTGGTGCGTTATAAATAAATAAATAAATAAATAAGGAGGGCTATGGACCATTATCGTCCATTGCAGCCCCTGAAATGGAGAATAAAGGCCATTAGCATCCCTGGTTCCCAAAGCGGGAACCCAGGGTGCTAAAACAGTTTTTCTTCCTATGGCTGTCTTTTCCAAGACAGCCAACATGGAAAGAGAAGGCGGGGCTCCGTACACAGCCCCTCATCCCTTGCCATGGCAGCCTGCAAAACCCTATGAACATATTACCACAAGCACTTTTTTCCCTTTCAAACCTATCCTACCTTCGAATAACTTTACCACATTTTGGGCCTCATCACGACTTTGGTGGTAACCCTTAAATCCGGCGGTAGTGCTATTACCGCCGGATTTAAGGGTTCGCCAAATCAGGACTTCGGTGGATTTCCCCC
The DNA here is from genome assembly GCF_040938575.1 of Ambystoma mexicanum. NCBI lineage: Eukaryota > Metazoa > Chordata > Amphibia > Caudata > Ambystomatidae > Ambystoma > Ambystoma mexicanum. The sequence goes on along the minus strand of NC_090928.1, from coordinate 950,974,977 downwards.
CAGCCCTTAGCTGGGGGGAAATCCGCCGAAGATTCGCGCTATTACCGCCGGCGGGAAATCCGCTGGCGGTAAGAGCGCGAATTTTCCCCATTGAGCCCAATGGGGAATGGGGCATTCCCGAATGGGCTCAATGGGGAATGGGGACTCCCAAGTCCGCCAAAGTCGTGATCCCGCGCTATTAGCGCCGGGGGCTATGGCGGTCACGCTAATAGCCCCCGCGCTAATAGCGTTACCGTTACCGCCCAAGTCGTGATGAGGCTTTTTGTCCCAGGTAGACATAGCCACTTTAACACCATTTTTCGTCCCTAGCGGTCATGGCCAGTAGCCACATTGTCCGCGTCATGACCTTATGCCATGACCCAGACAATCTAGCTACTGCCCACGGCCACAGGCTATACCTCAGTCACCAAAGGTATATGACTATTTTTTGTACCTACATTATTACGCTTGTAAAAAAATAAAACACGGCACATTTGCAAAACCATGCTTTAATGTCCTTGCCAATGCTCCTCACGAGTTTGCTTGAAATCGCCTATGTTTTATTTTTTTTAACAGTGTCAAAATGTATGTACATACAATAGTCATATAACTTAGCCCCCACTTGACAAAATCCATTACACAAACATTGAAGGTTGGGTCTACAATCTTTCTGAAAACTTTTGTCCACATTCGTCAAATACCAACAAAGTTATAAGCCATCTAAAAATATTAAGACCCCCTCTAATTTCGCCCCCTCTTGAGAAAATCCCACCAAACTTTAGAAAACCATTTATATCTAGATCCAAAATCGTTTTGCCAAATGTTGTGCAGATTCGTCAAATGACACCACATTTATATGCCTTTACAATATTTTGGTACCCCCCTCTAATTTTGCCCCCTCTTGACAGAATCCCACAAAACCATTCAGGATTAGTTCTAGAATTAAATTGCTAAATTACATGCAGTTTCGTTGGATGGCGAAAAGTTATTAGTCATCCAAAAACTGCTTTTCCCCCAACCCTGTAATGCAGAAATAGGTACAGATGTTCTAGGACATCTGAAGTGTCCGCGAATACCACAGCACTGCCCCAGGACATCTGGAGTGTTCGCGGACTTTCGGGGGGGTGAAACAACCCATTTTTTGGCTTCTTATGGCCATATCCAATTTAATCCTCATCCCCTCCACATCCCCAGAGATTGTTTGTTGAGTTTGACAAGTGAAATGCTGCTTTTTAAAAAAAATAATTCACTGCGCTGTCCGCGGACCCTAAAAAGTCTGCGAATCCAAGATGGCGGCCGCTTCAGGGAAACCAACGCATTTCACGTTTTCCCACCAGCCAATCAGCGAGCGCATCCCGATGACCGCGGACCACGAAAAAGTCTGCAAATTTCCTGGCCAATCAGAGGCCAGTCCGCGGACAGTACAGCCAATCAGAGGCCAGTCCGCAGACCGAACAGGGAAGTGAGTCTGCAGAGAGGACATAGATATCACTAATTTTTTTGCCTCACGTTTTAGTCATTTAAAAAAAAAAACTGGGCGGATTTACACCAAATTAACAAAAGCACGTTTTCGGGACCAATGCGGCCGCTCCTGCCGCAAATTTGGAGAAAATCCGTCCAGCGGTTTGGGCTGTAGACGTGAGTAAAGTTTTTTTCCATTATGTCTATGGGAAAAAAAGAAATTTTGGGTCCCCAGTATAACTTTGCCCCCCCTGGACCAAATTCCACCAAACTTTGCAAAACAGTTCAGAGTGGGCCATATACTTTTTCAAAGTTGGGTGAGGATTCGTCCAGAGGGAGCGATGTTATAAGCCGCCCAAAAAGTGCTCTTCCTATGGGATTAGCAACTTAACCATAACTACATGGCCGCTACCGCAGGCCATGTAATAATGGACTGTGTTAGCACATAACAGTGTGTGGACATTCCTTTGTGGGGCCTTGGGGACTACACTGTACTTAGGAACCAGCCTGCATCACCTCCTGAGAGGTTAAGCTTTGGTTGCTCGTCCAAGCTACCAAATAGAGAACCTTGGCTGGGGTGCTCTGTGCTGCTTCTACTCTGCCATATAGAGGGCAGGAGTACAGATACCCCCTCCAGTCATTATACCCGACACGAAGCGTGGGCACGAAGTGTGGGGACAAGTGTTTGGTGTTCAGTGGTCGCAGGGTGGCAGGCCTAACACACTTGAATGTGCGTTAATCGTGGAAGGCCAGTGTCTCGCACAACCTTATGTTTCTGCTCAATTTATCCTTGGCGCTTGCTTTAGTGGATGTGGATGCAGCTGCTGTGACTTGTAGCCGCTCCTGATTACAGAAAACGTATTATATATTAAAATACCCAGGGGTGGTAGGAAAAGCATTCTCTTAATAAGCACAATCTTGATTGAAGCAGTTGGCTTTGGAGTAACTGCAAGTTTTCCCTTATAGCTCCTCACCATGTCAAGTCACCATAGAGACATTGTTCTATTGTGTGTGTGTGGGACCAAGCGGCTCCTTGTAGTAGATAGCCCCGAAATTGCATCGTGACCCGCTCGGCCGGCAAGCTTTCACTCCTAAACTGGCATGCAAGTAACTGCGGGCAAAAGCCTTTGAACTTGCATGCTAAAAGAATCAGTTTGGACTAACTTCAGGAGTCACAGAATGGATTAAGTGGCTTGACCAAAAGGACATGTGAGATAACTGTCTGTGAACTTGTCAAGCTAAACTAACATTGACGGTGCCCCAGTGTGTCGGCTTGTTTACATGATTGAAATTGATGGTCAATAGTAATCATGTGCTCGAGTGACTTCAGGCAAAACCCTTGCTGTCATGATGCCTGCTCCCGGGGAGCCGGTTCAAGCCCTGCGTCCCCGAAAGCGGACATCCAGTCCCCAAGGAAGGACCCAGCAACCCCATATAGGGGCCCTTTGGACAGTGTCCTGGCGCCTATGGCACCAGGCTCATAAAAGACATCAGTCCTGGCGCCACAGGCGCCAGGCTCATTATGGGAGTGCTTGGGTGCACTTACCTGATGCAGACCATGCTGCAGGATCCTGGCCTCCTTGAGGCCTGAAAGGAACTACTTTACCTGTGGGACTAATTTACCATCCGGGCGTGGTCGGGGAAGGATACATACCTGATTGGAGGAAGGATACATACCTGGAACTTCTTCCAAGGCTATTTAAACCCCACCAGAACAGCCACACGTGCTTCGCGTTGTTCTGCATCTAGCAGCTGGACGCTCACCGTGTCTGCTCCTGCATCCTGACTTCTGCCACGCCTGCCAGCATCCTGGATCACCTGCAAAGGAAGATAAGAAGGGAACAGAAGAAGGAAAAGTCCTTACCTGCTAAATCCGCATCCCAGAGACATCTCGCCGACAATCCTGAAAAGGAAGACTTTTATTTAAAAGTTCATCGCGTCGATCGCTGCAGCGCCGCATTCCACTTACCTTTACAGGGCGCCTACATGTTCAGCAGTAATCATCCGGATTTGCAGTCACGCCCCAGCGCCTAGGGAGAAAAAGACCAGAACAAAAGGTGAGAGAGAGAAGGGAATAAGGAAAGCTAAACCTCCATGTTAAGACTTACCTGTTGATTCATTCCCTCTTCATTTCGGGTCCGCGCCGCATCCTGGCATTTCCGGACCCCGGCCCCTAAGGGGAAAAAGAGACATCAGCGTTAATGAGCGAATGAAAAGACATTACCAAAAAACGCTCATTACAGACTTACCTGATTTCTACAAGGATTTCACCTCTCATCTCGGGTCGGTGCCTGTTCCCCAGCATTCCATACCCCGGCCCCTATGGGGAAAAAGACACTAGCATTAGTACAATAATGCATGGACACAAGGGGAACCTTTTATCAAAAAACTTACCTGGAAGCCAAGCAAGTTTGGTTCTCACCAATCCGAAAATCCAGTGAAGTAACTGGATACCAACGCGCCCCTGCATCAGAAGCAGGATGGAGAGCTCGTCCTTCCAGACCATAAGGTGAGACGCTACGAGGAATCACAGAAGGGTTTCGGGGAGGGTGAGAGGGGAAAGTGGGAGGCCGATTGCATTACCCCGCAGACAGTTAATCCCCTATTTTCGCCTACAGAAGGATACTTCTGCGAGCCAGACAAGCCAGATTTGGGGGCCCGGTCCAGTCCGTCTTCCGAACCCTGCGCATCACCTTAGAAGAGGTCACAGCAGCGCGAACCAGTCCAGCGCCTCCGTGGGAGTCAGGTGAGCATTACACTTGCTTACCGAAGTGCCTGCTAAGGTACAGAAATGTAACATGGCGATTCAAACTACACCAATGAAGCAAGTAATAGGCTTTGTTAACAAGATACATACTGACACGATTAGTGAGGCTAGTTAATCTACTTATCGGCCTAATGGAGCTTTGGCAGGCCGGAATGACCCCGAAAGGGTGAGTAGTGACCAGGTAATCCGGATAAGACAAAGAAGAACAGAAGATAAAATTAGTTGGGCGGCAATCTTTAAGAGGGATAAGATATTGGAGGTATCAAATAATGAGAGGGAGAAAAATCTACAAACTATTAATAATAGTCAATGGAAGAAAGATAGATAGGGGAGCCCAGGCCATCGTTCTCCAATGAGGAAGTGCATGCCAGTCCCTCATTTACACAATCAGATCGAAATGAAGCAGTCAGGGAGATTGAGATCGATTAATTGGGTTGTTTGGTTTAAAAGAGCAAATCATACCTACCTCTACCCTGTGTGCTAAAAGTCATAGTAAATCAAAGACTCACTTGGTAGACAACCAGAGCATAGTAGGGAGCGACAGACCCCAAAACATGTGACGTATACATGGAACTTAGACCACACTTAAACTTAAAAATAATCCCGAACCTGATAAATGTCTTCAAAATGTTACACACAATTCTGGCCCTAGAAAGAATGTCCTATGAAGATATGAAGTACATGAGCTTCCCATATGAAACTAGGGCAGATTCAGCAGAAATACATCTGAAGTTCATGTTTGTGATGAGATCAATTTTGGAAGAAAAATCTGAATTATTAAATTATGGGTGCATGGTTTATCGGGAAAGAAAAGAAATAAGATACCTCTTAAAGGAAAACGAAAAAATCCCTGGTCCTCAAGTAGACTCTACGAAACCATTCAGGATAGACTCACTAATCTATCTATGTTGGAGTCGCAGGGTAGATGGGCCTAGGTGCTAGAATAACTTAAATGCAAGTTTGTTAAGGGAATGCACGGTGAAGGAGATATTTGATGCCGGAAAATCTGATGTTAGTAGTATGGAACACAAGATGCTTCAATAGTTCATGAAATATGAAAAAGAGAATAACATATTCAAAATAGGTGACATAATTCTCTTACAAGAAACATGGTTGACTAACTCCTTCTGCTTGGATGGATTTAAAATGATCCAACAATCTGCCCAGAAATCTAGGGTCGGCCGCCCAGCGGGGGCATTGACAATTGCGCTTAGAAATTCTAAACTTCAGTCTATAAACATCATATCTGATAACATACTGTGTATCTTAGCTATTTCGGTGGAATATAAAATAGGTGATAAAAAATGTAATATTCTGATCTTAAACCTATATTGGAATCAGAAAACTATAGATAGATTATTTTTTAAATCACATTTTGGAATGTATGGGAAGACGTTTGATAAGCAGGGAAACTCATTTGATCATGGCGGGTGACCTTAATTCGAGTTGTACACCTCATCATGCCGCTGGTAGTAGTTCCAACATTATTGGCAACAGAAAATTGATCCATTATATTGAAGAAAGGGACTGGCCAGTTGTGAATGGAAATGTGGAGGGTGATCTAGTGCAAATGTAAAAACGAAAAAGAGGTGCTCAGATATCCAATATTGATTATGTTTTTCTATCTTGAACAATGTTTGAATTAGGCAATCGATTTGAGAGTAAATCCACAAACCTGAGTGACCACAATCTACTCATGGCAACATTTGAAGTGTATTCTAAACAGGATAATTTAGTCTCTCATCAGAATCTGGTCATCAGTAGTAGTGGTAGCCAAATTAAAAAGTTTAGCAGGAAAGGGCTAAATCTAACAAGGAAATTGGAAAACTGCATCAGTAAAGCACCCAAAGATGAAATCCTGTTAGGCTGTACGAGATGTCGTTTTCAAGACTTTATCTGGGATAGGGAAACTGCCAAGAGTGATAAAACTGCCCATGTTCATCATTTTGATTAGTTGGTATGGGAGTGCAAGAATAATCATAAGGCATATCTTAAACAATTGCGTCGAAAATATCATGACCCAGATACATTGCATAAAACAAAGCAGGAACAAATAAGCGGTTTCAAAAATTGGCTTCGGAATCAGACATTTCAGATGGTACAGCAAGATAGTGAAAAGATGTTACAATCCCTACGCGAAACGTTTGGTCAATCATAAATAACGCAAGTGTTGATCAAATTGAAGCACAAAGCAATGGAGTCGGCAAAACTGAGTGGCGGTCACATTGGGTGGAAATGTTTCAGATAACTTCTCATAATGAAAAGCAAAATAGCATATGTACTTTTTGGGAAGTGGACTTTGAACAAGAGGGCATTAAACGCCTTATCACAAAATCATCGGCATCCAACGCCGCTGGGCCAAATGGGTTGACCAACTCGCTGTTTACATTAAATATTGATCTCTTGTCATAAATACCTGCATTACTTTTAATAGATATCTGTAAAACTAATAATATGCCAAAGTCCTGGAAGGAATCATTATTATTCCAGTGTTTAAAAAGGGTAATCGTTCCAATCTGACCAACTATCGGCCCATTGCCCTCTTAGAATGTGATTGTAAAACTTTTGCAGCTTTAATTCTGGAAAATCTCGAGGTTTGGGTTACAGAAAAGAACATTCTACACAAATTTCAATGTAAAGGGGTTATCGACTACGCTGAACGCGTTGATTTTGTCACTCATTAAAGATGGAACTAGGCAATCAGGGAATCGTATATCTGATAAAGAATATGTGGCCTTAATAGACTTCTCTAAGGCATCCAACCTGGTTAATCGCCTTCTGCTCTGGAAAAAACGGAGAAAGTGTGGGATACCAACCTCCTTGTTATCTCTTCTAGAATACATACATTCATGAAGGCTTGTCAGTGAGGGTTAGGTCAGATGCAAAGGGATCACTTACGGATAATTTCCCTACATCTAAAAAGTTGTGTCAGGGCAGTATATTGGCCCCGTGTTTATTCAATTTGTACCTGGCAGACTTGGATGAAGCATTGGGGAGTGCAGCGCTGATTAGTCCTAAAATTGGGGGACAAGGAATCAGCTGGTTATCCTACAGTGATGACATGGCCCTCCTGGATGGTTCGACGATAGGACGGCAGAGGCTTCTTTCAGCGTGAGTAATTACTCAAAAATGAACGGTTTGATGATAAATCAAAAGAAATGCCACAATCACTTTCAGTAACTGTAGGAAGGAAACTAGCAGAGTGAAGTGGACTATTGATCACATCTGTATTGAAACCAGGAAGGAGGTTATCTATCTTGGTTTCAATGTACACAATTTAATAAATTGGTGACAATTCTAAAAATCAGGAATAAAATAGACCAATTGGCTTTCCAAATGAAGCAAATCCTTGCCAGGTTTTGTAAATTCTCTATTAAACCGTTATTAAAATTCTGTGTCGATAAAGTAATCCCAAAAACTTTGTATTGGCAAGGAAATAGATCCAAAGCATATGCCATTACATGGGAAAGATTGGATGGCAGACTCTGGAAGAGGGTCCTGGGTCTGCCATCCTCTCTTCTCATGACATCATTACATTTTGAACTTGGCCTATTGTCACTACGTTTTTGGTTCGATTGGCCAGTCTTATCCATTGTTGGAAGAATCTACCTTCCGAGACAAAATTCCCTGTTTGTGAATTTACATGATAGTATGAGTAAAAAATCCTCTCCTTTTCTGAATCTAATGGAGTCCTTCACTGATGAATTGTTGCATAAACTGGATAAAGAGCATTCAGAGCTATTGGAAAATTCACAGAGTGAAAGAAAAACTAAAGGAAATGGATTGGATTGCTACAATAAGTCAAATCAGAGGCTATAAAGTACATTCCACCTTCTTAATTGTAGATAAAACACTGGGGGGCTTGCCAAAATATTTGATCCAATATCCGTACCCTGTCACTGGGCACCAATTCCTACGATTCCGGCTGAATCTTATCCGTACAGGGGAAATTCAGCATGTTCGCTCTAAAAAGGATGATAGTTCAAATAATGTTTGTACCCACTGCATTTCCCCAGGAAAAACAAACTCTGAAAAATTTCCTGGTGGAATGCACCAATCTGGCGTTAATGAGAACAAAGCACTTGGGCCGTTTTTTAATCAGAATAAGTATGTCATTTTAGATGATTTGTGCAATCATATGTGCGCATGAACTGAATTGTTTTTAATGTTTGCAATTGTAGAAATGTTGTATGAATTGGGCCTTTGAAATTTAGGTGAAGATCTCTAAAAGTATTGTAGCTGCATGTAGGAAACATCTATTTGTTATTCCTGTGTTCCTCCACTTACCTAGACATATCTTGTTAGGAATTTAACTATTTTAGCCTTGTTTTTATAATTATTTAAAGAGTGTTTTTCCTTTTCTAATTGTGATTGGTTATTTGTTTGCTTTTCTATTCTTTGCAATATGTGAAAGATCAAATGTTTGATCAAAACAACATTTTAAAAAATTTCAAAAATGAAAATGTTAAGATTTGTAATCTTGTATTTTTTAGGATGAAGGAATATGTTGTATATAGTAATAAAGTGATTTTGGACTGACAATGTCAGTAGAGAAAGTTTTAGAATAGTTGCGATACATTTAGAAAAAATGGAGTGTGCAAGGGCTCAGTCCCACTCTCAAATAGTTTTGCAGAGCCAGGACTCATTCAACTGACTTTTTCTTTTAAGGTTTTTTATTAGCTATATCAGTAATAATGTTGTTTTTTGATGATTAGGAGATGATATATTTAGGTTGATTAACAACACCAGTTGAAGTAATTTGAGATGGGTGTTTCTTTTTTTTAAAGAAGAAACGGATTTGACATTTGTCATATGTTATGTTCAGATGGTGCTCTCTGTGGCACTTTTGATTGATGTATATGGGATTGAGGGGTAAAGGACTCCCTTTTTTCTGATTTGGTGGGGGTCTGAATTGTTTGAATATTTTCGTTTTGGCCATAATTTGTGTATGATGAACCATATTTTGAGCATACTTTTTGCACTAGAATTTCCCCCCTTTCATTACCTATATATGGATCAGATTGGCCCATTAGATAATTTTTAAAATTACACAAGCCACTTCCCATTCTAAGGTTTGATTAGCTATTTTGGAGTTTTTGGGGCTATGCCAGATACCTTTTTAGGACCCGATCATAGACATGATATTGGCACACATGAGACCCCGCCCTGATTTCATTTGAACCCATTCAGACATCGTAGGGGTTTTTATTAGCAATAAATGGTGCATTTTTAAAAGGCACACTTATCAGTATGCACAGGGCAGGCACACAGAAAAGGGAGAAAGACATGTTGATCATTAAAATGAAACCATTTTTAAAAGTGTAGGTATAGTAAGGGAGACATGGTATCACAAGTATGACACTGACACAAAAGGTACAATTTGTAAAACCTTTATTGAAGTTTCACTGGGGTAGGAGAAAACTCCTACTTTGCCCTATTGCTAAAATGGGAGTAGTCTCGGTCATCAAATAATAAATAAAACAGTCCTAGTTGAGTCCGTCAAATCAAAATGGTGTTACGCTCACCTGGTGTCCACGGGGGCGTCGATCTGAACTGGGCTGTTGTTATCTCTTCCAGCGACACACGGGCGCCGAAATGATGGACTAGACCGGACCACCCCGCTTAGCTTGTTTTGCCCGTATGAATATTCTTCTGTAATGGAGAAAAGGGAATTAGCCACCTGCGGGGACTGGGCGCCAACCCCACCTTCCCCCACTCCTGCGATCTCTTCCCACAACTTACTTCCGAACTCTTGCTATGTTCTCACCTGATAGTTTGGAAAGATGAGCTCTCCATCCTGCCTCGAGCACAGGGGCACGTAGATGACCAGTTACTTCACTGATGTGGGATGTTGGAGAGTTGCAGAATGGTATTGACTCCGTAAGGAAATAGTTTTAAAAAAGAGTTCAAAAACGTCTGGCCTTCACTCTGTCCAAATTCCCTAGGTTGCCTTAATAGTTCTTGAGAAGAGTTCCAAGTGGCAACCAGTAAGATGCAGGTAAGTGTTTATGGATTCTGTTCAGTTCGATAATGAGGACCTGGTCTAACCTGCGACCCTTTCCTTTTGCAGGCGCTGAATCGAGGAGGTTCCGGTGATTGCGGCCTCAGGCAGTAACCAGGTAAGTCTGTAGCGGAATTCGGTTTCCCCTACTTGTGCTTTTGTGTTGCTTTTGTTTCCCCTTTGGGGCCGGGGTACGGCGAAGAAGCTGTGGAGGCTGCGCCGACCCGAGATGAGGTAAGTACCCCCTGTGGTATCAGGTAAGTCCTGGGGATTGCCTTTATTGTCTGGGAATGCTCCCTTGCTCACCTTATTGTCTTTATTTCCACAGGTGTTGGAGAGCGGCCGCTGGATGCTGAAAAGCGCGATGGAATGCAGAGAATTGCTTCAGGTGAGTTTCCGCGCGGCGCTGCAGGATGCGAAGCGGCGCACGTCTGATGATTTCTTCCTTCTAGGTCAGAGCCAAGAAGATTCAGGATTCAGGTAAGGATTGCAGGTAAAACTCCGGTTCTAACCTTCCCTCTGCTTTCTTTCAGGTTTTCAGGAGCTCCGGCATCCAGGCGGGCGTGGCTGAAGACTGGAAGCTGCTGCAGGCACGGTGAGCGTTGCGCTGCAGGTGCAGAATAACGCGAAGCATGGGTTGCTGTCAGGGCGTGGTTTAAATAGCCTTGGAAGTAGTTCCAGGTAAGTATCCTTCCGCGGCCCCACCTGAGTAAAAAATAGTTCCTAGGGAAAAATAGTCCCTCCTAGGCCTCATTTGACTTCTGGTCACTGGCAGCATGGTCTGCCCCAGGTAAGTTAGCAGCATGGTCTGCTTCAGGTAAGTCCTTGACCATGAGCCTGGCGCCCATGGCGCCTGGACTGATTCTGAACTTATGAGCCTGGCGCCATAGGCGCCAGGACTGCACCCAAATAGCCCCTAATTGGGGTTCATGGGCTTGCATTAAATGGCATGATACCTGCTTCCGGGGTAGTTGGGCCAAACCTGGTTTCCCGGGGGCAGGCATCGTGACAGCACTCCCCCTCAAGGCCCCTCCTAAAGTCGTTCTTCCTCTGGGCTTTGGTTTGTTAGGGAACTCCCGGTGGAATTTCTTCACCAATTGGGGTGGGTGCACATGGTCACTACTTTCCCAGGACCTTTCTTGGGGTCTGTATCCTTTCCAATCGATTAGGTAAAAGAGTTTTGACCTAACCCTCTTGGAGTCCAAGATGTCTTTAACTTCAAATTCAGGTTCCCCGTCAATGAGGATGGGATCTGGTGGTTTGGTTAATCTGGTTCCTGGTTGGACTGGTTTCAAGAGAGAGACATGGAAGACGGGATGAATTCGCATATGGGCGGGCAGGTCCAACTTGACGGCCACTGGATTGATAATGGTCTTGATCGAGTAGGGTCCCAAATATCTAGGATTAAAGGTTTGTGTTCCCTTGAGTGGGATGTGTTTAGTAGATGGCCATACTTGGTCTCCTATCTGGTATTGTGGTGCTTCGCTCCTAAGTTGATCAGCGTTTTTCTTGTATCTATCCTTAGCTCTCTGTAAATGTTCTGTTGCTTCCTTGAAGGTTTGTGTAATGACGGTGTGGAGATGGTCTACTGCAGGCATCTCCAAACGTTGGGGCGAATCCAAGTCCGAGGTTCGAGGATGATGTCCATATATAGTATAAAAGGGGCTGTGTCCAGTTCCTGAGTGTACTGAATTATTGTACGCATATTCAGCGATCCATAAAATGTCTTTCCAATTGCTCTCAGACTGATGTAGCATACAACGCAGGTACTGTTCAAGAGTCTGATTGGTCCTCTCAGTTTGACCATCGGTCTGGGGGTGGTGACTAGTTGAAAGCCTAACATCTATTTGTGCCAGTTGGCAACATTTTCTCCAGAAGTGTGAGATGAATTGACTCCCTCGGTCGGAAATTAACACGGATGGGAAGCCGTGTAGGCGAACGATGTTTTCAAGGAACTCCTTGGCCAGGGCTGCAGCTGAAGGTATCCCTTTTAATGGAATAAAGTGGGCCATTTTAGAAAAAAGATCCACAATAACTAGGATAGTGTTGAAACCATAGCACAGGGGTAAGTCCGTGATAAAGTCTAATGACAAAGTGTGCCAAGGAATCGGTGGGATGTCCATAGGTTGTAATAGACCAGCTGGTCTTCTTTTTTGGCTCTTGTTTTGGGCACAAATGCGACAAGATAGGACAAACGATTTAATGTCCTTTCGCCAGAAAGGCCACCAAAATTGTTTCTTGATTTTAGCTTCCGTTTTTGTAATGCCAGGATGCCCCTCCATTAACGTGTCATGGTAACGAGAGACGACTAGCTCTTGTAGTTCCTTTTGTGGCAGAAATAGACGTCCTTGGTAATATGGTAGCTCATTGGTGACGGAGAAGTCTGGGCCTTTCTTAGCCCAGTCTTGTAAGGCAAGAGGATCAAAGAGTTGTCGGATAATTCCTTGAATGTCTTCCAGCGTCTGTACAGATGTTATGCCAAGAATTCGCTGTTCAGGAATTATAGGTACGGGTTCCAGGGTCACTTCTGCTTCTCCCATCCCTATTCGGGATAAGGCGTCTGCTTTACCATTCTTAGAACCGGGCCGATAGGTTATTACAAAATCAAATTCGGCGAAGAATAGTGCCCAACGGAGTTGGCGAGAAGACTGGGCCTTAGCTGTCTTTAGATATTGTAAAGTTCGGTGATCGGTGATGACTGTAATGGTATGTCTGGCTCCGAGTAGATAATGCCGCCAAGCCTTGAAGGCGGACTTGATAGCTAACAGCTCCTTATCAGTAATGGCATAGTTTAATTCAGGAATCGAGAACTTTTTTGACCAAAAGGCCACTGGGTGAATTTGGTTAGTTTCGGGGTCCTTTTGAGAGAGGACGGCTCCCATTGCCAAGCTGGATGCATCAGTCTCCACAATGTACGGGAGTTCAGGGCTGGGTGCCTTAGGACTGGTGCAGATGTGAATTTAGCCTTTAGCTCTTGAAAGGCGCTTTCCGCTTTGTCTGTCCACATAAAGCGTTTGTTTTTTCATAAGAGCGCCGTAATGGGATGAACTATATGCGAAAAGTCCGGGATAAACCTGCGGTAAAAGTTGGCAAAGCCGAGCATGCTTTGCACACCTTTGACAGAACTTGGCGAAGGCCATTTGAGAATTGCATCCACCTTTCGTGTATCCATCCTTATTCCTCTCGGGGTTAGGATAAATCCTAGGAATTCCACTTCGGTGGTGTGAAAAACGCATTTTTCCAATTTGGCATAAAGTTTGTGCTGGCGTAATTTTTCTAAAACTGCTCGGATGTGTTTGATATGATCAGATTCTGATGAAGAATATACTAGGATGTCATCAATATAAACGACAACGCAAACATCGATGAGTTCTCTAAGGACATCGTTCATGAAGAACTGGAAGGCTGCTGGTGCATTGCACAGTCCGAAAGGCATTACCTGGTACACAAATAGTCCGTACTTAGTGCGAAAAGCTGTTTTCCATTCGTTGCCCTCTTTGACACGTACCAAATGATATGCCTCCCGGAGGTCGAGTTTCGTATAAATGCAAGCTTCTTTCACTTGGTCTAGTAATTCTGGGATCAAAGGCAACGGGTACCGATTTTTAATGGTTATCTGGTTCAGTGCGCGATAGTCTATGCATATTCTGAGGTCACCTTCTTTTTTGGGCACGAAGAACAAAGCGGATGATGCAGGGGACTTAGACGGGCAAATAAAACCATTAGCAAGGTACTGGTCCAGGTATTGGCATAGGTGAATGTTTTCGGGCTCCGTAAGGGCATAGATTCTGCTGCAAGGGGGTTGTGCGCCTGGGATGAGATCTATTTGGCAATCATACGATCTGTGCGGAGGTAAGGTGTTTGCCTGTTCTTTTTGGAAGACATCTTGAAACTCTTGATATTCCGCAGGTAATTGCATGGCAGCTGGGGTTACAGAAGCCAGGGCTGTGTTCTGAGATTTCCTGGGGTAACAGGTGTGCGCACATTCTGGGAAGGTGATTCCCTTCTCTCGCCAATCAATGCAGGGATTATGTTTTTCCAACCAAGGTATCCCCAGTATTACTTGGAACTGCGGGGCCTTGATTAAATCAAACACCAAAGCCTCTCAGTGCCCATCCTTCGCCAGCAATGTCATCTCTGTGGTGGAGTGAGTTACGGGACCAGAGGCAATTTCCGTTCCATCAACTGTGGTGATGACATCTAAGGTGGTTTTTTGGGCGAGAGGTAGGTTCATCCTGGAAGCCAATTCACGGTCCACGTAGTTTCCTATGGCTCCGCTATCAACGTATGCTTTTACCGCATGCATCCGAGATGGCTGTTCTGGATCTACGAGGACCATTGGAATGATGAAATGCGAGGTCTGAGTGTCCTTCTTTAAGCTCGGCAAGCGGACCTCTACGCTTGCCGGGCGAGATCGTTTCCCGAGTCAGAGTTTTTATCTGCTGCCCCCACAACCTTCTTAGGCGGTTTTATAGGACAGTTCTGCAGAAAATGACCAGTATTCCCGCAATATAAGCATAGCTGCAATTGCCGTCTCCTTTCTCTCTCTTTTTGAGTCAAGGGTCCTCTCACCCCACCGATTTGCATAGGTTCTGAGGCTTCTGCTCCCTTGGAACTGACGTGGGTCTTGACCAACACTCGGTTCTCAAACTTGGCTCGATCGGTCTTCCTATTTTGAAGTCTGTGATCTAGTTGGACCACTAGGTTGATGTATTCCGCACAATCTTGAGGCGGGTTCACAATTTGGACCAAGACATCTTTGAGTTCTCCTCGAAGCCCTCGATGGAACAATGTGATTCGTTTAACTTCAGGCCATTCGGTTTCTACTATTAGTCTATTAAAGGTTGCAATGTAAGAAAGAAGATCCTGATTCCCCTGTCGTAGGGACAAAAGTTTGTTATCCAGGGCCTGACCCTGAGAGTGTCGGGCAAAAAGTCTTTCCATGCTTGTTTGAAACCCCTGTAAATCCCGAAGAATTGGGTCATCCTGATTAACTAGAGGAATGGACCAATCTGCTGCACTGCCGCTGAGATAGGACAGTACAAAGGCTACCTTGGCTTGATCACTTGGGAATGCTGCAGGTCTGCATAAAAAGTGTAAGCAGCACTGATTCATGAATACGGCAAACCTTTTAGGGTCTCCGGCAAAACGTTCGGGCGGAGCCAATGGAACAGTTCCTGGCAAGTTTATTTGTACAGGGTTACTTGATGGTACAGGAGCTGGACTAACCCCGAGTCCAGGTAGTGGTGTTTGCCCCGCCTGGGTTTGCAATAACTGTCTGGCCAAATCATCTGTCCGTTCCTTTGAAACTATCAGTTCCCTTCTAAGGGCATTAGTTTCCTGGCGGGCGGAGTGCACTTCAGCTCTTAGCTCCCCTAATAATTGGGCTAACTGATCCGTCTCTGAGGTCTCCATAACGCCCATGTGGCCTTTTATTGGTAAGCTTCGCGTTCTGTTACGCTCACCTGGTGTCCACGGGGGCGTCGATCTGAACTGGGCTGTTGTTATCTCTTCCAGCGACACACGGGCGCCGAAATGATGGACTGGACCGGACCACCCAGCTTAGCCTGTTTTGCACGTATGAATATTCTTCTGTAATGGAGAAAAGGGAATTAGCCACCTGCGGGGACTGGGCGCCAACCCCACCTTCCCCCACTCCTGCGATCTCTTCCCACAAATGACTTCCGAACTCTTGCTATGTTCTCACCTGATAGTTTGGAAAGATGAGCTCTCCATCCTGCCTCGAGCGCAGGGGCGCGTAGATGACCAGTTACTTCACTGGTGTGGGATGCTGGAGAGTTGCAGAACGGTATTGACTCCGTAAGGAAATAGTTTTAAAAAAGAGTTCAAAAACGTCTGGTCTTCACTCTGTCCAAATTCCCTAGGTTGCCTTAATAGTTCTTGAGAAGAGTTCCAAGTGGCAACCAGTAAGATGCAGGTAAGTGTTTATGGATTCTGTTCAGTTCGATAATGAAGACCTGGTCTAACCTGTGACCCTTTCCTTTTGCAGGCGCTGAATCGGTGGAGGTTCCGGTGATTGCGGCCTCAGGCAGTAACCAGGTAAGTCTGTAGCGGAATTCGGTTTCCCCTACTTGCGCTTTTGTGTTGCTTTTGTTTCCCCTTTGGGGCCGGGGTACGGCGGAGAAGCTGTGGAGGCCGCGCCGACCCGAGATGAGGTAAGTACCCCCTGTGGTATCAGGTAAGTCCTGGGGATTGCCTTTATTGTCTGGGAATGCTCCCTTGCTCACTGTATTGTCTTTATTTCCACAGGTGTTGGAGAGCGGCCGCTGGATGCTGAAAAGCACGATGGAATGCGGAGAATTGCTTCAGGTGAGTTCCCGCGCGGTGCTGCAGGATGCGAAGCGGCGCACGTCTGATGATTTGTTCCTTCTAGGTCAGAGCCAAGAAGATTCAGGATTCAGGTAAGGATTGCAGGTAAAACTCCGGTTCTAACCTTCCCTCTGCTTTCTTTCAGGTTTTCAGGAGCTCCGGCATCCAGGCAGGCGTGGCTGAAGACTGGAAGCTGCTGCAGGCACGGTGAGCGTTACGCTGCAGGTGCAGAATAACGCGAAGCATGGGTTGCTGTCAGGGCGTGGTTTAAATAGCCTTGGAAGTAGTTCTAGGTAAGAATCCTTCCGCGGCCCCACCCGAGTAAAAAATAGTTCCTAGGGAAAAATAGTCCCTCCTAGGCCTCATTTGACTTCTGGTCACTGACAGCATGGTCTGCCCCAGGTAAGTTAGCAGCATGGTCTGCTTCAGGTAAGTCCTTGACCATGAGCCTGGCGCCCATGGCGCCAGGACTGATTCTGAACTTATGAGCCTGGCGGCATAGGCGCCAGGACTGCACCCAAATAGCCCCTAATTGGGGTTCATGGGCTTGCATTAAATGGCATGATGCCTGCTTCCGGGGTAGCTGGGCCAAACCTGGTTTCCCGGGGGCAGGCACCGTGACAAATGGCCTATACTAACCAAAATCGAATGCCCTATATCTTGTACAAAAAGTGTGAAAGGGAGAACATGTACGCAAAGGAAAGTCAGTGTTCAAATATAAAGAATAAATGTGGCAGAGTCAGCTCTTCTCCCCACGTTGGACAGCACGGAGTAAGGCGGTCCCTGCAGGCAAGATGCCACACTCAGGCTCAGGCTCTTAACACAAAGGTAGTTCAAGAAGTGGTTCGAGGCCCACCTGGCCTTCAACGTTAAAGTATTACTTTCCAATTTCCAAAACACAGCTCACCAAATGTTCACACTAGTCGCCCTCTGTCGGGCTCAGACCTCTCAAAGCAAAGGTTTACGTCGGTCTCCCTCAGTCAGGCTCAGACCTCTCAAAGTAAAACAAAACACTTGCAGGGGTTCCCTTCCTCAAGCTTAATTCACCGCCTTTAGGGGTTTCCTTCCTCTAACTTATTACACCTTTGGTCTCCCTCAGTCGGGCTCAAACCGTTTCCCGATTTATTTATTTTGACACTTATAAAGCGGACTAAGCCCAGAGGCATCAAGGCGCTGTTACAACCAGTTACACTTTAGTCTTGAGTGGGCATGCAGAATAGGCAGGGGGAAGGGATGGGGGGGAACAAAGTGGAAGGAGCACAAGGTCAGACATGGGCGAGGCCCTTAAAAGCAAAGTTAGTTGAAAAGCAACGTTTTCAGTGTTATACTGAACACCCAGTGCAACTGTGCTGCTCTCAGAGTTGGCAGGAGTGTGTTCCAATGTCTAGCTGCAAAGGTAGGGAAGCTTTCCCCACCTGCTCTTGTTTTTTTTTTAATTTAGGAAGAAGCAGCCTGTTCGTGTATGCCAATCTGAGTGGCCTGTCTGATTGGGCTCTGTTGATCTTCCGAGAGAGGTAGGGTGGGGCTGAGTCTGAGAGGCATCTGTGAATGATGAATAGTGTTTTGAAAATCACTCTCGAACTGGGAGCCAATGGATCTCTTTCCTGGTGCCGGAGATGCGCTCTGTTTTGGCAATGGTAAGGGCAGCCCTGATGGCTTTGTTCTGGATCACCTGCATCTTGCTGATGTTGTGTTGTCAAGTACCTGCAAAGAGGGCATAGCAGTAATCTAGCCTTGCACCAATGATTACTCTGGCGATAGTGAGGCGACTGTCCTGGGAGAGGAAGGCTCTGGAGGCATTGATGAGCTTTGTAGTGTGGGCAGCGGATGAGGCGATGGCATTCACCTGGCGTGTGAGTGAGGGGGTGGCTTTGAGGTAGACTCCAAGGGTCTTAATTGAAGAGGATACAGCGATGTGGCTGCCGTCAATGTTGAAGTATGTGTATGTGGGGTTGAGTTTCTTGATTGCAGATGAGGGACCGACCAAGAGGAACTCTGTCTTTTCATCGTTCAGGCAGTCTCAGTGTGTGGCCATCCATGCCTGGATTGTAGAGTACACTTTGTTAAGGGTGTGCGTGTCATCTAGGTTGTTGCTGGACAGTGGGAGGATAATTTGGGTGTCATCTGCATAATTGGTGTAGAATATGCCGATGGAGTCAAGTAGGTCAGAAAGGGTGAATATATTGTAGAGGGTGGGGGCTATGCACGATCCTTGTGGGAATTGGCTCGGGTCGGGCACTGGCATGTTCAGCGAACACTCTCATGGACAGTCCTTCAGAAAAGATGCGACCCAGGCCGTAGTCTTGGTGAGAAATGGGCTGCTGTGGTGAGGTGGTGGCAGAGGATGTGGTGGTCAGCGAGGTCGAACGCAGCTGAGAGGTCTAGTAGAAGGAGGAGAGTAGGCAGACCTTTTTAAGCAATGACACATTCTATATTATCCATTTAGGAACCAAGAGTACACTCAACAATTTTTTTTTATGTCAACACACAAGTGTTTTTCAAGAATTCGTTGACTTTTATTTTCAAGGCGATAGAAGAGCCATGAAGCATTTCACACCAGAGTTTGTTTCTATCCACCCAGGCTGTAGTAAATACAAATTGTGCAAAACTTTCCACTCTCTTCTCTCGAAGATTTGGACATTTCAGTAATAAATGTTTTAGGGATTCACCTACGCCTTTTAATTTACAGAACCGACATTCTTCGGTCCCACAAGAGCTCAACCCCCGAATGAACAGGATCTCATTTGTACTTAGGACGTTAAACCTGAAGCGCATATAAGAGTTTCAAAATTCTCTTGACGGATATTTTTTCAGGTATACTTCCGGGTAAGGACAGAATTTCGAATATGACACACTATCAGAATATAACTTTGAATTCAACAAAATTACATTGTTCTCCAACCAATCAAATGCATTAACAACCTCCTTTACTTTATCTGGAAACTTAATAAGTGTATTTACCGATAAACCTAAATCAGAGTTTTTTCTCACAGTCCTCTTTTAAGTTATACATAAAGTTTCCATTTGTAACATGTTTCAAATGAGCATAAATTGTACCGTTTTCAGCAATCAGACATTTTCTTAATAGAGCCAGTTTTCTATTGAACATGATGCTATTGAGTGAATGCAGACCAAGTTAATATCTTATTAGCTCGAGAGGAATACATTTTGGAACATAATATAATATTTTTTGCCATATCATGGACTCCAGTTGACGTAAAAAGGGCCACATAGAATTAGAGAAAAATTCACACCGATAAAACAGTCTTGGCAACACCTTGAGCCTATAGAACGGAATGCAGGGGTCAAAAGTAAGTTTACCATATGTTCTTTCAATGGCTCTTATTTGATTGAGAGCCACTTTTGCTTTTTGTGTCAGGCTGGTTTTTATCACTTTACTGGAGTTACTGGAAAAAACATACCCCAACCAGGTTAGGACCGTTTGGCTTTTAATTTTTGCACCATTACAGGTCCAATATGAAAAATACGGGGTAGGACTTTTACAACCCACTTGAAAGATTATAGTTTTGATTGGGTTAATTTTCAATTTTCTTTTATCAATAAACATACCAAAATCATTTATCAGCTTTTGCAGGCCGATTTTTGTGCAGTCCATTAATAAGAAATCATCAGCATGACACCCACCTAACAGTTGAGCCTCCAATTTTAGGTCCAATTAGACCGCTAGCATCCAAGGACCTACCTGCATTAGACACATACAGATTAAAGAGTGTTGCAGCTAATCTGCATCCGTGTTTAAGCCCGTTCACAGTAGGAATAATATCAGTCAGACTTCCTTTATTATTCAGCCTGACTCTAATTGTTGTTTCTGTGTAAAGATGAATAATGACATCTAGCAAGGCTTTATCTATGCCTAACATTGACAAGGTTTTCCATAATGTAGGCCTATCAACAAGATCAAAGGTGGAACTTAGATCCATGGATGCAATATATAAGTGCTTCATAGCTTTTTGTTTGACCGCACTCATTAACTCAACCATCAACAATCCTCCAGCATCAGTCCCTATAGATTTACGAAAACCAATCTGCCTATAGTCTAATATATTGTTGTCATCAATCCACATATTCAGTTTTTCAAGTACTATACCAGAAATAAAATGTGACTCCACATTCATAAGTGTGATCGGCCGATAATTCTTGGGACACAGACGATCACCTTTCTTGAAAAGTAACAATACATATGACACTTTCCAGTTGTTTGGTATCCTCTTTTTGAGGCAAATATCCACAAATAAGAAATGCAGAAGCTTAGACCACAAGTCAATATTATTATTTAAATTAGCAAATGACAAAAGATTGGGAACCAGAGTGGAGGTGGGCTTCGCTTTTTTAATTAAGCTTTTAATGTTCAGGATTGATGTGTCCAAATGCCATACAACATCTATGAGAACCTCAGGACACAAATAGTTTTCAGGAGATTTGTATAAAGATCCAAAATACTTGGACCATACCCCAGCATCTATAGGATTCAGTTGTAAATGCTGTTGATTACATTGGTCTTTATTTATTAAAGACCAGAAGCTGGTATTATTGTTCCCACGCATGGCCTCTAACATTGCCTCCTCATCTTTTTGGGCTAGCTCGCCTTTGATACTCTTAATCCAGTTCTTATATTTTTGTTTACATTGCCTAATTTTTAAACTCCTCTCAGTTTCCCCCATGTCTTTTGTCTTTATATTTTTATATTCCATTTTACGTTTTTTCCATCATTGAATGCTTCAATTTGAATAGGAAAGGACAACATTTAATTATTATCCTTACTCCATGGGAGTTCCAAACTTAACATTGCATGATCGCTATTACAATTTTCTATGACTTTTTACAATACAATTTTTCATGGGTGGTCACAAATATATAATCTAGTATGGAACATGATCCACAAGCAGCCCAAGTTGGCAAAATGTTATAGACCGGCTCCAAACCCCAACTCTTTCCAAAGTCCAGCCATTGACGACCTCTAGTTTTTTTACTATCCAAATTGGGCGAAAAAGCACGTTTTTGATACTGTGCAGCTTTTGTAAGTGAACAATCCGCATTCAGATCACCCACAAGTAAAATGAAACCTTGTGGGTATGAGTCAAGCCAATTGCAGATCTCTTCATTTAAATAGACAAAGAACTCCTGTAAATCGCATCTATTCTCATTGCATGTATTCCAATATACATTGAACATCAAAATATGAACAATTCCAACATCTGTTGTCAGTTGAAAACTTGCTCTTATAGCACAATCCAGCACAAAAGAGCAGTCCAATAGTTTGATGCACACATCAATTCTATATGCCAAAAACAAACCACCGCTAGGTCTGCCTCTATCTTTTTTTTTTGCAGCTAGACCTAGGGTATTAAAACCATCGATGTACAAGCCAGAGGTGACCCAAGTTTCTTGCAACAGCACAAAGTCATATTTACTAAGTTTCACACTTATTTCAGTGTCTAGCAAAAGATGTTTATAACCTCTTGTATTCCATGACACAAGTTGAAAGTAAGACCTTGCGCTAAAGTGGTTTGGGAACAGATTTCAATTCTGCAATAGATTCTCGTAGGGAAAGTGCAAGCCAGCGCCACTCTTGCATATCCTTTAGACAGGACTTTGCTTCATTGATAACCTCAATCCCTTCATTTCGTGCAGGTGGGATTTCAGATGTTCTAGTCTCAGAGGTTCCATTGTACATCTTTTTTTGTCTGTGGAGGCTTATGATTGAATGTATTATTGTAGGGTATAATATCAAAGCCCCTCCTCTGTAGCAAGCCCACCTCCTTCAAGAGAAGTGCTCTAATCAGGGGAGATTTGATGATCAGCTGTACATAATCATATCTCAGATTATGAATGAAGTCCACAAGTAGTATATCCGCCGAAGTTATCAGGCAAAGTTCAGGGATTTCATTAAATAAATTCAATATATATGGTCTATTCAAGGAACTAGGACTGCCTTCCTCAAGTACATAGTACATAATTAAACTATGCTCATCTGGAAAAGCCGGTGGCCTTAAATGCCCAAGTGGCGGATCATTCTGCAGACTATGCCCCGTTGGCACGGGACCATTGTTAACGATGGGCATTCTGCATGGAGGTTCAAATAGCCCATCCGTCATATAATAGTGTCTACAAAGTCCCTTGACGATGTGTTTTCGTTGGGTTGAATCAGAGCATAACCATTACAACTTGTGGCAAATTTCTTTTTTAGGATATTATCAACCATAGTTCCCAGAGTATGTTCTGAGACCCCGTCAAGGCCATGACCTGCACCATTTGTAACTGCTTCTGTTTCTGGCTTACAGGTCTGCCCACGTTCTTCATTTATAGGTCTAGAGTCTACATTTCGGGACCCGCATGATGATTGATCCAAGGTGTCAGTCAGATTATCATCATGCAGGATTTTTTTAGTAACTTTCGGCAAGGCAGCCATGTTTTCACTCAGCTTCTGTTTTTTTAAGATGTTTTCGATCAAGCAACAAACATCTTGCCCTGTAAGGCCCTTCTGGGTCTGCACACGTTCTTCATTTATGGGTCGAGAATCTGCATTCAATGACCCGCCTGCTGGTTGAACCAAGGTTTCACTCAATTTATCTTCATGCAGGATATTTTTAGTAACTTTCGACAAAACAACCATGTTTTCACTCAGTCTCTGTTTTTTTAAAATGTTTTCAACCATACTGCAAACATCTTGCTCTGTAAAACCGTTCAGAGGGGTCACACATCCAACCACCTTGGCTTCATTTACCGTGACATGCTCAACCCTAGGAATATGAGTACCAGTTCTGGCTCGTATATTCAGGATTTCACTAACTACAGGACCAGAGTCATCATATGACTGCAGATCATCAACACAAACCACATTATCATTCATCAGGTGAGGGGGTACACAAGGTGACATGAGACCAGTTGAGGACGGTGTATTGGGGCGTGACTGCATTTCTGGATTTTTAAACATATCAAAGATGTCGGCCACGCCTCTTTCCATATGCCTAAGATTTTTATCAATCCTGTCTGTCACCTGTTTATGTTTAAGAGCATCTGATAGTATATTGGCTCCCTCAGTATAATCTTTCTCAGATTTGTTTCCTATTTCAGCTGTTCCTTCACGTGATATGTAATTCTTTCTTGCAGCACTAGGCATTGTATTCGCACGTGACTCATAGGGAACTTCTTTATCGTTACAAAGGTCATCACAAGAAGTTCGTAGGTCTATATTTCTCATAAACTTACGCAAACTCTTGTTTAAACCCTTAGGCTGAGAAACATTTTTTTCTTTTTTGCTTTCTTCGCTTGTTTTTTAGATATTTTTGTTAACACAGGCTCATTCAACATATTTCGTCCCTTCTCACTATCTTCCTTACCATCTGATAGTGTAATTACATTGGACTGTTGTGCATATACTTCTTCCTGGGCCAGAATTGTGTTATCAGAAATAAGTATAGGTGCGCTTCTAACAGCCTGGCCCAGTATTGTGTTGTCAGAAATAAGTATAGGTACACCTCTAGCCTCCTAAGTACTTGCTGTTAGGACACCACCACAAATGTTTTGATGCACCAAATCCGAATTTAGTGTTTTTTTATTAAATTTTTCTTCCCACTCATTCATTATACTAGAGCACAGTTCTGGTAAGGCTCTTAATGCCAGTACAATTTCATTCAGCAGTCTAGACTGCTTCTTGAGCTCGATAAACATGAACCCATTCACACTTGCATGTTCATTTTCTATATTTACTTTAACATTATTAGAACATTGATTGACCTCACCCTCTGTGATGGTTTCTAGATGTTGAGTGGTTCCCATTAAGGATTGATCCGCTGTACTAAAAATAGCGGGCGTATTATCAAACAACAAGCTTGAATTTAGGTCAAATGGTAACATATTATCAGGAACCAAGGTACTATCCCCTTCGTACAGGCTTTGAGAGGAAATAGGAAAAACAGTATTACACACATCTGAAGCGCTACCACAGACATTTGTACTCGGCTGTGCACTTTTAATTAAATCGTCATCTGTGTCCGACCGCCAGGCAATGCTGTCGCTACGGCCAATGCCATACTTGTAGGACGTGTCAGGATTTTAGGAACAAACTTAGCTTTCTGAATTATTTTCCCTCTGTAAACAGACATTAAGGCTAACAAAAGGGACGTGAGCCCAACAGGATTTTCACTACGTTCTTCGCTTGTGCCTTTATGCAGATGTATTTAACACTAACACCAGAGGAGCCTTATACAGCTTGACTCAGTATCTGCCCAAGCTGTAATTAACCACCCAGCTTGACGAGTGCATATAAGTGAGGATAGCTAGACACAGCAAGTATGCATTACACAACACAACCTATGAGCGTAACTTAACGCATGTATCGATGAGCAGACTTCACAACTCTATGCCTTAGACTTAATCTTACCTCAGACTTCTAAGTGTGGAGATGCGTCAACAAACCTAGGATTCTTGGACTCAGCGCATACGGGCAGAGAAAGGGCAAAACAAAAAGAAAGCCTCTCAGGCCACTGTGCCACATCTGACGCAGCTGAACAGCAGAACAGCTACTTCTGAGCTACTTCTCAGAGCGCGCGGGCAGGAGCGCGCGGCCGGCCTGTTTTATTGACGCTGAGTAAAGGGGGCGTGGCTTCAGATCACTAAAAAGAAGTAAAGTATAAAATTAAAGACTATAATTCTCATTAACCAAGAATAAATAATTTAGAGTGTCCACAAATGTTCCTTTACATTGTTGAGAGTGATTAGGGGCGGGATAGGCGTCGTAGGAGATCCTCTCCTCACGTAGCTCGTAGCATGTAGCCCGGAGTCTCCTGGCAGAATGCAAAACAGCTACTTGCGAGCTACTTCTCGGAGCGTGCGAGACTAACACCCAGGACATCAAAGATGACATCACAAATGTCACTGATGACATCACGTCTGGCTCCCTCTTTTTTCCTTTACTGACATTTCTAGGCCAGTAACAGTCAGGAACAAAAAATTCAAAAAGTACTATATTTGTAGACTTATACTTCAAATATGTTCTTACAGTAATTCACTTGGGGTTCACTCACAGCATATGAAACATATACATAGGGGAAAACAGACTTGGAAGACAGCAATGCCTTCTATGTATGAAGATGATCAGTAAGGTTATTAACACTTTCTTATAGTTCTGCTGTTTTTGTTTATTACTGTACTTTCACTAGATATGCTCATAGGTGTATACATTGTACTCATAATACTTTCCTTCGTGTCCATTCACATTATGTGATAAATATACATAGGAAAGTAGTACCTTTGAAGCGGAGCAATCATTTCTGTGCATGAAGATAATCAGTTAGGGTATGAAGATTGTCTGGTAATACTGCTGTTTTTTTGTTTACTTCATTTTCCCTGTATATGCTCATATTTGTATGTGTTGTTGTCTGTTTGTGTTTTGTTTCGAATAATGCAATTATGTAGTAAGTGGGTTTTATTAGCTAGTTATTAAATGTTGCACAGTAGGCAAAACTGTAATAAAAAGCATTTATCATTTTACTATTCAACATGGTAAGATTAATAATATTTCACATCCATCATGTATGTTGCACACAATGCCTATGTTTCTACATGAGTACCTTAGTATACTGGAAAGAACCTGATAATAGAATAGTATTCATATCAATCCATTACTTAATGCACTACCTACCTCATGATATTTATTCCAATAATCCTTCACACTTTACCAACATTACTATAAGAATCCCTTGTACAGACTTTTCATGAAAAGTAAATGCACATGTGATGTCATCAGTGATGTCTTCAATGACATGTGTGATGTCATCTTTGATGCCCTGGGTGTTAGTCTTAGTAGTGCACGGTGGTGGCGCGAGTTATGGTTGCTTAGCTTACCATAACTGGCGAATTTCAGGGGGTTTTCGGTTTTATGTGGAACCATAACATCCCATTAACAAAGTTTTTTTCACTGAATTTCATAGGTTTTCTAGTAGCGCAACTTAACCATAACGTCCCTTTAACAAAGTTTTTTTCACTGAATATAGATATAGATAATGGAAATGTTATAAATGTTTACTAAGACTCCCTTAGCTTACATACATATAACATAGAAAATACTGAACCCCCTGCCCCGCTAGTAATTTTGATACCCGTGGACCGTGTGCGTGTCCGCGGACGGACGCGGTCACCATCAACACTGCAAAAACTCAGGGGGTATCTTACATTATTGTATCATACAATAATAAAATCAAACATGTTCAAAAAGCACCACATAAATACATTACGTTCAATAATAAATAAGAAGTGGAACCTCTATATGTAACACACCAACCTTCCCATTACATAACATACGCAACAATGCAATATACCAAAACAAAATAATTATGCCTCCAACAGAATTACCTCACACAAACTGCAAAGCAAAAATCAGCAGCACACGTACGCAGTAGTAACACCAAAACGTAGCAACAAATTAGTGAGTAGACAACATTTATTTTATATATTTATAAACCTTCTGTATTAGGTTTAGTAAAAATAATATTTATATTTCTTTTTACACAGAAATGTCTACTACTTTGGAATGGCTGGAAGAAAATTTTCCTCGTGACAAAATAAGTGAAAACATTGATACTAATGGAAGACACTACACTTCTCTGTATATACAAATTATTACCCATTACTTTATGTGTACTGACCACTTTTATTTTTTAAACACACCATACAGACATTAAAAATAATACAGAAACAGACCTTAGAAAACCATCTGCCGCAAATGCAGCAAAAAATTGATCTATTAAAAGAATAGTGCACTTAGAAATACTATTAGTGCTTCTAAGCATACGTTGATTGATCGTACAAATATTTCCTATGCACCTTACCGTAATTCTCCTCTATTTTACACATGCAAAATCAGGCACCAGGGCACAACTATCTTGTGATAATTGTATCCGTTGCCGCATCGCCTAAGGTGGACTACCCTGGCGGCACTAATTCATATGCCCCACCCCTGAGGCTGACATCACCAAACCTAGTGATATTCTCCACCTATCTCCAGGACACCACTATACAGCGTAGTAAAACGCACCCAATCATCACCTACGTGAAAACGTTACTTGACACAGAACCCGGAATATCAACACACATCTCACAACACAGCGCATCCCAATTTTGAATATAAAACCATACTTTTAAAGGAAATAGCAAAATTGTACAATTTGTTAAGTACTTTTATTTCACAATAAACGCTCCGATAACATCTGCTATTGCCATATTCAAGCAAATAGGTAATTTATTTTCTTCATTCTCGATCCACAAATGTTTATCGTGAGTCACGCAGTGTTCCTTTTGGGTATAAGAAGCGAATTGGACGCACTTTGAAACGCAAAGCTTTGGCATGAACTTGGTGCTAGGCCACCGTAAACGATGTCAAGTTACTCCTTATCGCTGGTACAGCATAAGGGCATATGGGCCTGTGCCGATCGGCCCAAAAGAGCGTCACTGTGATCCACCCATTCACGTGTATCTGTAGTTGACGGTTAAAAAAAACATCAGTTTGTATCTGGAATCCATGACAATCGCAGAAAACCAATATGTAGCTGTTTAAAAAAAGATAACAGAAATGTGTCTCAGTAGCCGATCTTTCTTACAGTTTATCATTTTAACCATTAATTTGGCCCCCTGTTACAACTATTGATAAACATGATAGTGAAACAATGGGAACTCAGACAAAACAACGTGCAAAGTACTCTTCAATTTGCTTCAGAAGATACTGCTATAGAGTATGGTCAGCTCGAAATGGGATGCAGAGGCTGACACTGCAATCAGGGAGCAAGATAAAGCCAAGAAGAACACAGATGGGATTTTAATTAAATATAAGCGTTGAATTACGCATGTGTGGAACCTGGGGAAACCCACTACTGGACTCCACGCATCTCGATGCTGCACTGCCCATGTGCCCAGAACAAAACAAATTACACACACAAGTTGTAATTGCGTGTCGTTGCAATATGCCACACACAACAAACAAAACAATGTAACACACCAATAATGGTCCCCGAATGATAATTTGACTAGTTCATGTATAAAATCGTCCAAAGTAAAAACGTACATAATATTCAGCATTTCCATTCTATCGGCGTAACGCAGACACTCCATTCAGGTCAACGAATTTTCATAAAATGAAATTACATGTTCCTTTGTCCAATTTTTGAATGGTGAACATTATCATATTTGAAAGTCTTACATCCCTCCCTTCATGCATTCCTTTCGGAATCCTCCCTTTGGTTCAAGGTCGAAAAATAATTGAACCTTATACTGTGCAGCATGTGTGGGTTTGATCAGCTACAAAACAAAAGTTCAACGGCGCTGACCTTCACTCAGAATGGGAACCAATAGCCCTTCAGACCACAGTGGCATTACAAATATTTTTGAAAA
This sequence comes from Ambystoma mexicanum, assembly GCF_040938575.1. NCBI lineage: Eukaryota > Metazoa > Chordata > Amphibia > Caudata > Ambystomatidae > Ambystoma > Ambystoma mexicanum. The sequence goes on along the minus strand of NC_090928.1, from coordinate 950,946,034 downwards.
ACATATGAATTGTTTGCTACCATTCACCAATGCGGGCGACATTTCTACGGATTTATTTTGTTCCTCCGGAGAACTTCGAACTCTCCCAGCGACTCCGACAGTCAGGCCACACCACCGGTCACTTCATCCCATCGCCTCTTCAGACAGCAAATCACGTAAACATTTTTGAAAGGAGCAAGTCTCGAGCCCTAACAAAATGTGTTCGAATGAGAATGTCCGAGCAAACCCTGCTGCAACCCTCTCCGCCACGACGCGGACCCTGACCCGAATTGACCACAGTTATATATCAGAGGCCTAGAATTTGCACACGTGTGTTTGTACTATCCCACTTTCAGTCACTAGCGAGATGAACGGTGTGGGAGTCTTGCCACCTTACAAATACAAACACGTAGTAAATACATAATAGTAATGCTTTCACGTTAGAATGCGGATGGTACCAAAAACAACTGCAAGCTAACTGGATTTACACATGATAAACTATCACTTGGTAAGAAAACCTTCACAACAGTAGGTATAATCTACCATGCAGGAGCCACAACCAATGCACGTCACTACACTGCATATATAGAAAAGAAGTGTGGATGGGTCAAATATAATGATAGAGCAAGTTACTCTCTTACCTGGTAACGTTCTTTTGATGGGATGGTCCGACGACGTATTCCATATCTATGACAGTAATCACCACAGCTGTGCTGCTTCGGAAAATCTTTCGGCGTCGATGACGTCGATACGCCGTCCTCGAGGACCTCCTCCGACGGCCGACGTCACCAGATGTTACAAGTAGAAAGCACGACGCCCGTAGCCTCAGTTGTAGTTTTTTTCCAGAACGTGTGGCACCAATAGTCTGCCATTATGACCACAGAAAGCCTTGCGGAAATGTAAGCTGCAATCACATAAGAAATTCTGTAGTGGGGAAGGCAGGGAGGGAGGGAGCGATACGGAATACGTCATCGGACCATCCCATTGAAAGAACATTACCAGGTAAGAGAGTAACTTGTTCTTCGAGGGGATTGGGTCCTCCGACGTATTCCATATCTATAACAGACTCCCAAAGCAGTACCAACGTAAGGAGGTGGGTAAATAATTTAGAATATACAAATTTAGAATGCCCAATCAAATTGCAGAGTAAAGGACCGTCTTGCCAAATGGCAGATCCTGCCCACAGATAGAATCGAGGGAGTAGTGACGTACAAAAGTATGGACCGGAGCCCAGGTGGCTGCATCACAGATGTTACGAATAGGAACACCCCTCTGCAGAGCAGTAGAGGCAGCCATACCCCTGGTAGAATGGGCCCGCAAGCCGACCGGTGGGTCCTTACCCGCCAAGCAGTAACATTCAGAAATTGCCAGAATATTCCAGCGAGACAAAGTCTGCTTAGTCACAGCTTGTCCCAAGCGCTTTCCAGCGTAACCAATGAAGAGTTGATCATCCACTCTGACCCGGGACATGCGTGAAATATAAAAGCTTAAAGCTCTCCTAGGATCGAGCCTATGGAGCCTCTCCTCTTCCTTACCAGGATGCAGAGGAGGATAGAATTCTGGAAGAATAACCTTCTGGCCTAAATGAAATTTCGACACCACCTTTGGAAGAAAGGAAGGACGAACTCTAAGGACAATCCTGTCCTTATGAAACACAGTGAAGGGTTGCTTAACTGAAAGTGCCTGTGACTCACTCACACTCTGCGAGCAGAAGTGACCGCAACTAAAAATACAGTTTTAAGGGTTAACAGTCTCAAAGGACAAGAATGCAAAGGCTCAAATGGGGTACCCATTCGAAACTTGAAAACACGGTTCAGATCCCAACCGGGCACCTGGAAAGGTGACGGAGGGAACACATTAGTGAGCCCTTTCAAAAACTGAGAAATTAAAGGGATTTTAAAATAAGAACACTCCTCAGACGAGCGCTTAAATATAGACAGCGTCGCCAGGTAACCTTTGATGGTACCCACTTGCAGGCAAGAAAGCAAAAAAGGCATAACCATAGGAATGTCACATTCTTAACCCTGCACCAGTCGCAGAACTTTCTCCAACGGCAACGGTACAGGGACTTCGTTGCCCGCCGTCTGGCTGAAAGCAGCACCTCCAACACGTCTTCAGGGAGGTCCCAATCCTTATACCTCAACCTTTCAGAGGCCAAGCGTGAAGGTTGAGGGACCTGACCTCTGGATGGAGAACCTGAACCTGAACCCCCCTCCCTTGAGAGAAGATCGTCTCGGTAGGGAAGACGACGTGGAGGGCAGATGGACAAGTCGAGAAGGTCCGGGTACCACGTCCTCCGGGCCCATGCCGGAGCAATGAGGATCATTCGGGAACCGAACCTCCGTAACCTCCGCAGCACTTGCGGGATGACGGGGACTGGAGGAAACGCATACAGCAGCAGGAAGGACCACTCCACCACGAATGCGTCTCCTATAGCTCCTCTTGGAGGAAATTCCCGCAAGCAGAACCTTTCGCACTTCCGGTTGACACTGGAAGCGAATAGATCCACTTGAGGGGTCCCCCAAAGGGCAAAGATCTCCAGGAGAATCTCCTGAGCCAACTCCCACTCGTGAGAGATCGCGCTCTGCCTGCTCAGAGCGTCCGCCATCTCGTTTTCGTCTCCGGCCAGATGAACTGCTGAGATCGAAACTTCCTGCTGGATTGCCCAGAACCAGAGCTGCATCGCCTCCCTGCACAGAGGAAGTGACCCTTTTTGTTGACGTAGCACATGGCCACTGTGTTGTCCGTCAGGATCAGGACATTCTTTCCTCGCACAGTCGGCAGAAAAGCCTTCAGGGCAAGCCTGACGGCCCTCAGCTCCAACAGATTGATATGGAGTCTGGACTACGACGGAGACCAACGACCGCTGACTGTCAGCTCGTTGGCATGAGCTCCCCATCCCGTGAGGGATGCGTCCGTCACGATCGTCACCTCTGGCCAGGGTAGCCAAAATGGAGCCCCCCGCATCAGATTGCCTTCGTCGGCCCACCACAAAAGATCCTGGCCGACCGAGGGCGGCACCTGAACGGGGTCCGACATCCTGCCGGAGGACTGAGACCACTGGAACTTGAGAGCCCATTGCAGAGATCTCATCTGAAACCTGGCCTCTGGCACCAGAAGAATGCAGGATGCCATGAGGCCGAGCAACCTCAAGAACACGAACGCTGGGAGACTCTGGGCATGCTGAAACTTGTGCACCACCTGCTGAATGTGGTGAGCCATCACCTGGGGAGGAAAACACTGCCCCAGGGACGTGTCGAGCACTGCTCCGATGTACTGGAGCCTCTGAGTTGGCGTCAAGTGGGACTTCTTTAAGTTGAGGGAGAAGACCAGCTTGTGGAGGGAGTGGCAGGTGACGGACAGATGATCCAGGACTTGTTCGGGAGAGCGCGCCCTGATCAACCAATCGTCCAGGTAGGGGTAGATTTAAATCCCCCCTTTCCTGAGATGCGCTGCCACCACTACCATGAGCTTGGTGAAGACCCTTGTGGCGGAGGTCAATCTGAACGGCAGGACCCGAAGCTGAAAGTGCAAGTCACCAACCGCGAACCTCAGGTACTTCTTGTGCTTGTGTTGATTCGGCACATGAAAATAAGCATCCTTGAGGTCGAGAGACACCAACCAGTCCTGAAGTTGAAGGGGCCGGAGGACTTGAGAGAGAGTAACCATCTTGAACTTGTCCTTCCTGAGGAGTTTGTTCAAACCGCGCAAGTCCATGATGGGTCTCAATCCCCCGTCTTTCTTCGAAATCAAAAAATAAGGGGAACACCATCCCTTGTTCCTCTCCGCTACAGGCACCAGTTCTATGGCACCTTTCTCCAGCAGGGATTGAATTTCCTGCGCAAGGAGCGGATCCGGACTCTTCAAAGAGAGGTTCCCTGGTGGATTGTCATGAGGCCTCTGCCGGAAAGGAAGACAGTAGCCGTGGGCTATGATCTCCAGAACCCACACATCTGAAGTAATGGCACGCCATTCTACAAGATGCTGCGCCAGTCTTCCCCCAACCGGTGAAGCATGGGCCTCATGACTGAGCAGAAGCGGCTGCGGCGTTGCCTGAGGGCAAAGAGGCAACTGCACGCACGACCTTGGCACCTCGAGTACCTTGTTTTCCACCTCTGGCACTCTTACGGTTGCAGCTCCTCTCGCTTTACTAAAGGATGAGTAATAACGAAAGGAACCTCCCCTCCATTGCTGTCCCTTAGGACGAAAAGGCGGAGGTTGGTGGACTGCATTGCCCAACGACTTTGCTGCAGCTTTGGAGGTCTGCAACCTCTCAAGGCTCTCGTCAGCCTTGCTGCCAAAAAGATGTTCACCATCAAAGGGCATGTTAAGGAGCCTGGCTTGCACATCAGGAGCAAAACCCGACTTCTTCAACCACGCAAACCTGCGTATTACGGTGCTTGCCGCCATGGACTGGCTGACACAGTCTGCCATGTCCAAACCCGACTGAACGGACTCACACATGGCATCCTTTCCATCCTGAATAATAGCAAGAAAACCATCCCGTTTGTCCCCTTTGGGAATATATTCAGCCGCTAAGGCAATACAGTTCCACAGAGTGTGCGTGAAACGTGACAAGGCACATATGGAGTTGGCCGCCTGAAGAGCCATACGCCCTGAAGAAAACACTTTCTTTGCCCAGCCATCAAAACGCTTGTCGTCCCTATCAGGAGGGATGGTAGGATACGACGCCTGCTTAGCTGGGGCCGTAGCTGCCTGCACCACCAAACTCTCCGGAGTGGGGTGCGTGGTCAAGTATCAGGGGTCACTACTGGCTGGACGGTATTTTCACGGCAAAGACTTGCCCACTGCCGGGAGACTCTCCGGAGCAGTCCAAGCCGCTGCCACCCTTCTTTGCAGAGCCATATGGAATGGCAGTACCGGGTCAGTGGGTGGACCTTGATCAAGGATATCCGTAAGGTCATCCTGCACAAAATCAACTGGGGGCGCTGACCACCCCTAGTAGTCTGCGACCCTCGACATAAGGTGCCGGTACGATGACTCGGCATGGGTGCCAGGCTCAGGCCTACAGAACTCCACCTCCGGAGAGGTGTCCAGACCACTGGCGTTATGCAGTGACTGACGCAAGTCCTCAATCTGGCTATTACCAGAAAGAATCTCATCTGGCACCGTGTCCAGAACCAACCCATCTTCAAAACCCTCCTCCACCTCGGAAATATACTCCATAGGCTGGAAAGGGGGCAAAGAATACGGGAGAAAGACATGTTTTGCCCTGGCCAGAGCCTTTCTAGGGGGTTCCCCCGTGCCAGGGGGGTACCTCCGACACCACAGCCTCGAAAGGCATCGAGGGCATTGAGTGAAACAGCGTCGATGTCGAGTGAATCAGCGTCGACGTCGAGTGCAGCGCCGACAGCATTGACGGCTTCGACACAGGCCTCGAGGGCGGAGCCCCGAGCATGTCCTTCGACAGCCTGGGCGCCGATTGCAACGACTTCCTCGAAGGCGGAGCCTCGAGAGAGAGTCTGTCGACGACCTCGGCACCACCGGCGTCAACGTCTTCTTCGAAGACTTCACAGGTGCACACGGGCTCGAGCGCGTCGAGGACCGGGACCTGGAACGGGCTTGACTAGAACTATTCCCCTTGTCCGAGCGGGACCTCTCCCACGATTCGTGCCGACCACCCGAGCCCGAAGGCGTACGAGCGGTGTCTCTAGTACGGTCACGGCCGACCCCACTCGGAGGCGCGGACAGAATGGTGCCCTGCGATTCAAGAATCGCCAACATTTTCTTCCCAAAGGAAGCCCATTCCTCCGGATAGGAACGCTTGGTGGGATAAGAAACCCGCCAACTGGCGGAGTCCTCAGATGAGGATGGGGAAGGCGACCGATGACCGTGCTTCCGGGAGTACCTCGAAGAGGCAGAGGAGTGGCGGGACCAAGACCCCCTAGACTTACGACTACGATGCGGAGAGTCATCCCTCGAATCATCCGTCGAAAGCCCAGTGGACCTCGCCTTCCGGGGCTTGGACGCTTTACCGACCGTCAGCTTCTTCTTACGTTCCCGCAAGGCCTTGGATGTAAGCGACTGACAGTCGACACAATCATCCATGTCGTGGGCCTCACCGAGGCACCAGAGGCAGGCGTCGTGCAAGTCTGTCACCGAAATCTTGGACTCACAGTCCCCACACTTCTTGAAGCCCGGACGCGGGGTGGAAGAAGAGGAAGACATCCTGATAATACTTTCACAAAACGAACAGGTTCAAAGAACTGAAAGAACAGAAACTCCAAAGAGTCGAGGCGCACCGAGATCTCCAAAGCGAACACGTTTGCAGAAAAAACAGAACTGAGGCTACGGGCGTCGTGGGTCCTACTTGTAACATCTCGTGACGTCGGCCGTCTGAGGAGGTCCTCGAGGACGGCGTATCAACGTCATCGACGCAGGACGCAGAAAGATTTTCTGAAGCATCACAGCTGTGGTGATTACTGTCATAGATATGGAATACGTCGGAGGACCCAATCCCCTCGAACCAACATTACTGTAAAACAGAGAATGAGAAGTTGCCCGACCTACCTCAATAAACCGCACCCTAAATTTTCTTCTTTCCACCTGCTGAGGACAAAAAACAAAACTATTGTCCCATATTGCCTTAGGTACTAAACCAGAGAAAATAACCTTTACATTTGGAAGTATTTTCATTACTGCTTGAACCAAATATTCCAAATTTGCCAACAAAGTAGGGGCACTGACATACCCCAAATACAAAGCACCACAGTGCAAAACAACTACATGTGGAATGTTTACCCTGCCCATATCTCCACAAACTTGAACAATTCCCTGCACATTAAAACCAGGCACAGTGCTCCACGCCACCTCCACTCCTTTAACATCAAAATTGTTTGCCACATTCCTACATTTAGCATACTATTCCAAACCATGCACAAACATATCTCCAACCACCAACACCCTGATTTTCTCCACCTCTACCATCTTCACTACACACAGCCTCTTTCAACACAAACCACAACCTCAACATCTGATTGGCTGATCCCTACAGTCCCCTTTTCATGCTGCATTTGCTGAGAAACCCAAAATATTGATGCCTGTCCAGTGCACAAATACACAGGACTACAAGGACATTCATTAGCCTGCATTTTAGAACCTATTTGAAAAAGCACATTCCATCATATCAAAATGATATCAACACATCATTCAACTATAGAAATCTTGTCCATAATCTCTACTATGCTAAAATTCCAGGTTTAGCACTAGTCAATTTAAATAACAATCTTCTACATGGTACAGTCAAACAACTACTAAAGGAAATAGAGCATATCCATAGAAAATATTTTGGAAGTGAAAGCCACTTACAAAATGCATTAGCTGTACAACAAACTACCAACTACTGCACAAATAGCAACCTTCTATTAAACACATACAAAAAAGAAATACTAAAGTTTAAAAGTACCTCCGGTGAAGTACCAAACCATGTGTGTGAGTTGGCGCAGGACTTTTTTATAAAAGTAGCACAAAAACTGTACACATAGCGTACAAAATAAAAGACAATGAACATTCCAAATGGTTCCAATTAGCTCTCTACCTTATAGCAGAAAACAAATACGAAATTACTGGCCCCTTAATACTTTGCAATTACTGCACTGCAAAACTTAACAACAACCAAACACCTTAACGTGCTATCACAAATAACTTGGAATTACTCCCACTACCAAAACCCCTGCAACAACAAAATGTATATAAGAGCATCATAATTCAAACAGTGCACCCACTTCAAGCAATAATACGCCTTCAACAAAAACAGCGAAATGACCTCCCTCAAAATTAGTGAAAGGCATTCGTGGCAAAGCAGTTTATTTACCATTAGATCTCAAAGAAAATGTACACACTCATACACCACAATCCAAAATATTTACTTCCAAAGATATCTTATAACGCAGCCTATTACAAACTCTACAATCTTAACTGCATAGCCTAGCCAAAACTTCACATACAAACTGTACAAATGAAACAGTACACAAACATTTGAGTTCTGGATATTTGATGGGTGTTTGATTCTATGGATGTGTTATGCTGCGGTGGATGTGGCCAGGGCCTAGACTCTTGGGTGCATGGCCTTTGCACCCAAGACTCTAGGCCCTGGCCACAACCACCGCAGCATAACACACCTATTCTACCTAACATTTTGACTGTGGTATATGGGCTGCTTAAGGGGATATTAATTACAATCAATCCTCTACTTACAACCCAAAACCAAAAACATACTAAAGTAAAATAGCCAGTAGTGCATTTATTATGACCTCGAACAGCCGCGAAGATCGCAGACATGGCGAACACATCAGGGGCACCTACCACCTAAACAAATACAGTATTTGACCCATCTCTTACTCCCCAAACCTCCCCAAGCACTTCTGCACACCAACACATTCCCCAAAATTGCATTTTGCCTCTGTTCGCCGCCGTGCTGTCGGCGGTTTCAAGATGGCTGGCGCATCGAAACAATGTGATGCTGCTCATGCCTCACTCCAGCCAATCGGCGAACACGTTGCGTGTCCGCGGACATGACGCAAGCCGACTATCCAAACATTGTCCCGTCCGCGTAGACCTAGATATCACTAATTTTTTTGCCTTACGTTTTGGTCATTTTATAAAAAAACTACTGGACGGATTTACACCAAATATACAAAAGCACGCTTTTGGAACGAAGCCACCCCTCCTGCCGCAAATTTGGTGGAAATCTGTCCAGCGGTTTGAGGTGTAGGCATGCGCAAAGTTTTTCCCATTATGTCTATGGGAAAAAAAAATATTTGGGACCCCCCTATAACTTTGCCTCCCCTGGACCAAACCTCACCACAATTTGCAAACACATTCTGAGTGGGCCATATACTTTTTTGCAAAGTTTGCTGAGGATTCGTCCAGGGGGAGCGAAGTTACAAGCCGCCCAAAAAGTGCTCTTCCTATGGGATTAGCAATTTAACCAGAACTACACGGCCACTACCGTGGATCGTGTAATATATATATATATATGTATATATATATATATATATATATATATATATATATATATATATATATAGTACATGGCCACGGTAGTGGCCATGTAGTTATGGTTAAGTTGCTGTTTCCATAGGAAGAGCACTTTTTGGGCGGCTTATAACTTCGCTCTCCCTGGACGAATCCTCACCAAACTTTGCAAAAAAAAGTATTTGGGTCACTCTAAATTTTCTTGCAAAGTTTGGTGAGGATTCGTCCAGGGGGGGCAAAGTTATAGGGGGGTCCCAAAACTTTTTTTTTTCCCATAGACTGAATGGGAAAAAAATTTTGTTCGCGTCTACAGCCCAAACCTCTGGACGGATTTTCACCAAATGTGGACCAGAAGGGCTTGGTCCCGAAAGCGTGCTTTTGCAAATTTGGTGAAAATCCGTCCAGTAGTTTTTTTTAAAATGACCAAAAAGTAGGTAAAAAAAAATTAGTGATATCTGTGTTCGGTCCGCGGACTCGCTTCCCTGTTCGCTCCGCAGACAGTGTCCTGATTGGCCAATCAGCTTGCGTGATGTCCGGGGACATGCAACGTGTTCGCTGATTGGACGGCGTGGAGCATGAAGCGCATCAGATTTTCGGTAGCACCCGCCATCTTGGATTTGCGGTCGTCCGCGGACAGCGCAGTGAAACTTTGTTCAAAATTTGTATTTAGTAGAGTGTGTTGGTGTGTAGGAGTGTTTGGGGAGGGTGGGAGTCTATGAGATAGGATGAAAGTTGTGTTTTTTATGTGTTAGACGTTCTTTTTGTGTTCGATTTGTCTGCGGACATCACAGGTGTTCTGAAATGTTCTAAATAAACTGAATGGGGGGTGTTCTGAGGACTCAATATGTGTCCGTTTGGTTCGCAAGCAAACTGAAACTGTTCTAAGAACACTCGCAGTGTCCTGAAATGTTCGCAAATAAACAAAATGGGGGTGTCCTGAGGACGCTGTCCGTATTGTTCGTTGTCAAGTTGAATGTGTTCTAAGAACACTCGCGGTGTCCTGAAATGTTTGCAAATACACAAAATGGGGTCTTCTGAAGACGTTGTCGAACACTCGCTGTGTCCTGAAATGTTCGCAAATATGAATAGGGGGTTGTGGCTGGCAAGTTGAATGTGTTCTAAGAACACTTGCGGTGTCCTGAAATGTTCGCAAATAATTAAAATGGGGGTGTCCTGAGGACGCTGTCCGTATTGTTCTCTGTCAAGTTGAATGTGTACTAAGAACACTCGCCGTGTCCTGAAATGTTCGCAAATATGATTGGGGGTTGTGGCTGGCAAGTTGAATGTCTTCTAAGAACACTCGCGGTGTCCTGAAATGTTTGCAAATACACAAAATGGGGTCTTCTGAAGACGTTGTCGAACACTCGCTGTGTCCTGAAATGTTCGCAAATATGAATAGGGGGTTGTGGCTGGCAAGTTGAATGTGTTCTAAGAACACTTGCGGTGTCCTGAAATGTTCGCAAATAATTAAAATGGGGGTGTCCTGAGGACGCTGTCCGTATTGTTCTCTGTCAAGTTGAATGTGTACTAAGAACACTCGCCGTGTCCTGAAATGTTCGCAAATATGATTGGGGGTTGTGGCTGGCAAGTTGAATGTCTTCTAAGAACACTCGCGGTGTCTTGAAATGTTCGCAAATAAACAAAATGGGGGTGTCCTGAGGACGCTGTCCGTATTGTTCTTTGTCAAGTTGAATGTGTTCTAAGAACACTCGTGGTGTCCTGAAATGTTCGCAAATAAACAAGATGATGGTGTTCTGAAGACGCTTCTAAGAACACTCTCGGTGTCCGGGGGAATGTTCGTAGGGGGTGTCCTGAGGACGCTGTCCGTATTGTTCGTTGTCAAGTTGAATGTGCTCTAAGAACACTCGCGGTGTCCTGAAATGTTCGCAAATAAACAAAATGGGGGTGTCCTGAGGACGCTGTCCGTATTGTTCTCTGTCAAGTTGAATGTGTTCTAAGAACACTTTCCGTGTCCTGAAATGTTCGCAAATACACAAAATAGGGGTGTTCTGAAGACGCTTCTAAGAACACTCGCGGTGTCCTGAAATGTTCGCAAATATGAATGGGGGTTGTGGCTGGCAAGTTGAATGTCTTCTAAGAACACTCGCGGTGTCCTGAAATGTTCACAAATAAACAAAATGGGCGTGTTCTGAAGACGCTTCTAAGAACACTTGCGGTGTCCGGGGAATGTTCGTAGGGGGAGTCCTGAGGACGCTGTCCGTATTGTTCTCTGTCAAGTTGAATGTGTTCTAAAACACTCGTGGTGTCCTGAAATGTTCGCAAATAAACAAGATAGTGGTGTTCTGAAGACGCTTCTAAGAACACTCGCGGTGTCCTGAAATGTTCGCAAATAAACAAAATGGGGGTGTCCTGAGGACGCTGTCCGTATTGTTCTCTGTCAAGTTGAATGTGTTCTAAGAACACTCGCGGTGTCCTGAAATGTTCACAAATAAACAAAATGGGGGTGTCCTGAGGACACTGTCTGTATTGTTCTCTGTCAAGTTGAATGTGTTCTAAGAACACTCGCGGTGTCCTGAAATGTTTGCAAATAAACAAAATGGGGGTGTTCTGAAGACGTTTCTAAGAACACTCGCGGTGTCCTGGAATGTTCATAGGGGGTGTCCTGAAGGCGTAGTCCGTATTGTTCTCTGGCAAGTTGAATGTGTTCTAAGAACACTCGCGGTGTCCTGAAATGTTCGCAAATAAACAGAATGGGGGTGTCCTGAGGACGCTGTCCGTATTGCTCTTTGTCAAGTTGAATGTGTTCTAAGAACTCTCGCGTTGTTCTGAAATGTTCGTAGGGGGTGTCCTGAAGATGCTGTTTGTATTGTTCGATGGCAAGTTGAATGTGTTCTTAGAACACTCATGGTGTCCTGAAATGTTCGCAAATAAACAAAATGGGGGTGTTCTGAGGACACTGTCCGTATTGTTCGTTGTCAAGTTGAAAGTGTTCTAAGAACACTCATAATGTCCGCGGACATTAAAAGTTTCCTTAGACCATAGTTGAAATGTTTGACTCTATGGATGTGATATGCTGCGGTGGTTGTTGCCAGGGCATAGAGTCTTGGGTGCATACCCATGCACCCAAGACTCTATGCCCTGGCAACAACCACCGCAGCATATCACATTCATATTTGCCTATAACTTTGGGTGAAAAACAAATGTATAAGGAACAAAGGTATTAGATACAATGGATGTGATATGCTGCTATGGTTCTCCTTATTATTGTATACTTACTGTTTGGTCTAGTAACCGGAGTACATGTATTTCTTGTTAATTTCTGTGATAAAAGAAAATAGCATGTTAGTATTAGTATTTTGTAATGACTTATTACATTGTATAATCAACATACTTTGTTTTTTTGGACCCTCATATTTAGTAGATTACAAATCAGAGTACTGTGCAATTTGCTCAGTTTCTGTATTTGTAGCTAAAATCATTGGGTCTGTGGGAGAAAAAAAAATCCATGTTGGATTAAAAAAAACCTTTTTCTGTTATGCTACAGTTTATTTGTTTGTTTTCAGTGTTCACTTGTTTCTGGCTAATGCTTTATACTTTGGCTTGTTGCATTTTTTTGGAGCAGTAACATATTATTTATTTGTTTGGATATTATAAAATTTTGGAGCAGTTAGATACCAATTGGCGTATTCTAATTGTCTATTTTTTTATATATATTTTAGTGGTATTGATTTATCTATTTGGAAATTGTTAAATTTTGGGACAGTTAGATACCAATTGGCGTATTCTAACTGTGTATTTTTTGGTCTAATTTAGTGGTATTGATTTATGTGATTAGTTGTTGTAGAATCTTTGAGCAGTTAGATAGCTTTTGGAGTATTCTAACAGTTTATATTTTTTTAACACAAGTTTACTTAGGGTTTAAATACAGTTTAGTTATCAAATTATGGTTTTAAGAACATCAAATAAGCGTTTGTAAGATTTCCTGGTAATCTCTGCTTTAGAGTAATGGTACTATCATTACATTCAAACCATCCACATTTCTTTTTTATATATGCAGTGTAGTGCCCTGAATTCGTTGTGGCTCCTGCGTGGTAGATTATACCTATTGTTGTGAAGGTTTTCTTACCAAGTGATATTTGACCATGTGTGAATCCAGTCAGCTTGCAGTTGTTTTTGGTACCATCTGCATTGTAACGTAGAACTAGTATTATGTATTTACTATGTGTTTGTACTACTAACGTGGAGCGATTATCTGAATTGCAGGTAGAGCATAATCTACCATGGTTTGCATTTTGTACAAGTCGCTGAAATGGAATGGATTCACAATTTGGTATTGATATATATATATGAAGCGTTCATTGGGGATTTCTTCTTGTGTCACATTGTTGCAGAGTGCATGTATGTTTCCACATGTATGAAATCTGAAAGATTTCATTTATAGGTATGTGTTTGTTTTCCAGTACTTGTAGTAAGTACATTAGAAATTCTTGTGGATCTTCCTGTGAGTTTATAGTGAATTTCACCATTCCAGCACAGTAGTCCAATTGTTGTCTTATTCCATAAACACTATACGTGTTGTCAGGATTGTTTGCTGCATTTCTGTGAAGTACTAACATTTGCAAACACAATGGGTATGTACTGTGTAAGTAAATGTTGTCAACAATTGGTGGTAATTGAAATAGAATATTTATTGCTACATTTGCGTAGCAACTTACACCAACTATATTTGAGAATTTAAATGGTCCAGGTAGTTCTGTATCTAACTGCTTTTTTTTTGAAGAAGTACCTGGTTTACTTTCCCTAATTGATTCTTTTTTGCTTGTGGTACTTGATGAAGTATTAGTTTCTTTTACTCTCTTTGGAGGATTTGCAGTGACATCCTGTTGCATTTCTGTTTGATTTATTTTTCTTTTATAACGTTTTACTTTTTGTGGAACAGAATATGTGCTTAGGTGGGGGGTGTATAGTGAGCGAAGTCTATTGTATTCTAAAATGCAAGGAATATCAGCGTTTATTTTACTTGCATCAAAGTTGATTAGAAATAGACCGTCAAGTGTACGTAAGTGTAATAGTGCTACATAGCTCATGCCTTCTTTAAAGGCTGTGTTACCAATATCTATCATTGCTTTGTCTAGGGTAAGACCTTGTGATTTATGAATCGTGACTGCGTATGCAAGAGTTAGAGAAAATTGTTCTCTGCGTACATACATATCTTTGAAGAGAAGGAATCTGGCTGTTGAGCGTCCTATCCTTTTTACTTCTGAAAGTTTGTCAAAGAGTATATTGACAAGCTGAATTTTGTTGTCGCGTGGGTATGTTTGAAAGCCAACAACTGTACCCAGTGCTCCATTAACTAGTCCTTGGTCCACGTCAAGGTTACGTTTAATTATTACTCTGCAATTTAAGGATAATTTTAATATCTTTTCTAAGCCTGCTGTGTTTGAGATTGATTTTTCTAAACTATTTAGTCTTGTTGTGGCTTGGTCACACATGGGTAGTGTCATACCATGTACATCTAGTTTGTCTGTGGCGCTAATTTCCATGATTGGTTGCATTTCTTTACTTAGCATTATTTCATTGAATTTGAAACATCTTGCAAGAGTTGGCATTAAGGCCATACAATTGACATTTTTGTGGGCTAATTGTTCCATAACATCTGTAGCACATGCATTATCGCCATAAAGTGCATTAATGTCCCGGGTTTTCAATATTGCTTCTGCTTCTTTAGAAAGTATACCAACTCTGATACTTTTTAAAATGTTGGCATAAGTGAGATCTGCAGATTGCCGCATGTTTTCTGTTAATTCTCTGTATTGGAAATGTCGCCAAAGGTTGACATTTCCAATGCTGCCAACAGTTTTACGGCAGAGTTTGTGTCCTAATGTTTTAAAAATAGGCTCACCTTTTACTGGTGTTAATTGAAGCAGATCTCCAAAAACAATAATGTGTTTTCCTGCAAAGAGCTCTCCATAGTCTGTTTTGAGTACCTCTTGTAATCTGAGGTGAATCAAAGCTAACATCAGGTTGGAGACCATGCTCACTTCATCTATTAGTAGCATTTTCATTTGTTTCAATACTCTGCGTAATTCCATTGCAGCTTCTGCAGAAAGTTTGTAATAATTTAATTTGTTCTGGTATTCTACTGGTAATAGTAGTAATCGGTGTAATATAACACCACCTATGTTGTAGGCAGGTAAACCTGTGGGGGCAGTGACAACAGCTGACAGTTTGTTGTTTGTCAATTGTTGAAGGAACTTACTAATGATTTTGATTAGGAATGTTTTGCCAGAACCAGCTTCACCACTGACGTACAGTAGTATAGGTTTATAATTATGGCAGGAACATTCTTTATTTTCATGTTTTACACCATGTGCAATTTCTTTTGTTACTTCTTGAAAAATGCTACTTTTCTCATTGTTTAGTTTTGATTGTAGTATAGTTAAGTCTTCTTTATCTTCATACTGACACATGGTGTTTTCTACTTCTATCATAGCTAATTCTGCCTCATTTATTATTAGTGGTTCTCCCAGTAGGGCTTCCTGTTACAGAAGGTTGACTACTGTCAGGAGTGTCCTTATCTAGTTGGGCTTGGAGTTCTTCTTCGTGTTGCTGTTCATTGTGCAATATTGTTTTGTACTGTGTAAAGTTTACATCAGTTATAGTGCTTTCATTTGCTTTGAAAGCATCCTCATATGAGTCATAGTTATCTAGTAATTGTTCTTCTTTTCTCCATGGTTTGAAGAGTTGTAGCAGGGACATGTAATATACTTCTTTATGTTGAGGAGTCTTTAATGACAATTTGATATGATTAATTAAATTTGGTTTAGTAAGTTTAACTAAGCTGCCTTCACAGTTTGTCACTCTATATTTACCTTTTTTTTCCATCAGGTTTCATATTATTTTTGTATGTGTAATTTTGGGCTATGTGGTATAGACACATGTTTTCCAAAGTATTACTTCTGTTTGGGTAGTATGTGTCCAATAAATTGTTTTTTAAAATGTCTTGGCTGTTTGGATCATGTTTGGCTATTGTTTCTATATCTTCATATGATTTTAGAACTCTTTTTCTAGATTTAGTTGGACCAAGACTTAGCCATACTATATTTTCAGATTTACCATACAATGCAGTACCAGTTAAACGATCAGCTGCTTCATATGATCCACATTCTCTATGGGTGAGCATTTTTATGCCCAAGCTGTATAACTTCTGAGACACTGTTTTATCTGATGACAGGTCATTCCAGAGGTCTTGGAGCTCTGTATTTTCTGCTTTAGTTAAGTATGCTGTGACATATCGTGCAACTGCAGTAGAATTGTCTCCAATGTACTGCACATCTATGTTTGCATTCCATAAGTGGGCAATGATTGCATTATAATCATTGATATATTTTTCTTCTTCTTTTCTTTTTATGTAATATGTATTTTTAGGTGACTTACCTTTAACACTATGTCTAACTGAAGACATGAGGTTGTTCATTTGACCTGTATTTGTAACTGGTCTAGGGAAACCAAATCGGCATTTGGTGTAGTATTTCCCTTTGTTTTTGTATTTGCGACGACAATATTTTCCACATTTGTGTCTTTGAAATTGTAAAATTTGTGCATGAAGATCACTATTTGTGGCTTCTGATGGAATTTCACAAGTGACATATTTTTCAATAAACTGTAAAACAGTGGCATCACTGTCTTGACCAAATTTAGGAGCATCTTTAATCCATAAAAGCATGTGGATATGTGGTGCTCCTCTGGCTTGGTATTCTTTTCTCCAAAAGAAGTGTTGCACTTCTCCAAGGGGAGGAACAGTTTTATTACAAATAGAATGTAGCATAGCAATGAAGCAATGGTGAAAATATCTTGAAAATTAACAGGATCCAAAGAACAAAGTTCTCCAGGTGTTAGTATATCTATGTTTGTTTTGTTTTTATTTGATATGCGTAGGAAATCATGTAAATCTTCCCATGCATATTCTGCACAACTTAATGTAACAAACCAAGTGGGTGGGCCAAGGTTTCTGATCATACAACGTACATCTCCATGACGTCAAAACCAGTACTCTTTAGTACCACGCATATTTGCTAATAGATTTGTAATATTTGATTGTAAAACCTCATCCTTTTGTTGCACTTTTTCTAATAATTGTGTAGCTGTCATATTTTCAAAGTGTGATCCTGATTTTAATATGTGTGCAACTCCGTAACATAAAGTTGCTAGTTCACTTTCAAAGAATAGGTGGAATATGTATTCAAAATTTTGTCTAAATCTGGGATCTTCAGAATACATCCGTAATGAGCGGTATTCTGAAGCTGATATTTGAGTAGGTCTAACATCATACCTTCCTACTTTGCCAGTAGGAAAGAGTAGAGGAAAAGCATGTGCTTCTATACTTTTTTCCCCATAAGCTGATTGGCGATCCTTTTGTTTGACGCATTTGGTACGTTTCCAGTACATCTTCTACGGTGTCATTACAGTGCAAAGGATGAATTGTATAATGGTCTAAAGTATTTGATATTGTAGCAGGATCTAGTAGCTCAAATTGACCAGCTTGTTGTGTTTCTTGAATTATTTCAGTTGTATCTTTCAAGTTTTCTTCAATATTAATTTCTTTGTAATATTCATTATTCTCTTTAAGATATTGGAAGGCTTGTCTAACTTTATATAAATCTACCAGCTGTTGCCATATTTTTTTGTCTTTTGTAGGTACTCCATTTACTAGGCTAATTAAAGATTGCTGCATTGGACGTTGCACTCCTAGAGTATGCACATTTTCTTTTAGATCTAATGGTAAATAAACTACTTTTCCGCGAATGCCTTTTACCAATTCAGAGGGAGGTAATTTTGCTGTTTTTGGTTGAAGGCGTATTATTGCTTAAAATGGGTGTACTGTTTGAATTATGATGCTCTCATATAAATTAAGTTGTTTTAGGGGTTTTGGTACTGGGTATATTCCAAATTATTTGTGATAGCACGTGGAGGAGTTTTGTTGTTGTCAAGTTTTGTAGTGCAGTAACTGCAAAGTAATAAGGGCTCAGTTATTTAGTATTTGTTTTCTGCTACAAGGTAGAGAGCTAATTCAAACCATTTAGAATCTTCATTGTCTTCTATTTTGTATGATAGGTCTACAGTTTTTGTGTTACTTTTATAAAAAGTTCTACGGCAACATACACATACATGGTTTGGTACTTCAGCTGATGTACTTTTAAATTTTAGTATTTCTTTTTTGTATGTGTTTAGCAAAAGGTTGCCATGTGTAGAATTGTTGCTTAATTGGTTTAAATGGCTTTCACTTCCAAAATATTTTTTCTGGAAATAGTGAATTTCTTCAAGTAGGTCTTTTGCTGTACCATGTAGAAGGATGTTATTTAACTTTGCTAGTGCTAAAGCAGGACTTTTAGCATAGTACAGTTTATAGACGAGATTTCTGATAGTTGAATGTTGTGTTGATATCCTTTTGATATCATGGAAAGTGGTTTTACAAGTAGGTCCTGTAACGCAGGCCAATGAATGTCCTTGTAGTCCTGTGTACTTGGCACTGGACAGGTATCCATATTTTGCAGTAATTTAATTTTGATTTTGTC
Source organism: Ambystoma mexicanum (assembly GCF_040938575.1). NCBI lineage: Eukaryota > Metazoa > Chordata > Amphibia > Caudata > Ambystomatidae > Ambystoma > Ambystoma mexicanum. The sequence continues at coordinate 950,927,522 of NC_090928.1, read as the reverse complement.
TTTGCTTTTTACATATTTATTGAGGAATTGGCGTAAAGATTTGAAACATTGTTTGGGAATGTTACACATTGACGTGCATGGCCATTTGTACACTAGACGTTCTGATTCAGTTGAATGGAGGGGTAATTCTAAGTTTTCAGGGCATATTTTTGTAAGGAGTACTTCTTGTTCCATTATGGTATTATTCACTTTTTCATAACCTCGACCACTGCTATGTATGGCAATTGTATTTGTTTGCTTTTGTTTGTACGCTTCTTCATTAAAATATGGTTCTGTGCTCGTAGTGTGATTCCATTCACCTCCGCAGATACTTAAGAAGTTCTTTCTGTTGACATTTCGCTTATTGAGAAGCCTTTTTTTTTTTGTGTTTAACCACTTTGGATTTTTTTACAAAAACGAACGAAAAAGGACTGAGGGTCCGACTCAATAATTTCTAATTCAGTGTCTGGTTCTAAGAGATCAAGCATCACGTTATGGGCAAGAAACAGAGGAAATCAACCAACCTATGCCAAAGTAGAACAAGCGACTGCTGTTGAAGCGTGCGGCATGCTTGCGAGCTATTCCCCGCTACTGAGAAGCCTTTTTAGTAATTTAGTTATTAGTTTTGTTAGTGGTTTCATTTTGTTTAACAGTAAAATAAATAACTTTCTTTTGAGAAGAATTGCACTGTCCATCAACACTTCTAAGATTAATTTCCTACGATAGGTTTTAAGCATTGAACCTGATTTCTCTCCTGTTTTTATAAGATTTTGAAGGACTTTGTGACGGTACATTTTGGCTAAAATACTTTTCTTGGTATGCTTACTTTGCACTAAATTAAAATTTGAAGAAGTAGTTTTATCTGTAGTGATAGCTGATTTTCTGTTAATTGTTTTTTGGTTTGTTTTACATTTTGATAGAGGAGGCAAAGTTTTTGTACTTGAAACTTCTTGTGTTTCACTAAATGACTGTATTAGCTGTTTTGTTTCAACTTTTTTTTACAATTCTGCTAGAGATGGATGCTTATGTTGGACACTTTTATTTTCATTTGCTCTACTTTTGCGTTGCTTTCTACGGACCTGACTTTTGGTAGGCATTCTTTAGGGTCTGTTGAAAAAAATAAAGAATGTATGGGTTGGGGTGTTCTGGAATGTATGTGTGCTGTGTGCATGAGTGTTTGAGTAAGATGATAAAGATGTATGTAATGGTGTGTGATTGTGCATTGGGAACTACAACTGGTAGGGATAGGTATTCTTGAATTTATGTGTTACTAAACTGGGGTCCAGATGACAAAAAAAGTAAGCTAGTGGTGTGGAAAAGTACAAATAGTAAATCTAATGTATACAATTAAAACAGTTGTTTGTTCTATAATATGAAAATTGTAGCGGTTCAGTTGGGTAATTTGTGTGTCCAAAAATAGGAATTTGTGGGCCATTCTGGCTATAAATCGCTGTTTAAGACATGGAGATTCTTGGACAAAATGGTACACAATCTCTATTTTTAGGCACAGAAATAGCTTGTATTAACGTTATAGTATGTTTGAGTAATAATACAAATATTATGGTGATATTCTACTTACTTTTTTTCTTAAATTAACAGGTAACTTCTTAGTTCTTCTTTGTTCTTCGAATTCAGCTGCTTCTTTTCAGGAGACTGGTCTTCACTGCAATTGTAAAAGCTTCAAATTAGTAACTTTGTTTGTATATAGCGCTGTTTTTAATTTAGATATTGATTGTTTTAATTGAAATCCTCAGTGCCTTCTTTAAAACCATTAAACTAATTTATTTACATAAGATACATTGCATCAATTCAGTACATATGATATGTTCTTAATGAACAAATTGTATTGAATGACTAACTGTAGCAAAAAAAATATCTTTACTATGTCTTGTGAAATTTATAATATACCAGTGAATACCACTATTTCTGTAACTAAGCTGTTCTAGGTAATAGCGCCTTAATGTCATGTCTAAATTAAAGTAATTAAGTAAATAAATAAAAACAAAAAAATATGAAATTGTATAAGTATTTTTTTAAAATATTTAAACATAGATTGTGCTTGCATGCAATTTTGTTTGAATATATGTAGTCTATATATTTCATTTAAAAAGTAAATAGTATAAAGGTTTATACTTGATAGTTGATTTTAGCAAATTGAAAAAAGTACAGTAAATTCATTTTACAGATTACACAAGCTAAAAGTCTGTTTGAAAATGTGTTCATCTACTGTACAGAAAATATGCATACCTGAAGTTTGTGTTCATGCATATGGATATGCATGGAGCTGCAAGTAGAAGTCTTGGAGACTTGTACAGTATTTCTGGTAGATGGTGCTTGCCAATTATATGACACTTGTACTCAGAGAGATTCACAGTACATTTGCAGTGCTGATCTATGATGATGCAGTTAGATGTAGAGGCCTTGAATGTGATTGGTGCATGGTCATGTGATTTCTTAGCTACATCCAATGAGGGAATGGCGGAGAGAGTGAAGCGGAAATGGTAGAAGGGCTGTTCATGTTACGATATGTCCGCGGACATGGCGGTAGTTCGCGGACATCGGGAGTTACATCCGGGGATTTTTGGGTTCAGAAGTCATGCAAATGAGAATGAGTACTAAAATTGATTGGTCAGGAAAGTTTAGTGGGTGTGTTGTGCCAGAAGAGAGTTTCTCATATACTGTTTTTGCTGAGAGAACAACAGATAGCTATGTCTGTGTATTTTAGGAAAAAGATTGTATGGATTTTGGGAGATTCATGGATATATTGGTTGAAGGTGCATGCAGAAAGCTGTGGAGTAGCTGTAGATCTTGGATTCCCACATGTGGAAGTACACTGGCATGGAGTACGTGGAATGAAGTGGTTGGACTTGCTACCTCTCTGTGCTACTTTGGAGACAGAGGAACATCCAGACATACTTGTAATTCATTGTGGAGGGAACAGTTTAGGACATGTGACTGGAATTGTTTTGCAATTTGCTATGAAAGAAGGACTTGGGAAGGTTATGGACATGTTTCCTAATTCTCAAGTGATATTTTCACGGATTGCACAGAGACAAATGTGGCTTCATTCTTCTTCATTTGGTCCACAAATGGAAAAAGCAAGGCAAAATGTTAATAAAGCTGTTTATGCCTTTCTAAAAGATTTTGGCATGTCTTCTTTTCACAATGAAAATATTCTGTTTCGTAGTACAAACATTTTTCGCAAAGATGGAGTCCATTTTACTTATGGTGGCAATCAGATTTTTCTGAGAAATTTACAAAATGCATTGCAACCTTTTTTGGAATTACAACATCCATTTTGAAGTAGGTGTTAAGCATTTATAATTTTTGTCTTACAAACACCTCCCAAGGGCTCTTTTCAGAGCCACCACTTCCTCCCAGAGAAAATTGCAATGTTTGTGATAGGGTAGCAACCCAATTTTTTAAATGTTCGCGAACTGTCTGCGGACTTCTAAAAAATACAAAGGGCCCTGCTTCATTTATTTTCACTTCTATTTTTTAACTGTGAAAGGCGGCTCTGAAAAGAGCCTTATTTGTTTTTGATATTTTGTATTTTTTTTGGTTTTTTTATACACGACACACTAGTAGAGGAGGGGAAAGGAAGGTCGGGGGGGCATCAACCACAGGGATAAGAAAGGGTGAGCTGAGAGAGGAAGATGTAGAGTGGGTTTTATTTGGGTAGTGAGCAGATCTTCTTGTGCTCTGAGACGATAGTCTCAAAAGCACTACAAAGTCGCTCCCCCCTGCAGAGTACTGTGTCACAGTACATACATACAACTGTGACCCTCGAAAGGTAAGGGTCATCAGCATTCTGTATGGCCGGTGAGGCAGCTTGAGGAAGACGCTGTCCCACAGAGGTGGTCCTTGTGGTGACAGGATCAGAAACAGAGGATGAAGTAGAGGAAATCAACCTGCTACGTTCTTCGCAAGGTACAACCCTGCGAATAGCCCCAGAGTGAAATGACCTCAGGTGTCGTTTCATAGTAGTGGTCCCAAAGCTGTACTTACCGTGCTTCCCGCGACTGAGTATCATTTTGCACTCATTGCAGGTAACACGGTTTGCACAAGCCTTAGGAACATTCCCATGAATGGTAAATAACCGCCACACCCAAGACTCACGCCTAGTGCGGGTAGTAGGGTTTTCCTCTACCTCATTCTCATCATCCTCTTCTTCCTCCTCTGCATCCTCACTCCTGTTCCCCTCTTCAGGCCCTTAGGGAGGTGGTGGTGGTGGAGAGGGTTGGGGTGGTGCTGAATCAGGTGCAGCACCAGGTGGCAGTTCAGCAGTCAGGGATGCCATCTCGATGATGGTGTAATCTGCAGGTGGCAGCAAAAATCGCTGTGTTCTGAAGAATAGCCAGAAACACAATGAGACTAAGCTCTATGGCGTGGTCTTTTATAGGGGGTGCTTGTGCGCGGTCCGCGGACATGTGCGCTGTCCGCGGACAGATCGAACACAAAAAAAGTTCAAAAAGTTTCAAAAGGTATGTAGAAACTCAGGATTACTATGTGGGACTTGTGCCATGGTGAGATTTTATTGAAAAATATTATGGATTAATTGAAAATGTACTTTTAATTTGTTCAGGGACACAAAGAGTGTCCGCATTCAGAAGACGCAATCAGCGTGAGCGCGGTCATAGGATTCGTTCGCGAACAAGTCCGCGAAGGAAGTGCATGTCCGCAGAACACAGCACGGAGATTGGCTAGCGCATGCGCGTTGGTGTTCTACGGACACTGTTCGGGTCCTGAACTAATTAAAATTGCGTCACACGTGAAACAAACATTTCAGGACACTGCGTGTGTTCTTAGAACAGTTTAAACTTGCTAGTGAACAGTAAGGACAGATATATTGTTCTTCAGGACACGTCCAATTTCGTTTATGTACAAACATTTCTGGACACCAATTGTGTTCTTAGAACATTTTCAACTTGCTAGCGAACAGTACAGACAGATATAGTGTTCTTTAAGACACCTCAATTTTCGTTTAATTACGAACAATTCAGGACACCGCGTGTGTTCTTAGAACAGTTTGAACTTGCTAGTGAACACTACGAACAGGTATAGTGTTCTTCAGGACACCTCAATTTTCATTTACGTACGAACATTTCAGGACACCAATTGTGTTCTTAGAACAGTTTAAACTTGATAGCGAACACTACGGACAGATATAGTGTTCTTTAGGACACCTCCATTTTCGTTTATTTACGAACATTTCAGAACACCTGCACTGTCCGTGGACACCTACATTGTTTAAAAAAAAGAAAATGAAACTATTTACAACACAATATAAAATTTAAACTTTATTTAACATATATTAATAATTTATGACAGAGAAGGTGAGGCAGAAACAGAAACAAAAACAGGAGAATTAGGGGTTTCAACATGATTGTTATTAGGTGAAGAAGGGATGGAAGTCTCATCAAAACGTTTTGGGTTAAGGAGAGGGTTTGGGGATAATTGACTGGCATATGGTGAGGAGGGACAAGTACATGTGGGGCAATGGTACGAGGTATTTGGTTTAAAATGATCTTCCACAAAAGTTTTCAAATTATTAAAATTAGTCAACAATAAATCCATTTTTTCTTCTATACTGTGAAAAGTGTTATCCATAACAGGTTTTTCTGAAGTATTTTCTATTTTGGTATGCTCTGTACAAATATATATATATATATATGTTAAATGTATACAAAACAATAATAATTAAATGGTTTATATTATAAAGTGTTTACCATTAGTTTCACTATCTTGTGACATTTCTTCATGTGGGAAATGCTCCTCTAGCCATTCCAGAGTACTAGACATTTCTGCGAGAGAAAAAAAAAAAAGATAATATATTTTTTTATCTAATACAGATAGTTTATAAATATATGAATACAATTAAGTACACTTACTATTTCAGGTAAGATATGTCCTATGTACTCAGTGGGTCTGCTCTTGTTCTCAGTTCTGTCATGTTTGTGAGGTAATTATGTTGGAAGCCAATTTATTTTCTTGTGGTATATTCCATTTTAGAACATAGTGCATTTAAATGAATGGTTAGTGTGTTGTATATATGGGTTACATTTCTTATGTATTAGTACATATAATGTGTTTGTGTGCTTCTTTTTGAATTTGTTAAATGTTCCTATGTTATGATATAACAATCAAAAATACCCCCCAGAGTTTTTAGGTAGTGGTACTGTTCTTCGAACATGTCCGCGAACATTAAATGAGTTCGCGGACATCAAGTACAGTAGAAGAGATTCAGTCAGTTCCATATGATATTATATAAAGTCAAAGTCATTATTGTTAAGTTGCACTACTAAAAACCTATGAAATTCAGTGAAAAATCTTTGTTAAATGGACGTTATGGTTAAGTTGCACTACTAAAAACCTATGAAATTCAGTGAAAAAACTTTGTTAAATGGACGTTATGGTTAAGTTGCACTACTAAAAACCTAAAAAATTAAGTGAAAAAACGTTGTTAAAGGGACGTTATGGTTAAGTTGCGCTGATAAAAACCTATGAAATTCAGTGAAAAAACGTTGTCAAAGGGATTTTATGGTTCCAAGTAAAACCGAAAAACCCTTGAAATTCGCCAGTTATGGTAAGCTAAGCAACCATAACTCGCGCCACCACCGTGCACTGCTAAGACTAACATCCAGGACATCAAAGATGACATCACAAAGGGGGGGGTGTATGGGAGGATAGGTCCATGAGACCCCCTCCCCGACATGCCCCACCTACGTGAGGTTCGTGGCTCGTCAGGGGCCCCCCTGTTACCGGTGCCCAGATGATGGGGTGGCTGCTGATCGACACACAGGGCCAACCGAGTTGCACCATAACAGACCATGGACTCCATTTTGGGAGCGTCAGGACTCCATTTTAGATAATATCGACCTAAACCCCAACGAGAATGCTGCAGCTTGACCCCCACTCACTGCACACAGGGAGCCATGACCTCCCCCCGGCGCCTCCACTCCATGGTAGATCCGCTGAAGGCCCGTTCTCACGAGCAACCAGACACGAACAAGTATCAGAACAAACACTGAATCATTTACCTTCTGCAGTACATCACTGTCTGAAGTGACCCAACTAGCGGTTCAAGCCTGGAAAATAACCAACACCATCTCACTTGAACAGGCCCCGACCCATCATCTAACCCCTAACATTTAAGATATATGGTGTCAATGCCCTCCTCGTATGAACCCCTGCCGATGCTCCCCAAGTGAAGTGTTAATCACACACCAAAGCCTAATTATTCAGAGGGTTGCTATGTTAATTACAAACACCAGTGTTGGGGAAGGGATAAAAAAGTTCATAATATTGGTAAAGAAAGAATGACCTCAGACACCATGTGCCTAGAAGACTCAGTGAAAGGGCTTGATACAGCCCACCTAGTGCGAACTAACCAATGCTGCTAAGTATAAAGGAAGGCAGAAAAAGCATTACCAAGAATACGTGTGTGTCGTACAGTGGGACACGTTTAAATGCATGAACAAGAATGTGAACGTACTATCACCTCTGAACGTATTGCTTCTATGCTCCTGAGTACACCACCAAACCTAATGCTACCTCATGTAACATGTGTTATCCAACTGCTACCGTGTGTGATTGCTAAAATATAGTCATCCGATGTTCAATGATGTATGAACCACTGCCAAACTTTCATAGTCGTATATGAGATAGTACATGAATGTATAGACATTAGAAATGTGTAATCACTCTAATATTACTAACTTTATTAACCGTCTCCTCATTCTGTATAGTGTGCAGCCTAGGCACAGGGAATCGCACACACACACTCAAGGCCATCCCCCCCTCCTCCCACCAAGGTCCGCCAGGACTAGCTGGTGCGCGGGCAGCACAGCCTCACCTCCCCTCATTCCGTTGGACCCGCTTCAAGTATTCACCTCCCCCCATATCCGAGGCCGCCATGGTCGGCCAAATGAAGTATTTACAACCTGGTCCTAAACCTCACCGCCTCAAGGGGCCAAAAGTGCACCTTCACCGATTCAGTAGTACTCTAGCTCACCCCAAGTTAATGGGCCTTGGAGAATAGATATTCAACCCTGTACTAACATATCATAAAGTAATTCTTCACTACATCTAACAAGACCAGAATGACATGGCAGCTCACCTCATGCCCTTAGACCAGACACCCAAGTTTATGACACCCGGTCAACAGGTCAGAAGTAACAGTGCCCTGATGTATTGGTAAAGCTTCACATTGCATGTGTTTCTCCAGTATCCTATTATCCCTTAGAGTAACATATTGCAGGATTTACAGGACAACTGGAATCGCCTAAACGGATGAATGTTTGTGTGTGTGGCCACAAGGGCAGAATGTGAGGGCAACCATCTATCAACGACACTGACCATGCCTGGCCTGGCAGCCTCACCCCGACAAGCCCAGCTGACTCATCAGCCCCACATTGGCACCACGCTAATGTCCACCAATCCAGGAGCTGCTCATCACTGCTGCGCCTATAGTTAGTCGACGCCACCCAATCCCCAAGACTATGTGCCCCCTATAGTGTGTAGGACTCGTGACGTGGTTTTTTAATAAATAAGACTGTCTTTGCTATTGTCAGACAGAGCGCTCTCGGAGCTTGCAGAGTCCTTTGCATGCCCTATGTGACTAGATAAAAAATCTTTTACATTTACCCGCACTTGGTCGTGGTCTCATTCCCTCCTGGGGTGTGTCCTTTACTGCCTCTCATTGTGGGTATGGTAATGCCTTTTGGGGACGCTTGCTTTCAGTGGTGACCCCGAAAGCGTGATTACATTTTAATTATTTTTTTTTTCATCGTCCCCTCTGGCATGAGAAATTCTGGGCGGCAGTGGGGATGCACGGTGCGCTCGCTCATGAGAGCTGCCCGCCTACGGCAACTGGTACGCTTAGACGTGCACACTGAATAGGACAAAGGGTAATGGGTCCTGCAGCAAAAAAAAACCTTTAGTACCGCTCGCCGGAGTCGGGGGGGGGGCGGCCATTGAGTGTGAGGCAGCGCCGCCGGACGGACCCAGTCCGGAGAATGTCGAATCAAGACGGGCATGTGAGTAGTAAGTGCGAGTGATTATAAAAGGAGAAGGGTAAGGGAGCCAGATTATTCAAGGTCATTTAAGGGGTACTTTCAACTATTAATGCTACTTATATTTACTTTACTTTCTTTGCATATGGCCATTCGGACAAAAAAGGTGAAATAAGGGAGGATAAAACGGGAACCTAGCTCTGCAAGGGGGTAGAAGGCGGTGCTGCATAGTGCTATCTTAACTAGTACTGGGAATAAGTGAACAGTGGATAATAAAATAAAGGTGTCTGAGAATTGGGAGACACAGTGTATACGTTAGAAACTGCTATTTTCTTTCTTCTTCTACTTCAGTCTGGGTACCTCAGTGGTGAACAAAAAGATACAAACTTTTAAAAGGTTCGGGGGTAAGTGATGATCTAGGGCAAGGGGACCTTATTAGGGAGAGAAGTACAGGGCAAGGAAAAGGGGGAGGGGTAAATGTGATGTGTTGTATGTTAAAAGTATGTTAAACGAAAGTATGTTAAACGTCTGTCCCATGCTGCATATGCTAAGTTAACAATGTTTCAATGAGTTGTAATGAGATGATGTTGAATTGATGACATTGCGTAGCTCTGTAGTATGGTCATTTTAAGTGTGACCCAGTAAGATTTGAAGGTAGTAATATTGTCAGCAAGTACTTTTTGTATATGTCCAAGAATTGTTTAAGATAAGAGTCACACACACACCTATAAGCCACAGTGTTAGACACAAAATAGTACAGAAAGGTAAACACTGAGAGTATAATATGGGGGCGGAGACACCCCTGGCCCACATTTGTAAAAATCTACCTGGTTATGCAGAACGCATAAAGAAGTATTACGATCAGTGGGTAACAGAATTAAAAGGAGAAGGATTACCCCAGGTATGGCCAGAAGGCGGATCATTCGATAAAAGTGTCCTGGATATGGTAGCCACATGTATATTCATGAAATACAAGGGAAAGCAGTTTCAAAATAGAAGAGAAATATTAGATTTGTGGAGGCTGTTCGAAGAAGTGCCTCCACTCATAAAGAAAGAATTAGTACCGAACCTGCCCTCCACCGTTGACACTCCCCTATCAGTACATGAAAATGAAAGGGAGGATACAGGAAAAGAGGGATCAATAGAGGTAACACGATTGTACCCCCTCCTAAACAAACCAGTGCCAGCAGAAGGATATAGTGATCCCACATATGCGCCCACCGCAGCCCCCACGACCACCCCATGACCAACTGCACCGCCACCATATGAGTGCCCCCGACAGCGTGGGCAGGTAAGCACCCCCACAGTAGATATGGAGAAGTTAACAGAGGACCTAGATTCTAGGCTCTCAATGGCAAGAGATGAGTTATCTAGAATAAGAAATAAATGTGAGCAGAGCAGAACAAGTGTTGCTAGAACTGAACAAACACCTAGAGCACAGGCACTTAAACGGTCATCTGAAGAAGGATGGAAGAAAGAGGAAATACTGTTCCGGATTCAGAAAGAGCCAACTCGAATAATAGAACTGGGGCCACAGGAGATGGAAGAAAACACAGGTGAAGAGGGAATGGATACCGGGGGAATGCAAGAACTGTGGTGCGATATTGAGGATGAAGAACAGGAAAATGGGAGGTTGGGTGTGGCGATGGGAGGAAGATCAGGTAGAGGAGAGGAAACACCTCTGGGACGGACAATGGAAGAGGAATGGACAGGAAGGTTAAGGAATAGAATGGGAAGAATGGCAATGTTAGGAAAGAAAAGGTTGAATCCTGAGTACTGGCAGAACGACAAAGAGCAGATTACAACTCCCATTGATACATAGGGGAGGTGGGAGGCCAAACTACATACCCTGGGCCCAGATGGATAAAGCCAATTTGTTAAAATCATTGCCCCCACTAACAGGGGGGGGGCAAGTAAGTGGATATATGCATTTGAAAAACATACCGCGGGAGTGCCATTAGCGGTAGGAGATGTCAAAAGTCTGCTAGTATCAGCAGTAAGTGATCAGGCAGATAGAGTGTGGGTAAAAGCTGGCTTCCCGGGAGTAACGTTGGATTGTGATTGCCATGATGGAGCATCTTTTAACACAGTGCGTGCAAGAGGATGGGATGCACTAAGGGAAACCTTTCCATTCACGCCAGATTTACAGTCAGTAATGCAGTGCACAATGAATGATGGGGAGGATGCTATGGATTTCATTTTTCGGGTGCAGGAGATGTGGAGAGCCGAGGCGGGCACGCCCTGGGACCAGTCAACATCACTATTTTACTTTATAATAAAGAGAGGGCTCCCAAAGGAGGTACAGAAAGCACTCAACAAAATATCAGGGATTGAGGCAAAGGGATGTCCAGAAATACAAAGTATAATAGTGCAACACTGCAAAAGAATAAAGGAGAGAGAAAAAGAAATTGCCCAAAAATGTTTGGCGGATGAGGCCAAGTTAGTACAAACAAAGCTGGTGAAGGTTGCTGCAGCTGTAGCAGCACTCCCCCAAGACAGGGAGGGGGGAGAGGAGGAGGGGCTGGTAGCGATACAAGGGAGGATGGCAGCAAAGTGGGCAGGCAACGGGCAGCCACAGTGGAATGGACAGGAGCAGTACGGAGGACCGCAGTGGCAAGGGTGGGCCACCCGCGGAGGACGAGGTGAGTACAGGGGCCACAGAGGGGGTGGTCAATGGTACGGGGGAACTGGCGGGTATGAAAGACAAGGTCCTAGGGTGGGACAAGGGAACTGTTGGAATTGTGGTAGGTGGGGACATTTCTCACGAGAATGCAGAAGCAGACCAAATAACGTGTATCAAGACGATCAACCATGTGGTCATCCTCACCCGGGGAGCCCCTGTGGATTACCCATGGGAGGGGCACAAGGGCAGCCAAAGCAGGGGTATGTAGAGCAGCGAAGAGAATCTCCTCACAATGTACAACAGCATCCACAAGGCCGCGATCATATGCAATACACACAAGGTAACCCCTTTGCCACGAGTGCTAATGATGCACCTGCCCCGTATGGCAGAGTGGCGGTGGTATCAGGGAAGGTCTTCAGTCAAAGGGGGAACATGAGACATCCAGCATAGGACAGCCCACAGGGAGCACTTGCGTGTCCTGTTCCATCTACGACCCACAATGCAGCAGAGGAACCATTGAAAGGGGCGCAGATAGGGAATAAACATTTCATATTTATGGTGGACTCAGGAGCTGAAAAATCATGTTTACGTGAAGGCCGGTTTGCGCTATCTAATCGTAAATTGGAGACACACGGGTTCTCTGGGGCTGTTGTCGAAGTTCCTTACACAGAAGATTTAGATTTCACCGTGGGGAGTAAAACAGTGAGGGCACCCCTACTGTATTACGAACAGTCCCCAATTAACTTGCTTGGAAGGGACCTTCTCAGTAAGCTTAATATGACTATCTCCTTCACACAGAGAGGGATAGCTTCTTCAACCCCAGGGATCTGTCCCATGCACGTAATGCTGGTGGTGCATGCGCGAGCAACAGCACCAGAAGTGCGCGGCATACCGGTAGATCCCGATGTGTTTATTCAAGGACTGAAAACATTGGCACGGGTAGTCCCCAGGTTGAAAAAGCTAGAATGGCAGCTACCCGCAAAGTTCATCTTCCGACCAATAGCACGCCCATAGATTCTGCCAGGGACAGTGATGTCCTTAGATTTGCATGCAGTTCAAATCTCAGCTAAATGAATAGCCGTCATTGCAATGGATATACATGGCTGCGAGTGGCGCACTGTCACGCTCACCTGATTCCCACGGAGGCGCTGGTCTGGCTTCGAGTGCTGATGAAGCGCAGGACTCTGAAGATGGCCTCACTGGTTTGCAGGAATATTCCCCTGTGCGTGAAAAGGGAGTATTACCTACTGACGGAACAATGCTCAGGTCTCCCACTCCCTTCCAACCCTCCAAGATACCCTTCCTTGATTCCCCGTGAAGTCTCACCTTAGGGTCTGGAAGGATGAGTTCTCCATCCTGCTTCTGATGCAGGGGCGCGTTATAACCCAGTTACTTCACTGGATTGAGGTTTGATGGGAGTTCAAATAAGCTTGACTATTCAGGTAAGGTGCTGTAAGAGTTCTGTAGCAAGTTCAAAAGTTCAAGCTTAATAATAATGTTCTTTGTCTTATTGCAGCAAGCGCTAACGCTTATGTCTTTTTCCCCTTAGGGGCCGGGGTTCGGAATTCCGGAGATATGGCGCCGACCCGAAGTGAAACGTGCAGTTCCAGTAAATGACAGGTAAGTTCTGGATGAGCGTTCGGGTAATGTCTTTGCATTCGCTCATTCAATGTCTTTGTCTTTTTTCCCCATAGGGGCCGGGGTCCGGAATGCCAGGATGCGGCAGGACCCGAAATGAAATGGGAATGACCCAACAGGTAAGTCTTAGAAGGAAACTGAGCTTTTCCTATTCCCTTCCTTCTCTCACCTTGTGTTCTTGTCTTTTTCTCTCTAGGCTCTGGGAAGTGGCTGCAGATCCGGACGATCGCTGCTGAAGATGGAAATGCCCTGGAAAGGTGAGTGAAATGCAGCGCTGCAGCGATCGAAGTGAAATGCTTTTAAAAATGATGTCTTCCCTTTCAGGATCGTCGGTGTGAAGTCTCCGTGATGCAGCTTTAGCAGGTAAGGTCTTCTTTCTCTCCAATTCTCTCTTAGAAGGTGACCCAGGATGCTGACAGGCGTGGCTGAAGTCCAGATGCAGGAGCTGACACGGTGAGCGTCCAGCTGCGAGGAGCAGAACAACGCGAAGCGTGAGTTGCTGATCGGGCGTGGTTTAAATAGCTTTGGAAGAAGTTCCAGGTATCCTTCCACCGATCAGGTATGTATCCTTCCCCGACCACACCCAAGGGAAAGTAGTTCCACAGGTAAAGTAGTTCAATTCAGGCCTCAAGAGGGCCTGGATGTAGCAGCATGGTCTGCATCAGGTAAGTGCACCTTAAAACACTTGAACACATGTCTAGCTTTATGAGCCTGGCGCCTAAGGCGCCAGGACAGGGGTCCAACATGAGCCTGGCGCCTAAGGCGCCAGGACTGTGTCCAAAGGGCCCCAGCTTGGGCCCGCTGGCACTTCCCTGGGGGAAATGATGCCTGCCTCTGGGGTTGCTGGGTCGAACCTGGCTCCTTGGAGGTAGGCATCATGACAGTACCCCCCCTCAAGGCCCCTCCCAAGGTTGTTCCCTCCGGGGGTCTTGGCTTGTTCGGAAATCTCCGGTGGAACCTTTGTATTAATCGAGGTGCGTGAACATGGTTACTAGGCTCCCACGATCTCTCCTGAGGTCCATATCCCTTCCAGTCAACAAGATAGAAGAGTTTGGACTTTAACACCTTGGAGTCTAAAATGTCTTTAACTTCGAATTCTAATTCCCCTTCAATTTGAACTGGATCTGGAGGCTTGGACAGTCGGGTCCCTGGTTGTACTGGCTTTAAAAGTGATGCATGAAAAACTGGATGAATACGCATGTTAGACGGTAAATCCAGTTTAAAGGCCACGGGATTGATTATAGCCTTGATGGGATAAGGTCCTATGAATCTGGGATTGAAGGTTCGCGGGCCCTTGAGGGGTAAATGTTTCGTTGCTAGCCATACCTGATCTCCAACTTGGTAAGGAGGAGTTTTACTTCGGTGCAAATCAGCGTTTTCTTTATACTTTTTTTTGGCTTGCTGTAAATGAGTTGCAGCTTCTTTGAAGGCTTGGGTTATTGTGGAATGCAGATGATTTACTGCGGGCATTTCCAGGGTCAGAGGTGGATCTAGATCAGAGGTCCTAGGATGGTGACCATACAGAGTATAAAAAGGAGTTTGTCCGGTTCCAGAATGCACTGAATTGTTGTATGCATATTCTGTGATCCAAAGGATGTCTTTCCAATTTAACTTGGATTGGTGTAACATGCACCGAAGATATTGCTCGAGAGTCTGATTGGTTCTCTCGGTTTTTCCGTCAGTCTGGGGGTGGTGGCTGGTGGATAGCCGCACATCTATTTGTGCTAGTTGGCAACACTTCTTCCAAAAATGGGAGAGAAATTGACTTCCAAGATCCGAGACTAATATGGAAGGGAAACCATGTATGTGAACTATATTCTCCAGAAATTCCTTGGCCAAGGTGGAAGCTGAAGGCAAACCTTTTAAAGGGATAAAGTGGGCCATTTTGGAGAATAGATCCACAATTACAATAATAGTGTTGTAACCAGCACAAGGAGGCAGGTCAGTTATAAAGTCCATTGACAAGGTGTGCCATGGTGCCGGTGGAATATCCAAGGGTTGAAGTAGGCCGGCTGGTCTTTTCTTTTGACCCTTGTTTTGGGCGCAAATTCCGCAAGACAATACAAAAGGCTTTGTCTTTTCTCCAAGAAGGCCACCAGAAGTGGCGTTTGATTTTTTCCTCCGTTTTAGCGATACCAGGGTGTCCTTCCATTAATGATTCATGATGATGGGCAATAACAAGTTCTTGCAATTCTTTACTAGGCAGAAACAACCGCTCCTGGAAGTAGGGTAAGTCATCCTTAACGGTGTAATGAGGACCCTTTTGACTCCATTCCAGTAAGGCTGAAGAGTCTAGAAGTTGTTTTACTTGCGTTCGGATGTCCTCAATAGTTTGCAATGAAGTTAGGCCTAAGATTCTTTGTTCAGGTATGATTGGCACAGGTTCTAAACTCGAATTGGGTTCTTCCATGCCAATCCGGGATAAGGCGTCCGCTTTACCATTCTTGCAGCCAGGGCGATAGGTAATTACAAAATCAAATTCCGCAAAGAATAGAGCCCATCGGAGTTGTCGTGAAGATTGAGCCTTGGCCGTCTTTAAATACTGTAAATTTCTGTGGTCCGTAATTACGGTGATGGTGTGTCTTGCCCCGAGAAGGTAGTGACGCCAAGCCTTGAAAGCAGATTTAATAGCCAGTAACTCTTTGTCGGTAATTGCGTAGTTGATTTCAGGAGGAGAAAATTTCCTGGACCAAAAGGCCACAGGGTGTAGTTGGTTAGTTTCTGGGTCTCTTTGCGACAGGACAGCTCACATGGCCGAACTGGATGCGTCGGTTTCCACAATGTAAGGGAGATCTCGTTGCGGGTGCTTCAATATAGGTGCAGAGGTGAATTTGGTTTTCAGGTCCTGAAAGCTTGTTCGGCCTCAAGAGTCCATTCAAAGCGTTTGTTTTTCTTTAGGAGAGCTGTGATGGGTTGGACTGTTCGGGAAAATTCCGGGATGAATCTTCGATAGAAATTGGCGAAGCCGAGCATGCTCTGAACTCCCTTCACCAAGCTAGGAGATGGCCATTTGAGGATGGCGTCCACCTTTCGCGAGTCCATTCGGACTCCTTGAGGTGTCAGGATGAATCCGAGAAACTCCACTTCTGTGGTATGAAAAACGCATTTTTCGAGCTTTGCAAATAGTCTGTGCTGGCGCAATTTCTCAAGAACTGCCCTGACATGTTTTCTGTGATCGGATTCTGAAGAGGAGTACACCAGGACGTCGTCGATATAAACAATGACACAGACGTCGATAAGTTCCCGAAGAACATCATTCATAAAGTACTGAAAGGCGGCAGGTGCATTGCACAAACCGAAGGGCATCACCTGATATTCGAAGAGCCCAAATTTGGTGCGGAATGCAGTCTTCCATTCGTCGCCTTCTTTTATACGCACCAGGTGATAAGCTCCTCGGAGATCTAACTTGGTTTACACACAAGCGTCTTTCACCTGGTCCATAAGCTCAGGGATCAGGGGCAGAGGATAACGATTCTTAATTGTTATTTGATTTAGGGCGCGATAGTCTATACATGTTCTAAGGTGGACCTCTTTTTTCGGCACGAAGAACAGAGCTGAGGAGACAGGAGACTTGGACGGGCGAATAAAACCATTGGCTAGGTACTGATCTAAATAGTGACGCAAATGTAGGTTCTCAGGTTCCGTAAGAGCATAAATCCTACTACAAGGTAGTTGAGCATTGGGTACCAGATCGATTTGGCAATCATAAGACCGATGGGGAGGTAACGTGTTAGCCTGTTCCTTCTGAAAAACGTCCTGGAATTCTTGGTATTCTGACGGTAGCTGTACAGGGGTGGAAGTTGCTGAGGCTAGACCCATAACTGGACTTCTTGGGTAACAAGTTGGTTCACAATCAGGAAAACTTATCTTCTTTGCTCGCCAGTCAATTCTGGGATTATGTGTTTCTAACCAAGGAATTCCAAGAATTCCACAACTGAAATTGTGGGGCCTTGATCACATCAAACACGATTGCTTCCCGATGTCCATCCTGACCCACCAGTGTCACTTCAACAGTGGAATGCGTTACCGGCCCTGAGGCTATTTCGGTTCCATCTACTGTAGTAATGACATCTTGGGTTACTTTCGGGCGGAGAGGGAGCTTAATCCTGGAAGCCAATTGACGGTCTATGTAATTTCCAATAGCTCCACTGTCGATGTATGCTTTTATAGCATGCAACAGCTGAGGCTGTTTTGGGTCCACGAGCACCATTGGCATTACAAAATGCGAGGTCAAAGAGTTAGTTTTCAAGCTCGGCAAGCGGACCCCTACGCTTGTCGGGCTAGGTCGTTTCCCGAATCAGTTGTCAATAAATCGTTATCAGTGGCTCCAACCACCTTCTTAGGTGGTTTAACCGGACAATTTCAAAGAAAGTGACCGGAAGTCCCGCAATACAGGCAAAGTTGCATTTGCCGCCTTCTCTATCGTTCCTTCTGTGTTAATGGTCCTTTAACACCACCGATTTGCATAGGTTTGGATACGTCGGTACTCTTGGAGTTAGCGTGGGTTTTGATCGGTACTCGGGTTTCGTACTTGAACCGATCTGCTTTTCTATTTTGAAGTCTGTGATCAAGTTGAACCACCAAATCTATGTAGTCTGCGCAGACCTGGGGTGGATCTACTATCTGAGCTAGAACATCCTTAAGCTCTCCGCACAGGCCTCGATGAAACAATGTGATCCTTTTGTTTTCTGGCCATCCAGTTTCCACAACCAGTCTATTAAAGGTGGCAACGTAGGACAGAAGATCCTGATTACCTTGTCGTAAGGATAGCAGTTCGTTATCAAGGGCCTGTCCTTGAGAGTGTCGAGCAAACAATCTTTCCATGCTGGCCTGGAAACCCTGAAAATTCTGGAGAATGGGATCATCCTGATTTACCAATGGAATAGACCAATCGGCAGCACTGCCACTGAGGTGAGATAGTATAAAGGCTACCTTGGTCTGGTCGTTAGGGAAGGCCCCGGGTCTGCATAGAAAGTGTAAACGACATTGTTTCATAAAGACGGCATATTTCTTGGGATCCCCCGCAAAACGTTCAGGCGGGGCCAAAGGCATGTGTCCGGGTAGATTGATTTGTACCGGGTTATCCAAACCCATTGATGTGGAAGTATCTCCGGAATTAGGTAAAGGAGTGTGCCCTGCCTGGGCCTGCAATAACCTTTTGGCCAGGTCATCTGTTCTTTCCTTGGATAGGATCAGTTCTCTTGTGAGAGCGTTAGTCTTCTGGCGGGCTGAGTGCACTTCTGCCCGTAATTCCCCCAAAAGCTGGACTAGCTGATCTGTCTCGGAAGTCTCCATAGTGCCCGGGTGGGAAATTGTGGGTATGCTTCGCGTTCTGTCACGCTCACCTGATTCCCACGGAGGCGCTGGTCTGGCTTCGAGTGCTGATGAAGCGCAGGACTCTGAAGATGGCCTCACTGGTTCGCAGGAATATTCCCCTGTGCGTGAAAAGGGAGTATTACCTACTGACGGAACAATGCTCAGGTCTCCCACTCCCTTCCAACCCTCCACGATACCCTTCCTTGATTCCCCGTGAAGTCTCACCTTACGGTCTGGAAGGATGAGTTCTCCATCCTGCTTCTGATGCAGGGGCGCGTTGAAACCCAGTTACTTCACTGGATTGAGGTTTGATGGGAGTTCAAATAAGCTTGACTATTCAGGCAAGGCGCTGTAAGAGTTCTGTAGCAAGTTCAAAAGTTCAAGCTTAATAATAATGTTCTTTGTCTTATTGCAGCAAGCGCTAACGCTTATGTCTTTTTCCCCTTAGGGGCCGGGGTTCGGAATGCCGGAGATATGGCGCCGACCCGAAGTGAAACGTGCAGTTCCAGTAAATGACAGGTAAGTTCTGGATGAGCGTTCGGGTAATGTCTTTGCATTCGCTCATTCAATGTCTTTGTCTTTTTTCCCCATAGGGGCCGAGGTCCGGAGTGCCAGGATGCGGCAGGACCCGAAATGAAATGGGAATGACCCAACAGGTAAGTCTTAGAAGGAAACTGAGCTTTTCCTATTCCCTTCCTTCTCTCACCTTGTGTTCTTGTCTTTTTCTCTCTAGGCTCTGGGAAGTGGCTGCGGATCCGGACGATCGCTGCTGAAGATGGAAATGCCCTGGAAAGGTGAGTGAAATGCAGCGCTGCAGCGATCGAAGCGAGATGCTTTTAAAAATGATGTCTTCCCTTTCAGGATCGTCGGTGTGAAGTCTCCGTGATGCAGCTTTAGCAGGTAAGGTCTTCTTTCTCTCCAATTCTCTCTTAGCAGGTGACCCAGGATGCTGACATGCGTGGCTGAAGTCCAGATGCAGGAGCTGACACGGTGAGCGTCCAGCTGCGAGGAGCAGAACAACGCGAAGCGTGAGTTGCTGATCGGGCGTGGTTTAAATAGCTTTGGAAGAATTTCCAGGTATCCTTCCACCGATCAGGTATGTATCCTTCCCCGACCACACCCAAGGGAAAGTAGTTCCACATGTAAAGTAGTTCCATTCAGGCCTCAAGAGGGCCTGGATGTAGCAGCATGGTCTGC
Source organism: Ambystoma mexicanum (assembly GCF_040938575.1). NCBI lineage: Eukaryota > Metazoa > Chordata > Amphibia > Caudata > Ambystomatidae > Ambystoma > Ambystoma mexicanum. Next base: position 950,907,755 of record NC_090928.1, on the reverse strand, counting down.
ATCAGGTAAGTGCACCTTAAAACACTTGAACACATGTCTAGCTTTATGAGCCTGGCGCCTAAGGCGCCAGGACAGGGGTCCAACATGAGCCTGGCGCCTAAGGCGCCAGGACTGTGTCCAAAGGGCCCCAGCTTGGGCCCGCTGGCACTTCCCTGGGGGAAATGATGCCTGCGCCTCTGGGGTTGCTGGGTCGAACCTGGCTCCTTGGAGGTAGGCATCATGACACGCACAGTGTTGTGCATCTATGCCGACATTGCATTGCGAGACCTGTTGGATGAAGATCTTTTCTCAGATTCAGAAAGTGACGGTGAAATAATAATGGAGATAGCAATACCCTGTGACGACATGATACAAGAGAGGCAGGTGCCAGTACAGCTGATGGCAGTGGTGGGGGCACCGCCTTCCTTCTTTGATGGTGATATGAACTTAGTACCCAGTAATTTGTGGACCACAGGACACCATGACATGGGATTGTTGCATGGAGTCACCCCAGTTAAAATAAAACTCAAACCTGGAGCTATTTTGTCAAGGGTAAAACCGTACCACCCTGTCCCGAGAAGCAGAAGGTGGTATAAAGGAGACAATAAGCGCATTACTGGCCCAAGGAATAGTACCTTCAAATTCGCCATGTAACACTTGCATTTACCCAATCAAAAAAGCAAAAGGTGGGGCATGGAGGATGATCTAAGACCTACGCCCCCTTAATGACGTCATTCAAAAAGAGTTCCCGTTGGTCCCTAATCCAGCATCTATACTGTGCAGCATCCCCAAGAATGCATCACACTTCACAGTAGTGGATTTGAAAAATGCCTTCTTCTCCATCCGATTGGCAGAGGAGTGCAGGTATCTAACAGCATTTACACTGAGAGGAAAGAGATACGAACATTGCAGGTTACCCCAGTGGTACTGTGAGAGCCCCAGCATATTCAACTGCATACTCCATGAAGATCTAGGGAACATGACAGCAGAGAGCACAATTATTCAATAGGTAGATGATTTACTCATCTGGCAAAGAATGAGGAAGAATGTAGAAAAGACTCTATTGCTCTCTTGACATTGCTGGCCCATAAAGGCTACAAGGTCGACAGAGGAAAACTACAGTACTGCCAACGAGAAGTGTTGTACCTGGGACAGTTAATCTCACAAGATGGCAAGAAGATAATACCATACAGGGTAGCTGCCATTACAGCAGTAAGACGGCCCAACACAATGAAAGATATGCAAACATTTCTAGGAACGTGTAACTACTGCCGAGCATGGATATTAGATTACGCAGCATACACAAGACCGCTATTGCAGGCACTCAAAGAGGCCCAATGAGAGAACACAGAAATTCAATGGTCAGCAAAAATGGGTGACGCATTTAACAAACTCAAGGAATTGATCTCGAGCGCGCCAGTGCTCGCAAACCCTGATTACGAACGCAAGTTTTACCTGTTCTCCCACTGCAAGGGGATCCTCATGACAGCAGTACTGACACAAAAAACATTCCTGGGGCACAGGCCACCTGCTTACTACAGTGGCACATTAGACGCAGTAATGCAAGGACATTTCGCTTGCGAGCAATCTCTCGCAGCCGCAGCGTTCGCCATTGAGAAAAGTGCAACAATAGTGATGGGCTGCTCTGTGACTCTATTTGTGGAACACTCCTTATTCGCTATATTAGAAAGATCAAAGAGCACACTGACAACTCAAAGAGCAACTGCTTATGAAATAATCTTGTCCAGTGCAAACATTCACATCGTCCGATGTAAAACAGTAAATCCAGCAAGATTCATTACAGAACCATGCACATTAGAAGACATGCAGGAACACGACTGTACTACTTACAAGGGGGAGGAAGGGGAAGGTCCGGTGGTAAGCAAAAATGCCCTAAACGAAGGAGAAGTTTTCTTCATAGATGGGTCAGCATCAATAAACCCAGACACGGGAGAAAAACATGTGGGGGTGGCAGTTGTGAGATTGGAAGAAGGTGAGTACGAAGTGATAGTACAGCATCGCCTACCATCCCATTACTCAGCCCAAGCAGCAGAGCTTATGGCACTCAATGAAGCATTACGTGCAGCAAAAGGGTGCGCAGTCACTATTTACACAGACTCAGCTTACATGACCACTACAGTCCACGGCGGGTTGGCAAGGTGGGGGCGGAGAGGGTTCCACAGAGCAGATGGGTCACCAGTACAACATGCAGAGCTCCTGAAAGAACTTATTGAGGCATTGAAAGAACCTACCATGGTAGCCATAGTAAAGTGCCAGGCCCATACGTCCAATACGGACGTCATCTCTTTGGGAAACGCAGCAGCGAACGCTGCAGCCAAGGAAGCCTCCTACTTAGTGAAAGAACTAACAGGTGAGTACATAATGCACCAACATGTAGTGGAAGAGCTCCCAGACGGATACAACACGATACAACACCATGGCTGTGTCACAAATACTGGAGTTAAGAGAAGGGGCAAGTGAGAAAGAAAAAGGACTGTGGGAAAAGAGAGGTTGTAGCCAATCAGCAACAGATCTTTTGTGGCATCATAACAACACCGGGAAGGTGGTAATGCCACTCAAACTCTTAGAAATAGCATTCCAGCAACTAAACTTCCAGCCCACAATGCTAAACAACACATAGCAGCAGAGATTCAAGAGGACTGGTTTGTACCAGGCCTCCAGGAACATATATCAAAACTAGCAATGGAATGCACAACATGTCAAATATACAATTCAGGAATGACGCTTAGGACACTGCGTGGAACAATACCCAAACCAGTGGGGCCCTTCAGAGAACTGCATATTGATTATGCAGATATGGGAGAAAGGTGTAATGGTGCACGGTACATGAAAGTGGCCGTTTGTCCATTCTCCAGATGGGTTGAAACAGGGCCATGTGCACGACCTGATGCCAAATGCGCTGCAAAATTCTTAGTGAGGGAAGTATTCCCGCACTGGGGAATTTGCGACGTGATTCGCTCGGATAATGGCACACATTTTGTTAATGAACTTTTTAAAGAAGTAACAGCTCTATTAGGAATCAAGCATAAGCTATGCTCGATTTATCATCCGCAAAGCAATGGCGTGGTTTAGAAGATCAACGGCCTTCTGAAGGGTAGGCTGTCGAAATTGTGTTTTTCCCTCAAAAAGAACTGGGTGCATTGTTTGCCTCTGGTCTTGTTCGATCTGAGAAATCAGCCTAGCAAGGACCACCATTTGTCAGCGCACGAGATCGTGACGGGAAGACGCATGCACACAGCACACTCCCCGCTCCGCAGACATTCAGATGCACACAAAAGCGCCACGATACTAGGAGAAGAATTTAATGACTATCTGACAAAACTCACCAGAGCAGCCTGCATGATATCAAGGCAGCTTGCACCACCATTTGCTCAAGAAGAAGGGAATGAGACAGTAACATTTGTTGAGGAAAACCCACAAGGGCAGTTAATGCCAGGAGATATGATTTATGCACGAAGTTTCATACAAAGGTGGAATGCCCCAAGATTTCATGGCCCTTATGAAGTGATATTTTGCACACCGACTGCGGTGAAGGTAAAGGGCTTGAGATATTGGATACATTTAACCAACGTACGTAAAGCATATGACAGTGTCCGAGAGGAACGAGAAGAGGAAGCACAGACAACAGCAGAGATCTCACAATAAAGAGGAAAGCAAAACGATGAATATTAAACATGGGTACAGAGTAAAAGATTGATAACAAGAAAATGTACATTGACGAAAATTGTTTCTGTGCCAAATAAAAAATTAAAATGTAAATAAGGTTTCTCTCACACACACACACACACACACACACACACACACACACACACACACACACACACACACACACACACACACACACACACACACACACCTAAAGTTCTGTTGCCTAAAGAATTGCCCAATGTCTCCTTCATCTCACTTTGTGCAGAAATAAGGACACCTTTTAGTCACATGCTGCAAAATGAAAAAACCTGTTACTCAAGATCCAAAGGAGCGATATGTTTGAAAGAACCTTTTTTCGTGATCAAATGGACATTGTTTTTGGACAATAAATGGAAAGATGAAGAAAAATCATGCAAAGCTGAAGCACTGCGAGGACTGGCAGCTGAAAAACTACAGTGGAACGAAAAAACGTGCACACCAGTTTGGAGGGAGCACATCAAACTGACCCTGGTGACAGCCATATTAAAGCTGTTCAACTGCAGAAAGAAATATCATATGATCTGTGTTTCCAGGGCGAAGTGAAAAACTCAATGGGTGTAAATATGAACTGTAACCGGACACTCACTATCCCAGACATGAAGAAAGGAACAGCAGCGCTTATGGACACTTACTGGGTCTGTGGCAAACAGGTGTATTTGCACCTCCCGCAATCCTGGAGGGCCACACGCTCCCTGGCAACGTTGCATTCAGCATTGATGGTGATTCCGGAGAGCCATATCAATGGTGGAAAAAGAGTGCCAGACGCACACCGTGAGCAAATCACCCAGCCAACAGAAGAGCCACAACTGTATGCTCTGTACCCCGGAAGTGTGCAGAGGTGTTATCAAGGCGGCGAAGATCATCCAATTACATATCCAAAGCCTCCTCAGAATTATTGGCGCAGATTCCAGACAAATATCGATTGTTCAATTCTGCAGAAACGTTCTTCGCCTCACTCGTTCCAAGCATCCAGGCGCGGGCAAAAGCAAAATGGCTCCAAATCACAAGCTGGGAGCTGATCCAGCTGGCTAACGACACTGAAGAGGGGTTTAACGTGATCAAGGTGGAGCTAAGAGCCCTGCGGTTAATGACCATGCAGAACAGGTATGTCCTAGACCTGTTAACGGCGATGGACGGCGGTGTTTGCCTAAAAATCGGGAGCGCATGGTGCACATTTGTACCTTCTGAAGACGCCGATAATGGTACACTGTCACATGTTATCGCAGCAGTGCACAACCTGGGGGAACGAATGAAAAACGAAGGTGGAGCAGACGCCAGCACCTGGTTCGACAACCTCTTCTCCTTCATGGCTTGGATTGACGGTCAAAATGCTGATGCCTGTCGTGGTATTATTACTTTTGATTTTTTGCGTGTGCCAGCTGGGTCTTCGATGTTGCGCAAATGCAGTGTCTAATGGCGCAATGATGATGGTGACAATGGGCAACACTAGAGGAGTCGCACAGATCATGGAAGAAGCTCAAGTACAAACAGGTGAGGACCCTGAACCAAAGTATAGAATGGTGCCTTTATATTATGATGGGGACATAGTAGATAGGTTATATCACACCACAATAAAGGAGCCCCAAGAACAGGAATGGTATACAGAAGTATGGGTGGATTTGGAAGGAAATGAGGGATGTATATACATGACCTGCACACCAGACAAATATGCTAGGAGGGGGGAGAGCCTGCGGGGGTGTGTGTAGAGCCTGGATGCCAATAAAAGGTACACCGGCATGGGATGAGGCTGTTGCAAATGAAAAAGAGCGTCAGAAGTTGGGCGAGTTACAGTATTCGTTACTTAAGTAACGAAAGGGGGGAATGTATGGGAGGATAGGTCCATGAGACCCCCTCCCCGACATGCCCCACCTACGTGAGGTTCGTGGCTCGTCAGGGGCCCCCCTGTTACCGGTGCCCAGATGACGGGGTGGCTGCTGATCGACACACAGGGCCAACCGAATTGCATCACAACAGACCATCGACTCCATTTTGGGAGCGTCAGGACTCCATTTTAGATAATATCGACCTAAACCCCAAGTAGACATCCTGCCTGCGAATGCTGCAGCTTGGCCCCCACTCCCTGCACACAGGGAGCCATGCCCTCCCCCCGGCGCCTCCACTCCATGGTAGATCCGCTGAAGGCCCGGTCTCATGAGCAACCAGACACGACCAAGTATCAGAACAAACACTGTATCATTTACCTTCCGCAGTACATCACTGTCCCTGAAGTGACCTGACTAGCGGTTCAAGCCTGGAAAATAACAAACACCATCTCAATTGAACAGGCCCCGACACAGCATCTAACCCCTAACATTTAAGATATATGGTGGCAATACCCTCCTCGTATGAACCCCTGTTGATGCTCCCCAAGTGAAGTGTTAATCACACACCAAAGCCTAATTATTCATATGGTTGCTATGTTAATTACAAACACCAGTTTTGGGGAAGGGATAAAAAAGTTCATAATATTGATAAAGAAAGAAGGACCTCAGACACCATGTGCCTAGAAGACTCAGTGAAAGGGCTTGATATAGCCCACCTAGTGCGAACTAACCAATGCTGCTAAGTACAAAGGAAGGCAGACAAAGCATTACCAAGAATATGTGTGTGTCGTACAGTGGGGCACATTTAAATGCATGAACAAGAATGTGAATGTACTATCACCTCTGAACGTATTGCTTCTATGCTCCCGAGTACACCACCAAACCTAATGCTACCTCACGTGTTAGCCAACTGCTACCGTGTGTGATTGCTAAAATATAGTCATCCGATGTTCAGTGATGTATGAACCACTGCCAAACTTTCATAGTCGTATATGAAATAGTACATGAATGTATAGACATTAGAAATGTGTAATCACTCTAATATTACTAACTTTATTAACCATCTCCTCGTTCTGTATAGTGTGCAGCCTAGGCACAGGGAATCGCGCACACACACACAAGGCCATCTCCCCTTCCTCCCGCCAAGGTCCGCCAGTACTAGCTGGTGCGCGGGCAGCACAGCTTCACCACCCCTCATTCCGTTGGACCTGCTTCAAGTATTCACCTCCCCCATATCCGAGGCCGCCATGGTCGGCCAAATGAAGTGTTCTAAACCCCACCGCCTCAAGGGGCCAAAGGTGCACCTTCACCGATTCAGTAGTACTCCGGCTCACCCCTAGTTAATGGGCCTTGGAGAATAGATATTCAACCCTGTACTAACAGATCATAAATTAATTCTTCACTACATCTAACAAGACCAGAATGACAGGGCAGCTCACCTCATGTCCTTAGACCAGTCACCCAAGTTTATGACACCCGGTCAACAGGTCAGAAGTAACAGTGCCCTGATGTATTGGTAAAGCTTCACATTGCATGTGTTTCTCCAGTATCCTATTATCTCTTAGAGTAACATATTGCAGGATTTACAGGACAACTGGAATCGTGTAAACGGATGAGTGTGTGTGTTGCCACAAGGGCCGAATGTTAGGGCAACCATCTATCAATGACACTGACCGCGCCTGGCCTGGCAGCCCCACGCCGACGAGCCCAGCTGACCCATCCGCCCCACGTTGGCACCACGCTGATGTCCACCAATCCAGGAGCTGCTCATCACTGCTGCGCCTATAGTTAGTTGACGCCACCCAATCCCCAAGACTATGTGCCCCCTATAATGTGTAGGACTCGTGAAGTGGTTTTGTAATAAATAAGACTGTCTTTGCTATTGTCAGACAAAGCGCTTTCGAAGCTTGCAGAGTCCTTTGCATGCCCTATTTGACTAGATAAAAAACCTTTTACATTCACCCGCACTTGGTCGTGGTCTCATTCCCTTCTGGGGTGTGTCCTTTACTGCCTCTCATTGTGGGGAGGGTAATGCCTTTTGGGGACACTTGCTTTCAACAGGCACTAAGGTGATGGAGAGGAGGGACGCAATGACTGACTTTGAGCACAGCCTAAATATCCCCCCCTTCGACCGTACTGTCTATGGTGGGGTCACTTGAAGAGACACGACGGAGTGATGTAACTCCGCCACGCTAATAAAATGGGGGTTCCGGCGTCAGCAAACCAGTGCACAAGCAGAGCCCGGACGGCAAACACCTGTGTCTGTATCCTCTTTGGGTGGGGGTGTTCTCCGGCTCCCACTCCAGGCCTTTAGCTCACAACAATGGCAACGAGGAGGTCAGCCTGACCGGACCTACGTGCTTGGGCAAGGGAACAGTTCCCAACGCATCCTGAGGAAGGTGACACAATCGAGAATTTGTTTCACTTGCTAGGTATCAACATTACGGAGAGGCACACCTTGGACTGACTACCATCGCGCAGATCGCGGCTCTTGATGAGTGCTTGTGCGATTCCAGGGCCAATTTTTGGAGTGCTGGTTTGGCGCATCGATGCATACACACATGGTGGCTGCAGATGGCATGCTGTGAAGGAAGGTGAGAGGCCCGCATACAGCAAGAAAAAAAGTGTTGTTTACCTTTGAGACTGCAAGAGGGTCATAGGGATATCCTCACTCGTGCATCAAAAAAGGTGGTGTGTTTTGGGCCCCGAGTGGATTCTTTGAGAGAAAGATAAAAAGAGTTTTGTCTTCTCATTGTTTTTGAAACTACTGGGTTGCAGCCACCAGTCACGTGGGAGTGCCTGTGTGCTCGGTTGGAACTGTCTATCCTGTGGTGCTAGAACTTCATCATGGATGGGAACCCGGATAATGTGCCAGCAGCTGCAGCTGCAGCTGTCATTGGAGATGTGCAAGGGCCCAGACAGCAAGGGTTCCTGGCTCCAATGCCGGAATTTGACACATCAGGAGCACCGTCCAGCTTGGGCCTGAGATGGAACCTATGGATGGAGCGCCTGGAAATGTACTTCAGGTACACGGGAGAAGTGAACGATGAAGCAAGGAATTCGATCTTGATATAAGCAGCTGTCACTGCAGTGAACAAGATTGTCAAGACTATGAGGACAGTCGATGACTCCTATCAAGTGGCAAAGGCGTGTCTGATGGAACATTTCATGCCCTTGGTAAACCTAGATTACGAGAGGTTTGTGAAGTGTTGCGCAATACAGAAAGAGGATGAGTCGTTGGACAGTTTCCATGGCTGCCTCATACATCTGACATCCACATGTGCTTAGGACAATGAGAAGAGCATGTTTCGACAACAGCTAATTCAGGGTTGCATCTCTGAGAAGATGAGACGTCAAGTCTTGGGAGAACCAGGTTCGACTTTGACGCACATTCTCAAAAAAGAATGTTCTTACGAGCAAGCTGACACAGGAGACTCAAAGATGGATGCATCGATACGCACACTAAAATATTTGATGTGTGCATGGTGGGGTGTGAACAAGGAACTAGACTGTTCAAAAAGGGTGTTATCCCTCAGAAAGAAAAGGTGCCGGAGCTGCCACCTCCATGTTTATGGGGCGTGTATAACCTCCCGCACAAAGCGGCACACATGTGGAAGAGGCAGGTTGGTTGACCATTATGCAAGGATGTGACAAGCTCCAGTGCCCATAGTGATGCCAAGGGACCCCGGTAAAATGGACACTGCTACGCAAAGATGCCCCCAGATGGTGGACCAGGAGGAAGATCCCAGTCGTCAAGAACTTGAGGAGGAAGATGAAGAAGGTGAGGGGTTTTTCATCTCCAGCGTCTGCGCCCTGATGTCTAAGAAACTAAGGCAGCCAGGGTGCATGATTAGCGTGAATGGGTCTGCAGTACCAGTGATAATAGACACAGGAGCATCAGCCAATGTGATGGCGCAAAAACACTATGGGGGGTAATTCATAGAATTCAGCGCACAAGTGGCGCACGCGGCTGGCGCACGCGGCTGACGCACAGTGTGCACGTGCGAATCCCTGCGCCAGCCGCGTGCGCCAAAACCCATTTCCACGCACAGCGTATTCATGGATTCCAGCTACCAAAACCAGCCATGGCGCACAGTGGCGCAGCGACCCTGCACCAGCGCCAGTTACGCCCCCAAGAACGCCTCTCGCGCATGGAAAAGCCATCAAAATCCCCAATCCAGCGCAAAGGGCTGCGCTAACCCTGTACCAGCATGGCAAGCGGGCTACGTGTATCACTGGGGTGCGCGGGAAGTACCTCACGTCATTTCAGCTGGGTACGTGCATTTCAGGGGTGCGCGGGAAGTTTCACACGCGATTCCATCAGGGTACGTGTATTTCAGGGGTGCACGGGAAGTTCCACATGCGATTTCATCAGGGTACGTGTATTTCAGGGGTGCGCGGGAAGTTCCACACGCGATTTCAGCAGGGTACGTGTATTCCAGGGGTGCGCGGGAATTTCCACACGCGAATGTCCAGGCTATATGTATATCGGGGTGCGCGGGAAGTTCCACATGCGATTCCATCAGGGTACGTGTACATCAGGGGTGCGCGGGAATTTTCACACGTGAATTCAGCAGGGTACGTGTACATCAGGGGTGCACGGGAAGTTCCACACGCGAATGTCCTGGCTACGTGTATTTCGGGATGCGCGGGAAGTTTCACACGCGATATCAGCAGGGTACGTGTATTCCAGGGGTGCGCGTGAATTTCCACACGCGAATGTCCAGGCTACGTGTATTTCGGGGTGCGCGGGAAGTTTCACACGTGATATCAGCAGGGTACGTGTATTCCAGGGGTGCGCGGGAATTTCCACACGCGAATGTCCAGGCTACGTGTATTTCGGGGCGCGCGGGAAGTTTCACACGCGATATCATCAGGGTGCGTGTATTCCAGGGGTGCGCGGGTAGTTCCACACGCGATTCCAGCAGGGTACGTGTATTACAGGGGTGCGCTTGAAGTTCCACACGCGATTCCATCAGGGTACGTGTACATCAGGGGTGCGCGGGAATATTCACACGTGAATTCAGCAGGGTACATGTATATCAGGGGTGCGCGGGAAGTTCCACACGCGAATGTCCTGGCTACGTGTATTTCGGGGTGTGCGGGAAGTTTCACACGCGATATCAGCAGGGTACATGCATATCAGGGGTGCGCGGAAAGTATTACACGCGATTCCATCAGGGTACGTGTATTACAGGGGTGCGCGGGAAGTTCCACATGCGAATGTCCAGGCTACGTGTATTTCGGGGTGCGCAGGAAGTTTCACACGCGATATCAGCAGGATACGTGTATTCCAGGGGTGCGCGGGAAGTTCCACACGCGAATGTCCAGGCTACGTTTATTACAGGGGTGCGCGGGGAGCACCACACGTGAATTGCACGTGTGGGTCCTCCCAGGTGTTCCCTCTACACCCTCCACGGCCCCTGCAGGTGGCTCACACCACAAGGGCCTACCCTGCACATGTCTTGCAGGCACCCCATCCACCATGGCCATGCCCCCCAGCCAACCCACATGTCAACTTGTACTACTGCCCACCAACGCATGTCCCCCTGCACCCCCAGCCACCAGGGGCACCCTCCACCAGGCCCCCACCACCCCCACCCCCCAGCACTGTGGGGCACCTGCCAGCAGGCCCCCACCCATGTCCAACTCATGTTCCCCACCACCCCCACCCCCAGCACTGTGGGGCACCTGCCAGCAGGCCCCCACCCATGTCCAACTCATGTTCCCCACCACCCCCACCCCCCCGCACTGTGGGGCACCTGCCAGCAGGCCCCCACCCATGTCTCCCACCACCCCACCCCCCAGCAGTGCAGGGGCACCCTCCACCAGGCCCCCACCCATGTCTCCCACCACCCCCACCCCCCAGCACTGTGGGGCACCTGCCAGTAGGCCCCCACCCATGTCCAACTCATGTTCCCCACCACCCCCACCCCCCAGCACTGTGGGGCACCTGCCAGCAGGCCCCCACCCATGTCCAACTCATGTTCCCCACCATCCCCACCCCCCAGCACTGTGGGGCACCTGCCATCAGGCCCCCACCCATGTCCAACTCATGTTCCCCACCACCCCCACCCCCCAGCACTGTGGGGCACCTGCCAGCAGGCCCCCACCCATGTCTCCCACCACCCCCACCCCCCAGCAGTGCAGGGGCACCCTCAACCAGGCCACCACCCATGTCTCCCACCACCCCCACCCCCCAGCAGTGCAGGGGCACCCTCCACCAGGCCCCCACCCATGTCTCCCACCACCCCCACCCCCAGCAGTGCAGGGGCACCCTCCACCAGGCCCCCACCCATGTCTCCTACCCCCCTACCCCCCAGCACTGTGGGGCACCTGCCAGCAGGCCCTCACCCATGTCCAAATCATGTTCTACACCACCCCCACCCCCCAGCACTGTGGGGCATCTGCCAGCAGGCCCCCACCCATGTCTCCCACCCCCCAGCAGTGCAGGGGCACCCTCCACCAGGCCCCCACCCATGTCTCCCACCACCCCCACCCCCCAACAGTGCAATGGCATCCTCCACCAGGCCCCCACCCATGTCTCCCACCACCCCCACCCCCAGCACTGTGGGGCACCTGCCAGCAGGCCCCCACCCATGTCCAACTCATGTTCCCCACCACCCCCACCCCCCAGCACTGTGGGGCACCTGCCAGCAGGCCCCCACCCATGTCTCCCACCACCCCCACCCCCCAGCAGTGCAGGGGCACCCTCAACCAGGCCACCACCCATGTCTCCCACCACCCCCACCCCCACCCCCCAGCAGTGCAGGGGCACCCTCCACCAGGCCCCCACCCATGTCTCCCACCACCCCCACCCCCAGCAGTGCAGGGGCACCCTCCACCAGGCCCCCACCCATGTCTCCTACCCCCCTACCCCCCAGCACTGTGGGGCACCTGCCAGCAGGCCCTCACCCATGTCCAAATCATGTTCTACACCACCCCCACCCCCCAGCACTGTGGGGCATCTGCCAGCAGGCCCCCACCCATGTCTCCCACCCCCCAGCAGTGCAGGGGCACCCTCCACCAGGCCCCCACCCATGTCTCCCACCACCCCCACCCCCCAACAGTGCAATGGCATCCTCCACCAGGCCCCCACCCATGTCTCCCACCACCCCCACCCCCAGCACTGTGGGGCACCTGCCAGCAGGCCCCCACCCATGTCCAACTCATGTTCCCCACCACCCCCACCCCCCAGCACTGTGGGGCACCTGCCAGCAGGCCCCAACTCATGTTCCCCAGCCAACATGTCATCACAATCTAGATCCCTGGTCCCTATGGTCAGCCTCCAAATGCAAAACACCCACCCGAGTATTGCATCCAACCACTCAGAAATGGTAATTACATGACAGAACACCAATTGCAAGTTTCGAAACAAACACATATCCCTCACATACACCCAATGGGTGTCAGTGAATCTCAAAACCCATATCATGATATGCATGAAACCAATGAGATGATACTACACATTGAAGTTCGATAAAAAAATATGTATTAAAGGAAACATAAATAGATTCAAAAATAAAGAAACAGAAATGGGAATGTACAAAAATGAAAAGAAGCATGTCCGTGAAAAAAAGCAAAACCAAAAATCATAATCCAAAGTAATGGTGTCCAAAGTCACTGTCCACAAAAGAAAATCCAATGGGAAATAATAATTGAAAGCCATTGCTCCATGGGTAAATTGTGAAAGAAAAATAAAATCCAACAGTGAACTATGTACAGACGAACAAGCCAGGGACCATTATCCCAACCAAAGAAATGAAACCTATCTAACAACACTAACTAATAAAATAAACTATATACAAAAATGTGGCCAATGTCCAAAAGGTCCAAATAAAATCAAAAAACAAAGGAAACCTAACACTAACTACATAACTATTTACATGGGCAGCGGGCTAGTCCAACGGCTCACTGGATGTTGTCATGGGCCAGGGCATCATCGAACTCCTGTTCAATGGCTTGGAGGCGGGCATGTTCCCTGGCCCGAGGTCTCGCAGGGATAAAGCAGTGTCCAGCTCCAACTCCCTGCGAAGACCCTCGAGGCACTCAGCCCGCCTCAGCGCCCTCCGCATGGAGTTCTCCACCCTGACCATTGTGAGCCGTTCCTCCTCTGCCCGCTGCCGCTCTGCATCTATCTGCTGGCCCAACCGCTCCCACACGGAAGACACACCCAATTCCAGGGTTCTCCTGCCCTCCGGCCGATGCCTGTATCCCTGATGTTGATGGCCCCGAGCCATGATGCCTCCCACGTCGAGCCTGCCGCTGCCTCCGACGCAACTGCCTGTGCCAGCACGACGGCATCCAGGCTGATGGAATCCACCGACGCCGTCGTGCACGTGCCCTGCCCGATGATGCCGTCACATCCTCCATCTGCTAGGGTCCAGTTGCTGGTGTGTCCACCCCTGCTGGATCTCCGACTCCCGACTGTGGCAGGGATGGGATCCCCACCGAGCCAGCTGCATTGGTCGGGGCAGGTCCACAGGCGGCCCTGGTGGCATCTGGGCCGGAAGACGGCATGGAGAACGACTGGTGCATAGTCTCCACAGAGGAGGAGAGGGTCGCCAGATTGGCCGACACGTAGGAAACCCCCGACCATGGCCGATCCCAACTGGGCCACGTCGGCACGGTGCTCTCTGTGATGACATGCATGCTCCTCCCGGGAAGCACGCACCTCATAACGAATTGCACCTGTGCGCAACGCGACACCAATCAGGACCTTCTCCATACGGCCAGGGGTCCCCTCGTCCGCAGGTGGAGGGGAGTCAGATGACATGGACATCCCCCCTACCTGCGCACGGGCCTGGGATGGGGCATCCCTGCTGGTGCATGGTGGTGCAGTCACAGTGTCAGGGACAGTGACATGCACAGGCCCCTCCACAGCGACCTGTGCTGCCTCCTGCCCCTGGACTGCAACGCTTGCACCAGCAGGGATGCCCCCACCAGGCCCTATGTGCGCCTCAGTAGCGGCCTCCTCCTCCTCTGTGGAAACCACCAACCTGGATGGCTCCACCCCGTCTTCCGCCATTGCAAGCCCCTGTGGGGGCTCACCCACCCCTTCCGCTGCAGCCGTGGGGGCATCCCCGCCGCTTTGCTCCACAGAGCCGTCTCCGCCCTCTTCTTCATGTGGCGCTGTGTAGAGGAAGACATAGAACACAAGCATCAGGGTACTGTACAATGGTCCCCTAGACAGGAAGCAATAGCAGATGAGTGGCACTGTCAAAGATCACTTCCATCATGTCCCTCCACAACACATGGCTCAGTGCAGGTAAAACACATGCGGTAACAGGCATGGCGCATGCTATGGACATTGGCATACATGTCCAAGGGATTCTTGGAACATACAATGTTGTTTTGGAACTCACATGCATCATGGGCCATGCCTATCACATGCACACACTTCACCCTAGTTTCATCCATCTGGCCTCGTACACCACAGACACAGTGGATACAAGGATGACTAGGCTGCATCAGTGAACCTGAACATTGCGACAGACATGTGTCATGCATCCCTGGCATTCACAAGTCACAGACACACAGGTCAGACACACAGACATGGACAGCATACATGTACATGGCATCAGCACCCATCCCTCACCCCCACCCATGTCCAGGAACAGAGACTGGCATGCTTTCATGTGGCCATTCCGCATAGGGCAACCCATGTTGCATTTGAACACATGCACCAACCGTGTGGTTCACACATTACTGGTCTCACATGCATGACGTCCCTGCACACACACATGCATACATGGCCTATGTCACACATACAGGCAAGTATCAGACAACCAGCACACTGCGACATGCCATGTCTCACACAGCAATGCTTGGCCACTTACCGCTCAACTCCAGATGGGTCTGCCTCTCAAGGATCTGGGCATGGAGCGCTGGGCCTACGCGTTCCAGGACCCTCATCTGGATGGGACTCATGCGGCCCCGGCCCCCCTCCACGAGGCGCTGGGCCTTCAAGAGGGTCCTGGACCTGCAGTCATCCCAGCGCTTCTTGACATGTTGGTAGTCGCGGACTGCCACCCCCTCCGCGTTGATGGCAGTCACGATGTCCGTCCAGATCTGAGTCCGTCCTTCCTTGTTGGCGCGCTTACTTCCGAAGAGGGCATTATACTGCCCCAGGACTTGCTCCACCAGGACACGAACTTCGGTGGCAGTGAAGCTGGTGCCCCTCTGCCTCTCTGGCCGGGGGTTGCCAGTGGTGCCAGATGTTTCAGTGCCCAACATGGCAACCCCAGAGGCAGGAGTGGGTGGGCAACTGGGTCCTGGGGCTGGGCTGTGGAGCGATGGTATCCCAGTCGGGAGTGTTCTGTTCCAGCAGGGGTGGACACAGCAAATGGACCCCTGCAGATGGCTGATGTGCAGGCACCAAATGGCAGGGCACGGTGGCAGCAGGCAGGCAGGCAGCAGCAGATGGCTCGTGGGAGGCTGCTCGGGGCTCTGGGGGGCAGTAGTTCGGCCTTTTGGGCAGGAGCGTGGTCTTCCGTGTGCTTACGCGTGGCCAGCTTGATACGGAGTGAATTGGCACGTGAAAATCCTGCACATCTGCGTGTAATTCGAGGAAAGGCCCTTAGCGCGTATGCACGTCAGCACGCATATGCGATTTCATTGCACCAAAGGCCCTTAGCGCGTGAGCGCGTCTGTGACGTGACGCGCGCGGGTGTTTCCCTCATTACACGTGATGACAGAACACATGTGGATTTCCACCAATCGCGTGTGAAAGTTCCCGCGCACCCCGAAACACACGTACCCAGGCCAATCGCGTGTACGCTCACTTCCCTCCGATTACACGCGATGACACTCGGACGTGCAGTTTTACCACATGTGCTCTGTCATCACATGTAATGAGGGAAACACCCGCGCGCGTCACGTCACAGACGCGCTAAGGGCCTTTGGTCCAATGAAATCGCATATGCGTGCTGACGTGCATACGCGCTAAGGGCCTTTCCTCGAATTACACGCAGACGTGCAGGATTTTCACGTGCCAATTCACTCCGTATCAAGCTGGCCACGCGTAAGCACACGGAAGACCACGCTCCTGCCCAGAAGGCCGAATCACTGCCCCCCAGAGCCCCGAGCACGCTCCCACCTGCCATCTGCTGCTGCCTGACTGCCTGCTGCCCACGTGCCCTGCCATTTGCTGCCTGCACATCAGCCAGGGGTGCTGTTGCTGTGACCACCCCTGCTGGAACCGAAGACTCCCGACTGGGATTCCATCGCTCCACAGCCCAGCCCCAGGACCCAGTTGCCGACCCACTCCTGCCTCTGGGGTTGTCATGTCGGGCACTGCAACATCTGGCACCACTAACAACCCCCGGCCAGAGAGGCAGAGGGGCACCAGCTTCAGTGCCACCGAAGTTGGTGTCCTGGTGGAGCAAGTCCTGGGGCAGTATGATGCCCTCTTCGGAAGTTCCCGCGCCGACAAGGAAGGACGGACTCGGATCTGGACTGACATCGTGACTGCCATCAACGCGGAGGGGGTGGCAGTCCGCGACTTCCAACATGTCAAGAAGCGCTGGGAGGACTTCAGGTCCAGGACCCTGAACAAGGCCCAGTGCCTCTTGAAGGCAGCGGATGCCAAGGGGCGCCGGGGCCACTTGTCCGAAGATCAGATGAGGGTCCTGGAACGCATATCCCCAGCGCTCCACGTCCAGGTCCTTGAGAGGCAGACCCGTCTGGAGTCGAGCGGTAAGTGTACATGCATCCTGATTGTGAGCTGTGCGTGTGGTGATGTTTCAGTAGTGTGCAGGTTGCACATCTGTTTGTATGGGGTCGAGTATGGGTGGGGGTGTACAGGGCCGTGGGACTAACACATGCAAGGGCTGTAATGTGTGAGACATTGGTGGTGCTTGTGTGTGTAGGCTTGCATGCCAAATGCAGTTGTGTGGGCACACATGTTTGGATGAATGTGTATGTAAGTAGACATGTCCGTGATGTCACGCATGTATGTTGTTTTCAGCTGCATGTATCAGCACTGTGTACATGTGCATTTGTGTGTATTTGACAAGGGTGCAACAGTGATGCAACATGGATGCATGTGACAGCGGGATGTGGAAGCCTGATTGGCAGATGTGACATGGATGCCCATCTGAACACTGCGACACTTGGCAGAGGTGTACACATGCATGCAAGTGTGGTGGTGTGTGTACATGTGTGGTGCACTTCCTGTGTTGCATGTGATGTCTGGCTCAGCTTTGCCTGCTCATGCTGTTGTATGTGTATGGATGGTGCTGGCAGTTGCGATATGGCTGTGGTATGGCTCATGTGTGTGAGTTGAAATGACATGTGTGTTGGGGATTGTGATGGCATGTCTGAGGTTTGCCATGGCCACTCATGTACAACTGTCATGTGTGTATGTGTCCATTGTACAGTGCCCTGAGGCCTGTGTTTTATTTCTGCCTGTCTGCAGCGTCAACTGATGAAGAGGGCGGAGAAGGTGCTGTGGAGCACAGCGGCGGGGATCCCACCGCCAGCCGGAGACGCAAGGCCCGGCTCCCCTCCCATGTTGTCATCTCGTCGGGGAGTGAGGAGTCCGGTGCCGTGTCCCAGGCCGCAGCTGCCGGGGGGAGGTCCAAGAGGCGGAGGCTGGAGTTGGACTCCTCGGCAGCAGAAGGGGCAGCTGGGACGCCACAGGGCCCAACGAGGGAAGATGGCACGGAGTCATCCAGGTTGGTGGGGGGTTTGGTGGAGGAGGAGGCCGTGCAAGCAACAGAGACAGGGTCTGGAGGTGGGGATCCCACTGGTGCTAGTGGTGCAGTGCAGGACCAGGGACAGGAGGCAGCACAGGCCGCCGTAGAGGTGCCTGTGTGCAATGCTGTCCCTGATCCTGTCCCTGCATCATCTTGCACCAGCAGGGATGCCTACGTCCAGACCCGTTTTCAGGCAGGGGATGAGCAAACGACAACTGGCCTTCCTCTGCCTGCGGACGTGGCTTTCCGGGTACGGGTTGAGCCTGTCCTGACTGGTGTGGCGTTGCGTCAACGGGCCATGCGAGGTGACCTGCAGTCTTTTCATGAGGAGACTGCACGTCATCTCGAATGGCTCGTTGACCACGTCAGCCTGCTGGGACAGGTCACCCAGGCCGGATTCCTCCGTTTGATGGGGCTTGCTACGACCCCCTCCTCAACTGAACCCCCTACGCGCCAGTCATCCTCCGTGCCATCTTCCCACCCATCAGTCACCTGGGTGCCCTATGGAGCTGCCTCTGACGGTGCGGCCAGGCTGGTGGAGGAGGCATCCCTGCCACAGTCGGGAGTCGGACGTCCAGCAGGGGTGGCCACATCAACGACTGCACCCCAGCCGGCGGAGGATGTGCAGGCAGCAGGAGGCAGTGCAGGGGCAGAGGCACAGCAGCAGCAGCAACATGGTGGGAGCCATGAAGGCTCGGGGCCTTCAACATCGGAGGGGCAGGCATCGGCCGGAGGGCAGGAGGATCCAGGACAGGGAGTGTCTTCCGTGTGGCAGCGGTTGGGCCACGCCATAGATGCGGAGCGGCAGCGGGCAGAAGAGGCACGGCTCACAATGGTCAGGGCGGAGAACTCCATGCGGAGGGCCCTGAGGCGGGCCGAGTGACTCGAGGCAATCCGCAGGGGGTTGGAGGTGGACACGTCGACGGCCCTGCGGACCCTCTGGGCCATGGAGGAGGACCGCCTCCGGGACATTGAGCAGGAGTTCGATGATGCCCTGGCCCGGGACATCCAAAAGTGAGCCGTCAGACTAGCCCGCTGCCCTTGTACATAGTTATGTAGGTAGTGTTAGGTTTCCTTTGTTTTTGGATTTATTTTTGACCTTTTGGACATTGGCCACTTTTTTGTATATAGTTTATTTTATTAGTTAGTGTTGTTAGATAGGTTTCATTTCTTTTGTTGGGATAATGGACCCTGGCTTGTTCGTCTGTACATAGTTCACTGTTGGATTTTATTTTTCTTTCACAATTTACCCATGGAGCAATGGCTTTCAATTATTATTTCCCATTGGATTTTCTTTTGTGGACAGTGACTTTGGACACCATTACTTTGGATTATGATTTTTGGTTTTGCTTTTTTTCACGGACATGCTTCTTTTCATTCTTGTACATTCCCATTTCTGTTTCTTTATTTTTGAATCTATTTATGTTTCCTTTAATACAGATTGTTTCATTGAACTTCAATGTGTAGTATCATCTCATTGGTTTCATGCATATCATGATATGGGTTTGGAGATTCACTGACACCCATTGGGTGTATGTGAGGGACATGTGTTTGTTTCGAAACTTGCAATTGGTGTTCTGTCATGTAATTGCCATTTCTGAGTGGGTGGATGCAATACTCGGGTGGGTGTTTTGCATTTGGAGGCTGACCATAGGGACCAGGGATCTAGATTGTGATGACATGTTGGCTGGGGAACATGAGTTGGGGCCTGCTGGCAGGTGCCCCACAGTGCTGGGGGGTGAGGGTGGTGGAAGACATGGGTGGGGGCCTGGTGGAGGGTGCCCCTGCACTGCTGGGGGGTGGGGGTGGTGGGAGACATGGGTGGGGGCCTGGTGGAGGGTGCCCCTGCACTGCTAGGGGGTGGGGGTGGTGGGGACATGAGTTGGACATGGATGGGGGCCTGCTGGCAGGTGCCCCACAGTGCTGGGGGGTGGGGGTGGTGGGGAACATGAGTTGGACATGGGTGGGGGCCTGGTGGAGGGTGCCCCTGCACTGCTGGGGGGTGGGGGTGGTGGGAGACATGGGTGGGAGCCTGCTGGCAGGTGCCCCACAGTGCTGGGGGGTGGGGGTGGTGGGAGACATGGGTGGGGGCCTGCTGGCAGGTGCCCCACAGTGCTGGGGGGTGGGGGTGGTGGGAGACATGGGTGGGGGCCTGCTGGCAGGTGCCCCACAGTGCTGGGGGGTGGGGGTGGTGGGGAACATGAGATGGACATGGGTGGGGGCCTGCTGGCAGGTGCCCCACAGTGCTGGGGGGTGGGGGTGGTGGGAGACTTGGGTGGGTGCCTGGTGGAGGGTGCCCCTGCACTGCTGGGGGGTGGGGGTGGTGGGAGACATGGGTGGGGGCCTGCTGGCAGGTGCCCCACAGTGCTGGGGGGTGGGGGTGGTGGGGAACATGAGTTGGACATGGGTGGGGGCCTGCTGGCAGGTGCCCCACAGTGCTGGGGGGTGGGGGTGGTGGGAGACATGGGTGGGGGCCTGCTGGCAGGTGCCCCACAGTGCTGGGGGGTGGGGGTGGTGGGGAACATGAGTTGGACATGGGTGGGGGCCTGCTGGCAGGTGCCCCACAGTGCTGGGGGGTGGGGGTGGTGGGAGACATGGGTGGGGGCCTGGTGGAGGGTGCCCCTGCACTGCTGGGGGGTGGGGGTGGTGGGAGACATGGGTGGGGGCCTGCTGGCAGGTGCCCCACAGTGCTGGGGGTGGGGGTGGTGGGGAACATGAGTTGGACATGGGTGGGGGCCTGCTGGCAGGTGCCCCACAGTGCTGGGGAGTGGGGGTGGTGGGAAACATGGGTGGGGGCCTGGTGGAGGGTGCCCCTGGTGGCTGGGGTTGCAGGGGGACATGCGTTGGTGGGCAGTAGTGCAAGTTGACATTTGGGTTGGCTGGGGGGCATGACCATGGTGGATGGGGTGCCTGCAGGACATGTGCAGGGTAGGCCCCTGTGGTGTGAGCCACCTGCAGGGGCCGTGGAGGGTGTAGAGGGAACACCTGGGAGGACCCACACGTGCAATTCACGTGTGGTGCTCCCCGCGCACCCCTGTAATACACGTACCCTGATGGAATCGCGTGTCAAACTTCTCGTGCTCCCCGAAATACACGTAGCCTGGACATTCGCGTGTGGAACTTCCCGCGCACCCCTGTAATACACGTACCCTGATGGAATCGCGTGTGATACTTTCCACGCACCCCTGATATGCACGTACCCCGCTCAATCGCGTGTGTAACTTCCCGCGCAACCCCGAAATACACGTACCCCGCTCAATCGCGTGTGTAACTTCCCGCGCAACCCCGAAATACACGTACCCCGCTCAATCGCGTGTGTAACTTCCCGTGCACCCCCGAAATACACGTACTCCGCTCAATCGCGTGACTTCCCGCGCACCCCCGAAATACACGTACCCCGCTCAATCGCGTGTGTAACTTCCCGCGCAACCCCGAAATACATGTGGCCTGGACATTCGCGTGTGGAACTTCCCGCGCACCCCTGTAATACACATACCCTGATGGAATCGCGTGTGATACTTTCCGCGCACACCTGATATGCACGTACCCCGCTCAATCGCGTGTGTAACTTCCCGCGCAACCCCGAAATACACGTACCCCGCTCAATCGCGTGTGTAACTTCCCGCGCACCCCCGAAATACACGTACCCCGCTCAATCGCGTGTGTAACTTCCCGCGCACCCCCGAAATACACGTACTCCGCTCAATCGCGTGTGTGACTTCCCGCGCACCCCCGAAATACACGTACCCCGCTCAATCGCGTGTGTAACTTCACGCGCACCCCCGAAATACACGTACTCCGCTCAATCGCGTGTGTGACTTCCCGCGCACCCCCGAAATACACGTACCCCGCTCAATCGCGTGTGTAACTTCCCGCGCAACCCCGAAATACATGTGGCCTGGACATTCGCGTGTGGAACTTCCCGTGCACCCCTGTAATACACGTACCCTGATGGAATCGCGTGTGATACTTTCCGCGCACCCCTGATATGCACGTACCCCGCTCAATCGCGTGTGTAACTTCCCGCGCGACCCCGAAATACACGTACCCCGCTCAATCGCGTGTGTAACTTCCCGCGCAACCCCGAAATACACGTACCCCGCTCAATCGCGTGTGTAACTTCCCACGCACCCCGAAATACACGTAGCCTGGACATTCGCGTGTGGAACTTCCCGCGCACCCCGGTAATACACGTACCCTGATGGAATCGCATGTGAAACTTTCCGCGCACCCCTGATATGCACGTACCCCGCTCAATCGCGCGTGTAACTTCCCGCGCAACCCCGAAATACACGTACCCCGCTCAATCGCGTGTGTAACTTCCCACGCACCCCCGAAATACACGTACCCCGCTCAATCGCGTGTGTAACTTCCCGCGCAACCCCAAAATACACGTACCCCGCTCAATCGCGTGTGTAACTTCCCGCGCACCCCCGAAATACACGTGCCCCGCTCAATCGCGTGTGTAACTTCCCGCGCACCTCCGAAATACACGTACCCCGCTCAATTGCGTGTGTAACTTCCCGCGCACCCCCGAAATACATGTGCCCCACTCGCACAGGCCCAATTGCTGTATGTTGCCACTTTTGTAATGCGCAGGGACGCTACCGCCTGCCTTCGTGTGGCAGACGTGTTTCGGCTTGTGCGTGTCT
Source organism: Ambystoma mexicanum (assembly GCF_040938575.1). Classification (NCBI taxonomy): domain Eukaryota; kingdom Metazoa; phylum Chordata; class Amphibia; order Caudata; family Ambystomatidae; genus Ambystoma; species Ambystoma mexicanum. Next base: position 950,884,895 of record NC_090928.1, on the reverse strand, counting down.
TTGGCTGTGCGTGGCTTTGCCCTATTCGATTCCATGAATACGTATGGTTCGAGTGCGTGTGGGCGTTCCGTCTGCTTCCCTGCAGTACAATCCCAGTTACGCCCTTATTTTCACGCGTTGTTCCCCATTCCGCGCGTTACGCCCCGTGTTCCGCCCACTTTCTGGTGTATGCGCCGAGGTTGTGCACTTTCACTGTGCGCGTCGCGCACGCCTTTCGGGATGTTGCAGTGACGTGTGCGCCATGCACGGGTTTGGCGCACCTCCCGAGGAAAACACGCGCAGGGACTTCCATGAATCGCACGCGTGCGCCTGTTTTTTTGCGCTTGCGCCTGCTTGCGCAAAGATTTTCGGCGCACGTTTGTTCCATGAATCGGCCCCTATGAGTCATTGCCTGGGCCCCAGTGCTGGGGCTAGCAAAAGGGTGGAGATTCACATTTGCCAGAGTTAAGCCAATACCGTTGAAAAGGGCATTAATCTCGAAAGTGGATCATGGATGCAAGATCATTAAAGCATGTTTTTGTGTCACAGATGTCAACAAGGACACACTACTCAGCTGTGCAGCGGCGGAGGTGCTAAGAATTGTGAATTTTGCGTACAGTGTGTATGCTGAGGACATCAATATGATGCTGGAGAGGTCTGCAGAGGTTTTTGTAGGAATTGGGAAACTGGTAGGTGAACCGGTGAAGCTACACATAGATGAATCAATCCGTTCAGTGGTCCTGAAATACAGAAGGGTGCCATTCCACCTAAGGGAACAAGTAACTGGGCCACCTAGTGCAACTGGACATCATTGAAAAGGTGGAGAAGCCAACCCTGTGGGTGTCCCCGATTGTGGTGGCGAGAAAACCTAAGCAGCCAGACTCTGTGTGCATCTGCCCACACTTAACGCCCACCATTGATGACATTGTGGGGGAACTTCAAGGGGCACGATTTTTCTCCAAGCTGGATCTGGAGGCCGGTTATCATCAAGTGGTCCCCCAACCCTGAATCCAGATATACAAAAAAGGTAGCAGGCGCCCCTCTCTCGAAAGAACACGGCATGATAACCTGTTCAGTGGTTTTTAACCACTTTAAGAGTTTGCAGCCATCTGCTTTTTGCTCACTGTATCTTTCACAAATGGGAAATATCCATTTGCATATCAGTCTTTGTCCTGCCCACATGGGCAGTCCAGCACCGAAATGCTATGGCAATTCCCTTCTGAACAAGAGTACCAACAGCAACCCCATACACGTGTTTCAGCCTTGTTGAGCCTCATCAGTGAGGTGGAGCTGTACCTCTCTGAGCACAGTGAGCAGGGAGTCCACGTCTGGTTTCCCCCAGGTGACTTAGATTGACCAACCCCAAGTTACTTCCAAAATGTACAAAAATTCAGATACATTACTACTTTCACGACAGACAGGGTCTATATCGCTACAAGAGGCTCAGTTTCGGAGTCTTGTCAGTGGCGGAGGTATTTCACAACATCAGAGGGGTGCTGTTGGATCTAGAGGGAGCGCTGAATATAAGTGATGACATTCTTGTCTTTGCCAAGTCAGAAATCGAACACATGGCAAGGCTGGAAAAGACCCATGAAAGGATTAAGTTGTTGGGACTCACACTCCACAAGGCAAAATGCAAATTTCACCAGAATAGAATTGAGTTTTTCGGTTTTGTGTTTCATGAATAGGGCATTTCACCTGACCCCATGAAGTGAAGGACATAAAGGATGCGACACCGCTAGAGAATGTGTCGGAAGTACATAGCTTCCTCGACATGGTAACATACTGCAGACGTTTCATTCAGAACTTAGTGACGTTATCAGAGCCGGTGTGAAATTTGACAAAGAATGAGATGGCGTAGGAGTGGAGCCTGCTGGAGCAGGAATTGTTTGAGGAAATTAAGAAGGCAGTCACGACGGAGGACACCATGGCGTATTTCAAACCCAGCCTTGACTATGAGAAAGTGGTAGATGCAAGCCCCTTTGGATAAGGGGCGCTACACAAGGGTGAGTGGAAAGATGTCCTGATGGGGCTAAACACTAAGACCTGAGAGGCACGAGTAGAACTCGAACAGCTGTGGAGGATCAGGCATGAACTGTCGTTCACGGAAGATGGACTACTATTGAGGGGGGGGGAAATGGTGGTTCTGATAGCGTTAGTTCCACAGATCATAGAGCTAGCTCACCAGGAACACCAGGGGTCTGCTAAAATGAAGTCCCGAATGAGACTAAAGGTATGGTTCCCTAATCTGGAGAGCTACGTCGACTAGCATGTGAAAAGCTGTGTGTGATGCCAGGCAGTGACCCTGGTACAGCACGTGACCCAAATAGAGTCCATTCCCAGGAGTAATCATCCGTGGGACACCTTTCATGTAGACTTTGGGTCCACAGGGATAGGGACCCACTTCTTGGTGTTCATCGATCAATGGACTTGGTATCCCAAAGTGCAGTTTGTAGAGTCGACTTATTTCGATAACATACTACCGACGATGGAGAAGGTCTTCGCCTTGCGTGGATTCCCACAGGAGATATGCTTGGACAATGGTCCTTCTTTCCAGGGAGAGAGTTTTGCACAGTTTCTAGTACACTGTGGGATACGACACTGCAAGATATCACCAAGTGGCCAAGGCCAAATGGGGAAGTGGAACGCTTCATGTGGACCCCTAACAAGGTGTTTAGGATTGCTCACGGCCAGTATCAGTGCCTAAAAAGAGCTTTTTATCAGTTTCTGAGGGATTACAGTGGCACCCGCAGGTGCTCTGTTCAGGAGGTGCACTCGAGGTTTGCTCCTTAAAAGAGAAGGTAGATCACCTGGAGAAAGAGAAGGTAGATCACTCGGAGAAACGGACGACATGAGAGTGTTCTCGGAGAGGTGAGCGTGAAATGAAAGCGAGAATTTAAGGAGGGGCCTCCAGCAACATGATCTATCGCCGGGGATGAGGTGTTAGTGAGGAACATACCCCCATGAAGGAAAATTATCACTGACCTACGAACCGAACCCTATGGATGTAGTGGAAGTAAAAGGATTGATGGTGACTGCATCCGATGACAGAGGCACAGTGACCCGGAACTCAAGTTTCTTCAAGAGACTGGGAGAGGGCAAGCCACCCACTGAGAGAAGTAGGAGAGCAGACGCAGAGGCAAATGAAGAGGATAATGGGTGGCTTACCTAAGAGCCGATTGACCCAGGGCCGGTAAGTGAGGAACAAATGAGAAGTGGAGGGTCAAGAAGGTATTTCCAACGAGATGCCAGGAAGAGACCATCCAGTCTTGTTGACTATATACTTGATGTATGAACTCTGCACATGTCTCTGTTGGCCCATTGTTTTCAAGTTTGGGTAAAAACCCAGTGGACTCATGTTATTATTGTGCATGTTTGAACTCGTTGGTTTGTTGTTATGAAAAAGGAGGAGTATGGTGGTGTCACATGAAGAGACGTGACAGAATGTTGTAACTCTGGTGCGCTAATAAAAGGAGCGTTCCTGCGTCAACACCCCAGGGCACGAGCCGAGCCTGGACGGCAAACACTTGTGTCTGTGTCCTCTGTGGTGAGGGGTGTTCTCCGTCTCTCACGCTCCAGGCCCCTAGCTCACAACACTGCCTAAATACGAGGTGGTAGCCTGCACACTCAAGTCCCTGATCAAAACCATCAGGCATAGGCGCTGACTGAGGGAACTGATAATCCTCCAGCCGGCAAGACGACAGAGGCGCTCGGCAGGCCATTGCATTGAATATTTAAGTAAACTGAGGATTGGCCTGGCCGAAGCAAAGGTAATTACCAACACTCACCACACAATACGAAATGCATGCAATGTAGGGAGGGGAAGATAATCAGATGAAAATGCACAAAGAACAGAAGGGACTGTAAGCAAGTTAATGACAATGACACTGACTGGAATCAAAGCAACACAGTATAAACTGTCCCCTAAGCAGAAAGGTGTTGGTGCTCTGTAGGCGCTCCCTTACCCCCGAAAACGACCATACAGCAGCTGCCTGGCTTACTTTTTTTTCCCTTCCTCTTCCAATACCCAGAGAAGCAGACCTCAAGAGACATACAAGGTGGCAAAAGCATAGATGTCCAAGCGGCAAAAAAAAAAAAATCAACATTCCAGCCCCAATTCATAACCTGCAAATATTCTCATTGAAATCCCCAGACATGATGAACAAAAAGCAAACAGACCAAAGGTTGCCACGGGAAGAGGACAAACGTGTTACACTCGAAGAACTCCTATAGGAGGTGAAAGCAAGTCTTGCAAACTGTCAACATAAATAACAGCCGTGGCAGAGAGAGTACACACCATTCAGAACAAACGGACAGCATTAAGCAGTCGCACTAAAGAAACAGAGAAACACACAGACACTATGGAGGCAGAACTAAGAGTCTTTCTTTTTTTTTTTTTTTTTTATTGTATATGGTTTACAAAAAACCTTTACAAATAAAACAAACTTTATAATTAAAAACAAAATAGTAAAAGAAAAGATAAACATTCATTGCATTTGCATTTAAAAAAAAAAAAAAAAGAAAAAGAAAATGCCCGCTAAAGAAATACGAAATTACAGATTTACATAAGTTGCAAAAGTTTGCAAATTTTACAAAAAGGGACAGACAATAGATAATCAACCGGTTTCAGATTTAAAATTTGATTGTCTAAGATTAGTCAAGTCAATACAAAGTACTAGTTACAGAGAATAACAGATAGAATAAATGCAAGGTATAAAATATGAAATACATTGGTCATATTAAAAACACTGTGCTCATATAGTAAAAAATTCATAGTTCCAAGAATAGGAGCAAAAATCAGACCAAAGGGGCATATAGGTCAAGGGCTCTGATAAAGCCCGCCACAGCCAGACCAACCTTGATGTTCGAGATTGAGAGACATTGTGACCAAATCAAATTGTCTACCCCCAGTCGCCCCATAACATTAAAAATGCCTAGATATTTGTCCCTTAAAGAGGTCAAGGCCTTGCAGTCAAGAATGAGATGCCGAGAAGTTTCAGTGACCCCCAAAAGTTTGCAGAAACGACAGGTGGGATCCAAATCAGAGAGCTTCTTCCTTTTGCGTAGGACTTCCCGAGTGGGAAGAAGGTTCCATCTGAGTTTAATAAGAAGAGAGCGGTAATGTCTATTAGGAAATTGGATCAAAATAAAAGACATCACACCTCTCTTCTTATGATCAAATTGAAGATCACTCAGTGAGGAATAACCATGAAGTTTTTCGATAGTGTTGCTCCAATCATGGCTGAAGAGAGACTCCTTTACCTTATTAGGGTTTGTAAGTAATGTATCCCTGTCGGAGGATATGTCCATCAGTGTCTTATCGCAGAGAGTGGAGAAAAGCTGGAGATATATGTTATGGCCCGAGTGTGTCTGGGAGAAAATCATATGGCCCACATCAACATATAAAGTATCAGGTCTAGGGGAAAGCAAGGCTGAGAACAATGAGAGAACCCTCCAAAGAATCCTAGCTCGTAGAGAAACCAGACCTAACTCATATCTAATGGCAACAGTAGGAATTGAATTGGGCAGTTTTAAAACTTTCCTCCAGTAAATACCTTCAAGAGAGTCCCAGAAGGGCAAAAGTGTAAAGTAATGGAGTTCCATACCATACAGTAACTTTGGAATCACCTTACCCTTGAAAAAGTCTACCACGGGTTTGAGGGAGAACATACAATATTTATTCTCCAAAGTACGTGATTGGGAGATGAGAGGGAGCAGTTTCTGTCTAAGGAATCGTCTCAGTTCTGTCACCGATGGTTGGGCCAAGATCAAAAAGCCCAAATAGACGATTTTGTTAACTCGAGAAATGTTTGCTCCCCCCATTTTCCATACTTTGTTGTTTCGGGTTCTCCCCTTTGAGAATTCCATGATACGTGTTTTACCAGGATTGATCTTCAGCCCATTTAGCAGTGCGTACTGTTCAAATTTACACAGGAGCCTCTGCAGGCCCACTTTGGTCTGGTCGAACAAGAGAAAATCATCGGCATATGCCAACCATGAGAATCTCAGGTCCCCAAGTTTAGCACTCACCATGCCTGCATTTTTCAGGAAGTTATCCACATCAGCCAAATAGAGGATAAATAGACAGGGAGCTAACGAGCAACCCTGTCTCACCCCAATACGCGTCCTAATCCTCCTAGAGAGAGTACCAGCCAAATCGAGCCTGATGTGTACCCCCGAGTTTTCATAGAGGGCCATAATGAGAGAAAGGAGGCCCGCCGGGATGCCCCATTTAGTTAATTTTTCCCATAATCTGGATCTAATGACCAGATCAAATGCATTAGATAAATCAATAGAGGCGACATACAGAGGACCATCAGATTTTCCCCAAGAGGAGGTCTGAAGGGCAGTTATAATAAGACCATTGAGATTGGTAGAGTGGCCGACCCTGAAGCCAGTTTGGTATTTGGGGAGAATATGATTGTCCCTAATCCATATGTTAAGATGGGAGAGGAGCAGAGAAGCAAAAAGCTTACAGTCCGCGTCTATAAGAGAGATCGGTCTATAATTCTTTACCTCCGAGCGTAAGCCTCTCTTAAAGATTGGGACAATATGGGCCGTATGCCAACTCATAGGGACCTTCCCGGAATTTACTACGTCCTGAAAAAGCAGGAAGAGTAGATTGGCCCAAATCTCGGGCTCGGCTTTGAATGTATTGTTCGTAAGGCCATTTGGGCCTGGTGCCCTAGATTTCTTAGCCTTAGAAATAAGACAGAACACTGTCTCAAGATCAAAAACTGGTTTCCATGCGTCTTTCGATGGGTAAATCATCAATACATCCGAAGCCAAGTCTTCCTCCCCAATATCAAAAAGTTTAGAGTAATAGTCAAACCATTTGGCCTCTGGGATTGCATTAAGCTGATCAGCCATCACTGCGTTATCTAGGCTGGAGACCGAAGCCCAGAAAGCCCTCACATCTCGTTTTATTAGTACTGCAAGCATATACTGTGCGTCATTTTGAATCATAGTAATTTTTCTATGCTTACAGTAGTTTTTGTATTTTTGGCGAATGGTTTTAATTTTTGTTGTTTTATCTGCCCAATCCGTATCTAGGGCTTGAACATCCCTAATAAGTTTCTTAGTAAGGGCCTTTACATCGGCCAATTGTTGGTCGAAACTATGGTTGTGAAGTTTTTTGAAGACTCCTTTCCTGAGCTCGCCATAAATACTACTCTGTAAGACATTGAGAAAACTATCAAAA